>NC_089883.1:5855000-8355000 GCF_040182565.1 Anser cygnoides
CTGGACAAGGACACAGCCAACCGAAGCTCGAGCTGAGCCTCGCAAAGCCATCCCCATTGCACACAAAAGCACTAGGAGCTGTTCCCATCCCATATTTAATTCAGCATAAGTACTCTTTTAAATGTTAGTGAAAAGGAATATCAGCCAGGCACAAAAAAGGACAATTACGTTATAGTTTTGAACTAAAAAGCCAATCTTTCTGCATTGAAATGAAACCTGAAAGGCACAAGCAAGGGGGTTAGAGGAGGAGGGACTGGGAAAAGGGGGGTGGGGTGAGGACCGAGATGAGAAAAAGACTTCAGAAGCTCCGGCATTTGCTCAAGAGCCCTTATGTCTCTGAATGGTGCTATTTCTCTTATGCTACAGAGCCACAAAGTTGATTCCACCCCCACCCCCCCTTCCTCTGGCAACGCGAACAAGATCATAAACGTCAGATGCAGTCTTGTCGCTTTAATGGTCTCATGGCTATGAATAAAAATGGCGCGGTAACAGATTTGTTAATTGACTTTATGTGCAACTGGCATACATTAGGCAGCTCCGTTAACACCGCTCACAAAGCTGGATGTGTTGCTGTTCTCTCCCACCGCCATCGAATTAAACTTTTAACAGTTGAGAGACCAGAGGGTTAAGCCTAGGAGGCTGGAGTGATATTTTCACTGCCTTTGATGACACACTAAAATACAGAACGTCTCATTTTGCAGCAGAACATTGAGTCTGCGAAGCCGATGTACATGTGGTTACTATTTGCAGAATTTGGCATTTTCTATGAATAGCATAAAACAGGCAGTGGATCAGCTGTCATGTTTTGACAGGGTTGTCCTTTTTTTCCGAATGCCATTCTTTTTTTTTTTCTTCTTTTTTTTTTCCTTCTTTTTTTTTTTCCTCCCCTTTATGCCACAAACCACTTTTTTTTTTTTTTTTCAGTTTTCCAAAGAAATCTATAAGCTGATGAATATTATATTAAAGCGACAGTTTTTGCCCACAGGTCCAAAGGAATGAAAACCCTTCTATTATGAGAGACTGTGAACTCCAGGATGATGGGAGAAGGGAATAGCGTCTGTGCATATGGACCAGTATAAAGGATTTGATCAAACATCAAGTTTTTAAAAACAGACTGCACAAATATCCGCTAGGATTGATGTCCACCTGAAAATCATCACGCCATGACAGGAGTTTTTTGAGATGGGCCCTTGGGATCTCTACTTGAATCCTATGATTCTTTGATCTCCTTAGGGCTAATGAACTTAACTTGTCCCTTCCTTGAGATCAGGATTGAGAGTCTATTTTTGAGACACTGATGTCTGTGAGGTCTTACACTAAATATTTTAGTATTGCCATTTTTATACGCTATTTCTAAAATGATGAGATGTTTCATCCCATAGTTTGATAGCGTCTGTCGAGTTGACTATAACCTTAATCATGATTATAGAAAAAAAAAACAAAAAAAAAAAAACACATCCTGAAAAGATATTAGTATCAACACATGTATCCAGTGCCCAAATCTCAGGCTGACCCTCTAATCTGCTCACTCCATGAATGCATAAACAGTGCGTTTGATCATTAATTTCTTTGCTGATGTATTTTGGAAGAGTAGATTTGAAGTGTGCATCCCTGGGTAAAAAACCACCAGAGCACCTGTCCTCTCCTTTCTCCTTGTAGGGGTGGACGGAGCAGCCGGGTCCTGGTCTACATGCATTGCGGATTTGGTGGGATATCAATGTTGACCCCACACTGGAAACTCATGGCAGTGTGGGCAGGCTTTGCCAGCAGCCTTGACATTTCATGTGACAGGACAGCCAGTACTAAAGCATGAGTGAGGGCTCCAGGAGAGCCAGGAAAGACAAAAGAAGTAGATCTAAACAATAGAGTTATTGCTTAAACTCTAAGCACTCTCGCTCCCATCTGTTCGCCCTCACCTCCTAGGCATCTCCTTCACCTTCACGCACCGCAGAGGTTGGCTTGGCTTATTCTCTCTTGAATACATTCATATTTTAGGATGCCAGATTCAGACATTTGTTATGGTTATTGGCACCCTACCTCACATCCAGAGCTAAAGATTCTTGCCTCTATGGATATTTCCCTTTTTCTTTACTCCCATTTTATAAACATCACCAGATTTGACCAGATTAAATCTCTCTGTGTTCAGAAGTAAACAGGGAAATTAATTGTTTTGATAGTCAATTTTCATGACAGTGTGTTTTTTGTTTGTTTGTTTTGTTTTGTTTTGTTTTTGGTGGATCAGGTAGTGACTTGGTGATCTTAGAGGTCTTTTCCAACCTAAATGATTTTCTGATCCTGTGGATTGACCAGAATCTTCTGCTCTCCATGATATTCCTCAGATCCACTGATTCTCTCTTAAACTTCTGCTAAAAGTTTCCTATAGTGGTTTCAAGACACAAAATGATTTAATAAGATAAGTGGTAAGAGAAATGCAAAAGGAAATAAATAGTCTAATTTGAAATGACTGTCTTAGTGGTACTTTTGGAAATAAGATAGTTCCTTCCATTCCAGGGCAAGAAGCACTTTAATGCCTGAAAACAATTGTATGATGTCTGCAACCAGGAGACATGTGTCTGTAAGAGGTGTTTCCTTCCAATTCAGCTTCTTGACCAACAATTTTTGCTGCTTCCTTATCATCTTTCTTTCTCTTTTAAATTTTCTAGATAGCTAGTCTTGGTAAAAGCACATTTCAGGTCAGATGCAGGCTGATCATGGAAGCTTTTAAACCCTCTTGCTGACCTGGAATTAGTAGATTCATGCAACTTTCCACCAAAACCAGTACACCATAAAATAAGTGTTTTATGCTACAGTGGTATTGCTGGCAATGCATAAAATAAATGTCTTGTATGTGCAACACCATAACTTCAGTCTAAAATACTACCTACAAATTTAATAGAAGAATAGATATTGCTTCAGTTGTACAGTGTCTAACACAGTAAGTTTTTTCTTGGTTGTTCTTTATGCATTATTTGTCTAAATGTTTAGTGACACTGAACAGACAAGACACCTACATGGATATACATGCAGTAAACTTCCACAGCTCCATGACATCCCATAGCTTTGTAACAGTAAAATACAGCCCTGTTACCCACTTAGCAGTGGACTGGGATAAACTTTCTGTTTATCATCTATTCACTCATGTTCCAAATGTCTCATTAATGTTGTTTTTCTCAGTGTCTTGGTGTTAATCTTTCAGCATTTTATCCCAGAACTTATAATGAAAAATGAGTCTGAATCCTAACTAATACACCAGATTCTGAATATTTAGAGGACTGCTTTCTAATAGACAGGTTCAATGTAACCTTCACTTTCAAACTTGCAAAGAGAGTTGTGTTTCCTTCTAACTATCTGGTTTAGAATAACCAGAAGTAAAACTGGCCAGAAATGTGTTCAGCTATGCACAAACTGTGCTCACCAAAGCATCACAATGCCTGCACCTAGTCCTCTATGTCTGAATGGGAGGGTTTTGCTCCAGGTTTAGCAGAAAAAGGAAATTAGCTGTAGGCAATGGATGAGTGGGGTATATAAGACAATGGAGAATGAAATACTTGGAAGTTAGGGTGTTTTTATATATATATATATATATATTTATTTATTTTCTGAAAATGCATTTCATTGTGAAACCTCTCTTACATTTTATATCATATACTCAGTTGTGTAAATTTCATATCTGAAAAGGCAATAAAATATTTTCACTTGAATGTATTTTTCATATACTAGTAACAAAACCAAAACAACAGCAACAGCAACAAAAAAATGGAAAACATACAACCTTTTGGTTTTATTGATGAACCAATGGAAATAAATTTTCAATCCTTCAACAACCTTTAGTTTCCTCTTTACCTCCAACCTATGTGGACCCCTCCCACGTGTAGCTGGGTTCTTAGAATTAATTAAAAAAATAAAAATAAAAATAAAAATAAAAATAAAAATAAAAATAAAAATAAAAATAAAAATAAAAATAAAAATAAAAATAAAAATAAAAATAAAAATAAAAATAAAAATAAAAATATAAAGATAAAAATAAAAATAAAAATAAAAAAAAAATAAAAATAAAATAACTGGGTGATAGGAAGTGGAGTACCCCTTTGTGTCCTATATTTCAGAAAAAAAAAAAATTCAAAAAAAAATCTGGAATGCTTCCTTTTTTCTTGTAATAAGTGAAAGCTGTTTGCAAGAGGTTGGTCATGGAGTGAGACGAAAGAGAGCTTTCATTTCCTGCCATGTAGAGGCTCTCCAGACCTGAGCTGAGTGTAGATGGATTTTGCATCATTCGTCTCCTGCATATTCAAGTTCCGTTTTCTTGATATTATACACAAAGATCTTTGCCTTTTGTTGTCCACAAAATGGCCTCTTTTTGTTTCTCTCATTTTCTTTTTCTTTTTTTTTTTAACTATATATTTTTTTTGGGCTCTTCCTCCTTCATTCATGGGTCCAGCAGGAAAAAGGAATAGAGTGGGAGGAGTGGGATGGAAAGAAGGGAGATGAAGGGAATGTGAGAGCATGGGGGGATGCTGTGTCCTCCAGGGAAGCAGTTCCTGTCAAGGAGATTACAATGGTTGTCACTTGAGCGATCAAAAAAGAGGGAAACACTAAGTAAAAGATGAGTTTGTGCAGCTGTGAAGGGCTGCTAATGACACCACCATGTGTACCCACACCACCACCTGTGTCACAACTCGTGTGAAGAGTGCAGCAGAAATCCCTGCACAAATTGGTACAATGGGCTGCCTGTGACCTGGGCACTGCAGGCTCCGAGTGGCCAAAACCAGACAAAGGCCAACCCCACCCCAGCAGCAAGGACTTTTATCCTCCTCACTTTTTGCTTCTGCATGGTAATTATTCTTTTTAACAACAGAATATTTGGGAAAGGAACAAGTATTGCTGCAGAAAAAAAAAAAAAGTGTTTATGAATAATGGAACATTTCAAATCCATCTGGTTTCCGAGACATTTTTTAGTTTCTTGCTACAGCCAATTATATAGCATGCTTGAGTGATAACTGGTTTTATCCTCAGGCTCATTCTGCACACTAATTTCTACACTGATAGTTGCTACCAACCTCTGAGGTTAGTAGCCATATGGTAGTCCAATATGGCACTTAATACTACACTTGTTATACAGTAGGCAGTATTCCGGCAATCATAAATCCACATTGTAGTAGGCACTGTAAAAAAGCTGTGAGTCCTTTTCTGAGTTTTGGCAGTGATGGCTATTTTTAATTTAATTTCAAGGACATTATAGAATCATTTGCAACTCTTTTTTAATTTTTTTTTCTTCTCTGTTTTATTGCTGATGAAAGTCAAATTGCTGGCACCAATCCTTCCTGTAAATGGCAAAGACAGCGGAGAGCGATAGTTCTTTTCCTAGCAGAGGATCTCCTGATACTGATGCTTCTGTCAAATTGATCCCATCCAGTAGGAATTGGAAAGCCTCCTCTAAATTGTGCTCTGTGTTGCTAAACAAATGCCAGTCACTAGAAATAGCAAAGTGGCATTTTGTGGGCTACCCATCTTGCAAAATAATAACCACCCTTAGCATTAATTCAAGGATTTTATCACACTATTTTCCTCTGATGAACCATACCACAGGCTTGCTAGGGCAAGGTCGGTCATTATTGTACCTATCACAAACATCAGAGGCACAGGAAGATAAACAGAGTCATCAATGTAAATGCAAATACCTTCCAGACTGGGGAAGGGAATGTAGGTGCACAGAATGCATCCCTCTAGAAGCAATAAGTCAAAGACTTTCACAGGGAAGGGGGCAAATACTCACATGCAAATGTACAGGAAATCGCACAGAAAACAAATCCATCCTTTCATCAACCTATTCTCATTTCAGCACCATATTTCCTATGAGGTTGAAAAATCTGCTGCATGAGAGCATATGTTTCTTCAAAACTCATTTCAGATGTAACTTTTTTTAGGCTTCACCTCCTCTTCATGCTTTCTTTCCATAAATTGCTTTTCAGGACTGTTGTTTTTCCTGTTTATTTGCTCAGCAGTCACTGAGAGATCTGTCTGTTTCAAAGAGGACTTTTCAAAAAATGAGGAGAATAATACAACAGATAGTTTGGTGTAAGAAATAAATTCATTATTTTAAATTATATATATTAAAAAAAAAAAAGAGTTGCCTTGTATTCTATTTACACCTCTCTCTTCCTTCCCAAATCTAGCAAGATTTTTTTTTCCCCTCATGTTTCAAGTAATTAATCAGTAAGTCTAACTTCTAAGGAAGTTTTATGGTGCATGGACAGCTTTCTACTACAGAGGGACAGCTAGTCTACATGAAGCTCAGATGGAGGAGGTAGAATAAATAGACTCTAAATCTTATCTCTGACAGACAAGTTGACTGAGGGATTTAGGGAAATTGATATGATGGTTAGGACCAACCTGACCCAATGGCCTGAAAGAGGATGGAGAATTAGCTGTCTCTTATCCCAGATCAAGTCTGAAAACAGAGGAGAAACACCCAGAAAAGCTACAAAGTGGACATGATTTCTTGATATAATAACACCATGTTATCTTAACTGCTAGCTAAAACCACAGAGTCATTACAGAGCTAAGTAATGTAGCTAGCAAGTTAAAACTGTATTAACAGGAGGAAAGAGAAACTTAAAGGATAAAAAGAACAATCATATCCTTATATGCTTCGAGTTTGGCTACCCGAGGCTGAAGAGCCTGTTATCAGAATTCCTGAGCATGTTTTCATATGATCTTTATAGTGAAATCTTGAATTGGAAAGTAGGCATAGACAGAGATTTTCCATAATTACTTTTGATTTGATTCAGAAAAGAGAAATAAAACAGCCCCCACTGACATGTTTGCTTTGTTTGTATGATCATCAGTACCACAGCCCAATTTGCAACATTCCATACCTTTCTTATTATGTGTACTAGATACTCCACTACCAATTTACAACAGTCTCAGTTTGTGGTATAGAATACCTGATCTCTATCTGAACATTGAAGTCTTCAAGTTATTTAACTTCAAAAGTCCACAAATGGATATGCATTTTGGCAATGAAAACAGTTCTTAACCGTGTGAATTCAAGACACTTATTTCCAGAGCTACATGTAGAGAAGTAGAAAAATGAGGGATGTGGCCTCTTCCTGCAATGAAATTATTGAACTCCTCAAAGATGTTGGGAAAACCATGAGTCTCCTTCAAGCAGAAGGCTGTGCTCTTCTTATCTGAGAGCATCCATCTCTGAACAATCTGATTTTTAATTTGGTCTTTACCTCTACAGTAAAGAGAATTTGCAGAATTTGTGATGGATAGTTTGCCTGGGTTTCTGTACCTGTATCTAAATGCTGTGTTGCAAAAAGGAAGCCAGACTTTTTTTTTCTTCTTTTTTTTTTTTTTCCAAAACAGGAAATTCCTCTTTGGGCTCATCTATTTGGATGCTTGCCAGCAAACCTTTCCTTTAGCTGGCTTATTTCACCTACAAATTCAATTGCTAAAAGGCAATCCAGAAAAAGTGTATATACCGGGGGAAGGAAAAGGGGGTCTTTTATACTAATGCATGTCAAATGCTCTAGAATCTCTATTGAAATACATTTCCAAGTGTAAACAAGCTTTTATGAAAAGCTCTTGCAAAGTTTGGGACTTGGCAGCATTGCGTGCATATCACCACTACTATCTCCTTCTCTTGCTAGCTGAGAGGGTGACAAATGTATATATTTTTAAAATAGTCCTCTTTTCTTGGCCATGAAGTATCTCATATATATATATATATATATATAATATATATATATATTTCTTAAATGCAAATTCCCCCAGTAGTGGCTTCTGTGATCTGTGTGTTTAATAAGCTATCAGTCAAGTAGCCCATATTCAAATCTGAAGACAACTTGAGTGGATGGATACCTGAAATGTTCCCCAGGAAACTAGAAACTGCAGAACCGTCTTGCTAGGAAGAGCCTCTGCTCCAGCTGACACAGGGAGGAAAGTCAAAAATGGCAGAAAGAATCTAAGTAAACGTATTTGAAAGCTAAAAGGGAGGGAGAGAGAGGGGGAGAGAAAAGGAAAATAAATAAATAAATAAATAAATAAAAGAGAGAGAGAGATTGATAGAAAATAATTTTCAGTATTCACTAGCTCTGCTCATCACTCTGGTCCAGGGCTTTGGAACAGACCCAGCGGAGGGCAGCCTCCTATCCACATTTCTGACAGACAGGGCATGATGCTCACCTTTCCTGCCATCTAGTTTGTGTTTTGACAATTCGGTATGGAAACTCTAGCAAATGTATGCAGAGAGTGAAGATCCCCGGCTCCCATTCTCCTCTCAAGGAAGTTAGCCAGGCATTGCAGAAACGTGATGCGTGAATAACACAGAGTCTAAGCAGAAAATGAGTACGTTTTAAACAAGTCCACCGGAAAAGAATTAGCAGTGAAACTGAAAAGAGCCATATGCCAATAAGGGGGAAAGTGACTCAAAGTGACACGCTGTAATAATATAATTGAGTTAGGATTAAATTGCAGAAGGATAAAAGCAAGGACAGAGCTAAAAAGGTAGAGATTGCGACATGTGCTGCCTTGTTAAGTGGGAGATGGTCAACAGGAGGGGATTCTCTTGCCGTTTTCCTTTCATTTATAATTAGGCAGTGAAAGTACCAGGGGCATGTCAAGCCATTTGAGGGTTTAAATAAAACAGCACTTCCCTGAACCATCATGGCTCAGTTTCAGCATCTCCCCATCCCCCATGACTCCTTGGAGGCAGTGGGAGTCTACAGCTATCTCCTCCTGTGGGAAACCCTCCCTGGCAGACAGCATCCGGACCTTCTCTGTCTCCCACCCTCAATCTTTATTGTTAAGGGAAAGGGGGAGGTGGGAAGGGTGTGAGGCACCCTGAAGAAATCCCCTGTTTATTTAAGAGTTTTTTGCAGGCAGGGGTATGGGGGAGGGCGCCTTTCTTCCTCCTCTGAATTCTCCTCTATTAATATATTCCATTTAAATTGCTCACGGCACCATGTACTAATTAGGACTAGAATGACAGTTTGAGGAGAACAACTGAACCCACTTGAACTCTTGGAGTTCAGAGTTCACGCACATATGGGAAAAACATCTTCCCATTTATTTCTGCAAATATGCTGCACGTATCATGGAAAATATAGGTGATATGGAGAGAGCTCATCCTAATGGCTCCTGGAAATGCTTCAGATTGCAGCCAAAGAGATTTAAAATGCTCATTTAAAGAAAGTACACACTGAACCAGTTCCACTGATGATCATACACAGAGTTGTACAGATTTAAATGAAATAGTTAATTTGATACCGGTTTAGACCTAAAGAACAAAAGCACAATGAACGTCCTAAGGCATGTTAAAGCAGGCATACTCTAGTTCAGTATAAGGCAAAGAGGAATAGTTTACAGTTACACTAAAACAAGAAAACTGAACAGAGCTACATGGAGCTGTGCACGAAATAAATGAAACTGGAACATGTTTGAGTCCATACAAGGCCCTCCTGTTAGCTAATCTCAGACCAGACACCTCAGCACTTACCTTCAGTCAAAAGTCAGTGTTTTTTGCAACGTTCATGTAATAATAGCAATACTTAGTGATTGTAAGCATATATCTTACAGCATTTTAGCCAGGTGTGTAAATTATACTAGGCGCACACATTGATTTAACTTCCCAAAATCAATTTTCTTATTTTGATGACTTTTATTTTGTCCATTTAAAACTACACTTCAGGTGCTGGCTTTGAGCCACTTCCATTCCCAGTATAGAGCATCCAAATATTGACTTGTACCAGCTTAATGAAATTGATTTTGACTTCTCACCTTTTATTATTTTGGCGGGAGGTTGTGTGCAGACCAACTCTATAATGAAACTGGATGATTTACTCAATACCACACAGAAAATCAGTGCTACAGCTGGAGATGAGCAGGTTTTTACACAGACCCACCATACAAATTTGACTATACGTCCTGAAAAGCAGCATGCCTGGATTGTCTGAAGATTCCAGTTTATGTATTGGTTTCTCTCTGATCTCTTAAGGAGAGATTTCTGTAAGAATGACTTGGATGAAATGTCTGTTCCTGATCCATTCCATTCCATTCCATTCCATTCCATTCCATTCCATTCCTTGCAATGACCTTATTGCTATGGTATCTCTGTATGACACTATAAGGACATTAGTTGCTGTCTGTCACCTGTGGTTCATTTGCTTTCTTTTACTCCCATATTCTTTCAGCCTGAGGAGTTTAGAAATGGTTTGATGGAAGTATGTGGCAGGTCTTTGGAGACACAAGCGATTCAAAGCCAATCAATGCATCTATAAATCCTTGTAAAGCTCAGATCCTGGATACCTGGTTACTCTTTCATTATGCATTGACCCAGCAAATGAGGCTGGGGTATTCCTAAGACACTCTTCATTTTTCACTGTGCTGCACTCTGCGTAATTTCTCCATGGCATGCACGAAGGAAAAAATGTATCTTGTAAACACTGATCTACTTATTATTCTGTTTGTTTGGATAGCCTTAAAAATGGGCATTTATCTATAGCACAGGTCTCTCAAACAAAGACTTGTTAGCCAGACATACATAAACGTGGTCATACAGAGACCATCTATGACGACCATTTCAAGAGTACTCCTCTCACCATTTCCTAAAACTGACTTTTACATCCCAAGGTAGACTGCAATTTAGTGTTACTACTTCAGGAGCACAGAGTTCTGCAAAGCCCTCCACGAAAAACTACCATTCTTCAGGTATAAACGTTTGAGGGCAACTGTTTTGTTTTCTGGAGGATGGAAGGAGCAAACTGTAAGGACTTCAGGCAATATATATGTAATGACTGACAACCGAAATATAGAGACATAAAGAAATTGATGTCAGGGCTAATGCAGTTCTGCACATCTCCATCACACAGTTCAGACATGGGCATTTTTCTTTTTCAGCCTCTGTGTTTTAAAACAAACCGGATTGGGGCCATTGCTGCCTGTAGATTATGGCCCTCGAAGTGATAAACATGCTGTTCCATTGCTATTTGCCCCATGAGATAAACATTTCTGATGGATTTTTCTGACAAAACTGAGAAACCTAATAATCGCAACGTCAGAAAAAAACTGAAAACTGATTCAGTTTGATCCCCAAAGGACAGGAGAGGGAAAACAGCAATAGGAGATACAGTTCTGTAAGACTGAACTTGTCAAAGCTTTTTTGACTGCTTTGAATAAGCATATCCGCTTGGTATTATAAATAAAGGCATCAGACAGTAATTTGCATGGATTAGGATTGTTAACATTTATCAATTGCTGGGTTTTAAAGAACTCCCAAATTCTTGATAGGAGTATCTCTTTGTAGTGAAAGATTCACGGTGGGAGTGAAAAAAAAAATCTGATGAATTTAAAGCTACAGATGAGAGAAAGCAAAGCCATCCAGATCTAAACTGAGATACCATTAGTGGTTCCCATAAATCAAATCATGTTTATAGCAGGGATACAGTTGAATTACCATCTGGACTTTTTAACCTCGACATTTATTTCCGAACCCTCCTCCAATATTGAAAGTAAACTTAACCCTTCCTTTCATCTTCAGGACTTTGACCCGGTGCCAGTTCTTATTTTGAAGGAATGATCTGATTTTTGATGCAGACAGAATGGCACACGTGGCTCGATGTTGGAAAGACTGGGAGTTTCTTGCAGAAGACAAAGTCATAAAAGAAATAAAATACACTCAGTCTTAAATGAGATCAGCTGAATAGAGGGTCAGTGGGAATGAAGTCAGAGGGAGGATAAAGAAAGGAGGGTTCATTTTAATTCAGGTAGAGGACGCAGATGGGGTCCAAGGACAATGTAGAAAAACATGTAATAGTCAAAGGAAACCTATATTCCCTCAAGATTGGTGGGATTATCGGGAGGGTAGATGGGTGATGAAGAGCTAGATCCTGTTTTCATTTGTGCTAATAACAATACTGTCATTGCCTCTAATAGTGTAGCCACCTACTTCAGTGCAAATGAGCACTTTAACCCTTTACTGACCAAAACAATTCAGGCTACTGTTACAGAAAAAGAAAAAAACTACAAAGATATTTGGATCTTGTCTTCTCTTTTTCCTTTTTTTTTTTTTTTTTTTCACTCTGTGTCTGAACTTTCTGATTCAGACAAAGAGCTGCCAAAGTAGTTAGTAAAGGATATTGTGCTATTTCCAGCTCAAACTGAAAGGAAAAAAATTTCAGGAGAGACTGGCTCTGCTCTGCAAGACACTGGCCCTTTCTACAGAGGTCGCTGGTCTGAGTGGCCAGGAGGGCCAGGGCTTGCTCAGAGGCAAACAGGAGATATTTATGATTGCAGTTTCCCAGGTCATAGGTCCAGCATTTTTCTTTCTTCTGTTTGGGCCCATAGGCAGCTTGGCACTGGGACTGCAGGACCTGGCCAGCGGTCTCTGCTTCTCCAGAGACTTCCGACATGAACGTGTGCTTCTTGTGCATCCCTGCAACACAGGGAGAGGAGCATTTCTGTACATCACACAGTGTTTAAAGAAGAAATGTATTAACTCTGAGGTTCTCCAGTGACAGGTAACAGTTCTTACATAAATATATACCCAGACAACATGAGGCATGTTAGTGAAACTGCACTACATGCATGTACAGCTGTGATACATGCTTCTGGTGCTAAGCAAGGTGATCAGAGGGCCTTTAGTTGGCCAAGAGGGTCAGGAAGCTCATCCTGAAGTTATATCATTTATCAAGGTGAGCCAACCTGGCCATCTTATCCTTGAATAAGGAGCAAGATGCTTTTCTTTGAAGGCTAGCTTCCCTGAAGGAAAAATGTCTTCCCACCTTCCCTCCAAAGCTGTTTCTATAAAAGTCTTTGGTGTCGTGCATTTCAATGTGAGCTGAAGGGTTTTACTAAGTCCTTGTTAGAGACAACCTCATATTTCACACCCAGGCTGGTGCCAGGATCCTCTTAGTCTATTGGTAACATTACTGTCATTTCCTATCTCTCTCTTTCCTGAATTTACCTAACCCAAAGCTCCAGCCTTTTGCTGAAATGATTTTCTGCCTTCCGGCCCTGCGTGCCGTGTGTCAGATTATGTGCAAAAGGTCACAACCCACTTCCCCTGACTTTAGACACAGGATGAGGAAATGAAGAGGAGTGAAGTTACTGATTTCATTATGGAGGTCAGGGTGGGTCTTCTTGGGGTAGAAGTGGAGTCTGAAGAGCACATGTTGCCATTTGTTATCCATATTTTGTCAAACAAACAAAAACCCTCAGCAATTACTCATGCTGCTGAATCGGAAATACTTCTCAAAACAGCTGACAAATAGAACAGAAGGACAATAGGTGGACGGTGAAGAGAGATTATATATATACCCACACATATATATATATATAGCACAGACACCGATACCCAGTTCTGTTAGAAACAAAGTGAAGACATGCGGAGGGATCCTAGGATCATCTCTGAGGCACCCAAAGGGCAGGCAAGCTGCCTCGCTTCCTTGGTAATTCTCTTTTAGCATTGCACAGTCTAATTATGTGCTAACCCACATTCAAAAATTGTAACGTCAAAAGGGTAAGTGTCTGAAAGAGTGCCAGGAGAATGTTTTCCAGCACTGGGGAATCCCAAACTTTGCCCAGTACAGGACTGCACTGGCTCCCAGCCAGTAGCCTGAGGCCACACTGAAAGCACATGCAGAAGAGAATATCTTTGCCACCCTCCTCCTCTATTAGAGGATAAATATATGTATCCCCATGTGTGCTCTTAGGACATGTTCTGAGTGGCCTTCTGGTGGGCAGAGATGGGACACTTCGGCCTGGAGTTGCTGAGGGCAGCCATCCCATGCAAAGGACCAGGAACCACCACAGACAGTGCAACGGGAAATGTACAACTGATGGTTTGGGGATCAGCAAGGGTAGACCTTGGCTTCACGGGTGGGTTGGAGACAGTGTCCTCCTCCCCCAGTGTCCAACAGCTACCTGACCCACAGTTTCACGCTCCTTGCACAAGTCCAATAGTGGCTCAGGAATGCACATCCCAACCTATGTGCTCCAAATCTGCCTGTTTCCTCTCAGATCTGTTGAATTAATCCTGAACTGGAGGGGGAGCAAAACCAAAGAAAAAAGCAAACAAACGGAAAGGCAAAAACCCCAAAGCACTTCCTTTCTGCAGGTTGTTGGTTGTACCTCGAGCTCTGGCTGGTTTATGTATGCATTCAGAGTAAGTCCTCTGAGGAGTATCCTGCAGTCATTTCTCAGCGAGTGTGAACAAACTCATTAACAGCTCCTTTACTGGAATGATAAGTTGTTTCTTAATGAAGGGAAAAATAAATACCCTCACTAACCCAGGCTCCATCACTAGAAGTCACACATCATTCTTAAAGACTCCTTATTTTCCACCAGAGACATTTGTGTACAGCTCTTAAACAAAATGAGAGAGCTTGCTTCTCCTTCTTAGACGCTCTTTCAGATACTTAAATTGCACAGCATTTGTAGATGCTTTTCAGAATTTTACCCCATCTTAGGTACAACAAAATAAAAAATATAATCTGAGTCTTCACCCATTTTAAGAAAGGAAAGTTTGTAGCACTTTAAACAGGGGACCAGGACCCCAGAGACTGAGGAACTATTCCGAGCGCTGTGATTGACCTGCTATGTAGTTTCACTTGTAGGGAAGTCACTTAAGCTCTTTGTGTTTCAACGTGCCCATTTGTGAAATGGAGATAATAATGCCAAGCTCACAAGGGGGCTGTAAAGGTTAATTAAATAGAGTTTTTAGGTGATTTTCCTTCTCTAGATGAAAAGTGTGACAGAAGTATTGTTTATTAATGGAGCCAGTGCAAAACTGATAGTTCTGAAATTTTTCAGTACAGAAATACATGGTGATTTTTGTACATAAGAAAAATGACCACTTTGCAACTTTTTTTTTTTTTCCTTTAGCACTGTCATTTATTCAAGGAAAATTGATTCTCCAAAATATGGGGGTGTTTTGTACTTGTTTCTCCCTTTTTCCTTGTAACTACATGATGATGTTGGTATAGGCAACAAGAATGACTAGGCATCACCATCAATTAAAATAATATTTTGTTCTCTTTACAAACTCACATGCTTCACTTCTAAATTTTGAATGTCAGGAAGAGGTACTGCAAGCCATTAGATTCATCTGGTTGTTGATGTCTTTATAGGGCTTGATGCTGGCCATTTTCAAATGCAGATATTTGGTTACTCTCATCCAGTCTCATATTTCTAACTCCATGTTTCTCTAGAAAAGGAAGTGATAATACACCCAGGAAGATCTTATCCTTGCAAGTTTTCAGACTTTACTGCAAACTGCACTGACCCAGCGGCGTGATTGCATGATTTGTTGCAGGTTGGCACAGCAGGCTTGGGTCAGACCCACACATGTGGGGAATTGGGATGTGCTCTGCATTCCCACCCTAGTGTGTGCGAATGTGGGAACCTATGTTAAGCCTGGTTCCAGCATAGAGCCATATGCTTTCCAGAGGCCAAATCTGCTCATGTCCCTCACTCAAGTCACTGGTGGGAGTTTTCACTTTCATGCCATGCATGTGAACACAGTGGATTATTTTTATTTTCATTACTGTTGGGGCCCTTGCATCACTCTTCTGTAAAGGGATGCCCCAAGAAATTACAAGATAACAACAGAAGAAATATAAATTCAGCTTCTCTGAAAGTTGCTTACACTGGAGCTTGAGTTTGGGCTGAAGATTTACATGCTTTCCCTCTCTCACTGAACAAGGTGACCTACCCCATAACCACAGAAATTCCAAATGAATAAGAGCTATTAAGTTATCTTGTCCACCTGCCCCCTCTGGCACAAGATTGAGAGGGTGACATGGTTTCTGGCAGTGGGCTGCGCACAACCCATGACAGAGGCTGCACACAAATATGAATCATGTTGTACTTAAAAGGCCCAAATGAGTTTACTCTGGGCTCTTCACCCTTCATTGTAGCTGGTCAGAATGGGGCCCTGGAACTTAAACAGGTTGACAAAGCAGAGATTGAATCAATCCCTGAAAACAATAGTTTTAACCCTGTGAACTCCTCAAATGCTCTATTGGCTGCTAGTGCTTCTTGTGCAGTTTTTGCCACGGAGAGATTCCCCTAGGATGCTACTTTTAAGAAAAACATATATAAAAACTACCCACTGTGTAAATCTAACATCAGTTAGTGGTTTCCCAAGTACGGCTTGTGGGACGGCAGCCCGAGTCTCAGACGATAAAACAGTTCACTGCAGATTGGAGAGCCCTGTAAATGGAAAAGAGAACCTGGAAAGACAAAGAAAAATGAGTCTTTTCAATAGCATCGAGGGAAATAGCATCTTGATTTTTTTCTAGCTATGTAAAGGCTCCTCTCACCCTCCCCCATCTCTTTCTACCAACTATGTGCCTGCATACCTGGAAATATTCCCTTGATATTAAAGACTGAGATTTGTTCAAACTGCTCCAAACAAACAAACAAACAAACAAACAAACAAACAAACAAACTTGACATGAACTTTGGGCTCTCTGACAAACTCTTAAAAAGGTAATTCATGTGTAAACAGTCTCTGGAAGTTACCCACTGATGGCAACAGGAACTGAACCAAAATGTAATAAACCCCACCAAGACTATCATGGTGGCCCTTGCCTCAGACATCTGCTTGTTCTGTGTAGGTCAGGGAGAAATGGAGGTCCTCTACCAAGCCTGGGAAGCTAACAGGTATGAGCAGCCCTGGACCAAAGCAGAAAGAGATTTTCAAAGTCAAGCCCCTAGCTAACATCTTTTCTCTCTCATTTTAACTGAAATTGTCTCATCTGATGACAGTGCCTGTAGCAATGTCACTGGCAGTGTAAGGAGGAGGACAGTACCTCACCTGGCCCCAGTTTTCTATGAATTCATCTGTAGGAAAGACTGCAGCATCTTTACAGTTTCCTCTCTGGTGTCATGGACTTTCCTCTACACATTTCCCTCCTCGGAAGTCCAGCTAGATCTCATTTTCCCATACCAGTAGGCTTAGGCCTGCATTCAAAGAGGACCAAAGATCAGCAATTTTAAGAGCAGAATTTGTAAGTCACTGACCGTGGCAGAATTGTTGCAAGAGTTGTGCTGGCCTTGTTGCACGGGTACCATCTGGGGGGTAAAACTCCTTAGTGTGCACTGTGAAGGTCTGCATGTTCCGGGGGTGTTTTGAGGAAAAGATTCACAAACATCCTATCCCTTGGGAACACCCTAAAATGTCCCTCATTGCTTTCTCATACACTAGCCAGAAGCGTGGCTTTATTGAGATTATTTATATTGAAGCTGTCCACTTTTTCTTGGGCTGTCAGTGACAAATACTCATGTACAGTTTGAGAAAATGCCTAGCTTCACTCAATATTTGTCCCCAGAAATATCTTCAGTAACAATTATTGGCTGATGCTTCTGAAATCTTTGCCTAAAGATCTTTGCCTAATCTGAATGTTGCTGGATCAGGATTTCACATATGATTCCTGAGCATTCGTCTTTTATCTCTAGTTCTTAAACAAAATGGGTATTGAAAATTTCCACTGTGAATATCACTGTCCTTAGAGATAAGCAACCGTACTTAAGTTGTGCCAATGACACTCACTGGCTTCACTGAGTGTTAAGTGATTGCTGTGGGAGGAAAAAAATGAAAAAAAAAAAAAACCACAACCAACAAGCCTGATGCATTTGCTTGAGTTATGGAGAGTGACAGAGACCTAAGCAGTTTGCGCAGGTGAGGTCAAAATTTTGGCTGCCTTGCACATATGTCAGGACATGTGGGTGCATGTAGATATGTATTACTGTGAACATCTTCTGTGCTTCTAAAGAGAAGTTTATAGAGTTGCTGACATGATTTGCTCTAAGCTGTGATCTGCAGAGTGTCAGCTGGGAGACCATTTTCTTTTGGAAATGAAACAGAACAAAATAAATGCATTTGGTTGTTTCACTAAATTCTGGGATGTAAAACAGGTTTCCCCAGCAAAGTATGAGAAGTTGTGTTCATTCCAGCAGCAAAGACTTAACTAAAATACCTATCAGTCTTAGTGGGGTTTGAGCAAAGTGCTTATTAATCTAAATTTACATATCTTCCATCGAAATGGGGGGGGGGGGGGGTTACAAAGTGATCTGAATTAACGTGAGCTGACAGTTGCTGTGCTTACAGGCCTTCAATGCACTGTGTACAAGGGAAATAGTTTCCTTACCAGTCTTTGACATTCTCTGTTCAGAAGATTTTTTATTTTAACCCCAGTCCTAATTGCCCTTCAGTATCAAAATTAATTGTGTTTTCTGCTAAAAGGCCAGTGCAGTTTAAGGTTACTCCAGGGTCCCAGCAGCCGATGCATCTTCTGTAAATGGCTTGATTGCCGTCTGTGGAGAGGAGTGCTGGGAGAGATTTGCTTGACCGAGGCTATACATTACAGTCCAATTAGTGTGAAGATCACTACATGAGTCTTTAACTTTATCTAGTAACTGTCGGCATCTCTAATGCTGAGAGCAGGGTGAGGAAGAGGGATGCAGAGCCCACCTGGGCAGCCATGCAGGGCCGCGCGGCTTTGTCGGCTCCCCTCCAGCTGCCTCGCAGGCAGCAGAGGGAGCAGTCGGAGGATGAAAATACCCAGTGAGCTGCACTTCTCCTCTGAGAAATACTGAGACAGATGTCCCTTTTTTTCTCCTTTACTTCTTGGCTGTTTTACTGAGATATTATTATATGGTTTTGTTTTTGTTTTGTTTTTGTTTTTCTCTTTGATGGTGGTGGTGATGGTGCATTTTTTTTTTTTGGTTTGTTTGTTTGGTTGGTTTGGTTTGTTTTTTTCTTTTTTTTTTTTTTTTCTTTTTGGAACTCTGCTGATCATAGGTATGGACTTATTTGATCTAACCCGAGGCTGTAGGCTGAAGTGCACGGGAATCCGCTAGGCCTGGGTCCTCTGAGCTAAGGGAGAAAGATGAACACATCCAGAAAATGAATGAAATTCTCATGATGAAATTCAGAACTGGTTCCCACCTGGTATTGTCCCTCTGTCATACAGCCAGGACTCCAGGCTCAGGTGCTTCATTTAAGTACCCCAAAGTGAGCAAGAGTTAGACCTTTCACCGGTCTTTGCAAGATCTCAGGAGCCCCTGCATGGCTCATAGGAAAAATATAATTCCCAAACAGAAAAAAATAATTCCAGACAGAAATGCACTCCATAGATCATAGAGTAGATCTAGGAGACAAGTAGTACAAGTAATCCCCTATAAAACAGAAATTACTCTCTTTTTGATCTGTAGGGATGAAGACAGGCTGTGATTTACAAGTATAATAATAACAGTGAATGGTCATCAACTGAAAACATCTCAGTCTAGTCTTGAAGGGATAGTGGCCTTATAGCCCACACCTTGTGCAAGCACCAACATATAAATATCTTCAAAAATTAGTGTAAAGTATTTCATTGCTACAGTTATGCTCATACAAGTTTAGTCCATCATTTACATAATCACAGTCTCTGTATTGTTGTCAATGGTTATTACAAAAATTTTTTTGAAACACCAGGTTCTACCTTATCAGCTAGAGTACAGAAGCCTCAAACATGTGGAATTGATTTTCAGTTGGTCTGTGCCCCAAGTTATTAGGCTTCTTGTCTGAAGTATACAGGCTTCGTGTCTTCCAAAATGTCTTCTAAAAGTAGCTGGAACAACAAGTATTAAACAAGACTATTAAGAAATGTTGAAAAAGTTTGAAAGCTCATGAAAAATAGAATGTAAAGTCCCTGACATTTTTCACATCTCCACCCTTTATTTTTCAGCTAATTTTAATGCTTAATGTCTTCATTTCTGAGTCAGTCTCCAAACCAGGAAATGAAGAGGCAGCTGCAAAAGTGGGAAAAACATGGGGAGCAAAACTTGTTATTTGACACCATCTCACAGAAGTTCCAAAACAGTGAACTTTCTGTAACAACTCCACTTCTCATTACAATCTCATTTGACACTGGAGCAATCATGATTAAAACCAAATAAAAATAAAAATAAAAATAAAAATCTACCTCATTATTTCAGCATTTGGGAGGTTACATGGCACCATAATATGCTAGACAGCATACTCCTTTAATTTAGTTTTTGCTTTGTGAATGATATTAGTGACATTAATGCAGTTATGGTACCCATCGCACTAATTCTCTGCTGTTCTCATTTCTGTGCTCCTTCAGTAACTGTGACTCAGCCTTAGACCCCAACCATTATTTTCAGTTCTGTTTTACCTGCTAGATTCACGTACTTAGGATTCCACACACCACCATTTTTTCTACATTGTTCACTACAGATCTTGCATCAATGTGCAGTGTTGTGTTTGCCCAACTTGGAGATAAGGGAGTCTCTCTCTCAGAGGCATTTTAGATTAAATAAACCTGGTAATGGGATGAGAGCTGAGCCTCATTCTCTGCTCTTCTAAAGGTCCTTTAAAATGACAGCAAATTGAAACTCCTCTTCAGCTGGCTCAAGCAGCATAACCATACCGAACATTTCTTTTTCCAGTGGTAACCAAAATTGCAGATGGCTCAAAGTAGAAGCAACTAACATTTACCCTACCACAACATATTAAATTAAATATTCAAAGAGAAATAATAATGTATAACATAATTATTCAATAGGGTTCACCACCACGGGATGAATTAAAAGAAACAGTTCTTAGGTAAACAGGTAACAAAAAATAATGGTCAGGCTATCTCACCTTTCAGATATATGTACCACAGGCTAAGCCCTGTGGTACCCAAATTAGCAGCAGGTAAATTCCTTCTATTTGGGATTCCCATCAATACGTCCAAGGGCTAAGGTGAGCAGGAATGAAAGGCTGTGAAAGAAACTTCCCCGTCTGTAAGGTCCTTGTCAATGGGTCACAAAATTGATTTCTTGGTCCTGTTTGCAAAATCCTGACCTAGCTTCTTTCAGACGCAGGAAGCTGGAACTTGGGGCCTTTAGTCTGATCTCCTCTGCAATGAGAACACAAATAATAATTAAAAATTGCTATAATATAACACTTATTTGTGGCTGCAGCGTTTCCAACCTCTCTGTCTTAACAGCTTGGAAGGAATACAAAGGAAAATTCTGCATGTCAGAAAGTTATGAAACAAAGGCAAAGTGGAGAGGAGATGGAAATATAAAGTCAAAATGAAACCCTCCATCTTTCTGTCAAACTGAAACAATAAATAATAATGGCATCTTGCATTTATATAGTGGCTTTCATCCAGAAAGCCTGGAAAGCTCTTTGGAAACTTTACAAACTACTGTGGAGGAATAGGAATGATTTCATACACTGATCTATTGAAGGCTCCCACTTCTGTAAACAGTTACAGTCTATAGCAACATTACACCTCAGACTGGGACAGGTAGAGACTGATCCTGAGAGATATTAGAAGGATCTGTAGTTAATCAGAGTAAATCTTCAAAGTCCTTTGGGAGTTTACACTGCTGACAGTTATTGTTTCTCATGATCAGGCACTTGGTAAAGAAATAAAATTACTAATAGATGAAATAGCTGCTGATCCTAGTCTGTGTAGTGTGGCAATAGGAGCCAAAACTTTACAATTAAAATCCCTAGTAATTCTTCAGTCTCAATAAACATATGAGTAAACATACTCCTTTGAAAAAGTCAGATCTTCTGTCCAGACATTTGGCATTCTTATTATATGTCTGACTTTCTTTCTTATCTTAAACCATGTGCATATAGAAAAAGGTGTTTTCAGAGGTAGTTGAAAGCAATGCAAACCTCCCAGGTTTATGTCTCTGCCACATTCAATTGTCAGGCAAAGCACAGAAGAAAAGAAAAAAAAAAAAAAGCAACAAAGAGTGAATAATTAGTAATCTGAGGAAACTTGATTAAGCTTTCCATTTCTATCATATGTTTCACTTAAAAAAATCACACCAGATACTTGAGAAGTCTGTTGGATATTAAGAGATGGCACAGATTTCCAGATCCTCAAAGGAGGAAAATTCTTGCTGATTTTCATGGTCTTTTTGTTCCAAGAAGGATCACATAATTTTGGCTCTTGAATAATATTTCTAAAACCAACAGTCGGCTCAGGATTTCCCTGTGTGTGAATGTATTTCTCTATCAGCTGGCGCGATGTATTTCTGCACTGGAGTACCACTTTTAAAGCATCCATCCACCACCTCCCAATGGTGGCAGCAGAAGGAAAATGAATGAAACTGAGAAAGAAACAGCTCCAGGAACAAGAGAATTAAGAAATTGCCTTCAGATTTATGTCTCTTCATTTTATTGGCCTCTGGCAGGGTATTTTGATGGGATCACATATTACTAGGGTAAATAAGCCTCTGACTCAGCCTGGCAACCAACTCATGAAATTTCAAGAAATTCTCCCTTGTGCCAAATTTAGTTGAATTTGGCTAGTTTGGAAGCTGTTGCACAGAGGCACATGCAGAGATGGACACATAAAACAAATAATCACTTTTTCCTACTGTTGCAGGAAACAAAGCTAGAAATTGAGCTTCAAAGCAGAGAAGTCTTAAGGAACCCTCAGAACCTGCTTTGACATCCTGGTTGTTGCAGAAAGCTGCTTCACCTGCTATTGCAAAATGGGACAATATGGCATTTGAATAAGACTCATATTGCACACCAGTACAGCACATACATGCCTTATATATACATATATATTATATATATAAAATTCTCTTTTCCATTTATAAATTTTCTTGTCTCTGGAGACTTTCAACCTCACTCCTGGTGCCCTGCTCTGGAAGACTGTAATCTCCAGGACAGTGTCCACACTAGAGCCTGGGAAGTTCCCCAGCTCTCTTCCCTTCCCCAACCATGCCAATCCATCTGCTCTGAGATGGAATTTTGTGGCAGCCAGCCAAACTGGTATTTCTTAGCACTGCTGTGGCTAGTGAGTGGGACTTGCTTTGCCACCTTTTGCACCCAAACTTTGCATTGGTCCATGTGTTTAGGGGAGATGGGGGAAAGGGAAAAGGAGAGGGCACATGTACTGCCTTCACCAGTGACTGAAGCAATGATTAAACATGTTCTAGCTTTACATATCAGACTCTCCTATCAACACTTGGCAAAATTGCAGCATAAATACAATGCAGCCCAAGAAAGAAATGTTTGTATCCTGCCATTGAACTAAGAGCAGCTCTCTAGAGTACAGCTAAGAAATAGCTAACTCCTCTGTGGGGAGATTTAGCACCAAAAGAAGGTGAGACGGGGCAATGTGTCTGCATTTATTTAAACTGTTTTCAGTATTCTGTAAGAATAGGAAATTGTGGAAAGGAGTCTGGATGCTTCTCAGTATCCATGTTGTTTTAGGCTTTTAGGAATGTATTTCTATGCCCTCTAAGGTTTTCTTAAGTCACAGTGGTCTTCTGAGAGACAGGAAATTTTACATCAGTGCTGTAAGTCTCTGGACCAGTAATTCTCATTTACATTATGAGAAGCTCCAGAAAAGCCTCACAGCTATATTTTGTTGCAAACATGAGCCATTTAGCCACCCTGATAGACACCATAGATTTTGCACATTAAATGATGGGATCTCCAGCTTCACAAAAATATCTTTCTCCCTAAGCAGTAGAAGCAGTTTTGGATATTAAGAAAAAAACTCTTTTGTTCAGATGAGTAGTTTAAAGTTATGTTACATTATTTTGAATTTCTCGCTGATGGTGTTACTGGTCTTTCAGGTGATTACTGTGGGAGCTCAGAGAGTTCATTATGCAAAAGCTAGTTTGCTGGTGGAATATAGGTTGATATGTTCAAAGGCACACAGGGTTGTGATAGGACAAACTTATGTTGAAAGTGAGTGAAAGTCGGATGCTTACTTCTTCACGCTTTCAAAAATCTCCTGCTGCTTTTACTTCTTGAACATGAGAGGGAGGTTGGCCAGAGCAGCTATTACAGGCTACTGATAACGAATGCTTCAAATCACTGATGACTGGGAGCCCCCAAGAGTTCTTGTCCCACATTTTGCCTGGCAATTAAATAGGCTGAGTTATAATTTGCGCCCCATATTCTCTGTGTTGAAGGCAGTAGGCTTCTTCATTTTTAGCCTAACTCTTCTGTCACCTTCGCCAGTTTTACATTATTTGTGTTAACTCTGTGGCCTAGGGGTGGGAGGGAGAGGGGAATTATTCCTAATTTACTGAAAGTGAGAGAAGAATCAGTCACTTCTTTCTTTAAATTTTTGTGGAGGATTGTTAATCAAAGTTAAAACAAATCTGTGTTCCAACGCAGAGGTGGGCGAAGAAATGTGTGCCTAACACATATGCACTTTGGGGCTCCTGCAGAAGGAAACAGAGTTCTGGAAAGTGTTGTGAGAAAAACATTAAAGACACCAGACTGGATGCAATGCCGCTGACTGGAAACAAAGCCTCAGACAAGATCCAGCTATGTTTGAACCTGCTGGAAGAATTGCATTTTATTCTCTGTCCTGGGATGAACGACGTAAATTATCTCCCTTTCTTATTTGCCTCACATTGAGAAGAGCCTGGCATGGAGTCGGACAATGACTTAAAGTAGGAGCTGGGCAGGGAATACATCAGGTATTCGACCTGCAGGCCTGTGAAATGCAGTGTCATCATAACCCAAAGGGCGTATCATTAGTCACTGAAGGAAGGAAGTGCAAGCATGCCTGGAGAAATCAATAGAAGGTCCTTTTCTAGTAACACAAAGAGAACAGCACCAATGTTTATGTCTTTGCCCTTCAGATACTTTGCTCTTCCTTCCTCTCCAGTCACCTTTTTGCTTTATCCAGAATTTCATTTTCCTGATTCCTGACTATAAACGGACAGACCACGACTCAGGCTGCAATCCAGTCTTTTCTCAGAAACAAATATCCATCAGGCCCAATGTTTCTGTATGGTGGTTATCTGATTTGGCTCCTGCTAACTAAAAACATATGCAACTGGTTATCTCCATCAACACAGTTTAATTCAGCTCTGGTCCGTATTAGTGTGATTTCTGCAACTGATGTCTCTTACTGCCATGGGTGAACTGTGACTGTTAAAATCATGTTTAAATATGAAGATCAAACAAATGGTCCAGAGGTTTCTTGCATTTAAAGATTCATTAAGAATACAAAAATATTTTGCCATGTTTTAATTTAACATAGTAATTCTTCTCCTAAATACCATGCTGTAGATAAATGAGGAACCAGATTAATATAAGATTTCAGAGTTTTGCTAGAATATGGGATTGTCTTTCAAAATTGTCAAAACTCCCTCTATTTTTGTAGCCTACACTCAACCTGTTTTTTCACTGTTTGTGCCTCAGTTTACCCATCCATGAAATGAGCAAAACAGTAGCAATGTACAGACAAGGGAAGCTACAAAGCACCACTCATTACTGTCAGGAAAATGCTTTGAAATTATTCAGCTCTATTCATGGCAAAATAATAATGAATTAACAAAATATGTTCAGGCAATGCACATTTGTCTGTTTCCAGGAGAAAACTGTGAAGAATTATGAATAATACGGTTCACTGGTGACTGTTTGTTCTAACAATCCTGTTTTGTACCTTACAAAAAAATAAATAAAACTTTTTGTGCTCAGTTTGACCGTTTCATGCACTGGCCCTGGTTTGTTTCCATTCTGGCCCTTGACAAGAGTGCAAAATACACATCAAGGACAAGAATAACTTTTTAGACTGTGATAACATTTGTATTATTAGAAGAGGTTGGGGTGTGCCTGGGAGGGCAGGAGGTAAATCTGCTGAACAGTCTAAAAGCTTTATTTATGGAAATGTTCCTTTTTTTTTTCTTCTTTTTTTTTTTCCTTCTTTTAAAAACAGAGGAAAGAAGAAATAATACTACTAATGTCATCATAATCTCTGAGATACCAAATCAGCCAAGTTATGCCTGTGCATACACATTCATACGCACTCCAGAAAAAGTTTATCTTAGTATATAAAGCTCAGACCCTGGATCAATTGTCCAGCTAAAGCAAATCAGCATAAGTCTATGAAAATCAAAGGAATAATGCCAGCTTTACCTAGATGAGGACTTGTGACAATGTCTCATTATTTCAAGTAGGAAAATCAGAGGTGTGCTCTATGGTACTGGACACAGTTGGTTCCAATGGGAAGAAGTAAAGTATCTTTCCTGACAAGTCTGAGAGCTTCTGACGCTGGTTCTTTGGTCATTTACCTAATGACCCACTTACCAGTGGAAAACCCTGAAATCAACATCTTCAAGGTCAGCAGAACTACCCAGAACTTCCTGAAGGGAACAAAGCATCTTCCAAGCTTTTCTCAAGATTTTTTTTTTTTTTTTAGTAACAATGGGTACATTTTGAACCTGCTTGTATGATTTAGGAACCAACATTTTATTTTTTTTTCTTCCAGGCTTTACTTAGCTGAGCGCTTGGCCTCCAGTCTATTAACCAGTTTTGTGAGATTTTTTACAGTTAGTGAGACTTGTCCTTTTATAAAACCGAATCCAGGCTGGTAAGTCATATTCCCCAAAGATTTCGCAGAATATTACCGCTGCCCTATCAAGGCACAAATGGTATGAAACTGTAGAATTGGCTGCTGTTCTGTACTAGGAGCATAAGAGTGCACTGTAAAGGGGCAAAGGCCAGGTTGAGAAAACAACAAAAGAAAGCAAAACAAAACCTCCCACTGAAACACCTTTAGAAAAGGCTGCTTTCAAATGTTATTCATGGTATGCTTTAAAGAGCCTACCCCCACAGCTAGCAGTTTTGTAGGTGCTGATCCAACACCTAAAAAGGGGCAAAGAGCTAAACTTCTAAATACTGGGATCTGACTCCTCAGCTGAGATCTGTCTACCGTCTTGAGACTGAATTCAGGATCAGGAAAATGAAAGTCTGGCAAATCTAAGGGAATTCAACTGCATCATCTTGCTCACAGCTAAAAAAGCTAAATTAATAAATAAACAAGACATCATTTAGGAGGTATTTTTGCATAGTATTTTATAGCCACATAAAAATAATACAGTGAAATATAACTTTTCTGTCACAACAGAGGGTTTGGGCTGTCTCTTTTAAATATGCACTGCAAACATACTGGGAGCTTTGCATAGTTGGCTTTTCAAAGTAGAAATGTAATTTTATTTTGTGCATTATTATTTTTCACTACACATGTGCCACCATGCCATATTTTTAACGTAATGATGTCAGCACATCAGTGGCATCACTTCACAGAATTCCCTAATGTGGAGCAGAAGTTAACTGGGCTCATAACGCGTGGAAATCAAAACCCTGCTAACAGCATCTAAAATCAAAACAGAGAAGTTGTTTGACACCCGCTGGATAGTGAAAATGGAGTTTTGTGAAAGGAAATACTTGTGTACATCACTTAGGAAAACATTTTTTTTTTTTTTTTAGCCAATCTGAATTTTCTTCTGGATTTTTAGACAATGTGTATGTGTCCTTTTTGTAGACAGCTGACCCTTTAAGGATAACAATGTCATCACTCCTCACATATTTGACCTTTTTGTGCCACACTCCACAATATAAATGTTGCCTGGAAATATGGAGGAAGATGTTCCAGTGGCATAAGACATACTGCCCATATACAACATCACTCTCACCTTTACATATCAGTTTTATTAATAATTAGATTTTATTGTGATGTTTTAGGCACCATCTAAAGAGATTAAAATACATGGTCTTTGCCCCAAAGTGCTTACAACAGGAAAGACAAATAGTGAATGAATTGTCTGTTAAATCTGGATGATCCCTGGCTTTTTCAGTTTATCAGCAAATCCAAAAATTGCAAATATTTTACAGACATTAAAATATCTTTTAGGGATACATTTTCAGCATATCAAAAAGGAAAAAAAAATCTAAACAAATAAGAGGCTTCTCTGGACACACACCACACCATATTCCAGTTGTTTTTGCATAGTTTCATGGTTTGAATTGAAAAAAAAAAAAAAAAAGTGCAAGCTTGCCATCTTTTAAAGGTGAGTACTGGAATAGTCAATTTCTACTTTAAAAATAAATATTTGGATTGGGTTTTAGGTTTGAATGATTGAGTTTAACTGGGACAAATACTGCAAATGTTTTGTTTTTTTTTTATCCCCCTTTCAAAAGTTGCTTTTAACACCACTCCAAACTCTGCCATAGGTGGAAAAAAGGGAGAAAACCCTGGAGCCAAGTGATGAGACTGCTCTGAGATTCATAGTTCAGTGTTATTTGTTTGGTTGGGGGCTCTTTCTTTTTCTTTTAATAAACTATCCCCAAAAGCCTATCTACCTAATGAGTATTATCTGCTTAATTTCCTGCAGGCTTCAATGCAGAAGCAGGTCAGTTGGTTTAATTATCAGCTATGGAGACGTGAAGGAACTTGAAATTCAGTTGAAATATACAGCAGCTTTTTCGCCTGGATTCCTTAGCATTAACAAAAATACCTGTTCAAAGAACAGATTGACTCAGCCATGACTTACAGAAAGATAAGATTCTGTGGCAGGAAAGTAATAATGCTATTATTGTCCACTGGACAGGGTATATTTGCTTGGTGATTAGTGATGGCTAATACAGTGAAATCCTATACATAAAGAAACAGGCTGGAATTTACTTTTTGACTATCAAATCTCTTTGATTTTAAAATGTAGTTCTACTCTTTCTACCTATATCGCGCTGTTGATTAAGAAATGCCTTTTGAATTTCGTGGTGTTAAATGCTTATGATACTACTCAGACAGAAGGACTCTCCATCGCTGTGACAGGCACACAACTCTTACTCCAGTGATTGGATTCTTCACTGGGAGTTTTTTGGCACAGGAGGGAAAAGCTTTTTCTTTTAAAACAGCCTTTTTCTGTGCCCTAGATAAAGTGTGAGGAAGGCTAAATAAGCAATAGTAGGTTGTCATGCCTTCCAAGTTCACTTCTTTTCTTTCTCTCTCTCTCTCTCTCTCTCTCTCTCTCTCTCTCTCTTTTAAATCTTTATAATTCTGGGAGTTATTATTGATAAGTCTTTATTCAGAGATAGGCTTGTAGAGGGAGCATTCATAAGGAAAGAAATCCAATTAATTTTGTTAGAAATCCAATAGACTCCTGGTGAACACAGACTTCCACCACAAATCTGCAAGTTTATAGAGCTGCTAAGGCACTTGGAGCATCTGCACAGCTGAAAGACGGGGCTTGGGCTCAGTATGGCTAGAGTGATATCTGTAATATCCCATAGAAATCCATTGAGAACACTTAAGAAAGTGCAATATCCTTTAAATGTAACCTTGATAATGAAAGGAAAGGGCTCCTGTTCCTAAATAAAAAACAACAAGCCCCGACAGGTCAGAATTGATACCAGCATTTGCTGCTGCCTGAAACTCCTGCTGAGCACTGAATGCTGCAAAAGTGTCTATTATTTTTAACTGTTGGGTTATTGTCCATCTTTAAGGATGGGGGAATTTTAGGAGCGGCAATTAATAATAATAATAAAAAAAAAAAAGTTTAGTGTTATTGCAGACCTCTAGACAAAATACCTAAGGGGCAGAGGGTGAGCGAACAAAGGAAGCCAAAGGAAAAAAGCAGGCTCGTTTTGGATAGAACAGCTTAGGAAACCCTGAACGGAGGGTTCTTTATATATAGCACCACATTGAGTGACAAAATGGTAGCTGTCATAATGTGCCAGTTAACATGTCCAATATGAGCCGATCGTTTAGTGTCCCCTGGGATTAGAAGACAGAAACATGACAAAGAACAAAGAACTCGGATCAATAATGCTTGGGGAAATAAGACAGAGAAGGTTATTTACTCTGCATTGATCCGTTGCTGCAGTCGCGTAAACTTGGCCTGTTTTTCTTTTGTTAACCTTTAAGCTTGAGTATACTCACAAGCAACTAGGGAGCCAACTAACAGGTGTAGATTAAGGATCGAAGGAGGTCACCGTACCTCTGTCACCACTAGGCACCCATGTAACAACATCCCTGAAGAAATTTAAACATCAATAGCTATAATAAGGGCAAATTTATCAAGCTTGGCCTACTTTTGCTGGGAGCCTGGCTGTGTCCAGTCAGTTTGCCCTTGCTAAAGCTCAATTGATTTGGACATTCTTTTACTAGAGTTGATTATCAATTGTGACACAACAAATTTGTTAGCTTCCAAGCACTGGAGTTGTTGTTGCCATTGGAGCCTCTGAAGTGAAAACACCTGGCTGTGTTCAAGTTTTACTCTTGTTGAAGCAAAGGGAAAAAAAAAAAAAGAGAGAGAGAGAGAGAGGGAAAAAAAGAAAAGAGGAAGAATAGAAAAGCAGAAAAGCCCTTTCATGATCTCTCCATAGATGCTGGTTGTGTTGTAGATACCTGTACTTTGCAGCTGGAACATCTGGATTGCCATTTTTAGAAAATTAGGAGCATGAGGAAATATTAACTTGAAGGAAACCATTTTCAGCAGGAAAAGTCCCAACAGCTGTTAGCTATTCATTTTTTATGTTTTATGATTTGTCACCTAAGTCATATGGAATCATTCCTGTTCCCTGTGTGGATGACAGACGTTTGAAACCGTGAAGTAATGAATACCGTATGATGGGCAGCAATATTCTATAAGCACGGCCATTCAAAAGAAATAATCATTCTTGCTGAACTTCACAGAACTTGTTAAATGTGAAAATCCACTCACCGATGCTCAGGAGCTGTAGTTAATTAGACTAAGTGGACATTTTGTGTAGAACCATGATGGGATGGAATTTGTTTGTTTTAAATACTGACCTTGTTTTTTCAGTCTAATACTAAATGTTTCATGTTGTGCCAATAGGATTAGCAGTACATTAAAACTGTAATTCTGGAAATATTTATCTTATTTAATTTACTTCAAAATCAAAAGGCTTATTTATTATTTAGCATCGCTATAGTAGCTTTTCTACTTTTCTGAAAGTATATGCCTCTTGTCATGCTATAAAACATTTCTACTTGTGAATCACAGAATGTTAGAACAATCAAATAGCATAAAAATGAAATACCTTACACTTAAAATTTGAAAGTCACTTTTAAAATTTCAGAAAATAAAAAGTTAATAATGTATGGCAGCCTCTCTAAAACAAATATTTTACCCAGAATTTTGGGATCAGAAGAGTGGCCAAACTGAAACATTTCCTTTAAGAATAATATTATGGGTTTTGATCAACCCTTTAAAATACTTGTGCAGGATGAATATGCATATGTCTGAAGTGCAGGGGCACAAAATCAATTCACCACAAATGCAGGCAGTTGCAAATAAGTTGCATTTGTTTGTTTGTCTGTTTTTTTCTCTTCAGTTTTACCTAGCACCCACTCCTACCTGATAGTGAAGGTGGATGAAATTATAGACATGGTCCTACTCATCTGCCACTCTGCAGTACTTTGGGTCACTGCTGGCACTCAGGCATAGTCTGGCATAGGCAAGGCTCAGCGTAGTGTTTTCCAATGGATCCTAGAAAGGAAGCCCCTGTATTACATTTCCTCTGTAGCTTGATTTCACATAGCAGACAGAGACGCTTGCACCACGGTTGTTTGGGCTATCCTTTATCCTGGCAATCAAAAATCCTCAAATTCAATTGAAGAAAGGTTGCATCTTTCTTTTTGTTTATTTGTAATAATGAGGCACAAACAAGGAACCTATTGACAAAGGAAATGAGACCTCACTTTCCTCTAAGAGATGGGAATCTGCTGTTTGCATCTCTTAGCATGCAAAGATTCAGCATGTGACCCTTGCCCCATCACCCGTAAAAGTGTCACCACAGTTTTTAAGAGCATTTAAGGCATTTAAGAGCATGGGAGGGAGAAGGCAGCAGCTTTTAGGGCATCAGAAATGACAGTAATGTGCACTGGAACTGTCTGCACAAGCAAAGTGCGCTGAGGCAGTTGTATTAGATCAATCTGTGGCAGAAGAGAAGTCACTGACAGTTTATTTCTGTGTTGGAGAATGAGCTACAAAGTGCATAGTCCTCATTAGAATAAATGGAGAACAGCTCAGTTTGCTCCACACCAAAACTTTTTACCAGCTAATGGCTATTCAGAGCTCTATGTGAAATGAGTTAGGATTCTTAGCCCTGCCACTATGATAAAAAACAGCACCCCAGTTAGCAATAATAAGCATCCTTGGCCGAGGGTCTATGGATTGAGTGAGCATGCAGAATGAATTACCTTCTTTCCACGAGATGTGGTCCCTTTAGGTCAGGGCTCAGGTGAGGGGGAAAAATGTTATGGAGTTGTTCTGATTTACAGCTGAGGACCTGGTCTTAATGGCTCAGTGGGGTCTTGAAGGTGCTTATCTGCACTGGGAGCCTGGGAGCAGACCTACCTTACGGAGGCAGAGCAAGCCTGTCTTGTGGGAAGGCCAAGGGGGCTGGCACCTGCTCTTGGCACTGTCCCCTGCCCCGTGAGGAAGGTGGGACCACAGCACAGGACCTTGTCCCCCTCCCAGGCAGACTGCAGCCACATGCAGCCCTCAATATGCAGCTCTGAAACATCCAAACCCCCATGTGAGGCTGCTGAGCACTGTGCAAGAAAAAGTTTGGGAAGGAGGATCTGAGACCATTTCCCCAGACTAAACAGGGCAAACTTGTGGCTACCCTAAGGAATCTGCCTTAGTGCTTGCCTCTGCAGTAGACTGCTCCAAAATAATGGGGAGTCCATGAGCAGAACTGGAATGAATGTGGGATCAGGTCTTCCTCTAGCCAAAGAATAACTCATTATAAAAACAACGTGAAAAGACACAAGAGAAAATAAAGTGAAGAAAAAGGAGAGAGGGAATGGCATGCAAGCAATTCTCTATTTGCTGAAAGGCTTGTGCAAAAAAAACTCCAGCACACCTTATGAAGGGACTTAAACACAAACATAAGCAATGTAAATCTTTCAGACTGGGCTTTGGAGCCAGAAACCCAAAGCACATGACGGTATATCAAGACATCACATTTCCTGGTTGCATACTTATGCTAGCATGCCTTCCTCACCCAGAGGCCTTGTCCACCCTGACCTGTTCCCTTGTATTGGCCAGTTGGCTGCTTGGCTCCTCTCCCAGCAGCCAGCGCTTTCCAAGCGTGACATCGATCATTGCAGTAGTGAGGAAGATGGCACTTACCTGATGGGGTAGGCGGAAGCTCCCTCTCTTACCATATGCTGGGAATTGTCAGTGGCTGCTTGAAGCCAAGGCTGGCTTTTTCTCCTGCCAGGAAACAAGCCTTCTTCCAGAGCTTGCCAAAAAGATAAAAAAAAAAAAAAAAAAAGGTAAAAAAAAAAAAGGGGGGGAGAAAAACTTTTTGCATATTACGTTTCACACTGAGCAGTTTTACTGCAGGCTGGGCAGCACCGGGAATTATGGATCACAGTTTCCTTTGGCGCTGAGGACAGACAGCAGACAGTGAAATAAGAGGCACTACAATGGGTAAAGGAAAAAAAAAAAAAAAAAAGGAAAGACAAAAGAAAGTGTTTATATTGATTCTCTCCAGAAATACAAGATCTGCCACAGCCAAGCAGACTACTGAGTCATTAAAGGCAGCATCCTGACTCCAGGGGTGCTTCAGAGGAAGAGGAGGGGAGGAGGCATGCTGCCAATTGTTCCATGTCCTTTGGAGAGAATCACCTTCCTGATCCTGGCCTGACCGTGTCCTGGCATATAGCACTTCAATTCTCAGTAATATTTCTCAGTTGCAAAGACCCATTTCCCTTTTCACCGTTAGGCTAGAAGGAGCCTAGTGTCCATGTATGCTTGCACCACTGCTCCAGACAGACTGACGATGGGACCAGCTTCCCGGTCCTTTTGGCTCTACACTAAAAGACTAAAGCCAACATGGACAACAGAGATGTTAATCCTTTATAGAGGAGACCTGAAAATAGAATTTGCCATGGGAAAGTTTGGAAAGTACCCTCAGCTGGGTGAACTGGATGAACATAATTGTAATGTCTCACACCACAGCATGTAGTTTCCTGTAGATGCCATCACTAGTTATATGATAGTCCAAAAACATTAATTCCTAAAATGCTGAGACAACCCCCTGACTTTCTGGAGAATGTAGTTTGCTCTGTTGGGTCCAGCAGCTTCAATATTCTCCTGCTGGCAGTGGGCAAACCTGAGTCCAAGAAAGGAAGAACAACATCTCTATAAAGGATCTAGAAATTTTAAAAATAGAAATAAATAAGAGGACTGGGGGAAAGGGCATTGGAGTAAAAAGAAAAAAAATAAATCAGCTCTTCCTGTATCTGGCTGTGCAAAACCTGATGCTGTATCAGAAGAAATCAGTTTTTGAAACAGATCACCTCCTCCTCTTCATAAATATCCCTTCTTTCCTTCTTTATACCATTTTTAACAAAATGGGAGAAAAAGAAAGCAGAAAAAAAAAAAAAAAAAAGCCATCCAGACAGTGATCTCTTTTGAATTACAAATCACAAAAAAAGTTTTTCTTTCAGTGAGGGGGTGGAGTTGAAGTGTTAGAAATCCAGGCCAAAGGATTACTTCACATTTCTTCTAAGGAATTAAACCTTTTTTTTCTTTAAAAAAAAAAAAAAAGTCTATTTTGTATTACTCAGCAGTTCTTTTTTGCTTTTTATTCTTCTATGGAAAGTTCTCTCTTTTTTTTTTTTTTTTCCCTAATAGTGTTTATTACACAGTCCTGCACACTCACATGTACACACGCGTACACACAAATGACAGAGCTCTTTATAAAGAGAAAATCAGGCTGGCGCTGCAAAAGTGCAGAGAAGATCTTTCGCTAAAATGATCTCAAGGTCAGTTTTGGGGGTCTTTAGGTTTCTATATTCAATCCAACCACGTTTCATGTCTCTGCTTTGCTTGCTTAACTTACAAGAAACTTGGGCACAATTTTGCTTGTGTTGGCAGTTTTTAGGTGTGGATTCATGCAGGCTATTTACAAGATGCCAAGGGATGTCAAATCCTGAACATGTGTTTTTGTCCTACAGTCATTCTCTGACAGCAGAAATAGTCTGCAGCTTATCAGATCCATTTGCTGATATTTAACATCTTTTTTTCCCGACAAAGGTTTGGGGTGAGATGAATTTTAATGTTTCTCTGTGCTGAAGCTGACAAAAAAAAAAAAAAATCTTTACGCATCTAACTTAGAAAGTAGAGCTTTAAGCTGTGAGGGGAAAAAAAAAAAACACAACTCCCTTATTTACAACATTTTTACTTTTCTTACTTAGATGCAATTTGTTTGTTTTATTTAAAACACTAAAGGTATTTGTTAAACATTTTACTCAGTCAAGAGGTACAGACACTTTGTTACAGACTGAGACATACAGTTTAAGGAAAAGAATGCATTTTAATGTATATTCCTGATATAGTTAACAAAACACTAAAAAGTCTGATTGTGATTCTTTTTTTCCTGTGGTTATATTTCAATAAAATTGAGCTAGATATAAAATTACATGTCCCCCTTTTAATATTAATTTTATAACAAACAAACAACAAGAAAAATAATTTTTAAAACACAAAGATTTTGGTAAAACTGTCAGGTAAAATTAGTGCTATCTGAGGCTATAATCCTAAACAATTTTAGGAAGCAGTGAACTCCCAAAATTGAGGGGTTTATAAAAATATATGTTCTCGGATACAAGAAGAACTACACAGGGAAGTGTAGTAAATAAGCATTTTAAAATAAATAAGCATTTATATAGATATAGAATGAGAGGTAGCATTTTGTAGAATATTTGCATATTATGAATACAAGTACAATGAGCGAGTTTAATTTTCTAGGCAAAAATTGCTAACAAAAATGGGGACATTTTTCATGAACCTGAGTCATAATAAATACTTGAACTATGTCTACTATGTGAGGCACCTTTTAAATTCACAGTGCCATATACCTATGTTTTCATGTAACATCAGATTTGTCATCCTTGGTTTATGCAGACATCATTCTGTTTAGAGCTATTTTTCTCCACTAACCACCTTCGTCAAGTTCTTTGTTTCAGCATAGCCTATATGTTAAAACATGTCCAGCGCTGTAACCTTATGCCTAGAGGTATTACACAGCAGAAATAAGTTCCTAATTTTTTTTCTGGCAGTGACAGAGAAAGCTAATCTGCAAGTCTGAATGCTTGGTGTCTTCTCCAAAATTATCCAGACTGCTTTTGTTCGCAGAAGTTGGGTTGTGCAAGCTGATGGTGTGTGGCTTGTCCTGGTAAGTTACGAAGAACAATCTACTTGAGAGGTTTCCAATTATTCTTACTTCTGGTCAGGTTAGATGTACAATTAGATCAAATCCCTGACAGATTTTTGGCTTCTCCAGTGTCAGGCCAGGCCTGTATGAGTCAAAGCGTACACAGATGGAAGTGATTTATTTTTTTTTTGTTAGCTCTTACATGAATTTGATTGTCAACAAAATCTTTCTCAGCTTTCAGCAAACTTTGGAGTTGGCCTTCATATCTGAGGTGGGGTGTCCATTTCCACCATATGAGTTTGGCTTGGCAGAGGCAGTTCAGCTGATCAAAACTCACAGAATTTAAAACCAAATAGTTTGTACAGACCTCATAAACTAAACATTTCAAAGGAAAGGGACGTATGGGCAGAGGTGACTCCTGGGATCCTTCCTGCTCAGTTTCCTCTTCTGCTGCTGTGTCGCCAGCTCTTCTCAATCTATTGCTGTTCCGCTGCGCCTTGTCCTCTACTTTGTTGGCAAATAAGGTAAATGACCCCTATTCTGGCTGCCCATATGCTGCTAACATCATTGGTTTTGTTTCAGCAAACTGCATGAGGATGGTATAGACAGATGCCAAAAAAGAGGGCCCCCATGAGCCCAGTAGGCCCTGCTGTGAATCACCAGCATGCCAGGGTGAGTGGCAGCCGGCATCTCCTTGGTTATTGAAGAGAGCAGCTGTGTCACGTTCGGTTAGTTTACATCATAATCTAAATCAACCATGAAGGATGAAGATGCATAGAAGGAAAAATAAATAAATAAATAAATAAACTGAAGGGATGTGTTCAAAGTCCTGTACAAACTGCCTTTGGGTTCAGTCCTAACTAAACAGAGTGATTGCAGGGAAAGGGATGGCTCGGTTACCAATGCCTTACAAATTGTCTGCCTAATATGAGAGAGAGCAGATTTGTCCTATGCACGCAGATGCTTGTATTCTTATTCTTTCCCTCTGCTTCCATGTCCTTGTCTTCCTCGTGTAGCCCTGACAATTCATTAGTTCTCACCTCAGACTGCAAGCAGGTCCATGGAGAACACACAAATTCGTTATACTTTGGCACAAGGAGTGTGTTAATTGTGATACAGCTAAAGGCTGTTACTGCAGATTAAAAGACTGTGACACCTGTCCCCAAATCAGGGGTGGTGTCAGCTCAGCCTTTGGCTCCAAGAACTTCTCTGGTTGTGCAGCAGTTTATTTTTCACAAAAGTATGATAAAATATAAAAGTGCTTTATTTCTTGTATGTAAGGGGTTAATTAATTAATTAATTAATTTCCTCTCCATGTGAAGCTGTGAGTTCACAGAGTGAAAAAGAGGGCAGGGAAAGGGGCTATAAAAGGATGAGTGTGTGCTATAGGAGCCATTTTGTTTGGGGTCAGGGAGGCTGAGGTGTTTTTACCATTCTTTCCTCTTTGTGCTCATGTATGTAGCTTAGATGTAGATATTTAGGTGCTATAGAGTGTGGTTTATAGGTAGCAATATAAAATAGACTGAAAAGTTTTAGGTGTTGCTTCTCTTTTATACAATCCTGTATTTTGAAGGTTAGAACCTTTTTAGCATGATATCTGGGAAGATTTGGAACAAACTTCTGGTAGGAGAAAAATCACTTAATGAGCTTTAAAATGGGCCTTAAAGAATTCTATAATGAGATACCTTGAAGAGACTTGGAAAATGATAAGGATACAGTGAGCAGGATATAACACATAATCCTAGCTAAATTCTTTACTTTTTTTCCGAAAAGAGGACAAATTTCCTTGGAACTGCTAGAAAGAAGTCCAGCTGTTAAAAACCACAGTTATTCCCAGCTCATCACAACTAGTGTAGATTCCAGAAGCAGAGGTGAAACAGGCTGGTGCAAGGCTGAGGTCTTGCTGGGGTGGCCAGGTCATCATGCCAGCCATTAAAGCATAGGTAGCCTCATTTTTTTTTTTCTGGCTGGTACTTGAGCTGTACTCAGTGATGAACTGCATAACCTACAGACATAGTGGAGACCAAGGAGGAAGAAGTAGCAGCAGGGAGAGGCAGCTTTGAGGTGGCAATGTCTCTGTGGCTCCAGGACGTGTTAGGCAGGGCTGAAGCACTTGTCACTTGGTGAGAAGAGTAATAAAGAAGTGAATGCTTAAGTATGTTGATTATCCTCTCACAGATGCAGCTGCTGAAAAACAAATGGAGGTCAGCAGCAGCTGAAGGCCTGTGTTGGTTGAACAATCTGCTGAGGACTGTTCCAGGACCGTCCAGAGAAAATAATGAGGTTTGACAACTTTATTTTAAATATTTTGTTGGGTGGAATAGAAACTTGAATAACATGTGTACCCTGTGGTATGGCTTAGAACAGAGAGGTACTTAGTGGGTGTCCCTTGTAGCTCAGTGCTCTTCCGAGTGCAACATGGACCAGTGTCTACCCTAAATCTCTTACTGAGTTTGGATGAGTTAGACAGGTCCTTGTCCACACTTATTTCTTACAAATTTTTCTCAGCTAGCTGCCTGTTAGAAACATCTTGCTTCTCTGAGGGCCTAAGGGAGGAGCACGAGGTACAATGGCTCCCTGGGGCTGGAGCAGTACAAACATTGTATGGATACAAGTTTGGCTTGTTTCAAGAAGCTCCTTACAAAAGCAAAACAAACAAAAAAACCAACATGCTTTTCTGTTTCGAGTGATATCTATTTGAGGAGATGTTGATTTTGTTGGTCCTTGGGATGGGAACGCTGGTGCCAGGTTACACCAGCAGGTATTGTAGGTAAATGGGCTGCTTGCAGCAAAAGCTGTATCTGCAGAGTGCTGTGGGAAGTTGGGTTACTTCTTATCTCTTGTGAAAAGTTTTCAGATATGGAGACAAAGAATATTTAAGCCAGATACCTCTCACTTTCCAAGCACAATACACACTTTCCCTTCTTTCTTCAAATGCAGTTCCTTTTGCAAATCTTTGTGGAGAACAATACAATAATCAGCTCTTAACATCTAATTATGCCTTTCCCTTTACAAAAGAAACTCATATTCTTAAATAACACTTCCTGGCAGCAAAGAGCTCTGTGGCTCACTTTGAAAGAGAGGGAAAAACAATGCAACCCAACCCAAATATCTTCAGATCATTAATGTACAGGGAATTGGGTGCAGAATCCTTTCTTAGCTTCATCACTAGATGAAAATAATACTTACCCTTAAGCACTTGGCTGTGTTCTTGTACTGAATGCTGACAATAATCTAATCAGTTAACAATTCTTATTCTGATGATCATTTTCCTGTGAATTGTTTCAATGGTAAGGGGAAAAAAGAATATAAATAAATGAGACATTTTTTTGCTGGAAAGATGACGGCCAACCGAGAGTCCACTCTTTTGCTCTTGGCTCCTTGTAACAATTCAGATTCTTCTCCCTGCTGGGTGAAATGTCAACCTGAAGGGCAGTAAGCTAAAAAAGGCCCTTTACTCTGAAATCTTACCCCTGTTTTGCCCAGAGGCATTTCGTAGCCTAAGCAAAACACTTGAGGTCTGCAACTACTGGCCTACATGGCAACTTCGCTTTGTCTGTGCTGCAGGAATAAGGTTGGGTTTTATTTCTTAATATAAGAATGTTTGCGTTTTTTTCTTCTTGTGGAGTAAATTTCAGCCCAAAAAATGTATGATATGTGCTGCATTTGGTGCACTCTCCCCGAGGCAAACCAGGGGATCTGTAAGTGGTACTATTTTTCCTATCAGCCCTGGAGAGTAGTGTGGCAGCCCTGCGTGTTATTAATGGATAAAATCTGAGCAGCAGCCAACCCCAAGGTGAACCCTATGCATTTAAAACATTTCATCAGACAGCTAAGTATTTTTTTTTCCTTCACTACAGCGGATATCTCTACTGCCACCACTCAATAGATCCCGATAGAAGAGAGCAATAGCTGGACTCACTAATGTGAAAATTGATAGTATGAGCTCTCCAATGAAATATAAACAGCTCTGTGTTTCTTAAGTGTCAATATCACGGGGCTGGGCTGAGGAGGTGGTGTGGTGGATTAACCCTAGAATTATCCAGGAGGGGAGAGAAGCTGATAAATAGGAAATATTTGTCCAATCAGCCAGGGATCACTTCTGAAGTGGATAAGATGGGCTGCTGTTGACTCCCAGCTGCTGTCAGCTAGAAATCCAGCTACAGTTTACAGCTCCTCTTATTGGAGTGTTTCCGGAGGTAGGAGGAAGGTCAGACTGGACTCTTCTCTCCTCTCCCCTCCCCTTTTGTCTGGAAGAATTGAGTAAAAGAAGGGAAGATGAATGGTGTGAGAATTAGGACTGCAACTCTGCAGATGCCTTTGCAGATGCACAGATGCAGGCGCCCTGCACTGGGAGCAGTTCCTGGCAAGCTGCAACACTGCTGTCAAAACAGCATTTATTGGAAGAGCAGCTTACACTTGGGGGAAAACCTGCAACATGCGGAATATGCATGCTCACTTAAGGAGAACTGAGACCTTGCCCACTCACTCCCTTTTACAGAAACACCGTAACCAGAAGGGTCCCTGCAAGGGGGCAGGCAGGTAGGCTGGGATTTGGATGTTTCCAGGGGTCAGATTACCTAAACTGTTTCACTGTTACTGTCTTCGTTTATGGATAAGGGAGGAATGTTCCTGGCTCCTTCTGTTCTGGCTGAGAATCTGAAATCAGCCAAGTCGATTCCCTTGGTGTCATCAGAGTCACCTCCTGGTCCAAAGCTGGACTTCACCAGGTGTGAGTTACAAATAACCAAGAGCAATGTTGTTATTTTGTCAAAGAAATGGTTTCCATGGAAACTCTAAATATACCTAGGATTATGTAAGTTTATATCCATATACCTCTGGAACATTTATATTGATAGGTTGCAGAAAGGCATTTTTGAAAAGAATTCACTTAACTTTCCTTGACATTTGTTATTTTTGCAAAAAACAAGCAATTCTGCATAGTGGTTCTCAGTATTTAACTAGTAAGTCTGAGTTAAGTATGGGCAAACTGGTATACAATAAACCTATCTTTGACTAGGAAGGGTTGTGGAAGGGTAAAAATTCAAAAGATATAAAACATACATACTATAAATCATCACAAAGTCACTGAAAACCTCCTTGTAAATACATATTATATAAAGTGCTTTTCATGCCTATGTGGCTGGAGACTTGGACTTCTTAAGTTTCTTTTCTTCAGCTTGTTTACTGAGTTTTCAATCTGCTTGTTGAGGCTTAAGGACTCTTCTACTTATGAGTCAACCCTAGAACCAAAGCACGTGGTGGAGGATCATACTGAAGTTGAGGGTACTTAACCCTGAGCGGGCAGACTGAAGATTTAGTAAACAAGCCAAAAAAGACTTGAGATAAGGTGGCAGAGCAGCCCTTTGGGAGAAGGGGAAAGGGGAGTGCTATCAGGAGGGAATCTCAGCTGTGCTGCAATAAATGTGTGAGGGAGGCCCTCCCTCAAAGCACTCTCAAATCAGCAAGGCTTTTTTTTTTTTCCTCCTTTTAACTTAAGCAAGCTTCAGACATTTTCAGTGCTGTAACACAAAGCTTTGTCACGGAGGTTTGGAAACAGCTGTTGGAACCCAAGACCTTCCAGTCCCCAGTTTTGCCCAGGCCTGTTTCGATATTGCTGTAGGCTTCGTAGATATACAAAGTTTCCCCAGCCGCAGCACTGGCAAACTGCAGGACTGAGCAGCTGGGACGTCAGAGCAAGACAGAGGTAAAGTCATGAAATGTCCTAATGAGCAAGAACTGGCAGCACCAAGCTAATTAAGACTGGTCTGGGAAGCAAAGACTAGAAATTGTTTTGGAGCCCAAAGAAGACAATGTACCACTCAGAGCTTCACTAGGCTTGCTCTAGATTACAGTTAGAGCTGGCCAAGTCATTCCCTCTGTTGCCTTCTTACCATCTCCAAACTATGCTATTGTTTAAAGATAACAGATTAAAAAAAAAAGAGCAACATCCTTGCTGGATTATTTTTTTCCATTATTTGGTTAAGAATTTGACATGTCAAAATTTAAAAATCTGCATTTGGAAGATTTTAGGTTGGTTTTAAGGTATAACTTAATTTTCCTAAAAAGAAATACAGAATTCAGATTTATACAAAAAAAATATTTTTTTATTTCAAACTTCCATTTTCCTGTGTACAAACTAGAGATCTTTAATGTAGTCTGAGCATCTCATATAATTCCATGACATCAAGAGCAAAGTTAAAAGAGAAGACATGAGTATCATGACAAAAAAAAAAATGGGACTGAAAGACCTTAAATCTGTGTCCATAGATCTAATCAAGGGGACTCTACAAAATCGTAGGACTGGCTGACTGCTTTTGGTCTGCATGAACTTGTTATAGGTGGGGAACTTCTTACTTTGAGAGGTCTCTCTGCTTGAGGAGGCTGGAATTCTTTAATGAAATATTGAAGTCATACATGAAAACATTTCAGTATCTATTATATTAATTTTTTTTGAGAAAGCAATCCCCATTTTCTGACAAACTAGTGAGAGCTTAGATTTCTGTTTATTATTAATGAGTATGTCCAAAAGTTTTGCTGACATGTTTATTATCAGTGAATCAAAGCTAGATTGATAAAATAAACTAATGTCATGAGTTGAGCTATTTGGAAAGTTTTTCTGAGTAGCTGATGTAAAGCTGAAGACATCCTATGCCAGATTTCCCTTTTTGGTTGGATAGAGAAGGCCATCAGATAGCTAATTCCTCTACCCTCAGAGGGTAATGCTGAGAAAACCTGGGCATCCAAATAGGAGCAAAGCCAGGAACCGTCTGTGAGGAATAGTATATACAGCTGAAACCAGGGCTTCTCTGTCCTCCTTAACAGCACATGAGATGACGTGCATTGCTACCTCACTTGACTTTGCTTTGCTTCCTTCTCTCATAACTTTTCCATGGGCTGGAGTCATAGGTAGATATATGGATACCAGGCTCTGAAAGTGGCACTGGGTTGGAAAAGGAAAGAAAAAAAAAATAAAAGGTAGCCTTATATGAAGGCTGGAATAACTTTGGTGCTTTGGGAGGATGCCTTGCTCTTAAGTGACCGTGCACTGTCACCAGCACGGTGTGTGTTTTCTCAGTTAAGTGCTTCTCTGGCTAGCAGTGGCAATGCAGACATAGCAGGAGCGAGTGCCGGAGTGCCCTGAAGTTCATTAATGTGTGATCTGATTAAATAACTGTTCCAAGAAAAGGACACATTTATTGCTTGACTTCTCTGAGCCCCAAGACGGGGTCCTTAAATCTGGCAGGCTTCTCCCTGAATTTAACTCTCAGGTACTTGACAAAAGAAAATAACAGTGACATTACTTACCAGGAAGTCTAATTAATTAACTGCACTCTCTGCACTAGGGAAGGGATGTTTCTGGGTGGCAAAAACATCTTTTAATTTGGTCCTCTCCGAGAACTATGTTTAAGACCAGTAGTGGACTTTAACTACTCTTTAAGGACAGAGAAACTTCATCTGGATTTAAGAAGAATGTGAAGATGAGGGTTTGCCTTCCATGAGGCAAACCAAGGACAGGAGGGTTTGTGTGTGTGCTGTGGAAAGTTTTTGAAACATCTCTCTTCCAAAAAGTCTGTAAAAATGCTGAGCTGAAAGACTCAAAGCAACTCACTTGAGACTCATTTTCAGTACAGCTAAAGTTCTGAAACCCAGACTGCAAAATCTCAGGAAGCAGCTGGGTTCCTAATTAAAACAAAACGTTAATAGATTTAGCAGGCCAAATTTATGCTTTTCAATTAAAAATGCTATTGGTCTTGGTATCTGCTTGTGTGCATGTGTGCGCACTCACGTGTGCTGGAGATAGGTATAAATTGGTGGTGTAATGCACCAAAGACTTGGGTCAAACCTCTTGTCCATGCTGTGTGCTAAGGGATTCAGAACATCTTGGTACCCAGAGCGTAAGTTCAGAGCAGAAGAGCATGTGTCAAGACAAATACAGTGTCAAGGGTTCTTCATGCATTCATTTCCTGACTACAGACTGTCCTTCTGCATTAAGGCATTTTTCTCACAATAAGTTGTTCTGATTTGAAAGCTACAAATGTTTTACAGTCTGCATGATGAGTCCAAGCTATTTATCGACTGGTAGTAACCAGGAAGAATTTGTCCTTTAATTAGCCATGCTGTTGGTTGTATTTTTTTTTTCCTCCACGTACTGCTGAATTTCACACATCAGACCAGAGAATCCATTTGCTTCACTAGGGTGGCTCTTTCACAGACATTTCACTAAAACTGGGGCAAAAGCAATTTTGTTGTTGGTGTTATTAAAATTATTTTTATAGCATGACAATAATTCTCATTATGCCAAATTTGATGAACTGATTTTATTTCCATCTTTTTTTGTATTGAGACAAAGATTGCATCTGTATGTTTTTATCATAAGAAAGAAAGAAAAAAGCCATGTGTTGCCTCAAAACACTAAGCTGCCGAAAAGTACTTTTGTTGCTTCAGAAATGAGGCTAGGATCTCACATAGCTGCTTTTGAACAAGAATAAGCTAAATACTGCTGTAATTTTGTAAAAGCTAATTTCTCTTTTCAAGTTAAATAGAGGGCTACTTCTATAGATAATTCCTGCTCCACAAAAAAATCCAATTCCGTGTTTTCAAAAGCTGATGAGAAGAGAAACTTTTCCCTGCAGTGAAATGTGAGGTAATTTTTAAAATCAGAAAACCTTCCAAAAAAAAAAAAGACAGGAGGAGACCATGTATCTCCCGGATCCTGTCCTCAGCTGATCACGGGACTTTCACTGTGCCTGACCCTTGCATGGTGTTCAAATGAAAATAGAAGCTCCAGTCCCACCTCCAGTCCTCCGAATATATAGATATTTATTCATTTGTGCTATAAATGGGGATCTTGGGGTTATCGGTTCACTGTAGCAGATTCCAAGGCAAAATTGGGCCCTTCTCTATATACAAACATTTGTAACAGCAAAAGACTCTGTGGGCGCTATGGCTAAATGCAGGCTGGCTGCTCCATCTGCCTAAAGATTTGCTGCAATGCTCATATTTAGTACATTGCTTTGCGAAGTATTTTCTGAGATATCTTGATGGCAAGCAAACAAATTTCTCTTATATTGTGTTATAATGGGCAGCACTGACCTGATTTATCCTTGCTACACAGAGGCGCGCGGTGAAGATGAAGTGGTTTTGCATATTCTGGAAATGTGGCAGTCCCTGAGATGCATTTGGGGTTGTCATGCTGGCAGCCAGAGGAAAGGGGGAAAAGCTGGGTGAATTCCACGGTGCTGCACTGAAACCCTGGAAAGCTCATTTAGTCAGAGATTAAGCTATGGAGCTAAATCTGAAAGTGAGAAAGGAGAGGAAAAGCTATTGAAAACTGAGATTCTACTGCTGACTATGGAGGCCACATGACCCTGACACATAACTTTTACTGAGTTGACTATATCTCACTTCCTTTAAGTGCCTGTCCCTCCTGCTCACTCTCAAGGACTTGGCCAATCTCCTTTTGTAAATAGAACAATGCTTTATATTTCTCTATTACTCTGGAGTGACTATATCAATAATGCAGGAAAGGCATCTGTCCAGCACAATGAGATTATTTTTCTGATTTCTGTTGACAGTTATGGTAATAGTTTGGCAAACAATCTACTCCACCATCAATGACCACAGATTACAGCTGTTTTTAAAAATCTCAGCTGCTCCTGGAAACTTAGAAGATTGATTACATGGACGGAAAGAGACAGAAAGATGTGTCAAAAGCTTTTATGGCTGAAACTTTTAACTCTCTGTCTTGCTCCCCTTTTTCCCCTGATTCTGAAAGTCGATGTGCAGTCAGTCTTGTAGTCGCCTTACGTGAGTGCAGAACATAATGAGTGGAGCAAGTAAACAAATGATCATGCTTCAAAGGGAATTGAGGAGCTGCTTTGCACCAAACCATTCAAAAACCAGCGTGGGAGCTGTAAAATAACTGGCAAGGCTTTTACATTACTGAAAATGCAAAGTTTTGCATGTTATTTCCTCTGCAATATGAGGAAGGTGCTGTATGCAAGATCAGAGCTTTCCTGGACCAGGCTCAGAGGGCTGAGCAAGCCCTGAAAACTTCAGCTGGCTCTGGGTGGGGTGAAGATGTTGGTGTGCCCTCCTCACTGAGGTGCTGAGGAAGGTGGCCAGGGCTTGCCCTTTTTTCCACTTACAATCTGAATTTGCTCCCTTTCACTCGTGGCTTTCTTAAGGTCTCATTGGGCAGCTAGTGTATTTGACTGGGAGGTACCTCCAGGGTGATAAGAAAATCCCTGACAAAAAGCCTTATTTCCTTTCGTTATACATGTTATTTATCTCATGTGAATCAGAACTGGGGCCTTACAATCAAATATGAACCTTACAGAGCTTAACGCTACATTAAAGGGCTCATAACTTCCATTAGCTAGAGTGGAAAATGCACTGTTTCATATGTATATGTCCTTTATGCAAAGAACAGGAATAACACCATGAGATCTGTGTGTCTGACTAGCCCTGGAATTTCAGATACTGAATGTTCACAGTGAACTGCTCAGGGACAAATTTGCAGAACAAGAATTATCCTTAGAAATTATTCAGTAGATATTTTCAATTTGAGTAACAACAGAGGAGAGAATATCAGAGGCTGCTTGTGGACAGGGCCATGGACAGGGAGGAAAAAAAAAAAAGGTCGATTCATCAAATAAATTATTCCCTATGAATTATTCACGCAGGGCTATCTTAACTGTTATTCCTACTTTCCTGGCCTCCCTACAGGGGTTGACAATAATGCAGTTTTGTCAGTTTCTAGACTTTGATTTTAGCAGGAATAAAATCTCGGAGTGTGCATTTAGGTCTACCAGAGTCAGTCAGGAGGTGAATTTGATCCTACAAGTTGATTTTTCTCATTGGCCATGACATTGGTATGTTATCAGCAATCATGAACCTAGAAGATGCAGTCAAGAATGTTAGTCAGAAAAAGCTGTCAATTACAGCAGTCTCCTGATGTTTCTTTTCCTTTCTAGTTAAAGAGCAAAAACACTCAAAGCAGTGGTGAATGTGGGTTAAGAATCTGGCTGTTCAAGCTCTCAAAATTCAGGTGGGTTCATCTGTCTTATGAACTCTTCACCTAGGCCCCAATTAGTATTATATTAACCTCCTTAAATATCAGATTGCTGTGATCTTACAATACTCCAAAATGGTCTATTAGCTACCCCATTTCCTGGCTCTGTCAGATGAAAATGTCTACAGTAGGTCACCTGAAAGCATTACTCAATTAATTCAGTGAGCTGCAGTGGGTACCCAGGATGTCTACCAAGCACAGGGAGCTCAGAGGGTTTCTATTACACAGCCTCACGTTTTTACATTATGAGTGCATGTAAACATGATCTGAGGACTCATGCACCTGGATCTTTGAAAGAACTAAACCTTGACCTCCTGCTGAAATTGGTAAGAATTAGGTGCTTAAATCCCATGAAGAAATAGTGCCACAGTATCTTCAGTGGCTTTGGATTAAGTCTCAGGCAAATTAAATTATTAATTTTGGATGGTGTGAACACCACATCAAGCCATCAAATATTCTGTGCATACTGCAGTTTACAAGAAAGGAATGAGATATTTCAATTTTTGGAGTTCCAGGGATGCAGGAGATTTTGCAGGTGGGCTTGGGGGAAAATTTCATTTTGTTTTTTAAACCTATACAATCATCTCCTACTGAAAGTTACTCAAGCTGTTGCTTTGAAAAAGCCTTCTGGGTAACTAGCTGTATATTTCAGAATCTGGGTTTAAATAGGCTTTGAAAATGCAAGTTAAGCTCCCAAGCTAGCAAGACATTTTGTAGGTTTTACCTGAGGTGCCTGTTATATAATTCTATGACACCACGTAAAACCTACTGCTATTTGTGGAGTCATGGCATTGCCTTCACTGAATCCTTGCTAAATCAATCCAAAGTGCCATTTCCCATCTCCTTTCCCAATCATGGCTCATTAAGCATTGTGCAGAATGTAATCTATTAGCAGTGATTTCCTTGGCTGGTGAGAGAATCATTATGAGTCGCTACCTTTTATAAAACAAACAAACAAAACCCCCCAACATTATAAGGCCTGCCACCATTAAAGAGATTGAATGCGGGAGGTGTGTATTTATGCCATTGAGCCAACTTAAATGTTCATAAAGACGATGAAACTTCAGTATCCTGAGTCGTTGATTTCGAGCTTCAGGTCAGAGACAGATGACTTCATGCTGAGATTTATTACTAAGAGGCAAAGCTTTGGAGTTTGTGTCAAGGTGGGCTCATCCATCACCGGAAGAATTCTGCCATAATATTCTGCTGTCAGATCCCATCTACCCTTGATCAATCTATCAGTCGGCCTACTTAGGAAATTGTACATAAACCCAATATAATCTGATTAGACATCCAAAACCACCGTCAATGGTTAATCATACAGGTAAATTGTACTGTGCTAAATATGACTCCTTTCCTAGAGCATGCACACGGTGTAAGACATGGCAGGGAAAGTCCCCAGATAGCTGTCTGCCTGAGGAAATTCTCAGTCTTCTGTGCCTGGGGAATATGTGTTAGTGCAGTATCCCTGTTAAAAATCTAAATCCTCTGAAATCATCTGCTTCTCGTGTATGTGTGGAAAAGCAATAGTTTGTACTTTTAAAGTCTGGGTATCAAGTTTTAGCACGTTTTGCAGGTGAAAATGTTGGTGTTTATCAGCAGGTACAGACAATAGGCTATTTCAAGCTAGTATGGTAATGTTATCAGCATTTAGTGGTATCTAGTTGTGAGCTCTGTGATATAAATACCTGAACTCTGATACAGGAAGGTGGACTTAGTGAATTTTCGGTTGGATTTTTAAACAGGTGGATTTTTGAACCTTAGGCGGCTTTCAGACAAAGAAATCGCTGCTTCACTGGACAGATTCGTAAAATTACTATGAAGTCTTGAGTGTCCCTTGTTAGAACAGCTCCATAGGGTAAGGCAATCATTTAAATATCAATCAATAATAAATATCAAACAAAATTGAGCATTCTTGTACAGTAGCACTTACACAGTGAAATCATAAAATGGTAATTTCCCTCTGATTTGAATCGTGTCACATTCCACTTTATTCCCAAAGAAATACTCAGATCACACAGTTGAACAGAACCTTGCTCCTGTTATGCCAATTTGAGTATTTGGACGTTTTAGGGCACAGCTGAGATTTGGGACTGCTGGGTTACAACGCTGAGCTCCCATGGCTTAGCAACTGATGCTGAGCTTCAGTGTGGCTGAGACATTAAGAGAGATGAATTTTCCAAAATGAGGCAGACCAGTGAACTGTGCTGGCAGTGTAATTCCATTACTTTCAAGGAGTTGAGTCTGTTATAGCCAGTCAAGTGGAACAATGCTGTACCTTAAAGGAAAAAAAAAATAAAAAATTGATTTCTATTATTGTTATTAAAACTATTATTATTATTATCATCATTTATTCATCCAGTGTAAGAACACCAAGAAATGGAGAAATATGTAGAGTTAAATAACAAACATGATACCCAAGGGAAAGAATATTTGTTGTTATGGGGTGTCAAAAAAGTCTGTTCATAGCTGAAAAAGCATCTGCCAATGATTCCCAGATAAATTGTTCTGAAATGGAGTTGGGAAACACTTCACTCTTTGGTGCTTTGCCCATATGGGATGTCCTCCATGCCAAGTGAAATCTTAGAAGTTTCCATTAACTAAGGGTTCAAACTCAATAAATATCCAAAGAGAAGAAGACTGAGGTTAAGGTGAGATGTGAAGAGCTACTGAAAGGAACTAGAAGCTCACCACAAAGTCTTTTGCCTCAAGTGTCTCAGACTTGCCTGTTTGGATAAGGAAAACTATGCAGATTGTCTAGACATGCAGAAAGTGGCTGCATCCTTCAGCGTTATCTGAATTTCCCTGAAGTTGCATAGGTGCAGGACATTGACGGTGTTGTGATAAGAGAACACATTTCTGTTCATGTACAACAAGGTCTTTGTAAACTTTTATCTGCCTACCTGCAGGAAGATCAGACACTATGCACCTGTCAGCTACAGCTCTGGGCTTGGATTTATTTTTTCTTGCAAGTTGTTTCATATCATAGCAATGCTGTCCCTTGGCTTCTGGTCAGCTTGGACAATGTGCCAAAGCACCTTCTGTCTCATGCAAATGGACACCAAAACACCACAAGTTTTATTGGGCATCGGGTATGCCTGTTTCAGAGGGAAGGCATGTGGTATTTAGATAAGAAGAGAAGTAGAGATCCAAGGTTGATGGGGAGATATATCCCAATAGCTTTCTTTAACCCTTAGGCAATGCTCCTTTCCTATGGAGAGATATATGTTCAGGCTTTGCTGGGATGCGAGATTCGTTAACCCAGCTCTTTCCATTGTACTACTCACAGCACATCACAACCCAAGCACTAGAAATGCCCTGAACAGCTCATAGTTAGGGGGAAAAAAAAAAAGTCAATATTTATAATATCCTGAAGCCTGCAAAACACCAAGTTGTTTGAAAATCCAGCAGGAAGGTGCACTGAAGCTTAGCATCTATGTTTTGAAATACTGGAGGGAAGGCACAGAGAGCCAGGGACATTTTCCCCGGAGCCCAGCTCTGAAATGCCAGGCTTTAATGATTTGGAAAGAAACACATTTCCGCACTCCTGTGGCCCGGAGTACAGCTGAGTTGTAGTCTGGAGTGTGAGCCAGTCTTTCTCCTAAATACCTAAGGGGAAGTTTGTAGCTGCTCTGACCTGCACATGTGCCCCCCAAGGGCAAAGTGTTAACAGTGCAGTGGCCTTGTTGGGGTCAGGTGATACCGTGTATTACACCACCAAAATTGTACCAAAGCAGCTATGGGGGGATTAGGCGAAGGTATTTGACAGCTGCTGTTAGGTTGAACTTTACTTTTACTACTGTGGGTTGAAAATGAACACTAAGTCAAGCGCTATTGTTATATGAAACCATTACCTCAGTTCTGGGTTACTGACCTGACAGGCCCTCCTTTGTTAGAGATCAAATTATTTGGATTTTTTTTTAATTTTTTTTTTTTTTTTTTGCAATGGCTCCAGTAAGTCAGGGTGTTGTGGTTGCTTTTTCAACTGTCTTGTTAATCATTTGTTCCCTTCAGGGCATTTTTTTTAAAACTTCCTTGTACATCTTTAGCCAAAATAAGTACAGTCCATGGTAAGTATTGCCTGGGCATGTGATCAATTCTATTTATTTATTTATTTAGGTTTACTGTAGCAGTTGGTTGTGCCTCTGAACAGTTTAAAATAGTGTAAGAGCCAGGAAGTCTCATGATCAAATGACCATTGTAGAAGTGCTTGAACTCTGAGAACATTTGCAATGGCTGGACAGAGCATTGCTCAAAGGAATTTTGTTTTCTTCAGGTAGGCCCCAGGCCTTCCCAGGTAAACTGATTTCTTCCAAGACTGCTACCCCACCCTTGCCAGCACCAGGAAAGAACATGAACATAACATTCCAGTACAAAGACTTGGTATTTCCAAGATGTGCCTTGCTTGAAAGAATTCATATATATCTTTCCTCTCCCCACCACTCACTTCTGGCTATTTGTTTGCCCATTCCTCAAGAGAACAGTTGCCTGGAAAATATGATGGATAAACAAACTTTTTTTTCCTTTTTTTTTTAATTTTTCTACCTTCTACAGATACTTTTCAAACATGAGAAAAGCATTTGTTCTCCTCAGTTTAATTTAATGACTGGGTGATGCATACACCTGCTGTACCATTGTGTTGCGCCATGTGAACGTTCCCTTTCGTGTTACGATGGTGTAATACATGTAACTCTGCACAGGTCAAGTGCAAGTGTCACCAGACTCAAGCACACCACTCACCATCTATTATCTGTGCTTATGGTAAGGCTGCACTAGATTTTTTGTTACGTTTCCAACTCTGACTAATAGTGTGTTTCTCCATTTCTTGGGCCCTTCTGGGAAGCCCTTCCATTTCTTAAAACACATGTTAAATTATATACTTTCTTATAACTTTGTGAAGATGGTGTAGAATAAAGGTTCTGTTGTTCAACAGCAACTACAATAAGGTTTCATCCATGCTGAAGTCTGACTTTAGGATAAAATAGCACAGAACTAACTACGGATAACTAACGTCAGGTGCAAATTTAGTAGCGGAAGGTGAAAGGGCCTTTTGCTTTCCAATTAGTATCAGTCATTGGATCCAACCCTCATTATTAAATTTAATCTAAGAGGCTTGCCCAGGATCACAAAGGCAGTAAGAGTACACCACAGCAAGAATTGGCTCCCAGTCCTCAGTCCCAGCCATTTCCCCTTCCTCCACCCCAGCCTTCCCTTTTGTACTTGTATTACTTTTTTCTGTACAAGTGAATATCTGGCATCAGTATTTGTGCATATCTGGAGATCACCAAGCCAGTTGGGTTTTGCATTAAAACAAAAGAAAACAAAACAGAACGTTTAACCTTCCCCCACCCTGATACCCCCAAAACATGTTCTCTACCCTGCTGTGGCATGCTGAACTCATTTGTTTTTATTAACCAAACTCAAGATTAGTAGGACAGCTAAAGAGGAGGAGGCAGTTATCAATAGATAATCATGCTGCTGTGGATTAGAGGCACTTAGCTATGTATTGTACCTTTGCTCTCCCAAGGGTATGATTATATCCCTTGGCTATGCTTTAGATGATGTTAAAAACACGCCAAAGCAACTGATATCCCTTCCAACCCCAAAACACATGCTAAAAGAGGAGATTAATCTCCTTTGGCAGCTGATCACCTACCTGGTAGCAAGCCACTTTGATTAGAAGAGGAAGGGCAGGGCTGTGTTATATATACTTGCTGCTAACTATACAAGCATGGGAGGCATACTGCTTCACTCGCTCTGCGCTGTCCCTTGCAGCCTTGCTCATGGGTAATTTTGCCTGTTTATTGAAAAATGCTTAGAGGCAGGAGAGAGAGAAGCACATGAGGGAAGTATGATATGGGATAGCTAAAAACCAAAGTATCCTGGCCATCTACCAGATTCCACTGCAGTCATAAAAATCCATCTTGTAGACACATTCGCGTGAGTGTGGCAAAAGGCTTTTGTCAGTGCAATAGATGCAGAAGAGAGATGCAGAACAATCTGATTTTTTCCCCATGGGAAGGGTAGTCAGTAGCTCCTTGATCTCATCTCAGTTTCAACTCCTGCTGCGGCCTTTAGAAGGTCACTCCACCATTTTTTCTCCATCTGGAAAATGGGAATAAAAATAAATCACATGCTTATCTAACTGTCTCCTGGGGTTGGTGTGAAGTTGTTCATAAAACACTTTAAACATTGAGCATGCTGTGTAGGGCTTGCCTTTCTTATGAACTTCATAAGTGTGTCCCAGATGAACTGCTGCTGATGGGAGGATATTACTCCCACAAATTTTTCTGCCTGTGGAATCTGGCAATGTAAGGGGACAAGAAGGCAAACGATGAAAATACAGGGGAAAAAGAATACTTATGAATATGCTCAGAATAATTCTAGATGGTTTAGACTGTAGCTCTGTCTTACTCATTGGATTTGGCTTCCTTTCATGCTGTCATTACGTGCCGTGACCACCAGCCTCTTGCCATTTCCTTCTGATGCACATCCCCATCCCCAGTCTGTACAGCTATATTTCCAGTGAAAACAGCTCTCCAGGCCATCTAACAGCCATGTAATCTTCCTTACAAGACAGGATGCACAAGCATCAACCATCTTCCATTCTGTCTGCCAGTACTGATTGCCTTCTTCACCAGATAGCTGTTGCTCCAGCCCTTTCTAATGTTTCAAATGGTAACAAAGACACGGGTGTCCTTTATCTGGCTTCTTCTATGTACATCATATTTTCAGATACTGAATTTTAACTTTTTTCACTTTTAATTCAAGCACAGAACTTGGATGCAAGGATATTATTCCATAAAGGAAATAATCAATAAAGGGCTTTGGTTTTTTTATTATTATTCTCTCCCCGCCTTTTCACTGTCATTGGAGAGAACCAAACCTTTTAATACCCAGAATCCTTCTGACCCATCACTAATTGTCCCTATTTTTTAGGGGAGCTTGGCAGGTCTGGTGACATTATAGAAAAAGTCCTCCCTAAAGAGCACTGCCAATTTCAGCTTTAATTCCATCAGTAAACAACTTTGACTGTGTTGGGAAAATTCCATTAATCATTCATGTTCTGTGAAGAATGATACACAAAGGAGCTGTCAAAATCAAGCAGCTACTCTCCATTTGTTTGGTAATTAAGAAAATACAGGCCATTCTGATGGCGCAGGGATGCAAATTCCAAGCCCAGCTAGAACCACTTCAAATGAAACAACACAGAATCACCTGCACTTAAAATCTAGAGGCCAGACTTTAAAGCCCTCTTTCCATTTCTGTACTCTCAGTGGGTATATTTAAGGTCACTTGCACATCTAAGTGCTCTATCAGGTATTTTGATGTCTAAATGATGTCAGCTGCCCTTACAATTACTTGTGGGTATACACAATAATTTGCTACAGCCTGAGCAAAGAATACAATTTATGATTTAAAAAAAAAATACAAAAGAAAAAAAAAATTAAAGTGAATGGGCAAAACCTCAGACTGTGGGATTTGGTCCTGACATTTTACTTAGTCAAATAGATTAGTTTTCCTAGGAGCCAGACCTCTCTTTCTGCTCATTTTTTTTCATTGCCTTTCTTATGGGACATCTGCTTCTTGGTAGCCTCAAAGATTTCGGTGCAATTTGTTCTGGAACAATGCAATACAGAAAGGGAAGCAAAACAAACTACCTTTTAGATGTTAACTGTGGTTGGCTTTTGAGATGTAGCCAATGATGTCTTACTTGTGGTATGAACCCCTTTATTCAAGTTTTAACGGGGGCAGGAGTTATTTACATGTTAAAGATATTTCAGGAATATGGCAGAGTGGTCTGGATACATATCTGAAAATAATCTCCACCTTGTTTGAAATGAAACGCTTTAGAAGGAAAGCCACATTCTGCCAGGACACTCCTCCAGACTACTGGTGAGCGTCCAGCCCACATTCACATGCAAACCTTGTCCAGGGAACCAGCAAAGCAACACAAGGAGCAAGACTTTAATATGTTGGGCTTATCTCGATGATGTCAGTGTAGCCAATCCTAGTTTATCCTGAAGTTATATATCCTGATAAAGCTATTCTTAACAGGGACAAAGAATGGCAGGGTGGAGAGTTAATAATGTGTTGCAACAGGCTATAAGTTCATGCACAGATTTGCTCCCCGCGGTGCTTTCCACATAGAATAAAATAGTAAGCATGGATTGCTGAATCAAGCCAGTAACATTCAGAAAGCAATGGGCTGAAGAAGGATCAATTGACGGATTGACTGGTTTAATCACAGACCTTCCCTTCTAATCAAACTGGATCTAAAGGCTTATAAATGAAGACTTTATTAAACCATCATATAGCAGGAAATGAATTCTGGTTTTGTTCTTTTAGAACAAATAATAGTATGTTTTCTCCTATACAATAAAAAACTATATGCAACATTTTATATGTAACTTTTTTTTTCTAATTTTATTATAGAAATTATCTACTACAGATGTAAAAGTATTCTGTGCTACCTAAGTGTCTAACTGCTATCTAGACAGCTACCTGGAAACTGCAAATCAGGCAATTAAATGCTGTGAAACCCATGCACTTTTAACTGATGGTACAAGCTCAACTGAGGCCCTTTAGAAGAAATTTGTGCCTTCGGGGTTAGTAGTACTTCATGCTGCCGACTTGGCTGCCTGAAGCTGAAGGCGATGTATTATTTATGAGATTATTATTAGATCAGTAATGATGATCAGTAATTCACTAGTGGTGCTTGATTCTGGGCAGATGTTCTGGAATCAAAGATGTTCAGAGAGATGTGTGTGATGGCCTAATTTTCACACTGAGGTCAGTTTGCCTTGCAGACTTTCCAAGCAGGTTCACGCAGCTGACCTGGTAATTGTGATTGGAATCTCCTAGGAAATTCCCCAGGACCCTCACTCTCCTGCCCCACTGTTCTCCTCTCCCTGTTCCTAGGGTACTCCGTCCAAGTGTCACCTGGAGAGTTCCCTCCCAGGTGGGACTGAACACTAGTAAAAGCCTAGAGATTTTTTATTATCATTATTTTTATTTTATATATATATATATATGAAGATTTAATAATCCCACTCATTTGTAAGAACATAGAACCAGAAGCATGAACCCTTTATGACATTCACATGTGACCTTTTCTTAAAACCACAGTGTACTCTCTTGCTTACATGACACTGGTTTTGACGCTCTTAACCCATTTATATCAGACCGGTGCAGTTGCAGAGAATCCACTAACATAACAAACAACATTTTAAGAAGTTTCAGTATTTTTTTAATCTAAAACTAGTGCCTCACATCTGTTCTGTGAAGTCTTCATAAGCGCTTCTTATCTGCCAACATGGACTTTAAGACTTTCACCCTTTCACATGGTCATTCAGACTCTTCAGCTAACTGGACTTTACATCTTTCTTGTCCTAATATTGATTTCAGGGGAAATCATTCTGAAACTATAAACTAGATTTTAGGGGCAGGGAAAGAAGATAACTAGCTGATTACTTTTTAATCTAAATTCAAAAATCAGTCAATCAATTAATCAATCAATAAGCATGTAATGGGCCTCATTTATTTTGGATTAATTAGGGTGGTGTTTTCCAATTATATGTCCCGTCTGCAAACAGGCTAGAGAAGTATGCTTCGTAATTGCTATCAGGAAACTGTAGCAAGTTACCATGTGTCAGCTGAGCTGCAGAAACTTACTGCAAGTGCATTTTTCTGCCTGGGACATATGCAAAATAATACACTTCACTTTGCCCTCTTTCAAGGCAGCCTGAGGTATACCGTATGAGCTAGCATTTGCTTTCAGATAAAAGCATGCCCAGGGATGGTTGCTGCAGCTCAGCTGACTCATGGTGACTTGTCGAACTGTTGTGATTTGATCATCTCTACTGATTTTTTTAATGAAAGCTGACTTTTCATGCCCTTCTTTCTCTGGAGCTGATGTAGAAACACCATCTATCATGAAACTAGTGATGTAACCACAAGACTAGGCAAAACTACTGTTCTGCACATTCTCATCACTTATGGAAGGTCTTTAATAAATTCCGTAATACCAGACAGCTTTAATCTACAGAACTGGTAATTGAGATCACTATTTGGCATACAGTCATCCTGCATCTCATCTCTCCTATGTCTGTCACATAATGTCTTAATTAGAAAAATGAGCAGGTCCGACTTGAAATACACTAGGAACATACATTTGGAGAAAATAAACAAACAAACAAAACAACCCAAAGTCCAGTTTCGTACTCCCTTTCTTTTGACTACAGAGGAAAGATCAGCAGTGGTAGCATGTACCACATAGACCTTCATATTTCTACTGTATGATACTAGATGTTCATTCAAGAAAGAATGATCAGCTTTTTAATACCTGACTATCAACTTGTTGAAATTACTGAGGAGCTGAGGTTTTGTTGTACTCCAACAAGTCTGGAACTGTATTTGGAAGATGAGTCGGCCCAGTAGTCCAACATGGAGAACCAGATGAAATCAGGCATGGGTTTGCAGACTCAGACCTAAACCTGGGACTTTACAGGCCCATGAAGGGATCTCAGCACACCAACATGGAAAAAATAATCCAAAACAAAAATAAAAACTCTTCTTCGTGCTGAATAGGTCTTCAGCACTTTTCCTTCCCAAGAAACATCTTAACTCTCCTAACTGCAGCCTTACAGAAGCAGGGAAGCTTTCATTCAAAATGTACTGCACTTCCACAGATTTAGATATACACAAGTATCTTTAGCTACCCTTTTATTTTCCAACCCTTAGGGCAAAATGATTATAGCTGATTAAACTCTCCATAATTTCATAAACCCAAATACAGGGAAATGTGAAGTCTAACAGTCAGTCTAGGACCTTGAGTGGCAGCCAGAATGTCGACAGGGATAAAGCTAAAGGAAAGTATCATTCAGACTGAGTAATGACTACTGAATCTGTCCTTAAAGGACAGCTGTAACCTTAAGCAGACATCCTCCAGGGGGGTAATACGGGAGACGATCACTGGCCAGCACTGGCATTTGGGGGTTGCCTCCTCTGCCTTGGCTCACGCTAAAACAACCTGAATGGTCTCCGAGGAATCAAGGGATTTCCAGGGACTGCTGGGTTGTCCTTCACAGAAGGCCAACACAGAGATTTCTGCATCGCATAAGCTCTATTTGGATGGCTTACGTGGTTGTAAATAGCTGTATGCTGGCACTGCACTCAGCAGTGGATTTCATTTAATGAAGGCAAAACCAGTCCCTTAAAGCTGCCTTGCTGCTGGGCGGTGTGATAATCTCATTCAGAGCACTCTTCCCTTGGTCTCCTTTCAACCACTCCTGCCTTTTCTTAGGCACACAAGAAAGCCTGTGATTTTTTTTTTATTTTATTTTTTTTAATGCCCTGCTTTCAGTAGGGCACCTTAAAGGTCAAGTAAGACATTTGATATATTTTAACACAGGCAGCTTTGGAGATGAACAGATTTGACGTATTTAAATAAAACATCCTAATAGCATGTTCTGGCCTTGAAGGCCTCAGGCAGCATACATTGTATTTGTTAGACACTATGGCTTAATTACTCTCATAAATGAATTATACCCATTTCAATTTAAAACCATAAGTGTTGCATTTGAACTAGGGTCAAATTAAACTTTCTGTCAATTATGCAGATTACTTAAGCAATTATGTAAATTGTTAATAAATTCTTAAATGGAGAGAATTTTTTTTCTTGCAAAAATATATATTTTATGCATTATCAAGCTTAAACAGTTTTAGAGGACAGAAGTATGGGAGAAAAAGAGTATGGCTTTAGATAGCTGTCTTGGGATTTGGTGCACTGACTATCTCTACCTTCTATGCTGGTAGGTAAAGCTCAGCTGCTCTTGGGCTCAGTCAGGAGAAGTGGGCCATTCAGTGCATGCTGTTTGATGGTTTTCTTTCCTCCCATTGCAGGGGAAGTGCCCTGGGCTTAAGGCAGGATGTTCTGGTGGTGACAGCCAGTTCTGTCGCAGGCTGTTGCACAGTCTTAAGGGATGCTAGGGTAAGCTCCCTACCTGTCCTATACCGTGTAATGCATTTCCGTAGAAAGAAAGCATTTGGAAGTAGTGACCATGACTTTCTTTGATTTCCATTAGCTTTACCATTTGAGGTATGTCTCTGCCAGAGAGAAAGAATTGGGAGTATTGTCAGTGACTTAAGTCTATGCTGGTTGCAGTGATAAACAATTTAAATATTAGTACATAATAATCAAAGTAAAATCATCCCCTTTTCTGGATTTGCATTTGCTTCTGTACTCCAGCCACTGAAAGCAAAATCCTGATCTTGCTTCCACAAGGAGGAAGGTGGAATTGCACATTTATGACCAGGGAAGAATCCTGCAGTATTTAGGCCACTGCCTGCTCGATGCATTTTGATGGAATTACACTGAATTTATTGCAGTGCAAGAGTGATCAGGATTTTCAGGGTCCAATTTTAGTCCTGTCATTAGGAAGCTCAACTCTCACAAGACCTGCTAGTCCTCTCACATACACCAGTTTTATGCTATTGTAACTCTATTGACTTAATTAGAAGTACTCCCTGCAATGAGAAGAGAATCAGGTCCATTAACTTCAATGGGAACTTTCATTAGGACTCAATTCAGTCTCCAGGGATTTCCAAATGAATTAAAGCTACATCCATTTTGCAACCCCACAAAATACCAGAAGGGTGCAAGTTGCATTTCTGCATCACCTCTGCCCATTTAACACCAACTTGCACGCTGCTGTTATTAAATCCTACTGATCTGCGTTCCTTCCAAACTGATTTGTGCTTGTCAAAAAGCACAGAGGTGTCCAAGTTTCTATAGAGAAATGTCCATGATCTGTCTGAGCCAGGCACTCAACTCAGAGCCCATCTTGTTTCTACCGTGATGCAAGTTGTTCCAGTGCCGGGCGGGGTGAGAACTGGAAATCCCACCAGGAAAAACAGGAAAGTGAACCCGTAGTTGGGTCTAGGAGTTCAGGAGCTTTTGCATCTCAACTTTGGCAAGGGCAGCGTTCAAACCCAGAACTTGGGCGTTCCCATCTTGGCCCGTGACTAATTGAAATCCTAATAAAGAAAAGGCCTCTGCCCTCAATCCTCCGGGCCACTTACCTTGTGCAAATTAACATTTTAACATCAGTTATAAAATGTGCTACATCTCTGGGAGGTGGGTGGAAGGGGGCATGAGGGAGGGGGAAGCATCTAATGCAATGAAATATGCATATCAAAGCCTAAAAAGAAATGGGAAAATTCAATGAATGCTAAATTATGGATCTACAGAGGGCCGTCTTTGTTAAAATCTACATGGCAGTATCTTTAAACTCCAGAGTATTAAACCAAAGGCGTAGGGGCAAACATACCTGGCAATCCTTTACTTTTTATTCTTTGTGACACAGAGAAAATACTTTATAAAATATTAGATGAAAAGGTCCTTTCAAAGCTACTTTGCTTTTATGGTGCCTTTCTCTCGAGCTGTTCTGCATACTTAAAAGTCAGAGCCACCTTGAGTGGATTACATTTTTTTAAAGTGCATTATAGCTTGTTCGCAGCAGCCGACGTAACAGCCACCCGACCTGCGTTCCCATTGCCTTGTTGTCATCATGATAAGCATTTACTGTGATAGGAAGGCAAAGAGAATCAACCTTTTTAAACACACACAAAACCCTCGCTGCTTTGTTGAAGCAAGCGGCAGCCCCAGCTCACAGGGATACACAGGGGCTGTAGACAGAAAGCTATTTAGTGCATTGAAAACAGGCTTATTACCCTGCTATTTTTTGTGCACAGGGTTTTTTTTTTTCCCCTCTCTCTCTCCGTCTCTCTCTCTCTCCCTCTCTCTCTCTCCTTTTTTTTTTTTTTTTTTCCCGTGACATTAGAGAGTCCGAAGTGACATACATTTTTTATAGCTTCATAAAGTCGTCTCCTGACCGGGTCACCCTTCTCATAACTAGGGAGCAGAACGCTTGAAAAAAGCCATTCATCAACGTGAAAGGAGCCGCTGTCTACTGGCTCCAATATGCACACAGTCTGGCAAGATTCAGCTCAGTGCAAATGCTAAGTTACTCCTTTGCTAATGCCAAATGACCCGCTCACTTCTATTAGCACACAGAAGGGGACAAGAAGGGCATGGCTGCTGTCCGTGTCTGCATAAATGCCTCTCAAGATGCAGACCGGGATCAACACTTCTTGCTAAATGTACTGAACACATAAAAAAATTAGTTTCATATTTATACTAATTAAATATTCAATTAAACAAAGATAAAATTACGGGAAGAAAATTTGTTCTTGCCTAATGGGCTATGTCCCGTTTATTACTTTTCCTCACATATACCATTAAAATCCCTGCAAAAGGATGCAGGATTGTTACTCCTGGTGTATGTATTCCTCTCGCTCCCCCACAGCTCTTTGTTCTGATGTGAGCCCGTAGGACTGGGTAGGTAAAATTGGATGGACAGAGGGACAAACAGCCTTTCCTTTGTGCTGCAGGAAAGGACCCCAGTTAAAGACCATTCTGCAAAATACAGATATTTGCAAAGAGCTTGCATGCAGGAGTATACTGGTACATGGGGGAAAAGGAATGATTATCCTGGATGCGGCCTCTCTGCTATTAATGATGACCAAGACCAGATGACTTCAAGGAACACCCTGGAGACCCTCTAGTGGGCAACTCTGGGATAACCTGCCAAGAGAAGAAGTTTCTTCCTGACCCTAAATAATTAGAGTTTAGAGTTCTGCCAGGAAGCCCGAGGGTTTTTCCCACTCCTTGAAAAAAAAAAAAAAAAAAAAAAAAAAAAAGTGTGTTAAGAGATGTTCAAACTGAACAATAGATTTCGTCATTATCAAAATAAATGTTAAATGGATTTTTCATTCTTGCAAAGTTCTTGATTTCAGAGACCTTGCAGAAATTAATCTCACAGGGGTTAATATGTCACTGGGTTAAAAAAAAAAAAAACAAAAACTGTTTACTCTGTCAAATTTAAATGCACTTCATTGTTCTGGTAATATAGGACATATGACAAATCATTCCTTGATTTTGCTTCTTTATGCTGTTCATTATTTTGTAAAACTCTTTCACTCATCTTCTCTCTGATTCCATCCTCTCCCAATGCTAAAAGCCCCTCGGGGTTTTCCCCTTTGATTTTAAAAATGTATTCCTCTAGCTTTTTAATTTTTGAGACATTTATTCAAAGTCCCACATCTATTTTGTACATTTTTTTATATTCTTTTATTTTTTGCAAATAGAGAGACAACAAATTGTTTATTCATACAGTGGAGTGATACCACTTTCTTTGCATGTTAGTTTCAAATCTTGATTTTGTTTTCTTTTGTTTTCCATGCTGCTGTACATTTAACGATGGGTTTTGTTCACCTTTCCCTAATGCCCCAAACTGTTCATTTTTTATTTTTATTTTTTTTCTCCATTGAAAGATTATACATACCAGGGAGCTTCTGGAAAATCTGGGTCTATGTAATCAGAGCTATGTGCTTATATGGGATTTCCCTTTTACAAAATCTGAAGGTTTACAACAGCTGCAACCTTGTTTTACTTTTGAGAGCAGAATGCTTTTGTGGGATGAATGCAATGAAGGTCTTTACCTAGGGAAACCTGAGTTCACCGTAAAATTTCATTTGTGCAAATATTTCGTTGAGCACTTTTCTCATTATTAGCCAGAACAAATTGTCTTCATCTCTCTCCTGAACAGAGCACTAACCTTTCAAGTAATATTTATCAGAAAACAGTTTTCTCAGAAACAGACTGGGAGTGTATCAGCAGCAAGTCAGTCCAGAAGAAAACTGAAGTGCATTGTTAGCACTTCCTGGATAATGTTCTTTCCAGAACCTGCCTAAGCAGATCTCAGATATTGAGTGGAGGACGTAAGCTAGTTAAAATAAATGCTAAAGGGTTTTTTTAAAGGCAATCATCCATGTTTCATGTGGGTCTTACAGGAACTGTCAGTCAGCCATAGCTTCCCAAACCAAATGGATACGCATAGCACTAAGTCTATGCTATGAAATTCAGAGGTCTAGCCAGAGGAAAAAAATCAAGCTTTCTTCTCCCAGGCTTCATGTCAGAAGTCCCAACAGAAAATTGTGAAGGCCTTATTTGCCCTTCTTCTTTTGTTGTTACTGTTTAGGAACCTTCTGCAATAAACAGCACTTCTTTCTTTCTTTCAAAAGACATTTTCCAGTTAGATACATGAAGGTCAAAGAAAGGCAAACATTTGGCTGAAGTTCAAGTACAGAGTCAATGGCTAACCCCAAAATGATGACCCCATTCTCTAAATGCAGATACAGTGATGCTGCATTATTCTGTCCGCACAGACCAACACACATGGAGATGCTTGGGTGTCAAGGCAGTCAGGCTGTAATTGCCAATTATAAAAGGAGACATTGAGGCTGCAATATTGATTGAGTTTTTGGAAAAGGAACTAAAGTAAACATACTACTTTCTGCAAGCATCATATCTTCATTGTGCCAAGTCAGATAAACAAGGGCCAGAGGATTAGTTCTATAGAAGTTTGTCAAATGCCCTCCTTGACAGCTGAAAGTCTTTCCCAAAATGGTGTCTCAAGAGGATATGCTTCTTTTCTGTAGCATTTGCCATGAAGCAACAAACTCACAAAGAGAGAACAACAACAAAAAAGTCCTGATTGGTTTTGAAACAGAGACTCTGTAAAATCCCAAATGGTTTCCAACCACTTCAGTTTCGAAGTATTTCCAAGTGTATGTGGAATTTAAAGCATGGAAACATTCGGGCAGGACAAACGGGTGGAGTTTAAGCATCTCTCGTAGCTTTTCTGCTATCATCCTGGTGAATGCAGCACGACACTGAAACTACAAAGCTGGACACTACCAGGCTTTAGCAAAGGTTGAATGTCTGCTTGGATCAGCTAGGTTACAATTCACCTTCAGGCTGCCCGTGCCATTCCTATGCTTCCCCGGCCTATAGTGTTCTATAGTGGTTGCAGATGACTCCCTGTCTTTTTCTGGGCAGATTAACATCACACAAGAAATCAGCAGGAAACAGAGCCTCTCAAGTCCTTCAATCTAATCTTAAAATACAAACCATAAAGAGGAGTGATCTGTGAAGCAGAAGGGAATTTGGGGTTTCTTGGTCACTGCCAAGGAAATCAGAAGTTTCAAAAAGTCAGTTTCCAAAAGCAATGAAAATGTAGTTTCTTTTGCAATTCCCCACATTTTCTGTGCTGGATTTTTTAGGGAATGTGTTTTCTTGTAAGATTTGCTGAACAGTCTAGTTACAGCCAGTTTCATATTTACAATTTCCTTTGGTTTCACTGTGACATATATGAATTTGTGGGCAGAACTGGATGGCTGAGTAATTTATAGAGAAGGTCAATACTAGATTTGTGTGAATAATTGATTTTTCAGCTTGTTTGTGATTTTTTTTTTTAAATAGACTGTTTAGAGTCCAGCTGAAAAAGAGCCTTTGTTAATGTCCTGAATGCCTCAGTGAGTTGGAGAAAAAAACAATCCATACTGAAATATTTTATTCTTGAGAAGTCCTAACTTTAATCAACTTAAAGCATACTGAGAAAACAACATTGCAAGTTGAAAAAGAAAATTAACAAAACATTTGAGTTCTTCTTAGACTTCTTCAAAAGAAACAAAAGTCTGTGGGACTTTTCCTTTTTTTTTTTTTTTCTGTTAAAACAAAATGGCATTTTGAAAGAAGCATTTACAGCCTAAATATTTGTGTAGCTATAACTATTGCTGAAAATCACTGACAAACGTGAAGAAATTGAGTTTTGTCTTTTCTGTAATTTCTGTTAAAGTCTTTGTGTTTGTCCTCTTAATTTGAATGTCAAAATATATTGAAATTTAAAGTGAGCTGAAAGAAAATATTGATTGGGATCTGAGGAACCTTGGTTGCACCAAGGGGGACTATTTTTATTTGTTTTAATACAATCTCAGCTTCTCAAGGTAACTGAAACTCTGTTAACAAAAAAGCAGATGAAAACACTTGCAAGTAGAAAATGAAGTAGCATTACTTTAATAACGTTTTTTTCTCCCAATCTGAGATCTATTCTCTTTTCAAAGGGCACTCAAATATTCCCAGTGACATTAGGTTTCCTTTCCCCACATCCCAACCTAGGCTACTATATTGTCATCTCCAGCCTCTATATATTTTTCAACCATGAGCTCCCAACAAGTCTGATGTCTTTCAAGCATACAGCACCATACTCTTCCGTTAGAACGGCTTTGTCCCAACCTCTCATTTCCATTCTTCCACAGCCTGAAACACTTTTCTCTCTTTCCCTGACACATTGTCCTATCTTTTCCCTCCCTATCACATCTTGCTGTTGGATCACTTCATGCTGCATCCCATTTGCATACTGAATACCAGAGGAGACAAGGTAACCAATGTCGTGGGACATGACCCGCAACATTTAGATTGAGATGCACATTTTTGGATCACTCACCCTAATCCCAATTGAGATGAAATGCATCTGAGCCACAACTTTGGCAGATGGCTCACAAATCAGGTGTTTGCAAAATCCCTCCTAAAAGTGGGAAGCATTTGTGTATGCTTTGTAAACTCCAACACTACTCTCCTTGAGCACCCAGGTGGGGCCCGGTTTTCAGGGGATTTCCCAGAAAACATAAAAACTGTTTGCAACCAGCTTGAATTCGGGGGGGGGGGGGGGGGGGGAGGGGCAAGGATTTTATGCAGTCATTTTGGGAGTGGTTTTTTTGCTTTTTTTTTTTTTTAATTTTCTTTTTCCCATCTAATTTTTGGAGCTCACCTAAACCCCTTGCTCAGTCTCCTGTAGATAATTAGCTTAAATGCCATTTCCATCCATTGTGCTAATGTGAAATCAGACAGCACAATGTCAGGAACTGGTAGAATGAGTTTTGAAATCAGATTGCTTACTTTGTGGGTGTGCAGAGGGGATTTATTTTTTTCCAGGACTTGGGGAGCAATTGGGGAGATTGCTTCAGCATATCTTTTCTCTTGTTTTTATTAACTGCACTGCACAGAATTTGCATCAAGTGTAGAGCAATGCACGAATAACTATGAGAGGGAAAAAAATGCTTGCTCCCTTCACTCAAAGCAAACAACAGTAGGAGGGTTACAAAGGGTAGTTATGAATCATTTGGATACCCTTGTTTTGCAACCCTCTCTTAATAGTTGCATTTCCCCCGACAGTTGCTGCCTGCCCTCTTCCTGGTGGTATATGTATCAGGCAGAGATGTGTTAATCAGCTTTATGAAGTTTGACCGTAGCGAGCCTCCTGCCTGTATTCAGTCAATCAGCGTTCGGCCTGATGGTGCAGTTCTCCTCTTCTCTGTTCCACTGGTTGAGTTCATTGTTCCAATATCCTTGGTGGAGTCGTCCGGGAAGGGATCTGCACGAGGTCAGAGTGCCTCTGTTTCATCCTTCTCGTAAAGTTTGAATGAAGCTCAGCTGAATTAGGCTTCTTAATAATGTGGCTTTTTTTTTTTTTTTTTTCTTATTTGCCTTCAGATTCCTGGGAACAAGGGGCTTAAGTTTTGCCCTGTCAGTGCTGGAAGTCAGGAGGGACAGAAAGAAAGTCACAGATTTGCACAGGCGGAAAACGAGTGGAAGTGAAACCAGAGCCTCCTGTTCTTTTATGCCAAATTCAATGCCCTTTTGACTTTCCTCTGCTTTCTACAGAAAAGCAAGATCCCTACTCCCACCATTACAATGCTTTTCCACCACCTGATTACTCCTCTGAACACTTCTTGCTTTACCATTTCAATGAGGAACAGCTCCAAAATATTCCCAACCACCCTTTTGTCTGGAAGGAACGAGAGGAACACTGCAAGGTGCCAGGTGCACTCACACGACCTCCAAGCCCTCCAATTTCTGGTGAAATGTGCTTAATACTGGGCTGAAGCCTGTCCTTGAGATGTGATGCTGCAATGACGCGTGTGGGTCTCTGCCCCACGCCTGGCTGAAGCCCTGCACCAGAGCACTTCCACGCCTGCCCCCTGCCCGTACCGAGGCTACAGACACCCAGCAAGCATAACCCAATCTTCACCAGCACTCCATGCATGCACAGTGATTTGTTAAATTTCTACATATGACACCTCCTTCCCCCAGCTCCCCTCCCCACTTCTCCTCAGCGTAGTTGAACTTTAAAGGGCCCAGGAGAAAAAAGAAATAAGACTTTAAATAATTTATTTTGGAGAAACAGTCAGTGAAGAGGAACAAATAATGTTTCACTAAAAGAAGCGGGACCTTTGACACTCCCCTTTTCGCTCAGGTACCTGAAGGCCTAGCCGGATTGCATTAGTGAAATTTTCATTTGATGGCATTTTAATATTCTGCCTTGATGACTTTTTAGCAACATTTACTTTCAGAGGTCTTGAGTGCTCCCTCGGAGGAAATGAAACATGTCAAAGCCCATTACAAAAATCAAAATTTAAATACCTCGGCCACGTTGGGGCTCACACACAATCCCATCAGCGCTTAAACTGAGGCTCACAACTACTCATTCACTTGTTCAGTTGGTAATGAGTACATTTGATGAAGCATTCTGGGGTCATGGAACATACGTTAGTGATCTAAACTTAACCCATTGATTGCTTATACACTGAGGGGAGGGGGCATTTTATTGAAATGTAATGTTAGAATAATTTCCACCAGTGCTGAAATAACTTTTTTTTTTTTTTTTAACAATTGCTTTGATGAATTGGAATGTTAATAAGCATGATGGGAGGGCTTTATTTAAGGTGGGGAGGAAGGAGCCAAGCTAGGAATACAGAGCAGTTAGCTGAGCTCTTCAGCCACTGAAAAGCAAGCACAAGACAATACTGGGGCTCTCTCTCCTTATTAAACTTGCATTTGGACTTTCTTGGAAATCTTCCCTGTTCTATCATCTGTTTTTTTTTGGTTGGTTGGTTGGTTGGTTGGTTTTTTGTTTGTTTTTTTCCCTGCTGGTGCCGCTAAATCAATTGGTGTCTTAGAGGCAAATGGAGATGTCCAGTGCAGGATGGTAATGGGGTAGCAAGTACTAAATCATAAATATTATCTTAGCTAAACTTCAGTAATAACATGTCTATACAGTATCTGTGCTGTATAAATCAATCTGTACATAAAGTGCATGCGTTTGATTCTGGTGTAGACCATTCTCCTTTTTTTCCTTATTTTACAAGGTATCTAGCACAAATGGCTGGAAATGTTTGTTTTTCACTTCTTTTTGCTCCTTCCCCTCTCTCCCCTACTTCCCCCTGCCCCCCACCTCCCCAAAAAAAAAAAAGAGAACCCTTTTTCTGCTGTATGTTAACCTCGCCTATGAGATAACCTTGTCATTCTGCAAGTGTAGGATTTTTGCTGCCATCATCTTGAGCTTGAGAATTTGATATATTCTCAGCAGCTCAGCAGCATTTCCAGGAGTCCTCCTGGCCAATGCTTTTCCATGCCCAAGGAAGTCTGGCTCTAAACTGTGCTCTTTGGCATCACAGTGCAATCAGCAGAAGTCTGCTTGATTCATCCAGCAATTGGTGTCCTTTCAGTCAGGCAGCTTTTCTCCATCCTTTTCCTTTTAATTGCAGTGTAAAAACCAACATTCAGAAGGCAAATGTAAATGCAGAACCCAAGAGTTCATTAGGATCCAGAATAACCCATGATTTATTCAGGCCAGGCCAGATATCACAAAATAGCTGGAGACAACTTTGCATCTATGAAAACCACTTTCTTCCAGCCAAAGACTGGTACTTCAGGACCGAAGTTCTCATTTCTGCACTAAATTTAGTCCCCTTCTGTTTTATTTTAAATATGCCTCTGAAACGGTCCTGGTAAGATGCACTACCAATAAATTTGGGGAATCGGGCACTGGCACTGGGGATTACAGGACAGACAGAAATCATTTGAATTGAGTAATTTGTTGAAATAACCACTAGCAAGCTGCAAATTGCTCCAAGTCTAGGTAAATCTAGCTAAATCCAAATCTAGCTAAAAATCTAAAATCTGGGGAACTTTGCAAATGCAATGAGCAAAACCGGGGCCCATTCTGAAGTTCCCAAAGGACACTCACTTTTGGAGCTGATTTCACATGTGAGCGATAAGATGCCAAACAGCCCTTGAAGACGAAGGAATGATCAAACTTTGGAAAACAGCTTGGCTCTCACCTGAATATCAATGACCCTTTGAGCTGATGGGAGACTTTCTCCCTCACACACAATTAGATAGAGATTAGGCTGGGCTGGAAATTCCCAAAGGCAAAATACAATAAAAACATTGTACATGGGGAAGGTTGTAACCTTTTCTTTTGTTGATGAAAGAGTAGCATAGCTCTAAGGATTCATAACATTAAACAGTTGTAGGTATTGTGAGGAGACCACTATTAAATTGAATCAGGCCTACCACTATTTTGTTGTGGGCTTTTATTGCTAGGAGGAACACAGAATGCAGGAAGCATCCTGAGTGTAAAAGCACTTTCTGGGATTATGAAGGACAAGTGGTTCAGTGCAATTTATATGTGCTATAAATGTTGTCAAAAGTCCAGTTGCAGCCTCCGACCAATTACTCTGCATTGCACTAACCACTAGATGAGGAGGGTAAAATGCCAGTTGTTGTAAACATACCCCAGGAGTTCCCGTTATTCCATCTTGGCTTCTCTTAGGGTATGCCAGAATTCATTGTGAATAATCTAACTGTAAACAGTTTTGAACTTTTTTTAGTTGTCTTCTGGAAATGTGCTTGCAATCAAGTTTTACAAGTAAGAATAGTTAGCAGGAGCCAGTTTTAACCACATATATTTAGATGATGTCAAATAACAAGGCAGACAGTTAGCAAACTGGGGGGAATTCTTCAGTGAATTTGTGTAATGAATAATTTTGACATTCTGTGAGGAGAAAAAGAAGGCAAATTCACAGAACTTGCTACAGATTCTTTGCTCAGCTCTGCTAGTAACTAAGCAAAATCAATACAACATGAATGAGGGATCCTGAAATCAGGTAAATGAGACAAAAATAAGCAGGCTTTAGAATGCAGTTCTTACTCTTGTTGAGCAACATTGGACTTTTTGCTTTTGCAGATCTTGTCAGTATCTCTATTACAGAAAGAGGGAGCAGAAATTGATCTGCGAGAGCTGTCCTCATCACATAGTAGGAATGCAAAGTAAAGGACCTCATGTGCACGCCAGACTTTGATGTCTTCGTGCTCGAACCCGCAGAAAACAGCAGCCAAGCAATTTGACTGTTATATGATAGATAGTCAGTATCAAACAACATCACCATTGAAAAGCAGCCTGGTTGTATTTGCCCCAGTTCTGCCAATCTGACTCAAGACCTGTCTATGAATCTATTGACCCATTTCTTCCTCGTTCTGGTGCCTGTCCTGCACACCACGTATGCTATAAATCCATCGCGCGGTATGCTGCACTGCTCTTCTGTAACATGAATTTATGCTAATGGCTGTCTGCATATGCTTATATCACATATCTATATTAAACTTAATAGTCTGTTACATTGCTTCTTAACCCTGTGTCCACACATGATTAACTTTTCTGATTTCTTTCAAAACCGTTATTAACACAGTGTAGCATTTCACTCAACATGTCACTAACTTTCCCTGCCTGATGCGGGAGTTGGGGTAATTATGCAGCCCTATAGCTCTTCCAAGTAACACTGCACACAAAGAGTTATGAGTTTATTCAGACATTTGAGGATTTGTGTGGATGTGTGTTTGTGTATGCTTGCTTTTGTTTAAAGACAGCAAGAGGTAAGAGACAATGCATCAAAGATTCTTAGTTAAATGGTTCTTAACTAAGTTCAGTACTTTTGGGCACAGATGTCAATTTCAGAGGAAAGATCATCAGCATGCTTGCATGTGTAGAGATATGCATGAAAGCCACTTGAAAGTCAAAGCTTGGATTTAAAGAATAGTTCAGATGTTATTGAACTTGCTTTCAAAACTTCTGCAGACCTACAAAGAGCCAGACTCGGAGGACTTCTCTAACAATGCAATGACCACAATTATTTTTATGTATATACTGCACTAATAAAAGATTAATCACTCTGGTAGAAAATAATCTATTTGTTTTCAGATATATAAAATCACTGGTACAGATGCAGACTTCTCAGCTTTCTGCTTAAGGGAGTACCAGCACATTTTTGTACCTCAGTCATGGCTCTGGCAGTGACTGCTAAAAGCAATGATGTTTGAGCTGGGAGGTTCTGCCACATAGCATACTTTCTCAAGTCAGAATTGCATAGCAAATGCTCCATGATTTCTTTTCATTTTCATGAAACGTTTTAAGGTCAAAATGCCACTGTCATGAAGTTGTGCTGGAATCAAAAGAACTTTGGAAAGCTTTACCTCTCGTAACTCCCACAAATATAAAGGTAAGTTTATTTCCCTCCCTTACTCCTTTTTTTATTTTTATTTTTGTTTTTTTTTAACTAGTTGGAAAATGGGAGAGCAAAGAGAAGAATCACAGTGCACCAATTGTATGTTGATGGCAGTTCATTCTAACCTTATGTACTTGTTGCATTAAATAATGGGAGTAATGGGCATAGTCACTCATGTTGCTGAATGAAGGTGATTACTCCCAAGGATGATGAAAGAGTGGTCTTCAAATCAGCAAGTAAATCAGGAGCAGTGTGAGGATCAGCAGTAAGTAGTACCTAGTTTTAGACCTGACCCCCCTTGGCTTTCACTTCTTCTTGACCCAAAAACTCCCAGAAAAATGAGAGTTGCATAGGTTTAAATAACAAAGCAAATGCTGAACTATTATAAGATAACAACCACAGGTCATGCTGGTATACAGCTGAATAGATGTATGAGTCAGACACAAATTTAGCACTGGAAATTTTTTTTACTCCTATTTTCTTAGTCTGATGGCCTTGTGTTATTTTTCTTCATTCTCCATACCTTCACCACTTTGAACCTCCAATGTGCTCATCATGATATCATGCAAAACAAATGGTCTTGAGAAATTTTTCACACAACATTACATTAACAGGGCCATAAGTTTTTACAGACTTTTTTAATAGCTGCATGCTAATTTCAAAATGTTTTTCAAATTTCCTGTTTATCCTGTTTTAAAGCCTTTTGACATCATGGTAGAGCAATGCAAAGTAATAATAATAGTAATAGTAGTAATGATAGTGGTGATCATTTTAATGGCACAAAATTAGATTCAGTATGTCCCTGTGTGTGTTCAGCTCTTGTCTGCTTTGCTCACTGCAGTCAAATCCATTGCCTATGGATATAAAGGTTGCTCATAATTCACATAAGCAAGAGGTTGTTGACTGGGCTAATGAGAAAAAGCACTTTCAACACCCACTCCCTATGCTGCACGCTGTCATTTTCTTCTGATACTAAACAGAGCTCATCTCTCAGGTAAGTGTCTCTGCTTCACAGTCAACTCTATGAAACTTTCTAAACCTGTCTGGCCTGTTCTCCTGCCTTTCCACAGAAAAGTAGGTCTACCTCCACCTCCAGACACAGAACGGGAATAGGAAGTTATCTCCACTACTTTTGCCACTGCTGCAGTGCACATTTAAAGTCCAAGCAGAGTTTAGGAACAGCACAGGAGCATCATCAAGGAATTTCAGTATAAAACTGACATTTCATGGCTTTTTCCAAATTTAAACGTGATCTAAAGTAGTATCAGAGGTGGACTGATAGGATGTCCTTACTACATGTACAGTTATATGCTGTCAAAAACTGTCATCGCTGCCTTGTGTAAGGACACAAACGAACCCATGAAGCAAGATAGTGTTTATTGTTGATGAGTAAGGGGCATAGACATCAGAGTAGATTGTACTTTTTAACTACAAATATACTGTGAAGAACTTCCAACCTCAATAGACCACATGTGAAGCAAGAAAAAAGGAAAAATGGAAGAAACAGAAAAGTAAAGCAAATAAGCAGTTGCTTCCAAGCTATTTTTGATTTTCCTGTTTACTTCAGTTTGTACAAAAGTTTTCTGGACCTTATTAAAGATGGTGGTATTTATTTAGCCCAATTTTGACTAGCTATGTTCAAAAGATAGAGCACAGGAAGGTCATGAAGAGAAATCTACTTCAATTTTGCTGAGCAGTCTTGAGAAGCCAGCTGTAATAAGCCTTGCCAAATACAGTTTGAAGGGTATGCTCAAATAAAGCTTTCAGATACTATAGGATGTTAGGAAAGACAAGAGTTTCTCAGTTGTTTTGGAGGAAAAAGTACCTGTCTTGTTGCAACACACTGTCTCTTGCTGGGTGGGTTTACATTTTTTTATAGTTACTGAGTGGACAAATATATATAATTTACTAGTTTATGTACAAATGTACTTCTAGCTTCTGCTGGATCAGTTCTGGCTCACAAACTTCTGTTCCAGTACTTGAACTTGCTTTATCCTTTAGTCTCTGGCCAATAATTTTTATTTTTACTGGATGACAGTTCAAGTGATTGGGCTATTTCTCTAACATTATGTATGGCTTAACTGGCAATCACAAAGCTATGAAATCATTGTAATCATGATGTGAAACCACTGGATATGTTGGTTTTAACACCAGTTTGCTAAACAAAGAAGCTTGCCAATGGCATTAGAGATAACCTACATGGAATCACTCAGATCATGGGTCCTGGCCGTCCCAAAGCTGGGAACATATCTGATCTAGCTCAGTACCACTTATAAATATACAACAAGTGGCAGACAAGACCATATGAGATCTGTAAAATACTGAGCTCTCTCTCGTGTAATACACGTAGCCACCATGAAACAGATTGAGCACTAGGGGGGCAAGATAGAGTGAAATACCAGAATGCTCTTGGGATTGATCGTATCACATAAGTGAGCAGGGAAAAGGAAAGGACTTTTGCTAGTGAAAAAATGACTTGGCAACTCAGGGATGTGTTGTAACAAGAACTTGAATAAAATAAATAGGGAGCATTTTCAGGCTGTGGGGGCTGAATGAGCACAATCAATCTTCTTTCAGCTGGAACTGCATCACTCTCACCCACAGCTCCCTCTGCTGAATTAAAATCTCATGGTAACTTAAATTATAAGCAACAGAGCCAAACTTGAACAAGAGACATTCAGTGAGGACTCCATGATGTCTAGAATTGTATATGGTATTTCTGAGTGGAAGGTTTTAGGGAGCTATGGCCATGCCCTCGCTCCCGCCTATCAGTACTAACCCATATAATGTGTCTTGCTGATGGCCCAACGTGGGCGTGCTCAAGGAGTCAAGCAGTCTCTCCATTCAGACTGGGTCTACATCCAGGCCCTGGCATGAGAATAAATTAGCCATCAAGCTAATGTTGTGCTGTAATTTTCCATGTCTTCTGCTGGTGTGCCTTAATCTTACCTTCCACTTCCTTATCTGTCCTCTAATTTCTCCTTTCTTCCAGATTACTAGTTTTCTTGTCTCCTGAAGGAGTTTTTTGTCTATCTTATGTTAGAGAAACCATGAAAGAATAACAAGATTTTCTGAAGTTCCACAGATCCTGTCTCCACTTGTGTTGTTTCTTCACAGTGATTTTAAAGGTCGAATTTTTGTGCTGGAGGAGACACTTTTCTCTCAAGTTTAGCAGGTAGCCTCTGAGCACAGGAGCTGCTATCAGGACATTAAAGATGTTTTTCCAGGTGATAGAGAAGTTGTTATACTGCTTTGTTTTAGGGAGTTGCTGTGCCCTGCTTTTCCCATTGATAGTGTCACATAGCTCTTTGTTTTTTTATTTTTTAATTTTTAATTATTATTATTGTGGAAACACCTAATATGAACAAAGTTCCTGTGAGACTCTTGAATAAAAGATTTCATTAAAAACATTTGTCTGGCTGTTTATTATGCTGTTGATCCCTAGAAATATACGATGTCATGTGCAGTAGTCAGACCTTTAGCTCTGCCGAGTTTTGCTAATTAAATTGCTAAGTGTGTCTTTTATTAGGAAAACCATGAGAAATGCAACAAGGGAAGGGGAGGGAAGTGCCCATCTTGTCCTTTCTCTGCAGAGCAGCATTTGGACCACTCCGACCTCCAGGTCTCAGAGAGCTGTCTTCTATCCCACCTTAGCCAAGGAGAGAAAACCAAGATGGGCAAAGAGTCAAAGCCGGGGGCAGCATGTGGCTGGGGGCTCAGCTGGAGACTTTCAGGCAAAACTCTGAAGTTTTAGACACACACTTCACCCTCTCCTCCCCCGGCAGCCCCGCACATCTGACATTTCTGTCAAAAGATACCCTAAGCTGCCCCTCCTCCCTCCCCCTCCTTTCTCATCCCTCTGCCCTTTTTTTATTTTCCCCCTCTTTTCCCCTTATATATGAATAGTGAGAAAATGACTGGAAACAATGTGCCAGTTCGCAGCACTTTACACTGAGGCCCTTTTCTCTTCGCCCCTGACTCGCGAATGACTGAGAGTTGTTTTATTGTACAAAGATTCTCAGAGAAAAGAACTTTTATTTTACCCAATAACACAAGAACGGGCAACGGGCAAACAGTCAGCGCCTTGTTCCCAGCTGCCACTCAGACCGCGGCGGGGGAATCGCTAATGGGGTCTCTGTGCCGCCCGGCACTCTGTCTCTCTTCGTCTCGTTTGGCTCGCGCCTCCGTCGGCTGCCTGTGAGCCAGGGTGAAATGCTCCCGAGATAAGCTGCTCCTCCGCCTTTCATAACTCCACCCTTACTTTTCCAAGCACAAATATTCCAAATTTTATTATCGGTGCTTGGGAGATGGGTATGCAATGGGGGATGACCATGGGTGCTGTAGCACAATTTGCAATTTGTCGCTTTGCACCTTGCAAAACTGTAATGTAAGGAGGAGAAGAAAGAACTGCAAACCCATGTTAAAAAAAAAAAAATCATTTGCACCCATACTTTAGCTGTTGATTCATAGTGATATCTAAATGTCAGCCATTTACAGCTTAATCATGGCTTTATTAACCCGTCCTTTTCCTAGCTGAAAGGCAGGCTGGGTAGAAGGAAGGAATAATAAAGACTGGAGGATGGGGAAACTGAAATGTGAAGAGTGAATTAGACTTGTTTAGAAAAGAAAAGACTAGACAAGAAAAGACAAGCTGGGAAAGAAGGGTGTGAAAAAAAAACTAACAGAAAACATCATGCCATTGGCTGTCCAAGTGTTTCATATTCTCAGCAGCAAAGTATGAAGCATAGTTGTTGGAGACATTGAGAATTTGGGAAAAAAAAAAAAAAAAAAGAAAAAAAAGCTCCCACTTAATTTCATCCATAATTCTCAAAGCTCATCTGTCATTTAAAATCCTTCTAACTTGTTCTGCACACAGTCTCTGATTATGGCTAGGGTTTTCAAATTCTGATAAAGTTAGGCACTTAAACTGAATGACATATGAATCACCTCACTTTCTTTGAAAATCCCACAGTTTGGGGTCTGTTTTGATTTGTTTTATTTTGCAGGGTATCATCATTAGATTTGTAATAACAACATCAGGGTCCAAAGAAGTTTTCATGACGGACTAATGTTTTTTCCTGAAAAGTTCTAGTCTTATATAACATAAGCAAATAATACTTAAAGGTGTGGGACATTTTTTATTACAATACTTTATTTATACTTATTTGTAAACACTTGCTAAGCTTTCAGAGTATACCTCAGGTTGAGGTATTCATTTTCATTATTTATATTTTTCAGCAAAAAAAGTATTCAATCATTTGAGACTTAGACTGAAAGAAATTATGTTGCTTGCCCAAGCTAAAGAATGTGCACCATCCATCTCCACCTAGACACAAGAGTAATAATAATAGTAGAAGAGAGTTTACAGAAATTCTGGAACAACACAACTGTATTTAAAATTTCTCAAACTGTTTTTTTTGTTTGTTTGTTTTTGTTTGTTCATTTGTTTGTTTTGTTTTTGCGGGGCGTGGGAGGGAGGCCTTGGATTTTGCATAATTCATTATGTATTTTTGTCACTTATCTAAGCTTCCTCCTTTGATAGAAAGGAAACTTGAGGGATTTCTCCAGCAGCTGGGTACCCAAACCTGAGCTTCTGCATCCTCTGGGGATCCCTTGGCTTTAAAACAATCCATGTGGAGAAACAGGAGGACAATTCCATGGAAATTGTGCCAAATATATATATATATGTATATATTAATTATTATATCTAATAAATAACCTCAATTTCCTTTATACACTAAGGAAAAGTAATTGATGTGAACTTACTGTAGAGAATTTCAAATTGATATACAAATAGGAATATTAACAGGATTAGATCTGCCTGAATCTTTTCTAAATCCTGGAAGAGCTGAGATGTTATTACTAAGAAAATCCAAATACATTGGAATCAGACTTGCTCTAGGCCAGGTGAGACTCTTTTTCTTTATAGATACAAGATTGTTTAAATATCTTAATCCCTTTTTGAAATATAAAGTAGGTCTTCTCCAGTTTCACTAAAGCCTCTTATGCTCTGTGCTTCAGAAGGTTTATTTCCATGAGTGTTTCAGGTGCCAAGTATGAAATGTTGCATTTATGTTTCATCCCATTTAATCTCTTCCCGCCCCCCCTTACTATGGATAGGAAATATTTATTTTTGAAGTTGGAAATATATGGGCTGATATCTTTGAATTCAAATGTATTTTTGCAAAGGAAAATTAAGATTTTGCTCAATAGATAACCTGTATCTAACAGTACTGATTCTGCCCTGTTTTTCTTGGAATTGTAGAAAATAATATGAAATACATTCCATATTATTCATGTCAGAGATTTCTGAGGTGGGATTCCTTCTCTCAAGGTAAATTTTCCACAGAATATATTTGGCGGCAGGCTTAGAGCAATTTCACCACTTTACCACTCTGTAGAGATTTCAGGAAGGTCCTTGAGAGAGACTGGGTAAACTTCAGGTCAAAATATATACAGCTCCATTCCCAAAATTTCTGAGTTGGTTAATCCTGAACAAAAGTTTGGTTGTACACACAGCTAATTGCTCTGGAGAAAGGGTAGTATCATTTTGCCAAATACTGTTGATGTTGGGTCAACTGCATGTGCTCCAGAGCAGGAAAAAGACAAGAGAGTGTTTGGGTTCTAGGTGAAGGAGGGGATCTGTTTGTAGCAGCCCAGGAGCACAATTAGGTACAAAATTGGCACCTTGGTCATAACACAGTGATCAGTGTTTGACCAAAGGCATGGTCAGCCCATTCAGGCACAGATGATCTGATTTATTTACATCATTAATTTCAGGGATGCAGATTTGTGGGAGCAAATGTTTTTGATCCTAGTGCGACTGGAAAAATAAGGAGAGTGGAAAGAGCTCTGTATGTATAGACCTGCTAAAGCCTGTAGAAACCTCAAATTTTGATTTAATTTGCCTGTAAATATATCCAGGTAAATGCAGTTCATTGGCTTCATCTCTCTTTCCTCTCCTGATCACAGTTGTGATCATCTCCACAGTGAGTGAGGTCTTAGTTAACTGTTGCTGACGTTGTAACTCAGAAAAGCAATTCAGGCTGCGAGAGCAACATTTCAATTATACGAATAATCAAATTCAAAATGTTATTTGAATAATTTGAGTTCTTAAATTAAGCAAGCACTTTTTTTGCAAGTGGTCTATAAATTACATTTTCCGCTACATTGGCAGTAAACGGGTAATTAATATCTCAACTTTTCCTTCTTAATGTTGATTTAAGAAAAATAAAATAAGCTTAGAACATAAATGAGCTTTGTTTTCGTAGCTCAAATATTACTATCCCTGCTCAGCTAGCTGTGTAGCTCTGCTATCCTTCTTTCTCAAAGCTGGACAGATATGTCAGTATCCAGCCTTTGTGTTTAACTTAAGTAAAGGAAATTGAGAACTAAGGGAGGTACATCTAAATTGTAATTTTTTTTTTCTGTTGATTTCAAAGAAAATAGATCTTCATCTTCAAAACGAAGTGATTTGATTTGTTCCTTCTGAACCAGGCATTTTAGTTCATTTGCCTAATATCAAAGGAGTGTAAATTTGACAGCTTTCCTGATAAGTCAAATGTACCTAAGTTAAAATGCTAAAACAATAAAAAATTACAGAACCAGAAGTGCAGAGACTGTGTTACACAAACCTTATATAACTTCTCAGAAAGGTTTTGTGCAAATTGACTTTTTATTTCAATATACTGAAGGATAGTAATTCCAATGGGTAATATGGGATGATTTGTTGAATTGTTAGTATTTCTCAGGCAAGGAGAAATTATTAAGTGGACAAAAAATTATTAAGTGGACAAAAGAAGAGGGGTATAGTGATTTTGTTTTTCAAGGTAACTAAATACTTGCATAATTTAATCAGTTAAACCCTACTATAGATACTATTGACAGGCATATATTTAAGAAATACATTTCCTTGGCGTGAAGGTTAAACACTTGCTATTGCCTTTCTAGGGTTAAATGTACTGAAGTTTCACCTGAGTGACAGTGAGCTACAAAAAAGACAGCAAGAGAACCAGGGAAGAAAAAAAAAAAAAAAAAAAAAGAGAGATTGCATGTTTCAAAACTGCACTTAGAAATGGTAGAAATATGAAGGGAAAATGAAACTATTTCAAAAGGATCAATATTTTTCATTTTTATTTAACCTATTAATTTTTTTTCCCAAAACATATATCAAGCAGCTATTTGAAATAGCTTTGAAAAGAGATATGTTTCCTGTAAACTGTGAGGCGTGCGTTGCATGGGAGGCTGATGATCGCCATTCTTTATTTGTACATTTAATTTGTCCATTCTTTCATCTTTTGTTAAAGTGGATGTTTCCATTTTGCTTACAGGGACTAGTAAAAAAGTATTCGAAATTTACTGAATTCTGAAATTCTTTCCCACTCACACTCTTTATTTCCCCACTCTCAGCCCAGCCCAGAGCTATGAGCTGAGCCAGCCAGGTGATGTGGGATTAATGGAATATTAGAGAGGCAATGAAAGTGTGATCTCAGCTGTTTAAATATGGTGCTTGGAAGTTAAAGGACTACAGGACTGAAAAGAGGTTTACAATACAAAAAGAATCCTTTCACAAAAATCCTGATTCATATTCAGCAATGTAAAGACTTTAGGTGGCCCAAATAGACGCTTAAAATATGACTTGCAAGACAAACTGTACACTTTCACACAATCATAGTTTATTGAAATGGGTTCAATTCTGACACTGGCTTAGGGTATAACCCCCCCCCCCCCAAAAAAAAAAAAAAAAAGAAGCTGCTGATTGTTTTAAAAAGATCCTGATTTATTTATTTATTTATTTATTTTCCCCTGCTCCATCCTACAGGGCATCTGAGGTCAGAACCAGGAAAGATGTTAGCCACAGTCAAATTCTGATCTCTTGCTGGACAAGCCACTCTGTGCTTCCAGCTGACAATCACCAGCCCTAGGTCTCAGGAATATTCAGAAGTATTTAATTAGATGGTTTTCTACCTGCTTCATAAGCCTAGAGGGATATTAAGCATGAACAGTTTTTGTTGTTTGAGGAGATGAATACATGATCAGAAATAAGAACTCTATCATTTCCTACTGGTCAGAATTGGTAGTTAATTAATTATTCAACAGGCTCTGGTGTTGCTGCCAAACCCATACTTTCTTCTCAGAGAATAACAGGCAAGCTTGTTAGAGCAGCTTTCTTTGGACTGTCACTTTCGTGTTGATAGGGGGTTTATTGTGATGTTGGCACTTTATCTTATTATTTTACTCTCTTCTTTCTATCATTAAAAATGTACAACTTTCCCTGTATATTTGCGCCAGAAAAGTAATATTACTTTTCATATTAATATACATATTACCTTTGGTATATCATGCCACTCTTTTGCAGAAATTATTTGCACAGTTTAATTTCTTTGCAGAATTTTAATCCGTATCTCTCTCCTGATACCGTATGTTGCTGTTTTCCACTTGTATGGAAATGCAGGTAATCTTGCGCCCTCCATGACTTGGTGTCCTGGTTCCAGTTAGGACAGAGTTAAGTAGCTCATAGTAGCTGGTAGGGTGCTATGTTTTGGATTAGGATGAGAAGAGCGCTGATAACATGCTGATGTTTTAATTGTTGCAGAGCAGTGTTTACACCGGGCCAAGGACTTTTCGGCTTCTTGCTCTGTCCTGCCAGCGAGCAGGCTGGGGGTGCAGCAGGAGCTGGGAGGGGACAGACCCAGGACAGCTGACCCAAACTGGCCAAAGGGGTATTCCATACCATCTGACGTCATGCTAAACAATATATAGGGGTGGCTGGCCGGGGTGGGGGGCCGGCTGCTCGGGAATAGGCTGGGCATCGGTCAGCGGGTGGTGAGCAATTGCATTGTGCATCACTTGTTTTCTTACACATTATTATTGTTAATACTATTACCATTATCACTATTATTATTATTATTGTTATTATTATTTTCCTGTCTTAATAAACTGTCTTTATCTCAACTCACAGGCTTCACTTTCCCGTTTCTCTCCCCCATCCCAGAGAGGGAGGGGGGAGGGTGAGCGAACGGCTGTGTGGTGTTTAGCTGCCAGCCGGGTTAAACCACAACACTTGGGCAAGTGCTTTACAAAAAAGCATCTTTGACAGTTATCTTTTATACTTTAACACAACCAAAGAGTTAGTCTCTTAACCACTAGGCCTTGTACTACTTTGGGATTGGACAAAAGGTAGAAGTCTTGTGATAGTAGTATCCATTTATGAGTTTGCATTATCATTTCATAAGGCAAAACAGAAGGTGATATAAGCCCACTGCCATTCCTTGGTTTTTGACGGAACATATTCATCAAAAAAGCATGCAGTCCCCTGAGCTTGCAGCCATATGCTACAGGAAAATGTCACCAGTTAAAGATGTATTCATTTACTGTTTTGAAAACTCTGTTTGATATTCATGCATTCCAAGTGTTTTGACCTAGATTTCTGTAGAGGCATTAGATCCAGTACTGAACAGGAAGCTAGACAGCTGTTGCTTGTGTAGTCAAAGGAAGAATTTAAAGTAAGGGAAAAAAAAAGAATAAAAAAATGAAAACATTTATTAATGCATGCCAACATTTTGCACAGCCAATATGTTTAATACCAGATTAACTAATATAAGCATATGGAGATGCATTTGTTGCAAAGCTTTAAAGAAAAGAACAAAGAAAAAAGTTGGATATATCTAAAGTTCACATAGAACAGAATTTGCACTTTCTCCTGTAAATGAAAGCCTGGTGAAATGGCAACATACTTTAATTACAAGCTACTTGCTAATGTCACAACATTTAGGTTTTGGGGCTATATTGTAGTACAAACCTCTAAGCGCATGCCTTGCTTAATCCAGAAACCTACAGGTAATAAAAATCATTACTGAGTTCTACAGTCTTTGCAGTTTATTACGTCCCAAAGTCTTATAAAAGGTTTGTTTGTTGTAATTGTAGATTCCTTTCTAATAAATCCAGGTACAAAACAGATACAGTGTAAATATATACAGCTAATTACTAAATGCTGGCATTTGTTCTACTGCTGTGGCAAAGATGCTGCATTTTATTATTACTGGGTTTACACACGTACAGTTCATCTGATGTTCATAGGTCTTTTGGTAGTTGGGTCGCAACTATAAACAACATTAGAAATAAACATGTTGGCTTGGTTACGAGAGCACTCATCTAATTCAGCTTCAGAAAGCCAAAAGCTAGGTGTCAAAGGTACTTGTCCTGATTGTTCTTCCATAGATCTTAGTACTCCTACTGCAGGTGTTTTTCTTGTGCTCGGCTCTCTTGTCCTGGGAAGGAACCTGTTTCTTTCCTTTCTCTGTCAAGGGGGTTTGGCTGTTTTGTCCAGAGCAGGTGCCAAACCAGTGATAAATATTACCAACCAACCATTATTATTATTATTATATTTTTTTTAGTATTAGTGGAAAAACTTTTAACTATTAAGTTTCAAAAGTAATCTGTTATCAATTTCAACATCTTCTGATTTTCATTTTAAACCAAGCCAATCCAAAAATAGAAGAAAAGGTGCAAATTTCCCTTCCCTGAAAGTGGTTTTCATTTTCACAGTGAAAAATACGAAGATGGATTTTTTTCCCAATAGCTCTTTTCCTAAGTGTTTATCAAATAGTTTATGCAAACACATTTCTGCTTATGGTTTATTTATAGACAGTTCAATTTCACTCTCCACAAAGGTGTGGAATTGGTTACCCAAGCCACATGCTGGTTATTTATTTATTTACTTACTTATTTATGACTGGGTGAATGAAACTTTTTAAACAAGGGAAAAATGAATGAAGAATTGCAAAGAAATGATGCTGCAGTTTAGAATGAATAAATCAACAGGTCTAAATGTCATAAAACTGAATTCTGCAATATCTTCATGAATAGTTAGGGTTCTCAGGAGGGCCTGTTGACAAGTGAAAACCTGCACATTTAGTCATCTGGTTGGAATACACACTCACATGTATGCAGGCATACAGCTTTGAATAATGTCCCATATAAATGTCCAACCCTTCTGTTCAGATGTGCTGAATATTTTGTGAACATACACCTACACAGAGAGATCTACATAAATAGGTATGTGTGCAGTTATCATCACTCTTCCTGAATTGCACTATTTGCACTTGAAACAGATGAGCTTCAGATGTAATGTCAAATCTCAGAAACCTAATGAGGTTTACCTTTCTAATCCAATCTCACTGACGTGGGCTTCTGCCATTAGACATGAGGCTTTGGAGGCAACTCATGCTTGCACTCTCATAGAGTTTGAGGTCAGAAGCCAGTTATGAGGACAAGGATCTTTGGGACTGCATATTCTCAAATATGATCCCACGAGAGTAGCAGAAACACCACTACAAATGCAGGAAATGGAAAAATACTTAATGAAGAAAGTTAAGAAGGGACATGGAAAGATCATGACTGTGAGGGGAGGGATTGAATTGATTGATTGAACAGTGATGAGAAAATATGCATGTGATGGTTGGGGTTGTAGAAGTTTGCAACCAGAATGAAAAGAACAACTAAGGTCATAAATATTTTCTTCCTGTTTGATTTATGAATACAGCTAAAAGTATCTTCCTACCTGCTAGAGATTTTTTTTTCTTTTCTTTTCTGTTGAGTAAATGTATCAGGGTGGAACAGTGGACTTTTTGTTAAATTTATAATATTTCTGTATATGACTTTTATTTCCATAGAAATATTACATAAATGTGTTTCAAATAATTCTGCTCAGTAGTGATTATTGTTGATGATGAAATTTGAAATGTTTGATACTTCCTTTTCCCAAACTGACCAACAGAATCAGATGTCTTTCTAAGCTTTGTTGACCTCCTCAGCTTGGTTGGGTGCACAAAAGAAATGTTTGGGTAGTCTGACATCTGGTTAACTTTGACATCTCCCCCAGCTGTCCGTGACTTCATTTATTTCTGGATTATCTGGGCATAGGACCAGGAAGAAGCTTGAGCTGATTTGTCTGGGAATAAGATGTTTCAATCCCTCCACCCTTGCTTTTCTAGTCAGAAGACACTTTGCATCTTAAACTGACATATTTTCAATTTTTATAGTCTACATTTACAAGATCCTTCCATATGGTTAAAGTTAAAATTCACAGAGGCTATAGATAGCTAGGCCACTCTTTTTATTAATCCAAAATGTGCCAGCTGAGTTAGAAAACACTAACTCTGTAGAACAAAATATGAGCTAATAATGGTTTAGTTCTTTACTAATAGCATACCTGACACAAAATATCTTGTTATCCAGCCTGAAACACTTAGGAATTAGCAGCAGCATACTGTACTATAGCCAGTTTGAACAGATGGATTTAGAACCAGAGAGTCAAATATATCCATTTTTGGAATTTGTCTGCCTAATTTACTCATGTTACTGTTACAGAGATACCAAGATAGCTGATGATGATGCTCTGCACTGTATTTACTCGGCTGCATTGCCACACAGAAATGTGATTCATAGACTCCCAGGAATTGCAGATGGAAGAGCCATATTAGATCATTCAATCCATCTCCCTGCTGATGTAGAATTGCTTTCTACAGCTACAGTACATTTTCTAGTGTTTTGTCTGGTCTAGTTGTAAAAGTCCCCTGACATGGGACTTCCACTGCTTCCCTTGGGAAAATACTGCACTGTTCATCTTTCAAAATTGGCACTGTCAGAGGCAGGCTAGAGAACTAGCTGGACCATTGACCTGTACTCAGTTGGGAATTCCTCCCTTCTTAATCACTAGGTGACCCTGCATGAAGATTCTGTGCCATCAAAATCACATGGTGTTTGTGGACATATTACAGATTTACAGTAACGGGGCATTATTTTTTCTTCTCATTTGCAAGATATATTTTGCTTTTTCAAACTGACCAACTTCTCCTTCTGGTACGTCTGCTAGTCTCTAACATGGTCTATGTGAATATTTGACACTAAAAAGGCATCCAACCAATCTCAGCTCCTCTCTGGGTCCTTGCACTTCTCATGTCAAGTTGAAGTTTCCCATTCTCATGTCTGCATAGTCCTGGCCCACCATCAGTCACAGTCTTTTTACTCCTACCAATGGCATTGTCTTTGTGGAGAATTTTGGTTTCTTGTTTACTGCTACAGTAGCCTTTGTTTTATTCTATAAGAGTAAGAAAAAGGAGCTTTCCATTTTCTAGTTGTTCAAAAAAGGTCTGGCCAATAATGTTTTCAATCAACACCAATAAACAATTTCCAAAAATGTCTGCAAACCAAGAAATGAAAATATATATATATTTGTTTGACTAAATGAAACATTGCACTTAGAAATCTGTACAGTGTACTGTAACCGTACACTGTACACTGTTAACAAATAATCAAGGGAAATATAGGTGGAATTGTTGTAGGCATCTTTTGAACAGAATACTTCATTTATCTGACCTCTTTTCATATTTAAAAATAAAATAAAATAAAATAAAATAAAATAAAATAAAATAAAATAAAATAAAATAAAATAAAATAAAATAAAATAAAAGCATCAAAGTTCACGCAGACAATTCCAGTTATCTGTACATATCCTGGCTTTTCATTCAGCAGCTTTCCTAAATGGGGTGATATGGACATCCTCACATCCTTCCCATTTACCTATTTCTTTTACCATGACCCTTACCAAACATGGCAGACCAATGTCAAAAGATTTCACTGGAATTAATCAGAATTTGGTCTGTTGAAAAACAAAACCAAAACAAACAAACAAAACCCACAGTTTTCTCTTCACTTCAGGAACAATTAGGAAATAGAAACTGGAAAATGAAACCTGGAAAAATGAAGCTCAACACATATTTATACAATTTAAAATACATGTAAATTTTTTGGTTACCTATGTGATTTTTCTTAGGTTTTGAGCCAGAACTGGATATACCAAATACCAAATGAAAGGCAGTTATGCCAGTAATGTTAGCCCATCTGGAAGCAATAACTACAGTCAATCACAGGGTAAATCCTTATCTGATGAGCTTTCCAGCCCAATTTTTTTAGACATGAGAGGTTCAGTTAGTTCAGATAACGTTTGGCAGCTGAATTGGTATTTGTCCCAAGCAAACCTCCAGACGTTTGCCAGTCACTAGTAATGAAAGTCTTTATTAGGTGATGGTCATTTTGTGGTCAACATGAAATTAATTGGTGGTGCCAGCCCAGGTCCTAGGAGACATCTGTCTATATGTGAGTATCATCCCCAGCTTGCAAGACATCTCTGCAAAGGATCTGGTACCTAAAGGTTTTAATGAGCCTTCATTCAAAGTGGGGCGGCTTTCCCTTTTGTCCAGTGGTAACCCAGCTGTTTTCAAGGGCAGTAGATCTAGCACATGCACGAGATGGAGTAAAAGACTCTTTGAAGAAGACATCAGTAGAGAAAACAAGCTGTTTGGGATGCAACACACACCGTGAGATCCACACCCACCCCATCTCTTTCCCATTAGCTTGTTTGCCTGCTATGACAGGTGTTCTCATTAGCCATATGTATAAATATTTGTCTAACTTTTTTTTTATCATTCTGGTACTGTATGTATAGGAAGAAGTGGAGCCAATCTGTGCACGAAAATCAATGTTTTAAGATTTCCTTTTGGCTGCTGGTAGCTGAGGCCTCTTTTAGCAGCCCCTGTTGCAGTTGGCTGCTGTCTCAGAGCCACTTTTCCAACTACTAGAAACCAGATTAGGAAAAAAAAATAAAGATATGGATGAGATATTGACCTTCCACATGTCATACATTTTGCCAATAAGTATTAATGACAAAGACACTAAGGAATGTAATCTTCCATCAATGAATCAATACAAATCCCATTAACACTCAATGAGGGGATAAGAAAGCCTTCAAGAGCCTCACACTTGGTCCTTGTATAGGACTCCCTCTAAAGGCTCAGGAAGTACTTTCTCCTTCAGGACCAGCAGTATATTGTACTTTTAATGAAATGAAGAGGTCTTAAGAGTCAAGGAGACTCAGTAGATGAATGTACTTTACAAATTCCAAGTCCAGCCCATGCAAAAACTGAATGCTTATTTGAAGTGTTTCAATTCTGATAGAATCTGGAAACTGAGAAGTCCATAACAGCCATTCTGCAAGGATGTCAACAAGATCAGTAAAAACAAGAGAAAGCTAAACAGAGTGTTTCAAAATTCCTTAAAATTATGGCATAGCAGATTTTAGTCAGCTTTCTCCCTTCTTCCTCACTTCTTTGCTCTTCATTGTCCCTCCACTTTCAGGAGTGATACCAAACATGCACCCTTGACCTCTTTCCTTGTAGATCTACAATTATCTGCAATAGTGATTTAACTCACAATCTCTGCACTGTGCAATTCTGCTTCCATTGAAATTAAAACTGTACCTAAACTTCATGGGAACTTAGAAGCTGCTTCAGGACACAGTTTTAGCTCACTGAAGATTTAGCCAAGGATAAATTAGCTAAAGAGAACAACAATGTTACTCAGAGCAATTGGTTCAAGTTAACCATTAGACCTACTGGGCAACTTTATCAAGTTCTTGAAATGCTTTCGAATGTAACAATGTCATGGAAATAGGAGAAAAAATGCATAAATATATCTAAATCCTCAGGACAAAATCTTCCAACCAAACAGTCCTAATTTAAGCTGATAAATCAGAGCAAAAGAAAATCAGATTCTGAGTTGTGTGTTTTGTTTTGACATTTTTTGTTTTTCTTTTTTGAAGCACCTGGTGGGGAAATGTTCAAAGCCTCTGAGAGCAATTTGTGTTGAATATTAATTTGGGGTGAGGGTTTAAAGCCTCTTTGTTCTTCTGGAAGTCTTTGCATAATCTAGAGCACATTTAGGTGCCACAATATCAGTGAATTCAATAAAACCTTTACCCTTATGTCTCCTATTTCCTTTTCTCCCTCCACTTTACTTGCTCATGTTTCTCTGAAAATTTTGGAAAAAAAAAAAATGTCTGCAGTTCCTTATTCTCTGTTTTAGCAATTAGATGTGCAGTCTATGTTACCAGTATCATGGGAAGACAACTGGGCCGTCTGCCTCCTTCCTGGTTTCCTATGAATTGCTCCAGTCTGTAAAGAAAACATTGTGGGACTTTGTTCAGAACAGCAAGAAACTAAATATTTATCTTCCCTCTTATAATTTATGCAGCATGGGATTAATACAGAAAGAACCAAGATTGAAAGGTCAAGTGAGCTTCCAAACAGTGTTTTACAATGATATATCATTGCACTTTTACTCTGGCCTGCTATCTAGAAAATAAAGGACCGGTAGCAACAGTGTACCTGAAGAAATAATCTTCACAGTGCCACAGCCTGATTTTATTAATAATCATGCTGCTTAATTTGTGTTTCCTTCGGGACTTATGGGGTTTCTTTATATTCCTATAGCTTTTTCAGTTCAAGGAACCTGAACTGGTGGTAGCACTGTGTCCAGACCGGTGTTTTAATATTTCAGACTGGGTGTGGTATGAAGATATCTGCAGATGAGGCTTTTTCTGGTGTTGGACCAAGTCAGGACAGCCCAAACTCCCATTACCTGTCTCAAGCAGACCAGGGAGTAAATTATCTTGTTGAGAATAACTGGATTTTGTTTCAACATTGAGCTAGTACAACAGTATAAACACATTGTTCTTTCTCATGAGAAACCTTTCAGATGGACAGCTTCCCCTACTCCAAGCTGCTGAAGCCATAGTCCTTATGCTGAGGACTAAGGGACCTTTCCAGTTCCTGGGAATGTAATATTTGAACTATTCCCTTTTACCTTTGCACTGCCATTATTATGGCCTTCAGCCAAGGCCAATGCGAGTCTGCAGGCCCACTCTACACCGCAAAAGAGGGATGTATCTCTGTTAAATGCAGCTTTTACTGGTTTATACATCTGCTCAGTAGAGCTGGTCACTTAACTGCACCCTTCTGAAGCTGGAAAAGACTTGTCCGTTAGAGTGCATGATGTGCCGGAACAGCACATCAGTTTCTACTCAGAAGATACTTTAAGTGCTCTGCTAAAGTTGAATGACCCAGGCTACTAGCAGATATGGAGGGTTCTCCACCTTGTGAAGTCTTCAAATCAAGAGTGGATGCCTTTCCGAAAGATATCGTTTAGCTCAGTATGATTTATTAGGCTCACTACAGTGGGAAATGGGTAAAATACTAAGACTGGAATTACAGAGCAGCTTAGCACAGGTGACCTGATGACCCCTTCTGGCTTTAAAAATCTAAGAGCTTAGCCAAAGATCCAAGAAGTGAATACAGCTTTTTTATAGGCATGATGTAAACAAGTTTATGTGAATGTGTGTGAACCAGGATCACCAAGGTGCTGGTAGGTCAGATTTGTAGCACTTTAGAGCTGTTCTTCACAAATACAGCAACCATAAAAGAATAATTAAAAGCAAAACCATAGGTAGGAGCTAAATAAAGCAGTGGCATTGTTTTCCCTTAAATGTCATCTCCTTTGGAAGAAAAAGAAGAGTGGAAAATTATAGGTGTCTGGCCAAAAAAAGGGAGGGGACACATGGATCAAAATCTTCTGCTCTGCAGATAAGAGGGGAATGAAAGACTTCCTGACACAGGGAACAGAGGTCCCGGGGGGCGTGGGGGCCGCGGCCAGCTGGGAAATGCCTGGCCCTGTATACAGAAACCCTCACAAACAAACAGCTCCCGCATGGCACAGCGGCCAGCCCGCATGGCAGCCGGGGGTGCCGGGGGGGGCGGGACGGACGGACAGACTGACCCCTCTGCAGTCCGTCTGGCCTGGCGGGTTTAACGAGTCCAGCAGTCACATCAAAAACACCCTCAGCCCTTAGATGAATGAGCTGTTTGTTTTTCTTCCCGATGGCTTGATAAGAGGTCACAGGATGTGTTCAATTTCTTTTATTTTTTTTCTCTCTTTCTTTTTACTTTTTTTTTTTTTTTTCATACATAATGAAACAATAGGTTAAGAGAGAAAAGCCCCAGCCCAGTCCCAATAGGTCTGTCGTCCCCCGTGCTGCTTCATTTCCTGCCTTTTTGAAGCAGACATCCCCCTTTTGTTTTCCTCCGGCTCGGCCAGCGCGTGTCGGTGCGGCGGCCACCGGACAAATAGGTTTTGGCCACCGCCACCTCCTCGCCCCCGCCCGCCCGCCCGCCGTTGCTTGCGGCCGGCGGCTTCCTGAGGCCGGGCGGCTGCTGCTGGCCCCAACCGTAGGCCTCGCAGGAAGAGATGGAGGGCCCAGAGCCAGCGCTGGCGGAAGCGACGGGAAATCCCTGCAGCTGCCAGATTGCGCTGCCGCGGCCGGCGGGACACGGCCTAGGCGATCGGGCGCAAGGCGAGAGAGCTTTCCTGTCAGCCCGGCCGCCGCTGGAAGTTTGTGGCACGCCGGCTCCCACACGCACACCGGGGGAAGTGCTGGGAGGTGAAGATAAGGCCTCCCGCTGCCACCGCCGTGGTGAAAGTGGGAAACAAAGCCAAGGAGGCCGGGAAGTCTCCCGAACTGGAAGGGGACGCGCAGTGTCTCCAGCCCCGGTTTGCGAGAAGGACAGGGACCGGCAATATGTTGGAGGGGAGCGAATGAGCATGGTGGGGAACCCCAGGCTGCTGGGGTTACACAAGGGGAAGAATGCTCAGGGCTGGGCTCAGGCCTTGAAATTTTCAGCCCCCTTCCCAGTCCATTACCCTGTCCTAAAATCAGTGTGTAAAGAGGCTGTTTCAGCCCATCATAAAAAAATCTGAGGCACATATGAAATCCATGGGTTTCCGGGGTGTTAGGCCCTTCCTCCAGCCAAGCACCAGGTCTCCTTAAAGGGAAACCAAGCACTCACTCAAGACCAGGCCTCTTCAAGGGAATATGCCTCTAATGGCCACAAACAGGCTTGAGATTCAAAAAGCAACTGCTGACTTCTTCCCTACCATGCAGTCTGTGCCCAGCAGGCGTTGAACAGCAATGGGAAAAACAGGTTTCCCTCCAAGCTGGACCCCAGGGGTTTGCAGCCATGCTGCAACTCCAGCTTGCAGGAGAATGTGACTTGTAAATCTGTTTGGTACCGGCCTAACTTCTGGTTTTGGCCTAAAATGATGAACATTTTAAAAAGTTCTAAGCTGTTTAAACTGATTGTTAAGGTGCTCATCCTTGAATCTGGTGACCTCTCATTATAATTCCCTTCATAAAGACAACCTTCTCCTTTGTGCAGAGACTGCAGTGCCCATCCATGAGGCAATGCAGGAGTTAAAAATATGTTCATATAGTCAAATTTGAACACTAAAATAAAATTGTCTTCCTGAGATCATTGTCTCTGTAGACTGAAGAGAGGGAGGAAGTGCAGGAATGTGTCGCTGATTAAGATACCCCATGCTGTGCAGGTATCAGTTTAAACACTTTAGACTGTTACCTGCTCAACAGGGGAGACCTGAATCCACATTTGATGATTAGGCCATATTTATGTCTCAGCTCAGCAAGTCACTATCCATTGGCCTGATGAGAAGAGGGTGTAAAACACACCAGTATCTCCATATTAACCTGAGGGGTGAAAAAAGGTTTCACAGGTACATCAGATTTCTAAATACGTGGGTGTCCAGGGCCCATTTGCCCCAGGCTGTGTTATGGGTATATGACAACCCACCCACTCTGTCCCCTTTCATATTTTGGATGAGTTCTGCAGCAAGCTGAGCCACGTCAAATTAATATGTGTTCAATGGCACAGGCAACAAAACTGGTAACTTGGTGCCTGAAGAAAAGAGTTTTTTTCTAGTATGTGGAAAAACTCTGCTTATATATACATACACAAATATATACACATATATCTATAAACTCTCTATACACACATATAGTCTTATGTATATTATGTTTTGCAGCTTTCGGTACACGAAAAGCTGTAGCTATGTTGTATCATACAGCATTTGAAGGTCTCGAATTCTGATTAGCATTCTTGATGAGCTTTTTCAGCATGGTTTACTCAGGAAACAAGTCTTATGCAATCACAGTCTGTGTATGTGTGTACACGTCTGTCACCATTAGACATCAGAAAATTTACACAGGAGAGAGGCAAAATGAATGTCCCTAGACCAGAAAAAGCTTTCTGGAGAAATAGTTTCTGTCAGAATTTTCACCTTATTAGACAGCAGTGAGTCCAACCACGAAACACCTATCCATTAAAAATTTTTATTAGGCTTTGTTAAGTCCTACACTTGTGGAACTACTTAATTAATATTGAAAGAATCCTTACAGATAATAAGTTATAAAGGATGTCACCAAAGAATTAAAATGTTACTCATAATTCATATTAGTCTGCTGCATTTTTCACTGCAAGATATATATGTATATATATATTTACATTTAAGTGTTTTAGTTTTCAGTTTATAAAATTTTCCCGTTGGCTATATGTATACAGGTTTGCAGCTCTGGGAAGAGCCCAGCTTTCAGGAGATTGCACTCTCACATGACCAAAACCTTCTCACATGACACACAAGCTAATGCTAGTGTTTGGGAGTTAAAGCTTACCCTCAAATGTTCATGAGTGGTAAGTCAGAAAGGTCTTGAGCTCATATGCTCTGCAAAATGACGACTCCAGAACAAGGTCTGGTTAGCACAACTTCTGCTTATGGTCCTCGGTGTTCCTCCAGCTTTAGCCAATGGAGATACAATTATGAACATAGGATTTAACATAGGGTTATATAGGGTTTAATGTAGGACAGTACCTTATTTTTTTTTTTTTTTTTTTTTTAATACTGTCTTGGCATTGATCTTCATACACACAACAGAGAGTTGGGTTGTGGTGATGCTTACACAATAAAATCCAACTCAAACAGCTGTGATTGCACCTGGAGAAGTCCCGGTTCCTGCCAAAAATCCATCTCTTTGACTGGGAGAGCTACTCTAGTGCCCAGGTAGGCACTGTGTACACTGTGTGTGATATTAGATTGCCTCATCTCTAATGGTACAGCGGGAGCACAGACCATTTACTACAGTTCTTTTTCAGGGAGAATAATCCAGTGATATGGAGGATCCAGGAAGGGAAAAGGAATTATGGCTTGAATTGCTGATATTTCTAAAGGAAAAACACCAGTTGCCATAACAGTAAAAATGAAAAATTTGAAGAGGTCAGTATTAAAATACAGGATTTGCTCTTCTTGAAGAAAATGCTCCCCTACATCAACATGTGGATTTTAGTCATTGAGATTCAGATTTTATTCTTTTTTTTTTTTTTTAATGGATTAATTGCTATTTCTTGAAGCATCCCTCACTGTTCACAGTCTGCAAACTGACCACTGCTGTAGAACCCGTTTCTGAAAAAGAGTCCTTGTGCCTTCTAGTCCTTCCTAGAAAATTACAAACGGTATTAAATACCTCTAGCCCATCTTTCCATCTGTGACTAAGTGGAAACGAACAGGCCTGGAGAGATGGAGAATCCCCAGCTGAGAAAAGATGAGAGCACTTGCTTCTGTAATATAAATATGTTGGCAAACAGAGATGCTTTGGGAAGCACAGACCCACAATCAGTGCTTTGTGTCTCTTTCTTTTCCAGTTCTCTGGAGAGGGAGAGCTGTTCTGTTTTTGATTTTTGTTTTGTTTTTAACCTCCTTATGGCATATTTCCTCTTGTAATATAGCCACCTTGGCACCTTCTTTATCCTTTTAAGGCCACTGTCAGATAAAATAACCCTTACTGAAAGCTTATTTCAGTATATATGTATATGTGTATATATATATATGGAGGCTCCATCTACAAAATTTCACATTTACAAGAAAAAAAATCCAATACTGTCTTGAACCCCCAAGATATAAAGCCAGATTTTTTTGATTTTTTTGTTTTCCTTTGTGGTAGCCTACCAAAATGAAAGAATAGAATTGCTATTAATAAAATAAAATCCCCAGAAACTCCTCCTACCAGGCTGGTATTGATCTCTGTTTACCTCGGGGGTTGCAGACTGGCAGGAGAACCTGCCATCTGACCATGGCATGTGCCAAGTCTCGCAGACTTCTTCTTGTAATTGAGTCCTTGTGCTGTAATTTACTTTCTGTGAAACAGGGATGCATCCAAAAGGATCAGTGAGGTGTAAACCTCAAAGTGTAAAAAAAAAGTTTTGTTCTGAACTAATTACGTTGTTTCTTGTGTATGTGCTACGTTGGAGACTTCCAAGGAGAAGCAGCCAAGAAGCCTCTACTACCGTCTTTGGTTACTATTCAAGCTGTAGGGGATGTTGGTGTTTCTGCCCTCAGGACCATCTAAAACTGGGAACTTCAGGAATTCAAAAAAAAACACCCACAAACAACAACAACAACAACAACAACAAAGTAAAATGGTGTGTGGGGAGAGAAGGAACAGCAGAGGCACTTTACAGCCTTCCTAAGGTCTGTGTCCTCCTCAGCATGGTGGAGAGGGGAAAGGGGCAATATTTCTGCAGAAGCTCTTGATTTACTGAAATAGCTTGAAGAGGTTGAGCCACTTAAAATCGGGTTAGCTTTAGCAACTCTTCTTTTGCTGTGCTTGCTCAGGAAATGTCGGCAGTGGACACCCTTAACCTGTACTACATTTTGAAGAGGCCAGATTCTGCTCTCTGCAGTATTGCTGTAAAGTGCAGTTGCATTAACTGCACTGGATTCCCTTAATTCTGATCCTCAGCAAATTATACATGTATTTTCTTCTCTAAAACAGGTAAAAACAGACAAACAAACAAATGAAAAACAACAACAACAACAACAAGAAAAAAAAAACAGTTGAATTAATAAGCAATGACTTTGGCTTCTCAGATATTTTTTTCCCCAGTCAGGTAGAAGGCTGGGTCCTCCCCTTTCATCCAGCTCAGCATACAAAAGTACCTAAGATACCTGGAGAGAATCAGCATCCTCATGGAAAAGCCCTGATCTATAGCTTTACTTGGCTATAGGACAAGCCATAAAGGAAGGAATTTTATTAGGAAAATGACAATTTACCATCAGAAATGTTTGAACCATACATTTAAATTCTTGAATTTGGGGCAAAACATTATGTGCACAATCAGACTCAGCTCTCCTTATCTCCATAGCCTGAAGTATTTCTAGTGTTGCCAGCTGTACAGTGCATATCTCATTGCAGTACACAGTGCTCTGAAGTGTGCCAAGTAATAAGCTATAAAGAGAGAAGCAGGACTCAAGCAACACAAGGATGCAAAGCAATATTTTCCCTTGACACCCAAGGTCATGGCATAAAGAAACGTGGAACAAGGGAACGTCAATTTTCATTGAAGATGCAGGGTACAGTGCTGCTGTACCAAGCTAACAGAAATAAATTAACATGATGGCAAACTTAGAATGTCCTCTTAAAATGTGTTTGTAAGTGTGTGAGCATGCATGTGGGGGGATGATGCTGCATTGCTCTGTATATTTTCATGGCTATCAGAAACAGGCATCACAGACTTGGAAATAAACATTTTTTAAAGATAATCTACTGTGTATATACTATAAATACTGAGACACATTTTTTGCAGGGACCTCTGGGTTAAAGAACTGTGAGGAATAAGTATAGTTTGCTGCCCAGTGAATTACTCATCAATACAGTCTTAGCTCATTACAATTCCTAACCAAAACATACACCCAAGATGACTTTTCAGGATCAGTTATGCTTACATTTTTGCCTCTATAAAGCTGGGATAACTATTTTTGCATTCTTCCATTCTCTCACCTCCATGGTGAAAACTATACACGTATAGGAAAATACAAAAAAAAAAATGTTTTTCTTTCTTATTTTCTTAAAAAAAAAAAAAGTGTTATACAGCGTATATGAGCAACAGTCACAGAAAAAGAGCTGGGTTTCTTATTACTCTGTACCCAATTTGGAGTCCTGGGAAGTCGATGGGAAATCCTCCATTGACTTTGACGGGGGTTGGATCAGTCCCTTGAATGTTATCAAACCAGCAAGAAGGATTCGTAGCATTCACCATATGGCTCCAACTTACTTTAATTCTTTACCTAACATTTCTGAAATGCAGACTGTAAGGGAGCATTCTTTTATAGTTAGGAAAGTACACGGTGCTTAATTTTAATGGAAAACTCTTTTTTAAACACAGACGGATCCTGCTGTGTTTGACAAATATGTTCCAGAAAGAAGCTCAATCTAGATGTTATGTGTAACTTTATCTTATTCCCTTTTGAGCACTACTGTTCTTGCAAAGTGATCTCTCAACTGCCCAAAGTCATTACACTTTTTCCCTTTCACATTGTACCTCTGTAAATGTCAGGCATAACTACATTTTTATTTGCAGAGATACCACTGCTATGAATGAGTAAAAATTTCCTGCTCCCCCGCCTCCTTCTCTTTACCCTGTGCGCTTTCTGCTAATATGATTTGTTGAACAAATTGTTCCATTAATCTGGGGCTGTTTGACAGAGTGAGAAAATAAGTGCCAAAGTGAGAAGATTCACAAGAATCGGAAATCTCAGTCCCTCTTTCTCAAGGTAAATAGTTATTATATCAGGGTGTCAGACTGGTGAAATGGATGTACTTTCATTCTCAGTTTGTAAATGTCACTTTTCCTCAGCCCATCAGGGTGACAAATGAGGTGTGGGTTACAGTAAGAGTTCATTCCTTGACAAAGTTCTTGCTGGCTTATTTCAACAGGAAGGTAACCTCCCCTTTCTGCCCCCCACCCAAAGACAGGGGGAGGGGGAAGCATCTTTAGTCAGGAGAGAAACGAGAAACAAGGCAACCTAGGCTTGAATAATGCCCAACTGGTAAACACCAATTTCCATTTGCTGTTAAAACCTGATAGAGCCATTTTCAAAAAACAAGTTGTGATGCACTTTGTTTGCTTTTCTCCTCCTTTCTGGCTTGTTGTTTTTATCTAGGACCCATATGACATATTTTACTGGTGCTTATGTCAATATTTATTGAACAAGTGGTCAAGAGAGGCCACTTTTTAAGTCCTGTCCTATGTGGTTGTTAATTACCACACTGCAATGTGTTAATGAAGAAGAACACCCTCTTCTTTTGACAGATAATTGATAAGAGATCAGGAGGACTGGTGCCTGACAAGGAACATGAAATGGCTTCTTTGATTGCCACACAGATCACTGCACTTAAGCAGTAATGGGACTAGCAAGGAGCTAGTTGCTCCCAGGGAAGACGCAGCCACAGGGTAGAGACTGTAGTAAGGAGAGAGCAAAGGATTTGAAAGCCATTTGAGCAGCAGGCCTTCTTTTATTTCCAAGTCTATGAGAACTGTATGGTCTCTCAGGAAAATAGCATTTACAGGAGTTCAAGAATTGTCTTCAGCAAAGCTCAACCACTGTCCTCAAGATATAGGCTTGTGCTGGTTTTGTTAATGGTCTAGCAACTGCAAAAGGAAGTTGCAGCTCCTTGAATTTGCTATAGTAGTAATTCAGGAAGATATTTGTTTGATGGATTTCACCCCTCTCTTTCTGCTTGTAGAAGCTCTTAGCGATAAGAACAATCTCATGACTAAATTCAGGTTCTCATCTTCAGAATGGTTTGTGAAGCAGGTGTGTATGGTGCTCATGCAAAAAAAAAAAAAAAACGGTTACAATGCAAGCTGATAAAAAAGCCCAAACGTGATTCTGCTAGAAATTCTGGAGAAAAAGAAACAAGAAAATGTGGAATGATTCGTATTTATTTATTTATTTATGGTATGTGGGGAGTTTTATTTCTTTGGTTTGTTTATTGGTTTTTACTTTCAGAATGAATCAAAATTTTGTACAAGGGGGAAAAAAAAAATCAGAATGGAATTGAACCCACAAGCCAAGCACCCAAATTACAAGCTCTGTAAAAGCTCTGATAAGCTTTCTAGATCTGCAAAGCTCTTAATTTTGAATGATTAATGGCTAGGATGGGATCTCCCAAGTAATCAGACCACAAGTTCTGAAAGTTTGGAGTTTGCAGATCCTCAAGCAGGCCCTAGGAGCTATCAGGCAAGGTGAATGAATAAAAAAAAAAAAAAAAAAAAGAGAGAGAGAGAGAGAGAGAGAGAGAGAGAGAGAATGAACACAGGAGAGCCCACCTGTATTTTGTTAGAAGCTCATCAAAAGCAATAGGTTTTCATGTAACATTTTGGTTTTGGTGAATCAGCATTTTCTGATAAAAATGCATTTCGTTACAAAATATCAGCCCCATCAATGTATAATTTGGCACGTCATAAGAAAAGAGAAGGGTTGAGGGTGAATGGAAACAGGGACCTCCAGATCTGGATATACTGCTTGAGTCCAAAAGCCTCATAAATGAATGGCTATCATAGACTCCTGTGTGTGTTCAAACACTCAGAGGGAGATATTAATTAAATGCATGTTATATGTTTTTTTTTCCTGACTGATAAAATGTCAGACTTTGAATTAGCTTGACAATGACAATGCTTATGATTCAGAAATGGGAATTTGCTTTTCATTATTAAGAAAACCACCGTTCTCCAACACTCATTTAAAAGTAGCTGTTTCTATAAACATGTCTGCTACTAAATTCCCATACTAGAATATTTGTGAGAAATTAACATTAAAAAGGAGACTACATAATACTCAAAGCAAATCTGTCTAATTTTCTGTGTGTGTGTGCATTGCCAGTGTATTTATCTCTCTGGAATCCCTGCAGCAGATAATACTCAATTTTGTATGACATCATAGTTATTTGATCGCTATCCCATAAGTATGGGATTATGCTTTACCTCACAGGTCAGGGACTAAAAGGCCCTACTGGAAAAGAAATGTCAAAAGTAACAGCGTAGTGAAGAGGAAAAACAAATGGCTACATATTGCTACTTTCTTTAAAAAAAAAATAGAAAAATATCTTTTTCTCATCAAGTTTGCGTGTGTACATAGGTCTTCTTTGCTCGCTCACGTAGGTCTTCTTAGGTCTTCTTTGAAGTCCTATTTTCTCCAGTACTGGCTAAAATAAGCAGAACAGTTACAGTCAACAATATTCTGCCCACTTTGCCAGAGCCTTCATAATTTATGTCTAACCTGGATAGGAAAAGCCCTTATAAATTTCAACAAATGTCTCATTAATTAACACCCCATCTCCCTAAGCCACAGAGCAGCTGGTGAAAAGAATTGTGTAGGTTGATTCTGTAGATATAAACTAGGTCAACAAGAGGGATCCATACTCACTATTGCAGGCTGATATTTCTCTGGAGAGTATTAATAGTTTCTGGGGTCTTTCAGCTTAGACTCAAAACTATTCAAAGTCAACAGTATAAAGCTGCTCAGCCTATGCATTTAAATTAAAGAAAAAAAATGTACATATTTTTTCTGTGCCATGCAATGCAGTGGGTCAAATCCTGAAATCCTTTCTTAGGCCTCTACCCAAGACAATTGGAGTCTTTCTATTGATTTAAGTGAACCTTGTGTTGTGACCTTTTTCTAGTTAGTGCTCGATCATGCAAACTCCTTATTTTACTGATTACACTATATATTCATGGAGGGTCGGAAGTCCTTAGTCAGGCAAACTCTTTCTTCCTGCCTGCATGATAAATTATCTACAAAGCATTACTCTCTGCTCATTTCTAAATACTCCTCAGCCTATTCAACATGCTAATTTTAGGGTAATTTATTTTTCTATAACTGTGCATAACTCTAATAAAATAAAATTTAAAATATAAGGCGGGACTGTGAGGAATTAATATCATGAGTCTATTGAATGCAAATACTTAATTCAAGGTGGAAAGCATTTCCCTAACTGTAGGTGTCTTGCATATGAAAACCTTCTCTGAAGACATCTGAGAAGGCAGGCAGGCAATTTCCACCTATTCTTGCAGTTTTAGTATATCCATGGTTGGATGCAGGAAAAGGAGAGAATGCCTAAGCAGTGGTGAGCAGTGAAAGGTTAGTCATACAAAATTTAAACAGACTTCTCCATGCTGGCAGACTCATTTCAAGAAGGTGCTGAATTAGGAGTGCACAATGAAAATAAATGAGAGCACAAGGGTAAGCATTTATCAGAAAAGAGGAAAAGAGAGTAGGGAATACAGTAGGATGAGAAAACAGAAAAACAGTCAGGAGCAAAGTCATAAAGCTCCTCGGAGGAGATAATCCTAACTCTAGTGAAGTCAATGGGAGTTTTGCCATTGACTTCAACAGGGTCAGGATTTCACCCAGGGAGTGTTAATGTGATGTGGAAAGAGACAGGACGACGGTGGAGATACTCAGAGAGAGAGCAACATGGTCATAGCATATAACATTAGCATATTAATAGGTATGGCTGTTTTATTTTACAGCTCTGTATGAAGCATAGAGACTATAGGAACTTCAAGAATACTAATATGTCCCTCATTATTAACTAATGCACTGGTTGGAATCCTCAAAATAGAGATTTTTTTTCCTCCTGTATATTCCTCTTCAATATCTCATGGGGGAGGTTGAGTCAGATTAATTTCCATATTTAAAAAAAAAAAAAAGAACAAATAGCATCATGTCCAGTAAGCCTAATGTATTGATTGAATCCAAGCTGGCCACAAAATTTAATTGCAGCTCCACAATTATTTGAGGTTAGGAAAAGTTGCATTATATTTTCTGAGTTAAGCTAAACAGATCAGGACTTTTTATCTTGAAAAAGAACAACCTAGGAGGGGGAGGAGGAGGTCAGATACAGGTCTTTAACATTCTGGCTCTCCTGGAAATGGCAAACAGATAATGAGTGCTCACTGTCTCTACTAATCTACAACTTAAAAGTCATCAAATGAAGCTAGCAAAAGGTATGTTCAAAATGAACAAGACTTCTCTTTTTGCAGCACAAAGACAACTTGTAAAACTCTTTGCCACAAGACATAGGGGTGGTTGCGTAGTTTCAAAAACAGTCGATGGAGAAGCTCATGGAAGCAAAAATGCACTAAGAGCTATTCAATGCATAGAGCTCTCCTCTTGTTCAGGAAGTTTCTGAGCCACAGGTCACTGAAAAACAATGGAGTATTTTAGAAAAAAAAAATAAATCCTTATTTTGTTCCTCAGATATCTGCTATTAGCTGAATTCAGCACACAGCACTATGGGCCTTAGATCCAACGTCATTCAGCAATTCCCAATTCCAAGACAATGAATTCTTCCTTTTTAAATAAAGCCTACATTTCATCTTCCCAATTTTATCAAAATTTCTGTGGGGAAAATCCTGCAATATATTCTTTTATCAAGGATTCTGGAGGTTCAAGATGAGAGAGTGAAAGTATGTTTCACTTATAGGTAAAAGTTGTATTTGTCTGAATAATTTCATTGGACAGCTCTGCAAAGTTTAGTTGTGCCACTGCTCACTAAAAGGAGATGACTGTGCCAAGAAATCGACAGGTTTGTTGGCTGAGGTTTTGCCTTCTACTGGAAATTCACTTAGGAGCTAATCCAAAGCCAACTAAGTCAATGAAAAACTCCCATTAAGTTTAATGGGTTTGGGATCAGGCCCTTAAATCATATGTAGGCAGCCGAATCTGCCAGTTCTTTAAAGATGCATAAATTTACCTGCTATTCCCCAAAGTACAACTGCATCCCTCCAACACCTGTCTGACAGAACTATTGAATATAATAAGAAAACCTTACAGAATCACAAGTAAGCTGTGAACACCAGACTGCCACCAATCTCTTCCCATGCTGAGATAGTTAGTACCTGGGACTACTAAAAAACCATAATCAGGGACGGTGCTGAGATGTGAAATGCAAGTATTCCATCTGTCTAAACCGAGCAGCTCGCAAAACATTAGCCAACTGCTAAGTTGCTGCTTTTCTACAAACTGAGTCATCCTCATCACACATTCCGCTGGGTTTTAAATGATTGACAGGGAAAAAAGCTAAGAGAAGCAGCTATTTCTTTACATTTAGCTGGTTTGTCAGAGCATTTGAAAACTTCTGGATTAAGGTGAAAATGCTTAAGGATTAAGTGGGGAATGAAGGAAAAGGGAATGAAAACATTTTAGTGCTGTGAATTTAGAAGTCAAGCAGACATGCTCAGGAGAGCTAGCGAGACCTTTACCAATATGCTGTATCTAATATCAACAATATAATTTAGAGTTTTCCACTTTATGGAGGAGAAAAAGCAATGTTTGAAGGATTCTCTCACCAGTGCTGTATCTCATCAGGACCTTAATACACTCAGCAAGTGTTTTGCAAAGAAGATTTTGCAAAAAGCAGAGTCACCTCTTGCGCACAGGCAATAGGTATTAAAAGATAATCATCTTTACAAAGAAGGTCCTGAAATGATGGAAATAAATATAATCTCAAAAACTTTTGTGAGAGTTACCAGGAGCTCAATTACACCATATAGGTGTGAAGCATAACAGGAGATGTCTGGGAATGCCCTGTCCAAGGGAAGTACTGGTACTGATAATATTCACATTTAAAAGATTGCTGTGAATTGCTGTGATGTTGCTCATTACATGAATAACAGACAAAAAGGAGATATCTCTCTGTACTCCTAATTTCTCTGTCCTGTGCTAGGCAAAAGGTGACTTGATGTGGTCAGAAAATAATGATTTCACTCCTCGGCCTGTTGGATATGTCTTGTAATGTTTTAAGTGTTGTGTTTTCTGTGTGTTTTTTGTTGTTATTGTTGTTGCTTTTTCCAATCTGAATTTTTTGTGTGGGAAAAAAAAAAAAATAAATCAGAAATTATCTATTTTTCAGAGATAAGTAGAAAGTCCTGTCAGGTGGCAGAGGATTAAAACGTTTTCAACAAACTCTGGGAACTTGGTTTGGAAGTTTATAGGAAAAATGTAGGAAGTTTTTCAAATACTTGAAGTAAGTTTAAAGACCCTATGGAGGGGAAATGCAAGTAGGAGGAACAGGGGAATTTCATACTATCACTCGTAGGAAGATGTTTCTTTTGCAGAGATGCCTAGATCTGGGGAAAAAAAAAAAAAAAAAAAAAAAAGTGAGTCATCAGTTCTCAGATCGGTTGTTTTCTTTGGTGTTTGCTATGTTTGCTATTCCAAGTAAGTAGTTTATGCCCATTCTGGGACTAGAAACATGTTTATATCCATAGTAGCATCATCATCATAACTGAATAATTTATACTTTAAAAAAAAAAAAAAACTTGAACACTTTATAAAATAGTATACGGCCATTGCTGCATATGTTTTCATAAAAGAGCACAGCAACTCACTGCCTTAAAATCATTCCCTAGAAGATATCTGTAGAAGAAATCTTCAAAGAAAATGCCAGAGCAACAGACCACAGATTCTGGCCTTCAATACAAAATTACTGAGAAATAAATAAATACATTTCATGAAATTAAAGCATATAAAAATATCTTGAAGTTTAGGGAAAAACAAACAAACAAGCAAAACTAAACACTGTAAATAGACAGAGATAATTACCAAATGTGAAAAAAAAAAAACATTTTCAGATCAGTAAAGATCGATTCCAAATGTAGCAGGTATGGTTCAGGCATCTCTCTCTCTCATAGACCTGATTATTTCTGAACTTTATTCTTAGAGCAGTATCTGAGAACACTGGGCAGATAAGGTTTTGGCCAGTGTGGCTGCTGACATTTTACTGCAGTGCAATCCCCACGATTTTAAGAAGCTGCACTGATTTCTCCTTCCTGCTCCTTACGACCTTGCATGGCTTGTGTCCCAGCTGTTCTACAGGTCTGAGCAAAGTTCACTAGTCTCATGAAGCGGAGGAGAGCAATATCATTATGTAATTTACTCTAGTCTATGAATATGCACTGCTTTAAGGGAGATGAAACCTATCCTGGTAGTATCTTGGTGATGGTATCTTCACCTTGTTGTCTATTTTTCACCAGACCTAGCAAGGCCAAATATCCTGGCCCATGATTTTAACCATTCACATGGTTAAAAAAATTATAATAATAATAATAAAGGAATAAATACACATAAAGCGAATTTATTAATAAGACAATCTGTACACTTCCAAGCAATGCAAAGTACATGTAAGTTACCATTCTTAAATCTCATTTTAAAATAGGTTGACTTTGTTATGTATGGCATGATTTTTATCAGTATTTCTATTCAGCCTGCATTTTGGACCTTAGAAAATCTGCCTCAGTATGATACTTGCTGATTTAACTACCTGGCTGCACCCATCTGTTAGCTTCTTAGCCATTTCTACTTAGTAGTAGTTAGGTTTTTTTTTTTCATTTTTTAATCTGCACATTGCACATGCACTTAATTTTACATGAAAAATTGCATGCGTAATTAGGCATAGCTGCAATGAAACATTCACATGCAAAAACCTCCTGCCCAAACCCACACAGTAACTCAGCTGCATATTTGATACCAAGGTTTTCGAACAGAAATGATACATGGCAGTCCGTTCTCTGTTAGTTTTGAATCTCCTCTGTTAAATGCCCTGCTACGGTTAGAAAGTGCACAGTAGGAAATTAAAACATGTTGATAGATTGGAAAGTTATTGAGCTTCCTTACAGTGTTAAACAAGAATTTACAAGAATTCACTCTCCAGATTTATCAGGGATATATTTACAGTACTTGAGTAAGTGTGAATATTACTCACTGGAGATATTTAGTCACATACTGTATCTCTCTGAAGGGAGACCATATTGCATTAAATGTCTCCACCATGTTCTGTAATTTGAAAGATAAATCCTTGAGTGCTGATTAGTCATATATTGATACAGAACATCTATTATTTTGGGTCTATAAGAAGATTTTCATCTCTGTAATATTAATTTCTTGGCTATCATCATGGTTTTTCTTAGCAACCATCTTTCATTGTAATAACTCAGGCCATCCGATATTGTTAATTTTCCTCATGTACAGTGCCAGAAATGACACTGCAGGTGGGGGAGGTAAATCTTACTTAAATTAAATGGTTTGGTGTGGGCTTTAAAGGAGAGCAGACTGCTAAGGTTTTGTGTGAAGTTTTTCCAGTGACACATTTTGTGGCATTAGGGAAAGAATTCAGACTCGTGGGGGCTCCATTTCCACGTGTGAAAAACAGAGGTTGTGATGTATCTTCCCAGTGACATGGTGAGATATTGTCTTTATTCCCAAATTATTATGTAATGTATTAGTTAAATTAGGGCCCAGTAGCTAGCATAAAAAAAAAAAAAAAAAAAGTATTTATCAGCTCAACTCTCACTGAACTCAAGTATCTGACTCCCCTTGGATATCCATGAATAAAATTGTTAGGTCCTCTGTTGTCTTGGGCCTGTGTTCTCATAGGTCAAGGTATGAAATGTGGACAGCTATGATGACAACAATAAAATCTCAATTTAACAAAAGAACAGGTAAAAGAATTTTGATCGTTTTCTAGGTAGTGAGAAATATCAGTTGTATCTGATTCACACAGGCTGTACTTGATGCTCAAAGCCAAAATAATGTCCTGTAGCTGGAAGTTGAAGGTAAGAGCAATTTCTAAGCATTGATTTTTGACTAAGCATCAGTGTAGCAGTAGATTTTTCTGTCTTTAAATCACAGTTGGGAATGGTATTTCCAAAATACTGGGGTTGAGTAAGAATCAAAGTTCCATGGAAAGTTACTTTTTACAATGTAATATTGTTCCTATATATTAGAGAAATATCAGTTCTCCTCTTCTGCCTCCAGCTTACTTAGCGGGAAAGAAATTGCCATGTTTCTGGGTTTTCTTTCTTTCTTTTTTTCTTTTTTTTTTTACTTTTTTTTTTTTCTTTTTCCTTTTCCATTAAAAAGCAAACAAACGACCACCCATAAAATAGCTCTGCCCACTAACAACAAAAGTCCACCCAGGGACCCTAATTGACTTCTCTCCGATTTAAAGGCTCTGTAAGCGTTTAGAGATGAGGAAGATTTATTTTTTTCTGGAGAACAGACACAGCAAAAGCATCGACTGCCAAATGCCCCGGTACTGCCCTCCTAACATCTCTCAACTGTGAGACAGGAGTCAGACCAAGGGAAGACAGTCAGTATCTCATTGCTCTGCCTTTTCAGTCCTCATCTCTCTGAGGTGGTAGTGATCACTGTGAAGCAGGCAGCTAAATGTATTTTGTGATCAGCTGTGTTAGAGAAACAGCTCTAACACCAGCAATTAATTTCTCCTGTTGGGCCATCAGGGGCTTCAAACAGTTCATGAGCACAGTGAAATAAATGGTAAGACTCCCATTTTCTTCTAGGAACTTTCTAGGGCAGAAATCAGGTTTTAAGGGCACAAGAGATCATACTGTCTGACTTGCTATATAATCCTGGAAAGAGGCCTGTCCTAGGTTGGCCAGCATGTGAATTGAGGCCATGGTGCTTTTCTTTAGCATGTCCTGCAGAACGGCATTAACTTATTTGAGCTGAATGCTAACAAAGGAAAGGAAAGGAAAGGAAAGGAAAGGAAAGGAAAGGAAAGGAAAGGAAAGGAAAGGAAAGGAAAGGAAAGGAAAGGAAAGGAAAGGAAAGGAAAGGAAAGGAAAGGAAAGGAAAGGAAAGGAAAGGAAAGGAAAGGAAAGGAAAGGAAAGGAAAGGAAAGGAAAAGGAAAGGAAAGGAAAGGAAAGGAAAGGAAAGGAAAGGAAAGGAAAGGAAAGGAAAGGAAAGGAAAGGAAAGGAAAGGAAAGGAAAGGAAAGGAAAGGAAAGGAAAGGAAAGGAAAGGAAAGGAAAGGAAAGGAAAGGAAAGGAAAGGAAAGGAAAATAAGAAGAAAAGGAAAAGTAAAAGAAAAAGGGGGGAAAAAGAAGAGAAGGAGGGAAAAAAGAAGAGAAAGAAGAGAAAGGCGACTTCTACTGCAATAAATTCGGCTGAATATAAACCTGCCATAATTTCACACACAAATCCTAGCCTTTTTCCCTTAACCTCACCCAAATCTCTGCTCCATTTTAGTTCACAAAATGTTATCACAGCCGAGTTGAGCTGGCTGCACACTTATGACCCTCAGAGCACCCAGACCAGTATGAGACAAACCAGCTGTGCCAAATCCTAAACTGAAGCCTTGCCATGGGGTTCATCTGTTTTAGATCAAAGGGTTATAGGGCAGCTCTCATTGGAAAGTGCTGGGAAAAGAGACCTTAAACCTTTTGATTCCCGCAGTCCTTCAACCTCCAGATAAATTAAAATATTTAATCAAAATCTAATGGCAGTGATCTTGTTTGTACGAATGCTTTATTATCCTGTGCATTTTAACCACAATCTGCCTGGTTCCTAATGCGACCTAAAGAACCAGTCGGCATTTATTACAAATGCAAGGCAGTAAGCTTCTGGCTCAGCAATTAATCACTGACATGGAGGAATTTCTTCTCTCCAGGTGGGGAACCCATCCAAAAACTAAGAAAAATAATCGGGCTAATTAATTCTTATCTGCAAAGAGCAATTAGATAAATGACCTAAAAACAGGCCTGTCACCCCTAGTGAGGTGCTCAGCTTCTAAATAGAATAATGTCTCTTTGCCAGGCCATCTCTGCAGTGAAATGGAGATCACAGAGAGGAAGGGGAAAAGACTGCATGTGGGGAGGGAATGGACCGATAGGGGAGTAGGTTAATTAGAGCTGAGACCAGCCATTGATATAAAAAAAAATTAAACCAAAGCTCTGCACTTGGGTAAGTTTGATATGATCCCATCACCTTCACAGCTATGCCTTTGTGTATCTGGAGGTACTAAAGAGAGTGAAGTCGTGTCTCCAAGCTACTTTTGAAGAGGAAAACCGCTCACCAGGCTTGTCTACCATTGTGTTGCATTTTACCCTGGTGAGTGGCATTCCTGGCACTGCAGCCTATTTATTAACTTTGAACCGCACAGCTCCAGCATAGAGCGATGGTGCTGAAGTGAGATGCAGACTACCGTGTTTCAATTAATTTGTTCTGCTGGTCTTTTTTCAGTTTTAGTCAGGGAATGTGCAATGCGTAAGGCTTCATAAGTGAGCCAAATTAATCCAAGTAGCACAAGCAAGGAGGTGACAAAAGCATCTGCACATCAGACCTTTGGTCAACTGCATATCACCAGCAAAAGTCCTGTTGTCCTTTCAGATGTCTCATAGTCCATTAAAAGCCGGGGGGAAAAAAAATAAAAAAGTGATAGAAAGAGGGGAGAAAGGCCTTTGGGGCAGTCTAATATTTGGAATAACATTGATTTTGCAGCCTCTCTGGGTTAGAAGGTTTCCTTTTTGAGAGGCACTGAGCAAGAACGTGAAACATCCTTTTTTTTGTGCATAAGAAGCCATCTTCTGAAAAAATGCTTCTCCCATGCTAGCACATATTCCTTGCTCAGTGTGCAGCCAGGTATTATTTCCCTGATCCTGCTGTTCTGCCTGCTTATATCATGACACTATGCCATTTCCGATGGCAGGAGACAAAGGGAGACACTGAAGTAATTGATTCAAGCTTATCTAAGTATTTACAGAAATAAGCCTAAATGACTAGACATAAAATACTACAGCAGTCAGATTAAGACAATCCACTCCAGTTATAGTTAATCAGGGCTTTAGCCTCCAAGGAGCTGATTTGAGACTAATAAAGTGTTTTCCATCTCCCAACCCCCATGTCAATCACATTCCTCCTTCCTTGGAGCCATTAGCACAATACCAAATACAAATGTAAATAACAAGTCTGCAGGTAGTTCATAGATTTGCTCTGTTTCTGTTTCCAAGATCCAAAGCCTCTTACAGTGAAAAAAATCACTACAAAGATCAGAGCTACAGATGTTTGTAACAGACCTTTGTCTCTGAAAACTTGTGCAACCAAGGTTCCTATAATTTATACAAAGCAGATGCCTGCTTATATGCTTTACTTAAAGCTGTCATGGTTCCTATGTTGAAGCACTTAACAATAAATTATAAGGACTAATGGATTAGATCAAGATGCATGAAAACGCTGTATTTATTCTTAAGAATGATATTTCACCTACAAAAAACTGTGAGGGTTTGGAGAAAAGAGATACATATTCCAGATAAGTACTTTGCTGCTTATATTGGCTGAAATGCGGCGGCACAACAAAAGCAACCATCTGTGTTTAAACACAAAGGCAGAGACAAGCAAGTCTGTGTCAGTTTGGATTTGTATTTCTTCGCAATGATGTTAACATGAGTTTTAAGGCAAAACAGAATCTACACGATGCCTAAGGATCCTTTTGTAAGATGGATGCTTGTGTTGAAGATGGACAGCTTAGACCCAAGCTTGAACTTTCACAGGACTGGGAATGTTCTGGGGAGAAAGCTTCTCTTTCTGCTTGCTGCAGAACTAGGGTTCATTGCCGAGCTTTTGTCTACTTGGTAAACCTTCAAAGTGTAAGGATGAATAGGTGTGAGATACGACTTTTTCTTGGATATATCAAACTGGACAAGGCTCCAGGCATGGGCTGTTGAGGATGGCAAACTGGAAGATTGCTCTTACAAATACCCTCCCTTCTCTTCTCAGTCTTTTTTTTTTTTTTTGGATAAGGTGCAGAAAAATTTTCAAGAATTTTACATTGCAATAAGAATGCAGTCCAGAGAAGACTTCCAGAAGAAACTGAAAACAGCAGTGGAAAGTCAAAAATGAACTGTGAAATCTGTGGACAAGTTAACATTTTCAGATAATGTTGTTGTTGTTTTTCCAAGAAATACCGGTGGCACATTCTTCAAAGTTTCCAATGAATGGATTGAAAAACAAGAATAAGAAGACAAAAGGAATTTCACTAGGAATGTAATTGAATTTAATTAAGAAACAAATCAAAATGGGGAAGTCCTCCCAACTGTACTTTTTTTTTTTTTCTGCCAAAGTTCTTCCCTGCTGTTTCTGAGCCTACTCTAACATTCACAAGAAATGCCAAACCAAGACCCATTCCTAACTTACCTAAAGTACATTGACTGCAAAATATTGGTAATATTCATGCCCACAGTAGATATTTAGAGGTACTTGGAATAGAAAACAATGGGGGCAGCTGGTATGTACGGGTTAGTCTTCAATCGTCTGCAAGGGTGTAATTTCCTCTAAGTGCAGTATAATGGTTTGAAGTTAAGAGAAATAACTTTTTTTTTTTTTTCTTGTAACCAAGTCACTTATGTTTAATTTATACAGAAGTAGGTACGGCCTCCTTCAGCACCAGAGCATTGGGGTGTTTTTAATGAATAACTTATAAGGAACAGTCACCTGCTAACAGATCAGCCTCCCTTTTGTGTTTCATTCCAGTTTCATTAGTAAAGAAAAAAGGCCCTTGATTGGATTAATGGAAATAAAACCACAGGGACTAAATTATAAAGTATCCAGTGGTTATTTCTAGTAGCTCTTACTTGCAACTGGGGCCATGTTTTTATCATCTCAGGCTCAAATCTTTGTTATATAAATATGTCTGTCTTAGACTGGAACATGGAAAAGGTTTTGCTTTAGCAGAAACAGCATTTTGTCTTTCTGTCTTCAATGGTTCAGCTGAATAGCCTCTATTTTTATGGGTATCACCCCTACTGGATCACTGAGCTGCTGCGAGTGCCCTCATCAGAAACTTTTGGGTGGACTCACTGAGGTTGTTTGCTTTTCTCTCCCCACAACTTTCTCCTCTTCATCTCTTTTCCCCATGATCACCGTCCAGCGTAGAGTTATTTTTGTTTATGTATTTATTTTTTTTTAATTGAAACTGCAATATCTGGAGGAGGCTACAGGCAGGACGCAGAGCCATATGCTCTGCCTAACTTATATAAACAGTGTCCTGGGTGACAGCCTTTCCTAGCCCATCTGCAGCTGCCAGGGATCCATTATTTTTCTGGTCCCTGGGGAGAAAAAGTTCTTGAGCATCATTACTCCTAGGCAAATGTAACTGACTCTACCATGCACCCTAATTTGCTTGCCATAATTATAGGTCGCTCACCCCCCTTTGCTATTTATAAACCCTTTTTATTTATTTTAGTACTTATCAATAATGAATGGAGGCTAGTGAATCATGGGGCTGTAATATTTAAATATTATGAAAATGCTAATAACAAGGTATCATAGGCAGCAGCACCCAGGTCTTATCAGCTGGTCAGATGCTCTATTAAGCAGCCAGTGAGGAGTTCAAGCAAATTGGTTATGTTAATGTCCTGTAGTACTTGGGGAAGATGAGGAGTTAGCAATTAATTTTTTTCTTCTTCTTCCCAGGCTGCAAGCCGACAGGGCAAATTTATATTCCTCCTATTCTATGGGACCCCAGCTCAGAAGGGGGGCAAGGTGGAAATGCAAGCGTCTACCAAGAGCTTTCTGAGATCTAATTGAATGGTGCAACTGCAAAACTGGTGGGACGCCAAAGGGGCAAGCAAGGAATAAGTAAATAAATATATAAATAAGCAAGCAAGCCCCACAACAATAGGAATGCAGCATTCTTCCCCATTCATTCAGCTGACAGTGCTTTTGCAACTTAAACCTGTTTTATTAATTATGTTTGACATTTCCTTAATTAGTTTCATTTACATCCCATCAGCCCCTACCAGACGATTGCCCCATACATCATTTCACCAGAGGACTGAGATGCCTACAGAATTACAAAAACACGTCCGCCCCTCCCTTCTCTTCTCCCCCACCCCCAGTCCTCAATAACTCATCACCGTATACTTCATGGATTTTGAGAATGAGTCCTTTCACCTGTGATGTTTCTTTAAAAACATACAGACATTTTGTCATCTTTTTAAAAGGATTATGACGTTTCCAGAGGAACATGATGCTGGACTAATTTTTTTATTTTGGTTCCAGGCAGAGTTTGCTTTGTTTTTCAGCTCCTATGTTTCTTGACATTGACAAAATACGGACTTCAGTGAAGGATCCATTTATATGGACCCTGTCCTAGCTCCACTGAGCCCTGCTACCCTGCCCCAGTGCTTCCCTCAGATAGCTCTGCATACTCACAGTAGCTTCTTTTAATTTATAGGCACGTTCCTGTTGTCCCCGTAGTTGCTATGCAGTTTTCTATGTATTGATTAATTTCCACAGAAGCATATGACAGATTTTTTGACAACTTTAGTAAGAATAAAAAGATTGGTTGGTTGGTTCATACCATTACTCTGATTTACTCTTTTGTGTCTTTGTCTTGCCTCTCCATCCAACCCTTCCTTAAGCTGACGTATGTGCTCTTGCTTTGCACCTTGAGTGGTCAGAGATAGGGCTACCATCAGAAGCCATTTTAAAGTATATAATATTTTAGTCTTAGCTGTGTCTATTGTGCATTGCTGTAAAAAGTGGTGAAACCAGGAGAGCCAGTACTTCAGGGTAAGGCATCTCAGAGATCTCCAGGCTAATGTAGATCTGAGGTGGTAAATCATAAATTATCATGAGGGTGACCAGGTGATTTGGGTCTGAAAGCTGCAAAACCACCACAACATGGCCCTGCATGAGAAGAACCGAGTCTCCAGCCCTGCGTGCCCAAGCTGAGAGCCACCCGGCAGGAGGCTGGACCCGCTGCACACTTTGGCTGTCAAATGCCTGCTGCCAAACCCGGCTCTTCTGTCCTGCACTCCGCACAACAGGACTGACTGTTCTTCACTGGGGTAAAGTGACAACCTGTTTTTGCTAATCCCAGAACGTGCTACCAGGAGCTGTCATTTCAGAGTCATCACACTCTCTGTTGATATCAGTGAAGTTAATCATGCAGAAGGAAAAAGCTTATATTAAAGCAGATAATTATTCCCCAGCTCCTTAATAACACATGCAAGGGAAAGTGATTCTCATTGTCTTGGCAAACTCTGATATTTCAGCACATTTTCCACTTAGTATTGACGTTCAGGCATATTCAGGCCCTTTCTCCTTTATGCTTCCTAGGTCAGGGTTGGTGCACTGGGCAGTGCACACAAAAAGAGAAGGGTTTCTCTCCATGGACTGCTGTCCTTCAGAGATGGAGCCCTCACACATTTTGTAACATTAAAAAAAATGGTACTATGGGAACTTATTGATTGTATGTAACCCGGTTGTCCGTGTTTCTTTGGAAATTCTTCTAGCTGAAAAGATAGCTGAGAAGTAGTCGTCTCTACCCAACAACGTATCCGTCCTCGTAAGAGCAGTCAGGATCTCTGTGTAACAGCATGGGGTAGGGATCTGCCAGCTCAAGCCTTCCCAACAAGTACCAGATGGACTTACAATCCCCAATAAAAGAAATATTCATGCAACATATGGATATATATTAACTAAAAGAAACACACTCAAAGAAATATTGATGTGCTTGCTTTCTCGGTGGGACTTATTTGCTAGGGCAAAGCCAGCTTCAGTGTCTCTTAACCACATTTCTCAGCCCTTTTGGCTGTGAGACCAGGTCATACAAAGCCAGGCAGATATTTCTGTGCATGCAACAAGATCCAGATGTTACAAATGCTCCTGGTCCTTTGTCCTTTCCAACCCTCATGCGGCTGGACCTAGCCCGGGTTATAGCCAACTGTCTCCTCAGCTTAAATTTGCCCAGAAATTTAAGCCTTTGCTTTAATAAAATTCTCCCAGCCCTTGATCCTCAGAGGAGAGGCAGAGGGTAGAAAATGGAGGAATAACTCTCACAGTTCACCTTAGAGGTTATTGCATCTGCACTTTGGGAACTAGCAGACATCAGGGCTGGAGTTCCACAGTTGGACTAGACATAGAGAAAAAATCTTGCAATTTGTTCTGAAACTAGAGAGATTTCATCCTATTTTGGAAGCTTTCCAGGTAAAAGCCATGTCTGGGACCCTATCCAGATTTTCTGCAAAGCAATGGCTGTTTCATTTCCAGATCATTTCAATCCTCAAGATCAAAGGGAGCCTGATTTTAAAAGCAGGAATTAAGTACTGGCGAAGAAGAAGGCAGTTTTAACTTTGCTGTAATCATGCATATGACTCGCAGAGGAGTTTAGTCAAAAAAGTTTGGGGGGTGGTTTTTGTTTTGTTGTTTGTCTCTTGCTTCATTCCTTTCCTTGTTCTCTCTTATCTTTGATCCGAGCATTTCCCCAAGACACTGTGAGAACACGGGTGTGAGAGGAATATGAAACAGATTGCAGGGAAAAGGTTGATAAGAAGCATTCAGTAGTTGCTGGTGTTTTTCTTTTTCAAGAATGTGGCTCAGAAGCAGTTCAGAGGAAATTTGGAGAGATGAAGACAGGGGATGAAATACACATCCCTGTGGGATCACAAACAGCCCTGGGTGTTGTTCTGCAGGCTCTTGCTTCACACAGTGGTTCTTTTTGAGCTAGGTTGGCTGCTTTTTAATAATGTCCTCTTCAGTCGTTGATGCTCTTTCATGGCACGTTAACCTCAAAGGGTTTAGATCATTTCCCAGCTTTCCTGTTTGGATTCCACTACACGCATATGAACACAAGTCCCAAACCCTGTGGTTCATTTATGCACTTTTAAAAACCACCACTAAAATAGTTCAGCAGATTTAACAGGTGCTGCTGGGGCTTCAGATATATCTGAAATAGCATCAAATGGTCAAAAGAAAAAAAATCAAAATATTTTTCTGTCACATGCTGTCATACATTGTCAGGGAACCTTGTGCTATAGCTGCAGTGAAGTTGAATCTGATTAAAAGATCAGCAAACAAGGCAGGTTGAGGGGAATTTGATCTCATCATTGCTATGCCTGGAAATACCTGTCATCTCCTAGGTTGTCCTGCATTGTGACACTCCTTCTTATCCAGTTTGCCCATGGACATTCATGGTGACATTCTGTGCAAGCAAAAGGGGAAAGAAACAAAAAAGACTTGATCCATTCCAATTTTATTTTCAAGTCCTGTATTATTATTCCTCTGAGATCAAGCCTAAACATAAATACCAATTATCAGAGCTACAGACAAATGAATAATTTGATGTAAAACAATCCTGCTTTATTCAAATGAGAGTAGAGGTGAAATTAGAGCTACGCAGGATATTATGTTAAAAAGCACACACACACACACAAAAAGAAAGAAAGCAAAATGTCTAATTTTAACACAGTGTTGTTATCTGTGATTAATGATTTCCGTGGGTGTATAACTCTTATGCAAAAATGCCATGTAATCATGTACATATTTGATTAAATAGCTTAATTTGTGTTCATTTAAAAAAAAATAAAATAAAGCCAAATAAGCTAGATAATGAGTGGGCGTGTTGTAGGAAAAGCAGATGGGATTTGAGGCACTAGCTGTGTTCAAAGGAAGCCACCAATTTCACTTCAAGAATATTTGCGTATGAAAGCTGATATTTTCTAGAAACATTCATGAGTAGAACACAGAGGGAAATTTTGCCAAATTTTGCTGTTTTTAATGAAGGCACACAGGGGAAAAAAAAAAAAAGTTCAGCTGAGCCTGGTTCAATGCGCGCTCCTTGGGAAGAGCATCTTTATTTATTTATTTTTCTATGTTTACTGGAAATGTTTTCTTTCTCCGAGTCAATTATACCTAAAGAATCCTTTTGTTTACATCTGAGCTTCTGACAACAACCTCCCCTTTCTTTGCCTTCACCTGTGGGATTAAATACTTATTTTTCATCACACAATAAAAAAAGACACCTCTCCAGACTAGAAATAATGGGATTTTTTTTTTGTGGGTAAAGCTGTGTAAATCAGTGTCAAATGAATGGACAAAGCTTTAATGGGGCTAATAAACACATCCCTCTGTACTGAGCAAAGGGAATTTTTATGAAAATGATCAAATAAAGTAATAAAAAAGAAGGGGCTTCCCCTCTGGGTTTATGAGCTCTCTCGTTACACATTGTGTATGACACACTGACTGGCAGAATATATGATGGACTGTCATACATTGCAGAACGACTTCAATTAGGATGATAAGATGACAAGTTCCCATAGTTCATATCTGGGCTGGTTGTGTTTGTTTTTTTTAACAGGGCTCTCACTTTGACCTCTTTCTTTCTAATGTTTGATACGAAATTTAAGGGGCCAGTTGAGGTCAGAGGAGACAAAATATGACTTATGTTGGGGGTGGGAGAGGAGGGCTATTTGCTTCTTTGTTTGTTCTTCTATCCATGGGTAGGATCCTGTAATTCAGTATATGACTCATTATTAAAACTAATTAATGCCAACAGTTCAACCCACATGCACAACTCCAGAATAACAAACCAGCAAGTGCAGCCTGCCGCTCACAAACAACTGCAAAAATCACACAACCTACAAGCAAATAAGGAGGCACATCAGACAACACGACACACAAGCCAGCATCCACAAGTGTCACTGTGAATTGCTTTATACTGCCTAGTCCTCTGTGTAGGATGACAGGGTCAGAAATACCTTTATTTCCACAAGAAAGAAGCTGACTTCAGGCCCATCAAGACAAACTGGAAGAAGCAGAACACCAACATAATTTGTGGTTAGTTCTGGGATTGTCCAGCTAAAAAGCTGTCTCTGAGTTCTCAGTGGCTGAAAGCTGCAAAGCCTTTGGCTTGAGACACGTAGGAAATTCTGCTTGGAGAAGGAGTTGCATCTCAGATGGATGTCCAGGTAGTACAGCTGGCATTTTGAACCTCAGGGAAAAAATAAACAAACAAACAAACAAACAAACAAATAAATAAATAAATTTTTAACAGGTAAAACTTGTAAGTAGTTAGAATTTTAATGAAGGTTTTAAGATTCTGGGAAAATTCACATATATAAAAAAAAAAAAAAGTTCTATAAGGCCTTCCTTTACGTGTATGTTAGAGTTTTTTAAATGAGTATGTTCCAACAGTCATCAAGAGCAAACATTGCTCTTGTTGGACCTACCTATAACAATACTGGGTCAGGATCAATCTCAGACTCTCAGACTGCTTCTTCTGTGGCAGCTATAAAATAGACAGAATGAAGATGGAAAGCTATTCATCCTCTACAGGACAAAGTGGGCTCCATGATAGCACTGATCCCCGAGACCATCATCTCCTGACCCCAGGGATAATCTGGCCAGACAGCATTGCCTCATCTGCGCAGAATTTGACCCAAGCATTTTACATTGTGGCATGATTTGAGACAGTCCACCAGCCTGCAAAAGGGAAATGTTTTCCAGTAGAAGATCAAATATTTTCCAGGTGGTCTATTCTGCAGATTCAGCATTATTGCAAAAGATTTGCCTTCAAGTAAAAAAAAAAAAAAAAAAATTTGCTTGTATACGGGTCTCAGAAGCAAATCAGTAAGTGGAAAGAGCAGAATAATGGAAGCATTTATCACTGAACAAAGATGCAGGTTTGGTTTGCATACATTCAGGTGGGAATGACTCTGACTTTGAAGAATGGCACATGTCACGATATAGCCATACAAAAGAATATAACTCAAATGTGACAAAAAAGAAAAGCTTTGCTAGGTAGGAACAGAATAGCAAAACTCACTTCACTTCTCCATAGCTCTCATAAGCCACAAATATCAGTATTTACCAGGAAGAATTTCCTTGGCATCTACTTCTTGGGATAAATCGAGGTCTAAATCTAGACTAAAGTGCCCAGAAGCTCCTAGTGAAGGAGAAAAAGAGAAGAATAAAGGGGAAAAATTCAGCTGAGTTTAATCTGAACAGTGTATCCATCACCAAAAATGATACAAATCAGCTATTACTGGATCATGCAAAAGCAACTCCACTACCTGTGATCCTTCCTTTGCTTTCTAAACCTCTTTTCAGCCCAGCCTAATGAATTGTCAGAACTGTCAGACAGCTCCAAGGAATGACAAATGTCTATGATTTGCTGCTGCTGCTGCTACTTTGCTGAAAACACCTGATGTATATAGTCTTGAAATCCTCTGTTTTGTGTTACAGGCAAGGGTAAGCTGAAGGAATTGGTGTACGTGTGGAGTTATTTTCTTTCATTTTACGTATATGTAGCCTAATTAAAAGAATATGATAAAAGAAATTCCCATACCAAGAAACCACTCAAAGGAGGCAGAAGATATAACCTTAGCTGTGGTCCATTTTGAGCATTTTACAATTCCATATTTAGCTATATGATTTTATGTTATGTATAATAATCGTCTGTTACCCAACATAAACATACAATGATATATCCCTATACTTGTATGACATTTTCTTCATCAAGATTATAGATAGTAAAACACAAAGCTTTCTAACTCCACAAAGAATTTTTTGACAGACAATAAGATCAATCAAATAATTAATTTGACAAATATCAGAGTTTGAGTTATACAGGCTCCAAACATTTATTAACTTGCAGCCAGATTCTGTGAACATTTGTCATTGACTTAAATGGGTCTAAGATTTCACTTCTTGACGAGTGACAGGCCCTGATGGGTATTTAGTCATTTCTGCTATACCAGATTGGCACTGTACTTAATACATTTGCTAATTCTGTCATAGAGCTTACTCTCTATAACATTCCCCTGCACCTTCCCTGAAGAAATTCTTGTGAATCTGTCCTTTGAATAACACACACACAGACAAAAATATAGTTTTGGAAAACAGACAGTGCGATTCTTTTGCTTAATTAGTCACTTGTCCAGCACTGAAATACATTTAGAAAATGTTTTTATTGACTAGAGAACAGTTTTCACTGCTTTGGTGCTAGTCAGAAGATATTTTCAAGATCAGCTCCCAGGCAGTCAGGTCAGTTGTATGACATTATGAGAGAGAACCTTCATTATGTGAGTACCACATAGATGATAGCCACAAACATAGTGTTATTCTTGAAGGAAATGGACACCGGGAACCTGATCTGAGTAAAATTAGGAGGGTCACAAATTGGGTCCCTCAGCTGAAAGAAGAAGAAATAAGGTCCTGGAAAGCTGATCCATCTGCATCAGTGAAGGAAAAATGTGGATCATTCCTCTTACTATCACAGAGTGAGGTCTATTGTCATAGAGCGAGCTACTTGTGGTGCTGGTCCAGACTCAAAGGGCTGCTAAAACTAGGAACCTTAATGAGAACTATGAGGACATTCTGTCTTTTCAAACCACTCCCGTGAGTCTCCCCATTTTACAACCAGAGAACTGGGGCACAGAGGAAACAGCTTGAGACTTCCAGGGTATCAGTTTGCTGGAACCTATTGAAATCAAGAGAAATCAAGACTTTAAACAAGGGTTAAATCCAAAATAATCTGGAGAATTTGATCTAATGGGCTTTGCTCTTGGAGGTCAATTGCAATAAACCAGCAGGTAGAAAACAGGTCCCCGGAATATTAAGTGGATGCCTAATACTGGGGTAATACACCCTCTCCATTATGAACAGGCATGTTCTCAGGCCAAAATGCTTGCCTCAGTGAAGATACTGGGTTATGGTCACCCCACAGTGTCACAGCAAAAGCACTTTGATGGGACTATCTGAGGATCTTGCAGGACATCTGCACTGGAGGATAACAAAGGAGGTACAGTGCTTGCTCAGCAATGAGAGCTGAGCTCCCACACACAGCCACAACAAAGGGCAGGAGGCAGCTCTGAGATACACTGCTGGTCCCATAGATGCACTACAAATGAAGATGTGTATATCCAGACAGGAGGAATAATGAGAAATAAATGCCAAAGGGATTACTGGATTCCTCTCATAGATTAACTCTGGTTTGACAATGGTTGGGGTTTGGGAACTCCTCTATGATTTAAGAATAAGAATTCCTCTCTAAGTGGCTTAAAACTCACTGCTATATCATCACTTGCTGTTGTCAAATAAATAATCATGCGAAATCAGCTGCAGAGAAAAGTCTCCTGTAGAACTGAGTTCATGCATGACATATGATATATCTTTTCAGAGGAACAGATACATCTTTCTTACAGCCAGCATGAAGCTTCCTTCACTGCACCTTCCCTCCCATCCAAATCACCTCAAATAAATGTGAGTTCTGCTGTGTTCACAGTAATTCCTTCATTTTTAAACACATAATGGAAATGTATAACTAGTCCTCATAAAAATTTATATCTCAATTCATCCCTTTAATTTATAACAGGCCCTCCAGGCAGTTATTATTCAAACATTAATAAAATGCCTATGGATCACCAAAAGCATCAATTTTCACATTCACCTCCCCTTCTATTTGTACATATATAAAGCCAGATTAGAGTTAATGCCACTTCTGTGTCTAACAACAATTACGTCTTTAATAAGATAGGAACAAATGATATATTATCTTAATCATGTTAGGAATTTGAGTTCTTTTCATGAAACAAAGTTGAATTTTTTATGTCCTTTGTGACAATTGTTACTTAACAGCCTATATGTTTGGATATTGCAGTTTATGCAAATGTTCATGTTCTATAAATTTTAGATTTATCTCCATTTATCATTCTGCATGTTCGAATATAGAGACATTATGGTTTAGCATGTGACTCTGCACACAGTCTAAAATATGATTTGGACACCTTTCATTTATTTATATCACAGAGAAAAGGATGGAGGGGGGAAAATAGCTAGCGTAGGGGCTAGATCCTCAACTTCTATAAAGCGATATACTTAGCAAAGCTACATCTCACCACAGTGATATAAATCCATCTGAGAATTTGATCTTTCATTTGTTAACAGTTGAATTTTAAAGGATTTAAAAGTGTATAAGGCAACCCAGGCTTCATTCTCTGTTCTAAAAGCTGTCGCCAGCTCATTGCATGTCACATTGTAAAAACTCTTACTCATGAGAGTAATTATTGCTAATATGAGCTCTATTATAGAGAGACTAGGAGATAACTGGCATGCAGAATGGTTTTTCGTTTGAAACACATTTAGGAGGAGCAATGATGATTAGGGACATAAAGATACGTAGGAAAGAATTCTTTTTTTTTTCTTTTTTTTCTTTTTTTTTATATTGAATTTTGAAGCCAGTGGAATTCGGTGAAGAAAGTGAGAAACATAGATGCTAGGCCCATATTTTGGTTCTGTGTAAATCACTACAGTTGTGTTGACACCCAAGAAACAGCATCAATTTATGTCATCTAAGAAACTAGCCCTTTGCATGGCCATCAAAGGAAAACAGCAGCGACAACAAAACACTCTAAGCTGAGTGTTAGATTTATTTTTGGACTTTGCTTGTGCTAATTACCAGTGGTGTTCTGGATGGGTGCTAAGCTAAGGAGAAATTACCAGGAATGGAGATGGTTTCATTATGGTTTTCATTATGGTTTCTTTCCACAGGTAAACATAGTATATAGGCAAGAATTCTGTTCTACCACCTTCACATGGAAACTGTATTTGTAGCAGCTTTGCAACCAGGCATTAGCTGCCTAGGAAAGCTGTCTGCCTTAAAGAGTTTGCAGCATTGATCTGGAAGATTTTATTGCAGCGTCTCCCACCCATGCCCACGGGACGCTCCCCTTCGTTCACGAAGGTACTCTCTCCAATTCCCAAGCACTGCAGAAAATGCTGATGAAGACTCAGGGAGGGACCAAAACTAAAGTGAACCCCATTAAGACAGGAGCTGCCTTCCTGTGTGTTTCATTATTAATACTTAGTTCAATTACTCTGATTTCTTCTGTTGATGAATTAGTAGCACCAGTACCAAGTCCCTGGCTGATACCCATTTGTCTTTGCTTATAAGTGCTAATGTGATCCTGTTCCTTTAAAATCAAACTCCTGCTGCAGTCACTTTACGTCTTTGCAACACTAACTGTCTTTTCACTAATTGGTTCTGTGTAAATGAAACAAGCTGAAAAACACTGTGGCACCAATAAATATTAATAAGTTATTGTTTGTTTTCTTTACCTTGCTTATGAATTCATACAAAGACAGTGCTAAGACATTAACTCCAGTCTATTAATTGCCACCTGATAATTGCCACCTGATACTTTTCTCCTGGATAATTAGGTACCCATTAGTTCTAATCAAGTAGTTACTTAATTATTGCAGTAATTAGTCTAATGGACTAGCAAATTGAAGCTTTATCACTTTTGGATACTTAATGTTCCTGACAGAGTACTTCACAAGTGTCAGGGTTCCTGATTCAGCAACCTGCTGTCTATGAACCCCCTGCTGCCACTTCCACCCCACCCACGCTGCTCCCCAGCCTCTTGCTGAAACAACTCTGATTGTCGAAGCCAGAGGCAACATAAGTTTGAGTCCTTCTTCCTTCTCGTTCCCCTTGCCACCCCTGTCTATGCCTCCCCTCCTGTGCTCTTACTGCTCGGCTCATTCCACACCAAAAGAACTTTGTTGGGAAATTAAATAACATCTTGGCATGGAGATCACATGCATTAGACTGTATGGCAGCGTGATTCAAAGGAAGGAGCTAATGTTGGCAGGTGTGGGAAGAAAAAAGCAACTGTGAGGGGAGAAATAATAAAGAGCATTCATGAATACTCAAACACAGCCAGGCTTGGAAAGAAAAAGAGAGAGGAGCAAAGACAACTGGAGGTAAATGAAGGCATGGCTCCAAGGTCTGGGACTGGTAATAGGTCTCTCTTTCATCTTTGAATAAGAGATGTGAATCTAACAGAGATTTTTACTGAATAAAAATCCTGGGGTCATTTCTGCCCATGGACTCTGTAGCACAGAGTTGGTGGACAAGAGACCACTAGCATTTCTCTGGTCTATATTTTTATGATTAATTTCATACTTAATTCTGAAGGGCTGTCAATCCTACTCCTAACACTTCCATGATATTCAGTTCAGAAAGGGCATGTGAAATGCCATCCTCCTGCTGCTTTCCATGTACTGGTCCATACGTTGTCTTTGTGGATCATGATTTCTTTTGGATCTTAGTGTTTTTGAGATAGGCACAGGCATTTAGGAGCATCACAGCATTAAATGTGGATTTCTGTCTCCCATTGATCATCTGATCCAGATTCTCCCAAGCCTTTTCATGTCAGATTTGTATTAGAATTGATCATCAAGCCCTTTGGCAAGTGTCATCTGCCCCAGGCGTTGCAATGTGTACCGTATAAAAGCTCGTTGTACTGGGAAAGGGAGAGGGAGGGGGAACAGAATTGATCCTGCACAGAAATAAAGAGGTTAATTCCATTCAATAATGCTTGACAACTTGCTAATGGTAAAACTACTTCACATATGTGGTAAGATTATGTATTCTGAAATAGATGTATTTGTCTTTCTTGATCGGATATCTGATGTTTCCATTACTGCTAACTCTGTAGCACAGTCTGGGGCTTTGTCCAGAGAAAGGCTCCAGAACATGACGTGATTGATTTCTGCTGGAGGGTGCTGGGTTTCCAACCAGCCAGGTACCTGGGTTTGTTTTTACGGATAGGAAGGTACAAGCTGGTGAGTGGTTTTTGACCTACTGTGGAACTAGAACAAGGAGAAGTTGTGCACTGGATTATACTTCTCTTATGCTTCAAAATCTATATAATTTAGGTTATCACACAGAGACCAGAGTCCCCTAGTCAGCCATGTAACACATATTCATAAGCCAAAACATATCCCTTACTGCAGTATCCTCACAAATGTCAGAATTTTATTTACTTATTGAATTTTCCTCAGTAAGTTCATATTATCAGAACTGAGAAGCCAACAGTTTTCTGGGGAAGCATAAATTCTCCTAATTCTTCTTACTATACAAAAAGAAGTTCCTTTTTCAGTTACTTTACACTCTTACCCAAAATACTCAGACCACGATAAAGAGGTCACTAGCTCATGAGATTTCTGCCATAGTTCCATGTGCATCCATCACAACTGTATGTGAATGCTCGTTTACTCTGAAGTTACTCTTTAGGTAACAGCCAATAAAACCTTATGCTGCTATTGAGAAATCAAACCACAGAACTGCTTAAACACCTGTGTGAGGCCACTGAGCAATAACAGTCCCATGCACTCAAAGCAAAATTAGGCAAAGTGTACTTGGCCCATTAAGAAAACATATTGCTTGAAATTACAGTGCCTCAGGATGCCTGGATCCTGCTCCTGGTGCTGGCTCCATCGGATAGTTCTGCCAGCCCTACTCAGCATGGGACCTGTATTGACCTGAGTTCAAGTACCTGAAACCACTGTCTCTGTTGAAGGCTCCAAGTGGCAGAAATTTACCATGGATAACCTTGTCTGACCTCCCAGAACAGCTCGTACTTCTCTGTCCTGCTGTGACAAAACTTGGTCCAAATTTGTACCCAAAATGAGGGTGATGGCAGAGGGGCAACAGGTCTGGGGGGATCCATCCAGGGGTCTCATGCATGCTGTGCCTGTGCCAGGGCTATAGAGAGACCGTCTGTCTCCAGTACTATTGATCCAGCACAAGAACTAAATTCATTTTAAGGATGCTGAGAGAGAACGAGAAAACTATACGTGACAGATGTTAGTCACGTTGCTTAATGTACTACTTGAAGGTGTTCAGATGCTCTGGTGATGAGGGTGCTAATAAAACCAATGCAGAATAGAGTGAAACGGGCTAAGAAAGGATTTTTAGATTTAGAAAGCTAAAAAGGCTTTTTAGCTTGAGGGTGGATTAAATGTCATACTATCCACGTCATCAATTTTCCCTCTGGATTTGACTTTGAAGCACTTGTGCAGTTCTTCAGCAATGACACAGCAACAAGAAAATTAGAAGACAAACTGAGAATACCTTTTTTTTTGGAAATACCAGGAGAAACTGTCCAATGATTATTGAGAGAGGGAGATGTAGAACTCATTAAGGCAAGATTGCTTGGAAAGCTTATGATGGTGTTTCGTGCAAAAGAAAAGTGGAAAAAAGAAGCATAAAGAAGCAAAATCCTTAGCACCCTTTCCCTATCTTTCTCTGTGCACTTTCTAGCACTTCAGTTCACAGGCTCAGTAGGCAATCAATTTTAGCTTGTAACAATTCAGCAGTTTAAGATCTCCATAATAGTTTGGACCACTGCTGTTCAATGGGCTGCACAGCTTATGGAAAAGCCTGCGTGTTGTTCTGGGGAGAGGTAAGCACAAAGGGAAGGAAGAATCAGGGAGGCGAGCTGCTTCCAATTTGTCTATCCAAATCTAAGATGCATTTATGGGATGTGAGTTATTATTGAAAAGATCTTAGTCTTCATCTCTTTGAGGAGTTCCTTGAGCACTTCTTTTATACTTTTCATCATTTTCTTGCTTTTGTACACATGGAAAAAATGCCAGCCCAGAGAATACAGGGGATAAGACAGATCAAAGACAATTGTTCAGCCTTCTGCCACTGAGTAAAGAAGGGTTGTTTGCCTGTGTGGGAAAGTGAGTAGCTAAAGGGTGACATACAGAATGCAATGTGCATCCTCATGAGCACTTCTGGCAAACATAAAGTGCAAGATACCTTGCACAAAGGTAATAGGAATTTGCCCTAAGGGAGACCAAAGTGTTACTGAGGTGTAGCTAATTCACAGTCAGTCTGGTCCTTGCTCCCATCTCCTGACTGCCACAAGGGGCTACATCCTGGGTCCTGCTGATGAGAAGAGCTTGGTACCCAAGAATTTCAGAAGAGCCTGACGTGGAGTTTGGAAAGCCACTCCCAGCCATAATTTCATCCTTCTGGCATACCTGGACAGAGAGGTGGGAGTATGAGAGAAATGTTACAAAACTCATGCCCCAGGAAATGCAGCACTGGCCGGAGGGAAGAGAAGTGAATGTCTGGGCCACCTTTCATTGCTGTATGCCAGCCTCATTGGGCTTCTGTATCTGGCCTTTGCTAAAGTTTAACAATATGTAAATGGGTAAAAAATTATCTGGTAAAAAATTATCTGGCTCTACTTTCTCATTCTGGTATTGGGGGGAATCCAGGTGAAGTAAGCACCAAATGCTCAAATTCAGTTCACCCTCTTGGACATCTGTCTTCTGTCACCCCAGTGCAGAAAAGCCTGGTAGGTGCCCGTTTGGCCATGTCCCCTACCAATTGCTGCAAGGGATTTGTGGTGTCTTCTTTAGCAACATGCACATCAACAGCACAACCAGCACAGTTGTCCAAGTCCGTACCAGCACCCCAGAAACAGCCTGGGGGACTTGGACATCCTCTCACGTCCTAACACAGCAAGTAATCTGCTTCCCTTCTAATATGACTTTTTCATCCTTATTTTGATGGTCCTAATATAGATCCAAGATAATCTCAGGGTAAGAATGAGGAGGGACTGATCATTCTAAGTTTGGGCATATAGATGTTTGAACCCCTGGACTGGAGGATCTTTGTTTTTTTGTTGTGATTTTGTTTTTTTGCAGGTTCTTCTCAGCTGCTTGTCAGACTGGGCCATGATGAAACTCAACATCTTGCAGAGACATAAAATGGAAAACAGGCAACTCATCAGAAAAGTAGCAGCTGTTTTACACCATCACAAAACAAAATCATCATACACTAAAAACTAGATTTAGCAGTTTAAAAGAGCTGCTAAAACAAAATTAGCTGGAGACAACAGCGCGGTTTTGTAACTGACAGTGCTTCACTCAAACGCCCTAATTCATGTAAAAACAACTTAGGAAACATTAAACGGCTGAAGCTTTTGGAAAGGGGAAGAGCACTCAGACTTTCAATAGATGCTTAGGAAGAACACGCAGATTTATTACATCATTTTTTTTTTTTCTTTTACGAATTTTAAATAAGCATTGTGTCAAAACTGCCACCTCTTAAATAACAATGATGCTACAGTCCTCCTGACAGAGGGAGACACCAGCTTTTATTGGCAAGTCATTTGTATTTATTGCAGGCTGAAAGCCAGTAAAAAGGTTGTACAAAACTTCAATGGGAAATGAGATGGAATAAGAAGGCCTTGAGCACTTGGGGTCATCAAACACTTCAATAACTGGGTATGGCTGTTCATACAACCATAAGTTCATACACATGGAGAGGATATAAAGACCCAACTGCCTTATGAATGGGCTTTCTGTTGCCTTCTCATATGCATACACGATCAGCGCTAGATACAGGTGGAACACGAGCTTTCCTTTCGCCCAGCTGTATTCCCCACTGAGGATAAAAATTTCCCTGTGATGTAGATACATTCTGCCAATAACCAACACAACTTATGAAGGTTAGAAATTTGCCTGGCAAGAGATTTAACTAAGCCTATTACTACCAGGGGGTATGTGGCTTGACCAGAGGTCTGTCATCTAGGAGTCATAAAAGGGTGAATCTTAATTGTTTGGGACTAGATTTAAGTTGTCCATATGATTATTAGGACAATAATTTGTTTTGTTTATTTATCTATATTTTATCCCAGATCAGCCTAAGTTTAGTCTCTGGTACATTTTACCTGCCTGTGGAATGGGCACAACTCCACAATCCTTAACCATCTCTGTGGGTTTTGTAAAGTTAATATCTGGAAATAGCTTGGAAGGTTAGTAGTAATACATATGTGTCAAGAAGGGAATATTGCCACTGACAGTAATAGCAGTTATGATTGTTTAGATGTAATCCACATGCTTTTCAATAGACTCAAGTCTCTGACAGCTCTTTTACCAACCTGAGTTTCTGGGAGCGTGTACAGCACTCCACAAAGCAGCCTTGCTCTGGCAGGGGTGCTTCCACGTCTCTCACGGTGGCAAGTCCCTTCACCCTCCGTGTCTTAGGAGAATCTCCCATCACATCCCATCAAACTGCTGCCTGAGAAGCAATTTTGGGCTGGATATTGCATAAAGGAGGGATAAAGTTTAAGCTGAGGTCTGGCTATTTGTTCTGTGCAGACAGGTTGTGGCCCTGGTCTTTTGTCTTCAAATAAATTGCAGGGGTGAAAGCATAAAAAATGCCCCATTCTTCAAGGGTATTTTTATTTAGATCCCACTCTTCAAAAGACTATATATAGATGTAGAAGTCGAGGTGCAATCCGAAGTTTGGAAAGTTACAGACTCATACAGACAGCTTCTGATGGATCTGAATTTTTCAGCTAAAGAACATCTCTGCTCTTGACCTGAGACCTAGATTTCACATTTCAGGAATTAAATGAGCATCATTTTCTAAAAGACATTAGACCAAGGCTGGCCTATCCAAAATATGGCTTCAGGATTTAGATGAAGACATTGTCATGTCAAGGAGACTTAAAAACTGACATGTCTTTTTTTCTGTTGAAAAGCCAGCCCTAGTTTGTTATACCACATTGTGGCTTGTTATGTGCAGGAGGCAAAGGAAAAGTGGAAGTTGTTTTGGATTTAACATCTCTTATAGGATTGTCTGCAGTAACAGGGCATAAGGCTCAGTGACCTAGATGATCTGGCCTTGTCTTATATTACTCTCTTCCCAATTTATCCTAAGACTGTGCCAAAAACCTGCCAAAATATAAGGGAAATGTGTGTGACCCCTGCCAAACAGAGAAGCCTCTGGCTCTGAGATACCTCAGATGTTTTGATTAGACTGAAGGAGCTGAACCTGAAAATAGGGGAGTGTGAAACAAAAGGAAGACTATTTCCTACCTGCTGCTGCAGGGCTGGGAATTGTGCATGAACACTTGTCCTGCTCCTTCCATACAGGCATCCTGATTTTCTCAAGTATTCAGCCTGTTTTAAAAAGATAAAAATATTTAAAAATAAAATAAAATAAAATAAAATAAAATAAAATAAAATAAAATAAAATAAAATAAAATAAAATAAAATAAAATAAAATAAAATAAAATAGTAGAAATTGTGATGAGGGCAAGGAGATGAGAGCCTCATCCCACAAATGGGCCATATTCAGCCCTTCCAGAAGATGGATGGCCACTCCAGCCACCCAGATGCACCACTGCTGCAGCTCTGGGGGCATGAACAGAGGACCTTGAGGCAAGCAAGGCGCAAAGCCAGTGGGGAGATTGACTGATCTTGTTTCGGATCAGATGGATGGCTCTAAATGACCTGTTAAGACGTTCTCTGAGCCCTGAGCCACAACATTAAGAGCCAAGACACCACTAGCACTTCTGAAGTAGTTATTAGTGACTGAAGTAGCACTTGTCAACTGCGACTTCAGTTTCAAGTAATAGTTTAACAGCATCAACTTGAAGAAAGGTTATATCTCTGTGTGTCTGGTGTGCTGCTGACACTTAAAGGAAATAATTGGTAGACTTGGAGCAGGGGCAGACACCAGTGGTAGAACAGGAGAGGAGGTTGGATACTCGAAGCAAAACTTCAACAATTTTGCGTGAAACAAGAGCCAGGAATCCATCCTAGGCTCTGGCATAAAAAGCAGGAGGAAGCTGTAACCCAACCTGCAGAAAAAGCTCCGCTTCCCAGCCGCAAGCTGTGCTGCTGTGCCGTTTAAAGGCTCATCTACAGCTGCAGGCTGCAGCCCTGTCCCACCGAGAGGACAAAAACATGTTGCCCCTTGCAGTTCTTGGCTGGCTTTTTGGAAAGCACATGTAATGCAATCTCCAGCTGATTTTTGGCTTCAGGACAGCAAAGCCCAAGAGAAAGTGTATGTGTATGTGTGTATGTGTGCTGGGGAAGAGAAGACAGGAAATCATCTGGAATGAAGTGCTCAGTCTCATTTTACCTGTAGCTTGGCTGTGTGACTCCAAAATAGAGGAATTAGCATGCAAATCCAGCAGTCCCTGGGCTGTCATCGCCTTCCAATTAGCTGCATTTGATTTCAGTGGGCACTGATGGATTGTGTCAGCAGGTGAGGCAGGATGTCTGAAAGGTGCTCTGGCTGCCATGGGCAGGAGAGGGCTGTGTGTGTGCCTGTTTTTCCCTGGTGCTGGTTGCTGGAATGATGCTGGCCTGCCAGAATAAAAGCACCACTGATGCTCACTGGCTGGAGGAACTGACTGACTCTGATCCTGGTGATCCTGTGTTTCTGCAGGCAGTGTGACAAAGTCAGAGCAGAGCAACTGAGGCCAGGTGAGCTCGCCCACCAGTTGGCCAGAGCAAAGTCTGGGTGTTTCAGAGACCCAGTCTGAAGCAGTTACTGCCGGTTACTGTCCCATACTGTTCCCCTACGGCCAGTTAAACCATTTTTCTAATGCATGTTGTTTATCACCTGTATCGCATGAGGTACCCCAGAGTACCCTTTAGAGAGGTTATGAAGATGCTGTGCTTGGTCCTGATGAAATAGGAAATCTTGTTGTCATCCCTGGGAATGCACAAGCAAAACCAAAACAAGCAAAATACAGCTGCAGCCAGGGAAGAGGAGCTTTGCAAACACATCTCTTGCCCTCAAAAGGAGACGGTGTGTATGTTCTAGCCAGCCATCCTGAGAGGGTAAAGGGGCTCTGGCTCCTCGACTGCTCCTAAGACCCGTTCCTGAGTAGAGACAGCAATGTTTCAGCAGACCAGGCTGCAGTTGTAGGGTGTGTGAGAGTCAGAAGAGTGCCTCTGAAGTGAAGAGTAGCTTGTGTTTAGTGAAACTGAGGAACTGCCATGAGAAAAGGGCTGCCAGGGGAATGAAGCCAAGACAGTTCTGACTTGGTCACACTAATAAGTTAGGGAAATTACATTTACAGAACAATTTTAAAACACAGGCATGTGATCCAATTTGTCCAGAAAAGGGGATGTTTCCACAGATAATAGGCAAGCAGTTCCAATCCTCTGTAAGAGTTTTAGTTTAGTAGAGGGTCAGAAAATTCAACATCTTTTCTGTTTGTTATAAGTAAAACTCAGAAAGACATAGACACATTCTGTATGCAATAAATTAGAGGAATTAGAACAAGTTGAAGAAATCATTCACATTAGAAGTTTTAGTAACAGTAAGTGTGGGCTGCAGGTCATGACAGAACTAAGATGAGGCAAGCAGGATTTTGTGGAGTGAAAATTAGAAATTCATGGTCAGCTTAAGATGATGGCTCACCATGCATGAGTAAATGTCAAAGGCACTGCCTGAAATTTTACTTTTGGACAAAAGAAAATAAATTTGGAGTAGACTTGTGAGTCATTGTCATAGCAATGGTGATTGAGTTTGTATATGCAGACAAGGTTGCCTAGAGAAGACTATGGGAGCAGAAAAGAAAGAGACTAAGGATTAATATCTGCAAAGCCAACACAGAACTGGAAGGTGGGGATGATGGTGAGGGGCCTTCAGTCAACAAGGGCAGCATCGATACAGAACTGAGTCACAGATGCCCAGAAAAACAGAATTCAAAAAGTAAGCAATGATGTCAAAAGTGGCTGATGGTTCAAGAGGCTGAGGGTGGCATTCTGCCACCAGGTTTTGTCCAAGAAGAAACACGGAAAGATTTTTTGAGAGCTATTTCTGTGGGATGTAAGGTTGGGTGCACAGGACAGAGGAGGTGGAGAAAGGATATTGAGCAAGCCTAGAGAGGTAAGGGAGCAAGGTCTCCAGAGAGGCAAACACAGACAAGGAGAAATGCTTACAGATTGAAGGAATAAAGCATTGAGCTGTGAGACCTGCTGAAGAGAGAATGGTGAAAGGTTTTGGGAGTATGAGGAAGGAAATGAGAAGGGAAAATAAAGATGAAGAGATGAAATTAGACTTCTGGGTTATAAGGGTTAAAAAAAAAAAAAAAGGAAGAAAAATGTTTGTGACTGTAATGACAAAAGGAGGAAAAAGAGAAAAACAACCTGATTCAATTTTCTCATCAGAGAAATCAGCAAGAGCCTGTACACTGCTACAGACAAAGACAAAAAGGGGAAAGTTGAGGAAGAAGTCGAAAATGTGGTTGGAAGAAGTCATGAGAGACTGGGACCAGGGTTGGAGGAGGGGAAGAGAGAGGACATTGCCAGGAAAGAGGAGACAAATGGCTCTGATGTGGGTGAGAAAGTGAAGCAGAAATGGACCAGATAACTGTACCAAAGGAGGGCCAGGATAGGATAACCTTGTGGAGGATCCCAGCAGCAGATGAGATCCCAGCTCCATCCTGACCTGCAAAAAGGGCATTGAATTTAACCTAAAAGCAAAGGATGGTGAGGAAAGAATTCAAGCTACAGTTAATAACAACTTACTGTTTAACTATAGCAATAATAACGATGGTACTTCAAGCTATACATCATCTGTTTCTGCTGGTTTTGATTACTTTAAAACAGAGCGTGCCAAAGAAGCTTAGGAGAGCACTGCCACCTTTGGCACCTGCCCCAAATCAGGCCTGCAAATCCTACCCGTGTCTCACTCAGATTGAGAGCTTCTGTCCTTGAAATGTTAAACTCATTATCTGGGAGGTGTGGACAGTCTTGTGTCTCACAGCACTGGGAAGAAATTTGACATGAGTATGTCACAGGAGGGGGAAAAAAAAAAAGAAAAAAAAAACTCTTGAGAAATGTTGAGAGCGCGTGTATTTTTGGCAGAGGATACTAGCCAGACTTGTCAGCTGATAGCATCCATAGAGCTGGAAGACTGAAAATGAACCGTATTACAACAAACAGAGATTTCACCACTGAAAGCAGTGCACTGACATTTATATTAGCTCCGTTTGACACAACCTGATGGGCTGGGCCGGGCTGGAGTGAAGTCCGTGCAATATCCACCCACTTCCTCCTGCCCCAGCCCACCTCTGCCATGCACCTTTCTCACCATCCTGGGGGAGAAGGAGTTCATACCCACCCTGATGCTCTTTGCTGCAGGAAGGGCAATTCCTCAGCCAAATGTTCAGGTAATGACAGAGGCAATACTTTTACCCTGCCTTGACTAGAGGGAAGCCTGACAAGCTCCATCTAGAGAAGAAACTTGGTGGGGTCAGGAGAGGTTCCCCTCCTCTAGGTCATTCTGTGCTCTGACACTGAACCAGAGTGACCTCAGTGGAGTTACCCTGATTTACCTGGAGGTAGTAGGGAGCAGGATCCAGTCCAATAAATTGCATCAATTTAATGGGGATCATATATGAGAGAAAGGGAAGTCTGGACCCTCGGTCCCCGGGGCTACTTTGGGGGCTGACTGTCAAGGTGTGTTTTTTATTGTGTGTACCGCTTGTCTGATGATAGGAACTAAATTGAGAAGAGGCTCATTTCTCACAGGCCACTGAGCAACCAGAATGTGCTAACTGTCATACGTAGGAAGCACTCAGGTGTCGGGATTGTCAAGAGAGAAAGTGCAGCGCTTTTTATTAACTGCAAGAGCAATCAGCTCTGTCTGGGTCTGCTCAGTCTTGTGGAAACACATAGTTCACACTGGGCAATGCTCAGAGGCTTAACACAGGTATCAACACTGTGCCTCCAGTAATAACTTCACATTAGAGCTGTTGCATTACGGACTGTTGCATAGTCACAATTATACTTGTGGTACCTGGTAGCCTGATCTCTGACTTGAAGGCATTTGCTAAGTCTGAAGAGGTCGAATATTGCAAAATTCAGTTGCACATTTGAACAGCATTTTGTCTTGCCCTCAGAGGTTTTGCATGGTTGATGCAAAGGCTGCCTAGACCCTTTTTGCCTGGCATCGTGCCCTACTCGGAGGCTGGGTGTGCTGGTTCAGGCTGTGACCAGAGGGGTATGATAGCCAGGTAGCATGGTGCATGGCAGAGAGACCCTAAAAAGAAAGGGGGTGAGGAAGATGCATTAAAGGCATTGATAGTCTCTTCCTGAGGTTAAGACAGCTCCACATAGTCCTTCCCTGAAAGTTGTAAAAATACCCCCAAATTTGGGGGGGATTAACCATGATCTTGAATTGATTTTGATTAACTTACTTTGAATTATATTTGCTTTAAATTCAACAACAATAGAAAAAAATGAAAAATCACACTTCTGAAAAATGGTTGTGGTAGCAATAGTGCCCTTTGCTGGCAATATCAAGGTTGAACATATCCAGGTGTTGTCTGCATTCTTGACAGACTACCACTGGGCAGTACAAGAGATATCCAAACCCCACGACCAAAAGCCATCACAAGTGATTCCCTGCAGCACGCCTAGGAAAGAGGCCAAACACCCCAGAATCGCTAAATAGCTTCTGCACCACCCAGAGGTTATAAGACATGGTATCAAAAGCTCCATCTCTACCATGGAGTCAGCACCTAGGTGAGCACTGGTGCATCTCAAGAAGTACCAGAAGTGAGGGATTCTCTAAACTCTTGTCTCAGCTGGGAGTTTTCTACCTGAAATGAACAGTCTTTTCCCTAGCATAAAATCAGTACACAATTAAACGTATATATAACAGTAAAGTTTCAATGTTTACTTCACCACTTTACCCAGAGAAAGCCCTGAGAATAGCATTAAAGCAAGAGGCCAGCTGGGCCAACAGAAACGTTCACGGCTGGCTGCAGCACAGTGCTTAGCTGCAAGCACGGAAAATAACCCTCTACATCAGAGAGAGAAAAATGAAATATCTAAGGCATACCAGCCACTACAGTGGCTGAGTCTCTCCCCTTTTCACATGGTCGGAGACGCTGAACTCCCCTCTCTGATTGCTCTGGAGTGAAGTACTGCCTTGTGGTGCCATAGGAAAAGCAGACCTGCAGAGCCCTGCATGTGATTCCCCAGCCAGGCAGCACGTATCGAGGACAAGTGAAGTGACACATCCTGTCGTCAGAGAAGGGTCAGTCAGCTGTACAGCGATTTGTGCCCTTAGCAGGTGCTTCAATGTCAAAGGTATTAAAGCTGGTTATTTTCAGCTCTGTGCCGAGTGCCGAACAGGCTTGTTCCTCCCCTACCCCCATTCTAATTAAATTTATAGGCAGCGACTATCAGCTGGCCTAAGAGTTGAGCTGTCAAGTTAAGAGAAAAGCGCCAGCAGCACAAACCCCTCCAGCTGGAAAGACAGAGTTTCTGATGGTGGCTGTACTTTCTGAAAATTATCTCTCCCGTCTCATCTCTCATATGTTTCCCGATATATCTCATCTTTTTCTCTGTCTCTCACATACCCAGGTGCACACACGCGCACAGGCACATGTGAGTTATGTGCTATAGTGCCTTGCTTTGGTGGATTGCCTCTGTCTACATAGAAATATATATAGTATAGCTGAGGGCTCTATCCTTCTGTCAGCTACATCAGTGTAACACAGACTTCACCAGCAGTGAATATGCCTCAGATGATTTGACTCTAGACACAGTCTGTTCTGATTCAGCTGGAGCTAGCAAGAACATCCCTGGAAATCAGGCTTTCTCTGCCCACAGTTTTGTGTTCCTTGGTACACAGAAATTTAACAGTAATTATTGAGTTAATTGTGGTAAAATCTGTATAATTAGTAAATCTTCATGACAGTCCCTGAAATGAGGTACTTGTAGCTTTAGAAAGGGTAGCTGAGATACAAGAATAATAAGTAAGTTGACTAAGATCTTGGAAAGAATCATTAGTGGAGCTAGATTTCAGTCTCAAGCATGTCTGACCACTGCCTTCCCCAGAGTATCCCATGGAGCAGAGTCCCCAGTAGGCATTTGGGCCCGCCAGGTGTACTGCCTGCCTTCCACCACAACTCTTTGAATTAAACCCTTCTCTAGTCAACTCAGAAAAGACATGTTACTGAATCTTCTTCCATCAGATCCTGCTAATCTATGGGGAAACTGGGGCACCTAACTGCCTGCATTAGAATTTGCCACAGAAATTGGTTGGTAACTTTGCTTTTGGGAGGGAGAAACAAGGACTGTACTGGAGGTGTCATGGGCTGTGGAAAGATGGACTTTCAGCTTTAGTGCATTTTGCAGCTCCCAGATGATGTTGCTATGACTCCATGGTGCAAAGCTGTCCCAGAGCTAGATCCTCATGCACCACCAGAAGACTTGTTGTAATAGTGCTACAGGCAGGTCCCTGATAAAGTGTAAAAGCTTGGTCACAGCCCCAGGGATGATTCCTCCAGTAAGGCACCAAACTAAGAGCTCTTCACATGGTGAACATCTCCCACAGCTTTCGGCTTTGCATTAGGGGGTTCCTCCAGGCCTAGATGACCTCTTTAAGAGTGTCTGACACTATGGTGACTCCAGAGACACCTGCACCTAAAGGAAGGGGCAGCCCCAGGATCTATAGGATACTCCCTTTCCCCTATTGAATTGTCCTTCAGGAATTTACCTGGCCTCTCCCTGCCTTAGCCTGGGATATGTGATAAGATCACAGCCAGCAGTGAAGTGACAGAAATGCCATACAAATATATTTCCTACAGCCCTTTCTGAGGATCATTTTAGCCAACCAGCTTTGGGCTATGGTGTGCTTTTTGCTTGCTGACCCTGCGGAGAGCATTGGCTGGTCTCTGGGTGGCAAAGCAAGAGCGCTCATCCAGATCATTTCCCTCTGACCGGATCGAAGGAGGAGAACAATTACGATAAAGCTATCCCTTCCAGAGGCTGCTCACAGTCACCAGAGTAGGGGGCTCAGGAGAGGTTTGTAGTGCACTGCTGCACACGTTCCAGTTGGCTTTGAAGCAAGTTAAACAAACTGGAGGATGAAGTGATTCTGATTTCTATACCTTGTGGATGAGGCATTGAATTGCAAAGCCCAAAACCGATCTCCAGAGTTTTCACAAGAAAAACTCCCTCAACTGTCCCACTACCTCTGTGGTTCCAAAGAGTTTCCCAAAAGCATAAAAAGTCAGATAAGGCTGAGGGGAAGGACATACAGGAACTGAGTGATAAAAAGCTTCTTAGGCAGATGGTAGAACAGGGGATCTGCGAAAGGTGCTGAGTGTCCATAGGAGATATGGGGCTGAGGGAAGATGGGGTCCTTTGGAAATTAGGAGAAAAAAAAAAAAGAAAAAAAAAAAAAAGAAAAGAAAAGAAAAGGAGACTACGTGATGGTTGGCATAGATAGAAAATCTTCCTTTAAGTGTCAATGATAGGTGAGACAGAGAAACAAGTTCATATGATGCACTGCTAACCTCCTTAAGTAAAATCAAAAGACTGAGGATCAGGGGGCTGTTTAGGTCTCCTCATGAATGGCTAAGATTTAAGATGCTCTAAGAAATAATCTGGACAATTTATCATTTCTTTCCCCCCCACAGAGAGGATAATTAATGCTGTAAAATGGAGTAGGCTCAGTGCACCCCTTTCTGATGTCAGGGGCCTATTTTAAGGTCAATGATTGAAATGCTCTGACGGTGTCAGCTGAGTTTTTGCGTCCGTTGCTAGGATTTTACTCACCAAGGACTTTTAAGGTGATGTATGTTCATTAGTTTACAAGAAGATACAATTACCAATCCAAACTGTACCATGTTTCATTTGCTACTAACCTTCTAATTCACCTAGGTAGGTGGCAGTGAGTGCATTTGCTAACTGGTGATTACCAAATTAGTTGCATGATAAACCTTTTAGGAAAAAAAAAAAAAAAACCTAAAATGAATAATGAGTTGATTTTTTCTTTCAACATGCTATAATTTTTATTCATTTAACTTGAGCCAATTTATTAGGAGAGGGAGAGAGCTTGTACTCCTTTGCACTCCTTTTGCAAAAGAGACAACCAACAGGAAAAATTCTGAATGTAGTTATGTTTTAAAATCCACATTAATTATAAATACACTTATTCTTTATAAGGGCAGGCTCTGCAGCCTGGTTAGGGGAGGGAATAGGGGGGTCATGTATAAATTGTCTCCCAAGGACCCCACTGAAATTTCCATAGCATTCACCATATGACACTGATGTGTGAAAATTGACATGAAGATTTGAAAATTGGGACCAAGGGAGACCAAGCATAAAATAACTTCAATTTTGCGCTCTCTCTGTCTCTCAGAGGAATAGTGCGCTGGACTGACCAACACAACACAAACAAGCGAAGAGGAGAGAAAAAAATATTCAGGGAGAAGGATAGGAGTTATTAAAGAGAAAACACACTCCTCACTCACAGAGAGAAAGGATGATCAATGGATTTAGTCACAGAGAAATTCAAGCAGAAAATTGCTGCTGTTTTTTATCTGAGAGGCAGAAAGTTTAACCAAACCAGAATTCTCTCAACTCACTCCAAGGCAAACAGTGGAGAAAACCACTGTATTTTGAAACAGTAGGAAAGTGTATGTGCATGTGTAAATTTTTGTGTGCAATTTTACAATTTAATGATGCCAAATGAATTGTTAGGTAGAGCCCTTCCCTCCAGAAGTCTGCAATATGGAAGATCTTATAAGCTCTTTATACTCTGCCACGAGTTTTGAAACCCTGCCAGAATTAGAAAGCCAACCTCTTGCAGCATGAATAGCTAACAGGCTGTAGATAGGGTGGAGTCACTGGACTCAGCTGCTAACACAGAAATCCCATTCCTTCTTCAGAAAGAGGGTAAACCCATAAAATCAGTGAAAACTGATCAGGAAAAGAACCAAAAAATCAAAATGAAACGTTTCAGGCCTGTCTCCTGTAGCTTAAATTGTAAGGGGTTAAACATCTCACTCTGGACATAATGGTAGCATTTTGAGATGCTAGATATGTTTTCTTAATTCCTTTTCTTTGGTATGATTTGTGGTTCTGAGTGTGGTTTTTCAAAACCAAGTTTTGGCATTCTGGAGGCTCTTGCTGGCACTTGTCTGCATACACAAAATCAGCCCAGCCTTAGGACTGGCTGTTAGTGCTTCCAAAAATCAGATCACTATGCAAAGGCAGGAGGTACCAAAGCATCATTGAGCAGTGGAAATAACAATATATTTCTCCTGGAGCTTAACTGCTGTTCTGGGAATAGATATCCATAACTTTCTTAGCACTGATTAGGTGTTCAATAGTTCTCATCCCTGGATTATTGGTCAAAATGCCAACCAGGGTTGGAAATTCACTTTAGGGCCTCAGCAGGACCATCCAACCCTCCTGCACGGTGATGCAGACAGACAGATATCCTATCTGCGTGTCCATGGATGTTTCTCAAAATCCAGATCTGTTATAAGCTTGGTTTTAAAATACCACATCTGATCCAATCTGCTCTAGATAGACACTCAACACTCACCATCACCACCAGTGCTGAACGCCAGTCTTGTTGCTAGTGCTGCTATTTCCTTTTGGATCACAAGTTGTTTGCTGTTCTCTGTTATCCCAAAGACATCTGCAAGACAATGGAAATATAAGTCTATACATTTATGTTATGGAAGAAAACCTATGTATATAGATAGAGATGAGTTATAGATACAGGCAATGCTTTAGCTTTAAAAGTAATTGTTCTCTAGTTCCCTAAGTCCTAACGTAATTCTCAGTCAGACAGGATGCACTGCACAGTCCTGAACACTCTACTGCCTCACCAGACTATTTTTCTTGGGCTTACTTACCTTATTTTATTTAGCTTTGAGGCACATAAGATTCCTTGTGCTTCATGATATGATGATCTAAAAGACCAATATTCATATGCCGTGGATCTCATTTATTACAAAGTGAAGTATATAATAATGAAAAATAACAACAGCCCTTCACTCTCCAGGGTATCTCAACACCCTTATGGATGGCCGCACATATAGTCAGCACCATAGAAAAAAATGGAGGGGAAATGGCAGTGCACTCACTTTTCAAAGCTGGAATGCCTTTGGTCTAGAAGGCCAAATCCATAGCTTCATCCATAGCTTCTGTTGAGGAGTATATTACAGAGGGTACTGAAGAAAAAAAAAAAAAAAGTATTTATATTTTTTTGAAACAGCGTGCTTGCATGCAGAGAAAATGGGCCTTGTAGGTACCGAGGAGCAGGCAGAAAAAGGAGAATTCTCCATTTCAAAAGTCTGTAGGAATTATCATTAAACACCTTGAGGATTTTCAAGAGTGGCCAAAGGAGGATACTCCGTGACTCACAGACTAACACAAGAGCTGCCCATCATTGACTCTTAGTGCTCTACTGAGCATGAAAATAGTGGCATGAAAACAATATGAAAAGGCCTTGCAGGTAATTTCACAGGGTAACAAGGAATGCCAGGCTCATTCTAATTACTGGCACTGGGGACATTTAAATTAAGTGCTGGGATCTTTAGGGCAGCTTCTGTGTTTCACACACGTATTTTTTTTTCTTCTGTAAATTTTGTATTTTATAGCAGGCCTTATATAGGTGTCTTTTTATGTGCCTCCTTTTAGTTTGCAAGTTGCACTCAAAATATGGTTTTGAGCTTCTTTCTACAACTAAAAAATCTAGGGTATTATATAAAAATAAATAATTAAAATTCTCCCAATGATCCCGTGATTCTAACAGATGAGGTTTTAAGGAATGCCATGAGAAAATTACAAGAATTAACAATAGAACAATAATAATAATAGTAATAATAATACATGAACCAAAAATAAAATGCAAGGCCACAGTACCTAATGATTTCATTGTTTTCTTTTACTATCCTGTTGTAGTACACTGGCCATGAGCTGGCATTGCCTTGAAATACAGTTTTGTTGTGTGTGTCAAAGAAGCTGTCTTTTATTTATTTACCTAAATCCATTCACACGCCACCTGAACATGACAAAGTTGATGCCATCACCCTTTTAATAAACTCATATTGTCAAGTTACATCTATTTCACAAAACTATGAGATCAGAATTTTGTCCAGTATTTTCATTATTAAATCACTCAAGGAGTCCTTCTAAGAATTAATTTTCTGAAGGGAAGATGTCTTCTGTGCTCTGTCTTGTTTAAATGTTTGTGTTTCAAATACTGTTTAAAGTGCTTGAATTTCTCACCTTTAGATCCTTCTCAGTTTGTGTATGATCTTTATGGTCTTTTTCCGCTAAGAGGCCCACTCATTCCAATAAAAAGGTGATTTTCAAAAGAATTTCTGTCTTTATTTATATATAATCATAGTACAGATTGCATCAAATCCTTTAGAACATACATATAAAACACTCCTGGCTGGTTTCATGCAGCTGGGAGATAGTCGTCTCCCTGTGAAGTTTGAGATGAAATATTCAAATGTAAAAGAAAGCAAAAAAGGATATCACCTACCTCAAAAAGGTCTTCAGAAACCTTCTGGGGAGAGTTTGAGGAGCAAAGATAGGAATGATATGCTACCATTTTTAAGAAAGGATGGAAGAATCACCTCGACTGCTACTATGGAGAAATGTTTTTAAGGTTATTTTCAACTCCAGAGCAATAGTAGCAAATAATTTGCAAGCTCTCCCGAACATTTTAGCTAGAAAAGAGAGATTCTCAGAGGCAAAAAAAAAAAAAAAAGAGAGGTATAGACCATTGGCTACTGTATAATTGGCACTCAGCCCCAGCCACGGAGGTTGGAACTACATCCAAGCTTTCTCCAAGTCTGACACAGGGCATATATTGAAGTTGGAGGTAGTTTATTGAGAGCTTATTTGGACTATATAGTTCTGTCAAAATGCAAGCACTTTACGTACAGCTTCAGAAGTAAAGATGGAAGTGTAAAGTTACTACAGTTCTGAAATGTCCACTTTAAGCAGCTTGGAAATGCAGTAGCTTGATGTTTGTGTTTTGCAATAATATATTTTTCTACAAAATTTTACATATATTGATATACATACGTATCTACACATTTATGTGTATGCATATATATAGTCTATGCATATATACATACATATAGAATTTAGTCTATTAATGTGAAATTATTCTAAAAGTCAAAAGTCAATATAATATGCTGACTGAAGGAAAGATAATCTTTAACTTCAAATATATCAGAAGGAAAGAATTGCAAACTCATATTATTTTACCAAGTAGAGATCTGCAGTGGATTAATCAGACTTTCGCATTTGGAAGCAGAAAGCAAAGGAAGAAAATGTCTGACTAATCTTATGGTAGATGCCATGGGTAAAATCAACAAAATGTATAGAAGAAACAACCCTTCTTGGTTTTTAGGCACCCCATTTTTTACAGACAGACAAGACTTCTTAAGGACATTCTTGCTATCTTAATACCTCAATCTTATTCAGTGTCATTTCTGAATGAAACCATTGTTGAGGCAACAGTGAGTTGCATAGCTCCATCAGCCTTCTTTAATTTGCCTGGAGATTATGGGAAAAACCTCTATAAATCAGTTTTATGACCTCATGAAAAACTTACAGTTGTATGGCATCACTTGCATGAATTATGAGATAGCCACAACAAGGACCAAAGATGTCAAGGACGCCAAAGTGAAGCTTTATGTACCCTGGGACATGGCATTGCATTTCTCAAATCTACAGTTGGCAGAAAGACTAAAGGCAGACATGGAATCTAAACTTCCCTCTGTCTCCTAAATGCAGAGCAGTGATTTGGAAAGGCTGTGAAGGCATTGTTAAAATAGTCTTGAAAAGGGTCATTAGTCTGAAGATGTAGCAATTTAATTCTTCATTAGCATTATAAAATAAGCAGTATGTACACAGAAAAGAAAAAAAAAAATCATATAGTTCTTTAAAAAAGAGTTCAGGCCAAATGCATTTTTTTTCCCCAAACCAAAAGTTCTATTTTGAAATTTGTATAGCGCCTTTTACTAAGAGACTTCATGTAGTTGCAGTGGCAGCCACATAATTTTTATTGTCATTACAAAATAGACTTCCTGATGCTCTTTTCTCAAATTCCTTCTCATTTAACATGACCTCCCAGTGTTTTGCTGTGATGTGTCAAAATCAAAAGTCCCAATCCAAGCATCACTGAACTTTATGACATTTCTTGGTACTGTAAACCTAAAGCAAAGACTGAAATTTGCAATTTAAAGGATAACCTGAGAGACAAACACCTGCAGGTCGGGTTTCTCAGTGTGTTAGAGATAGTCACATGTATACCAACTGCAAGTTATATAGTTTCAACATAGAAACACTCATAACAAAAAACTAATTTTGTCAGAAATACATTTTGGAGGAAAACTGAAAGAAAGATTCTGACTGTGTTAGAGAATCCAGGCCAGCTTTTTGAGGGGACACAATATTTGTCTTTGCACTTTAATTTTCTACTACATAGTAGAGAATTAAAAAAAAAAAAAAAAAAAAAAAGTTCTATTTTGTCAAAGAAATTTTATTTTTTTTTGACACCAAATAAATCTTAAGATGTTTCCTGGCAAAAGTACTGAATGTTTCCATTGTCACTCCCATTGAAAGCAGAGACAGACTCCCAAACCTTACTCCCTCTATGCTGATTAAAATGTTTATCCTCCACCAATGGCAGCAATGCTCTGTTTAGGCAGCCCAAACATAACCCTGCTGTGAGTTCCCAGAACAGAAGAGGCGGAAGATTCTGGGCTCAGCCTGCGTGAAATTTGTCCAGGCTGATATCCCCTCACCTCCTTTCTGTCCCTCGTAGGCCATTGTGCTATAGCAAAATGTCCGGCAACTGGGGTCAGACGTGATCTGCTCTCCCCTCTTTGATATCTACCTTCTCTCCTCCCTCCCCTCACTTTAGATATCCTTGTGACTCATCTTGCACTTTAGTTTTATTCTGGGAGAGGATACAAGGAATCTGGGCTTGGTGTTGTGATTCAAATGAGCCCATATTCTATTTTAATTGCTCTCAGCATCTCTCTTTGTAACAGAGAGCCGAGATGATACACTTTCTGCTTTCTCCATTCCTGGGGGCTGCTCAGCTTGCTATTTCAACTAATGCTCTCACACAGGCCCTGCTCTTTGAGCCAATCCTCTGAGCTTCTTCTCTCTCCTTTTTTTTTTCCCCCTGCCATTATTCCAGGTGGTTACCCATCCCATTTCACTTACTCCAGTGTGTCACCAGGCTGCTGCCAAAAGCTCTTCTGTTTTTTCTCCTGTTGTGTTCACTCTTTCTCTTTTTTAACTTTTAATCTCAGCCCTAGGTGAGGTGTACTGAACAGACATGATGAAGCTTTCAGGATGTTAGAAAGTAAACTGCTGGAAGAGGTCAGTGAGAGCAGAAACCAATAAAGCACAAGAAGGAAGTTTGATACGTACGAACAAAGCAATTGGTAATGATGTGAAATAGTTGGGTCAAATGAGGGCTGTGCACAAATGAAAAGATTCACCTCCAAACACCTGAAAAGTTTACCTAACCTGCTTTTCCTTGACAGGAGCTAGTCTGTTGCTGTGAACCACCGCTAACAGCTTTACACCCTGCTTTTATTTGCACATCTCCACACACACATGAGCATCTGGCCATCAGCAGTGGGGTAGATTCCTTTTTCAAAAGAAACTCCTTAAATCCTATAAGCTTCCTGCTTCCTTTTCTCTTCCATTCATTGCCACTTAGTACCTGAAAAGTGTGATTTAAGACCAGGTTTCCAATATCCTCTCTTAGCACCAGTAAAGCCATTGAATTCAAACGGATGGCCTCTGATGTACGGGGTTGTTCGGCATAGAGGTGGCCTCACCGAGCTACTACTTCATCAGGCAGCAATCAGATAGTGCAGCTCCCATTAAGGAAGGCAAAATTCCCAATTTGCCAGGCAGGGGATGTTTGCCTACAAGAGTAAGATTCTTTTTTGAGATAGATTTCTCTTCTAGATCCCCAGGCTTAGGGGAAAAAAAAAATAATAGTAATAACTGTCAACTCGGATTATCCCATATTCATGCTTAGCAAAAATTAAGTTTTTAAAACAGGTGATGAAAACCAATTGGAATAGTGAGATATTTTGATGACCACAGTATATTTGAGACTGTTTCCTCTCCTTCCCTCCCTTTCTAAGGTGGTGGCAGTGTAAGATGAGAAATATTTTCTGTCCTTTGAAACTTGCAAGCTGAGGCTCTGCTCTTGGTACAGCTCTAGGGGATAGAAATGAAATAATATTTTCATGAAATTCTTTAGAAGGTAGAGAACTTTCTGTTTTTTACTCACTGTCTAGATGTCATCGCTGGCCTCCTCTAAGGAAGCACCCTGACACTTCCACGATGGCTGTGGTAGAGTGACCTGAAGGGAATAAAATTTCTAGTGCCTTGCTCAGCTGGCCACTGTGACATGACTTTCTCGTTCTCTGGGAAGGCTGCCAGCCTGCCAGCTGCAGCCTGTGCCACCCCCCGGTGGACCTGGAGGGCACTTTCCTAGACCTCAACGAGGGCAGCATTTATTAAAAGGAGAATTAAAATATTAATAGGAAAAAAAATATTATTTTATTTTTGTTTTGCTAATGACAAAGAACTCAATTTCTCCATACTTGGAAGCAGTTATATACCCAACTATGCCAATCTCAATATTATCTCAGATGGGTACTTGCTCCCTGGAGGCCCTTAGGGGAACGACCTTATGTCCCTCTACCTTTGATAAAGCACTGCCTGCATGCATATAAATCAATTAACATCATCAGCTTATGCTAATTTTGAATATAGATGGCATGCTGGAAATAAACAGAGGTGTTTATGACTGTCTAGAAAAGAAAACACAACGACAAGCTTCCCTCCTCCTCACTGTATGCACAAAACTATACCCACGCCATACGCACACACGTTGCCAGCCAGCCAGCCCTTGCCCCGCAAGAAGCCTTCATTTAGCTGCTTGTGCTCTCTCTGTTTTCTAGGGGGATTTTTGACAAGCAGAGCAGCCAAAATAACACACTGCAACACATAAACATCCCTTATCAACCATTTACTCGGCTTTGCTACCCTGCCAGTTGCATTCCTGATTTTGTTGTTTTTTCTGGTGTTGGTTTCTTTAATTTAGGATACTCCAAGGATTGGGAGGTTACCAGGCTGGCATGGAAAAGACATTTAGAAGTGGAAAGGATTACTCAAACCATGGAGAGCACTTCTTTTTGTCATAGCCTGACTATCCGTAGGAAATGACACATCGCAGCCTCCCCCACCCCACTGGAAGCACTACTTACCACAGGAGTGGTCAAGAGCCATGCCGACATCTCAGGTCCCAACAACTGCAGGGAACGCTTCTGCGAACACATCCAGGGGAAAACTGAGCCTTAAACCATGGAAGAAGATAAAAGAAGCCCCGGCAGCCCTTGTGATCAGATGGAGGGAAAAATTCCTTCCCGACTTCATCCCTGGTAAGCAGGTGAACAGTTTGTATGCAGCAAAGGCACTGCAAGCAGATACCCAGGGAGCTTTAAGGTCCTACAGGCTCATCAACAGAAGCTCCTTGTGTTTCATCCTGGAGGACTTCCCCTTTCTCAGGCTCTGCGTGTGTCTGGGCATGAGCTGGGCAATGTGTTGAGTATGAGGGTGCTGTTCAGAGAACAAGACACTTCAGTATATGACATGTTTTAGTGGAAGACATGCAGAACTGTGCTGAGAATCTATTGTCTGCCACTGACATATCTTCATGATAAACATATTCATGAACTAGGGATAATTTTTATCTCTGATTAAAGCTGTGAGCAGGCACAACTCTTTTCCAGTTGACAGCTCTGGGCAAGGAATGGATATGGCAGAATTGTCTAAAATACAAGTCAAGTTAATTTCTTTGGATCCTGCAAATCTCATCAACATGGGCATTTTCTGACAATCTGATTTACTTACCATCAGTGCCCAGCTCTCTATGCCAAGGCAAAGAAAAACAGAGGACATATGCTGAAAAATTTGTAACATGGTCCCCTAATCAAGTGCTGGCTCCATCCTGTATCCTGTTATAAATTGTAATCTACATTGTGTCTACTGTACACATGTCATTATTCTTTCCTCTGATATCTCAAACAGCTCTGCCTGATTGCATTTAAATACTTTTTTTAAGTCATTATTGGTTCTCCTCTTATTTATATGTTGCTGGGCTCAGTGGTTATCTCCTTTTCTTATTAGCAGAGGGACCCAAGGTTACTTTTATTCTTCATATCCGAGGAGCCAATTAACTTCCAGCCTCCCCCAATGCCATCCCAATAAATAGAGGCTGCTGTAGCCATATTTCCTTCCAGAGGGAGACCAGGATGTTCAGCCAATTCTGAATCCACTCATAGTGCTACTGCATGGTTGAGATATTCAGAGGACTGACCACTTGCCTGACTGCTGTGTGAGCTGCCTTCCTTGTCATGTTTCTGTTGTGCTCAGAGTATCTGTGTATCCCTGCCCAAAGGAAACTCATTCCTGAGCAATACTATGGTGAGAATCTCTCTTGTCAGAGGTGGGGGAGCTGAAGGGTTTTTTTATTTTTTTTTTGGGGGGGGGGGGGGGAGCTTGACAATAAAATATGTTCTTTTTTCTTTCTTCCTGCAGCCTCCCTACAAGTCCACAGAATACTTTTAAAATTATTTATCTTCCATTTAAAACTGCTGGGGGCCAGACCGGTCCCTGTGCTTTCTGGAGCAAGGAATTAAAACACCGTAGCAGCTTTCATGGGAACAGCTGTCCTAAAAAGAGAGTGAGGCACAGGCACACCCAGGGCACAGCCTCTCCATAAATAATGTGGCTCCAGCCCTCTTAAATATCCTTAGTAAGTCTCACTAGGAGTTGTGGGGAGCCATTATATTCGCTCAAGACCATGCAGCCCAGCAGCATAAAGCTGCTTCTCTGCTTGGGGGCAGAGGAGCAGCGCCAACACCCAGCACTTGCTGAAGCTGGCAGACTGATGAGGCAGCAGCATTTATGGTGGTCTCTCCCTTTACTCATGGCTTTCCTCCACGCTTTCTCCTGCTTTTGCAAATCCTTTCCCATCCTTCAACGTGGGGGAAGGCAAGACCGTGCAGGTGGCCATGTGCCCCGGGACAGGGAGAGTTATGTGACTGAAAGTTGGCGGAGCCCTGCCGTCGCCTTGAGTCCCAGCTGGTGGCACTACATCATCCCTGCAGGGCCCCGCAGGTGCCCCAGCACTGGCAGAGGGGGAGGGAAGGGATCAAGCAGGAGTCAAGGTCAGGAAGGTGATGCAAGGGGAGCCGGCTCCTTGTGGAATCAGGAAGGGTGTTGTGAGCATGGAGCTACCCAGCTACGGCCGTAAAACTAGAGAAGGGGGGACAAAAAGAGCCAGCTTCACACAGCAAAGTGCAGTTTGGGTCTGTAAAAGAGGCCTGTGCTGATCTGGAAGGCAAAGAGGGTCACGATGGGTGGCTGTGAGCAACATACAGTGAAGGATGGAGTGCCAAATCTTGCCAGCAAGGAGCAAAAGAACACCAAACCTCCATTTGTGACTCTAATAGGCGTGTGACACAAATGTGGTGGTAGTAGTTGAGCCTTCCCATCTGGCACTTCTGATTAATCAAAAGCCTCTAAAGCCAAGGAAACCTCTGAAAATATCCATCAACAAGAGCTGAGAGAGGGAGAGAAAGTAAGGCAACCCCAACTGTGTCTGCAGAGGCTGTGCTTGATGCTAACAGGTGGTGATGAACATCGCATGATTTAGAGCTCAGAGGGGAATAGGAATCTGAAGGATCAAATATCATTCCAAAACACAGCCAGGCTTTGGGACCTGAACATTCAGGCTCTGAGTCTTCCAGGACAGACATGAACTTGAAAACAGGGAGAGGAAATGTGGAAATCAGCTCCAGCTCAGCATTTCTTGCTTTAAAATTGCCTTGATTTTTAAATTATTACAAAAGAAATGACTAGCTCACCTGACATACCTACTTCCTCTAGAAAACAGAAAAATATGAAGCAAAGTCTGCTTTTGTTCATATCCTAGACAAGTATGCCAACCCCATTTCTTTCTTTCGATAGCATTTTGCATCCCTTACCCATTAAGTTGTGATGACACCTGTACCCATACCCTGTACGAATGCTGATTGGAAGGATGAAGACTGGCAGAAGTACAATCTACAAGTGATTTATGAGCACAATTCAGTAGCTCTTGTCAATATGCTTTATGAACAGCCTGGTTCCTTGAATTGCTGTAGGCATCATTTCTGCAAAGATACACGCAGGTCTCAGGTGCTCTGCAGGCAGCAAGAGCTCTGCAAGACACCAAGGAAGTAAAGGAGAAGGGATGGAGTAATCGAGTCAGAAACTGCGGAGGAGGGAAAATTCATTATCCCGAAGTTGCAGGGCTTAAGTTCAGCAATGGAAGAAGCTCACTGGCTTGGCAAAATCTTGCCTGGATTTTGCCACCAGAAAACATTTGAGGGCTCCCTTACCGTTGTCCCTGTTATCCTTAGCAGTTAACAGCACCCTGTTCTTCTCCTGAAGCAGAGACCTAACTTGAAAAGAGTTTATCCATCTCACAGTTAATACTAAGCAGTAATATTAACCAGCACAGGCTAGCCTATCAAACCGATGGTAAATAGGATCCGAATTGGTGCTGACAAAGATTGGGTGGGGAGACTGCAGAGAGCGGAGAAGGATTCATTTGCTTTCTCTATTGTGTCAAAATGAACCCTTTGAAAAGAGGACAGTGCAGCTTTAATAATAAAAAAAAAAAAAAAAAAAGGAAAGAAAGAAAGAAAAAAAGAAAGAAAGGTGCCTCAGTTGTCTCGGCAGCTGATCAACAAAGGAGCAGTCGTGAGCTGTAACCTCTTGGAGCTGCAGTCTGGAACATGACACATGTCAGGCTATGATAAATGGTGCGGAGTGTGTGCAATTTCAAGCGCAATGCCCTTGAGATGCTCAGGACCCCGATCGCAAATGTTATTGTTAAATTAAACCTTAAAGGAAGGATTGGAAAGGGGAGGGGTGGGTTTGTGCGTGTATGTGCGTATGCGCGTGCGTGGGTATTTATTTATATATATATATGGATATATGAAATACACAGAAGAGACAGAAAAAGCAGCAAGATGAAGAGAGAAAAACTTTGTATTTCTTTTAATTGAATTGTGCATCTTCTAGGTCTGGCTGAGCCATGGGAGAACTTCAGGCAGGATTTTCTGTCCTACAGCCATTTTATTACCTTTGCTCCATCACAATTTGATAGCTAGAGATCAGCTAACGTAGGTGAGTGTGAGAATGAAAAACAAACAAATAAGTAGGTACCTGCCACAGATGTGCAGCTCCTCTAGCTCAAGTGTTCTGCATCCAGATAGCTTTTAATCCAAATGAGTGAAGTTTCAGAGAGTTTTGAGGGCTAATTTGGGGAACTGCCGGTCTCTGAAGGCTTGTTTGTTAGTTAGGCTGTTTGATGGCATGTGTTTGTTCTTTCTGAGGCAAACACTTAAAAGCAGCTCTGAGAAAGAGGGGTGGTGTTCACAGCCATAACGTACCTTGGGGAGCACAGGGTTAGGTCACTGCAAGTCCTGGAGGCAGATTTCATCCCCAGCCTGTAGATACAGCCCCAAAGTTTGGAGGACACTGCTTCTGTGGTGCCAGAATCTTACTTTTCCTGTGGTTTAGACACTGGAGCTGGAACAGAAGCAGTTAAGACATTTTTTTAGACAAGAAATTGCAATAAAACAAGTGGTCAAGGGATATGGAACAGAAAAGGAAACAGAATGAGTGAGAGAAAAAATAAACCACCCCTGCATCTGAACAACCACCCCGAACAATCTTTTTGCCAGAAGAGGTGGTAAGGAGGGCTCAGTAAGCCTTACCCTCTGGCTTTTGCTTCATGTGGGTGGAGTGGAGAGCAAGGACCACATCTTCTGGGATCCCATCTCTGTAGCTTCCAGGTCCCTCCTTGCTCCCTCTGGAGAGACAAGATCCAACTGCCTCCATGCTGGGAATGACTCTTGTCACCCTGGACCTGGACTTTGACTTGTTATTCTCTTCCTTTCCTTCCGCTGCTTATTTCACACCTTCAATCTTTAATATGTGCAGAGGAATGTCCAGTTTTAACTCACCCAGATCGCTCAGAAGTCCTTTCTTTACCATCTCCCTTTCCATATTCCCTCCCCCACGGCATCCATGCTAAGTGCAATTACTGTAGGCAGTGCAGGAAACACAGAGGAGAATGGAGCTGTGTAAATGAGGGGGAGGACATGGAGGGGAGAGGTATGGGGTGGGAGATGCTGGAAAGTGTTCAAGGGGAAATGCTTGCATGACTCGCATAATTGAAGGGAAGAAAGAAGCAAATGAACAACATAAACCTTCCACTTGAAAAGGAGATGGGAAAAGCCCTTAAATCATAATGAAAAGAAAATTCAAACAAGCAATAAAAGGTAACAAAGGACTAGCAATGACTCATTAAGTAAGATATATTGTTTGCTCTAATTTCTCCCAGACACAAGATAAACCCGTTGGCCAGGAATGACCAGCATAAGTGACTTCCATGACCTATATAAAACACCTAGGACAATGAGAAGGTAGCAGAGACCTGGCCCCATCAGCCATATCCATCTGCTTATTGTCCCTGGTTGCCTCTACAGTAACTCCTTGTCTATTAGGGCCTTTGGAGTGACATGACAACATTATAACCAAGGCTCAGACTTGAGAAATATAATGAAGGCAAAAAGCACATTAGATACCAAGCTACTAAGTATTATTATTTTTAGAAGGCATCTTACGAACATCCTACAGCTTGTTTTGTACTTTTTGGCTACCGTTGCCTAGCGTCCAGGAAAAGTCAAGTCCTTTTTCGGTTCTTTGGAACATTTTCCCCATGTTTCTTGTTATTAAAGAAAATAAACATTAGACAAAAGCGGACTTTATTGTAACTATAAATAATTCAATGCAGATGGATTCATGGAAAATACCAGAAGGCAGATTTTGAGAGAGAAAGAAAGAAGAATGCTCTAAGGTTAGATGGTGAGGAAAATAGAAGGGGTGAAGAGTCAAGAAACTGCAAGATCTCAAGGAGAATAGATACAAACAAGGAGGTAACTAATGAGAAGTAAACGAAAATAAGGGTAACTTGAAAAGGCAACACAGCATGTATAAAAAGTTCATGGTTTTAGTTACAAGCATGGGTGCTTCCTGCCACTGTGGAAAAGAAGACATTTGCTATCTGTCTTGGGAGAGTACCATAGAGATCCATTTCATAATATCCCATACCGATGCATTACCTCTCTCAGCTTCCTCCTTTGGGGACAATTGGCAGTTGCAAATAATGTCAAGATGATTATTAAACAACTGATCCTCCCATCTAATGCTTACTTTATGTGACAACACAGACTCAGGTGTGTGGCCAAGCTCATCTCAGAGAACAGCCCAGCCACACACAGGAGTGAATTGTTCCATTTCTACTTTTTTCACAGAATTATGTGGGCTCAGAATCCCAAGTGGTTCACATGGATGGGTGATACAGTGACAGATGTCTGGGAAAAAAGCTCTTTTGGTTGAATAAATCTACTTGATATTCAATGCTCTGCCTCAGTCTAGAAAAATGCCCTTTGCATTGCCTTCTCTTGAACCAACGGATAGCAGTCCTTATTTTTCTAAACTGCTGAAGCCCTTTAAAACAGAGGTGAAATACAGTAGAAATGTACTTTAGCGGGAAGCTTGGAAATCCAAAGTCTACTCTTAACCCTGGTATCAGCTCACGATGCAACATAAATCTGGTTGCACCATACCTCAAGGGGGGGGATCTAAAAACAATTCAGCAGGGCTTCCAAGTGCTTTCATATCGTGGAGGATAATGCCAGGATACAATGCATCTGGCTTCATTCATATACCCAATATCTTTTCATATAGTTTTATAGTTCTATAGGTTACAGAGAAAGAAACCAGGAACAAAACAATTAGATTCAGTCTCCTCTTTTTCAGCAGCTGAGTTATGGACTACACCAACTGTTCGTGCTTTCTGTTTGTCTAATTTGAAGGGTCCAACTGTGAACCTTTCTAAGGAAACAGGGATCCTGCATACTTACAGTTAATATATGCCCATTGTGGCCACTTACTTATAATGTAAATCTTATTGGCCTTTTTTGGTGGGGACAATGGCTAACGCTAGGCACATTTCTGGGAGATGTCCATATGAATGCAGATAGACAAACCTAGGTGAATAAAGTCCACAAGTATTCCTGTATGTGTTGCTTTTGAAATATTTTTTTTTCACTATTTGAACAACAGCATGGGGGGAACTTGTTCTTAAAATTTCAGAGATCGGAGAATCCTCTCCAGCAGCAGAGCTTGTGTAAATGCTATCGGTTCTGAATCACATGTATGTAACCATAAGACATCTTTAAACTAACCTTAACGTGGAGAAGAAAAAGCTGTCAGTATTGGTATGTGAATGAGTATTTGACACAGCTATCTTTGAATGACTAGTTTTATTTGAAGATAAAAGGAAGTTCACTAAAAGCTATGTTTTCCACTAGTACGAAAGTGAAGATCAAAGATTTTTACAGGCCCAAATCCCCATTCCCCTATATTCTTGTTCTCTACTGCCTGTCCCCTCACTTACAACTCCCAGCATTGTTCCCAGAGTTCCTCAAACCATTTATTTTCTCTCCACTGCTTACCTACCTGAAGCAACATCAGTATATAGCCATTGCAAGACAAAAGGTATATATACACACAAAGGACCTCTGAGAACATGGAGAAGTAAACTGATGTCAGAGAAGAATGAACATGGAGAAAAGACTGCCCCATAGTTCAGAGCAGCTGGCGAGCAAATGAGTAGTGGGAAGGAAGAAGGGCATTTATAGGAGGAATGGAGTGGCTTTGCTTGATTACAAAGAACTGTTTCAAAACCACCAATTTTGCTGATGTTGCACAAGAGAAACGCAATGCCTCCTTTAGGTATTGGTTCTCCAGGGCAAAGGTGAATACCATACCAGGTGAACAAGTTAGGAACTTAACAGGAATCACTGAAGCCAGCATCATCATCATCATCATAATAATAACAACAACAATAATAATAATGAAAAAGGAAAGAGAGAGAGAGAGAAAGAGAGAGAGAAGGAAAGGAAGGAAAGGAAGGAAAGGAAGGAAAGGAAGGAAAGGAAGAAAGGAAGGAAAGGAAGGAAAGGAAGGAAAGGAAGGAAAGGAAGGAAGGAAAATACCTTTATGCACCATGTAACACATACAAGGCTTGTTTGTACAGTCACTGTTTTGAAAAGGATTGTATTTTTGTGATGCATTGTGGCTTTTTTTTTTTTTCCACAAAACCAAATGACAATGGATACTGAAATGGAAGGCAGAGGAGCTGTAAAACAGGTCTGTGAAGACAGATGAATCTGTCTCTCTTTCTCAAGGCTGCCTTTGGAAAAGGTGCTGCGGTATCGAGCTATCTTCTTTGAACACAAGGCATATAGAGAGAGAGACAGAAAGGTTTCCAGGGAAGAGAACCACCCAGCCAGAGGTGGGAAAAAAAGGCTTACTTTGAGCCTGTAAACATTTGAGAAACAGAAGTGGAAGCACAGGGAGAAATCATCTTCTTGTCATTCTCCTGCTTTGCCACACACTGGAGGAATGGCACATTGTTCTTCAGCCAAACAATGCCCCATTCCCACCACGTGCAATTTTCTCTCATTGGGAAAAGAATGTGAGCTTTACTTTGCTTTATTATCAACTCTGTGCATGTGGAGATAACTGCAAAGACTGGTTTGTCCCTGAAAGCAAAAATGAATTTTGATCAAAATTGGATTACGTGGCATTTCATTTCTCCTTAAAAATGGTGGTAAACTTATTTCCCATTTACTCAATATGCAAAAAATTAACAAAATAAAAACTGTCAAGACTAAATAATGGTACTGAAAAGGAAAATAAAGCCCCAAAAAATTCCTGAAAAATAATTGGACTGAAACAGCTCCAAGTCAGATTAGCTTTAAATCTTCTTAAGAACGATGAAGGTTCTTGCAACCAAAGGCAAGTTATTTCATTAGGCTGATTCTGCATATTTATTTCCCAGTCTGCCTACTTAATGCAATATTTCTTGGTTATCAGGGGCAGCTTTTTCTTGCTATATATTAATGACGTTGCATTAGGTTTAGAAGTAGAAGTCCAGGATCAAGGCAATCACAGAATATTAAGTGCTTAGTCAAGTCCCAGTCAAACTGTGGTGAAATGGGTTAAAGGGAGATGGTCAGAGCTGCCAATCCCAAAATACAACCCAGCCCATGAGCCCATCCTGCAGCCAAAGGAATAGTACTCTTTTGACTTTAGCAGACTCTGTTATGGAAAATACTTCTGTCTGAAACAAAATTGGCCTGTAATCTGGGTAAGCTATTCAGAGCAAACAGTGGCAAATTTAGCCCTTTCTCCTGTTTGTAAATTGTCCATGTATGGACTTTGTTTTTTTAGTGCCTTTGCACATATTTTTCTGACAAATACTATATATAAAAATATTGCAGCAGATTGGTGACATTGATTATGTCTTGTACTTTCTGCGATAGATCTTGGTGTATCACTGGTCCTCTAGGTTATGATGCAATTTAGCCATAGAGTCAATATGCTAAAATATCAGTGTAAGATGTACTAAATCAGATTCTTATGAATTTTAAAGACCATGTTTGAAGCTCTTCCTCAATCTGTTTACTAAATCAGTATGGTTGCTCCCAAATTAAAGTGCTGTACCCTATAAGCAAGAAGATCAGAATTATGAGCCATCATAATCCTACTTGCACTAGTAAATAATAGCTATTTCAGCTGTAAAATGAAAGCTACTTTGGGGGCCATAGTGTTAACACTTCCAGAAGTTCCCTACTGATATCAGCCTTCTGGCATTCAAAGTTGTCTTGCATGTCAGGCCAGGCTGTGGGTCCTGAGCTGAGCAAAGTGTCTGGCCTAGATCTACTGAGATGCAATGGAGATATCCCCTTTATTTTAAAATATTTGTCTTATACGTGTTTTTTGTTGCTGTTGTTTTGTTTTGTTTTGTTTTTGAGAGGATCTTATTGGTAATAAGGCTGTAATACCTAAAAGTGGAAAGTCTACGTCTACAACAAACACTGTAGAGACCCTGTATATCAGGTTTGGATAGGGAGGCAAATTCCATCCAAAGGTCTGAGGGCTCAGCCTGATGGTACAGAAACCTTCTGAAGATATTTTCTACCCTGAGCCTATATTTTATACAAAAATTGCAGCTTCAGGACTTGTGGGTTTAACTTCACCATGAAGCAGTTGAGGTCCATCTGGCTTACAGAGCAATGGAAAGCCCCATCTCCCATTCACCTGGATGCCCATTTGTACCCAGACCAGCTCACCCCCCCGTCTTCCAGTGCCAAAAGGGCAGAGCTCAGGCTGTCCTCACCTCCCAGGACATGACCAGAAAGAGGACCAAAGGCAGTGTACTGCATCCCAGGGTAGATATCCCTGCAAATCACTAAGGGATCCCCATACATTCATTATGTCCTGCATGCACATTCAAGCAAGGGAAAAGCTGTTCTACAGTTACAAAGAAACTATGTATTACCTGTGAGATATCTGATTCTCAAGCATGTCAAGGAAAGGAGAGCATTGCACGGGTCACACTGACTCCTCTTTTCTTGACATTTGCTTATATTTCTCCCCAGAAAGAAAACTTTTCTTGCTGATGTACCAGTCTCATGAAAAAAAAAAAAAATCCCCTTCTGCCGACATTCCTTTCTGAGTCTGGGAACCTCTATTGTCTTTTCTCTGGTAATAAATGATAATAATTAAAGGCAAATACACAATAATTAGTCACACTAGGTTTATCCATCTGGCATACCTGTATCTCATCACTGTGTCTTTGAAACAGATGACAAGCACCATATTGCACAACATCCTGCTAATGGGCCTGAGTAGGGAAAAAGAAGGTAAAAGGGTTACCACACACCCAAAAAAAAAAAAAAGTAAAAGAAAAAAAAAAAAGGTCACCATCAGGGAATGAGAACATTATATAGCATTAAGAAATTAGCAGTGGCTGACTGTCAAGTTATAAACCACCTACTGGCAGATGTGCTTTCAGGTGGGGGTTAGGAAAACATGGAAATATGTGTTACTCTGCTTAAACTACCTCCTGCTTAAAATACACCTGACGTACCTAGTGTTGAAATGAGGAACATTTCCTGGAAGATTTTAGCTGGATATGTAGATGTATAAGGAAAAATGAGCTATTTTAAGATCTTTTCTAGGCTACCTGAAATGTTTGGGTTTCACTCTGAGGATAACTCATTATGGACCAAGTAATCAGCTAGCTTGGTCCCTCTTCACTGTGGGCTGATTGATGCACACCAGGAGTCTCTCCATCCCTATCAGGCCTGCCTGAGAGAAGGCAGAGCAAAATTAATACAGCAAAGTATTTTCACCAAATATTTACTCCTTTGGAAAAAAAAAAAAATCATACAAGGCTGGCATTTGATTTCTGGGAGCTTCTGAGAAGCAGAGATTTACTTGTATAAATAATCACAGAGAGCCAATTTCAGTCACATGTATTTAGATTTCGATTAAACCTCCACAAGCGCTTCAACTTGCTTTCAAACAGGCGGCAGAAACTTGCATGCACTGAGAGCTGATTGTCTGGTGGTAATGATTTTCTGGTCGCAGTGCAGCCATGCCCAAGACAACTGATATGGAGCTGGGCCCAGCTATGTTACCTAGCTGCATAAAAACAAAAAAAAGCAAACAAAGGCAGTGCCTGGACAAAAGCCTTTAGAGCCTAGATATAAGACAAGCATCAAATGATTTTGTGCTTCCCTAGGTCTAACTTGCCTGAGTCTTGTATAGCTGCAAGTGATAAGTTGGCAACTTCTAAACCTATAAAAAGTTGAAAATAAAATAAATAAAATTATCTATAATATACTATGAGGAAATCAATAAATCAATCAAAAAATAAATAGATAAAAATTAGACTACTGGTAATTTATACCCATTACTCACCAAGGCTTCAAGGAAAAATCATACTTTGGAAACATCTAGCTGAACATCAATCTGCTCTGTTACCTGAGCAGATTTGCATTTGGCGGGTGTTTAGGGAACATCTCAACTTGGTCTTTGTAATGAACGTACCTGTTCTGTAGGTGTTATTGAGCCCCAAATCATCACAAGTTCTAGCGTGCCTGATGGAACTCTTTGCAGCTGAAATTTCCTTTGTTGGGCATCCCAGTCTGAGAAAGAGAATAATGTGATGAACATGGCTAGTCTTACCTGTGCTTACATGTGCTTAAGCATCCAAGGTTTAGTAGAAATGCTAAGGCAAATTTATTTGTTTTCACACAGTAATTCCAGTGCATTAGGAACTCAGACCTAATTAAGGAAATAAAGGAATTTAAGAAAGCAATGGGAAATGTGGTGTTTTCCCAGCACCTACTGATCTCTATACCTGACCATATTAACATAAGGAATGCATCAATAACAGATTTTTTTCCTTATACATCTGGAGTTTATCTTGCACCAAGTTTTTCACCCCAGAAGCAACTCATTTCAGTCTCAGCTAAGCCTACTGGTGTACATCACACACAATATACTGTGATGTTTTTGCATTAGTCTGCAAATAAGTTGCATCTTCCTCAACCTGGTAAGCATGATGAGACTCTGGGCTAGGGAGTTTGTATAAAATCAGAGCAAAAAAAAAATGGAGTTCGTTTTAATTCTTCCTAGGTAAATTAACTGGAAACAGCTTTTCAAAATACTTCCTGTACATAGTTTCTATACAAAGAGAGCTTCTCTTGTTTGTTTCTCTCTTCCTCTGGACAGTCCCTGGTGATGATTTTCACAGCTCTTATGGAAGCAGCTCATTGTTCTGCAGAGACTTAATTAAAGTGTACTTCCATACGAAATTAGGCTATTGTATTTATTTAAACTTTATGGTAACTGCTGTACAAGGGCTGTGGCTGTCTACATCCTACACCACACACCCACGTCTGTCCCCACCCCACCCCACCCCACTGTCACCACTCCCCAAAGGAAACGGGTAGTCATTCTGCCCTGGTTGAACTCCTCATCTACTCAAGTGATGCATTTGAACTTTAACCCATGGACAGCAATATTTGCTTGCCATGCCAGCATCTTTCACAGACGAAAGGTAAGCTGGAGTAGCTCTGGAGAGAGAGAAATGAATTGCTTGTGATTTTCTTCTCTCAAGCATTAGGTGATACCCTTTTGAATTTTTGCAGAACTTGCATGGGTTTTCACACTTTCTGTGCCAGTCCTGACGTCTTCTCTAGGCTAGTTTTATTCTTACGATTGAGCACTCCATTGCCATGGGAAAGTTTTTTTCTTAAAATTGAAATGTTTCAAAGTTAATGAGCTCCAGCCATATCAGTAATCTGCAATGTTAAAAGTATAATTTCCAAGAAAATATAATTACCAGGTATCATTCAAACATTCAAATGTTTGAAAAGCTATGGAATTTGATTTTTCTCTTTTTTTTTGGGGGGGGGGGGGGGGGGGGGAGGGGGCAGGGCAAAGTTGTGGATGGTTGCAATTCATTTTCAGAACGTTTCCACATTGAGATGAGTCTGGTTTTCAAAGAGTTGTTAGTAAATCCAAAACAACATCAGGTTTCATTGACTCCAATATGCTGAATAGAGTTGCAGTGAGGAATAAAAATCAAATAAATGTAATTAAAGCATCCAAATGGTCTGATGCCAATGTGATTGGCATTTATTATTTTGTCCACGGAGAATGAGCTCCCAAAAAGAGTTTTTCCCTGAGCTGCACCAGCAGAAAGGGGCTCTCCCCTTCTCCAAGACCATAATGAAAGTTCAAATTTCACTGAAGAGAGCCCAAGCACATCACAGGAAGAGGAAAGCTGAGGTTTCTAGCCCATCACTATCAGGATGAAATTGCATTTTCTGTCATACTCAAACATCTTGTTTAAATTAATGTTGCTGCAACACTATCATATACAGGGTCTTCATATTTAACCTAATTTCTCAGATTGGTCAATTAAAATACAAATGTCCAGCAGTTCATACATCACTTGTCTAAACACAGATTATAATCCAAGGCCTGTCCACAAATTATCTCATCTGTTTTCTGCCAGGCCTGTATTTTATGCAATTGATAACCTACAGTTTCTTTCCATCTGAACTGATTATTCTCTTTCACACTGTCCCACAGGGCTGTATGCTGGCCCTCATGCTTGTGAAACGCTGAATTGGCTTCCTCTTCTAAATCAGCATGAGGAGTGAATTATTATTGCTACATCATATCACTATCGCTCAGATTTGCTTTGATTTATCTGCAGGCTGATCCCAATAGCCCAGCTCTGCTTTCCTGCTGGGTGGATGTGTTGATGCAGCTATTGTCCCAAATCTCACGGTAGACAGACCATAGTCGTGCTCTTTCTTTGCATTTTGCCTGTCTGGATGATGGGCTCCATCCTGACACAGGGGCCACTTCCACCACACTGGAAGAAGATATGAGAAACCTCTCACTAGGCACAAATGTAATGATTCATCCCCACTGTGAAAACTTTAGCCTAATTCTTTGGACACAGAGACCAGCTTCAGCTTGAGGTTTTATAGTCACTGAAAACTTTTTTAATGCTAACTCTGACTATTCCTCTTCTCTGCATAACTGTCTGATTGCTGTATAAATCTCACTGAAGTCTGACTACCTCTTCCAGCAAAATTAACTTTTCTGACACTTGAATATATGCTTTAGAATTTCTTGCTCTGCTTCTTTTTTTGTTGTTGCAATCACAACTCAAATATCAGTTGTACAACAAAAGGTTGTTTCAAAACTGAAGAAAACACTGAAGAAGCTTCATGTTCAAAAGACAACATCTGGAGATGGGGTTTGAGTACAACCTTTTCCAGGTGCTATGTTTGCAAACCAAAGGGGACATATTCTTGTCTGAGAGGGCTTCCCATCTTAGGGAATACAGCCTTTAGTAAGTACCTGGAAAAAAATGCTAGAAAAATATGTAGTCTGATCTTTTGTGTGTTTTTCCCTATACTGGGCTCAGTTTCTAGGTAGAAGAAAATTTGGAGGATTGTCCAGGTCACATTAATTTAACTTGTTTTTGCTCAATGGCTGTAACCTCAGCTCTTTGCAATCTGCTGTTGCACATTCCTCCTTGCACAGGTCTAAGAAATTAGGACATGAGCTCAGCATCTTGAATAAGCTTCCAGTTTTACCTGCAATCCCTCCAAAGCATGTCACCTCAGCCCCCCACCCCATTTTTGATTGCTTCATTAGTGCAATCCCTTCTCTCCTCAGAGAAGGGCTGTTTTAATGAGCTTATTTTTGGACTCCAAAGGTGCTGCAAGGAAAGGCAGGGATGACAGTTCTCTTTGATGCAAACCTGATAATGTGAAGGCACTTGCTGGCATATTGTACCTACACTAGAGAAGGGAATGCAAGTGAGGTGATATTTGATCTTCCACAGCTAGCTCTTTATGATGCTCTTTTTTATACGGTTTGTATGTTTAACACCAGGCAGTGCTACACCAAGGCCTGCTCCTAAACTGAGTATGGCAGCATTTTAAACTCCCCTATGTTACCTTTCAACCCCTGAAAAATACACAGGGCCACACCTTGCAGGGCCTGAAGAGAAGAAACGAGGAAAAACAAAACAAAAATCCCAGCGACTATGAGAACAGGCAGAAAACTTCAGCTCCATTATCACTCCCCTTCATCTGCTCAAAACCCCTCACTGCAGGGGTTGTCATGGTGATGCAGGTTTGACCTCTCACTTTTTACTCTTCCAGGAGCTAAAAAGGTAAAAATGAGCCATTCTGTCTCGAATGAAAATCAACCTCCCTCTGTCAAAAGACGCTGAATTGCTTTTTTCCCCTTTGTCAAACCCGAATGTTTCCATAGGCGACGTGGAAATAAATAAATAACCGGCGCCAGGCACCAAGGAGCATCAGTGGGTTCAGCAGGATGCGGCCGTGGTGGTAGGAGGCTCGGGATGGGACTTGGCAGGAGTGGTCCATGCCCAAGTTTCCCAGAAGTCATGAGGAGCTGCATCCTGTGTTCCCCCTTCGTCCCCAGCTGTCTCTGCGGTCAGGTCCTCGCTCCGCCAGTTGAGCGTGGGGTTTGTGTTTGCGGCAGCTCCAGGGCAGAAAAATCAAACTATTGATTGAACTGTGTAGCAGCCTCATAAGGCATTATTAGCAGCCTGCTGTAAGTGAGACCAGAAAGGGTAAAATCATTTATTTTTATTAATATTCTTGAGAGTCAGGATTCAGCAAAAACTGCTGTTTGGCCAGGTTGGCAGCAAAGTGATGGCACTGTCTCCTTCTCTCTGGATGAAGCTGGTAATGCACATAGAGTGGTTTGTGTCTGGATGAGGGGGTGGCCTAATTTACTGGGATAGACCCCCTGTCTGGACTATGAGCCGAAGTAATCTCCTTCTGTCGATTACTTTTGAATCTAAGTCCTCTGCTTTGATAACCAAATCCTTCCCTGCTTGCTCGCTCCCCTCCTCCAGTCTCTCCTCCCACCACTTTCACACAGTGCCAGGGTAGCGTGACATGTGAAACCAGCAGGACTTCAAATCAAATATTCATGTTAATGATCAGCTGGCCTTGAATGAAACATTTGCAGAAGCTCTGATGCAGATGCCTCAACGCTTCATATGGCTCCATCAAACCTCTTCCTGCCAGAGAGGCTCCCCCAGTTCTAGCCTAAGAGAAAGTTACTGAATTTATTTGACAGAAGAGAAAAAAACTAAAGCATATATAAAAATACACACACATATATATATTGTGTGTGTGTGTGTATTTATATATCCTTTACATATATAAAGCGCCAGCCTTAAAATCCTGCTAAACTGCTATTGAAGTCTGAAGTCATCTAAAGTTCAAGTGTTTCCCATGTCTTTGGTATCAAAGTTCCTGAGGACCAGTGCTGCTGAAACTTGTACTGCTGTACAAGGGCTTCATGGCACCAAAACACAGGAGCCCAGCTCATCTCCAAGCACAGTTATCCTCAGACCAAGGCTCATCTCTCTAGAGACGCTTCATTCACACCCTTGCTTCTAGTTCTCTCTCCTTCCAAATGAGCTTTTAGTGAAACAAGTGAAACAGGCACGGCCTAGTAGTCCTTCCCCCAACACTGCACACACACACCAACTCCCTGGTACAGTCTGGTGCCTGGAACATCTCCCCCAGAGGCTTTAGGTGTGAACCCCTGGGATGTGAGGGCACTGCTGCCTCCCATATGCAAGAGAGCCAAGGCTGTGCTGAATGCCAAACTGCTGCGAGGCCCAAAATGGACAGTCACTTTTGCTCCTTCACCACTCAGCGATGATCATAGAGGCACTGAATATTCCTACTCATCCACCATCTCAATTAGCAACTTCCAGTTTTTTGAGAGCTGAGGAATACGTGCAACCCCCACCATGACCTACCTTTCTCCTTCACAGCCTTCCTCGTGTGTGCAGGCCTTCCTCTCCTCCTCACGCAGACCAGCAGCCTGGGAGATCCTCGTGGCAGATCCTGTGCTGCTCCCTCTTGCTCGTTTCTGCAAATAACTGCACGTTTTCCCACAGAAACCCAATCCTCCTCCAACTCCAGCAGTTGACCATCGCTCCAAAAGTCACCGCGACCTCTTAATTCATTCAGCGGAGTCACGTCATGCAGGGACACAGTAGATTGCTTCTTGCTCTCAGCTAGTAGGCCGCTGATGCCCTGAGTTATGAAGACAGACGGTATTAGTGCCAGTACTTCAAGAATATCTTGTGGTAGGGCATTCCACAGGTTAATTATACCTGTTAAGCTTTTTCCTTTACAGCATTAGAGCCCAGTGAGTCTGGTTTGCCTCTATAAAAGACGGTTGTCATGTTACGTGCAATCCATTTCTCTAGCACAGACAGGCATTTTCTAAGATTAAGCTTTACAGGGGAAAAAAAAAAAATTATCTCAGACATACCCCTTTGTCTTAATTTCAGCCATACCAGAAGCAAATCCAGCTCTATTTAGACTTACTTTGGGGATCGGGGGTGATAGGGATTGAAGCATATAGTGCCCTAATCCCATTGTTTTCGTATCGTAATGCTCTGGAAATAAGATAGCTGAGGGATGATAGGTAGGTGCTAACTTCTGTATATTTATGATCCTAGGTACAGCCCTGAAATGCAAATTAAAAAGAACTCCCCCCAACAATCACTTTCTCTCTCTCTCTCTCTTATCCTGCATTTTCCGCAGCCTGAAAGATGTAAGTCATTAGATAAATGACTGCCAGTGGAATGCTATAGCTGTAACGTAAACTATGAAGACTAAATCCATACGAAAAAAATAATACATCCCCCAGAGAAAAGTTCTGCTTTTCACATTTAAATGTACTAGTTATCAGCTATTCCTGTTCACAGGGCATTAAAATACATGCTGTTTCCTAAGTCCTGATGCAGCTCTAACTGGACTCAAGCTTGGAGCTAAAATAGCACATATTTTACAAAGTGGTGTAATGTAAAACAGTCGTCTAAACATCTCTCTCCTTACTAGGTCTCTCTAGGGCTTTCTCCACAGAATCCTGCTTCTTCTTTACAGCGTCATCATTTATGTCTTTGTTTATTAGTGGAATGAACTTGTCAGTAATTGTATTCCCACCAGCCAGCCCCCGTCCCAGCTCCCTACACGCTCATCTCGCCGGCTGGGGTCGGCAACAATGGGGAGTGCTCCTGCCAAAGCCGTTTCAACATCAGCCCTTCAGCGTGCTGTGGAGCAAGGAGGTCGCTCCCGGAGCCTCGCCAGCGGCCTCCCAAGCCCAGAGGTCCCTGCCAGGGCTGGGCAGAGCCACGGCAGTCGTGTCCAGCCGCTCTGCTTCCCAGAAGTGGCACTGCTGAGGGTGAAGGGCACTTGGCAAGGAGGTCACTGTGCAGGCTGAGTGCCCTGCTCTCACACACACGCACACGGACCTGACCCAGCTGGAGGGCTGCAGGAGGTGCCCGGTGGGACTCCCAGGACAGACGGATGCCGTGTGGCTTTGCAGATCAAACTCCTGCAGGTTTGCTAGGCTGTGCAGCTGCTGGAAGCGGCTTTAAGACCCCAAACTCCAAGACATCAGGGTGGTTTTCAAGTGCCATGGCTCACCTTCTGATCTCACCGCTCTAACTCACTGGTTTAACTCATACATCCCCTAGAAACACCCCGCAGTCAGTCTGTCCTTCGAAGCAAACACCACTTATTTCCTCCTGCTATTTTTGCTTTTAACTCACAGCTTCAGATTTCAAGGCTGCAAGGATGCTTGAGTCTTACTTTGAGTTCTGCCAGAGATTTCCTTTGTGATTTTTAAGTAAACCCCCTTAGGATCTGGCCAGCTGGGGAAATTAGCGACTAATAAACTCTTGCATGAAGTTGCAGGGGATGAGCTGCTCGGCACAGTGCCCTGTGACTCTGCCCCTCTTCTCCGAGGGGATTCACCGTGCGAACGGCTCGCTGCGGGTTATGAAGTTGCTGCATGTCAGCTGATCCATGGTAGCTGTCTGTCCATGGCAAATGTGAGATAATTTAAAGGAATTTAATCCTTTTTCTTTGCCAGTCCACATGATGAGTTCGTGCAGGGTGGGTAGTACACAGTAAATTCACACCGTAATTTACTGTGTACTAATTTCCCCAAGCTTTTAATTTCACAGTGTCTCAGTTTCCTCATCTGTAAAAGAGAGATAATAAATACTTTCCTTTCTGGCAGGAGTGCTTGAGATCCTTCAGCAGTAAACATAAAAGCAACCATTTTAAAATAGTTACTTACAGAAACTTAATTTTCAGTGTAAGCACTTATTTGTGCCTGATCTTCTACTACAGTAGCATGAGACTAACGATGGGAAGCAAATAAAATCTGAGAAGTAAATAACCCTGATAATGTGAAAAATAACTAGAATGCTGACCATAATAATATTTATGTGCAACTGCGATTGCAAACATTTTTAAAGCTTTCTGTTTCTAAACACCTGTGATTCCCTTTAAAGTGAATGCACCTAAAATGGTGTATTTTCAATAAGGACACACTGGACTGTTTTCTTTTAAAAAGAACACCACATGTAAAGAAGGCCTAAACTTTGTATTTCTTAGGAGGCCCTTTTTTTTTTTTTCCTTTTTTTTTTTTTTTTAAAGGAGTGATGCATGATCAGACCCAGAAAACAGTGTGGTTTTTATTTCAGATTTTTCTAGACTGCAATAGCCCAAGGGTCCATGCTATAAACTGGAGGAGTTTGACGAGACCAGTTTTTAAGAGCAACATGGTAAGGTTTCTGTTTCTGATTGGAATGTTTGTTTTAAACTTTTCGTTTAGGGGAACATTTCAAAACTGGTCACAGTTTCAGCAATGGCTAAATTTACCTTGCAATCCCAGTTCCTGAGATTTGTCTTATTCTTTCTGGTACAGCTGAAACATCAAGAAAGGATCATTTGGCTTTAAAAAATGTTCCTCATGCTGAAATTATGAGTACAGAATTAAAACTTAAAGACTGTTGAGGTCAGGAAGCAAAAGGAAAACCAGGAACTTTATTCATTAATATCCATATACTGGAAATTCTGATTAACATATAAAATAGAGACCCTTGAAACTTGTGTATATGGATATGTCTTTTTTTCTTCAACTGCTGAAGAAAACTTTTAGATCTGCTCCTGCTCTACTAACAAAGCGGTTTAAAAAGCAGTTTAAATTGAAAAGCTTTCCATTTCCTCCTTTTAATTCTTCAGGTATTCCTAAGTGATATTTCACGCAGGCAAAGAACAGTTAATTTCAATCATCGCTTGCCTCCTTGAGAGTTTTACACCGTGGTGCAATTTCGCTTCGTTCTTTGTCGTGGAACTCAACTGCCCTCCACTGGATGAGAAAGGCAAAAGCAGGCTTCCTTTCCACTGAAAAAAAAAAAAATCACGGCCAAAAAAAAAAAAAAAAAAGTACAAACTTGGGGTGTACTTTGTTCATTTTGTTTGTTCTCCTGCGTCTCCCCAGCACAAAGAGTCCCCGGGGTTAGCACGACTGGAGTTAACAATTCTGAGAAAATACAGTTGCCAAGAAAATAATTTTCACTGTGTCCTGGCCAAGTGGCCGTAATGATGACTGTCATTTAACCACAACATTTAAATCCAATATTTCTTCCTAGCGCTATGAAGGGAAAGAGGGAGAGAGAAGGAAACTGTTTTGGGGGGAATGGGTAGTGGTCTCAGTTTAATCCACTTTATTGCAATTTGTCGTCCTGAGAGCATGGGCTCTTAGACTAAAAAGCACACAGGAGTCTCCTTTGACATGCTTATGTAAAGGCTAATGTTCTGAAAAACTCATTGAAGTTTAAATAAATAAAGTAAAATCTCTAAGTGTTGACTGCAATAGCCCTAGCAGCAGCAGCAAACAGGATGGCTCCAGCCAAAGATCTTGTCCATCTGCCCGACATTTTGATGCCTCAGCTGACTTGAATTAGGAGAAAATAACTTGGAAGGTTTTTCACTCCATCCAGCCCCAAGTTAAAGGAGTCCTCTGAAGCAGTGGATCACATCACATAAGCTCATGCAGGGAGCTCCTGGTTATGCTCTTGGTGGCTTTATTAGAAACACAGCGGTGGATCTGGGCAGTACGAAAGCCATCCGGGGAGAGTTACAACACCTGACCTCTTTTTGCAAGGAGCAGAAATATTTGGGTGCAAGAGAGGGAAAATATAAATAATAAAAAAAGCAGCTGAGAGTGCTTCACCATTCCTCGTACCTAACGTCACCGTGCCCTCTACCCCCAAACACACACACCTCCCATGCACCACATGTTGGAGTGAACTTTTGCTCCTCAGAAAATGGGACGACACATTTTCCCGTGCAGGCAGATGAAGTTTCCCTCCAATTCCTGCAGCTTGGAGCTGAAGACTGCTGTGTTCAATAAGGTTTAAGATCTCTGGTGCCTTGAGATTTAGCTTTTTGCTGCTGGTGGGGCCCTTGATGGCTGAGCTACACAGTACTAGTCTGATTGCTGCTCCTCATCGCACTCAGGGAAAGCAGAGCTGGAAAGTTGGGTAGAAATCTCTTTTACTGCCTTCCCTGCTGAAGGAGACTGATTTGTGCTTTCCTAGCTTTCTGCAAACGCCGCAGTCCTTGTGTAGACAAAATCCTACCAAAGTAGAGGTTTAGTTTGCCTGGTGAAGGACTGCAGGATTTGACCTTTGGAAGAGTGTGCTAAGTCCTTGCAGTTTTGATTTTGAGTTTCAGCTTTGGCCTGGAATAACAATGACTGTGAGGGAAGCAATAGGTTATGAGCTGGGTGAAATGATACCTGCTTCTTGCCAGAAAAGCTAACTGGATTTAAGCAACTTCTGTCTTCGTTTTCCTTTAAAGAAATAAATAAAGATATTCAAACTTCCCATATGAACTGCAATAATGAAAATATTGTGCGCATTAATTTGTACGGGGGTCAGTGAGTCTCCCCAGCTCAACGGTTTTCAGAGTGCATAGTAAGCCCATAAAACATTTATTTTTCATAATTTATGAAGCATTACATATTGTGAGTCCACAATGCCAGCTGACGTAATATGCAATAAATTTGAAATAACAAAACATTTCTCATGTATTTTCCTCCTGATGTGACAATGTGGGACATAAATTTAAAAGAAAGTTGCCTTAGAAGACAAAGGCAAGGCAAAAGAAAAGAATGCTCTTAAATCAATAAATATTCCTATTCCACCAATCACTTACTGAGCCGTTCCCCTGCTCGTGGCTGCGGCACTCGTCTTTTTGAAGCCCCTTGCCACCACTGCTTCAAAGCTGGAGCAAGAGGCTGCCAGGGAGAGTGGCAGTCCTCCTCCGAGCCGAGCACTGTGAGCTGCAGGGCTGGCAGCAGCATCGTAGCACGAGCATGTCCAGGCCCTCCTCTGCCGACCAGGAGCCGTCTCCCTGCGTGTTCTGGGCACAGTTGGAGCAGTCCTGCGCTGGAAAAAGCTCCTACCGAGGGCTGGCAGGCATGGGGGGGGGGGGGGGGGGGGGGGAAACAATAGTGCGTAAAGGTAATTGCCCTCCGAAGCAATTATCATCCCCTTATTCCCAGGGAGAGGAGCAGTAAGGGTCTTTGCACTTTTGAAGATAACTTTCTGGTGGTCCTTTGGTATGCATGTAAGCATGTAATTGTAGGATTATAATACAGAGCACTGAGTAAAACTCACCTACAGGACTATGAAAGCCAGCTGATAAATTCTCATGTTACAGAAGATGTGTTGCAGGCTGAAGGCTGAGACACACAGATGTCTGTAAAATTGTTAAGCGACGCCCACCAAACAGCGAGGACCTGGTGCTCAGCACTGTTTGCTTTTGTTTGGTCTTGTTTTCTTCTTTGCAGTACACCAAAACAAGGTCTGCTCGAACAAAAAGCAAGGAAGGGAAAAATTGTGGAAGTTATTTGACCACAGAACAGAAGGGCAGAGAGTAAAGCAGTTCAGGGTCTTTGTCTGAGCTCACTACTCTGACTGTCCTTATAAATAAACACAAAAATATTTATCGGTAACATAAAGTGTGTTTTGCAATGAAAAAATAACCTTTTAAGAATAAATAAATAAATAAATAAATAAAATTAGTGTCAGTATTTAAAGGGTTTTATCAAACTTTACACCAGAAGACCAAATGGGAAGGAAAAAAAAAAAAAATCTATGTGAACAAATCTCATCAGAAGTGACATGAAGTTCAGCATCTCAGAGGCTGGTTCTGCTTGGGCAGACACAGCACGTCCACCACAGCCGTGCGTGCAGGGACATCTACTGGCAGAACAGCCAGAGCGGGCCCTTTCCCTTGCTGAGTACAAAAACTCCAGCTTTGCATGAAAAATCAACAGTTTCAGTGGCAGCAGCAGGTTTTGCCTAATCCAGTAGGAGGAAGACATGCAGGAAAGCGAGCAAATGAGACTGGCTTGTCCCAAGGGTAAAATTAAACTTCAGATCCCAGGGTGAGGTGTCCTTAGCTGAGCAACCCTGGCTGCAAAACTGTTCCAGGCACACAACGACCATTAGAACTATTGCCTGTGGAGGTGATAGAGAAGGATGCTAGGCACTTTCTGAACCTCCACTTTTCTAACACTCCCTCTACCCTCACTCCTGCTGATTTGGCCCCGTGCACAGAGGGAGCAAGTATAAGGTATGAACCCAGCACACCATCAAGTTCTCCTGCAGTAGCACGGGGCACAGCAATGAGATCTCTCTGTTCTTCCTTCCCTCTTCTCCAGCAGCAGATACCTCGGGCAAGCAGCCGAAACATTGTCAGAAGCAAAAGGCTCCTTGCCTCCTCTCTGCCCTTTAATAAAACCACAGGAGACAAGACATATTTAATCCCTACTGGAAAGATATGTACAGTGAACTGATTAGATAGAGCAGGAACCAGGCTGACCCTTACATTTGAAACACTGTCTACCCTTCTCAAGACTGGATGAGGATCACAAGCCAGGCAGGCGGAGAGCGAGAGGCTACTTAGAAGTGTTTGTTTTTCTCATCTCCAAATCAAGATGAATTTCTCAACTCCTTGTAAGAGTCCTGGTTCTCTAACTCATAAATGGAAAGAAGTGAGCTTCTTCCCCCTCCTTGTCTTCTCTCTCCACATACTGTTTTCTGCCTTCAGGGTATCTGTTCTATACTTCCAAAAAATCCATCTGGTTATTTTACTGTAACACACTTACCAGAACTGTAAAATCATAGGAAAAAAAAACATTTGAAAAGGACCTCCGGGGGTTTCTAGGCCAACCTCCGCTTGAAGCAGCTTTAACATCAACACTAGATCAGGTCGGTGATGGCTTTGTGTAGATGATCCCTGAAAGTCACCAGGGAGCGAAATCCCACCACTTCCCTGAAAGACATGTCCTAGTTCTGTACTGCACTCTGGGTGAAGAAGTTTAGTTCTAGCTTTAAACACCAGCCAGTAATCTCGAGGAGAAACAAACAGTCATTAGTAGTTAAACACAGTACAGCAGTAGACTTGGAGGAATAGTCTGGCAGACCCTTTATATCTTCCTATACTCCTGCCTAACACTACGTGTTGGACACTAAGGCTCAGCCAGGATGGGCATAGCGCCACAGACTAATTGTCAGTGTATTTTAATGAATAGATCGTCAAAGGCTCCCTCTGTGAGCAGATGTTTTGGTACTTGACTTTCTTCTTGAAGCTATACAAAAATAAATCAGTACCTTCTTAAAGTCAACTCTGATTTTATATGACATATATGAGATGAATCCCCTACTAACCTGTCTGTTTCATCAACTAGAGATGTTACTTAAGTTAAAAACAGCTGGCACAGCTGGGGTACAACAAGTTAGACCTGCTTCAGAAGAAGCCTTCTGCCCTGTGACTAGCAGAACTTTCTGTTTGAATAATGTAGTTTCCCTTTCTGGGAAAATAGAAATAGAACTAAGCAGCAATGCTCAAAGTCCAGTTTGTACCTAGATTTCAAATTGCCCACTGGATTACTTATACTTGAGCTTCAATTCAAACTGTGTTTACCTCCAGCACTCTCCCAGAGAAAGGCCAGAACTGGATTTAATCTGGGCTTCTATCTATCACATCTTTATCAAAGAACATGGGAGTAAAAAGGCCAAGATGTCATGAGAGATCGGGCAGGAGAGCTGGGAAACAAAGAAACATGGAGAAGTTTTGATGGATACACTGACAACGAGATATAGTCCTACGATTAGACTCCTATAAATACCTTAGACATGTGATATCTCCAAGTCCCATCTCAGTGCCATCTACCCCGAACATACTCACCCTCCCTCTGATTACAGAGGGGTTTCAGCAAATGTGTTATTACAGGCTCTTCCCAAAGGCAGTTGTTGAAATCCAGGCAAGTGATTCTTTAGAAGTAAACCTCTCCAAAGTCTTTCACCCAGCTGACATTATGATGATCAGAAAATAATACATATGTGTATATTCCCTACAGTTCTACACTTCATTTAAAATGTTTCACCTGCTTTTCTTTTCTCCTTTTCTTTTTTTTTTCCCAGTCATTACACAAAGTCTGAAAGATAAAAGAGGGAATTCATTTTGTTACTTTAAATACTTATCTCAAGCTCTCAGTTTGACTTCGTCAAATGCACGCAGTATGCTAAAAAAATGCACAAGGGAAAAAATCCCAAGAATATAGCTAAAAGATTGTAAGGAAAAAAAAAAAGGCAGAAAACAACAGCAGATCATAGAAGTAGTAGTGTCTGAAAAATGAGAAACAACAAAAAAAGCACAGAGCTATAGCATGGTAGAAGAAAAAATAAATATACCACATAATTTATTGCAGGGAGAGTTCTGAAGAAAATGTCTTGTGAAATAAATATAATGCTCATGAGGACAAGAGATCTCATTCATATCCAATCTGTCTTGTGTAAAGAACTAGGCAATAATGTTCAAGTAAGTGAGTCACTGCGAGATCTCCCAGTTCGGCTGAAGATTGCTCAATAGAAATAATAACAAGCCACAGAAAAAAGACAGTGTAAGTACAGGTGGGAAAGAGATACAAACTCAGAGCAATAAGTACATACAAAATATCGAGAGATTGCAGTACAATGTAAAGGCATGATGTGTGTTCTCTGTCTTACAGACTACTTTTCCTTCTGTGCCTCTGTGACAGTGAAGATCTGCTGGAGAGCCCGGGCTCACAGCCTCCCTCTGTTCGTGCTCAGGATGGCACAGACATAGGCAAAGAGGGCTAGAGGGTGACTTATTTATGGATCTGGGGTCAGGACTTTCTCTGTGAAAGGTCTTTGACTCTCTAATCCATTCCTCACAGCTAGCCACCGAGGCTCAAGCCCCAACAAACACCAGGAGCCACCACCAACCTGTTGGAGGAGCAGGGGAACCCATGCCAAGCTCTCTGCAAGGAATGGTGGCTCAGGGCTTAAGGGTTTAGATACGTGAATGATACAGATTTACCACACAGTAGCTACACCTCATATTTAGTGTGTGCTCACTTAGTCCTCCAGAGCCAGGCTGGGGTGTTGAAGCAATGTCCAAACAGGGCCAGGAGCACCCATCACCATGCAAAGGGCTGCAGCCACGTCAGCAGAGCTCTCCATCCAGACCAGTGCACCCTTGAGGAGATGCTGTCCTAGGGGGTGCAGGAGCAGCATGGCACAGCCCCCGAGCTGAGACTACCCAAGCATAGCATGCTGGCAGATTGGCCTGGGGTAACTGGCCAGCAACGGCGCTGCCCTGCGGGCACGGTAATGCCACCCACTTGCAAAGCGGCACAAGCAGCCTGCCAGCGGAGCCGCGTTCAGCCTGCCTACACACAGGGGCTCTTGCACAGTGCCTACAGAAGGTGTCTGGGCACCTTGTGCAGTCAGAGGAGAAAAACACATCTTCAGCAAGTGATTCATCGCTCTCTAAAATCTGAGCCTTGTGGGAGCATTTCGACATACCCAAGTTCATTTCCTCCCAAAATGCAGCAAAACAAGCTTTTATTTATTTTTTTCATTAACTGCTTCTCACTAGTCCCTCAAAAATATTTGAAGGGAAGAAAGAAAAAAGAGAAGGAATTGCATATCTTTGATGCAAAGCTGCCCTGGCTATGGGCTTTAAGCTTTGGCAGGGGCGAGGTGGGAAAGGAGAGAAGATTAATGGGATGGCAGTAGGATCCACTGATGATTGCATCTGAACAGAGATTTTTCCAGCCCAGGATTACAGGTCTAGAGCAGGAATCTCCTTGAGACTGCTGGTTTTTGTTGCTGCAAATGTTTGTACAGCCAGGCTAGGATGCAGTAGGAAGACTGTTTTGTCTGTTCTTGCTTCCTCCTCTTCCTCCGTTGCTGTAACTGAGGCAGCACGGAGACAGCAGCAGAAGTAATGCAAAAACCAGCTGTGGGGAGAGGGCAGGGAGTACGCAGGGGATGGGACTGGGTGGACGGGGACAGGGCATCATCCTGCAGCTGTGTGACACCTGCAAAGAAATCATCCTCACCCTTGGCAAAGTGATGAAGAACGTTTCCCAGCTCAGGCTGCCGGCTGGCCCAGCACACTCAGGAACTCCTGGTAGCAGGCTGAATTATCAACTTAAAGATTAAGGTTTTATAACCAAGAGTGTTTCAAGAAAAGGAAAAAAAAAAAAAAGTTATCAACTCAAATTTGAAAAACATCCTCTTGTCTGCACGGTTGTCCTTTTTCAATCTAAATTTGGACTTTTGACTACTTTGATTTTTTAGGGTATAAGGGTGGGAGGGTATTTTTGTAGAAGGTAACGTATATCTGAAGTGATACAGATTGGTGCTAGAGCCAAGATGATGTTATGATGTCAGAACTGTGAGGGGAAAGACTGAGAAACAGAAAACAACAACACCACCTAGGTGACCTGAGCAAGGTTAGAGCATGAGTCAGCCACGGAGGCAGGCAGGGAACCCACTTCTGCTCTCCAAGCCACAACGCCTGTGCCTTGGATTTCACTAGCTGCAAAAAAAAACACCACCAACAAGGATCCTTGGAGAAAAAAAAAAAAAAATGGAAAGAAAAAAAAAGGCATTCCCTTTTCATGAACATTTGTTGTTCAAAAAAGTAGCAGTTCAAACTGCTACTATGGAAAATTTTGCCATGGACTGTATGTGCAAAGAGCACAGTGGATGATAAATAACAGGCAATGGAAACATTGCCTGTAGGTGTGACCGTGTCTGTTTTAATTGAAGGGATGCTCTTCAGTGGGGCTCCCATGGCCAGCTGAAGGAGTCAGCTTGGGGCTGTGCCTGCTCAGTAGCACAGGCTGCCGTGGCCAGTGTGAGTACAGCAAGTAAATGTGGTGATGGCAATTAAACAGACACACCGATGGCCCTGAAGCACTTGCTAGCAAGGAAATGTGTTTGCAGCTCCGCATCAGCATGCACGAAACTACCTAAGCTTCAGACTTTTCAAATACAATTAATGTGTCTTTCATTTCATAACTCTGTAAGATCTCCTAGTCTGTTCTTCAGCCATTGCAAATGTTCACCTGGCAGGGGATAAATTACTTTGCTCTGTACACGAATTTTGCCTGGTCTTATTCTTTTACACTTCCAATGCTAGGGGACATATCTTCAATTGGTGTGAATTGGAATATCTCAGCTGAAGTCAATAGAACTATGAAAGCATACACAATATTCAAGAAATTATTTCAAGACATTAAACTTAACAGTCTGACTCTTGAAATCATGGAATTAAATGAGAGCGAATCAAACAAGACCTCACAAATGTTTAAAAGAGATGTTTCTGACTCCTATTTATAACAAAAATCCCAACACCACCTTGCACAAGTGATCTGAATGTGGACCGAAGATTCCAAAAGCATGGGGAGAGGGGGAGCAGCAATTTTTAGCATCTTGATTTTTTCAGACTGGCTTCCTGCTGTTTGAACGCTCTGTGATGACAATACAAACAGTAGCTCATTTCTCAATCAAATTCCACCCACATCAGTGTGTCACATTTGTGCATGATGAGCAGGAAAGGGGTGGTGATGGGGCGTTATATACCCAGGGGCATGCATACACACATGACACAGGTACGGCAAGCCCCTTTTCAAACCTTATTGCCTTCATTCTTGTCCTCGATACAGGGCTGGATCAGCAGGGAAGGAGGCCACCAAGTCCTCCGTGACAATACCATACATAAAAAACTTTCTCCACATCCTCCAAATCTTTTAAAAAAATCAGAGGCAAAGATTTATACACTTATGTATTTGATAATACTTGACGATATGGCTCTGAAATAAATCCAGCAACGGTGATATTTTCATTCTCGGCAGAAGGGGAAGTGAACCAGAGTGCCCTGATGTCCCCCCAGCCACCCGGGGCAACCACTGGAGCTGAGCTTCGAGACCCAGCTCCCCTCATTCAGCCACTGTACTGGGATTTTTCAGGGCATAATTGCCACATCGGTAACGATGAGACGTTTTTACATGACTGAGAGACTGCTCTAGGTGCCCAGCTTGCAGGTTACATCTCACCTGCAGGAACTTAAAAACTATATGGACATTTGATTTCACGATTCATTTAAAGTGATCCAAAATGCTGCTTTGAAGCTCCCCTTCCCCCTTTGCACCTGATGGCTGCACAGTGAGCAGAATTACCCTCAGCACGTCACAATCCAGTGGACAGAGATGGTTTGTAAAAGCTGATAAGCCTTGTTAGGGTTGGCAACTTTACATGAACTTCAGTGATAAATACTGCATTTGTGAAATGCCAAATACTGCTGGAATGTTGGCGTGAGCACGACAGAGATTACTGCTAATGTGGGAGCGCGTAGGTACACTGTGCAGTAAATTACAGCCGATATGCATCCACTTGCTGTGAAAAATGTTGGATTTTTGAGCCAGCGGTATTTCCTATGGCACAGTAAACAGGGATCTAATAGAGCTAACAACTTGGATTTAAATTAACGAAGTAAGAATGATGTGACGAGGCTCCTGCATGACTACTGCGGGAAGCGATTGTCAATATTTGTTCATGGCTCTCGCTCATGCTTTACCTGCTCTGGTGAGGGTGTGTGTTTATGGACACATCCAACCAACGACTAATGACTAGAGAGCCTCCTTTTCCCTCAGTTTTAACAAAGAGATGACAACTCCAGTTACTAGCAAACTTTTGAATTCTTTGTCTTTTTTTTTTCCCCTTAATTGATTAAAAGCAATTTCAGAATGATGTCCTGCATGCAGATGAAAGCAAAGCTTGATGTTCTGAAGTGATAAACTTCTCTGTTTTGACCTGCATGATTAAGATCAAGGAGAATTTTGTCTGTAGTAATTAACATGAGACATAACTGTGAATGAGAACTTGCTGTTTTCAGTGACAATGTTGTCTTCTGCTTCAGGGCGAGACGCCCAGGGCCAGGATCCTGGGGATCCCCCCCCTTTGCTTCAGTCTGGCTTTTAACAGGCTGGGAGCTCTCTGTCTCTCACCTGGTGGAGAAGAGAACAGAGGTCACTCTCACACAGGAGCACAGCACTTCTGAACACAACTTGCTCCATCTTGTGAGATATTGGGCTAAGGGAAAATATTGATTGCCCAGAAAAAGAATAATACTGGTAGCTAGATTAAAGGTATTTCATGAGCACTGCCTTTCATGCTGACAGCTCTGCTGTAATCATTCCCAGCGTACCACTCTGCCTCTGTCGGTATTCATCTGTTGCCAATTGCCTTGTAGTTACTTGGTGAGTGTTAGTTGGGGACTCTTCTTTTGTTCCCTGGTTTTACAGCCCTCAAACACAAGGGATCCTGTGACTGAGATCTTGAATGCTTTGAGACACATAATAAATAATTGTTAGCTTTCCAATACCTGAACTATGCTTTGCAGTATCCTGAAGCTTGCATAGCAAGAAGATTACCGATATTAGCTAATTTGCTGTTGAGTGGCTTTCATGCAACAGACCCTGGAGATTTTGCTTATTTTGCCTTTTTTTTTTTTTTTTTTTGCATTTTATGGTTTTTGTTTTGTTTTTATTATTATTACTTTGTTTTGTTGTTGTTGTTTAATTACAGAATGGAAATCTACTGGATTTAATCACCAAACTGACCAAGCCATAAAAATAGACTGAACTGGTCTAAGGCTACTTTATCAGTGTGTAGAATGACTTGCACTACTGTCTATGCTACATCCATTCTGTGGAAAGAATTTGCATCTTCAGACATATCATTTTGTCTTTGCTCACCAGATTGACATTTTCTACACAAACTACTCTGCATGAATGCAGCAATCCCCACTTTGTTCATATTCCCTTTCTTCTGGCTCGTGCCTGGTGCAAAGTGAGCAGCTCCTGAGATCCTGCCCCTAGCTAACATTAACACCAGCATCTGCAGTGCTGTGTAGGATAAGAGAAGTATCCTCCTTGCCCTTCCCCGTTTAAAACTTTATCATCACCAGTACCAAAATAACAATGCAATCAAAAAACACTGAAAGATGCTCTTGCTGGTAGCTGACGTGACCTCCAAGCTCAAAAAAAACCCACAGCACCCCTTTCTCCTGCTACTTCCCTACAGCCTCACCCACAGTGCCCATCAAACAATTACTCACAAACCCCATCTGTCAACACTGGGGTCTGCAGTTCATGGAATCTGCCTGGCCACAGTGTTGGATTACTGAGGCTCTCTGTAAACAGAGGTACTTTGAATGACTCATCTCTTACAAATTGCACAGGGAAAATGAAGGCTACAGGAATGAGTGACATAATTGTAAGACAACAATTACAAAGGCCCTTCTTTCACTTACCCTGACACTTTCCAATGAAGCTAGAGTTTCACACACAGTGCCAGGGCTGATCAAAGCTCCTTGTATATTTTTTTTTCTTGCTTATTTGCTAGGTATCCTTGATGATAAGCAAATTTGCATCAGGGTGGCTTAATGCCTCACAGTCCTGTATGCTGTGAAGTCCAAACATTCCTCCTTCAGCAGAAGTTGCTGACATTGATACTTAATGTGAAGCCTGAATAAATACAAACTCTGTTTTGCTGTCGTTGTTCTGTTTTAACATATTCTCAATTTAATGCCCTCCATGCATTTCCTTATCCCACCCTCACCCCCCCACCCCCCAAAAAAAAAAAAATAGTACCTCGAGGCTCACCAGTATGAAGATGTTGGGGAAAATCTTGCCTCTGCCTTGCAGTCTATCTGGTTATGTCCTCTCGAGGTAGCACTTCTGTATTTCAGTCCTATCCCTGGGAAGCAAAGGTCACAGTTAGACTAAGTGTCCAGATGTCAAAATAAAGGTAAAAGGTACCCCATTTGTTTAATAGCAGTTGGAGTCCAGACACACATTTGGGATCCAGTGATGGTTCTGGTGGGTCATACATTCCATCTACTTGTTGTGTTTCCTATCTGAACACTTTGGACTCTAGCTAGATGCCACCGTGCTGGAGGATGAGAGCTGTGTGTAACAAATAAGGAAAAAATAGAGAACATGGTAACAAGAAATTGTGTTGGCTTCATGCGTAATGCCCTAACAACTTCTTTTGCTCACACGGAAAAGATATGAGACTTTTGTAAAGTAGAAGTCAGCACCACCAAGGGCTTAATTATGTAATGAAACATTCTCAAAGCCCTCACATTAGCTCACTGATGCTTAGTGGAAAAGGCATTACCTAGCAACAGTCACTAACAAATCACAGGAAAAATAATAGAGATTATATGCTACATCATTCTACAGAGTCAAAACTGGTAGCAAGGTGTGCTTGCCCTTTCACTTCATGTGCAAAAAATCTATTGTTTACAGGTGTGAGGGGGAACAGATGCACTTCAGAGAAAGACAGGCCAGCTAATCTTTCATTAAAAAGTGATATATAAAAGATGCCCAAAGATAGTGAGGCTTGTTAATCTGGCCAGAGACAGCAGACTGCAGCACAGGTATGATATGAGAAAAATGACCTCTTCTTTTTTCCTCAGAGAAGTTGTTCCTCGTGTGTCATCCGTTCTCAGGTGCTTAATTAGAAGGATGAGCTGCTGTTTTAAGCGCTGGCCACGAGTCCTGCTTTGAGCTGCCCAACTCCAGTGCCCTGTGTGTGGCTCGGGCAAGTTCCATCAGAAAGTCTGGCAATACCTTGAGCACCAGGCTTTGCTGCATGGTGCCTCTGCATTCATTTCCCCCTTACTTCTGTGCACTACAGTGGAAGAAACCCTTAGAAACTGCAGTGCAAAGGACCACACCAGCATTTAAGACAGTTATTAAAACCAACCCCATATTGAAATGCATCTAGCAAAGAGAGAGATGGGTTTTATTCCGAATTATGCTTTGTTAACAAGTTGTTAGCTAAGTTCTCACTCCAGAATATTTAGAGCCAGCTAAATAATATGTGTCAAATCATTGATCTGACAAGTTTCACAACTTTTTTTTTTCCACTTTAAATTTCAAATATCTATTCAAAAAATAGCATGTTTGGTTTTTCGCTCAGCTTTAATTACCAGCGACAGCAGGGGAGGGAGAAAGAACAAAGCTGAACGCACAGATCCCAGAGGGAGTTTGCCATCTCTGACCACTAGGGGAAAAAAAATTTGCACACAACATCTCCCAACTTGGAAACTGAGCCCACTTAGCACAAAGGCCCCAGGAAGAGGCAATGCAGCCTTTATGCTCTGCTAGCATCCCTTGAGCTTACTTTGTTGACTCCAGCTGTAGCTGGCTTCTATGGCAGAGAACCTTGTACAACGGGATTATTAGAGGCAGAAGTTCTGCAAGGGTGCGCTGTTGGATCTGTTGGATGTGGTATGGCTGGTACTGAGGAGAAACAGAAACGCTGCAGCACAGAGCTACACTCTTTATTCAGAAAACAGTTCAGAGAGGTGGCATAAAGGCACAGGACTGTGATTTTGGGGGTGAGACTTGCATATTTGCATATACGCATATAGACACACATGCCACACATCTATAAAGATCTGCAGTATTAAAAAGTAAAGTTTTTCTGGTTGCCCTGTGCAATACTCAAACAGTTAGCAGTAGCTCAGAGCTGGCATGTGAGAAGCGATTCCCCATCTCTTCTCATCTCAATTCTCAGTCCCAGACTGATGATGCTGTTAAAAGCCACATCCATGAGACTGCAACTGAGCCTATACTCTGGGCATCCTCCCCTATTACAGAGAGAGGAGCAGGATTTCTGTGTGGGGCTGGGAAATAAAGGTGTATTTCCTAACTTAGATACCTTAATCAAGCATGCTTAATTCAGTTAAAAACCCCACAGTAGGCACAACCCTTTAACAAGTCTGGTTACGGTAAGTTTAGATAAGGCATAACTTGCTGTTAGCAAAGACCTGTGCTCTCTGACAATCCTTCCTGCTTTTGGAGGTCTCTGACCGAACAGGGCTGCTGTGACGATGGTGCTGCTCAGTGCACATGGAAGCAGCACAACTGGATTCCAGCTCCCTAGTAATTATCAGGTATACACGAAAGAGCCAATCAAGTACCCAAAAGGACAGGCTGCCCTCTGCTCCCCCCGGGTGCAGCTGGCTCCTTATTTCAAGTGCAATCTTAAATTACAAGGAAAAGGATTTGCTGCAGAAGCAATGTTGTTTGGTATCAAAAAAGATTCCTCCTTCCTTCTGCCCCCTCCCCCTGCCTGCTTTTCATGTTTTATACAAAACTTGCTGCTCTGAACACTCCTGGATTTTCTTCCCTTTTAATAATAAAGAAGTGAATCTGATGTCTCCCACTGATGGCTTCCTAACCTTCAAAAGCATGTGTTTATCATGAGTTTCAGCTATCCAAAATAGTTTTGACCTGAGGTTACAATGCAGGCTCAGACCTCTTCGAAGTGGGTTAAATGGATGATAAGCAAACATTTCATTACAACCCCTCAGTTGTTGTAAGGATGTGCAAATCCCCGAGAAAGATTTTCAGCATATCCTCCGGAGCCATGCGGTGCTTTGGACTTGGGAGGTTCACTCAATCAGCGCCCTGCTGTCACTTTGCCAGTGATGGAGAGGTGGACGGCCCCATCCTGCTGCCTCACCAGTGGCTCAGAGCTGCCTGCATGCAGCAGCCTGAAGTTTCAAGCCTCCTGCTAGCTCCACCCCAAAATTAGTTTGGACAGCACTATGCTGAGTCCATCGATTTATTGCTGGGCTTTGTCTCAGGTGCAAGTGGTCCAGCACAGACTATCACTTCTGCAAGGTGAATAGGCACTGCTGTGAAAGCGACACTCATTTTACATGTGGCTTATAATAAAATAACAGAGATGACGGTCCTAGTGGCTAAATGCATCCCCATTCTAAATCAACACAAACACAAAGCACCATGTACGTTCCCCTCTCTCTCAGCTCAGTGTCTCCTTCATGATTTTATCCAAACAACTTCAAAGACCACCGCTCACATGAATCCCGAGCTGTCTGGCCAAGAATCATGCCCCTTTTTCTCCCCTTTCCCACTTCTCTTCTACATTCACCCCAAACAAGAACCTGAGTTAATTAATGAATTAATCAATAACAGAGAAAAGTGAACCCTGAGAACATGCAGTGCACATCTGAGATGGGCACCTCTGGTGACTGGTTACAGCAGCACAAGGGATGGATGAGGGCAGACCTCTGCGTGCTTGCTCCATGCCCTTACCAAGCCATGCCCCTATATCTGCTCAAGTAGGGAGGAAAGAGCTGATCCAATACAACATTAATACAGATGCACAGGTTCAGCTGTGACTGCGTGTGGCCAGCTCAAGGGTCAGGCAGACACTGGGCCAGGTTGTTTCTTCCCTGGGTTGTGTTAAACTTGTTGCCTGAAAATGTTTAAATCTACTCTGGAATAGAGCAACATGATTTTCTTTCTTTCCCCAAGGCAGTTGATATTCTAAGGACCCCTACCTTTAGCTGCCAGGTTCTTTGTTCAGCCCACTGACAGCCACTTTAAGACAAGACTCGGGTAAGTACATGAAGAATATTGCACTACTGCCAGCGAAGGTTCCCATGTCCCTAATTCCACCCTAACTGCACCAAGGCTATCAGCAGCTCTGCTCTGTGACAGCATGAATGACACGCTGATACAGCTGTGTCATCTTGCTCAGTTTTATCTGTCCTCACCAATTACCAGCCTCCATACTACTACTTCTTCAGCCCAAATTATCTCTGGTGTAGGGCTGTCCATAGCAGTGCCAGGTACAGACTTTTATTTCTGTTGGTACCATTGGGATGAGCATGGATTTACCTATTCGTGCAAAGAAAAATGTGCAGGGATACGTCTAATTATGCCTTGCTAAGTACGAAATGTCCTTCTATTTAGCAGATGCTTGGGCCCTACTTTGACCTAACACTGACTGTTTCAAGTAAACTGCCAGCAGCCCCGTCAAACTGTTGTGGGTAATTTGGAGTATGAAATGTGTTAAATTATTCAAAAAGCTGAATAAGCATAAACAGGCAGTACAACAGGAGAGATATGCATATCCAGCGATGCTGGTGTGACATTTAATACATCATATTAGCACTCCTGTTAGTACAAAGAGCTGGATGCCTAGCACAGCAGCCTGCAAATTCACAGGCAGAACACAATGTAACTGCATTTTGCCCCCTATAGCCTTCCTCCAACTGTTTCCCTTTGCAAAGCTAGATATGGCTCGCCTATAACCAAAGGTGAAAGTAGGGAAGCAAAATTTGATTCCTCCCTCAAACAGAAAGTGCAGCAGGTCAGGCTCACCCACCTTTGCTTCACACTGGCATCAATCACTGCGCTGATAGCAACTGTCTGATTTAGGGCAGGGGTGTAAATCAAATCAGGATCAGGCTAAAAACTGTCTGATAGTGGGAAGCAGACCCCTAGACAGACAAACTCTGCTCGGTAATAGAGCTAACGTGGCACAGAACACATGCAGGCTCATAACACATGTCTAGCTCAGAAATACATACAAATCCCCATGTCCTAGTAAAAGCTGACACTAATTCAAGACAAAACCCTACATTTTATCTACTGTGGAAACAGTCCATTATTTCTTATCCTTCAAAACAAAAAGCATTTTCAGGTTATGGAGTATTTCTGAGATCTCGAGGGATTACACTGCAGGGGATGAATGAGATGCTTCTGTAGTCAGGGTTTCGTGATGGTGAGCACCAAGGGGAAGTGATACTCTCTACTTTGAAAGCTTTTTCCCATTCTCAGGGAGAGGAAAAAAAAATGGAAAAAAAAAAATACCAGCACTGTGAAGTTTGGGCCTGGAAACCCAATCTTCATTGCTTGGTTTGTCAATGAAAATAGAAATAAAACCTTAAAAAAAAAAAATCCATAGAGCCAGCTCATAACAAATAAATGGAATGATCTCTCCTGAGAGCAAATGGAAGCCCTGGTGATGGAGTTAAAGCAGCCCGGACAAAGCACTCATGGATGTGAAAATACTGTCAGCCATATGCCTGGATCAGCAAGAGATGGACTAGCTGACCTAAAAGGCCTTTCCATGCCTTTTTACTTTCCCCCTCCATTTTTTTTTTCCCCCCTCCTTTCTCTCCACAGTTTTAAGGGGGCTGGGGGTATGATTACTTTGTGCATGGGGGAAGTCTGGGTGTAAATGGTTCTGAAGTTAGTTCCCTGGCTGCTAGCCACCTTATCATAGTCACCATTTTCTTTCTTTTTTTTCCATCTGTTTTGGTTTAGCTAAAAAAGTGATCATCTTCTAACAATTTTATAAGGCTGGAAGGGACATCAGTACATTTTGCCCACTCCTTTGAAACAAATATGTTGCAGTATGTTTCTTGGCTCTTCTTTTGCTTGGTTCTGAACTCCAGATAGTGATAGCCTTCGATTGCTGAGTCTACCTCCATGACAAATGTTTACTAGCTTTGTTATCACACGTGCTTTGTGAGAGTATGGGGACTGAAAACTACATAGCTCAGTTTTCAAAGAGTGAATTGGAACTTGTCAGATAGACACTTGTAAAAAAAAAAAATTGCAATCAGCCAAATTTTGTTCTTTCTGGAGAGAGCTATAGAAAAAAAATAAACACTATCTTGTCAAAAACATAACCTCTGCCTATAAACACAATGGAGATAGGCAAATATTTTGAGGGGAAATGTAGGTTCAAGTTTTAATCTTTAAACAAATTTTATTTTGCAAATATTTTCAGACATATTTTCCCAGGGAAATAGCCAGCTTGTATCAATTATTTAGGAGTGTTTGTAGGAAGCCAGCTTAAATTCATAACAAGAGTATCAGTTCAAGAAATGTGAATCTAAACATCAAGTCCAGTTAGTCAGGGAACAAAAACAAACCATATGACCTCTCAATCCAAATTAAACCCGATAAACAGCATCCAGAACCACCTACAGAAATTATGTAATAATTATTTGAAATTATGAGTTAATACAAACAATTGTTTGCCTTCTCATAAATATTTCAAAACCATAAACAGACAATAAACCCTTGATTCTCCATTTCCCCTGCTGCTTACAGTAGTCTTTCTGATTTAAGAAGGGTCACTTCTCTGAGCCAGCTTGAGCAGCTAAGGTCATACCCAAACTGGTAATGGAAAACCATTTTGTGAGCCCAGTTTAGAGATGGTGAAAGACAAATCCTTCCCCAAATAAACGTAGCATAGAAATCTAGTGAACAGCATTAACTATTTCCCACTGTGGAGTAGCACATAAGGTGCTCTTCTACTTATTGATATAGATGCAGTCCTGCTATAGGCAAAGAAGCCAAAGGAAAGCAGCGAAGGCAGTGAGACCACTGAGGACAAGCTGACATCACTTGGGAGCCAAAGTAAACTCAAGGATTCATCCACTTCCCAGCACCTCAGCAATAAAAATAAATCCCATTAACTTCCATCGCAATTGAATTCTCGCTCAGCTCTGCCACAGTAGCCCATTCCTATTAGAGAAAGGGCACATCAAGAGTGTTCTCTTGATCTCTGCTCCAGACATTACATGGCACCAGATGACATGCTCAGGCAGCAAGAGACCCAACAGGTTTGTGAGATCCAAGATTTCACTTCATAAAATTGGAGAATCTAGCTGGTTCCACACCGCAGCTGAGTCCCTATTCCTTGCTGACTTTATATGCAGCAAATCTATTGTACAAAATATGGTGGATTTGTTAAAGAAAATGCAGATTAGTTCCTTTTAAACATTTTCAACTACCAGCTAAATCAGGTCAACTCATGAAAGTTAAAACTGACAAACTTGCCAAATTTCTTTAATAGAGAAAAAGAACTTTAATAATCACTGCTATGATTTAATGTGGAAGAATTGGCAGGATAGGGGGAGATTGTTTCAAAGTGCCTTCATCCCTTCAAGGAATGTGACTGCTCCATTTTATTTTTTAACTGATGATCATTCTCACAAGCCCAGCTATTGTGTAAGTCACCTGGAACTGGTTTCAAATGTTTAACACTATATTGCAGAAGCCTTATTACATCTGGCCTCTCTGTAGCTCTTAGTTCTTCCTAATGAGTTCTACTTCAGAACATTGTTTTATTTGAAGGGGGATGTATTTCTTATACAATTTCTTAAATTTTCCTGCAAAGAAAAAACACTATCCAATGTTAAGCCCCCATTATTTCTTGATTTGCCACAGAAATAAAACTATTTGAGTCATTCTTAACCACAGTACATGAAATTAGGGCAAAGAAAAAGTACCACAGCTAAAAAACTGATTAACTCTCTCTTTTCTTCTTGCTTTACTGACATGGCAGATTTTTCAGTTAGTTTATCTGCATCAGAAAAGTTTTGCTCATGGTTTTCTTTAATTTATCAATAGCTGATCTCGGTAATGCTTGTATACACACTTCGTCTTGACTACAGGATCCCAAGAAGAGCCAGAGCTTGACAAAAAATACGGAAAGCTTTCACAACAGCCTTTATTAAACAACTTTCAGAGAGGTCTCGTTTTGAACTTTTCCTGTATTTAATGAAGACAAATCCAAAGTTGAATTGTCCTAAAGCACTTTCAGTTTTGCTTTCGACTTCTCACTCTCCTTTCTTGTTTCCCATCAGTGAGTGAATACAATAGCAGTAGGAAGCCAAAATACTCAATCATTGTGCCCTTTCAACGGTGTGTAATGATGTTGAAGGCTGCGTGCACTATTAGGCAATGCAGAGTAAATAAACCTCTCCATTAATATAATAATCTAGATTTTATGGGTCATTTCTGGGAAAATAGCACGCACGTCCCTGCAAGTTTTCCATAGGACCACACAGAATTATCATCATTTGGCAGAACCTTCTCTTTTGAGTCCTAGAACTGTCATTGTGAAACAAATCCCACTTTTCTTGTTGGCTGAGGTAGTACGGATCCACACTGAAAGCTCTCCAGGGACTCTGAAAGGTTTTTGTGCATGTAACAGCACATCTATCTAATTTGCAGTGGACTGCTCACTTAAGAACACTAACTGATAGAGATAAGCACAGGTTTCCAGTTTCTTACCTGGAGGGCAGTGGTTAGGTGGTTTATAGGCAAGATGACCTGACGCTACTGCCAACTTCATCCTCTTACTCTGGGTGCTCACATAAATGTCTGAAGTTGTACACATCGTATTAGCAGCCAGTTGAAATACTGGCCATGCTATCCATTCGCTTCCTTCACAGGAACGTGGTGGAAAGCAACGGGAATGTATTCAGTGCTTTCAGCATCTGAGTTCACTGGAATCATGCAGAAAAAGACAAGAGTGCAGCTCAACTAAAGTATTTCCTAATCATTTTAAAGATATTTCCTATAGTCTATTTAGACTATTTAAGAGTTTGCATCAAAGTAAATAAGCTACCATACCTGATGTGTGAACCCTCCAGATTCTTTACCCTACCTTTGCCCACCAGTCCTGTCAGGCACGGTGCAGCTGTCTCAGGTCACTTACGTACCCAATGGGAAGTTGCTGGATGTGGATATAGAAAAAAAGACACTACCAGTATAATCAGGGTAAACTGGGACCCCTGAAATCACCAGCTGAGCTGAGCATATTCTGAAGGAACCCGCGTCGCCACCAAGCACAGGGCACAGTGCTTTGATTTTCAGTTTCATTGTTCTCGGTAAGAACCTGGCCTGGGCCACACCAGGTTCAGATGGCATTTGGGCAGCATCGCTCTACAAATGGGTGAACAGGGGGTGACATAGTCTCACACCTGGGTACAAGGGAAAGATGCCACCTGTGAATTTTGTGTTGATTCCAGAAATTTTGATCAATCCCTGCTCCATTAATAAATGCAACTTTATCTACAATAAAACAAACTGCAAAATCAGCTTAGTACACTGAGCCTGTGCTCTGCTGATCAAAATAAATAGATAAAGCACTTGTGGTTAGTTTGAAAAAGTAACATCAGGAGGGTGAACATGGTACATGCCTGACATTTTTGCCATTCCTTCTCTACCACATGAAGACTACCCATACTTGTAAAAGAAGGTATTACAAACTATATATCCAAGTTTTCCATGATGCCAGCAATTGTTTTAAGCCTGTTTCTTGTGCCTTTTATCTCTCTTACAAATCTTGAAGGGAATAGGATTCATCAGTACACAAATGGCCTTTATTTCTGGCTGTTAAAAACCTGATGATGAGCAACATTTCCAAGGAAGAAAAAGAAGTCAATTTCCGAAGCATGTGCAGAGTTAATGTCTACAGTAATTGCGACTAAGTACGGTAGAGCAGAGATGTACTGCCAGCTGGAGCCAGGGATTAAAAAGGAAACATCTGTGCTGAGATTATAGGAACAGAGGAAGCTGTGGGAAGGAAGGAAGCGAGAATGCCCATGTAGGTCCACCTACCTCATTTGAACTTCTCCTTTTCCCCATGATTTTTTGTTTTCCTCTAGCAAAATTCTACATATTTACCATCCTGTGTGCAAAGAAAAGCCTGTCCTATTTCTCTGCTAATTGACCTTTGCCTTAGACTAACCTCATGACCACACATTAGCAAGATGAATCCTGAGCATTGGAATTTAGGTACACACTCACAACGGAGCAGGCTTTTAGGTAATTTGCTGAGCAAGAATGCCTTCAAGTGTAATGACTTGAGGTGAAACTTTTGGCTTCAACCAACTTACACTGAGTCTAACTTTAGGCATACAAGAAATTCCCTTATTCTCAGTGGTACTATATGCAAACTTAAATTTACACATGTTGAATTATTTAGTTAGTCTAGGAGCGAAATAAACAAGATTGCAGGCCAATAACAATATACCGCCCATTTTATCAGAACCTGAAAACATTTTAGATATTGAATACAGGATATATTCTACATTCAGCAAAATGTGCTGAAGATATTTCACCTTCAGATCTATTTTGTTTGTTTGTTTTTGTTTCGTTTTTCCAAGAATCAGAATCTTGTCCTTTCTTTATGAACCTTCTTATCAAAGTTCCTACTAAAATAATGGTACAAAGCCACAGGAGAAGTATTCTAATAAAATAATAAGAACGTTAGTCATTTGGAGATGTACGAAGGAAGATGTGAAACTTCTAAAACAACTTTACAAAACATGGCTAGCAAAAATGTATACACACACACACATTTAGCTATTTAGATTAAATTCTAATGAAACACTGTGTGTTGCTTTTATCCCTGCCAGTCTCCCCAAACTAAAGTTTCAGAAGTGCATGTTAGATTTGCAGAAATTGAATGCTGTACAAGACAGGTCAAAAAGAAATTAAAGATCTCTTTGCATTTGTGTTATTTATATATATTTTTTTCCTTTTTCCCCTCTCCTCCCTACTCCACTTGCCTTTGCACTCCTGTTCCTCAGGAGCTCTGGTGAGGTGAAAAGGCAGGGATGAATGCATTGAACCTGGGGAGAAGGAGGGAGGAGAGGAGGGAAAAAAAGCAAGAAGGAATTACTCCTTTCAAAAATAAATAAATCAATAAAAAAAAGCACAGAAGTATTACTTTAAAAAAAAAAAAATCCCAGAGCCGACACACACACTCCATTTCTACTAATCGGATTGTGATGTGTTTGCCTTTAATATGTGCAGCCAGCCCCTATGCCCGGCCTTGTGCACATGTCATGTCCTTTTAACATCAGCAGCCACTGGCCTGATTCTCAGACCCTGATAACATGTTCCCAAGTAGTATCGTGTAACGGGGGAGGAGGGGGAGAAGCTGGGGAGAGGAGCCAAGGCTGGCACAAGCGATCAGTGGCTTTATTGAAATGCTACAGACAACTCTCTTCTAATCGCCAAACCTTTCACTTAATTTCAATTCTTTGTTTTTTTTGTTGATATGTCAAACAGAGGCTACGCTGGCCATAAAACAAAAGGATGGATTCGAAGTAGGGCTTTTCCTTAATCCTCTCTGCTCCTTGCTCACTTGCTCATCCTGCTTTCAGCAGATTTCCAATATCATTAGTTTCTCTGGGTGTGTGCAATTTTCTGCTCCTTTTTGGAAAGGGAAGAGTTGAGAGGCTCAGGAACCTCAAAAACTTAAATGGGTTTAGAACAGAGAATTTTGGAAAGCTGTGATGGAATAGAACAAATCCTAAAAAAGGGCAGCGAGGCCACGAAGCCTGGACTCAGCAGAGGGGACATCTGCTTGCTCCATCCAGTCCCAGGCCAAGTTCCCATTTAACACTAGACTTTTGAACTAAGTCTTTCCACTTATTTAAGTCATTTTTAAAATAACTATATTTTTTTAGAATAAGTATTTTATTAGTAGTGGCAAGCTCGTTGAAGTGGATGAAGCCCAAAATATGCTCTACAGACCATGCTCTTGTAGCATTCATCTGCTTTTTACAGACAAGAAGATACCCAAATCCAGAGTCTCTATCTCTGAATTGTGAAACAATCCTGATCATCCTCCAAGAAGTTCCACAAGGTTTGAACTCCTTGGATACGTGGTATGAAGTAACATGCCACCAAAAGAAATGAAACCTAAAAAAAGGGTACAGTGGTCTTTAAAATTTCTTCTCCTTCTCAAAAAATCCCAACATCACCCTTGAATTACATTTGAATAATGTCCACCTTATTTTTAAACATGTAGATGCCTCTACACAGGTTAAATATCAAACTAAAACATATGTTGACTTCCTGAATGGTGTATGAGCAGAAATCAAACAAGACCTGGACACCACAGAACAGACTGCACACTTATTCTGGAGCCACATCCAGCTGATAATTTTGTCTCTTTCTTTTATTTTTTTTTTCCCCATTTGATTTGTAGAAAGTGAGCAGTGAAGTTTGTTTGGGATACATCAGCCTGCAAATTACACTGGACTTTGAGGTCTCACTGGTTGAATCTCTAGGGCTTATCTGAACTAAGTGCACATTGGGTTTGCTCAATGGAACTTTCTAAACGCAGTTTCTTACAGTGTTCCTGGTGTGACCATATCGGTGTGAATAAGAGAAACCTTCTGGTTCAGTGGAGATACAAGTTTGACTGCAAAGTTATTCTGTCAAAATCCACAATGTTTCTGCTTAAAAATGAATGAAAGGACTTGCTGGACTTTGACAAGTCAGAACCAATAAACTCACCGATGGTGGCTTTTCTTGAAATCGGTGCTCCTGAATGATGCTCGGAGATCAGTTCTTGAATGTCCTGAAAAATAGTGAATAAAACCACAGTTCCATCCAGAAGAGACCAAAGGGGAGATCAGATTCATGAATCCAAGCTAGAGAAGAGAGCTTATGAGCTTCCTCATTTCAGTGATAACAAGCACCAGACTCTGCATATTCCTTCCTCTTATAGAAACCTTCATGGCACTTTTCTCTAATTCACAGGAGGAGGCGCTTATAGAGGTCAGCCTACATCGTTTGTTTTGGGTCCCCAAGGACCCCAGATGACCAATTAGGTGTCAGGCAGGCACCTACCTTTACCATTTCTCATTGTGCTCCTGGTTAAAGACAATGCTGCAGAAGCAGCAGCTTTAAAGGTGTGAGAGGAGACACCCGATGGCTGGTCCTGTATTTGTGGGGCTGGTGTTGTAGCCTGCATAGCTTTTGTCATTTCATACACCTGAGCCAACAGTTTTTAAACTGCTCTGACCATCTCTGCAGGCAAAACAAGGTAATCCAAAGCATAGAACTAACTAGATAAGAGACACCACAGAGAATAGAAGTGCACCAGCATGAACTATTTCACAGACAACCCACAAAGGTAAACTTATAAATATCCTTGGGAGTGGGGAAATCGACTAGCACATGGGAGCTGAGCACTCAACTCGCTTTCCTCATGGAAAATACTAATAGCAATAAAAATATCAAACCACTGCGAACTACTGAAGAAGAAAAAAAAAAAAACACCACTAAAATCCTTAAAAGAGTAAGGACTTAGACTGATGCAACTTGAACCATCAATTAGGTCCACCCTTGACCCATGTGTGATTGGCAGATGTGCACATCCTGAACTCCTAGACCTCTTTTGCAGCCTACTTGTGTGGTGCTCACTGATACCCACAGGTTCTGCTGCTGTGGATTCGCATGGCATTGCCGCCAGCCAAGGATGCTCCCCAAACCTGTGAGCTGAGCCTCCACGGCACCACATACCAGGCAGCAGCACAGCTACCAGCGTGCTCCTGTCAGTAAAAGCCCTGTAATTCCCTTGGCAAGGGAATAGTTTCCCTTTTATCTCTTATTAAAGGGGATCAGGTGTTTGCCCATGAGAAATGCACTCTGAGCTACAAGATTTTTTTTTTTTTTCTGCTGAAATATGCCCATAAACTAGATATGTGTCTGTTTAAATAAGCATAAAATTATGAGTATCCTGCAGCAAAATGAGACAGCAGCATTCAGGGTAGTGCAGATGAAAAAGCCCATTCTTCTCTCCTTCCCTGACTTTGCTGGTGAACTTTGGGCCTATTGAGACTTTTCAAGGACACACAAGAAGGGGCTATACAGCTGCCAAAGACTTTTTAGAATAATCTTTTAGATGCATTTAGTCAGAAAGCAGCTGTGTAAGTGATGTGATTTGTATTTACATGCACATATAACGCCCCCAGTACCCTGGCAGCTACTGTGTGAAGGCAGAGCATCTCTCCCCAGGTCTGAGAGTACGCCCTGCACTTTTCCAGACAACAGAAAGGACTTTGCTATTCTCTGAGTCGAGGCTGAAGAGCATCATTATTGCACTGGCTGCAGGATCCTCCTGTTCTCCAGCCTTCTCATTTCAAAGCCTTTCATTTCCCGAGACAGCTGCAAGGTGTCCCTTCAAGGATTTTGCTTTTTTGATTTATGCTTTTATACGCTCGAATCTCAATTGAGATATCCCAGCCTCATTCCATTTCTGACCTTACACCATCAAACCGGAGTGACCCTCCATCTCTCAGGCCTGGGCTGGCTCCCAGCCCAGGTTAGAGAAGAGCAGGGGCAGAGCTGCAAAGCAACCCATCAGCCGGGTCCCGAGGAGATGCTTCGCATAAAGCCACCACAGAGCACAACAGCTTGCTGCTGGCCACGCGAGCTCTCCATCCTCCAAACTTCTGACATTTTGACACAACTCTTGTTTTGCCAAGGCTTGCTTTGCATTCTTTTTGTTCTGAGAAAATCCTGTCCAGACCAAGCCAAGCGCCCCAACAGATGGCATGGAAGCGGATGACATGGGATTGAGATCTGCAAACAATACTGAAAATTGCCTTTTAAGATAATAATTATTATTATTTCAGCTACAAGCAAGCTTTTTGGCAATGAATTGGAGTTCCTGAGGGCCAGGCACCTGCTTCTGGTCATTGTTCTGCCTCTACCACACCTGTAAGCACGTGAGCATGCAGTGAGGATATCCAGGTATTTGATCCCCTCCAAATGCAGCCAAGAACACCCAGACAGCGGCGAGACAACGCCCAGAGTTTGCCACTTTTGTGCTGATGATTCTGCAAGTGAAACACACCCCAGCAGGATAAATAAATAAATAAATAAATAAATTCTCATTACGGCATCACTTCCTTTTCTTTTCTTTGTTAGAGAAAAAAAAAAAAGAAAAAAAAACTTTACTGGAATAGCTTCACTGTCATAAACTGATTGAAAAAAAAAAAATGTAAACTTCCTAACAAAAATCCTTTCACTGTCAGAGAGCCCCTGCTCTGCTCTACATAAGATGCTTCCATCAAACAGACACCTTTAAAAAAAATCAGCTGAAAGGAAAAGCAACTCTCATTCAGGAGAAACTGAGGCAATTTGAGACCGTATATGCTGCATTAGCTTTCAGCTTTGACGCCAGTTAAGTACACTTCTAAACAGTCCTTAGTACTTGCTTAAATAATAAAGGAGAGAAGGGAAAGAAAAAAAAAATTTGAGGCTGGAGGTCTATAAAATCTTTATTCCTGTCCTATTCAAGAGCCACCCTTAGCTGCTGCTGATGAGAGCAAAATTGGGAGCAAATAATACTACCATCCTCCTTCTTCAGTAATGCCTTTAAAACATATAAGTGCCAGTTGAATTAGCCTATTTATAAGACTTCTTTTTTCCCCCGACTGTAAACTCCTAATGACTCTCCGTTACACAATGCAATTCAATATGACTCAAGCTTCCAGGGGTCTTGATCCCCTCTAGATAGTGTACCACAAAAGTGATTTATAAACTACAGTCTGAGAAAGTCAGAGACTGAAGTGATTTGAGAAAATAGTTCAAGCTTGTAAGTGAATACAAGTGCTATGAATTCCAATGACAGAATACACCCCCCACCCCCAAATCTTTTCCTATATTCTCATTTCATACAGCAGAGGGAAAGGTGGTGATAAATGAAAGGGGTGGGGGGCAGAATAAGAAAGCCCAAAGGAAATAAGAAAAATAAGAGCTGTATGGCAAGAGCTAAGTCATACACCAAAGTAAGCCTTTTGGGGTATGAAAAAGTGTAACAAGAGCCTTTGCATGGCAGATCATATCTGTGAAGCTGAGCAGTTTTGAATGGGGCACTCTGTGGCTGAAGAAGTGCTAGAGAGGAGGCAGTAGGGAAGGAGGTAATAAAAGCAGAGACCACTGATAAGCTGAACTCAGATACCAGGTGTATCACTAGAGAAAAAACACAAATTTGTCAGTCCTTCCCCAACAAAAAGTGAACAGTAAATCTATATATGTGCGTGTATATATATATATATATATTTTTTTTTTTTTTGAGAAGGACCCTATGTCTCAAAATGTTATTTTGGATGGAAATAATCCCAAATCACACAGTTTCTTCTTGCAAGACAGATTTTCCCATCCAAATTTCAGCATGGGTTTGTTATTTTGGAACCTGTTCCCTTCCCCCTCTCCCCTTGTCGCCTCTCCCTGTCTTTCACACTGAGGCGCTTGGTCTAAAGACAGCCAGGGAGCTAAATATATATTAATTAGAACTCTTGAGGCTGCCATCAATGAGATACAATTATCCCAAACTGTTGCTATTACAGGCTCTGATAGCTTCATTTAAATTCCTGAATAAAACATGAAATATCTTTAATGAGAAATGAATATAGTTGTCAAGAGGGAGTAGTTGTGATATTGTTACTAGTTGAGATATAGAAGATGAAGACATAATATGAATACCTTCGATTTTATACAAAAATGACGGCTGTTAGGAAAAGACAGATCCCCCTTCAGAGATTTCATTTAGGCTGCATATCAAGAAAACATATAAAACAGCAACATCTCTCTTGCATGGAAACTCTGCTGTCCCAAAGGCAGCTGGCACTCCCGACTCTGTGTGAAGTGTAGCTGGTACAAGGTGTAGTGGCAGCAAAACGAAACGCTCTACCAACAAGGAGAGATTAAACAAAGCATGCCATGCTCAGCAAAACACTCCTGTTGTTACTCAGTGGCTGAGCAGGGTGCTCAGCATGGAAAACTCTCTCCCACACTCTCTCATGCACTCCCTTCTTTTTTTTTCTTTTTTTTTTTTTTTCATTTTTATTATTTTTAAGACAAATGCCAATGAGGGAGCAGAGACGTGGTTCTCTCTCCTTTTCAAGGCAACTGAAAGACACAAGGCCAGGCCAGTGAAGAGCAGTTCTTTAAATCACGCTGTCAGGGAGATGGGAGCTGCAGCACCTTCTAATTCCTCTGCAGTTGCTTGATGGACTGCACCACTCACACTAAAAATTCACCCTTGAGCTGCAGCAGAGGTCTCCTCACCTGCTGTTTGACTGAATTTACAATGACTCCCCCCTTTCCATGCAGTTCATTTATTTGTCCCTCCTTTGCTTAAAGTGAGCTCTTGGATTTTCCATCCAGAAGTGTTTCCAAAATAGCTCACAGACAAGGGGCAGCTGCGAGTCCCTGATGGAGCCCCAGGTCCCTGCTCCCATCAGACAGGGCACGCTGAAGCTCTCAGCTCTGGCACCGCCGCTGGAAAGCGGCTCTTTCCAGGGTGGAGCACAGCAGCTATTTAACAGCATGTACCATCACTTGTACTTCAGTTTAGGTTGCAAAGTGGAGATGATTATCATACTAATTGAAAGGGCATGGGAAATATTAAGGAGGCAGAACATAATTATCCAAACTGGAAATTGCCAGGTCATTCCCATTCTTGGAGGATCCTCTAGTGACCACAGAGTATGGTCAGGACCTCAATTTAAAGTCTCAGTACAAGTTTGCATCAAGCATTTTTACATTAAATCAATTAATATGTATGTCCCGAATATTAGTTTTGAGATACTTGGAGTGTAGCAGCTCAGTTTCTTCTACAAGCATTGGTTTGCATTTATTCTCTAGACACAGAGATAGAAAATTATCTCAGGGATACAATTCAATTTCTCTTAATCAACACCTCTTTGCTTCATCGAGTAAAGCATGTTTAATCCATTTAGAGTTAGTTGTCAAGGAATACACACTCTAATTAATATTTTCCTGAAGATGTTTGTACATGACAGCATAATAAATTAAACAAAGAAATAACAAGAGTGAAGAGTTTAAGTGCCCCTGCCAGACTGGACCAGAAGAGATACCTCTGTGGATTCAGTTTCTGTTCCACCTGACTATCCAGCAGCATGTCAGCTTCAAGACAGAACTTACGAGAGGAAAAGGAAATACATACACCTAAATTGTCTCCTATTCTTGGCAGCTCATGGTGCTAAGGACACTACAGTCAGGGCAATGAATTGCCAGGTCTCAAAAGTTGCCCTTCAGAGAAGAAATGAATCAAAACCTACTGGCCGGTGTCTAAGATGAGAAAAGAGTTGCCTAATGCACCTTAAAGCTTATTCTGTCAAAGGGCCTTTGCTCGCAAGCTGAAATACATGTATTCTCCCCCCAGGAGTTGAAAACAGTTACAATTCAACTCTCCAAAACCAGCCACAAAAGACCTTGGAAGAAGCAGAGATGTGCAGTCACTGGGCCAAGAGAACAATGCAACCTCAGCCACAGCAGAACCAGGAGTACAGAACAAATACACTTCAAGCAATACCTGAACATCAGCCTAAATATTTATGCCACAGTCACATGCCTCAGATTTATATGAATAATAACACTTCCTGGGATCAAAAGCCATCTTTAAGGTGAAATATTGCCGCTCAAAAGCAAAGAGGTTTTATTAACAAGCAAGTCCTTTTCTTTTAAAGCAATTTTGGGATTCCCTTGAGCTACTCAAAATTGCTGAAGCAAACACTCGCCCCTCACTGCATAAGTCATCTTTGAGGAACCGAATTAAAGACCTCGGAGCCCGACACTGGAAACATCAAGTGCAATTTACTGCCTTTGAATCAGTGTAACCAGCGCAATATCCAATTATACTAATTTTATTTATGTAGTTTATTCCCCACATCCCCCCCCAAATTAATTTTATGTTCCTAAAAAGAATACTGGATTAATAGCCCTAGTAACCAAATCCATCCATCAACAAAAAATATACCACACAAACAGTGACTCCGCAGATTTTTCTCTCTACCACTTGTTTTAATGCAGGACTCAAAGATAGCATGTCAGGAGAGTGACGAGATTCCCCAGAGCCCTGTACAATATTTTTACCCTTTTCAGAGACGGCGTCTTTGGTGTCAGCTGGCTATGACCAGCAGCGGCAGGGATGCTCTGATGGGAGCAGGCATTTTTCCATGGGCAGTTGACAGCAGTGACTTTTTGACTGGCCCCTTCCAGCTGCTCAAATCTGAAACTACATTTAAAGGGCAGAAAAAGGAAGAAAAAAAATACAGTATTACCCAAAAGATGGATGTTTACTTCAAAATCATGAGTTTCCAGCTTTCAGTAGGCTTGACCCAAACTCTTCCTTTTTTCCCCTTGTGTCAGCTCCTTTTCCAAGGAGGATGCCACACAGCACTTCTGTGGTCAGATCCTGCTGGGTTTGGGGTATATTCTTGCTGTACCCTGGCAAGGCAGGAAAGTTTTGGGGAGATAGCTGCAACCACTTGCACTAAAAACAGCCCCAGCTTCTTTCACTCCCCATGCAACTTTTCCCAAATTCATCCCTAACTCTAGTATGCTGGAACAAGACAGATCGGGCAGGGTAACCAACTTGTGCTCAGATAAAACTCTCGCATTTTCCTCATCTCAACAAGATGTTGCTTTTATTCTCTTTTCCACTGCTTTCTTTCATTTTTTTTTTTTTTTTTTTTTTTTTAAAGAAGGCCCCTCTGACTGAACATACCTGTTTGTTCTTATGTCCTGGGAAACCAAACAAAGCACTTTGAATTACTTATTGTTATGGCTTGGGGACAATATTGCATCTCTAGGTTTATAAAGCAGCCACTACATTTACACCACTAAATACAAATGATTTTAATAATCAGTGTCGTATTTGCTTCTTTCAGCAGGGTGCCTTGTCATTACTTTAACAATAATAATACCTGCTTTTCATTTGCTAAATGTTATTATGATTATTATTCAGAAGCTTTACTATAATTAACTAACTGAGCCTCACAACACCCCTGTGAATCAGGCAAAGAATTACAACTCCCCTATTTTTCACCTGGAAACACAGTGATGGGAAAGCTAAGTATCGTAACACGTAGGGGGCTTGGATTAAACCCAGTGCTTCAAGATTCAAAATCCTATGCAGAAACCGCACCTTGAGCTGTCTGCCTCCAGCTCAGCACCTAGTGCTGCTGTCAGTTCAAACTCATTGAGATGACGTTTTGGAAACTCAAAAATAATAATAATAATACAAAAAAAAGAAAAGAGAGAGAAATAAGAAGAGAATGAAGAAAAGAGACACGGCAATACTTAATGCCAAGACGCCTTGCTCTCTGCAGTTTAACAACCTCTTTTGGCAGCTCCAACTCCCGGCTGGTGTCGGTGCCTGAATCCTGAGCACTCACGTTCAGCGCCTGCATCGTGCACATCTGTATCTATACAGGCGACAGCTTCTGTCTATAATAGCCACCTGTGAGACCAGGGGAGAGGCATTAAAAATTAAAGAACTGCAGAGTAGATTGGAAGCCAATCTTGGGTTTATAGACAGGGAAGTGTTTGACAGGTGGTCTCTGCGAAAGAAGTGGCCTTAGAGACACATTTCTCTTGATTTTATTTTTTAATTAACTTTTATTCTCAATATTATCATGTACTTTTTCCCCCCTTTACTTTACTCCTTGCTTCCAGCCTGGAACTCTGTTTAGCACACCGCTCTCACCACAGTGCTGTTATAAGTACATTTGGTATTATAGTGCAGAAGGTAGACTTTGTAGAGCCTTCCTTCCATCTCTACCCTGATGCCAACCATCAACCCAACAAGTTTTTCCACAGAGCTTGACAAAAACCATAGTCGCACTGCAGAGCTCATCATCCATCCCTTCAGGTGGGTTATCCTGTACCCCAGTGACACGTCCAGCAAAGCCCATATTCACGGGGGCTGCTCAGTGGTGAGCAGCAGCCCAGGCCCTGGGTCAAGCATTGCCTGCTAAGCTCTTCCACATGTGCCATTCGGGCCCCTTCTGTTTGGGTTTCACGTACCGGTTTTACACCCCTCGCCTCACATAAAAACAGATGGCCTTGGAGGGACGAGGAGGGCCATCTCCATCACTGTCTAAAGCCTAAGCTTCACCTCCTGCCATAAAAACGCTTCCTCACCTTCCCTCCTGCTCACCCCTCGCATTCCCACTTTCAAGTTAATCGGAATAACACATCTGCAGCCAAACAACAGAAACCCCTGCATCCCCTCCAGGCCCCCCTGCCCACTTCCCGCCCCCCGGCTCTGCTTCATTGACTCCTCCAAACCCACCGCGCTTGGACGGAGCACTTAACCTTCTGCAGAATATCTTTATGCTCCATTTTCCTTTCCATTAGGAAGGAGATGAAAGCAAGAAGGGGATGCTTTTGTACAGCTGCTGCCAGCAGATGTGCTCTCCCAAGATTATATGTGTTTTAAGCGTAGACTTGTACGCTTCTGTGTGTGAGGGGTTTTGGTGCAGGAGGGACATATGGATGAAGCTTAAGTGATGCTGTGTTTAAGCCTGATGCAATGGTTTATATCCAAATTGGAGCAATTCATTCTTGAGCTATCCTCTAGCTTCCAAATGAAGACAGTGCTAACCAAACCTGCTGCACCTGTAGTATTCTGAGTGCCATTTTCCAATTTCTTTATAGGCATAACAGGTAAAATTCAGCCTGAGACTACCAGGTCTTTTTCACCTGAGAAAAGATCCATGATTGACTTAAGCTTTTTCATGGTACTCACTGCTTTTCTCACAGTTTGAAATTTATTTCTGTATTTTCCTAAGAAAAATCCCTTTGTAGTAACAGTGGGAAAAATATATGTACATTTATTTAAATCCACTTTCTAAATGCATAATAATAAATGCATAAATAATAATAATAATAAGAGCAAAAACAAAAACTAGAAGTATCTATGTGAAGAGTAGAAGTTCTTGCCCAGGTGACTGATGAGTACCAGGAATTTGTCTGTCTGTGTATATTCCGTCAAGACCACACTGTGTCCCACTGACAGTCATTGCCAAAGCAAATCATGGGAATCTCCAAGTGCACAAAAAATGACTCTAATAAAAGCTTTCTGCATTGTGTCCTCCCAGGAGGCTTTTCACCCACCAGAGATACAGACACATCTGGGGTAGGCAGCAGCTAAGCATAATAGAGAGGGAAATGAAGACTTTTCTGCAGCTGAGCAGCCGGATGTATTTTAGGTAGAAAGATCCTGTTTGGAAGCCATTCAGTCCTGTGACTACTCTTGCTTATATGCTGTGCTTTAAAGTGTGCCTGGTCATGACCTCTGTTTTCCATCTCAGGTCAGAGGAAGGTAAGTGGTGCTGGGATGGGACAGGACAGGCAGGGAGGATGCTGTCGGGGTGGCCAAGGGGTGAGTGCGGGACCTGAGTGCCCCGAGTTCAGCACCTGGCTCTGTGCTGACTTCTTGCATGACTCAAGGCGAGTCACTTAATCTCATTTTCCCATCTGTGAGCTCGCAGCGTCACTGCGAGCACAAATACTGATGGGGCAAGGGAGGTGCTCAGCCGTGACAGTGCACGGCGAGGAGGAACACACCAGGGCTATAGCAGCTGGAGACACCATCAGCTGATAGGATAAAGAGAAACAAGAGCTCCAGTCCCAAAAACTGAACCCCAATCAGCTCAGGATGATGTTAATGGAGCTGTAGCATATCAAGGCAATCACTCGTCCTTCCTTAGTGCCATCAGGACCACATCAAAGCTGCCTGCATCTTTCTTCCTCTCCCTTCCCTTACTGCACCAGGGGCTCAGAGACGCTGGCTCTGGCTCACCAGTCTCATTATATTAGCTTGATAAACCACCCATTTACCTATAATTCAACAGACTGTAAAAACCCTCGCGGCTACTGCATAATAACGAAAATAAATAATAATACGCCTTAACAAGCATCAGTCGAAATAGCCAGGATCTGATGGACCTGGCGATAAACAGCAGATTTGCTTTCCCGGGAACGTAGACAAACTAATCAGATTTAGTTGGCAGCTACAAAAACACGACCGATAGGAGGCTCAGCCCCGACTCGCGCGATCCCCCAGCCCTGGTCATGCAGGGAGGGGGGCACAAAGAGAAAGGGCATCCAAACGAGATTGTGTGTACGCGTCCCTGTGCTGGATGCAATGCCCTGGCAGGCTGACAGCGGGCTGGCAGCTTTCCATCCCTTGGAAGGGGGCTCCTGGTCTGCACAGCCCAGACAGCAGTTTAACCCGGGGGTCAGAGGGCAGTCAGGCGTTATCTACCGGCTGGGTGCATTTCCTCTGCATCTGTGGCTCTGATATTCCCGAAAAGACATTGACAGGAGGGCGAGAGCTAATGGGAGCTCCTCCGGTATTTAGAAATGTAAAGGCCCGCATTCATTTTTAATGATGTTGGGAACTCGCTTTAAAAAAAAAATAAAATAACAACAAAAACAAAAGAGGTCAATGGCAATTTACATAGTGTGAGAGAAAGAAAAAGACTTTTAGCCTTCCCTACCTGATTTTTGGGGACTTGAAGCTGCTGGACAAGGAGAGGATTGCTGTGTGCTTTAACTACAATGCAGTCTTCAGTATAACATTCTGACAACAGGTTGGCTTGTACAGTCATGCCTTGGATATACCATATTACATTTTTATTGTACAGGACTAAAATAATTCCTACCTTCAGGTAAAAGCCATCATTAACTCTTTCCCTATTGCTCAGCACAGATGGTGCTTGACAGACCCTTACCAGCTTGCATGAGGCATAGGGCTGGCTTTTGAGCTAAGTGCTTATTTGGTGCATCCCTGAGATGCTTTAAAGCCACTTCTGGTTTCCAGCTGTCTTGGAGGTGCCAGTGCTGACCAAACTGGAGCAGCTCTAAATCCGATTGCACTGACATTGACTGCAAAACCAACGGGGGCTGCTGCAACACCCCATGGTCAAGCAGGCAGATGGGGGCCCTGATTACCTCCCATCTGCCAGAAACCAGGGAGGAGAGAGCAGAAATGCCACAATGGGGCTCATTTGCTACAAGCAACTCTCTGCTGGTGGGTGAAGCCCTCAGGTGATCATCCTCCTCACCTGCATAGCTGCTCTGCATCAGTAAGGGCTACTGAGCTGCTATCACTGCTGCAGAGGGCCAAGGTCTGCCATAAGACAGAAGTACAGCCAGGTGCAATTACCCTTGTAGGGTTGAACTCCTTTTATCGATTATGCTACAGCATTAATTCTGGGGTAATGCAGCCATGGATGGAGCCAGGATGACTGTCTCCAGCATAAGGCACTCCAACGTTTTTAGGTACTCTGAAATTTTTTTTTTGTTTGTTTTTCTACATTTTGTTTAAAATAATAAAATCTGAGCATTCAGAATCCAAACACTCACCGATTAGGCACTATTAACAGGCCAAAGAGGTTTTCACATGTGCTAAGCTAATACAGACCTCACTAAAAAATAGTAACTAGAGGACACCTCCTAAAGACTTTTTGCCAGTTCTTATGAGTCACCTTCGTATTTACTGATTCCTTCCCACCCATATCACAAAACCATCCCTATGATTAACATCTTCACTAGCATCCTCTGTGGAAGGGTAGCCAATACCAACATAACCTCTGCATTTTAAAGGTGACAGAGATTGATGAAGTCATTTTCCCATGCCCCATGTCATTTCCCTCCCCAGCTACAAGGCTGGTCCTTAGGAGAATATCCTTGTGGGTATTTGTCTAGACTACCCTCTAATTGACTCGAACGACAGGACTTCCGACGTTTCTCCAGGGAGATCATCCCACAGCCTGACAGACCTTGCTGCCAGGAAACATTTCCTGACGTTCCCCCTCCACTGTCCTTGCCCACTGTCATCCCAAAGCTACACTCAGATAATATCTTCTACCAAGAGAGATGTATATCCCAGGCTTACCACCGATGACTTTACACAGAGACAACGCTTTCACCAGTCCTGTTAACTTCCATCTGACAAGTGGTCAACTTTTCTTCTTTCAAAACCCTAGATGAATGTAATTATTTTCATTTACTCCCCTGCCTGCACATTAACTCAATTAGTTTACAGAGCTTACTCGTAAGCTTACAGCTTATGGAAAACCATTAAAACCAATGAGTCACGTATTTTTTAATTTATTAAAGGGACAAAAAATACTTATGTTTTATCTTTAATACAATCAAAATTCAGCATCTAGAAAAATGGCTTTGCCAAATTATTTTTTTCAAAAAAAATCATTTTAGAATCATTTACTGTCAGGGTAATCTCATAGTGAACAACAAGTTAATAAGGTAGCAATAGATATATTAATAATGAGTAAATCAATTGTTATGGGCTGTTCAATAGTGTATTATTAGTCAGGTTTATTCATCTACGCCCCTAGAATTGATGTGCTTTTAATAATCTATAACATGTTATTCATGACTTGAGTATTCTTCTCTATTAATAATTTACTAATGCTTTATAAACTATTTATAATTGTGTTCTTCATATAAAAAATATGATCTTTGATCTAAAAGTGAATGATAACTTGGGACAGTCCCTACTGGACTAAACTGATGATGCAGAGGAAACCACAATGGAGCTACTGAAGCACCATCTGTGCAATCCACAGTCCCCAGCATTTGCTTCGACTGATTTTGCGGCTCTTCAGAAACCTGATAGGCAACATGAATCGATTTTTAATTTTGCACAACCCAGTAGCAAAAGGTTCTTAGAGGACAACCAACGCTCCCATTCAGTGTTTGAAAATCCTTTTTTCATCTCTATGTTTGAGAACACATTAGGAACACAGGCTAAGAGGGAATCACCTAGCATATTGTTATAGAATTATTATGACAGAATTGTGACTTCTCTTCATCTTACCAGTCCCATCCAGGCACATAGACATCCCTGCTTTGAGTACAAGTCACGATGAAAATGACCGGAGAGATGCCAAGAAAAGGAGTAATATTTCATTAACAGTGTAGGGTCCTCTGGCTTCATCGAACTGAAATTGCCACAGCTGTACTCTTCCCAAGATCCACCAAACCCTGGAAAAGGGAAAGTTATAGTTCTGAACAATTTAATCGATTAAGTGCCACAGAGGAAAAAAAGAATCTAGCATTTATTTTTTTTTTTTTTTTTTTTTTAACCTGAAGAGTGGCTGGAATACATTAGTAGAGGAGTTTTTACTAAAAACAAAAATAATGATATCGGTGTTGAAAGGTAAAAACCTGTAGGAGTATTTCATCTAGTTCTGGTACCTGTATTTAAGAACAAAGTTACTGTTACAAGTATAAAGAAGGGTACCAATACATTACAGGAATGCAATGGCTCACTTATGAAGACATTAAGGGAGTTTGTTTTGTTTCACCAGCTAAAGATTAAAAGAGGTTACTATGACTCTTCTTAAATGTATTCAGGATTCAGGAGGGTGGGGCCAGGGGAAGAGTGAAGAAAGAAATTTTTTACGTTAAGAGACATTCTGGGTTCAGTTTTGGCCTTTCATTGAAGTATTGCTATCGGCCATTGCTAGGAACAGGATGTAGAAAGATGCACTGACATATTTACAGATCCACACATCCCAAGTTTAGATGGAGGCTGGAACTGAAGGATGAACTCTTGGGAGCCGAATAAAGTTTGTTGAATATACCTAGATAACATAAACATGCTTTATTTCTTTAGATAACTCAATAGTACAATATATGAGTGATGGGGCAAAATAGAAAATGGAAAGAAAATTCTTCTGGGTATTTGTACTACCTAGATTTGATTTTGAACTCAATCCCCATATGCTTGCGAGATGGTCTGTCTTAGTTTGTGTCTGAATGACCTTTGAAGGCTTGAATATCCTGGACCTTTCTGAATCAAGTTTGGGGCTACAATTCTCCCTCTCTGGAGGAAAAATAACTTCAGAAAAAGCTGGAACAGAAGAAGAATTTGTTATGGCTTATAGATTGGGTGATTTATCCAGTTCGGAAACTGTGTGATAAAAACCACTACCTCCTCTTCCCCCAGAATAAAGCTGAATGGTGTAGAAAATTAGCCAACTTTTTTTCAATAAAGTTTTTTTCTTAATTACTATTATTGCCAGCTCAGCCCCATCATTCAACTACGCTTAGGAGATTAACTTTATTTTTCCTTGCAAAGTACTTTCTAACAATACTTATTAAATTTGCTGGAGGAGTGGCCCAAGTAACTGGAGTGTTCTCCTGTTCTGTCCTCCCACGCACAACTCAATCTTCCTCCACGCTTGCTCAGGAACAGCATCCTCCTCTTTCATGCATCTGTGCTATAAGCAGAAAGAGGATTTGACTTAAAGGGACACCGACAACTGGTTTTAAATCTCTAGTTAATTTGTTGTGAAAGTCATTTTTTAACATAATTTGGGGGTTTCTTTCAAGTGATGAGAGAGCAAGGAATCTGTTAAATGAAGGAGAATTAATTATTCCCAGCCATTACTGAAAATACAAACACAACCAGGTTGTGATAGAGCAAATGAAATTGATTTTAAACAAAAGTGAACCTGACCGCTCGCGTTTCATTGTCCCCTTTGTGGCGCTGACGGCAGCCCTTCTCCGAGGCAGGCTGCCTTCTCCAGGCTTCACTTCTTGTTCGACAGAATTAAGTATTAATCTGGCCACTCTTAGAGAGAGCTGCAAGATAACCCTATTTGCTCAGACCGTCTCAACTGATTAAGTCTTGTTTCCCAACTGATTGGGAAGATGTATGAGGGTGACAAGCATTTGTCTTACGGAGATCTTCATGTCTGAAGTCAGTAAATTCTCAGTTCTCTCTTACCCACCCGTTTCTCCCTGTAAGTCGACACAAACTCAAACACCAAATCTGCAATTTAGGAGCTGAAGAGGAGGTTCCAGTCTTCCTCTTCCAAAAATCCTTTCTGGTTCCTTTTTCTTAATCTGTTTCTTGACATCATTCCTTTCCTGCTAAAAGGTGTTAGGATGCAAGCTCTGATGTGTATTGTTTTGTTTTGTTTTTTAATGAAATACATACTGTTAGATAAGTTTGCATTAAAAAAATAAAATAAAATAAACAACAACAAAGCAGTAAAGACAGGGTAGGGGGTTACTAAATGCTGATGAGAACTGAGATATATTAACCAGCTATAAACGTGCTGTTCTACTCTCTGGCTTTGAAATCCCAGCTAAAAGGCTTCAAACCCTTTCTCTCATGGCCTATAATGTACACAGAGCAGAGCAGAGGAACGCAATTAACTCTTCCCTGTCTCTACAGCTGTATTAAAAAGGATTTCCCGAGATGGATTTAGAGTTACGTTATTAACAGCAAAAAAGATGATGAACAGAAACTTCTCCTGGTGTGTTTCCAGCTCCAGAGTGTCTTCAGATCACACCAAGACAACATCCTTGCTCTTGGAGATCAGCTGAGGGCCATGGCCAATGCTGCAAGGTGATGAGCTGGGAAGCAGAGGGGCACAAACCAGCAGTGGAGTAGGACGCACAGGGTACAAGCCCCTGGCTTGATGGCCATAGCAGCACATTAACCATCTCTCCCCAGCTTCCTCCTGCCTAAAAACATTTGGGAGAAAAGACAGAGTGGTCAAGAAAGATTATCCACAGCCACTGAAATAGCAGTGGAGCAATTTAGAAGAACTCTGGGGATGGTCTAATTAGGCCATCGCACATTAGCTCATGGCACACTGCTGGCATAACACCAAATTTGATGGCCATTGCATCAAAACATCTTAAAGCCATCTTGGAGCCTACCCTCCGGGCAGCATCAAGACCAGGCTTACCCCACAGACAGAAAGGGCAGCAAGGCTGCCCACGTACGACACTACTCACAAGCAGAAACAATCAGCTTTGATGGAGTATTTCACAAAAAGGTTTCCATCAGGCGCCAGCAGCTTTTTAAATATTAACCAGCGAGATCTGCTGGCTGACACTCTGGGATTACTGTCTCTGACACTGGTGATCCCAGCGTGTCAGCATAATTTAGCAGCCAAATCCTGGCTCCCAGCGAGTGGCTTGCAGATGTGGATTTTAATTAAAAATATTTAATTTTCAGCTCCGAGTTCCATTTGCTCTACCTGGCAGTACAGTCGCTGGTGCTCATCATGCAAACCACCGCAATGCTGCTCCGAGGAAACCTCAAACAGTTTCCTCTGCCTGTGGCAGCTCCACCAAACGGCCCCACGGAGCCCCGTTCTGCGTTCAGCCACAACAACTGAAACAGAGTTAAAAGTAAATCATCTGTGACTCAGAACCTACCTGATACCAGAGCAATTCACTCGGAGATTGGCAAAATGGAAAGTGCACCTTTCTAGCTCCGCCAAGATGCATCCCTTGAGAGTCTGTTTATCGTTTTTCACCCACAGGAGACTGACGACTCTAGGCGTTGCTCAAGTCTGGGGGAAAAAAAAAGCCAAGTTTAAATTGGCACCTCAGGGTTGTAAGCACGCACTGTTTGAAAGCTAGCTCCCGAGCCCAGCTGATACTGCACTCCTTTTGCTTGGGATGAGAAGTTGTACTCCCAGAGCTCCTGCAGTCTCACGGGCTGGGATTTCACGTGGTCCAGTGGGACCTTACACAGCTCTTTCAGTGTGTTGTTTTCCTTCCTAAAAAGAGAAGGCAGCTCTTTAATGAAAACTTGCCATTTCACTTTTTACTCACCACCGTTTAAATTACCCTTTTTCAGTATTTATATCATGAGTAGCTTTATATAAGAATTTTTCACTAATAGGTTTCTACATTTGCAGACATCTACTTAGTGAATCCCTAATTAAGCATGGTTGGAAATGCGTTTAGTGCAGGTCCTGCTCATAAACAAGGTTCTGCCTTTGTTTTCTGATTGCACACTGCAAGCAGCATACAGAGCTTTTGTCCATGTACAGACACTTCTTTTGAATATGGCAAAGAATGTGAGTATTTTGGAAGTTGTGTATTTAGGTTGATAAATATCTGAAGATATTTTGATATCATCATTTAGGGCCCACATTTTTAGGGAGTAAGTGGGAAGAACGTTTTCCTTATGTGAGAGAAGGGAACAGACATGAAGAAAAGAAGCCAGGAACAAACAGAATTCACTATACTAATATCCAGACCATTCAATATTCAGATGTTGATAATTATTATGAATAGCTTCACATTTTAATTATGGAAAATACTTCAAAATGTCACTTTTTTTTTTTTTTTAAATCCCATTTTATTTCCATAAAGGACATTCATAACTCTTCACTGCTTTTGAGAAGAGAAGTAGTCCTAGATCCTCTACCAAACTGCTGTTAAAGGGCATGCACAATTCAGTGCCAGTGAGAACCTATCCACATAGAAAGACTTTGTAAACTATTTGGGGGAAGGACAGTACATGGTTGTATAGTACCTGATGCAATGGAGGCATGACATATGACCCTTATCACAAATGGAAAAATAAACATCAACAAGACAGATTGAAGAACACATCAGAAACAGTAAAAATAACATTAAAAATAATCATTGCTAACATTTAGCCTGGAGTCCTTTTTGCTTTGTTGTTTTATATTGACAATCCCACCTAGAAATGGGTCTCAGACTTTTTGACTTGTCGACAACCCATTTTGCTCTGCAGACCCCAGTGTATCCACTGTCACCCATGGGAGGGCCCCAGGCCCTCTGCTACACCGCGTCTTTGGGGACGGATCAAATGGCTCCCAGACGAGAACAGAACCAGACATTTTCCAACCAAATACATCTCAGGTCACTGAGCAATGCTCTGGTGGCTCTGCCTCTCCTGCAAATGCCCAATCTGAGGCATTTCAATAAGTAGCTTTGCCTGAGGAACCTTCCTCCTCCAGGGTTTCCGTGCTGCTGGCAGGAGGAGATGCATGCCCCTGCCTCAGACAGCACCACACGTGGTCCAGCGAACTGACTGAAGTCACCAACATGGGCTGGATGTGTTGGTGATGTCCCTAACTTCAAATTGGGGTGCTGGAGATATGCACATAGGTTGTACTCCACCAGTACTGCTAGTGAGGAAGGTAGTGATGGCAGAGGCCTAGCTGGCTGCTAGGGAAAGGAGGGTTAGAAACCCCTCTAATTGCCATGGCTCCATGTGCACTGTTGATGAGTGCTACCCACTGTTGCAGAACAGGAGTACAAGAGGATTCTGAACGAAGGAGTTTCAAGCTGGACTTTAGGATTAATTGAGTCAGCAGCTGCCTGTTGCTGCTCTGAAGTCCCAGTGACCAGAGCCCCCGTGACAAATGCTGTAAAACCTAAACAAATCCTAGTCCTTGACCATAGCATCTAACAGCCTTGGGACATTGAATTATTAATTCAGATGAGGATTTATTTCAAGTCACTGCTTTACAAGGCAGTCGGGTACTGCCACAGGTGACTGCCACAGCAAGGACATTAGGGGAATCTCTCAAGATCACCTGGTGCTTGCTGGCATAGGGTCCAGAGCACAGCTGCTTCATCACGCCCTGCCTTGCTCTCACATTGAAGGATAGGGAAATCTCACATAGTTGTTCACACTCTGTGAAAATAAGCTGTATTAGCTGTACAGGGGGACAAATCTCTTCTGCAACTAGATCAACATGAACACATGTTGAGGGGCTCCTAGATCTCCTCAGGAAAGAACAGCTAGGTTTTACAGGGCTCTAAACCCTCACCTCCAGCCATCTCACCCGACATACTGGACAGTAGAAATTATGCCATGCTCATGGTCTACATTACAGGATCCCAAACAGAAGCTCTAAGAACCACTGATGAGTTTTCTTTAATTATGTCCTGGAGAATCCACTAACAGTGGCTGATGGAATTGGCTAGAGCATTGCCTTTCCCCTTCATAGCCCCACCACAGCTATTGATTTCTGCATCTCTTCTTCCTCTCTGCCCATGACATGAGTAGCAGACAACCTACCCTGCAAGCCCAGAGAAAGGTCAGCTCCAAATCCTTGTCCAAAGCCAGGCAGTTTCTTCTTCCCAGTCAGAAATGGCACAACTTTAATATGGTAATGATGTTCCACATTAACTTGTTCTCCAAACAAGGACCAGTTTGTTGTCAGACAGAAGTGGAAAAGGGTCAACCTTTTCTGCCCCTTCTACTTAAAACAATTCCTCCTTTCAGGGGGGAACGGCTTGAAAGCTCCAGTTATCTAAGTCTGTTTTCCACAAAGAGTGACACCTCCAAAACCAGACTCCTCCTCTCCCTTTTTTTAGGCTATGAACAAGTCCTTGGTGTTTAGGCCAGGCCACTTCTCCAATGCAGCTTCTGTCATTAGGAGAGAAAAAAAAAGAAAAGGGGAAAAAAGAAGAAGAAGGAAAAAAAAAACACTGCTTTTTGGGAAAGTTCCACAAATATTTTATGCCCCCTTTCTTTTTTTCTTGCTTTCCCCCCCTCTTCTTACATTCGCACAAGCAAAACAACAAGAGGGTCCTCTGATGAATGTGGCGGATCGCCATGGTTACGGTTCAGAGATGCAGCAAAAAGCAATTATGGTGGGACATAGTGGAGGGAAAAAAAAAAGAGAAATGCACCTCTTTGTCAGAATTTCTGAACAGCTGTAATAACACTTCTGCACCCCAACCAGCGCAAAGTAACTGAAATATTGTGGCATGTTAAATGCCAACGCATTAAATACTGGGATTTCAATGTCACATTATTTAAAAAGACAGGAAGCATTAATTTCCAGCTGCACTTTCAGCTTGTTAAGTCATCTAGGGGGAATAGGGAAAAAGGAGCAAGTCCATGGCACAGGGGCTCACATTTTGAGGTGTGAAATAAAACACTGTTCAGCGAGGCAGTGGAATGCACTTGTAACAGATTTAATCTGACAGCTGCTGCGGTTTCCTATTTAAGGTTTTGTGTGATTTATTTTTCCCCTTGGTGTTGGAGCTCCTGAAAGAGATGGCGATGCTCTCCTGACCTTTCCCAGTCTGAGGATCTCAAAGCACTTTACCCCCGTGCGTTCATTCTCACAGCCTCCGATGGGTGAGGTAGGTGGGTTGTCACTGTTCTCACGCAGTAGGTGAGACTTGCTCAGGTCTGATCTTCCTAACCCAAGGGTCACAGACGGGATGTCTTTGACCTTGGTTTAGGCCTCTGCAAGGACTGAGAGAAGCAGGAAATTCTCATTTTACAAGTTGTTATTCTAAGATCATATTTAAAATAAAAGCTGCATGTTGCAGTCTGGGATTGTGAAGTGCGTGTGTGCCCATAACACATTTATTCCTCTGTGGCTAGCAAAAAAAAAAAAAAAAAAAAAGAAAAGATTTGGTTCTACTCTTTCTTATTTGTATTTACTCTTGAGGATTTCTACAGATCTATTTTTAGTGACAAGAGCAGCATAAAGCATTTCCCTTCCTTCCCATACCTGTTGCATATTGCAGCCCCCAGCTGTGTTCTTGTCTTCCAGGCTATGAATCAAACCAGGAATGAGACCTTGCAGAATTTTAACCCAGGGAAAGAGGTGGCAGGTGAGAAATGATTGAAACGCATCTCTGATCCTGTTCACCAAGCAGTTCTGCAAAACGTAGTGCCAAAGGCAGCAGAAACCCTGAAAGGTACAACTGGAGATGTCCATGGCACACCTCAATTGCAACAAAAAAGAAAGATGGGCAGAGCAACGCAAAGATGAGGAGACAAAACAGCCCAAATGGGATAAAGATTACCCACTTCAGAGATTCTTTACCTCTTTTCTGAGTCCTCCCTTCCAGTTATGTTCCCCATCTCTTCACAGAGGAGAGCATTCAAGATCACGCGCCCCAGCTCCAACCTGCCTCCATCTGGTCACGAGAGTAAGCTCATCCATCCATCCGTCCATCACTGACTCACTTGATAGACCAAGGGAAGGACTAGGTTCCCCAATCGCAGCAGTGGGCCACCGTTTCTCTCTTCTTTTATCTTCTATATCTTCTATTATGCCCAGCAAAAACAAAGCTCCAGAGTCCTTCCTCAAGCAACAGAAATCTGAGAAAACCTGTATATGAAAAGATGATGCTAATTTTGAAGGAAAAATAAATTATTGCCAAGTTCTTGTGGTTATATATAACAAGACTTTTTTTTTTTTTTTTTTTTTTAGCACTGGTTTCTAAAAGCAAGAAACAGTACAAACATCTCAGCAAGAGAACAGTGGAGAAATCATGAAAAACAGAAAGAAGGGACTGCTGCAAGTTCAGCAGTGAGAAGAAGCCTAAAAAAAAGCCTCGGAGAGCTTTAAATTTTTTTGCTTTCTTAAAGCAATCCATGATTTAGACAAGTCTGTTGTGACTTCTGAGTACAGGAGACACACCATTTTAGATGAGGTACCTGAGAAAGACAGAATAGTGGGGTTTCAGAACAAATTGTCATAGTAACAAAGCTCTGTGTACTAGAACTGTGATCTAACATTGCAGGTTGTACCTTTGTTGACGGAAACAGCAGAAGTCTCAAGATCTAAACCAATCCCCTCTGAAATGAAGTCTTGTCTAAATCCAACAGATGGATGCGCAGGGAAGTTGTGGTGTTACAGAGTAGTCCTCTACCAGCACACCTTCAAGATTTGTACTCTATCAGCATTGGAAAAGTAAATTAGAAAATAAACAATAAAATTTACCTGCACATTTACATTGTTATAGAAAAGATGAAAAGTCAGCCTCAGTTTCCCCCTACGCAGCATGATGATGTTGGGTTAAAACACTTGGAAAAGTTTTCCTTTATAGCTACATATCAAAAATTGAAAGATCAGCAAAATGACATTTCCTAATGTTTTCCAATGCCATTAAATTCTTGCCTGAAGCAACAGATTGTGATAAACTCCTAGAGGAAATATCAGTACCCCACATCCCAGGGAGGTGGTACTATTTCCTTTAACCTTTCCCTTAATATTTTATACCTTTGGAGATTCGGTTTCCACACCATTTCTCCCCTTTCTTCTGAGTAGTTCCCAAACAAAGGTACCCAGCCTGATGATCAGTGGGGCAGGCTGGATGACTTTCTCTCCCAGAAGGAGGCTTCACTGAAAACATAGTACCTTGTCAGCAAACACCGGAGCCCAAGTCAGCTTCCAAGGTATCAAGCAGAAAGGGTGGCACAGTGGGTAGAAGAAACTCTGCTCCTCGGTGAGGCTCCAGCTGGGTGAAAGCAGAGGTTATTTGCAAAACAGGATAAATTATCAGAGAAAATGCTGAAGGTATAAGCTGTTTTAAAAGTTTTAAAATCCAGCCCTTCTCCTGATAGAGATGAGATACCAAAGACTCAAGACACCACAAGTGAGTAACTTAAAAAGCCATTGTTTTGAACATGGTTGTGCTTTAGCACAGCTCCTGAACCAGCCATGTTGGGCTCCAAGGTGAAAGTACAATTAAAAGCTGAATCAACTCCTAGCTGCAGCAGGGTCCCAGCCCTGAAAGGTGCTGAACGACCCCAAATCCCATGTAAATCAACAGGATCTGGAAGCGTTCAGAGCCATTTCTGATCAAATGCATGGTGTCCAAGTGCGTAACTCCCTAGAGAAGGGTCTGGAGATAGAAAGCAGATCAGAACAACCAAAAGTGCCACGAGCCTCTGCAGCCGCGGATACCATTGTCAAGGCATCCTTTGTGTGACAGGCACACGGCATTTATATGAGGGAGAGATAAAAGAAGGAATTTAAAACAAAGGTTTCATTGCAGATTGCTGGTTTCTCACTGCTTTATTATTTGCTCTTTGCACATGTCAGATAAGTAGACTTACGAATAGCCTTAATTAGAAATGCAGATTACACAGGGCCAGAACACACTGGACACTGTTTCTCTCCAGCAGTCCTGCTGGGAATACACATGGCTGATTTGCTAAGAAACAAACTGAAAGTCAAAGTTAGCTTCATTTTTAGGCTATACAGAGCATGCAGTTGCTGTGTTCAGTTCATAAATCCAGCAGCTGTGAATAATTCCTCATTCTTAAAGAACTCCATGGAAGAAAAGAACTACTGCATTTCCAGCAGAAAGGCCTGCTAAGAGAGACATGCAGCCTCTGGTAGTTGTTTTATCTGCTGAAATAAGAAAGGCTCAGATACAATCGGTGATGAATTGCAACCAGAACATCAGTGTGCCTTCTCAGAGTGGACAACAGGCTTGAAAACATGAATGCCTTAACAAAGAGGCTGTAGAAATGGCGTATCTAAAAGCAAAGGTTGCTTGGAATGACTGGCTGTGGATGCTGACTTGGGGGTATTTCTCTATTTGTTAAATATTTATTAATTGTTGTACTCAAAGAAACATTTCCTTCAAGGCAAAAACAAATAGCAAGCAGCCAGTTTCAAATAAGCCATTAAACATTTCAAACTGAATGGAATCGTATATGTGCATCCAAAAAGACTGCAAAGGTAGTTGTGAAAATCAAGCCCTTTCTCAGAGGCTGATGGTTATACAGGAATCCTCCTCTCTGCTGGTAATATTTTAGGGGTCCATAAGTGGAAAGTAAAGATCAGCAATCTGCTCAGAAGTAGGACTTACAGCACTGGACTGAATGTCCACAACTCGATTCCCCAGGCACCGGCTACTTGGATAAACTCAGGACACCAGTTCTCATCTAGTTTGCACTTGGGTCTATATAATTTTGCAGTCACAAACCAGAGAACAACTCTTAAATTGTTAGGTATAGAGGACTAAATTTCAGACCTAAACCTAGCCAATCCCACTTTGTAAGCGCTTCATCTTATGCAACATCTGTAAGCAGAACTGGCAAGTACAGAGAAGATAAGAAGGGCTTTAGCAAATTATTTTAGAAAAAGCAAAAGTACAAACTTTTTGAAGTAGAAAGGAGTGCTGCTCGGGAGAGCTCAGTGGGCCATAACTATCTTTATGCTCCAAAATATACCTCTTTCCATAAGGTTTTGAAGGAGATTTCTGGCTTTGAAACTTTCCTCATTTATTTACTCACTACATTTTTGTCCAGGAAATTCTGTCGAGAGGATGCATATGCTAGAAAGGGGCATGAAAAGGAAATGGAGCAGGACAAGAGAATGCAAAGAGCACTAAATGCACAGACATGTTATTGAAATTCTGACCTTTCTGACAGCTCCTGGCTTCCCGTCGGCATTGTGTCAGGACCATGACTATCGCGTTTCAGGCTGCGCATTGCCTGCAGCAGACTATAGCAATTTCTTTACAATCACTGGATTTTTTTTTTTCCATTGCATCATGATGACACCTTGGCAGTGATTTTTCAGGGAATTGCAGGCAGAGGATGAGAACTTAAATGGGGTGAACTGGGATCAGCTCAGTTCGGGTTAAATGGTACCAGGCTTATTTGCAACAGCTATGGTTAAGTCCAAAATCCACTAACTATTGAACTGTTCCTCTCTGCTAATGCAAAAATTAAAGAGTTAAACTTTGCTTCCCTTTAAGTCAATGATAAAACTCTCTTTGGCAGCAGTGGGAGTAAAATGCCATTAAACATTTCTAATAGGGCTTCTAAGAAAAGGTTTGGGTGGGAAGGATAATTGTTAAGTTTTTTTTTTTGTGATAACTTCATTTCACTTATTATCAGAACTATTGCCTTGTTACAAAATATTTTCCCAAGTCTTATAATGAAACATAGCTGGAAATTTAAATAAAATGTACAAAATGTGATTAGAAGTTTAAACTGTTTGCCACTTTCTATTTTGGAAATGGAAAAAATCTTGGAGTTTCAGAGCAACATTTACATTTCTATTTGTGGCACAGTACTTACTATCAGGTTATGAACTGATTTACTTCTCAGACATAACTGACTGGACATCTGCAAAGCTAACAGTAAAATAAAAAATAAAAAATAATAAATAATAATATAAAAAAATAAATAGAAGCATTGCTGACAAAACATTAAGCTATGTACCTGATATAAAGTTGGGTCCTATAATTATAAAAACAGAAAAAATAGTCTGGTGGCATGTACTGGTATGTCACTGCTGTGTAACTAGGGGCTCTTTAAAAGAAACCACTTACTGAGTAGCAAGATAAGAGATTTCTTCATGATGTTTGTTCTCCATTAAATTTCACAAATTGTTAGACCCAGGTAGGAGTTTTAAATAATGTTTTATGGATATTTAAATTCAATTGTGTTGCTTCACTGGAGGCTTATTTGATATTTTTTTTTTGGTAGGTCTAATGTTACAGAGAATTAATTTTATGTGAAGTGAGGAAACTTATTGGAACAGACAATAAGTGAGCATAAGTGCACACGTAAGTGAACCTCAGCATCAGAAGCATGACTTCAAAAACATGCTCACCCAGCTCAAGAAGCTGAAAATTTCCATAGGTATGAGTCCACTGGAGATGATGTGATGTGCAGGTGGGACCGGCTATGACCTTCTGCAGAAGGTCGACATCTCGGAGCCCAGTGCCACAACCTTCGTGCAGGCTGCTAGAGGTCTCTGTGTGGCATCATGCAGCATTTTCAAATGTTCAACACATTTTCCAAGCTTTATGAACTGAAAATGTAAAAGAGAAACTAAACTATATATCATTAGAACTAATTTCTATGGACCACGCAAGCAAATCTTCAGCGTTCTGTCTCTCTTGACAGTAACACAACCTCTCCCCAAGCTGATGCTCAGTGATTCTAATGTCCTTCCATCTGTGAGCATCCAGTCCCCTCTCCTTTCATGGACCTGTTCATATCTCCGGGGTTTATCTCCGCTGCCATGCTCTGTTCCCAATGTGGCCTTGCAGATGAGCACCTAACTACCATGTGTGTTACTACTAATACCTAACTCCTGGGTGTTCACTAGTTCTTTAAAAGTCACATCATTTTAGACATCTTACTGTCTCTAACACTTTATTTTCTTCTATTCTGTGATTTTGGTGTTTCAATAGTTCAGGAGAAAACTCGCAGTAAATCTGAGGTTATAACTTAATGATCTCAGTAAATGTTTCTTTTGAGCAAAACAAACAAACATATTTTTCCCCAGGTCTCATCTGCAAAGCAGGAAAGAGTGAGTTTATAATAATGAAGCATTTCTATTTTAGTGGTGTTTTTGTCACTTTTCCAAAACTTCAACCCCTAATAAAAGGCACATGGCTATGGACTGCCAAAGGTATTAAAATTTTACTTCTAAAAGCTGGCATTAAACTTCAAAGCTGCTCAATCAGGCAAGCTTTCTCTATTTTTCAGTTTAATCTTTTAACTCTAGAATTAAGGAGCCAAACTTGCATAGATTTGGTCCCTAAATGTTAGGACCCCAACAGGTGCCCAGTTCTCTTTCCAGAAAGGTGGCCTCACTTGGGCGTTTGTTGAAGCATACATCCAAACTCGTAATTCAAATATCCATGGACTAGTGCTTTGCTGTAAACAATAGAGGCAAATGAACCTAAAAGGTTCATGTTCGTTTCCATTCCCCACCATCACTACCACCGCCCCCCCCAGCCCCCCCCCCCCCCCCCCCAAAAAAAAAAAAAGGCTCTGGTGTGGATAAGAAAATATCTTTCTAAGCCTTTTACACAATGCCAGGTATGAATGTAATGAATGTACCATAGACTTTGGAGTACTAGGTGACAACCTAGGAGTGACAACCTGCCTTGGTAGGAAGTTTGAATATCTCCCACTTGCAAAATTAGGGCAGAAGAATGGTCTGGCAGCAGACTCTGCCTTCCCAAAGTTTTCTGTCCCCAGCTGTGCACCTTCACAGAGGTTTTCACCTGCTTGGAAAGGAGAGGTAAAGCAAGGACCTCGATGCTGTGGGGTCCAGCAAACTGGTGACCGTTTCAATGCAACCAGCTGCAGTCTGGTGGCAGTGTGTGTAGGGTGGGACCATTGCAGCCCTCCCAAACCAGGTCACCTCTGCTCTCGAGTCCGAACCCTTTGATCCCCCGGCTCCGAAGGACACAAGCTCATTTCTCAGCAGTATCGCTCGAGACAAAGTTTTGTCCCATGAGCTCAGTCGCAGGATTTCCAGACGCAGACTCCCACCAGGGGTTCAGCTGCTGTTTGCGCTGGAGTTTTACCGTATGGAGGGTGGAAAACTCACTAGTGGAGAGTTTGTTTTGGACCCACAATACAGGGCCGGTGGCGCTCAGCACCCACCAGAAGATTGTTGTTCCAACAATGGGAAACGGAAGGGGGAAAGAGACGGACTTAGAGCACGCAGCGCAGCGAAGCCAAAACACACATTGCAGGCATTTCTGCTACAGAGGGATACACAGGGTAAGCCAAGTCAACACTCTGCAAGTCTAAAAACTCACACTTGGGCAAGCGGCAGCCTTCAACAGCCCCCAACAGAGCAAACGCATGCTGCCCTGGCAAGGCAGCCGGGGGAGGGAAAGCTTGAGGGTTTTAACAAGTTGCTCCAAATAATCCTGAATATTATCTCATTCTCCAGTGTGCTCTATTCCTACAGCCTGTTCCTAGAGGATTAAAGCAAAACAGGTGTTTTGTTGTTTTGTTTTGCCTTTTTTTTTTCCTTCTTAGTCTTCTAGGCAAAAGGCATGAGCTGAGGTGGGCAAACAGAAACCCCTTCCCAAACACTGACGACAGGTCTGTACGTGTGCTTTAGCACACACATACCCTGGATTTTGTACCATGTCTCCTTCTTTGCCTTTGTGATCACTCCTCTTTCTCCACTGCCTTTGTCCCCTACACTCTCCCCAAGCCCAATGCGATATCCCAGCTTCAGCCAAGTCTGAGCTAAAGCATTCGAGCACACCATTTTGGATGCAAACCTGAGCTGGGGAATTTTGCACATCCTCCATGCATTCAGCTTGTGCAAACAGCGGTAGATATTTCTGTCCCTTCTACACAAGCACACACACGCTCCTGCTGCTCCCATCCCTACAGGCATTCCCCAAAAGCTATCTAAAGATTATTGTAAATGCAACACCACATTGTGCCTTCTAAAAAAATAAAAATAAAATAAAATAGTCAAACCCTGGCGTATCTCCAGAGAGGAAAGCGTCAGATCTCAGCTGGTAAATAAGATGTTACTGTGAAGCTTGTAAAGCCAACGTTATTTCTCCTTTGTAAAGGCTCTACCTGCATAACATGAAAGGGGCTCAGTGACAGACACATTAAAACACCATTAAACTGTGAAATAGAACACAGTGTGAAAATAGATTTAACCTTCACAGCATATTGATCTCTACCCCGCGCCGTGCCTAAGTTCTTGGACAACTGTTTTATAATAGGTTTTACTTATTTTCCTGTTGCTATTCTGACTTCCTCAGAGGAGGGTGTTATTTCTAAAAGCTCCTGACAGCTAAGGGAAAAGTGGGCTTGTTTCTTAGTCATCGCTCAGCGCTCGAGCGGCGCTGCTGCCAGCTGCTCCATAAACAGAAATCAGTTTTGTGCGAGTGAAGGATGGGTCTGGGCAGCAGTGATTGTGGTGGGATGGGAGGAGGAGGAAGGGGAAGCGGAAAGGGAAGAGGAGACAGGCTGTTTGCAAGGACTCTGCTGAACAAAACCACGCAGGATGCAGGCAACCAGGCTGAACCCGAAATGCCTTTTGAAAGGGACAGCGCCAAGATTTATTTAAGCGTGCGGGGACGCGGATGGTGTTTGGGCAGATAGGTAAAATAATTGCATGCACATCTGCATATTCAGACAGGAAATCCTTCTGGTGAGGTGACTGCAAAGGAACACACTGCTGCCAGCCAGCTCCAATACTTTCACTGCGAGACCGTGACTCCTCGCATCCGTGACTTACGCCACAGGACCTCTGAACCCCCGTCACCTCTTCCCTGACCGCTCATCCATCTTCCAAAGCCTTATGCTAAGAGTTCAAACCCTTCCAAACAGCCAGGTATTTTTCTTTTTTACATCAGTTCAACAACAACAACAACCAAAAAAAAAAAAAGTTCCACCCACCTCCACACTGGGATTTCCTTTCTGACCACCCCCAAAATAAACCCGGCCAGAACACAGGACAGATAAGGTCCAGCCATGTCCTGTAGCCATGAAAGAAGATTTTGCAAAACCCGTGGATGAACGACATAAATTTTGGGGGATGGGTGGGGTTCTTTTTACAGAAACCTCCCTGATGTCTTCCCCACCCCAGTCTTCTGGCAGCTCCTGGGCTGGTTGGAGGCCTCAAGACACATGTGAAGGGGAGGCTGAGCCCATCCTTCGGATATCCCCTTACACTCTGCATGGAAACCAAACCTCTACCCTGCCTGCTGGGCCCTGTGTGGAGCAGGACAAGAGCTCCAGTGCTCCCCTCTAAGCTGACCTGAACGCACAATGTGCACACAGAGCTGAGAGCTGCCTACTGCGACGTTTGCTGCTCCCCCCTCGTTCAGCAGGGGCCACAACCCACCTACACGCGTTGTTTCCAAGGAGTGCCATGCTCCATGTACGAAACCCCATCCAGGGCATCACCGCCTTCTCTGCATTAGCTGCACTTCACAAAATCATAATTTTTTTTTAGGTTGGAAAAGACCCTTAAGATCATCAAGTCCAACCATCTCTTGGTTTATCAGCAATAAGCTTGGCCACTATTTATCCCTTCCATAGGGATAGGCAGCCTGATCTAAAGCCTTTGAGCTCAGCAGGCATTTGGTATGAGTGCACTTCAGGTACAGTCCCTGAAGAACCACACGTTGGTACAGCAACTGCATGATGCTCAACTGTTGATTTCTTTTTCATGTAAAGAAGTGGCTGTACTTCCCTACAGGAATCCTTACACTGCTTCTGTTCCCTAGAAGGAATTTAACTTTTCCCTGAGCCTTAGAGAGAGCAAACACTCCCTCCCCAGCAGAGCTGAAGAATGTTTCCATTTTTAATGATGCTGGATGAGAAGGACATGGCATGGGCAAAGATGACAACCTCCACCTTTCCTATATATACAGCCTTTTTCCTATATTTCCTATATTCATGGGCAGCACCACTCTGCTTTTAGAAACTTGTCTCACTATACAACATCCTACACAGATGGTCCACAGTCTCCATTCACACACCCAGTCAATACTACATAATTTCAAACCTGTACTTCTAGTTCAGCCTACTACCAAACAGACACTTTAATTGATTTTACTTTGGTTAGCCCCTTTTTAAGAACCCTATAAAATAATCCATTATGACCCATCAGGACTTTTACCTGCTCTTACCTCTACAGAAAATGATGGGACTCAAAGGGCTTCCTTGGAATCAGTACACACCACTCTCAGCAGAAAGCCACATGGAGCTTGCTGCTAATCCTGGACTGCCCTGTGGGCAGGAGAGGTCAGCAGGCATGGACAAGCAGCAGAAGGTCCTCATGATGGATCAATGCCCCATGGAAAATGATAAAAACAGTCTGGCACGTAAGCAGGAGAAAATTTAATGACAAGGCTAAGGAAAGCAGACAGATGAGGATAGGAAAGTGTAAACCAAAATAATCCGGTGTGTGTTGCTGTTACTTAGATGATGTTGCACACAGTTTAGGCAGCAAAACTAGATCTTCTAATATTTGCTTTGCAGGCAAACCATGCGCAAGGAGCAGGTATTTTAAGTTGTAAAGGGTAGACAGCACACATTAAATTCCAAAAGACATCAATCTTCCAAGGTAAAGCTGGTTTCAGATTTGGGGCTCTCTCCATTTCCCAGACACTAAGGATATAAGAATAACACAGATTTACAGAACTTCCCAATTCTAATCCAATTTTAAAGAAAATTACATCAGTGCCGTCCTTAAGTCAGTTCCAGCACCCTGGAAATCCAGAGACTCAAATCTGATCTTTCACCACAATTTTCACTGGGGTACAACTACCCCTTGACACACACACACAGCAAAAAAAAAAAAAAAAAAAAAAAAAAAAAAAAAAAAGGAATCAGAATTGATTTTTCTTCCAAAAGCAGCTCCCAAATGTCTCAGCACGGTTATTTATCTACCTACCCCAAATACATTTCTGTACATTTGTACAATCTTCTAAGAGATATTAAAAGAGCCATTTCTATCCTAGAAAACAAGCTCCAGAACCATCTGAAAATGGGAGATCTCTGAGCTTGTCCTTTTTCTGCCACACATGTTCTGTGACCTTGTGCAAATACTTCCTCAGTAAACATCCCAAGTCACTCCGCTTACCCCCTTGTCTTGTCTGATCAAAATGCCAAATCTTCAGGAGAGGGTCTGAAGGTTGCAGGTTGCATTTGGTTAAATCCCACCACTTAATTAACCCATTTAATTGTAATCTCAGGTGCAAAGCCTGAGATGCAAATATCACATTCAGAAATGTTTTTTGAAGCAATAGTCACCCATGACTATAGAAAGATGATGATAATAGTGAGTGCTTACAGCAAATGGTATTGCCCAAATTGATATCATATCACATATTCAAAAGGTCTGAACAGAAGCATCTGGGCATCATGGTGGAGTTAAAAACAAGCACATCGAAAATGGATAAACAATTAAAAATGTATTGAAAGAAGAAAGAAAAAGAGAAATCATTCCTAATTAATTCCAGTGCCCTGTACAACCCCAGACTATTTGTAATCCTACAGGGAACATCTTTATTGATCTGGGGGACGCTGCAGCAGACTTCTGATGCTTATCTCAGCATAAAAATAGGCTCTTGTGATGAGCAGTGATTTAATTACATGACAATCACCGCTAACAATGCATGGCGAATACCAAAAATATGCAGAGCAAGAGTGGCAGTGATAAATGCATGGGAATGGCATTGACTTTCAGTAAAGTCGTCTATTGCCAGAGATGGAGGGAGACTTTTTTTTCCCCCTTCTCTTCTTCTAAGGTAGCGGCTGCTGTGCTTTGCAGAGCCCACCACAGGCAGACAGAAGGCGGAGGGAGAAATCAGCCAGCCATGATTAAACCAAAATTTAGCACACAAGTCCATGAAACTAAGTCCTTTTTTTTTTTTTTTTTTCTTTTTTCCTCCTCTGTAGGAACATATGTTCCTTCCGCTGCTCAACTCCACCTGGAAATGAAGACAAGATATTTTACTCTACTTTGGGAGGTGGCTGTACTGAGCAAGTCAGCATTACGTGGTTTTGCTGTGCACAGACTTAGGCCTCAGAAGCAGTTGCCCTACAAGACAGGGAACAAAGGTCAGATCCCATCTTCCACATACAAATGCTAGAATAGAGGCAGCAGGAAGGGTTTGCTCAAAAAATAAAACTAATGCATTTTGCTTTGCTTCCTTTCAGGTGATCTCCTTAAAGAAGTATCCACAGCAGAAATAAAGGGGTAGCATCACTAAGACAAAAGCCTTTTTATTCACTTGCCCCTGCTGAGAATGCAACTGTAGTACTTGCCAGTTAACTTTGAAGTCACTGTAGCAATACTGGGGAGCAGACTTTGCACTGAAGGCGTTTCGATCCAGCACTATTTTATCTTCATAACCCTTTTGGACTGAAGGGGAATCTAGGCCAACAGTGCATTTTAAAGTATAAGTCCCATATCTTTAGGTTTTTTCATCTCCAGTTCCTACACGACAGTTAAACATTATTTAAAATTCTTCTCCTTGATAGAAGCAACTTAACACAAATGCAGAGATGAAGAGCAGAACATTTCTTCATTCATCTGCTAGAAATCTGATCACAACAAGCTGGTGCAGATGAGAAATCCCTAAGATGTCGCCAGTGCACACATTACCCATTCATTCCCATCCATCTACCCAGTATTTCATTGAAGCCCAGTGCTTATCCTTCCTTCATGGACCGAAGGCCACTCTTTAAACCTGCCAGCTGAGCAGAAAGCTTCATAGAGTCATTCCAGCAGTCAGTGATCACTGGTGTGAGGGACAACTTGTTCACCATCTAATCTGAACATGTTCCACCCTGGAAGACCCAGAATCAAATGCATGTACTTAATCTAGGAGCCTGCCCTACCTCCTTCTACAAAGTTGTCCTCAAGAGTTTAGAGGGCTGGTTGTGCTAGGAAATCCGCTCAAATTAAGTTTAAACCAGCATATCTTCCAGCTTTTACTTTTTTCCTCTATAAGAGGCATATTGTCTTGTTCAGCCAAGAGGGAAATTGCAGGTGTTCAATCCAACAGGCAGGAACTGATTGGCAACGTTCCTCCACGTAAAATTTAACAAGAATCACCAGCCCTCAGGTTAGAGCCACGCTGAGAACTTGAACTCATGCCCGCCCAGGTGCTGCTGCTGTTGCAGACACCGAGACCTGAACACCACCTCCTGCTTCCCCGTGCTCAATTTCATGATTCATGTCAGAAGAGCACATTATTTATTCAAACAAAATAACCTTCTAAATTCTTCTGAAATGCTGCGCTGCTTTAAGTCAAAGAAATATAAAGTAGATTAAAAATTGTATAAACTTGAGAGGCTAGGTTTTTTTTCACTCCATTATTACTTCTAAATGCTTGTGAATATTCACACTAAGCAAAACATCTTATATTTGCATATACTTTTGGACTATGTAATTGATGTTGCTGCTGAGGGTCTTCCCCACTGATAATTGCCTGGCAGACATTTTGTCCAGAAATGCCGGAATTTCACCTGGCTTAACTTACACCAATTTGAGAATGATTAAAACACTCCGTCTGCAGTACAGCAGATTAACAATCATTTGCAGTATCTCAGCTTTCCTTCTGAGGTGCTAACTTTAAGGATGCTAAACAGAAGATATTATCATGTCCGTGTGGTTTGAAGGGGTAGATGCACCAGGGCACTGACACATGTAGCTTTACAGATAAAACACAAGTACGGTATTAAGTCAGAAGAGGATTCACTTCTAACACATGCCATAGTCTCTAAAGTCAAAGCTAACGTTTCCCAAACAGCCTATAAGCTTAGTTTAAAGGACGGAGAATCTAAAGGTTAAGGTTTGATTAGTGTGTATTTTGTCACTTTTTTCTTAACATGTCAGAACAGCCAAATTCCTTCCTGTTGTGAACCTACTGGTCTGATGGGAAAATAACTCCAGTTCTACTTGTGGCAATGCCTGCAGGATCAGGTGTAGAGTACAAGAAATTAAATGGCAATTCTCTATTTTCTAGGGGGACAACCAGTTCTGGGAGCTGTTAGTACTCTTACCAAGGCAGTCAGTTAGCAGCAGTCTAATGTCTAGGGGACAAACACTTTCCCATCTAAACAGAAGTAGGTGGTTGTTCTGCGGGGCAGTGCTCGCAGGCGGGAGCCCCAGAGCAGCAGGGCAGAGCCTGAGCTCTCCATCGCTTTGAGGGTAATTTGGGAAAGGATGGAGTCGGGAGCAGAGAGAGCAACTACTAGGGCTAGGGTTTAAAACTAGAGCTTTGGAAGCAGAAAAGGTGCTGGTGACATTTCCACCTACTTTGCTTTATTCAGTTGTTGCTTGCTTTCCATGTCGTGCGTTTCAGTGACTGGGTTTTCCTGATGGTGATCCATAAAGGAGCTGGGTCCTCACTCCTATTCATGATTAGTCAAGAAACCAGCCTTCAGCAGCAGCTTATGTTTGGGCAAACATGAATACATATTGCATCTTCACATATATGTCAAATCCAGTTATTTACACACTATACAGGTAGTAGACACATTTAGTCACATTCTGTCAATGAATTTCTGTGATTCCATAATCTACAGTCAGCCAAGAGACCCACAAATTTTCTAAATACCTTCTGGTCTTAGAGACATTAGAATGCAAATGTACATATTGTTGTACTGAAATGACTACCTCAAATTAAAAAAAAAAAAAAATGTTGTTAACTTCCATGCTATACAATGAATAGATTAATAATGTAAAAAATAGCAATTCCCATGGGCAAATGGACACGCAGACATGTATCAGTGGATATTCTTGCTTCAAGAATCAAATGAAAAGTCTGAATAAAGAGATTGATTACTGGAGTGTGCAGCAACTCCACATAACTCTCCTTTCCCTTAGGCAGGGGCTAGGAAATCCTGCCAAAGAGTTTAAAGCAGGTGGACTACCCCTTTACCTCATCTCCTACAGCAGCACAGCCTCCATTTCAAGTAACCTCCAGCGTTAGCTCTAACACTGCGCTGTCAAGTGATGTACTTGCTTACCTAGTCAAATACTTATTATAGCACAGTAAGCATTTTGTAAGGAATGGGAAACATATATCCTAATCCAGATAAATTAAAAGCATCAGCTTAACCTCAAATGTTTATTGCATTTCAAACAGCATTTATCAAAACAAAGAGCTCATTACAACATATGTAAGTACTGGACCATCCAAAACCCTTCATTTGGTGTGTCTCCAGCATAACAATCTCATACAAATTATTCTGAAACACACATATCTACATTAAAAAAAAAAAAAAAAAAAGACTTCACCCTGTCTGCTGAACAGAAATCAGTTCAATGTGGAAAAATCTATAGAAAAAAAATATAACACTATTAAAATATCAGTCTTAACTTCTGAATAAATAAACAAGGTTTCCGCAGTTGAATGTTTTCACTCAAATCAATGATCAGATCTCACATGCCTGCTTAAATATGTCTGACTTTGGTACTTACAAAATAACAAAGACTACAGGATGATAAACTGGATGATAGTCTAAAGCGAGACAATGAGGCATTGTTTATACAGAAGACTGAGAAACTGGTTTAACCAAAGGGGTCCATGGACATCTATTGTATGTACAAGAAGGAGATTTACTGGAGATTTTATAATTTCTACAAGGCTCTTTCCAACTGACTTCATTAACTTGAAGTAAATCAAATCATGCAGAGATCTGGCTCAGCCAGAGAGACATGCCGGGAAAGAAATAAAATGAAGAAGAACAGACACAAGATAAGCTTTTGAATCTTTGGCATTTTTCATAAACATTTTCAAGGTTTTAAAATCTGTGTATTCACCCATTTTTCCCCACACACTCACCTATAAATACATTATACATGTACTCTTCTTTATATACAACTATGTACATGCATGGATACACAAGCACACGTGCACACAAAGAGGCGTTTTTGTAGCATTTTAAACTGGGATAATCTTTTCCCTATCTTTTCACATGCAGCTGCACACAGCTTTACATGAGCAAAACACGTTCTTTATCAAAGGGAGGCACCGATCTCTTCTCCTTGGTAGCCAAAGATAGGACGAGTGGGAATGGTACAAATCTGCACCAGGGGAGGTTCAGACTGGATATTAGGAAAATTTTCTTTACCATGAGGTTAGTCAAATGCTGGAACAGACTTCCTAGAGAGGTGTTTGATGTCCCATGCCTGTCAGTACTCAAGAAGCATTTGGATAATGCCCTCAGTAACATGTTTTAATTTTTGGTAGGCCCTGAAGTGGTCAGGCAGTTAGACTTGACGATCTTTGTAGGCCACTTCCAACTGAACTATTCTATTCTAAATCAAGCCTATGAAAATATGCCTCTCCTAATTCAAAGACACAGGGGGACTTGTTACTTTGAAAAATAAACTTTTTGAAAACTCACTAAATCTGGTTAATAATCCAGTGGAAGATACTCTGGTGTTAGTTCTTCTCCCCCAGATTCATGCAACAGACCCACAAGATTCCATTATTGAACAGTGTGACTCCATTTGGATCACCAATCCATAAACAAGGCTTTACGTGTTTTACCTTTAATTAGGTAAAGACTTCCAAAGTCTTATGTTGTTAAAAAGTAACCTGTCTCCCAGGATTCCCTATTTCTTTGTACTATGAACCACGCCAGGGGATGCTGGTGGGAACTCCTGCCTGGGAATGGTAAGAACCAAGCTCCAGCTGTCGTGCTACCAATGACTCATGGAGGCAAGTCAATCCCACCATGTCCTACAGCACCTGAAAGAACAAGGGCTACATTCTCAATAAAACTGAGCAGGTTTACACATCATTCTGCAACAGTGTCCTCAGTCAAACGATACGAATAATGCTGATTATATCATTTCTATAAAGCAAAAACACGACAGCTATCAGTAAGAAAGAAATCACATTGTCCTCAGAAGAGAAAACTCTGTCCTTTTTCCTGTCTCTTCAATTGTTCATTCCCCGTAGAGTTTCACTTTCTGATCCTTTCCTTGTGAATTACCAGGAAGGACTCCAACAAGAATCAGTGGTGGAACAAAGCCTGCCCACTATTGCACAACCACGTCTTCGGACACCATGCACTTTTTCTGCACAAGAACTTGTTTCTTTAAGGCTATAAAAGTGTTTTTCTCTTGTAGCTGTAGTGTTGACCCCTCTGGATTTAGACAGAAAAACAAGAGCTATGCTGAAAATATCCGATAAGATGGAATTATAAAAGGCAAGTCAACAGAGTCTTTTCAGGTCAGTGAGTTAGGCTTTTCTGAGGTCTTTTAATCCTTTCACGGCAGAAGGTTCTCATGCATCCATTGCCAGCAATGGATCTCCAATCCAGTGTCCAAAGAGTTAAGCTTAGGGTTGACTTTTCTTCTTGGAGGAAAAAAAAAAAGAAAAAAAAAGGAAAAATAAAAGGAAAAACCCACAAGTGCTGGATGAAATATTGAGATACTACTGGAGCTCCTCACTCTTTCTGCTAATTATGATAAAAAACTTTTTAAAATGTACACTGCTTGAACAGAAGATGGGTATCAAAGACTTGTTAATTCAGAGCTTAAACCTTTCTAGGCACAGTGAATTAACTCAGAAAAGAATAGCTTTCATATCTTAATGTAAATCTGTTGGATATGTTAAAAACTGGTTCAGAGCATCTCCTCACATCAGCTCAGCTGATCTGCTACACTAAGCAGAATTATTTCTTCCTACATAAAACAGGGAGTGCTACCACATCCAGCCTTGCCTCTGCAATCAAAGACAAAAAAAAAAAAAAAGAGGGAACACAGTGGCAATATTCCCTCCCACACTCTTCTCCACCCTATGAACTAATTCGTATGTTCCATCCTGCGCTTTTGGGGCTACATCTCAGTGCCTAAAAGGCAGCCCATAAAGACAACTCAAGATAGGTGTTTATCAAAAGCCACGTCTTCCATGAAAAAAAGTCTGTGCATTGATTACAGTGTTGTTCCGAACCAAGAAGAGGAGAAGGGGGGAAGCATGTGAGCACATGTGGGAGGTACGGAGGGAGATGCTGCATTCCAAAATCTCACTGCATCCTATAGCGCACTCCGTTTCTTCCTAATGGGACTGGAGCTGCTGTATGGTTTCAATTCAGCATGCTGCACCTGTAAAAACAAATAGACATGACGTTTGCAGTTAGGTAACTTTAGCTCACTACAGTGTGTGTTAATGGCTCCCCAAGGACAAACCAAGGGAAACTAAGGAAGGTTCAAAAGTAATGAATCATTTTCTAAACACAGGAACATGGGGGATTAATTGCAGGAAGGATTTGAGAAGTCATGCATCATTTCTTGAAACGAAAATATTAAAAGCAGATTTTTCTAATGAGATACATGGGGTTCTACCTGATTTCAGCAACATAGGATCGATCTTTGGGTTTGTTTTGGTTTGGGAGTTGTTTTTCTTCTTCTTCTGAAATTAACCTATAAGTTTAATAAACTTCTCTCAGGAGCTACAACTCAAGTGGATCCCAATATGGAGTAAAATGACAATCATCAAAATGTACACAGGCCTTGGGATGCTGGAATATTTAATCATTTAAAAAAAGGAAAATATTTTCTCAAATGGAACCTGGACAAAGCTCCCTCCACCTTTCAAAACAATTTCATTTACAATGTAATAGTTAAAACATGTGTGACAAACTGATGAGGATCAGGTAATCCCAACAGCAAATTGTCTGTTGTGCTACAGAAAAGTATTCCCATTGAAACCATGGGAACCTTTTGCTGAACATGCCATCTTTTCCACTCCTCCTCTGTCTTTTGTCCAGCACATGCAGGTTGTAAATGGCTAACATACAGAGGTATTTTCCAACTCATTGCAGTACCGCAGTGAAATGATGATGCATCAACAGCACGCAAGAGGAAGCAGACAGAAGGGATTTGGAGCTGCCATGGATGACTTTTCGCTGGAGGAGTGCGTGGCTGTCACACAGGCTCACTATTTTTAGCACTAGTGGAAAACTCCTCTGAGAAGGTCTGTCCCATCGTAGGAACTTTTATCAGTCCTCCCTCATAGCAAGTGGTTATCATTTTCTTCAGAGAGCTCAAAGGTTTCGAAAATGATAGAAACCACTCAAGGAAATGTTATAAATGTAAATGTTAAATAAAGCATAAATAGAAAAGCAGCTTATCTTTAAACATAAACATTAAAAGGGCATATGCAAACCATCACTGCAAATCCAGTGCACTCTACAAGAGCAATGACAAAAAAATAAAAATACACTCAAGCTTAATGTCTCTGTGATTATTCCTGTTTAGCTTTTTTCCTCCCACCAGTCTACGGAGAGATTTCTCTCAAGTTATTAGAGCTGCCATCAACCAATCTGGTGGCCTCTTGAGATAAATGTCACCACAAGCCTTTCCAACCCTGTTTCTACCAGATGCCTCGACACTGCATGGAGGCAATTATTTTTCAGTCTCCAGCAGAGTAAAATCACTACAGGCGAGATTGTGATCCCCTTATTCACAGTAAGCAGCACCTCACTGTGAAAGTACCACGATTCACAGACGAAGGTACAATGTCAGTGGGATCCAGGGCATCAGGATCATGGCCTGAGGACACAGATTCCAGTTGATTAAAACAAAAGAAAGAATCCTTTATATCGTGTGCCTCATTACCCAGCAAGACTATTTTCCTTCCTCCAAGAGAAATAAACAGATCTTGACATTCTAAAGGACTTATTGTTCAAATAATTTCCAGGAAGATAGGCAAGATTACTGAAGACAGTGGTGTTGTTTCAAAGAAATATGAAAAGAGACGAGACTTGACTGAAAATGAGGGAGGACAGATTCTGGCTAGATTAAAAGTTATAATTCCGTAATGGTAGAAGATTGATCTCATCAACCGCAGAGTATTTTATACACATCTCAAAGCTTTCTCTAATGAAAAAGATGAGCTGAGCACTGTCCAAGGACAGCCTGAAGTTCAAGGTGGGTGGGGAGGAAGAATTTTGAGGGATGGCTGATGTGAAAAAGCATAGCAAGCACAAAATCAAGGAAATAATGCTCCCCACACTCCATTTTGAGAAAAGGGAGAATTCAGCAAAGCCTTTTGTATGGTTATCTCTATCAAAGAGACTATTTTTCTCTTCCCTCCGTACAAATATCGGAGCAGAAAGGTGACGGAAACCATAGTTCAGTAACCATGCTGGGTGATTTTCCAGATCATTTTTAAGTAGGTCTTTTCAGGATAATTTTTCTGCAATCATGCTTCTGACAAAGGATTTTGGCTCCCCTCTCTTTTAACATCCCCCTTGCCCCCCACCCTTTGTGGATTTTCCCAATTCCTTATCTCACTTATTCAAAAGTGCAATGCCATTGTATTCCCCAAGCAGAGCACTCAGCCGCTCTCAGTGCCGCTTGCTGCCTCTGTTGGTGCTGGCCATTCATTACGTACCTTTTGAACATCAGATGGTACCCTGGAGAGGAAATCTAGTAGCTCATTATTATCGATGGCATAGGGATTTCTAAGCTTCTTAGTAAATTTATTTATGCCTAGAAAAAGAAAAAAAGCAAACAAAATAATGCAACTCCTTTCTATTCCTTCCCTTCTAAACTGTTCAGGCAAGGTGAAAAAGGAAAGAAAAAATTCACAAGTAAAAATTAGTGTGAAAACAGTGCCTCAGACTTCAAGCCATGCACATGTTGCCTGTCATGTGGAATCATTCACAAATGCCTCCTGGAGGAAGTAAGGGGCATTATTTAAAAAGACATTTCTCTATTTTGGGGGTGATCCATTGTCAATATTGGAGGAAAAAAAAAAAAAAAAAAAGACTGCAGCATACATTTATTCCAGAGGATAACGTGGGGAGAGTACACCAATTTGCTACTGAGACTACTGTTAAATCTGCTATCCTACATGAGCAAAGACATTCCCCACTGCTGATGCCCAGGGAGCTGGAAGGCTCTGAAAAGAATTGGACAGGATAAAAGTTTTCTTTCCTTCTACTTCTGAAAACAAAATTTTCCTTTGCCACCATGTCTCAGAGCTTATCCTCTCTTTTTAGTACCAAATTTGACAAGCTGACCATATTCTGATGCTGTGGCAAACTGTGAAAACTTATCACGAGATTTATTTTGTTTTAATCTTAACTTGAATAATTTGGCTTATTAACTGCAGCAACAGCATTCCCAGTGTTCTCCATGGGCTTGGATATACTTCAGCTGTCAGAGGAGGTCCCCAGTCTGTAAAGAGGATCCACAGGAGCGTAATGTTCATTTTATTGTGGAGCTCATGAGGTTTTCCCTCTCCTCTCTATGAGGAAAGGGAGGGTTAAGCTGCCTCCAGCCAGCATCACCTCCACTGTATGGACCAGGATGAAAAAATGAGAAACCTGAGCACCTTTCCCAGCACTCCCCCTGCACCAGCACACACTTTTAACACCCTGCTGCCACCGCTTCCCCATTGAGAGACTGAAGTTAGTAATGTGGCTACCTAACGGTGCAGTAGAAGAACAAAGGATCATGAAGCAGAAGAAAACACCTAGCCCACTTTAAAGAAAGAACATACAAAAAAAAATCATATATCTGTTGCCTCTGAGAATCACAATAGAGCACTCAATCCTACCACACCCCCGTCCAAAATGCATACTAGTTTCCTTGAAAGTAGTTTCAAATGTGATGGCTGCTCCAGCCTTCTCCTCTCTCTGAAATGTACCTGCTTCACATCTGAGATTCAGCTTTTAAGCCATATGCTTGTAGCAAAATGCCAACACAATTTTCTGTGTACCTGATTTTTAAAAAACAGAAAATACCATAAGGTCTTTTGAGGCCTTGCCACAAGGTAGTTGTTTAACACATATCATGTTTGAAGGCCCTGTCAGTCTAGATGATGTTGAATGGATGTAGAGTTCTCATGTACTCACCATGTCCTCCATACCAGAACAATAATATTTTGTTACTGAACTTTTTTACTCCCAGCAATTTCTCTCCTTTCCTTTTGCTCTTTTTGTTCAATTTAATCCTTTATTTAATCCCCTGCTCTCCCCCCCTCCAGTGGCTTTTCACACTGGCACCTTCTCATTCCCTTTTTCTGCATCCAGGAGAGCCAAGACAGCAGCACATGGCTGAGTCCAGGAAGGTGCTAGGAGCTCCCTACAGCCCAGCACTGTGCCAGGGCAGAGCTCCTTGGTTCAGTCAGGATTACTTGCACCATTTCTGCTGTTTGACCTCAAGACTGAGATAAAACATATCACCATAAATAAGACAGAAGGCCATTTGGAGATAAGGAAGGATTTCAGCAGCTGAAATACCATCTTATTTTGTGAAAGACCACCTTACCCTTCTTCAGAACACTGCTAGGCAATTTTTCATATTTAAAAGCTCCTCTTTTACTTCATCCCAGAAAGTGACGCATTTTCATACAATTCCTTTCTGTCCCCTGCTCCAGATTGATGTTCAGTGCCTCCTGCTGGACCATGGGCACACTGCTCCTCCTGACTGAAGGGGAATTAAGAACCAAAAGGCTCCATGGTCAAGCCTCCATGGTGAAGCTCTTTAAATACACCTTGCCCACTCCCTACCATTTCCTGTCTGTGGGTTCCAGCACCAGGAAGCTCATTACTTCCCTGCATAATAATAATAGTTATACTGGAGATAGCTTATCTACACAAACGTGCCTCTTGCGGTGCTGCTGGAAACTTATAAAGAACCCTAAGAAAAGCTTAAAGCTTGCTTGATTCCATTCTGTAGATATATACTGTATTTATCACATGCATGAGAGACAGTGGAGTACTTACCCCAGATTAAAATAATGTACCTCAGCGGTATAAAGTACAAAATAACCGTTGCTGCTGCAAGGACCAGGCAGGCCAGAACAGAGAGGAAAGGCACCGTCCAGTTGAATGTGCTGTAAAGAATAACAATAATCTTTCTCAGTGTTTCTGCTCTGTACTCTGTTACCCAACAATAATTTAATGACAGCATTGCAGTGCTCAGTGTATTCAAATACACTGTAAATTGCAGACCCTTTGGAAGGCGGATAAGCCGAGTCCTGCATCTGGATGCTGTAATAGATTAAAAGCGATATCTGAGAGGCAGGTATCATGACAAGGAGAGAGGATAGTCTCTGGAGGGCTCAGTGAAGTTGTTAGCCATGTAGCAAGTTGTTTTCGTTTCTTCTCATACATGTTGCACTTGCTACACATCTCTGCTCACCGGTCAGCTCTCCATTATTCATGAGCAGATTATCTGATTTGGAGACGAGGCCATGCCGCAGGTGCGAGCCATCTGAGCTGGCTCTGCTGGGCACAGAGATGACATGAGATGTGTGTCGATGCACGACTTGACTGTGGCAGGTAGTCAGAATCAACCCCACTAATAAGTTGAATGGATTAATTACGGTTAACCTTAAAAAAGCAGAGACATTTCTCTATTGGGGAATAATGTTCTATATAAATATCTCTTAATAGTTATGTAATTGCTTCAATATCCTCACATTTTCATCAGTTCTTTACTACACTGTACAAAGGAGGCTGTCTTAGGTTGGTGGTAGTATGTTAGCATCAGTCCAAGCCTTTGCACACCACCATTTCTCCCAACGGGAGCACTTTCCAGAGGCTCAGCCACCACGGTCATTCAGAAAACAAGATTTCTTTTTCACCCAGACCATTCGTATATAAGCCCACAACATACTCGGGGTGAGCAGCCATTGCTAATGCCTCTTAGAAGTTACTTTGTCAACTTGTTCCCTCACAATATGCATCTCCATGGTACCACCAAACATTGAGATACCTGGACTACATGAATGCCAATTAGTTTGTAGGTGGATTTACAGATCTGGGCATCTGTTTCACGCAATCTGCCTGCTAACTTCACATCATGATGACGGGGAGTAGGAAGAAGATAGAACGAATGTGGACCACTCGTCAGGCTATAAAATAATATGAACTTTCCTTGACAGATAAAATTAATAGGACGGGAAAAGAATTACTTTTAAGCTTCAATAGATGTATTAAATATTAAGTAAAGATAGGTGGGAGAGGATCCATCATTATCAATCAACGTAGCTTAAGTAAAAAAAAAAAAATAGCAAAACAGCTCAATTCAGTTAAACTATTAAAACTCCCTGTGATTGCATAACTAGAGTGACAGACAGAAACTGTAGCACAATTCAGTCTGTCACTTACAGAAAACTTTGGTGGCAATTTTTTAATGGTACATTACTGTTGAGTTACAATGGAATTCTTCTGAAATTACATCGGGCCTCCACATTAATACCCAATGTGTTCTCTAAGACCATTGTTACCAAAATGAATACAAGAATTAATAGTGCTTAAACACTCTGAGTCTTCCTGCCATGCAGCTGGGCAGAACAGTGCCCTGTTCATAGTCTGGAATACATCTCTGGGCCACTTCCACCCCAGCTGGGGTGCACGGAGTGGAACCACAGCACATGGATTTGCTGTATTTTTAGTCTGAACCCAGCTCCTCATTAAAGTGTCGTTCAATCACAAACCATCACTTTGTGTTCAAAACAGAAAACAATGTGGGTCAATTAAGTGCCAATAAAGATTGGGTTATAAAAGTTTGTGTGTGTTTGCATGCAGAGGGTTTTTTTGGTGTTTTTTTTTTTTTTCTTCTTTTTTGGCTCTTCACCCTCTATCCCCTGCAGGGTCAGGAATACCCTATGTGCCTCCCATGGTGACAAGACCCAGAAAACTGCCTTCGGGCTTCCTCATGGCATCAGCAGGAAGTAGGGAGTAGATAAAATGGTAGAAAAGAACATCAATGTACTAGAAAAGGAAATAAGTGACTAGTAACCCCTGTAACCAGGGCAGGGATGGCGTGGGAAAGGCAATGCCAACCATCAATCCCTACCTACTTTCTTTGGGGGAAATGCAAAGAAAAGCCTGATACTTTTGAGTGCACATCTTCAAGAAATATTCTCCTATCATGACTCTGTACCTTATCACAGACAGACAAGATCAAACATCTGGGCAAACGGGTGAAGGTGAGAACTACACCAGCACAGCACATGGTTTCTTCTCTTTTTTATGTTTTGGAAATGTTTTTGGAGTAAAAGACTCCCTGAGAAGAAGAAACAACAATAGTACTGGCCAGGCTCTCCTGCTCTACCTTAGTCGCATTTGGATCAAGAAATTCACCCCACCTTAACTTTCCTTGCTCTTCTTCATGCAAATCATAGTTAAACAAGAAAAATCCATCACTTACTTTTTAATCCTCTCTCCAAATGATGCAATTTCTTCTAGGATGCTTTGAACAGCTATGATGACCTTTTGGACCATGTGGATTCTTTCAATTAATCCTTTTTTCTCTGATTCCTTTAAAAAAAAATATATATATATATTATTTGCTAACATGATCACAGATGTGAGGAAAGTAAGAGATTTCCAATATCACTGATGTGTCCATGAATCCAATCGTGTCACTGAAGGAAGGAGAGAAAACATACCCTGAGCTTGTTACATATAATGAACATGGAGGCATACAGTTCCTTATATTTTCCTCCTTTTCCTCAGTACAGGGGCTGAGGTTTCTTCATCTTCTAATACAAATCAAATGCAAGATTTCAAACCAGGCTTTCAAAGAAGAACCCAGTTGCACGTCAAACAGGAAGAGGTGCTGAGCACCCCTGTGTCCAGCCGACCTCTAGGGGGAGTGCTGGGTGCTTAGTGCTCCTCAAGAAAAAGGATATTCTTATGCAGAACTTTTGAATATCATTTTTTCTGAGCTTTGTAGACTCCCAACAGCCATGCTGTTTTCTGTATATAAATTAACAGCAAGATACTGAATGCAACATTTTTATTTTAACATTCTGTATACACAGACATTCTTTTACTGGAAAAAGAAAAGAATCAAAGGAAAAAATGACATTTTCCTTTTACAGAAGCCATCTCACAACTTCATTTCTTACTGCTTATTTTAGGCAACAACATTACAGGACATTACTACACATGTGCAGAAATAAAAAGGAAGCACAGAATGAATTAAAAATCAAAATGACTTAAATCAGCCTTGGAAATCAGTATACAATTATCAGCATTCAGCATTTCTTTGCCAGCAATCTAACACACATACAGGCATGCAAATTGGTGTGGTTGCAGATATTCTAGCAAGAAATCAGCAAAACATTCACTTATTACAAAATGCAGAGCCCTGGACACTGATTTTACATCACTTTTAGACTCTCCAAAACCAGCTCAATTTAGAAGAAAAAAAAAAAAAGAAAAGAAAATTTAAGTTGTGTTTTAACCCCTCAGTGTCCAGAGAGGGGAGATGCTGATACAATGCAAGTCGCACCCATTTTTCCTCCATGGTCCCCACTGGCCAGGGCAGAGCAAGGGGTGGGTGAGAGTAAGAAGGACCAGAGACATTCAGATCAACACTGGCTGAAATTCTGCCTCTGCGTTGAGAGCCCACAATATTTTGCTGTGCAGGAGAGAGGATCAGAGGCTAGTTACAGCTGCAATAGGCCACAGAGGTGAAGTCTCATTGCTACAGACTTTTTTACATTAGCATGCTGTGAGAGGGTCTGCGTGCATCTGAGACAGGGCACGGCACTATATCTGTGTGTGCTAAAATAACATATGAACCATCCTTGGATGCTAAGAGCCAGACATGACAGCATGGCCCCTGTAACCCTTAAAAGCAAAGGTTTGAATTACTTACTGCACATTTCTCTTCACAGTAATTTTTGAGCTTAAAAAGCCAGCCAAAACCACCATGGAGTTATCAAGCTCCAGACATTTGAATATTTGCCTTTAGGTTGTAAGTGAGTGCACAATGAATAGAAGCAAGATTTTTAAATAATCACACATTTGGGTGTGAAAATGAGTATTTTTACATTAATAAAACAACCAACAAAAATGAAACCCTTCGGGTGTGAAATAACCCCAGAACAAAATAAATAAATAAATAGTTAGTTTACGTGAAAATAGCACCAAAAAGTCATTTTCACACAACTCCAGTTATAACCTTGTTAGGCTTAAATGTAAATGACACATTAGGATTATTTTTAACTATTCCTTCACTAGAATGGTGCAACAGTCGCTTAGTCATAGTTGGCTTTTATGCACCAAACTTGCAAGTAGAAGTTTAGAGCAGTTCATGGAGAAGCAGCCAGTGGGAATTTCATTCTATCCAAATTCAGACAGAGGGGTAAAGGAACCGTTTCAGACAGTGATATTCCAGGGCAAGCCTACTCTTGCTACCCGGAGCTGCAAGGAAGATCATCTGACAACTCTATCTGCATCACGCTGACTTCATTTACACATCTTCGACTGAGCTTGGAAACATAGTGATAATGCACTTTAATCAATACAACATAACTTCTGCTGCAGCCACCAAGCACGCTAAAAAAATAAAACAGGAGCCACCAATTCATGGGATACAACAACAATTGTAGGCATATCTTTACCTAGCACGCACACTAAAATCATCCCTAGTTTGGTTTTTTTTTTTTTTTCTCCGAATTTTAATACAAAATATGCCTAACCAAGGAAAAGGCAGTCTAGGACTAGACAGCCTTGTAACTGAACTCAGTTATTGGACAATAAAATGGGCTACCACTGCCCATGCTCTATGTATAGCACATCTGTGCATAATGATTTCAAAATTAGTCAATGTCTTTTCTTTGTAATTATTGTTTTGTTCTGGAAACCTGCAGTCTAAACACACCCACAGGATGATTAGGTCACCAGTAAAGCAGCAGAGAAGCAGAGAAATGAAGTATGATAAATGGGATTTTCCAAATTATATAGGTTTTTGAGAGCTGCATATGCTTTCTGAAGTCAGGACCTCACAAAACATAGTCAGAAGCAGTAAGAGTGTTTGTAGTCCACCAAAAAGACAGTCATTGCTCCATTTATTAGCAAATGGGCAACTGCCATGCAGAAGTCTATTTTTGAGCATTTCCATATTTGTGGAAGATGTAAAAAATAATCGTAAATTCATCTTCCACTAAAAACACTTTTCCTATCTGTGGAAGGTCCCCTTCAACCCAGATAATTTTTCTCCATCCTCCTGAGAAATCATTCTTTCCTGATTTCTTTTGGACTCAACATATTATGCTGCTTGAAAACAGGATTTGGATACCTATGGTTCAAAACCACAGCTCAGTATATTTTCCTTGAATTAAAAATAAAATATCCTGCCTGTTTCTGGCATTTTTTTCTACAGCCAGTCATGAAACTTCCTTCCCTTCAAGGCCTTTTTCTTCTTTATTTCTTAGCTGATTACAGCACTGTGGGTGGACCAAAACTAGCCTGGAGCCTCTGGGAAAGAATTAACTCCATCAAAATGAACTTACAACTGAGAATTAATTATATAATCAGTGTGCTACTTCAAATCTTCCTTGCATATCCTGATTTAAGAAACCTTCATTTCTACATTAATTGCCTGAACAAAAACACAAAAGGGGTCTTACAAAAGATTAAGCTTGTCAGGGAAAGAAGGAAAAAAAAAAAGGCAAAAAAGCAGCAAATTCAGAAATTAAGTCTTTTGTGTCCAGTTAAGGCACATCAGCTTGAACTTTTACATGAAGACTTGAAATCTCTCTGCCCTACTGAAAACTGCTTCTAGATTTTTCTTTCTGAAATACTTAACTGTTAACAAACAGAACATGTAAATGCACACAGAGTTACTACAGTTCTGTGATCTTTTTTCCCCTTCCGACAATGCTGTGCTGCTCCCAGATGTTTGGGGACGGTTGCAAAAGAAACTCTCATGAGTGCAAAATTAATGCACATCCAGTGATGGAGACTTTGAAAGTGTGCGATACGTGGCCAGGAGGGGACACCTCCAGCAATTCATGACTGGTGAGCTACAGACCATGAGACCTACAGAGGAAGAGACTGTATTTTATTAAATTACCAATCATTTGCTCTGCCCTGCAACAGAGACCAAATAATGCTAGTTATTGAATCTGCTCTGGGGTGAAGTATTCAGTACTGAATTGAAAACATGGATGGTGGAGTTCTACTACTTCTTGTGATCATTTGTTTCTTTGATTAATAGCTGTCATCTATACAAAAGCTAAAAGCTGTTCCCTATTTTTTTTTAATTCATCCTTCAGATTTTTTTTTGTTGTTGTTGTTCTGGATACATCCAGAAAAATAAGTAACAAATGGAAGAGAAAAAAAATTAAAATTGTCCTAAGTGTATTTTTGATGTATACTGCAAATATCGTATGTACACAACTAATATTTTAGGTTTGAAGTTACTTACAACTTCTAAATACTTCACTTGAATTTCATATAAAACACTCACAAAAAGAAATCTTGCATGCCATTTTCAAACAAGTGGTATTCATCAGCAAATTTTTGGCATGCCAAGGGAAACTCAATATATAAAGCTGAAAAACACTGGGGGCAAGGACAAGGAATAAGGGGAGGAGAAAGAACAAACAAGGATACAGGGATTAATGTGAAAGGAGGAAGAAGGACACAGGCAAACAAATCAGGATTGAAAATTTAGAATATTTTCAGGAATAGGAAGAATTAGTCTGCCTACCTTGGGCTGGCCTAGCTTTCAGGATTAGCTTTTTTACAGTAGCTATTCCACTATGTCACCACTGTTACAAGCACATTAGGGCAATTTTTGCCAGGATTTATCCCTTGTACTGGATATGAACTCCCCAGTGTGTTACCAATGAACAAGACTGACAGAAAGGGGAAAAGAAGAAAAAAATTCAGGCGTGCGTGCTTTTTTGCTCCACTATTCCTCTGGGTTTTGAAAGCCATGCTGTAGTTATTTAGAGAAAAGGAGACTTAACCAAAGTTGGATTTCACTTGCAACTTGCTCTGTGCTTGACTGCGGAACTCCAAACTTGCCGCTGTCTGGCAAAACCCATGCCAAACAACATCTTAAGGCCAAAATACTTGTAGATGAAGAACTTCTGAAACCAGAAAGATTTTATTGGCTATAAACAGCAGACCACTGTCCTCTATTGTCTGCAGGGAACCGTTCACTAACAGCTTCAGTCTAGCAGCAGAATGAAGCTCTTGTGGGAGGTGGCAGCCATGGAGTGACAGACAGTCTCTTGGTAGCTAAAATGAATTCCAGGCAGAGCTTTGAAAACAGACACCACAGCAACCTTGAACTGGATCCTGCCTTCAGTGGGAGCCAAGGGTGGCTGAAACAATCCCAGCAATCTGCCTTGCTGAGTCACTGTCTTGCCCTGTGTTGTGATGTCTGCTGCGAGTCAAGGAGGGCTTCTCGGCTCCTACAGGGGAACGGGCACACAGAGGGGATGGCTGCCAAACTCTGAGCGATTGCCTCGTGCAGTCCCAAAACTGTGCATCACAGGATCGTTTTGTTTATTAACACCATACTGCAAATGTGCCTGCCTGGCTGTGGAAATTTAGTGAATCTGAGTGTACTTGAAATAATTACCAAATAGAGGAAATGCAACACATACAGGTCAATTTATGCTCTCAGTTAAAAAGGTGTGAAATCTGGAATAATTCCACCAGAGCTAATAGATTTACTTCAGACTGATATGAAGGAGAGCACCATCAGCCTTAAAAGGACATATTTCAAACACAGGGCACATCATCCTACAGCTAAGTCTGGGGGGCCACTGGCGAAACGGCCAAAGACAACCACGTCACGCCTTATTAATGAATGCTCATGGAAAACATAGCACCACACTTCCTTTGCTTACGTTAAACAAATTTCATCTATGTGCAGAGGACCAGAGAGCCTCCTAAGCCAAACCAGAGTTTAAGATTCTGTGGAGAAGCTTAAATCATGACTCTGTTGCTTTCCCACCGGACAGACGTGAAATACAGAGGGTTTAAGATGCATTTTCTGTACTTGTACACATTTGCATAGAGATATAAACCCGGAGTCTGGCGATATTGCTACAAGTCTTAAAGCAATATCAACAGTCACAACAGAATAAAACACCATTTATGTGCACAATGACTAAAAAGAAAAAGCTCATCATTCATCTTTTATCTAAAAAAAATGGAAAGGGGAAAGGAAACAACTTTAAGCAAAAAAAAAAAAAAGCGCTTTCTCCTGGAAATACACATGAGACATAAGAACAATTGCACAGTGGTTAGACTTAAACTACTGGATCATCATCTATAATCTAGGCAATGATCTTTAGCAATTTGGGGTACAAGAGGAAGATAGACCTATTCATACATCTGCCAATTCAAAAGAAATTTTAAAAACATTTTAAATACTTGGAATTTTTAAGGGACAAGAACTCCCTAAAGCTTATGAGCTCAGCCTGGAAGCCTGATTGATGCTATATAATATTCCTCCAGAGATTTAGAGAAGTTAAGAGTGTTAGTTTACCTACCTGCAGGGCAAACAGAAGAATTTTAGACTGCATAGGGCTGCTAAGGTTTATATTTGAGGAGAGCCATGCAACAGTCCCTAGGATATATGGAAATCCTCTGCCAAGTCTCTGCCTTAAATTTCTCTATCTTCTCACTCCTATACCTATGGATGGTTTGACTGCTGGTGGGCCATGATGATGAGAAGGATTGTACCAAGGTATAGGATGCCTATGGATCACAGTGTTCCCAAACAATGCCACACTGTAAAAGAGAAATAACAGACCATCTCTCTCCCAGTTTCTGGTACAAAGGAAGCTTTGCAAAGATGAAAGCATAACCAGAGCAACCCCTGCACTCTGACTTAACCAGAAGTTGATTAGGTTAATAGGAAGCTTGGAGAAAACTTACAGAAGCCATAATTGTGTCTTAAGTGACATCTGGGAACTTTTATTACTTTAGCTGAGATGGTTGCAAGACAGGACAATTGTGTGTGCTTAGAAGCGCATCCTCCAGCTTTGCAATGAGTATACCTCATGCAAGCAACAGAATCTGTCCCGTAGTATTTATTATAGCTGATGGAGAAGCCTAACTTATTCATGGTCTGTACAATGACTTGTTAGGAAGCAGTAAGAGAAGAATCAGAGAGTCCACTGAACAGAAATCAGCAACTTAAGGGAGTCCACACCTACACAAAAACACACCTTGTTTTGTTTTTTAATGACGCAATCTTGGCCACAATTTTGTGGAGAAGGTGGGTCAGCCTTGTTAGTCTGAACATAACCTTTGTATTATGGAGTATTTTCAAGCCTTTACCATCATTTCTCTTCAGTAATCTCAATGGGAGATGTTGAAACATTATATTGCAATTGTGGTATTGAAGAGAAAAGGAAAAAGACTAATGAAATTATTTATACTTTCAGGGAAGAAAACAATGAGATGATATTGTCTTGTATGACCTTTCCTAAGTATGGGGATATAGCATCTTACACAATAGACTCTTGGTTCATGTTTCAATTACTGACCTTTACTGTGGAGAAAATTAATGCAATTTTCATCGTAATCCACCCGTACAAATAAGATCCATACGGAAGGTTTCCACATGCTGAATCTAACACAAATGGAAAATGTCAGCTGTTTGCTACTGGATGAATTTGACTTTAATTTGTTCAGCTGCAGTCTTTTTGAACTATACTGATAAAAGTTGGTACATTTTTGGTACCTATTTTTGACAGAGAACTTCGTACATTAAAAATACTGAGTTTTGCTTCTTTGGGGACCCCACCCCCCAAAAAAAATAGCCATGAGGTACTAAAAATTTCTTGTAAGTTGCCAGCTGACTTGGCTTGAAGTCACAGTGTCATCTAACCCTTCCCTATTACATCCCATTAGCCAGGCACGGCTCTGTTGGCTCATCACTGGATGGAGACCCTCCAAAACAAAACAGGAAGTGCTGTTGATTTATTTTTGTCCGATTTTCTTTTAACTCAGTTACCAAATCTGGAAATAGTAGTAACTGTTCCACCACACTATCACCCCCTATTTTAGAGGAAATGCAAACTTTTATCCAGACAACTTAAGATCACAAGAAGACTCCAAAACTCTTTCCAGTTGGGTACTATGCCACACTCAATCAACAAGGTGACCATCTGCTCTTGAAGCTTTACAGTTGTTGTCAAAAAAAAAGAAAAAAAAAAGTAAAATAAATAGAAATGGTCAACAATCAGATGACTCACAATCTACGCTGCAAGCAACTTGTCTATACCTTTCTACTGGCGGGCAAAAGATATTTCAGTGATGTAATTTTAAAACAATCCTTATTCAGACAGTCTGACAGACCCCAGAGCTGACAGGACACAGCCTGAACTCTACATCCAAGATGGCACAAATCCGAGAAGGCATTCATCTATCCAGCAGCTTATGCCAAAGGGACACATCTCTCTTATCTTTTACAGTCCTCCATGATGTTATTCGGAAAGGGCAGAGAGGGAAAGAACGGGGGAGTAGGCAATTAAGCCCTGTCATTTAAGACAGATAGTTTAGGTGGAGGGAGTTAATCTGCTCTTGGGTTTTGAACTAAGCATCTGTGTATTTATAATTTGTAAACAGTTCGTCTCTTAGAGGGTGTGTTACAATTCCCAGAAGCATGGTCTGTTATGTCTAACTTGCAGCAGAACCCAGAAAGGCTATGTGTGCGACTATTTTCGTACAACACGATGATAGGAAACAGAAACAGTGACCTCGTATACTACAACCCAACTAACAGATTTCAACTTTAGGAGTTCTTGTATTAGGGAGGAAAAAAAAAAATACACAGACTTCTTTTTAAAGTATAGTTGTCTGTTTAAATGTTGACATTGCAATGAGATAATGTCATAAAATTACATTTTTCTTACACTCCCTAGAGAGCATTGGCCACCCTCAGACTTGGAAAAGTCACTTAGAATAACCTAATGTACTTAAAGATGCAAGTCAGAGTGCACACATGGTCTAACAGTGGTGCAAAGGGAATGTACCCAAGACAGCATGAAGACATTAAGGCAATGCTACAAAGCGTATGACGTGGGACATGCATAATGGTTGGCAATTCTCTACTAATTCTATGTCTGAATCTCATAGACACATAACACTAGTATACAACGAATACAAGTTATGAATTATCATTGCTGTCATATTGGGATAGAAAGCATTATCTTGATCAGAAAGCCTGATGGAGGTGTCCACTGTGAGTTGCTTTAATTATTTCTTCCAGCTCTCCATTTCTAAGGGCCTTTACTGCATGAAATAGAGATAGGGGCAATGTTGATTACAGCAAAACGGTTGAGCCAAATCATTGACAGCTCAACATTGACTCTCAGGATTTTTCCCAGACTACCACACTTAGTCAAAATAAACTAAAAAAAGAAAATGACAGTGGAGTTGTTTAGCAGGGGGCAAAAATGCAAAGTGATTAGATCCATACTTAAGTGACCCAGATGAATTTATAGAGAACCAAAGTCACAGGAGTTATATCCAGGGTAAATCTGACCTAGAATATTTTGGTTTGCAGCAATTAGCCTGTTGCACATCACAGGCAGAGAACTGTATATGTATTTAATACGTTTTTACATCTTTTTCCACTTCAGCACTTGAAAGTAAAAATACTGGAAAACTAAAAAAGAATAATGTAAATAGGATTAGTTCCAGAGAATAACGTTACACATTTAAGCATCACACAAAAAATACAGGCTCAACATATACAGGCATCTAACATTGGGTACCCACAAAATAGAAATTATCAAGTTTTAGAGGGACAATATTCCTTTGAAAATAATTCAACTTTCGTTTAGCAACTTCTGCTTAATTCCAGATATTGGTCCATTTAGTTGACCAATTTTACAGTGCAAAGAATGAAACATAAATAAGAGCATTTAAATGATTATTGTGCATTGCAAGAAACCTGTAATTCAACTGGATTGTCTAAACTTCAGTTTATAACTTTGATGGGTTTCTGGTTGTTCATCAAAATATAACAACCGCAGAAGAGCAGGTTAAATTTAAATAACTATTTCCATCAATTAGTGTGCTGAGCTTCAAGAGTCTTTGACTAAGAGTTAAGGTACACTTGCTAACTGTGGTATTGATTTCCTTCTCAATGATCAACAATTTCACTATAACACTCTTAAAACACAGAATATTCAAGAAGCACTTATTAACTTAGTATGCAATTTGAAAGTTTCACATTGCCTTGTGAACATTTTCTTCCTAACAGCTAATGTTCCTTTGCATGCTGTTGCTCGTTAAATAATTCCTCACCTTTTAGCTCTGAAGTATTTATAGATTATCAGATCCTCCTTCACTTACTTATGTTTTTTCAAGCTGTATACATTAAATTCTCTTAATCTTTCTTCATATGTCATGCCCTCTAATCCTTTTATCATTTGTCACTGTGGTTTGATAAACTTGAAAAAAATCCAATGAATTTTTCATAGTGAGAAGAATGAGTAAGTATGCTCTAATAAAATGAGGAACAGGCCTCGCCAATTCCCATTCTTTCTACATTTCAGCCAACAAACTAAAACCATTTTTTCCCAGGCTCTAAAAGAAATATTGAGAAAGCTCTAAGCTGTCCTCCAGAAATTACAGCAATTCTGGCCTACAAGAATGGAAATACTAAATAATTTGCAGTAAGCCATCAGTGCAGACTGCCTATCCAACACTTGCAATGGAAGCGATGAGGGATTTTATGTACTTACCTTGTCCACCCATAACCATATGGACATATACGTGAACATGTGTTTTATGATTTCAAGCACACAGCAGCAACTGCTCAGATTCAAATGAAGTTCACAGGTCTCATACAGGTAATGCCATTATTGAATGTTATACAAACCAACCAACCTTCTCAATCTTTCAAGTTTGCTCATCAGCAATAAGGTAACAATTGTTTTCCCATTTAATACAGATAATGAATGGAGGTCTCATGGGGATAGGCCGGTGGGTTTGTGCTTTCCTTCCACTTTCCTTCTGATTCTAGCTAACTTATCATCATGAAATATGCTTACCTTATCATCTTCGTCGTCATCTTCATCCAAGCCCATAAGATCCTGCAAAAACAGATGCCCATATTAGAAAACATAACACTTAATTCTCAGTGGCAGGCAATGTTCAAAAAGCTTATGATACTCCCACAACGTTTCATTACACAGTTTTCTCCCACTTCTATTACAAGTCATTAACAAACCCACCACTTTCACCTTTCAGAAATAATGTTTTGTATTCAAGGACTTTTTTTGTGATGGCTTGAACAAAGCATGCAATGCCCTATACAAATTTTAAGTCTACATAAAGCATTAGTGGTTGTGTCCAGTAGTTTGAAGGCAACAGGCTTTCAAATTCATTGCCAACTTTAACTATCTGTAAACAGCTTTGTTCTTAGTCTGACAAATGAACCAGTCGGCATGTCAAGGCTGAGAACTCTATACTCAACTTGTTCCATCCTCCCTGATACAATGACTGCTCCCTCTCTTTAGGGCCATTACTGAAGCATTAGATGGTAGAAAATACATTAGTACAAACATAATCAATCTCATGAATCACATTCAGATTTCTATGCAGCATTATTTTCTCCCTTTAATTTCTGTGCTGACAGGTAGGGGAGAAAACAAAAGACTTGTCTATGGCTTGAAATTAGGAGCACTTGGCTTTCAATTCAGGTATTTTATAAGCTGAGCCTCCAGGTTTTTCTTAGTTATTTAATAGGTGTATTTGAATCAGCGTATTACAAGTTTAAATACAGATAACTATAAAAGAATGTGAAGAATCAGAATAAAGGATGTTTGGGATTTGGTTTTTATCCTTTTCCAGAAAAATGGTTTCATCTAGTACACACAAGGTACGGAGAGCTCAGATATCCAGACTTACTCTTTGGCTCTCTCCAATACCCAGAGTAGTTGAATTAACAGTGATCATGGTTTACATTTCTATAGAAGCTCCCATCTGTAATTCATAAAGCATTTTACCAATATTCACGACTTTAGCCTCCTGGCAATTGGATCATACCTACAAGGTTAATACTGTTATCCCCATTTTATAGCACAGAAATCAGAGAGAGAATATAACATCCTCTTTTCCAAAAACTCTTGTTCTCTTTCTTCTATATACATAAAATGTGCACGCTGGCACACACAAAACAAAAGTAGTGCCAAGATCTGAAGAAACAAAAAATAAATAAATGAATGTGCAAAAAACATTGGTATTTTGAAGAAAACCTTTTGTCATCTGCAAGACAGATGTGACTAGAAGTAGCACCTGATTGTCTGTTTTTGACCTACAGATGGTTAGAATCACAGGCACACATAAAAAAGAAATCAGGTAATATTAAAGGCACTTTGACTACTTGTTCCATATGATCCCAATCCTACAAAGCACTTAGGCAGATGTGTAATTTTGCTTATGCAAAATACACCCCTGAATTCCACAGTATCTCATTGCTTGCAGGATGTGTGTGACAGAAAAAGGGCAAACCTTCTGCTGGACCTTTCTTCAGTACTGCTACGATTAACTTGCATTTTCAGACAAAAGCTTTTTGAAGCATCTATCCCAATGATGTGCTGCTCAGTCTTGCTGACTTATGTGAGACTCTCCTCACTTGAATACGCAACAAATTCACCATAGGAGAAATGGTAGGTGTTGAGAGCTAGTGTTCGTGTATTTTTTCCTGGGTAACCTAGCATTATTTTATATTGCCTTTTGTATAAAATAAAATAAAATAAAAGTTTGGCTGGGATTCTCCCACATAGGAAGTTCTCATTTTCTTGATGAAATAAAGTAGTCACTGGAGACATACAATATCTTTCTATGTTATTCTGGACTTAGATGCAATTGGAGAAAAACACTTCTCTTACCATTTATCTTCAAATCAAGTCTATATCCTGGTCCCTATAGCATGACTTGCCCTGTGTTCCAACAATCTTTCCATATGGAGATAGATCAAAACTGAACTAAAAGCAACTTTTGTTGCTAATACAATAGCAATTGACCTTTTTTAATCCTAGGATAGTATTTGTCTATATAAAATCTGTGCAATCGATTTGTGTAAAGGTAGGCTTCAGGGTACAAATGTCAATCATCTTTTCATCAGAAATTAGAAGATTTAGGTCAGCTTATATTTCATTATTGTACTTGTTACACATTCTAAAATGGAACATTATGGAAATCCATGAATTTATCCTCTTCTTAAACTGTAATTACTATTGTTATGCAAGTAAAGACAGTGGGCAACAACAGTTTAATATCTCAACAGCTGCAATTTGCAACATGTAAATATTTGTGTATTTTAATCTTTATTTTTTTTCTCCTAAATCAAGTTAAAGAACTGAAGGTTAACTTTAAAAAAAAAAAAGAAAGAAAACACATTTATCATTTAAAATTGGGGGACAGGTAGGAGGAGTAAGGTTTTCTTCTTGAAGTCTCAGATAATCCAACAAGGTTTAAAAAACAACAAACTTCACTTTCAGCTTGTATTGACTTTCCTCTTCTGTGAATCATGAATCATCAGTGTGATGCACTGAGAGTGTAAGAGCAGTGGGGGCATGGATTTTGGGGTCTTGTCATGTAAGTCTCTCTTAATTCAACTTAGTTACAAAATCACTGCAAATCTTTATAAGTGAAATCCCCCTCCTACACACTCTTCTCTTCTTCCCCCTAGTACACTGAATGGTTTATTGCTTGAATTGAATCAGAAAAATTGAGAGGGTGGAGGTTTCTTTTCAGTAACTTTGAAATAAAAATGTTTAGCTACACAACTAGCTTGATACCATTAAAATGCATGACAACTTGCTCAAGGGCAAATTCAAGCTGGGTCTGCCAGAAACGTTACTGCGATTTTACTTGCCTGGGCATCTTGGGTGTTGTTGACCTTCCCTGCTCTGACGAGGGAGAAGTTGTATGCAAAGAGCACCAGCAGAGCCAGGGGCACCATGTACAGTTCCACGCTCCACACGGTGACCACAAATACCTGGGAGAAATAAAGCAACAGAAGGGAGCATAGAAGTATTTAAGTAGAAAGACATACAAAGAAGGCCTTTCAGTCATTATCCTGATGTGCATTCATCCTTGAATCTCTCTTAACCTCATTCATATTCTTATTTTGGCAAAGAAAATCTGCTTGCAAAATGTACTCTCTTTCTATTCTGTTTGAATCCATTAGGCTCCTATTTGTTAGCTTCTCCCTCCCTGTTTTTGGTGAAGGCCATAACATAAGTTTGGTCCAAAGGCATTATTCACTCCTTCCTGGGACTTCCTAAAGCCTGAACGCTCTTTGTCGTTAATGCTAGAGCATAATAGACCCACTTAAACCTGCTGCACTTCATCAAACCCTAATTGCCAGCCCGTCTTTCACAGACTAGAGGAGTTTCTTCCTCTTGTGTAACAGGAGCCTTCCATCTCTCCAGTTGCTCAATGAGGGATGCTTAGCAAATTCATTTTCACCATTAACCCGCCTGTGTTCTTGGCATAGCAACACAGAGAAAACACCATCACCTTCCAGGAAGCAAGGCTCTAGGTTGCATGTGATGCATTATTTTGGGAAGGGATCCAGCTATCCTATTCTCCATTCCCATACACGCCATTTTCCAGCAAAGCATATTCTGATTTCACTGGTTTCTTGGGGTCTCTTTACCTAGAAAGTGTACGAGTTTGTACCTTCAGAGTGGTATCTGACAAAATCCACTAATAGCAAAAGCAGAAACAAAATTTTGAAGTTCTGTTCTGCAATTTGGATCAGCAAAACATGTAACCAATATGATGGGGAATTGAAAAAGCAGTTAGTATTTTTCAAAAATATGATACCAAGCCAAACTGCAATCCTATCTTACAAGTACCAATGATACCTGAATGGACTCCAAACTTGGAGTGGTTGGAAAAACAAAGTTAATAAACTAAATCCAGAACTGCCACAAAATGCATGTTGTGATCCCATTTCCTTTTCTACTCTTATATAGTGTTTTCAGAACTACCTAATGCCTGTAGTAACTTTAAACTATTTTAAACAATCTCCTTTAAAAACTAGACACAAATACACTTATCATATTTTTCTTTCCCCAAAGGAATATCTGAAATGATCAGAAACAAAAAATCACATTTTTAGAATAATACAGGTAAGTGAAAATGAGTCAGATCCTTCAGTTAATGCATCTCAAACTGCAATGAGAGGAAAACTCTGTGTGATTAGAAAGTTAAATCTCTATCTCCATTAATCCTTGGTCTGTCAGACACTAGATATGAAGGCAAGTCTGGCTTTTTTAGAATGGGATATTTATGGCAACATATATTGTGTTATGGACTCAAAAGTCTAGCCACAGTGTACCAAAGAGCTACTTCCCATGGCATTCAATGGGGTGAGAATTTATGCACCTACGAAACAGCAGCTGTTGTAACTTTTAAACAGAAAGGCTTGCCTGACATCAGACAATTGGCCAGTTAATATCTACCAGGGCCAAACATAAACCAAAAAACAATGACTGTATATGTAGCCCTGCCCAAATACCAGTAGCATTTTCTAGAGCAAACCTGATTTTATGTTAGCTGTTGCTATGCAAGGAATTAGACTGTCATCCTGTTCAAGGCATTTGTAGGCCAGTAAAACAATCTTTGAGATATATGTGTTCATAAAATGGGCTGACATCCAGAAAACATATCCCCATACTATTGATTTGCAGCTTAGGAACTTAGAAGAGGATTAGGTTTTGATTTCTTTTTGATCATGCTTTTCGACATACTAAAAAATTAGAAGTGATAATGATTCCAACAGTCAAATTTCATACATAATCAAGGCAACCAAAACACAAGAATGCTGGCAAGAAGGCATGATACTTGATCTCTCTTACAGGAGGCTTCAAAAATTGTGGTAGCTCAAGATAAATAAAAAGTTCCATAAATAAGAAGTTTTAACCCAAACAAATTCCTCTGAAGCTACTCCAGCTCTCTTGAATGAATGAATCTTTGCTTGCTTTGTAAGATAAAGTGAAGGTGATACCAGTTCCCATCCCACCTCAGATGTCATTCTGAAGAACGAGGATATGTTATTGCAAATATCTATACATATAACAATCTAGCATATATATATATATATATAAATAGCTAAAAATAGATGCACACACAGATACACACCTGATCCTTATGCAAACTCCTTTACAGAAATTCACGTTGCTAGATATGAATTCAAAAAATTGATTTCAGACTGTTGGAGAAGGTTGCATATACATCATCTCCCTGGGTTATATGTGAACTGTCTCATCTTAACACAGCAAAAAGACTCCACTGGCAGTCAGCTATACAAAGTCCTACAGGAGTCAATGAAGCTCTTGAAGAACCTCTCTTCATTCATTCAGTTGCAGGACTTGAACCAATTTTAGTGCATCTGTCATCATCCTATATGAACATCGCTCTGCTCAGTTGCAAGTATAATACAACCTTGCAATCACAGGTCATTTAGGCACGATACAAAATCAAGACCTTGGTGATTTTAGATCCAACAGTATATTTTGTGTATTATTAAGTTTCAGACCTTAAATAAAACTTAAAATTTAATTACAAAAATCCCAGTGTAGTCTCAACTGATGGCTGAGGCATACTGTCGCTTCCTTTCTAATGCTGACTGGTTGATCAGCTGCTGAGTTATAACTCAGACAGCGACACTTTGATAGAGCTCCCACATCTACTTAAGAAGAGTTGCTTTACTGCTACCATCGCAGCGGAGGAGCTTTCATTACTGTGACACAACACAGATACAAGACAAATTGATTTAGCTATTCAGAAATTATTTAGCCTCCGAGGTATGGGAAATGATTGCTGTGAACATACAGTACATCATAAAAGTTCAGAGGGTGTTTATAAACCGAATAGAAATATTTCTGCATTCTAACAGCCTTTTCACTAGTTCTGCAGCATCAGCCATCAAAGCAGTTCCCATATAAGCCCATGACCTATTTTTTTCAGCTCTCATGCAACACCCAGGCACCAACTACAACACCAAAAGGCCCGTGGTATAGACACCCACTCCCCAAATTACAAATGGCTTTCTGTCATGCATTTTTTTATTTTCTCCCCAGTGATACCTTATGTTTGGGAGAAGATCCCGCACTATCCTCCTCAATTTATTTTCTAATGACATCTTTCGTCAAAACTCGAGAATAGTTCAACTGTTAACATATACATATACAATAGCTATTGCAAGCTTCAGTATACTCCCAATTTCTTGTAGTCGCTAGTCTGTCTTTTACCTAATACAGAGGCTGGTAAAGGAAACCATTAACAGGTTCAGATCACTTGCTCAAGATCACAGTAGCCAGGGACAGAATCCAAGAGCCCCCGCGATTTCAAATGATCTGGTTTTAACAAACCATACTTCATTTTTTCATGTTTCATTTCATCGTTAGACCAAATTCTGTCAGACATAATCCATTACATCATTGACACCTTTTCTGCTGGGCTTCATACTGTGCATGAGAAAAGTTAAAAGGACAGTAACCAATTTCTAAAATAAAAGTCAAGCAAGCAAAAACTAGCTTTCTGCGTTACATCTTTTAATGCAATTTGAGAGTATAAAAGCCTGGTATAGAACTGAGCAATTTAATTCACGGCATTACAAAACAATTATCAAAATAGAAGCAGAAATGGGATAGACATATCTGGAGGAAGAAAAAGAGCTATTGAAACTAATATTTAGACTAGTGTTCTACCTAGAAGAGAACAGCAACAACACAGCCTTGGAGAAAGGACCACTCGATTTCGGCTGATTAATGTGTTGCTATTTCAAAGGGCCTAATAACTACAAGTTAAAGCTCTGGAGGTTTGGAAGCCGTTTCATCTGAAAATCATTGAAGAGGGGTCCAACTGTTCCTGTCAAGAAGCATGGAGTTTGAACAACCATAAGAGTGGCCCTTTTGACAGCAGTACAAAAGATGAGAGAAGGCAGTCTCAACTGAAAGTAAAAACAAACCCTTAGAAACACGTTTCAAATCTGTTTTTTCTGCCCCTCTGGTTCTAATTTAGGATCTGACTATTAAGAACAGATTTTAGACGGGTGTCCACTAAAGTATGCCCATAAAACATTTGTCACCAGCAAACCCACAGTCATGGGACAGAACAGTTTTAAGAGGTTTAGAAGCCTAGCATTAGACGGGACTTTCTGGGCAATTTTTCTGCACAGTAATTTTCCTTTTTGAATTAGGATTTTCCAAAAAAAAAGAAAAAAGAAAAAAAAAAGGCTTTCATTGGCCTGGTAAGTCTTTCTTGAGAAGTAAAAGATGCTATGTGCTATGTTGTATAACAGAATAATTCTTGGAAAACAACAGAGATGTGGAGGAGAGGGATACATTCCATCAGATGGAAAAAATAAAAGTGAAAGGAGATTAAATGCACGCATGGAACCTATGGTAAAAGGTTATTTTCTCAGCCAATGTAGGCTCCAATGCTAATGAAATGCCTCATCAGTGGAGCTGTGAAAAATATTATTTGAAACTTCAGGTTTCAAAACCACACACAATTTGACTGAAGTCTAAATGACTAACAGCTTTGTCAAAAGTTTCCTTGCAATTCATAAACATGGTCTATGCAACTCATGAAGTCAGGAGAAAAAACAAGCTAATACCACTCCAAGTTACCTGTTTTGAACTAAACCAAAACACTGATTTTGATTCGAGGCACAAAGACATGCTCCCCTTTATTTACAGGGGAGAGGAACTGCATGTTTCAAACTTATCTCGGGGTTATGTAGTCTCAAGTTGCCATGTACACACAAATCGACTGTTTAGAAAGAAGATAAATTTCTGTAGCTAAGTATTCAGGGACAAACTAGCATTTTTTTTATTCTTTTTGAAGCCTTCTGTCCTTCTGCCCCAAACAAAATACAGGATATTAGCCAATAGTGTAAGACACTGGCTCTCCAAAAGGGCATTCAAATCCCTTGGAGGCAATAAGCTTGTCAACAACAAATTATTTTTGACAGATATTTATTCCTGTCCTTAGAAAGTGAGAGTAAAAGAGGCAAAGGAATAATGGACACACCCACTTAAAGCTGGAAACTCATGCGTGTGTATGTACCTGCATACAGAGGCATCTCCTTCAGATAACAGGCAATATAGATGCACTAACATGGTGCTGAGATCAGGCTAACAGAAACCAGAGCATATCATGTGGACCCACGTGAACACAGTAACAGTCTTTGCAATCCTGGGATGGCTTGTGCATTTGATGAGGAAGATATATTTAAAAACAAAAAAAAACAAAAAAAAAAAAAACAAAAAGAAGCCTGCAACAGAAGCTGCAATTAGTTTAAAATAGCTCCACTACAAGGCAGAGCAAATGAAAGTTGAGACAGTTTTAAAGAATGCATTTTCCAGTAATGTCCCCCTTCCAAATAATTTCTTCTTATAGTAGACCTTCTTCCAAAGAGATGCACTCCAGCATTCCTCCTTCCCATATCCATGGGATGCTCCATCACTGTGCCATGCTCAGCTGAGAGCCACCTCACCTCCAGGCACCAAGCTGGAGCTCAAGGAGGGGTCAGCGATGAGCAAAGTCGCTCCCTCATTGCGATGCAGTAACAAAGAATGTGGCAGGAAGAGAAATTATACTTAAACAGACCGGTGCTGTCAGAAGAAACCTATTTACTTTGGATTCAATCTGCTTTGTGTGTCCAGCAAGAGAACACAGAACATCTCAAGAGCGGTATGGTGCGTGCGTTGCATTGAGTGGGGATGACCAAAATTAAAAATGACCTGAGGGAATGGAAGGTCTTAAATATTTATGCCATGCTATGAATTATCCCTGCATTGTTCCACACATCTCATCTGTGTACAACTTGCTAATTTCATGGATATAACACAGGCAAAAAGTTTAGCTCTTCTACATAAGTGCTCTGTTACAAGGGCAAACACTATTGGAATCTAAAAACAAAGAGGAAAAAAAAAAAATCCACCTAAATACTCCAAATCCAAAACAGAACACCAAATTGTGCCTCAGTATAGCTCTATCTGGGCATTAGATATACGTCACGGTACACAACTGAGGATTAGGAATAAGGGGTTTGCTTACACAGCACAATTTGCTACCATGCGGATCTCACTCTATTTTGTATATATCACCTTAAGTAACAAAAACCGCATGGCCACGTTTGCCCATCTCGGTAGTCTGTGTAAATCAAGCCAAGCAAGACAGCTACAAAGCCATGTCCTGCTGCCACAGCCACACATCCCAGCTCTACTTGTCCCAGCCGCAGCATTCTGAGAAAGTGGCAGTGGATGAGGTTATCAGGGGAGAGAAACAGGAGGTGTCTGATCTGTGCTTGACAATTTATGTTACATGTGGTGATGCAAGAAGGAAAATGAGCAAAGACTTCGAAGTAAGGAGGCAGGATTGGAACTACACTCACCAGGGTCACAATTTTAATGGCAGTTTGAACATTAAAAAAAATAATACTCCTTACTCATAATAAAATAAGACATGAAAACCAACAAACCAGCAAAAAAAATCCCTTAAGAACACACAAGAAATCTCATACTGTTTAAGTCAGTATGTGTTAGGGCCTTTTTTATCACTGTCTGGTTTAGACTCTTCAGGGGGATCTCATTTTCTTTGCTGCTGCAAGGAAGTAGAAACTCATTTGTGTTTTAAATGAAAGCTGTGATTCATGTGCAATCACAGGACTCTAAGAAATGGAGCTGTAAGAAAAGCATGTTATTCTGCAAAAAGTCGCAATGAAATCAGAAATGCTGACAATATTACGATCTGTTCTCCACCACCCTCTTGGGACGCTGCTTTTGGCAACTCAATCAGGGAAGGCTGTGATGCTACATTTAAGGCTACCTGACTGCAAACACTTACAGAACGTCCACACTTGGATACTGAATTATATTACAGAACAAGAACTAAACAAGAAACAACCACCCCCCCCCCCCCCCCCAAAAAAAAAAAAGTGTCTTTTCCTTTATTTTGATTATTTTGGTTACATTAATGAGATTAGCCAGCCCAGGAAATTAAAAACAAGATCCTTAGAGACTTTTCTTTAATGAGGGGTCAGGGAAGAGCTGCCTGGTTCAAGTTTATTTCAATGAACGCATCACACCTCTTAACTTTATATGTAAATGAAAATTTATATAGTGCTTTGCAGATATTTCAAGACTATCTGTCAAATGTCACCACAAACAATTTTCAACACAAAAAGTTTTATCTGGAAGAGGGTCTCAACTTTTTCCTTTAGAACATACACATTTAAACCCCAAAGCAGAGCAGCCCACCACAAGTCTAATAGGATGCCTCCATACAGTTTTCTTGTGGCTGTACTTGCTCTTTATCCCTAACATCAAAAGAGGTTAATCCAAACAAAAACAACACCACCACCGGTTGTTTTGGGGTTCTATATTTGTATATGCACAACAGTTTTACAATAAGAGACTTCACATCTTTTCAAACTGCAGACACTGAAGAAATAGCTGTTTGCTAGCATGCTGACTGGTCTAATTTTTCCCTCATGTTTTTATCCAATGTATTTTACATTTCCTGAGCCAAGTAAAATACAGTTAAAGACCCTCAAGCAATACAGCTTAAAAATTAAGGGAAAAAAATTGCAACAGTTTTCTATCTTTCGGGGTAATCTGCTGGGAGTGGGTCACGGGAATAAATCTGCATGTTATTTCTAAAGGGGTAACTATGACAGACAAAGGCAGTGGGAGGAAGATCTTACAACAAAGGGGAGGAAGGCATGCCAAACAAAAATATGTTGTTTTATATTGTAGCTAAATGAAATGGTCATTTTTATCTCTAATGTTTTGGTTGTGTTTATCAGTAGGGTCATAGTTTCAGAATTGCTCTCATACAGAAAAAGTTATGATCTATTTTCAGGGAAGACAGGCATTATGCAAGTTAAAAGCCTGATTCTATAGTAAATAATTCTTCCAGTAAGTGTCAGAAAAAATATCTGTGCTATTTAAAAGGAGAAAAAAATGTAGGTTAATTTTATTTATTCTGGATAAGGTGAACACCTTAAAAGGGTCATGAAAAAAAATTATCATTAGCTAAGCTGATAAATGTCCACTTAGTTTGGAGACATATTTGTTAACATTGTGAGAAACACTAGCAGTAAGGGTCAGATGATGACGTAACTGTACAGTAAATGGAAAGAGTATGTGGTGGAAGTGTTCTTTAACTTTCGACGATCAACATTGGGTTACAACTGGTAGCGAATGAGATGTTTAAGCAATATGTTTAAATGACTTTAATGACTTCCCTCCTTCATGTTCATAGATATGAATGAGTAAAGCAAAACGGACTCTTAATAAAGCAAGCATGTTTAATTAGACTTAATTCCAAATACGGTGGCAGGAGAATCACACAACTTTTGTTCCCTGGCAATCACCAGATATGGCACGGAAAAGAAATTAGGTTGCAGTAAACCCACATATAGAGGTACTTGTACACAGAAATGTTTTGTAACTGTCTGGCATGCATTTCTCCAAAATCTCCAGCCTTAGCAATGCTTCCAGACTGAAACAGAGCAGAAGGAGCAAAGCATTGGTTTGGGTTTCTTTGTTGTGTTTTTTACTTGTTTGTTTTTGTTTGGTTTTGGGGGGTGTTAAGTAGTTACCAAAAATACTCAAAAAAATTAAAAATCCCACTAAGCCCATAGTAGAAAAACAGAAATCTAAAAACATCTATAAAGCAATGCAGCAAGATGGCATCCTTTCAGGCAAAGGATTTCAGACAATTCTCTTGTGTGCATACAGGGTTCCCCACCACAGCCTCCGTCAGCCGCCCTGTGCCAGAGCCCAGAAGTACCCTTTATCTACCCGAGACCAATTCTCCACAGTCAAGAGTACAGCAAAAATCATAATCGAATCTCAGTCCTCCCCACATCTCACAAGCACACAATGAATGCTCAGAACAGTCAGAGTGATTCAATGCACTTAAATAATTTTAGCAGGCTCATAATCCGCAGAGAGACAAAATTGCTGCATTACAGAACAAATGCATGAAGATGACTGGGATACTCACTGTAACTATATCCTAAATATGTTGCTACCGTACATTAGCAACAACAGCAAAGATCCAAAAAAAAAAAAATCCTAAGTATTCACAACATCACCGTGTAATAGAGATTTTCCACTAACGGACCTATGGCATCTTGATTTCCAAAACACAGAACAATAAAAGAAAAAAAAAGTTGCAAGACTCTTGCAATTTCAGGCAGCTGTTCAGGTAAAACTAAAGCCAGAAGATTGTTTATTTTAATAAAGCTATTATATGTGCAGCTCCAAATTAGGAATGGCAGGAGACCAGGGGATGCCTAAACCATCACCACCTGTTTGCCCTGAAAATCAATTAAAGTCACACTATCACAGCAATCCCTTCTTAGCTAATAAAAGTTATACAGCTTCAACGTGCGACTTTAGGTGCTTTGTGGGAATGTGCCTGAAATCTAAAGCCTTAGTCTTGTGTTACTTTGATAGTAAACACAGCTATGAACTAACCACCGTAAAACTTGCCTTTTTGGGGTTAGAGAAGGTGTTAAGAGAAAAGAGATTCTGAACTGTTGTTTTGATGCAGTGGATTGAACTAATATTCAGTAAATTCTAACAATCCAGCCAAGAACATTATATAGAGTTTTAAATAAGAGAAAACTGAAGTCCTTTATGACACATGCCTGTTCAACATATTCTGTGCTGCAGAACAGATACAACTTTACAAGTTGAAAGCAAGGGCAGTAGAGACATCCCAAGTGTTTTAGTAATTAAACGAATATGCATAATGAACCATATGCCCAAAGGGCCTGTTCTTCATGTGGGCCAGATTTTTGTTTGAATTTTTAATTTTTATATACAGATGAAACATTTCATGTAATATAGCAACAGTGCAAAGGAACATGCTATGCAGGAAAGGAAGGAGGAACTACCCATGTGAGAACGATCAGAATACATTTGATGAATTCTGCTCCTCAATTTCCGATTCAGAGCCAAGAGGGCTTTATTCAAAAAAAAAAAAATCATTTTCTCCTTTTAACAGCTGTATTAGTCATCTGCTCAGAATCTAGAAAAGATGCATTAAATATATATATTTATATAGGTCATATTTATAGATTTTTGTGTGTGAAATGGATTATATATATCAACATATTTAGATGCTACAAGACTAGTAAACCACTGACACTGTCAAATTCTAAAGCCTCCGATCCACCTAAAAAAAAAAAAAGAAAAGAAAAAAACACCCTACTGGGTGGTTTTCTGTTTGGCAGGTCCTGTGGTGTTCTGTGAGCTGTGGTAAAACGGGACACGCTCACATCTGTCTGTGAAGCAGGAATGGACATTTTTTAAAAGATGGGTCAAATTCCCCACTTGTTACAACAGTGTTACCCTACTGTGAACATCAGGATACCATGGCCCTGCTGCAGAAATATTAAATGCTCCAAGTTCTCTCAGTGTTGAACCATGTTTCTCCTTCTCTAGTAACATTCACCCTTTTCCATCCCTCACTTTTAAAGTGCTTCTCTAAGCAAGAGAACACAAACCACTGCAATAGATCAGCCCTTAAACCAGCAACAAAACTACCTGGTGCTTCCAGCTAATTTTTAAATAACTAGATTGCAGAATAATAACAACTATAAGCTGCCTCTTTTAAGTAGCTTTGATCCATCGGACAAATCTCTATTTTGCTTTGTAAAACCAGTACTGGGGTCTTGTCAGTGTGGACATGCTGGTTAAGCAGCAGAAAAGCTTTTCTGTAGGAGCTTTACTGCCTTACTTGTTATTTATTTATTTTATATGTGACTTGGGCTCTACAGACCAAGGGAAATCAAAGCCCTTCTTAGATTTTGTTTGGGAAAGGAAAAGTTTTGGATAAATAGCAATGAGTGGCTCACAGTAGCTCAGATTATAGCACTGCACATCATATAAACAAGCAGCATTAGAGTGGCTGTTCCATGTACTGACTTGGTACCATAGAGATAGAGTGGGGAAGCATCAGCCATGCTATAAGAAACACAGTCTGATCCGCTTTGGAATTAAAAGAGTGGCTTTTCGACAAACTCAGCAAGTTAAACTTTTTGTGGGACTTAGGGAGTTCCCATCACCAAACGAAAAAGAATAGCCTGTAAAATCAATCCCGACCCTAATGTTAAAAGTATTCAAAAGCTGAAATAACAAAGTTGTAAATAATTGCATTCGTTGTTCTCAGTCCTAATTCAGGGTTTATGCTTTTGACACTGCCTGGTTTATGTGATCTAGTGGTCTCCGTGGAAGGACAGATAAACTTCAACGGCTGTCAGAAGACAAAAATTGACATGGAGCATCACCTTTCCCGACTGTTTAAATCCTTTAAGGAAGTGTTGGAGCAATTAGAGAGGGAGTCTAATCTTTGCAGAGTGCATTAACACTCTCCGACCTCCCAGACAATAGATCAGACCTCAGACACATAATGCTTCCCTAAGGCTTTTTAACCAGAGCATTTGATCTCATAGTCACTCCGTATGTGCTACTATAGGTATCAGTGTATAAGACAGTGTGCGTTGGGCACTAAAGGACCACTATCTGTACCAGTATTCACACAGATTTTAAAATAGCAGGAAAGCCATTGCAGTGCATGGTGTTACAGAGCTACTACTTCCCAGAGAAAGAAAAGAAAAGGAAAAAATAAAATAAAACCCAGAGTAGCTCTGCAAAATGTCTTCATTTTTAATAATCTCATATTTCCTTTCTGTCAACACTGTTTACTTCCCAGTTTTGGAATATAAATCTATTTTTAAAAGGCATAGATTAGTTTGTTATTCATAGAAACAGTTATCTGATAATAATTTCAAAATACTTTATTTCTTAACCCCTATGGAGGGACTTGAGGGAAAGGGAATTAGGAAGACAGGTCTAGTTTATTAAGGAAATTGAAATACATCATTGCAAATAATTTTCCCAAATGTGCACTAGAAAGTATCTGGGGGAGTTTTCTTAACTGCTAGAACAAGTCACTATCTAATTCCTGATGGGCATGTTCTCTGAAAAAAGAATGCTAATATTACTGTATCAATTATATATTTCTCATTTAATATTCTAAACATTTTAAGAAAAGTTGCTCAGTGTATTTTTTTTTAATTGAATTAGACTTCCTTGCCATTATGTTCTGACAGAGGCCATGTCTGAACACTCACATGGACAATTCATAATGAGATTTTAAGACCAGCTAGCTGGATTCCCACCCACTGCTAAATAACGAGCACTGCAGTCTCACTAAGCACTTTTCCCCCCCCCATGCGATATATTTGGGGTACAATACTAGCTAACAACACTTTATATTAATCTACTAATACTTTGCATTAGCTGCAGGATTTTGTTTTACTTTTCTAGAACTACAAAAAGTGGCTTTTGTGAAGTACTTGCATTGCAAATATTTGTTGCTGCTCTTTAAATGTGTATCTCAAATTTGCCAAACCAAGTGCATCAAAAATGACAAAAAGGTCACATATACCTAGTATATTTAAAAACAAACAAGCCTTCAAAGTCAAAGTGTAATGCAGTTATTTCTAATCTGAACAAACAATAGACTGCATCTAATGAAAGTTGACAATTGGCTCTGATACAAAGCTGTGCAGCTCCTCTATTCCATTAAAAGATGAAAGCTGAAGGAAAGTACAGAAGACAGCAACTTCTCTCAAAATGCAAGTAGAAAGTTCTGAATCTCAACTAGCAGAGCACATGAAGGCTGCTTTGTTATTTTTATGTACGTATTTTTTGTGGACACTTCTGCTCACATATCACACTCATCTCTCATTAAACGTGCTAGCTTTCCGTGGGTAAAGTTAAGGCTCAAATAAATCAACATATTAGACAAGTACAAAACACTACATGTCTTACATATTTATTAACACTTCTCAAAATTAGAGCACTGTCTTTTAAACAAAAAAGCACCTGAAACCAAGCTAAGCTTGAATAAAATGTAGATTGACAATTAAAACTAATATATTTAATTTTAATGAAGCGGTGGGGAAAGAGATCAAGTCTCAGGGATGCTACTGGTGCCATTGTAATCCTTTACTGTGGCAGTAGTCAAATTTATTAACAATCAATAAAACAGACTTTTTAAATCAGATTTCTGGGATTTTACAGTTAGACCAGTGCTCCAGCTTTATTCCCCAGTGAATGCTAAAAAACAGAATTATTCTGTTGTGGGGTACTTTTATTACTACTGCTATCCTTAAACAACCTTATGTCCAACACCCGAGAACTTCCCAGATGCTTAAGACTAACCTCTGAGTCAAATCAATTATTAGTTGCTAGTGCAGGAAAGTAAAACAGGCTTCTTAAAAAAAAAAAAAAAAGTCTTTGCTCTGTAGTTTCTATACTAATCCTCTTTTATTTCAGAGCTTATTTCAGATCTTGCAAAGGATCCAACTCTTTTCATTTAAAAAAAAAAAAGTAGTAGAATGCTTTAAGAGAAACCCCTCAAGGTGCATCTGCCTCCATCATAAAAGCCAAAATGTTGCGTTACCTTCAAATATGAAATTTCTTCCAGTTGTCAACATTTCTGCAACTAGTGTTAGATTAGCGCTGAGAGAACTGGTGAATTAAATTAAAAATAAAATAGTTCAAGCAAGAAAAAGAAAACCTGCCAGAAAAATCTGACAAAAGCATGAATGTCAGAGCTGGCTCATTCATGAGAGGCCATCGCCACCTACAGGATTTTTCTTCCTCTTCTGAAAACCTGCTAGTCATATTCAAGCAGGATTTGTTCCACAGAGGATAGAAATTTTTAACTAATGTTAAATAACAGAGGTTTGCTGAAGTAAATGGACTTGCAGTGACTCAAACCACCTACAGACATGTCTCGACTTATTCCCTCGCTTTAAAAGAATAAGAATTGCCTATTTCCAGGAAATGCGCTGTTTTAAGTTAACGTTATAAATAAAGCATTTGTCTTTTTTAAAGAAAAAGATGAAGAAAAACCACAAAGTATTGATAGGGTTGCTCCACTGATAACAGAGGGGGTAATAGTCAATGCCTACAATCTTTCTGTAAAACTGAGTGTTTTAAAGCACTTTATAAGAGATGCCAGCTCAAAGTAATGTGAATGAAACAAAACCAAGCAGATCTGGACCGAAGGAGAATCAGTACACTTGGGTTCTTGGAGGGGGCGGCACATTAAGACAGCAAAAGAATTTTAACTTCTAATGAAAATTTTATTTCCTAATAGATGCCATAGACTTCCTACTTTTTTTTTCCCTACCATTTTCTGACAAGAAACAAGAACAGTAATTGCTTGGGCTGAGCTGGATACCTTTTCCCCGTGCGGTTTTCATACTGCACATCCATGCCAAACTTTGGGAATTTTACACAAAACGTTCTGAAATTCTGTTATCTCCAGTAGCAGTGAGCAAGTAGTTTCTCTGTCTCGCTCCTGTTTAATATGAATCTTGCCCATATGTAGTCCTCATTAAGCTTGAAATACTAATTTCACTTTCATTTAAATAATTTCTAACCTGTTAATAAAGTGAGCTTTCAGGAAAGGCAACAGGCAAATTGGCAAAATAAGTGACTGGATCCTGATATGCAGTATCATGTCTTTAGGACCAGATAAACTGGCAAATGGTAACAAATTCCTGTAGTTTGTCCTATTAATTAATTGATAGGAATTACAAATTACTGCTTTCTCACAAATTTGGAAATGTTAGACATTTAATTTGAAGTTCCTCTAAAGAAGCTAAAACAGCAAAAAAACTACAAAAGAGAAAAGCCAACTTTTAGGTGTTATGCATTTGAGTCTTTGGCAGATCTTTTGCAGCAAATTCCTAACATTGGGTTGGAGATTTGTAACACAGCAATAAGAATCAGGACCAAAAAAACCCTTCGGCACATGAAAGTTTTGCAAATCTATTGAGAGTAACAGAACCCATGACACCTTTTTGGATAGCAAATCTGATCTTTATAAAATAGCATTTTCATTTTTGTTTTTTTGTTGTGTTTTTTTTTTTTTTAAAGACAAAAAAAAAAAAACAGAGCAAAAGGCTATTCTCTACCTAGACTCCTAAGTAGGAGAACACAATGTATCTGCTAACGTGAGGTTTAAAACGAGTTCAGCAATGCTGAATATACAAATAAAACTAATAACAAGCGAGAGTACAATTTTACCCTGCCAGACAAAGCAAAATAAAAGATATACAAAAATACATGCTAAACGTACAAAACAATATAAGAGCAACAAAAATCTAACAAAACTTCAGAACTTTAAAAGACACAAGACGTTATATATTAAAAAAGAAAGGGCTTCATAAATCAAACAGCTAAAGTACAATACAATATAGCAAACTCCAGCCAGACCACAAAGAGGGTTCTCTCTTCATAAACATCAGATCAGGCTGCTAAAATTATTACCAAAGCTCTCTTGTAACTGTCACCTGTGGTGGGTATAATTACAGGCTACTGCTGCAAGCACGCCCACGTCATATGGCAATAAAAGGACCTACAGCTTGCCAAGACCAGGCAGACAATGGAGAACATACACCACCTGACGAGAGCCCAAAAAGATCAGCCAGGGAGACTAATAAAAATGACAGCTTAGAAACAAATGACAAAGCTTCAGCCACAAAAAAGGCAATATCAAATTAGCTGGAAACGCAAGCGCCGAGCAGAGTTCTCCAACAGGTCACAACTCGAGCAGAAAGCCAGTCAGAATTGTTTTCAGATGCATTTAGTTCAGGTTTTAGCTATAAAGGGCCATTTTTCTTTTTTTCTTTTTTTATTAAGCAAAAATGTTTGCTCATTTGGGGTTGGATTTGTGAGCTGTCATTAGCCAAACAGATTAAAACTATATATGTATATACACAAACACTTTTATATACATACACTATATATGTATACATTTCTAGTTCAGGTCTAGAGACAGATAGCTAGATAGATATTTGTATGTTAATACAGGCACCTTCTAGGTGCTACTTAAGGATATATCTGTACACTATAACAAAGCTGAATTTCTTACTCGTTACCTTAATTCTTTACTGGATGCCTGCATACACATTCCTGCTGACCAACTGTACAAACGCACCTCTTCTGGCAGAACTGGGCTTTTACCTGAACGCTCCAGGACACACACAACTGACGTATTATAAGGCTTTATTCATCAAGTAAAAACAATGCAAAGCAATTACAGAAAGAGTGAGAGGCAGTGGTTTGGGGGTCTTGTTACCAGGGCTGAGGGAATTGCTCCTATGTGATGCATTCACAGCACAGAAAGCACTGCTATCGAAGATCCTCAACCCCAAAAGCAAGGGATTTGCTTTACAGGGTGCCTTGTTAAGCAGGCCCAGAGGAAAAAACTATTATTCCTCAGATGCAAAACGTCTGTTGTTGTTTTTGTTTTGTTCTGGAACGCTTCACTGGTAAAAAGCAAATCCTTGAACTCCTGAGCTAGAAACATAAGACCACCTAGCCTTTTTAGAGTGAAAAAAGGATCTGGGTATCAGTCGCTGCTATGCTCCATCTCACCCTGGCTCCAAAGCTTCAAACTTTGTTTTTCCAGCCTTGTTTATAGTGTTGTCAAGCTTCTAAGTGGTTATTTCCCTATTAACTTTGTCCTTGTTTGTTCTTGCATTTTTTAAAGAGCTGGAAATAACATGTGTTTACTTTGCTGTGTGTCTCTCAGCATCATCAATATTACTGTTGCTATTCCAGGAATTTTAACTGCTGCAGCAAAGCAAAGCCCGGGATCTCAAGCTTAAATCATATTCCCCTCAACCACAAAAGAATAATACTGGAAATGTAAAATTGCTGGGAGAAGGGCAAAACCATCTCCTTTAATTGCCCAGAGAAGCCTGTTTCTCATCCGAGCAGTTGCTTGCATGTGTCAGGTAACGTGCTCAGAACAGCTTTGCATGCACAATGTTGAATTTTCACAGGCAGTGGCATGAGCAACGTGGAGGAAGCAGGATGTAAACGTTTCCTCTGTCATTAGAAAAATGCTTTTACAGGGATATAATAGCTTGAAATAAAAACATACCTCTGATCCAGCCTTTTCACGGGAGTTCAAGACAATAATTTTAAAGATGTGACTTTGCCAGGGATTTACAGAGGCAAAGAGCAGAGGAAATGTTAGGGACTCTGAAGAATTAGTTACTAGGCCAAATTCTCAACACACTGCCTCTGACTGCTCTTCCAGCACTGGCTCTAGTCTAGATTTTATTTTTTTATTTTTTTTTTGCATCAGTGTTATTTCTCAGCTTTCCTATTTAAAAAGGGCCTGCATTCATCTCTTTTCCGATTGCTTCTTTAAAACTGCAGCAAAGCACAAGCTGCAAATGGGCTGAGAAAAGCCCACAGCAAAAGCTCTACAGTAAAGCGGAAGTGAGTACCATATCTTTTGCATTACTACTTTTCTTTTACTTTTTTTTTTTAAGCTTTTTCTTTTTCCAAGTTCCCTATTCAGTGTTTGAAGAATACTCATTCTTCTCTCTTTAGGATTGCATCTATTCATTTTATTTAGCTTTTTAATGTGGAGAAATTTTAATCTACCATTACTTTAATGCTGTTCCCAACTAGTTTGGGAACAATGATATATATATCATCTTCAGCTATGAGGATAAAAAAAGGAGAAATAAAGACTATACCCTTCTCATCAGTTACGCATGTAGTAATGGTGGGGCGGTTTGTGCTTTGTATCAGAGAACTGCTTGTTCAAAATTCACAGGGCAAATAAGAAGAAATACAGAAGCTCATGTGAGAGAGCATCTTCCTCCCTCTCCCTGTAGGGAAAATGTTACCATCTGCTGGTAATTCAGAAGTAAAGTCTCACTGAAAGTTATCTTCTATCCCTCTGCTTGATTGGCCAGAGGTCCAAGGGATGATTGGCGACTCGCTCTCTATCCTAAATTGTTTGGATTTCATTGTTCTCTTTTCTCCATTGATTTCACATGTTCCCTGTAAAACTTTTGCCCCAAACACTTCCTTTTATTGATCTAAAACTCCCTTCCACCAAAAAAAAAAAAAAGAATAAGTAAATAAAATACCGCTGTGTTGCAAAACAGCACGAGTTAAACTGGGTGTTTTACCAGTATTTTGTTGTCATGGCCAGTGTTGAATTACGTTCAGTACAAACAGGGCTGGAACATTTTGCTTTGCTTGGAAAAGTCTAGGCAAAACATGAAGAAGATGCTTGTCCACATGCAGAATGAAAGATTTACTCCATGTTAACTCCAGAAGGCTTAGATTTTGAGTTAAACATCTTTCCTGAGGGGGGAAAAAACATTTCCCTCTTACTGATGTGTAATTAGTGATTTTAGAGGACATTGTCAACAAGCTAATGGCCTTTTGTCTTTAAATCATCAGTATAAATATAGCCCAGCTCAACAGGGATTAAAAATTATTCATGTCTAGTAAGATAGTTGGTGTCTCCTCTATGAGATGAGTTCAGCTGGGCTCAGATCCAGCTCTCATATCACAAGCTTAAGTGGCTGCACATTAAATCCTGTAATAAGCAGAGATGCCCAGAAGTTCATGGGCTGCACAGTTCATTGTCTCAACTCTCTCTCCCTGCTATCCTAGATTAGGACCAAGGCAAACTGGCAAAGGGCAGCCTCACCCAGCTCACCCCATGACTCCTCACGGCTTCCAGTTCCCACACTGCAAGAGCCCAGCACCAAAAAAGTGAGCATCCTCCAGCTCTTTCAGAATTTACAAAAAGCTTTGGAGCTCTGAACCGGAGAAGGGTGCCAAAATCCCACCTCTGCAGCAAGGAGCTCAAAAGCTTAAATTTGGGTTTGCTGCTGCATCCACAGCTCCCAGCAGCTCTGCTGAGAGCATCCAGAAGCCCCAGGGCTTCCCTGCTCTTGCATCAGCTGGCTTTTTAGGAAGCCCAAACTGCTCCAAAATAATCCCACGCCTACCATTTTCCTTGCTGCCCACCATTCAATAACTACAGGCAGTTTGACCAGAAACTCCACATTTTGACTACATTATGTTGCATCATCATGTTTTCCTCCTGGTACTAATCCATCTTAAAAGAATTATCGGCCCCCCTGCAATGTCACTGCAAAATAAAATAAATACTGCCCTTGTTGCATTCGCTGTCTGGCTGCCAGCTAGGGCAGAGCCTGAAAAACTGCTTCCACCTGTACCCACCCTGGCAGCAGCCTTGCTTTGCAGAGGCCTGAACCTGATGCAGGGGGACACGCTGCCAGTAAAAATGAAGGATGCTGGCGTGGGTTTGTGTGCAGGGACCCTGAAGCACACCAGCGGCGAGCGCTGCCAGTCACGCTGGAGGTGCACTGGTGGCTGGCTTCCCATTGTTTGCCTGATCCTGTCAATGTCTCGTGGCTATCATGCAAACTTTATTAAAAAAAACACGATAGTAAAAATTCCAGTCGATATATCCTTTTAATTTGCACCAGATTATAGATTTTTTTAATGCAATTACTGTAATTTCATTAAATGACTTAATTACCATTAATGCAGAGGAAAACTGTCAATAGAAGGTATAATTATGTTGTATAAAATCACAAGCACAATGTGCAATGATGCATAATTCCTCATGAAAATCATTCTGTGACTAAAATTAACTTTTAAAATATTTTTAAAATACATATTGTGCAGTAGGAACGATTCAGTTCTTATTATGGACTTAAATTCCACAACCGACTTGGTGAGACTGGGAGCAGAGCAGGTAGGGAGAGTGTGCATATGGAAGGAGGGAGCAGGAATTCAGCTTAAAAACACACTGGAAAGGTATTACAAGTTTTCATATGCACAAGAGTGAAAAACAAACAGCTTATTATCACACAGATACACAAGACAACATGTAAGCAGACGTTCCCTTAGGCACATTTCACCACGCAGCTTTCTGGACACCATTAACATAACATGGAAGCAACGTCTCAGTGAAGAAAGGTGTGACAAATGGAAGGAGTGATGAGGATGAGGCTAAAACCACAATATTTGCTCTGGAAACGGGGAGCAAGTTGTCCAGGGTAGGATATGGAGATTTTCAGGCACACAAGAACATCCATAAAGAGATATCTTATGGTATGCTTTTGGGCATGTTCAAAATAAAGCCCTTTTTGAGGGGTATGCTCATAGACTAGAAGGAAGAGAGTACACGGACAAAGACTTAAGATCTCTCCCAGTATAAGAGCACTATAAGCAACAATTTCCACACATGCTAATATTCTCGGGTACACACAATGTCTATCAGTGTATCATTTGTGTTTGGCTTTTTTTTTTTTTTGTACCAGAGCAAAAATTAAGTCTACAAGATAAATAATCCAGAAAGCCTACACGTGACTTTCCTCTGACCCACCACGTTTATCCTAGCACTTGTGCAAAACAACTCACACTAATCACTTTGTGCACAGGGCAAGCCTCACTGAAAGTGAATGTTAGTTTTTCTCCTCACATAATTCAACCCTATTTCCAAAACCTCTAAACCTGAAAATGCTGATGAAAAGTATGATTTCATTTCTGTACTGAAAATAAAACAAAACAAAAACCCTATTCAAGTTCTTCGACTGCCTACTCTCACAAATACAAACTAAAAAAGCAGTGTAGCTTGGGATGAGGCATCTTATAAGGAAAACATGGTGACAGCATTTTTCTCATTCACTTGTGTCCTGTCTGCACTGTCCTGTTTCCTCTCTGTCCTTTTTCTCTTGCGCACCCAGAAGTAGCAGCAAATGTCCTTGTCACACTTGCAAGCTGTCAGCACTAATGGGGAGGGAGGTGCACTGTAATAAAGACTAAAACAGGAAGGTGTAAGAGTCTGCGTCCTTGCCTATTGCAATGCTCTGATGATCTCTTAAAAATATTTTCTTCCATCTGGTGGTGTTTTCAGTTTGATAGCTTAAGAAAATAAGGTTCACATGCGTGAGGGGCTTTGTGCATTTTCCCTGCCTCTGGTTTTGAATGTCAGATACAAGCGGGATGTTAGCAAGGACAAATACTGTACAGGCTAAGCTTTTAAGCTTTAACTGAAGGCATATAGATGTTATTTTCTGGGGAATGATGATTTTAAAACAATCCTATTTTAATACACCTTTTATTTGTGGATTACAAGTTCAGGGCAGGGCAGTACAGATGCTGCACCTATCACGCTGTGTACATATTTTCACAATTATGAACGCACATACTGGAAATAGTGAGAGATAGAGAATTAGCACTTCATTATAAATGCCTGAGTGGAATTATTTCCATGTGGAAAAAATCAAATACACTTCACTTTTGGTTTGTAGAAGAAATCTGCTCTTATTATTCTTAGTCATGTATTTTTATTCCTGTCCCACTACTGACTTTCCGTAGGAAACCAGGAGCATTATGTTACCCAGTAAAGATGTTAACATCTGTAATTTGTAACCTTCCATCTTTTTGTTCATCTTTGTTTTCACCTGGAATTAATTCCTTTTTCTGCGGACTCACTTGCCCACCTTTTTTTTTTTTTTTTATGCCTCTCTACCACTTACAAACTTTTCCCAAGTTTAGAAAACTGAACTTCAGAGCTATAACTTCACAAGTATTTTGTTTCCTAATTGAGCAAATCTCTTAAGCACGTGCTTAGATTCCTGCTTAATGGTGATGGCAGGATGTTGGCGCTGGGATTTTACATCCCTGCCTCTTTCCAGCACAGTGTGCACAACCGTACAATTCCCTTGTGCACAACCATACAGCTCCCTTGAACAGCCATACCTGCTTTAGTGAGGTACCAGCGACTCCACTCTCCTACATGCCGTACAAAGAGAAGGATTTGAGAGCTGCCAATATTGCAAACAAATATGCATGCACAGCAGCTCCATGTGTTTGAAGAAAACCATCATCTTAAGGCCTAAAGGGCACGGTGAAGTTGATTTAGGTTTTCTTCCTCTTAGCACTTTCAGTATAACTGTGTGCATCCTACAGTATATCAGTTAGCATCTCTGTTCTTCAGTGGAGAAAACACTTTACGGTACTAGTCAGCAGCTCTTGAACCATTAATGCTAGATATGATCTAAATAAGCTTTGAACAAAAGCAGAAAAAATACAGAGAACAGACCCTCTTGTCCTACCTACTCTCACGTGCACACCATCCCTCTAATCTGCAGGGTGAAAGACAGCTGCTCCATCTTTGCTCTGATTTTCTTTCAATCACTTTACTTATCTGTAGCAAATACACTGTGAAGTGTTTTCCTCAAAAGAGCCTTTAAGTGACTTATAATTCACAGACAGTAAAAGGAGGAGCAATCTTGAAGATGTGGCTGTTATTTTGCTTAATCAACACTAAAAATAAAAAAAAGAAACTTTCTTTTTGCATGCTGGACCACCACAAAATGATTTTGCAACCTTTAATGGCATGCCAAACATTTCAAGCATGAAGAAAATGTCACACCGCAGAATAAAAACCAGGCAAAACCTTTTTGTGCTTGAGTGGATTATGAGAAAACTGCAAATGGTGTGTTTACTACCAAGAGGAAAAAGGAGAAGACTGAAAAGTGGGACAGGCAGGTGAAGAACTTGTTTTTTTGTTCACAGAGGGGAGATCGCACTGACCAGGCTTTCCCTTTTTTTCTTTTTCTTTTCTTTAAAAGCAATGTATTGTGACGGTCAGGGGAATAAATTTGTAACTGGTGACATCAGGAGAGCTTCTTCTGTGCCACGGGGACACGTAGCATACTCTGTGGTGGCAGCATGCAAAGCAGACACTGATAACCTGTAGCTAAGTGCCTCCCCATTGCAAGGGAAGATGGATAGGAAAACAACCATCAGCTCAGTGCATCACGCAAATCAAAGATATCTCCCTGCAGCTGGTATCCACCCTCTTGGCCACCACCACCCTCCTTTCCTAACGTCCAATTTCCAAGCTCTAAAAAGGTCCAGAACAGCCACATGGTCAAACCTTCACAGGGTGGTGTCACCAAGCACACTGACCCAGGTGTCCTGAGCACAGGTCAGCAAGAGCCTCTGAACCAAGCAAAAAAGCAGACTATTTCTGAAGGTCTAATTTCCATGTCCAGCAGGCCAAACACTGGCCTGGCTGCCGTTGAAATCTGTACACCCTGCAGCCATGTAGCTACAAAATACCAATAACAGTAAACGATAAATGGCTTTACGCTGGTGGAGAGGAAGGCACGGCAACACTCGATATCTTATATCACTTAGCCTCATGCAATAAAAGAAGAAATCCACTTACCACAAATGCTATCATGCTCTTTACTGTGGACTCCCAGAGAAAGCAGCTCTGAAGGAATTGTATTGTATTCCATATTGCCATAGTGATTTTTTTCACACGATCAACATTTCTCGATAAGATCTGATAAATATTGAGTGGGAGGAGGGAAGGAGAAGAGGTGTTTAATCAAACACTAATATCCTACAATTGCTTCAGAAACAGGGATAATTTAAGCTACAAATGCATGCCAGGGCACATATTACAAATAAAGCTTCTATTTCAGAGACACTCTCCAGCTCCTGTCTGCTTTCTGATTACACCCATACCTTCCAGATTTTCCTTATCCCTCAGGAGGAAAAAAAAAAAGAAAAAAAAAAGCACTTGATGCCAAAACTAAATAGAACAGTAACAGAAACCTATCTTTGCTCCCTTTCAATTTTCATAATATAGCAGTGTCTGAGGAGAAGGGCTCAAAAGAATTTAATCCAAACACAGAACCTCTTCTCTATATGTTTTGGATTAGTCCATAGAAATAAATGAGAATTTTAGCCTTATTATCGATCACCTTTATTTTAAAAAGGATAATAGCCATCATTCTAGAATCTTATGGATATTTTAACTGGCTAATTTACACCTAATTTATCCTTCCCAAAGAAAGGAATACAGATTATGTTTTGCTTTAGGTGCCGTGAACTGTGCAACATCCACAACTATCATTTTCCCTATTCTGAAGCACAAAGCAAAACTACTGATGCAAACTAGATCAGAAAGCAATTCTGCGTTAACACAAACAAGCCTTTAAACATATACAGAAATACACAGAATTTACATGTGTTCAGTGTTTTATGCATAAATAGGTTTTGTTCTTGCAACCATGCTACAGCAACTCAAATCTTTCCAAAAACAAACACAAGAGCTTAGCCCAGAGACAATCTTTACCTTCTTAGAAAATTTGCAGTTCTCTTCAGTGAAACGCTTTTCTCGGGGCTTGAATGTTCTAATACTTGCTTTTACCTGAAAAAAAAAAAAGTCACACTTAAATTCATTATTTCAGGATCTTTCTCTTTTCATCCTGTGCATGATTTATGAGGAGCTGCCAGGTATATAGAGTGACACCCTCTGCAACCCTGGCACATATCTATTGGCCTGAAGAGCAGTGACAACACAAACAGTACCCCCAAAGTTGTGATGCCCCTTGATATAGGGGCCCACTCCATCATGCACGTGCAATCCTCAACCCACGGGAGTCTGCAAGAGTTCAACTGGGCAAGGTTGAACTCACTTAAGGGGCATTCAGAAGTGCAGTGATAGAAACCAAGGGGACATCTTACAGAGGAATTGAAATTAATATTTAAAATCCTAGACATTCTCTGTAGGTGTAAGAACCTTGAACTTCTCTGCCTGACACTTGGCAGTAGCCCTGCTCCCCAGGTCATTTTTGTTGACCAGCATCATGGTACCACAGGGCCAGCAAAAGCAGAGCTGCAGTACAGCCCACAATGGCCTTAATAAATAGGATTCAATTCAGTAACGGCTGGAGGGCAAAAGCAATTGAGACTGACTCAGCTACCTAAAAAACTAAGTGCAGCATGTATATGCCTCATTAATTTTCCTGTCAACACCCTGGGAAGAGAACATCGTGGGTCAGCTTTTTGGGGAGGAAGTAGGTGTTAAAAGTAACGTATAATAATCTAAACATTAAGCCCTTTTTTGGCTGCTGCAAATGAAGCCCTGGTGCACAGTAATTGACACCTCCTTCCTAAGACTCCTGTGGTCACTCTAAGTCCTAAAGTGCCTCTGAATTGTCCCATCCACCTACATGGGCTATCAGGTTATGATGTGCCAATACCTCCTCACCCATGGTATGAAACAGCCCTCCGTGACCCCGATGCAGTTAGGACGGAACTTTTCCTGCTTGGCTACTGGTTTTAAAGGATCAATTACCAGGTTCACACATTCCCCCATTCCTTACACAAATGATAAGCAAAGAGAAAATATTTTAACTCACAGGATTAAATAGGACATCCAGCTCCAAGTAAATTACTCCTTTTGAAGCACGTTCCAAGTCTTTATTCTTCAGCGTGTAACAACTTTGTTTACCGTTTCTGATCTATAGTTTGGGGGAAGAAAAAGCATCAATATTTTCCCAGCTGTAATTCACAATTTTAAAAGACACTACTAAAAAAGAGAAAAACACTCCAGCACAAAAATCCTCCCCAAACCCTGATAATATACTCAGAGCCTGAAATACAAAATGACCATTGGATTAGAGACCTATAAAATTGCAGATTAAATCTCTTATGGTCCAACTTTAATTTACAGACCTTGTACTTTATAGTAGAGCAGCGCATGCAATAACCAGTTTGAAAATTCTGCCCTGGAAGCCAGTGAGTTGATGGGAAGTAATCAGCCTCCGTTATTACAGGTTGAAAATGGATTTTTTCTTCCAAAGTTCAGAAAGTGCCACGACAACAACTTGCCTACCTACTGCATGCTCCAGTACATGAACCCGCTTCTTAATGCTTAGTTTATTGCAAGGTTGTCAAATTATTACCCAGGAAACAAACATAATCCAAAGAAATTAATCAGCTTAAGTGGAGTGAATGTTTATGTAACAAATGTTCAAAATTAACAAATTTATGTAAAAGACTTCTCCCCCACCCCACTCCCAAATTTCAATACAATTTCTATGCTCTAATCTGCCGGTTGGCCCTATCATATTAAATGTCTATAAAAACAACAACAACACCAAAAAAACTCCCTAACCATTTTGTAAACTATTTGGCTCAAATCAAAAGCATTCTCTCTTCAAAAAGTGATGGCAGAAATGTATTTATTATACACAGTAGGATATGTATTGATTAAACATTTGGCTTTTTAGGAAGCAGACCAGTTAATTCTACACAGCAGTAACATAAAAAACTGCAGCTTACCAAAAAGCTACATTCAGGGACTGTAATGATCAAAGATTAAAGATAACGGAGGAAATTTGGGGGCATGAAATTGCAACCATATTTAAAACGGCTATTGCTGCTCTGGCATTTAGAAGAGGTACTCATATAAACCATGGCAGAAATGAGTAAGGAAAAAAAAAAGCTATAATGGGAACCAAGTGATTTCACATGACAAGGGAAAGGTCACTTTCCTTCCCAATCTTGCTCCACCCTTTCTGTACCAATTAGCTAGTCAAAGCATAGATGGCTTTCCTGGCTAACGGTTGAAAGGGAAGAGGGCTCTCATAAAGACCAAGTTTGCATCCTCAGCGGTGTCCAAACAGGAACTCCAGCTTTTACTGTGTTCTCATCCAAAGCTTTTTTGCTTAACTGGATGCTGGGAGTTACCCAGCCATTTGTAGGGTCTATTTAATAATAGCAATAATAACAGGCATTGTACTAAACTGATTGTGAACCTCCTCTGCTTTCACTGCAAGAGAACACAAAGGGTTAGAGGCAAAGGATGCTGCCAAGAAAGTAGCAGGCAAAAAATTATTCGGATAACCTGTAGTCTCAAAGCAGCAAATCGGCAGAAGTGCCTAGCCCCATTTTTAGGATAGACAGACATCAGAGAGTTCTCAAGCCAACTACCACATAAAATAGTCCACCTATCGGAAAGGATTCTACCTGTTCAACAGTTTCCCCATTTCTACACCCAGAAAGGGGGAAAATAGTTTTAAAAGAAAAAAAAATTGTTTGTAAATTGAAGACTTTGATCAATTTTCCAAACTGAAAATTGGATTTGCTGATGTTGGAGATAGTGAGCCAAACAGACTTGGCTTGAGGTCATTATCCCTTTCATCCAAGGGGATGCCACCAGCATTGTACCCAGCAGTGTTTCTGCAGAGATGCAAGTGTCCAGGCACATATCATAATATCATAATTCTGGATTCTCCATACTTATGAATTTGGTGAATGAATTACAGTGTATTTTGATTACAAACATTTCTTAAAAGTTTTCATCCTTGCGATGAAATTCTTTTATACCTTAGGAGTAAGAACACATGGAAATCTGAATATATTTATATCTTTCAAGAGTATAGCCAACCAGGAAAGACATCTCACATGATGCTAAATTCACAGAAAAAAGGAAAAGCCATGCTGTCACTACTGAGAAGGTCTAGCAAAACAGCATTCTGCACTCAAAAAAATGCTTCTGACTTTGGATATTTTTCATTTGCACAACTGGAGCTGAATCAAACATTTTGGGTGTGTCTATAGGTGTGTTCATACAGTAACTTTCAAATCAGCAACAAAATTTCCATCTCCATCATTCTTTGAAAATGGGCGCTTGCTTGGAAAACTTTTTTAAATGGTGTCATTGTTGCTGCTATTTTGAAATTGGACAGGGCAGAAAATATTGCAGTGCAGATCCATTTTTGCAGTCAGCTCCATTTGGCATCCTTATTTCTAAATGTTTGACTTGTCTAGTAAAAGATGTGCAATTATAACTCAGTCTAAGACTAAACATTCATACAGATCTCCTAGCTTTTGACCTTCAGGATTAAAAAAAAAAAGCACAAGAGAAAACATTTCTTTGTTTCTTTCTCATGGCATTTCTCCACTGCATTTTCATTTGGACAAAAAGAAAAAACCTTGAAAAAAGTCAAACAAAAGTCTCTCTCAGAGTTTTGGCAATGTGCTAATCCAGTGTGGTTCAGCAAAAGGTGTAGGGTAATACTAACATCCATGACTGCATGGAGATTAGATCGGTGGCATGTCTCAACTGTGCCCAGGAAAAAATATCCAAAATAGCTTTTAATATACTACATTTTCATTGTATTCTGTTCATAGTCCAGAGTTCAGATTCTGTTCAACATTTCCCTCTATCTCAAGAGGCAGACAGTCATATTAATTTCATTTTGGATCCATTTCTTTCTCCTCTCTGGGTACTTTTCCCCTGTCTCTGCTATTTGCAAAGACTGCTTAAATGTTCTCTCCAGCTGTGGAAAAGGTGAGCAAATGTTGCAGCTTGGGCTAGGGTCCTAGAATGAACCTAAATTCAGAAAGATCAAATTTCTTCCATCACCCAAACATCTTTCACTGCGTAACTGATCTCATTCAAACTTCACTCAACGAATAGTCCTGATAGCTGTGTCTAAAATACGTTACCTTTACCGTGAATATTTACCTATACTTATCTAAAAAGATAAACTATGGAATGCAAAAGAATATTGAAATTAAAAGTGAAAATACCTACAGGTTAGATCCTTGAAGAAACATTATCAATATAATTCCTTTATTAATGATTATATATATATATATTATATATAACCTCATGGAATACTGATGACTGCATTCTTTGAAAGCTTATTAATAGCACACAACATACCGGGGCTCAACCAACCACCAAGACTGCCCATAACCACTTGATTAACATGAGGACACCAGCACTCACCCCACATGCTTCATTGTGCAAGGTTGCTATCAGAAAAAAAAAAGTCACCATTTTTATCCCATGAGAATTTCTGATATTTGGGGCACTTCCATGTTCTGAAGCAACTCAGAAAGACAAAATATCAATCTTTTAACAGAGCAATTCACACTTTCTTCTGTATCATAGTTCCTTCCCCATACAGGACCATGCAAAAGATATCATCAGCTGGAAGAAAAACTAAATTCTTTGTGTACTTCAGACAGAGGCAACCTCTGGCAGTGCTTCAACTTGCCTTGCCTTCTTCCAGCTGGAAGGAAATGTTCAGGTGCATGAGACTGCAGCACAGTCAAGGCCCAAAGTGCACCGGGTTCCTTTCAAGTGAATGAATATATTTGCTAAACTCTTCCCACAGATGTCCCCAGTAAAACAAATGTGACTAAACACAGTATTGATGTAGCCAGCCAATGCTAAATCTATTAAGCAACAACCTTCTGACCGCTTGGGAATTTTAATGAAATAGGGAAAGCTGAGATTGATATGACACAAAACACTGAGAAGACAGGACCCTTACGCAGCAAAGGGTGTTTTTTCATTGCTCTTGTCTCAAAGAAATATGGTTTAGTGGCTTTTTTTTTTACATTGATTTTAAGAAAACTTCACTCTGTATCCAGCTTTGATGCAGATTCAGTGTCATATATTGATGACCTGACAGAACAATGCTGGGTTAAACCTCTGTACATCAACACCCGTGACGTGCGGAAAGGGTAACGGCTACTCTCCAAGGGTAATTCATCTGAAGCATTTGGGACCCCTGATATTCCTGCTTGAGCTCATTGCTGATGCACAATGTCATACCGTTCGCCCTGAATAACATAAAGCTGTCTTGTAATAGACACACACCTACTCTTATCAAAGGACATATTTCCCCAGCAAAAGATGAAAGCAAAGCACATATTTGATCCACCTGGACATGAAGAAAGAGTTTTTTGTTTCTCCTCAGGCTTGTAATGTATGTTGATTAGATTTTTATACGAAATACCCATTCATTCATCCCAAACTCTGCCCCAAACATTTCACTTTTAATAACCTTCTGTGGGATCCAAAGTAAAATGGAAATGTGGAATCTTGGCATAGGGTTGATGTCCAAAGACTAAATGTGCATGGAGCTGATTATTTGAAAGCAGACAGCCATGGGCTTTCAGGCAGCGTGAAGAGATGCTGAAAGCCCCAGGAGCACAAGCCACTGAGTCCAAGATCTCAAGTGGTACTCAAAAAAGACATTCCCCTGTCAATACAATTTTCAATGAGAAGTGCATGGTCAAAGCAGAATATTTCGTTCCAGAAATATAGTGTCCTTTTCTCTGGAAGAGATTTTTTTTTGTTTTTTTACCAGCATTCTAAAATTTCTGATTCATGAGAGGGGTAAAAATCAGAACAGACAACCCCCTCCATAGCTACCTGTGTGATAGAAGTGCAGCACTTTCACTGTTCTCTCAAACTCTAAAGCTTTCTCCTGCAAAAGGCCGTACACTTATGGTCAAGTGCTAAGTAATCACAATTGGCAGGTGCCTGTTCTCTGAGTCCAGGCCACGTTTTAGATAATTTAGCTTGCAAAAGTCATGCTAGTTGTTTTCACTGTATCGCTGGCTGCCGACCTTGCTTGGCACTTGAAAACATTTCAGAGACCTCTTCCTGTTTGCTGAAAAAAAGGTGAAGCTGAAGTCTAATCTGAGCTGATAATTCAGCAGATAGAAACATTCCAGTCTGCAACACAACTCTTCACTCAAAGGTCTTTATGTAGAAAGATATTTGATATACCCTGCTTTCAAAATTATTGAAGCACATAAGCTTCCATGCCTCCACTAACTTGCAGCCTTCTAGGAGATAGGAGTCTCCTGAAGTAAAACAAAAAAGATGGAGCCTTAAAAAGGGAAACACGGTTGCTTTCAGTAAAATCTAGAGCACAAATGAACACAGAGATGGAAAGGACTTCTTTGATAATTAGTTCAAGACCCCTAAAACCTACAAGATCTCTAAACCTACCAAACTCCTTTCTTGAATCAATGAAGTTTTTGCCTTTCTTCCCCATTTCCCAGTATCATCTTGAATTTCTAACACAGAGGGCTGATCTGTTCAGTGGTGTATGCAATCTTCCCTCTCATCACCCAGTTTCTGAGAAAGCAACCTCTCTTCCCAAAACTTAGGCAAGCCTGACTCTACAGGTCACCTTTGGCAAGACAGTGCTCCATTTTGTTGAATATCCTGGTAGCGGTAATTTGTGTCTTTTCCAGTGTAAACACCACTTCTGTAAACGTGGCTATCTGGCGCTGTGAACAGGATTTGAGATGAGGTCTCTTATACATGCTTTAGAGGAGTAGAGTAGTTTGACAAAGAAAGGCAGAAGAAAAAAAATGCAACAGGTTGATTAACATGGAAAAGTAAGATGCAAGCCCTGCATTTGTATTTCATCTTCCTGAAATAACAAAAGGCAAAACACTACTTCGCGCTCTCTCTGTCCCCCACCTACCTGCAAATAGAGAAGATTCCAAATTCAATGTAATGCTATCAAAATCAATGCGTCTGCAGCACATATTAATAGAGCTGTATGAGAAGCAAAGCAAATCATGCACTCATCCAATATTGCTTCATCATGCCTATTAAAAGAATGTTAAATTTTATTCATCACCTGACACTTTAAAGCTTTTCTCATGTTGCCTAGTCTTTTTACATTTCTTACTTGTTGCATGCCATAAACCTAGATCACAATCAAGGGTGAATGGAAAGCATGAACCTAATGTCACCATCCAAGATTTTTTGTGCATTAATATTATCTGTGTCTTAATGTTAATGTAATGATGAAGGTGTGCGCATGTTTGCAAAATGCCAGTGCAAGACTTCTGGACACATTTAAACCAAAGTTCTCCATCAAATTAAACTCTTCATATCCTTCCAACATATATTCTATTGAAGGTTATTTATCATTACGAAAATGTAGTCATCCATGAACAACTCCTGAAGTAAACTTACTTCATGTGCTGACAGCTCACAACTCAAACTGGTGCATTTTTAACTATATCAGGAGGGTGGCGGAAAATGCACTTCTATTTTCAAAAGACAATTTAGTGCAAGCCAAATATTTCACCTGACTACCTAGGAGGAATTAAACCTGTATGATTTGTGAGACTTCTTTAAGTTTTTAACTATTGTTCTCTTTCAGTATATTTATCTAAATGGTTCAAAAGGATACATTCAAATTTATAGTGAAAATCACAACATACGTTGAAATACCCATTTCAAGAAAAAGAGCTTAGAAAATTGCAATTCTCTGTCCGAGCAGAGTAAGTTAATAGGTGCAAAATGTTTTTAATCAAAAGCAGAGATGAATATATTTACACTATATTTGACTGAAATAGGAGGCAGAGAAGCTTGGATGGGAAGGAAGAAAATCAGTTGGCAAGGGAAAGCATAAACAATTTTTTTTTTTTTTTTTGTCTCAAACTTTGGACAAAAAACCTATGCTGAATAGAGTTTGGACGTTACCACACACATGGACTCCCCTTCTCTGCCTTGTTACATGCTTCCTAAGGGATACTTGACAAATGCCTATAAAATCAACAGAAAATCCAAATCTAACATCTTCTCACTGTGAGCCCACACAGCCTGCTGCCGATCATGCAGACCATTTGGCAAGCACTGGATCTGCAGGAGAGCAGCTGCTCCAGCCACTCTCTTCCAGTAACATCAGAGATATGAGGACTTTGGGAAAAATTAACAAAGTGATCAAAAATGGAATAAAAGATGTTAAGAGTTTTCCTCCCTGTAAACATCAAATCATCCTTCATGCCAAACTGACTTTAATATTGTTCTAAAACTGGAGATATTGACAACTCAAGCCACTAAAATAGATAAACAGTCTAAAATATCCCCAGCCTCAAAAAAAAAAAAAATACTTGCAGTGCAAGGCATGGAGAGGAGTACTGCAGAGCACATGGCAGCTTGAACGTAGGTATGTTCATATCAAATGCATACATATGCACCTTGCTGAATGGGCTTCTCCCCTGTTGGAGACTCAGGCTGTTCTATAAAGTCCCAAAACAGAGGTTTTATTATTTTTTTTTTTATTTTATTTATTTATTTTTTTAATCCGCAGTGACTCCAGTCAGGCCAGCACCCAGGTCTCTGGGTGTACTGGTGGGGTGAGAAGCTCTGCCTGGCACTGCTTCCTGAGTGCAGCACTGTGGCAACAAAAGCTCAGTATTTATCCCACAGTCTCTCCTGCAGTTTACACATATCTTATCCCCAAAATCCCAGGGTGCCCACATTCTGGACTCCAGAACAGCTCAGAAAAAGCACATGGTGGATGAAAATAAACACACTTTCCTGAAGGGATTCAGAAGCCACACCGCTTTTAACTTGCATGCAAAAGATATATACATATTTAAACAAAATAATAACAAAACTGGAGCACATTAGCTTATTTCTTTACCACTATAAAGCATTCTTTAAGCTGGGATCATATTCTCTAAAACGGTTCAAGAGCTTTCTGGGCAGTTCATTATTTATTTGGAAACATCAAACACTTGTAGTTCAAATTCCCCTATCTGATCTTGATTGGTCTTACCTAAGTTGTGCCCATTTATTTCTCAGCTGACCCTGAGGGGCTTATATGGTCCACTTCGATTTAATGGGACTTTGCTTTCCCTCTAGAAACCTCCCATTTCTCCAGACTCTGCAAGGATGGACCCCCACTAACCTGTTACCACAATACAGCCTTTGCTGCAGCCGCCCACCTTTAAGACTCAAAAACTCTTGTCTTAAATATGAGATGTATACCAGCCTTTCTGCAGAGGTGAATATGCTTTCACAGGGATGCTTCTAAACAATACTGCAATTTTGTGCTCTATAATTTCAATCAGGATTCACCGGCTGCCTATTCAAGAGAGCTATTACCCACAGCATCACACTGTGCATTACCAAAAGGTTCACACTACTACACGCATCATTCACATCATGTTATACATTGCAAGCGTGAATGTTCGTACAAGGCTCGACATAGTACTCGCTGCAAAAAACCTGTCACACCGCCTCCTCCCCATTGCGAACCGTCTACAAAACGCTGATTCCTCAAAACTCAAGGGAAACCCCATGCTTGAGGTTAAACATGTGCTTACACAACAACTGGAGTGATATGAACACAAGGGTCCCGTGAGGCCTTTCACCCCACCTAATTGATTTAACACAAGCCAGAGTCTAGAAAGTTATTCCCAAACTTTACTGCAAAATTTACTAGAATCTTCTGTGATACTGCAAATACACAGACTTGTTTACATCCTCTTGATCTGGTTTACTTACTCTATTATTACCAGCCTTGTTCCAAATTAAATCAGTCTTACCGAACACAAAGCTGCTTTTCCCCATTTCTCTATTAATGTCTTTTAATGACCCTTTCATGTTCCCTTCTCTTTAGTTTGGCCTTTTTTGGCCATTTCTGAAAAAGCTTTAACTCTCCTTAATCTCCAGAGCAACCACTTTCCCCTGAGCTTGCTTTGTTTCCAGTTTTGATTTTATACTCCCATGGTAGCGTTCACTCTTCACATATTTGTTTACAGAACAAAAGCCACCAGTCTTTAAAAGCACTGTGGAGTAGAAAACACCCCTTTTAGGTAATTTTATTCAGCTGTGCCAATAACAACAGCTATCTCTAGTCAGTCCTACTGTGATGTGCAATTACTTTCTTGGAGCAAAAAGAAGCAAGACAGAACAAAGACATGCATAAAACGTTACCTTCGGAAGATGATGTGGAAACATACAGAACAACTCAATTATGTTTTCAAACCTATACAGCATATAGCACTGATGAAGTACAGACACTTCAGCAATTTTCTTTCCAATCAACCAAATTTCTACTAAAATTGGTTGGCAATGATTGTTACGTTAAGGAGGACTATAAACACTGCCAACTAAGGCACATATAGATCACAAAAACTGTTTATCCCCAAATCTGTGTTGCTTTGTACAGAGGGGAAAAGAAATGCAACTTGCTCCCAATGTTTGAGTGATATACGTGACAAAGGTAACTTACAGACAGCAAAGGGATGGCAACTTTTCCAAGAAAATCAGGGGGTTTATCTCCATCTTCATCAAATACTGTCACTTCCAGAACATCATGAATATCTTTAATAGGGCTGTAATGAAAAGCACAGACGAAAAATGATATTCGATATACATGCACAGTCTTCTCCACAAAGATCTGAGAACACTGTTTTACTAATTAAGTTTGTATTACCTTGGAGTATAAAACCAGCATTTAATTAAATTCCAAAAAATTGAATCAAATGATGGGTATTCCCCAAGCTTTGCCCTCGTGTTGTAGTCACATAACTAGGTGAAGAAAATAACAACTACCAGTGACATTTTCTGTGCATTGATATAGATTTTAAGAGTGTAGAACTCCGCTCTCAAACAGAAAAATCTGATCACCGGGATGTCCAGGGCTGAATTCAAAACTAGGCTTCAGGACAGTAAGTATACAAGAAAAATAATCCATGAAACAAACCTTACATAATTTCATCTGACTTGAGCTATTATTTTCCTTTTAACATACTAGCAAAACCAATTACTTAAGAAAATCTAACAACCCTAATTAAAGGCCAAATGTACAATATTTGCATTCCATTCAGTGCAAACGCTTGACCAATGTTGCAGCAGGCACTCAATCCTGAGCATTTATCAGATTGTTAATAAATCAGAGTCTCATTTGAGAAAAGTTATATGCGTGCCTGAAAAATCCTGGGTAACCAGAGATGACTTATGAGATGCATTCATTATCTCTTTTCCTTTTCCCATGTGCTAGAATTAAAGAAAAAGGCACGTGGTATATAGTGTGTCTGTTATTTAACTGAATGCAGCCATTCTGCCCAGAAGGCTGTTTCAGAGCAGTTTTCTCCTGGGCCCTCTGCTTGCAACACCATGTTGTGGCTCCTCGTGAAGCAGTCAGGACCTAAAAGTCACCTGGGTGTCCTTCCGGCTAGCAGCCACAGGATGGTCTTCAATGTGACCCACTGGTGGCAGCCAAACTACCATGATACACACTGATTACAAGACACTGTCATTAAATTACATCAAAACCCCTCACTTCAGCAACTGCCCATATTCCTCTACATGCCATTACAATTTTCCACACAATACAGCTACCGGTGATATAAAATACTGTTTGAAATGTGTCATACAGGTAAGTGTGTTGCAGAAAATCTGAATACGGTGGGAAGGGCTCTCTGGTGTTACTGAATTCTCCAGCTGAAATGGATTCAGAACAATCCACTCTGCTCCTAAAGAAATCTAAATCATCAACAGCTTTTAAGGTGTTTGATCTCAATTAAATCAAAAAAAAGCCAAAAATCTGAAGAGAGTTGTGAGCGCCTGCCTGGCTCTGTGGATTTGGTGCTTAGAGTAGCTATGAAACGGCAGTAAGAAAGTTAGTGATAGTCCACAGCTGACATTTCTGGGACCCTCAGGAAATACAGAAACAAATCGTTTCTTAAAAAATTATTTTGGATTCTTAATAGGTTTATTTTGTTGGCTGAACATCCAAAAAGACTCATCTGTTGGCACAATCTCAGAATAAACAATGATGAGTGGAAGCTTCTTGAGAACAGACAGAGAAAGAAAAAGACTCCAAGAGACACGCATTCAGTTGCATGCATGAATTAAACAGAAATCCAGCAAAGTACTTCAATCAAAGAGATCAGATACTTTTTATTGCGTTCACATTCAGCTTAGTGTTTTGGAATGTTGCTTTTGCAAGAAATCTGTGATTCTCAAACTGTTCTTCCAATGGACAGGTGTAAGTGTCATAAATGCTCAATTGCTAACCCTCACATTTGCCTTCTTTTCCACAGACTACTATAATCTTGGGGACGTTTATCCCACTTGGTTATTCACAAAAATCTTTGTCAGCATAAAGGAAGATAAAAAATTTCACTGCCAATAACTAACTATCACTTTTTGTTACTAATGAAGTCACCCTAAAAATGCACCCTTTAATTATCTTTAAAATCTAAGCTTCTTATTTGGGTTAAGCAATCTTTGACTAGTTTAAATTCATAAGATGTAACAGGAACAACGTGAGCTCTAATTTTCTGCTTGCTTACAAATTAAATGAGGTATTCTACCATGGGTCAATGAAACATTTTATTTTAAATTACGGAAAATGTAGGCATGAGTATCTGGTCTCCACTTTCTATAATATTATCTCTTAGATCCAGATATGACTCCATTATGTCTAGTCATGATTCTTCCTATAAATATCACAGTAATTCTTCTTTTAATGACTTCTATTAATAAACTCCATGCAAGAACTAGTAAAAGGCAAATGCTTTAATTGAGTTATATTTGATATTTCTCCAACATCCTCTTCTGACTATGAAAAAATGACATATCTTAACTTGACCTTTGTATTTTTCCAAAGTCAATAGCTTTTATAGATAAGCTGCTAACTGTTTGGCATTTCAGCGTGTTTTCAAAAGCAATCCACTTACAATGTGAAAACTTTGTTCCACTCTGGGTTGAGGTTCTTGTAAACAGTGTGCGTTTGAAGACTGTCATTTCCCAGCTCCAATACACAGAAAGGATCACTTTTACCTAAGAAAAGATCACAGTGAAATTAAAAAAAAAAAAAGTGGACCAGTTATTGTAGTTAGCATGCATACTTTTTCTTTGCAGTACAGCTGTGGAAGTGACTGACCAAATAAAAATAAGACCCATTACGACAACTGGCAATTGTCTCCCACTGTTGGAATGACTTCCAAAACAGTATCACCAATGCATCTTCAGTCCTGGAAACAGTAACACTTACCTTATAATTCATTTAGGTGACTTCATTTGAATACTTGAAATATGAAGCTTACAGTGAATAATCTCTAAATCTTTATAACAAGAAAAATCTGCTCCAGTTGACAACTACTCAGACAACATTATGAAAGCAGCACTGTCATCCTCACCCAGGTAAGTGCCAGGGCTTCAGTTACAGTTGTTTTATCCTCTAAGTAGAGTTTGCGGTCTTCTCCAGTTGAACAGAGGATTAAGTACCCACACCGTGAGAAGAGAAGCACGGCATTGTGTCTGTATCAGCAGTATTTCTTCAGACAGTTCAACGTGAGCAAGTCCTTGAAGCTACGCATACCCTACGTAGCGTCACAGCTTAAATAAAACCCACCATCTACTGAAGAACCAACTGGAGAATTCAGGTGTGAACCAGGTAAAGTACTTAAAACAAACAAAACACAAAACCAAAACAAACTTCCTCTCAAAAGGAGGATGCTAGCATGGAACCTGTTATGATGAAGACATGTTTGCTAATGTATTTTTTTGATAATTCTCATTACGTGAATTTGTAGCTTTCACAACTTAACACAGCTCAGCAGTTTCCAGCATGAACAGAGTTCCTTTTATCAGCGTGTCTGGCTGAATATCTGATTTAATCTCAACTTCAGTGTTCTTGCATAACTCAGACACAGACATTCCAGCTCCAGCCTAACTTTCACGTATGCAACTATGTCAGTAACGCAGGGATTTAGACAGCAGACAAAAAACAGTATTTAAGCAAAAGCTTTCTTTTTCTTCATCTTTATTTTTGGTATTATTAATGCAGACATTTTAAGGTTCTTACCATAATAAGAATTTTATAGAATAAAATGGAAACTTTTCAGTATGTAAACAGTGGGTATTAACTAGTCAATATTGGTAAAATTTAAAAAAACATGTATATTACTAGAATCTATTTGTCTTCTTTTCAGCTTACGTGCCCATTCCCCAATAAGCAGCCCTTCAGAGAAACTGCTTGAAATGCAAACTGGTATATGCCAAAAACAATCCCACTGTATAATTTTGTATTCTGAATGCTATTTTTTGGTCAGTGAGCAAATGCAGTGTTTGAGAAGAACTCTCATGCGTACATAGAAAACATCCAACAAAGCAGAAAAAGTCATTTTCATGTCAACAAAACTATTATCTAGGAATATAAAAGTATGGAAGACTCAGCCTGGGCTAGCCATGGCTGAAGAGCTTCTACATATCTGATATATCTCCGTGGAATATCACCTAAAATTTACATCAAATGTTAAAGTATGGATTTTCAGAATCACTGTTCAGAATCAAAGCAGAAACTACGATGTTTTCTGATAGCTACTATAATAGTAGGATAAGAACTTACAATTAAAATCTGTAGTGACAATATGTATCAACTGACAACAGAAATCCAAATCACACCAAAATCCAGTATTTATTTTGGGAGTAAGTAACAAGCTGTAAGGTGGAATAACACTTCTCGTGAGATGACTGGTCTGCAGTTTACATACCCTAGACTTGTGACTGCTGTGGGACAGGACAAGGAAGGAACTCCACCTGCTCAAATGGCTCCCCTATTAACCCTTGGAAATCTTCACACCTCTTATCATCTCCACAATTATTCCTTTATCAGATTTTTAGCTGGACTTTGAATTTACTTTTATCAATAACAATAAATCTGAGCAGTCTCCCTGGCAATGCAGGAAATATGGCACTGCTCTAGGAGGGCTCTATTATGGAAACCCATAATTGCTGCACTAATCATTTATGAATGGCTCAGAACAGATAATTAATCTTTATGTCTCTCATTTCACGATCAGAAATTATGCTATTTTTACCTAAAATGGCTGCATCCTTTTGCAATTTGGTGGTCTATTACAGCATAATACTAGGATATTTTCAGCACTGCCATTGAAAAACAATTTGTCATTTGCTTCATGAATCAGGCTCAAAGCCTGGGCTATTTTGAATATAATGACAGACTGAGTAACCTTTTACTTAAGCTGAATTTCATTCTCTGCTATGCACAAGGAATGTGTGTCACATACTCTGTATGAAAAGTCTTTGAATTGCAGAATCAAGAACCTGTGTGTGTCTTCCAATGTTCATTATCCACCCACATGCTCCTGTTTAAGTAATGAGGGAAAGGGGGCCAAATCCATCGACTGCATCAACTGCAACTGCATTAGCATCAGTCAAGTTTTCCAAATTCCCAGGCTCTGTTCTTTCCCTCAACACTGTCTGGATTGAAAATGCACCTATTTCTAGATATCCCTCGCCTTGTCATTTGACAAAAGTTCTGCTTTGCTGTGATACAACATCTGCACAAGCCACCTTTACTTATTGGCAGGGTTTTTTTGTTTTCAAATCAAGTTCTTCAGTTTTTAAAAATACTAGTATCTGCAGTAACCTTTTCTTCCTATACAGGGCTAAGCAGTGAATTGAAACTGAAATAGTATCATGGTTAGTGTTGGATATTATCCTTTGGTCCTTATTCTAGGAGCAATGTTCTCTTATGTTACACTGTCTGCGTGAATACCAGAGCATTTTCTCTGTAGCATCTTCCCTGCCTTTTTCAACAAGTTATCTTAAAAAGAAAAAAAAAAAAAAAAAGAAAAAAAAAGACTATGTCAGCAAATACACAACACAATGTTGTGTCTGTGAATTATATGCTGCTGCAAAATACAGAGGGGAATTAAAAGGTCTCCAGAATCCTGGAGAAGATGATAAAAATAATAATATCCAGGCAGTTGCTACAGAGAAATAACAATTCTCTATCTCTTCCCTAGAGAAACAATAGAAAATTGTATTTTTAAATGGTGTTAGTGTCCATTGCTGTCAGGACTAGGCACAATCTGAGGTAAAGCACAGTGGAAGAACTATCCTTTTCATGGAGTAAAAGCTGTGAAGATCATTCCAAACTGAAGCCTCAAACAATCTCTAAGAGAAACCATCGCACTCTTCCCCATTAATACGGATCTTTCTTTATCCACCCCCCGCTCCCACCAGGTGACAGCTTGCAGTGCCACCCAAACCCACACACTCAGCATTGTGTCAGACGCCCCCAAAATTCTTCCCCTTATTCACAAACTCACAAGACACCCAACGAAACATGAGGATGGTCCTGTGCAGGCACCATCACTTTACATAGTCACTTAGTTTACATATTGTCATTTGAAAATACAGAAGCGACCAATGCAACATGGGCATTTCCCAGAGCACAGTTGTCACAGATAAAATCAGACAAGAAGTTCATGCTCACACAGGCAGCTTTTCTAGAGCTGGACTTGACAACCTGTATCAAGCTTTCCTTTTCCTGTTGCAAGGGCTAAATGTGTTTTTGTTTCATTTGACACCATATTATTTCTACTGCAGCATACACAAGCTGGTGACATGCTGTGCCCACCAGCCACCAAGTCTCCTTGAACAAACAGTAGAAAACAGATGGCAGTATTCGATATACACCTCCTTAGGTGTAAATACAGGCAGCCTGAAACTTGCTGCGCTTCTGCAAGGAGGCTTACAGGAAGTAAATCAAATCTCACAGCATCTACAGAGGAACATTTACTTCTGTTCCAACTATCTCATTGTGTATTTCAGAAAGCAGGCACACAGATGAGCCACTGTGTAATACAAATTTGATCCGGACATCCTAAGTTACTGACCATGTCGATCAGATCCAAAAGGGAACCAGAACTCCAACCAATGGACCTTTCCCGCATATTTGGTGAGTCATAGTCAAAACTATTTGGTATCCCAGTTTCTTGGGGTGGGTTTCACACTGCAGAGAAGCGATCAGAAGATTTACTTTCCTACGTTCAAATTACAGTACTGCACAAAGTGTAAATAACACTCAGAACACATCATTGCATAGCATGCTGAAAAATAGAAATGGAATACCTGCAAAATCTGCTGCCAACAGGTCAACTGCCTTTAACACTTTAACTTGTAAGAAGCCAACATCCTTTATGTCCCGAAAGGAGTTCTTTATACACTGTTAAGAAGAAAGCATTTAGTTTAGGATGTGTATTTTTAATTCAGTAAGAAACAAATTGATGAACTACTGAGAAACTTGCATTTTTATATTTATTGATATTTCTGCAGCATTTCTCACTGCAGAGTAACCCTGTGTTTTTATGACAACTTAAGATAGCATCTCCTAAGGAGATTCTCAGTTCACTTAAATTACACATTAATTTTATAATGGAGATTGGAATGAGCCCTGCTTGTTTATGGAAGTATTATCTGTCCATTAAAACAAAAACAAAAAAAAAAGGACATAGGTAGATCTGCAGAACTAGTAGAAGTTGGGAAGGTAGCACACTCCATCAGGAGTTCTCAAAAGTATTATCAACTTGTTTAAATTCATCATGCTTCAATCTCACTGCCCATTTTGTAGAGAGACAGGTTTCTTCCTTCTTGCTTAACATTATAGGTTTGAAGTATGGAAGCCATCATATGCCAGTCCTCCAAAAGTTGGAAGTCCAGAACGTATCCTCCCAAAAGAGAAAAGAAAGCTAACTGCTCTTCTCTCCATGATATTCATAGTCTCTCATTCCCCATGATAATCTCTTATGCAATGCAAGTTTTTACAATTCAAGTTTTCAAAGGAAAGCTTTAGCTTAAAACTCAACAAATACAAGCAGCCAAATTGCTCAAGTCTATCTGCCCTGCCAAGCTCCTTGTCGTTCTAAACATAATAACTACTCCATGTTATAGATTTCTCTGGTAGGAGACATGTTATTATGACTGGACAATTCTTCCCCCCCTCTCATTTTTTGGCTGCAGTTTTGACTACTTTCAAGTATAAAGGAAAAATAAAAGGGGGGGGGGGGGGGGTCGGAATGCAAACTCACGTAGCGCTGTGAAATCTGTTTCCTTTCACTGGGGTCTCCCAAAGGGCAGACACAGAGATCAGAGATGGACACTCCCGTACATGGAGCAACAGCAATCAGCATTAGCAGGGACCCCGGATGTTTTTCCAGAGGCAGCTCTAAGCAATTGGTCTGCTTTATTGGCAGGGCAGTAATATCAACTTTGCACCTAGAACAACATTCCCAAGGGGTTAATGAGTAAGAGAAGCTGGGGAAAAAATAAATTAAATATACAAAAAAAACATTTAATATTGATTTCAGTAGCAAGCAGGCATCAAAATCTTTGTGGTGCTAAGCCACATTTTAAATATTTATGTGTGTGTATATAAAATTTGAATTGCTTGTTCAAGATCAAGAGAATACAAAAAAAGAACTCAAAATTAGACATAGGAAACAAATTAGCCAGTTTCCATTGTATTTACTGTCAGTTTTGCTTTCTGGTTCACCTAGTGGTAAAGCTGAGGTAAAAGGTTTGGGCTGCAAGTTGTACAGTAGGAAAACTTAACTCTGGCCTGCCTCACTTCCCCTCTAAAATACCCTAGTGCTTTGTGATGGATTCAAAATGCAATTTTATTTCACCTGGGGGAAAAGAAAAGGGGCAAACACAAAATTTAAAACATTAGCCTAAAATAGATTAGTTTCTTTAAAGTCACATACTCCATTTTATGCTACATTATACTGTATGCCCCAATCTCTTTTACAAGCCTTACTAGAGCTATGTATTCAGTGTACTGTTATATTTCCCAAAGGGAAGGATGGTCTTAAAAGTCCCCCCCACCCCTAGCAAATAGTATGCATCATTAGCCTGATACTAAAAAAAAAAAAGAAAAAGAAAAAGAAAGAAAGGCAAAAAAGAGAAACATTTATGAAGAGACAATAATAACAGATAAGGATGGGCTAAAGGAGAGATCAGCATTCAACCAGTTATATGTGAAGAGAGCGGTTAAATGCCACAAAGTCTAATCACTTTGCTCGGCTAAATGCCTTCTATTTAGAAGTCCAGTAAATGGAGTGGAACTTTTTTGAACCTCTGTGGGGCTTGGCTTTTAAGAACAAGCTGAACAAAAGTTACAGATGAAAAGAAAAAAAAAAGAAGGAAGGAGAAGCTTTGTTGCCACAGTGCAAACGGAGTCACATTTCTCAAAGGGACGGCAAGCGGATGATGGAGAGAGAGAGTTTTCGCTCCACTTAATGCCTGCCGACAAGTTTTTATTTAAACTAAACTTGTTAAGGTGTTGTCTTAATAGGCTAAAATTCCACAGGGTTCCCCCAGGTGGGTTTCTTCTGGGTAAATGGTGCATGTAGTGTTCCTGATTGATCCCATTCCAGTAGTAGAGCTGGAGCAGTTTATACCCATCTGCTATAAATTGCATGCTTTCCGCTTCTTAACAGCCTATTTTCTGTGAATGCTAAGGGGGGTGAAAAAAAAAAAAATCCCAAAACATTTCAGCCTTAAAACCCAACAAGCTACGTTATGAAGCAAAAGTCATTGCTCTGATGAGTTTGTAAGTCATCCAGGAGCTCTGCGTATTAAAACCCAGCTCTTTGTGTAAGCTGCTTCTGACCAGAATCAACAGGGATGGCTTTGCCTTAAATATGCTCTTTTCTCTTCACTGTGCTGAGCGTACAACAGGTTGCAAGTTTACCCTTATTAACTGCTTTCAAGTGCTTTGAAAGAGAAACAAACCAGGAAGAGTACCAACACTGCTCAGCACGTAGGCTGCCTCTCAACGCGGCTTCCAAGTATGAGAGGTTGCATTTAAAGCTCATTGCTATGCCTAGACACTTCAGAAAGATATGACAAGAAAAGAAACATCAGAAAGGAAAACAACAAACAAAAAAGGCAAGCATTTGAGAAAGACCTTATCACTTTCACAACGCAGGTCAACATCACCTTGGCTGCATTAACACAGTTGCTCCTCCGACTGCAGCAGTTTTACTGATACTTGAGGTATCAGTGCAAAAGGGGGAATGTATCATTATCTCATTTTTTTGTTTTTATTTTTACAGATGAAGACATTGAATCAAGGAAAGGGGAAAACTCAGGGTCACCCAGCTGGTCTGTGGTTCTGCTGGCAACACTGGCCACACATCTCCCACATCGGCATTTCATACACCACCCACTTAACAAAGCGTAGAACTGGGAAAAGCTGCATTTGCTTTTTATGCTAAGAACTTTCCATGGGGGAAAGAGAGAGAAAAGACAGCTCTTTTAGACAACAGTGCATCTCTCACTAGAAGATATCCTCAGAAATTTCCCGTATCTCAAAGGCAAAGTTAAATATGATTCTAGTTTGTTTTGGCAAATTGGAATTGTTTCACTTATTCAAAGAATTTCATTAGCCAAAGGTCAAATAAAAGATTGAGTATAAGGGTGTGGGGGTAGGAGGGATGCACATGTGGAGGGGAAAGCAGCAGGAGATGGAGTATAAGCATTTCTTCCTCAAATCATGTCTGATTTCCGTGCAAACTAACTTCCTTAAAACATCTGTGTTCACTCAAGGTGATGGTATGTCTCTGTATTTTCTTTTGAGGAACTGAAAAGAAAATCCACATTTGCACTTGCAAATGGCAAAAGGCTTAAGGAAAAAGAATCTGTTTCATGTAGGTTAAACAAGGTAATTGATCAGACTGTAAAGGATGCATCTTGGTGAAACAATTAGACATTCAATTTACTATATAAATTCAGCACTTTACACACAAGCACTTCTACACTACTAAACAGAGTCTAATGATTTCAAAACTATTTCCCCCCATCCTCCTGAAAGAGAAACTCTTCCTTTCCTACCTACTCAGTTTTATATCTGATAGATCATGTTTCAGATATTTATTTTTTCCCCACAGGAAAATGGAAAGAAATTATGGTGATGGGCACAGCATAAAACTGATGGAGACAATCCCTTATTTTTTGCTCAGAAGGAGCCTGATCTAAATGCAAGGGGCAAAACTATCAGATTATTTGCACCTGAGGTGATGCAAATGATCTGAGTTAAATTCTCAACATAGCAATCCCATCTCAGGACAGGACAGCTCTGCTTGTTGACAACTTTCCCTGAATTACATATTAAATTCAATAATCTTTCTCACAGAGCCATATGCATGATCTACAGGGGATACAGGTCTGTAAGCTAAGAGCACATTGTGAAAACAAATGTACCACCTTTCTTACCACGATTAATTAAATGCTTTCCTTCCTTTTCTTGATCAATATAGAGGTCTAAGCCTCTATACTGACCTCTAGTCCTGTAGAGGATTACACCACTGCTTTAGTTTTCATTTATGATTGTTCTTTTGACTTTTTGACTTACAGCCTTCATCTTTACTGAGAAACCCATTCTCCCCTCACCCACCCCTTTTTGGGATTGATTTTGAAGAGATGCAAATTTTACTTGAGAACAGTATGTACTAAATTTGGAGTTAGCTGTTTAACTTTATCAGGAAAGGAAATGTTAAAATTTCACTAAAAGGTGCTGGGCTTAGCCACTTATCAGTAGTCATGGAGTTACATTTTATTACCCAATCCACAGTTCATCAAATTATGATGAGCACGTGTCTTTTATATATATATATATATATATATATCATATATAAGTATGTATCATAACACCTACACAAAACATTGCCTTTTTTTTCCCTCCAGAATTCTTGGAGCCCTTCGCAAAAGAGGTCAGAATCACTATCACAGTAGACAGTAACATGTGTCCAAGATTAATATTTGGAAAGGGATTTCAAATGCCACAGGTGTCAGAGAGACAATATGGTCCTATTCTGACTGATTCTAGACATAAATTTGGTGAAATTTAAATGAAAGGTATGGGCCCAGCCACCAAAGATTTTACTGCTTAATCCCAACTGCATGGCCTTTAGAACAGATTTTTCCTGGTTGCAAAGACACCATTTACCAGAGGCATTCCTCAAAGATACCAGACACACTCCCACCTCATAGCTCATCATCTTAAGGCTTGTGATTTTTGTAAAAGCTCTTTCTTGATGTAAATTTGTGGAGAAAAGAACCACATTCTGTAGTATAATTTTTTTGAAAACATATTTCTTAATGCGGAAACACTCGCTAACAACTTGGCATAAACAATTTAACAAAGCCTCGACAAATTCTGCACACATTAACACCTTTGTTTATTAATATACATTAACATCATCTCCTGTTTATAGCATGCCTCTTACCCCAAAGGACACAAAAAACATTCAGCAAATGTTACTAGCAGTTCTGTGCAGACTAAATAGAGGGATTATTTCATCCAGCACCAAAATACAACCACCCCTCAGTGTCAGACTGGCAGCTGAACCACTCAGTGCTGCAGTATATTAAGTGAGGAAGAGAAATTGGATCCCGTTGGAAATATAAGGACAATGTAGGTAGGCTGAATGTAATAATTTAGATTGCATTGCGCACTGACAATGAGGGTTCATTTCATGATTGAGGAAGGGTGACATGAAATCGCACCGAATGCTTTCTCACTAATTCAGAAGCAGACGAATGCCCCAGGTGTTAGTGTTTAGTACCAAAGGTCCAATACATTTCTTATTCTATATATTCCATAGGCTTCAGGTCCTATTTCAAGAACAATATTTTACCTTAAAAACAAATTATGCCTGAGAAAAAAAAAAAGATATGTTCCAAAGAGTTTAAAGCATCCATTCTACACAAAAACCCAGGTCTAATGGAACTAACAGAAGTCTTTATTGCACTGAAGTTCAGTGATGTGGATCATCAGAAATGACTCTGCCTTGTGCATCTCTTCAACTTGATTTTAATATTAAAATATATATATTTTTTTCATTATTTTATTTTTATTTAAAAAAGGTCTAACCAACACAGTCCTGCCTACACAACCCTGGGAGAACATAACGAATTTTACTCTATCCATAAGTTAACCACAGAATTATTAGTTAACACGCAGCAAATTTTGCCTTTTCTTTAAAAATATGCGAATATTATTTTGGGGCATACTGCTATATGTAATGACTGAATATAACCCACGGACATTTTACTAAATCTTTTCTGCCACCCTGAACACCACCTGCCTGAAACCAGTAGGAAGAGTGGAAGAAAAAAAAATAAGGAAATTCCTCCATTGTCAGGGAGACAGAACTGAGGCAAGCCACAAATGTTGCTATGTTTCTTAACTCCAAACAGAAAATATCAGAAGTAATACAAGTAACTGTGAGAATGGAAGGAACAGATTCATCTCCAGCCACTTCTACATGTGATGAACAACAGCGTTCAGCCAGAAAGCATTTCCTGCTCTGCAAAACCACAAACATTTGTAGAGCCAAAGGGCATTGTTCTTTTCAGTGAATAGTTTCAAACTATTTGAATACTTAAAGCAAGAGAATGTTCTTATTAGCTGCTGCTATTTAGTCAGCAAGTTGTGAAATACTCACCAGGTGAGAATGCAAACAACTGCAGACAGCATCGGTGCCCCTAAGAATTTAGAGGTTGGGGGCAGCGATCCTGCAAGTGCATAAAGCACAAACAAACCCAAGCAGGGCTCTGGTAAATTAAATGGTCCTCAGTGCTGTTGTATGCACCCAGCAGTGCAGACAGTTTGGGGAGATGGGTCTAGATGCCTAACATTGCAAGCCAAAAGAAGGGAGGACAGCGACAGGAGGAAAGATAGAGTTACCTCTAGGAAACCAAGACTGTATTTCTACTGTACAAAATAGGATGAAGTCAGAGTGGACAAGAAGAATCAGGATTTAACAGTAGGAACCGTATTCTATTCCCATTAAGAAATTAAAATAAAAGGTACAACTACAAGCTGCTGATGTGACATAACATATAGAATTTGAAATTATAATGTAATAATTCAGTGGGACAAAATCAGGTATAAATTACGAGAGAGAGATCACCTGTGAGGTCACCCCTGAGAACGATGCTTTAAAACAGCAGGAGCTTGTGCAACAGTGCGAGGCACCAGCCCCACACAGAGGTCACGCTTTTGTGGCAAGGGGAAGAGATTACCCAAACAAAGCAGACCTAAGTAATAGGACCCATATGCAAACAAGGCTACACCAGCAATCAGAGAAAAGGCACACCAGCTCGACTCAACAGGAGCAGAAAGGTCCCGAAGCTGGCACCAACCTGAAGCAGCCCTGCAGAGAGCAACAGTGGCTGGAGCAATATCACCATGCACGTGCAGATGAACACTGCCTCCTTGCTGCCACCAGCTCTCCCAAAAACAGCTGCCACTGAGCTCCCACGGTGTTTTGGATTTTACAGTCTGCACGTGCAAAGTCAGCTTGGGTGTCTATGCATTCAGGTCATGGCTAATCAGTTAGCCAGTAGTACGTTTTAATAAACATACCTTTACAGACGAATACGCACATGACCAGAATAAGGAGAGAAAAATACAATACGATGCTGGTAATGAAAATAAATCGATCAATTTAAAATAATAAAAATCACATTACCTTTTACATTTAACCTTCCCTCAGAAAAGAAAAAAAAAAAAAAACAAAAAACTTACGTTCCCAAAAGCTCCTCATGCTTTTTGTTATCCTTTCTCCAGACCTCAATGTCCAACATATCCTTCCTGTCAGAGAAGTAGTGAAAATCAAACTGTTCCCTCCACTGAGGATTTGCACTCTTACACAGTGTCTAGAAAACATGCAGTTATAATATTTACTTTTCTTAAATGGTACTTTTTTCCACAGTAAAGCACATATCAATTCTTCTACAACAACAAGGCCAGATGTTAGGGCATCAAATACTAAGAAGGTCATTCAAACCGAAGCTCCGTAGCCCACCGCACAGAGCCTCGTCTTTCCTACAAGCTCTTTTCCCTCTTCCAATAATGATAAATATTCAAATGCGATCTCAGTGAATGGCTGGAGAAATGCTGACATGCAAGACGGATCCACCAGCTCCACTTTCAGTGGGCCACAGCCATCATTCAATATCATTCGTGTTGGAAGAAATCAAGAATAAACCTTTTGAAGACGATCACCTTAAAGCAGGTTTGAATGAATTCAGAAATTCAAACAAATATTTTTCCTCTTTGGTGTTACGATACAGGCAAAGTAGCATCAGCCTTGAAAAATATTAACATCCAGGTAATTTGATATCTGTAAATTGTCCTGCTGAGTTCAGTGAGACCTTCCACATGTTCAGGTTACTCTGAGAACACAAGTATTCACCAGACTGGGACTTAAATCACTTGCACCACACTCACCACGATCAGCATGGCCACTGAGGGAACAGGCAACAGGATTAGCTGGACCATGACAGATTCACCCCACCTGGTCTGCTTTTCTTGACTATGAGATTGTACTTCATAAGTTAAATAAACTCCAGGAAAGAATGTGAAGTACTACCAATCTGAAATCTTACTACAGTGTTAAAGCTGCAGTCCCCAACTTTTTCTGGACCCCAGACAGAAATGCTAAGCAACTAGTTCACTGCAGGCAACATTGTCCTGGACTCCCCCTCTGAAACTTTTTAATTTTCTGTGACTGCAAACATTGCAGAGTCTTGCAAATTCATGATACAGACTATGGACCATAAGGAGAAACATAAAAAGGGATCTTTACTGGAATAACATATTTATTCTAAAATAACTAACCCATTTGTTATTTTTGAAAGCTGCTTTTCTGAATAAAAAACATTATATCATGACCTTGGTTTGAGGTCTTTTCTGGAGGACAGAGTGCAGGTTTCAGATGAGTCTACATCTGAACGTTATGTTCTGTGAACTCTCTGCACATTTTGTACAGGAGGGGTTTTGTTTGTTTCCTTCTCCTCCCTCCACACTTTCAGTTCATGACACGCAGGGCTTTTGCCTTCTCAACAGAAAACTTTTTTTGTTGTTGTTAACTATAGCTTCCCCCCTTACTAGACTTCAGAGACGAAATGTAGAGCTTTGGGAACACCGCTCAATGGGCTTTTTTTTTTTTTTGTTCCCCTGTTAAAGTTAACATTTTTCACGAAAAGTGCTTTAAAGAATGCACCAGAAGCCACTTCAGGTCTGCTTTTCCAGCATACCTAACATTGCAAACCTGACTTCTGTATTGGCAGAGAACAAAAAACATGTGTGATGCACGTTGCCTTCTTTCATTTCATATCAACATCAAACATCCATCAATATGAGTATGTTTAAAGCACAAAAACAGATACACACAATTCCCAACTTCCTATTTCTATATTGCCATGTATAACATTAGTAAAATGTTAGTGTCCCTGGTATGGCCTCCTGGTTTTGATCTCACAAAAAAGATTTAAGAATAGTTCCAAACTTAAGGAAATTCTTAGTACTTACCTTACTCTTGTATCTTTGATCTCCCAGTTTCAGGAGAATAAAAACCGCTGCCAAGCCCCCACCAGGGATGTTCTTCCCTTCCAAGAGCGTGATGGTGACCAGCCCATTCCACAACTGGTTCTTGCGCAAAGAGTCAGAGAGTCGCATACTCCGCATGAAACTCGACTGAAAAACACGTCGGGGACACAAAACATTTACACACAAACCCACGTTTTTACGCACACACTGACAGTGATACGAAATCATAATGAGAGAGTTATCACCATTCCCTAGTAGTAGAACTGAGGGCACAAAAACGCTACCCGTTTTTTTTTTTTTTTTTGCCCGTTCCATGCTACACTTGGCCCCGTGAAGGGGCTGCATTCAGCATCAGAGCAACATCAGCACATTGGTTTAAACCAGCAGAGAAGTCAACCTCACCTGACCTGGCTGAGCTTTGGTGAGAGCAGAGCTCGCGCATTTAGAGCACACTCTTACCTTGGCTCAGGGCAAGACACAGGAGAATGCTAGGGACGAGAGGTGGAAGAGGGGAGAAACAAAAGTAAACTCAAACGTCTCCAGCTACATCCACAAAACTTGGTCTGTCCTTTCCTGTGAGGTAGCCCACAGACGTACAAAAGTCCATGACCAGGTGAAAGACCGAAGTCACGTCTTCCACCACTCAACTGCCTGTCCTCTGCATTAGCTCTTTGCCTGCAGATCTCTGGAGCTGCCGCTTCCAGAAACTGAGCTCACGAATCAAAAGTCCTGATGCCTGCTGAAAAAACTGACACGACTTGGATCTTTATCAGGAGTTATGGTTAACTGGTAGCCACATTTGTTACCTTCACGATTTCCTCCAACATAGCATGGCTGTGCTAACAGTTTGCTAACTGGCAATATTTTATTGGACAGAGGATGATTAAATAGGCCTTTATTTGGGGGGAGTGAGAGCTGGAAACATTAAAACCCAAGGCTATACTTTTCTTCCCGCAGTAAAAACCCTGCCGTATTTTATTCTTGTGAAGCAACTTTTAACTCGCCACACTTCAGAGCTTCAATCATGTCATATACAGGTGGGAGCAAGACGGAGGAGAAGATTTCACAAGTCACTTTAAAACAGGACGTGTTAGCTTTAAAAGCAAGTAAGAAATGTTGTTGCTAAATAAAATGATTGCAAAAGCACCTGATGTCTGAAGATTACTTTTTATGGATCAATTACCCAGCAACAAAATTCTTAAATCATGGGTGGTGAACTCACAAATTTTTTACTCGCTTTTTACTGGTTAAAATACCCAACTCTTTGAATCCCACAAGCATATTAATATACTTCTATTTAAACACCCCGTTTGGCTTTCCTGGCACACTGGAGAAAAATTCCTACCTTTAAAAAGAAAATGAGATTTTGATTCATAAATCCAGCTGCAATGTAATTTTTTTTTTTTTTTTTTAAAGTTCATCTTTTAGGCCAAAAAGCTAAAGCATGACTGTTCCCATGGACATACTTCAAAGTCCCGGCAGATATATTCCTCCCTAAACACTGCAACTATTTCAAAATCCTTTTTATAAAAAAGGGAGTAATGTCCACATGGGATCAAAGGGCATTCTGCAGTCTGGCAATCGCCTTAGAAAAATGGCAGTGCTTCCATGAAATATGCCCTAAAATAATTTTGCAGCTTGGTATGTCCTAATTTCGAATTGGATGTTTATCTTGGAAAGGCTTCTATCTAACTTGTCCATAAAACAGCTCCACTTAGCTCTATGAGCCCTGTGAAAATGGAATCCAAAGCTGGCTATTAAAGGGGCCTGGAGATTGCTTCCATATGGCATAACAGCATGGGAGTGGAGGGCTAAGGCCTACAGCAGGCGTTGCTTGGCTTGAGCTCCCGATCTATCCATGGACACTCGTTGCATTACACCGTAACATCTGGATTATTGCTTGTAATGTCCCTGGGAAATATCCACTTCCCATCAAAGCCTTTATCTATCTCAGTTGTACTTTGAACATTTTAGCATTTAACATAGTCATGTTTGATGTGATGTACTTGCTGCTTTAGGACCATGGATTTTCCCTCCCCCCCGCCCTTCCTCAGAGGAGGAAGAGGTATTTGATGTTAGTTCACAAAAAAAGAGACAAAGTTTATAATCTGCGTTACAATTTTTTTAAAAACAAAACATCTAGTTCTCCTCAAAGCTTCCAGGCTGAACACAAAAGAGAGTTCTTATCACTCAGTTTTCAAATCAAGTTTGGATTCTTTTCATTTTATACCCAGTCCAGTATTTTAAGGAGTCACTCGGTGGTGGTGGGGTCTTCCTATACAAATTTTGTCCGATACATAACCCTACCCTATTAGCCAAAAACTTGACAGTTCAAAGGCGTGTTGAGAGGTGCCCAAACCATTCCCGGGAAACATCAGCACCTGCAGCTCGGTATTACTAGAGCACATTGCAATGCATCAACTCTGACCTCCCAAAACAGGTGGCCCTGAGCAAACAGCCCTGTGCGCACACACACACACACACCCCTCTTTTGGATGGCTGCACATCTGCAAAAGCACTCTGTGCTGGGGTGCTGAGCCCATCTCAGAAGAGGAGCATGTTGGCCTCCAGCTATGTTAACAGGACCTGGCTACTCTCTGGACAAGATCTGGCATCGCTTCAGAGCATCACACTGGGTAAAGGAGCCAAATGTTTTCAACTGGTTTAGGGCATGGTGCTGATCTATACCACCTCAGCACAGGCTCAACGATGCAGCCTGCTTCCAACCTTCCCCGGCCCAGCTCTCCCACCTCCACAACCCTCTCTGTAAATGGAGCAGCATGAAGCCCCAGGAAAGCTGTTTCACTTGAGTCACTGCAAGACAGCCCATCACATTAGGAATGCTTTGGATTTCCTGGATGTGCCCAGGTCGTGTGTGCTCGGCAGGTCTGACACATCTCCTGCGCCTCCTATTGTCTACGTGCACACCGAGGACCTGTTCTGTGCGTGCTCTGCCACCACCTCCCCAGCATTCCCACATATTTTGCAGGCTATTCCTCTGACAACCCTGATGGAAATCCCAGCCAAACAGGCACTGTCTCACTTTCCACTCAGTTTCTGGAAGGAAATATGTCTGGGGAAACCCAGGTGTGTGGTAGGCCCATGGACCTGGACCCTCAATGAGTCAACTTTAGTGTTGCCTGGGGAAGGCTGTACTACAGAAAATGCCTCCCTGGTGAAGAAATTAATACCGCGTTATTTATTTCAGAAGTCTCAACTCCTCTCTGATATCCCGCACCTACTTATTTCAAACAGATTTACACAGAGTTAATTGATTAAACTTCACAGCCTCCCTCTGAGTTTGCAAAACTATTAGAGAGCAGAGAACACAGTAGTGCAGTCATTAGTCTGACAAAGTCAGTCCGTGGCAAAACAAGCACTAAAAAATTCCTCCAGCCATCACTACACTAATCTGCCTTTACACCAGAAAAGTCAAAACCCCTCTCTAAGCCAGAGAGAAAAGGAAGATGTTACGGCTTAATCAGCAATAATTTTAATTTATTTTTTTTTAATCTATTCAGCTCTTCCCTTCCCCTGTTACCACCCAAGCTACAGACAGCTCTGTGCTTGGGTACTTCAGCTCCTCCCGTCTCTGAACCCTAGCTCTTTCCAGCTGTGCTCCAAAACTAGATGCCAGGTCCCTCAGGCCTCTCTTGCTGTATTTTCCTGCAAACCCTCTGCAGTCAGCCAGCTCACACTCTGGCTGCATCCCATATAAAGGTGCCTTGCAGAGGTACAGAAAAGTTGGCTGAAGCTCGGATCAGGCTATAGGGCTGGAAATTAGGAAACACATGCTTCATGATGGAAGCTGGCACATGTCCTGAGCGCGAGACATTGGACAAGTTTACTTATCCCCCACCACCATCCATCACTTCTGAAATTAAGCTTCTGGCCCTGACACCAGAAATTGAGGGGTTGTTTCCAGACAGAGCTCTGACTTCAGGGCTCTGCGTGCACTGAAAAATTTTCACACATGCATCTGGTGTGGGTGTTACTTTGCAAATAACCAGCAATACCATAAAGGTCATCCTTATGAGCAGTTCAATGCTGTAAAATGGACAACAACTCGAACAAAAAGCATCCCTCACACAAGCCAGACAGAAAGAAAGTAGTGAGCACAAGAATATCCAGAAAGCTTTATTATGAAAAACAACTAGATGCTTTGAAAGTTTAAGAGCTCACGTTTACTGCAGATTTAGGGATAGCAAAACATCAGGAAAGTAGTGAATAATCATTTCTGAAGCAAAAGAATAGCACTGTCATGAAGCAGGACCCTGTCACAAGAGGAACAGAAGGGTTTTTTTCTCCATAATACTTAGAAAGGACATTTCCCTGGAAAATAGCACACATCTCTGAACAGCAAAAAAAAAACAAACAAAAAAAACCAGTGCTGACAATATCATTTTCAGAAACTAGTTTCTGGTTTCAGAAATGAGTATAAAAGCTTCTCACATGATTTTTCAGTTTTCCACTACTTTCTGGTTTTGGTTTAAAGAAGAAAGCTTGACAAGAACGAGCAGGTGGGCCATATTCCGCCTTCACAGAGACAAATACAAGAGATGAGCAAGAACGTTTGAGCTTTGGAGGGGAAAGAACCGGCTCATTGACCCAGCTTCACAAAATCCTTTAGGAGCTCAAGTCTCCCTGATAGCACCATTTGGATATAATCTCCCTCTGTAGGCACCCTGTGAATCCCCTCTGGTGCATCAGCACTGCTTTCCAATCTGTCTCTTTTCCTGATGCACATATACATGCCTCAAGTTCAAACTTGTTTTTGAAGCAATAAAGAGATGCAGAAAAATTGTACATTTAAATGACACAGTGAGGTGGCCAAGTGTGAAGTGAGCCCATCTCTCACATCTTTCATTTAAAAGGATGAGACAGGACATCAGAAAGCCTGCTGCAATCCCTGTGAAGAGGTCAAACATAGAAACTGGGCCACGTAATTTGCCATTTGAGAAAACAACAACACGCAAATATGAAGACTCTTTGGACCTCTCCTCATTAGGCAGGGAAACCATTTCGCAGAGGCAGTCTCCCCCTGGGAAAGAGGAGAGGGCAGCGAGAAAGGCAAGTGAACCAACACGAGATTGCCGCCACGATGCGTGACCCCGTGGCAACCGAGTCCCTACGCTCTGCGAAATGCTCCGAGCACGCCGCTGCCCACGGGGTATTGTGGGAGAAAGCCAAATACAATGAGGCAGGCAAAAATGAAACACAACAGCCCACGCAGAAAAAGGAGAGTGAGGGATTTTCCCCTGTGAGGAGACACCGAGGAGCACTTGGGTCCGGTCAGCCTTTCAGCCAATTTATTCAATCAGCTTAGGCTATCAAGGTGGCAATTGTGTCGCTTTTGTTTCAGGACTGAACTGCTGCAGGTCAATCCACCCCAAGCAAGCCTGCTTATTTGCTTCGTAGATGTTCAACACTTAAAGGTTACTCAGCTGTACAAATGCTGGAAATAGCACGAGGGGCACTCAGGGCGAGATTCAAGCCACCCAGGACAAACAAGGCTACTGAGCATCAGGACGTTGGGTTCCAGCAGATATAGCTACCAGCTCCTTCTGTGCCCCAGATAGCTCCAGAAAAAAAATAAAATATTTTAAAAAAATCAGAAAAGAGAGGAGAGCTTGCCAATACACAGATATCAGCTCACATATTGATACTACTTAACACTATCCCCCTCCCTTTTCTCATGGAGAGCAGCATTGCAAAGAAGAAAGCTGCACTCTTGGAGACAGCTCCTGCAGAGAACAATGCTGTTCTCAGCTCCCATGAAAAATGAGGGCTCTGGATGTGCTGCCCATGTCTTGGGATACTGCCCAAATGTGAGATGATTCCCTTCTAGCAGCAGTGAAAGATATATACTGTGTAATCAACAGATAGCTAAATCATCCAGTTCAACAGCTCAAACCAAAATGATTTAAAAGACAATATTTGGCGACTGAAATTCTTCCTGCATAATATTTGTAACGACTGAGACAGACATAGCTAGACTGGATATCTTGTACTGCTGCTGTTCTCATTGTCTGAAACAAAGCTTTTCCTTCAAAAAGCAAAGGAGCTTGGAGAAAACACATGAAAAGTACATGGTATCCACCACAGCCCATCTGAGCCCCTTCGCCAATCTGACATATGGTTGCATCGGGCATTAATACCAGCAGAGGTACTAACCATTTGGGGTGAATTTCAGAATCCAGAAAGAATCCTGTGACTAATGTGACAGGACTCATTTAGTATACTGATATTCCAAATCTGCCAACTGCACTGATATAACATAACATGGTCAAATTAGAGTATAACCAGATTTCTTTTATATAGGTAAGAAAAAAAAAAAACTGTGAAAAACAAGTTCATTTTGCCCATCCTTAGAATAAGTTATTTCCCCTGTATTTTTTAGAAAAATAAAAGCTAAATATTATGATATAGGTCAGCTACAGTTCAGTGGAAAAAAAAAAATCAGGAAAACCATTCCTAATACAAGACTTTTATTTACTTCAACCCAAAGAGATGAAATTTAGATCTGTCTCAGTTTAGCTGCTCAAACGGAAAGTATATGGCCTTTTTTTTCCTGCTACAACCAACCACTGTCAGCTCAGGAGCCAAAAAGGATATGAGTTTGTGCATCCATTACAGAGCTCTTCCCATTTCCCCTGCCTCCCTTATTCCTATATCTTTATCTCGTCCAGCAACATTGTTTTCTACCCCATCATACTCTCTGGCCATTCTTCCATAACCTCTTGTGCCTTCCCTAGACACCTATATTCCCCATGCACACAATTTTTCTCTCTAGCCTTTATGTTCTGCCACAAACTGCTAGTACTGCTTCCACAGACCAGAGTTTCCTAACTAAAGATGGTTATTGATGTACAGTACTAGTGTTTTAGTGCAGTAGCAGAATCAATAAACTAGGAAATACTGCTTTGTCAGATTTTTCCGGCGCATGCCGGGAAATACTTTTACTGCCTTTGGATGGTCACAGAGCTTTTCTTTAGAGATCACACTGGAGCATGAACTGTGTCTTCCCTGGGAAGAACTGAAGCTCTCCTACCCTCTAGTGACTGTAACAGAATAGAGCACAGGGTTGCAGCTCTGTTTGTCTTTTTGTCCCCTCCTCTTTTAAACAATACTTTCATTTCTCCTAATTCTCCTAACCATGCCTTAGCATCTCAATTTTATTTAGAGATGCGAAGGCACAAACCAGAGTCTTGAGAACAGAGATACCTGCCAATATGGCTTATAGCTAAAGGTCTAAAAAATGTATATATAAAAAATTATTTAAAATGCAATGAGATACAGTGTACAGCTGGAAAAAAAAAAGATGAATGACAGCAACCAAGACAGAAGTTTGGCTATTCTGGACAAAAAGGACCAGAGTTTAAAAACCTGGCTCCCTTTTCTGGGACCCAAAGCCAACCAGCGTCAAGAGACAGCTGTGTGTGCTTGCGTGAGAAAGAGGGGGATCAAGCTACACTGATTGAGTGAGGGCATAGTAATTTCCAGAGCTTTAGTTAAAAACTAAAGCACTGAGCTCTTCAATTATTCCATCACTTTCTGTCATACTGCATTCAGGGATGTCTGGCGGCTCTTTGCAAGCGCAGCGGTAAGGGTCTGTGTTATCTCCCTGGAACCAGGGCTCGCCAAGCAGCCAGCCAGCTCCAAGGGCTGTTCTTTGCACTTCTTCTATTTACAAAAATATACTTGCTGGCACAATACCTGAGAGGGTTGGCTCCTCTACTTACCACACCACAGTTATGATGAATAAAACAAGAGGAGGTTAATTATTCAATTTATTTAGGCACAAACCAATAGTTATATAGGGAAAATATCAAGATGCATATGTGTTCTCACAAGAGCCAAATTTTGCTTTTCAGAAAGTTAGACTGTAAGGCTCTCAAGCTGTGTACTGGGCCTTGCAGTTTCTATATCATTGTTATTTACTCAATAGCAAATTAAAGCTTTACAGAACAAATAAAAAGCCACACTCTGTTTCCCGAACAAGTTACAATCTAATGCAAAAATGCGACAATGCAGGAATATAAAAGTAATGGCAATCTGCAGGGCTGCTACAGAAGACCAAGGAAAGCAAGTTCTGTAGATATGTAGCAACACACAAATCCTTGAAATCATGTTACATTGCTTATAATGAAAACTGCCTACTCGTTCTCCATCCCAAGAACAAAAGGAATTTCAAAACCCACAGGAACAACTAGAAAAAATGCTGTCTCACAAATTTCTCCAGTGGCAAGAGACAGCCTAAACAATTCAACTGGGAACCAGAAGACCCATTTTCAACACCAATATCTACCTATCCATAAGCAATTCACAGTTTTTGTTGTTGAATTTATACCAATGTTTTCTTAGTACAGACTGTGTCCTTCTCCAACTCTTTACTGAATGAGGTCTTACTCTCGATCACTGATGGATGCTACCATAGGACATACAATAAGAAAACAGTGGCAATTTCTCACCACATTGAAAAAATCAAAAATCCAAAAGGTAATCACAACCCCTGCACTTGGGTTGAATCTACACTTCCAAGATTTTATATTTTTACAGCTTGTTTCAGAGAAGGGCACAAAGATTTGTGAGTGGACTTTTTTGAACAGAAAAAATTATGAATTACCTTGGATGACGATCGTTTCTTCCGATTTGACCATCTCTGTTCAGGAGTCCCCACCATTGCAACAAAGAGAACCCACAGAGGGAAAACAGAGGAGGAATAAAATGGGGAAAGTTGTTTAGCAAAGTAATTCAAACATCAGCTTATAAAATGAGTTAGAAAAGCTTAGTAGGGGGGTTGGATCTACTACTGCATTCATTTACCTCCCTCCCTCATGGCACATAATCAACAAACCTAAAGCACCTGCATTGCACCAAAAATAAGAGGGAAAAAAAACCAAAACACAAGAATAATAATCAGAGGGACCCAGAACCATTAGGAAGAAACATGGATTATACTTCTGGTGCCATCTGGTTCTACAGTAAGCTAGTTTAAAAAAATCATCTTGCTGTTAAGTGCTAATGTGGACAGAGACATTTCACTGTTCTGATTCCACTGGAAATGGCTGAGCAATTTGCATTTAAAATACAAGGGCTTAAAACATCATCTTTGAAAAAAATTACAGTGTGCACCAACTCTTCTATCAACTGCACTCTGAATGTTAAGTAAGCACCCAAGAGTACCAAAAGCTACTACTTTAAACCGATGTATTTTCTGTCTCACTGGTTAAGTCCATTTTAGCCCATGCCTTCCTAAAAATCCCAGAAGAATTCCTGAGGTTCTTTTGGCTAACATAAAGATACCATCTTTGCTTCACCCCTTCCTGCAATCTGATAGCATTTGCCAACAGCATTGTCCTGTAAAAGTTAGCTGGTGAATTCATACCCAAGATTGAAGCCATCTCATAACGTAGTTATATAACTATAACAACAGTGTTTTGATGTCACTAAGCTTTTTAATATTCACAGACTAAGGTAGAAGTAACTTTACAATTATCTTTAAATTAATGTAGTGGGTCATTTTACAGTTTTCAAAAAAGACAATTTGAAAAATAAATACTGAACAGCAGACATCCCATGTTAACTTTACCACCTTTAAACATTTACATTTCTAGAAATAAACCTATTCAGACAAATTCCATACCTATAATTCAATAATGTGCTGTAAACAGCAACTTTCACACTAGACTATACAGAAGACTGCAGAAAGATTTTCTCTTTACATATTTACGTCACATATTTAAAATCGGTCTGGCTTGAAAAACAGATCTAAGAAAATGCCTACTCTTGACTTTTCCCCACCCTTTGCAAAGCTGCTGCATGGACAGTAGCAGGATGGGTTGACCAGGCTTGCTCCACACTGTGTAAAACACTAGAAGGAATCTTAGAAGATTATAACAAAAACAAATCAAAACAAAACAAGTAAATAAAAACAACACATGCACAACTTAATTTAAAAACTATCAGCTTTGTGTTGTTCAGAGTCTCTGCCCAGTATTTTTTTGGGGTTTTTTTGGGCGTTTCTAGCATCACCAAAAGTTGCACCATATTTCTGCGTCAGGAGTGAAGTTCAACTGAAGTCAGTAGCAAAATTTTCGTTTTTACAAGAAATCTCTTCCTCAGCCAGTGTGCTTCTCTGCAGGACTGTTAGAGTTTAAATCTTAACATTAAATCCCTGTTTTTAGATTTCACAAAAATGTATTTTTCATTGGCATGATAAGAAAAAAAATAAGAATCACATTCAAATTACTGGGTTCTTTCTAGGTGATAAAATCTAAGTTTCTGGGTGAAAATCAGAAAACAGTATGCCCTGAAATGGCAATTAAAGCAAGTACAGTTCACACATTCACTTTAGCAACTTGCCCGTTGCAGTGGAAGATAACATGTACATGATACATGGAAAGCATTGCCACAGTACACTTTGCAAGTACAAGACAAAAGCATTCAGCTACAGATGTCTAAGCACCTTTTACCCAGTTAAATGTGTTGTTTTTTTTTTTAAAAAAAAGCTATGATCTATCTCGATTTCAGTATAGAGTCTCTGAAGATGAAAATAAAGGTGGCATTTCCCAGTAAATCAGATTATGCCAGCTCTTTTTTTTTTCACCTCAACACATTTCAGCTATAAATTTGATTTCCTAAGCCACTTACATTATTTCTCTTGAAGTCTCCTTGCTTTACTGCTAGACTCAAGTTTAATACAATCACTCCCATGTCATCTTCTAAACTGTTGGGATCTTCCAATTTTAAAACCTGTTCAGTAGTTCTGCAAGCAAAAAAAAAAAAAAGCATTTGTTGACTTCAGTTAACTCGAGTTCATTACTAAAGGTCACACTGAGCTGTGCAAATTTCAGCCTCTTGCCTGAAATTCCCAACACTGAGTTTAAATATTAAAGGGGGAAGTCTGGAGGGTTTCCCCCTTGGTTCTGATAAAATACACAACCTTTTAAATAACACAGCCTATCATGTTATTATGTTATTATCTGCATTTCTCCAGATGTGGATACATGCTGAATTAAGTTACTGCTGCCTCTACTTCACAGGGAAGAAGAATGACAGAGAAACTCATCCAAGTGAATTTTCTAGCATTAATGGCTGGGATTTGACTCACAAGATCTGTATTCTGCCTTACTGCCACGTGCATTTCATCTCCCTCCTTGACTCAGTTCCCTCGCTGAAAAGAGTAAGGCTGGTATTTACCTGGTGGCACTATCTCACAGACAAATTCATTAATGTTTCTGGAAACTCAGATACAACAGCCATGGGAGCTATAATATATCCGCACAGGGAGAACTCATTTTCAAAAAAAAAAAGTCACACAGTGAGTGAGTATAAAAGAGAGAAATAAAACTTGAATTCCTGGCTTCCAGCTCCACATTCAGACCAAGCAGCAGTAGACAAAAGGCGTAGGGCTTGCCTCCACACTAAATCAGGGCCAGATGCCGCTGCAGCAGGGATGGATGGGGGGGGGGGAGGGGGGGGGTGTTGGAAACGGGGGAGCTCACAGGCAGCAAGGCAAACCGTTCCCTTGTTGAATTATCTGCAGAAAAAACACACCCCACTATACGTGGAGCTAATAGGGGGTCTCAACTTTTCTTCCCCCTTTCTTCTGCCATAAATCCACCTCCACAAAGTATTCTAGTGCAGCTTTCCATAAACAATATCATATATACAAACTCTTGTCCTTATTCTGAGATACAAAAAGAAAAGTGTGCCTTCTTCTGAGCTGGGCTCCATCCAGGTTGGGTTGGAATCCGTACATAATGCCGGATAAAAGCACGCCTATGTGGGATTTATCTGAAGCTATTTCTCATTTTTTAAATGTGCTCCCCACCCTTCAATCAGAATATGTTTTCATGAATAGATGAATTCCAAGCTATAGCAAAAGCATTTCATTACTTTCTCATGCTTCTCAATTAAGCTGTAATAACATTTAACTAAATAAACATATTACCTATTGAGTTCAAGTTCAGTGAGTGCTACAAATGCCGAACCCATGAAGTCAGAAGAGGTTAAGTCTCGATCATACACCTGGTGGCAAAATAAAATATTTATAATTTTCACATCATAAGCCAGTTTTATCCTGGATGATAAAAGAACAGATATTTTAAGGCCTTTATGATCAAAGCTTAAATATAATTCAGGGATAATTTTCCATCTCCCTGCTTTAATTTGTATTTTTAACTAAATATTTAAACAGTGTTTTGAAAGCGTCTTCTTAATATTATGTAAACAGAGACGTGTGCTGCTACAGATTGTGCCTGTTCCTTTATGCTCTCTGCAACAGAATGATGAAATGCTGCACAAAATCAGGTACTTCTTGCTACAGATGTTTTAGCAATTAGTGCTCACAACTGGTAGCTTGCAGTTCTGGTAACTGTAACGTTACTCATAATGAGAAAAGGCTTTGCTACTTGTCACGGCTGCATCCCAGGTAATAATTCTGTTCAACCCTGCCAAATTACACTCCTAAAACGTGCTTATGAAACCACTATTGATTTCACTAAGCTCGCACAAGCACTGTAAGTTAGAGCAGAATTTAGCTCTATAGTCTTAAACATATCCAGGCAAGGAATTTTATTTCAACTTGGGTTTTCATAGAATGAAAGCAAAACATGCAAGTAAAATCTGGAAAAGACATATGTGCATTTTAATTTGAAATTGCTCAAACTCTTAAACTGGATCATGTTTTATGTTATTCTACTAGAGTGAATAAAAAATCATAATGGTTTTAAAGTAGAAAACAATTGCTTAAGAGAGTACTTACCTAACTTTCAAAAATTTTAAACCCAAACTTACCTTGATCCAGAGTTTTTGATCGAGGGTCTGTACGGGCAGCACTACAGTCTCATCCCAAACTGGGTTTAGGTTCTTGTAGACTACCTTACTTTTGTATAGAGTTTTCCCATTCAATTTAAATTTCACATATGGGTCACTTGTACCTGTGATAATTTATAATAAATAGATTAACACTGCCCCCATGTAAACCCACAATCTTAAAATATAATTTAATAAAACCATAAACAACAATAAGTTACAATGAGTTTTTAATATACATGCGTATGCATAATTACCTATATAAAAACTTCTAATACAGGAAACCAATTGAACATAACCAAAAAGCTGTTTGAGACTGGGCAACAAAATCTTCACAGTTTGCTCTATCTATGCTGTGTTACTCTTAAAGAATGTTAATTATTCTTTAGTAACTTAGTTAACATTTTAATTTGGGTACAAAGCAAACAAGGATGAAGAAATATTTACAGGGCAACTAGCAAAAGAGTGAAAGAGAAAATGTGATCCTGTGACTACAAACATATGAATAGACCAACACTAAAAAGCATTGTAACTTTGGATAGGAGCTCCAAGGAAATCAGTAACAATAGCTAAAATGTTCATCAGGATTTCATCAGTGGTGTCGTTTGCCAATTTGCTTAAATCTGAATTGGAAGTTTCACTGAAAAAATACTGGCATTGTTCACCAGCTTAGGATAAAACCATACACAGAACAGACTCCATAAAGAAAACAAATAACATTCAGGTAACATTTTAAAATCCAAACAGCACATTTTGCCATGGCAATAGCATCCCATATTTTTATGGAACAGATGTCCATAGATAGACCATGGGGCTCATGCCACTCCACAGCAATAGACAGACTTGCAGCTGTCAAAGGAAAACAGAAGAGGGGATCAACTTTTTTTTTTATTATTATTATTAAACCAATGGCATCTGCACTAACACCAATCACTGCATAAGATACCAAAAAAAAAAGGGGGTAATTATGTACACAAAGCTTTTAACTAGATGGTTGATTTAGTAAGGCGTACAGACTTCGCAGAAATCTCAGACTGCCAGTAAGTGAAAGAGTAAAATTGAGGTTTAGCAGCACATACAATTAACTGATCCCAGGTGCTGCTTATCTGTCATGTTCAATATTACCTGTACTGTACCTTATATTCAGAATTCCACTTCCCTGTTAGCAGTTAAATTTCATTAGAAGAATCACAGCTAACCTGACAGACATATCCAGACCAGGCTCTGCACGTTTCCAACACGGCCATCACTGCAAGCACCACATTTCAAGGTGCTTATGGCAGGAGAAAACTCCTCCACCAGACTTCACAACTTCAGAAATAAACTGATTGCGTCCCCCTGCAGGTACCCACGGAGCTACTGGTGACAAATGGGCAGCAGTTCAGGATGACCCAGTGCAAGACTAATAGTCAGTCTTGTCAGTAATTTGGTGAAACAGTGAGAACACAAAAATTCCGCATTCAAACATTCAAAGCTCTGATCAGTGCTATGTAAAGAAAAACTTGAGAAAAAAATAGCTGTGTGTTAGCATCTATTTGGAATTGAATAGTACTGTGAAGAATTGTGTGCCTGGGACATACGGAGTTATTTTTAAGAATTTCAGAAAGTTTTATTCTACTTTATTTTCAGAAATGTTTCATTCACAGAAGGAAAATATTGATTGGATTTCAACTACTAACTACTAACTACTTTTTTAAATAGTTATTGCCAAAATCAACCCCTTTATTAATGTGAAAAATGCTGCAAACTTTAAAGAAATTTCTTTCCAGTGTTCTCTTAAAGACGAAAACAATAAATCCAAGGAAGTCAGAGATCAGTTTCTTAATGGTTTTAATGGGTTAGGACTAGACCTTTCACTAGAATACTTATCAAAACTATGTTTACACTTTTGCATGAAACACACCACTTGAAAACAGCACATTTTACACAATGAATGGGAACAGAAAGGTAAGACATAACCCCACAGTAGGGGCAGTAGCCCTCTGAGAATGCAGAAGTTTAGAAATGACAGCATCGAGCTCTTTGATGTTCTCCCAGCTCCAAAGATCCCAGATCCTTTCTCCTTTAAAAAGGAAATAGGTCTGACCGTTCTTTACAGGACAAGCAGGAGCAAGCTGAATGTTCAAAAATAACAAAAGCAATAATAATGTCCAGAATCTATTCTGCGCATGCAACGGTAACCAGCCCAAATACAGAAAGCAGGTGAAGGAACTAAAAAATGAAGAGCGTAATGGAGGCAGGCAGTCTATGGCCGTTAACTCATTTGGTTTTGGAACAGAAAACCCATAAGCAAGGACAAATCCTGAAAAGAGAGAGAGAGAAAGAGGAGATGGAGGAGGCAAATAATCAGCAAGTTAAGTATCTGCAAGTACAAAACTCAGAGCCCAGTCTCTGAGGATGGGAAGCAAGAAGACCATATCTAAGTAAGCATCCCAATCGCATTATTGCTCTGAAAGCTATCCAGGTTGTTAATAAAGGGAAAATAAGAAGAGGGGGAAAGGCTCCCTAGCACTGTTTGTGTGAATCAGGCTTTAGCAATTTTCCTTTTTTTATAAATAAATATATATATATAAAAGCAAAAGAATATATATATCTATATAACAGTGGGGAAAAAGCTATAATAAAAAGAGGCCTTTAATTAAATAAGATTGCCACTGTGGGATCAGGCCTTCATGCTTGTCAGCTTACTCTCAAAATAAACATCTCAAAGCCAGGCCTCAGCGGTGTCACTTACTCGGGCAAGGCACGCCGGGTAATCCCTCGCGATCTTGACAGCTACATAATGTTCAAACTCCTTCACGGGTGAACGGCGGCACTCGCGCGAAAGAAAATATTAATGCCGGGAATTAATAGAAAAAGGGATGATGGCTTACAAAAGCCAAACAAGGAAGAAGTGTCAAGTTAGTACCACGTTAATTGTTAGGGAAAATAATTGCGAGCGGGCGCGGGTTGCGGTGGTGCTCAGCTGTCGGGCTGTCAGAGGGGTAACATCTCAACTAGGCAGGCAGGGGAACGGGGCCGGCGGCACGGGAGCGCAGCTCCGACATCCTACAAATGATGGGCTGACACCTCGGCGCTGGCAGACAGATGGACTTTAACCTCTGAGGCTGCAGCCGGGAGCAAACCAGGGCTCAGCGGCGTTTGCTCAGGTGGACCCGGGTGGCGAGGAGAGAAAAAGCGAGCTGGGCGATGGGGCTGGATGGAGAGGGGGCACAGCGCTGAAGCCCCTTTTCAGGCTTTCAAGGTTTCCCCCATATTGCATTGACAAAGCTCCTGTACCTCCCTGGGTAACTGCACTCATTTCTGTTTCTCTAAGATGCCCCAGATCGCTTTCAGGTGATCAGAATAGGTTAGAAGGAGACAGGGAATGAGAAATAAGGCAGGCAGACCAGCCCCACCTGGCAGGATGAACAGCACAGACTGCCAATTATTGTTAACTGTATTTGAGTTCAAGGCTTGAAGCTATTAAATGGTTTAAATGCTATTTATTAGGGACAATCTACAGTACAACCAAAAAAGAATAGATTTCCAAACGTGACTAACAATTTTAGATATTAATTGGTCTGAAAAAGGATGTTTCATTTTCTTTTAGACACAACAGGTGCTTGAGAATTTTCTGAAGCCAGACCATTAGAAAAAAACTTTTCAGCAGCAACTTCCTAGCAAAAGCAACCAAGTCAACAACTTGTAAGCACTCGCACCAAGGGGTGCTCCGCAATGCAGGTTCTGAACCTGCCCATCTCTGCCACCTCAGCTGCAGTCACACGTCAGTGGGGTAACACGAGACCAATCCTGCTCGGAAGCAGTTGACAATTTAGACCCAGACAAACATTCTTCTGGTGCATAAAGCAAGGTGAGATGTTTTGAGGTGGATTTAAACATTATGCAATGACAAGAAGGTTGTTAAACAGCTAACTATATGTGCGTGTGTGTTAGATGACCTGCTTTATAATCTAAAATCCAGTAAGAGTAAAAAAAAAAAAAAAAGGATGATTTCTAAAAAATCCTTTCATCAGCTGAATCAGTTGAGGTGCATGTTTCTCCAGTGAGAAAACTGTGATACTCCCCTGAATTAATTTCCATAATATCTATTTTGCCTCTTTTTTCTTCCACTAACACTTACAAGCCACGAGTGCAGGCAGACCAAGTCTCAGCTAAAATCTGAGCAAGCTTCAGTGACCAAAAGTTGCTGGGACACAGCATCAGGACAGGGTCTAGTAGTAGCCCAAGAAACTGTTAATGGTGTTTTTAAATGGATACTGCTGCCCTCTAGCAGCAACCAAGAGATGTACCGCATCAGCCGTGTTTAATAACACTACACACTTGCTTCATAATTAGAAAAAAACACCAGACCCGATATGATTTCAAACCACACTCCATTTTATAGGAGTAAACTTACTGGAAATACAGCATATGAAACAAGTCTTGTTACATAAATAAAAAAAATTACCACCTAGTCGCCTTAAAATCCTGAAAGCTCAAAGCAAGAGCAGTATGAAACATAACCTAGACCATCTTAAGTTTCAGTTAAAATCCTGTATTTGAATCTGAAGAAGGAAATGAAGGATTTATTTTATATGCACATAAAGAATGTATTTCTTAAAATCTTCCTAGAAATAGAATTACTGGAGTTATTTACAATAAGGAGTAAAAGACATTTTATAATGGAACACACACTTTTCTTTTTAAGTGGAAAACCACTATCCTTGCAAAGATCAAGGCTTAAAGAGGAAACCAGAAAAAAAGTAATCTGATGGCAGGAAATCCAGGTAATTTTGGAAAGTTTTGTGCACAGCAAGATTATAAGACCAGATGGAAATGAAACATTTCTTGGAAACAAGCATCACCAATAGGCTCCTAGGGAAAATAAACCAAAAAAACTTGACCAAAGACATATGAAGAACACACGCAAACCCTCAGCTGAGTGGAAAAAAATAAGGAAAAGTGCCAGACATTCCATAAATCATGACTGAAATTAAACCAACAAAACAAACGAGATCCTAACAAAATGCCATTTGGGACACAATGACAGCAAGAATAGACAGCTTATGACAAAGGTTAGATCAAACACAGAGCATAGGAGGGTGCAAGGACACAGCAGAAGCCACTTTTACATTACTAGTGAGCACCAAGGGCCTTTAGCATAAGTAGTTGCTTCTTCTTGTATTTGTACTCTATGGCTTTATAAAAGCTCCATGTAGGAGCCCCAGAAAGACCCAGCATGAGCTGCCAAGGAAGGCAGCCACCCCTGAGAGTCAGCTTTCATGACAGAGAGCTTGAACCATTTAAGAAATCTGTTATCTAAATTAGATACCTACAAAATGAAAAGCCTAGTCTGTGGGCCCTACCTATTCTTTACCAGTGCGACCATCCTTATATTTCTTAATCTAACATTCATGTCACCAAAGGTGACAGGCACATTTTGGATTTATTGCTTTTGCTCTAACTTAATCCATTTTCCTGAGGGTCCCCCATCTTTGCACTTTCCCACAGCCGGTTGAGGAGGGAGGCTTGCAGGGATCACAGTGCAGGGGCAAAGTTTCAGGCACCCGCTGCATTCGAAGAAACTGAATTAGGAGCACAGCAACAACTGCAGCACGAGCTGTTGTACACAGAGCTATGCAGAATCCAGAAAACATCAAAATAAGCACCCAAAACCACCCAAATTCTTCGCGTCTGTAAATTAGTCATGATTAGCCTTTGAAAAAGAAGTGCGAAAAGTTGCCTAATACATCTGAATAATTAATAAATCTGAAGAGCTAATGATCTAATTGCAGATACCCTGAAAACAGAGAAAGTCTAAATTAATCAGCATGTTTGCAGGGAGCGATTCAGCCTAATTGCTCTGAGCATTTGCTTTCCAAACAATGGATTTATTCTGTGTAAGCTGACAAACTCCCAGCCTAGCACAAACCCATCCTCGCTTCCAGCACTCTGCTACCACTGCAGACTCAGGCAGGAGACAGTCCAGAGATACAGTGGGTGCAGGTCTGCTGCAGGTTGTTAGTGCTTAGAGTAGAAAGTATTTGCTGTTCTGTCCCCTTTCTTTCCATTTAATTTATCCTAGGGAGACTGAGTTTTTGCACAGCTCCCAGTGGTTTTAGAAGCTGCCCATTTGGTAGAGCAGCCCAGCCTTTGCTAGCCTGGGGAGCCCTACAAAACCTGCTGACCATCAGTGGCTGGTGTTAGAAGTGAGAGCAGCTCCTGACATGCTCTGACTGGGGGTGACAGGATGCACCCAGCCAGGAGACAGCCCCTTCTGAGCTCCTGCAACTCACCCCACTCCTTGCACACGTGTTTCCCATGTTCTGCTGCCTGGATCATGAGAGAAATAAAAAGAGAGCAAAACTCAAGTGCAGTGGCAACAAGGGAAACCTGATAGGAAGAAATAGAAAAGGACAGAGACGGGGTACAAAGAACTTGTAAAAAAAAAAAAAATTCTAGGAAATGCAAGAGTGTATAAAAAAAAAAAGAAATATCAGGTTGGAGCAATACAGCTGAGGAAAAAAAAATAAAGAACCACAGACGCTCACAAGCTGACATCACATCCAAGAAATCTATTTCTCATAACCACAGTGGCTAACAGAGTAAAAGATGCACTCAATACTTCAAAAGAACAGGATTTAGAAACACGAGGGGCTTCTCACCCTTAAAGGCCCTCAGAACAGTTTGCTTTCTTATAGCAGTATAGCTGGGTTTGCCAGCTGAAGGAAGGTAACACCTCCATGCAACTGTGGCGTCACACTCCTGCTCACTATCACACTGTCACTGTTCTGCAAAGGTGATTCATACAGGCACAGTCAGAGCATCTCATGGCCATAAGGGACCGGGACATTTCAGGTCTCATTAGACTGACTCATACAAACAGACACCACTCTGCCCAAGGAAAGTGAACCAGCAAGTAGAAGTGTGTGCCATCTTCTCCCAGTTCAAAGCACAGAGCTGGAAGCTGTGAGCTTCATTAAAAAGGCTCAAAGACGCCAGAAAACCACGAAGAGTATAAGAAAACGGCAACACTTAGAACTGGTGACTATGAATGTTTCACATTTCCTTGAAGCCAAATAATATACACAATTTCTCTCTCTCCTGCAGAACTGCCAGTGTTCCACAGATGCACGGTTTACTAAAAAACATTTCTGCTTTCTTACTATCTACAGTATTAAAACTGCATAGGTCATAAGCTCCTCAACGACCATGACATTTCCGTGTTATCTAGTAACAGTAATACTATACAAAGTACACAGAAAGCTAAATGTTGGCAGTGGGTTTGTACACACAGACAGAACCACAACCTTCAGTGTCTTGTTCATCAGTTATAAACACGGGAGGACCCGTGCACTACCTAACACGTTAGGCACCCAGTGTACATGCAGGTGATGTGACTGCCACTTGCCAAGTGTCTGCTTTGGCAGTTTTAAGGTAGGACTGAACTGGACTGTATCCCAAGAAGCATCAGAAAGAAGCAAATAAACCAGGCTCCAAGCAAGCTAATGACCCATGTGTAACACCTCCACCAACCTGCACCCCCAAGAGGGGGCACTGCAATATTGACCTGGAGAGGGATTTTTTTTTAAAGCCTCTCCCATTTCACTAGAACAGAGGTGCTGTTCTACAGCACTCCGCTTCCTTGGCTTGGGTACAGAGAGATAGCCAAAAAATCATAGAAAAGACAAAAGGTGAAGAAAAAATGTAGCAAAGATTAGAGGTTAACAGATAATATTATAAAGGCAAATAAAGAGTAAGAATAATCTGGTAAAGCAAAGGAGAAATTTAAACCATACTAAAGGGAACATATCCCAGAAAGAGCAGCACATAGTGAGTGGATGTTCAGAATACCTAGAAGATTTGGTAAAAGTAAAGTCACCTGCTAGTCTTACAGTTTGGGTTTATCGGAACTACTCACCTTTACACAGCTTAAATGTAACTAATGCCTGTTTAATAACTGTTAAGTGTATGAGTAAATTTAGGGATAACCATGTGAATTTGCTGAGTAGAACGAAGACTTTCCAGCAACTATACTGGTGGCAGAAATATTTCCCCTCTGTTAAACACCATAGATTTATAGGTATATACACGCACACATGTATATAAACACACAGATGCGCAATGCAACTAAGGCTGGAAATTGCCACCAGAGGGCAGCAAGGACCCGCTGTGCGGGGCTTTCTTCCCTTTGCGCTCTCCCGCATTCCTCCACAGCCCTCCTCAACCAGAGAGATTGAAGAGGTGGCAGTAAATTAAAATTAAGGGGAGAAGTGCACGCTTGAGAAGTGGGTAGGGCACCACAGAAGTAGTATTTTATTTGAGCAAATACAGAGCTACCCCATAATGTAAACTGATGGGTCTGGTGACTGTTTTGGGACGTCTTGTTTCAGAGCAATTGCTGTTAATAATTACTAAATATTAAAATTTAGGAAATTTAGAAAAGTTATGTTAAACCTGATTTAAGCCAGCAATGCTGGCATACACTCCACTCAGGCTCTGTGGTTTCAGTGTGACCTTTTTGTTATTTAGGGTATAGAGACCGAAGATTTAAAGTTAGCATCTGTCGCTGACCAGGCAAGCAGTTGCCACCAGGTATGACCACTGTATGTGGATAAAAGCAGCACAGTGCTACTGTACTCCTACATACAAACGTTGAGACTCTGCTGCCACTGCTACCTACCTGAGCATTTTTGCAGTTGCTCGCACAAGGCTGACCAGTGGATGTTTAAACCTCCAATACACACAATAAAACACAGGACCAGCAACTCAGCATTTGCCTCCTGCAGAGTTCCAGAGCACCTCATTACACAAAAATAAAATAAAAATAAAAAATGGGGAAGAGGGTTTGAAGCCTGCTCCCAGCTGTGTCAGACAGCATTGCCTGGTTAGCTCTGGGGGTTTCCTGCTCCCAAAACATGAATGAGCACGACTTGGCCTCCGGCCCTAGCCACAGCCAGACTCGTAGGATACACTGGCTGCAGGCAATATGTTCCGGTATTCAAATTATTTGGAGTAGGCTGGTGCACTCCAGAGCAGTGGCCATATGTGGTGTCACAGCGGGTGAGAGGAGGGAAGTCGCATTTGCCTGACCCACAAGTTTTCTCTGAGGTTCTCGTATAGGCTTTGCTCACCTCTCCAACTTCCCCTTCTAAAAGCATGATGCAAAAACCACAGTGGCTGGAGTTCAGGCTTAAGTGTCTCACAAAAATCTCATGTAACCAGCAGGACAAAGACCTATAAGGATGTGCATCAGGGCACCACCACTGCTTTTCTGAAGGCACCACCACTGCAACACAACTGTGCCTGAGGAATAATCATTAAGGCACTATTTTTCCCACTTCACCCCTAAATCCATGAAAGAGTGGGAATTTTATTGAATGATTTACCACCTCACTTACTCAGTCTTCTAAATGAACAGTCATTTTCCACAGAAAGTGACAGACCCATCAAATTGATTTTTTTTTTCCCCTTATGCTGTTTCACTTTGTTGCACAATGCTTCATTAAGACAAGCATTTGCTTTCTTATGCAAGAAAGCACAGCCTAGAGCAAACTATGTGTTCTGTCCTCTATAGAAATACTGCTCTGCTGGAATCACTCATTTATAACATCTCTTCCATAGAAGCAGCTAGATATGTCCTGGCTTGTGCAGCTTGCTAGGATATCTGATAAACTGCTATGCTGTCAGGAAGTACATGCTTCTGTTTAAAGAGTGATGATCTTAATCTAAGTATTCATTCACTACTTCCAAAAGCTAGGAAGAAAAAGCAGCATATGCTTGGCCAAGAGTTACTGTTTGGTGAAGACATGAAAAACCAACATGGAAAAAGTTAACTGAGATAATAAAAGATGGAAATCCCCAAAACAAGCACCGCATGTGAAGACTTATAAATCCATACAGGTCCCTCCAGATGGAAACCTTGAATGCAAGGCTAATTCAAGCTGATTTTCTTTAAAGCCATACAAAAAAAAATAACTATAGTTTATTCTCTTTCTCTTTTTTTTATACACTGTTTGTATTTTTTTCTTTTGAATTCTGTCCTCTTAAGTTCTATTAAGTTGTTGAGATTAATGAAAGGGGCCTTGACTTACACCCTCTACTCCCACAGTTTCCCTTTTATTAAAATTTTTACCGATAACCTAAAAGCTCTCCTAGAGCAGCTATTTTATTTATCACATTTCAAATTATTTTTTTTTTTTAGCTAAATTAGAATCTCTGAAGATTAATGACTGCAGTTCTTGAACAGATACAGATGCTAAATACAATAAGGGAGGGGTTTTGCAGCTGTGCAATCAGGAAGGAGCAGCAAACACAGGGCAGCTCCCTCCCCTGTGTATCTAAGGTGGATAAACCCAGGTGTTGAGTGCTCTGACCTGGACACAAGTCAATGACTTATTGCATCAGAGATAAGAAAAGATGCTGATGGCACAAAGTGCTGCCAAACTCCCGTCAGTGAAAGCAGAGTCTTGCAACCCAAAGGGAAGCAGCTGAAAGGTGTGGCTCACCACAGCGATCTCTGATAACCAGGTTCCGGCCTTCCTTCAGGTGGATGGTCAGGAGGTAAGCAAAGGGGCTAGGCAAGTCGTTCAAACAATCGCTTCCTTCTTCTACAGCCTAAGGAGAACAAAGAAATCAGTCACCACTACATGTCTCCCCAAGCAGACACATGAACAGAGCAGGTGTTTTCTCAGTGCTGCAGAGGTGAAGTTCACAGGCCTTTTTTCTTTGGGCAATCTTTTACAGTGCACTTGTCAGAAAAAGGAAAAGAAGATGTCTGAGACTGCTTCCTTACATAAATAACTACTTATCGTTGTCAGATATACTCACAAAGCCAAGGGTAACAAAAGGAGGGCTACAACTGAAAATTAGTTATAACAGTAAACATCGTAAATGCACGGACAGGCTTTCTAAATCCTAGCATTTCTTTTTTTCTAGCTGCTTATTCCTTGCACATTCACATTTATCTGCTGAATTCATGAGGAAATACAAATTTCATAAAGCTACTGAGTGGAATATTTCTTTATACAGGTTTAGAAGACATGAAAGCTCCAGTGGACAAAGCTGATTATAACATTTTGCCACAGCAAACTCTAGCATTCTTATTCAGAGTTGCTGCCAGGGTTACATCCCACATCATCACCATCCAGCTGGCATATTTGGTGAGGGCAAAGGTAGTGAAGTTTGCCCAGAATGAGCAAATACACTTTACATGAGGACCACATGTCAAGAACTGCCAATGTTTTTTTGCACTGTTGTAAAACTGGATTGCTGTCATCTGTTTGTTAAACCCTACATTCATGTTAAGGTAGTTGCAGTCTATATTGTAATTCAATTTATTCCTGAGATACTGAGTATTTATGCTGATGCTTTCATCAGTTATCACTGCCAACAGAAATTATAGAATACTTTATAAAAAATAAAAATGCCAATGTATTTAAAATATTCCAAACTGCCTTGCCTGACCACAAAAAAGTCCCAAAAATACCATGCTAGAAAAATCTATAGGAAGCTTCACCTGCATTTTTTTTAACCTGTAAGGAGCAAAGCAGCAAAGAACCTAAACCTAAAATTGTGTGCTTCCCCTAAACAGTCTGACCGAGTTTCAAAATACTTTAAAGTAATAGGACGTACCATCTGATCATCAAAAAATTGAGACGATATGGAAGAGTCTAAATCTATTCCTCCACAAGAGTCCTATCAAAAAAAAAATAGAGTTAGACAATAACTCTAAGGTAACGTAGTAATAGGTAATAGTAATAATATAGTAATAGGTAACAGTAGCATAGTAATACACTGTGCTTTCAGTGCTGAAGGTCCTTTCCACAAACTCTCCTGATGCCCAACAGTTATTCCATCTGGTGACTTATCAGTTGCAATGTTGACCCTTACTCCTGGGCAGATTACATTTGTTGAATCTCCAAGTTCCCTTGCTAAAATTAAATTAAAATAAAAAAAATCCAGAAGTGGCGGCAGCAGCAGCAACAACCTGAGGTTGGAGAGTGGCTGGCACTCTCACATCACTACAATTTCTCCTTCGTTGCCCGAAAGTTAAAGTCCAAGAGAAGTTTTTTTTTTTTGCAAAACCTCGTTTTGTGTTTTAATTCAGATCCCTTAAACTTTCACTGGGGAGAAAAGATTTCATGCTAATATTTTAGAATAAGTTATGCTCCAGTAACTCATACAAACATACACACAATGTGTGTAATTCCATGGGGCACATTTGCAAAGTTCAGGGGGAAAAAAAAAATCAGAACCAAATGGTCAAAGGAAAAAAGGAGGGGAAAAGGGATGCTGGACATGTACTTCCCCACATTCTGTAGTAACTGGAAAGCCCGAACAATTGTCATCAAGTCTCTAGCACATCAGAGGAAGTCAAACATTTCTTCCTAAAGACTAACTCATTCAAAAACTTGAGGCTATAGTGACACAGTGTCTAGACTGGACACACAGAAGGGATTCATTCAATGGCCAGGACACTGCTGACGCTATTTTGACTGCCAGGACGGTCTATGATGATCACTGACACTGAAGAGGACCTACGTGCACGTGCACCTCTTCGGTCTAATGCAGGGCAATCACAGCCCATTCAAATACCAAGATTTATTCTAAGAATAACCACCTCACGCTACAAAAATGCACACAAGGTGGAATTTGATCCCCATGTGAAAATGTTATGTTGTGCAGTGTGGCAACATCCAAATCTCTCGGATGAGAGCTGCATTGTGTTGAGCACCATACAAACAAACAAACGAACCAGCTCCTGCATCACAGATCATAAATCTTAGAGCACTGATATGCTGAAATAAATATAAATAAGCTTCTGTGTAATTATTCTTCTCCTTTCTCCATATACATATATTACATATCAGGAAATACAGTAATACAGCACTGCAAGTAAAATTTTACTTGCATGACAGACAAAATTTAACATTATGGTTCCCACAGTAATCATAACTTGGCCACCTTGCAAAAACACATTAAAAGTAGAAATATTATTATCATAAAGAGCAGCAGAAGAGTTTCCTTGCACAACAGAGCTGAGTTATAGCTGCTAGGGGAACCCTAACTTTGAATTTCCTGACTAGCATGCATAAAATCTCACTTGTGTGTATTAAACCTAGCATTTCTACAGTAGTCTCTGGCTTCACAGGAATGTCCTTCCGGCACCATCATTGGCATTGATAATAGTTTCTCTTGTTTTGCATGGCAAAAACACGGAATCAAATAAATGTATTGAAAAGCACAATTAGAATAATAAAAAGTACTCAACTACCCTAGTATCATTTACAATAAAAAAATCTATCCTCAAAGGTATGCTTTCATATTTGTTGTTTGTTCTTTCTTTACTTATATTATATGGATAGCATTTGAATAAAAATAGCTTGTTTTTTCATTTTATCTCCATATAAAGTGAAGTGCTATTATTCTAGGTAGCTGATTGCAATGAGATCACTGAATATAGATAAAAGTCCAGCCAAAAATACTGTCCTGAAATCTTGATTTTATCTAACTACAGTAATATTTCTGAACTTAATATAAGCAAACAGGACCACATTCATCAACAGGGTCATAGCTGCAAATATATCTGTGTACAAATAAATAAAACGTCAGCATATACATGAATATATACAAATGAATCAAACTTTCCTCCTGGCAGGGTTTACAACCTCTACCTTCTCTTCTTATCTGTTCAAGGCCAAGAATGATTCAAAATACAAGTGCACTGAGTGCATCATCAAGCAGACGGGCCTTTGGGTTGCTACTGACTCACAGCTAGCTGTTAGATGAAGAAATGGTGTTAGTGCACTTCAGTAATGACGCGTGACCACGGACAAAAAGCAACAGCAATAAGTGACATCAACGGTGTCCTTTGCAACCTGAACAAATCAGGCAGGGGTTTCGACACAACTTCAGTTACTCCTTCACTCTTCCAATTTGCCTACCTTGACTACAACAGAGAACAAATAAAGTAAATCTCTTAGCAAATAGAAATGCAACATGAGTAGTGAGAACTTTTACTGAAGATGGAATGCTCCCAGAACCAACAGCTCTGTGTTGAACATTCAGAGGAGCGTAAAAACCACAACCCCACACTGAGCTTAGGTATGAGGCTCAGAAAGTGTCTCATGGTATTGGGTGACCAAAGAAAACCAGGAAATGAGTAGGTGGCATGTGACAAGCAATTCAGGGGGAAAAAAGTCCAACCTACATCTTTTCTTTTTTTAGGTTATTTTGTTCCAGGGATCTGCCTTCCTTCTGATTTACCTCACTAATCAGTGAATGATGCTCACAGAAGAATGATGCAAGTAACTGTCGTGCTGTGCTCTCTGCAGCAACCCCACCTAGTATTAGAAGACCAATAACCTGCACAACAAGATGTCCCCACCAGAGTGGCTCAGAATAAAGATTTCATGGCTGTTCAACGAAGTATAAGAACCAAGCTTTGAAAAAAATTGAGTTTAAATATTCCTTATCTATTTCTACTTTCATTTGCTTCAATCTGCTGCATGTTCTTTAGAAAAATCTTTCTGTATTTAAAAGTTATTGGAGGCAGATTACAGGAATGAAGGTAAAATATTCACACTGAGATAGGGTTTGGCATGAAAGTAAACATTAAATGATTTAGATGCACAAACACACTTTGGGAATGATATAAATGCTACAGAGAATAAGACAGACAGAATGCTATGCATCTGGAGGGAACTTGAAGTTAATCTATTCCATCACTACACAGTTACCACTGTCTGCTGAAATACTTAGCTTGCCCAGAGTCAAGCAGGATTTGGGATTAATTTTGGTGCTGCTGCAAATACAGTTGCTAAATTTTAGGTTAGAATTTGTTGGTCTACAACAGCAGAAAAGAACTGGTGATAACATTAAAACAACCTGGAAGCAAGCTCCTAAAATGATGACTATCCAACCTACTTTATGCTGATTAACCTGAGTTGATATAAATTTTAAGCTAACGTGTTTAAAATTTAGCAACAGAAGTGATGTTCACTAGCTAACACTGTGATCTGTTGCATCACAGGGAAGATAACACTGCTTTGATAAGAACGCACAGAGATGCAGAACAAGTTTTCTATCATAAAAGACCATTTTCCTTATAGTAGCACTGATCATAATTTTGTTAAAAATGTTAATTCACCTGTGAAAGCCACTTCCAAAGGAGAGCGTTAAACCTAAATGTCTGTTTTTCATTTTTACATCTTGGATGACTAAGAAAATCAGCTGCCATACCTGCAACACTTAATTTATGGGAAAACAACCTCAAAACTTAGCTCAAAATCTAACTTCCCTAGCGAAAACTCAACTCAGAAGGAAATACATTTCCACAAACAAAACAAATTTTGCCTAAAATGTTTCAGACAGCCACAACCTTCACCTGTTTGTATTATAAAGCTATCGTGTGACTCCATAGATTTGCCACTTTGCTCTGGCCAGGCAGGATTTACTGTTTCATGTCAAATTCAAAGCACATTGGACTTGGATCCTCCTGTTCCTGGGACATTATGTCCAGCCACAGAAGCAGTGACCACAAAAGTGGTAAGAAAGGAAAGACGGGGAACAAGATGGGGAATTCAGATGAAGTATTTTGGCTTTACACCTCCCCTGATTAATCACAAACCAAACACAAAGGACAGCCCTGAGCATGTTGTACACACCCACTGCACTCCACCACATGCTCATTTTGACTAATTCCAGGTGTTGGCAGAGTTCACTTCACCCTTCATCTTCCACCTCTTGCCTTCAGCTGGACCTTGAGTGGGCAGTAAGTTGGTTTTGCTACAGGAATCCTGGTAAGTTCTATTAATTAAAAAGAATTCTACAAGTGCATCAGACAGCAGTATGTTTCAGAGCTCAGAAAGCTGCAGCTACTTTTGTCCTAAGCAAGCAATTCCAACAACTCTGAACAATCTGAAGTATCATAAACTTGCCAAAATAAATAAAAAATTCAAAGCGTGGTTAATTTTGCAGCTCCAGATTGACAGAAATGGTATCTGAATTTGGCCCCAAAAACATATATATCACATTGGGTTTATGCTTTTTTTTTTTTTCCCCCCTTATACCTCGCATATGGTCCCCTTCTCCACCCCTTCATAACTCAGTCAGGCCTGAGACAGCTGCTCGGCGTGGCCATCACCCAAGCCCCTCACCTCCATCATCTCGTCCGCCAGATCATTGCTCAGTCGGGCTCTCTGCAGCAGCTCAAGGAGGTCATCACTGGATGGCCGCTTCCCCTCAGATGTGGGGCCTCCTGCCACACGCGCATCCAAGCAGGCCATGTCCCCCTCCATGCGCGCAGTCGACTGCCGCAGCCATGGCCAGTCCCCTCCCACCGGCCTCACCGACGCGCTTCTGCTTTTCAGAGATGCCACAGGCCTGGGGAGGTTGCTGGGGGAGTCTCCTGACAGCACCTGAGTGCTCGAATATGTCGTTTCTTCTTCTGTGATAGTCTCCACCTCCAGCATGTCAGGCACCGACACGCTGAGGCGCCGGTCCAGCGAGCGGGCCTTGCTCACCACCATCTTGCTGGATCTCTTCTTCGTCTTCCTCACGCTTAAGTTTTGCAGGAACGGCCTTGTTCTCTGCTTCAGGGATCCCCAGACGGATGGCTTATCCAAGTCCATTGCTGCACGCGGGACCTCAGCAATGCCTCTGGTACAAAACAGCATCAGCGATTCTGGGGGTGACTAAAAGGAACGTAGGAAGAAACCAAGTCAGTCAGGAAAACTAACAGCCGCTGAAGGTTATGATTCACATTGCCTCATCTTAAAACTTTCAGTCATTTTTCTAAACAGTAAAAGCAAAGCATTAGTAAGTGCTTCCCAATACAATCTGGTAGGTAGGTTTGATTGTTTACAAGGAAAACAGCCAGAACAAGTATTTAATCCTACACTAAAATGCAATGTCTGTCCACTGCTTTCTGACTGCTATGAGGAGACTTTATATCACTTCTGCCAAGTCCTGATTTGAAAAAAAAAAAATGATTTATCTCATTTGAAACTGCTTCTGTACAAAACTTACTGACGGAATTTAAATCATAATAATGCTAGCACACAAAAAAATGCTGGCAAAGCTGTCACTGTGATGAAAATGAACGTACATTTTCTTTGCCCTTTCTTAGACTGTGAGGATTTTTCCATGACTTACCAGAGGACAAGCACAACATGAAAATCAGCACCACAAACTAAGTGAAGGAGGCAGAAGAGGACACCTATAACATTAGAAAGCCCAACTAAGACACCCCAAAATACACCATTATGTTACCCACTATCAGCAGAAGTCACCTCTGAAGAATTAATTTCCCCTCACGAAGAAGGCAGTTCATAGAAAATGAGGATAAAAATGACGGAAGGAATCACACATTTTGAAAACCTGCTGGTGGAGTCTTGTCTTCAAATTGATTCGATTCATGCTGAACGCTTATACAATAGCGAAGGGCAAGAAGAAAAGATCCAAAATCACCTACTGAATCTGCATTGTAAGACAATGGTTGAAGGGACACCTCTGTGCACTGGAATATCCTCACAGACTGGGTCTTTTGGGGTTAGCATCTGAGCAACCATCCTTATTCTGTAAAGCAAAGACAGTCAAACCATCATCCACACTCATTAAGAAAAAAAATGATGAAACCTGCAGATTTACTCTTACAGCCCGCAAAGACACACAGAGGTTATAGCACATACCTATATCATTAGCAATGGATACCTGTTAACTTCTATACTTCTGCTTCCAAAACTCAGAGTGCATTTAAATGCACACTGTTGACCAAATTGGTTAGCTGACCAAAAATAACTTATCCCATTATTACCCTATCTTGATGGAAAATACCAGAGCAGACAATAGAAATACAACTGATGCATAAACCCAGATAGAGAAATCACTGTCTGCTCTCCAAGACATCTACTCTTACATTTCATTAATTTGAATGAGGTTGCACAGGCAGTTACTTAATAACTTATTTAAATAATTTTATGACTATCCCCACCATATTTGCAGTGTTCAGGCATCTACAAAAGTCTTTAACTGTATTAATGCATAACAAAAGCTACACAATCCCTCCTACCCTCATTTATATTGCTATATAAATGCTTGCTATCATAATAGTTACATTCAATACAAAAAATAATGAGCTATTGTGGCACTACATGCATTCAACAAAGCAATATCAAATTTTGCCCACATAGGAATGTGTGCTAGTATAAATACATCAGCTAAACACAGTATTTTCACCCCTAGTTCCCATAGACAGACCTAATACCAAAGTGCACGTGGACAAACTACAATTATTTTTTCTTCACAACGTCACCAAAAAGCAAAAACAAATGTCTGAATCCAATTTACCAGGGATAAAAGAAATAAATGCAAACCTGAACACCTTTGACCAGATATTCAGGGATGCCCATGGTGAAGCAGCACCTGATGCCCGGTGCAAGCTCACAGGAGACACAGGAGACATGGCTCAGCTTGCTCACCTAGGCTGATAGCTTTCACCTAGGCTCTTCCTTCTTTAAATAAACACTTGACAAGGCAGCTGCAGGCCTTCTTGGTAGCATTGTACCTCAAGAGAAATTACTAGGGTAAACACAGTTGCACAAAACGTTACGAAATACCACTCTTGGCACTCATTGAAACAACCCGTCCCCTGTCAGTGGTCTCCACTCTGCCTGCCCAGAAGCCTTCCGAAGCGAAGCCATCGTGGATAAAGGCAGGAACCAGCTCACGACATTCGCCTCCCAAGGCTCTTACTGCTTCCCATTCCCTTCCTGTTATTCTCCACCCCTCTCGTTTTGATGGCCCACTGCTGTCGTTTTTACTTTGTTTGCTTTGAGATTTTGTTTCCTAGCAGCAGGCTAGTTCCTGTAGGTTTTGTAGTTATATTCCTCTAGTTTTTTTCTAGTATAAATGCCCATTCAGCAAGGATGGTCTGAGGACCATGAGGTGTTTCTGAGCCCCACTTGCATTCAACCCAGCACGAGCAGACCTCCTCAAGCCAGACAGTGGAAGGAAAAAAAAAAAAAAAAACGGAAAAGTTTCTGGATTTTGGTCAGGACAGCAGGGATGGCTCCAGCAGCTCCCACGCTGGGGTAACAGTGGCGATATTTGCTGTGTGAAGGAGCACAAGGCTGCTTGAACTGAGGCCAGAGGAGAAGCTGTTCAGCCCAGCCCTGGATTGCCGAGGGGTTTGGCCATACTCCACCTCCAAACCTATACACCCACACGCCTGCTGCAACTGTAACTTTCATTTTATAAATCCTGTAATGACAAGCAAATTAATCCAAACGACTGTTGTAATACACAAAAATACATACATAACTGCAAGTGTTCTGATTTTATACTAAAAGGGTAAATACAGTCTGAAGGGCAAATGCACTCTGACATCTGCCAGCCAGCCTGGCACTTTTTTCACTTCCCCAGTTCACAAAGAAAAAACACACAAAACCACCCCCATGAGCAGAAATTTATGCCCCAGAGACATCAGTGGAAGACGAGGGATGGGGACCACCACCCTGGCGTGGTGCTGGAGCCAGGGGTGTCAGGCTTTTGGGGGTACACCCACCCCAAATGCACACATTCACATGTTCAGCTGTCTCCCTGAATGAGCACACAAGCTCTTGTGAACATTAAACCACGCCGCTAATAAAGCCAGTCTGTTCTTTCAACCTCCATGAGTTTTCCTCCGCTTTCCTTTTCCATACTGAGCAGCACCAACCAAAGCACATGATTTTAAAGAGAGAGAAATTCCCCGTTGCTTGTAAAAAGCCTGTTCTCTGCGTCAACATGTTGCTCACGTACTCCTTATCCACCACAGGCCAGCAGCTTTTCCTTTTCCTTCCACTGCCTACAGAAGTTTGGTGCCAAGCCTATCACCCGACATTCCCCAAGCAGCCACGGCGAAAGGCGTACTTTGCCAAATTGCTGGTCTGAGCGTGGCCTCTTTATTCCTTCCTTGCATCAATGGCACATTGTACTATAGAGCTGCAAACAATATTCCGAGAGAAACATTTCCTGTTATCAATTTTAACTTGGTTGTTTTTAATTGAATGGCTCCTTGTTATGTAATAAGATATAAATAAAAAAAAAAGTCTATCTTCTTCAGCTTACTCTGTAATATGCTGCTAAAGCTCAGAGCAATCCCTATAGCTTAATCTCTTCCTTCAGAGAGACACTTTCGGATTGCACCTGTCATTTTTATTACACCCTGTTCTTTTGCTGTGTCTCCTCCTCTTTTGGGGGCAGTAGGAGCAAGAAAAGATTCATGACAGCGAAACTGGTCACAGCTCACCATCTGACTGATGTTACTAATTTCTCGCATTTTATTCTCCCTTAAGTATCTTCTAACTATGGTCTTCAGGATTAATTTTTTTTTTTTTATAATGTTTTGGTCTCTCTCACTGTAACACACTCTACTTGCTCCCTTAAGTGGTTATAATATCCAGTTATATGATTTTTTAGGTGTTCTAACAGGTGGCTGTGAGAGATTTCAGAAGTCATTGAAAGCCTAGAGAAATCATCCTGCAATTTCACTTCACACGCTATCTTGTCAGGAAGCCAGAAGAGACACAAGTGAGAAATACTACATGGCAAAAAATACTATAAAAGTGAACAATATCCCAAATAAGCAGGGAAACAAAACCAAATTGATTTAAATATTGGAAATTACAGAATACGTTTGTCTTTCTTCACTTTAAGTAATCATTCTCTGCACACCCAAAGTACTTAATGCTCACTGAAGCACCCCTGAAATGCTCCCTGCTAAAGCCTTTCAGAGGCGTCCTCACAGCCAGCAAAAACATAAAAACACAACTGAGCACACCGCTGCCGCTATTACAACCTTCATAAATCCGATAATCACTGTGCTCAATTTACTTCTCCAGTTAAAGTGCGAACGTTGGGTCAGTCAGCGTGCCAGCAATGTTGATAATCTGTAATTCAGTCAGTATGCTCTCAGCTCCAACCAAATGCTGGCCAACAGTTCTACCCAGTGTAGCTGGAAAGGGTAACGTGTATTAGAGGCTGTTAGGAAGACGTTCTTCAGTTGCATGCATCTTAACGTAGGTTCCCGCTGGACAACAACCAACACAACTCCCTCACTATAAAACCTCCATTGATTCTGGCTGTTCTGGTGTAAAATGCTCACCCTAATCTCTGCCTGCACAGCAGGCACTGGCATAAAACCTACATTACACAACTTTCAAGCAAAGCTAATTACACTTTTCCTACAAATCCCAGCCATCAGTACTAGGAGCCACAAATTACACCATTCCTCCCTGGGAGAAAAAAAAAAAAAAAAAAAGGAAAATATAAGGAAAAAAGCTCTCTGCTGGCTAAACAGCTGTATGTACAGGCTGGTTACTTTGGTAGCATTGTGTAAAGTGTCCCAGGTTTTTCTCAGCACTGTGTATGGAACCTCAATCCAGTATGAAGCTCTACAACTGAGAGCAGAATTACTTCAGAAAAATAAACCTATGCTTCTTTCTTTGCAGTGGCTTATTTCAATCATTTATCTGGAAATACAATACTTAATCATAAGCATCATCAACCACGGAGATAAGAAAATATCTGTACATCTCCACAAAGCTCCGCTTTGCTCAGAGCTACCAGTTTCTCCTGGAACCCTCCAAATGCAGCACGAGTTATGCTCATATATGATACTTAAAACATTAAAAAGAAAACTGCATACTTCACCATGGGCAGGATGTCCCTTAGGTTATCAACACCTTCAACCACTTCTTCCGCAGGTAAAACAAGTCCGAAACGAAAGGCTGACCTGTGGCTGCTCCTCTGGCTGTGATCACACAAGCTACCAAGGGCCACTGAATTACAGAGCTACATCACAACACAGAACAAGTGAGACACACTTTTCTTCCTGCATCTCTGTCCGACAGCACAGGGTAAATACCTGAGCTAAAATTTGCCAAGGCACCAGAAAAAGTCTAATCTCAGTCTGACTCTGCACAGGCTAATTACCCCGGGGAAATCAGTGTTAGAATTATTTTTAGTACTAACAAGCATCAAAGGGAGCACGCTGCTGAAGTGTAGCTAACGTCTTCATTGCACAGGCGGCTTGCTGCAAAAGCAGGGTCATGCCTTGGCCAGCTTCCAAATCTCACCACTGCAGCTGGGTTTAAGCTTCCCTTGCAGGGCTTCAAATAACGTGAGTCCATTGAGGCACATTCTGCTTTTCTATTGCTATGGATTCCTTTGCAAAGCATACTGCAAGGGTAAATTTTAAAAATAAAAATGTGACTTGACGCTGTCAAACAAGTTAGTGCAATAGTTTCATAAAAGACAATTTTGCATGCTTCAATGCTTGAATAGAAATAAGAAGCCCAAAAGAAACCAAACTTATTTTCTTGATGTAGGCTGAAAGAAATCTACAGTCTTTGCTGTAGAAAGATATAAATAATATTAAAGGTAAATATGAATCTTACAAAAAGCTTGTTTATTCCATGCAGATAACAGAAGCATCTTGAATAAGGCTCTTCTTAGCTATGTTTTTTGTTCTGCCTAAATCCTCCACAGGTCCCTGGGTTTTCCAGCTGTGGGCGTTTGGATTCCATGCTCGCCTTTTCATTTTTTAATTGGTTCAAACACGATGAGCTTCATCTTTCGCAAAAACAAGAAATGAGCACACATCTTCCTCCACTTTTCACACAAGAGAGGAACACAGGGATGCTCCAACTCCTCAGAGACTCTTTTGCACAATCTGGAGAGCTTTCTTCTCAACATTTATCAGCAGACAGTAACTACCAGAAGTAACAGAACAACCAGCTGCTACAAGCATATCAAAATAGCATCTGATAGTGAAAGTTACTGAAAAAAAACCTGCACCTGACTCCAGCTTGTAAAAGTATTGCTTTCGGTTTGTTTCTGTGTATTCTAAAACAGAAGAAAAAATGAGTATGCATGGAGGAAATGAAGGAGGAAGTGTTTGGGTGCACTTTTCTAAAAATATTTCGCAAGTCCCTTCCACTCCTTCAGCTTCCTTCAAAATATTGTCGCTTGTAATTGTACCCATGCAAGCCAGAGGCCCCTCTCAATCTAATTCATAGGCCTGTACCGAGCTGGTACAATTGGATATGTTCTTTACAGTGCCATCACCTGCCAAGCACCAGACCTTCCCAGGGACACCTGCACATGAAGATCTGTCTCCTGCAGCCCCGTATCATGGTAGGGGATATGCACATCAAACCAGACTCTGAGAAAGATCCTGGAGCAACCGATGCTGCCCTAGGAAGGCGCTGTGTCACATGCAGAGACCAAGCCAGCAGGCAAGTTGTTTCTTTCCCATCGGATATATTTTCTAACTTGCCTCATCGCTCCCAACCATACCGGGTGATCCCTGGAAAGGTGGTGCCTGGAGCAGGGCACCTCAAAGAGCAGGGGAAGAGGCAAAGCTGACGAGCAGAAAGGTGAAGGCAGAAGTCAATAGTTATTGACTAAAAGTGAGATAAGTGGCCTTATAAAATAAACAGAAAAATAGTGGGTTTATCAGGGCTTATGTGAGGAACGATTCAAGACGAGGAGCGAGGCAGGGAACCATGTGGTGAAGGATCCAGTGCCTGTCTGGAAGAGCTCCAGCAGGAATCCAGCCCCGCAGCCTCCTCCCAGCTCACTCTCTCCTTCGAGCCTTCGTTCGCCTCTCTCATAACAAAAGGTATATTTTTATAACAAGAGGTACACAGAAATAGCTCGTGCCTCTTCATAACTTTCAGGGAAAACAAACCTAGGAAGGAAACTGGAGACTCATTTCCACTGGAGGCCAAGTGAGCCAGTGCCTTTTACTAGCACTGAAGTCACATTAAAAAAAAAAAAAAAAAAGAAAAAGTTTGTGTTTATACGCAAATTACATGTGCATGTTCCTGCATTGCTCCCTAAATAAATACCATAATTGTCAAATTACTCATCAAAACTCAGTGGCCATAGAGGAAAAAAAGCTCTGCATGATTCTTTAAGGACTATTTACCAGAGAGGCGTAAACTGAACACCTTCGATCAGAAGGAATGGCCTGATGCTAACTGGGATTGAGCCGGACAAAAGCCAGCAGTAAGGCAGCTGTTACAGTATGCCACCTTTCTTCTGTACAGCAACGTGTCCCTCTTCCCAGCAGCGACGCGGCACGTGCCAGGGCCGGAGCTCACGGTGAATGCCAGGTACACAAGAGAGGTCACATTACTCTGGATCTGTGCTGACCTGTATGATTAAGTGTCTTTTCACATTTAACATCACCGCATGGCTTGGGTATATCTGTACAGAAAAATCACCCCATGTTTTTACAGTTTCTTAATTCATAAAGGCAGGAGGCCAAAGGCAACTCAAGAAAATAGAGGTTTACATGTCAGTGTTGCTGAATGAGGAAATCTCATTGGTAAAAGTCCTCAATTTCTGTGAAAACCTCCAGCCTCCTTACAGCAAATTATTGCATTTAGGTTTCTAGAGCTGTGCGACTGCAAAAGCCACTCAGAAACAAAATTCCTAGGAAGCCTTTGGTGAAACCAAATGTCTGAGCATTTCAGTGCCATCTCTTGTGCTGTCACGCAACCCGAAGCGCATCTTGTGACTAGCTGACAGCACAGAGATGTGTGATGGACGACACCATGACCACAATTGAAACAGAGAGCCTGAGAGAAGCACAAATTGGAAAGAAGACCAAATGAAGAATGAAACAAATCTTTAGCATTCAACAAAGCAGTCGTCAGATCCTCCACTCAGAGGGCACTTATTCATAGCCACAATAGGTAAGTTTCTGACCTCCAGATTATAAATTTCATAAGCAAGTATTTACGGGAAGGGAGACAAAAAAAAAAAAAAAAAAAACCCTCTCATGGACATGTTTTTCTAGGGTGGGATTACTGGAAGACACAATGTTTCCCAAATACCCAAGAAATCAACTCTGACTGTGCAGAACACGTTTATGCCCATGTTACAGTCATCGTAATTTAAGCATATAGCCAACACTCGAACATTTTAGTAGGCTTCATAGTTTGGCTCAGCTACTCCAAAATTCAATTACAAAAGATCCTGAGATGAGAAATTAAGGAAAATAGTAAGGCAGGTGTAGAAAGTTATTAGGGAACAGCTAATGAAAATAAAAATCTTTGAAAGCCTTGCTTTTGCATTTACTGGCTACATGGCAGTAAGGATCAGTAATGCCAGGTAGAAAAATGGCTATTTTAGGAGAAATTTTTAGTAATCAGTAGTAAGTTATGCTTTTAAAATGACAGTAATTTAGAGGAGACTAAGACATGTTATATTGCTAACTTCATGAAGATAAGCAGCAAAATATATACTCTGGTTACAAACAATGTAGAAAAGAGATGCATATAAACTAATCACTAATGCCAAGAAAACTTCTCTTGCTTACGCCAGCCTGGCTTCTCAGTAAGAAGCAAGGCTATTGTACGATGGAAAAGCGAGCACGTGCGTCAGTATACCTTTAGCCTGGACTAAAGGATCTCCATGCTACTTATTCATAGAAGTCGCTCTGGAGAATGGATTTTATCCCAGACAGACAATAACTCAGTACCTTAAACATGAAGGAGCCAAAGCATGCAACTAAAAATACAAAGTCACATTGTTCCCCTAAAGACATGACAGTAAAATGTTCAGTACCCAAATGTCAGCATAAACCCAATGACCCCTTTAATTTTTTATTTTTTTTTTTAATTTTACCAACTAAATATATGCCAGCATAGGTGTCTCTAAATGCAAGTCATTTCTCACAGAAGTGAAACAGCTTTGAGGTTTATCTTTCCATACACCATTTGAGTTTACAGCCTCCTGGCACAAGAAACGCAAGTTGTCTCTGGGTTCTGTTACAGCCTGATTTTCCCATTAAGAAGATCAGATAAAGTCGGTAAAATTAACTCATATTTGTTAGCAAATTACATACTGACACTTCCCAAGTCTTCACACTGGGTTTTCACTTTCCTAACGCTGAAGCCCCTAAATACTAACATCATTCAAGAAAACCACACTCTGTAATTCCAGTAACTATTAGAAGTTTGAATAAAAAGATTAAAATTAAAATAGAAGAGCTTGCTGCCTTCCCATGTGAGGATGAAGCAACACGTTCAGGACTTTAGCTGCAGAAGTTCAGAAAGCCTCGACACTACAGTATAGCCATTTAAAATTTTAATTTTTCAGCTCTTCTAATGTATTTGGCTCATATGACAAACCCTCTCTGGAGTTTTGATTTTGCACATCTTTTCCGTCACTGCAGTTCCAGGCAACTTTTCTGCAGGAATTAGGCTCACTGACATTATGTCAGCATTCTGATCACTCTATATGATGTCACGGGCAATTTTCTTCAGCGCTTTCTGGTTTTAATACAGAATTTTGCAAAGTATTTAGTCCTCTCTGGGGACCCAGTAAGGACTTCTCCGATTTTACACTGCATATCCTGTTGGTGACTGCCAGAGAACCAGCTGCTAGGGCCATCCCAAAGTTAAGGCTAAGGTAGGTATCACACAGCAGTGCCCGATATCCCAATGTCTGCCTCACTTCGGCATCCTCAGCACAACGCAGTCCTCATTCACACCACCCTTAAATACCTTTTGGGAAAGAGGGACAAAGGAAACACCCTGTGCTTTGAGGAATGCTGATATGGGCCAGTGATTCATGGCAGAACTGGAGAGCATCTTTAAAAGCATTATTCATTCTCGCTGTACACCATCAAGGGAAGGGGTGATTACCTCGTCTGTTGGCATGAGACACCTAAACATCAACATAAAAATATTTAAAATACTGTTATTCAAGAGATGGTCTATTCAGAGCCAGAGTTTGCAGGATTTTATTCCATTTTGATTAAACAAGACTGACTGAAGAACACAAATCCTGGATCCAAACAGAGAACACCTGGCAGCCACATGCTATATCCAGGTGGTGGGCCCACGAAGATGTTCCAAATCGAATTACTCTTTACCATGAAAAACCACAAACACATTACACAGCCCTTAAAAACATCTCAGCCTCGATTCATCTGCGGTAAGTTTGTCACGGGCAGGAAGGTGATGTTTAAATTTTGCTAAACTTTAAATGTCTTCCCTTCAGCTTACCTGCAGCACCTTTCTCATGCTGCCCAACTGCTTGTTTGTACACTGTTACCACTGTGGGGCTTTCTTAATTCTCCCTTCATGTACACATGGCTCCAAGCAGGATGTTTCAGTGCAAATCAAACTGACCAGTCCACTTGTCATCACCATGTCCCCTTCAGATATTCTCAAACTAAATTTTAAGTGCATGAAGTATGATAACTTTGCCTATAATTAACAAACAAAACACAGAGTTGATGAATCGTTGTTTAGTTCTGGTGAATCCTAACTAAAAGGTATTTTAATTCGGCTATTATAATCATACGATTTCCTGTATTTGCTCATGGATTAAAACAAAATAGAGCTCATAAACAAAACTTTTGCAACAGCTGTCAAAAAAAAAAAATTTCCAAGATGTAGTAACACTTTTAATGGATTTAAGAGCTATCCAGATTCCCTTTATATGCATCTAGCAGATATGGGCAAGAGTCACTAATCTGACATTTGACAAGCGTCCTGAAATGGGAACTGCCGGCAGTTAGCTAAATAGATTAGGAGCTTTCTGGTTCAAATTTTGCACCTAAGTAGATGAATGCTCAATCTTCCTCAGATTTCATTAGATTATTTTCAAAGGCTAGATAGATTTTTTGCTAGATGTTACTACAATGCATCATTTGGTAGGTGTTAGAAACCAGAATCTTTCCTGAACTAGAAGAAAGGCTCCAACTCAAAACTCATATGTTCGCCTAGCTCGTAATGAGCTTTACATCTTAAATGATAGCTTTACAAAGTTAAGCATAATGCTTATGCTTAATGCCACTTATACACAAACAATAATCACACTCCAACCATGGAGATACTATCACAATTTCTTGATTGAATTATCAAATTTGAGCGTGGAGATTGTTCTAACAGAAGTACAATCAATTCAAAGCAGCAAGACTTCTAAGAAATCCACTAGAATATATAACAGAACAAATATTTGTATTTTTTAAAAAGACAAAAAAAACCTCTACAGTTAATTGTTTCCAAGTACAATAAACCTGGAACAAAGCCTGCTATTGAATGAACATTAATGATTTGCCATTTGCTTCTGCAGATGTTTCCCATGAGGGAAGACGCCAGAAAACATTCCAGTTGAAACCCAGGAAACCCCAGTTATGTTGCTTCATTCATTTGGATATTTTAATTTGAAATTGTCAAAAACATCAGGTTCAATAGGATTTTACATTAAGGGGAATGTGTATGCAATAAAATTTCAAAGGCCAGAGCATGATAAACCCTTCCCACTTAAAAACAAATGATCCAGGTTTATAAAAAAATTTCACAGCCACGATATGAGCTCAGAGCATCTGCTTCTGTCCTCGTTGACAGCTCCAAATCATCACCACCTCCACATCAATGACATTAGAGACAAATGCCTGCTTAAATAAGTTAGCATGGCCATCACATTTTCATTCATCTCTATTAAAGAGATTATCAAACAACCTAGATTATATATCATACCCCAGACAAAATTTACTTCTAGATTAGCTCTAATCTGTTAGAGAGCAAAGAGGAATAAAAGCGTTTACTAGTAAATACTGGAGGGAGCACAGAGATGCTGCTGCGTCTTAATTTATGGTGTTATATGGAGCTGGAACTCTTATTTCCGAATTAGATCTCGTCTCTGATTTTAATACAGCAAAGCTATACAATTCCAAGAATTTCCAAAAATAATGAATCCTTACTAACCTAAAATTTCCACTGAAGCAGAATTTACAAATGGAGTTCGTAGGAATGGGCAACAGGAAGAATAGTCAAGGGTACAAGTACTTCCCAGAAAGGAAGGATATAAATAAGATATTCCTTTTCTTTTTTTTTTTTTTTCCCCTGGCCCAGAAGGCAAACAAAGCAACGACAAAAGATTTCTAAACCTATTTTACTGGTATTTACTGGTTACAATTTTACTGGTATTTTAGCAACTTGTTCTTGTGGAAAAGTGAAAACAAACTAACAAAGGGGCATCTGTGTAAGTACAAAGGAAACAAGCACTCACCACAGGAGGCAGAAAAGTCACCCTCCGTGTCAATTAACTCCAATTCTCACCCTACTCTAACCAAGAAGAAAGCCTTCAAGCTAACTAGTTTTAGTTAAGGACCATCAGAAAGTATTACCAAGAGGCAACCCTGTAATACAAAAGGTGGTCACACGATGCATCCCACCTACCCATGTGAGGTTCTCTCTGGCGACGGGGAGGATGGAAACGTGCATGACCAAGCTGGAAACGTTCCAGCAACGAATTCCATGTGCAGCCTTGAAGACTCCCAGCTCAAGGGTCTGTTTTCCTTAGGCAGACAGCAGCTGAAGTCAATGGGAAAGCACAGGCACAACTTGTCACTATCTGCCCTGGCTTAGGGGAGGTGGCATAAGATTCAGAAAGAAAGGCAAAAAAGCCTACAGGTCAACATACTGAATATGTGAAGATTTAAAAAAAAAAAAGTCTCTTTCAAGGAAAAAGAAAATCAGTATGCATTTAAGGGAAACATATCAAAAACAAAATCACAATATTCTTCTGATTTTCACACGATAACCCAATTGTTTCTTGAGTGATAAAACAATGAAGACTTGCAGCTACCGTATAGCCTTGCAAAACATCAGATCAATTCACGTTCTCAACAGAATGTTATGAGTAGCCGATTGATCAAAATGTAAAGAAACAGCATTAAGCACGCTACTGTAGTTTTTCCCTAAGCTTGAAAATTGAAGTTATATCCAACATTCACTTGCCTGGAAATGTTCTGGACAAAGTAGTGGTGACCTGAGAATAACCTATCCAAATTTTTATCCCATATAGCATGCAAGTGGACTTCATCGCTCCAAATATCGATTTAAACCAATAAGCTGCCTCTAATTCTGAGCAAAAGCAGATGCTCAGTGAAAAGAATATAAGATCAGCAAATTATATAGTGATTCTGCCTGCAAAATAATCTCCTGATTTCCAGGAATCTGTGGTTTAGGGGCTGCTTCAGCCAGAAATCATACCTGCATCTTTGTGATTAACAGTTCTAGCATACTTTTTTTTTCTCTATGAATTTGCTTTAAAACTTTTAAAATTCATTTAGAAGTTAAGCAATGGGAATGCCCTACGGTGATAGGTTCCATATACAAATTATGCTTGTACAAACCAGAATCTCCTTTTATTGAAAAGTAACTCAAAAGAAATCACTGAATTTTGCTCATTAGTCTCACTTAAGATCTTGGGTTATGTGAAATTATATGCAGTTGCTCTCTATTTATCCCATACCACTCAGATTTTGTCCACTTCTACCATATCCTCCCTAAACATTCCTCTTAATTGAAAAGCACAGATCATCACGGTGGCTAGTTAATGATATACCATCAGGACAGCTTAACTAGCAAGCACAGCAGGCATACAAAGTATGATTTTTTTTTTTTTTGAGGTAATTGATTTGTCTGAATTTATAATGTAGTTTAAGACAATCAAAGCCCAAAAACATTCTAGGAATGTTTCCAGAAAAGTTAATTACTTAACATCTTTTCCACAACCTTTCATTAGGTGTAGTCAAATAAGTAATTTTTAAATTGAAAAAACATGTTGAAGTGTTTTAAACTTGCCTCTGATTGGTTGTGTGAGATTTTGTTGTAAGGACTGCAGTTTTGATAAACAGTAACAAAACTGGTAATTCCCAAATACTTTTTAAAATTAGACTAGGAACTTACTTTACATCAATGCAGGGTGGCTACATGATGAGTCAATGCAAATAAAAGTACACACGTGCAGGTATTTGCCCCAGCACTGAGAGGTGAGCTGTAATGCACATGGTGACAGCTGGGTTTGCTTTGGCAGGTGGTGTCCTCAGCACTTTTGGGGCAGGACAGTCAGACTTGAGCCTCCATAGGGCCTTACCACTTGCATGCTACACAAGACCCAGGGAAGACGGAGCACATCTAACAAAGCATCCATTAACAAAGTCTCTTTATTATTGCTGCCTAAATTAGACCAAAACTGCCCACACAGCAATCACTCCACTCTGTGGCAATGCTGGTAAACCTGTAGTTACACCCAACCTAATTTCCTCAAGTGAGAAGTTGCCAAGCATTTAATAAGGCGATCAATCATTCAACCAAACACAGGAGACTCAGCCCAGTTTCTCTTAGCATTTTGCACGTGACCCTGCATTCTTCATTCAGGACCATCATTTACATGGAATACCAAAACAAAATCTAGATTGAGACACAAATTGTCCAAAATCACAAATATCCTCTCCGCTCCTAACATTTGATTTTTATAGCATCAACAGGTATGCTCAGGTGCAGCTGTTACACTGGTACTCAATTTGAGACCAGTGTTCAAGGCATTTGTGCTTCTGACAGCCTCGTAATCCTGCAAAGAACAATTTCATTTTGAAAAACAGTCCCCCGGGACCCAGGGAACATTTAACTGCTTAACTCGGGTAGGAACAGATTTGGGAAAAGCGTTCCTGTCACTTAAAAGCGGGCTTCTATCGCAAGTATGCTGTCTAACAAATACAACTGGAAGCAAGATGGGAATGTGGGAAGGATGCCAACATAAATCCTCTGAATCTGAGGAAATCAGGAGCAATTTTCCACTCAAGGATGGAACCGGTGCAGAGGAAATGCAGGGCATGTTTGGCGTGCTTCAGCCTCCTCTCCTAAGGTGAAGCCGCCTTCTCCCCCATGACAGCAGGCCCTACCCCAGCAGCACAGAGCTGAGACCCCACATTTCCAAAAACACCCCAGCAAACAAAATTCAAAGCCCTCCCCCCGCTAAAATTAGTTAAGAGTACAGGGGCAAATAACCAAAACTGATAAAACCTGAGGTTCTCTAGTCACAACAGCAGCTTGAGTTGCTACATACATCCTGTGTTACATTTCACCACAGCTAGCGAAGGCCTCAAAACAACCCTCAGCTATCAAAAAGAAATTATCTTTAGAGATGAGAGGATGAGCAAATCGCTTTTATTTAGACTAAACCAGCCAAAGCAGAGAGATATTATCGCCTGTAAATCTTCAGGGGGGAACCCAGAGGTCCCAGGACAAGGCTCATTCCCCAGAAGCGCTCAGGCCCAAACGCATCTTCACCACAGGCCCCAACCCCTGGAGAGCTTCAGCATCCAAAATGCAGCCCCCTCAGGAGCACTTCTGGCCTGAGCAGGTATTTTGAATGATTATCTGTTCAACTAAAAGGAATTTCATCAGCACAGTTAGCTGGAAACCAGCTGCTTACATTACTAAATGCAAAAGCCCTTGTGAAAAAAAAGCTTGCAGCGAAGTTGATCTAGTTGTGAAAGCAATTACCTCACACAACACAAGCACCACTTCTAGGCCTCTGTGACCACGTTGTGCTCCAGCCAAAGGGGACAATTGCAGGAAAACACATTATTTAGGTGCCCATGTGCTATCAGGTACCCACCTCCACTGGCTGTGACAGTACACGGGTGCCCCTGTAGATGTCTTGTGTCATAATGAATGCCTTAAATGCACACAAACAGTTTGATAGCTTCTCTAATATAAGCAAAGTTAAGCATGCTTTTGACACTACTATTCCTATTAATGATAAAGTGTGTCAAAAAAAAACTTAAGAAACAAAATGAAAATTTCCTCTCCGCACCATGTTCTTTAAATTTTTCTTCCTACGGTTATTGCAAAGTGGAACTACACATGCCAATTCCACCCTCAGACTCCATCACATGAAAGCTTATTTGCCTGATAAGCTATTTTATGATTGGTATTGAACAACAGCAAGAAATGAAACAAATAGGATTATTACTCAAACGCTCCCATTCATCCTGACAGCTAAAGCTACCCACTCAATAGCATCATTCTGAGAGTGAGCCAAAATCACCGCAACATGCTTCACAAATTTTACAACTTAATCACCAAAAATTAATGCAAAAATATCCAGGTGAGATTTTCTATTTTCTTAAAGTCACATAGCAGTAATTCAGCTTCCAGCACACTTTGAGTAACTCTCATATCATTAAGTGTACCAACCAGCTCCTTACCAGTTGCCACAGGTGTGCAAACATCACTGAAAAATTATTTTTTTTCTCATTACAAGCACATGAACAGGTTGCTGAAGTTTTAAAAACAAACAAACAAATGAAACGGCTTACTTCCTAAATCTCCCTTAAAAGTGCTTTTAAAACAACTTTGCTATGTCGACATACTTTTGTGAATATTTTTTTCCTTTTTGTTTTAGATTGTCATGTTTGTTTGTTTTTTTATTAAGTAGTTTATATCTTTAACTAAAGTCAATAACCAACTCCGTTCCAATAAACAAATATACACGGGCATGAATCAGTTCAGTGAAAAGGGACTGGGAAAGAAGAATTTTGATTTCTTCAATATAACTTTCTCACATAGGAAAAAAAACCATTCACACGAGTCTGAACGTTTAGGTCCGAGTATCATGCACAGCAGCGCTGAAAGCCACGCATTGCAAAGCAAAAGCAGCGAGCAGAGTTAATCCCGAGCCTCCCAGTACAAACTTACTTCTCTTGGATACCCAGGGCAATAAGAACAACGCCCGAAAAACAACGTGGCCGCCACAATAAAATAAATAAATAGCAAAACCGCATAAACCCCCGACTCCTACGAACAGTTTTTTTTTTTTCTTTCAAAGAGAAGTCGCTCCGTATTTAAACCAAGGCGAAGAGAGGTGCTAAGAACCAAAGCGGCCGGGCACAAGCAGCATCTGCAGTTGCCCCCCCTAAAGCCAAGGCAGGGGCTCGGGGGGGACAGCGGGGAAGCCGGGTTACCTGCCGCCGGGTTACCTGCCAGCCGGGCACGGCCATCTCTCGCCGCTCCGTCCCCCCGCGGCGGCACGTGTCGTTGTCCCCGTCCCTGTCGCCTCCCCGCCGCGCTGCCCCCGCCCCGGTGCCGGTCCCCCCGCCCCGCCGGGCGGTGCCACCGCCGCGGCCCCGGGGGGGCCCTGCCCGGAACGCGCTGGGTTTACCGCAAGCGCCCCCTTCGCAGCATCCCCGTGCCAGCCCGGAGCTCCTTCCCCCGAGCATCCTCCTCCACCCCCAGACCTCTTCCCGACAGCCCCCCCCTCCCGCAGCATCCCCCCTCCAGCACGTTGCCCCCCGAGCATCCTTCTCGCCCCCAGCGTAGATCCACCCCCCCCCCAGACCGTGGAGCATCGTTTCCAGATGCCACCAGTCACCCACCCTGTTTCCCCCACAGCATCTCCTGATCTCAAGGGTTTTGTCCTAAAGGCCGAGAAACAGAGGAGAAGGGGGGGGGGGGGGTGAGTGCAGGGGGCTGGTAACAGCCACCCTGGGTAAGGGTGGAGCTGGAAAGGAAATTGCGTGTATGACTACAGGCAAGGGAAAAGAAAACCAACAGCAGCACTGCCACGTAACACATTTTCTTGGCTTCATCTTCAGGTGCCTAAGAAGGGAGCCAAGCAGCACAGCTGTGTGCTTTAGGCAAGGCAATCAAGGCAGGGCTAGGTACAGTGACCTGTTCACCTGGCATGCCCACAGCTGAGGCAAGGGCCCCCATGGATTTCCCCATGAGTATGGCACAGCATGGGAAGGCAAATGCTACCTTGCCACCTCTGCAGCATCAGCTTGTTTGTGGAGCTCACCCTCCACCACAACCCCTTCTGAAAGACTGCATGCAAGTCAAGCGTCACCACTCTTGTCTGTTGCGCTTAACCTCATTGACTGGGGTATCACTAAGTGACGTGCAAAGCAATAAGGAAAAAAAGGAAGCTTTGTAATGGAATTTACTTCCCCTATCGTCTGCTCAACAGGAATTACACATTATCTGAGAGCATAGCTGACATACTGACATATCGTTGAGTGAAAACTGGTGATGCAATCATGTTATACCATTGTGAAATAGAAATAGTCATACACATGGGGTTTGGCATAGTGCAAAGAATATCCCACTAACCACTGAAGGAAAACACGGGGAAGACATTGTGAATACCATTACCCTGATCCCTACAACCAAATCTAGGAGGGGGGGGGGGTGCGAATTCACATTCACCAGTCCCCCATCAATCTACAAGGTGAGGAGCAGGGAGCTAGACAACAGTGGGACAGTTGCTCACTGTGCAAGATATTTATAGGACTAGGGCAAAAGTCAGTATTGATAAAGCTTCATTTTTGCCTCGACAGTCTGTGTTTGAGTGGCCAAATCCTTATGTTCCAGCACTACCTCAATGAGAATATCAGTTACTACCATCGTCTTCATCAAAAGTATGCAGCTACTCCTAGAGTGTACATGGTTTTCCAAAGCTTTGCTGAATGCTGAGTAGGCCAGTTTTACTGACTGTGCAACTAAAAATAAATTAAGGTAAAGTTGGCTGAGAACAAAAAAAAAAAACACACCTAAACTGAAAACAGAAGAATTGTCATTAATATTTGTTATCCTTTCATCTAAACCAAAAAAGCATCAGATTCAGATAATTGAGTGAGTTTTGGAACAAGAAAAATGTAGTCTTTTTAAAATACTTTTGTTATTTCTATAATCCCACAAAATGCTTATCATAAAAGTAATTCCATGGATGTTTTGTCAAAGACTACAGCCGAGACCAGCAGAACTGTAAATGTGCCCAAGGGCAATCTAATAGAAAATAATAGAAAAGACTGCTGATGTTTTGACTAGCCAAGAAAAAAATAGTTTTCCAAAATAAAATGCAAGCATTCCTTAGATGAAACAGGAGGAAAACATACAAAAATTAAGCTCTTGTGTCCATCAAAATGAGAAAAGATCACCATGGATTAGTGACAAAAAAATCAACTGTTACAGGACCATCCAGATACAGACTCTTATAAAAAGATTAGATGATAAATTCTTCTTGTACATCAAATAACTGATGACCGCTACATCTACCTTGGAACACACATCTACGGGGGCAGTTCACAGTGTGTAATCCCATCAAGACCATCACTACTTATGTTTGTTTTGTTGTTGTTGTTTTCTTCCCTGACGGTGCATATGCAACACTTAACAAAAACAGTATATGTTCACTGCGTGCCTTGTTGGAAGAATAGAATGATGGAAGTGGAGTAAAAAGATTATTAATCACGTGATGACAAAAAAAAATCATCCCACAGAAGTATTAGTTTGGCTTGTTTACTGAAGACATCTCACTGAAAAACATTGAGCATGAAGCCTTATCTGCTTTCTAGTTCCTGTAAATGCTAACGGACGTGGTGACTCATTACTACTCTTTGGCCACTATAGACACTTTCCATCTTTGAACTCTTCATATTTCTCTCCTCTATTTTATATAGTCATAGTAATTAAATTACCTAGAACACCCAGTTATTACAAATAGGCAAGAAACCTGTACCCTGAGAACTTATCCTGTCTCTTTTACTTGTAACAATATGTCTATTTATTAGTATTCATTTTTAACAAAAGCTAGTGCTTATTTTATTTTAAAAAAAGTAGCTTTAACAACTCCTGTAGCATAGTTTCACAGGACACATCTCACCATTTTTAAGGTATCCACATGGAGTTGAAGTGCAAGTGGAAAGGAATTGACAGAAGAAATCATCCCAGATTTGTAAGCCACTGCAAGGACTGCAGTGGGATGTTATCTGGTGCTGGTCATCGCAGCACACTGAATGCCAAGGCTCTTTGCAGGGCACTGGAAATATCAAGGCTTTGGCTGTTTTGCTGCTGACCCAGAAAGGAAAGGGAGGGTGACACTGGGCACATCCCCTGGGAAATAGGTTTCCGTTGTTGGTGGGCTGGGTGGAAGGGAGGATGGGACTTGATACTTTGGAATTGTCACCAAAGCCTAGTGAAGCAGGTGAAGTATCAAGATAAAACATAAGGGGAGCCAACCTGAGGATCTCTTATGAATGTATCCAATGGCCTTTGAAGACATCAAGAGCTAAGATATCAGTTATAACATTAACTCAGTTTGGTTTGGACTCTGAGAAACACTAGTTAAATCCCACTGTAAAAAATCCCACATTACAGATGAACGCACAGCTATAAATATAGCCAACAATCATTTCAATTGGAAAAAAAATGAAAGCGTGTATATCTAAACAAGATTTTTCATTACCTTTTCAGGCAGCAATATAGAATACTTGCAAGGAGCCACTGTACACCTTCCCCTTCATGCACGCAAATGATTTTCTTCTAGATGTTATTAAGGATGGCATTAACAATTCCTTTGGGGAAAGAAAAAAGAAAATATATAATTGGAACCTACAGTTGGCATTATCAAATCCTACTTGTCTTTTGTAAGAATGTCTCATTTTCTCATAAAGAAAAGCTCTCTTCCCAGAAAAGATTGCAACTTTTCTCCTTTGCCCTGTTTTTTTCCTTGTAATCTGACTGCTGGAAAAAAAATGACTTACTCAGTCTTTATCAAAACTTGGCCACAGTGGATATACATGAGGCTGCTTAAGATAACAGTTTTTGCTGCATTCCTAATCACAAGTTCAGAGTTACAACAAGTGAAGCATTAATATCCAGGCCAGTTCTCTGTGTGGGCCGCTTCCAGCAGCACATCTTTCAGGGTTATGAGGTAGGGAAATGGAGGCTTGAGTGTACCGAGGCACAAGGAGATCTAGTCAAAAGAAAAAAAAAAAAAGTCCTCCATTTGCATTAGAACACCCTTTCCCTGACCTCACAGGTAGCACATATAGTAACACAAGTATTTGGAGTTCAAACAAAAAGCATTTGGTCAGTTACTCTTGTCTCCTATCCCACCCACAGGTAGGCGTTCACTATCACAACCCCTGGGAACACCACCAGAAGCCTCAAAGATCTCCTTGGCCTTATTCTAAGCACCCAGCTATTCAGCATTGACTTCACTGACTTGTTTACAGAGGTTTAACAATTACTTTGACATTTGTTAGCCTAGGGCAAAAACCCTCAGGTACACAACTGATAAAGGCTTTTTTTTTTTTTAAAAAAAAAAAAAGGGGGGGGCAAAATTTGTGCAAGAGTAAATGCTGGGTTTTATTTCAAAGTTGAGCAACTGGGTCCAAGAAGTCCTGATGACCCCAACACAGAACTGCAGATCTCTAACATGCAGCTTACTTTCTGTGCAGCTGAGCACCTGGCTTACAGGCACAATTTGGAGCAAGACCAAGGGTGTGCTTGCTCTCCATGTCCGTGAGCATTAAGCCATTCCCAGAATGCAAACCAAGCAGGCTGCAAGGTTTAAGTCACTCTGTGTAACTACAGAAGCGTACCCAAGACTTCAGGACATTTAAACATGTCAGTAGCCTGGGGTTCAGATGTGAATAATGACAATCACTTATGACTTGACTACTCATTTTCACAACTCTGGCAAATTACCATAAAAACCACACTTCTTCCACTCATCCTTGTGATTCTCAGACAAAGAACACTTTATGGCTAGATTCTCTTCTCATTGTCTGAAATGTCACTGACCATTTTTGTCTGAACAGCGGAAATGCCACACGGTGAAACCTGAGCTTAAACTTCAAAGAAACAAAACCATCACAACCTCAAGTTTCCTCTCTTTTTCAGTCATGTGCCCATATTTGTGTGCAACTCAACTGTGTCAAGCCATTCAGTGCTGACTACATTTTGATCAGCTGTCTCTGGTGAGAAAGAACGGAGACAGTTGTTTCAACTCAGAATTTATTAATAGCTTTTAAAAATTATTTAAGCATGCTGCGTTTTGTGACAGATCTTATAATTTAGTATCTGTGTAGTCATTTTCCTGACAGATCATTAGGCAGCAATGCAGAGGACTTTCTTGTGCAAACAAAGAACTCCAAGAGCATTTGAAAATTCATCTTTAGATTCATCTCAAAAGTAGTGCAGAGCTGTGCAGTGAATCCATGTGCTCCTGAGGGCAGCTGACCATTGCTAGAAAACATGCTCAAGGACAGAATAAGGAATTGCATCCACAAGTCTCCAAGCAATTTAACATCAGTTCATCCTCACACATCTTGGAAGTAGTCATAAGCATGACCAACAAGCTACGTTTTTGTTCTGTGGCTGGTTTAAGGTTATATAGGAATATATATATACACACACAGGAAATCAGTGACCATCAGGAATAGAATATAGCATCTTAATTCTTCCAGTAACACCAAAACATTTGGTAGGAAATGAAAAGTTAAGTAATTTATTTTGGTTTGGCTATTCTGATGGTACTTCTTGCACTAGGAAAATTGGGTTCCTGAAGTTCCCAACTTCCAGTTCTGTGCTCTTACTGGAGCTGCAGTGAGTCATGTGAGATTGGTAACCTCACCGCTTCCCTGCCCTTTTTTGTTATTCAGTAGGTGCCTCAGACAGTGAGATCTTGCCATGATAAGATGAAGGACATCCCAGCTCTTGTTGAGCTCTGACTGAAACAGGAGTCCCCAACCAAAAGTATGAATCTCCCACATTCAACCGGCTTTTGCTTTGACCCTTACTAAGCAAGCTAAGTTGATCATATTTTCTTGTTCCTTTGGTCAGCTTCAAACACTAAAACAAAAGATAACTGCAGTTTAAATCTTACTACTGACACACCACAAATTGTACTGTGACAGAGAACACCAAGGGCTCTGGTCAGTGACGTATTGAGGTTGTTTTACCTCATAGCAATCTCTTGCCTAAATAAACTCTAAATTACCAAATTGACTTCTGCTATAACGTTTGGCACTGAGAAACATCACCAGCACAGTGGTTTGAACACATCTACTGAAGCCAGTCAATCTTTGCTCTTTGTAACCGTGGTTTTCTTCATATTTGTCCCTCTGGTCTTCATCTTCACACACAAAAAGAACACAATCACAAAAGGCACAGGTAGGAGACTTGAACAATGTAAATAAGTTAAAGAGGGCTGGAAAAAATGAAGAACAACCATTCAATATTTTGTAATATTTCTCCTGAAGAGCCTCTCCCCCTCCCTTCATCTGCAGAGTTTTATAAATCAGTATTAAAAGCAGATTATTGGTGTACACAATCCCTCCACTTCAACTGATCCTCATGGGAAGAACATGCAAACAAACTAGAAGAGTAATAGTGTGTTATAGACAAGTCCTGGATCTAGAGAACAGGGAAATGAATTTAAATCTGTATTCTATTGCAGACTACCAAGTGAAGTATTTTTCCTTTAGGCCTACTTTCAGAGAAGTGCTTATTCAGTACAGGATTCTCCTAACTTGCACTGCCTCTGTGGGAACAGACATGCTCAGAAGTTGAGTTGGGATAGATGAAGAAGGAAAGTTACACACAGTAGAAGTTTTAACATGTGAGTCTTCAATTGTGTTTAATGTTTTAGAGCTAGGAAGCAAGATCTTCATTCCGACTTGGATATCTCCTATTACAGCATTTATCACTGTTTCATTACAGTACCACAAAATCTTGTTAAGCTTAAATCCCAAATCTAAGACTAAAAGCACAATATATTCCATCCCTGTTAATTAAACAATCTTCTGGATATGTCTTATCAGACTCACTAGAATTGTTGACTGAGGGATATTAGTCTTATATATGCTTCTAGATGTTGAGTGAGCTACACAGTATTAATGGTCCTGGATGAGAACAAGTGTTTCCATGTAGACATAGCCACAAGTCTACTTAGAGTACTACTGAGTGAGGCTGTCCAGTGTTTTCACATGAGCATACACAGAAGTTTACTTTTGAAAGGACCAGACTATGGACTCTTCAGTCTTTTCAATTTTTTTAATATCTAGAAATTAAGAAATTACTAAAGGTGAGCTGAGCACTGCTATAGCTAAGCTTTACAAGGTTTAATGATGACAAGCTAAAGGTGACCAGTTTGCAAAGCCAGACCAACTGTCATATTCACCTTTAGAGCTATTAGTACATAGATCCTTAAAGATCTTTATGGTAGTATTAAAGGTTATCATGCTTCCTACACCAAGGACAGCTGTACTTTGCAAAGAGAAAGCCAGCTTCATCTGCTCACCACCAGCCCATGCCAAACATTATCACTCTCAGAGATGGAGAGCAAGAGATCACTAAAAGAGGTATGAAAAAACTCATCAAGCAAAGAACATTTTCCATCATTTACTACAATAGGATCAGAAATGTTAAAAACAAGCAATGCCCACCCCAGGAATTAGTTAGATACATGTCAAATGTGATCAAAGGTTGTTAACATCAGCTCAGCTTCTTGCCCTACTCCCAGTCATTGTTCTTCAACAGTCATGATAAATTATTATTCAACACATACTTTACTTTGCAGAGGGGTATAACCATCTTCAAAGCAGATCAGTCATCCAAGCAATCTTCAGAACAGTGTAGAAGGAGGGCAGGAAATTGAGTCAGAATGAAAAAAATAAGAATAACTTGCTATTTTTGCAAGTGGATTTGTTGGTATTGGATCATTCCACTGATCCACCAATTTCCCTTCCCTGCCTCCGGCAGAGACCAGTATTTGCCTAAGCCTAGGAAAGTGAAACCCCAGAGAAAGCATATGGTCAATTGCACAATACTGGAAGTTCAGGGAAACCATCCTCGGCAGCTTCAGGAATGGTTAAGTTTGCATCTACAAGCACAATACCCAGGAGCAATTATTCTAGCCGTGTTTTTCCTACTTCGTCATTCTACGCACTTCAGAATATAAACAGTAATGCTGAATTACTGTAACCAGTGAATGAATGCCTGTTTCCAGCAAACCTAGTGGGCTCTCATTCTCTTTGAGTATTGTAACGCATATTTGACTATTTCACAACCTAGGAAAACCTGCCAGTGATGCAGAGCAGGGAGTTTTCTCTGGAAAGATGAAGATCTGAGCTTATGGCAGAGTGTTGGTAGGAGAGGCACAGGGTGGAGCATGAAGTGCTAGGGTAAGGCCTCAGCTGCTATGATTTAAAACAGCCCCTGAGGCTTCTCTAATTTACTTTGGAGCCTTTCCTAGAACAAGGTTGAACATTTTGCAGACAGGACATGCAACAAAAGCCTCTTGCACAGGCAAAAGTAAATGAAACAATCCCTGAAAACAAGATGCTAAACCCACCCCTAGAAAAGCCCAGGTGTTTTGAGAGTTTAAACCCTCATGTAAGCAAAGCCAGGTGAGAACCCCACCTCTGCGGACACAGCTATGGTCCCCTTCCTCCGGGTTTGAGGGAATCCAACTTAAGTGTAGATAATAAGAAAAAATACAGATCAGCCTCTAATATAACAAAATAAAACAGTGAATTTGAGGTGTAGAAGTGAGAGGTAGCACTTAGTTTTGAGAACACTCATTAAAATTCATCTTCCAGATGTCTGAATTGTTTATGGAGGATCACCACAGCCACTCAGCCCTTATAAACCAGAAGTGCCAGACTAAAGATTTATGGTACTGCAGCCTTAAAAAAATGCCTAATCCTTGTGTCAACATTTTGAGGCTGATATAAAATAAGCCTACATTAAAGTATTTCATGCTGACTCCCCCCCGCACCCCCAATAAACACAGCAGGTTACTGTTAAGACCTTTAATGTAAACAATTTACCTAAGGACTAGGTGGGTAAGAGGGGAGAAAGCACTAAAAGTTGAGCGATGTTTCCAGGTAACAGCCGGAGATGACAGCCAGGTGCTTTATACATCCTGCTTCAGCACTTCTGATAAGAGATACACAAGCATCAATTAAGTTCACAATGAAATGCTACTCTCCTTCACATAGGAATACAAGTCAAATGTTATAGTACAAAAATCACCAAAGGAGATTATATCTGTTAATTTACCATCCTGGATGTCTCGAGCATAGAAAAATACAGCAAAAGAAAACAGAAAAAGGGAAACAGCCTGTTGAGTGTGGGTGTTTTAAAGGGCTTTCTAATGCTTAGCACAATACATACATTTCTATGGCATTTCTGTAAATCACATGACAAGATGTTCCAAGGTTATGTATCATTTAAGCATTTGGTTCACTTTCTTTATGAATCTTAAGTTGATGGAAATGATTTAGTATCCAAGAATGAATAGACAGCCAAATCTGAAGGAGATTCGGTTCTTCAAAAACAAGATTTTTCTGACTGTAGAAAAACACTTAACTCCTCTGAACATTTGTAGGTACCTAAGCATTTTCCAATTTTGATAAGAGAAATTTTTTAGTCATGCCTTCACAAAAGCTGTGCTGCTGGTTCAGCAAGTGTAAGCTCTCAACCCACTCCACAACCATAATAGGGGCCAAACTACAGAAGTTTCACCACAGAACTACAAGTGTACAGCAGTACCATTTGCTTTACCAAGTGAATTAACTCTGCAATACAGACCATCATGCAGCAAACTGAGTAAAAATAACACCCTTAGAGGCTAAATCCTGGAGACAGCTGAAGGTGATTCCTTTGCCTGTCCTATTCAGTGGAAACCAGGTCTCCAGTTCTCCCACAGTTCTCGGGAAAAAAAGTGTTCACCCGTGTTAACTTTTAGAACTTTTTCAGCGCAGCCAACATTTTCATGTTGCAAACTGATCTAGTGGCTTGTGAAGGAAGTTGTGACATGACCCCTCTTACAACAGGAGGATGAGACCAAAGCTTACTGTTTACCCCCAGCATACAATTTTTAAGCTGTTTGTTAGGTGATGGGGGGAGGACAGAGGAGATAAATAGGAGGGCAAATTGTCCAGTAGTAGTAAGATGTTAGGTGTTGACAACATGTAGGCAAATCATGCCCCATGTACTTATTAGGATTACACTACTGTCAAAGAATTTCTGGGAGCCAGCTGCTGTCATATCTCCATTTGTGCTTTGCAAGAACAGGACAATTCTGTGGGAGCCAGAAAGGGAGAAACTAACCCAGACCTTTTGCTGGTATAAGAAATTAAGTATCTAGAGAAAACAAAAAGGTTCATTACAGCTTACACTTTTCATCAAGAGAGAAGCTACATTAGTGCATATATGAATATATGTCCTAGAAAGGGTCAAACAGTGCCAGTCAAACACTGGAACACCAATCAAGTACTATTCTCAATATCCTTGAACTTCAAACAGAGTAATTCATCAGGCACCAGCTGGTAAGTGCTTTTATTTGTTTTCCTATGCATATCCCTTTCCAAGAGATGATACACCCCATTCTGCTGAAGGCCAAGTGTGAAATTATAATTACAATAGTATCTAAATGAAGCAAACTGGGAATCCTTCCAGAGTCATCCTGAAAACACGCGAGTAACCTGGAAAGTTAGGTAGGGACCTGTGGGGAAAATGTGTCTATGTATAGGGAAAAGGAGACAGTTTCCTGAATAAGTTGTTCTCTACCTGCACAAATTAAAATTTAAATGAAATTTTGGGAAGTAGGTAGATCATCATGTCCTATCCTTGCTGTTACAGGCAACCATACCACAACTGATGTTTCCAAAGATGTCTACAACTTGAACTATTCCAGAAGCCACAAAGTATTTTTCTACTACTTCAGGACCAATCCGGATCTATTTCATATGAGACCACAAGCTACAGAATATTGTGTCTCAGAAAAATAGCAGATAAGAGTATAAATATTCTCTCCTCTTCTAGATCCCTCTAATAAGGAGGTATTGGCTCTGTGGAAAAGACAAATATTCCCTAGAAGCAGACCTGTACAGCACACAAGAATAAAGAAAAGACTATATATTCTTTCCAATATTAGCACCAGACCTTATAATCCCCCAAAGTACTGGCACAGTTTTCTATACCTTGCCTGGCTCACTTTATGCCATTTCTCTGCATTCACTAGCTATACGCAGAAGAAAATCCAAGACAAATGTATTGAGAGGAAACAGACAACTATAAACTTCTAGCAAAAACCTCTGCATATTCCCATCTCCCCCTTCCCAACTATTGAGCTAAGTAAACTACCAGGTAAATCACTTCTTAGAACAACCCTATAGTTTTTTTTTTTTTCCCCCTTTCTTCCAATCAGGGTGATATCCGAGGAAAAAAAAGACACTCCAAACAGCAGAGCCAACATCAGCAGGGGATTCAACATCTCAACACTTACCTGCTCCACCTGGAACAGGGGAGAGGACAGCTCCTACCATCCAACGCCCTGGTCCAGGGCCATGGTCACAGGGACACAGGAACAGACAACTCTGCTGCTCGCTGGCTTGGGACGACACAAGGTGAGTTTCTGCAATACATAGCAGTTCCTTCTCATGTTAATGCAGCTCAATTTAGTTAATTTAAAAAGATGTGTTATTTTAAAAAGATGCCTTCAGGTTACCCTCCCACCCCCTCTAATCCTGCACTGAAGCAGTCCGTGTGCATCTCACACCACCACTGCACACACCCTGTCTTTAGCAGTAACGTTGCGAAACAATGGCTTTCTAGGGAAGAGAAAATTTCCAGAGTATTTGCTTCTCTCAGCATTCGCACAAAACAGTCTGGCCTTTGAGTTCTGCTCTGTATTCAGGTGTGGAAACCCTGCCAGTGAGGCTGGCCTGCTTTGCCTGGTTTTGCATCACTTGGGAAAACCTGAACTGGCTGCATAAATTTGAGTAGCTATTTTGACTGATGCAAGCTGAGAATCAGATTTGTCTGAACCCTACTGATCTGTAACTATGAAATAGAAACTAAGGTTTGTCAGCCTTTAAAACGCTGGTACCAGCAGAAGGTGACTTGGCCTCCTCCCTCACCCCTTCAGCTGTCCCCTGCCTCTCCCCAGGCTCACCCAGCTCAGCCCACCTGGGGATCACCCTGCCAGGGCCTCCAAAGAGATCACCACTTCCAGCAGCGAGATGTGACAGATAATCTGGGGAGCAGCAACATTTTCCAGCAGCTTAGCTATATGCAGAGGACCCCACTGATTATACCTTAAGTCCCACAGGGTCATTATAGTCTCTCTGAATCACACCTTCTCACTGCAATTATTGGTCTCATCCCAGCTCCTAAAGACAAGGTAGCAGCATCTAGGTCAGTTGGGGAATCTTTCATTTTAGGTGGGAAGCACCTTGCTCTGTGTCTCCTTTCTGAAGATTATACATTAATACTTTTTTTTTTTATTTGTCTGAAAAAAAGGTACAAGTATAAAATATTTCCCCACTTTGGTTCATAGAGCATGGGAAAAAAGAACACAAGTGTGGACCACTACTTCATTTGCCTTTTCGAATATTTCACACAGCTGTATTTTACATAGATTTCTTTTAAGTCTTAGTGTGAAGGAGTGGGAATGCTGAGAAAGTCTGATACAGCTTAAGTATTGCTAATGCTTTCAAACTAATGTGTGGCCTATCCAAATAGTAACTTTTTCCTCTTCCCCTCAACACCCTCCCCACCTTGCTTTGTACTTTTCTCAAGTACAAATTTGGGTGGACGTCAAATTTAGTACTACAATTTTTTTACAAAGTGAAGTCTAGAACTACATTTACTTTAATTAGGAAAAAACAATCAAAATGTTAAATCTCCTGAAGGAAACACTCATGCCTTTTGAAGTCTGGAACATCACCAAATAGGAAAAACCACAAACAAGCAATCAAGTCTAATCTCAAAGTGAAGCTGATCACATTGATTTTTCACAAACATTGAGAAGGAATATGCTGTTTCTTATTCAAGTCTATCACTTCTAACAGCTGATGTAGTAACATACATGGAGAATCTTGTTTACAGCACAGGTAGTTAAGTAGATAGCATCTTCAGGAATCTGCCAAATTTCATTACACAAATCCAAAATTATCTTTAAGACAACTAATTGAAACTGGGAAAGTTATTTTTATACCACCAGAAACATTACAAACATCCTGTTCAGACTACAATATTTATTTCCTCTGATAGCTCTAAGTGAGTCAGGGACTTCAAGGATAAACCTTAAAAGCTGGGAAAACAGTTTCAGAAATAGTATGTGCACACAGTTTTACCATGCTTTCAGTAAGACAGATCACCCTTTGAGTCATTCTTTTCCTCCATATTATTCTTTATTCCGTCTGATGCTCCCATATGATTTAGTAAAGTCATAAAAAATCAAAGTATTTCTCCTCAATGCTAGCAATATAAGACAGACTTAATGGCAGTGTCTCCTTCTCCTCCTTCTGAAATGAATATTTTCCCCTCTTCCTTTCCTTCTCACTGACAGGAAAACACCACATCTTCATCTTATTATAGCATATTTTTTTCTGGTTGTAGAAGACCATGGATTATTTCGTATGTATGAGTGACAGGTGACATCTCAAATATTTTCACTATTAATTGGTTTGCCATTTTAGTGATCACAGCATCTGAACTCTGCAGAAATGTTTCTGCTGTTATTGAAACGAAAGCTCAGATTCTTCTCTTGCCTCAAACAGGAATTGATTTATACCTAATTAAGATCAGAAAAGTTCATTAGTCTATGCTAATTAATGCTACCTAGTTGCTTTTGCTGTCTTTACCACTAACCTTCATGCCTTAGGTGCTATGCCTTCATAACCTTCAGAAAAACAACACCACTCTTACGTGATGAAGCTAAACAGAAACAGATCTGGAGCATCATCTGGCACGAGGACCTAAAACCACTGGCACAGGCTGTTTTCCAGGTGCCTCTGCATTTTTGGCAGGTGTGTGGTTTGCCATTCAAGCTGAAACAGCCATTTCTGTGGGAACTGTATATTTGCATATGTTCCAAGTGCAGCAGTATTCGGGATGGGGAACAGGAAAAAAAAAAAAACCTAAATCAAGTCACAAGCAGTTTAAGTGGGACTAGTGGCTAAACCCATGGGAGGCTCTGCAAAGCACGTGAAGCACAAGTCTACAGCTCTGAGTACCAGCTCACCCCCATCCAAGACTACAGCTAACAAACAAATCCCAGGGCTGCATGCCAGCCAGGAAATTTGCTTCTGGTTATGCAAACAGCCAAAGGTTCAGAGAACATGTGCAAGCAGGAATGAGACCTAACAACAGGATCTGGGCACATTCAGGGAAAAAGCCATACAGAGCAGACTGAACAGGACCCCAGGAAAGGGAGGTGCATTGCCAGTTCACCTGAACCACTGATACTGCAAACCTGCCTTTGTGCTGAGCAGGGGGCTGGGAGTCTGGCCTCCTAAGGGAGGAGGGAAATAGGAGGTATAATGGAAGTTAAACATATGCATAAGGTGAAGAAAATCATTGAGACTCATGAGAATGTTTTAGATAAGATCCAGAGTATTTGCACCATGCGCTGTACACGTTTGTACAAGAACAGCAAGAGGCTGTCAGAGGATTCATCAGGTTTGCTTAGAAATAGGATTGTAAGGTTTCTCTTTCTCCAGAGGCACCGCATCATGAGCGAGCAGGTGGATAAAAGTGCAAAGAAAGATGTCTGAAAATGCAAATTGAATGAAGAGAAAGGTGCCATCACCTCTGCTGCAGCAAGAGTTGTTAAAACTCAGGTCACCTGTCTGATGTCTAAAAAATGAGCAAGTGCTGGATGGGGAGGGAAGGGTGAGCATGGGGAACCTGCCACTGCTCATTACCCTGAAAGGAAAATAACATCACCAGAAAGTCTGACTTACCTTCAGCATCAAAGTTCAGTGTCCACTGATGGCCAGCTTGCCCATTTCCTCCTGCTAGCTGTCTCTGGGGAATCTTGGGATCAACAGACAAGCATGCACACGAGTCAGGTGAGTACATCTGCACCCAGCAGCCTCAAAATGAGTTCAAACCATGTGTAATATTCATTAAAACACCTAAGGCTACAGGATCATCTTCAGAGTCAGTCTAACCCTCCAAGAGCTACCTGCAGTGAAATAAATTTCATGCTAGAACATGTCATTTGTAAATTATATTGGAAATTCAGAAGGACTAAGCCAAGCCTTTGCCAATGTTCAGGTGTTGTTCAGCATAGGACACAAGCATTAATCTTGATTTCCATACCACCTTGCAAAGAAATCTCTGTCCTTCTAGACAAGGAGAGGAGTGAAGATTTATGGATCAGGAGGTAAAAAATTATTTGGGGCTGTGCTAATTTTCTTTTATTATAAATGATTAGTGAGAAATAGAAAAGTTTTAAACTGGCAAGAAGCTCTACATTCCATCTAACTGCTATCTCCAAGATAAATACATCTCAGCCGTAATACATAATTTCTGACGAACTCGGAAAGACAAGAGAACAAAAGAACTAAATGGGCCTGTGATGATATTCAAGAGGCACAACCAGAAGATGCAGTCTGTACTACAGGGTTACAGCACAGCTGTATGACTATAGCTCCAGATACCCTTTCTTACAGGACAGGCAAAACAGTGGGTTTGAATCTGTCTTGTTCCACATGAGTTGTTTAAATAATTTTTACTAGATTATTTCCTATTTAAACTAGTGCATTACTCCATCTATGGGTAATGGAGATAATTAAGGAAGATATTCAGATTCTATCTGCTTTAATCTACTTACAAGGAAGGCAGAAGAAGTTGCTTCAGAGTTCACACACCCCACAATGCTTTGCCCTGCTTTCCTGTATGACCACATTCCTTCGTGCAAACGCTCTGCCCATGCTGCTCCTCTCTGCTCCCAGAGCCTCTTGTCTCACTTGACTACTGCTTTGTGAACAGCTCCTCCTGTAACTACTATGCCCTAAACTATGGCTGCATGTAACACAGACCTGCTGAGCTGGACCCACTTAACCAATTTTTATTATTTTTGGTTGCCTTTCAGCCTTGTTTTCATTTACTTTTTATGGCTCAGGCCACAAGGACCAAAGAAGGTCTTGGCACCGGGGATGACATGGTGCCAGAGGGCTGAGATTGTTCTCCGCTCCCCACCTGTGGTATTTCCCATGCAGTTTTAGGGAAGTGCTTGAAAACACCAAGTGATTTAGTAATGTAAAGTTCTTCAAAAAAAAAAAGTCAGCTCCTTGCTTGTCTCCTGATAAATCTTTCTCCATGAAAAGGAAGCCCTCACCTCTGTGCTTTGGTTCCTCATCTATGTTGAAAATATCCTCTTTTTGTTTAGGCTTCGAGAGCTAGTTACAGGATGGCTTCCTTCTTGTAAAGTACACAGCCAGACAGAACCTTGAAGCCTTAAGCGAGAAAATGACCGACTAAATTATAGGAAAGTATATATGCTCAAACCAGAGGAGCACTCATCCCCATAGAGATGCTAAATTCATGCATAATCAGCTCCTTGAAAACCTAATACAACTCCACCAAAACTTATTAAAAATACCTAGGAAAGGTTTGTAAATGCCTTATTCAAGAGCAGCCCAGCTGATCTGATTCTGCCAGGAACAGGGTACAAGAAGATAAACCCATCAAGCTTTCCCTGCAAAAGATTCATCTAGGTCAAGAACTAAACTTGAGCAGCGTGGGCTCAAGTTCTCCCCTCATGTCCTGTGCTCCTGTGGACTTTTTTTTTTTTTGCTTTTCAAACTTCAGTGCATCTTTCCTTACCCTATCAGCACGAACTTAATCCTCCTCCCAGCCCAAGTACTAAGGATGGGGTAACCTATTTGGGATTTGCTGCCACTGTGTGGCCGTTGAGAGCAAAGAGATTCAAGTAAAATGCCATAATCCGTTAAAGCTCGGCAGCTAAGATCACAGCCAGCCTCTGGCCCTGAATTTTCCTGTAAAAAAAAAAAAATGATTTATGTAGCTCATTCACAGGCTAAATGAGAAAATACCCAAAAAGAGTTTTCTTAGATGAGAAATGAGTGCCTGAGCGTGAGTTTCCTGGTGAGAATAAAGCAAAGTGACATTCAGAGAAGCTCTCAGCACCCCTAAGGAGCATCATCTCCTGCAGCTCTCACTTCAACAGGTGGAATTGGTGTTTGAGGGACTTGAAATGAGCATACCAAGAAAATCAGGTCTGCCCACTGCAGGACAGTTGGTAAATAAGGGTTCTCACAATCTTCTTGTAGAACTTCCTATTATGTAGCCGTGCGTACAGGATTTTTGCAGATGAAAGACAAACTCTCTCCCACCACCAAGTACAGCCAGCCCTTGGGTAAACCACATGAAAATTCTGAACCCCCAAACCAAATTAGCTGGCTGCAAAGCAATACAGGAACACGAAGAGAAACCGTCATATCTATTTCCAATGAATATTAGCATCACTGCATGGAAGCATAAAAACTTCCAGATGTGTCTTTGGTGTTGAGGCTTGTTCCACGGGAACTTGAAGACTCAGTGTAACCAAACCTCAATGAAGCATTTGAAGAGCACTCACCAGTTCAGGGTAACTGACTACCATCAGCCCAAAGCACCTCAAAGCCATCCACTTCCCAGTACTGTCATTTTCCCTTACAGGTAAATCTTGCCATTATAATCAGGCTGTTCCAGATAAACTTGGTTTTGCCTGAAACCCAGCAGCGAGTTTTAGAAAGAAAGAAGAATGAAAAGCTTGATCTGCAGAGACTGCTTAAGTGTTAAAGCAGCAATACTGTGCACAATCTTCCACCCAGCCACAACATTAAACCTTCAGAACTACTGTGCCCAAAATATTACAGAAACCAAAATGCTTCATTATTATTTTCAGGGTCAAATACTGGCTCAAATTCAAAACACAAGCAGTATGTCGATTATTGCTGTGTTTTTACACTGTATAATTGGAAAAAAATATTTTAGGTTACTTTCTATAAACACCTGCAGTTCTGCTATGAACTTGCTCACATCCTTTCATCCTACAGGATGGCAGAACACCTCTGATTCCTGTTTCCAACAAAAGCATTCATACTACTTTAAACAAGGAGACATCCCCCTTGAATAATGGGATAGCAATATTTTGTGTACAGACATCTGTTTCATGTCAGTAAAGTATACATCCTGGTCTAGGGTCTATGATCATTACTCTTTGCTGATAAACATTCTATATTCATGTTTATTAAAGGGGGTGCAATTGAAAACAAGCACAATTACCTATTTCCTCTATCACAAAATCAAGTGTTGGAATTCAGAAAAGTTAGTTTATGTATGCACAAGATAGAAAATGCCTCTCAGATTCAGATTATAGGCTAATGAGGGAAAAAAATGTGGTGTCCCTTCACACAGAGGCTTCTAACGGTATGCTTCTGCTTTGGAATTACCTGCACCAGTGGTCTGAAGACAGTATTTCTTTACAATATTGCCCCCAGTTATGAGCAGGAAGCCTCAGGATGATCCATCCAGCAGGATTACTACACTCGTTTGTTAAGATTAAATGACCTCATAGATCCGCACAGACATCCTCTTTCCCTTTCAAGTCCATGTGAAGAGGGAGGCATAAGAACTGAAACATTAAGCCTGAATGTAGCTGGAAAACAGACTAGGAGGCTTGATTACATTTCCCATCAAGTTACCCTGTTTTATTGCATTGCAGTCCTTGAAAATTTGATTAGCGATTTCTCCTCTTCATTCATCCTCCTGACATCTGGATTTCAAACCTCTGATCCATATCTGCAAATATGCTAATACAAATTCCAGCTAGGTCTTGCCACTACCCACTCCTGACCTACTAAAATTTAAGTATCAAATTCTAAACTTTATTTGTACTTTATTATTGCAAACTTCCTGAAGGCAGCACTAAAGGAAGGCCTGGGCAAACCTAGATTCAGGTCAAAGTGAGGTGCATGAATTGCAAGAAGTGTTGTCACAGCAGAGAGTATGAAGTCTTTATGCGGTGTTTTTTCAAAGTGAAAGAAAACCTCTTGAAAATGGAAGATTTAAAAAATGAATTTCATTACTTTTTCTACTCAGCTTTTTCTTTGACAGAGGTCCTGCCCACTAAACTCATGCAGTGCACATGAGCACAGCCAGGTCTTCAGCACACGTCAAGTGGAGCTTACAAGCAGCTGAACTTTGCCTGCTTGGACTCACAGGAAGCTCCAGAGAACAGCTCTCCTGCAGTACCCATCGTCCCAGAACAAATATTGTGCTGTGTAGGCTCTACCTGCATATCAAGAGTAATAATACCCGTAAAAGTCAAGGATTGCAATCAACTGATGGTGCTTTTATAATCAGCTTTACTTAACATGAGGCACTTCTGCAGGACTACAAGAAAAGAACGGGACAAGTTTCTTCACGTCCTCTACCCTCCAAATACTGATTTCTTTTCAGCTCATTTCAGGGATTTATACAAAAACTTTCATTGCTCCCAAAGCTTTCCAGCAGTATCATTACAAATTCGTCCTCGTGCAGCATTACTGATAGCACTATTGCACCAGAGAAACCCACTCCCTCAAAATCAGATGGATTTGGGGTTTTAGCCTGGTAGGCCACAGAAGAGATCCAGCTGCAGCTCCCCTTGGATCTGGGTCTGCTCCTATGGAGCATGGAGCATTACAGCATGCAAAGAGGGAGGTGTGGAAAGCCTTCAGGCACCCAGCTAAAGACCAGCCCCAGCAGGGATCACAACCAGAGTGGTTTTACAGGTGCTTGGCTGCAGGGAACATTTGATTTGCAAAGCTCAAAAAAGCAGCAAGAGGCGACGGTTTGGGGTTATACCACCTGCAAAGACGTGGGGAGCTGCAGTGTCTGCTTATGAGAGAGGGAAGCTGAAGGGCTCTGCGGCTCAGCGCACAAGTAAGGTGCATGCCAGCAGATGGCATCGGAAAACCATAAATCCATCGGTCCTGCTGCCTCCAGCTCTGCAGCAATCCTTCACTCCTCTAGATAAGATCACATTAGATGCAATACACCAGTAAGTGCAATCATTGTGTTAGCTCCATTTATTTACATCCTACTTCCCTGCTGTGGGAAGGATGCTAATAGCTACTTATAGAAAGGAAAAATAATGAAGTGAGGATTTGATGGGCTGCCTGTTGATACATAGAAAAAGTGTTATGGCAAGAGCAAATACAATTCTCCTCAGCCAGCTCAGCACTCTGATCCCTCTCTCTCAGCTGCACGACACTCGTGAATTTTGGCCTCCACATACCTGCATATATGTGAGAAGGTGGAGAGGCTTGTAAATATTGTGGTTGAATTTTAATCCCTCTTTTTTTTGCACTGTATTTATGCAGTCCCTTGTGAAATTCCTCTCCAGTTTATCATATCATAGAGCACCTGAATTTCAGCTCACATTTCCACAACCTTTTCAGAAAAACAACACCAGTTACTGACAGAAGAAGGGAGGGAATCAGTTTGCTAACTACAAGGAGTATTTTGTTTCTAGCTGTTGTCCCACAGCAAGAGGCCAGCATAGTCTAGCCAGCAACGTCCCTATAAAAACTGTTCCCAGGAACTGCTTACAAGGCTAAGGTATTGGAAAATGCTGCCTTGGTGATGGCAAAGGGCAACACTGGTGAACAAAGCAGAGCACTTGCAACTGCAGGGCCAAACCTTAGCCAAGTCATATTTTAAATATCACTAAATTTCTCAGAATTTTACTCATTCCAGGTACTGTTCTGCATTCTTCACCTCCAAATCTAATAAAGTCTTTTCTTTACATTACTACTCCCTTCTATAGATTAATAAGAGAGCTTCCAGTTTTTAAGGACAGCAATATTTACATTTGCTGCTGCATATCTCCTTCCAGAGCCATGTCTTGGGGCTTTTAGGAGTATGCCTGAGCAAACATGACTCTTTATATAGACTTCAAGCAGAGGTAACTCGAGTAAACACTGACTTAAAACCTTGAAAGCTAATATTTAGCAAGCTCTTGTGTTCACAACTTTGGAAAGGTTTGCCTCTGGAAATAAAGCAAGAATATCTTCCCCTCAAAAAAAAAAAAAGCCAGTGGCAAATCCACACCCAGTGCTAACACTGGAATTCCTGACTTTGTACGTTATCCTGTGCTGGAAACAGGCATACCCAAATGCTGGTTTTATAGAGCCAGGTTTTACAGATGCAGACCCCCAGGACAAGACTTTCAAGGGTAGTCTTTGTACCTGCCTGAGTTGTATGGGCAAGTTGCCCCATGGCTTGTAAAAAAGCTGAGTCTCAGCACAGCAAATACAAGAGGGCTAGAGGCAGCCAGGGACTGATGGAAGGAAACTGAGCACTAGAAGTGGCAGAGTAGCTGTAAACGTATTGTGGGCCATATAGGATGCTCCAGTCCTAAAACCCCTTTTTCTCCAGTGTCAGCACAGGTCCCCCACAGCTTTAGCAGATGCTCTGTGAAAGGCTGCATTTGTACAAGTAACTCTGAGCTTTTTGCAGACAAAATCCTATGGATTTCATCTCTTCATATGATAGCCCAAATACTGCAGCAAATCTTTCAATTCTGTACAGGAGTGATAAGGAGGCAGAAATAACAGGGAATAGGTCCCATCACCTAAGCAATTCCTAAACAGTATCTTCCTTTTCCAGCCACCTACTTATCAGTAGCTCAAAGTAATTCAAGGAGCAGTAGCATCATCCCACTTCTCAAACATGAAAGCTAAGGCACAGGGAAAGGGCTGGGCTGTGCCCAGCAGGCTGGCTGACTGCCTGGACTAAAGCTGATCTTGCCAGATTATGGTAAGGGTTCATTTGCTCAGCCCTAATTTATCTTTCAGAAGGAGCAGAGCCCAGTTATCTCTTCTGCCTCTGCTCCCAAGCTCCTCCACAGACCAGAAGTGGAACAGAACGACTGTTTTCCCAGAAGGATACTGGAAAGAACGCAGTAAACTCTCCTGAGGCATCTGGCTCAATCTACAAACCTACGGGGTCATATTTTGCAGAGCAGCTGCACTCAGCTCTGTTGAGGTCTCGGGAATTAATTTCTCACATGCTGGAGTGCACATTCATCTAAGTTTCCTCTGAACTTCAGGGGACTTTGGATTCAGCTCCAGATTTCCCAGTGTCCAGTTAGGAACTGCTTTCAGATTGCAGGTGGTCTTGATCCACAGCGAATGTCACCCCCACAGGGACACCGGCTGTGGGCTGCCATAGCCAAGAGCACGGAGTACACTCTTGAGGTCTGTACTGGGGCAACAAACTATTGCAATGTCACATTCCCAGCAGGCTCTCCAGGGAACTTCGCAGATGTTTTAGAAACTATTTTGCAGAAATAGCTTCATTAGGAGAACTCAGCGGGAATTCGGTGCTCTCATCTCCTCACAAACTCTTCCTGCCACTTTATAGCAGCAATAATTATTAATTTCATTAATTGATTGCATGACAGGAAGAGATGAAGAGCTGATCATATCAAGGCATTGCTGAAAAGCTTATGTAGATAACTTTACATAGCACTCCCTTTCATTTTCATATGCTAGTAGGTCTGAGGAATGAGAAGTGCTCTCCGACATTATAAGGAGACCCACACCATTTCCATTCAGCCATTGGAGACAGTGGTAGCCAAACCTTGCTCTCGAGCAAAGCTTTTAATCTTTCTGACACGCAACAAGGGAGCTCCAGCAGCAATGAGAAAAATCTCCATGCATGCAGGTATTTGGATAAGCACAAAAGGCTCCTGGCACCTCTCCAACCCAAATTGCTCCCCTTTGATGTTGGATTCCATCTACCTTGTGTAACGGCCCACTGGTTTGGTTGTCAGCAGGAACTGGACCTGAGGCACATACCTGTGGAGGTAGATGACTAATCCAATTAAGTGGAAGCAACCGAAAGTTGAGATGCTTCTTGTGTTCTGGACTTGAGGAAAAAAAGTCATGAACTAAGGGAATTCTACTTACTGAAAAAAAAAGTTATTTTGAGATTCTAGCTTGGGAAACTTGCCACAGATGATCATGGAAGTGATTTTACTAGTGTAATTAATTTTGCATCAGCTTATCTCCACGTGCTTTCTTGGTAGCTGGTATTAATGCTTTGATTTTACAGAAAAATCAAAGGCAGATGGACTATCTTCTCCAAATATCTCCTTTTTTCCAGGCCAGTAGCAGAGTCTGGAGCAAAACATGGCTCTAGTAATATCTGTGTGTTTAGATCATGAGGTCCAACCTTCTGATCCACTTTGAAGCTTGTGTTCAGACAAGCTCTTCAGAAGCTGCTAAATAAACCCAAAAGATAGTTTCTGGATTACTTCACTTACCCACACCTGTTTTGACAATTGCTTTTTGCAATTGGGATCCCTTTTTGCCCAGCTCCTTTTCTATAAGTATTGCAAACCCACCCAACACCATGCCTGTTTCAGGGTGAACTTGATTTTTTTTAGGTGGCCCCAATGCTTCGCTAAGAAAAAGAGGCCTAGCTGCTATATATAAACCTGAGCTCTGACAAAAATCCTCGGAAGCTCGTTTGCTCTTTACCCTCTTTGAAGGATTGGTGTTCAGAGCATCACAAACCTCTTTGGATGCCCTTCTCAAAAGGCAAGACACTTTGCCAGTGATCACCAGAGCTGGACAGACTGACAAGAGCAGAGACTTTGGCATAGCTACGAGGTTCCACTCATGAACACAGGACATGAACAGCAAAGAAAACTGCACTGTGCAGATATCATGGTACCAAGGGACAGGCAACAAGGCACTTGCCGCATGCACAGCTGTTCAGAGCAATGGTTGTTCAGCTTTTAAGAAGCAATACTGAAATGAACTTTATCATATATATTTTCATATTTGAACATAGGATTTTATTGATATGCTTTCATTTTTGCCTGCCCAGCCCCTCTGGCAATTCTAGATCTGATTTCCCTCCTCCTGGCACTGTGAAGGATTAGAAACTCTCTGAACACCAGAGCAAGATGCATTTCCTAGGAGTCCAGACCAAGTCCTGTTGCAAATTGCAGTGATGTTTGCCCTCAGCTTCACATGCTAATGCAAAATGCTAGTAGCACCAGGAAACATCAAAACCATCTTTTAATTGCAACATCCTGAAGACTTTATAGGCCCACAGGAAGTCAACATCCTAATACACCATACAGCCTTCTTGTCCCCTTGGAGGCAATACAATTTCTATAAGCAGTTATTTCACCTCAAATGTCACCACTCACCTCAGCTACCTCTCTGTCACAGCCTTCCTCAAATACTCCCATATCAGCTTTCACTGTCATCGCTGCTCAACAAGGGGAATTTTTACCTGTCAAGGAGGACACCCCCTACCTCTTTAGGACCTGACAATTCCCACACTCAATAGGACAGCTAGCACAGCTACTGTGTATTTGCAGGCTTGGGCAGAAGACCTATCAAGCTTCAAGTGGAACATTATCAGAGAAAAAACTTTGTAGCAACTTCATATCAGATAAAGAAACGGCAATGTGTAGCCTGCACAGGAAGCTGCTTTCAATAGACTTTTAATAAGTAACCCAGGTTCTCATGAATCACTCTGCATTTTTATGCCCACACACTCCTGACTCTGCCAGTGGAATCCATAGCCATCACTGTAAATATTAACCTTTACCAATCAGCTCCAATGGATGTGAAGATAAACAGCAACCACAACCATCTGCTAAGAAATACAGGTAAACTGAGAGCTAAGCTGCCAGCTGCACCTGCAAATCAAGCTTTTACTTTTCCCCCCATGGCCTACATTTTGAGATACCTCCCAGAAACTTTGGGAGGATTCTGTCAGAATGTTTCTGCCAAAAAAATTAAACTGATTAATCAATCAGCCCTGGCCATAATCCTGCTATTTCTGTTCAGAGCTCATGCACATGTAAAATGTGCCTTGGGGACAGCTCTTCTAAGCTCACACTTTAGACCCTGGGTCAAAATATTTCCAGGAGCTGCACCAAGATTTTCACACCACCAACCCTTCCCTCAGTACCCATAACAGCAAAAAAGATGGGCAAAGGGACAAGAATAGGAAATGATTCCTGTGACCTTGTCCTGTACTTGCACTTCCAAGTAAAGCCACACAACATCTGAGAGCAGTTACAAATATAAACCTCAGCTTGAGATTTTCTATACTTTTGTCTTGCTTTGATTTGGATAGAGTTTCTGGTGTCCAAAATCATCCCCCAAGTGAAGGGTACATCGGGTATTCAGCACATACTTCCAGTACATAGGGTATTCATCACATTTCTGCACGAGTGTTCAGGTGCAGCCTCACACTGTAGTCACCCTTTCACAGAGCACTAGGCATGTTCAAAATTCACTAAAAATTATATCAGATAAACCCAAACCAAAAGCCAGTCATTCTCAGGGAGCTGAGGTTGCTGGAGAACAGTTTCCAAAGTGTGAAAAGTGAGGTGGGAGGTATGGTTACCAGGTTATCTGCTCAACCAAAATAACTATTTTGTGCAATTTATTTTGGAGATATGCTCATTAAGGAATTTGTTTAAAAAGACAAGGAATAATCTCTCTCCTTTGTTTTTAAATGGATCAAATGCACAGTAACCCCGATCTCTTTCTGTGGCTAAAACCAGTAAGCACAGGTAGCCAAGGTGTGCTGGCAGGCAGGTCACACATTGCTCACTTCATGGCAAACAAGCAACCCAACTCTTCAGCTTTCAAAGTGTAAGTAATGACAACCTGAAAAAAAAAATCTAATAATCTTTCCATAAATTGTCACATATTTATAGGCAGAGAAACAAGGAAAGTTTGTATAGAGCCAGGCAAATGCAGTTCCCACTCCACACCCAGATTTCTGCTTTGCCTCCCACCAATCTGCTTTTATTTCACTTTTATCATCACCACGTGTTTATACCAGAAATGGTCAGGTGGGAAACAAAGGCCAAAGACAGTAATAAATAGTAACAATAGGAACAGACCACAAAACTATCAGAACTGGATCAGTCTCCAGTCTCTAGCTACCCTTTGATACTTTACCACGATGTACTGCATTCAGATTCAGAAACGTACTCATTCACTGCTGCGTTCATAAAACCTATACCTGGGCCTGAACACCGATTTTTCCACAAGTTGGCCAACATCAGAAACTCACCAAAGCCTATCTGAAAACAGCTGGTCCTTTGTGGGTATTCATTTCCAGTATCCCACGTTTGGGCTCAGGTTCCACATTTCAGAGTTGCAATCATAGTTCCTTCCTTTGCCAAAGTTAAAATACCCTCTAATCACCTTTCTTTTTTTTCATAGTAAATGTCCATATATGACAAAGTGAGGAGCAGAGGAGCCAAAGTTTCACAACTGAGAGAACTGCAATCAGATTCAGGACACGGGAAACAACTTCAGAAAATACCTACTGCTTTTACCTTCTTATTAACACCCCTGTTGGGAATGCTGTACAAAACTAACCAAAGGACAAAGAGGAACACCAGATGGGAAGACATTTCAGCAAATGGAGAGATTAAATCAGTATGAGATATTCACACAACAAGGATAAAAATATAATACCCATTTTTCACAATAAATTAATCTTTTACCCAAATTTCTTACATAGAAACTGGTCTGAATATAGCCTGATCATTTTTTATTTTTTTGCTGGTACACATTTGTAGATTCTTGCCTCAAATATTGGCATGGATGTTGCTAAAGGATGCTCAGTCTCATGCATCAGATGAAGGAGCAGCAGCTGGAAGGGAGTTTCCTGGGACCAGCTAAAAGGCAGCCCTACCACCAGGGTTTATTGCTGAACCCTGGCCAGCATCACCAGCTAATGACAACTGCTAGTCTCAGGACTTCAGAGCCTAACCATGAACCAAGAAATGTGATACAAACAGGAAAAGCCGGACCAGAGATCCCCTCTTTGGGGGGAGCCAATATGGTGCCTTTGTTTGTTCCCCCATACAGCCTGAAGAGGGAAAGCCATCACAAATCCAAGTGGTAGGAAAAATCAGCTCTGGCTTTGCCTTTCCCACAAACAGCTCTGCCAACGGACCGGAGCCTGGCCCTGTTCTCAGCAGCCAGGAGTCTGCAGCCAACAAACCCCCTCCACACTGGCACTTTGGCAGCCCCACCAGGACCAGCCTGAAGGCTGCAACAAGCTGTCCTGATTAAACTGCTCCCACCCCTGGAGAGCTCTTTCAGCAGGCAGGGAAACGGGCTCCAACCCCACTGGCAGAAAAGCTGACATCTTTGCCATGAATAAGCAGACAGCCTTTTTTTTTTTTTTTTTTTATCAGCAGGTGCCAGCCTTGCCCCCACATCGACAAAATTCAGCTTTTTGCTCTTATTTTGTCAGCACAACTCACTGCCAGTAGCACTTTTTCATCCCATTTTATGGCTCACATGTGCAGCGTTGTCTTGTTCAAATTATGAAAGCATAAATACCACCTGCCACTGGTTTGTGGCTTTTTAATCTGCCTTCTGTGTGTTCAGGTAATTTATGCTGCTGTTTTCCAGGCATCAATTCTGCAATTCCTGCCTGTTTCACCCAAAGCTTCAGCTCTTGAAGTCTTGTGGCTAGAAGAAACTTGATTTAAAAGAAGAGTAGCATAAGTGACCCTGTGCCAAAACCAAGAATAATTGGAGAGAAGCAAGAGGCAAAAGGAGGAGACAGGGAGAACAAACAGTGTCACTAGGATATATAACGCAGTCAAGACAAAAGCAGAAGTAAAAATCCCAGAGACAAGACTTTAACATAAGCTTCAATCCCTAGAAGTTTTCAAACACAAAAGTGTGCATATGCCTCTTAAGTACATTAGACTCAGCAATGCCACTCACACCAGCACAAATCATATACTAAGGTTGGAATAACATCACATTAGTAGAGGCCATAAAATCAAGCCCTACTGAAAAATAGCACTTAATTAGTTACTACTCCACTTTCTCCTCTGCCTGGGTCTCCTATGGCATTTATCTGGGATCAGGGATATGTTCTGATCTCCAGAAGTGCTTATTGGATGTGGTGTAGCACCAATACGTGCATTTTCTTCAAGTACACATTAATAGTGGCAGCCTTGCCAGAAGTGCAGTCAGCTAGAAAGCTTCGGGCCCAAGCCTTCACCTTCAGAAGCATCCCCACCCATGCTGTTCTCCCACCCCCTGCATGCACTCCACTAAGCATGCCTGCAGGATATTCAGATAACTTTACAGGACCCCATCCTACAGCTGAACACATTCCCAAAAAGGAACAAAGACACATTTACCCAAGCCAAAGAAATATTTGAAAATTCAGATGATTAAATGCAGCCTGCTGTTCGTTTTTACCTCTGTGGTCTCCAGTAAGTACCATAAATCCTGGTTTCACTCCGAGACAAATTGTCACATTATAGCCCTGCTATACAGGCATACACACATTCCTTGCTATAAAGAGAAGGCGAGAAATCCATGCCAGATTAGGACATATGGAATCTCTGTTTATGGATAAATCATTTTTAAAACCTCTCTCTCTCCATGAGTCATATGTGAATCACTGAAAGTGTCCTGTCAACAATAGTTTATTTACATACAGAACCAATTAGCATTATGATGGCAGACTGTAGAAGCAGGATTACAGCTAGTAGACATCATAAAACCAGCGATGCCATTTTAGGAAGGTTGGGGAGCAGAGGTTTGCAGATCTCCAGCCCAGAAGTATATAAATTGGCCACTCCCCAAGGGTGTCAGGCTTAAACTCAGTTTTTAATGTGTCTTCCATTACCAATAAGATTACTTCAAAATTAAAATCCAGAATCCTAATTTGTGTTAGTTTGATGTTTGTTTGCAATATACATTTCTGAGTAGAGCCTGGTCAGCTTTTTGCTTACAGTCCACTTTTTCGGTTTGATACGTCAGCGCTGTGATGCTACCTCTAGCTTTGCAGTACTACACATCTATCTCTGATTTTGAAAAGTTTTAAATGCCCCAAAACATTTACATTCCTTGTTTGAAGATTATTTTAAGTCGGCAACCAAATTTGAGACTAAATTAAATTTACACAGCCTCTTTAAATTACTCAGCCTAGTACATACAACTGCTCTGGGACTTGCATAGACCTTTCATCATTAATAAGCGGAACAAGATAATTACATGCTCCAGTAGCTCATAGGGGTCTAGAAGTTATCACCGCATAACCTGCTCTATAATGGAAGAAGAAATCATCTCTGCTAGAGCTGGGAGTATAACCCAAAGACATTTCCATAAATATATAAACACTGTGAAATGAATTTATGTGATGTGAAGGCATTTCATTTCAGAGCCGCTAATGTGTTTGCTCATTAATTTGTCAGGAATGTTCACTTTGATTTGCTCCATTTACCTTAGGAGGGTGCTCAACAGCAAAACAGTCAAAACTGCAAAAATCAGACCTCATAAATTAAGGGTGTCTTAGATAAGCATTGCTAACGTAGCTCTAAATGGTCCTTGCACGGATGTCTTCCCATCCAGACTAGCCAAACGCAGAAAGACCAAGGACCAGAAACAGTTTAAATGCTGTAGGGGATCCCCATACAAACCCTTGACCGATGGACATGCCGCCTCCTCCTCCTTCGCAGCACAGCCTTTGCTGCACAGAGGGAAGATCCTGCTCTTGCACGCTTTATTTTTGGGGCAGAATCACTCCCCAGGCAGACACCCTGCTCCTGCCCACACCGCTTACTGCCCATCTCCCGGGACTGAGCCTCTTCAAAACGTCTCCGAGTCTTTGCAGTTTTACTTGATGAACGCTTTCGGGCAGGTTCCGGCTCTCCTTGAAATGATTTCCAACGATTTCAGACGGTAACGGGCAAGTTTTCCCAGCAGGGCTTCCCAAACCTCCCGTTTCCCTCCGAGGTCCCCCTTTAGAGGGCACTGTGCCCCCAGCATCGCCGCCCGCGCCGTGCCCCCGGGGGCAGGAGAGAGCCCTTTGCCGGGAAGGGGGAAGGCACCTTGTGCTCGCTGCTCTCTGCTCGGCAGCCCTGCAAGGGATAAAAGGCTGATGTCTCAAGCTTCCCACACCCTTTTGAGAAGGACGGAGCCAGTCACAAGACATCTTTCACCTCCACAGATGTTAAGGCAGCGACAGTCCCAACACAAGGCTTTGCTTTCTGCAACCCTATAGCCACCTGCTGCAAGTGAAAGCTTGCGCAGCCTCGGGTGTCTAGAAATGGTCAGAAGGGGTTTTAGATAAGCACAGAGCTTGCTGTATATGGTTTGGGTTATGGTGTTTTGTTGTTTGCTTTTTCTTTGTAAGGCTTTTGGTCCCACTCCCTCCCCACCACATTCTCATTCAAAAGCAAATCTGAACATTTACCAGAAAATAGGTGCACCCTTTCCTTACCCCCCATGTCAAAAGGCAGCACAGGCTGAAGGAAGAGACTGAAGGATTTCACACTGCACTGGCTCATTACAGACCACTTTTACATTAACAACAGATAACTATGGGATAGGAAAGCCTCTTTCCTCCACCTCTGCCACAGCATCCTCCACTTACATTGATGAGCAGGGCTACAAGAGGTCTCATCAGGGTGGCTGGCTGCTAGCAGCACGCCTTGCACTTGGTAACAGGCAGGATTTACTTCTCTCAATCAAACCCAAGTGTCCTTAAAATTTAGCACGTTCCTAATATTTCCCTTTGTCTAGAGTTTTCCAGCTTCTGACCAGTTTTAACAGTCAACAGCAGCTGAGCAATAAAAGGATTTGGAGCTGGAGAAGTTACATCGCTCGGAAGCCAAAGACTGAAGGTTTACCCTTGCTAAGAACTGAATTTGACAGAAGTGCGGGGGCAGAGCCAGCACCAGGAACCTTTCCATGGGCATTACAAGAACACATTGCTTTTCTTCCCCCTCCATGAAAGGGGATCAACATGCAAATCCCACATGTCCTGGGCTGCAGGCAAGAGGAACAGATGCTGGCAGAAGCAAACACTGGCACCCCTTGCTCACCAGCTCTGAGATCTAGAGAGCGATCCTGCCACCGGGGACAGGTGGGAGGAGAACAGAAACAAACACCAGGAACCTCAAGAAAGTGTTTGTATTTCCTACATGAAGCTTGGCAGAGCCTGCCAGGTCAGATAAGCATTTCCACACAAGCAGTCAGATGATGCTGAGGTCCTCCCCTGCCAGCTCTGCAGACCCGTGTAGGATGGCAGCTTCCCCAAATACCCGTGCCAAGAAGAGGTGCCAGCAGCCCCACAGCACTGCCCCAGACCCAGATTTGTCCCACATGTACATGGCATGGGCACCGGGCTTCCAGCAAGCACCAACACTGCTTGCCTCTCACCCCTCCCTAAAGGGATATTTGAAACTCCAGATTCCACTTATTCACATCCTTAGAGATTTTTGCTCCTTTCCTCTTGGCATTTTGATCTCTATACACTTGAATAAGTAGCGTTTTGATTTTGTTATGATGGGGGGAGCAGGGATATTCTTCTGTCACTACAACACATGCACTTAATACACAAGAGGCTCTCAGTGAGTCAGGTTTCACTGCCAACACTGGGTTTTCTGTGTGAACCATTCATTTTGCTGAGTTGGCATTTGTACGTTCCCCCTCCCCCTTTCACCATTTGAAATCTGAGGCAAATATAAGCTTGAAGTCGTAACTTTTTTCTCTTTTTTTTTTTTTTTTTTGCCCAGAAAGCTAAGCTCGCTGGTGTTTACATGTGGCCACCCAAATTCCAGACCAAGCTGCTGAAACCTTGTTTTGCCATTCACAAAGCATGTAAGGCCTGCCTGGTGCTGGTTCCCACATTCCTGATCTGGGCAAGCCAGATTGCAGCTCCTCACTCCCAGCCCGCTGCTCTCCCCCATGCATCTAACCTTACAGGGATGAAGCGACACAAAGGAAAGCCCAAACAAGTGCAAACTAATTTTTCCACAAATTTAAGCGCAGTATAGCCTCCCCTTCCTGCCTTCTCTCACCATCGTCCAGCTGTGCCCATAAACCAGAGCCTGACAAACCAACGCGGGAGTGGAAAGCAGCTATTAAATCCACTCCCTGGAGCTTTAACACTTGCAGCAATTTGTAGTGGAATTATTCTCCCCGCTTGCTCTGCAGCCTGCCTCCAGCCCTCTGTGCAGGGTACAGGGCTGGGGCCAAACAGCTTCATGTCTGCAAATATCCCCACTGCAACTGGGGCCAAGGAGAGGAACCATGCGTGGCTCAGATGGGCACAGGTCCCTGTGCTGGCATCCCAGCTGGGGAGCAGAGGCCAAGCTCAGCCTCTTCTTGAAGCACATTGTTGTTAGTGTTAGCTAATCTGCAAGATATGCCAACTGTCTGGCAAGCGATTCCAGGCAGCACTGTTTATTTAGGATAGGACTGGGCTGCACAAGTCCAAATTAGACTTTTTTTTTTATATCTACCTCAGCCAGGAATGTTTGAAGGTGTGTTGGGCTTTCAGAGGCAGAGAAACAGCAAAACGTGCCACAGTCCTCGAGCTTTATAAGGGTTTGGGTTGCTTTGTTTTTAATTATTTCCTTGCCTTTTCTTTAGGCTCCTTCGGAAGCCAGAAACCAACATGTATTTATGTACTAAATTCTCTTTATCTCCACAGAACAGATGCACTGATTTGTTTTTCAGTAAAATACTATAAAAACCATTTTGCATCTTTCTCCTGGAGGTGCCCTCAAACGCTTTGCTGGTAAGCACTGGAAAAGTAAGATGAGGACTTTCGTGTGCTACCCCAGCTCTCCTTCACTGCCACCACTACTCCAGTGGAAAAGCAGACCATGAAGTCTCAGCTCTGATCACAAGATGAACTAACTGGGTCCTCATCAGAGCATCAAGATCTTCTAGAGCCCTGGACCCCTCAAAACCACTGCCCCCACAACTTTCAAAACTTCACATGCAGGTGCTTACACCAAGCATCCCAACAGCATATGGAAGTTTACAAAAAGCCCAGCTAAAGAGCTAGCTGATGCTATTTCTTCCTTCTCCTGGTATTGCCAATGAAAGGGAATAAGACAGGAGCACCTGGAGCATCTGTTGCCCCCCAACCACACAAAGAATCCAGCCAAGGAATTCCCAAACATGCAACTAAACACAGACCAGGCCTCAACTCAAGGACAACAAAGCAGCTCCATCACAGCTACAGAGACAAACATGGAGCTTAATCCCCCAAACTACTCACTTTTAGAAGAGCAGCTGCCCTCAGGACTGAGCAGGACAACTGGTGGTGGTGGTCCCAGCCCAGAAGCCCTCCAAGCCTCCCTCAGGGGACTCAACCTCCAGGCTCTCACCTCCAGGCAAACCTAGGCTGACTCTTGCCACAGCCTTTATGACCTAATTAATCTGGCTAATTATGCCTCTCAGCCGCTTGATTGCAGATTGATTGGTGCTCTTTAAGCCTTTCCAGCTCAGCTGCATGGAGGTCATCTTCACATTTCTCTTGCCCACAAGTGGGCGGATTCAACCATTCTCAGACAGAATCCTGTGTCCATCCCTGCATACCAGTAAAACGCTTTAATCACTTCATGGGTATCTTTTCCATCCTGGCTAATTGAGCTTCAGCCTGTTTGCATTCATGCTATTCCCGGGCATGTGCCAAGGCAGTAGAGACACATCTCCATAGGCTTCCTTCACAGTCCACAAGAAACACCGCAGGTCTACCTCTAACTTAAAGAAGTCTCTTTACAAAAATCTGTGAGGAATTGTTACAAAGAGCTTTGCTCACCACAGCATAGTAGCATTAAGTACAAAACTCCAGATGTTCTCTGAATGGGCTGATGCTGAAGCAACTGAAACAAAACCCCTCATAAACCTGGAACCAACACTCACCAGAGAAAACTGCCCTGAAATTGCCCCCTAAGACCTGCCTGCTGAGACAGGGTGAAGGTTTTCACAGATTCACAGATTCACAGATTTCTCTAGGTTGGAAGAGACCTCAAGATCATCGAGTCCAACCTCCGACCTAACACTAAGTACTCCACTAAACCATATCCCTAAGCTCTACATCTAAACGTCTTTTAAAGACCTCCAGGGATGGTGACTCCACCACCTCCCTGGGCAGCCCGTTCCAATGCTTAATAACCCTTTCGGTAAAGAAGTACTTCCTAACATCCAACCTAAAACTCCCCTGTCGCAACTTTAGCCCATTCCCCCTCGTCCTGTCACTAGGCACGTGGGAGAATAGACCAACCCCCACCTCTCTACAGCCTCCTTTCAGGTAACTGTAGAGAGCGATGAGGTCGCCCCTGAGCCTCCTCTTCTCCAGGCTGAACAATCCCAGCTCCCTCAGCCGCTCCTCATAAGACTTGTTCTCCAGACCCCTCACAAGCTTGGTCGCCCTTCTCTGGACTCGCTCGAGCACGTCCATGTCCTTCCTGTAGCGAGGGGCCCAAAACTGAACACAGTACTCGAGGTGCGGCCTCACCAGAGCCGAGTACAGGGGCACAATCACTTCCCTCGACCTGCTGGCCACACTGCTTCTTATACAGGCCAGGATGCCGTTGGCCTTCTTGGCCACCTGAGCACACTGCTGGCTCATATTCAGCCGACTATCCACCAATACTCCCAGGTCCTTCTCGGCCAGGCAGCTTTCCAGCCACTCATCTCCCAGCCTGTAGCTCTGCTTGGGGTTGTTGCAGCCCAGGTGCAGGACCCGGCACTTGGCCTTGTTGAACTTCATGCAGTTGACCTCAGCCCATCGCTCCAGCCTATCCAGATCCTCCTGCAGAGCCTTCCTGCCCTCGAGCAGATCGACACACGCACTTAGCTTGGTGTCGTCTGCAAACTTACTGAGGGTGCACTGGACGCCCTCATCCAGATCATCAATAAAGATATTAAAGAGGACCGGCCCCAGTACCGAGCCCTGGGGGACTCCACTAGTGACCGGCCTCCAACCAGATTTGACTCCATTCACCACAACTCTTTGGGCCCGGCCATCCAGCCAGTTTCTAACCCAGCGAAGCGTACGCCAGTCCAAGCCCCGAGCAGCCAGTTTCTCGAGGAGAATGTTGTGGGGAACGGTGTCAAAAGCCTTACTGAGGTCAAGGTAGACCACGTCCACAGCCTTTCCCTCATCCACCAAGCGCGTCACTTGGTCATAGAAGGAGATCAGGTTCGTCAAGCAGGACCTGCCTTTCATAAACCCATGCTGACTGGGCCTGATCGCCTGCTTGCCCTGCAAGTGCCGCGTGATGACCCTCAAGATAATCTGCTCCATGAGCTTCCCCGGCACTGAGGTCAAACTGACAGGCCTATAGTTCCCCGGGTCTGCCCTCCGGCCCTTCTTATAGATGGGCGTCACATTGGCTAGCCGCCAGTCGACTGGGACCTCCCCTGATAGCCAGGACTGCCGATAAATGATGGAAAGCGGCTCGGCCAGCTCCTCCGCCAGTTCTCTCAGTACCCTTGGGTGGATCCCATCCGGCCCCATCGACTTGCGCACATCCAAGCTCCGTAGCAGGTCGCCAACCATTTCCTCATGGATAGCGAAGGTTAGCGATAGTTTTGTGCATGACAAACCTGCATTTATTTGGAAATAAGCATCAAATAGCGCCATTTGTCTTTTATTCTCTTGTTGATGCTCAAACCCAGGGGTTATTATCCATCCAGTGGTTTACAGATGAAGTGACCTCTTCATCTGGACAGGATCTCCTTCCCTTGGGGGATATCTTTTGGCAGCTCGTTCAGCTTTTTTACCTATAACTTCAACCCCAGATTTAGTTTTCAAACAACAGTTTGAAGTGTCAGCCATTTTATCTCCATAACTGATTTTGCCTGAAAGTGTCACTACGCAGCTCTGGGATGGTGAGGGCTCCTGTGAAATCCTCCTTGACAAACAATGTCCACAACAGAAGGATTAATTCCATAAATGTGAGCTGTAGCACAGGTAAAGCACAAAGTAAAAAGGCAGTCTGGGTTGTCATCATTTCTGCACTACCTTTTCTAGCCACTACCAGCTATTCAAGGGATGTCCCTGTTGACCCTCCCTCAGAGAATCTCAAAGGGAAAATGGCAGAAAGGAAAAGAAGAAAAGAAAAAAAAAAAAAGAAAAAAAAACACAAAAACATGAAAATGTGATTTTGTTATTTTGCGTATTATCAATGGTATCTGCTATGGATTTGGTCTTTTCATTCCCTTTTTGTAAAATCTAGATGGTTTGGCTCTTGTCCCACATGACTGGGGGAAGAGCAGAGAATGAAGCTTCCTTAAGAGGTAAATTATGTGAAATACTGAGATTTCAAGTAAAAAGATCATACATTTGGAGAAAGAAATGTTGCTGAATAAAAATTCCAGGTTCCTATCAGCAAGAATATTGTCAAAGAACCCAAGTTCATGCTTTTCTCCTCGTTTCCTCTATAGCAAACATGGTTTTATGTATTTTTCTATTTCATTTCCTCCTCCTTCTCTTTCTGTTATCTACTCCAGCTGTTCCTTTTCTCTCTCCCCTCTTGCATCCATTTTTTGCTTATAATTAATTGCCTCTGTAGTAGATTGTTACTAAAAAATTTGAGACCACTTTCAAACCTTTGACCCTAAACAACAAATATCACATATCAGTAGAACAATTAATATTCTTAATCCTAAAAATTCTGCTCTCATGTTTAAATCAAGAGGTTAAGACATTGATCGGTTTGCTTTTTAATAATGCATTCACAGCTTTATTTTCCAGTGAAGAGCAATAGATTTCCATGCGCAAGCTGGGAAAAGAAGAAAGGCTGCTCCCTGGAAGTAGCTCTTTTTTGCGGTATTATTTGTTTCCCTTCTATTCATTGCCCTTGCCATTAGCCCGAAAATTCAGCCTTTTATCTGAAAAGTAGCTGTGCTGCTTATGGATTTTTTAAAATGTGCTAATTATTCCCAATCCTCAGCCTCTGAAGTAGCTTTCTGTGGAGCTCTAGATTCATGTAACTCCGAGTGAAGGATGGGTTTCTTCTCAGCCCAGTTTCCCACAAGCATTTCTCCACTGCTGGACCTCCCACACCCCTACACCTGATTTATCCCAGAGCCAGCAAGAGGGAAATCACGCCTACAGCTTCAGGCGTGGCACAGAAAGATGTGAGAGGCACTAACAAGCTCAGCTCCTCCAGCGTTCATTCTGACAGAAACAACCCTTGTGTGAAGAAGGAAAGAAAAAAAAAAAAAAAAAGCCACAAAACCTGCTGAATCATCCAAAATGTTGCAGATAACAATTCGGACCTTGCTGAAATGAGATACTCATTTCTCTGTGTCATTTTCATTCTTTCCTACAGATTGCCTTAACCTTGGGCACAGACGGAAGAAATTTCTTTCCTTTACTGCAGTTTCTCTTCTGTCAGAAAAGGCGGCATAAAACAGTGAATGCTCTGTGTTAGAGCAATCAGAATAAATGGACAAGACATTTATAGTAGTTCTGGTTTAATATGTGTGGCTGCCTGCTAAGAGCTTTGCTCTACCCAGAAAATACCCTCGCACACTGGCACTTTGATGTTTTCTTTTCTTTTCTTTCCTTTTTTTTTCCTTTTTTCTTTTTTTTTTTTTTTTTTTTGTCCCAAAGAAAGGGCTAAGATACACAGAGAAATGCTTGAATATACAGCTTCCAACAAAACTCCAGGATAGACACACCTTTCCAGAGTGGCTCTTGTCAAAAAGGGACTGGCATTGCAATAAATATAAAAGCAATGTATATTTTGTTTAAGGAAATATGTTACTTTTTTTTTTCAATAAAAATAACCACAAGCACCAGAATCTGCTGTTTTCTTCCATTTAGAGTCCTCAGCTTTTGCTTTCTTTCTTTTTCTTTCTTTCTTTCTTTTTTTTTTTTTTCTCTTTCTGTTGAGAAAGCAAAGCACGTGAAATCAAGGAACCCTGGAGGGGAAAAAAATAATAAAATACGGATTAAGAAAACTTTACAAATTACAGCTGGAATGAGTAATTTTTCTGAAGATTGATTTTGATTTTCACAGGGCTTTTTCAATGAAATATCAAAATATATGGGGAAAGAAAGTTAATATTTGGACTATAATGGAATATTGACCTATTTTACCTCTGAGAGAGGAATAAATCTAGGAGGTCGAACAGATAGCTCATCCTGTTACAGTCAGTTCTTTTCCAGCAGAAAATGGGTGCGAACCAGTGGCCACCATTATTATCCTCCTTCTCCTCATTATTCTTATAGTTAGAAACACTAATTGTAGTTATAGTGCTTGCCAGAGGGAGCTGTGAACTGCATTTTATTTCTCACAAAATATCCTGGAGATGTAAATTAGACAAAAACATGGCTCGTGCCTCTTCTGACTATTTCCATGCTGATTTTAGATATATTTTCATTTACCATTTAGAAAAAAAAAATCATCAGTGAAAGTGAGAAACGTTTGCCACCCAGAATAATTTTTGAAATGACATCACTTATGTGCATGCCTTTACCACTCGATCTAAAGGATGCTTTAGCTGCTGCAGGACTCTGGACTGGAGGTGTGCAGGCTGAGCTTTGTGCTATAAGATACAAGCATTTAACTAAGATAAACCAATTCTTTTATGAACAAACACGTCTGTTAATAGTTTTCTGTGATATAAGGGTAATGGATGTATTAGCAAACTCCAGATTGAATAAAGGAGAAGAGATAAGCTCCTCTTGATAATAACAGTTTAATTCATCCACTCGGAGAATACGTGAAACAACATGTGACTTAAATACCTGGTACTAAAGACCATTTAGGAAAGTATGTGAGCGAGGGAAAGAAATAAACTACTGGGGTGAAAATGGAAAGAGAGGGGCAGGGAGTCGGGGCAGGGAGTCACGTCAGGTTGCTGCTTGCAAAGAGCTGCTATCAGAAATCATCCTCCTTAGCCACCATATTTAATTAGGAGCTTATTCGTGGCATGTGCTCATCTGTGCCACAGATGGGTGCCTTGCACTACCAGGCGGTCACTGACAGGCACCCAGAAAGGCAGGACTGATGCACAGACAAGGAGGAATGCAGTTGCCTGGCCAGAGGCCCTGAGCCTCGCTGGCACCACTCCGCCGGCAGGGCCGGAAGATGTAGGCAGGAGATGCAGCAACAGCTCTAGGGATCTCCCTTCTCCTCGCTCATTTTCAGGAAGGTTGTTTGGTGTTCGGCTGGTTAGGATATGTAGGACACCTAAATGAGACCCATCACCTTCTGGGAGAGGCCAGCACGTGAGTTATCCCGTGCTTCTCATCTACTGCAAACAGAGGCCTTGCCAGCCCGCCAGGAGGCAAACCATGAGCAGCAGGGAAGATTTCAGAACACGAGGAGATGCGCTTACATCTTGCCATTCTGTACTGTCAGGAAATCTCTTTTCCTTCGTCTTTTCTTTTTCTCCTCTCTGATCTTGTTTCCCAGATTTACTTGGCATTAGTTTTTCTTTGCTGAAACTTTGACTTCAAACCTGGGGAAGTTCACACCACATCTTGGCCTGAATGTTTAATCTAGTGTCATCAAACTATAGGTTTTCTTGTACACTGGAGTGTTTGTAATAATTGAATGAACTTAACCTCAGTCAGTTTTGATTTCTTGTCAGAAGAAGACTCAGCAGGCCTTCTTGATTCAGGCTTATATTTTTTTCTTCTTCTCCACTTTTTTCAAAGTCCTTTCTGACAAAACCAAGGCCCCTTGGGCAATATTTCTTATTTATTTCACTGTCCGAAGCTAATTTGAACAGATGCACTGAGAATGACAAAAGTTAAACAGCCTGAAAAATAGATTTCCAGCCCTTGAGGCAAACATTTAAACTTTTTTTTTTTTTTTTTTTTTCCCTCAAAACAGCCTGAGAAAACTCTGCTGCTCAGCTAAGGGTTAATTTAGAAACAGCTTCATTCCCTTGTTTTACTCTTTAGCCAGGCTTAAAGTGGAAACTTCACGTCTCCAAGGTACAACAAAACAACTAGGACAAGAAATAATTGCACACTACTGTTGGGTATCACAAGTCAAACAAGACGAAACCATTTGTGAAATGTTTTTGTTTTCCTGGGCTGATGTAGCTTGTAAGCCACTTTATTCTTTCATTACTGTTCTCCTTAAAGCTCACATGCAGTTTAGGCAATTCACATGCAATGAGCTCCGATTCCTCTGCTTTCTTGAAGATCTCACGCTACTTTCTGAAGAGTTCACTCCCAAGTCAAATTCTTCCTCTCCATCCAATTCTTTCCTGATTTTGCTTCTTTGTCTAAGGCCTAGATCTGTTTTGCTTCTGTGGTTGAGTTAAATAGTAGTGCTTCACCCAGAGACAGATGCATTTCAGCAAGAGATTACGTTGTCTTTATGCAAATCAACAGAAAAAGAAATGAGGAAAGGTAAAATATCTTTCAACACTCAGTACATCATCAAATGTGAGCTAAAACATTAAATTTGGAAAAATAAATTAAAAAAAAAAAAAAAACACCAAACATTTATGAGGGAGTAAAAACACACATTCCTTCTCAATAAAATAACACTAGGTCATGCTGTCCCCCCACTCTCACATCTTTGTGACACCATAGGCAAATGCCTATGTGATCACCTAAAAGTCTCTGAATTTTTACCATGTTTTATGATGTTTTCAGCTATCCACATATAAGCATATACAGTTTATATAAAGCACATGATTTACAAGACCTACTGAATGTCACACAAATACCACTAACAGCCCTGCATGCTAGCTAAGAACTACTTTACTACCAGCCAGTGTGTTGGAACATGTTTATACAAACTATGTATCAAAAAAATTCAAAGAATATAAACATACAAAAAATAAAACCTGTTTTCAGGATACTGAGAAAAGTTAGAAAGGTCTCAGATGATGAGATATTTGCCGTGACTAGTTCACCCAGTTCTGCTCCTAACCACCAGCAAATCCGTAGCAAGATTCCAGCAACCGCTCTGGTTGTTTTCTTTTGGTTGTTTTGTTTGGATTTTATTCTAATTAAAGACATCCAGAAAGGTTCAGGGGTTTATTGGTCTTCAGAATATAATTAGAGATCAGATCTAACAGTGTTATTCATTTGTGGAGATAAAGGACTAGCACTATTAAAAAACCACAGTCATTCAGGAAATGCACCAATTAACTCACACATTTGTACTATCCATGTGGTGCATCCACACACATGTACGTGTATACATATGTGAACATGGGAACATTTGAATCTTTGATATTGAAATGAATATTTCTCATTTAGCTTTGTAAAATGCGGTTACAGTGCTTCAGAGCTGAGCCAAAAGCAGAGAAGCAGCGCGTCGCCGCTCCCCGTGCCCACTGTGAGCAGTCCCTGGAGCAGTTCAGTCTCTCTGAAATATTGGCCAATAAAGACCACGACACATGCCTTATTTCAGGTCTCAGTGACTGGTGAGGTACCCGGAGAGCATCACTGCAATTATTCCTGTACCTGGTCCTTTACAGCCACCCAGGCCTTGTTCACATGCCTTGCTCAAAGTCTTTGGAGATACAAAGCACCTGGGTGCAATTTTTTGTTCCCAGAAGCAGACCTTACCCCAGGGACATCGAGCTCCCACTGCTGGCATCATCAGTGATGATGATGTGGAGCAGCTTGGTTTGGCTCCTGCTCCGAACGAGCCTTTGAAGCCTAACCTCTCTTCACTGACAACAGAGCATTCGTTTCCAATCCTCCTCCATTCATGGGGCTCTGTAATGCCCTGATCAACGAGGTGTAGCAATGTAAGTCTACCGAGAATAGACTTGTTTTTCTTAGTTACCTTTTACTTTCCTTGTTTGAGTAGCTCCTGGATTTTCAGTCATCAGCAATGTGAAAATCGGTGCCGCGGAAACTCAGGTTAAGCTCCTAAATCTTCCTGTTGAGAAGAGGCACTGTGTCTCACTGCTGAATCAGCAACTGTCAACTCAAAAGGTTGATTAGACCTGACAGGAGATCCTGTATTATTCCCTCAGTAAATGCTAGAGACAAGCCCATACAGCCTTCACACAGTTTTCTCAGTTTCTTGTTTTCTTCAACCCTTACACTGCTCTGCTCTCAGATCATTCTTATTGTGACTGCACTCCTCTTTCACTGCAAGTGAAGGAAACATATGTTCAGTAGGAAAAAGATCTGTTTTGCGAGTTAGATGTTATCTGTGATGGGACAGCTTCATTCCCCCCTCATGCCTGATATGGTGCTCCTGTAGCTAAATATCTGACAACAGCATCACAGCAGAAGGACTGAGGCCACCAAGCTTCAAGTCATTGCTGCTGCTTCAGGAAAAAGCTGTGCCTAAGCCACATGGCTGGAGCTGGTGGAGTAAATTTTGGGGCCTCAGAACAAGTCCAAAAGCTTAACCTCAACTGAACACAGCACATCTAGTAGTCCTGATGCCTGGGTAAATGCCTTTCAAGCGAAGGCAGCACAGCAAATTTGAACACTTCACTTCTCTGATAGGAAATCGATGCCTACTTTTAGTATTCAGCTTCCAAACTAGATTTTCCCTTTCCGTACTCCAAGTCCCTGTCCTTCAGGCAGCTGCCTTCTGCTTTCCCAGAGGCATTGAAGAAGGGGCTGGAGCGGAGGGGAGGAAGGGAAATGATCATCAATGTTTTGGTCACAGGGAGCAGATGCAGGGTAACGACAGATCTGTGACAGCCCTCACACGCTGGGCTCCTGCCCGCACTATTTACTTGTAGCATATGAAAGAGATGCTGTTTATGGCACTTGCGGGCCAGTCTTGCTATTTAAAACACTTTGCCATACTGTTTTCAAAATCTTCGCTACACTCTTGGTGCCAAGTGAAAAGCAAGCAGGGAATCAAACGTTAAACGTCTGCGAGGCTCATGACAGCAACGTCTGCGCCAAAGAAATCTGGCGTGTCTGAACTCCTCATCCTGAGAAGGATTTTTTTTTTTTCCCTTTCCCCCCCACTCTCTATCTTTCTTTTCTTCTCAGCTTCCCACCACATCCTGAGGTTTGAGTCACTGTGGGTTGCATTTTTATCAACAATGAAACACAGAGACACCTTTCACAGCTGCTGAGCTGGTTACTTGCTTGGAATTTGGCTTTATAAAGGCCAGTTGTTTGCTTTTAGAGAGTTCACACACATGTATATGCAGCCTCAGACTTGCACACAAAGAATTCTCCGTTTGCTTATGCTGCAGCAAAACAGCACAGCCATAGACCATTGAATATGTCATTGAATATGTCATCAGGGACGAGCCCTGCTCCTGTCACCCAGGAGCGATGAGGCGATGCTGCGTGGGCTAGCAGGTAGCCCAGTGTTTAATTAGGACCCCGTAAAAGAAAAATAAATAAATAAAAATCAACAGATGACGAAGCTTTCCAGGATGCCAGATACACTGCGGAGCGACAACAGCATCAAGATTAATGTTACTGATTTAGGATCGTTACGAGGAGAATTGGTTTTAGAGCTGCATAGTGCTTTGCAGCTTCTCATTTCAACATAGCTCCTCGTCCTTCTGTGCTCCTTAATGATGGGGAAACATTATTTCCCAGCCTGCTCCCGTACGTTCTGGTGCCTCTCCGAAGTGGCCTGTTCCGGTGGCATCAGCAAACCTGGTTAACTTCCCCCTTGATATCCCCTCTCCCCTGCCTCCGAGCCCAGCACGCTGTTTTTCATTTTTGCACTGCCTCTGCACTTCCTGATTCCTGCTCATACTGCACATGATGAACTACAGCAAGAAAGGCTCTTCTGATGGTATTTCCTGCCTGTCAAACAGCAGGAAGCATCAGAAACCTTGTGAGAAAACCATTTCACATGACACTACTAGGTTAATAATACGGGCCCAGATGGCCGGGATGGGTTTGGACAGCATTCAGGTTAGTATCTGAGCGTTAGGATGTTTACCTGAACTTTTGATCCTGTTGAGGTTTGGCTATCTCTTTCAGGTTCCACATAAGCTTTTATGCCGTCTACTGTGCTTTTTTCCAGCCAAAGGAGTTTCATGAGGAGAAATTTATTATTTATGCTTCCTGATCAGCTCAAGGTGTGCATGGAGCAATAAGTGGCTCTCGTTGCATAAGGATGCTCTTTAATGGTATGGCTCCTTGCAGTTTGCTCTGACTTGTAGGGTTTTAGCGCACACACATTCTGACAAACTTGGATCTATGTATGTTCGTAAATCCCTTCACTAAACCCTTTGACATGAGCAACCCTTCATTCAAAAATTTTGCAAGCAAACAAAGTGAAAAATTTCTCTGTCATTGTGTTTCAGTCACTGAAAACAGAGAAAGGAAAGCATATTGTGTGATTTAGATCACCCATCACGTAAAATGAATAGGAATTGAATCAAAGAGTGTACACTGTCTGAACTTGTTAACAAATATTGGAAGAAAATGCTTGAAAGAAATTAGGTTCGCTTCCCAAATGATTCACGAGTCAGAAGAGGAGTTATAGTCCTACTTGGAAAGGACGGGGTTCCTCTTGAACTTAGCATCTACCCTTAACAACAAACACATGCTTAAATCCACGTAAGATGAGCGAGACTAAAGAGTGCTGAGCTGGGACACTATCATGGAACATTTTCAGCTGTTTTCAACACTGGAATTTTTCCCCAGCATCCTGCAGACGCTGCCGGAAATCCCCGAGGCAGCCTAGGGCATTTGGGTATTCATTCTGCATGTCAAAATTCCCCTGAAGGCTTTGCAAAATGTGAACCAGCTCTGCTTTGTATGCGTCTGCATGACAATGTTAGCTACTGATTTCTCTCTGAGACGGTATAGTTCCAAAAAATCAAAGGTTCAATTTTGCTGTAGTGGTAAATGGAAATAAAAGCCAGGCAAACTACCAATTTCCTGCCTGAAATGAAAGTAACTACCGAGATGCAATAAAAAAGTCAAAGATTCAAACTCTGTGATTCAGCAGAGCTTCGCAGGACATACCTGAAAGTGTCTCTTCCCTTTATTTTTCTCATCTATTCACAGGTCAACCAGACTTTCCTTACTGGGATGTGCTGGCAGCAAATCACATTTCATGAGACAGCTATAGTCTGCAACGTCGTGTCTGCTGTTCTTATTAACAGTTTTTCCCCTCATCTATGTCTGCTCCATCTGAAACAAACAGTCTACGTCAGACGTTCATTATATTGATGATGTCCCAATGACAACCAATTTATTTTCCTGCCTGCACCTCCACGAATTGTATTAGTAATGATGTCTATCTGCTGTAGAGATGCTTTGTAAAAACTGATGGTCTGCCATGAGGATACTTAATTACATCTTCTTAAAGGAATACAATTAAGTTTGCAGGTAAAAGATTGCTCTGGGGTTAAAAATGTATCTTCAAATTAGTTTTCCTGGTGGGTAGGATGTTTAATTTTCATTTCAGTAACCAAACTGGAGAATTGATCTGAGAGGTCTAGTAAGATGAATGCTCCCAAAGGCAGTGATGACACCCATCTGAGCTGTCATTCAGACTTCAGCCAATATGATATCTGTTGGTAAAACCAGGAAAACAGCATGCACGTATGACAGTGCACCTAGCCATGAGGGACCTCCTGCAGTACAAATACCGTATGCTGACGGGGCCAGGACTGTCAGCCATTTACACAGGGTGGTGATGAAATTGCAGCTCTTGGTTTGCATTTTCACAAAACGTTCACCTTGGATAAGGTTGTGCGTTTGCCACCAAAACTACAAGAACATGGCATTCCCAGTTCGCACAAGCATCCATGGGACAGCTGGCCACCTTCTGACGGGCCTGCAGGGCTTGGGGCACCACTGCCATATGGATCCTCAGCCCAGAAATAGGATGCATGAGGATACGTTGTCCAGGCAGAAACTAACTCATTCTCTTAAGCCACAGAAAGTGTTTGGGTTCTCCTGAAGCCTACGCAGGAAGCAGGGATCTTTCATCTGTGGTTTCCACACTGTCCTGACTCTGGTAAAATTTGGATTTTCTGCAGTGGCTTCATTTGACTCCTTCTTGGGATCATTTATCCTTTCAGCTCAGTCTGCTCTGATGTTTTCCACATCACCTCTGACATATTTAGTTTCCACATTAGCTGTAACATATTTATTATTTTTAGCTGAGCAATTCCTTTCTGAAAGCAAATCACTTTTTCATAACATTTTGGAAGTGAACCCAAGAAGATGCCTGAAAGGAATTTCATGAAAATACATGTAGCAATACTTCCCTGCAAAGTAAATCATAACTCATTTAACATGCAGATCTCTGCAAGTGCTGGAAACCACCTGCTTCCCAAAGCACACAATTCTGAAGTCCAAAACAGAAAATAAATAAATAAAAGTGGCTACGTACTCACACACAAATCCTTATCCGAGTCTATTTTAGCACATCAGAAACCAGAAACTGTCGATGTGAAAAAGAACATAAAGAAAAAAAATCCTTTGTGTACTATTACTTTAAAAATAGTCTATCATAGTTATTTCCAGAATATGTCAGCATATAATTTAAAGCAAATGTTTTGGATGAAAACAGAGGTTTTCAAACTACTTGTGGCAAATAATATTTATAATAATATTGATTTTATTTGTGGTCTTTTCTCTCCTGTTTCCTGCTAAACCACTCATTACTGGAACATATTTACTAAACAGTTTGGACAAATGTTTGCCAAGCTGTTGTCTTTTTGCAAATTGTACAGTATGATATTTTTGTTAGTTGATTTTAATAATAACGATTATACTAGTTGGCTCAACCACACAATAAAAATTTGGTTTCTTGACTGGAGAGACTGAAGAACTTCAAACTAAAACCAGCAAATAGTAAAATTGTTTTCACTTCTAGGTGCAACATCTGGTTGAAAACAAAAGCTAGGAGAGTTCACAGGGTTTGCAACTCATAAAAATAATAACTAAAAAAAAATCATTAATCACAATTTAACCAAACTCATTAATCACAATTTGACCAAAACCTTTGCGCTGACTAAAGTTTCCAGCCAATTCGTGGGAGCATTTGTGAATCACTTTAAGTACTATACCTGCTCCAGATGACTGAACAACCAAAAAGAGCGACTGTTCTGGAAAAAAAAGCTAGAGGAGATATTTGAGCTGAGCCGTGTTTGGGAGCGCTGGGAATATCCTTTGCCTTGCTGGTTCCTATGGCTGGAGACCCCTCCACTCCCCAGCAGATGCTGCTGAGGCCGCCCTCTCACCAGGTTTCTGACCTAGCTGGTCAACCCAGACCCAACATCCAGATCTTGCCCATTGAGGAGAAGCCCCACTCCAGCCCTACGGATTTTCCATGCACGTACTAAAGATTAAATCAAACCTCCAGATACAAAAATCTCCTGTTCTTCGGCAAAGTTTGGATTGGGGTTAAGATCCAAACTCCATGGCTCAGGACTGTTGCCAGTTCTGTCGTGTCTTTCCATCCCTCTTTCTGGACACGATCGATAGCAGCCGTGCCAGTAGAAATGAGAGTTAGAAGCTGTTTTTAGAACTCTGCTCCTTTTGCTTTCATACAAATTAGCAAGAATATTCGAACTGAAGCTCCATGAAATTTCCATCTCCATTCTGCAGACCCGGGATTTGGATCGGGTCCAGCCTGAAGGTGCTTAGCACACCGCAGGCCAAGACCTGGTCCTGCTCCCTTTCAGGGCAGTTTAAACTTAGCACTGAAATTAACGGATGAACTCAGGATTTTAATGCAGTGACATGCACAAAGAAAAAAGAAAAAAAAAAAAGAAAAAAAAAGAAAAAAAAAGAAAAAAGAAAAAAAAGAAAAAAAAAAGAAAAAAAAAAGAACTAGGGAACCTAGGAATTTGCTCCTTTTGCTCAGTTTTGAGTGATTTAGTCTAATTCCTTCCTACATCGTATTGACCCTGGCACTAAACCTCTTGAAATCGATGGATGGACCTACTCTGGTGAGCCTTGCCTTCAGCCTATTCTGACAAAAGCATCAATTCTTCACATTACAAGAGGAATGAAGGCGTGTGGATAGGTATGCCTGTAGAGAAATGTTTAGAATTATACTTGTTCTCTTATTAAATTCAAGCATTAACTGCAGGATTCATTTGCTCCTTATAAGCAAACTGTCTATGAGACTTTCATATGCATGAGCCATAAATATTGCATTTAGTCAGCTCCGTGCCACATTATTAATAGGCATTCTGTTTACACCCATCAGATTTGATAGAAAACATTGCCTGCTCTGTCAGTAATACACAAGAACTAGTTAGCACCCATGAAATAAATGCTGCTTGATGTAAATTGCTTCAGAGCTAGACTTAGAAAATGTTTATTCAAGGCCTCGCAACAATCTGTTTGGATACACCGCAGCTAGGGAACATGTCACCTACAATGCTGCCGAGCGGAGGTTCTAGTTAAATCATTTTAATGGTAATACAAGCCATGCTAGCAAAGAATCTCTTGCAGAGACTGTAAGTCATGCCTCTCTGTGTTTAAGAAAAGGTGACTTGTTATTGTTCTTCTTTAGGATAGGGTGATTGACTGAGGGAATTGGCTGGAAACCCTCAGCAGAACCACACGGGGCCTTTTGGTGACAGTGTTCCTCGGGGTTAAAAGCTGGGTGCAAATGAGCAAAGACACACACACCCCCTCCACCATGCCTCTACCTGCAGTCAGCACATTACCAGTTCACCTACAAATTGTTTTTTTAAAGGGCTTTTGGTATTAAAGAGAAAAAAATAAATAAAAATAACTATGTGATACTAAATTTTCTGTTTATCAACTTCAGACTCGTAGAATCATCTAGGCTGGAAAAGACCTTCAAGACCATCAAAAGTCCAACCATAGACCTGACCTACTGAGTCCCAACGTCAAATCATGTCCTTTAGTGCCACCTTGTAGGAAACCAAGACTGAAAAATCACTTTCCTGTATACAAACAACCAGCAAGTGGCTTTGCCACCCGGGCATCATACAAAGACTGTCAGAGCTGCATGGCAGCCTCTAGGTAAGCTTTTTGTGTTCCCCATACATAGCAGGAACACCTAGAGCTCAGCCTCAGTATTGCCATTACTTTGTTTGACCTGAGGCAGTCTCCCAAGCAGGAGCTAATCCAACAGCCCATCGGAGAGCCTGCACATGCCGAAGAGATCCCGACCCCAGGAACTCGCAGCCGGGTGCTGCTCGGGAGGCGACCAGGTGGCACAAAGCAGTGGTGACAGGAACTCGATGCTGCCATCGGCCCGTGATGAGCGGTGTAATTGGTGTACGACTGGTGTCATGGCACACCGGTTGGCAGTGCAATGGGAAAAAGCACTCATCCCTAATGAGCCTGACTACTCTGCTGGAGAAAGAAATGTTTTTTCTTTGTTTCCCAGCTTGACTCAGCAAGGAGCAGGTGCAGAGCTGGCAGCCAGGAGCAGCAAAGCCTAGGAAGTGGTAAGCTGAGCGAGGAGAAAATTATGGTGACCCAGCATGTAATTGCTCCACGGGTAGTTTTTCCTCCCCAAAAACCCTACGATGCTGTCTGCAGGTGAGCCCTCCCCCTCAGGCATTCACAGACAGAACTCATAGGATTGGAGAGGCTCATTGAAAGCACTTGGGTCTCCAAGTTTTATATAATGGCGTTACCTACAATGAGCCTGCTACAGGCTGTGTGGGTATCAGACAAATGGGATTAGATGAAGCCATATCTATCTCCTCACCTGTTTTTGTCCTGATCTCCTGATTTATCTTTTCCCACTGCCTTTAACTCATTGTCTCTTATTAAAGTGATGGATAAGCTTGGCAACCATGCCCTCTTTAAAAATGAGGGGGAAAAAAAGAAGAAAAAAAAGAGTGATGTCCTGCCAGGCAGATTTTTCAAGATGATTCTCCATGCATCTGGAATGCAGCAAACCATGAAACGCCTGTGTCCCCTTAAAGCTCCACTTCAACCAGCCTGAGGGTGCATAAAAGATAGTGCTGAGAAGGACCAACCCAATTGGCCTGTAGGTAATGTACCAATATTGAAGGAAGAACATTTTTAAAAAGCTAGATCACTCTGCTCCTTAAGCGCCCTTGTATTCTCCCTGTAAATCTGGCCACACTCACCATGACTGATCTAAAATATTCCATTTTTAATTAGTTCCAGGCTTGTGAATGTGATTGCTACATCTGCACGACACAGCAGTGCCAAATCAAAGTCTGAAGCTGATGAACGAGTACTGCACAATTTAAAGACCTGTTGAAGGAGAAAATAGGGCTACTCCACTCTTGGAAATCCCTTTTTGTTAAGCTTGGAGCAACCAGGTCCTCACCTTGATCTCACAGCCCCATTAAAAATGAGCAACTGGGGGATATTATTCAACTTTTCCCAGATTCAAAAACACAGCTCTCAGAAACAATCCAAACCCATAAATGCTGTGCTGTCCCAAAGATGCCTCTCTGCAGAGGTATTACCAGTAATTGCACCTGGGGGCTGGGGAGCACCGTGGCTCAGTGAAGTCCTATTCTGAGGTTGTCACTGACTCTGTGTCAGGATCTGAGTTACTTTCTCATGGTGGAAATCCACAGCACAGAGATAGAACAGTTGTCCCATTTAGTCCCAGGTGACACACCAAATTTCCTTCTCTCATCATTCTAGCACAGTAAATCTCTTCCTTCAGTATCTTCTTTTGGTAGTATCTAATTCAATGTTGTCTCCTGTTCTTTGTCAGAGGCACAAACTCTTAATAAGGATGAGACCTAAATGCTCATAGAAGGCACGTTGTCGTGATAGCTGGGCGCAATCTTTTCTCCATCAATACCAGTTCCTTTACCACAGAGCTCTGCTATGCAGCCACTTTAAATGTAAGACACTTCAGGGGAAAGTTAAAGAATCCCTTGAGAAATTATCTTATAAGGAAGACAATAACATGAGAAGGAATGCATCACTAATAATAAAGCACACAGGCACAACTGATAGACAGAGAGACAGATGGACTGAGAGATAGTCACAAGCATTACTCCGTGGAATTTTATGCCAGCTGGAACTAACATTTTTGTGGTTCACAGAAACCATTGCTCTCTCTGCTTAGATGTCATGACCAAAGCCATCATAAGTCTGTGCATATGCTATTCTTCTCTTTTTACTTTTGCAAATGTTCTGTTACCCTCTTTCTCTCTCGACAGCAAGGCTGAAACTCTCTCACAAGGACTAGGAGGTAAAATCTAAACCATCACAAACTGTGGCTCAAATAAATCTGACCATATGCACTTTTGAAATGGCTCATATTTTAAACTACAGGTCTGTGTGTAGCTGTTCTTCCTTTCAAGCCTCAAATAAATAAATAAAACAACAACACAACTCTGTGCGTCTGTGCTCCAACAAGCTCTCTCATGCAAGGCTACTAGCACTGATTACCCCTTGCATAAGAGTTGATAAAAATATTTTCTTGCAACAGCTGACAGCACGTGGCCATGGGCTGCTTACAAATAGGCAGCGGGGCAGGGCACGAAAGTGGACGCTGGGTTCCTAAGGGTGAGTTAGCTAGAAGCAAAGTGCCATTGCTTTCCCAAAAACAAAGAGTCTCTGGCTAGCTGGAAAGCAAGCCTGCTGTTTCTGCCCTGCCTTGTCAGGATTAGCAGTACCTACCTGGGATCTGCAGTGTTGACCATGGCTGTCAATTAAAACTAAACACATTTCAGCGTGGCTGCCAGCCAAAAACACAGAACCTGCCAAATAGTAAACACAGAAGATCTGCCTAGTTTCAAAACAATTGTGCCACCGCTGCGAGAAGGGTGTGCTTATAATTCCCTGTAAGCCAAGGACTGCCTGTGCCAATTCCTAGCTCACGGATGAGGCCTTCAGAAGGAGCCATCCAGAGCTCTCTGCCTGCTATCAGATCCTTTTTCTCTAATTTTAGGACCTCCAGATTTTTTGCTTTATCTTTTTATCTTGTGTTTTTTTTTTTCCACCTCAGTACCCTTTACCTGAATAAGCCTGGTTCGTAGCAGTGTCTTTGCTCTGTCAGCAAGGAGGGCACTAAAATGCATCAGACAAACAAAGCCAAAGGGATCAGCCAAAGATCACAACAAGTGGATTTCTAGACTGGGCATCTGGTTTTGACACCTCTCTTGAGGAATAAATAAGTAATCTTGTGAAATTAATTAATTTATTTTCTATTCCAGTCACGTGGTGGTTCAAACTAACAAAAAGAAGTATTGACTAAAAAAAATAATTGACTAAAAAAATAATTGTTTGCAATTTCTAAACTGGAAACCGGAAATGGATATGTACTGAGAGAAATACATCTGAAATAACAGGTGATTAAAAAGAAGGTGGAAATATATTTTTGTTGTTGTTGTTGTTTGTTTGTTTTTATTTATCCTGAAAGTTTGGGGACATTTTGGCCTTCCAAACAGAACACCTCTAAGCTACTTGTGCTTGTGGCAGCAGAAGGGGGGCTCAAAGGAAAGCCTCTCAGCCCGCTCCAATCCAAAACTTGGCTTTAATCCTTTGGAGCTGCTATGGAAATAGTTTTGACTTCCTGAGCTCTTCAAGCACAATAGGAAATACATAAGAAGGGATCACAGGTGCAGTGAGGAATGGTGACGACTGTACAAACGGCCCATAAGGTATGTAAGCAGGCAAGCACAAATAGTTGCAGCGATGATATTAAGGTGAGAGGAGACTTATTTCCTGGCATCACAAAGGCCAGACCTTGGAGTCCTGGCAAGTTCTATTTTTGGTTTGCATATCATACTTAAAACCTACATCAGAAGAAAATATGTCTTTAATTTTATATTTTAAACAGAAACCAAACATAGATGCCAGAGCACATTCTTCTGTGTTACACTGAACTTGGTAAAGCCTATGACAGCCATGTTTTATTTTCCTAGAGATATCCACTTGCCTTTTCAATTAGGTTTAGATTCAGTCCAGAAATATGATGGTTTTGGGCCTAAACAGCACTCACATGTTCCAGATTTCACCATTATTGCCTTAAATCTGGACTGTGAAGATCTGACAACACAGCAGGACAGGTAGATCAAGGGAAAGAAATATTGAGATCCTCATAACTAAACACACTGCATCAATCCCTGGTTTTCATTCTGAAAGCTCCTAAAGCACGTTACAAATTGGGTTCTTTACCTCCCCAAATCATTTCATTCACCCACGAAGTAAAACCATGTTAGGAGTTGGGAGAGGGAAGAGAGCAAGAAAGAGGCAGATTTTTAACATCAGCCCAACAAAATAATTTTAAATCAGGAAAAAGAAAAATAATAAACCTAATTACTTATTTCTTTAATCATCATATATCAGGACTCTCACCTCCTTACTTTGGCTTTTCTGTGATGCAGGTAATAGTTCCAAGACTCATAACTTAAAATGTTTTCAAAGTGTTTTGGCAGCCCACAGGGAGCGAAGTATTGCATATGACTGGCAGGTCTTCTCCAAGCACTCCAGAAAAGCCCCAAACTGGCTTGCTGCAATAGCTTTTCTTCAGGGGGCAATGCTAATATAAACTGTCAATTTGGGCCTCATCAGGGTATAGCAGAATGTCACAGTCACCCTGATTCCTCTGACTCTCAGAGTGGGAATTGCATCATGAAGGAAGGAATAGCAGCAGAATCAGTAGCGTAAGATATTTTTCTATCTGTAAGTATCCATATAACAACAAATTATTTATGGTGAAGGTGCTTACCATCTTTCCCTCCATTTGAATGTGACGGGCAGTGTGGCAGGGTATGTTTGGAAACAAGCAGAAAAAACAGGTTGGCTGTCTGTGGACTTGCCCACCTTCTCTCAGCAGCAGCCTCAAACGCTGTTTTGTTTTGACACGTGTTTCCAATAAAAACACAAGGTTCGTATTGACAAGAGGAATGCTGGACCAGACCACTGGCATTTCAGAGCAGCCACAAATCCTGCTTTCTTCAAGCCCCCAAGGGTCAATTCCATGTGGCAAGAATCCCCACTCTCTAATTACTCATGTTCTTCCACAACCAGCCTCGTTATCTTGTGAGCTACTGTCAGCTGAGGCAGATTTTTCAATTATTTAAAGAGGCATTGTCAAGTTGACTATGCTCTATTTACATACATAAAATCAATAATATCTTTCCCATTACCTCTACTATGCCTGCTTTAAACACTACTCTGAAGTTTGGATATGGACAGTGGAGGTTTCCCTCTTTACAGTCAATACCTCGGAGAGATGTTCTGGCGACCCGTGTAAAGGCTGGGCTGCCGAGGAGCGTGAATGAAGATGAAGTGTTGCCACTGGGATACATTGCTGGAGTAATCTTAATTTCATGATTTGACTAGAAGGTCAAAGAATTTTTTCCTCAGAGCTGCCATGTAATAACTTCTAGAAAATATTTTGCTCCTGATTCAGAAATTGGCTCTTCCTGTGGCCTAGCAAGGGACAAAAGCCAGTCCAGTTGAGGCCAGCCACATTGGACCACACTTGGCCATCTCTCCCAAGGACCCTGGTTCCTGTCTCCCCATTATAAATGCCAAGCAATTAGGGTGTAAAAGAATCAAAGTCCTAGTCAGTGTTTCTCCCCTACCTTCCCTGAGGGGCTGCGAGGGTCCCCTTGCTGGTCCTCCACATGGAGGAGGTGTGTGCAAGGTCTACATGGGCTGAGGAGACACCGTGGCCCTTTGTATGCTCAGGGCAGGAATAGGGGAGTCCCAGCCCGCTCCATCCGTGCATCTCTTCAGGTTCATGGGAATGCCCCTGCAAACCCTCCATCATGAATGATGAGGCCAAGAGCTGGATTTTCTTCCCCAACTCCATAAACCATTAAGGAAGAGATTAAGAGAAAATGCAGTCTATACTAGATGAATATCTCCAAGAATCCCACAAAATCCTAACACAATAACCAGGAAAAGGACACTGGCTCCTACCCATCTCCTGCAGGGGCAAGAAAGGCATTTGTTTGTAGCTCAACTCTTTTATTTATTGATCTCCAAGAAATGATACATGTGTTAGGAATCATGTCTACATAAAGAAGAAGGAATATAGCCTAAAGGACTGATACCATGGGCCTTTTCCTCCCTCCTTCCAAACAAGTAAAATAAATATTTTGTATTTTGTGGAATTCATTCTTAAAAATAAATTCCACTCAGATTCCCCAAAACTACAAGAAGAAAACAATCATAAAGAACATAGGAAGGAAAAAAAAAAAAAGAAAAAAAAAAAAACACTCCCAAGACACATTGTTGTTACATGTCGTGAATTTCCACGTCTTCACATTTCATCTCACACTGGTATGCTGATAGTGGAAGGCCGAACAAATTTTTTGAACCAGCAAGCCAGGCTCTCAGGAGAACAATTCATTTCGTTTGTTATCCTTCTGCTTTGATGTACTCCACAATCTCACATGAAATCAGGCTTCAGTGGGAATGGCCAGGCTCAACGGACAAAAGGCAATGGGCTCCCCTCCTAGGATGCTAATCAAAACCATCCAATGTCAGCAAAGGAAGGCAAAAGCAAAGAGCCAGCAAATAACTGAATAAATACAATTGCTATCCCTTAAATAACCCTGTCACTGAAACACAGAAATACACAGATAACTCGATCCTCCTTCTGAGCGAACAGTGTGCATATTTAACTTGACAGGTTTTTCAAGACTCATATTCCATAGCTTTCCATATTGTCCTCAGCAGGACACAGCCAACAGTCTGGAAAATAATATCTTCCCTAACTTCACTACTCCCTCCCCCACCTTTTTTTTTTTCTTGTAATCATCCATATTATTAATAGGAGGCAGCTGGTTCCCATTAATGTTGGGAAAAGTGGTCTATCTCAGGAATTATGGTTTAAATTGGCTTGTAGTCTGGGGGAATTAGCCATCTGCACCTGGCCTAACATGGATATTTTCAGCCATACTAATCATAAACAGGGCTTTGTTCTAGTTGCGTCCACTTAGGGCTCTCACTCTGTCTCTTTTCATTTTCCCCTTAAAGAATGAAAAAAAAAAAATCAGAAGTAAAAAGGAAGAATCCTATTTACTCTTTCACAGAGTTAATCAAAACCTAACTGCTTTGTTAGTGACCTGCGTTTTATTTTGTGTTTGTAACTGAGAACATCATTTAAGTTTGAACTGGGCCCAGCAAAAGTCCTGTAGCTTTTCAGAGGCTGAACAAATTTGGCGCAAAGAAGAGCCAGTTGTTTGGCAAGACAGCTGTGATTTAGCAATATTTTTATGACGTCCACAAGAAGCGTAATACCATGTGGGCAGGAAGGGCTGCACACCAGACCGTAGCTGGAGAGAAGGAGCGTTGCAGTATTTAAAGTAAAAACACCAGAACACTGTGAATTGCTCTCAAGAACGTGCTATAACGCAACGCGAATGTTGGACTCTGTGTGTGTTTTTTTTCTTTTTCCCCTCCCATTTAACATCTCTCTTTAGCAAAACGATTGTATTTATCCAGTGCTTTTGGGCTGAGATAAGAAAAACACATTTAAAGGTGGGTGAAAATAAATGACATCATCAGGTCAGACGCCTGCTTGCTTTGTCTCCCAGACTTGGCAGTGCAGGTATAAGCTCTATCCCATCGCCATACTCTGCAGGGAATCCATCCACAACTGCAGTTATAGGAGTGAGTGGTTTACACTGCAGAAGAACATACCCAAGTCTTTGACCGTGTTATTTTTCTATTAACAGACAAATCTCTACAGATTTGTAAAAGAGACAACTTCTCTCCCTCTCTCTCTACATCAGTCTTCCTGCCTTAGTAATTATGAATCACCAGTGTTAATATGTTTAGAAAAGATCTAGACAAATTCTGGAAGAATAGGTTCATCGGTGCCTATTAAATACAATGATCTGGACATGATTTTTGGCTTGGAAGTCACTGAACTACTGCGTGCTGTAGCCCAGGAGGCTCTGCCAAGGGACAGCTCACGTCCAGCTCTCCTTCTCTCCCTCTGCTCCCCCCACAAACTTTTGCTGCAGACAGGATATTGCGTTAGCTGTGATACTACGGCTGTTCGTACACACATGGTTACGAGGGGTTGGCTTGCAAGCAAAAATCTGGTTCAATCCTACATTCACAGCTTCATCTGATTTGGTTTGTTGTTTTTGTGTTTGTTTTTGAACAAAGCCAGCTCCTTTGGCCATATTTTGTGGTGCAGCATCACTGCTCCACCTAGACTTACCCCTCGACAAGTGCCAAAGCAGTTTGTGTGCCAAAAGACATCCTCTCCAGTCCCCTCTCTATCCAATGTTAGCCTACAGGCCGTGGCAATACATGTCACAGGCACAAGCATCCAGAGAGCTCCTCACAGCCCTCTCGTGCTCCCTCCTGGCTGAATAGCTGGGTCTAATGAGCTTTTTTGCTTGCTCACGCATTTTGCAGGCTCCAGCTGAAACAAGAAGCAGAAATGCTGACCTCTCGTGCAAGAGCCTATTGCCATGCTATTTGCAGCTTCTCTGGGATCAGGAAGTGCCAAAATCTGAGAAAGAAGCCTGGATCTTCCAGGCCAATTTAGAGTCTCGAGAGGCCCGTATAGTTTGGATAACCTACAGTCAAGCGTTACAATTTATGGGAGCTTATCCAAACCAAACTCTGACTCAAATCGCTCACCCATCAGGAACCGAAACACCTCTCGGAACAAGGTGTGCTGCCAAGCACGGGGAACCAGCTACGAGGTGGGGCCTGGCAGCATGGAGATGGGGCAGGCTCAGCTGGGGGTGGGCTTCTGGTGGCAGGGCCTGGGGAGCAAAAACGGAGCATAACGGAGGCAGTTTTTAATAAGCAACTCTGAATCCAGTTCAGCTTCCCCCCAGCTGATGTAAAATCAGCAGAAACTTGCTCAGGACAGCAAGGCAGAGTGCTGAAGCCACCAAGGGGAAGGATGAAAACAACATCCCCGGTGAAGGTCAGTGCAGGTCCCACAAGGCTGAGGCTGAACGCCTGTGGCCCAGTTTATGCCGAAGGGCTCTGTGTGAGCACCTCGTGTGCCTGAGTGTTGGGTTTACTGACAGGGAGGAGGTGGGGGCAGAAAGTCACCCTTAATCTTGGTGAGATCTTAAGAATTTACCAAGACAGGCACAAATTCCCGGAAATGAGATTTCCCACCTCTTCAGGGAACGGGATTTAGGTATGAAAGCCAGAATAATGAATGTTGCATGAGAAAGGTGTATTAAAAGCAAAAGAATAGAAACGGCACGACTTCAATAACCGAGAGGAAAGGCACCTGTAATCCCCAGACATGTCTGTAATGGAGCTGCGTACAGCCTCTGCGACTCTGACACAGTATCTCAGGGCAAATACAAAATGAAGGCAAGAGCTCCCTGCCTGTAAAATGTGACTTGCTCCTTTGCTGACTCCCCCCTGTTCTTCCTAACTGAGCTCCTTACAGCTAATCTTCAGTCATTAGTGCTGTGCCCAGTACACAGCAAACCTCCTCCCATCTGTACGCTGGCTGGACATTTACACTCCTCGTGACGGTGCGGATCACAAAGCCCAGCATAAAGAGTGAACAAGCCAGAGACAAAGTCTCCCAGCTGAAGAGATCCAGCTGTGGGACAAACGTGCAGCGGAAATGAGGCAAATCCAGTTAGAGCACCTTTGGGAAACGCTGAAAAACCCTTCCCCTTTTCCATCAAAAGCAGGATGACATTCACAGCATCACCAACCCTCCACATCTGAAGGAGAGAGATCTTTTTAGCCATAAAGAAGACAAGAACCAGAGACGACATCCCAACCTTGTTTTTGCCGACTTTTTTTTTTTTTTTTTTCTGAGAGAAACACAAAGATATTATATCACTGTGATAACCAGAAGGATAAGCCATCAGCAAGATCAGTATAAGAGCAAGGAAAGCTCTGACAGAAAGTATTTCAGGAGGTTGTGGAGCTGCAGAGTTCCTTAAACCTTCACAGGAGATGAAGTGAGACTAGGGAGTGTACAGACAAGGGACTCTTTGCAAAGATTAATTTCTGTATCCTAGCTGTATAAAGAGCCCTTGGGTTTAATGCAGTGCATGAGGCTTCACAGAAAGGCAGAACGGTAACCACTCTAAGAGCAGCACTAACAGACCGGGATCTGGAGTGTATCACAGGTCCTTCTCACGGGCCTTTGGCCGGCTGCTTCTGATCTCGGCGCTGTGCTCCAGGGCTTTTCCAAGCATATCTCCTCTCTGGGCCCAAAAAGAGCTCCAACCTGGCCCTGTAGGCTTGTTTCTCCTTGAGAGTAAAAACCTTAAGGCTCATGTTCATAACTCTCTTCCCCTTCTTATCTTTCCCAATTCGCAGTGTGCACATCTTTCTAGACATCTCAGAAATCATCTCTGCTTTAGCTGTTCTTTTCCCCAAAGCTTTACTGTCTCTCTTGGCAGTGGTTGTGATTGTACAGCTGGGATCAAACTAAAATCCTGTTGCTTTTACTAATCCTGTCTAGCTCCCTACGTACTCCTTCTATGATGCTAGGGGTGCTTTCCTTCTTCCCCTGTGAAATTACCTCTCAGGAACACACTTCCCCATCACCAAACAACGTTCCCAGTTGGTAGGCACTAAAGTCAAAGAGATATCAGGTTTACGGGGACCCACCAAGCCAGGGATCCTGTGTGAGGCTAATTTGACCACGGGACATGGAGTTATTTCTATTCTTCCTTCTTCATCCTTGTTCTCTGTATAGGGAAGCTGAACAGATAACTTTAGTCTTCTTCCTGGTGCCATAGCTAGCTGAAGAAGAGTTTTTGTAAGAATGAAAGCAGAAAAGACAAGTAGGAGTTGAGAAGTCTATGAAATTTGTTAACTGCATACATATAGGGTCAGGAAATGTGTGCAAACCCCAGGAAAGTCATTCCTGAGCTTATAGGAGCAAACCACAAATCCTTAAATGTCAGGCTGGTAAGAGGGAGATAAAATGTGGCAGGGATTGACTGGGGCAAGTGCTCTAAGGAAATAGGAAATAAATGACTGACCTTGAGATTGAGTGTGTATGGTATAGCCCAGATGATGAAGCAGAGATTTTAAATGAGTTTTAGTGGAGATGGAGAAAGGATGAAACAGAGATGAAAGAAAGGAAATACGCATACAGCCAGGCTAGCAGGGTTTTTACTTTTGTTTCGGCTAGGATTTTTCATTTTGCTCCCTCTGTTGAGGAAAAGCTTGAAACAAGTGGGTAGTAAGTTGATGAATTCATGAAGCCTAACATTTATTCTCTGTTGTGAAAAGAATATCTCAGCTTCAAAGCAAAAGACAGATGGACCACAGCTCAGCAGCAATGTGAGACTGTCCCAGAAGAAATTAACCCACTGAGCTTACACTGGAAAAATCAAGAGCCCAGAGGGCCAATGACTCCTTAAAGATTGTAGAAGGCCTGCTAAAACTTATTTTTCTGCATAGTGATGAACAAATAAAATGGCAAAAGCTCTCATGTGCACATTTAATTAGGGATAGGAACAGAAAGGGTAAGGGGATTAGGAACACAATTTATATTTTTGGGGTGCTACATCTCCTTCCACTTTTGTCTACATTTTGGTCTCAAGGAGTCACTATCACTGGGCAGCTGTTTAATGATTTACCCATTAAAAAAATTATTTGTCCTATTCCTGAATTGCTGTGCACATCCCCATCACAAATAGCCCTTAATGGTAAATATCAAAATCAAATGTCTTCGGACACCTGGTATCTTGGAGACTGAACTTACCCCGTGTTTATAGTCAGTGCTGCAAGAAGTGGCCTTCACGTCACCAGCTCCATCACTCAAGGGCCTCAGAAAATCAGAAGTTTCACATGCCATTTGGTTCCAGTAAAAATGCGATCTTGTAGCAAAATAAACAGAAAAAAAAAAAAAAAGCACCTAATAGCACAAAGACCTAATTCAGAGAGTAGATTTCATTATGGGAATAGCATGTTTCTTGCAGCCTTAAAGTATCTCACAGGCTTTGACTACTTCAGAACCTGATTCCATGAAACGAAACACGGCAGGATAATCATATTTACTTGTTTGGTTTTCCACTTTGTTCAGTTATCCCAGCTTAAATCTAAGCCAAATGTTACACTAAAAAAAAAATAAAAAAAAAATGGATATACATGTTTTTTGATTTACTAACAGGAGTAAGAAAATAGGTTACAACAGCCAAGACCAGAGGTCCTCATTTGTAACCATTTATCCTCATGTAGTTAAAGGTCACCCACAAATTACAGACTGCGGGTTCTAGCACCGTTTTATACATATATAAATATATATGCCTGTATTTACAACTGCTACATACTTATTTTCCACAGTGTGGTGCCCAATGTTCCTGCTGCAGCCTGAAAAGGACCTGCCACACAGGAAGGCTGGCTGCTGCTAAATATAACACAGGGGAACTTTTTTTTCCTTGGGTGGAACTGGGACAGGCGGAGGAGAGGTGACATGGCAAAATCAGTTGTGCCTGAGACAGCCAAAGGTAACTGTTGTGGTTTGTGAGCTAAATGGCTGCTTGTGTCCCAGATGAAATAGAGACATAAACCTAGAAACTAGCCCATTAAGAAATCACTCAGCAAAAGCGGAAAATCTTGCAACCATTCTCGCCTGTCTATAAACAAAGGAGAAATTGGAATAACAAGCACAAGCTCCAAGCGTCATCGGCATGTCTAAATAATAAGGAGATTTTTGGAGAATTATAAGTCTGAGGGGGGTTTTATTTACATTCTGATTTATGATGCTTGGGTTTTTTTGTCTGTTTGTTTGTTTTCCCACTATTTCTCAGTAGCTCCTGCCACATGAAAAGCTGAAAACTTGCATTCTCAGTCAAAGACATGACTCCAACTGCAAATACTGTGAGACTAGCACCAGAACTGTGAAAGTGAGCAAAAATAAGCCTGTGCAAAATTCTAACCCAGCAAGTTTATACGGTAGATGAAATTATTAAGGATCAATTTGTAGTCACCTAAAAAAAAAAAAAAAAGAGAGATCAGGTTAATCAGGTGGTGTGTTACCATGCAGTGAAAACTTACACAAGTGAGAGGTAACCTCTAGATTATTTATAACTTGCTGTTTGAAATTACATTTCAAAGCTCTCCATGCTTTGAGTGAGGGCTGGTCTAGATGACCTCTAGAGGTCTCTTTCAACCTGAAGTATTCTGTGATTTTCAGATTTTGGCATATATCTCTCTTCAGTTGGAAAAAAAATAAAATAAAAAAAAATAACACGTTTTTCAAATGGACAAAGGAGTCAATCCAGGTTGAAAAGTGAGAGGTGAGAAAAATGAGTTTTTATGTTTGGAGTTTAAATGGCATCCTGCCTGCAGAATATTTTCTGAAGTTTTGACATTTTCTAAGCAGTTCTTCACTGAAATTGTACAGCTCCTTCAGGTCTGTGCTGCTAGGTGAGGTTTATTACAGGGTTGCTTGCTGTTATAAGGGACTGCACGTACTCTGCTCTATCAGAGCCTGTTACATTAGGTACAGACTGCTGCTGTCTCCCTTCGAAGGGCATGAGGAACTCCTCCAGCTTCGTCTCGGCTGCTGGGTTCATTTCTGGTCAGACCTTTCAAGAAAAGTCACAACAAACTACCCCAGTCTCAAAGGGTAATTTAGGTTTTCTTGCAACCCCAACTTCCCTGCATCCTTTCCTCAGGAAAAATAAATGGAGAAAATACCAAACCTTGCAGTTCTTATGAAAGGAGCAGATTTGTCTCATTTAAAAATCATCCTTCACATCCCAGCTTTAAATGGCTATTTCTCTCTTCTCACTTAGCTTTTTCTTTGCTCTTGCCCTCTATGGCTGTGCAAGCACAGCGGCCCCAAGAGATCCAAGATGCAAAGGTCAGAGAGCAGCTCAGCAGGTCGACGGGACCACCGATACTCCCATGCTGCTGCAAACCATGATGCCTGCGGACAGAGCTGGCATCCTAGAGCAGCCTTGGGCAGGCAGCTGGAGTGCTGTGCGGTTCCAGAGGGGAAGGAGGTAAATATATGGCACTCCGCCTCAAAGGTGGCAAATCAAAGCCCGACATGCATGGGGCAAACAGAGAAGAAAGCAAGCCCCACTTCCCCTAGCTTTCTGCTCCCTTAGAGAATCACACAAGTACAAAACCATGAAAACAATAACCCCAGCTGCAGAGGCAATGAAGCAATTTGTTAGGGAGATGACATTTTTAATGAGAAACACTTGCTGGAGGAGAACAAAAGGCCCTGTTTGGTCAGAGAGATGCTCTTGATACTCTTCTGAAGTGCATGAAAAAGTAATTTCATTTAAGCGTCATACACAGAGCAGCTGAATTTCCTGAGGCTCCAGATGTTGTCCTGTGCAGATGCTGAACAAATGGAACTCTGTCCTGATGAAATGAAAAGAAAAAAGCAAGCCTTCCTAAACCAAAACCCATGCACCAAAGTATTTCACATCTTAAAAGAAAAAAAGAGAGGAGAGAGAGAGAGCAAACCATGCAAATTGAGGAGAAAGGAAGTTCTTGAAAGCGACAATGTTTTATTGGACATAGGGCTAACTGTTCTTAATTGCACTATAGATAATTGAAGGAGCTGAGAATCTGGATTTGCAAAATACCAAGTTCTGGCTCTGTCGCCTCTTTTTCTTGGCTTTGTGCTGCTTCTCTTTGACAGTTATCTGGCTGCTATTCCACTGATTTTGTTCCCTAGGAAGGGGCAGATCCTGTGAGCTTTTATTGGGCCAGAAGTTACTGGAACTTTCCTGGGTGAGTGTCAGGTTCAGAATCAACTGAAAAATTATAATCAATATTTCACTGAATGGCTCTCATAGTAAAAGCGCAAACGTGCTTCCTAACTTGAGATTACACTAACTTGCTTCCTGAGTTTTGGGGAGGATAAGGAGTTTAGTACCTCTGTGGTAACAGCTTTTGAAATAAGAGATCGACCAAGATCAGCTCTCATGTTAATGAAGACTAATGAAACATATGACCTTGATACTCAAATACTTCATTCCTGAGCCTTGGGATGGGTGACAGAAGTAGATTCAGATGATTACTAGTCTTTGTCCTTCTACAGGGCCTATACAGATTCTGATGTAAATGAGAATAGCCTTAGGCCTGCTGGCTTATGCTCTATTTTTTCCTGCCCTTTTAGGCTCTGAAAAATGGAGACTATTCACTCTTTCTTCTAAAGCCCAAGTTTCCTTCTGATACAACATTATCCTTCTGCTAAGTGGTAGCAGATGAGCGAGTCTCCAGCGCTGCACGAACACGAGAGCATTCCTACCTCTTACATAGGCCCCTTCCTAAGGAGCAAGGCTGTCACAGACAACTCAGTCTTTGACAAAGCAATAATAAAAGCCAGGTTTGTGATGCTGGTCCATCAGCAGGTGGTACTGTGTAGTCAGTTTATAATGAACAAAGTGAGAACAATCTCATTTTGAAGGAGAATTTGGAAGAGGAGGTTAGCATCACATCTGACGTGAGCTCGGTGGGCAAAGCTAACTCCTGACACACCAGAATACACACGGAAGGAGAAGGAAGGAAGTCAATGGGTGTGTTAAGATCTGAATAAGAACAGAGCGAAAACTTTCAAAAAAGAAAACAAGAGCGCATGCAAGATATGAGAACCAGGGACTGAGCTTTTATTTCTGAGAGAGGTAGACACAAGACAGGGCTCAGAGCAGCTGCTTTCCAGCACAGAGGGAAGAAGATGCTTCCAGCATGGTCACCTCGTCTCACCAGTCACAGACGAGTGTTTTCAGAGTTTAGACAAGAATGCAGATCAGAGGACTGAGAACAAGCATTCCTTGACTTGTTTCTTTTAAAAGAAATCCGACAGGTCAAATGAGCTAGTTTTGCCCAAGCTCAGTCAAACCTCATTCGTGATGACCTAATATAAGCATCAGCAAGCCAGCTAACAGTCATGGTGCTGGTGGCTGGTGGCTCACAGAGGAGCATTGTGCTTTGTAGGAACCTGCTTGAAGCAATTCCGTAAAAGTGATTTGACGTTATGATGGAAAAATCAATTTTTACAGAATTATTGGGTGTGATCTAATGGCTGTACTGAATAGCCCAAATTCCAACAATAGGTAATGCTTTTAAGCATGTTACCAGGTTTTGTTTCATGCATACATTGCCAAAATAATCCCTTTGCATACATAGAGAGTAGTCAGTGAAACTTCTAGTAAGTACTTATGAAAGACTTCAGGCAAGCAATGTTCTACTTTCTATTCTAAAGAGGTTTGCATTAAGGCCTGCCCCTACCAGCACTAATCAGTATACAAGTCATGATGGCTAATGAGGAAGAAAAATCACTTGGATAGAGAGAAACTAAGCATAAATCAGATTTTTTCACATTAATTTCCTCTAAGAACACACTACAGCAGAGTGTGCTCAAGCCACATGGGATACAGGAGGTTTCATCCCACGTAACTTTTGCTGTAAGGCTTTTGGCAGAGAAAACATTTTGTAAGACCACACTAACAGCCAATACTGTGGCATGAGCCACCACAAAGGAGACAAGCAGGGAGCACTGCTGGAGGACTGAGGACTTCAGGCAGCATATTTTTAAGGATGAGCAACGATAACACCAGTCCAGAGCAGTACGGTTCATGAAGTCCTGCTCCCAGGAGGAAGTAATGCAGAGCTTCACTGCAGCCCCATGTTGTCTCTCTCCTGAGTCATTTCCCTCAGCAATCCAAAGATCATCTGCATGGCAGATGCTACATTGTCTTCAGCCAGCAGAGAAGCCCACAGAGATGGGCTGTGTTGATGCTCACCAATTACTGAGAGCCATTTGATGCCCACACAGTAGCTGTAAGGGGAAGCTGCCTTAGGGCACGGAGAGGTCAGGAGCCCTCTCGTGCATCTCCAAGCAAGGTGGAGCCAAATAAACCCTTGCCATGGTGGTGTAGCAGTACCCAGGGTATCATTAGAAACAACCTGTGTTCAAACTCCCAAGTGTCTGTATCCTTTGCAGGGACTTCTTGGCCTGCTCAGTATTTGATTTGATATTTCAGAACAATTAAAAAAAAATTCTGATCATAAATATAAAATCATTCCTTACAAGTATCTGGAATATCTAGCTTCCTCATGGATTGCTAAGTGAACACACTTATACCCTTTTGAACACCAGGGGATGATGATTTCCTCATTCAGGAATCATATGTGCATTTTCATGGGTCATTAGAGATGGATAGCTCTAAAGGTAGTCTAAATCTTTAAGCTCCCCTGTCTTTTAGCATGGAGGTGGAAAACCAGGAGAAAGACAAAGAGAAAAGAAATAATGAACATTTGCGAGGCCACTAATAAGCTATCGCAGGTCATTAGTTTTATTTCCAATATCAATGTAAATTACAAACTGTTTTGAGAATCAGTTGAATTAGGCATTTACTTCATAATGAGTGCGACTGCAATTTTAAAAAGCTAGTGCAGAGAATGGTAGAGAGTCTATAAAAAACCCAAGTTACATATTGGATTGTGCGTACACATAATGACTGTATTATTCCTAGGGAATTAACTTCTCCCTACCCACCCCCCCTGCAACTTTCCAGACTCTGAATCATTTTCTAATAGGATCTCAACAGGCAATAGTATTAAAAATGTGTTAGATGTTAGCATCTGGGCCAGGAAAAGCATGACAATCTAATATAGAGAATCTAACCGGGGCATTCATCCAAGCCTGCCATCCGTCTTTCCATTCTCTGCGGTCTCTCTCCCACTTCAGGATACAAAGATTGAGCAAGTCCTTGGAATAATGGCATTTAAATGAGGTGAAGCCTACCTGAAGAGGTTTCTTTGCCAGGCAGGTTGCAGGTCCCAGGGAACTGATACCCAAACTAAATCATCTTTCTCACAGTAATGGTAGTTTGAATTGAGAGTCATTCCAGTACACGGAGGCAGACTAAAACCAGCAATCTCATTCCATTAAAGGGAAAAAAAAAAAAAAAAAAAAGAGAGAGAACCCCAAAGCCCCAGATGTCAAGATTTTGATGATTTTCATTCCACAGCAGAACAAAAGTGAAACCTTTCAATGATTATTTTTCAGGAAAAAGAGACAAGATGGAGTAGTGAACTTGCTGGGTGGGTAAGATGAGCAAACTGGAACAGCAACACTGGGAGAATTTGAAACAGGGCCTGACTCCATGTCTCCATATTTGATAGACGATTAAGTGTCAAGACCCTCCTCTAAATTAAACAAATCTCATAGCCTCAATCTAAACAGCAAAACTTAACCTCTTCCAGTTTCTGATAAAATGACTTCTTTAATAGAAACATTTTCAGCTTTTGTTATTATTATTATTTTTTCCCCTCCAATTCTAATCCTTGGGGCTGTAGGGAAAATAAAAAATCTTGCTTTGACCAGCATGAAATTTACTGTCTAGATTTAACATGTCCATTTACCCTCTTCCTATTTATCACAGTACAAGAGTAGAACATGAAAAATACCTGTGTATTTCCAGTTTGCCTACTTTTCCTGAGATATGAGGGTGGTTAAAAATTAATCAGTCAGGCAGCATAGGGTATCATATTTGGATGCCAGTGTGCTCAATTAAAGTCTTACTTCAGTAGTGCAGACTGTCAGGAAAACTGTTAAGAAACTGCAGCTGTCTCTAAAGGTTTAAAAATGCCAAAGGCAATATAAAGAGAGAAGTAAGGAAGAAAAGACATTTTAAAGAAACTATCCTATTCGCTTGTTATAGCTTACCAAGGGAATCTTTGTCTGCAGAGAATGAAAGGAAACAAATTACACTACTATAGTATGCTTCTAGTGGGTTCAGTATGCAACAGTTAAAAATATTCTTTCCCTGTTTGTGGTCATTTTGAATAAACGAGATGAATTCAAGTTTTGACCCAAACTTAAACTGGAGCTTTAGGCTTACAAATATAATTTTTTCCTACTCAAATACGCAGAGTGGGGTAGGAACAATGGGTAAGGTGGGACTTCTTTGGATACTGTGCCCAGTTCCCTTATACTGCAGGTTCATATCACATCATTTTACCACAGTCTGCCAAAACTTTACCTTAAAAGGAGGCTGTGTGCTTCAGTGAATCCTAGAAAAAGCAGCTCATCTCACTGCTCTCTCATTTCAATCCCTGCAGTGCTGCTCACAGGCAGGTTCTGACTTCACTGGAAGTGGCATTTCATAAGGCAGACTCCAACGGGGCTGGCAGCAAGTTGGCTAACAGCCAGCCTGGACGATAGCTTCATCTGACGCTTGCTGAAGTTCTCCCCAGCATAACATCTTCCCTTTCATTTTCAATCTCTTCTTGCCATAACATGGACCAAATGTTGCTTCACTTTATTTGCATTACAGTGGTCGTCAGAATTTCCATCAAACCAGAAAACATGCAAGACACTTCCTGCTGAGAAAGACCTGTGGTCAAAATAGAGAAAAGAGAAGGAGCGGAAAAGAGAGGCAGAAAATAACGAAAGTATTGAGCAAACAGAAAACATATCTTCTGCCTTTCCAGTCCAATCTCAAGTCTACATATTTATCACTATCCCTTCCAGTGAAAGGCCATTGTCCCATTTTTTAATAAAGTCAAAGATGCTGGTTCAGGACTTGCCTGTCTTCACCAAATATTTAGAGAATTTTGTGGTTATCCTACTGTCTAAACCTTTCTTACAATAAGTAGACAAATGTATACTAAAACCGAATGTCTCAAAAACTGCTGCTACTACAGCCCGGTAAAACTACTCTATTAAAAGGGCCAAAATTTACCAACTCTGGTTTCCTGCTTATCCCTATAGATTTGTGCAGAACTGTTCGTGTCAGCCAAGTGTTCTACAGAAATACTTATTTCGTTGAAAAGCCACTTAAGAAGTCAATATAACATCAAGACTTTGTTTCTTTATCTAACGTGGACATTCCACTCACACTCATCAACTCACCCTACATCCTTTGGGGCCAGGAAATCCCTTGCACTCTTACACCTGTAGGGAAATATTATGGAATGTTTGAATTTGGAAGCCATATTTCTTCCAGGTGCTCAATTATTACTTATAATAAGTAATACTTACTACTTATAATTTGAATGCATCTGTTTGGATGACCCCATGAATACACTGGTACTTCTGGCAACCTTGCAGCCACTTCACTTCAGCACCCTGCTTCTAGGTCAAAGTGACAAAAATGCAATTTGACCTGCAATGAAACCTTGCTGCAGTTCTAATGCTTGCAACAAAGTACAGTTCAAACTATTTCAATCTCTGACCAGGCGATTCTAACAAGGACATCAGGACGAGGAATGCTAGCATTTAAAATTAATAAAAATGTAAGTAGCTAAGTTATTGTACAATATTGTCAAAAGTCTCTATAGACACCCAGTGGAGAACAAAGTCAGGCTTGTAATAGGGTGAGGGTACCACGAGATCAGCTCTCAGCCCAGCAGAAGATTTAGAAGTTCCCGTACTGCCTGGCCCACACAGAAGCATCCGCTGACAACATTAATATAGAGCTTGCTTCCTGTAAGCTGTGCGACCATCAAAGCCTAGATGGTCTTTGAATTACCCTGCTGAATGAACCTGCCATGATTTGGGAATCAGATACAGAAGTGCAGTTGTAGTCTTACCACCGATTGAATTATAAACATCTCTCCAAAGTCCTTTCCAGGGTATGTGCTTCCAATCAGGCAGGGAGTGCTCTAAAGACAATATGCATTTAACTGCAGACATTTAGCACCTAGTGAGCGTAAAGACACCTCTCTGTTTCTGGTAGCTCTGCCCACAGAAAGTCATTGCTGTGTTTCATTTAGCACTGATTCAGGAAATGCCTGAGATGGCATGTTTTTTGTTTTTTTTTTTCTTATTATTGCTTTAACCAAGAGACAAAACAAGAGGGAACAAAAGTTAAAGCTGCTGTGATTGAACGGTGTTTATTTTAAAACTAAAGGAAAAAGAAATATTTTCTTCCAAGGTTTGAGTACTTGTAAAGTTCTTATTAAAGTGTATAAAAACACAAGTGAGTGGAAACAGCATCTGCAATGGGTATGTGGGGCTACCCAGATGTTACAGGACTTTCACAGAATTGCTATCTGAATGTGATTATTAAAGCCATGAAGGTACGAGACAGAGCTGTGCTCATTTTTATTACAAGGGAGCCTATGTATAAGCATGTCCATGTATTCTGCTATTGCATATTGCATCCATTATTCACTGCTGGTTTTGACCTATGACTTTGCTTTTGGCCATAAATGTTTACCTCAGACTAATTTGTGAAGAAACTGTTATATAAATTACTTAAATTACTGAGAATCACAGGAAATATCAAACATTTGAGTCTACACTTTGTTTAGAATATTTTCAGGGAAACTAATTTTGGCTTGGAATTCTCATCTGAAATCATTCAGTCTCATAATATTTCATAAGAACATTTACAGAACTGCTTTTAGAAAAAGAAGCCTGAAAAAGAGCAATAGAAATTTCTATTTGGCTTTAATTAAGCATGCTTTGCAGACCCAGAGTTATTAAAATTGTCCACTGCAGATGGACTTGTACTTATATATTGAATCACAGGTTCCCTCAAAGTGAAATATGTCATTGGTAACTTACTCATAACTACTTACTGCCATACCATGGGGCAAGCCAGTCAGTAAGACAAAATCTATTAAAACCGCTTTCTAAAGTTTCCATGCTGGGAGCAAATAGCTTTTTTACTTTTTAGTATTTATTTTTATTTAATGTTTGTTCTGCATAAATACAAATACTGAGATCTTCTCCCCAGGAGAGTCTCAAGGCAAGGGGTGAGGCTCCTTGCAGAACCTCTTAGAAATGTGGTGCCACATTCACACAGCTGTCAGGACGGGCAGGAAAGAGGACTTTGAACACCTCTTGGTATCCTCCTGAACGTAGACTGTCCAGGATTTTGTTTTGTTTTTTTTTTTTTGTTTTTTAATATTGACACTTCAGCCTAGAAAACTAGAACAAAATTCTACGTTAGATTTGTAAAGATGATCTCACTGATCTTACTACTAGCTGTCTATTTTGGGAAGAAAATCTTCATCCTCATGGGTTCTGGAATGGTTATTTATGGGGTTTATCTCCCACCTGAGAAATTGTAGCACAAGAAAGCATTGCTCGATCACATACGTGGTAGATCTGTCTCTTAGACCGCATCTCCAGTTTTTAACTTTCACTGCCAATGTGGAAGACTGAAGATGACAACCATGGGCCTTGTTTGCAGATCCTTCTGCAATTATCTCCTTCACACAGAGAGGTCCTTGCACAGTAAACGCTTATGCAAAGGCACGGATGAGCAACAGAAACAACTACCACACCTCTGCTCCTGGAAAATTTATTTTAAATTTTCCCTTAAAAACCTGGGTGACCCGCACAAATGCAACAAATACCTGCCAGCTTGCATAGAGGAGAAAATAAGAATAAGTGGGTAAGACTGGGATAAGAGCATGGATTAAACAGGCCAAGGCATATAAGGTGTTAAAAGAAAAAAATAAAATAAAATGCTGTGATTGAGGACTGCTCCACAGTAAGGGCCCAAAGGCAGGGCCAGAACAAGTCTGGTCAGTTATTTTAGCAGCAGCAATTTCAGCAGATTGTAGTAGCCAAGAAGTCCTTCAGCCAGGAGAAAGGGTTGGGCAGAGCAAGAGGAGCAATTGCAGATTCGTAAGAAAAAAGGGGCTGCAAGAAAATAGCAAATAGCTCTTAATGAAGGATTTGTAAGAAAAAAGTTCTCTCTCCTTCTGTAACTGGCCTGCTAGTGTGATTTTGGATGTTCATTGTTATGCCCAAGTGCATGTGGAGTGCAATCAGAGGTGAAAAGGAGGAGAGAGGAGGAGTGGGAAGCTGAACAAATGTCCTGTGAAAGGAAAGTCTGGAATAAAAATAGCATGAAAGCCCCATTTGGCCAGCATGGAGCCAGATGTGGCAATGCAGCATGTCTAGAAAAAGTACGTGTCTCAGCTGGTGTTTGTGTGTCCATCTCTGTTTATATTGATGCTATATTACCATTAATACTGCATACTAATGTATTCACAGCACGTGCAGAGGGGATCTCTCCGAGATAAAGTGTGTAGCTGAGTAATTACATTAATTGATCACACACCTTGGCTGCTTCACCACCTCCTCCCTCCTGAATACTTTTTAGCTTTCCAAGCAACCCTTTATGGAAGAAAATCTTAGTGTTTAAGAGGGAGGAAACCAGTAGGGTTCTATAAAAACTGAATAAGGTATTACTGAAAATATCCTGAAACTGTGTTGGCTCCGTTCTTCTTTTCCAGCAGTACAAATCAGTAGAGTCACACTTCTGCTCTACTAAAAGACAACAACATAGATCAGACTCAAGATCTATACTGTGAAATTGTCTCCAACGCTAATCAGGCTTAAATTCTCTTGTAAAGCTATTAATTCTAATTAAGATCTCTAGAGATCCTTAGCACTGGTATCTCACTCATTTATTGATCTAAGACTTAAAAGCAGTTCAGATTTTGTCATCACTATTCATGCTAAGGGGTTACTCTGCAACTTCTCTGTTGGTGACTTCCTTGTTTTTCCAACCCAAATGAACCCTTGGTTGATCTGTTCCCTACAATGAGATGAGGTAAAAAAGGTAATAAGCACATATGCCCCTTACAAAAAGATCCCATCCCAAGCAGAGCAGCCCTTAGGCGTGTGACATCTCAGGGCAGACCCCAGTGCCCTCCATCGCCAAAGGCCATCCTACCAGGTTGGAAGAACCTGAGCAAGAAGCTGAGGCTGGTTCCCCTGGTAAGGAGGATTATAATAATCCTCTCGTGCTTCATCACAGCCAGTCACACACATCCTTCTGTGCCATGACTCTAATTAACAAACCAAACCAACTCTTTCTAAGAATTGAAGGGTTTCGGAACTATAAGCCAACATGCTGAAATCATTTGAAAAAAAAACAAAACCAAACCAGAATAACAATAGATAGCAGTGCTCTGCTTTTACTTTGATGGGGTTGGGGCAATGGGATCCACAAATAATTACCACGTTCCACCAGGACGGATAGATGACGTTTGTGATTTTCAAGAGTCTCTCCTCCCCGGCCCCCTGCTAGCTCTTTTGTGTGGTTGCTGATACTCACAGCTACTTCATGGGACAGGACCTCAAAATAGGTTTTGCTGTTGCTGTCACATCTGCACCGCAGAGACTTCCTGGCTATTAACAACAAAAAGGCAGCTTGTTTCTGGTCGGGTGTCCTCTTATCCCATGGCCTCCCTTCCACATCCATCATGTGGATGAAATTTGAAAATTGCCCTCCATCTCCTCCAGACACAGGCATACCTGCAATGAATAAACAGTTATGCCTATTTATTACCTTCATAAATAACTAACTGCTGCTGAAGGCTTCAGGTTGTTCACAGAATGATTCCATGAATAAGTAGCATTGAGTGAATACATCTACGCACACACACACAGACCCACAATTTTGTTTTACTTTTTCAGGGTGGGCAGGGTTTAAAATCCACTCAATTGACCTAGTTCTTGCCCACATGCAAAATTACCTACCAACTCTTAGATCTGCTTTAGGCAGTCCATACAGGTACTTCATACATTTGATTTTCTTCTGGATCAACGTAAACTCCCCAGAATCCACAGTTTTGCCTGTCCCATTCCCTCACTGACCAATTCAATACTTTGCACTTACAATATATATATATATAAAAGGAAAAAAAAAAAAAAGAGAGAACCATCTTAAGGTATCATTATCACCGCATCTTCTTCATGTGGCATCTTTCCTTTATCCCTTTTTGAAAGATTCCTTTTATCTGCTTTTAATGGATATGAATACAAAGACAGAGAGAGTATGATTCAGCAGTCTGTATTCATGCCAGTCTGACTCATGCCAGTTTTAAAAGAAGTTTAACTCCACCATTCGCTATTTGCTTCAAGGTTGCAGGCCTGAAATCCTATGATCAGAACCAGTCCTCGGAGTAGCCTACTCAGCAAAGCAAGCAAACAAAAGCCCTGGGCTGCTGAAATTCATGTTGTTCAATTATTCTTGTTTTATATCAGCATATGGATATCTATCTATCTCCACTGATTTAATTTATGAATGCATATAGCAGCAGTAGCACAGAGCTAAGCCTATTTTAATCAAAAGCAAATCTAACAGAGAAAGCGATGAGGTATTGAGTGTTGTGTCATGCAGCAGGAAAGGAGAATGAACGGTAAGGATTTTGCATCTGAAATATATTGGTAATATAAAAGTCTTTGCAGCTTGATGGCTCATTCAATTTGTGCATCACTCACCTCACTTTGGAATTTCAGTATCCTTTGGGTACCACATGAAAATACAAATACAACATGAAAACAGGAGGGTTGTTTCAATAGTTGCAGGACAGAATGGCTCCAAGCACTACCCATAATAAATCTTTTAAAAAGATAAGCTTTGAACAGCTGAAAATTCTAAATATTAAACAGTGAGTTTCAAAGCTGATCAAACAGAACCAAGAATGTGTTTGATGCTTGAAAAACCTTGCAAAAAAAAAAAAAAATCAGTACATCCCCACTTTGGCATCGGTTATTTAAAACATTTCTTCTCATTTCTGACTCTGCTTAGACATTAAGGCAGTGAAATTCCCTTCAGTGATGCGATCCTACAGCTAAACCATGCTACTCACCTGCAGTACCACGTGAATAAGACCTGGGTTCAGAGGTTCTAATAAATCAATTTCATACAGATGAATCCTGTCCCTGATACTTTTGATATGCAGAATTTGTACATAGCAAAGGGGAAATCTGGCAGTGAATTTCTGTTGCTCAAGGTGCGATCTTAATGCACAAAGCAAAGTCCTGAGACTAGAAAAATGCATTTGCTTCTGGGAAATATTCTACATGCATGAACATGTTAGGAAGACAGCTTCTCCTGGCGCTGGGTTGTGATCTCTATCGGTGGCCCTTTGTTCAGGAGCAGAAAAAGGGGGGAGTTAGGAGGTAGGGATGGGAGATGGCTTGGGTAAGAGGCCCAGGACCTTCTGATATAATTGCAAAGCAAAGAGGACTAAACTCTGCCTATCTCAAGCTTTGGAAAGCCTGGCACAACAAGCCGAACAATCAAAGGCAAGAGTGGGCTCAAGCATTAAGCAAAAAGAAATCTGAGGTACCAGATAACTCGGGGGCTGATGCTTTTGCTTACACAGCAGAGAACTACACGGGGGAGCAGGGGAATAATCTGTGTTTTACAGGAGTTGCGGTTGTTGCTACATTTGCCAAGTTTTCAGAGTGACTGTGTCAGCTTAGTTTGACTTTTATGGAAACCTGAAGCCTTGTCTGGCTTATGGGAAAAGCTGGCTGGCTCTGCTGTCACCCCTTGGCCTGAAGCAAGGCACATCAGCCAGCTCTCATCTCTTGCTGTGGTGACTGGCACCTCTGCGTTGCTTTCCCCTCCTTCTCTTGCTCCCAGGCTGGCCACAGAGAGCCACCCTGAGGCCCTCCTGTCCCCAGCCGAGGCCCCTACCAGCCCAAACCTCTCACCATCTCCTGCGTATATAACCTGCTCCCACTTCTGCAGAAGCATAGGAAATCCACTGAAGCCATTCCCCAAATAATCCCCCAGGAATCACTTCATCATCTAATAATCTCTTATGACCCATTCAAGTGAAGGAGAGCAGATGACAGAGCATTGCTGTCTGTTTGTTTTAAGGTCTAATTGAAACTGGAGAAGAAAACAGTTGAAATGAAGGTTTTCAAGTACCGGTTGATGGCAGGATCCTCCCTGATGATTCCTAAAAGTTGATTTAATCAGGGCTGACAACCTTCTAAGGAGTGATTCAACTCTTTTTAAGTGATGCAAAATAAGCAGGGGCAAAACTTTCACCATTAATTTGAAACTGAACCCACAGGCTTTATAAGTGTTGACACCTGCTTATGAGAAAATTACACACGGGTGATCAAAATTTCTCTCTGAGAGGCTCTACCTCCACCCGTATGAATTTGGGGATTTTATGTTTGTTAGAAGACACACATACCTGCTCAACAGGCTTCTTGAAGGTCATCCTCAAAACCTTTGTGTATCTCCAGCCCTCAGTGAATTGGGAAGCAGAATTTCGTAAGGGGAGCTCTCACAGCTGCTCCAAGACAGCATCCCTCAAAGCGTCCCTAAGGGTCAAAGACACAAACCAAAACTGCTGCCTGCAGGGCTTTATATTCACCCAGCAGTGGCTAACTACCTGTAATTGCTGTCAGGCTCCTGGTGCCAATGATGATATCTAAGTGACTAAACCTTGCAGCCAGGAGTCGTAGCTGATTTCCTTACCCTGCAGACAATTAACAGCCATTAACTCCGGAGGATCTCAGGAAAATAGGCAAGCTGAAAGGGAGGTTAAGAAAAGTTGCCCTGTGATGTTGGGACTCACCTGTTTCTTATAGGGCATGATGCCCCACCAGTGAGATACAGACCTCAGTTCTTTGAGAGGCAGAAATATACATGAAGGAGCCCCTAGGGTATCATTTCTGCTAGGACAAAAAAACCTGCCACTGCTCCTGCTTGAATGGCAATCGTCCTGAAATCATAGGGTTTTCCTTAAATAAGTGATGATATTAACCCCTCTCAAGAGCTGACTGCACCAAGCCATTGCTCTGACTCTAAACATCCCCTGCAAAAGAACTCTGGTACTAACCAGGAAGGCATCTGTACCCATCCAGCTCCTCCTAGGTAAAAAAACATGTACTCTGCTGGCATCTTGACCCTATGTTCTGCAAAGCCCTACAAGGCACACAAAATATCAGAGCTCTCCCAACACCCAGCCAGCCACAAGCCCAGGATGGAAGCAACCCGATAAACCACACTGAAGCTGCTCTTTCCAAAGGGTTTACAAACACAGATGTCTTGATAAATATGTGCTGTGACTGGCAAAGTTGTTTCATCTGCCTGCAGCATCACCAGATCCAGAATTACTTCCATATTATTTCTCTTACTTGTTAAACCAAGATCTTGAGGGAGGAATAGAAGGGGAGAAGCGGGGGGTGCATAAGAGCCTCTCATGTTAAATCCACCTCATCTGCAAGCATATAAAGCCAGAGAAGTTTGCTGCCTCATGCTGTGAGTCTACGTCTCAGCTTTTGGCAGTGGAACAAAACCCTGGAAGCAGTCTGGAGGCTTTCATATGTTTTGCTGCTTGCTTTGGCTACTGTCGGAGCATCCTAAGCCCCGCGCTGGCTTTATAGAAACATGTTTTGCAAGGCATTTTTCAGAAAACATTAACAATGAAAATATCTACAATGTAGATTCTCCCACCCCCTCCTTAAAAATAAATAAATAAAAAAAAATATTTAACGAGCTGATTTTCAAATTGTTCAGATAAAAACTGCAACCTTATCCGTAAGAAAATCAGAACAAGCTGCTCAAATAGATCCTGTAGACTATCCTCGGTATACCTCATATTTTATTCATAGCAGCACAGATTCTTTTCCGTGTGATTCTGCTAGGACATAAAATGCATTCGGGCTCTGACTCCTACCTAAGGAGGGCCAGAAACCTTCTCAGAGAGCTCCTGCGGTGGCACGCTGCACACTGCGGTCCCCAGGAGCGTGGTGCAGCACCTGAGCAGGCAGAGAGCTGCAGAGCTCACGAGGCAGCAGCAGATGATGATGATGATGGGGCCATGACCCCCCGCTCACTCCGCTCCTGAGGTTAATTTAGCAGCCTGTATTGATTTCTCTGCTGCCTCGGCTAAGCCGCTTCCGGTGTGTTTTGAAGTTATGCAAGCTGAAAAGTTTTATGTTGCTTTCTGGTGCTGCACAGAATACATTTGCTTCCTGCTTGCTTAAGTGCACGTAGTGCAAATGGAGCTGTGCTCAACGGTCCTCAATACCTGACGCAGCAATGCTTTGCTTCTCTCCTGCAATTCAGGGTTAAGAAATGTCTCCAATTCACAGTATTACACTCCCGCTGGAAAGAGTGCTAAGGACAGTGAGACCATGCAGAGCCAGCGGAGAGGGAGGACTTCAATCATGAACCCAACCACAACCCCAGCCATGAGCCTGTTGCTTTGCTTAGCTTTCCTGAGGATAGAAGTGAGGATGCAAACCACAAGTACACTCGCTTTGGAGGCTTCCATCATCGCTAAAATCACTTTACACCTGGAATGACAGGAATGAAATTATCCTGATGGTATTTCTCTGGTAGATGGATCAGAAAGAGCTGTTGAAATCTGCCCACGATTCTAAGCCTGGTTATTCTTAATCTTGCTCATTGCTGCAACTCTGCTAGCTGACTCCACTTTCCCTCGGCTCAAACACTCTCCTAGTGCTGTACAAAGATGTAAAGCATGGCATGGAGGGCAGAAGAGCTCAATTTGATTGTTCAGGGTCTTTGCTCATGGTCTGATTGAAATATGGGGTATTATCTACTTCTTCTTACTTCAGAACAGCCTCAAACCACTGGCTCCCAAATGATCCTCCTTTGAGGTTCCCTGATAGTGCGCTTCAGTAAGTATTTTGCAATCAAAATGAATCTTGGTATTTCTGAAAGACGCCAGATTCATGCCAGCACATCTGTTTAGGCTGAAAGACTGACTCATTTGGGCAAGTCATTGTGCCTCTGTTTCCCCTTTCTAATAAAATAAGGATAAAATTAAACCCTCAGTAGGCTGAAGTTCTCATCCCAGTTCCAATTTTTTCTTTTTTTTTTATGTCCTTCAACATGGGAGAAAGAGAATGTTTGATGCTGTGTTTTTTTCCACTGTCATTCTCATCTGTTGTTCATCACAATGCAGACTGTAGAATTTTTTTGATATTGATATATGTCTTATCTTTCGATGTCAAAAAACAAGCAGAGAAATACTTTGGAATGTGATAAATATAGAAAATATAAGGAGGGAGTGGAATGGAAAAGAGAAAAAAGCTAAACAAAGGACATATTATTAAGAAAAGTGCTAAGAGAACTTATTCCAGCCCTGGATAATGATATGTATTAAATAAAAAGACTTCTGCATGTGGAATACAGTAGGAAAAGCTCCAGAACCTTTTATAATATATCAGTTATTTAGGACAAGGCCTGGAAGATATCACTGAATGAAACAGGTAAGAAACTACTTAAGGGAAAAATAAATGTCAGAGTTTTAATTTAATTAGGTCATGGGCTGATGATGGCCACTGGAACTTCAGTTTTAACCCTCTCTGGAAGGCAGACAGCAAGGGAGAATGGACCAGGTGAATGGTCTCTAAGGAATCCAGCAGAATGAGTGAGCAATGGCATGTGTAAAAAACATGAGGGCAACAACTGCAGGACTCTTTTTTTCCCCTAAACCTGTGGAAGCTGTGGTATGTTTTACGCATTAACCTCTCCATACTATGAGCAGCACCAGGCCAGACAATACTGAGGTGATAGGTCACCGAAGCAATAAAGCAGTCCTTTATTAATGTCTCTGCTCCTAAAAATGCAACCTCAAATTCCTTCCAGATATTCAACTGGTTGGTGGAAGTTTTATTTGTAGCTTAAACCATAGAGCAAACTGCAGCCCTTATGTCCCCCTTAAATCATGCAGCCTCCTTGGAATAACTAAAATTCCCTCTGAGTTGCATTACCCAGAGTTTGTAAATGTCTGGAAGGCATAAACCACTAATGCATGTAATTTTTCTTTTCCCTCCCGCCATTTCTCCAGCTTTCCCACACAGATCGCTGCTTTCTCCCAACCACTTCAAGAATGGGATATATTTCCGTCTCTAAAACCATGCGCTATCTCTCCTGATCCGAGGAGTCAGATTACACTGAGATTTAAAACGTATTTCCTCGCTGAACAAATCAGACATTCATTTTGCCCCTACAAGAAGATATCTGCTTGCAAACCAGGTGTGACTCATAGTGGTCACCTGCAGGTTTTCCTTCAGGGAGAACTCGAAGGCCTCAGATGCAAGTTATTGATCACTGCAGCCTGAGCACAGCTGAGAGCTCACACCACCACGATGCACACGCAGCGCAGGGCAGTGAGCTGTGCTGGAGGTAGAGCTGGGTTATCACGTCTCCTCGGATCACATCCTTGGGCGAGTTCTGCAGGCCCCCGACTGCCCAGCACTGAAGGTTTCCTGCTGCAGGAGACGCGTGAACATCCCGAACCTGCTCAGTAGTTGTGTTCTGCTCCGTATCATTTCTGACAGATTCACTTTGCATGACATCTCAGTGCTGGTTCCCAAGGATATGTTCCACAAGCAGCAGGCTTCTCTTACTTTCAGATACTCTGCATATTCAGCATATTCAGAAAACACTCATTTCTGTAGCTTCTTTACAAAGCAAGGCACTCCAAAACCCCAAAGCCGAGGTGATCTGGGCCACTTCACCTTTAATTTTCTGTCTTTCCAGCTCACTAATATTGTGTGCTCTGTATCAAAAAATTACTTAGTTCTGGGTACTTGGATGAATTTTTTTTAATAAGCTCCACCTGAAGCTCTCTCAAAACCACTTTTACAGTCATATTGCTGAGGGGCTTAGCATGAGCTCAGGCAGAGCATCTTATCCTTGCTTAATGCAAACACCCATACGCCTCAGAGGTGTGTGCATCCAGAACCTCCTCTGTTGGTCATCGCAGCCGTGCTTCCATGAAAGAGATTTTCACCACCAAAATAATGCCACCCTTATCTTTGAATAGCACAGCTATTAATTCTGGTATGAAATACCTGCTGGAAGGAGCAAAGGCAGGAAAAGGCACTCTGCTTCATTACATATTCATAGTGATGGCAATAACAAACGAACAGTTTTCTTATACATCTGTATAACACTCCAGCTGTCTCAGATACTAATTTTTGCAGTCTAAAACACCACATATTCTCTTTTCCAGGTTTAATCTCCAGAAAGCACTGTAACAAGAAATGGACTTGATTTCCCATAGTGTTTACCACTGCAAGGCAGGTGGCTAAAAGGCTGACAGCCTCTTCAAAAGTTAAAAACAAAATAATCATCTAGCTCACATGGGTTGAATTCAGGTAAGGATACAAAAAGCAATGTGCTCTTCAAAACTTTTTGACTATCTATAACTTCTTCCATCTACAAAACTGATTCAGAAACAAAGGGGTTGTTCAGACTGATGCTAGGTGGGACAGACATAAACCATTTTTGTCACTGTCTTCAGAATAAAACAAAGGTGATATTGAAGGTGGATCAGGGAGGAAAGCAAACGTTACCCAAGATTTCTGTTGTTGAATAGTTTGATATAAATGTGTCTCTGTGGATCTTGCAGGAGGTTGTTTCCAGTGTGTTTCTTTGTTCCTGAATCTTTTTACCCATCTTCCTAGGGCCGGTGACCTGTAACCACACACTACAGCTTTTTCTCCTGAACCCTTACAAATGCCTCTGTAGTATTTCGATGTTGCTCACCCTAAAGGCAGGCGCCACGTACAGCAGCACAGCTCCTGCCCGGAATTTCACATGCCTCTGCTGCCCGATAACGAGTGCCCATGTGCCAGCAAGTTTCTGTGCCTGTTTGTTTTCTTACCTGGGACTCATTGCAGCGGATAAACACTGAAGTGGCACAACTTGTTCTGCATGAAGCGATGAATAGGCCTGGACTGGTGTTTGCTAAAAAAAACCCTGCTCCACTCATTTCCTGCTTCCTCCTTCTGTTACAAGGGTTCCTCTCTCCTTAGGCTCTATCTCTCACTCTTCACTATTTTACCAACTCTTGAAAACAACTTAGAATATTTCTCAATGCACCGTACTTCTCTGAACGGCTGATCATCACAACTAATCACTTAATTATGGGGAGCTGGAGCTTCCAAATGAGCTTTTCCAGGTACCCAGCCATCAGCCCCTGCCAGGTTTCCCAGCTGCGCTCAGCTCAGTGGAGCAAATCCAACTGGGTTTGGCAACTCAGCTGCTCCCACCACCTACACACACACACCTACCGGTACGTTATTCGCTGAGCAACTCTTTCTTTTCCCCTCGTCCCACCCGCCACGGTTGCTTGGCCAGGAGGGGAATTTGTAGTTCAGCAGTTCAAAGGAAAGCTCATCCATCCTGCGCTGCAAACCGCGGCTGGGGCACGGCTGCCCTGCCCTGACTTGTCTGGGACGATCGAGGTGCTGCGGCGCTGAGCTCCCGTCTGAAAAGGCACGGGGAAGTCCTCCTGCTGTCCCACCAAGCAGCAACAAGCTTTGCAGAATAAGCCAGCCTTTCTGCTGCCATCTGAAGGAGCTTCTTGCTGTCAGCCAGCTAGGAGTCGGCGCTTGGAAAAATCAAGCGACACAATAGTATCGTGCAAGCTCCGTGGTGCAGATAGATAAATACAGCTCCTGTGAATGAGATATTAAAAAATAAATAAAAGCAAAGCTCTTCAGCATTATAAGCACCTAAAAAATGTAAGGACTTACTTTTCATTTTATTGCTTCTATCACTGCTTTTCTTCTCCTTATGAAATGCTTAGCATTCAGGCAATATTAAAAGCACCTTAACAGTAAGCTTTCAAAAGGACACACAATACTCAATGTGTTTTTTTTCTTTTTTTTTTTTTCATCCTTTGTCTACACGGAGGAAGAAAACTGAATGAAAACACAAGTTAGCATTTCTGGAGAACCAACGAACCAGCCTCCCAGCCACCTTTCTGCAGGAACCAGCTATGGAAATGAGCTCCCTGAGGTCCTGCTGACACTGCCTGCTGATCATGGTGCACAGGGATGATGTGACCTGATAAAGCTGCACTTACTGTTTATAACTAACAGGGTACTTACTGAGCATCTCAGGAGGAAAATGGTGTTTTTCAAAAGAAATCTGTCCTTCTTTCTACCACTTACAAAGCTTGAACCACGTGAGGCAAACTCTCCATTTCAGTTGGTAGGAAGCCAAAATGCTGCTCAAGGAAAAGGGGATACCCTGGTCCCAAAATCCCTTGTACCATTCTCCCCAGGAAGCTCGGATATTATTCTAAGATCGGGGACATCCTGACTGAAAAAAACAGAAGAATGTCAGAGCCCTGCATTCTGCCACCTCACTCACCCTGGCTTTCAAATTGGAAACAAGGGAAGGAGCTAAATAAGCTTCGTTATGAGGCTGTGATACCTGTTTAGATCCCAGTGCTACACTGAAACATTGATGCTCTCTACCCACTACTTCTTTACAAGCCCGTGGGATAAAAAGAGGCCCAGAGACAGTGACAAATCCGACTGAAGCAAGCTTGGTTTTTTTACAGCCTCATCTGACCTCCTGCCTTATCTGTAATTAATACCTGTCAGATACTTTGAGCTTTCCTTTTCTCTTATCTGAACTGAAACACTTGTGGGGCAGCCCCTGGATGCAAGGGGTTGAAATGGTTTCCTAGAAGGATTGAGGCTGGCGAATGGGAGGAATCTAAACCTGCTTATCATTTGGCTTTGGCTGTATTAAACATGTTTGTAGTCCAGAACTTCTTGCAAACTTTAAGATTAATGTAGTTTATTTTGGTCAACAGGCTAAATCTATGCACTTTCGGTTCGGCTCAAGCTGTGATTTTCCGAAGCAAGAGACCAAGTTTCTTCTCAACGGCTTGCTTCAGCAATGACTTGGGCGATAAGTACAACTGTGTAACACGAGAAACTTCGGGGAGCTGTAAGGAAGGGTTTGTGTACCAGACCAGGCTGAGGCAACAGGGTTTTTAGTCAGTGTCAAAATATGACCTGTTTGGCTGGTTTGAGTCCTTTGCATGGCCACAAATTTCCTTCCATGAAGAGTATCAAGGACAAACCGAGATTTTAATTTGTGACAAACAGTTGCACAAAGTAATTTGCTATGGAAAGATCCAAAACAATTCAGCACCAGCCCACTTCTTCAATTTCTTTATTACTACTATCTCTAATTACAGGCATGAAACCCAGGTAATGAGTGGGTTACATTTTCTGCTAAGAAAATGATGTGCATAATTATAGGCACATGTTCGACTGAGATACTGTGGCATCCAGTGCTTCCACAAAGATGATAATTGTCAACCTTTGCACTGTAATTAAGTCTAAATGGGAATCCTAATCGCTTTCCAAATGAGCAAACAGCAAGCCTATCTTGATTGGCTCTGTTGTGGCAATGAATGAAACGGATTTACTCTATGGGTTAATTAAGTTTTATGAAAGCCCATGCCCCCCTCTCCTCAAAACCCACATTGTCAGCAAATATTTGAGCTAATTAGTCCTGTATTGTTTCAGTGCTGTGTGATAGTATTACCTGCATTATCCCATTAAGAGCCCTGTTTTTCTGCAACCTTGATTTCAAATTTCCCCCTTGAAGCAACTACATTGCCTTTGATTCACCTGTTCCTTGGGTTCATGGCCTTCTGTTCCCTTTGAGGCTTATGATTTCAGCAAGACTCATGAACAAAAGAGGACGCTATGCAGTTTGGTGCTCAGCTTTCCTTACAAATGCTCTTTATGCCTAACCGTGACCTAACAGGCTCAGTGTAAGTGATCTCGTCTCACAGGCTTTCTTTTCACTGCTATTCATGTGGGATACTTTTTCCTACAAAACGCCAGTGCAGCCGGCCCAGCAGGACTCTGCTGAGCATGGACCACACGGAGAGGTCCTGAGGGTTGCTGGATTTTGAGTTTCATCCTGGGTAAACTTTCAAACTGCACAAGCCAACCAGAACCAATGTGACTCGCTTTTACCTTCTGTTCCCACATTCAGTACAACATAATCATCCCATAAAGCTAAAGAGATCATTTGAGCTCTCCGCTTGATTTGCTCAGTTCCTACAAAGACAATTGCACTTAACTATGCAGGAGAAGAGTCAGGAAACTCTACCACATCACTGAGCAGTCTGGTCTTCCAAGGAAGACACGTGTGTCCAGGAGACCATAACACAGCTTCAGGTAGTGGCTTCTAGGAGCTAACACAGTGGAAAAAGGGGAAAAATTTGGATATATTCATCACCCAACACCAATCAGCATATATACACCCTTGTCAGTGCAGGTACACCAACTTACTATAGGTGAAGATGCAGTTTGTTTCCCCTCTGCTCTCTCTCCTCTTTCTCACCTCAGTTGTTTGCCTCCCAGAACATATTTGTTCTTCCTTTCATGAAGGACTTGAGCTGCAAAATAAATGCAGAGTAAAATGTTTCCAATGCAGTTGCCCAAACATAATGATTTGTGCAATTTAGTGGAAAAAAATCACAGAGCTGAAAAAATATATGTGTTTCCTGTGGCGAGAGCACCTGAAAGGCAATGAAATTCCATTACCTGAAACAAGCCCATAAACAGCATTACAGAGCAGCCACTTGTCAGTGCTAGATGCTATTTGTGGGAAGCCACTAATTGCAGCTTTCATAAAACGGTTTGACTCCCTTCCAGGCTGATGCACAGTGCATTCCAAGTGGGTGATTTAGAAGCTGCAAAAAGCCAAATGCCCCAGCCACAGGGGAAAGCTGCCACTTTCGGACTCCCCAAGGAAGGCTTCTCAGCTGAGCAAGACGTTGGTCCCTTCTTGTCAACCGCCTTCTGTGCTGTGGATGTCTCCTCCTCCATCACAACCACCACAACAATCAGGGCCCCATGGCAGCAGAAATGGTAGCAGACATCGTAAGGGGAAGCCTCTGTCTCTAGCAAATTCCTAAGATTTACTGTCCTAGGAAAATGAGGACAACGAAGATTGTAATCCATTTGTCTAAAGAGAGACAGCAAATGCCACTCCAGATGCACTTCCCAAGGCTTTGTGGTACTAACAGATGTTATGTGGGACCTACAGGAGACCTCCTCCCTCCTGGAAGAGTATCTGGAGATCTGGAGGCCAGGCAGGGCATCAAGAGCATCCCAAATAGTTTGTGAAGTCTACAGTTAGGCAACAGTAACGGCACAAATGATTCTCATGGCCGTGCAATGATCCTACAGCAGAAGATTTTTCCAGTCTAATGTTTTAGCTAAAGACCTTTCCTCCTATTTACCTTTCTTGCTACATAACATGGTCTCCCTTATAGAAAAAATAAGGAAAATAAAATGTAAGTCAAACTTCTCATCTTCATTCTGAGTCCAAAACACACATGCTTCACTTCTGACCCTAGCATTGCTTCATATTTTGCCCTGTGAGTCTATTCAGATGTCACAATAAGACATGCTTGATTGGCAGGTGGGAAAACTGGCATGCAGCAGTGTGATTCATCAGTCTTTTCAAAGCATACAGAGAAGACAATCTGCTGATGTTTGGATAGTTTGCATGTTCTTATCTCAATGGAACTTGTTCACACAAGCCAGGTTTGATTTTATGTTATCCTAAGCCTTGCCCTATACCTGTCCTAGTAGCTGAAAACAAGTTATTTTAGCCAAAGGCTCCAAAATCCTCACTCTTCTTTTTAAATAAAAATAAACTTATCGGTGAATGTAAAAAAAAAAAAAAAAAAAAAAAAAAAAGAAGAGGGAGAGGGAAAAAAAACAGAACAGTATTTTCAGTGGCTCATGAGCTGGAAAATCAACATTTTTTAATGAGGAAAAAAAAAGATTAAGGCCATGCAGCAGCTGAAAAAGCAAGCACTTATTAAAACAAAATATTTAATGTTCGCAACCATTCAATGGTTGGAAAAGCATGTTCTAATGACCATGTTTAATAATGTTTAGAGCCACCCAGGGCCTTGAAAAGCAACTTCTTACCTAACCTTATAGAGCTGCTGATTTCAATAAATAACATTCATGTCGAACCCACATGTAGAGAATTAGATTCCCTACCAATTCTGGAGAGAAAAGGGTTAAAACACTTTTACTGTGAACTGAGGGAAGTTTGAGACAGGTAAGTGGTGGGAGAAGAGGGAACTTAGTTCCCAGTGGGAACTATCTGGCACCAACGTTGTCCCACTAAGAGCAACTGGAGAACAAACACAGGTTTTCTATTGTCAGGAAAAGAGGCAAGATTGTGCCACTGCCAACATCACCTACATCTTCACAAACTGAAGGCTCTGGAGATGGTCACTGGGGAAAAAAAAAAAAGGCCAGGGGCAGACAAAGATGCATCCCCAAGCATAAAGTATTGTTCAGTTTGAAAATAATGGCTTGTCTTGAGGCAACACCACAGATTTATTCCTAAATTTATCATACTAGCACAGAAGATGATATTTGCTGAAAAATGCTCCTATTTTAGCTGTTTTCTGTCCAGAAATAGGCCATGCATATTGAAAAATTGTATTAATTTTTCTGCATTTAAACCAAAAAGAACAGAGGGTCTAATCCTAGGAGAGCCAAGGTGCTGTGAACCAGCCCTCTGTGCTCTTCAATAGCGTGACCACCTTGAATTTGAAACAGTGCTGCAATTTGTTGGCAATATTTCACACTCCTCTAATTTTCATGTGTAAAATTAGCGCTTGGGGTCACCTCTCCTTGTTGACTGGGGTTCAGGGAGTCGCTCTGAATCCCTCACTGCATCTGGAGCTTTTCCAGAAGCTCAGCACAGTACCTGCAAAGCAATTTGTCTTTGCAAAAATATTTTGCCATTTAAAGCCACTAAGTGGCAGGGAAAAGCAAGTCCTGAAAATATACGTTGTGCTTAGGGCAGGTTCAAAGCTGTATGTGCTTAGGGCTTTAAATGCAGTTCAGTAACCCCTGCTAGGGAAAGCACTTCCCAGGCTGCTGCTAAGAGTACCCTTTTCACCGAGCAGAAACAGGAGAAATCGATGTACGTTAATCAAGGTATCGGATATAAGAGAGATCTATCAACAAATAGAAATAGGACCAGTCTGCCGGCATGGTGCCAGGCATCTGGCCAGGACTTTGTGCAAATAAAGGCACAGTGAGTTACAGCAAAGGCTCCCCGCACAGCGACGAGACAACAATCAACTGCAGGGCTTCAGCTCCTGCCTGCAGAAGTCTGTTGTGCTCATCTGCTCCTTCCTTGGCATTCAGGTTTGCAGTTTTGACCATCTTCTGACCTGGTTGCCCTGTCCTTGCAGCTAGACCAAAATTTGAAGTCATTAAAAAAATTTATCTTCCAATTGCTGACATCACTTACGTGCAACTTCTCCAATTTTTCTGGATACCACGGCATCAATAAACTGGAGTTTCCTCCCCCTTCCTCCCCCTATTTTTTTTTTTAATTTTTTAATTAGAGCTGCAAGTTAGCTGATGTTAAAAGACTGGGCTGGGAGGGCTGCAAATGATGAACATGGGTAAGGTGTTGATTGGTGGGGATCAACCCCCCAAAAAAGTATTCTCAGGGGAGATAGTGTGTGTTTGTGTGTGGAAACAACACCAGCTCGAAGGATTAGAGGTAGCAGTTCAACAGGACATGTCTGTTGCTGCTCCCAGCAGCATTCGAGCATTCTGTAAGAAACTAGAGGTCGCTTCTCGTGGGACTTTTTCCCATTTTCTGCAAACATCCTGACAAAATCCTACAGCTTAGTGTCCCCAGCAGCTCCCACCACCTGCTCCTTCTAGCCTCCAGCCCTGGGTTTGTCCAAGCTCTCACAGATACTGTGCAGATGAGAGCAGCCTACAAGAATCCTGGGGAGGAAGCACATGTCTTTCTGTATATCTAAATGAAAAATGCCCCGGATCCAGTTTCCTCTTCTTAAGACCGTACCAAGCACTCAGAAATGCATGTGCTCTTTTCTCCTGAGGAGCTGCAAGGAACCACCTTAAAGCCCTGTGACAGGTTTGACAACAGCTGCAGCAAGATTAATGTTTTAACTGCATTAGTATCATTATTGGTACTAAGTAGTTTTTCATATATTTGCTCTTCCACAGTGGTACTACAGGATATTTACCCACTGGGAATGCTATACTTTAAACAGTAAAAGGATGTGATTCTTTTCACTCCTATACCATTTTTTTTTTTCACTCATGATTCCCAATTTATTTATTGGGGTTGCTTGTGATTTAAAATAATGCAAACAAAGCAAAACAGAAATTAAACCCCAGACCCGAGGAGTAAGAAGGTTAAATTTCAGCAATGGGGAGGGCAGATAACAAGGAATACACAGCTCCAAAAGACGATCCAGCATGCTCTGAACTTCTCCTGCTCCAAGAAGTTTTAGGGGATGAGAGCTGATGAATAAACACTATAAAACAAGTTGAGAAATGTAGATCTGATATCAGGAGAAGGTAAATACTATAAAGCGAAGCTTGTATAGCTAAGAGAAATGGAAAGAATTAGAGATGGAGAGACGTGGATGTGAAACCTGCACTTGCCTGAAGTTCCAGCAATAGTTAAAAAGGGAGAAGGAGAAATGAATTCTGGTCCTAGTGGGAGATGGCTGGAAAAAAGTAGGATTCACCTTGTCCTGAGGAACAAGCAAATAACCAAAATGAAGTCAGTAATTAATCCGTTTGCTTCTTTAGCATGGGCTCAAATGCAATTTTTAGCACTTGTAGGCATTGTTTCATTGAATCTTTGTTTAATAATTTCTCTAAGAGAAAGAAATAAAAGCTCTGTCTGGAAAACTATGTTGAAATGTTCTTATATTTGGTTAGCTTTCGCCAGCTGAGCTAAGATGCCGAGATAGAGCTTTTCCTGACGAAGCTTCGCTACAAAAAGAACAGAGGGACAGAAACTTGTCAGGAGATGCTCATGACAATGGCTTTGTCCTCAAACTGTCTCAAAGATATTTAGCTCCCAGGGGCATTCACCATCTAAACTTTTGGGGGGAGAGAAAGGGAAATAGGAGAAGGGAATCTTCCAGGAATTTGGCCACAGCTGCTGCTCCAAATTTACTGCCTCACATCTGAAAAAGCCCATGTAAGGCAAGGCAGAACAATTGCTCCTTAAAAAATATTCACCAGGAGCAGCTTGCGGGGCAGCTGTTGGATTGGACACATTTACAACCACATCTCCACAGTCCAAAAGCAATGCGATTGCAGCTTCTGCATCATCAGCCCAGTGTCTAACGTGATGAATGTAAATTGTCTGAAGGAGTTTTGCTGTAGATGCATTTTCTATTGTTCTCATTCAAATTGGGTTAGCAGTGCAGAGGTCAACAAGCCGGAACGTTATGGTGCTAGCTTCTGGTTGCATCCCATTTGGGGCATATTCGTGTTTGTGTCCTGAAAAACAACAACATGCCCCATCTGAAGCATATTCAGGTTTGTGTCCTGATAGTTGACAACTATCCAGCAAAATAAATTGGGCTTTTTAGTATAGGTTTGCTGTCAGCTGAAGATATCAAAGTAGCTCTAGTGAGAATTATTGATTTCAGAAAACTGTTGCTCCTTAAAAAAATGAAGAGTCTTTAAGTTATTGAAAAGTTAAGCTCAAACAGAAACTTTAAAGCCTGGGTTTAGCAGGTGAAGTGGGAAATATCACTTAAAACATCAGGTGAAAGGCTTGCAAATATATGAAAATGGTGCTTTGCTTTGCTGATAAATGCCAAACCATTGTAGTGAAGGGACCAGGCCTTGTGTTGGACAAGGGAGGCCTCCAGATCTGCAAGTATCATTACAGAGCAGCAGAGGTTCACAAGAACATGAGGAGCTAAATCTTCCTTTCTGTTGACAGGACTATTTTTTTCTCCTGCTCTGGGAAATAACCTGGTTTGGGCTCCTTGGAACAGCTGTTTTCTACCATCCTTGTCATCTGTTTTTCAAATTACCTAGATATTAAGTGATTATTTCTGATGATTTCAGCCTGAGAACATCTGGAATCCTTGAAAACTCCCATCACTTCACATTTCCTTTCCACCTTCTTTATATCCTGTCTTCCTCTTGTTGGTCTCAAAATAATTTTTTCCCCCAAAATTCTCATGTTGCTGGACTTTTGTTGCTCTCCTTCTCTTCAGATCTCCTTCACAGTGGTCAAACTCCAGGACCTCGCTTCACAAGGCTATTTTCACTACTGCTGAAGCTGAGGTGTAATCTGAAGGTGAATCGGTGTTTAAGAAAGATGTAGGCCATAGGCCTGAAGAGCTCAGTGATGGAACATTAACCGATAAATGTACAACCTGAAAGATAACATCAAACAGCAGGATGGGGAGCATGAGTGTGGCTATAAGAGTTGGAGAGAACGACTGCTTACATTAAAGAAATGAAACGTGATGTCCCGGTTCACAGTACAATGCACTTTACTGATCTAGGACAACGTGGAATCTCAAGGCTTTAAATGCAGCAAACATATTTTGCTGGTTTTGTAATAAGATAGTGCATATTATTTAAATTACCACTTGCTGCCTGTATTATGCAATATGCATCCTAATTTCAGGTATCCCTCACTATAATTGCACTTGGTTTATCTCTCTCCAAATCACCAAATACGCCTCTGCTCCTCTTGCACCAATCTGAACTGATTCATCGGGGGTTAGCGCTGTGTTCTCATCTGCAGCATGGCAATAAAACAGCACTTGTGATTTCTCATTTGGTTTTCCTATACAGATTCCTCAATGGAGTTCAGCAGGGACTCAAAAGTTTTATTTGTCTGCCTTCAGGTCATCTGCGGTGATTGCTTACTCTGTAAAGGTTACAGCTGTCAGCACCACGCTGCTTTGATGTACGAAGACTGTCACTGAGAACAGCACAAGTGGGCAGCACATAGATGTCCTCAGCCTCTCCTGCTGTCACAACATCACATCCTCATGATATCACTAAGGTTTAGAGGGACCTTATCTTGCAAGTCTTTCTCCCTGTGAACAAACAGTGATGGATTTTGTGGCCTGGACTGTCACCTACAACGTGAAGGAGCAGAAGGATGTGTGGTCTCCACCTGATCATGTCACACAACAGCCTCAGTGTTACAGGGCTGGGTCCAACACACGTGTGCAGATGATGAGTTGTGGGTCTGCTGAGAAATGTGCTGTTTTTTAATTCATCTGAGCATGAGTAAGAGAGGAAGATGTGGGAGAAGTGCAGGGTCCTCACCATGCTGTGCCCAAGGAAGCTGACCCTACCTGGAGTCATCAGTAGCAGACAATAGAGACATAAAGCTGCAATGGTTTGGGGGGTCTGAGGTGAGATCTCTATGTAGCAGATGTACTAACTTGCTTGAAGTGAAATTTAGCACCTGTAGCACGTTGTTGCACCATAGTTTGCCAAACTCCTTAATGAAAATATCCCTGGTTAGCAGTCTGAGGATGACCTTTTACCTGGGATCACTGTGGCTTATTGGCTCATAATCAACTAAAATGAAATAGTAGCAGAGTTCAGCAAGAAACATAGACTGGAGAAGGACTTTTAGAGGTATTCGTCTACCCGATTGATCTAGATTGCACTAGATTGCTGAGCTTGGGAAATAAATCTAGGACTGAAGTTGTGCTGCTTTTAAAAGCTACCTGACACCAATGCTGCTGAATTGGCACCACTGAGGTCATTGAATGATGGGTTGAATTTTTGTCCCACCTGGATTTTGAACACTCAGCAGCTCCCAGGCACCACCGCCCTTCCTCACAAGTACATCCATCATGACTGGCACTGACTGATTAGCCAAGGAGTGACTGGACATGAACTAATGAGCAGCACTCGGCTAAGGCAGGCGCATGCTAAAAGGGCAGCATAATGGGAGCTTTCATACACAGGATGCATCTGTGCAGGAGACTTTGTCCGGACACAGCTTTGCAAACTCACAAACCTCTAATCTCTTCGATATGCAGAGCATTGTACAGAAACTAAAGGAGCGCAGGCAATATCCTTGCCCTGCTGTGTGGTCTTCCCCATGGCCTGGGAAGCCAAAACTACTGCAGCAGCCAAACTAGTGCAGAGGTGTCCAACCCCCTCACACCTATGAAGGGGAGGAACAAGGGCATACAGTGAATGGTAGGAAAGTATCTAGGCATAATCTTTTCCCAAAGACAGTTTAAGATTAAGAGACAACAAGTACATGGAGACAGCCTCCAGGCTCACGGGGGGAAACGAGGCCTACAGGACACCCACCAGCCTCTCGAGACCAAGACCAGACCTCCAGCATGCTTGTGTGTGTCTGGAAGGGCACGTCCTTCCCACAGCGTAAGGCAGCTGATACCTGACAAGCCTGGCACTGTTTCCCCGCAGCTACACCCCAGGACCGAGGTCCCAGTTACTGTTCCCAGACTTATTCCAGCCTTGCCTCTCTCCTCCTTCTCTGTTGTCTTCTCTCCTCTCTTCCAGGTCTTTGGACCTTCATCCAGTCTTCTGCTACTGCTTCTTGTTTAGACCTTCACGTCTGAAAAAGCCTTAGTTTCTTCTGTTCCCAGCTTCAATATCTTGTTCCCATCTCAAGTCTATATCCCAAGCTGGTTGTATTAGCATAACATCTGTTTCCCTTATATGAAGTTCCCAAATCCAGAACTTTCCACCAGCATTAACTTGCATACTCCTTAGCAGCTTCTGCACCGTTCTCCATATGCCTACATTCATGGATCAACAATCTCCACATGCTATGGTGGAAGTCTCCCTGTTCAAAAGTCTCTCTAAACTAGAGTCATCCAGAAACCTCAGAAGTGGCCAGCTTTATCTGTGAAAGGCAAAATTTGCCGTCTTCACAAGATGCTCTCCAGAATATTTTAACACCCTGGAGTCTGCAGCAACTGTTTCCTATTTGCAGCATCTTCTTTTCCCTATGACACGTGTGACCAAAACCCTGATGTAAATACTGTGGAATTGCATATCTTCGTGCGTACACACTGTCACATTCTCTTTTGAAGATAACTGACAGCATACTGGATGCAAAGAACAGCTGGAAGTGGGGAAGCAAGAGGGAGATCAGATGAAACTGTGAGTAAATACCAAAGGGATTGGGTAGTGTGGGTATTAGCTGAGAGATTCCTAGAAAACAACACTAAAATTAGAGCCACTATGCTTTAAAAATTATTCACTTGCCCATCTAGACTCAATTATCATTTGGCAAATAATTGCTTGGGCAAATGAGGATATAATGAAGGCAGGTTTGACAGTTATTTTCTTCCTGGAAAGGTGCATTTCACACCTATCAAATACTTAATTAATTCTCTCCTGCCCTTAGGAATCCACCACAGGGTTTCTCTTCCCAGAGTTTCAGCCTAGGAGAGGCAGTCCCACAGAGCGGGTTGCAGCCCAGATCTTCCACAGTGCAACATCTGGCAGCAGAATGGTAATTGATGTCGTATAAAAAAATAGGTCATCTGTATGCTATTTTCCACCCTCCTCAGGAGGGAACCTTTTAATTGGCTGATAATATCCCCCCCTTTAGTCTGTCCTCTGAGAGATTATATAAATCAGGCATCTAAAAGGTCAAGGGATTCCCAAAGGAGGCTCTATAAAGAACAGAAAGTTTATGCCGCAGCCATCTTACCGCCTCCCCCCAAGACACGCAGAGGAAACAGAGTCCCAAATCCACCCCTCGCTAGGCTGTGAAGTCCCCATTGAGAAAACCTCCCGCTAATGAGCAGTTGCTCCTGTCTCACCAGGAAAACCCCACTGAGCAGCACCAGCCAGCCACCAGTTTCAGCTGTGGGTTTGCAGAGGGGGAGAGCATGGTGACCTCTCCTGTTCCTGCAGTGAGAGCCGATGGCATCTGTGCACAGTGGGTTTGGAGGGAGACTGTTTGGACACCCTATATGCTGCTGAGAAACTGTGGGGTGCCAACCAGTCACTCAAAGGCACGTGGACTTTAGCTGATAGCCACGCAATAGGAAGGATAAGGTGGATGGAGGAAAGAAAGGGGAGAAGGGAAAAGAGCATTTGTAACCGTGATGCTGCACCCCCTGCCATGGGACTCTAGCCTCGGAACAGAAAGCAAGCCGATATCCAGCCCCAGGGACCAGATTATGTCACTAACTCAAATTAGCATGAGGATGAGTTACAGATTAAAATTTACCAAGATACAAAAACCCAAGGCCTGGATAAAATCGCTTTGCAACCATCTGCATCACCCCGTGTGAGACCATAGTGGGTTAATGACAGAACCCAGAAGTCAGATCAATTCACAGTCTTCAGCTTCAAAAGGGAAATCAAACAAGAAAGAAAGAAAGAAAAAGAGCATCTATTTGCCTTCATTTCCTGCATTGATGAAGTTGCCTCCAATACTTGCAATTACTCTCTTCTTGAGAAAGGAATTAATTAGCATCATAATATAGCTTCAAAGTTCCAAGAAGAATAAAGGGATCTGGCACAATGCGGGATTCCTGGCATGGAAATCAGGCCCTCATCTAAACAGCAGGGGTGATTGTACAGGCATATTAGCGTGAAACAGGGGGATGCACTTCTATTTGCTGCTGGAAGAATTCTGATGAATAAATCAAAAACCCTATCATGTCTAGAGGCACGAGGAAGGCAGCTAATATTCAAGGAGGATCGGTAAGTGCTGCGTGTTAGGGGCTAGGTCCAGTTCCACGGAAAGCAATGGGAATGTTGTCACCGGGTTTGGAGGGAACACAGATCAGCCACCAGGCCTGTGCTTCAGCTGGGAATATCCCACATTCTCCTGAGCACTAATTCAGTAGCCTCCATCCAAGAAGGGCATCACTGCAAAAGCCAACATATATTGAAAGCATCTCGCTTCTGAGCAATGGAACGAAGTCCAGCATGTTTCAAGTTAGGCAGAGATTGTTCATTTGTATCCTCAGACAATTCTAGCTACCAGCACTACCACTAAAACAGTGGTCTTTACGCCACATTTACCAAGGCAACTTGATAACGTATCTACACTCTGTAGACACACAATAAAATTGAAAAAGGCACCTCCGTATCAGACAACGCAGGCGGGAGAAATGAAAGATGGTGTAACAACAGATGAAGGCACTCCATCACCGATCTGCTTCTTGCAAAATCTGGAAGAGTAATAAAGCGACCGGCAGCAGAAGTCACAATGTGCCACACATCTAAATGCCACCATAGCAGTAGGAGCGTGTTGTAAATCACGGCAAAAGATGACTCGGAGGTGGTATCTGAAGGACAAATGGCCATTGCTTCATCGGCCACTGACACACAGGCAAGCTATGGCGGGCTGTGTCACCCAGAAAATGATGAGCCGGATAATGCCAAACCTGAAATATAAAGCCTCACAGTCCTGCTTGATGCGAATGGAAAAGCGTAAAATAAAGGAGGTGTTGGTAACAAAGAATGGTTTTATGCATTCTCTAAAAACAATGACTGGCATCTGTCAGTGCCTCTCACGCTCTTCCTTGAAAGCTGCTACTGACATTAAACAAGAGTGTCGATGATTCTTGTCTCGTACTCGATAGCAAGGAGGATGAAAACAAAAGAGGTGACTTGAAATGCAATTACGTTTTGCATTTGAGGGTGAGTGGGCAAGTGCAAGCAGTTCCTGAGCTTCAGACGGAGATGGCTGAACTTGTTATCTTCAATCTGTTTACAGAGGAGTAATTGAAAGTAACGATGTCTATCAGGCCAAGCGTAACAGTTTGTTCATGCTTTCCTGCCCTTTCAACACAGATGAAAGGATGGCAGGAGTGATAAAGGACTGGGAACCACAAGGTGTGAAACCTATCTGATCAGTACCAGGGCACGTGGTGGTGGCCACCACAGTGATGCTATTTTTACAGCTTGCAAACTATTTTGGTTTGTGTAACCATTACAAAACTGTTCCTGGCCACGGGAGCACGTGCTCAACCACTGTGGGATTTGGGCTGGATTTTGGGTAGGTCACTGCAGCCATATCTTAAAAACAGCTGTAGGAGCACAGCTCCCCAACCCACCTGCCCTGCTTACGTCATCTGCTCCATTTTGTAGTTTCATACATTGCTTTCTTAGTGCTGTAGCAGAAAATATTAGGCACTTTCAAGCAAAAATTGGTAGTGAATGAAACAAGCACATTCTTCCCCCTTTTCAGAGCAGGACCCACTGGGCAGATTTCCTATGGTATGCTGCAGACTTCCAGAGTGAGCCCTGTGATGATCAGTCCTGCAAAAATATGTGTTGAGACAGCAACTGTAATAGACACTTGTAAAAATATAGCTTGAAAAAGAATATTTCTGGGATATGATTTTTTTTCCAGGGTCAGAAACTTTCCTCAGAAGATCCCTTGCAACAACTATAGACATACAGCGTAAAGTGTAAGAAGTACAGTGGAAGAAAGTGAGCTGCAGGTAAGCCCAGTACTGCAGGAAGGAAAAATATTCCTATTCCTATGGTGTTTCCTTCTGCCCCATGTGTATAAATTGTTCAGACCAAAACGTATCACTGAGAAGTAATGGGTAAAAAAAAAAATACTTAGTATTCTCCTAGTTTAGCAGTTCTCTGCAAGTCAAGGGCAACATTTTGGGTGATGAAATTAGCTTGAAAGTCACGGCAAGGCTGTGTGTTAAGTCAGAGCTGTTGTGTGTACGTGGGAACAGTACGGCGCTTGCAGGGCAGCCTCAGCAGCAGCCAAGTAGAAAAATGAAATCATGCCTTCTAACCTAATGCAAAGTGCCAGCCGTGTAATAGGGAAGCAGGTGAACATTAAGAAAGAGCTGGCAAGGAGAGGGTAAAATTATTGCTCTAGGTGCAGGCTGTTGAATATCACAGCAGGCATTTGCTCGGTGCTATGATTACTTGGGAACATCACTCAACGGCAAATCTAGAAAGTAGCATAGAATATTGGAAGAAATAAGGGAAATTAGGCAATTCTATACACCCACCATATTTAGAAGATCAAAGTCAGGCATGGGAAACTGCAGCCCAGATTGCCACTCACTACACTATTTAATCCATTGCTAAAAGAGTATTTCAAAGGTTATTTATTACTTGGAAGAAACAAACAACTGGCACAAGAGGAGAAGGGTTCACAGTGGTCCTTGTCCTAAAGAAATAAAACCAAGAGTTTATAAGAAAAAATAGAGGTATATGAAATTGGGACTGAGCTCCAAAGATTCCCTGCTCTTTGGGATGATCTTATTATCAGATTTGATTCTGGGCTGTGCTGGGCAGGAAAAGGATTTACAGTGAAAAATGCAACAGAGCAGAAAACACCACCCTATTTCTCAGCCTTGTAAGTAAAATTTGCTAGAGTTTGCTTAACAATTCAGACATTCCCTACGTGCACGTATGTAAAACAAACCCCACCAGCCATGCTCCCCCTAAATCCCATTTATTCATTTTCATGCTCTTTTGTCCTTGGCACTCCAGCTGGCACCAGCACAGCCGGGGGATGCAGTGGAGAGAATTCCCTGTGCCTCAGCAGCTCTGGAGCAAGGGCAACAAGAAATCTCAGTAGGAAGCCTGCACAGCAGAGATTTTTTTCAGCCCTTTTAGAAGGCACAGTGTGACCAAAGAATGAAGATAAATCTCCAAATGTCCTTTGGAGTGAGTTCTTGCAGCCAGAGGTTGTTGTATACAACAAAGCTGAAGATTTCCCATCACAAATAAAAACTTGCACACATACCCTTTCTCTCCTCTCCTTTCCATGACCAAGAAGCAGCTACAGCTATTGGGTTGCATTCCCTGCTCAGTTACTGGCATGGATGATTGTGCTGCACTGGATTGCCCCGCGGTTTGGAGAAGAAGTGGTAATGAATTGAACCCCTGGAGTTTTAACTGATTTAAAATAAAACATTTAAAAAATGCATGGATGAATGTGACTCCTTGTGCCCTAATAAACAAACAATATAAAATGCTGCCAAATCCACTACAGGCTTGAATCTGGGGCTGAGATTTGTGGGCAGTGAGAACCCAAAATCCAAGCCCGTTCCTGGCTCCCTCCCAAGCGAGTCCGAGGAGTTTCACACCCTGCATTTTGCTGCTGCTTATACAGGACCCGAAGCTAAGAAACATCCTCACAGTAACTTTGGTTTCCCTCTTGCTCTGATGGCCAGGGAATGGCAGAACAGAGCACAGAGAGCTGTTTGTCTTTTGCGACCTGTCCTCAGCTCCACAGATCAATCTATGAAATTAAATTCAAGGCGTGAATGGCCCCGCTGCCCAACCTCTCCAGGATCAATTTAGCCCACACTGTCTGTGCCCCTCACAATATTTATGCCAAAGAGCATTTTAAAAAAGAATAAGAAAAGAAAAAAAGAAAAAAGCTGTTTCTTCAGTACGCTCTGACATTCATCAAGGAAGAACTGAAGGCAAGGAGGGGAGGGGGAAGGCAGGAGGAGAGCAGTCGGTTCCCAGAACGAAAAGCACAGACATGCGTGTCGAACGGTTTTGTCTGGAGCAGTGGGACCAGGTGGTGGGAGGACGCTGCAGTTAGGAAAATCCTCAGCTTTCCTGCCTAGCAGAAGTGCCTGCATAATTGCAATTTCATTGTGCCATGCTGGTCCCCCTGAAAGCTTTGCCAAGGCAAACCCCTCCTTCGGAGGTTAAATTACTTAGCACGGCAGGAACAAAGAGCAGAAAATCCGGTTCAAAGGTACCTCCTGGAGGATATTTTGATGTAGAGGAGTCAATCAGTAGGGAAATCGGCATAAAGAAAGCCTTTGCCCAAATTTGTGTCGTGGTTTAGATGCTAATCTCGCACAGGAGGGATTACGCTGATAATCTGAGCAGGCAGGTCCCCAGTGGTTGTGGGGCTCTGCCCTGCTGGAGCCACTGGAAGCTGCACACAAACTTGGGGTGAGGATTTGTGTTCATTCCCAAAATAATGACAGGCTATCGACTTTTGCAGGACTTACTCTAAACTCACATCTCTGAACCAACATTCACCAGGATGCCCAACAAAGAGCTACTCTCTCATTGCTCACTTACCCACCCACCCACCACTCTTCCACTATTTTTTACCAGGGAGAAGAAACGTCAAAAGCCGCTTTTCTTTCTCCAGCCCAGGCGCTGAGCAGATTCACTCATTAGCTTGGTGGCACTGTTATCTGTCTTTTCTCTCTTGCCCTCCATTTGCTGTCTGGGATATTACAATTCACTCTGCTCTTTCAGCCACTTCCCCTTTGTTCACCTCGCTTTTGTATTTCCCTTTCTGCAAATACTCCAGCAAATGAGCTCACTGGCAGGAACAAAGGCATTTAAGGCTAATGGTGCTACCCCTGCAGGAAAATGTTTTTCAAATTTATCATTGTGTAGAGAGCTAGTAAATATTTCACAGCCTAATTTTATTTTATTTTATTTGCTGATACAAGTCATCCAAAACATTTCAGAAGTTTAAGAAGATTACTGTGAAATTGTCTCGGTAGAAAAATGGTTAGTGGCAGGGGCAATAACAATGTTTGTCTTTCACTATTAGAGAATGAAATGCTCTTGGCTTTCAACAGCACTCAATTTTATATTTACTTCAGTTTTATACATCAGGTCTTTTAAAGCCTCAGAAATTAAACAAACATTAGTTTGGTGTAAAATAATCTCCCTTTTTTTTTTTAAATCTGATTTTCCTTTTTCTTAAATAATGCAAAAATTATTTCCAGTTGAAAGGAGTTATTCTTCCTATTCTCATAACAGTTATGTGCCATTAATGGCTTATAACAGCTACGTTTAGCCAATGAGCTAATAGAAATAAACCATGTGATTGGCAAAGACAACTCTAATTAGAAAGACTTCCAACAAATTGACCACAGATGAAGATAAAGGACAGGATAAGTAAAAGTGCTATATAAATTACTTGCCATGAATTATCTGCCAGCTCAAGCAAACTGACAATAATAGACCCAGGCAGCATATTCTGTCACCTTTCATTTCAGGTCCTGATTTTCCAGTGAAATCAGCAGCAAAAATCCTGCTCTGCTCACTCCAGGAAGGTACGAGGAATTTAACTTCTGGAGGGACACTCTGTGGCAGAGGCAGCTTTTGTTTGTCCATGTGCAATTGCTCTCTCCTTGCCTTGTACCTGCACTCCTGAGTATTTTTTGTGACCCACAGAGGGGCTGGCTTTGAATCCTGAGCACAAAGGACAGCAGCAGGTACATAGTCAGGGCTGCAGGTGGGAGAGGTGAGAGCACCATCTCCAGAGACACTGGCTGGAGAGCAAGGAAAGGGGAACATTTCACCATGGACCTATGTGGCACGCAGCTGGGGTAGTTGCTCCAAAATAATCCACCTGGTAGAAACATCTCTCCCATTTAACCCAGAATGTGTGGCGTGGGTTTTCCTCCTGTCTCCCTATGGACAGCTCCATCCAAGCACAGAGATGTGCAGGTGGGGAGTTTGTGCCTGGGCTGGGAAGGGGCAGTACCCCCTTGGGTCCCCATAGGCACCCCTGAATTTGGCCTCCCATCACCAGCTACTAGTATCTACTAACGGCCTGGGGATTTTGGAAAGTACTTCATCAATTTCCAATAGAGCACATTAAAAAAAAAATAAAAAATAATCTTAAAACCATCAGAAGCCAATATTCAGGATGACTGGTATTGATGTGTCCATCCACGGAGACAAAGGCCTCGCAGACTGCTCTCAGCTGAAAGCAGGGCTGATGTGCAGGAAAAGAGAGAAAAAGAGCCTTACGGACAGCTTCCAAGTCTTGGGTTTTCATGATGCCAAGAACATTTTCTGCACTGGACAGGGGTGTGTACAGCATGTTAAACAAGGCCTCATAACAGCTATTTGCAGGGATTGTATCAGACGGCATGATAAATCATTTCAAATAAAGGTATGGGATGATATCCAGAGCCTTCAAGCTTCAATCTAATTATGCGTCTGGGAGCAGCACTGAGCTGCTGGAGGAGCAAGAGCTGTGTACAGATCCAGGGTGCTGTGCCCAGCACCTCCACTTAGGGCACACCCAGGCCTGGGGGCAGGATGGAGGTGGGCAGTAGAACTGGTGGTGGTCTCAGTGGAGGGGAAGGACTGGGGTAAGCACGCTACCTACCACTGAATCAGCGTGCAGGGGAACAAAAATCACCTTGTAATAAGGTTACAGCACGAGGAAGCTTGTATTTCTTCTGGTGACACGTCAAGGCCCATGACATCATGCCTTGGTGTCGTGGCCCCGCATCATTTCACTGTGAGGTAATGGGGTCAGCCCCAGAGTAAGGGCCCTCTCAATCACGTGGCGGGTGTCAGGGGCTGTTTCTGATGGGATGACAGCCACCGGGAGAAGGTGCCACTCACAGCCTCCAGGATCCGGCTGTCATGCAGCTGCAGATCTCAGGGAAGGGGGGATAAAAAAAAAAATCGACATCCAGGTGTTTGTAGTTTGTCCTTGCTTGGAGGCAACCAGATGCTTTAGCAGTTCAGAAGGAGAAGAGGAGGGGGGAAGGGGAATAATAAGAAATACCCTCTGGTTTCCATAAGGAGACAGACAGAAACTAGAGAGTCCATTAGATGTTAATAAATTATCCTGCAATATGCCAGGCAGGCGAGGCCAGCTCCTTACTCCGCAGTTGGCAGCTGTAGGTAGAGATGCTGGTTTATGCACATCTGGCACACAAACTGCAATGTTTTGCAATAACGTGCCAGACTACGTGGTGCTCTCCCCGGCTGCACCAAATGTTTCCTGAAGGTCCACCACCAACAGCACTATGATTTAAGACCAGGATGAATATGTGACCTTCAAGGCTAGTTAAAGCACCAAAATAATTTGCCAGAGGAGGCTATGGAACCGTCACTGGCAATTTTTAACAGCAGCTTTGACATCTTTCTTGCAACCAGAGAGATAGAGAAATTAACCTTGCAAAGTCCTTTCCAAGATGGGTTTTAATGTTTTGTGGTTCAGGGAAGCAGCATTGAGAGCTCTGGGCCCTGCTCTGCATGTTTGCTGCTACCTGACCAGGAAAAAAAAAGAAAAAACAGAAGAAAGTAAAACATCAGAATGCCCTTTACCCTTGGTTTATTTCTCTGAACCTTGGTCTATTAAAAGGCCTTCAAGTCTCTATTTTTAGAGATAGCTGTTGCTCATGATCAGAACATCTCTCCAGGCTTCTAAGCCAGAAGACAAAGTGCAAGCCAACTCGTGTTATTTTTTAGCCATCTCAGAACTTTTAAGTCGACCTCCTGAGCTTTGCAGGGTGGATGTATGAGGTTTGAAAGTCTGGCAGAAATTAAATGGTGCCGACTCAGAGCCTGATTGTTCAGGCACAAAATAAGCCCCAGAAGGGTGCTGAGCATCCTCACCCCTGGTCTACCTCACTCAGTTCTGGGGCGTGCTTTGTGCCTAGGTGTGCCCAGAGCCTCACAGGACTGTGTTAGCAGTGCACAGGTTACACCATTTACCCAAATGAAGATAATGACATGACAAGCAAAATCAATTTTCATATGGTCTCTAAGCTGAGATTTGTTTCCAGAGGTTAAAGACACAGGGTAATACCCTTCAATGAAGCTAAACAATTTATAGCAGCTGAGGATCTATCCTTCAGAGCTTAACTTCTAAGAGCAGGGAGAAATTAATTTCTGATTCCACTGCATGTTCAGCCAGGCTTAAAGTAAATGGGGATTATTATTCTTTTCAGGTGAAAGCAGATTATAACAATAAATATACAATGTAGGTTTAAAAGAAAGACTCCAGGGAGACAGCTGGATTCAGAAAGAAATTAGTCAGAAAGCAACTTCTGAAAGCATTGAATATTCTTTGCCATTTCCCAATCGATTCTTAACTCAGAAAGCAAGAAAACAGCCGACACATCTAATAGCTGCTGTTGGTAGCACAGTCTGCCCAGCAGCATGATTTGTTAGACTTGCTTGAGTTCCTGGCAGCCACTGCAGATGAATCAGTGGTTTCTTTTTAACATCTTCTGTGATAATAGCAGCGAGTAAAAGTGCTGCTTTCCTGAAATTCAGCTTTTCAGGATTCTGTCCTCCTTGGTAAAACGAGCATTTAGATTCAAGATCTGAGAAGTCTCTAATGTAGACAGCATGTCCTAAAAATACCTGCACGGCAGATCAATTTTCCACCTTGCCAACAATTTTTTTCTCCATTGCTATTTCCAGCTGATATCAGTGCCACGTTCTCAAGCACTTGGCCAGATGAATAATGCCATTTCATTACTAAGGTCCCTGCAGTTATAAGTCCCTGGTCTCCTTTCTCAAAGCACGTGCAGCACAGCTGCAAAGGCTGACCCCAGGGATGGAGAGGACCTGGATCACACCGGGAAGTGCCCCCCTTCAGCTCCACTGGTCTATTTCCAACCCAAGCCCTGCTTTCTCCCCCACCTAAGATGGGTGGGCCTTCCTATTCAAAAGTGTTATCACTCCGGGAAAATAAGCAAATAAATAAAAGACTTTGCGTGAGACTACTGCTCACCAGCCGTCTTTATATCAACCAGCCTTCCTGGCATAATGCTCTTGTTAATTAAAAGCTGCACCGTTGGGGCCATTAAGGAAAATCACAGGGCAGCACCCGAAATCTTGGCCTGGGCCCACTCCTAGTGAACACTCCCACCACCCATCTCTTGGGCAGGGGTTTAGATCAATCTGAACAATCCAGTCCTCGATGATTCCTCAGTGCCTAATGAAGTTCGGCAAAGAAAAAGATGAATGGATAAAAAAAATGAAACGAAACCCTTGCCAGTGAACAGGGGAGTTTTTCTCAGTCTCCGCATTAGGAGACAAAAGACTCTCACATGCCTGGCTCAGCTTGATGCTATTGACAGCCGAAGCTTTGCAGCAGATTTCTCTCAGCAGGAATTCCTGTCCCTGAAGTGTGCTTTATCCCCTCTAAACAGCAAACAACAACACAAGTTAGTGGAGGAGCCGCTTCAGCTCTTGAAAATACAAATGGTGACTACAGGCTTTACCTTCAGCCTCCACATAAACACCAGCCAATTCCTGCACAAACAAGCCATCTGATTAGGAAGAAAAAAAAAAAAAAAGCAGCAAAACACTAAACACAGCTTTCTTTTCACTCTTTCAGCACTCAGCCAGGCACAGGAATGGATGTTTCCCTTGGGCAGGGTAAGGAGGGTTGAATTAGTGCTTTACAAACAGGTGAAGCACATATCCAAGCCTGTAGCTTCTCAGGTTAAGGGTAAAAAGGTTGTTAATTTAATATTATATATCCCCAGCATTGCTCATGGGTAAGCAGAACTGACTGAGCATGTGCATAAAAGCAGAAGATAACTTGTTTTGCCTTTTGAAATACCTCAGTGTTTAGCACTTTCTGCACGGCTTACTACAACAAAGAATCAATAATATTTTCTTGTCTTGATGTTTTATTTATTTTAGTACTGAAAAATAACGACACGGGCCATTTTGAAATTCAAGGGATGGACAAGTCTCTTCTGATTCTTTCTTCAGACACTGAATCTCACCCACTTTTGAGGCCTCTCAAATATTATCATGGTCTTCCCTAGTTCTCATGATAAAGACATGCAAGGTGCTGCCTCTCTGACTCTCATCAGTCCTTCATGGAGACAAAGACTCACACAGAATATCTTTCCATACGTTATCTCCACTTTTAAAACTGAAAATAAAAACCATGGATTTTGTGGCATTCGTCCCCCAAGATAATTATACTTCCCCTTCCTTCCTGCTTTACAGCTGGGGATGAAAGCCTTTGGCATGCTGAACCCAGCCTGATGCCACTGACAGCTGAACCCTTGATTAGCCCCAACTGACATGAGACAAATTTTGGCTTCTCTATACGGTCATTCCGGCCTTTCCTTACATTTCACCTGGGATCCTGACATTATTTAGGATTCCTGACAACAACATATTTATGTGGGTTACTAAGACAAGGACTCAGGATAAAAACACCATCCCTTTCCCTGGGTGGGGTTACACAGACCCAGGGCCACAGGGATCAGGGCAATCCGTATAGTCACTCACTTCACAGCCCCATTAATCTCAGATGCTCACACATCCTCCAACAGGCCTTGCTCAATCCCTCATGTTCAAAATGCTTTCGTAGACGCAGTCGCTGAGCCCTTTCACATCAGTGAGAGTATAAGTCACAGGAAAGGAGGTTCAGAGGTGGAAAACGTACAGGAGGAAGCATGACCTGCATCTCAAGCAACAAGTCCACTCTCCATTCCCCTGCCAGGAAAAGCCGCAGTGAAGTCAATAACACTCACTCAGCCAAGACCTACACTTCCAGAGCAGAGAACAAACCAATCATTTGTTAAACTACATCTTTCCCTCACCCTTTCCAACAGCAAAACAACTCGTGCACATTAATGACACGACTTGAACTCGAGTGTCCCCCTTTTCCAGCAGTATCGGGTGTTTCAGCTGACACCTGGAGAGGATTCCTGCAGGCAGCACTCTCCCTGCAAAGCGAGTGCCAAGTACAGGTGTGAGGAACTGAGGCATTTTTTCTGCACCTTCTGGTACAAAAAATAGGTAAAGACTGAGTCCCAGTCTTGATCCTGAAGCCACTCTACTTCTGCTCCTACTCAGGAGCATCCAGTTTCTTCAAAAAAAACTTAAGAAAACTGTTATGAGTACTAGAAAAATCCAGACCCCGATGTGCCAGCTCAAGGATTTCTCCCTTAGCCAGGCTAGATAATAAAGACGAGAGCTTAAACAGAACTAAGAACAACTGTTGAGTCATCTGCTTTGGATTTTTACAATGCCTTATTAGGAGCTGATTGACAAAGAAAAGAAATAAAAGGGATAATGAATCCCTAGCCTGACTAGCAGGGAGAAGGCAATAACACAACAATTTTACAGTACTGATAAATTGAAACGAACACAAACTCCACAGCCGTGACCTTTTAAAGTGTCACATATACTGGGAGCATTGGCATGGAACCATGTTTTTGATTTGTGCTGTGATCAGAAACACTGAGAAAATCCAATCTGCACTTTGTCATCGGCTGAGGCCGACCAGCCGTTGCCACTGTAATTTAGAAACGCTCAGGATTTGCTCTGCCACAGGGTAAGAGAACACGTCTGCTCTCCCTCCCCTTCGTCACCCACTGGATCCACACCGTGTAACACAGATGTGACTTCTCCAGCCAGGCCCCAGCCTCACGCCGGTCTCCCCTGTTGAACTGGAAGAGCTCGCCAATGCTGCCCAAAGTCTGATTGTTTTAGATGAGACCGCTTTCCTCCAAAGCTATTCAAAGCTATTTCCTGGACAGCCAGGGCTTGAATAGCCATGGGTTTATATTCTCGCCCAAGTCTGAACCTCTGCAACTAGATGGTGTCCACAACGTAAGGTCAGTGCTCTCACAGATCTACCTTTTACGCAGTGACGCGTGGATGGATAACAGGGATCATGACATTATTATAGATGTGCTAAAAGTGGTACAGGGGAGGTACCATCAGGTATAGAGTCCTTGAAGAGCCTGCCCGCATCATCCATGGTCTAGCTAAAAGGGAAAACACTTCTTACATCACATTTCACAAGAATTCAGCAAGTAAATAGATAATTCAAACAACACAAGGTACAAAGTCTGTCACAGAAAGTCATCTATTCATATATTTTTTCCTAGCTATGGCTAACAAGAGATGGGATCCTGCCAGAAATGAACATTTAACCTATTAGTTTATTCTAGCCTGGTGTGACTGGTTTCAGCTGAAAACAGTTTCTATTACTCCCTTGTGTAAGGCCAGAAGCATAATCTGTACAAAATATCAGGGAAAGCTAGTATTTCTGACCATGCAAACAATCAGCGTGCCTTGGAAACACACAATGAGTGCAGATCTGCAGCCTGATTTTGCCAGCCCATGAACTATGACTCGTTTACTCAAGCCTTGGCTCATTTGGGAAAGCTTTTCCAGGCTGAATACCTTTTGAAATCGAAGCACTGAGAGTGAAGAAATAGAAAACTGAATAGTATAAGTCTCTGCATAGATTAAGTAACACGATTGCTTTCTATTAATATAATATAAGAGAGAGGGGAGCAGGGAAGAAGTACTGGCAAGGAGAAGGACTATTAAGCTACAGACAAAGCTGGTACAAGAACACAGGAGACCTAGCTGGCCACAAAACGGAAAGTAAAAATTATATTACAGAATTCCTCATCTTTAGAGAGCAAGGCTCTGGAAGGGCCATTTCATCAGACCGGGTAGGACCTTTCGGCTCTGAATTCCCAAAACATCAAAGCACTTTGGCCTTCTAGAAGATTAAACGACAGCTATGCCAGGGATAAGCTTGCCTCCATGGCGTGCGGCTATCAGCTGGGAAGGGCAAGAAGAGAGCCCATTGCACTGGGGATTATTTTAGCAAGACATGTCAAAAATGGCTTGCCCTCTTCCCCCTGCCAACTTCATCTCAGCACAAACCTTCCCCTCTCCTCGCCGTTAAGATGTTGCCAGGATTCTAAAGGATGAATTGATTTCTCTACGGACTTTTCACACTTATCAGTCTGGAAGATTAAGATTAATTCAACACCAAATTAAAGAAAAGGGACTGATGATGCCTGGAGAGCACTAGAAATGCATCTTTCAGAATCCTGTTTCAGTTCTTCACAGACTCGGTGAAGCTGCATATCATTTCCACAGGCTTGAAAGATTGTAATTTTTTTTTTTCAGGTGCCAGATAGTGGTCTTTATCCTACAGAATTTCACTGCCCTCTTTCATATCATCTAAAAAATGAAATGAAATTACAGTATTACAGTCTGCCACGGCTTCAAGACCTCAACCTCCAAACCCCAGCATTGAGTCCAGATGACTTTGCCCACAGCACTACAAGTAATTCCTTTCTAAATTAAAAGGCAGGTGTGATACAAATTTTCCCCTCTTTTTTGTCCTCCTCAAGTATGAATAAAGAGAAAATTCTTGAGCATAAATAGATAATTCATGAATAATTCATCAGCCCCATGTTCTCTTCCAGATGTAGGGACCCATGTGCTGATTCCTGCACCTTTGAGTCTCCTGGGGGCCTAGGATATGACTGAGAGACAGACTTTTCTTAAGTTAAATCTTACTTCAGCTTTAGACCTGTGCTAACAGCTTTCTCAGGCTGCAAGCAATCTCCCTGATGAATTCCTTCATCTCCTCTTTGTTTGTTCTTCCTTTCATTTGTTTTGTCCGCTTACACAGAAGCGCCCCTTACTTCACAACTCTTGCAAAGAGGAATAAAACATGGAGAAATGTTTTACATTTGCCCACAGAATTCTCTCTCTTATCACAGTTGTGCATTGCCCAAGGTTTAACAGTGTGGACGCACATCCCATCGAACAAAGGAGCATCACCAGGTTCTGCTTTGCATCAGACAGGTCAGAAGGAGTCCAGAGCCCTTCCCTGGTCAATTTACTTTTCCATTTTATGCAGAGATGTTGGTTTGCATTAAGGGAATGGCAGAACAACACTGACAAAGTGTGCCTTCAGATTTTAAACTGCCTAATAAAACAAAGAATATTAATCAAAGCACAAAAGAGACTCATACACTTCCCCAATCACAAATGTCATCAGGATCACTTTCCAGCTTTAGAAAGTTCCTTCCAAGTTGTATTTTGAATGTTAGTTACTAAATTAGGCTGAAAGTTTTCCATCTATTCTATTTTCTCCCCAGAAACTACAGTATTTTAAATTTAACCCAGAATATTACTGATTTATTGAGGGGGGAGATGTCTTTGTATTGATAAATACAGTGCCACAGAGCTCACTTCACCAAGAGAGCTTCACAACCAGGATGAGTAACTGTCACCAGACATTGTCCAGTGAAAAAAATAACACAACCCAACACAGAGGACTTAGCCCAACACTTCTCTAAAGTGTAGCCTGGTAATTTACAGCCAGTCATGGAGCAAACCTGGATATACAACAATAGTTTCAGATGGACCAGGATTACTAATATTTCCTTCCATCTTTTTCTATGTTTCTACCATATTGACTAAAAAGATAGTGCTGCCCTGGGTCACAGCATCATGCAAACACATTTATGAGAGCAAGCGCCTCACTGCTTGCTCCTCCTTAAACTTTTTCATGTTTCTTACTCAGGGACTTATATAAAAAAAACCCTCACGCAGCCATCTGAGAGAGCAGCAGGACTGTAGAGACAGAAACCAGAACAACAGGCCACGCACAAGGGCTGTCAACTGCAGCAAGAAAAATTGAGAACAGATACAGAAAAAAATATTTCTCTTCTTATTCATTTACAGACTTCTTTAGAGAGTACCAGGAAAGCTGGCACACACGCAAAAAGTCAGTCGCATGTGTGACTTTCCCACTGACTGTGTCTTGCTAATAACAGCGCTCACACCACGCCAGATAGCTGGAAGGTTTTACCACTCTCCTCACTGTGTGGAGGGCTTGTGAGGTCATCAGCTTTTGCACACACACAAAAAAGTCTGAATTCAGCACGAGGGAATTTTACGATCGACTTCGTTTGGGAGCATGCCAGCGAAGGGAAGGAAGATGGATCTTTTTTTAAGATGTGTTTATTTGCAATTCTTACACCTACACACACATGCAGATATTAATGCAGGTATCATAAACAGGGCTCTGTCCCTGCCTGTTTTCATGGGAAGAAGCTGAGGCAAAAGGAAATGACAAAACATATTCTAAAGTCTCTACTATGCTTATAAAATGACTACTCCAACTGTGAAATAATCCTCCAACTATTCCTGGGTACCACAGATAAAACTTGTGGTCTAAACGCACCACTAGAAAGTGTTTGGACGTTAATTTCTGTACGGCATTAACACCAACCGTTTCCCTCCTACTCACACTTGAACCAGACCCCACGGGTCTGCACCGCCAGGCCACCACCACCTCCACACGTAGTCCTCAGAGCGGCTGTCCCATCGCCCTGTGAGCCAGCTAGCACTTGGCACCTGGGTATTAACATTTATTAGCGGAAATATTTCGCACTGCATGAGTCAGCCTGACTGCGTGCATGAGTATATTTAGGTGTATTACAGCACAGCTGAGCATGCTTGATCAGGACTGGGTCGCTGCTTATCCAGCCAGAGTACCGCCAGCCTGCGAAAGCAGAGGTGATTTGAGGCTGGTGATAGCGGCTGTTTGGGTGACCCTCAGGGACAATAGCTAGGGGTGCTCATAGCCAGGCTAACACCTAACTCATTTAGCACACTGCAAGTTTTACACGGTATAAGGAGAATAGTAATTTAAGAAAAATCAGCAGGGTATCAACAGGTACTCAGGGCCTGACCTTCCTACGCACTTCTGAAACCCCTAAGAGAGCCCCAAACGCAATTTTAGGCGCCTAATCACTGTAGACACTCCTGGGTGACTGTGGGAACCATGTAAATCTATATTTTCCTTTCCTCCTTGGACTGGAAATGAAGCTAAATCAGAAGAGAACAATAACATGAAACCCTTTCCAAGGGCCCATATTCAAACTCCCTATACCTTCCAATAAATAAAGAGTATCTTGTGCCTTGCGGTTTTTCTACTTCAGCATGATACTTTGATAATCAAATTATCAGAATTTTTACATGTGATTTAAAGCAAGAAAATGAGAAAGAAAAGAAGGAAAAAGTTGGAATGAGCTAGTACTTCAACAGGAATGACACCCCAGAGGAAGAATCTGAGATATCCATCTATATTTTACCATCAAACTAGCGATACATCATTTTGCAATTAATTCTGAGAGCTCAAAACATTAAGTATTGATTCCAATTAGCTCTGAGGTTTAATTAATTGTTTTCTTTCCTTAAGATCGCCAAGATAAAACCTAGAGGATAAAATAGCAGTTTTACAAGGCTGTGTCATGCAAAAGCACAACAGCTGGTGAGAGAAGAGCAGCTTTGGATGCTGAAGAACAATCCAGCGCATTTAGCCTGGTTGGGAACTTTTCTCTGCTTGCTATTTAATTATGTACAAAACAAATTTGCTTTTTATCTGATTTTCAGCGGTATTAAATCTGCGTTCTCAGAGAAGAACCAAGCGAAGCAAATAAACAATTCTGAGTTTTCTGACGAGCACATTGACACAGACAGAAAAGCTGTGTTTTTACAGTCGGATGCCCAGAGGTCTTGCCCAGTGGTTGGGGTGTTAGCCCTGGGCTCAGGACCTCCACGGGGGACTCCTTGCACTGTTGCAGACCTCCTGAGCAGAGGGGTCCTGATCTGATTTTCAACCTTCAGCCACTTCCTCAAAGCATTCACGTGGGCTTTCCCTTCAGAGGAGGGCAGGGAAGTAAAGCAGGTGAAGAAACTCAGCAGAAGTTTCCACATTAGTGGCTCAAGTGCTCGGGTGCTTTGCCTCCTGGTTGCAGTTTTCCCAAGACCGTTGTTCTCATTATAAACAGTTGACTCAGAAACATTGCAAAAGATTTCACATAAAGCATTCCCACCCCATCCCCTGCTGCTCTCTTCCCAATACACAGAGATGCTTAAAACGAACCAGATGTGCCGCACAAGGCCGTTCTGTGATAAAATCCTCAGAAAGCTCTTGCTCTCCCAGCTTGTCCTTGAGTACTAGAAGTGGCCAGTTCATTTCCGTAAGTTATTATGCAAAATAGCCTGACAGGCCAGGGTGCTGGAGAGATTATTTCCCTTCTCTAATGTGACTTTCACACTCTCCTGATGATATACAACTTTAATAAAAAGCATAAGAAGAAAGTTCAGCTGAGTTGGGCATGTGGTGCACAACGCAATCCCGTTCCCCCCTCGGGCACTAATTTAAAACATTTCCCAGGATGCTGATAGTCATCCCGAGCGCTGAGAGCCTGGCAGAAATGCACACAAGTTCATGTGCTGGAAGGTCATAAACAGGCAATGCCGTTTTGCATAAGGATTCCCAGGTGAGCTTCATTTCCAGCACAAAGGTAGGATGCGTTTGACTCAGTGGGTAAAAAGACACGAGATCATGCTAATGGGCTCTGTAGCAGCACTTTTAATCCTTTTAACTTCTAGATAAGCATTTTTCCACCTGTATATTATAACTGGGGAGAGGAGATTTTACAATCTCCTCAGATGCACGAGGAGAAACTGGGTACAGGAGAGAGAAGCTGACGGAAAAGGAGAGGGAAAGGAGAGAAGGGACTAGACTAAATAAGTACGATAACTTCCTGTAGTTGTTCAAATTGTCTGAGCTGCCCTCTGATGAAAGCTACTGTTCCCTGCACTCTTCCCCTCCACCACTCCACTATCCAGCCTTAATATTGCTGAATTTTTCATGGCTGTGCCTGCTCAGGTATAAAGGCCTTCAGGACAAAACATGGGCCAGGCACCGTCCCTGCAAGGTTTCTCATCCCCGTCTCTAAAACCAGCCAAGCAGAAGGCTCCCATTTGTCAGAGTGATTCAAATCCCTCATCAAAATTCAACCAAATGGTGTTTACAAAGTGACAACCCTCCTTTGGGTCATTACTATGTAAAGAAATAAATTGGAAAGAAAGAATGAAAAGGGCCAGGTGTTTCTCAGGTAATAAAAGCCTCCTCAATTTTAATACACAGACTCTTTAATGGATCACAGTGGGTGAAGACGTTCCAGATGAGGAGTGCGAAGGGTTAAGATCACAAAGGAATCTCATGCTGTTTCTAGTGACAGCATTTGTCTTTGCTTCACATCACATTAGACTGAGCAGTGAAATAGGGAACTAAAATAATTTCCAAGAAATTAATTATAATTTATTTTTTAAATTAGAACATGTTCAGTTTAGAATTAGAGTCTGGGGAAAAAATAATAAATCAAGTTCAGCTAGAGTTCACTTATCTCCCTCCAAAACGAATTTGTTCTCCTGAGTCCCTTTGAAAGGGCATCTTGACATTTGTAAGGGAAGGTATTTAGGGACGTGAATGCCATCGCTTGCGCTCTCCAAAACTAAGAGCTCCCAGTTGTGCAGAGCAGCAGGAGGTGCAGCACAAAACACTGAGCAGAAAAGAGGCAGCCTCCAGCCCAGGGCTGTAGCAGAGGTCGGAGAGAAGAGGACAAATGAGAACCAGACAAAGAGACGGAGGAGAAGAAACAACAAGGGATGAGTGAGTACATGCACCACGGACACATGTCAGCTCACCAGCAGCTGCCCAGCCCATGCTCAAAAACCTCAGGCCTGACAAAGTGGAAATCATGACATTATCTTTGGTGTTTGAAAGAGACAGGGAGCTAAATAAGGATGAAAAATTCACAAGGAGGGGAAAAAAAAAAAAGAATAAAGAGCCAACTGGTTTTAATTATTCTATATATCTTGGTCCTTCCCTTTGCACACAGGGCACAGAAGAGAACCAGCTAGTCAAGGGACCTGTGCTTCACACCTTGGGTCTGCTTCCCCACAAAGGAAAGGAGAGGAAAGGAGAAAGTGGGCTGTCGGTGAAACCACCTTATCGCTCTCTCTTTCTTGTCACTCTTCTCTCCCTTTTCTCCCCCAGTCCTGAGGCTATTTGGGGACATTCATATCCAAAAATATACAGGCGCATAAAGAAAAAAGTCCTGAGGATCCAATATCATTTATCAAAGAGACAGCCCTCGCTCGTTTTGATGACAATGGTGCTAATCTTATCCCCTGGCTGCTGCCCAGAAGTGACATAATGCTTCGAAATGTGCGTTTGCTTTAGAGGCTATTTACCGCAGGAGGGGAGAGGGGGAGAGATGCGAGGCCAGGAAACTAACTGGGTCTGTGCACACCACAGACCGGATCCTCGGTCTATCGCAGTCCATTTACACAGTGCTGTGCCACTTCTAAGACTCATCAGAGCAGACGGAGCCGAGTAAACTGATCTTCGTGCAAAGGGCGTTTTGGATCCCAAGTATATGGGAGGTGAATATACATGCAGAAACAAGAGAGAATATCAGCAGAATATCAGCTGGCTACGATTCCCTCTTCGATACCTGGACTGAGGTGACCCCATCTAGCAGAATAAGATCACCTCCTTTGATCGTCTTTTATTCCAAGACTGATTTTCTTTCTTCAGCGTGAGCTCTGGAATGGTTTAAAGGCAACAGGACTCACTCTTTCAAGCATTGCTATGGTAAAAATAAGCGGTTAACTGGAGAGACATTGATCCGCATGAACTTCAGTCTAAATTAAGAACACTCCCATCAGAAATCCCAAATGCAGACATGCTGTACTCATGCAAAGCAAAGCCAGATTCCTAATAGGAAAATTACTTCAGCATCTTACCAGGTTAATCTATGCCACTATAAAGTCTTCCTGCCAAATGTAGGCCCCTCATCCAGATCTGTGTCAGAGACGATGTTGTTGAGCCAGCTGTTAAAATCACAGCCAGCTCCCAAACCGCTTGTCAAAGCCTAATTTCAGAGCACCCAGGTCCCAACTGAGGCCAACGTGGGGCTTTCCAAAAAGCCCATCCCAGAGGGACTGGGGAGGAACCAAGTCTCCACTGACCCACCACCCTGCCCCAGGGACAGGGGACACAGGGGACGCTGCCCACCCATACGGTCCATAATAACACAACCACAGCACAGCTTGTCCAGAGAGAATGAGAATATTTCATCCATTTAAAAATGGATCTTAATTACACACACACACTCATATACACATATATAATATTGGTTGTGCTTCTTTCAGACACAGAATGATGGGTAATTTGTAGTTTCAAGGACCATCAAACAAGAAATGAGATTTGCACTACTTATTCTGAAATAGATATATAGGGTCTATAGAAGAAAGGAAGCCATTTAAAATCATGGTTCTAAATACAAATCTCATGTAGATTGTACTAATCCACTGCTTCCTAATTAGTACCATGTGAGAACAGAGAACTCTGTTTTGAAACTTAGCATTATAATTAATCGGTATTACATAATGACTTAAGCTTAAATATGTTTGTAATCGATAAACGTTCAAAAATCATAAAATAATAGCCAGATTGGATCTAAAGTAAACACACATTTAAGAGCCCTAACTAACAACATTAATGGTAATACCGCCTCTCCCCTGTAACCCATCCCACAGCACAGGATTAGAGCACAAGAAATCTGTTTTGTTTTTTTTCTGATGTCATCCTAACTTTCTTCTCATCTCGAGAATTTCATTTAGTGCTTCAGTGCCTTGCCATAAGCAAAAAAAAGCCTCCATGCATGTTGGCTTTCAAGGTTAATATGCTCACCACCCGCCCTCCCCGACTCTTGCACCCCCTTCTCAATGCTCAGAGAAACAGCTATCAGGACACAATATATTGGCCCTCTTCCTCCTCCGAGGGGATGCTGGAGGTGGTAGTCCTGTATCAAGGCATACATGGCTTGCAAACCTTTCCACTGGGCAGGCCTGAGACTAAATTCAATATGTGACAAAGTGATGGAAGACCCTTCAAAGTAGCTTCAAGCTGCTGTGGCACACACTCTGCTGTACAGCGTCCGCCCTAGGGATCCTGGAGCGAACCAGAAAGGAAAATTATGACAGGCAAAGGCAAGGAGAGCAGGACGTAACAGTACCAAACAGAGAACCCATCCCGTGACTCCCAAGCCTGCTCCTTCACAGCACCTCCATCAGTACAGGACACATCAGGACGCAGCTGAGAACAAAATGTTAACCCTGACACTTTGACTTCTAATCACAGAGGGACAACGTGCTGGCGCTTATTCTTTAAGGAGGGGTGTTTTTCTTTAGGAAGAGTGTTTTCCACCATGGATTGCATTGGAAAAGAAGGATGAAAGGATGGAAGTGAGTAAGCCAACTTCTTCAGTTACAGCCCGGCAAGATTAATAGCTAGGCTCATTGTCCTAGGCTCCACAAAGAGAAATGGGCTGGATAAACTCTGACTTATTGCCTTATCCTCCCGTTGCCTTTCAGAACAGTTTTGCCTGGTTTGTTCCAAATAGACTGATATGACATGTAAAAATTACTTTTTTTTTTTTCCTTGAATGCTTTGTGCAAGACTCTTCAAATCTGGCTTAAAAGTAGGGCAGAGGAAAATAAAATCCATCCTTCAAAGAATACAAGTCAATCCCTGAACAACAGCCTGTTTTGGGTAAAGAGGCTGTAGAAGGTTACAGAAGGCCAGCGTAACATAGAAAATCTCCCTAGAACACTAATCTGTGCCTAGCAATTCAATGAGATAAAAATTTGATAACACATTGGCTGGCTGTGATTGCCCAGGGAAAAACATCTCCTTCATAATAATCTTATTATAGGCTAGTAGAGCTATTTTTGTGCCTATTCTTTGTGCGGAGCAATTTATTTTTATGGCTAGTAAAAGGAAATAAATTTCTCGGAAATGGCTCCTCAGTGAATTGGGGTCTGTGTAGCTCATTTTACGTTTATAGATAAGCAAAAGGTCAATTGAATGTTATGTCTTTTATTGCATGGCCTGCTAAGTCTTCACATAACAGGAAGAAATAATACAACCGTTCTACCGTTCCCCTCCAGAAGCCTTGTTTGAGGGGAGCCTTCTGTTTTGTGAGGTCGCTGCAAGGCACGGAAGATCAATCACTTGTCATGGGGCATTTGTCTTGCTTGTGAGATTTAATAGAGTGCATGAGATTAGATGTAGTAGATACTGCTGTTGTGGAGAACACCTGGTAAGAAATGTGCTGGGATCCTCCAGTATTTCCATCAGTTCTCATCATGCACAGATACACTCAGTAGCAATCACTTACTAGACAGTGCTTGGTGTCTTCCAGGGAGCTGCCATCAGCAGCCTGGCCAGAAGGAGCTGCAACACACGGGAGCACGTCCCCTCTCACGTACGTGAGGTGCAAAGCTTGGGTCCTTATAGCACTGCCTTGCTCCAGGTTTATCTGCTAAGAGCCACCCTATTGAATTACATCTCGCTCTTTTGCCACTTCGCCTTTTCTTGTGCTGCACTTGGCATAGCAGGGGCCATGATCTCAGCTGACCTTTAAGAGAAAGAATTAACACGAGAATAGTCAATGCAGCAAGCATGGCTGCAAACCCTCACAGCATGAGGGTGCACTTCCTGGAAAAAAAAAGTTCTGGAAAGAGCAGCTCCTGAGACCACCGAGCATCACACATTTGACATTGTGAGTGTGGTCACTAGCACAGAAGGCAGAGAGTACTAAAACGTCGTATTTCTAAGCTATTCTGTGCTTTCTTTGCGGACGTAAAACAAAAATACATGCTAAACAGACCCAAACCACTGCTCATTACACCTGCACAGCTCTCTCATTCCACCTTCATCCTATCTTTATTTCAGGAATCCTTGCTATGAGCCCTCTCCTCTGCCCTCAAGCTCTCTTGCATTGCACCAGCACCCATACAGGCATATAGGAGCTGAGCAGAGTCTATTGGTGTTCAATGAATCCTCTGATTTTTGTCTGCTTTTGTCTAAGCCCAGCTGGAGAAACAGCACAGCCCTGAAATGGTCTGGGATATTTCTGGAGAGCTAATGAACCCATCAATGCACATGTGCTTTCTTTATGATCCTGTGGCAGGACTGAAGGAGCAAGATGCAAGCATCTCTTTCAGATTTTCTGCCAGTTTGATAAACACACTGACCCTCCTGCTAATAAAACTGTTTGAGGAAGACAAGCTTTGTGCTCCCACCTTTGCTCCGATAGATTTGACCTGCATGCTCCCGGGTCTATAGAGACACAGAGAAAGCAAATGAACTATGACTGAGCCCCCCGTTCCTGAACAAATCACACCCTAACCTCGCTTTAAATGCAGTTAAATATCACTACTGGGTATTTAAAGCTAATGAGGGAGATCATAACTCAAATAGCTTCTGAGCACCAATTCTGCCCTAGAACTTCCCTTGCATGTGTGTATATTGTCCACATGGCTCAGTATCTGCACCCTTCCTGTTCTCCTTTCTCATTTAGCGTTTGATATCTGAATTATGTGCCGGTTATGCTGGTAGAATGAGCTCTTAGAAATAACCTTTTCCTCATCCACTGAAGCAGTTACAATTCCCCGACATAACTCATCTAATCACCACCTCAATGAGCAGGGCTTAATCTAAATGCATGTACTGAGCACCTGCCACATGTACTCTTCATTTATCTTACACGGCTTTACGTTAAAACCGAGCATGGACCTTTGATACATTATAGATGAGTATATCAGCCTGTACATGGCTTAAATTAGGACCAGCCACTCAAAGGACATTACAATTATCTTCTTACCAATACATAGCTCTAATTAAGCTACTGCCACCTTGAGGGATTTACAATTAGATCCTAGGCCATACACAGCAAGAACATGAAATGCAAAAGCCCTGATTATTTTGGCACCCTTGAGCTCTAAAACTTAAAATGCCTTGGAAGGAAGAGCTCGCTGTAGCTGAGAGATTATATTACCTGCCAATGCAACTGACTGCATATTCACTGCAGTCAAGAAAGAGAGCTGAGACAAGCCTGAATATTTTAGCAGGGGGAGAGCAGACAGAGTTCATCGCTGCCTTGGCTCAGTGGCGTGTGTTTCACACAAGAGGTAACCAGAAGTTCAGACTTTTTTTTTCCCCTCTTGTCTCTTTCTTTTAAAGATAGCCTGTGAGTGACAGAGTTTAGCTTGCCTAATCTCTTCAGGCTTTTTCTGTAGATATTATGTTCTGCTGTTGATTTCTCAAAAAGCGTTCTTTTCCTTGGGGAACAAAATGGCTGAGGTCTAGCAGGCTTGTTTCTCCACCTCTCACCACGGAGAGAAGCAGCCTGTCTGCAGTCCCGCTCTATCTGCGACAGGACAGCAGAGTGCACTCCAATTTTCCAGTTCTGCCCTGAGAATAATTGTCACAACCTATTGTAACAGGCTTCCACGATGCACATGTTTGGGCCTTCCTTGGACACTTGAACTCCAGCTGAAAAACAAGCCTGCAAAAGCCTCTGAGGGGAACTAAAAAGGCAGCGGCCAAGCTGAAGTCCCTTCATCTGACTCCTTGTCACTGCTGCTATGGCAGCACCGACGGATGGGATGCAGCAAGAGCTCAAGGGGACTTCTGGGCTTCATGTTTCCACATGGTTATGCACCACCTTGAATGGCAGAAGCAAGTATCACGGTTCCTTTTCCAGCTCCAAAAAAGTCCAGAGAATCTCTCATTACAAATACAGAAAAGTGCATACGCACACAGAGGGCTGACTGTAGTTAGGGGTTTTTGGTTCCTTCAGTATAATACAGGAAAGATAAGGAATTATTATTATTATTTAGTAATAGAATGAGGTCAGTAGCAATTCAGAAGAGCATGTAAGCAGGGAGAAAAAAAAAATAAAACTCATTTCTTAGCTATGAATTTCCATGGCCAGCAGGGCTACATAAATACTTCCATCCTGATGATCAGCTGGTCTCTGCAGTTTTGCTGGAAATTAAACATAACTCTAGTGATGTTAATGAACTTCTGTTAATTTACAGTAGCACCACAAGATTTAAACCTTTCTCACTTCAGTGACTATACGTACCTCTCATCACTATGAAAACTGAGCAGGGACTCCTCCCAAAATAAATGGAGCAGAGAAAACATGGGCTTCAAAAGGGTCAACCCTGCATTTTCCAATATACACATGAATTCATAAAGGCAATAAACTGGATATCTTATTATTTTCATTTCTAATAAATGCTATAAAATAATCTTTCTTGCCTTACACAATATTTTTAATTCCATCAAAGAAAGAATATTAAGAAGGAGGGGAAACTGAAGACAAAGCAATGTTATTTCAACAAAACCGGCTATTACACAGATTGCCAGAATTGCAGTCAGCAAATACTGTATGTAAACAAGCTGAACACACTTCCACCTTCCCTAAGTAGACATCTGGACACTCATCACAGAGACATGAGCATCACCAGATGTGCAGCATTCTCTAAACTCAGTGCAAGTTTGGGTTGTTGGGTTTTTATGCATCTTTTGTTGTTGTTGTTGTGTTTTCTTTTAAAGCTCATTTGGCTTTCTTAAAAAGTAGACAAGAAGGTTCTGAAAGGTTTCTGAACTGACTGGCTGTCAAATGCCCAGCATAAATCAAACTTGACAGGGCAATGTGGAATGCTGATTTTACTCTCTCCACCCATACCAGCTTCTACTCGGATCAATATAAATTTCCGAACGTTTAGAGCAAATGCAAGTAAAATTGTTCCAGTACCATAAACATTCCTTTCATTGTTTTTTCCCCCCTTTCCCCCCCCCCCAGATGCTGTTTGGATAGGGCTCTGCAAGCCCTCCTCCATTTGACAGCCTGCTTCCCCAAGCAGGCTGTCAGCGTTTGATTAATGGTTCAGATCATGCACACCACATTTGCCAAAGACATGAAATACTCTGTTCAGCTCTGACTTTGCAAGGCACATTCTCTCTCTGATAAGCTGCTTGCAATCCCACAGTATATTTTCATGCCTCACTTTCCACGAGACCTGTGAAATTTCTCCCCAGCAGTCAAGCCACAAGCTGAGGTTTTTCATGGCAGGTGGCCCAACTTTGTTGTCGTTTAAACTGCACGATGATGTGGATGGAGCCACATTGGTCATGTATCATACATGAGTGTTATATACATTAGAAAAAAAAAGAAAAAAGATAGTGCTCCCATGGTGATGGAGTTCCTCTTGAAACTGAAAATGGAAAATTAATGTGTCTGTGGAACCACATCTATACACAGAAAAACATAAACAGTTATTGTAGGAGAAATATCTGGGCTGAATATGTATTTTTGTGACTGCTCAAGCTCCAGGGATTTTCCTCTAAGGCTTTCCCTTTAGGCAGCAATCTAGTAAGTGAAGTTAATCAGAGTTTCTGAAAACAATGTTTCAGAGGGCAAATGGAGAAGAACTGTGCATGCCTGCTGAGCTGAGCCCAAGCAATAACCCAGCCAGGTTTTCATGAGATACTTTCCCTTCTCGGTCAGGTGAGAAGCATAGACTGTGTGAATAGAAGTGGTTTTTTTTTTGTTTGTTTTTCTTTTAGGATACTACAATGATTTTTACTTCTGAGCATATGTACTTATATAAAGTTTCTTCTGTTCCAGAAGCTCAGACAACTTAGTGCTAGGTCCAGCTAGAATAAGCTTTAGAGATCTTGTAGGTACCATCTGGCTTGATGTAACAGGGATTGAAATAAGAAACTCCACAATTAAAGTTGCAAATGTTGATTTTTTGCAAACATTAAAACTATTTTAACTCAGACCTTTCGTTATTGCTACTTCTACAGCAGATACAAAGGGAGGGCCCATAATTCACTGAGGACTATTTAATAGCTGCAGAGAAGATAATTATAGGACAGAAAAGAGAAAAAAGTCACTGATTTCCCCTTTTTTCCTTGCTGTTGTCTCTCATGGCTTTAATAGAAACAAAAATCTAAAGGCCTAATCTTCTGTGCCATGAAACCAGTTCCAGTGTGAGCATTTAAAGACAGCACAGTGACAAACATTTAAAACTGATAAAACTGAGCAAAGCCCCACCCTCACATTGCTCAAAACAGCCCAGTTACATCCCGTCCTATGCTGTGAACATTTTCAGTCCCTTCTGTTCTTTGATTGTCACTAATTCTTAAGTTTCCTTGGAGCGATTCAGTACAAGCAGGAGCAGGACTTGATGTCTCCAAGCCAGAAAATCAAGCAATAGAAACAGAAAACATGTGCATGCTCTTGTTACTTACTTCTTTATGTACAAAGAAGGCTTAGAAGTTCACGAGCATGTTTTACTAACTGTTGTAGTTGTAAGAAAGAGCCTAACCACAGCTCTGAAAGCTGTTCTGTTGGAAAATATGAATGGTTACTCACCATTCCTCAACAAATGACAGTAAAGAGCATTAATTTATCAAAAAGCAGATTTAGCATACAAAAAAAAAGTTTCTACAAAAATCTTCATCCTACATTGTGGAACTCATTGCCACAGGATATTTTACACAGCATAGGATTGAGGATTACAACTTTTGGTGCTTCACTATGAAATAATTCAAACACTACTTATTTTCTGAATCTACTGTAGTTTTCATCAGCCCTTTGGTAGCCTGAGCCAGTTCAACCATCTCAGAAAACAACGACAAGAATGCTGTGAGTTTCCAGCTCTCCCTTGCAATCTTTTCCACCTTCCAGTTCCAGAAACTCACCTAGACTAAATGCTTACAGGGCAGAAGAGTTGTCAGACACTTATCCTTTGACATCTGGCACTAATTTGCACCCTCCAAAATAATTTTTTTTTTTTTTTTGGAGTTCAAACACAAAGTTCAAAGGAAAACCTAGGAATAAACAACATATTTCACCTGGTCTTGAAACCCCATGAGAATTTCAGCATTACCTGATTTCATCTTGAAACCATAAATCTCCCCTGGTCTGCACCAAGGTTCAGGACTTTGCTGGGACAAACTGAGACTTTTGATGGATTTTTCACACCAGCTTCACATGATCCTCATCAGCAGCGCTGATGAGTTTCTCAGAAGGAGCAAACAGATCTGAAAATCCTAGCTTTTGAGGAGACGTACAGTTTAAATCTCAGTCTACATTTGAACTGCTTCTAGTCACCTTCCTGTCCATAACAAGCTAAGGCGAATCAGTACTTGCTCAAGAGCACAGCATGGTAGAAATACAGATAAAGACGTATATCTTAGGAAGCAGACTCCAACTCTGCACAACTCAGAATGGGAATGTGTGTTACATTAGATAACAAATTTCAAAGGATTAAAGTTAATTATTTGAAAAAGAAATGCTTTAGAAATAAAGCTCTCACAAGACAACCCAAGCAGCCCAAAACCTGAAATCCTGGCCTCAGAAAACTTTCCTGCGTGTGCCATTTTATTTTTCACTGGCATCTACACTTCTAAGAGCCTTCTGGAATGCTGTAAAATTTTGAGATGGGGTCTTTCTTACGTTGTTAAATGGCTAGTGTTAGAAGCATGAGAGTCCTCAGAAATGTTTAGAGATCTATTTTGAAAATTAAAATCTGAATTTTATAGTCTTTTGTTTTTTTAAGCAAACTGCTGCTTTGTTATTTAGGTATCACTCCCAGCTGTTAAGAGTTTACACGTACCTTTATTTACCACCACAGAAAGGCAATGTGTGAACAAAAAGACTCTTCAAGTAAAGGTTTATTAATATGCACATCACTTGACATTTGCGCAGAAATGTTGTCCTAAGCTAATAGAACATGATCAAGCCTAACCTTGTGATTTTAAGTTTTTAGCAAGTGAACAAGTTTAATACTTTTAAGCCCTTATCAACTGCTCTTCAGTCCCTGCCTTTAGAGCGTAATCTCCATCAAATGCTGCTGCAAATGTCCTCCAAATGACTTTGGAAGCAATCAGAATATGCAGAGAGACCATTTTGAAGAGCACAACTTGTTTTGTAGACTCAAATGAAAACAGACGTCAAAACCAAAGAGGATTATCTAGGGGTGCCTGGGGAGGGTGATGCCTCAGTCAAATACTAACCAATTTATTTGAGACGATGACACAGTGCAGATTTACCACTGAAATAAGCGCCCTGTCCTACATATTTTGAAGGGGAAAGAGCAGTCAGCTGTGTCATATGTATCAAATGAAGAATCTGAAGGTGTTTTTCAGGAAACAGGAGCCTCAGGGTATTAGAAAAAGAAATGAAGTATTTCCCATATGGGTTCCCAACCTGCTTATTGAGCAGATCCGTATCAACAAAACCTGTTTTCCAAGCTCTGGCAACTTAAAATAAGTTGTATAAGCTTAGTTTCTAAAGCCCCAATAATTAGGTATATAAGCACGATTAGCATCTACTCATTGATATTCTCGGCAAAAGCAGCACCAGCAGAATTATTTTGGAGTACTTGTAGAAATGCTGTCCTGCCAGCCTTCCCCTCCTTCAATTTCTTGGAAGGAGGCAAAATAAGTTAAAGAATAATTTATGTATTTATTTTAATGCAGTTGTCAACCCTCACTTTCTGTTGCAGCAGAACCATCAAGAAATCAAAACACAGGTAGTGTTGGTCCTGGCGGACAAGAAAAAAAACAAAACATCAACTATACAAAACACTCTCTATGCAATGAGATACTGTTTCAGTAATATTGTACCCCAATGTTCCCTCTTAGTGAATGGATGAAACATCACAGCCTGAAAGTGACATACAAAAAGCATACGAAGAACATTCTCTATTTTCTCAGAGAGGTAGAAAGCATTAGGACAAATGAATACAGATAACTTAGGACCATGCTCATCTTTTTAATTTAACACATAGCAGTAAATTCTGTTTGTTGTTCTTTAGACAGTAAATATCATCATATCATAACTTTCTCCTCCTAATTCATTACTGCAAACGTGAAAGATGGATAGGTGTGGGGTTTCTCCAAACTTTCACAGATTTTCAGGCCAGAAGGAACAGTCCCAGCTGTGTTGTTCTCTTGCAGAACGGAAGCCAGCAAACCATACCCAGCAATTTCTCTATCAGCCACAGCTCTTATTCAAGTCAGCGTGTTTTAAATGGAGGAGAGAAAATACACAGCACATCTGGGTGAGTGAGCAGTTGGTTACCCTTACCATTAAAAATAGCAGTGTCTGACTTCAGCCAGCTTTACCTTCCAACCACTGGATCTCATTACATGCTTTACTTTCCACCTCTAGATTAATGGAGCTGTCTACTATCTATTAGCGGATCAAATCACCTCTTAACCTCCTCTTCAATAAACTTAATAGATTGAAGGAACAGGACATTTAGCTTTCTCAAAAGGGTGTGGAAGAATACAAGTCCTTCCACATCCCTGGAGCAGCATTTATACAGAAGATGTGATCGGTGGAAGGCTTTGTACCAGTCCCCAGGGGCAATGTATTCAATCCAAATTAGTTGGGAAGTTGAGAAAAATATGTAGTTAAAAGGAAAATTTAAGGTGACCTAACAAAGATTCTTTCCTTCCTTAGACGTTCAGCTCCTGAGACAGCATTGCTTTTGATATTTTCCAGTTTGGAAAATATTTTTGAAAATAAAAATATTTTGGATATTTTTGAAGGGTTCTTCCAGAAATGGCCGGAAAAATGTGCTTTTTAGGTTCTTATGCATTTTAAAAAGAACACACAAGCACCACAAAAGCAGAAAAAGATAGAAGTCTACCTTTTCAGTGCATTCCAGTAAACCATAGACCTAGACCAAGCCATACACAATTATGCCATGCACACCACAATAGAGATTCACTATTTATGATCCAAAGAGCCTGGGAGCAACAACATCACTTTAGACTCGAGGGAACCGATCTCCAATCTCTGCTCGCTCACTTGCTAGAATTCCAAGCAGTTGGCTGGACTAGAAGCCACCTGCAGCTCAGTTATGCACAAATCTAGGAGCTGCTGCTGTATTGTCAGGCAAATACATTCACAAGACTTTGACTATCTAATATGAAATCCCCTTTCAAAAGGAAAAAAAAAAAGCTATAAAATTATTACTATTTAGGAGAGCCTACATTTTTCATGATTCTTTTGAATACTGGTGAATCCAAAAGAATAGGCTTCTATCCAAGTACTTTCTCAGTGTTCTTCTGCTATTGGCATGAATAAGACCAATTGCCAACTTCAGAACTAACCTCACAATTTACTTATAAGATTTTGCCACATTTGTGTAAACACAGCTGAGAACCAATTATCAGAATTAATAATAAAGTTCCTGGTGTATGAATATGTATATGATTTTCATTGCTTTAATATTCTAGCCTTCTTTATCGTTCTGAGTCTCAGAATATTTCTGCCAATAAACATGTTCATTCAAGTACTTGCAGAAAGCCAGCATGCAAGGGGCATGAGAACTGGGGATGCAAATTCATTCAGAAAGAGGAACAAAGGGAAAGAAAAGCAGACTACTTGCTGAGCGCTCATCTCACCATTTACTCTTCCTTCCACTTCTGCCAGAATATTTATCATGGCCTTCGACTTTCTTGTAACAACAGAATCTCAAAACTAGGAGCATCATCAAGAGTAGTATGATGGGGGGAGAAAAAAGCATGAGGTGGAAAAAGCCCCAACACTGTATGATTTATTTCAAGATACGGTTGCTTCTGAGGATTAAATGAGCACGTCCTGCTCAAAGATGAGACTCATCAGGATTGTTACCTTTAATAACCCCATTTCCTTAGAAGAGCCCTCAGCACTGAGGATGAGACTGTGAGCCGGCAGCTTGAATTATTCATGAGGGCTGGTGGAAAACAATCATCCGTTCTGGCATTAATGGTCTGTAAAGAGTTGCTTTTGACAAAACCATTTAACACCAGCAATAAAATAAATAAATTAATAATGGGGAAGTATGGGGAGGGAAAGCAAACATAATAATGATGTACTGATGTAACACAGCCTGGAAAATATTGGCTTATTGGATTGCAGATCACAGGCTCTTCCATCAGGTCCCTCTCACCAGGAAAAAAAATAATAAATAAATAAATAACAAATAAACCAGAGTAGGGAAAAAAAGAAACCAACTTGCAATATTCTGGCTCTTAAATGGTGAAATTCTCAGAGGTGACCTTGGTTTGACAAACAGCAGATCTTGTGGAGGAAAAAACAACAGAGGCCAAAGGAAAAGATTCTAGGTAACTGCACCGCTTTTCTGAGCACAGAAGCAAGCATGGAACTGCTGAAAGTGTTATCTCAGGTCTAACTTTCTACAGCAGGAAAAAGATTCAGAAGGGAAATGACAGCAGATCATCTGGCTCCAACTCCATCAGTTTTCATAGGTTTCCATGGCTGTTTTCTACACATAAAAATTACATTTGTTTTCTCCTACCTAAAATATTGGATAGCTCTGCTTGTGCACCACTACAGGAATTTGAGAATTTAAAGCCCAGAAAAGAGTTTGAGCTTTTTAAGTAAACGTTCTTTCATTACGCACTTCGCTAGACTAGACAGTTGAATTATATATCTCAGATCCACTTCATGGCAACTCAGCTTTGCATGGGGTGGTGTTTTACAGAGTTTTGTTCTATTTGCCAAACTCCAACCCATTTGGGAAGTTTTGTTTGTTTGTTTGTTTTTTCCCCAAGAAAAAAATGCTATTGCTGCTTCTGACTTTCTCGGCTCTTGGTAAGAATTAATGTCAGATTTAATTTCTGTTTTAATCTGCATAAAGCATTCTGCAGTTGGGAGGTAAGTTTCCAACAAGAAAATAAATATTAAGCATTTGCTTGGCTAAAAAACAAGACTCCACTTAACATAGTGTTCATGTCATACTTCATTTATTTCCATGAAGACTGCTTTTGTAAAAATTAAAAAAAAAAAAAAGGAAATATTTTTGCTATTTGTTTAATGATAAAACCACTGGCAAAGGGAACTGTTCAGATATTTATCAGCAAAACATTGGCCAGACCCTTCCAGAGATCCTTCACCCTCTTCATCCCCAGCCCAGAGCAGGGATGATCCTACCTGTCATCCACAAAGACACTGCCCTGCTCTTAGAGACCTACAAAGGCTTCTATCTTTTCTTCAGCTTATCTTTTCCCAGATATTCCATATTTCTCAATTTTGTTGCTGTTCTCCAGATTCTCTCCATTTGGTCCCATTTGCCAGAGTACAGTAATCCAGTATTTCAGCTGGGGCTGCACCTGAGCAGAAGGGAACTACTTCAGTGTCCCACAGGTTTATCCACTGCTTTTTTGTGCCTGCCTTTTTCTAAGTCAACCAATCCATGAGCAAAAATGTCAATGAATATTAGAAATACCATGACAACTAACACCAAGAATAAACTAGAGCATGTGTCTACCACAGACCAAATTATAAATGTGTGGTGCTCAATCTTACTCCAGCTGACCTGGATCCAGTAGAGGGTTCCAGCATGTAGTTAATTTACGAGGCTATTTTTCATCACCATCCAGGCAAAGCAATTGAACGCACGCTTAATTTCAAGCACACACACCTAAAGCTTTCTGCTTATAGTGAGACTAAAGTGTTTATTGTGTTTTGATGAACCAAGCTGTTATGCACAGGTCTAACCATAAGCATATGAGCCAGCAGGATTTTTCATGTTCTAAAGTCATACACCTGTTAAGTGCTTTATTGGACTGAGGGCATAATTAGTGCAAACTGTAGCTATATATATTTAATTACAAGCAGGACTAATGACTAAAAATTATTTTTAAAATAGCAGGATATTTCCAGAGGCCAACTGCGAAACTAGTCATGCTCCCAAGATCTAATTCTGCATCCTCTTTGAATCTGAAGAGACACAAAACAATTGCTGTGTTTTTCTCAGTCCCACAGAAATCATACTTGAATCAAATTATCTTTTGTATTTATCAGCTAAATAATTCTGTCAACTGTCCAACAACTGCAGCAGCCCCAGGAGCTTTTGTAAACTAGCTGATGAATGATTGGTTAAATAAATCTGCTACAATTATTCTGGTAATGAAAAACAAAAACGACAGCATGTCTTCTCCAACACAAATGAAATCCTATTTGCTGCTTTTTGGTAATGGGAGATATTGTATTTCTTTAATAGTGAGGATTTATTTGTGTGGGTAATTGCAGAGCTCAAAATAGCTAAAGATATTTTTTTTTTCCCCGAGATAGGATCTTAAAAAGCTAACATTCATACTGCCGGGTCTTATCATAATGTAACATTTCACTTAATGAAACACAAGAATGAGTCAAGCATCCCTGAATTTATAGACTCTTTGTGCGTTAAGAAACAGACATGAGCTCAGACTTAGACCATAATGAATAGGAGAAAGAGCAGGAACAAACAGCTATTTATATGAGGGCAGTGTCTCCACAAAAAGCTACGAGGTCTTTGGGTCAAACTCTCAGCTGATGTAAATGCCTTTTTGCATTTTATTAGAAATAGTTTTTAATAAAAAACACAGCAAGGTGTCAAAACAGAGTCATCAAACCCCTCTCTTCCATAATCTTTATAACCTTAGCTGGGTGTCAGGAAGAGACAGAAAAAATAGGATGCCTTTATTCCAACTGGAAGAAGTTTTTGGTAAGACCTAAGCTTAACCATTAGCTAGTGACCATACACAAGGACTGTTACGCTTCTATAATTCCAGTTTTGTAAAATCTGTGCTCAGTCATCAGGACAAAGAGGTTCACCCTCAGGGAGATCTGTTGTTTCTCCATCCTCCAGCCTGGGTGGCTTGATCTGAATCTTTTTTTTTCCTTGTTTAGAAAAAGAGCATGGAAGAAAGAAACCCTTTGGGCTTTTACATGGAGGTGGGCTTTCTCAAGGAATGAATGCCCATCCTCTGTGGAGGAAGCAAATAATGTGTTGACTTGTTGACTTTTTTTTTTTTTTTGAACTTTGTTAGGCCTGATCCAGACACCATAGTCTCTGTGGATCTCTGAACCCAGAATGAAATATATCTTGAAATATTTGAATGCTTACTGAATACATTTTGTTTCCTCTCTTGTACCTTGTACATTTGTGTTCTGCAAATGTTCCTAACAAGACATGCTGTATTTAAACAAACAGTGGAAAGTTTAAACCGAAATTATTTTTGTCAGGCAAAGAAAGCTTTCCTGCAATTTATAAACTTTTGCACTTAAGAACACAGAGATAAAACATAAGCGATGAGTGACAATAACTATTGAAGGGATAAGGGAATTTCAAACTTGATACGTGAATAAGTAACTACAGCAAATCTTTTGCAGGCAGAACAGTCCACTCCAAGGGAAAAAAAAAAGGAGGGGGGTGGGGGAAGAAAGCATTTGTCTGGAAATTTTGGGATTTTGGTTAAGCAGCAACCCATAAAACCCATGATCTGATCATGGGTAATTCAGAGCGAGAAAGCTCTGGATGGATACCAGCACTGTCTCAGATGTAGTTAGTTCATGAGAAAGCAATGTTACTTGGTCAGTACATTGTTTAGGAATATTTTAGTTTGCAATCTCAGAGTCCTGGAGGAATACATTTCTTTATTTGTTTTCGTCAGTGGACAGTTACATTTATTTGCAACCATCATTGCAATACCATGGACAGAGCACTTATATTTGAGAAGATAGGGGGACGAGGGGAATGGTTACCACAGTCTGAATGACCTGGGCTCTTCTTCTAATAATGTCGGGTCTCTAGAAATGTTACAACTATGGGTAAATTCTGAAGCTGTGTTATTTTACCATCACCAGTAAAATCCTGGCCTCATAAAAGCAAACAAAAAATTGCCATTGATTTCACTAGGGCTAGAACCAGAGGGGGTTTTCTAAGCCACGGACACAAAAATACTGAGGCAAAGAGAAGAGCTGACAGTGTTCACAGCAGAGTCATAGGTGAAATGGGCTGAAGAATTCAAGCATCGACAATTTAATGCTACAGAAAGGCAAAGGTTCTGGCTGGAGCACAGGATCAGAAGAGAGCACTTTATAACACCAGCTACACAAGTGCATTTACATTAAAACATGGAGACTTTTTGTCTTCTTCAAGTAATAAAAAAGAGCTTAAATTTGAATATAGATAGAAGCATGGAGTTTGTATTTTTTTTTTCCTTCCAAGGATGATAAAGGTCAGTCTGCAAGGTCCAAGGAGCTAAATCAAATGCAAATTAAAACATGAACACACAGAAGATCATAATATTCAATAAGGCAACTTTGGAAATAGTGTAAGTGAATTAGAGGGTTGGAGACATAATTCATTTTCAATAGATAATGTAAAGCTATGTGGGAAGGAAATGCTAGCGCATTTGCAAAGCACAGAGTAGGCTCAGAATAAGAAAACAGATAGATGGATTTAGCAGCTAACACATAATGCATCCCTGAGGTGACTAAATTTCCCTGAGAAACAAACCAATCTTTGCACCTGTGCAACATGTTTATGAAACCCTAGGGAATGAAGTACCCTGTCCAGAAGTTTAAATGTTATTACATATTCAAGACTTAATTCATGAATATCTGAGCAAAGAGAGCTATTTCCCATAAAACTACAACTATATTTCAAGAATAGTATCCCAAAGAAATGGAGAACAAACTCCAGAAATTCAGGAAGAATAACATCCCTTCTTATGGCTTCATGCTGACAGAGTCTGTATTAGAACATAAAAAATTCAGGCACATCTGTCCCCACAGCAAGGAACAGGGCAAACAGGGTGAGAGGCGAAATGACAGTGGTATAAGCTGAAGTCCAAAATGTTGCTTGGTATGGAATTCCCCCAATATTTGTATGCAAAGACAAAGAGCAAGGAGAAAATGGTTTGAAGACGTAGTCTTGGAGCAATAATTAATTTAAACCCACTAGAAAACAGATAGAAAATGCTTGTTTGTTTTTCTGAGTGAGATGTTTTATTATTAAAGTGATCCAGTAGATCTGATTTCAATCAGTTTGCAGTCTCAGTCCTTTCACTCACGGGTTTGCCGTGCATAAACCAGACACCCAATACCTTACCAACCCCTTATGATACAGGCTGAGGGGTAACATAGAACAAATAATGGGTTGGTTGTTTTCATTTCTTTTTTTGTTGATTATTATTATTTATTTTGAGAGCATCAAAGGCTCTCAGTGTTTCAAAAGGCCATGAGCTTGTACCACTGGCCCATGCATTTCTCAAAGACCTGAGCTGAAATAACAGCAATGCTCAGGTAGCCACGCACGTTGCCATGTTGAGGATGCTATTAATGCCTGCAGACAGCACAGAGGACAAGTTGTCAAATCGCGTAGCGGCAAATACAGCCCCCCAAACAAGTGAAATGCAGTTCAGTCCCTGGTGGCAGCAAGCCTTAAGCAGACCACGGCTGTGTTGCTCAGGTGCACGGTAAATTTGGTCCTCGTTAAAATGGGTGATTATGTAATCTCATGCTAATTCTTCAGTAATTCCCTCTCACAACAGCCTTCATATTTCTGGATAATTAGGAGAAAATGTAATCCATTCCTAGAGACACATTGCTCTTAATGTTTCCTTTTCTTTAATAAAGATTTTGCAATTAAAACTTCCTTGGCAAGCAGCCCAGCTCAGTGACCTTGCTTCTTTTACCTGTAGGATAATAAGCAAAAGGAAGGGAGCACAAACAGCTATTGGTATTATGGCTCGTATTTAAATATTTGGAGGATATTGGGGCTTGCTAGAGCAAGCCTGGCCTTTGTGAAGACCTCACCACGGCAATCCCCAGCTATTTAACACCTACCATTAACAACAACAGTTCTTCTCCCCTATGCCACTCAGCCACAATTAAATTGCCCACATCAGAGTGCATTAAGCACTACAAGTTTTCCCAATTTGCAAATAATCTTATTTCAGGAGTGTCAGCTTTCCCATTTAACAGACTTGCTCACTCTGCTGAACCCACTTTCAGCACCAAACCATTTCCATTTCCCTTATAAACTTCCATGAAGGAAAAAAAAATGACTCTAAAGCACTCAGGAAAATAAGACCACATGCGAGCCCCAGAGTCAGTGATACCCTGATCTACCTTTGCTCCCCTGCTCTCCCATTAGCTTTTTCTGCTATGCTGGGATAAATAATCTCCTTGCAGCCTGGAAGCTACGAAAAGAAAGAAAAAAGAAGAAAAACTTAAAATTAAAGTGTATTACTTTTATAAGTAAAATGTGATGGTAATATTAAAAAACCTGGGACATCCAGTGGCTGCTACAAGTGCATTTGATGCAGCAATATATCTATACCAATCCGAATATATGCGCTGCACATCCACAGGGCATCTGGGAAGATTACTGCAAGAAGACCTGATCGGGACCCCAGCACAGAAGCAGTTTGCCTCTCAGCTTGTGACAGAAAGAAATAACTTTTCATCTGTGAATCCAGAAGCGCTTCACAGATATTAATCAACCTTTGCATCACCCCTGAACGGTGAGTCAGTACTGTTTCCCTGACTTGAGCCTGAAAAACAGACCTACAGTAGGTGACTACTAAACACCACGTGGTGTTTCAGTGTTGGGAAGACAATAAAACAAAGGCAGGAGAGCTACTGCAGCCCTCCTGCCCAATAAATGCACATTAGAGATGCGCACGTTGGGGGACAGATTAGCCACAGCATTAAAGCAAACACATCCTGGTGCAGCTGAGGATTTTGGTGTAACACAGGGAGGAAGCGAGCGTGACTGATGCCCGTTGTTTCTTAACATCTAACCTTGTTCCTCAAAGGCACCAGGAAGGTACATTGCTGAGCCATCCTGAGAGATTTGCAAGCCCCGACTGCAGCGATCAGTCATGGTTCTGCCATGCAAAACCCTAAAACTCCTCTAAAGCATCAAACCAATATGGAGAGAACCACCTGGGGGTGGGAAAAGGAAGAAAAAAAAGAAAAAAGCAAAGCCAACCACTAGCTTATCCATTCCCTTTACCACTCAAAATCCACCTGGGCTCAACAAAACTTTTTTTTTCCACTTTACTTTATAGACTGAAGTGACCTCCAAACTTCCCACTTCTCCCTGGATCAAGAGAGGATTTTTTACTAATACTGAGATAACATCTCATGTACTAAATCAAGGCTCAGGCACCAAACACACTCAGCCAAGGGTTCAGGAGAGAGCTCGCAAGGTTAACAGCTGACAGCAGGCTGGAATGGCATGAAAAGTTAATTGCTATTTGGAAAACTCATTCGGTCTCTTCAGATAAAAGGTTTTCTGTCTCCATTAAGAAACTTAGAAGCAAAGTACAACTGGTGAATATTCCGTGTCCAGAGTGTCAAAATGCTTGAAACAACCTGTTCCTAAATGCTGTCAGATCAGAAATATTTTAGAAATAATAAGGCAACTGAAACTGTATCATGGCTAGCTGAGGGCAAAAATGAGACCAAGAAATCCTGCATGCTGATCCTTGATCAGACAGCTTCGGTATAGTCCATAAAGTCTCTTTAGGCTTTACCCACGCAAAAGCTCTCCAAATAAGAAGGCATGCACTTATCTAACTAGCACTGGGGTTTCCTTCCTTATTCATCAGTATAAAGGGCAATGCCAGGGAAAGCAAACAGCACAAGGGTGGGAAAAAAGTTCTGCAATTCTGACAGTTTCCTAAATCCCACTGCTTATCTCCTTTGTAGATTTACTATTACTGGTTAATCAGAGAGGTGAATGTGGCTGATGATTTTATTCATTTAATTATTCAAAGGAGACCAGTAAATTATTTTAAAAGCATTTAGGGCCCCAGTCATTTTATCTCAGGGAGGGATTAATACTGAAGAGCCAGGTAGTATATTCAACACCTGCAAAGGTAGAACTGTTGTTTTCCCTTTGTACTTTGATTGCACTCCAAGACATCCTCCCATGCCCACTTCAGGTAGGACATGTGGGACTTGCCACAGTGGATAAATTCAGCAACTCGTATTTGCCACTTCTAGAGCTAAGGAGAAACAGCTCCAGAGGAAAGCACAAGAAATGGGCAATTACCTAAGAAAAGCTTCTAATTAACATCCCTCAATTAGGTATTAGTTAGTGGCTGGTTTAACGTACCTTTAGACAGTCCTGTCAACTCCCCACGTGCAGGGTTTTTGAACTCTGCTAAGCTTTGCTAAAGCCCTCAGGCAGCAAGTTCCTTGAACTGATTCACTATTGTGAAGGATAAGGTTTAGGACACGCACGTGCTGGGATTGCCCACCCCAAAACACATCCTACGAGATTCCTGATGAGATCGTGTCTGGCATTTTGAAAGACAAAATTAAGGCATAAAACAGAGACGATTAAAGGTGATATCAGTTAATACTAGCAACAGAGCAGGAGAGCCCAGCTCTCCCCAGCCATGCTACAATATGGAACAAAAAAGGAACATGCTACAATAAGAGGAGGAATCTTGTGCTACAAATTTCCAGCAGAGTGATGACACCAGAAACAAAATGCAAAGAAAATCAGATACCAGCCCTATTTAAACCTTTTAGGAAACCTAAATCTTTTAGGAAGGGATTTTTCATTTTATTTTAAAGTGAGCAGTTGTAAGTGCAAAAGGAAAAGGAAGTGAAACTTCTGCATCCACTTATTTAATCAGACCACAAAATCATCCAGAACGTTAATATAGATGTTCATACAGGGATAGTTTAACCATACCTAGACAAATGCAAAATTCTGGAGTGAAGTCCCCAAAACTTTGGCTTAGTATTCATTCATCTTGAAATACAATTTATTATACTGCTTTCTGGAGGAAACCTTGACAATTAGAACTGCTGTTCTTCAGCTACAGAACACATACACCTTTTTTAATATAAACATTATATAATGTAGTCATGAGAACTGAGAGGAATTGCAGCCCCCGCTTCGCCTGTACCCACAGTCTGAGATTCACCATCCCCAAACAGATGGAGCCTTGTGGCCCCCACATCCATATCCATATGGTTGCTCCAGGGTGACTTCCAGTTTATATGGTGGCTGGATGTGTCCTGCTTGGGCAGCAGGAACCAGGAATGTTAAGTAAAGCCATCTCTGTGTCTGAGCTCCCTGTTAAATCTGCTGTCAGTTCAGCTGTGCTGCAAAGGGATGGTTTCAGAGAGCAGCAGAGAAACCAGCCTGGAGTCTGGACGGTGAAGGCGAACAGAGACAAGAGGAAGAGGAGAAATGAAAACTGTATGAAAGCCAAACCACCTCTTCCCAGGGCAGAGCTGCTCCACAGCTAGGATTACACAGGAACGGGGAACACTGTTCAATCTAGACCAGAGTCAGTAATAAAATGGAAACCCCTTTAGCTGCAAAAGGTTATCATCTGTTCTGTTTGTGCATTCCAAGGAGAAGCAGCCACAGATCAAGACAATCTCCTTTCTCGCTTGTGCTTTCAGTCTGTTCGTTTTCCCAGTGTCAGCAAGTTCTGTATTGTTTGTAAGCCAAAAACCGACAGCAGTTTGATCTTGGTTCACCCAATATGTGCTCGCCCTAGGACACGGGGCCTCCACACACTAATTCATCCCATCAAAGAGCAGAACCTGAATCTGAAACAGTCCTGTCACCACACCTCAAGAGGTTTGGGACTGTTAACAAGCCTGAAAGGCATTAAAAAATAAATAAAAATGAAAAGGTTTGGGGACCAGATAGTTATGGTAAAAACCACTGCTTTATAACATTTGTGCAAGTCTTTTCCTTGAATCGGAGCTTGGGAGAAAAGCTCTATTTATCGGTGCATGAGGGAAGCCAGATAAAATTAAATGCACACCCAGGGATGGGATTGTGAAAAGTCTGTATTCTCCCTAATATAATGAAAAGCTGAGAAGTGTGACATGTTTGCAGATTATTTATTAACAGTAGGACAGAAGCTATTTTAGGCGCATGTCTTTAGACACCATTAACAGTAATTTACTCTCCAGAGTGCCCTTTCAGGAAACAGTAGGAACTAAGTAAACCCCATATATCATTCAGAGGCAGGAACAATTCTCATTGTTTCTTTCCTAAATCTATTTCCTTTCTCAGAACTTTGCCACCATATGGTCAACAAGGAAGCTGTGTAACAGGATCTGATAAGATTGAATTATATATTTTAGCAAGCTTCAGGAGCTGGGCCAAGGCATTTAAATACATCAGTTACTGAATTAGGACAAACCATTTGCCATCTTGTCAAATGGGAAAATGAAAAGGAAAGACTTCACATCTGATCTAATGTATGCGGGGCCTCACAGACATGACAGCAACAAAGGGGCAGAAGACAGGCATCCAGTTGTTCTTCATGCTTGTTTTTAAACAAATGATTCCTTCTTGGTTATCCCTTAAAAATTATTTTATTACTAATTATTTGTTAATCTTTAGAAATTATTGTGTTTATTTTTATTAGGCTAACGTGATGTAATATACAAGCAGGACTAAGAGAAGACAGGATGCTTTACTGTAGTCCATTACTGCACATTTTCCCCTTCTACTGCTCAAACAGCTGTATTCTGTCTACACATCTTGCTTTCTTGTTTTGATTTTTCTTTAATCTAAAGAACAAAAATAAAATCTCCCCCCACACCCCCAAACTTATGCACTGACATTTGGGGCATGGGTGTGCGTGGCTGTGAGGAGGCACACATGTTCTGAGTGCCACAGGTTTTGATCTGGAAGCAAAATGGCTTCTGTCTCCAGTCAGGCAGACATCTTGAACGGTGAACGTGAAGCCCAGAGAAAAGCAGACTACTAGAACCTGCTAGAAAATGTTATGTTCAGCAGGGCTAATAATGAGCAAAGACAGAATTCACATTCTGGCCTCCTGTTCAGAGAGGAGACACTTGATTTCTCAAAACAGGACCTTAGTAGGATTTTGGTGGACTTCCTGGCCTCTAGGGGTGAATTTCACCCAAGGAAAATGGACACTAGTTCCTACATACAACAGGATATGAAACAGTTTCTTTCATTTCTTTCTATCCCAGATTCATATTCACACCATCACTATTTCGACCACAGCCATTTGTGTATTTTCCCAATATTATGGGCTAAAGACACATGAAAAAACATAGCAGAAATTCAAGGTCATCTTAAAGCAGTAGAAAAGCATACAAGAATCCCATCCAACTGCTCCTTTGTATCACCTACAACTTAGCTGCAAAGCAGTTTCAGGAGATTAAGAAAACGCTACAGACACTGCTGAAGTTTTGTAATGGGGAACGCTCCCACCCCTCACTGCAGCACTCCAAAAGCCACTGCAAGTTTTCTTGGAGTCAGCAGGAAAATCATTGGAGAGGCATGAAACCCCTAAACACCCAGGAGAGCACAGTAGTAAATTAAAGGATAACTAGATTATGTCAAACTGATGGCATTTGCCCAGGAATAGCAGCCCACACTGTTAGAAATTAAAACTGAAACCCTGTAAGCTACCTAACTGCTGCTAATTGGTCTTGTCCTCACTTTGTCTCTGCTGGTCTCCCAAATTGTTTTCCCATTTCCATTTATCTGATGCTGATCTTTCCAGCCTCTTGTATCTTTTTTGCATAACCTGCAAAGCCAAACCATTTTGTTCCTGCTCTCAGCTCATTGGAAGAAGCTAAATTATAACAGAGGATAACAGCTTTTCTAGCTGCAGCACTGCATATCTGCACAAACAATCTCCCACAAAACCAGAACCTGCAAGGTGGTGCAGAAGCTGCTGGAGCTTCTTTAAGCTCCAGATCCAGGGCTGCTTTACACTTGCAGCCCATTTATTTTCCCCTGCAGAAGGATTTGTTTGGACACCCCACATAACAGGAAAACAGTGGCAAAGCCAACATGTAAAAAACATCCTGCGCAGCTAGCCTTCAGTGAGCTGCTCCTGTAAGCAAACCCCAGTAACTTTACAAGGCGCTGCACATCTTGAAGACGTTCTCCTAATGTTGATGCACTTTATATAAGCAACAAGTATTCATTTAGACAAGGGCTGTTCAGGAGCCACACTCCTACTACCAATAAACTCAGGAGGTTAATTTACTTTTGCAGTGATTTTTAAGAAATTCAACTTCCTTTATTTAAAGTAAAAGGGAGAAAATAAATAAAACCGCAGTCCAGATGGAAACAAAGTCTGTTCCTTCTTCATTAGCCAAGCCACAGACAAGTTATAATTCACATCTCCCTTGAGTCTCATCATTATCTTCATTTGGGAAGCAAGCATAAGGGTTAGGGAGTAATGGTGGGGTGGAGGGTGCAGCTGGCCAACAAATTATGTGCTTAATTTTTTGTGTCTTAAATTGAATCTGAAATAAATGAAAAACTTCTTGTGGTCCAAGTCATGGGATTCCTTAATCAACAGGGTAGAGCTGGGCTTGCGAAACTGAAGTCCCTGGGGAAATGGCTTCACTACTGAAGGAAACAAGTGACTCAGAGCCCCATCCGCAGGCACAGATCTTTTCTTAAACGCTTTCATTGAAAGCAGTGACTGCCTATGCCCAGGAGCAGGAGCCCAGCCCACTGGTCTCAAAATCTCTTCTTATGCCATTCCAACAGCACATGTTGGGGTCATCAGCCGTAGGCTTCTAGTTGACATTTGTGAAGCCTTGCATTTTTTCCTGGTCATATTAATGACTCTAGTCCACACATTTCTGGTGGAGAAAGCACCAGAGCTTAAAGATAGATTTATATTCTGCTCTTACGAATTGAGCTGCGCTCTAAAGTGCGATCAAAGGATGGGTCCCTTTAACAATTGAGCCAACCTTCTTAACAATTAGAACTGTTAAGGGTAGAATTGCATCTGATTTGCCTGATGAGTCTCATTTTTAATGCAATTAGGCAGCCAAGGTTTGACAGACTAGACTATCAGAGAGCCAAAGAGCCAAAGGGAATTTGCATATATTATAAAATAATTGGAATGGCAAGGTAAGGTAAGAACCAACCTGACCTAAGCCTTCACTCAAACAGAATTGTGTGAATAATTGATTTTCCACATTCCTGGCTGAACAGAAGAGGTAAAAATAAAAGTAATCAGCAAGAATAGGTTTTCTTTTACTAATCTGTAGGGAAAAAAAAAGTATACAGACAATTCTAAATAAAAGGTCCATTTGAAACATCACACTTAAGCATTTCATTTAGACTCTATAAAAGCAAAACATTTGCAGCCAAAATAAGCCCACAAAATGAACATTATTGGGAGGGAAAACTCTGTGCTGAAAAATTTTACACATCTTTATTTTCAAGGAAAAAATAAAATCTTAAATGCTGTCAGTTTTTCATCAGCAGAAAAAGAACATCTGTTAAGACTACTGTTTTTCAGCATGTAGCAGTTTTAATGACACTCCTGTCAAGGAAGCATTATCAAGTGCAAGATTTCTAATTAATTCCAGAGAATTAGGAAACAGTTGGAAATGCATCCCGTATATCCAACAGCAGATATTAAAACCTCTATCTCTCACATTAGGTGAAAAAATCTACCAGCTCTTGGCCACGCCTCCTGTGGAACTCCCTCTTTCATTCAGAAACTTTGGAATTTGGAAATTCCTTCTGGACGGACAAATGTTGCAATTTTCAAACGTTACTAGTTGCAGGGAATAAAATTAGTTTCCTCCTTGTGTTCATGAACATCTTTCTGGTTTTCAAACTGCAGTTTTCCTACTTAGATCTACAACATGGGTCATAAAAATATAAGCATAGATTCTGGCAATATTCCAACTCTAGTGAGAGCAAAAAAAAAAAAAAAAAAACAAAAACTACCAGAAGGGTTGTTTTTGTCTTTTTCCCCCCTTCCTACAGAAAACCCATTCTTACACCTTTTTCAGAGACAATGTCATCCAAATGTACAGAAAAGAAGCACCTGATCTTCTGTGCAACACTTTGCTGAACTTGAGATTTTATATTTCTCCTGCTCACTATTCCAGGACATAAATAGTAGGCAAACCCAGCTTTGCTAGGCCATTTCTACCTTAACCCTTGACTGACTGTTGAAGCTAAGCTGAAGCATATTTTATTTTGCCTATGCAATTTAACTCTTCACAGAGGTCAGAGTGGCTCGTACTATTAAATAATGCAGGCTAGACAATGCTGACTTAATAAAACTCACATGTCATTTTGTGTTGGAATTTATTTTCTTACTTGAGGGCCACTTTAGCTTGCAAATCAAGTGTCTTGTGTTGGTTCTTTCAAAAGGATGCTGCCGTTGCCTGGGCTTCCTTCAGAAACGGAGATTGATGGGACCAGGCTTGAGTTGGGTCAGTGTCTAATGGCCTCCTCTTGGTGGCCTGAATTATTCATAAATGCTAGAGCACCTCATGTTTTTTGATTAATGTGTACAATTGATACTACAGCTATGACATAACCTCTAAGTACTACTTTCTTGCATTTTGCAGACTGGTTCTCTTTTCCTACATCTTTCCCATCCCAATTCCAAGATTGTAACTTACCTTGATGGTAGATATAGCCTTTCTTAACATTAAGTCATCCCTAGGACAAGGGGAACCATCTAACTCATGTCACTTGGACAACATTAACATTTCTGTCTTCCCATTTTCTTACATATTTCATCCCAGGCTTCTTAAATAATGTCTCACATGCATCTACCTGAACTATAATCTTGCCAAGATCACGAGAATCTTTAAATAGCAGGTATGCAAACAAGGCGAAGAAGCCTTCCTCAGAGCAAAGATCCGTAGGGTAGAGCTCCCTGTCTTTCTGCCCAGCTTTGCTACAGATTTCAGCACTGTAAGTTTGGAAGAACTTTGAATTTCTGCATAAATGGGCTTCTGGGCTACAGGACATCCCATCAGAGCCACCCTGCAGTCAGTGAGAGTCAGGTCTGTTACATCCTGGTGCTTAAACGCCATGTTCTGTTCCACCCAGGTCTTTCTCACTGCTGTACTAACTGCAAACCTCATTTAAAAAATGATAATAATAAAGAGAGGCAGGGAGAATGGTAACGACTAAAACAAAATCAATATTTAAAGCTATTAATTATAACAATGACATTCTTTAATTGGAAGAGGCAAATTACAGTACACAGAGGGAGGATTTATGATGCGTTTTGATGATCCACACTGAACTCTTAGTTGATGGATCAATTAGGTATATAACTGCAGCCACTTAAATAGGTTTCTGCAGAGCCGATTCTTCTCAGGTACAGCCTAAATTACCTAAGAAAATTTGACCAATTAAAAGGAATATACAATATACTATGCTCCAATAACAATGAAATACACACTTGAGGGCTTTGCAGTTGTAAGACCATTAGCAATCTCTGAGCATTATAGAAGACTAACAATTTAACAAAACCCAGAAGGTTTGGATCAGGGCTTTGTTCACTAGCCACTAGTACTGATGTGGAAAATACTATTTTGGTCACTGCAGCCATCTTAGAAATTAATGAGCTAAAAGCTAACCTAATGAAAAGGAACTAGGATTTTAGTGTTAGACATCCTTGTAATTATACATACTAGCTATAAATTGTCTTTATTTTACAAATCAGATCCAGGCTTTTAAATTAAAAAAGAAAAAAGCATAGTGGGTAATTCTTTTCTAAAATTACAATTTATCTTCAGAGACAAAGTTCGACTTCTTAATAAAGTGCCCAGCTCAGTTAATAAAGTAGTAGCAGGATGCTTTTGGACAACAACAGAGAAAGAAAAGAATAGAATACTGAGATCAGACCTAAAATTAGTGCCTTTTCCCAGCCTCTCCATATGTATCATCACTGAATGAAAACTTTTCCTTAACTCTAGCCACTAATATACTTCAGTTTTTCCCTAGCAGAACTACAGGAAAAAATATCTTCATATCCATTTACTTAACTGCCTCCATCATATATCTTTTGGCATATATTTGGATGCAAAGCTGGAAACACGAGTTGTATCTTAAAGATATTTCTCCCTTCCCCACTGTGTTAAGACAACCATCCTGAGCTGAGCTGTGATGTCCTACTCCCTCTCTCTGAGAGAGGAACATTTCGGTTTCCTTTCAGGCCGTATCTACGTAACATTCACAAATCCAAAAAGACGATCAACTGCCCAGGGCTGGGGCTGCCCCAGGGCCTGTCAACGGAAAAGCCAGGAACATTTGTAAGCAGAGCCGCTGGTTGCAAAGTCCTTTGGAAAGATGCAGAGTGGCTCAGTCAGCAGGAAAACATGGACAAAGATTGGAGTATAGTTAGAAAGAGGAAAATAATCAGAGAGGATTCTAAGAGCAGGCAAATTAAACTTTTCTGCGGGCTGAAGTAGAGCACCACTTTGAATGGCTGAAAACAAACCTCAAGCCCATTTTTATCTCTGCCAAGAGAAATCCTTTGAAATGTCTTCACCTACCCACCAGCCAGGTAAGCGAGGAGACTCCTTCACAAGCCCCAGGTTGAAGAACTTCATTAGCAATTCATATTTCAGCATTTCTAAGTTTCTGTTTACCATCCCTAGAGTTCACTCTCGATTCACTACGTTAGCCCCATGAATTCATGAATAGATACAAAAGACTTATGGCCATCATTAGGATGCATTTCCCTCCACACAGACACTTCTTAAATGTCACTAATCTTTCTCTCACAGGTTTGCTGCACAGAGCATCTAATTTCCTTTGGAAGTTTGGGAGCACAAAGTCCAATCAGAAATAGCATATTAAGTGTACATGCTTAAATTTCATGACATCCAAACATTTCTAGTGTCATTTATATTCCATTCCATCCTTGCAACCTTCTGGACTAACAAGGAAGAAGCCTGCCCTAACCAAGAGGGATGGAAAATACTGATTTCATTGACATGTTCCTTTTTTTCCATTTGCCTTCAGATACTGAAGAGAGGGAGAAGACAGGACAGAAGAAAGCTTTTTTTTAAAAAAAATAATGTATTAGTAAATTTATTTTACAGGTTGACCTATCTGGTATTTCAGTTGTGGAGATACCTGCTTATTTTTATGTTAAATTTTCTTTAGCAATTTCACCTAAATTCAATTTTCCGCTTAGGGTTTTATATGTGATGGGCTCAAGATATCACCACGCTAAGTACATTAAAGTTGATTTAAAATGTAAAGTGATGGATATATATTTTTGGAATTAGAAATGGTGTAATAAATTTAGAAAAAGTAGAGGTGATCTGTAAGGAAAAGATAAAAGCATGAAAGAGATATTCACAGAGTGAACACAAATAGTTTGCATAATGAAGCAAAAATGCCAAAGGAGGAAAAGACACAAAATAGAATGAAAATGCAGAAAGATAGATGGTTAGGTCACAGAACACCCTGAGGGAAAGCAAAGCATTAAAAAATAAATAAATAAATAAATGTCAGTGTGAAAAGAATAAGACAGAAAGAGAAGAAAAAAATATCTTGAGGAAGATCAGAAGAAATTCTCATAGATTGACAGGAAGGGTTCTCCCACCAGGCAAGGATGAGCTCATCATTATATTAAAGGCTAAAAAAGAATATTCAGAAAGGCTCTGAAATTACCAGACATGCCATAATAGTTAATGCAGTGAAATCTGGGAAATAGCAGGGGAAGATCATCACAAACGTGCAAAGGCGAGGGCAGATCAGGCTCTGCTCAACACAGAGGCCGCGTGGGGTGGAGGAGCAACGGGCTGGGGCTGGGAACAGCCATAAAAACCTGACCTGTGTCCTCAGAGATCAAGCTGTGCACTGCGAACAGTTTTTTTGGGTGCCTAAGGGGAATGGGAAAGGTGTGGATGTAAAATTGAGGCTTTTGGTTTCTCTGCGATACAGGGCGGGGGGGAAGCAAGTCATCTTAAAGTTCATTCAGAACCGAAAGATCACATGCAACTGTCTCCAGCTAGAGGACAGTGAGGTACAGGAGCTTTTATTTCTTCTTATCAGGCTCTTTTATGAATTGCAGATCGCTGCTTGTATGCTTTCAGCACACAGCCAGCGCCTCGGTGCAAGAGGAAAACTGCACCACGCTGCACTCTCCCTTCGCTGGGCAGGGATTTCCATGTCATCTATTATTCACCTCACAGCTTGCTGCAGCTATTCCAGGAAGATCTCAAAAGAAAGAAATGTCCTACCGTCATGAAAAGGAAGGCAGTATGATTTCCCCATATGAGGGGCCAGGAAACTGGGAAGCCAGAGAGAGCCTCCTCCTTGTGCACAAACCCCTTGTCTATCAGCAGCATAATCCAAGGGCCCATGACACTCATAAGTGACCCAGACTACAACAAGCATTTTAAAAGCTCAGTATGGCATCAGGCAGGAAGAATCACATAATTTCGAAGTATTAATTAAGTAGGACAAGAGACAAGATATTTTCTTTCCTTTTAGACAGGCGTTTAGGTACGAGAAGACTCCTGTAGACATCTCTCCATAGAGATGACACATCAGCAATAAAACCACTGCCAGCCTTGTTCGGAAGGAAAAGCAAGTGCTGATGGCACTCATCAATCGGTGCTGACAGCAGTTTGCTTTAATTGATGTGGCGATGCAGTGATGTGATCACGGCTGCCCCCTCACCTCCCACTGCTGGTTGCTTCTGACCCTTTCTCCCCAAGTTATGGCATATATCACGTGAACTTTTTTTTTTTTTAAAAAAAAAAAAAAAAACACATGAACACACACAGGCTGCATTTGTGTTTTGGATACACTTGAAAGCTCCCAAGGAATCCAGGCTCTGTGCTGCAAGGCAGAGGCAAATTTAAAGAAGGAAAAAAAAAATGCACACACTTGTGGCTTACTTAGCTATGTGCTTTGTAAGCTGCTAACAGAGCTGTGTTCAGGTTCAGTAATTTGCCTGGCTTGAAAAAGGAAATGGAGCAGGGGCAGAAACTAAATCCAGGCGAGTCCCTGAGTTCTAATTTCATTTTACCTTCCAAAGGTGATTTCACACTTCGCTCTCCCTAGCACTGCCTGCACTCACCTTTCTCTGCGTTCCCATTCTGCACTTGGATCGACTCCATTTCTACTGAAGCAAAATTCCCTTTGGCTTTGACTTGAAGCAGGCATGAGCCTCTGCTTCCGACTTCAGAAAGAGAAGGATTGCTTGAAATGCTGCTTTTGCCTTTAAAAAGGCAAACGTACAAGTACAGGGAGAAGAGACAAGAGCATCAGAGCACCACTGTTCAAAGGTAGTGCTGTCCCTGGGTTAGGGCTCAGAAGCCCTACACTGATCGCACTTTAAATAGAAAAGAGGTGAAAGAGCACTGGGGGGAGGGAAGAAAAGAAAAAAAAAAAAGGCAGCACAGGGAAATAACAGCTCACAACAGCTCAACTCCAGTGCAGGGCTTCCCACACCTGAGCTGCCACCAGCTGGGAAGCTCAGCCCTGGGCCATGCAGCTTCCCAGGTGCAAGCTAAATATGATGCCTTAATTGCCACTGCCAGAATCTCCCTCCTGCCATTGATTTGCAAGGCACGATTGACTGGTTCAGCAAAATAGCACCAACCTGCCACAGCTCCCGCATGCTCAGCTCCAGATTTCAGGAAGCAAATACTAAGCAGGTTCCTGGGGCTCTCCCCTTTTCTTTAATAAAACTTTTATGAAGGTAGAAATTGCCTGAGCTCTCATCCGTGGGATCCAGGCGGAGTGACACGGGGGTGTCAGCAGGACGGGGAGAGCAAAGTCCTCCCAGGGTCAGCCATAGCCTGGCCTGAAGGTAGAAGCAAGCTTTGCCCCAGGCACCAAAAATGAGCCCCTTTCTGAAAAGTGGGATGGGGGCTCCTGAGATGTACTGTGAGGTTCCTGCAGGTTCCATTACAGAAATAAAAATAAAAATCCAAGGCATCTACAAAACCTGATAGAGGACAGAATACTTAGTCCCCCACAAAATAAATGCTTCCCCCCACACACAATATTTTCATTATCTCAGCAATCACTCACAGTACAAGATCTGATATCTGAAATCACGAACACGACACAAGTTCACTGACTCATTCGCACAATTACTACTCATTCAATCTTGATGGCTGTAGCGGAGACTTCTGATTAAGCCAGCCTGCCCTGCAATTTCCATGGCCTTTCTTCCGTGCTTTGAATATCAGAGGGCAAATATCCCAAACTCAGCACTGCCACTTTTCTCAGTCCAGTTCCTTTGCTCCGTGTGCAGCAGCCTCAGCAATCCCAATTAGCCCATTACTGGAAGCGGCTTCATTTCATTCCCTATAAACTGCACATTTATTAACATCCACCAGATTAACTAGGTAGATCACATCTCTGGTCAGTCCATAACCTACTGTATGCTTTCATTGTCTTTCTCCATGCATCTCATGGCACACATGCATTCAGTTTAATTAACAGGGAAGAATTGCAGGTTTCAGTTTTTCACTTTCCTTGCCTTTCTGTTTCACCCCCTTCCAACCTCCCAAGAAAGTGGCTTAAGGAAGACGTAAAAGGAAAGCCTTCCCTTTGAATACCACCAGTTTGTAGCCCACACTATGCAAATTTCCACAGAATTAGGATAGAAAGAAAATAATCAATACTTATATGGCAGGCACCACACAGCTAATAATGAATCACCCCTATTTCATATACTTCACACGCAGCTACTTCAGACCCAAGGCTTTACAGCGGAGTTCCCAATGCCTTCTGCTCCCTGAAAATTTAATATGGATCTGTGCTCAACAATGCAGAAAACACACAGAGCTGAAAAAGCTTAATGCTGAAATCCCAGACAAATGGGGATGTGATGCTTCGAGAGAAAGAGAAACTTGCGTCTTGTGTTTTTCTTGGCTCTTTACTGGTTTTCCCCTCTCCCTACACCCATGTTCTGGGTGCAGTGGCATCCTGCAGCCTCTGCACTTTGAACCAGAGCAGTTCAAGACAAGGACAGAGGAGACATCTGACAGTGCCCTGGAGCATCTCTAATGAGCAGAGCGGCATTAGCATGGGCAGGCTGTGCTGAGCAGGGCACGGGGCATTTGCTGATGTCCTTGAGCAGCTGATCTCGGCTGTGCTCAATCAAAAGGCTCCACAGGATTGTTACGTGGTGCTTTAATGACATTTATTATGACAGCTGAGCAAAAGCTATGTTTTTATGAAGTAATTACTCATTGCCAGAGGAGGCAGCTTATTGAGCCTATCTGCAATTAAGTTAAGACGCCTGTGACAAATGCTGTAGTTTCTTATCCCCAGCCTCTTCCCAAACGGGCCCTTGCTACCACCAAAGCTGTGCTTCAGCTGAAAGCCCAGAAAGCTTCAACAGGATGATAATCTCTTTAAAAGTACAAAGCAAACACATTATGAAATAACTAAATGAACTGAAAATTATCGTCCTGGCCACATGTATTTGGTGCTTTAACCAGTCATAACTTTATGGCAGCAAATCCTGTAGTTCTTGTTTTACTGTGACCCAGAGAAAAATTAGGCTTGAGTTTTACAACTGGAGATGTTCCCTCTTCACTATGTACGAGGTAGCTGTTCAGCTGGCCTTTTCAATTCCCTTCTCTGTATTATATCAGGTCAAACCCCATGGCTGGCCTCCCACCACTCTCCCTAAAATCACACCTGCGTTTGATTCCAAGGTCTTCACAGGCCAGTTGTTTCATTTAGCACTAGTTTGAAAGAACAAAATGCCCTCAGGTGGACCAGCTCCTATCACCAGCCATGGCACCAGGGCCATCTATGCCATTTCTATTTCAAAGAAAAAGCTTGCAGGATTATTTTCCCTATCAGCTTTTCCTTCTACCAGGTAAATCGTGTAGCCTATCAAAGCCATTTCTGTGATCTCTCTTAACAAAGCATTTGAAGGCGATATCAAAGAATTGCTGCTGGTGTTACACATATTACAGTAAGCCCCTGATAGCAGATGTTAATGCATTTTATGATTGGGAATGTTGTCTCAAGATAAAAACAGGCAGTCTGCAGGAATCAGCAAAAACCCACTTAATTTCACACATGTATAGCCACTGACGTGTGCGCAATGAGATTAGGCGATGCCCTTGTCGGCAAACTTATCATAACTTTCTCCAAATAGCAAATCCCTAATTAGTTTATACTGTGGCTTTGCAGAGGGTAAGCATGGCTGGGGAAGAGCAAACAGTAGCTGATTTCACAGGAACATGCTTGCTTAGCACAGGCTTAGCCATTATAAGAAAATAAATACTGCGTAAAAAAGCACTCAGATGGAAAGCCTTGTATGTTCTGTTTCAGCAAAGTTTGCAGATTTATCCAGAAACTTCTCAAAGCCACAGCGTCTTAATGAACTGGGGATGGACTACAACGATATAGGGGCCTTCCCTTAATCTAGATGCTATTCTGTTCATAAATCTGTTGAATTTACCGCTTGTTGCTCAGTTTACAACTCCAGTGGCGTTTCCTCAAGCAAGCTCACATTGCTCACAGATGGAGGAAGAACAGAAGGATAGGTACAGCATCCTACATCTGAGGAAGCTATGTCAAGGGGCAAAGGAATAGTGCAGAAAAGAAAGGCTGAGCCTATTTCTGGAGACAGTAAAGTGTCCAAATTAAAGGGAAAAAAGCAACTTCTGGTGCCTTCCAGACGCCAACAAACCTGGGGAGTGAACTGGAAGATGGATGGATGTTTATGATGCATCCAAGTGCTTTGATTGTGTTCTCCTCAAAGAGAACGCCGTGGAGAGAAGAGATGAAGGGGATGGGGCTCTTCTGAGCCAACGAGGTCAGGGAGCTCTGCTGGCCATCGTGGGACTGAGGATCAGAGCAGGGCCAAGACCCCCAGTAACTAGAGGAGGCAAACGAGGAGAGAGGGGAGATCATACGTTTGTTTATACCGGTTAAGTTCTACATAATGCTCACACCACTAGCTGTATTAGGAGTAAAATATGTTCTGCCTTTGATGCAGAAAGAAAGGGATGAAACTTCAGTTATGCGTATTCATTTAAATAGTGAATATCATCGTGAGTAATTTGCCACACATTCAAGTGTGGCAAATTTGTCCTTCAACATCAAAAAAAAAAAAAAATCAGTTCAAAAAAGCCAGTCACCTTCATTCCTTCACTTTCAGTAGCTTTGGTTAATATACATCAGATAAGTAGCTTATAAATTCCTTATCAATTCCCTGGATTTTCATCTTGAATCTCATTCCCTTTTGTCTTCCCCTGTTTAAAGGGGCACAGGGCACTATTAATAACAGACAGAAAAGGGAATGCGTGACCTGTAGCTGGGCTGTTTACAGTTTTACACACAGTAGCTCCCCTCAAGGAAAAGGTACATCAGGAGGGTTTGAAAAATAAAAATCTAACGTTAAATGTCCCCTTCCAACTCTTTTTTTTTCTTTTTTTTCCTCCATAATATGCTTGAACAGGTTGAGAAAGTGTACTAGTAATACAGGACCCAGGATGAAGAATTAGGCCTAGATGGCAGCAAGCAGCAGTTTTTGTAAAGAATGGTAAATTTTGAAAGCATACTCCTATGGATGTAGCCAGAAACAAACCGAAGGTTACTATACACGAACAGTGGGAAAGTACAGGATAATGCTGCCACAAACTCAATGGATAAATCCCAGAGTTATCCACCCAGGAGTTTATAGTAAAATTGGTTACAAAAAAAAAAAAATAATAATAATTGTTTCTTTTCATTTATTTTTTTGGTTGTTAAAAAAGTGCACTATATCTTTGCATAAACGCTATCTCTTTTAGAGCCAAACACTATTTGGGCCAAAACTGCTGCTCAAGATCATGAGCAAAGCCTTCAGCTGATTCCAATGAGAAGTTTGTTTAAAAACCAGTCAGACTGGGATTCACGACATGTTTTTAGTAGTTCTGGAGATTACTTATGTGACAGTTTTAGCATAGCGTTTGAGAGGACTTTACATCTGTCATTTTCATCCTCTAAAAATAACATTTTTTAAGAACAACATGTTCCTGCACACCCACAGAATTTAAAAGACAGCAAGGCTAGTGAAAGAAAAAAAGTGGCATTCACGCTTACACTTTTGATCACATTTTAAGTACTATGGTAATAAACAGAGTTCAATTGCAAGATACTGACTAGGATAATCTTAACATATTGTCTATACACACATCTCTCAAGTAATGAATCTCTGGAGTAATTTAACTTTTTTATTATTACTATTGCAAGTTATACTGCTAAGCACCACGGGAAAAAAATATGTAAATCAGAAGCAAATGTGCCAGTTAAAAGCTGCTAGGCTGAACTAATGAGTGTGATACAGCAACTGTACAGCTAAGTCTTGAGTTTTTCAAAGAGCTAATTAAGACTACCTAATTATCCCAACGAGTAAGAGTATTACCCCCTTGGATGGCTAGGGGTAATTAAGTTAAGGCAATTTTCAAAAGAAATATAAGCTTTGAATGGGGCATTTCAAGATATATTGAAGATTGTTTTGCCATTCAGATTTCAAGAGAGGTTAAAAAAAAAAAAAAAGCAACTAGTGACAGAAAAAGTCCCAAAGCATTTCTTTGAAAATACCTGAGGCACCAAGAAGATGCTCCAGCTGGGGGAATTTCAGGAATAAAAGGACACACAGAGAGATGGTGATGGAGGTTTCATAAATACCACCTCAGCAGATATCCAAACACTGCAACTGGAGCGTTCAAAACAGTCATGAAGGAGCAGGAAATGCCACGGGGTGTTTGAATAAAGGTGTAGTCTAAAGGAACATCTCTACTGCAGGAATTAAGGTCTGCGCTTTTATGGACCTCACTTAAAGCAACCAGGTCCCACCTCTATCATGGGCGGGGAGGGAATCATCACGAATTCACACTCAAAGCATATTATCATAGGTTAAACACTCATAATTATAATCCAGAGCCCATTCTCTCTCCTATGAAATGTGCAGAGGGATTTTAACGTCCTTTAGGAGGAGTAAAAGATTTGTAATATGTGGAGAATATCTTAAAACAACAAGTTCTTACAAAAGCTGCAAACCCCACAAAAAGACTCACCCTAGGTCACACTGCAGCACAGAGCTGAGCAGGGAATCCAGCGGGCCAGGCTGCCACTGCCACCAAGAAATCATCCTTCCTCGCTGCCTTACAAACTCCTCTTCCTCACTCAGAGTTGCTCTTTTATTTCATTCCTCACCCTGCTGCTAGCCCAGTCCGTTGCCATTTGTATAGCAGAGAGTAACTCGAGCCAAAAGGTCTCATCAAGCCAAACGAGGCCCTTAAGAGCGGGTGCTTCCTTTCCTAAAGCAGGGAACTTCAAAGATGAGCATGGCAGAGGTAAATGGCAGCTCCTCCCCTTGACCCCAGAAATAACCTCTCAGTCTGTAACACTTGCCCCTGCCCTGATCCCAGCTCTCCTGAGCCATCAGGCTGATTCAGCGTGTGCCTTGAGCTGCTCTAAGGGGAGGTTTTGCTTAGCCTTGGACATCACTTTGAATGCTTCGGAGAACCTTTTCCATGCAGCTCGCTTGCCAGCTTCCTCCGTGCCCGACCCCAGGGCTGGTGTAGGAGGTTGCCACGTTGCCATAACACAGATTGAGCTTTTTCTATGGGTGATTAGATCAATGCTGGGGCCAGTAACTGATTATTAGGTATTTCAGGCTTACTTAGCATAGGGCAAAGCTATAGTAGGGCAATTCTCACAGGAGGAAAAGGGTTAAACTAGAAGATAGAGCTTGGGAGACGCTCTGAATAAAAAAAAAATAAAATAAAATAAAATAAAATTATAAAAATAACAACACATACGGACCCTTCCCCTGATTTTAGGAAAAGCCACAGTTTGGGGGGAGCCCAGCACAGCTGCTGATGGCAGCATGAACACTTGGACCTCCCCAGACAACTTCCATTTGATCTGCTTACAGGCCATACATGTTCCATCCCAGGACCTTCTCTTTTTGGTGCATTACCCCACACCTCTGTTGAAATCTGACAGCAAGGGAAGTTCCACGCCACCGATCCAGCTCTGTCGCAAGCACCAGGTGCACACCCGCCCTTCGTGCCAAAACCCAGAGCTGGCTGGGGCACGCCAGCTCCGTACCCCAGTGCTAGGGCAGAGATAGTCACAGCAACCAACAGCATGAAAATCCTAGGTCCTGCCACGGAAAGGAAAAACGCACACGTGCTTGCTGTGTAAGCTGGCTGAAGATCCACAGCCAGCAATTGCTTTTATTTTCGCATGCTGCAGCAGACTCCAGAAGGTCTGTTTTTAGGGCAAGCCCAGGATATTAAAAATAAAAGAATCAGCTGGCTAGAAGGAATGAAATCCAATGATATCCTCTTCTTATCACTTGCCTTTATCCACAACAAACAAATGAGTCTGTCTGAGAGGAAAGAAACTCAATCAGCAGCCCCGCACCAACAAGCATGTCTTGCATATTTTATTCTTCCAGTCATCTTATCAGCAAAGCCTGGGTGTCCAGCCAGTGCAATGCTCATAATTGTTTTCATCCCCTTGAAAACAAGCTAGAAGCAGAATTAAATTGATTTGTGAGCCGTGTTTACCCTTTTTCTCTCCACCAAGCAGACAACCAATTAATGACATTAAAGATTAATTAACGTGGAGGCCTGCACGCTACCTGCCGGGCTGATGATTACATTTGGTGTTGTACGTTCTTTGTTCCAAAGGGCAAGTACCTGCAGTGTCACCTCAAGCTCCTGCTGTGAACGTCTAGAGTGCAGCAGAACCACGGAACACAGTTAAAAAAAGAGAAAAAGCAGGGTTACAGGATTTTTACAGCTATTTGTTAGCGCCTCGTTTGCAGGGAACAGTGCAGGATGCTCCATTTGGCCTAAAATGGAGTGGAAACGTAGCCAGAAGAGTTGGGTATGTTTGTGTAAGTTGGAAGGAGGGAGAAAGTATATATTAGGCATTTCTCACGCACACATACCCCACACCTGCTCTTGACAGCTTGTTCCATGTTTTGTATCAAATGTATAAATAACATATATACATTTTACATATAAACGGAGCAACGCACATCCTGCCAACTCTCCCTTCTCTCTATTTAGACGCAGTCACAGAAGCACAGAGCTGCAGATCCATGTGCACACGGACATATAGGCACCTACTTAGCATTTAAATCCTTCCCATCCTACAAAATCTTCTTCTCCCCTGAGGTAATAAGTCTGTTAATTATATTTTTTTGCCCTGGTTTTTCTTTTTTTTTATACTAACCTCTTTTTGTCTCTTTTTTTTTTTTTTTTTTCCTTTTCCAGTGCTCACAGAGAGCTTTCTTCTTATTGCCACTTTTTGCAATTGAGAGACGTTAAGGACATCTTGCTCAATTTCTTGTAAAGTATCACAGGGGCTGCAAACAAAATAGGATCACGTCTCGTGCTCCAGATTTTGTACACTGGCCTTATTCATTCTAATAGGTTGCAATGGCAATCTTCTTTCTCGCTTCCTCTCTGCTGTAACCCAGTCCACACTTGCCCAGAACTGTTCCCCTGTGCAAAGTAATCTCGAAATACTTCTTTTTAAGAGGGTGACCAGTCTTTGGCTCGCAGTTGGGCCCACTGCAGCTGTTTGGCAGAGCCACCACAGAGACGGTGCGGAGTGGGGAGCAGAAGCGATTAGGAAACAACGAGGAGGGGCACAGGAATTCGGGACAGGATATGAAAGAGCTGAGCAGCACAGCCAAGGGCCTGGTGACTCACTGCGAGTCAGCAGCAGGTGATTTGGAGGCTGGGAACCGAGGAAGCCAGCTCAATCCGCTGCTGCAGATGATCCTATTGCAGGGACTCACCATCCCCACAGCACGACTCACCCTACACAGCTCTGACTCTGGCCCCACATCTTCATTCCTGCTTTCTCTTTCCCCCCCTCTCTTGTTCCTCTTTTGCTTCCCCCTGAAGCCTGCCTTACCCCAGGTTCTGCCTGGAGATGTGCCACCCTCACAATTTCAGGCTCCCCTGCTGCAGGGCACATCCCATCTGCTTCCCCTCTCTCCTTCAGCAAAGCCTTGAGACTGCAGCAAACCCCAAAGCGTGCTTTGTATGCCCCGAAAGTCAGGGCGAGGAATTAGCAAAATATATTGCTCTTCTGGAGCAGAAGCAGCTCTGGGAGGTGCTCGTTCAGAGGGTTATGACCCACATCCCCAGAGAAGCACCCCCATCCCCAAAACCCTCCAGTTCCCTCCCTTGTGCTTCCCTCGCTCCCACAGGACACGGGCACTGGCACAGCTGCATGCCATCACCACCACCTCCCCCTGCCTTAGTTCCCTGGCTGTAACACCGAGGAGCCATGCACGCTTCCTATCCTCTCCTCGCATTCATGAGACAGAGAATGATTGCTATTAATTATCACCAACTTTGTGTTCCTTTCTGAGGCCTCTCTCAGTTTTGATAAGAATCTCCCGCTGCAGAGCTGAATAGTGAGGGTCACCCGGGCCAGAGGAACCTTTATCGCTTTCTCTCTCTTCTCCAGGGAGATAATAACAGCCAGGATTCTAGTTTAAGCTTATTAAAGTGCCCAGTTATCTGTTTCAGCATGGATAATTTAATCAGACGAGTTAAATATTTATGAGGCTGCATTTTATTGTCGACAAAAGATAAAAACGTGCTTTAAGTGCTATTCAGAATAAGAATTATAATGATGATTAAAAAAGCCATTGGTAATGACATTCGATATTATTATTGTTAGCTCCTAGGATTACCGAACCATCACAGAGGGCTGCAAATAGGAGACCAGAAACTGGAACTGAACCGTGCTTTCTACCTCTGTCCGTGCAGATCTGGTGAAGATCCAAAGCTCAGCAGATCATCCAGGCTGCATCCAGCCCAAAATTATCTCATACGCACACAGAGGACAGAGTCAGACCAACAGAGGGAGATTCATTTCAGTCCCTCTTACCATCTTTTAAAGACAAAAAAAAAAAAAAAAAAAAAAAAAAGAGCATGTGGCTCTGTAAATAAAAAAAGAGCTGCACACAGGTGACCAGCACGCTTGCGGTTTGCAAGTCCCTGGTGCTGAAGTGCAAATCTGAAAGGAGGATTCAGCCACGCTTGCGACACCCCATGCACCTTGCAAAGTGGCCAGCCAGCAAAAGGCCAGTTACGCATACTTCTGAACAAGGAATCGGTTCATTTTCCCCCTGGATCAGCACGAAGGTATATTTAGCACAAGGTTCTCTGTTACAGATGAAGCCTGTGCCTTTCCTAACACGAACGGCTTTGCTCCTGGAGGTGTGGGGACTTGGGAGTTTCTGCCAGAAGAGGCCTTGATTCAGCAAGGTGTTTACATACACGGCTAACATTTAGCACATGGAGTATAATCCTGGATTTAAAGTTGGGACAGTGCTAAAATACATTATTTATCCAAGGTCAGAAATTCTAAACTCAACATTCTTCTTAGAGCAGAGAAAAAAAAAAGATATGTATGTGTGGGAGGGGAAACCCTGCTTTATACTTCACCAGATTTTAATTTTTCCTAATCTTTATGAGCATTAAAGCTCAAACAAAGGCATATAAACCATGCATGCAGCAACAGTAAGGCTGTAAGACTTACTGTAAGTAATAGAGCATATCAATTACATTTGTTCTGCCTCAGGTAACTTAAACAATTTAAAAATATATTCATTTCCCTTCCACATGCTCAAATTCTACTGCGTCAGTATTTTATTTATGAGTGCCAGCTATATAGGTAGGCAGCAAAATACATATTTTATTTATTATATACAAATAGGCAGCAAATCTAAATTAACTGGTGGCAAAGCTTTCGCTTTAGGAATTCTTGATATTTGAGCTCTTATTAATGTTACATTGATGCCATTTATCTTCTTAGCAGATACTTCATGTGTTTGGAAGTGAGACATAAGAGGAAAACGGATATTAATACTGCTACCATTATTTCTACCCTCCCTACCAAAACTGACAGCTACTGCTTCCACTAGAATAGAAAAGGCAATAAAAACATTTGAAAAAATTCTCATGTTTACCCTCTTTTCATTGTTTTTTCATGAGAAGGAACAATACATATTTTCAAAATTTTCTGGTCATTCTTCCAGCTGTTTTCTTGGCTTTGGTTAGGATTTGGGAGGGTGGGGATGTCTGGCGTTAATTTGACAAAAGACTTTCATTAAACACTTAGCACAAAAGGCATTACACCTTCTTGATCTCCACTCTCCCTCTCCAAAACAACCCAGATACCTCATCCCGCCTGTCACACGCAGCGCCAGGTGTCCCATGAATAATTACACAGCGTGTCTCAGGCTGAGCCTGGAGGAACTTTTAATTCTTCAGAGGTGGAAAGGAAAATTCTGCTGTCTTAGTGATCAGGTGAGGAATCCACTTTCAAGAAGGAAAAATATATATATATATCATTTTTAAAGATTTAAAAGCTTTGACTCATTTTCTAATCAATCATCTTCATTAACACGTGTCTTTAAAACGCTGCCACCACAGAAAAAATTTCAACCTGTCAAGGGCTTTCTTTTCCTTCCTCTCTCCTGCACCCCAATTAGGGCTTCTCCTGCGGTTATTCCACTATCTGCAGCAGGCTGAGCCTTTCTCAGAGATATCCTTCCCCGCGGAGAACTGCCATTTACCTGCAGCTCTAAGTCACTAACCCGCAACAGCTCCCGTTGAGAGCTAGGAAAGCCCTTCTGGAGGCAGAACCAGGGAAAACACAGCCCATCGACCCCATTCTGCTCTCACATTTTTCTAGGATAAAGTTGTATAAAAAACATTGTCCGAAGAGCTTACTTGAAATGAACCAAATTGCACTTGACTGATTGATCCAGCCACCAATAAATAAAGAATGAGTTAATGAATTGTATGCAGCAAGAATCAAGTCCCAACAAGTACTTTCATAAGTATGTGCTAAGGCAAATCAGAGGAGCATTTTCAGTGTAAATTCATTTAAAGCTGTGTTCTGAGACTCCTGCTTTGCTTGCTTATTTGCACTGTGGTTCCCAATCCCTTAGCAGATGCCAAGATCCAGATGTGCTAGAAAAACAAGATAACTGGTAAAACATTTCTGAGTAGTGAAAACTCACGAAAGTTTGTGAAACTCTGTTCCACCAGCTGTCACATCTCCCTCTCAGTCAGATTATTTGGTCAAAGCGTTGAATTAATTAAGAAGAATTCACCATCATTTCCACTTCAACATTCTCAATGAGTCTCTCAAACCTGGCAAAACAATGATATTTGCTCCAAAGCCTCATGAGCATTCCCTTGAGCCCAACAAGGCTCATACATCCTTTCCTCCAGCTCCTTACCAACCTTTAGCCCCAGCCTGATTGTTTGGGATCACCATCTCCATTTCACAAATAAGGAAAGATATGCTGAGGGACAAATCATCTTTTTTTTTTTCTGGCTATTCCCAAGACCAATGCAAAGCCAGCCCTTCCATTTATCCCAGCTACATCAGTCACTGTCCATCCCAAGTCAGGACACCTCATGTGTTCTCCTTGCACAACCAGTGTGATTTCCCCCACTAAGTGCGGCTCTGCATGAAGTGATGCTGATGCAATGCCACTGGAAGATCTGACCTAATATTTCCTCTACCATCACTGAGATGCTTGCTTCTGGGTACGGAAAGGAAGAGGAGAAGGCAAAGCTAAGGTTGACGGGTTGACTCTGTGACTGCTTTGTAGGCATGTTCCAAAACTATATATAATGTGTGTGTGTGTTACAAGCAGCAAATGAACCCTTCTTCTCCTAGCTATCATCATTTATGATGTACAGAGCACTGAGACCACTGCCCTTATGCATAATGCAGATGATGCATAAATAGGAAAGACCTGGTTTTGTCGTCTTTGTTAACAATCTCCCTCTCCCCCGCCCTCCCCACCCCCCAAGACAAGATGTCAGCTAGATAATTTATTAGAAAATATCACTGTAGTGCAATATGGTATGTACTGTCCTTTGGGGGTAGAAAATCAAATATTCACTTGTCACTGGAAGGGCTGATTTAATTGGTACATACAGCATTTCACCTTATTGCTTTAAAATAACTATGTAGGCTCAGATTTCCATTGTAAGAACAGGTAGGTTTTAATTCAGATAACTGGGAACAAGCACTGGCCTGGCACACGACAGTTCACACGTTCCAGAGCCCAACCACCCCAAATACAGGCACTACAAACACTCGCACAGTCAATGAAGCACCAGGAGCAGCTCTCATGACCACCAGCACCTGTTTTTTGGGATCCCTCCCAAAATCAGTGGTTCCAACCAGCTGGCAAGGGTAAAGCACTGAGAAATTTCTCCTTGGCCAGGGAAAGGGCAGCAGCAGGCCACACTCCTGAAACCTGAGCTGTGGGTTAAATCCAAGGAGAGATTTTGAGACCTAGCAGGACCTCCCACAAGCACCATTTGCTCTAGCCCAGAAGGGAATTTTGGTCCTGGTGGGCAGAAGGGTGGCTTTTTTATTTTTAAGGGGTTATTTATTAATTTCCCAGAGGGTTATATCATCCAGCAGTACATACAGAAGGCAGAGAAATGTGACCTAAAGCAAAGATTGTGGTTTAAGAAGTGACTGGACTCTCCCCATAACTCAGCGGTACCCAGCCATAGGAAGAAACAAGAGGCAACAGGTTCAGCATTTATTCCTGCAAAGGTTTCCTATCCCCCCTTGCCAAGGGGAAAGAGTGTTGGAGGGAGGAAACTGCAGAAAGGATTTTTATGAGCAGGTGTCTCCCTATCATAGGGATGGGACTGAAACAGAAAACATCGTTGCCTTATCCAGCCCTTGTACGGGCACACAGTAACTTGGGGCTTCACCTGCACTCATTGGGATGGAGGGAGCGCAGAAGCCAGAGCTCTGATTTGGCTTCCAAAATTCAGGGATTTGTTTCCTTACAGCCAGGCAGCAGGAGAACAGCTAGCCAAAGTGATGCCTGTAACTCTCTTGCAAACGAGCATTTCAGTAATCAAAACTAATTTGCAAGCTTCTGTCAAAATCAGTAAGTTGTTATGATTGTGAAAATACAAGTATTAAAAAAAAAGAAAATATAAGTAGAAACCAGAAATATTTTGATTTTTTTTTTCAGGTGGAAGTGACATTCATTTTGTACTTTGTGCTTAAAAAACATGAAGACCCCAAATATTTCATTTCCCATTTGCAAAATTGTAACATTTAGTTAAAAACATTGCAAGGAGTTTTGACTTGAGGGAGAAAAACAAAAACAAATGCATCCCCTAGCAACCCACAATTAAATGTGCTGCCAGTTTGCAATTTAGCCAGCGACCTTGAAAATCATAACTCTGGTCTAGGGTCTGTCCGTCTGTCTCTCCTCTTAAGTGACAGCCAATGAATGTGATATGCATCCTGGCAGAGAGTTAGAACTGCGTCCTTCTGATACTACGACTTTTACAGGCATTTGTTATGCAAACTCCCATTCTTAGGCTTCTCTGAGTTGTAATTTTTCTGACAATGTTGTTCCAACCTCATTCTGTAACAAAACTCCAGTATCTCACCATTGCAGTGTGTTTGAGAGGGAAACCCAGCTGCATTTTTTTTTAGCAGTCACTTTCCAGGCCACATCTGTCCTGCTAATGAATAGTGACATCAAGCACACATAAATTAAACTGTAGGCTAAGGATAATTAAATCGAGCAGGTTGAAAAAAAATAAACTATATCAACTAAATCCCAATTTGCAAACTATTATGCGCAGTCTTCGAGGTTTCAGCAGAACAATGGATACGGGGAGGATTATAGCAAGGTTTAAATTTCGTAGGGATGATTTGATATTCTATCTGTGCTCTGAGCAAGTCATGTTGCATCAGATCAAATCCTGATTTCATTCTATTGTGTAAAAAAAATCTATTGTTGCCACTCTTTCCTCTACTTCTTCATTATGGGGATGTAATTTATCGAAGTGCCCCGGAGAGTTTGCAGCACAGAATGGCTGTAGCATTATATATTTCCAATAGCCCCTTTGTTGCAGAGCACTAGTGGTTAATAGGAAGATAATGAAAATATGGGAATTAAATTAGGTTGGTGCCAGGACTGAAAGAATACTTTCTTTAACTTGCAATACTGCAAGGTTATGAGCAAAATAATAAATTAAGAAAAAATAAAAAAAGAAATGTGATTGTTACATTCTTGAAGGGAAGCTAGTAGGGTGGGGATTTCTCCATTTTCCTGGGCTTGGAAAGAAATCAAGTGTTTTTCATGTCACTTTCTGGTGGTAGGGATCTAGATTTTGGAGAGCGTGTGAAAAAAGGTTTAGTTTAACTGTATGATGGGAAAAGGAGAGATATTAATCAGTGACACCCAGGGAAGGAAACCAAAGTTGGAGTGATTAAGAAAAAAATGTGTGGACAATTCTAAAATCCCAGCAAGATTTATTACTGCTATGAAATAAAATTTCTAAATTAGGGCAAAGTCCTTTTTGGCTTTTTCAGACTGTCTAATTATCCCAGGGAATTCAAATCTCACCATCAGTGCAAGAAACCAAGAGAGCAGGATTGAGAAGATACTTTGCAACAGCATATGGAGCCTTATTTCTGGGTGTGAGCAGCAGCGAAGGAGAGGGCAGATGCCATGTGAGGAACCAGGTCACCAGCAATCCCTACTGCTCAAGTCCATCACTAACCACTGAAAATAGAAACCAGCATGAGTCAAGGCAATTTGGATGCTGCATTGAAGCCTTGTGATGCAGATTAAAAGAAGCAGAGAAAAAAAAAAGAAAAAGCACACACCGCTGCGGGTATCTGCAGTTGCTGTCACTGGCTACCTGCAGACACCTTGCAGACCATGTCTGGAATAGCATTGCCCAGTGCTGTATTTGTAGTAATCACACAGTCATAAATTTAATATGGCCAGACATTATAAATACTCCAAGGTTTCTAAAGCTGGAACAGAGACTGTTCAAACAACCGCCTTGCAAACAGTTCTTTCCGTAGAGTTTCAAAAAAGTAAGAAATGTACAACATTACACTTGACAGCTCTTTCTTTCAGTACAATTTCTCTATCTTGTCTTCCCTGCACTCCTCCAAGAGCTAAACCAAACATGAATAATCAAGAAATCTCTAAATTATGCCAATAGGATAAAAGAAACACGAAGATTATAAACCATCGTGCTTCAGAAGGAAAGCCAACAACTGCTGGCCAAGCGTTCAGCAGGGCAACGAGCGGAGCAATTTGTTTCAGAGCTTCAAAGAGGACTTGAGCTTGTCTGAAAAAGCTGGCCCTCAGGTGAGAAACCCCCTCTTAAGGGTGCTTGATATCTTCTACTGGTGTACCTGGTACTTCCCAGGGCCACAGCAGGATGAAGACGGATCAAATGACCAGATCCACTTGACTGGCAGCATGGTTCTGTCTGGTAACACACAGCGCAAAGCCAGGACAGAGCAGCACGTAGCAGAGCTGACTGCTCTCATAATAGGAGGACACACACCAGCCCCCAGCCAGCAGGGATCTGTCACCACCTTCAGGCACTGTCCCAGCCAGCACTCGGTGGAACGAGAAGCCGAAAAGTGAAATCAAAGCAATTTGCAATTAGTCACTTTGCTAAACTTGACCAGGATTACAGAGCCCGTTACTTCCTGAGATAAGCCACAGAAACAGCAGGACCTGCTGTGGTGAGAATCACTTTGTGGAAAGAGCACAAATAGCTATGAAAAAGTTGCAGCAGTCTTTTTTTTTTTCCTAGAGTTTTCAGCTCCCCCGCCCCCCCATTTCTGACAATCTTCTTCAGAATAGTTTCAATATGAAACGAGCATTGGCAGGAGCTCCTCTGTACTTTTTCATTCTCTTCATGTGGAAGAGCTGCTTGTACAAACTTCATTTCATGTTGGAGAAACAATTCTGGTGTTTTTCGTTTTGTGGAACAGAGAAAACTTGGCTCCATCAAACCCAATTGCAAAACTCTTGTTGCCTAAATAGGTCCAGGATCTAACCCAAAAGTCAAAAAGAAAAAAAAATTATGGCAGGAAACCTCAGGGCAGAAATCTAGTATCTGGGAATATCCCATACCAGGAGAAGACTGATGCAGGGATATTAACATTAATGCTACCATCGCAATCGTTACAGTGGGAGAGCAACTCTCTGATACACTTAAATTAAGCAAAGATATGTATCTGTTTAGCATATTTGTGACTGCAGTACAATATATTTCATCACTGTGGTTGCAAAATAATCTTTATTTTTTTCCATGGGAGATTACTCAAACCGCAATAATGTGTTTTCCCAAATTAAATAGATAACTTTACAGACTGCTGGGTAATAAAATACGAATAAACACGGAAGACATACCTTATTAAAAAAATTAGCTTGTCATTTTTCAGACTCTTCCTTTGATTTGCAAGTTAATAAAAACCACAGCCAGTTGCCATAGGGAGGATAATTAATTAGCCATCTATAAAATTAACGTTGGAGGGGGGAGGAGGCTTTCACTTGAAATATTCATTGCGCATAGCAGAAACATATTCCAGCACTATAGTTAGAAGTCTGCCACATGCTCTGATGTCCTTAAAAAACAGTAATGGTTTGTTGGTTTTGTTCCTGAAGGACAGCTCTGGTGGTGATAAAACCTGGTCAAGGGAATGACTCAATCTACCAACCCTCTGGTTAAATGAAGTCGCCTGTCTTCCTCCAGAGGGACACAAAGAATTGCGCTGCTGGAGTCAGACAAAGAGCTGCGCGAGCTGAGTTTCCTTTCCTCCAGCCCCTTTTAAAGGGAGCTAGAGCCAGCCCCAAGCCCCCCTGCAGAAACCACAGAGCACACTGAAAGCCATCGGAGCTCCCTCCTGCCACTCATGTGGGTGCGCCTGTCCCCAGAGCCTGCGAGTTCAGCTGCACCCGCTGAGCCCCCAGGAGCTGACTCCGAGCATGATCAGGCAAGCACAAGACGCCAGGAGATGCATCTGGGCATGAATTCAAGCAAATATCTCAGGCATGTCCCAAGGATCAGCTTGAGAGAGGTCAGTGAGAGAATTCAGTCCCCAGCCCGATATTAAGTTTCCTACCCAGGCAAACCAAGAAACCAGAAAAAAATTAGTGAAGGGAGATAGCTATGTCCCCAAGAGCTGTGTGAATATTTTAAAGTTAAATATTTATTCCAACGTCAATTAAGACAATTTTAACTCTGCATGAAGGGTTCCACCCAGAAGGTTTGAATAATCGCCTAATTAAGAACTTCAATTAATTCATAGCATTTTGCATCCTTTTGCAGAGACATCACCAGTCTTTAAATTTGTACTGATGCTGCTAGTGAGAAACCAGGTAGTTGTGAGGTAGTTGTTGTAACTGAACACATACCCATCTACTAAAGTGAAAAAGACACATAACTAACTCTGTTTCCCACAGGACAAACAGAAATCTGCTAAATAAGTACCTAATTTGTGAAGTCTCATTTGGACCAGATTTATTCTGAGTTAAAAGGATGAACGCAGGCCTTCCAAGTTACTTAGATACTACTGCTGCTAATTTGCATCACACTTACGCAACGTACAGAGACCAACCTGGCCCCAAAGAGGTTGCCACCCAAAGGCAAGAGGCGACAGGAATGTTCAGGCAGGAAAAATGACAGGGAAACCTGATCAAAATGATCACACCATTACACAAAGCCTCCGTACACCTAATTATTGTCATTAGGCAACAGGGCAGGATATGGACTTCAAGGATGATAACGGCAGGCTGGGGGTGGGTTTCCTCCAAGGGAGAAGAGCTGCCCAGGAGAAAGGAACAGAAATGTGCGACTGAAAGTGTAATAAGCAGATGATGAAGGCCAGTGTTATGAGCCAACTGGAGGCAGGAGCTTTGATCTCACTTGATACAGACCATAAGATGAGTCAAGTGGGGAGGAGTCTGTGAAAAGTCCTGGAAAGAAAAAAAATGATTTGATGAAATTGAGAAGTCACAGTTGATTTTCAGTTCCTATAAGCAAGCCACATGGCATCTGTCAAAGCCAAGGGAAAACGATGTTGCAGAAATTAAGTAAAAACTAGCACCTGGACATGAGTTATTTAAACCGGGAGATAGAGAAGGCCATTGTCTCAAACATTATGCTTATACAACAAGACCTAGACAAATGTGGATACAAGGCTTGCAGAGCTACTAGAGTTTAAACATTGCCTGGATGAGAGACATCTGTGATAAGCAAAAGCATGATGTTGTTTCAAAGTGAAGGCAGTGTGGATTGTAAATTAAGAACAATTCAACAATCTTGAGCTGATGTCTAGACATTCACAAGGAGCTGTCAGGGCCCTTATTTTTATTTGGCAGGAAGGAGGTCTGCAGAAGGTATTAGAATGAGCTGTCACGCAAAGAAGATAGCATCATTCTGTCCACTTTTTCACTTACACAATTGCATTTTCCTGCTATAGAACTGGCCATGCCCAGGCAGCATCAGCCAGAGATATACTTCTCATCACATTTTAAGTTGTCAGGGCCCCACAGTGACATATATTCCAGTGGGAATAGCATCATTGTGCCTCACAGCAAGAGCACCTGCAATCATCTATGAAGTGCCTTAAAGAAAACATACAAAGCTCTGCTCTCCTAATTATTATCTTTCTGGAGAAGACATTTACTTTGGTAAGAGTGTTGTTAACTAACTTCTTCGTTAATGGGGGAACTCTACACTGGATAATATGACTTTCTTTTCCTGGAGCCTAATAATTTCACATTATTTTAAGATGTTAATAAATGAGGTTGCCATTCCAAGAAACAGACCACAGTTCATTACCATATGCTAGTCTTCATTTATCACAAAATTTTTCATTCACTATCCGTTCCCACTAAAATTGTTATAAATAAGAAGCTGAAGTAAAGGTCCAGATCCCTAACATCAGCTAACTATCAGTGATTCTTTTTTGCTAAAATATTTCTAGCTAAGGGTAAATTTATTTTAACACAAATAATTTCTTGGTCTTCTGTTCTTGATCTTCACTGGAATTTTCTTAACTTACAGGTTTCTGCAGTTGGAAGCAAAACATAGGGGTTGAGATTTGCTAATGAGCAGAGATGGTAGCAGCCCACAACAGCTTCCACAGAAGCCATCCTCTTACAGGAGGACTCCCCATCTCACTGACCTGCCCAAGCAGCTTCTGAATAACAGAAAGTAGGGGAGAGAAACCATGTGTGTCCTGTTATTGATCCCATAGGTGACAGCATCCAAACCAGAGCACCTATTGCTGTGAGGACATTTACTGTGATATTCTCCATTTTTGCCTCTTAGAGGACCTCCATTTATTTCCTAAAAATCCTTCAAGGGGTTACCTCTTCCCTGACTGTTAACATGGCAATTACAAAATACTCAGTCCTGTAGGAAATGTTTCAGGATGACAGTTTCACAGGCAAAAATCTGCTTTTCCTACTCTTAGGATCCATATAATCTAGACAACAAGGATACTAAAATGACTAGGATTTTGAAGTTTAAGCGCCTGATTTGCAAGCACAATTAGGTATTTACATTCCAGAATATCGCTGCAATTTGAGCCTACAGGCAGAGATCATTGCAGAAAGAAAGGCCTTGTGAAGGCAGATAACAGGACCCCAAAATTTGTTGCACTATCTGGCAGGACTGTCACAATTTTCTGCCCATTGCTTTATGCTCGGATTATCGTTCACTTCTGCCACCCCAAAAATCCATGCTCATCTGCTTTTCTCAATGTTGTTTTGACGTGATAGTTGTTCAGGCCAGCTCAGGAAGAAATTCAACCTTCACACACAGAATTCCCCACTGCTTGCAGCTAAGCCTGTCCTGTGCAATAACTCTCCCCAGTGATGCGATTGGAGCTGTCCTCCCTGCAGGGGCCAGGTGCAATATGGACCTGCTCCCCTGAGAAATAAAAAGGGTAAAAACAATTGAGTTCATGGTCAAATTGGTCTGTCAGGAGGCAAGAGTTTCAGCAACCTGACATTCCCCTTGGCATCTTCACTTTCCATAGTGCAAACCTGTTCCTTATTCCTGCACAAGTAATTGAAGGACCTTCAAGGAAGTAACACCAGTGCATCCCCATTTCAAGTAAGCAGAATTAAAAAAAAATGAATAAATAAAATTAAACCACCACACCATGGACAGCATCATAAACCAGATTACTCAGATGCATCTGCTGTTTCTCTCACCACTATAAAGGACTCTTCAAAGACACAGTGAAGGTTCATTAGCAGACACTGCATGATTGGGGAAAAAACAGAAGCATACAGATCATCAGCTTATAATATATCTACATTGGGGGCAAATAGAGGTCTTCAGATATCTGCCTCAACTACTCAACACAGAATTTACTTAGAGAAAAAAAATAAGACTCATTCTCCAGCAAGTAAATGTTCTGTTATATTGGATTATAGGGTGCTGTCCTTGCTCAGTTACCCCTCTCTCATCGCATTAGTCTTCAGCACAGCAGCAGCACGTTTACATGCTTTCTTGGCAGTAACACAGTGAGACAGGCCCATATTGAACACTAGTTAGGGAAGACATGAAGAAATGGGAACATTACATTGTGTTTTCTAGATAAATTAAGATTTCACTACCGGATCTTCTAAAAGCCAGAGCACCACTTACTCCATTCATTCTGCTCTACAGCATGGTTAATGGATATAGATAGCTGAACTGGTGCCTGAGTAGCAAACCACAGTCCCCCTCAGATTGGATAAACGCTCAGCATTGCAGAGCTGGAGCAATTAATTTGTCACTGATAGGCAAGTGGTGTTAGAGAGTAGTGTTGCTTCTCCACCTTCACCTTGTGCTGAACTTGAACCGCTTGCTTTCATGACTGGAGAAACTTGGAGTGAACTGCGGCTCTGACTTCTAACAAATCCTCACATGCATACGCCAAAAAAAGAAAAAGAAAAGATGCTTTCTGTCAGTTAAGTTATCCTCTTCACTAGGTATAAAGAAAAAAACAGGCATCACCAGCTAACTCTAGCTACAAGTTCCTTTTAATGGTTGAGTTCTTAATTCAAATGAAATGATGCTTACTCTATTCCCTTGCTTTCTCTGTCTCAACTGTCAGGACTGCAGGGTCTGCCAGAACAGGGCCATATGAAATATTTATTAACTCGTCTTCAGGAGAATACGATGAAAGATATGAGAGAAGTTGGAGCCAGAAGTTCCTTGAGCTACCTAATTGAGAGAAGACCTGACATTTACCTATCAGAAATCAAGCCAGGTAGGCAACAACCCAAAGCTGTCAGGTTTATAACAGCAGATGTTGTAAAAGGGAACGAGACCAGCTGAGGACAATAATGATTTGGTTGGGGTGTTCCTGCAAGCTAAGTCCATAATTCAACATTTAACCTTGCCAAGCAGCAGCTCAAAGCTATTCCTTTTGTAATGCCCAGAAATGTAAATGCTGTTAAATCTAAAAAAATGCACCTGTGTATCTTGTTTCATGCTTGTCAGATGCAGTTCATCCTTTAAATTCAAGAATACAGTCCCTCTTTTTATAATCTTTTCTAAAAGAAGGAAACAAATTTGCAGAATAAGATCTGTAGAGAGGTACAAGTTTGTCTTGTATGGGTGAGACATTAATGAGTTCCTATAAATCTTGTCTTCATCTTTGATATTTCTGAATGACTGTTATTTAAAAATACCAAAGAGTAAGTTTTGAACCTTTTGCTTCCCTGCCATTAAAACAAAACAAAGATTGAAAGTCCCACTAAGTTATTCCTCCACTCTTCAGTCAGATTTTAAGTTCTGTAATTGGACAAATGACTAAACGATGTGTGTTTCAGCTTTGCATTAGCTGGGCTAATATTTCACCCAGTTTAAGTAGTAGCTAATGAAGTTCTATATAGTCAGAAATGCATAATACACATGTATATATTAAAATAGATTATGGAGATAAACAAGATCTCTTCACGAGCATTGTTCTCTACCTCCCTCCCCCCCCATTCCCCCATACACACACACAAAGCACCATAACACACAAAGAAAAATTGCAGGAAGTATCTTGGATAAGCAGATTTTAAAAAAAGAGAATCCTCAAAGGCCCTCAAGATTTGCAAAAGTCTCTAGATTTTCAGTGAAAAAATAAAAGCCAGTTTCATTGCATGAAGGGCACTGACAAGCTTGATTTCCTCCTTCATGAGTGTGATAAAACCCAGAGATATAAACTTCCAGTTCGGCTAATGGATGTCAATGTGCAGAGACAACCAGAGTTGTGTTTTCATGTAAAATTCATAATATAAATCCTTGAAGCCTTCTAATTAAGAACTGTATATATCTGCCTACTAATAAGTCAGATTACTTATCTCCCTCCTCACAGAGGGAAATAAATAAATGTTGACTAAACACAACAGCGCTTAGTAATCAAATGCAAATATTCTTCTCAATATAAAGATTGTTTCTGATAGGAAGTTGTATACAAATCAGGCTCTTCCGTGCTAGCATATTTCTACTCCAATTCAACATGAAGAGTTATGCTCGTGTCAACTGTGGCATGGTATACTCAAACTAATTACACAGCCAGTAACTTGACCAATGGGTCTGAAGTCATCCTTACTTTGAGGTCTATATCCACAAGGACAAGTCAGATAGTCTCAGAGCTTTAGTTCAGATCCAAGTTATCACACAATGAAGAGCTAAAATCATCCAAAAAGATGCATCGAGTCAGGTTTAAGTAACAACGAATATGACAGATACACCTCTGCAGCAGCTGAAGGGTGGAGACAAAAAAAGGACTAAAACCAACGGAATTAATCCCCACTGAAAAGTCAGGAGACTGAGGAGTTTTAAAATGAAAGTTCTATTTGTGTAACTCCTGCTAATTGCTCTAATGAGAGTTAAACAAGTTGCTGGCCAAACTCTGACAATCCAGAACAGATGTTATATTCCGCTAACAAGACTTAAGCGGAGGCTACAAACCAGCCATTCTCATAGCAAACACATCCTGTGTATTCATGAGTAGCCAACTTAAACCCTGAAGCTAAATCCACTTGTTTTCATGGAGTTAAATCAAAGGACTCACCTCCAGCTCACTTACCACCTAGATGGCATGACTTCAGGCAAAATTTAAAAATGTGAAAAGAAAAATACATCTTCCAAAGAGGAAATAGAAACACCATCATGGTCCAGGAAAACAGACTCCAAGAGATAGATACCTTGAATGCAAACACACCAAGTCATTGCTTCTCCTTGAGTTTTCTGCTTAGCTTTATAGAACGTACTCAGCTCTTAAATGCAAAGAAGCTAATTCGGGTGAAGAACATGCTCATTGCCTTGATGCACAAGAACCAACTCAAGATTTTGCTTTAGGTTCTCTGACAGGTTCTTTACTCAATATCCATTTATACTACAAACCAGCATTGCTCATGAGCATCTACCAGAGCCGGTTAGAGTGCCAGGCCTCACTTTCCACATAGCTCAGTTCTTCAAATTTCTAGTGCTTTTGGTGAGGATTTTAACAAGCTTGTTATCTAGGCTTTTTTTAAAATCATTATGCATTTTTAAGACGTGTGCTGTGTAAGATTCCCTTCTACCATTAGTATGAATTAGAAAATAAAAATGAAAGATCTACATTACAGAGGTTTGAGCTAAAGCTCAGGGAATCAGGAAGCTAGATTTTCAGAGCAATTGGGGAAGAAGAAAATGTAGAGGGCATTACTTAAGTCTCTCTGGGGACTTTGACCTTCCACTATAAAGAAGTTACAAATATTTGACAGACATTTATGAAGAATTTCAAGATAATACAGATGAAAATTACAGCACAGGTGCTATATTATTATTTCTCATAAGTAGAACAAAGGACTTCAAGTAATAATTCCTAGGATCTAAACACAGATGCTAATGACCTTGGGCAAACCACTAATATTTCTTGGCTTCCACAGATCCATCTAACATGATCTAGAACTTAAAGAGAGGTACAAAGAAGAACAAGTAACAAACAGAGCAGTAAAATCTTCCTTAAGGTAGACATGACATAAGAAGAACTAAACGGTTTGAGACCATGAAACATCTGTTTAAAATGTGAGATGATTCAAAAAGCAGATGCATAGGCTAGATATAATTCCTGCCTGATACATAGTGTTTCATCACTGGAAAATTCCACAAGGAAAGAAAAGCCAGCACACATGAAGGAATGGGTACACCCTAGTTTGCTTCAGAATGCTAATGTGAAATGGTTCAGAGATACATTAATAGAAACAAGTTTACATCAAGACATCTCAACGTATGATCTCACTAGCTAAAAAAGCACATTGCAATAGCAAGAGGAATAGAGAACAGAGAAAGAACGACTGCAGATTCTGTCATGAGGATGCCCAGAAATACTAATAAGACTCAACTAAATCACCTACAACCCTTGTTTGCTCAAGAGCATTTCCTCAGCACACTAGAAAAACATAGACCAGACGGGGAATCAAATCAAGAGAAATTTGATTACATCTACAGCAAAGAGAGATAAATGACCTGTAAGACAGTGTCCAGCCACAAGTTAGTCTATAAGACACAACAAAGGAGGCATTTTGCAGTAGAAAAGAGGCAAGTGGAGTGCTTCAAGATAGCCGGAGATAGGATCATGAAACCATCAGCAACTGTGTGCAGCTGCAGGATTATGAAACCATCAGCAATTGCACATAGCTGCAGGGGGAGGCTCTTTGTTTGTTAAATTACCTATGGTACCCATTATCTTTGGGATGAATCTGGCTAGAGGCCCAGGGAATTTGGAAGATGCCATCTCTGCTTTCATCAGCTAAACGAAGAGGTCCTGTCTGTTTTCCAGTAGCTTGTATATAAAACAATATATAACTATTCCATGGACAAGTTCCTCTCAAGACTTGGATCAACCCCTAAAGCATTTCTGGAAAGGAAAGACAAAAATTCAAAAAAACATAAATAGAGCCAATAAGACTATGCCATCACAACATTTTACTTGCTAGGTGCCTGTACAGCTCATTACCTATCTGGTAGGCTGAAACACTACTAAGCAGTTAAGTTTGGCTGACTGAAACACCTATGAGTACATGGATGAGCATAAAGTGACTATTAAGTCAAAGGGATTAGAGGGATCTTAAATACAGCTTTGCCCAAGTAGAAACTTAGATTTATCTTGCAATATCTCCTTTAAAGTGTTGTTTCTAGTCTATTAAATGACTCAAAGGCCAATGGTGAAATTGGTATTGTGAGCTCAGAGCATGAATAAATTTTGCTTCCATTTTTTGTTTGCCACAAACTGAACTTAAAACACTGTGACAGAAGCACCACAGCCATATTAACAGGTTAATATGACTATTAGCACATACGTAACCTCATTACAGCCTGACTCAATCTCAGCCCAATCAGATATTGCATAGTTTACAAGCAACGTTGAACCTTCTATGGAGTCTTAGCAGAGTTGGCTATATGACAAGCTTACAGGACAATTTTCAAAGCAATAACCCTAAAAGCTGGAGAGATTACTTCACGCCCAAAACCCAGTGTGGAAAGCCACAAACTCCCTCCCTGATCCTCCCTCAGCTCCACTTGTAATCTGAGCTGCAACCAACTCTCACTTGACTTCTAATCAAGCCCAGATAACCATAAGTGCCAGTACCATGCAATCTCTCATTTTCTCCCCATCATTTCAGGGTCTCATCATGAGTTCTGCCACCCCCAGTAATATATTTGATATTAATGTTTCATTGTTTTCTTGATTTTGTATCTGGAACACGTTGTCCTAAGTGGCAGCTTCACTTTTGCCTGAAAGGACCATCTGACTATGCAGTTCCCAAAGCTAACTCACTGGGGGTCATTCAGCCAAGTCTTGCCTACAGGAAGCCCAAGTCCCTGTGTGGTTATTTTCTCTTTTTTCCACTCCTCTCTCAAAGCATTTCTCAGATGAGAAGAACAGCTTATCTAGAAGATCTTTCCATGAGGTTTCTCCACCCAGCTCTTCCCTCCAGCTAGCTAGGGCATACTGCAGTCTGATGCCAAATTTAGCAAGATGCAGCATGTTAAGAAGCACTGTTTATTTTCTAGAGAAATAGCTGCAATTTCTTTTCATTTCCACTCTTAAGAGTACAAATATCCTAAGCACACACATGATTTTGAGTGTCAACTCAATTACAATGAGCTCTGCTGATGGAGTCCACAAGTGTGTTCTGGGAACAGACACAGAAGAAGAGCTGTGGTAAACAGGCATATCTTCAGACCTCTAAAAAAATCAATTGTTTTATTGATTTAAGAAGTAATAATCAAGCATTCACTCCTGGCTACCTCAGAAGGCATCTGACCCACCCAAAGAGCTGTAGAACATTCACTCCATGAACATTTTTACCATAAAGACTTGACTGTTTATTGTAGAGGTTAATGAAGCTCTGAAGAGAACGTGGTTTTGCCAAGATTGTTGCTTTTGGACAATACCAATCTTAATACAAATGAATAGCATGATAGACAGACCAATTACTAATGTTTCCAAACAAGCTTTGAGACACAGGGCAGCTGTAACATAACTTTTTTTTAGTATACTATTTCCTCTATTTTATGAGCAATATCTAATTGCAGTCCCCAGTTTCTGAATCCAGCACTCTAAGAAAGACTGAGTGCATTGCTCAAGACACTTTCTTGAGCAAAGCTCCTAACGCAACCCAGCCCAGTCACATTGCCTAGGCTCATGCAGAAGCCAAAAAATCCCCACCAGAGAAATTTTGTTGGATTTTTATTTATTTCTTGCCTCAGCAGTGAAAGGTTATTTCTGAATGCTGTCTGGGAAAAGCACAGCTGTTCAAAAAATGCTGCTATCCAGTCCCTTTGGTAGCTCAATTTTCTTAAGCAGTCACAAATGCTTTTTATTCTGCAGAGAGAGTTCACACAGCATGCATGGCTATGCACATACGTACAAATATTGCTTGGTTACCTCTCCCATAAATATTTTCTCTGCTTTGGTATAATACCATACAAGGATGTACTAAAGTTTGAGAGAAGTTTTTTTCCCCCTCAGATGTGTGATTGCTTTGATGTGTCAGCATGCACAGAGAATGCAAAAATGGGAGGGGCCATATGCAACCTACACAACAATGTTAGGGGTTTTTAACAATCTTGGTTTTGTTACTAAATATGCAGAGAAAAAAAAGGCTATTTAGTTTTGTTTCCCCATAATCCTTCAGTTCATGTTGCAACTACATGTCTTATCTAGCAAAGTAGGACAGGTATCTATAGGCCTCAAGAGATTAGAGAGGTCTACTAAATATACAAGTAAGAGCCATGTCTGAAGCTTCCCAATCATCCCAAAATCACAGGCTAAACTTCCTAAGCAGGTGTCAGTGAACTGCAGGAACCTACATACTTATTGTAACAGTAGATTCTACCTACTACTGAGGGACCACTAAGGATACAACAAGTTTAAAAGTACAGCAAAATTATCTCACTAAAAAAAAAATTAATCTCTTCCCATCTAAGTCTTCACTAACCTAAAGAGTATTCTTTTTCCCTATGTATTTTACAAGTTTGGCTGCTTCAGATCTTACTAATAAAAATGTAAGAGAGTTGAGTAACAGAGTTGAATGTTCCTACTTTCAAACAGAAGTCCTGATGAGTGTCAACAAATATAAAAAGTGAAGAAGTACAAAAGAAGAACAGACCAACTTCTTAATAATTTTCTGATCCTGTATTACCAGATATGAAAATCTTCAGGGAAGACTTGAGTCCAGTGGAAACAGTCTTCAAGGAACAAGAAGCCTGTGCCTTGGAACTTGCCTCAGACTCAGCCAGTGCCTTTGAATCCAACGGTGCAAACCTTGGGACTGCTCCACTGATGTGGTATGTGGTTCAGGATGTCACAGAGCCTCACAGTGGAATATGGTTGTGTTCATCACAGCTCCCCTATTACACTACTACATTTATCTTTGCTGCTATCAGTCTGTTAGATGTGATTTTTTTTCAGAATAGCTAATTCTGATATTTGTGGTAATCCATTTTCTTAAAAGACACTTTGGCTATTCTTATCTTTAAGATTATCTCAGAGGTGGCCTCAAGTAAGTGTTTCTCCCTAGAGACTGGGAGACACTGTTAGAGGAACAAGAAGTCCAGGTTCATCCATGCAGTTCTACTTTTGGCCCCTCCGCTCTTCAGAGATTGTCATCTGATTTTCATGCAGAATTCTGATATCAAAAAATGAACTTGCTAGACCAGTGCCAGCTCTTGCCTCCAAGAGGCAAGAGCCTGTCCTGAACCATACACCTTGTATGGTTCACTGGTGCCTCTATATGACAGATACTAAAAGGATAATGTAGACCTGAAGCAGTACCAAGAATCTTGAGTGAAATAATTTGTGATCCTCAAAAGTCTGGCCATAAAATTTGACCTAGAAAATTCCTTCAGTGTCCAAAATCTTTCACAGCTGACTCTCAAAAACATCCAGTTTGGAGTGACAGTGAATGACAAGAAAATCTAGACCATATCTTCTTGTATGTACTGGCACCAAGCTAAGGAGAAATAAGAAAGTCTCCCCTTTCCATCCCATCCATCAGAGCATACTCCCAAATGCTCACTGTTCCACAGCACAAACTGAGAAGGAAAGGTCACCTGCATTACACTGGAGCCTTCAGGTGCATTTTCTTCCATATTTAAAATATTTATCTTGGAAAATACAGTCCTTCTCCCTACTGCTTACTACATTTCTGATAGCTTCAAGTAACAATGATGTAGCAAAGAGACCTGCTTTGGGTATGGATTCCTTTAGCATCCTTTATAGGGAGATCTACTCCATAAGGGACCCAATCACTCAGATAAGTGGACACCTGTTTCCTTATCAAGTATGTGGCTTCTAAACCCCTGGCCTCCTCAATTCATGGATTAACCAGTAACACAAAAACATCTGAGATCTGGGCTGAACATTGTTGTTGCTCTATGCTGTATTTAACCCAAACTCCCTAATCTAATACTCCATTAATAGAATAACCAAGCACATTGAGAGCTCCGGAGACTTTATTGGCACTAAATGTTTTCTCAACAGCTAGAGTATCCTTTCAGTGAGGAAAACTGAATAAATATGTAAAACATTGCATTGGTTTTACATGCAGATTTTTCAAGAAAAAAAAGCTATTGCTGGACAGCATAGGACTTTTAGAGGTAGATTTTTCCATGAACATCTCTTCTCTCCCTTCTTCCTGGCTCTTCTCCTTAGATTTTGTTGTTTTCTTTGCCCAAAGGTGTTGGCTTCTTTTCTCTGGCTTGGCCCTGCATGGATTTCAAGATTATTCCAAGTTATTTTTGCACAGCCTCCTGGATCATCTGTTAGAAAGTGGTTCTTTAAAAACATGTTAAAATGTTTTAAATGCAATTCAGGACTGATGAAAGGCACTAGTTTGACTGAAACATCCAATTTGTTTCCATTAGGAATACATTTCAGGTTAGCCAAAAAACATATAGAAGATATGTATTGACTTTCCCATGCAAATTTTGTTATTAGCTTTTCCTTAGTATGCACATACTCCAAAGCCTTTGCACCTCTTATTTCCGTTCACTCAGTCATTTATTCTTCATCATGTATGTGCTTGGAGGAGCACAAAGGCAATAGTTGGGTAGGAGAGGTCTTGCAAAACAGGCAGGAGGCACAAGACCAGACAAGGTGTTTGTCCTTCCTGCACCAGGGCTGGAAGCCAACTCTGGAGCCAAAGGCCCCAAGCACAGAAACACCTGCACGCATTTATCTACACTTCAGCCAAACTCATTAGGTAAAGTCTTACTAGGGGAGTTTAATCAACTCAGGAGGTAACATATAGGACAAACTTCAGCCCTGCGATATCATCCTCAGGGGACACTTTCCTTCTTGTCATCTCCCGTAGTAAAGTCATAGTTAAGTCTTAACATGACATTCCCATACATCACTGTAAAGACCAGGAAGAAATCCGTACATACGGAGTTCAAAGGCAAACAAACAACCTCCCTCCCCAAAGCAATACCACAATGTTGATAAGATGACACCTAGACCATCCTTGCGCCCTCCTAAAAGGGAACCTGATTGCTTTGCACCCTGCTGCACTGTGCCACGGGATGGGGTCGCTTTGGTGCTCAGGACTGGAATGTTTTATCAACTGCAACTTTGGCATCCTGCCTGGCCTTCACAGATGGAAAAGACCCAATATTCCCTGAAGGCCAGAGGCTCACAAGAACCAGGACACATACACACAATACCTGCTGCAAGGCATTGCTCTTAACCATCAACCCACTCCCGCAGGATGGAAAGAGAAGAAATCCCCTTCACACAAGTTGGTTTTGCAAGGGTGTGTTGGCTTTTCCCTCCTCCCTCATCACATTATATAAACTTGATGTTTTCTCCATGACTGTTTATTCAGCAAGTTTGTTTGATGAACTGCATCGTGCCTTTATTGCTATGAATCTTGTTGGCTAATTTTCTGGGAAGAGACTGCACTTTTCCCACCACTGGGATTACATAAAGGGGACAGAGCTTTGCAGTATTTGGTCATTCACTTCTCAGCAGGGAGCTCATTGATTTAATTGCAAACATTTGCACTGTGCTGAGAGTTCTGCATTTCCCCATATTACAACTTCAAAGCATTAAAAAGTTGACTATCACTCTCACAATTAAAACAGATTCTCCTCTCAGAAAAAAAAAAAGGAAAAGCCTGCCTCAGCAGAACAAGCTTCGGATTGTTTTGAAAACTTGAGTCAGGAGGCAGAGCATTGCTAGCCCCTGGATAAAACTTGGAGTCAAGTCTTTGCATTTCACGTGCCACATACTGGTAAAACAAGTATGTTTTGAAATAGAACTGGTTCTTTTCTTAGGGAAACAGCTTACAAACACACTACCACAAAGTATCAATTAAAAGCCACATGCCAAAATATCGACTTATTGGTGCTTCCTGAAGTTTCTTCCCAAACTCCGCCCCAGACTGCAGTAACAGAAGATACAATCTCCCTCAATCAGAAGCCATTGCCCAGGCCTAGCTCTAAAATTGAGCTTATACAATGTGATGGCAAAAAAAAAAAAAGATTCTAAGTCCGTACGGAGTACATTCAGAAATAACATTTAAATCTGATTAAAAAATATAACCAGTTTCAGTAAACTCTACAAAAAGTGTTACTAAAAAATTTCTTTACATTATTTCAACAATATAAGACTCAGTAAAAGAAATAATAATGCTCTTATAAAAATACCCTCCAAATCAAAACATCTTGGGTCAATTTTAACTGAAGCATTTTTTTTTTTGTCCAGTGAACTGAAAAGCACCTATAGCTTTAGAAACAAATATGAAACAAACCCTACAGCAAACACCATAAGAGCTCAGGTTATTTCAGTGTTAATTCCTGTTTGCATCTACCCCAAGCAATATAAAAACTGACGTGCAGTTCTCAACTCCACAGCTGCACTGAGCTCCTCTTCTTGTCTATGAAATACACAAGACCATGCTGTACACCCAATTCTTAGCCAGTTAACAATCCCTTTTGGGCTCAAATACAGCTATTTTGCCAGAATCTCACACAATGCTTCACAAGAAAATTTATTCCAGATAATCAGTGCATCTGACAAACAGGAAAAAGGTCACAGCCCTGAGAAATGGGTTCCCACTGAATTCCCTTCACACACACAACCTTGTTCTCCCTAAACGAACAGCTGGGAGCCAGCTGAAACATAAGAATCTCTCTCCTCCAGACTTTGCTCTCTATTCAGGGTTTAAGACAATTACACAGTTATTTTGTGTAAGAAAAGTCAGTCGGGGGGGAGAGACAAATGGTTTTATTTCTCACCCAGCTACATAACAGATTACCACGAGCACTAACTCATCTGTCTTTCCACTATTTTACTTTCATTATAGGTTGGAAATGGGAAGTCATTTTTCACAGGACGGATCTTTAACTAGTTAGAAATTAAACTCCTCAAACTGGTGCATCCTGCAAAAGGGAACATCCATTATCCAGGGCCCATGGCTTTGGTTGCACCTTATTTATCATCGTAGCAGGTCCTTCTTCAAACCTAACCTCACCAACTTCCCCTAATTAAAGTCAAGTCACAGAGACAAGCGAAAATTGTGTCATGCTGAGCGCCAGAAATGGCTGAACCCAAAGCCTAACTATAAAAAGGGAGTAACGTATCAAGCTGTTGTGATACAGACAGCACCGTCCATCTCACCACAACCTTCTTCTACCCTGATGAGCAGCAGATCTTGCTTTCAGCTTTCCCAGCCTCTCCTCCTCGGAATGTCCTCTGCTCAATTGCCGCCACCAGCCTCCTGTCTGAAGTAGTAAACAACACAGGCAACCCATGTGGTTGGTCCCGAGCAGTTATCACTCCAGTATCTGGCCTGTTGCTCCAGTGTGATGAGACATTTTGGTGTGTGGACTGTCCCCACCTCTGGTCAATGCCCCAGGTCCTTGGAGGACTTGAGCTGAAGCAGCTCTCCATGGAGCACAGGGCAGAGCTGATGTAAGAGCACAGCTCAGCCTGTGTTCCCTGCTTCTCTTTGTGAGGCTGCTGGCAAGGGGCAGCATAACATTACACTTTTACTCCTGGAACATGGGGAGGATTTCACTTCGTCTTTTGAAGTTATCTTTATTTACCTTTTTTTCAACCTCTCGCTACATCATGTGGCCGAGCTCCACTTCATCCTCTCAGATTTTAAAAGCATGAGGTGGCTATGAGGGGTGTTTTGCTGACTTCACATCTAACACATGCTACATAGCATTATTCAGATCTCTGCACTCAGCTTCTGGTTGAAACAGAAAATTAGACTCTTGGAAGCGTTGCTTATATCAAATGAGTTTTTCTATATACATTCATTTCTATACTCACAGGTAAATCATTCAAATGAGCTTCCACCACTAGTGATCAACTGCAAAAATAAGAATACTTCGAGCTGTTGTATGTTAATATTCTCTCCTTTGTGAGATTATAGGGTCAGTCATTTGCTATGTTCCTAAACATGCCTATGGATTACTGATCTGGTTTTGAAAAGCTGATAGTTAAAATCTCAAATTTCTTGCCAAAACCTGAATGTGTAAGTCCATTTCTATCACTTCCCTTTTCTTTTTTCCCCTACAACTTCCTTTTAAGAAGGGGACAACACCCAGACTTCATATTGCAGAGGCAAAAAAAAATATTCCCAGTACCTCTTTGCTTATGCATTGTGCAGGCAACAATCCCCTTACCCACAAAATTTTTTTCAGTCTCAGCTGAACACCTGGAAAGCATCCAGAGATCTGGGACTGCTTCACTCCCTGTTTAGCTGAGCCACTGGTACAGTAACTGCCATTTACAATTTATGAGACCAAAGCACTAAATTAATTGCTTTGAAACACTATCATTGTGATCACCAAGAGCCTCTAGAAGTAATTACATGGATTTTATGACCAAATGCAAGAAAGAAAAAGAAAAGGTCAGACCTGCACTGAGAGTTTTGTTTCTGTTTTCATAGCCAAAAGGATTTTTAATAGAAACATGCTGAATTACAGTGACCTTTCTTTCTCCCAACTTTTTAATTAGCAGAATTGCACAGCTACACCATACAACACTGTCATACCAAGAATGAGGTGATTAGCTTTGAATTTACTGAATGTGATAGCTGTATTTATGGCATAAGTTGCAGGGCTGTGCACTTCCACACTACACTTGCGTTCAGCTGAGCATCATACACCAGACTGCTTTACAAACATTATTTAAGACTCACAGTATGCCATCAAGCACACACAGATGTTAGAAGTTGAAAACCTACTCTGCTGCAATTGTCTCAATTGCTCTTTTCACCCCTCATTTTATACCAGCAAAACCTGGAAATAACTCAGGAACAGAGCACAGGACTGTGAGAACAAAAAACATACCTAAACAAAAATCAAGATGATAAAAACCAGAGTGTTTATTGCCAGGAAAAGCTATCTTAGAATAACAAGGAGAATTGTTTTCTCAGCCCAAAGGCTTGCTTGTGAGATCAAATCTCAAATCAAATGAATTCACTGGTTTATATAAAGGTTCACGCCTTACACTCCTGCACACACCACAGCAGCTCCCCTTTCAAAAGATGCCTTAACTAGGAGTCAAAGGTGTCATTCAGTAAAAACAAGAAGGAAGTCTTGGTTGTACTGCATCGCAATCCCTTAAAAAGCCTTTCCACATGTTAGTGCTGTTCACATTTTTGGTTCCACCCAATACAGAGAAAGAAATGCCCCAAGCATAGAGCTGAATACAATCAAGTTTCTTCAACATTTCTCCCATTTTTTGTCACCTCTTGGCCATTAACATTAGGGTATACACACAAACCAATCTGAACAGAACCCAGAGGTGGAAAAAGAAAATTTTATTTGTCTTAAAGAAGTCTCTTCCTGTGTTCTGCTGCATGTTGGTGTGAAGTAAAGGCAGGTTGTATTTATGGCTATAGCAAGACAGATTTCTTAGAGGTGCTGCCACTGCTGAGCAGTTGCTGAACAGCACTGTTTGCGTGCCACCAGCTAGCAAGGAAAAGGGGTTTGGACTGCAAGTTGACAGCCTGCCTGGGATCCATCCCATGCTGTGCCTGTAGTCACAATCCATGCATTAAGCCCAAATAGATGCTGAAAACAATGAAACAAAGGTCCTGAATTGTTCTGCTTTAGGAGACGCTCCCTAGGAAAGGCCAAACTCCCTCCATGCCCTACACTGCTTGAATCAGGCAAGTGAATCACTGCAGGCTGAGTGCTCCTATCATTAACATTACTACTGATAGCCCTGAAGACATGTTTGTTTGAAATCCTGCACTATCATTCAACTGCCCCTTTAATTCCACTTTTATTAAAAAAAAAGTCCCTTGCCTTCCCATAGCACACTATTCTCCTGCTGCTGAGTCTCCATACAATGGATCTGAGCTCCTGGACATTATTTTTAATTATGTAACAGCCTTGAACAGGCGTACAGTTCTTTTAGAGCCTCCTGGCACAATGCACTGCAGGTCAATGTTGAGTGCTACAAGTGTCTAGGTAGTAAAATAAATAAGTTAGAATAGTTCAGTTGGAAAGGATCTACAAAGACTGAGTCCAACTGCCTGACCTCTTCAGGTCTAACTAAAAGTTCAAGACATTATCCAAATGCTTTAAACATGACAGGCTTGGAGCACGAGCCACCTCACTAGGAAGCCTGTTCCTGTGCTTAAACGCCCTCAGAGTAAAGAATTTTTTCCTAATGTCCACTTTAAAATGAATATTCTTGACTGTTCTTGATTGAACTTTCTTCAGTCAACTCTACCAGGTCGATTCTACCAGGTCCATTGAGACACCAAATTAACAGTTATTTCAGAATGACACTAGACAAATCCTTGAGAGATCATTTTGCTAGACTTACTGAATTAAAAAAAAAAAACCCTCTCAGGGTTACCAGAATTTCTGGTACTCAAACTAGCTTTCTTTGAGCTAGTTCCCGCTTCTGCCAATACGCAGGTATTGCCTTGGCTGAGGTAACTTGTAAAATCCATGCACAAGACCAGAACCTCAATGTTTTATTAGAATTGCTTTTGTCAGGTCAACTCAGAGAAGTCTGTACGAGTTCCCACCAGTTCAGAAGTGCTGGGGGTGTCTGGGGCACTTGGCTGTACACTATCATAACAGAAACCCAGTATCTGATCTTCCTAAAGGAACTGAGTCATGGTTTCAAAAACCCCATCCAAGCTTTATTGCACACACCTGCGCTAAACACTCAGAGGTGTGTTCTGCATATATACACCTTTGTCATCTTCTCAGCATCTTACCCAACACACACTTCCCGAAAATACCCAGCTGGCACAAGCACACACTTTTGGAAGCCAGACCCTGGTGCAGGGTGGCATCACTCCAGGGAAGTCAATTTACACTGGCTGAGAACCTGACCTATATTTACCTGCTTAACTTAGGGCACCCTATAAACTCTGTGCTCACTTGCAAAAGCCTGAACTGCTGTCTGCTGTGCTAGGAAAACTCATTTTTACTTCATCCCCATTGAGTGCATAATCAAGTCTCTGCCTCTGCTGTGCATGGAGGGGGTGGGGATCATGGAAGAAGGAAAGAGGGGATGTATTTTTTTATATGTACTTTTTTTTTTTTTTTAAAGAGGTGTGATGTGATTTTTATTGTATGACTATTCACCTGCTTGCTGTGACCTCCTAAGCATATTTAAGAGGGAATCTGACACTAGGACCAAACACAAGGCTGGAGGAGAAGTCAGCTAACAAAAACCACATGTGCTCAAGCATTTTGCTTTGCCTTGCTAATATTGAAGAGATTTGTTTTGCTCAGTAAAGCACATGCATTTCAGCTCATTCCTGCAGGGAAAAGCTAATCCTCAAGTTATGGCAATAGAGCCTGCTGATATGGGGAAGGAAGGAGGGGGCCAGAGAACCAAGGGAAGGGGGAGAAAGAAAAGATTCAGCATTTTAGCCTGACCTGACTCCAGGTTCACACGAGAAGAGGTGAAGCTGCAGCTGTCATGCTGAAGGGAAATGCAGTCATTTATAAACCCAGGGAAACCTCCTGGGAAAGAGAAGAAAAAAGCATTCCTTAAGACTGGAGTTAAAGGCAGGTTTTTCCCACCACATGAGAGAGCCAGTGCACCCAGACCAAACCAGTGCTATTCGCACTGCAGCTCCATCCAGATTTGCTTCCTGCCCCTGCAGAGGCAGAAGCCACCAGCATTTTCCACATATTCTCTCCACTGTCCCAGTCCTCTGGGAGTGTCAGTTCTACCACCAAAGCACATGAATTCATCCACTTGCGGTACCTCTCACTTCCAAAAGATCTCATGGAAACAGCTACTGTCCAAGGTGGCTGAGCCCCGAGAAAACAATTACAGCTTGTGCTTCCTGCTCTCCCCCAGGTCCGAGCATCAGTTTCATTAACGTTTTGACTCATCTTTGTTATTGGCAAGCATGTAAAAAGAATTCTGTGCAGCCATACTGGGAATAATTGCTGTGAATATATGATTTTTGGGGGGTTGGACCCGATGATCTTTCGAGGTCCCTTCCAACCCCTTCGATTCTGTGATTTGGTACTGAGATCTTTCAACACATCTCAGAGGCAAGGGAGAGAAACAACACTGATTGCTCAGGGGGCTATCAACCATAGCAAACAGCAAATCACCTAGAGAAGCATTTGATCAACACAGAGACAGAAAAACTGAGTACCGAACTGGTCTGCGACCCACAGGACAGAAGAACTCAAATTGCAAGAGGGCTCACAGGGAAGGAAAAAAACCAGCAATATTCCCAGACTAAAACAAAATCTACAGCTACCAGCTAATCTGTTCATGTTGAATAACTGAAACAGGCTTTTTGATAGCCTCTCAATCTCATTTTATGAGGAAAAATAAAACTGGGAGAAAAATGCAGTTACTTTCTTGCAGCAGCTACTTGGATTCATTGTTTCTGTGACTTGCCAGTGAAGGAAGGTGATGGGAACACTCCTCCTCTGCTAAGAGCCCTGGCAGCATGTGCTTAGCCTGGCAGGGGAGCCCAGGGTTTCACCAAAGGGCATATTATATCCTGCTAATTGAACCAGCGTCATTTTAGCATCTCCCCATGAGCCTGTCAGGTTTGTGCATGGGCAACCAAGAAGATCTTAATGGACCTGGGAGGCTGAAGGAGCCAGAAGGACCAGGCAAGAGCCGAGAAAATGGGCCACAGTGGGAGGGTATCAAATCCTTTTGGGTTAGTAATGCACCTTCCTGGACACGAGGCAGAAGTCTAGGACTGCGTTAGATAATTACCGTATAAGAGAAACCCAGCAAGGCTCCCCCCAGCACACAAGGCTTTTAACAGAAAGGAGGGAAAAAAAGAGTGCAATTAATACATTTGCTGCAGCTTTCCATCACATTCCACCACCACCACTCAGCTCCAGTTGTCAGCATGTGTCTGAAACGAACCGCCCTGCGAAGGCGGCAGCCCCGCTCGCACAGAGAGGCAAAGGATAAGATTTCAGGCAAGGCTGGAGCCCACTGTTAAGGGATCCAGCCCAGACAGATTGCCTGTCAGCTACAGCTGAAGTGCAACTTTGGCTGCCCTTCTCTTGATGAGTAATAGCCAGACTTCACCAAGTGCGAGGTACCTGGCTCCCATGGAAACCAAAGTTTGGTTCTCCAGTGATGGGTAAAATCCAGCTCACTCGTGAGGAAACATATCATGAAACAGAAAAGGGGATTCAAAGGAATAACGCTGATTTCGCTTCTATATACACTCTGCTCTGCAAGGGCACGGGCTGAAATGCAGCAGCAATACCTAGGTTACATATTATTTGTAAAAGTCCCTACAGAATCATGCCTGAGTATGTGCACAGAGGGGCAATTCCTGTTTCAGAGCATGAGGAATCAGAGTATACAGATAAAAAGGTGTGTTTTTTTTAATCACCCCAGATGTAGTCAGTAGAAGATCTGAGGCCCAGAGAAGCTACATGATTTGTCCAAGATGAAACAAGGGGTCGGAGGTGGATCTAGCATTTATATCCATGTTATTTGAGCCTATTCAGTCCTCTGACCCTGCCTTCTCTCTCATATGGTAACTCAAATAGCTTTGGGTGTGTACCTCATAATACCATTTATTACATACATACATCTTCTAGCATACGCAGCCAAGCTCCTTGTGGGATTTGACTTCTGTGTTTAATTGGCAGGCTTGCTTATGGAGCTAACAGGTGCGCTAGAAGGGAACAGAGAGCACATTCTCAGTTCACAAAATGTGCACTGCAAGCCATGCTATGAGACCTAATCCAAAGAAAAAAAAAAGAAGCCATCCAGCACCATCCAGTCCCTCTGCATCCCAGAGAGCCCAGTAACCAGTACCTTGCCCACCCACCCAACACGCTACGATGCCCTCAGGCTGCCCTTACGGGCACTCGAGGAGGGTTTAAGTCATTTGCACTGTTTTTCCCTACTTCTCACACTTTTTGTTTAGTGCTTGATCCCAGTGAATAAGCACTTTGATACTGGATTCACTGTGATTGCAAGAAGCACCAGTTTTGGAAAGTTCCCCTGAAGGTCTTCAGGATTCCTTCCTCACAGTGGATGGGAAGATTTAACATGTTATGTTCTTCTCTTCACTGCACCATCCAACTACAATTCAGGAAGACCAACATGGAAGCCTTTTCCATCCTTAATGATTCTCTGATTCTATGTAAGAGAAATCATGCCACAAAGACATACCGCAAATGAAATCTGTTCATAAAGGTCCCAGACTCATCACATCACTAAGACCATCTCCAGCCATGTAATATGGTTGCCAAATCCTACAGCTAATCCCAGTTAGATTGTAAACTCCGAGGCTTGAATCAACATCTATATTTGCGCAGATTGCAGGAGGCTTTTCACATCCAAACTGTCCCCTTGGGTAGAAGCCTCGACATCACTCTTTACCCAAAACTGCAGTCTCCAGCATTGTTTCTTTTGGGGTGGGCACCATCATGTCTCCCGTGGTCATTCACATCAGTAGATGCTTCCCCTGGGGCAAGGACTTGCAGGATCCAGTCTACCAGGCCTGTCTTTTCTGACACAGATTTTCACAATATGGCACTAAGACAAGGGTAACATATAGCTGGGCTTGCAAAAAGAACTACATCCAGCTATTGCCAGTCTCCCAGGCATTCAAACCTTTATTCAAGAAAAGCATTTCTCAACCTTGTATTATTTTTTCCCCCTTGCCTCAATTAGAAAACTGCAATCATTTTTTCCCTGCCTTTAGCAACTCACTCCGACTTCTCCTTCCAAGGTAAGTTGCAGCATAAGTTGGCAAGCCCTGTTAACAGGAACAAAAGCATACGCTGATCCGAGAGGGGCTGGGGCTTGTGGTTTACTCTGAACACTGCTGTCAAGAAGGTCTCTCCAGGTGGGTTATGCAAGACCAATGCTATCTACATGAAGAGAAGAAGGTATTTAAAAGTGCTCAGAGTCAAAAGATGGCACCAACCCATGGGTCAAACAGCCCCTAGGTAAGCAAGGAGGGGTTTGTCAGAGGTGGAAGTCTCCTTTCTGAGTTTCAGGAACTGAGCTGCATGAATAGAGTTCCTCAAATGCCTCCCTCAGCACACAGAAGCCGTTATTTGCTCTCTGGCTTTTGAAGAGGAATGCAGTTGGTTTTGGCTCCTCTGGCCCATCTGCTGGGCGAGGAACCTGACAAGGAGCACAACCCAGCCAGCCTGGAGCAGCAGCTGCCCCGCAGCCAGGTGGGCCAGCCCCAGAGCTGCCTGCTGGCGAGGTGGGCTACGTGATCGATGGAAAGAGGTCCTGCCAGGCTGCCCCAAAAACAGCTTCCAAAGTCCACGTACACAGGGACTCGTGGAAGGTACCCCGGTGTAGCCAGGCTGTTCTCCTCCGTGCTTTTATGTTTCTCTATGAAGCTGAAAGCAGCTCTCTGCAAATACACATGCTTTCCCCTCCCTCAGGGCACTGGTAGCCCAAGGATTTCTGCAGCAAATGGGACCCTTTTATGGGAAAGTCTAGACTTCCTAATGACCTTGGAAAAGCAGCCAAGTCCTCCTCCAGCCAGCCAGCACCGCCTCCAGGCCGCTGTCTCTGTCCCATTGCCTGGGGAGCCCTTCTCCTCCCACTGCTTCCACCTTCTGCAGCTGCCTTTGGTCCTCAATACAGCCAGCCACTTGTTTCATAGCCCCTTCCTCCCTTGCTACTCCTTACCAGCATGGCTAACATACCCCTTTCTCCATCTTCATCACCAAACTTGCACCCTTAAAAACATAGTACTTCCCTCTGTTGACCAGATACCTTCATCTTGTTTTTTAAAAAAAACTTACTTTGTGACTGGTTTCTAGAACTACCATTTAACCTATTCCTTTCTCCAGCATTGGCTAACCAGCCAGCCTGGCTTTCACTACTGCTTTCCTCTCCACTGGGGCTCAGCCTGCAGCTCCCACCACTCCCTCCAAATACCCAAGCAGGTTTCACTGCCAGTTCCCAAAACAACACACAGCAGACGAGGTGTAGTGTATGGTTGCTTTGCGCACACACATGACAAATCTCTGTGCACAATGTGGTCTCAACACCGACATTTATAGAAGGAGCAAGCCCTGCTCCCCCACATCTGGCTGCGAGACTGATCCTCTCCATCCCTACACCTGCTGAACAGCTCAGTCCAAGCGTTTGACTTTGGCATTATATATGCCAAAAGTGGCACAATATATGCTCAAATATATGCTCAAAGAGGCACAATTTGCTTTGGCTCCTTGGGTACTGACACACAGCACACCCATGTTATGTTCCCTAATGAAGGTCACCTGAAGCACAAAGCCATATCTAACACAAGTGCTCTCTTTTCATGATGGGCTAACAAAAAATAATAATCTGAGTATTTCTTGCTCGCAGATAAACTTGGCCATCGTGCTAAGGAAACTGAAGCAAATAGAGCCAGTCTGTCAACTGCAACACTCAGCCCATTGCCTGCTCTGGCTGTTATTTTACATAGGTCTTAAATGTCAAACAGTGTTTGGCACAAGAGCTTCGTGGCTGCCCTTAGAGAAAATCTGACACCTTCACTGTTTCCCACTGCTCTCTACTGCTTGGCTAGGGGCAGGGGAAGTACAGGCTATCTCATAGCTCCCTGTTTTTTCCTTTGTCCCCCCCACCCTCACAGGAATGCATGAAAGAGGAATTAGTGGTGTTTATTTAAAAGGGACTTGCAAGGGGTGCAACACTTGGTAGCATCAGGCAAGATTTGGTGCAACCTGTTGGTTTTAGCTTAAGGAAGATGGAAATGCCAGGAAATTGATGTGGTAGACATTTAGCAATGGTCTCAGCTGTTAGACTTGACTTGTTAGACTGTTAGCTGTTAGACTTGATTATGGGTTTTAGCACCTTTTAGCAGAAACAAGTTATAATGACACTACTACCCAAACTCATCCCACCACCCTGCAGTGCCAGTACACCTGTGCCAAAGCTGGTGAAGACACTGTCACACCTTTACCATCACCTGGCTGCTCCTTTTTCACTGTTTCTCCAGAAGACACACCACCATGCACAACACACCAAAGCCCTCCCCAGGAGCTGGAATTCCCTGCTGACACCGGGATGGGAACAGGAATGCCAGGCACATCCCCACAAACTGGGCTTTAAGACTGTGATCGGGTTACCGTAGCTAAACAGCAATGACAACTGAGCCACAGCAACTCTGTGAGCACACACTGAGCCAAGGGGAATGGAAATAGGATTCGTCTCGGCCAAGACCACCCAGGCTGCCTGCACCACACGGGTCTTCCTGCAGGGATGCTTCTGTGCCCATCTCCATCCTCAGCTCTTCCTGCTCTCCAGCATCAATCCAAGCCAAGCTGATCGATCTGCAAAGATGCAATACTTGCTCTCTCTCATCAGAAATCAATGAGGAACAGACAGCATTTGGCAGGACTAAATACAAATACATCCAGGGAAGTCTGTAGGTACAAGCAGTTATCTAAGCACATAGTCTGCAGGGGCATTAAATGGCCCTCGTGAAAGCGGTGCTTTACACCAGAAATGCATTTGCTCTTGCAGGTCTAAAAAGTCATCAGGCAGACAGCATAAAAACAGCTAATGCCTCATAGCCAGAACTATTTATGCTTGTGAGTTTAAAAAATTGTTTAAAAAACTCAGCTGAGGACCTAAGACACTGTTCTTCCTATACACCTTGAGTCCCACTTGGGTTCCCTCATGCACCATCTCCACCCCATCGCTATATTCCCTGCAAGAAGCTCCCACCGGCCTCAGTGAGGGGGCTCTGGGAAGCTCACAGCGAGCTCTGAGTGCTGTGAGAAGATGAGCCTTTCCCATGGACTTGTTGCTATTCTGTGTCTGCACCCAGCTGGAGCCCAGAGCTGCAGAGGAAAAACAGGAACCAATCTATTTATTGTTTTAACCCTTCACCTCCTGGGGAAAAAAATACTGCCTGTGGTCTGAGGTGAAATTTGGGCAAAGGCTAAAGGGTTGGGGGGGGGGGGAGGAAAATGAGTGAAAAATAAGAGGGAACAAAAAATATATTTCCAGAGTATTCCAATACAACTGTACTTTAATAACAGCAATACTTCAATTCAGCCCTATATTGATCACACTGCTGACAGGACTCCTACACTGATGGTGTTACTGGATCCGTCCTGAATTTGTCCCTGTTACTGTGGAAGTAGAAAAGATTGTTGGAGATGAGGAGGACAAGGGGCTGCTCCTTATTCAGAGAAACTCATTCATCAATGCTCTGATGTGCTCTGCCAGTGGTCTAGAGCAGAGGAGGAAAGACTCAGAACTTTTTATGCAAAAAGGAGACCTAGTGGGATAAAAGATGCTCGATCTCTCTCATTTACCTCTCCCACACCATTTTCCAACTACTTGTTCTGAACGAACTCCTGAACTGCTGCAAGCCTCTCTAATTAATTTCCTACAAGCCCGAGACCTCTCAAGGCTTAAAAGAAAAACGCCTTTCTAAAATGATCAAAAATAGCGAAGGGGTACTTCTCCCATATTCAGGGCACTTATTTACAAACTGCTGTGCAATTAAAGTGCTGCCTGAGCACAGCAGGATACAAGGCAAGCATGCCATGAGCTGCATGAACTGTAAGGTCTCAGTCAGGACTCAGATTGCAGGACTGCACCTCCGATGTGCCCTCTTGCCTTGTTGGCCAACAGAAGGTCAAGGAGGTGGCTGCCTTAATTGTGCATCTTTGGGAGACAGCAGGATCATCAAAAATGGGGTTAGAGAGACAGAGCCACAGGTGTGCTACATAGGGGTGGGATACATAACCTGTCCCTCTCCACTTTCTTAATGGTAGTTTTTACCAGGATTAAAAAAAAGTCTTAAATGTTAGCATTTTGCTGAACAGTAACAGATTGACATATTTGGTGTTTTCCCCCTTAAAATCAGCTACCACCAGAAATGCAGCTCATAAAATAATGCTCCAGCAGCATCCCCATGCAACCCTGCCACTGCAGGGACCTGCTGAACAATGCAATGATTTCAGTATTGAGTGAGTGGTGTTACTCAGAGAGGGCTGTCATTGAAGTGACAGTGTGGGTAGAAGAAAGTTTCAGAAGGGAAAAAAACTGTCTCTCCAGCTACCAACTCTATCTGATAGAAAAGAAAAACAGGAAGAAGGATGCCAGCTGTTTGGATAGCTGTTCTCAGTTTGGTGTTTCTTCCAAGGTAAATATACTCTCCCAAAGGAAAAAGATTATAATATGGTCTGTGAAAATTTGCCTCTCAAAGCACTACATCCTGCAGCCAGGAGAGGAAGGCAAAGACAGAAAATGCTGCTTGAGGGCTACAATATATTAGGACCTGACAGGAGCGGAGACATACCACACAGCCAGGGAAGAGTCACTGCAAAAAGAGCCAACAACAATTACTGAGGTGATGTCTCAGTCTGTAAGATAGAGGCCCATAGAAAAGCTTGGAGAGCAAGATCACTCGTATTCTGTGAGAGCACTCACCCCTGATTGTGTTTTAGTGCACCCCACAGGACAGCTGGCAACCCACAGCTGGGCCAGGCTGGTGAAAGTCTACCAGCATTTGTGCAGCCATGCCCATTGGCACCAGCCAGCCAGGACCAAAAGCATTTATTGCTGTGCAAGGTCAGCCCCTTTATACCACTGCAACAGACAGAATCCAAATTCTCTCCTGGCATCTATGGGCAGCAAAGGATTTAACATTAAAAATGTTAATCCTTTTTAATAAGATGACCTTTTTGGTCTGTACTTTACTAGTTTTAATGAGCCCACCTGCAAGGGTTGATTGATTTACTTGCCTGGTGCTGTTACTCAAATTTATTATAATTAAGTTGTTAGTTAGAGACGCCTGCCTTGCTCACCATCGTTAAGACCACAGCTCATTATTATTAGCCCCTCACACGCCTTTCTTTCCCCATCATTTCACATCTAGGAATTAACGAAGGATTGGCAACACCGCTCCTCTCCTCTCTCCCCCTGCATGCCGTGGTTACTTTGGCAGGGCAGGGGCATGAGCGAATGGAACAGCGGGACAGAGCAGGGTTCTGGGCGAAAAGAGAAGGCTCCGGGTGTGAGTCACCAAACAAACCGCTTGGACCGCGGCGAGCAGAGCAAGGGCAGCCTTCCAGAGCAGCACTGCCCGCTCCTGCTCAGGGGCAGGGAGCCGAGGGGACGGTGACGATGCACAGAGCCCAGGCAGATGACTACATGCTGGAGGAGGGAGGGAGAGACATGATTTTATTTACTCAATTAGTAAAACAGCTGTTTCCCACCAGCCTCGTCCTTAGAATAATGAGGCATTGTGCTCTCAGTGCAATAAAGGGACCGCTCTCACTATTACATCATGTCAGCGTGCAGCCAGGGGTGAGGAATCATCTCGGGAAGAGCCAACAACAATTGCTGAGGTGATGTCTGTAAGGCACAGACCTGGAGAAGATGTTGGACGGAGTTTGCCCAAGTTCTGCAAGCTTGACCAGAGAATGAAGGACGGTGAATTCAAACCTGCTTTTGCTTCATTGTGCTCCAGGGATGCAGTCCCAGAGCTGCTATCTTCTAGGAAGCACCTGGTGCAGGTCTCAGCCACAGCCCCACGAACAGTCATGGCTCAATTACCCACAAAACTGCAGAACCCCCCTGTTTCCCCCACAGGTACTGCATATCTTTTGAAGCCAGCAGGTGCATGAGCTTATTGCTGTGCTCAGCCTGGAGATACCTTGCTCTCAAGGATATGACATCCAGATTATAACTCCCTTAGGCATAACACTGTATTTTTGCTGGTCTGTTTGAGCTATTCCTACCTTCGTGCAATCTTTGTCTATGATTCGATTTCTTGGGCATTACAGCAACCAAATAATAAGATTGTTATTGCTGTAACAATAAAATCTTATCTGCACAGATTTAGGCACTTGCTCAACAGCTCTCAATGTGACGATGCACTTATTTTCTTTTTCTCTTCCCTCATCCCTTGGAGATAGGGATAAAGTATGGAATCTGGTCCAGACAGAAATAGAGCCAACCCCTGACATGCATACACACTTTTCAATACCACAATTAGATGTTCAGTAAGGCCTTACTACCACCAAAAACAAACAAAAAGCTTTTTTTTTTCCCCCTGAAAGAAACATATTAAGGGTATATAGGCTTTCTTTGAGGACATGTGCCCATCATCCAGCCTCACCAGATGCAAGCCAGCTTCAAAACAGAAGCTGTGTAACTGGATTTTGCAGTGCCCTCTACAAGCTAATAAACTCTTCTGAACTGCAAACGTGGCATTTGGTCAGGCCAGCTTGGAGGATGGGTCAAGCAAGCACTTGCTGGGAGGAACTGGCTGGATAAGCCCTCTGAGCACAATTCAGAAGTGAATTAAGCTAAGCCACAAAGGGACTTGCACAGTTCATCTTATGAGAGTCTACTGGGAAAAAAGGTAAATACTTTAAGTGTATTCTGTCCAAGTCACCACAATGGATCCGGATCATACAGTACAATACCTGAAGGAATCATACCTGGTGAACTGCCTGCAGAGGTGAGGAGTTAAAGAAAATGAGCCCAGACTGAAGTCCATCTGCCAGACTCCACAGGTTTTTTGTTTGGACATCCTCCTCCGAATGAATATCTTGATCCCCCCTCTCCTACAATCTAGCCAGGGGTCTATACCATCATTTTTATGACCCTAATCAAGGTAATGTTTTAATGAGACACTCCTGTCCCTGATTAAGTCCGCAGACATGTTTATGCACCCTTCATGAAGAGAGAAATGATGGGAATGAGTCATGACAAGTGATGGAATGATTCAGCTATCCATCTACTTGCTTTCCACGAACTGCACCACTTCTAACTGCAATAAACTGCCCATACAAAAATAATGGGCTGTTAAATTCCAGGGCATCTCCCAAAGTCAGGGAGGCATATTTCTAAGAGTTTTTTAATCTGCTTATTGAAAACATTTAAAAATCAGAAAAAGAAAAACTCTCTTGCACATTTAAACCCAATGCAGGGACTAGTACTGCTATTTAATTAGATTTTAGCTTTATGGACTCCTAAGTCCACTCAGAGCAGGCAAAGAAATAGAGAGACCCACAGGAAAGAGTTGCCAGTGAATGTGGACAGGCAGAGTTCATAATCAGACTTAACTATCACATGTGTTAATGGCTGGAAAAGCTATAATTATGAGTTCATTTCTGTGCTTTATGAGATGTATTTACTTGTTAATGACTATGACAAGTACGGGAATAAGTCTGGAAATGAAAACGTTTCTGCAGAGAGGTAATGAGGTTGACACCTCACTAGGTGTCTAGAGACTGACTAGGCTGACAAAGTGGTAAGGACAAAGTCATCAGCTAGGAGGAAGAAACATTTTACAGTCAATTATGTGATGAATATTCTGGATTTCAGTGGCTTTAATGTCTTTCTGGTTCAAGAGAAGATTTTGTGAGCATGCTATGAAATTAATAGTTATAAGTAATTAAAGTTACCCTGACTGGTGGTAGACTCAATAGTCTAGGGAGTGTACTGGCCAAACCCCTCTCAGAGGGAAGGAGTCATGCATTTGCCATGGAGCAGTAAAACCTCACTCGTATTTATGAACAGGAAAAGAAAACCCAGAAAGTAATCCCACGAGAATTGTGATGGGTGGTGATTCTAAGTCCTCATACACCACACCTGATATTTTTGCAAGCTCTTTACAGTAACATCCTGGCCAAATCATAACTTCACTGCCATAGACTGCTTACAGGCATTAACTTGGCTCCCCACATTCTTTCCCCTGTCAGAAGCCATCAAATAGAGACACTATTTCTTTTGACAGCACATTCTACCCAAGAAAAAGCAGCAGAAAAGATCATGGTGCACCTGTGTCTCCTTCAACTGACTTCAATATGCCTCACTTATCAAGTTCGAAGTTTCACCTGGGATGCATCTGACCAATACGTCTCAAAGTCCCTTAAAAATCCTGCAGCTTATCTCAAAGGGCTTAGCCTTTGCCATTATTTCTTTGGCAAAGACTTCCAGCTCCAGTGGTGGCTTCCACTTGAAGACAGCACATACACCTCCACATCTTCTAAGGCTAGCGATTGGCAATAGGTCTGATTTTCAGCAGAGATTCTGTTGATTCCACTAGGAGCAGAGGCAAACATTATCTGCAGCGATGCTTTATTTCTGTTCTGTAGCACAGGACCTGCTTCAAGCCCACATTATTCTCCCTTATATTTTCAAGGCACGCTTGAAATCCCTTTAATCTTACCCTGTTCAGAAATGAAGTCCACAATGTCTTTCCATGTCTGAAAAGCAGCCTCACCGAGAGAGCTCGCGTTATTCTCCCTCAGCATGTTATTGAATTATGCTTTCAGAAACTTGCTGTATTGATCTCTCCACTGATAAAAGGCATTTTTAAAGACATTTTTTACAGCTGACGTGACTGCACAATAAGCAGAAAAGGATAAAAAAACACATTCTTCCTCACTAGCAGACAAAGGGAATCCCTTGACTACTCCCACAATGGAGAAAAGCAGATACTAATGTAAAACCAATGCATTAATCACATTTGATTAAGTATACAGTGATTTTGCTACTGTGGTGGCCACATGCCATTTATAACTGACTATTTGGGCTAGTAAAATGAAAGCTAAGTTGTGTTGTGCTAAAAAAGCAGCTCTAGCACCTAAATCAAATCCAAACCTTATCCACACCCAGGGGGTTTCTCTGCCCACAGACACGCTCATCCCTTCCTTCCTCCAGTCTTTCCACTCTCACCTCCACACCTGTGGCCCCAAGACACCCAGCAGAAAAACAGCTTCCAGTTCACACTCAGCACCATGACTCAGAGCCACAGGACATCCCATCTGTCTGTCCAGCTTCCCACACCGGTGTCCAGGCTGCTACATGCAGCCTCCTTCCACATGTTTCAGACCCAGAGCAATGCCAAGGACTCCAGTCCACTGAAGTCAATGCAAATTCTCTTGACTTGAAGGAGTCTCACAGCCCCAAGCAGTGGAGCTGGGAAAAGAAGCCAAGTTGGAAGGACACTGACCAACACAGAACCTGCTCTTCTCCCTGAGTCAGCTGTCAGTCTTTCAAATCTTTCAAAGACTCACCCACATCTAGTTTCTTCCACCATTACCCCGTCATCTCCCTAGGTGGACAGCTGGACCTGATGGTCTTGGATGTCTTTTCCACCCTTAACAATTCTATGATTCTATTCTACTCCACATCTATACTATCACTTAAAAGGTGGTAATATTATTAAAGTCTAAAGAGTCACAGCTAAAGATGCTTGCACTTCCCTATAAAAATATGGGACCCGCAGAAGAGGCTTCTCTTACAGCAAGAAATGAAGTTATTAGTGCTCCAATGACAGATTCACTTCCTCTTGATATTACCTTTCTCTGAATACCTAACACTCTGTTTCATCTTCAGCAAAAGAGGTAAAGTACTACTGTTCTAAATCAGGAAGCAATTTGCAGTCACTGCACTCACGTAGGTCATTACAGAGTAAAGAATGATGAATCAGGAACCCAACTTTAATAGACAGATAGAAGAAATCACAGAAAAGCTTACTGTCAGAACCTGGAGGACTTTGTGTTCACATATGTTGGTCTTGGTGACTTCCACAACAGAGAAGGGAAGACACTGCCAAAGCAGCATGGTACCTTAGAGCTAATAAAACACTTGGACTTCAAAAAAGGTTGAGGAAAACAATCATTGCATAAATAACCCTACTGGGGAAAAAAGCTAACCCAGTTTTGACATCTTTGATAGAAAATTTCAGCCTCCCTGATTTTCCACCCTGAATCATGGTTTTCAAGCAATTTTTCATGTACATTCACAGTTAAAGAAGCTTTAAGATAAATGGCAAGACTTCTATCAAGCTTTCCTTTGGCTTCCCCCCCCCCCCAACTCTCCCCCTCCTGTTTTTACCCTGCTAGCATAGCCCTGGGAAAGAAGCTCTGATATCAGACTGAGAGAAAGTCAATAGCTGACAGCAAGGAAATAATCTGAGCCATTGATCATCACTTCAGGCTTCAGATTCAATACAAACCAAAGGGGAGATGCACACTTATACACACACAAAGGAAGTGAATATATTAACTCCTGGTGTGCTACAAAGAATAGAAATTGCTAATGTGGTTAATAAGCACAAGAAACACTGAAAAAGATGCACCCAGAGAATGAAGAACTTGCATATTAAGTCACTGAAAATATATTTTAAAAAGTAGTCATAGAACAAGATATTCATCTATGAGGATGAGTTTTTGAAAGGCATTTTAGCTCTTAATTTCTATTTAAGTATCTAAATTCCCATGGCAATGAACAAGATAAGAATTGTATCTAAATACTCAGACTTGGTCTATTTCGTGCCCACCTAAGGGTAAAAGGGGCATTCATTTTTCACTGGTGCTTGTCTGCTAAGTTGAAGTTTCTCAAGTTCCTTACCAATAAATATTTAAGATAAATAAAAGTTCCATAAAAAAGTTCCACTGTGTAAAAAGATGTTTGTTGCACATTTAAGCTCATTAAGGAAGCCCTGACCCTTAGCAACAGTTTTTTCCTGGAAAACAAGACAACGTGACTTGTTTAAAGATATTCTCCATTCTATCAGCCATCTTTTACAGCTCTATTTTGCATTTTTGTATCTAAATCCACAAATGAGGCCGTTATTTTACATGAATTACATTTTTCTGTTGATATTTATATAAAATATTAAGAGGCCATCAGAATCCACTGAGAATATTCAGTGCATGAAGTCCTAAAGACACATTATGATCAGGCAATACCCTCCAACAGTGAAGATGAGTAGGTTTTTTTTTTTTTACAAGGGTAAACAGATGCTGATAACATAACACTCTGCAAGTGCACTCATGTTTACTGAGCAATAATATATAATTACTAAAATAATACAAAACATAGAAATGACATCATCCTAATACATACCAACCAGTTATCAGACACTAACCCATAAACTGATATGTAAGGGACACATTCTGTCCGTTCTTTAAAAGGTTTTATGTACATATACACAAAAATGTCAGTCCAAGCATTTTTAACAGCATACACAAGAGCAGATAACTTCAGCATCAGCTGAAGTTCTAATTATTACTTGCATTTAATACAATAAAAAAGTCATGTTTTAATTGGCACATAGAATTCGTAATGACTCTTATCAACGATTAATACTAATGACTTAATTTATAAAACACCAAGATACTCCTGAAGCTAAATCATCTATTAATTTGGACCATGACCACAAAGTGCACACCAAGCTAATCACTGAGGGGCATATCTGGAAGCACCCAGGGATTTAGATAAACAGTTATGATATACTTTAAGTCTTTGTCAGAGAAAAAAGCCTCTCCTGCAGGACTCCCTAATTCTTCTCCCCTTTCAGACTACAGAAAAAAACTCTAAGAACGAGCATGCCCTATTTCTGCAACAGTATTTACATAAGTAATCATCCACATTCTGACTGAAGTCAAAGGAGAACTGCATGTCGGGTAAATATTTTGCCCTTGAAAGGGAGGCTGCTGGCAGTGTTGAAGGAATTGTCCAGAGCAAGCAGCGAGCAACGCGAAATCCTTCAGAGCCCTTCCAAAGGCTCCAAGGATGCAGATGTGCAAAACACGCGCAGTCAAGTGAGGCTCTCGCATTTACTCAGCACCAGGCCAAAGCCACAGCAGGCCCCTTCCCAGGGAGGAAGCCTGCAGCACTTGGGATCAAGTCCTTCACGGAGGTTGAACACACATGTGCTGCTCTCTTCCTCCTCAGCCCCAGATTCCCCCCTCCAGGACAGGCTCCAGAGCCTACATGTTTCCAAATAAATCTGGACACAGGCCTAGCCCTTTCTCTTGGAACAGACATTCAATTAAATCCCACTTTCCAAAATGATCTGTGCATGTGTCTGTGTAACTGCCTCACCTGTGCTGCAAATAACACCTGAAATTGAAAAAGATCATGAGTGATATTCTTGGCAGCGTTAATCATACCACTTTATTGACATCAACTTGTATTATACTGATCTACACCATCTGGTCCCAAATCTAATTTGCTTTTCACTGTCTACTTGCCAGCAGTTTACTTTCAATATCTTTCTGAGCTGGTGGAATGAGAAAAGGCTGCACTGCTTCATTTTTAATTTGTAGTCCGGCCGCCTCCTGTCAGCTTCACTTCTGCAAATCCTGCCTAGCATGAAGTTGCGTTTCTGATGCAATCAAGACTTACTCCTCTCAGTTAAAAGAAACAACATTAAAAAGAAGTAACTCTGCGTTTCCACAGACCAGACCTACTGTTTCAGAGAAAGGGATAATGTAGGGATAACGTCCCAAAGGTCCAGCGTGAGACGTAATTTCCATCCCCCTGATCTTGGCAGCCATAGGTTGTGTTTAACTTTGACCCAGCGCGCTGGCTTCCGTGTGTGAGACAGATGTTATCTGATGCAACCCCTGACACTACTAACATTATCTGCCTGTCAAACCTTACAGAACAATTTGGGTATCCAGGCACCAGGGATTCACTGAGTGTCCCATAAGTCCACCTCTGAAACGGTCCCCAGCCTCAGGAGTCCATGCACACAAGTCTTTCAGATCATCTCGGCATTTCCCATTTCAAGTCTGAGTCCAGCATTAGTTACTGGAGTCCCGAATTAATACCTATGTCAGTTGACCAGCCTGCCTGAAATTCTGTTCATTTTCTGTTGAATGCAGCAGTTTACGAAACTGTTTTTCTGAAATATTAATGTTCCTTACATCTAAAGTACTGGAGTTAGGTCCTTTTATGCATACTTGAAGAGATTGCAGGGCAGCTAAAAACATTCAGAAACTGAATGTGTCAACATTTCTTTATGTGAAAAAATGTAACACTTCTAGACTTAGCAATTCTAAAATCCATAAATAGAAATAAACCTGTTTTTCAAGGCTAATTCAGCCACCTCCTTATGAATCCCCATCTTTTTGCTACAGTTGTGTGAACTGAAAAATTTATGATCCTCTGTACGTTCCAGCTCTACTTCTGCAGGACATTATTAGCTCCTTTGTCAGCTGAGTCCTTCCTGTCAAAAGGAGCTCATATTTTAAGAGTTTAAGCAAACTGGACCATCCTGATTAAAACAAGTTAAGGAACAAGCACAGGAGCAACCTGCAAGGGGCTCTGCAGCAAGTAGCTGGGGACAGCAACCTCTAGCTCAGACTCCAAAAGAACAAATGTAGAAAATCGGTATTTTGGTGGGGTTATTTAAAGTATGATTCACCTCCTGGTTACATGAATCATCTCCCAGTTCCAGTCTTCTGCTTGCCTGGGACCATTTCCAGTTCACCACCTCCAACCAAGCCAAACTCTGACCCTATCACCTCATCCTCCCCACAAGAGCCCGCTTAAACAAGGAGCCAGCCTCATAACCCCAGATATGTTGTACAGTGATTTGTCTCTGCAATAGTTTTAATGATACAAGGGCTTAACTGAGCACGTAAATGATTTCCAAGGATTAAGATGTCAGGATCAGTACTGTGGGTCGCCCATTCAGCTCTAAGCACCCCTGTACGCTTTACTATAGCCTGGACATTGTTGCATGCAGAGACTGAAAGCGTGGCTTACATTTTTCCCCAACACAGCAAACAGGTAGGGCTGACTGGGTAGGAGAGGGCATGCCCACAGAACCCTTAAGACATCCATTTTCAGGACCAGGAAGGTATTATGTTAAACCTAGTCCAACAATAATCACAAGTCTCCCACCCACTGAGGTGCTGTTGTGCATGGAGGACAAGTACGAAGCAGCCTCCTTTAAAAGCAAATCAAAACAGGAGGCGAAGTTGGTGGCTATGAAAACCTGTCTACAGGAGATCCTCTCCCTCCAAAGAAGCGCTTGCAGACTATCTAAGCTCAGGCATCCAGTCATAACAGCACAAAGGGGCTCTTTGTCCTGTACCTCACCTGCTTAGCTACACCTTTTACTTTACCCCAGTTCTGCAGAAATTAAAAAAAAAAAAGCATATCCTACAGTGGTAGGACCTGATAAGTAGAATCATTGCCTTTAGTTTCCTTTCAACTCAATTATTCATGTGCCAGCTAAATTAACTCCTAATCTTTGGACCATCCACTGAAAGAGCATTACCAAATAAACTCTGACCCTATTACACAGCCCGCCACACCCCCCCCCCAGGAGATTTCTGACAACTTTTTTTAGAACCATTTATGTATTCTTTTAACTTAAGTTTAGAGACCAAAATGAAGCCCTTCCAAGAATATGTGATATATGCTGCTGTGATTTGGGGTGAAAATGAGCGTTTGAACTGCTTTTCTCCACAAAACTTATGTCAGAAAGAGAAAGGAAAAGAAAACACTCCCAGGGAAATCAAAAACCAACACTGAGCAGCAATGAAGTGAAACTGCCCTATCAATTTTTTATTGGCTAAGTGGAATCAAGGGTGCTTTGAACGAGTATATAGCTACTATTGCATAAAGCAAACTTAAGTTAAAATTCAGTTCACCTGAATAATTACAGCCTGATTAATTCTGACCTCCATCCAGCAAGGTACTCGAACAGCTGAGCAATCTCATTAGCCTCCCCAGCAGTACACAGAAAAATTGACTTTAGGTGAGCATGTGTTACCAGACCTTGCTGAAAAGCGAGGGCTTTACAAATAAGAAAAGCTTGTAGGTCATCCATCCATCTTCCCAGGCTCTCAGTCTTGTGAATATATGGGCACCCATGTATCTCTGTGCTTGACTATTGCCTTTCTAGTCAAGTAGAATAGACACCCCTATGCTTGCACAAGGAGGAAAAAAGAATGAATAAGGAACATATGGCTGAAAAGGTCTCAGCTACTCTAGGGGTTTCTCCAGCAGCAAGGAAGATCTATAGTCTTTATATTCCTCTCCTAGAGGCAAGATTTCATTTTTAGATTAAAAACTTCAACACCCACTTGCTCTATGTGAACAGCAAGTTTTCTCCTGTGGCTAGAATTGATAGGATGCCATATGCTATAAAAGGTTAACACCAGTACTATTGTAATCCTTGGCCACAACTTTCATTTCCTTAATTTGCTGACACCGAGTAATGTAGGGCTGTGCTGTATGAGAGAATACTAAGCAATCTGAGTTACAAATTTTCTCTGAATGTCCAAGTTGACCTTTGAAGCATTCAATAAAAACACCATTTAAAGAGGGGGAAAATTGCTAACATGGAAATGGAATTACAGGAACAGGACCAAATTCATTCCTTTGACTTGGTATCTGCTCATGTTTGATGTCAGCTATATAATTATACATCACAGTTGACTGAAAAATATTTTGCTCTATGTTAAAAGCAGGCCTCATAAATGGTTTATTAACTGGAAAGGAGTTGACAGCACTCGAGTGTTTGGGGTAGGCACAACCACAGCGCTTAATTGTGATCTGAGCATCTTCCCTCTCAGAGGGCTGATTTCTCATTTAAGGCTGCTTTACATTACTCTGGGAACTGTGAGGGCCATTTTTATTTACATCTACTCCAGGATGCCATTTGTTGCTAGGAGTGAAATGTGGCTTTCACATACATGACAATCTGGCCTGTGCCATCTCAGAGGAAAATCTTCAAGAGGAGCTGCTAGCACAAATGAGAATTGCTCCCGTCAGCCTCACAGCTTGTCTGCACGAGAGCAGAGCAGCAGAGGCTTCCAAACTATGGATTAAATATAACACATAAGAGGTAGGCATGGCTATTAATATTCTACTGAGGTCCCGGAGCAGACAGCGTTTGATGTGGGTACATTTCCTCTGAATCCCTGTCAATTAGTGGTGCTGCTTCAAGCACAAGGCATCCATGAAAAAGAGAAGATAGAAAAGAAAAAACAAAGTCAGTTTGGTGGCCCTTGCAACAGTTGTAAAAGCAAAATGGGGCCTCCTTTGTCACATCAGGCAAGAAGGAGCAGGTGTAGTCCCACTATGGATAACACAGGAAGGCAAGTGATGTTAATTCTGGGGTGAAAAGTTGAGATCACACCAGTTTCTGTGCAAGGAAAACAGGTTACGGGCTTCCCCAGAATGAGCAGAAAGGATGCTACAGGATGAACCAGGTGGTAGGGAAAGGCACCCACTGCCCTCAACATGGAGCAAACATGAGAGCTCATACCCCGTCTCTTCAGTTGAGAAGGGAAAGGCTGAATTTAATCTGATTTTGCTGACAAACTGGTTCTCTAACAAAAAGAAAACTAGAAATGTAAAGCAACACATGGGACACCAAATAAGAAATAGGACAGTGGAATCCCTGCTCCAATGCAGCAGTTAATAGTTGTGCTCAGTCTTCTGTGCAGAGAGGGTCAACTGCACAGCCAAAAGTACCTGTATTGGCAAAACCTGCTCTCTGGGCTAGTCAATCCTAGTGCTTGTCAATCAGACATCCCTATTGGATCAGGGGTTATAACATACATCTCTTCTTTTGTTTAGAGATTTTCCCCCACATCCAGCCTGCAGAAAATAGAGAAAGCATTTGAGATGCTCACAGACACTCTTAGTACAACACAAACCCCACACACTCAGACGGGATGCTGTGTACAGACAGCTCCCCCAAATCCTCCCAACCCCAGTGACATACAGCAAGACTGTTCTTAAACTGTTCTTAAATACTAAAAAATGTTCTTAAATACCATAATACTTAACTGTACCACAACTTGCTGTAGCAAGTCCGGATTTTTATGGTCCAATGGTAGTTAATTTTCTAAAGGTCAAATTTTACATGTTTGTTTTGACTGGTGTCCTGCCCAACACAAAGACACAGCTATATTAATAGCTTACAAATTAATGCTCGTTCTAGGAAATCATACACAGTTTTGCTCTACTTCACCCAAAGAGTGACATTTCATCCCAGAAAAGGCCAGGGCAGTGTCCCAGCCAGCACAGAACATCTGGTTGGCAGCACAATGGAGCACAGCACCTGTGAACACGCTCAATGTTTGCTTTGCAACTATTTGTCCCCCGTCCGCGTAAAAATATGTTTTTAGGCTGTTAAAGTTCATTCCTTGCCAGGGGAGTCTGGTGTGATAATGCAGCCTGTTTGTTTTGGAAAGCCCGTTTCTGGACCACGCACACTTAAGCCAAAATTTCTGGAAGGTGAAAGTGGGAAGAGGTTTTCTTCCCTTTTTATTTTTTTCTTTTCCTACTCTTTACAGCTTTTTAGACGTTCTGCAGAGAGTCTAATGGGATAAGACTGAGCCAAACAGCACAGTTAAAAAAAAAGAGCAGAGATGGATTGCAGCAGGGGCTGTGGTTTAAAATCTATCATCCAGGGGCTAAGGAAGTACAAACAAACTAATAAGACCAGAAAATTATGAAATCCTGCCCTAAACACCAAGCAAAACTTCTTAATTTAGGACTCTCCTAATGGCTGAAGCCGCCACCAAGTTGGCTGCCAGGGACAATCCCCTCTCCTGCCAGATCCTTCCTTTGGAAGAGAGAAACCTCAGGATCCCAGCCAGCCTAAGGTGTTAGTGGGGGAAGGAGGTTTCAGGAGGAATAAGGCTGGGGGAACGCAAAAGTCTTATAAAAAGTCCTGCCAGAAGGGAGGTGCAGGATTATAGCTGAAAGTTCAAGATATATTGGGTAGGCTTCAGCCTCTGCTGGCCAAGTTCTCCACCAGCACATACAGACTGCGAAAATATAACAGAACTGACCAGGGCAAAGTCTGCCCAGGGGTCTGAAAGGGGCTTCCGGAGGTGCAGACCTGGCTAGCACCAATGCGTCACAGGTTGGAAGACAGGGGAAAGACTGGCCAGCCTCTGTCCCTGCCCCACTGCTGGCAGCTCCTGGCCACATCAGGCAAAGGCGAGTCTCAAACAGCTCTTCCTTGGCTTTACTTTCCAAGTAGCATTTCTTTAAATGAAGAAATAAAACTGCTCCATGCACTTTTTAAAAGCATTTTGATTTCACCTGAGAAAAAGATGGTATCATCTTTTTTATCCTCCTCATGGTGAGGACACCTGTATCTGACATCTTCCCAACTTGTCATTCTCAGACTGGCACGCTGTCTGAGAGGCCATTTCTCCTCTTACACTCCTCTTTTGATTAACTCCGGGAGCAGCACAATTTCCTTTCTGACAGCCCATTATAAAGTCATTCTCCCTTTCAGCAGTAAGGTTTTTTTCTCCCAATTTACAGTACAGGAAGGACATTTCCTTCCATAGCTTTCATTTCTTGTAACCTGCCTCCAACCCAGTCACACATCCACTCTTTACCTCCTCTAATAGAAAAAAAGTTAAATCCCAAAGTGTATTATCAAGGAAATTAAAACTGACCACTCTGAGCATACCAAACTGGGGTGACCTGCACAGTAGAGGGAAATTCAGGGATTCCATTACCTTCAGAAGATCTGTTCACACAGGCTAGATTCAATTCAGATTTTCACCTTCTGGATTCTCTCACTTGCCCTGATGTCTTTAACAAGAGTTGAGGATGATTGTTGCCATTTTCAGTCTGCATAGTTTGGCAGCCTGCAGGTTGTATCAGGTGAAGTACTACATGAGGAATCACACCTTAGTAAAAAGTTACTTGTATCTCTAGGCCTATCCAAGCCCAAAAGCTAACTAGTTTATGGAAGATAACCTTGCTTCTGAGACTACACCTGGCCTTCTCCTTTTCTCTTTATTTCATGCATTCTTTTACCTCCTCCCCTCGACCCAACAGAAATCCTACAGACATCTGAATGTTTCCTCACATACACGTGAGCATCAGCCAGTATGGAGGGTGCACAGAGCTTCCTGCTCCCAACTGTAATTGAAAGCCTCCATCCCATCATCCCAGCCTGTGGCAAGGCATTGTCTCTGCTCTGCGTTGGGAGTGCAAGCCCCTCTATATGTATGGAAGATGAAATGGATTCCCAAGTGAACACTTACTTTGTTTGCCAAGTGTCACTTGAAGTTAGAATCATACTGCAATTTGCAAAGACCACACGTCTCACAAGGCTGTCACGAGCACTATTCCAAGTAACTGTAGATAAAACAAGGCATGGTCAGCGCAAAGTGCCAAATGAGTTGTGACATCCATTTTCTATTAAAAATAGTCATTGAAATGTGTTTAGCTCCACTGAAGTATTCTGTGTTGGCAGCCATCAGGAGAGAGGCAGCAGGGGCAACAAAAGCTCAGTCATTTCCTACCTCCTTTCTAGCTTTAAGCCTGCCTTGACAGACTACATTATTAAAAAGACCTAGAAGATGCATTTGATGCTCAGTCCTTGGACATCCCACACAGACTGCTGGCCAGAGTGTCCATTAAAGAGAATAAGGACAGAAGAATTGCCCTTTTAGCCTCCTTTGTAACCTTTCTTTGTCTTGCCTCTGTTATCTCCTATTCTTTCATCCCCAAGAGGCAGGAGGAACTGACTCTTCAATTTCCAGCTCCTTCCTGAGCATATCTGCCGTTTGTCAAGCACAGGCATTGAAGCATAGCACTCTTTTGTCTGACTCTAGTGAGCACAGTTTGGAGGCCTTATGTGAAAGGTAAGTACATGTGTGCACAATAATCATTTTTCGTAGCCAGACGTCATAATTGATTAACATAAATCAGATGATATTAATTATACAGATTTCCCCAAACTACTGGCTGAAAGATAGATGAAGGGGAGAAAATAGTTATACCCATAACAGAAATGAGTTAACGTGCATTTCCTTCTTGTAACGTTTCAGATCTGAAATTTGTACAGTTACAGGTCAAAGTCAATTCTGAACTGTCCTCAACTTGGTTTTCTGTCCCTAGGAAGGTAAGGGTTCCTCACTGCATCTTCCTTGTATCATGAGAAAGCTAAGAAGCCCTGCTCACCCCAGGACTTCACACATAACAGTACATATACAGAACAAACTGACTATTCCTACTGCACAGCATGTGATCCAAGAAAATCAAAGTAAAAGAAAGCAATTGTCATTACAATATCTTGCATAAAATGCAGTCTGGAGATGTAACGAGGAGCATAAATTTAAGAGGATCCACTCTCACTAGTGCCATTTTGGTGAATTAACTATTTTAACTATTGAATCATGGCATAAAGTATGCCACACAAGGGAAAATCACCAGCTAAGTGGATAAAGAAAAATAGACTTATATACAGCTCCAAATACTGTGATAAATATTTAGATGAGTAACTACAGTGTTATAGCATAGTAAGAGCACATATTTCAGGCTAGCGTAAATGCATACATCTCCTCACTGCAGTGCTATTATTTTCAGATCCTTTAGCAGCTAGACTCCATAGGTACGTCATGAAAAATGCCTAGGTGGGGGTTTTGGCAAACAGTCAGTGTGGGCAGATTTCTTTGAGTTTTAAAATTCCCCCAACCTGTACTATTTCTACTTGTGATTTTTAGTTTTTAGTTTCTCAGCCAGAACAAGACCAGCCAAACATTTGAATGTAAACTCCTCAAGATGCCTTGCCTGTTATTTTCCAGTGAGGTGTAGAAAATAATAAACTGCTGTTTCTACTGGAGCCATACAGAGAGAGAAAGCTTTCATATCCCAGGCCTCAGGCAAAGCCACCAGACTAAACTGGAATTATTAACAAAATCCCTGGGCTAGAAGACAAGATGGAGCAAGAAGATCAGAGCCCTTAATGTTCACTTCGATTTACCCAGTCTAAGGTCAGAATTTATTTCTCCTGCCTTGTCGGAATCTTAGGAACCACTTTGGCACTGCTGGGACAAACAGCTTTTTGAGGTCTCTGGGGCTACAGGAGGCATTCACATAAGTGAATTCATCTCCCAGAGCTACTTTATTCATCTTAATAGGCTTTAGTGCAGAGAACAGATAGGAAGGGATTCTTGACCAGCACACATGGTGTTAGGGAACTTCTGTTAAAAAGATTCATTTAGGAGAACAGGGGATGGCAATGGCATACATATGATTTCCATACATGATACATGGGTTGAGGATGGAAAATAAGTCTTGTGTTTGTACATGGCATTTTCCAATGGAGTGATTCTGTTTATTCCCAGGTGATGAATACACACTCGGGGGTGTCTCCACCTTGACTGTCCCAAACTGAGACACTTAGAGGTGGCCAAACTCTCACAACAGCATCCGAGGCTGTTTCCTTTAGCTGGGAAAGGAATCACATGCATGTCCCTGGCCTTCTCGTCCCTACACCTCCTACTCTTCCAGTCTCCTCCAGCTCTTAATGAGGAGATGGAAAATCCTGTGATGATAGACCCTAGAAGGACATATTTTCTGATTCTCACCTGCCCAAAGAGTGAAGCACTGAACAGGAAATTCACATTTCTTCATTTTCCATCAGATGAAACAGGCCAAGTAGAGAAATAATACCCAAGCCATTCATTTGAACAGGAGGGAATGCTGATATTTGCAAAGATCCTTCAGCCCACTCCTATCACAATCCTCCTAAACCATCTGCCATGTTCCCTCCTGCTAAAAGTGCAGTTGCTAATCTATTTATGCAGGGCTGACAATGAAGGCAACCAGACCACGCTCAGAGAGAAAACAGCAACCAGCTCCTGAGCTCGAAGACCCAATATGGCATGTTGGATGTTGTTGGAAGGCATCTGCAGCATTGGTGGTATTTACAGAGCTGCTGAGTGCTGATGGCTGGCTTCCTCCTGAAAACAAGCCAACCATCATGGGTATCTGCTATTAATGAGCAAGCCGAATGTTCTAGCAGGGCTCTTGTCAGGCTCAACAGCGCACACAGTTTATTCTCACTGCAGCCTCAGAGTGGTTACTGGATGCTTAAAGACCCTACAGAGCTGAGGGTGCCCACAGAGAACGGGAAAGGAAGAGAATATGAGGCTCTGTTCCTTGTGCTCTGCCTCTTCAGACAGGTTCCTACATCTGTCTGTGCTCAATCAGTATTTGTAAGGTCAGGATGACACTGTGTGTTTCAGAGAGGTGCAAGGAAGCCACCAAGACCTACAAGCTTAATGAACTCCGACAGCAGGTGCTAAGTGATATAAAGCACCTTATTCTGCAACTGTCTTGAAGCTCTTACACATACAGTACATTTAATCCTGCTCCATGACATGTTAGTATAAAGGAATATAGCACTACAGAACAGGAAAGTACGTTAATGGGTACCTCTGGCTGCCCACCAAGCAAAGTGAACTGCAGCAGGCACCTGGGAAGACCAGAGGGGCTTCCACAGTTGGGAGCATGAACAGTAACTTCTGCACAAGGCAACCAGTTGGTCCCTCTGGTCACACCCAGTCAACACCACATGCATATTCATACGTCCAGAGCTATTTCCAAAGAGAAATTACTATATGATGTGCTGCAGCAAAATGAGAAGAACAAATATAGACTCTCTCAAGCTTCCTTTGAGGACAACAGAACAATTGTTAGCGAGTTGCACAAACACTTGATTCTGAGGGTGTTTTCTTTTTTCCCTTAAAAGCCTGCATTTCACAAAAGTTGGACTTGTAACTCAGTAGTCCAAGCACACAGTTGCACACACAGTCATTGCAACAAAGCAAGGAAGCTGCACGCCAGCCGGCAGTTCTGCAGCTAGCCTCCACGCTGCAAACCCACATTTGCACACCTCATGCTTTTGGCATGAAGCTGGATTTTTAAGAAAGCAGACTAACATTTCAAACTCCTCCCAAGAAACTGAGAAAATAAGCACGTTAAAGAAAACAGTGGTGAATGATTATTTTTGCAGGTGTGAAGAAAACATAGCACAGAAGAAACCCTTCGTGATGAATAAACCCCAGGCTGATACAGAGGGAAGCAAAAGGAGGCTCACTACAGTGATGAAAACTTCCCTGCAGCTCCAGGAAAGGGATTCGAGTCTCTTAAGAGGAAGTTCTCCCCAAATTTCTCAGACTACTCAGGTAGTTCTGTTCAACACTTTTAATGCTTCCAAGTCCAACCTCAGGAGGAATTTAACAAAACAGGCGTTATTTGAGGAATTAAAAAACTAAAGAGGGGAAAAAGCACTGACTGAGATTTCCAGAGACCTGAAAAACAATGCTGGAAGTGAACTGAACACCCCAATTCCTACTTACTGAAAGTAAGTTTTAAAAGATCTATATGGGGATCATTACTAGTAAAGAATTAAAGACTAAAAAACACCTAGAGTATTTTAAAAAATGCTTACTCCATTCAGTGATGTAGACTATTCTGAGATTCCTGGGTAAGGAAACACATTAAGTAGGTTCATTTGTATCCTAAGGCCAGCAGAGGCACCCTGGTTCTTAGCTAAATGTCATTGAAAGGCACTAGAATTTCTACAGCCACGTATCTAAGTTGCTTTCAGCCCAGTTTTCAGGACTTCTGCTTCAGCACCTCCTCGAAATTCACTTTGGGTTGAAGTCTTTGAACGTTTCGCCAAACATGTGGGAAACAAGTGACTGCAGTTAAAACGAGAGCCCAGCACTGCTTACACCAGCACTGCAGCTAGGAGTGACAAATGGGAAGAGACTTGTCTTTGTCTGAAGCCATTCAGCCTTTCCAATTGACAAAGAGGGTCCAGGGAGGGGAAAAAAAAAACTCAGCCTTTATGAAACATGTTTGAGTGTCCAGATTACATCTAAAGCCAGTCTCACTTGCACTTCCCATCGTGCATCACTGAAACATCCCCAGCTTTATGAGGTATCGACATTTCAGCTCGTTAGTATTATTTACCACTGCAAAGTCAGCAAAGGCTTTAACACTGGCTCAAACCACAGAATATAAATAAGCAACCAGCTGGTCGTCTTAAGGGCTGGGTGGAGTCCTTTCCTTTTCATCCCCAGCACCTCTCCCTATCCACTGCTTCTGTGAACAGGGAAAAGGAGTGCTTGGGATGGGTTGAAGAGCAGGGATTTATGCAACAGGCACCCACAACAGGGAACAATTCTACTAATCTCTCCCTTTGTCCTGCTGATCCTCAAACAAAAGCACCAGGAACCAGAGGCTCCTAGTACGTAAAGGGAAAAATCCCCCTCTTTTTTAAATCAAGTCAATCCTGACTTGTCATGGCCCTTTTTTTCCTCCCCCCATTGCAGCTTTTTTTTTTTTTTTTTTTTTTTTTACAAACTCAACCTTGTGGCTAACCAGAACCAGTCAAGCAATTACACTTCAAATGTCTCTTGAAATCCACGTCCCTGGTAACCCAATAGCTCCCACTACTGACCTTCTCAAAAGGAAATTGATGTACTCATGCTTACCCAAGAAAGTATATCACACAGAAGAGGCAATGGGTCATTTTATCCCATTTTTGTTCTGTTTTTTTCCTCCCTCTGAAACCAGTGGATACTATGCAATTAATACCAGTGGATACTAGGACTTCATTACCACCTTTCTGCACCCAGAGTGTTCCAGTAGGCAATATGGATAAAGTATACAATTTTAATATCACCAGCCACACTGTTAGCCTACAGCATACTTCACCATGTGGTTCCAAGCTCTAGTTATAGTGCTCCTGTTGTCTCAAAAGCTGTCTGCTATCATGACTCCTGGACACAGGTATTTGTCTAAACACTGATTTTTATCCAGTTTTCTGAATTTGGACTTAATCCCTTCACTCTTCACAGGGCTCTGTGGAGGAATTTAATACGTAGCAAGCTGTTTGTGGAACAATATACCAGACCAAAGGTTTGACAGATCTGTGCTTAGAGAGGTAAACTACTTTCCAGTGATCAGAGCTACCCTACATTTGCATTGTAAAAATAAGAAAGAAAGTGTCCATGAAAACCAAAGTACAAACAAATAACATCTATAATTCACTAGCTGTATATCAAGGACACTTGCTAGAGAAAAACCTTAGAAAACTGTTCATCTCATGTCAGGTTCTTTCTTATCAGAGGACCAGAAGGTAATTAGAATTTTTCCAGCAGCCAAGGGAAACATTAGATTTTTCACTTTTAGCTTCTAAAAATCAATATTCTTCCACTGATGCTGGAGCTGTTCCACCGTGACATGTACCATAGTCAGCCAACATGTCAACAAATGCAACACAGCAGCTGCTAACATAATTTTATCTGTTATCTTTTCCTTCAAAAAATCTCAGTCTGTCTTTGTTTGCCCATCTGCTTTAAAGCCTTAATTAACACCTGCCACAAGAACATCCCAAATGTTGTTCATTTGCTGGGTTCCTAAATGAAGACCTGCCTGGAATCTGAAGGAAAAGTTTCATTTTTATCCTGCTGCTCCACATTTAACCCTACCACCATCTCTGGCCCACACACAGTGGATGTGAAATACCATGGAAAGTACCTATGAATGTGGTTCAACATAAAACACTGAACATGTCTTCCACCCTACACAGATTTCATCTCCAACAAGGTTACTTCCACAACAGCAAATAAAACAGGGTTACTATTTCACCTGGTGTGGGAGACAGCACGGGTCCTAACACAAATTTCTGTGTCTGGGAGGATGAATAGGGAATGATCCCAGAACAGCTCTATCAGCTGGTTGCAGCTGTGAGAAGGAAGATTTCATCTAGTCCAGTCTTCACTGTACTCCCCTCAGCTGTGCTTGTTTATATGGGCTCCATTCAGGAATAAGGAGTGAAATTTAAATGCACACTCACCATATATAACTAGTGCAAGGGGGCAAGATATTTCCCTATGGCTCAGCCCAGCAGCCAGTTCCTAGCATATCATATTCCCACCCGTATCCTCCAGACATTTTATTGGCTGGTCTATTCCATACTAAAGGAAATGGAAGGGATTGAGAAATATTATTAATGAAAGGTGCATGGCCCTGGGTGTATTGGCACCAATTGGAAGCACCCTAAGAAAAGCCCAGGTTCTCTGATGGGACTGAGCTTATAGTGTGGTGTAGTGCTGTATAATTCAGAATTGCAAAGGGGCATCTATGGAGCACCATGAAGAAGAGACAGTGGTTGCTTGCTCTGCAAGATATTCAGTTTCATCAGCTTTTTATTAAGGAGGAATTGGAAGTCTTGAGGACAAATCCCTTATGCAAAAAGGCACATTTCTATCCAAGAGGAGAATATCACCACAGATGCACCTGGCTTCTCAAAGGGAGCCAGACATTATTTCACTTCTTTATGCCTCTTAACTCTAAAATTGGAGTAGTGGATATACAGGTGCATGTGAGACAGAAAACTATTGCTGTAGATTAATGTTCAAACTCATGTTTCAAGTCCCACAGGAAGGGTGCCCCTGATTTGAAAGACTGTTTGTACCAGAAGACCCAACTACACACAAAAAAACAGGAACAATATATGAAGAACCACCACCTCAAAATACACCGCTTACCATCCACTCCTAAACAGACCCAGAAGAAAAAGCAAGTGAAAGGTGCTCCAAGCACAGGTTAGAAACTCAGCTTCAGCATAGTTAAGCCATTCTGCCCAGTTTTCACATTTATTGAACAAAAACTTATTGGATTCAGTTCCAAAAAAATATCAAGCCATAATTTCAATGAGCTGCAGTGACCATTGTAAAAGCTCAGTTTTCTATGAAAGTGGGGAAATGGATTCAGAAGTGCCCAGATTCCATTGGCCTCCATAGCTTTGATACAATCAGACATCAAGAAGCTGATTGTCCCTTTGTTTCCCTTTTTCTCTTTGTAGACTCAGAGAAGCATAATCCTGAATTGATAGCTTCTCCAAATGCTCGGGCTATGATTTATCAGTCCAGGAGGCTGCAGTGGAGAAGTAATTGCATTAGCACCACCACTGATAAATAGTGCTTTCTCCAGACTTACGAGCCGCTGAGGGCTAATTACTCCTCAGATTCCAGATTCCGTTTGGCTTTAATCACAGGGTGAATCATCTCCTTCCAAACATGGCAGATATTAATGGCAGCACATTTGTCCTAATTAATCTTCCATTGGGAAGGCCTTTTCTTTTAATTAAAGACATGAAAATGTGCAAAAATTACAAAATGGCATGTGGTCGAGTAAGGACAAGAGTCAAAGCACCTCAGAGGATGGCAAGGATAGTTTTCATGAGGAGATAATGCACCATATTCTTCCTTGGCATCTGGATTTTGGCCACGTTTGGCTGACCCATCAAGACAAATTCATCTTCAACACTTCATTTAAGGGAAAGTGGTGTTGATGAAAGAAGTGAGGACACTTTTATTGCCTTTGGCTTTGTGGCTTAGTCTTTAAAATTCAATCCCCTCTCAACACAGAGCTACAGCTCAGTTGCAATAATATGCAAAAACCAGCAAACCAACAGGTTATTTGGCTGGAGAAGCCTCCTGCTGCCATCTGTCCAAAGACAAGACAAAGAAACACTAGAGTTCAAAAGACATGGAAGAATCAAAATGCACATCGAATTTAAGTGAAAGTCATGTTTCACCGAATGCTCACTAGTTCCTGAAAGACATTCTTCAGTCTATCAAACAAACCAATGGCATATATCAGCTCTTACAATGCCTGCTACTGGCAACACTGGCCAAAAATACAGATTCAGATGTCAGTCACTGCTGTGAACTAGAATCTGATAAGTTTCTTTCACAGACATGTGTTAGGTGGGTAACATGCAAAATATTTGTGTTTCTCTGAACCACGTAATAAAAAGAATCTTATCTAGGTTATGTTTTGTGCAGTCAAGTTACTCTAAGTTAGAGGTGAATCTGAGTGAATATAACCTCATGGCACAAAAGTGCTCTTTGGACTGACGTAACTTCTGATTCTCTGTCTCAGAGACAGACTGCGGAGGGGAGAAAAAGTGAAGTCAGGAACAGCAAGAGCAAGTCATCAGTCAGTCTCATTATCTTATTTGGAGTCAGTTGTCAGATAGCTTACCACCCCTGCTTGGTCAGTTGATAAATACACAGCTAGCCTGAACAGTGGGGTTACAAAGAGGCAATTATTCTCATGATGTACACGGATAAGATGGTGGGATAACATTTTGACATTTCTTGTAGCATATCGAACTCAGGAGCAGTTTTGTCCTCAGCATCTCCACCAGTAACCAAGAGACATTTTTACACAGTGCTTTTCCTGGGGACTTTACCTACATTTGCACCTTACGGCTTTCTTAAACAAAAGGCCATTTGGATTGCAAGCCTATGTACTGCTCTGTTAGTTTAGAAACAGAAGAAATCCCTGTCCAAAGGCCCTTTGAAAAGAGACCAATACGTGAACGAGTTGTTGCCCTTACCTAGCATATTTTAAATATCCCAGCTTTAGCCTAACCTGATGGTTGCACGGTGTTCCCAGACACTGAGGAAATGTACCTGGTACATTAAGTGAGACTGCAGTCGATACTTCTAAAGTGCCTGTTTATGCTGCAGCAGAGAGCTGATAAACAGCCTTGCCTCTAGTTTCTCTTAATTTAGAATTCATTACATCTCTCTTTCCATGAAAGATAAACCAATAGCTGCCCTTGACAGCTGTTTTCTTTGGGGTCATTCTCTCTATCCACCCATCTAGTCTTTCTTCAGGGGGTTTTGCTCACTGTAATGCTAGCTCTATCAATTTCATTCAATTCTTGCAACACAATCTACAGGGACTGAGGAGGACAAAGCCAAATGCATTTAACCATTTGGGTACCAGCCATCAGTGCAAATTATGATACTTAGATCTGTGGGCAACAGCAAGAGCTCTATCACAATAAGGAAGACAAGTAAATGAGAAGATTATGCCAAAAGGTGATACGCTCAGCAAGATGCCAGCTGGATTGACCTGAGATGCTTTCTTTTGGTTCAGCCAGTATTGCATCTGGCTGGAAACCCTGCCAGGGTCTCATCTGGAGGTTCAGTCATGTTAGCATGCCAGATATACACACACAGGGCACTTCCAACCTTTTACAGCAAAAATTACTTTCCAGGACTTTGATTTACACTCAGAAGTACAGATGACTGCTTGAAGAACATAGGAATCAGTGATTAGAGCAGCGGTTCATTTATCCCAATATCCTTTCTCCAACATCTGTAGGAGATGCTATTTACAGAAAGTATGTGAGCCTGTGTGATCACTTCCTCAACATATTCCCCCAGCACCCACGTGCATGCACAGGGGATGTTGGACAGAACACCCCTCCCTACTCCCTTTAGCATCCATTCAAAGACTAGTTATGTGTGAAGTTATCTTTTCCTTTTCAAGCCCGATAATGTTATCCAAGAAGTTCCTCCAGATGTTCCCTGCCCAAGGAAAGCTTATGAAGGAAGGTAAAGATGAGCTGTACAGAAGGCTCCCAGGGGCCTTCATTCCTGTGGAGGCACCACACGGCTAAAACATTTAGACTAAAAACATCTCAGAGAGGAAGCAGAGGCAGTAAATTTCATATTATCCTGCTAAAAAAAACAGTGTTGTCATTAGAAGAACTTTTTAATGGGACTGCAGGAACACTGTCTCCCTTTGAGGAGTACACACCATTCATACCCACAGGTTTATCACATTATCCATTCCTCAGCCACCTCTTCAGCATCTCAAAAGGTGGGATGCAGAGAAAACCAAATTATTTTTTCTGTTCACAGCTGAGTTTATTTCCTCTCACATGCAGCAATCAGCATTTGCTTACTGAAGCTATACCACCCTATATCTGAAAAGCTTGTGGTTAAAAAGACCTAATCTGCACTAAATTAGTGCAGAATGGCAAGAATAATATTGACAGACCCTTGATGGTCAAAGTCCCAAAATGCTGATAGCAACAGTAGACTTTAATTAGGTTTTTAAAGTAATCAGAAAATAGAGTGAACTTAGAAAGGGTTTTAACTCAAGGGGAAGGTGTGGTGGGTCCTGCAGTCAGATTAAAATGAGTTATTTTTCAGGCTGAAGAGACTTCGGACTGTTTTGTCAGGGACATCCCAGAAGCCTTTCCTGTCATTCGCAGGAATGGCTTATCCAAATGTTTGTTCTCCCTATGGAGGATTTAAACTGATACTGGCTCTGTTCCCAGAGCAGGTGATTTGAAACTTTATATGGACATGGACTCCAAAAAGCCAGCCCATGCATGGCTTCATACCAACAATCCCACTTACAATCTTCAATCTCAAGGGCTGATAGCTAAAGAAAACTGGGAAACCAAGCTCTGAATTAATCTTGGGAAACTGGCAGCACTCAGATCTGCCCTCCGGCACCTCCACATCCTACCACTCCACACTGGTGCTGTTTTACAGAGGGACAAAGGGCAGAACGGCCATGTGACTTGGGACTGACGACAATAAATTGTTTGCCCAAGATCAGGTGTCAGTGGTACAGGAAACAAGCCTTTGTCCTATCACTGTGTGTACACCAGTAGATCCACATCTGGCATGACCAAGTTGTAAATGCTAGTCACAAGAGACCTGTGTCCCATTCCCTCCTCAAATAGAGGTAGTGGGAATGACACCAAATACCAGAACCTGGAACAGTACAACAAACCCACCTCTGCAAAGCAATACACTGTTGCCAAAAAAGCAACATATCAGGGAAAAAAAATGAACAATTAACTGATCTAAAGTGCCCAGTCTCTCAGTGGAATGGAAAATACTTTTTTTCTATGGCGTCATCTGCCTTTGGACAGCACTGGCAGTGAGGCCACGTTCCCTGGCAGTGAAGCCTTTCCCTCTCCTCAATTGCAATAAAAAGCCACCTCTCCTCACCAACCCTCTCATTAAAAGTTCAACTGATCCCCAAGCAGAGAAACATAATTAGGCTCTAGCTCCTGGGAATTGCTATCACTTTGCTCACGCTGGCTAGTAAATGGCTGAATATCTCCATCCGCCTGCCAGGCCACGATAGGGTTTCCAGCACATTTCACCACTGCACAGAGCAGTGGCTCCCAGAGCTTGGGAGAAATCCTGTCTGCAAGCCCTCAGCACAGCCCAGGCTTCTAGTGTTCTCCTGATAATACAAACTGCCAGCCAGCATTTTTAATTAGAAAAGCAGCTCTGATGCAAGAAAGTAGAGATTAACCCATCAAGTCACCCTGTCCCATTTCCCCACCAAGGAATAATCTTGTTCAGAAGCTCTTTTCACTGACAAACTCCATCAAGTATCACTCATATGGAGAAAGGGAAAATAAAACTGTTCACACCACTGAAAATCATTAGACCTCAAAAAACACTGCACTGTGTGATAAACCACACCTCTTTTTAAGGTAAGTAGTACAGAACAGCAGAGGATCTAGGAGACTTCCTCAGTTCTCCTCAATCCTACAATTGGACTCAGCCTGGAAAGTATAATTTTTTTCCTTCACAGCCAGGCTCTTTGTGACCTTGGTCTTCTTGCCCTCTGGACCTCTGTCCCCACCCCAATATTCAGAAATGGCTGTAACAACTCAGATGTTCAGCCAAACGGCCCAGCACAGTACAGAAATACCATAGCAAACATCTAAATCCTTCCAAAAAGTCTATTTATTCACGAAAAGCTCCTGGGTTGTCAGGGACCTAACCACCCTACAATGTGGTTCTCTTCTGGCCCATTCATCTTTTTCTTCCCATAAAAAAAGTGTATCCACCCATGTCTCTAATACAACTCCATTGTTGGTAACTGGGAGCCCTGATATCCTCCAGCTGTGATGTTTTGCTGTCATGGCATGGATTTCATCCTCATTGTTCCCTTCATCTTCAAGTCCTCCTCCCAGCTTTATTTCTCATGTTGCTTCACTAGTTTGTTATTTATGTTGTGTGATCAACTGCTTTACTACAAGCACTGTAGCATGACGGATAACAGCACTGTATGTATTTTTTTTAAGTGTGCACTGGCTTTTTCCCCAAATGCGCATAGTGGGGAATCATCAGAAATAACTATCACCTTTCCCCAAGTTCAAAATACTTTTAAAAAAATATTCAATATTTTTAAGCATCAGCATTCAGAACGTTTTACACCTTAATCTGAAGTAAAAGCAGGCTGCACCACTCTGCCATGGATCCATTTCCAAGGTAGGGTAGAAAACAGATCTATAGAGGCTGAAGATCTTGTATTTAAGATTCATTTTCTCCCTTAAAAATCTAGAACATCCCCCAGCACTAGTGCGTGAAGAAGTGAGACAAGGATGAAATGAAGGCAGGGAGAAGTTGGGCTGAGGACCTGGCCAGAGGTCAGGATGGGGAGGTCTGTTTGTCTGTGGGGCATGAGAGTCCCCATTGCTATGAACATTAACTCAAAGGGCAGGAGGTACTACAGAAAGCTAGATTAGAAAAAAATCAGAGGGCAGAGAACTGACCCAATTCATATTTCCCCCTTTGAAAGGCCTGCAATTATGTCCTCCCTTTGCACCCTTATCCTCCATTTCTTTTTATTTTAAGCCATCATAGCTACATTCTCCTCAGAGTACAGTTACACTCCACTAAAAGCTCCAGTTTATTTAACAAAAAGCCATTATCTGCACATGTTCCCTGTGCTCCAGCAGGCAGAAAGCACCGTGTTCAAACCAGCAGCCAAGCTGCTCTCAGCTCTTTTGTGCTGTTTCTTTAATTTCAGCTGCATCTGGGTTCAAAGACACATCAGATTCCGGTCTGCATCTTATATCTCAGGCTCAAACAAGGACCCAGGGTTAAGACAAGTGGATCCTTGCTGTCTTTCGCAGGTATTCTTCAGGGCATCAAAGTTTCATTTGAACTGTTACCTTAGAGTCAAGAAATATATTGCTCATGGATCTCCAGGGAACATGACACAAGTGAAAGTTATTAAGTGCACAGCCTCAATATTTGTCCATCCCTGCCCAAAGAGGCACAAGACAAGGCTACTCACTTCCTGGACAATAACCGGTCAATCATTTCAAAGCCTGGGGGGAGTAAAAGCACTAACTGTGGTATTAAAGCAGAGCATCATTAACAGCGCTGTGCGTTCACTGCAGCAACATAATGAAAAGGGAATATTTATAGCCAACATTCATTTATGCAGTGGGCACATCTACCCCTACAAAAACTAATTCTGAGGTTTACGACACCTTAAATATTATCAGACCTGGTCTCACAAAACCTGAGGCTCTTCATCAGCCAGTGGCTGCAGATGGCATTTCAGTGTCACATCCCAGAACAGCCAGACACAACTGGTTCACTGCTTATACAAGAAGGGCAGAAATCCTACCTCGCAATAAACATGGCCTTTTTTAAGGTATTATTAAGAGAGATTTGCTGGGTTTCATCAGAGATGAAGGAGGCAGAGAGACACTGATGGCAGAACGGAGACTAAAAGCACAATGCTGGACAGAGCTTGGTTGGGAATTTTATATATTTGGGCATTTACCACACCCATGGGTGGTAGCTCGCAAATGGTCAGTAAAATACAGAAGCACACAGAGGATTGTTTTCAAAAAGCTTATTTTTGCAGCCAGAAGACAAGCTCAATAATTAACAGCAGTCATGTTCAGAACAGATACCAGGAAATTAACTCTGCTTATTTTTTTCTCCTCCACATGCAGAGCATCCTAAGGTCTGTGGATACAACCAGAGGATAAAGTGGATGCTGAAGGGAAAAATGCAAGGTCTCATTTACAAAGCAGTCAGGAGAACTGTGGGAAAGAGAGGATAAAATATTACTGCAAGCTAACAACAGTAGGGAAATGGCATGAACTATAGCAATGCTGCTGATAACAAAAGCATTTACCTACAAATTAGAAAAACTGGGAAGTCTGCTTTTTTTCTTAATGAATTTTTGGGTTCTCAGGCTTTCATTCTGGGTTTAATTTTTTTTTTCCCCCCCCTCTCCTTTCCAGTGTTATTTCACAGGCAGGCCAAGCCAGAGCTATTCTAGCTGATGGGTAGCTATGTTACAGAAGAAAGCCTTCCTTTGGTTTGGGGGTGGGATGAAGGGAGGTGGCGCAGGGGAACAGGACATAGCAGGAACTGAAATCTGTTCTTTACCACTGGGGCTCACAGAAGAGCTTCACAAGCTTTACAGCCAGACAAACCACAGCTGTGCAGCATGACAGTACAAGTTTATTTCACTGAGCAACTGTAGCTCAAGTCTTATCAGCTCATGCTAATTAGCTCACCAGAACAGGTTCCTAGCTTCCAACACTTACCTGTCCCAAATACCCCACCACCAAAGCCCTGAAAGTGCAAAGCCTTCAGATGGACAGAGCCAGAAACAACCAGCATTAACGCTGCACACACCTAATACCCTCAGGAGGGAGGCAAGTCTTAAAAGCAAGTCAATGGGACACATTTACAGTCTAGAGAAGACTTCTCAATGTAAGTTATCAAATCAGGCATTGCATTTTAACTTGAACTGCAGCTGACAGACCTCCAGGTCTCTGGTCGTTTCCCCAGAAAGGACTTTGGACCATCGCAGGTAGAATTTCTTTACTTAAGTTTTCAGTCTGCTGTAAAGTGCTATTCCTTATTACCACCAACATCCATTCTTTGCACATAGCACTTCTCACTACTGTCTTCGGGAAAAAAAAAGTTATGCATGATGAATCTTCTTGTGACCTTTAGTGTAAACTTCCCACAGCAAGAAGAATGCCTGAGCTGCCTTGGCCAGCGTGCACGCTCACAGCCAGCACAACACCAGCTGAGACACTGCCCTTTGGGCTCATGTCATTTATCAAGATAGGAGGCTGTCAGGCTCCTGCCTGACACACACTGGCCCAGGAAAGGAAAGCGGTGACAGTTCACCTGAAAAAAGTAGTAATAGAACACAGCTGGGTGTTTTGGTAGGAGAAAAATTCTACATGGCAAATATATCCCACTGAAAAATTGGAAGCAGACTAATTGAAGACCAGAGAGATCTGGGCAGTGGGGGGAAGCTGATCCTCGTGAGCAGTTTGGTGGGTGGCTGCAAAAGCAAAGAGAACACCTAAGACTTGTGCTTAATGCATTAAGAGAACTCAACCCACCAGCACCTCCTGTCCCCCCTTCACACCCTCTCCCCAAAAACATGATTTATATCAGGAACAGTAAGGAAGGAGGACAAGCATTGTTGAAGGACACACTTAAGCAAAAAGCTCTCCTCGATTATTTTTTATATCAATACAGAAAACCAAGGGCTACTTCTGTTTTGCTCAGAGTGAAGGCAGCAATCCCTCCCACAGCAAGTAGCATCACCTGGAGCATCTCACACTCTTCAGAAAGGCTGCACCATACACTTAATTGACATTTGCAATACTTTACAATATGAGACCAGAACTACTTGGCTTAAACTTTTGAGTATAAAGGTTAAATCATTTCCTTTATGAAGGTGCTTGGGATGGAAAGAAAAATGAATTCAATAACAAGTCAGCTCACTCCACTGGTTAGTGCATGTAACCTTGCCTATTGCCTCAAACTCACTCCATCCTTACAAAAGCTTTGGAGAACAGAAGCAAACAAAAAATGACAGTGCAGAGAGCAGAATGGGAGAGCAAAGGAAGGAAAGAGCAGTTCTCATCTCAAAACAGATGGAGAGTGGCTGGAGCACAGATTCGGAGTTATTTCTGCAAGAACAATGAACAGATTATTAAAAGCAGCCCATCTTATACTGTCACACTGATCCACAGGAGTCTTTCCTAGAAAACCTAGCAGCTTTCTTCCCCATTCCCAACTCACAGCTTTCTGAGATCAATTCCACAAGTAACCACATCCTTTCCCTTGAGATCTTCTTTCCTTCTGTTCCAGCCTTGCTGTGGACATGGCAGTGATGGTGCACTCAACCTGCCTCACACCACCTTATTACCCCCTAACAGCACAAGCAGCGGTCATCCCAGGACTTCTCCACTCTATTTCAGTGCATTGACTGACAACCTAATGGCAGAAGCACATAGCAAAGCATTTCCCAGTGCTCAGATGAAGTGTTGGAATAAAGACCATGAACATCAATTGCGAAGTTTCTGCATAACTGAGCACAATAGATTTGACATTTCAATCACATTAACACAAGACAGATCTGCTTGACTGACAGTCTCTAATTTGACTGCTGGATCTCACCTTAACTGCTTCAAGTTCAAGGCAAGTATACATTTTATGTACATGTATTGTCTGTCCTTCCTAAAAATTGAGCCCAGTTTCTCCTGAATTGAAAGCCAGGGCTTTAATGGACTGCAGAAAAAAATCAGACCCCCTTGATTAGATATGATGGGACTCCGCAGATAAGACCTGCAAAACGCAGTCACCAGCAAGACCAATCAGTCACTTAAGAGAAAGTCACCTTGCTTCATAAATCCCTAAGGTGCAGGCTTTGCTCAGACTCCTGATCAACTGCTCCATCAACTGGATTCTATCAAAAAAGGAGGAAATTATGATCCAGGCAAGGAATTTGCTTTTATGCCTGCTATCATCCTGAGGGGAACCCAAGCTGTGCTTACAAGTTGCTAAACTTCTCACCCCCTGTGCTATATGCTAAATCTACACTTAGTGGAACAAGGCCTTGTATAAGCAGCACACTTTATTAATCAGGGATTTTAAAGAGACTTTCACTTCTCATAGTTGGAGGGCTACCTTTCTTAAAAGATTTAAAGCTTTTCAGATAAGATTTTCCTTTTACACAGAGGAGCAGAGCAAAGGACACATTCCCCTTTTTGCTCCCCCAACCACACTGATTATGATATATGGCAGGTGATGAAAAGCAATTTCTAAGAGTAACAAATGTGCTTTTTCTCTGGTCCTCACCTGAGGAAAACTTCATTGCCTGCCTACCACCAATTGATTTGCCAGGTTCCAGTTGAAGCAGCAAATTGCCACAGTTATCCAGGCATTTCTCAAGGCTTGCACCCTCACGTATGTCAAACACACAGCATCTCTTTTTGGGTATTCCAGAATACACCAAAGAGGTAACTGGCAAGTCTCAGCAGCTTCAGGGCATCTTTGCTTGCCACATCTGAACTTTGCCTTAGGTATTTTCTTAATATCACTTCATAACAATTTCAGGAATGCTCTAAGGGTCTGAATCTTCAAGCTCCCTGAGGAATTTTATCTTTTCAATTGAATAGCAAGGTCTACCAAAGATTAGGACTCGAGGTTTGGTGTCATAGATGTCGCCCTACCACAATCCTGGCACACAGCTATGTACTAATTCCAAGAGAAACAAAGGTATAATATGTGCAAGACCAACCTTGGACTTTGCTCCCTAAAATGAAGAGCTTAAATACTATCAAGGTACCTTCATCTGTCAATAGTGGCCTATGGATCACAAAGGAATTGCCTCAGAGGCATAAATACCATCCGTATTTCTGGCCTCTGTCCAAGCCATTGACCTCTTTACTGCACGTGCAGCAGAAGGGATAAATGTAGCCACTGACATGTCCAGGCAAACCCCTCAGGTATCCAAACCCAGGCTGGGACCCTATAGGGACTATAGGCACCTTAGCAGACATACCTCTGGAGACAACACATCAAGAAAAACTTCAGGAGACAACAGTCTCTGATAACTCTTTTTTTTCTAGAGCTGCCTTACTACAGACCAGGTCCTATCAAGCTGCAAAGCCATGCCATCACTCTTTGTGACAGAGGGCATCACACATTGTGCCAGAAGAAAGATCTGATGGTCAACTGACCTGCTGTGATGGCCTGTCTTGCTTGGAAATACAACCTAGCAGTGGTTCTTTGCACTACTTAGCTGCAGCTACGCTCCTGCATCTTGTCACCATCCCTGCCTCCATAGCTGTGGATTTTCATATGGAAATGCTTTTGTAGCAACTCTGCAGCCTAGTGCCCATTCTGGGAGGAAGCCACAAAAAAAAAGTTAACAGCTCCCGGCCACGTCCCTGCCCTGTGACACACAGGGCCCATCCTAGCAAAGCTCCAATAGCAAAGCTATAACAGCATTTCGTTATCAGCCGAGGGGCCCTCTGAGACATCAACATTAGGCTTTTCATCAAGACTATCTTTAACATGCAACAAAGGAAAATGTTTCCATTCACAATGGCAAATGTTTACCATACTTGGCTGCAGAAAGATACCCCAGCTGTTACCCATAGGCCCAGAGGAAAAAATATCAATAACCAGCTATTAAATCTTCCGCTGATGCCTCAGCAATCTCTGGTTATGTTCCCATTCTGCAGGGTAAGTGTATGCACAAACAGAAGAATAAAATCCATTGCTCTCCATGGGACTATTCAGACCCTGACTTGGTGCTCTGGAGGAACTGAGGCAATATTTGTGAACCACAGCTGATGAGAGAGGCAGAAGGACGAGATGAAAGAAGGGAAGAACTGGAAGTCCTCTGAAGGGAGCAGTGCTCAGCTCCTCAGTCATCAGCTCCCCAGATTTCACTCAAGTAAAAACGAAGAGTGAATGTATCCACAAAAAGATTTAATTTGTTTCATGCTATTTTTCTTGGCAATTCCTTGGTAAAAGGTGATAGGGCTCGTATGAATGATCCATCCACTCAAAAACTCTTTGAGCCAATATGTTTTCACAAACAGCAGCTTGATCAATTTGCCCGAGGATTTGGGGATTTTCAGGTTAAATGCAATCCTTAATATATAGCACACCCTGAGAAATTAGCTCTTCTGGAAATTATTGAATCCTTCACTACTTTTCTGAAATCATTCTGTGCTGTAAGTGCCAGCAATGGATTATACAACATCTTGAGAACAGATATGAAAATAAATGGAAAATTCACCTTAAAATTGTTTCTGCCTGCCAGAAAACCTGCTGTCTTGCACCACTCTGCTCAGGTCTTCTTTTGTTTCAAGAGTTGTTCTTTTTGTAGTCACAAACATAAAGAGTATTTGCATATGGATAACAAAGCAATACTTTCACTAGCTTTTTTTTCTTTTAAATCTTGTTTTATTATTGACCCTGATAAGCCTGAAAAACAAAAGTCACACATTGCTCCAGATACAGCAAGCTATGTAGACATCACCAAAAAAAAAATCCTATAAAGCACTACTAAGTACCTTGTTTTTTGTTTTTTTTTTTTTTAAAAAACACACTGCCCATCTCCCCCCTTTGACAAGCTCCCCTTTCCCTAAGTATTCTGGTTTTCTGCATCTTTGCCTGCCACCAGACTCAGTCCCCGACAACTTTCAGAGCCATTGTTACCATGTCATTATGTGAACTTTCTGCAAAGTTTGTACAAATCTGAATCCTTCAGTTTGGGTGCAATTTCCTCTTTTCCCTCCCCAGCATAGGATTTCCAATGCCTCCATCAGTTCTCGAAATGCATAAACAACGGCATTTTAGCCTCCACTATTTTTTTTTTTAATCTTAGTCTCAGAGAGCAACCATTTGTCCCCCAACAAAAGAAACTGAAGAATTCCTGTACACTATGGTGGCCAAACAAGAAAGCCACCAGGATGAAAAAAATCACTAAAGCAATCTTTAGCTTTGCTGTGGGCACAGCCTTTCATAGAGCTCGCCGTAGACATGACTATTCCAAGAATCTCGTTTTATGTCACTAACCACTCCAAACACATGCATGGACAACACATGTTGAATAAAATGGTCCATATGGCATCCCTTACAACTCAAGTGGAGATGGCTCTTCAGACACGTGCTGCAAGGAGATGAGGAGCTGCTGGGCAGGTCCATTGCTGACCTCTGATGGTCGGACACAGACTTACACGGCCAGGGGCTGCCTCCTGGGCGAGGTGGGAGGATCCCCCAGCCGAGGAGCAGATCCTGAGCTGTTCGACTAGACATCAAGCAAGGAGTTCACAGAGAATAAACCACCTTGGAAAGCACTCTGCTTTAACCCAACCGCCTCTTCTTTGCAGAGACCAGTCTGAACACAACCTTGGATCACAGGATGAGTAGGAAGCTGCAAGTCAGTGGGGTAGGATCATCCTTGAAAACGGAGTTGGGGGTCCCACATTGCGTTCAGACCTCACCCAACCACAGCAAATGCATTCGCAACCCACCGGTGCCCATTTATAAGGTATGGGGAGACCTTAGCCTCCAGAGCTCCGCTCTGCTACATCAAGTTCAACAGCAGCACTGAAGGTACTGAAACCTCCTGCCTCGGCAGCCACAGTCAGCTCGGCAGCTCCAGATATGAACACAAACCAGGGCCAGCACGACTGATAATTAGACCTGGTCATCATCAGTGTTTATTCACTGCAGAACAACACACCAGAAACAGGAAATATGTGGCGGAGGGAGGCACTGGAGAAAGGGCGAGATGTTTCAGACCAACTGCCTCTGCCCCACCCTACTTCTTTCCCCTCCCCAAAAGTCATGGGAGAGCTAAAATAACATTTCTTTCAGCAAATGTCAGATGGAGGAACTTTCATGACTCATCAGCTGTTGTTTTAGCCTGCAAGGGACTATAAATTACACTAATTAGAACATGGTATTTTTCTTGCAGTTATACAAAACACTGTCTCTTCCTGTGACATCTAAGAGCAGAGCCATCAAGCAGAAGCGTGCTCAGTACATGTTTTAACTAGAATCCACAATTCACTTGCATGAAAAATCCTCCTAGCAGCAAATTGGTGAGAGCTGGCAGAGTGCATCAAGAAAGCTGTGCTGAATTATGAGAGTAGGGAGAGTAAATTAGCGGCCAATCAAACCTGCCCAACAAGAAACGGAGCCATTCCTTACTGTCAAGGACTACAGCACCAGTATCACTTTCATTCTGAGCAGGAAAAAAAAAGGTAATTTACAGGGTCTTCAGTCACACACACCACCAGCCCGTGCAGGTAATAAGTTTAGCAGTTGGGATTGCGTGTGTTCTGTGGGAGCAGCTTATTTGCATTTAGCCACATACACACACGCACAATCTTAGACAAGCCAAACAGAAAAGCCTGGATATAAGCTGTCACTTCAGCTTTCAAGCCTGAATTATCCCAGCAAAGTAAAAGCAGGGATTTATTCAGACCCCAACATCCCAAATCTGGCCATTACAACAGCCTCCTGCAGAGCCACTGCCCTGGCTCACCTTCCAGCAGGATTCCCTCAGAGCCAGATACAAAAAAGGGATTTTTCTGCTGCACTCCTCGAGTGTGGCAGTGCAGTATGGAGCCCCAGCCCATACACCCCCACCTTGGGGCCTGTATGTGAACAATGCACCCCCGGGGATGTAACAGATGAGCCCAGGGCCGTGGGGCAGACAGGAGGTGGATAGCAAGCAAGGAGGGACCTCTAGCCTTGGCCAACAAGTTGTCAACTAGATCTAGTCACACATTTTTCCACAAAAAATTGCCTTCTTCCTGGAGAAGGAGTGACTTTTCTCAAAACAGGACTGTTGTGTTTCATAATGTTTTAAAGAGTTTATCAAGTTCAGCACTAGCTACTTTGATTTTCATAGAAGTCTCATGTGCCACTGCCTAGGCTGGCAAAGACTAGGATATCCCCATTAGGTGTTGCCACCAGGCTTTCCAACAATGTGAGGAAAAAATGAAGATAAAGCTTTAAAAAAAGAATACTGTCTAAGTAGCAAAACCACTGCACAACCCATAGCAGAACTGCCTCCAGAATCTCCCAAGGCAAGCAACAAGAGTAGAAGGCGTCTGCTTGTGCTCTGCATGGAGATCGCAGCCCAGGAGTTGGAGGGGAGCAGCGAGGGCCAAAGCCCTGAAGATTATCTCCGTGCTGAGAAACACAAGCCTTTGGCACCAGCAAAACCCAAAGGAGCATTTCCCCAGCTGTTGGGAGCGGGGGCCTGCAGGGATCCCTCGCACTGCTCCGTGCGAGGCACCGCCGCAGCCAAAAGCAGCTGGAGCCCAAGTGCTTGAGGGCAGCTGCTCCAACAGCCCCCCTCCATCCCGAGCTGGGGGGCACGGGGAGATGGGCCCAGCTGCCTGCAGATGCTTCCCCTGGGGCCGGCCCCACAAGCGCTGGCTCCGTGCCCCGGCACCAACAGGGATGCTCAACTGCCCGCCACCTTGGGGGGGGAAGAAGCGGCCCCCTTCCCCTCGCCCTTCCTGCTGGAGTTAGCAGCTCGAGCGCAGTGGTATCTGGCGGACATCTGGCCACTTGGATTTCCAGACAGTGACTCATGCACACATCCTGGGACAGCAGAACCTGGGGTATATGACCAAAGGCCCCGCGCTTTCCCTTGATTGTGCAAGATTTAATTTGCACCTGAGCCTCTTTCAGGCCAAACGAGCAAGGGGCTGGTTGGGGTATTGCATTCACCCCCCCCCCCAAAAAAAAAAAAAACAGCCCTTCTGGCAGGGCAGCAATGCACCAAGGGGATCACACAAAGGGCCACGGGGGGATTTGAACACACAGCTCCGCAGGCCAGGGCACCACCAAGGGAGCCACATCGTACATTAGAAATTGAATTCCTTAAGCAGAATACATGCAGCAGGGGAATGAGTCAGAAAGTTTGTTTCTGCTGTTTGCCATAAACCACCCAGGTGCAACACAGGCAAGTCTCCTGAGCAAACGAGGTCGCCAGCACCTCGGCTGGGGTTAGCAGAGAGCAGATCTTTGCCCCTCACGTCCTTCTGACACAGTGCAGCTGTCCACCAGCTATCAGAGTCTGAAGTGCCCTAATCTAGGGTAACGCTTCTCAGCTAGGGGATTGTGAAAGGCTGAATAGGACGCTGCTAGGTGCTGGAAATATTGTTCCTGTAAGTACAGATGTTGCTACTCCACTGCTAGCCAAGATCTACATCATCCTTTTGAAGCATGTGCAAATGTAAATGGGTCCAGCATTCTCTCACCAGGGCTTTTTAACTCTTAATTTTACAGTAAACAGATTAAAAATAAATAAACAAGTAAAAGGAAATCTTCAGACCCTGTTAAGGCATTACCACCCCCAGGAGGCAGAGATACACTGTGCTGGAAGGTCTCTGCATGCTATAGACACCATAGCAGGACAGCTAAAGGCACAGCCAGGTAAAGCTACCCAAAACCCACGGTACGTTTGTCCTCTCACAGGGCTCCCTCAAAGAGGACAAGAGCCATAGACCCCCTTGCCACCCCCCCAGTCCCACCCTGCTCTTGCAAAAGACCCTAGGTCTCCTCTGCACGAGGCTCGCTCAGTGAAACAGACAGCATATGGCATCCCACAATCAGCCGTATGATCTCATCTTGTCTGACTGCTATTTTTACAGCTTGTTATTAATAAGCATAAACCAGGAATGCGAGGTGCTGTCACGTTGGGTATTCACACGCTTGCAGCCCAGATGTTGCTTTATCAGGATTACACACTGCGGAGGGGCCACACGGGGCTGCGTGCAGGTTATATGGCTTGTTCCCAGCTACGAGCAGGACGTTGGTGAGACAGAAACAGAGCAACAGACCCATCCTCAAATTAAAGAAAATGACCTTTTAACAAAACTATAGCATTAGGCCTACCTTGGTAAGCTGGTGAAGGACAAATCAGGATTTCCAGCACCCACCACAGCCAGCAAGAGACACAAAACTCTGCCAGTGGGACTGGAGGGGTATATGTACCCTGGGTGGGGGTGTCAGCAGAACAGCTGAGCTCCATAACCTTCACGATGTCCCCCACTCCTGCTGGCTATCGCCTCCTTACTGCACTGGCAGAGGGGAGATAAACTGGGGGCACCTGGGGGGGGTCACAGCTGTGGAGCACTCAGCTCTGCTCTCACTTTTGCCAGACCCATCCAAAGTCCTCGCTGGCTTCAGGTCCTCACCACCAGTAAACCCCAGAGCTGGGGTTGGATGATAATTAGTGTGAGCTTCCAGCCTCATAGCATGGGTAAGGGGAAGTCTGCTCCTGAGACCACGAGTAGGCCTGACCTGCTGTTTCCTGGGCTGCACAGACACGGTACGATGAGTGCAGAAACATTCAGATGCCCAACAGGGGCTGCATCCATGCCACTAGCCAGGGTGGTGTCTAGAAGCATTCGCTCAAAGACAGCATCAAGGTCCCATCACTACACGAGTTTGAAGTCCGTGTGTCATCCATCAAGTTCTTTTAGCCTGGATGGACACACAAGTTGCTGGGGGCACTGCAGCCCTACCTTGGCTGGTTTTCCCCAAAAAAAAAGAGACATCTCCCTGCAGAGACTGCCCCAAGAGAGGCTGCAACAAGCCCCCTTTGACCAAAGACACACCGGTCACCTCTCTGACCTCACGACCTGCCGTCATTACAGGGGTCAGCCCTGCCCCATCAGGTACTCAAGTGTTTTGACCTGGAGATATGGAGAACAAAATCTCTTTGAAGTCAGCAATATCCAGAGGAAGAACAAAAGGGGAAAGTGCCCTCCAACACACACAAGGCAGCACGCCAGTGAAGGAGAAGAAGCATCTGGCAGCCTGGCAGGTGTGGAGGGCACACGTATATGACTGAGACATTTAGGTGGTTTCCACCCAAAGCCTTGCAGTCACTCAAGCTGCAGATTAACTCCTGGGTGCAGAAATGTCTGCTCACGTGCTATGTACAACCTTCCAGAGACATACTGCTGGAGACAGGCTCACGAGGAAGGAAGTGAAATACTTCTCACAGATGACGACCAGAAACAAGCATCCAAGGCAGGGGCCTCTGGCCCTGCTGCAAAAGGATGGGGAATGAAAAAATGAAAAATGGGTCAGGGAAGGAAAAGTGTTGTGCCTCCTCTCTCTGGTCGATCAGATATCCCTGCATCTTCTCCTGCAAGTCCCTAGGCCTGAGAGCTGAATCCACGTGAAGCTCTCGTTTCAGCCCCTTCTGAGCTGGGGTGAGGTTTGGGACCGATTTCATGGGGCAACCATGCATGGTGTCTCCTGCTCCTGGGATAAGGTAACGGAGGGGAAGACAGAGACATGGCAAAAGCACATCATGCTCCTGGCACCTGGGGAAACTGAGGAAGGAGGAGGATGCAAGGACCTCTTGTCGAGAAGCTCCTGGATGAGTTCCAGCCACGGAGACCAGCTGGGGCAGTCGGTGGGTGTGGAGAGCCAGAATGAAGAGGAACAGGAAAGACGAAAGGCTTGCCAAAACTGGATCCAAAAGATGACTTTTTTCCAGCCACAAGGCCTTGAAGGGAAGAGGGAAACCTCAGAGGTCCCACAGCTCTTCCCTCCTTCCCTCTCCAGCACCTGCCCGTCCCTGCTCCTGCCTGGGAGCCGACCCCAGGAGCCCATCTCCTCCGCTCGCCCAGCTGGAAAACACACCGAGGAGGGATCCCAGTTTTGAGAACAGAATGGGGCTTCTTAATGCACCATTGTTCAGTGCATAATTGCTTCCTTTCTTTCCCTCACTTCTGGTAAAACCAGGGGCAATTCCTTCTAGCTGGAGGCAGCCTCCTCCGGGTTCTTACTTAAGTCCTTAAAGAGAGACTTTGCAAAGAAATAATTGCTGCCTTTATACTTCAGAGTCTTAACAAATATCTTTCGACCTCATTTCAACACTTAGTGGGTTTTATTTAGGTGTTGAAGGGATTGTCTTTTTTTATTTTAGCTCCTGCAGTTTTTTCTTTCTATTTTTTTCCCCCTTCCTTTCTGTTTCTTTTTCCTCTTTCAATCCCGGAAAGAACATATGCATTTATAAAGTCAATTCAGAACTATTTTTAGGTTCAACGTTGTGCAAATTTAAAATTACTTCCAACAGTAATGTTTAACTCTGAAAAATAAGGTGCTTTGGATCAAATTAAATAAGGCTTTTAAGTAAGAAATATTAGTTTATCCCCAATATATTCCTGCTTAATGCAGGCTAAAATTTATATCCTGGCTCCGAAGGACGAAATTGTCCATCAAATTCTTTACTAAACCTATAAATATCTCAGGAGGTGAGGAGGTCTCATCAGCTCAACACAGCCAGCATATGATGGGGAAACTTCAGAGAAAAATGGCTTTAATAAAGCAAATATGTTTTCAGCAGTGGATGGTGAATGGTCTCACAACAGCAGCACTTACACAATCCTCCCTCTCATGCATGAAAAAGAAATAAAAAATGCACATCTGTATTCAGTGCAAAAGGGAAGATGAAGGAAGATGCAGCCCTTACTGACCCAGGAGGAGAAGCCACCATCTGTGTCCTGTGAGACAGGGCTGGAGCCCATCCACCAGGGTCTGGGGTGGACTAAAAGAAGAAAAAAACATAATCCAGACATAAAGTATCACTTTGCTGCACAAGGACGCATGCTTTTACCTTGTATCGAAGTGCATAATTTGGATTGCTCCTTCACCCGAGGAAAGAGACTGGAAATGGTAGTAACATCATCACAAGGATGCTGAAAAGAGTGACTGGGCTGGCAGTCTCCAGCATGGCTTGGTTTTAGGGCTCTCCTGGACAAACGAGGACAGGCATAGCAACACCCAACATTACAAGATAAAGTATTTGGGATACCCCATATGACAAAAAATTGAGAAATGCTGAACACACATATCCCATACCATGTAAGCAACCTAAAATCACAGAACAGCACATGTGCTGAAGACTGAGAGGGAGAAAGACCTGTATGAGAGCTGACTCTTGACAACCATAAGCTATCTTGCAGACTAGCAATCTATCCTTTTTTTTTTTTTTCCCCCCCCCCAAAGAAATCCTGAAGCCTATGGGCTACACGTTGTCATCAGCAAGAGCTGGGTAAGATCACCTGAAGTTTAGGAGCCCACAGGTTGGCTAAAGCCCATGTGAAAAGCGAGAGAATAGTCTGCCGTAGAAAAGGGAGATGTGAAAAATCAAGAAGAAACCACAAAAAGTTGGAGAAAACAGACTAAGCTTTTTTCCAGGGCTCCCTTTCCAGCCAATACACAAGTTCAGAGTCAAGCAAATATTTCCCAGCACCTCTGTCTGTCACTTCAGTTTTGCATCCTTATCAGCTGTGGATTGGCCCCGTTGCATTCCTCCTGCTCTCCAAAGGGCCAGGAATAAATCACACAGGAATGGTTTGAATGCCTGAGACTTAAGCTCGTGCTTAAAGTTAAGCTTGTGGTTAAGTGATTTGCTGGTGAATTTAGGCTCTGGAGTATTTGGCAGAATTGGGCCTAATGGGTTTGTCCCAGTGGAGTATTCAGATTTGTAGGAAAGCTTAAGAAAATAGTTCTTAAATAAATCACATAATTTCAGAAGTTTGGAAAACTATGTGGTTTTTTTTCTGCTTCGGGTATAATTTTGCAGGGAGGGTGGTCTTATTTTATCAGGTGAACATATCTTCATTACTTACATGGACAATTTATACCTGCGAACTGCACCAGCTCTCTCTCTCCTCCCTCCCCAGCACGCAAGCCCAGATAAGTGTTCCTCACAAATGTATTGGCAGAACAAAAGGTTCTTCATGAACAATATATTTATTGTTCCGGTTTAGAAAAATAAATACATTTTTAAAACGTTCAAATTGAACCAAGGGACTGGGGGGGGGGGGGGGGGGGGATGTAAAGAAGGGATTCGTTTTCCTACCATAACACCTTCTTAAATTAACATTATTACTAAACAAAGACACATCAGAAGACACTTTTAATTAAATTGATTTATGGAAGAATTCAATGGATTCCTGCCAGTTTACACCAGGAGAGATTTTGACCCTAGGTGATTCTGTGTGTGGGAGGGATGTGTACCTCTCACACAGGGGCTTCAGGGGGATCTTTCTGTTTGAATATTAGATAGTCAATCTCTATTTGTGCTTATCATACAGCAAAACCTTGAGGTCCTTGATCACAGATTCTCCTTGCTTGAGATGATTCTTTCTATAAATAACAAAAACCTGAAAAAGCCCAAACTTGTATATCTTTGCTTGTTATGTGCATTTTCTAGGGGTTAAGGGTGGGGAAGCGTGTCACCAGATTGAAAACTTTTCCTATGGTGACCAGCGTTGAGGAGAGAGCAGTCTGGAGGAGCACATGAATGCATTGCACAGGAATACATCTGCACAGCTTCTCTTAGAAAATCCAATTCACTCTATGGCCTTTTTTCCTCTGGCTAAGCAGCCCTTCCCTTCTGGCAGCTTCTGTCGCCCAGCCTTCTCCCCAAGACCCCCCTGCTTTTTCCAAATAGGTCCATATAATCCTCAGCAACCCCTTCATCCTCTCCATTTCAAGCTGCTTTAGAAACGTCTGCCCAGAGGCTGTCCCTGGTACCGCAGCCAGCTGAAAACAGACTGTGTGGGTGAGACCAGATGTCCGCTCATCTCTACCTGCAGGCCTCAGATCCTGGAAGCTCCTCTTCTTTGTGCCATTGCGAGGCAGATATTCATCTCGACCCAGGCCCATGGGTTGAGAAAAAATAAATGAAAATGCAACCTGCCAGCACCGACTGGACTGACGGGTTAAGCCAACGCAGAAATGTGAAGAATGACTGCAGCAGGTCACGCCGGGTAGGCCAAAAGCCAGCTGATGTCTTGAGTGGGTGTTTTCCTGCAGCTGCCTCTGTTCCTGCTGGGAGACCTGTCCAGCTTCTCCAGGAGAGCACAGGGTAATTCCCTGCTGCTCCCCATCCCTTGGCAGCCATCTGAGAGCACAGCAGAGGGTTTAAGCAGGTACCTCGGTCCCTGCTACTTCTCAGGTCTTCTCATGCATGGGATGCAGCTCAGGCTCTATGCCAGGGCCTATGGCAGTTGCTGTAGAGGACGTTTTTTTAATGGCCAGTTAAAAGCCTTAGGCTAAGGACATGTCTCTCTTCCAATAACCATACAGAAAGTTCGGTCACATAGTGTCTCAGCATGAGGAGCACTCTTCATAGTCATCTTCCCTCTAGAGATCTTATTTTGACATGCAATAGCATGGCCCTTAAAAAAAAAAAATATATGTATGTATATATATTTTAATTATCTGCATCTTCCTTAGGCAGCTAGAAAGTACCCTAATGTTTGCTGGAGATTTACCTACCTATTTATTACTGCCAGTTATACTAACCATTCTTCCATTATCAGGAGCCCACGTGTCTTTTCACCATATTAAAATTGACAAGCCAACACCAATAGCTAGGACAACAGTGGGCCACTTATATACACATCAAGTAAAAAAGATGCGGGCTTTCTCCTCCTTACCAGCAGTCTCCTTTCTTCCTTCTCCTTCTTAAATTCCTCTTCCTCTCTTGCTGGAAAAAGTGCTGTGTCCGTGCATCACAAACCTCGTCCAGCAGAACATCCAAACAATCCATGAGAAGATGCTTGGACCCTGTTCTCTCTGCTGCAGCCAAAGTCTCGCTGACTGGTGGAAAAGAGGACTGAAAAGCCTTGCTCTGTTGCTACATGTGATTTGTGTATAACATAGCAGAGAGCTGCAGGCTTCAGGGCCATCACAAAGTCCCAAGACCAATTCTGCACCTGTTTTTTGGCACCAGCCAAAACGGGCATGCACTAGTCCAGGAGGAAGAAGACAACGCTGGATAAGGTCTCTCTCTACAAATTAAGGTCTTTCTTTTTTTTTTTTTTGACGGTGTTTCTTCACTCCATTGTCCTGTTAATGTCTCATCCACACAGAGAAGCAGCTTTGCTATTTTCTTGGAGTCCATCCCAGCACACTGGCTGTAACTCTCTGCTCTGTTTTTGTTCCCTCGTTTTGAACTGATGACGTGCCCCACCGTCTTCATCAGATATAACTTTTGTCACCCTGTTTGATGGCGGTCTGAACAACATGATCCGTTCCCTCACTGGATTTAAAAGACTTTATGACTTGGATCAGTTCCTCCCACTGTCCAAGACTGATACAAACAGGGAGTGCATTGACTTTTGTTAAAATTTTACATTTGTTAAGCTTCTACTGCATGTCCAGCCCATTCACCTTCCTGACATACAATTGAGTTTCCTCTCTGCATACCACAGGAGCAGGTGACACGGTGACAGAAGACATACATCCAAAAATGCAGAAATAATCTGTTGATCCTGAGCTTTCAGAAACATGTATGTGCAGAAGCAAGAAAACATTTCTTCTTTCCAACCTTCTCTTGAGCAAACAGGTTGGGTGCGAAGAGAGTACACACAGAGATTCTCATAACACCATTGCTGTCATCCTGGAGGGGCAGGGGGGAACAGTAGATTAAAAGTCTTCTTGTTTGTTTTTTCTGAATGCTTTGTTCCCTCCCTAGGCTCTCACCTGCAGCTGGCAACAAGCTGAAAGCAGACCTGCAGGGGCAACCTCGGCAAGATTTGCCTTGCGAGCACAGCCAAGCCTCCAGACAAATTCCCAGTACTTTCACTCAGCTGTTCCTCTCTCCACATGACTGGATGTTGCCTCTCAAAAGTGACTCATTACAGAGGCATTTTGCATTTTTGGGGGGTAGATACAGCTACTCGTTATGCGTGTGTAAAACACTTAGCACAATGGGCTGTGATCCCTGTGGGTTGGCTGCAGGCTCCGCTCCAAAGCAAACACATAACCCCACCACACAGCCCTGCAACTCACATAAGAACCTGTGAATTTTTTTGGCACCAGAAGGGACCACGTTGAAGTGCAAAGCTCCTGCATTTTAAAATGCCCCTGGATTTGGCCACGCGTCTTTTCAAGACCTCCACATGCACACACGTCAAGTTACACAGCTTGATCAGAGGGCCATACAGTGTGGGGGAAAAGGAGATATCTCAGGGAGAAAAGTGTAACTATTTCCAGAAAATATATATATGTATATGGCATATATATTTATGTAGTGTATATATATATATGTATAATATGTATGGGGTGTGCAGAAGCTGAAAGACTGTTCTGGGCTTGTGCTAACCGTTCCCAGAGGTCAGGAGCAGGTCCCCAGAGCTCAGCTGCCTCCAGTGAATGCCCTCCTGTCCTGCCCAGAGGGGTCAGGGAGCACTGGGGAACGCTTCCCTCTAGACAAGGCACCATATGAAACTCTGGGGAGAGCCTTCTGGGCTGCCCTCCAGTGCTGCAACTTGCATGGTTCTTCCTAAACCACCTGCTGAGCACAGTTTGCTACCTCGCATACCCCTAGGAGCTCTGGGGAAAAATCATGTTTTTCTTTGGTTCCAACCCAATAAAGTTTGGTACTGAGCAGTGTGAGTGTTGCCTTGAATGCTGTTCATCCTCCACCCCTGACACAGTTGCATTCCCATATTTGCTACTAAAGTATGATGTATAAGAAGGATTTAGAGGAGATTTGTACTGAAGACACTCAGAAAGAGCAAGGCATTGCTTTTGCTGAACCAAATCAGTTTCAAGTTATCCAGAGGAAACCTATCAACACCACTCTTATCAAGTGCCGAAGGATCACTCCTCTCCTGAAAACAAGATTCTGCTTTACTTAGAGCCTTACAAATTATTTTTTTCCTTTTTTTTTTAAGAGCACCATAAGTAACTAAGTATTTTGCAACTACACATTTATTCCAGATAAAGAATTATTTTTATTTATACAGCAATCTGCATGTGGACAAAAATAGCTTTTTCTGAACAACTTTAAGAATGGCACTTCCCTTTCTGCTAGGTTGATGAGACCTAAATACCAGTTCCATCTTCTTGGCTCTTTGGAACAGTACAGAGCAGGGCACTCTAAAAGCTTTGGATTTTTTTCTAACGAGTTTTTTGAAATGAAACATCAGGACATGGAACTCCAAACCCACTGAAGTATTGAGTTATGCAATAATGCTGTAATGTCTCTCCTCCACTTCTTCTAAAAAAGCACTGGATGAAATGGGCACTGTCTTGGAGTGCTCTGAGCCTGCGGCAAAGCCGCGCTCTCCACCTTTAGCTCCCTGGGCACCACGGACGAAGGGCAACGTGAAGGTGAGGCCACGGAGGGCACAGGCAGAGGAAGGCTGTGGTGCTCAGCGCCGAGGCACTGAAACCTCAGGGAAAGCAGAACCATCCTGCACAAAGCAGAATGAGCCAGGACCCTGCCTTAAAAAGCAGGCTGCCTGCTAAAAAAGAGTTAAAGAGTATGAATTTTCATTCGGAGCAAATGATGTTCTTGGAATATATGAAACATCTATTACCAGACATCGATTTCTACCATATGGCAAATGCATTACTTTCTCTTCTAAATACGCTCGCAGCTACAGGCTCACACCTCGCCGTCAGCTATTACATTGTGACAGAGAAGTCCACTTTGATGAAACGCATCAGTCTGGCAAGCTGACGGTGTTCAGACGGCGGTACGAACACGGGGACTCGCTGTTCTCATCCAGTCCCTGTCTCCGAATTACACCACGCAGCCTGCAGCGCATCCGTGACGAGGGAACGTCTTCAGCCAAAGTGTCGCTGTGATTAAGCAAGCTAATTCAACTCAGATAAGTTCTTCAAATCATTTCTAAAGCTCCAAGCAGGCTTTCAACGAGGATTTGTTTTGGCAGGTCTCAGTCTTTTCTATCTCATCATCACATGCTGCAATGGAAAAGAAAGATTTCAGGGCTCTCTTTCCTGGCTGTTAAAACAGGAGGGAGGCCTCTCAAATTCATTTGCAGTTCACAGGTTGGAAACATCTGATCTGAGTGGCTCATTTGGTTTACATTTCTTATTCGCAGCAAGAAATGCATCAGGAAAACTGCCCTGCAATACTTTCAGTGTAGCTGGAAGCACAGTCCACTGGATTTCACTTCTTAAGGTACTTCCAGCTTAACCCCTCCGAATGGATAACATTCAGAAGAGCAGAAGAGAAGCGGAGCACAAGTCACACAAATTCTGGACAGCACAGATCCAGCTCCAAACAGGTGTTTTTTTCCTAAGCAAAAATATGACATCCAAATGTGTCTCCTAGTGACTCAATTTGGCCCAACTACACAGAAAAATCTTGTCTGTTTTTCTCTGGCTCGTGCCGCTAAGCCCGCTAAGTACCTATCCCTCATTATTGCCATCAGCCCTGCCTAGGACTCCACTTACACTGCGATCAGATTCAGAGTTTTGATGTGACCTTCTGAAGTTTAATCGCCTTCCTCCCTGACAGCACAATCATAATTATTGATATTAGCTGACATGCACTTGCTGATTAGATCTAAAATAAATACTAATCGCCGATGCATCATTAAAAAACAAAGACAGTATCTGACTCCAGGTCAAGTGTGGGCAAAGATCCAGTTGCAATTAAAGACAAACCCTGCCTTGGTGATGAATTTGGTGGGGCTAGCACCTTGCAGGTTGTTTGGGGAGGTTTCAGGAATCTCTGTGATGGCAGAAGTCTAAAAGGGTCTATCCCTTTGGGGCAACACACCAAACACGTACACTTTTAGTGCAGCACAGCTGGGTGAGCTGCCAAAGGCCAGGATGACATGAAACAAGTCCTCTGCTGCTCAGTTCGACCCTGTGCCCCATCTCTGGTACTGATACCCGGTCTATAAAGACAATATTCACCCTAAGGGCTCTGCCTCTGCACCAGGGTGGGCACAGGATGAAAGCTACATGCATAATTTCATGATGCTTTTTGGACCTGTTTGTTCACCACGAGTCGTGCTGCATCCCTATGACATTTTCCATGTAAACATCGAAAGGGCTCAATCAGGAACGAAAAAAATCCTAGCGGCCCTAACAGCTTGCATCTGGATTTGGCTCTTTTTTATTTTCTGAAGCTTTTTCTTGTCTTTTAGTAAGGAGTTCAGGCCCGTATCTCCCTCACCCCAAAGCTGATCCAGCCACTTACGGGATTCTCAGTGAGATCATTCAGGAAATATTTCCAGTTGGAGGTCTTTGCTTGGGGATTTTTTATTTATTTTGTCCTGTGCTTGGCATCAGTTACAGGTGCTTTTCCTATTTTGGATGGAAATGATATTAAGCAGTATTCCTAAAGGTCCTTTTGGACTATTTTTTTTTTTTTAATTTGCCAAAAAAGCTTTTGAAGGAACATCCTCCCCTGGCCCCCAGTCTGACAGGATTCCCTGACCTGCATAACGCTGTCCAGATTGAAGCATGAGAAACATTTCGAAAATGAACTATGCTGAAGTCTGGGAGTTATTAGCTGCCAAGAAATCCCAAAAGCTTTTAAACCTTGTTTGCAGCTGCAGAGTAGGAAATCTAGGTGCTATTCTTAGAGGAATTGAACAGGAACTGTAAATTCAAGGCAACTCACTGCTAAAATACAAAGGTAAAGAATTAAAACAGACTTCAGAAAAGAGCAACCCAAGCCATAACGATGCCAAAGTGACTGATTGAAAAGGAAGTTGAAAAAAAAAAATCAGTATACCTAGCTGGGATATAAAATCCAGAGTGAGGTAAAGCAGCACTTTCACTGAAGTCCTGTGTCCTTTGCAGAGGGTTGCAGATCTGGAAGAGGAGGCTGGAGAGCCTGCAAGGGTGGGAGATTTGTGCTGCGCTCCTGGCACAAAGAGGCAAAGACCAGGCTCGTACAACCAGCCCATAAACATCTACGTGAGGGAACCAAACATTTCTCCACCTCAGAAAATCAGGTCCTGTCCAGTTGCCTTATGTTCAAGCCCTTCAAGAGAAGCATCCCGAAGGAACTTGTCGCTTGCCACCATCTCTTCCAAGGACTCCAGAAAGGCAAGCTAGACTCTCAAGGCAGGAGAATACTTTTGCACACCTGGCTTGTACTACTTTAAGGAAAATTACTCTCAGGAGCTAATTAAAATGCATGATTTTCCCCCTCTAGCTGTATAGATTAATCTATTTCATTTTCAAAAATCTCTCTTTTTTTTTTCCCCATCACTTCAAGTATTCAGAAGAGATTACATTATTACAATCACAACTTGGCCTCGGTCCCAGAGTACAGAGATGAAGAGAGAAAAGGCTTTTGTTGAGCGCACACACACACACTCACACGCACGCACGCACACGCCAAGCACTCAGCGTAAGGGGTCGCTGCTATAGGGTATGTGAGAGCACGTTAATCAGCTAATAGCTGGGGGGGGGAGCCTCAATTCTTATGGCAGAAGCCATGGAAGTGAAAGATTTCTAGCGGAACATAAAGTCATTACAATAGGAAAAAGAAAAAAAAAAAACAGGGAAAATGACGGAAAACTATGAGGCAATTTTACATATATATATATATATTTATGTAATATATTAATATATATATATATAAAATATATTTTATATATTTATATTTAAGCATGAAAAAGCATATGTCTTGGTCTCTCAGAAGCAATGGAATAGAAGGAACAATTTTTACCAAGGTTCAGTGGTTGCTGCTGGGCACTGCAGGGATGAACTTGATGGCAAGGTTGCATCCAGGTGAAAGCAGGGCCTCTCAGCCAGCCAGATCTTTCTGGCTCGATCCACAGCTAAAAGAGGTTAAACAGCTACTAATAAATCAGTACAGAGCAGTCCTAATGCAATGAGAGAGTTGCAAGGGGAAAAAAAAAAATGAGAAAAACGACATCTTATGTTAAGATGCTTTATTAGAGTGCAGCTATTCAAACTTCCCCTGGAAGGAACTAATCCCTTGAGGTAAAGGGACCAGATTTTCTGTCAGTTATGCCAAAGTGCTTTCTTCAAAATTAATGCAAGGGCTGGGAAGCTCACACAGTTAAACGAGAGCAGAACCTCTGTCCCTGCAGGATTCCTCCTCCCAGCGCCGGCCTCCCCCTCCGCTGCAGATGTTTGGGGAGGGGAGGAGGCCGAGGCTGTGCTTCCACATCTATTAATATCACATCTGTACTCCCAGATTTCATGGCAGGACGAATTTGATCTGGATCAAGCACAAAGGCATTTTTGTGGAATTAGCCCGAGCACATGATGTGATGCGCTCCAGTTGTAAGCTGGTTGCCCATCTTATGTCGGACTGAAGATGATGGACAGGACTGGCCTCGGCATAGAGGCTGCCAGGATGAGGTTACGTCTCCAAAATATTTGAGTGCATTTGAAGCAGCCTTGTGGTTTGTAAAGGATCAGGACTTTTTATGGCAGGGACCATGCCCTTTCCTTGGACACCTGAAATCCAGATGCAGAAGCTCGTGGAATGGAGGCCACAAAAGCAGACTCTAAATCCACGCATGCAAAACAGTCACCGTTCTCAAAAAGACCATACCCACAAGAAAAGCAAACTAGCTGAGGTTAGATCCCAGTCTCTTCCTCTTTCTTGCTGAATCAGGGGCCGGTCCCCTGTCGGCACCGCTGCTGGTGCCCGAGATCTCCGCGTGCCCTGGCAGCGCAGCTCCCCGCGAGCCTGTGGCTGAGGGGTCTTCCGAGGGGGGGCAGCAGCTCCGAGCACCAGCACTAACGACCGAAAAAATTCATTTCTATATATTTCGTTGGAAGGATTTGGGTTTTTAAATTATATATTTAGTGAAAACACAAATAATTCATGAGTGTTTTCAAATACATGAATAATTCAAGCTGGAACAGAAATAGCTAAATCATCAGGGCCATCATCCTCATAGAGGCATATAGCATAGGTTATTTCAAGTACATTTCACTGCAGGCTGGCACGTGCACATATTCTCTAATAAGCAGCTGCACCCGTGCCTTTTAGCCTCCACAAAACCCAGCTAGTCACAATATCCCAGCCTCGGGATGCCTGCGATGCATCTGAGCCCTAACTGAGCTCTGGGTTTAAGAGCAGGGACAGAACCAGTTTGAAATCCCATTTTATGGCTCCCCAAACCACATCTGAACCATGTGGTACGTGTGTGGCATTTAAGAACAAATTATCTGAACACCACACAACTGTTCGCTAATAGCTGACTCCGAACTCTAGCAACCAGCATTCCTGCATGCATATTTGTGGCCGGCATTGTGTAGACTTTGAGGCATGTATATTTGTTAATTTGAAGTCTGTGTATTTTGTGGGCAGCGAGGGTGTAACACTGAAACCATAACTTCATTGTGAAAAAGTTTGCACTTCATACGTATATATTATGGAAATTTGGAATGAGCTGGATGGTCAGACACATTAGGAGGAATTCTCAGAACAAAAGCTCACATTTTTAAGTAACTTTTAATGACAGTTTCCATTATCTTCATATCAACAGTTTTCTATCTTTTTTTTTTTTAGTATTATTTCTCTTATTTTGTTTTCAAAGTTTACTTTTAATTTCCAGTTACACTTATGTTAAAGACTGCATTTTACATTTCACTTATCCTGTTCCATCCAACAGCATCCCTTAAAGCCATTCTACATCTACTAATATAAACTGAAAACCTATGGATATTTTGTCAGGTAATCAGGGACACGTTCAGCCTCCTGAAAGAGCAGTGGATTATCATTTAGGTTTGAAGCATAAAATGTTAGGAGGAAAAAAAAAAAAAAAAAAAAAAAAACAAGCCCTCCTTTGACATCTCATTTCTTGCTATTTTAGTGCACAATGCCAAAACTGTATTCCAGTACATGCATCACCCTGCCTCCCCCTTGTTCTGGCCTTCACACCACGCCTGGTCAGCCTCGTGCCAGGATGAAATTTAAAACTCAAACCCAGAGAACTGCAAATTCAGCATCACCAAAAAAAGGCCTGTAGCTGTTGTCACCTTAAGCTCTGCAAACACTAACGGAGAGGAAACCCAGCCAAGTCCCACAATGAGCTTTATGCAGGAAGATGGCTTTTGTTCACCCAGAGAGCTCAGCCAGGCCCAGGATGCTGCTAGCCTCAACACAGAGCAAAAAGACAAAGGAGAATGTCTCAGCCCAGAAAAATGGAGTTAAGCATTCCTGTTTGTGAGCGTTGCCATTAAGGACACTATGCTGCTTACTGAAGTCTCAGCATGTCATCTTCAGGATACCCTTGTCCCACCAGGGACACAGTCCCTCCATGCTCCTGGTAGGAGGTGACGTTGGTGCTTGCAACCCACCACCCTCTTGGCTACAGCCAGAGCCCTGAATGATCAGCATAGGGAATATTTAACTTTAAGGAAAAAAAAATAATTAGGTAAATCGCTGTCCCATGTACCACACCACAGAAGAAAGCATTCTGGGGTGGATTAAAAGGCTATTTTCTGGCCAGAGATGACACAGGGAAAGGAAAAATATCAGAAGGACAATATAAGTGTAATGTTACATTAAGAGGAAATTAAGGAGTTATGGTATTGACTTATACAGTTATATCTGATGACATTTTACATTCCCTGCTTATTAGCCCAGCTGTGTCTCTGGTTTGGAAAAACTTGGGTTCAGAACAACTAACAAAAAAATGCTACATGGCAAATGGCTAACACTGAGTGTGCTGGAGCCACGTCTTCCCTGACGCTCTGATCTTGGGAAATATAATGGCTCATTCATTCTCTCTTTTTTTTTTTTTCTTCCCTTCAGTTTTGTAGGAATTCTCCCATTGTAACAAGCCTTTGACCTAACCTCCATTTCTTCTAATACAGCCTGACATCTTCCCATCATATGTTAACAGTGTGTGTCTTCAGTGAAAGGCAAACCAGCGATGGTGCTCGGAGGCCTAAAGAAAAGCAACGTGGAGGAAGAAAGAAAGAGGAACCTCGACCTCGCTGGTCCTTCCCAGCAATCTGTTGCTCCAGCAACTGAAAATCAAACAATGATGTCAAGACGACGCAGCCGGCCACTTTAAACCCCGCATCCAGTTGCTAGAGCAACTACTTTGTAAAGTAAGTGATGCAGAGAGTTTGTTTCTCGGTAGTTAAAAAAAAATAATAAATTTTAAAAAATAAATAAATGAGGGAGTAAATCAAGGCAGAGGATGTGTACCTGGGGCTGGGGGTTGGTGGGGGGGGCCTGTGCCGCAGCGCCTGCCGAAGGGTCGGGGCAGAGCAGCCTCCCGGGAGCAAATTGCTCTGCTTTTCCTTTCACCAGAGGAAATGCCAGAGAAGCGAGCGCTGCTGCCAGATGCCACATGGCCACCAAATGTTCCCCACCATCTCGGCAGCGCGGGGAGGGCTGCCCGTCTCGCTTTCATCCCTGCTGCCCTCTGCCCCCCCAGCTGTCGCTGCCCGGCAGCCCCATCTGTCCCGCGGCCGTGGCTGCGCCGGGCAGCTTCCAGGCTTCAAACGAGGAGGACAGGTGCTGGGGCCACCCCTGCGCAGAAAGCCTCTCGCGGCCCCCGCTGCCCTCCAGGCTTCTCCTCAGCCTCCTGGAGAGAGCTCTTTTGTCTGGGACCTCGCTTCCTGGCTCCCAGAGAGCTTGAACCCGTGGCAAGAAGGCACAGCTTTGGGATTTCGCCCCTAAAACTTCCCCAGCACTCTGCTTCTGCTCCGACAGAAGATGGGAGGTGAGGGACAACCTCCATCCACGTTCCCTGCTTGGAGCGACCTCGCTGAGCTCAGCCACGCCGCTGACCTCCTAAGGAGATGCTTCTCCCCGCGCGCCTACAGGGAGCGACGTGATTAACTCTTCCACTGATTCATCCTTATCCATTTATCTAATAGAAACCATTTCGTACTCCATTAGGCCCTTGCCCTCACTGAGTAATCCCCGGTTGTATCATGCCTTGGAATTAGTCTGTAAGGTCCTCAGGGCAGGGATCATGCCTTGGAAGGTGCCTCGCAGACTTTAGGCCATTGCTAAATTAATAAGAACGTAATAAAAGTATTAGAGAGCGCTACCGAGGGAGGCATTGTTATGCCCCAGAGGCAGCATATCTGGTTAACAACCCTGAAAAGAAATGCCAACAACATTAGCCTCTGCCCCTACATCCCTCTGCCTAATGTAAAATTAAATAGCTACAAATTACCTATCTATTTTTCTATCTGCCTAGGCAATTAGCCCATGCTCATTACTGGACATATGGGGATACATCCTAGCGCTCATCAAGACGGGAGGCACAGCACACGACGTGGCACAAGTGGGTTCTCCCAGGCCTTCAAGCCCCATTATAAAATGTAACATTAAACCCACAATACATCGGACCATCAGAGGAGGTCAGGAAAATCCTGCCTCATCCTAGGCAAGGGGGAAAACCTGCAAAATCTGACAAGAAAAGTGTCCAAACAACAAACCAAGAGCCAACGGTGGCAAACAGGCTGTGAGAGCCCTCTCAAAGTGCACGGAGGATGAGGACAAGCAGCCAGGGATGTTTATTCATATGGGAAAGGCAAATGCCAAACTACAGGCAAATAGGGCTCGGTGCATTGATTTGCAATTGAAGCACGTGCATACATCTCCATGAAGATGAGGTGCACCCTTCTGATTAGCGAGCCCGCTGCCAATGGTGCCTCGTCAAGGATAAATCCATGGAATTGCAGCAAGGGGAGAGTGGACCATTTAGAGAAATATTCCCTGGGAACACCCAGCCAGAGGCTGCCCGGTCAGCAGCAGGGAACGGGACCCCCCGGATGTTCCGGCGGGGCTGACGGCTGCTTCGGGCACTGCAGCAGCAGCCCCACACGCCATGGCTCCATTAAGCAAAGGCTGCTGTCGCGAATGCACTTTAATCCAGTTAAGTTCAAGCTCTCCGTTTTTACAGTTTGACAGTAATGCTATATTTTTATTCAGCGCAGGATCAGAGGTCTGACGAAACCTCGTGTTGCCAACATAAAAGTGGAAGGAGCTTTAGCTAATCCCAATGAAAACGAAGTCCACTTCTTTCTCCCCACACCCCTCCTGTAAAGAAACAAAATGCAAACCCCACGTTTGACTCTTGGAAAGGAAAATTCCCTGCTGTCCTCAGATGGTTAAAACATGCAGCTTTAGCAGGCTGCATAAGGAATAGTAATTACATACCCTTCACCTCTTGCCAGCTTGGTTTTTTTTTTTTTTGGTCTTGTTTTTTCCCCCCTCTTTTTTTTTTTTTGGTGAGGTTTTGTTCTAAGTCTTTCAACTGTTCAACTGTTCTTTTTTTTTTTCCCCCCAGTTATGTTTCTGAGGGAGCGGATCTCCCCCTCCATGGGAAAGGGTGGGTTGGGGAGCAAAAAAAACGAGAGAAGGGAGTTCACAGCCTGCATCCATGTCATTAAAGAGAGAGAGAGAGAGAGAGAGAGAGAGAGAGAAGGAAAGCCCAGGTCTGCAGTGGAGTTAGCCTGGTCATATTAAAGGAGCAGGTGTTGTACTGAGTTAATTTGTCTGGGAGGAGACCTGGGCAAATCCCAGCAGCCCCACTGAGCAGAAAAGCTTTTCTTGCTGACACAAAGCCCTCCCTGCTGCAGCATCGCTCTTGCTGTCTTCCCGTCCCTCCTCCTCGGCTTCTCCTAATTGCAGGGCTAACATCCCCTGACAAGTGCCCCCCAGCAGCCCTATCTCCCACCCTCCCTGCCCCAGCCCTGAGTATTATAACCTTCAGAGCACCCTCGTTGCACCAAGAGCAATGTTGCTGGCCATTATGGCATTGCTGCGACGTCTGGTGCAGGGAACAGTGCAAACGGGGCTCCAGAAATTCCCCCTTTCGAGGCTGCAAACCCAGGAGCCACATCAAAGCCGGCTGCGTGTCTGATGTTTGCTGTGAGTGATGGTGTCAGGGAGGGTCCTATCTGCCCGCCACGCCGTGAATACGTGCGCTGCTGGCACAGCCCCCGGCCACGCCACAGGCTGAGCATCAATTACAAGGCGGGTCTGGGGAGCAGCAAGCCAAGGCAAGCAAAGGTGGGAAGCGAGGTTATTTATAAAGTTATTAACACAGGGAGATGGTCCTCACGAGGCAGAAGAGAAACAATCTGATAAAGTCTTCTGTTGGCAATGGGAAGAGGTCCAGGCTCAACAAGCATAGTCCCAGCAATTCTCACTCCCAAACAAATGCCCATAGACCAGCACTTCCCCAGGACCCAGGGCTTTTACACACAGATCACCGTTTCCACCTGGACAGCAGCACCTCCTCTTGCTGCTGGTGATTTACAGAAAGCACAAAACATGGAGCAAATGTCCTCAGCAATTCTACTGCTACTAGGACTTTGCTCTGGGAACAGCCCAATGTGGCAGCAGGATTGAAGCCAGCACTGCTCATACGATAGCAAGGCAGGTTCATCGGGAAGAGAGGGAGCAGACCCTTGTCCTTGCCACCAACAGCTACAGAAGAAGCACACTGGGTTGCTCGAATCCCAGCTGTACCCACCAAGGTGCCAGCCAAACCACAGCGAGCTGCAGCCACCAACAGGCACATGGAGGGTGCATAGGAGGGGACCAGGCGGAGGTAAGAAGGGTGATCCTGGTCCATCCTCAGCTGCACCAAGCCCTTCACACCACAGGGACAGGAGGTTTGTAAAGGCAGTTTGGGGAGGGAGAGAACGTGCCCCATAGACAAGAGTTACAAGAATTATTCAGGCCCAAATCGGTTTCTGTAGGAGTGACGGCTTCTGTGCACTTAGGAGGCAAAGGAAGATTACAGGGCACCATCAAGCCGCGAGGGGAACCCCATCCAGAAAGTGCCCAGAGATTTCACTGCACAGCAGAGCTGAAACAAAAGGCACCCTTTTAAGACACAGTGAAAGGAAAAGAGCATTGCAAAGGAGAGGGAGGAGCTGTGGGGATGGATGAGAGCAGCTGGAGAGGAATTCCAGGGGGACGTATAGATGGGCAGTCGCAAAGTCTGTTAATTATTTAAAAAATAAACGAACACAGAAGAGGATGTCCTGGTGAGGAGGGGGAGGCAGGACGTTGGAGGGCCCATCAATTATACACAAACCAGCACAGGGACACCACAAATAAGGGTTCGGTGGGCACCCTTGGGGCTCAGGCGATGTCACCAGAAGCTGGCCCTGTCCCACCCCCATGTCACAGCACAGTGCCTTTGTGTCCCCTCCTTACCCCTGCTTTGTGTTGTGCAGCTGGTGCCTGAATCCACGAGGGGAAGCAAAGTGCCAAGCATGGCTCTGTGGTTATGGCTGGTCTTGCTAATTGCATTGCAACCCCTTTTTCACCTGGCACTGCTGCAGCGCATGCAGAGAACCGGTCAGCTTGGGAGCCTCTGTGCTCGTTTTTGGGATGGGGACCACAATAAACTGTTGAGTGTCAGGCAGAAGTCAGCTGCATCCAGGTTACTGCTTCTAGAGCAAGGGAAGTGAAAAACACACAAGGCAGAAGAATTTTAATAATCCATTTTCCTGACCTGAGCTTGAACTGACGTGGAGCAGTATCTCCAGAGCTGCAGATCCCCAGAGATTTCAATAGGATCAGGCTGCACACAACGCTCCTGAAGACTACGCAATGTGATTTGTCTTGGCTGAGCAGCCACCTACGCTGACCCACGGAAATAATAGTCCAGGACCGTACCCTCCTTCTCACTTTGTGGTGTCCTAGCACCTGTCAAATGCGCTTTCCACACATGTGGGGTGGTATCAAGACACATAACACACAATGAGCACAGGAATACATGGGATTCAATCAAAAGGCAAAATTGCAGCCTGCTGAGCTCTCTAAAAGTGACAATAAAATACATCCCTCCCAGGAAAAACAGCTGAATACCCTGCAAATCTCGCCTTTCCTTGGCACAAGAGTCAGATGTTTCTAAGAGCTCCATTAACAGACAACAATAAAAATACAAAATTTAAATAGCAAAATTATTTCTTCCCAGTTTTAATATTTTCTAATAACTTCAGAGTTGAACTGATATCCCAGCATCTTCTTTACAGCACTATCCAGAAAATTTGTAGCTTAAGAGGAGAAGAACCATGTCGGGGCCAGCAGCAGTGCTCCTGCATCCCACACGCACTTCTGTTGCTTTTTGTTATGACGAGAATATGTAAAATATTCACTAGAAACCAAAAGCACTGACTTTCTTTACGTATACCACCGACTAACCATCCAGCAAAAACCATTTTGGCTTACAAATGGGCGAGGCTGGAATTAAAACTGTCATCCTGAAAGTATGGAGACCCGTGGCCCGTTACAAAACCTACACCCACCCAGGGTTTCTTCTCAAGGATGGTCATCCTAATTCCTCCTACTCCTCTGCTCTTATATTTGACATGAACTAACGTCTTTTCTTTGAGTTGAGCTCCTCCTTAAAACACAGAAACATGCAGCTTGCAAGCAAGAGGGGTCATGTGTGTTTGATAGAAACCACCCATATAACTGAAACCACAATTTTTATGATAAATTGGCAAATGGGCAAACATGCAAAACTGTATCTGCCATAATGATTTATTTAAAATAAACAAATCCAGCTGTGGTGAAATAACGAGTTGTCTGCAAACACACACACATATTCTGGCTATTTCATTACAAACATATTAAATCTAGTCCCTCAACTCCAGCTCTTGATGATAATTAAATACACATAAATGTACTGCAATGAATTTGCTCCTGGTAATTTGCATAGCAGAAAATAATTATTCTGGCAATTAGATATGGTGCAACATGCTTTGTCTTTACGTGCACCGCAAATTTCTTCTGATGGTTTTGCATCACCCTTTAAGAGTTTAATTAATTGAGGCCCCCTTCCTATTAACAGCGTGATACAGTGGGTTCATGGTGGCTTGGCCTCCTGTCGTTAGAGCTTTGCTTCATTTACATGTTTGGGACAACTTTCAACACTGCTGCTAGGGCTGGTGCTGCAAACCTCTTACTGCCTGTAAAGAGCCAGCTCCTTGCTGAAAGTAGTTTTCCATTTGTTATTTATTATTTTGGTCATTTGTCCAATTGTGCTGGCCTTGTCCAGTCGTTACCCAAAGAGTGCCAGGGCACCCTTCACATCAAAGAAACAAATCTGCTCGTTCCCCTCCTGTGCAGTCTGTTTGTCCTGTCGTGCACAGGGACGATGTATCTCTGACCAAGGAGAAGAGACTCAGACCTGCATCATTTAGGTGAGATGCCTCATCCCAGCCTCAGCTTTTTAGTCCACAGGTTTAGAAAGCAGTCCCCAGACATCAGTAAGAATGAAGGGGAGGATCAAACAGAAGAGGAGCATCACGGAAAGCAAAGCTACTGAACAGATTTGCAGGGCTGGGGTTTGTACAGCCAGCAAGCCCAGCCTTTTCTTCTCTAAAGGCATTTCTCTTTGAACGTTGGTTGTAAAAGCCTGAGAGAAAGCCTTCTCTCCCTCTTGAGGCTGCTTCCTGAGCTACAGCTGCAGCCTCCCCTGCACTTCAGCCCCCAGCCTGTGCTGAAGGGCACGAGGTGCCCTAGGTTGCTTCCAGCACCCCCGATCTCACGAGGGTCTCATTGCTCCAGCCTTTAAAGATGGGAGGGAGGCATATGTGAGAAATAAGGATTAATTAAATCAAGAATTTTAGTAAAATTTTCAGTGCTGATTTGTTCAGTGCTGATTTGTTGCAGAACCACACATGGTAATAAAGGAACTGGCGAGGCAGAGCCTAACAGGGCAACAGCTCCTCAGAGAGCCCAGAGAAACAAAGACAAAATGGACAGCAAGAGATGTTTGAGAGGTGAGACCATCACTAAGGGGAGCTTCTTCCCTTTGGGCAAGCTACTTCACCTCTGTTCACCACTGCCTTCTTCAAAATATTGCCCAGAGAAATTTGCTGGGACAAATTGGACAGCCCACTCTCCAGACCCGCTGCAGCCCCCCCTACAGTCCCAAGCCCACCTGAAGGTCAGGCAGGGCAGGAGGGGGGGCATGGCCATCCAACGCTCCCCCAGCACTGAGACCCGCTGCTGGGGTGTGAAAAGGAAGGGGAAAAATGCGACAAAAGGCAAGAACAAAAAGACTTCCAGCCCAGAGCATTGTTGGGAAGAGTGTACCCCTTTTTCTCAGGGTTACTCTTTTCTCTTTCTCTCTTTTTGGCCTGGCTCGCGGCTGCCTGCAGCTCCCTCCGCTCGTTGCCTAGCACGGGCAGCATTCATGGCAAGCTGAGGTACACCATGGATGCTCCCTGGAAGCAGCCTGCTATTTCCTACCCAGATGTCCTTTATTTCGGTCAGTGTCACTGCTTGGAGAAGGACAATAGCGCTTTATTTCCATGGCACTCATCTTCAGCTAGTCTAGCGACAGCCTTGCCTTACCTTCAGCTATGCTGTGCCTTAGACGAATATGGTGTAGAGAATAATTCAAAACAAATCAAGAAGGCTAAACTTGTTAATCCTTCCATTCTGCAGGGCCGAGGGGTTATTTTACAAAGCACAAATGCTCGGGCTGTACAGTTCTGCTCAAGTGCCCTGTAACAGTCAAGAACAGCTGAAGCAATTAGCAATGCCCCATCTCCTCCAAAAGGCATAAACTCCAGGGAAGGAATCAATAGGAAAATCTTACAATACAGAGCCCTTAGCTCAAGACACGTTTTAGGGATAAAGCTTTTAAAAGACAGGGGATAAGATGCTAGACTAGAACTTAGGAAAGGGCCGAACCCTACCCTTGTGTATTTGGCCCTGCTAGAGAGCCTCAGGTTCCCATCTGAGATGTAAGATAGCGATATTTGCTTCCTTCATGAAGTCATTTGGAACCCACTGACAGAGCAGGCTACATAAGCTCTGTACCTCTGAGTTACTTACACCATCCTATTATTTAACAGAGTAACAGATCAGACGTGCCAGAACAGACAGAGAAAAATGCTTCTACAGACTTCTAACCCCAAGCACAGCAGGATTTCTGGCCGGGGGTGAACCATCTCCTCCTGGTTAGATTTTACAGGAGATCTGTGACGTGTTCACTTGTCCAGGCAGGAGGTTCAATTCCAGACTCCTCCAGTCCCGCATCTCCAAAAACTGCACTTTTTACGAAAAGGAAAGGTGAAATGCTCTCAAATGCTTGCTGGATACATGATGGATGGAGAGTCAGGTCAACCTCTCAAACACACCGAGTGTATTTTTTGTTGGCAGAACTTGAGTCCAGGTTTCCAAAATATTGTCTGAATAGTGAGGCTTACCAACAGCTTTCAGATTTATAAATTTTCCTTTTATGAATCCGTATTTCACCTGAGATGTTTGTGATTTGTTTATGCCCTTCTTTGTCACACGAGCACCAAACACCTCAGTCAGATAAAGTACAAAGACCAAGACTTAGAAAGATATCCCTGATCGTAAAAATGATTAATTTTTTACTCTCACAGGCCTTACTTGTTACTTCCACTGAAGTAAATGGGAGTTTTGCCATTGCCTTCAATAGGGTGGAGCAGAGCCAGGGACTTTTGTCTGTTAATTCCTTGTGGATCATTTACAGCCTTCCAAGCACCACTGTAAAAATAAACTTCAGATTTTTAAAAAACCACACACACACAACAAAAAAAACCAACTGGGGTTAAAATGTGTATAAATACCCAGAGAGAAGCACTGGCATAACATCCCTACAGTATTTTCAGAATAGCTCATTATTTACTCATTAAATCAGTAAACGACAACCCCATTCTTCAGGACCAGCAGCATGTGCATTTGTCTCATCGGGGCAGGAAGAGACCAAATGATCCATGATCCCAGGTATGGAGTTTGCTCCTGAATATCCACCAAGCCTGAGTAGAAAGAGCTGGGCTCTGAGCAAATAAACACAGCCAAACATGGGCCAAAAACCTCTGCACAGGGGAGCCGAGCATCTCTTCTCCATAACCTCTCTGCTGCAGTGCAGTTGACCAACCCTAGATGCCTAAACTCATGATGAAGGGAGAAAAAGCAGGCTACAGGGGACAATGAGCAACATTAAGTATTTAGGAAGCTAAAATAGGGACAAAGTGTGAAAGCTCACCCACCCTCTATTTCTTCCACTTCCAATGTGCTCCTCCTATCTCAAATATTTGAGTGACACAAAAACCAACATTGGGATAGAGTTTGAGCATTTTTGCACCACGCTGTTACATATTTTCAGGCAGAACCCTTCTAAAAGTAAATATTTTTTCCCCGCAGAAAGCATGCGAAATGTCACACGCTTGCAAACTTCCACAAATCAGCTACTGAGAGAGTCAAAAACTGCAGCCCCGGACGAAACGAGGGGCAATGCTCCTGGGTGAACCTCCACCATCTTGCTGCAGCCATTCTCATGTCAACTGCTTGGGAAAAGAGGGGCTAAGACAAAAGGGGAGCTGAAAGCCCGGCGGCTTGAATCAGAGCTATAAAAGGAACAAAAGCAGCAGCAACAAAACTCTAAGGGCTCCTTTGGCACCCAAGGAGGAAGCTTAAAATACAGCCAGTTTCTCTCTCTCCGCCTTTTTTCTCCCTATCTTCTTAAAAAAAAAAAAAAAAAAAAAAAAAGACTGCTCTTAGAAACAATCTCTTTCTGTTGCCAGAGTCTGAGAGAATAAGTTTCTGTGCCAGCCCATTCACATGGCCAGGTGAAAAGAAATTCATTCCTTTACAGCCACACAACATCTGCTGAGAAAGTGGGATGGGAAACACCAAAAAGGGAGAAGAGAAGAGCCGAGGCCTCCAGGTTAGAAGGGCAGCCCGTTCCCACCAGGGAGCCCCTCTTTCACTTGCAGACAACTGCTGCATTTGACATTTCAATGGGAACTGAGGCAGAGCAGGAGGGAGGGAGGTGGAGGGGGCTGGGAGGGCGCACATAAAGGGAGCCGGGGGAGAAAAGCGAGGGGACAACAATTCTGCACCTCTTTCATTTCTGCTTTCATGTTTTCCCCCATAATATGACAGTCAGGAGAAAGCGGAGAGTTTCTTTTTAAAATCGGACGGACAGGCAGAGGGTTGGCACTGTTAAAAACTCCGTCAGGATGAATCGATTTTATGGGGCTTACAGAGAAAAATTCTTTTTTTTTTTTTTGTCATCCCCTTTTTTGTTTGTGTTTTCAATGAGAAGGAAAAAGGATTTACATAAAATAAACAAAAAGAATGAATAGCAGCAAGCCCTGCCATGGGCACCAACAGTGGATGCTTTTAGAAAAGTTACACGAATATTGCTGCAGTGTTCAGCATTGTCTGAGTGCTCAACACAGACACATTCATCCCAGAGAGGAATTCAACAGTCCCCATCACTTCATACAAGCCCCTGAATGAGAGCTGCATGCTTTTTTAATCTGCTTTATAGAAACTTTCATCCAAACACATCAGATTAGTTTGTAAGGGCATCAAAGCAGCCCTGGGCTGTAAACGGGTATTATCTCCATTTTACAGAACAGGAAACTGAGGCCCACAGGGAATCACTCAGGCAGCGTCCAGAAATGAATCACTGGCAAAGCCTGGAATAAAACTGGCTCCCAGGAGCACCATGCTCATCTGCAATGAATGCAGAAACGGCCTTGACTAAATGAGAGCCTCTCCGCTGCGTTTTATGCCAAGCCCAAACATACAAACCAAAAATAATGCAAACAAGGCCAAAAAAATGAAATAGTGCCTTCATATCTAGCACCACTACGGATATGTCGTCATTGAAGCCCACATACTGGGAAGCATGAAGGAATCTTCCAGCCTTTGGTGAGGAGATAAGCAAACAGCCTAGGTGGGAAGATTGCAGAAGAGCAGAGCAGGAAGGTTACGGGGTCTCCTTGGAAGGGTGAGGTGCAAACTGGGTTCGGCTTCACCAAATCAAAGTGGGAAATGAGATTTTACATCCACAACCACTTTACGTTTGCTTCTTTACCAGTGAGAATTCCCATGAATTCCCCTCATGGTCAGCAAGGGAGGCAAGCAGCCAAAGAGCCAGCAAGATGAACATTGTGCTCAACATTCAACACGCACTGTGCAGCAGTCAGAGGTGCCTTGCTATATGCTTGGGACCAGGGGAGAACCTCCAAAAAAGCCACAAAGCCCTGAATGTCTAAGCTATAATTCAGAAGCTAGGATTAAAAAGGTTTAAATGTTTTGTGTTCAGCTGGAATCAGTCTAGAAATACTTCAGCATCGCTCACCCTTTTGGGCAATGAAAACTGCAGATCTTTGATCCTTCTTGACTGCTGTGCAGGAACACTACTCCCTTTCTGTCCCTGCTCCCCTCTACATATGGCACACACAAACCAGTGGATTCCCGCTAGGAGGACACTTTGCACCGGGACAGATTTAAGGGTGATCAAAGGAAGTAGCAGCCACTTCCCGGTAACAGCAGTCAGTGTGTCCAGCATCTCGATGAGCAAGTGCAACCTCCTGAACCCCCTCCTACCAAGCCAACCTCATGGCTCTACCCACAGAGCTCTTCAGGTTTTCTTACTACCACAACACCTTTGCAGGTTAAAGCAGGAATTCTGCTGTAAATTGGTCCAAGAGCTTCTATGCAATGTGTTCTCTGTATTTGTCACACCATCAACAAGCCCAGTACCAGGTATCAAAGCCCTGGGCAACCTTAAGTCCTCTTTGTCACTTCCCATCCCATCTTTTACTTTCCTCACCACCCCAGTGACAACAAAAGGAAGCTTACCTTTGCTGGAAAGGAGTCCTGTGCATCCTCCAGAACCACAGCGAAAGCTTCAGCCCATCTTCTGCAAACTCTTGCTTTTACCCTGGAAGAACAGTCAAGAGCCAATCTCAGGCTTAATCCAGCACCAAAACAGCAAGCTATCCCAAGAAGAGGAAGATTTGCTGCTTGCCCATGCTCACAACTGACGTCTAGCACGTATGAACACATGGAGGGGTGAATCCAGATTAGTGCAGGGTGGGCTAGGCTGCACCCCATGCTGCATCACTGCTCAGGGAGGATGGATTTTCAGAAGAAAGCTGTAGGCACCTCTGAACTATATGGCTCTCTTTTCCATCTGCAAAATGGGAATGAACTCCACACACCGGCACTGAAACCCTATGTGGAAGAGAAAGCTGCGAAGTGCCGGTAGGAGGTTAAATCCCTTCCCCGTACCTGGCTGTCAGGGAGAAGGAAGCAACAGATTTTATTATTTTTATTTTATTTACATTTCCTAACTATAGTAAAGTTCCCCTTATTATTTTTGGGCAAGTTAGGAGACTTATCTGCAGCACAGCTTATCCTCTCCCCACCCTTTAATCCCCAGGAGAAGTGGCTAATTGAGTGCCAACGGGGCAGAGCCGCCAAGGCGCGCTCAGCCTCCGGGGCAGGTGACAAGGACAAGTCCGTCCCCAGCCAGCCAGAGGTGGCTCCAGCCAGCGCTGAGAGGCTTCACGGCTTCGGCTGCCCCTTTTTATAACACATACTCAGAAAAAGAGATATCCGTGGGGTAACGGTGAGTAATGCGCTGGCTGCTATCTGCCTTGCTGAAAGGGCGATAAGAGCGAGTCTGTGATAGTCCCACTTCCCAAATTAGGCAGCCAAATGATCAGGCCTTTGGAAAAACACCACAAAACCCCTCCCTGCCACCGCCTCACCACTCGCAGATAAGCACCAAGCATTGCTAACAGCCTCAGCATCAGTCCCCAGCCTTTAAGAAGCCGTGACTCACACGAGATTGGTTTAGATCTAACGTGATTTATTTTTTTTCCATCAACAAGTGTGAATCAGCTTCAGATTTTCTCCTCGTTGATGGACTACAAATGGGTTTTAAACCCAAAAATGTGATCAAGAGACAACTTGCTGTTCCTACAGCAGGATTTCAGTGCTTTTTTTTTTCCATTTGCAAGAAAGGTACAACTTTTTTTTCCAGCCAAGCCATGTGGCAACAACGTGTCTGTCAATAGCATTCCTCAGGCTAAGTGAGGCATCTTCCACCTCTGCCCTCGGCTCAAGCCAAGTTTTTGAGCTCTAGTTCATACATATTCCACCAAAAATAGCTGCCTCCCAGTCACAGTAGTGTCTTAGATGAAACCACTGCTGGAAGATGGGTTTGTTTTCACGCTGCCAGCAGCTATGTGCCAATAACTGCTGGCACAGCAGGCACCCAGGTGGGCGATGGAAGCGACCACGCCTGGTCCCATCACCACTGGTTGTCTCAGGGCACCAGAGCCACGTTCCTGGGATGTTTGGCTCCTGCTTTGAAATGGTCCCCAGCGCCTGTGGTAGGGGTTTGGGTGGCACAGGCAAGGTTACAACCTTGGTTGTGCCTGAGCACGGATCGCCCTGCAAATGTCCCTAGCAGAAAATGGAACACCGTTAAGAACTTGACACTGAAACAACTCTTTGGAGGGGGCATTTTGCTGCTCTGGCTCTCTCCTCATCAGCTTTATCTGCCCTGGGGGTGAAACTCTGTAATCCACACCTCCCAAAACCAGAGATGAAAGATCTGGGGCTCAGCACTAGCTGAAGACCAGGGTGACCACAAGGCTGGGATCAGACTTCAGCCAAATCTTCCTGCATTTGCAGGAGTGCTTTGCACTGCTGTTCTGGTGTTTGCAAGCTCCTGGAGCAAGGACCTTTTTTGTCCTTTTTTTTTTTTGTACAGCTTAGCACCATTTGATTTATGTCCCAAAAGTTCCCATTTGCCAGGTTAACTCTGGGCAGAACTACACCGTTCTTTGTACCGTGCTGTATCTCAGTGCTGACCTAAATTAACCTGAGACCCACGAGCTGCACGCATTGAATTTGGAACTTCCTCCACCTACCACTCCCCAGTCACATTCTAAGAAATCAGGAAAATAAAAAAAAAAAAAATCAGAACTTTAAATACAAATACAATGAAATCATCCGTAAGACATATGTGGTAACTTACCTGCTCGCTGTCACAATTAGCTTTTTTTTTTTTTTAAACTGAATTTAAAGCAGATGAAAGCCCTGAAGGCTAAAGTCTGCTAACTTCACCCCCCACCAGCTCCACAAATAAATCTTGTGGGTTTGGAAATAGCTGCTTCCCCACCTCTAACCACAGGCTTGACAGTCCCCGCCAAGCCTCTCGGTTTCATTACTTTCTGGATCTTTCACACACATACAAATATGCGTACATATGCGCGCACACACTCACACACACACAAAAAGCTGCCCACTTATAAACCTGACAGGTAAAATTATTCCCTCCTTCTGCAGCCCTCCTAATTGCCTCCCATGGGCTCTCGCGAAGCGCAGACGTCACTGGCTAAACACGAAGTTCACGCGGTGTCACTGCTGTGCCTTTCATTAAGGCAATATCTGTCTCGTAGCCCAGCGTGTGCGTTACTTCTAATTTCACTGCTTGGACCCACAAGCGGTGTGCGACTTTCCAGGCTGACTTTAAATCATTACGCCAATTTCCCACAGTCATTTAAAGACAGTTTCTGAAGAACCGCTTGAAAGATGTTGTGTTTTTTTAAAGCCCAAAACTATATTTTTTTCTAACGTGTTTGTCCCAGCATACAAGGGTGCTCTTCCTCCTAACAATTTCCTCAGAAATTGATGGTAATTCAAGGCCTCATTCAGCCAGTATCATTAAAATTGAGTTACGATATAAGAGTTATTACAAGGTTTTACAATATTTACCATCTTAAATCTCCACTGCTCAAGGCCTGTGAGCCTCTGCTTTTTTTCTTTTTCTTTTTTTTTTTTTTTTTTTAAACAGAAGTGAATTTCCAAGTTGAATTTTCCAAAGAGAATTTCCCCATCGCAAAAGCAGGATCTCCCACACAAGCTGCTGGTGGTGTTTACACCTCCCAAAATCCAAAGGAGGAAGCATGCCACTTACAAGTAACGGCAATGATTTTAATTGGATTACGGCAGCCATCAGGACATAAATAAGCAACCAAAATAATTAGCGTCGTGGTTCCTTGTTTGCAAATTGGGGCCTGTAACACTTGCTCCCAAGTTCAGGATGCAAACCTGCTCTTCCCAAAGCCCTTTTGAACCCTGTGCCCAGAAGCGACAGGACCTTAAAAATTCGAGAGCCAGACAGAAGAAACTGTGCAAGAATTGGACTTAACCAGAAAAACCTTTAAAATGGAAAAATAAACAAATCTGACTGCTGCTAGCTGTGGGGCACTCAGAAAATAGCAGTGCCAAAGAAAGTTTTGCTCTGTTAACGTGCAAAAAATCGCACAGCTTTATAATTTATAACAAAGTGAAATAAATAGAATTAACTTAATGACTGATTTATAACAAAACAAACTGCCTCCAAAGAGCTTGGATTAATGAATAGCAGTGATCAACATAGTAGTTTTCCACTTTCTGAAGCTGTAGGTAGTAAAAACAAAGTATGCAAACCCAGATGCTTAAATCTGGGCTCCTGCTATAGATTTGCACATTTAAAATCCTCGTTCTAATTTTTCAAAAGATTCGTAACAGCTCTGCTGCTTTGAACACCAGACTGCACTGTTAGTACCCAACCAAGGATTTTTTGAAGCTTGAGATTTGAAAGACTATGATTAGAAATACTGGAAACGAACCACTAAAATATCAGAAAGTACCCACTGACTTCCCAACTGATTTCTTTCAGCAGGTGAATCTGCTGATTACAGATTGAACAGGGAGTCAATAACTCCCATTTCTATTTCCACCTCTGTCAATAAAACTATTCGGGAGCATTTCTTCCAGGAAAGATCGCCTTCATATCCTTCCATACAGGATATCAATTTGTCAATGTTGGCTTAGGACAGAGATCTCTGCGTTAATCAGAGATAGGCAGGCAACCCAGCTGCTCGGTGCACGAGCTGGGTGTCAGGGAAGTTATCTCAGCACCCGCCACCACCGTGGGCAATCCACACAGCTCCTGTGCTCCACAGGCCGGACTCTTTCAGACTATAAAGCCACATTTTGATTGCAACAGCTCGTTCAGGATACAAGCGAGTCTAATAAGACCAGCTGCTACATCTGTAATAGATAGCTATGAAACTATGTTCCTCCTTTGCATAAAACGCGAGACCCTTGTCCAAGCCCACAGAAACATTTTTGCCCCCCCGACAAATACCTAACCCCATTCAAAGGTGCAGGTATGCATACATTTATTCCATCTGTGCACTCGAGCTGCAGATTAAATACCATTTTTCTGGGCTTGACAGAAAAGAGACCTGGAGAAAAATGTGAAGAAAAAACCGCCAGGGAATGGCTAGGATCTAAAAGCTGCTCCCACCACAGGTGTCCTGTTTCCCCTGAGGGCCACTTTTGGCTGTTTGTCCCCCCCTCGCCCCCCCCCCCCAGAAGTTACAACCCAAAAAGCAGAGGGATGGGTTAATGCACTGAGCGGAACAGGTCACGCTCTCCGTCCCATATTGCCTTCCTCCTACTAACAGAGGCAGGCCAGGCACCCCAGCGTGGTGCCCACATCTACCACAAGGTTCACAAAGCCAGTTCTACCCAGCACACCTTCCTCCTTTCTGCCACTCCAGCAAGAAGAGCGAGTGTGGAAAAAACTGATGAGGGCAGGGTGGGTGCACAGACCCCATCCCCAGCCATACAACGTGCACAGCAATGTTTGGAATACCCCAGAGGATGGTTTTCGTCGGACAAAATTATGGATGACGGAGGTAGTAGCTTCTCACCCCATGGATGATGACTGAAGGAGACACCCAGAAGTCCTACCTGGGTTTATGGGGACTGACATGTTCCCTACAGAAGAGCCTGACCCCGGCCAGCAGGTCGGTCCCTGACCAGGGCAGTGCAGGGGCAGGACCCAGCGTGGTCCCTTCAGAGGAACCCCGCCACCACATCCAGACCCCAGCTGCTCCCAGGAATCCCGAGATGCCTGCAAGCACAGCACTACGGGAACAAGAAGGGGAGGCTGAGGTGACAACAGGATTTTCAGCCTCAGGTGTTCAGGCACTTCAGGGGAAAAAAAATAATAAAAAAAAAAATCCTTGCTGTTAGCATCGGGAGGGTTGGAGAAGGTAAGATTTGCACAGAGACAAAAGGGAGAGACGGAGCTAGATCCCACGTGTCCATACTTGCTCCTGTCTTGTAAGCACTGAGGGAGCAGAAGCCTTTTGGAGCTGGTCCCCATCCCCCAGCAGGGCTTTTCCAGCTCCTTACCGCTACGGTCACACGAGGTCCATGCTGTCCCTCAGTGCCCAGCCCACCAGGACAAACATCTGCCTCGTCTCCCCGAGGGGCTCCTTGTGCCAGGTCTCTGCAGCACGTCCTTCCTTCCCCCAGCTCCTCTCCCTGCTAAAGGAAGAGAGAGAGCAGTGCACTCTGCTTCAGAAAAACAGAGCCCCCCCCCCCCCCAAAAAAAAAAGCAGCTAACTGCTTTTGGTTTGCAATGTGGAAACGGGAGCCCGGCCAGCTCTTACAAAATACACTTTTGACACTGATCTCCCCAACAGGAACAGACTTGCTGGGACCGTACGGACGTGTACGCACACCCACACGAGGGGAAAGCTCCGAGCTGGGCTCCAGCCACCAGCACCAACCCCAGCCTCCATCACCGAGAGAGGAGACCAGCTGGTGGTGCCACCAGCCTCGAAGGGGACCCCGTGGGTTGCCAATGCTGCAAACACCTCGAAAAGTAAGAAGGAAGAGATCAGTCTACATCCATCAAACGAGGCAGCTAAATGAATTGCCCTTTACGAGAGCTGCGAGCGCTCCGACGGCAAATCTTTCAGAGTTTGTGACAATAAATCCCACCCCCCACCCTATTAATAAAATATAATAGCGATTCTGAGAAGAATGGCCTATTATCTAAAGTCTTAAAATGACAGAGCAATCAAACAGAAGGTGAAATATAGGGCTGGGAGAAGCAGTTCTGGGGAGTTTGCAACCTCCCCTCATGGTGCACGAGCAGATTGCAATAGATTTAGTGGTTTCTAAGATAGAAAACCACCACAAAACAAGAGCTTCATATCCTAAAAAAAAAAATCTAAAAATAATCCATCGAATGCACATTTTTAAACCCTTCTCGGCGCACATATGTCAATTGTTTGCAGAGCTCAGAGGCACTGCCGGGATCTGCCACCGGAGCCTGCAGAAGATGCAAGCCCCTGCCCTCCCACGCTGCAGCTGTCACGGGGTGACAAGCAAACAGGTGGCAGCGGGGACAGCCAGGGTGACGTTAGCACGTGTCCGGTGCTGCCACTACGAGGGTGGGCCTGGAGCACCATTTTGAATATTTTGTCCCATGGGAAATGTACAGAAAAAAGGAATTTAAAGTCTACAAAATAATTTGAGATCAAAAGTTGTGTCTGATGTCTTTTTTATTTTTGTTTCCTGGAAAAGCATGGCCAAGACTACAGTTTGTTTTCAACTCCTTGCTACTTTTGTAGGGATATGAAATCTAAGAAAATTGTCAAAAACATTAATATTTTTTCCCGTTTCTTATTATTATGCCGTTATTCTTTCTTCCTCCCTTATTTTTTTTTCTCTCCTCCTCATCATCCAAGGGCCAAATTCTCCAGAACACTGCCTTACTCAGGTATATAACCACCAACACAAAAAAAAAACACACTGATCCCCCTCCTTGCATCCAGCCACTAATGCAAAAACTGCTTATGACTTAATGATGTTCCTCCACGCTTCGTTAGCTTTTATCAGGACCAAAATCAAGATTCGTTCCGAGTCCTGCAGACCTGTCATTCAAGATGGACGTGGGGGAATGGGATAACTTTCTGGCTTTCTCAGCACCGTTGGGCTTGTTGCCATCAATTTCAGCGGTGTCAGAAATGTCACCCATGGAGATTATCAGCAATAGGCTGCTGATTCTGATCCAGCCCCAATTAGCAGCTGCCTGATAATTGTTGACATTGGAGAGCTATGAAGTAAATGGGGGCCTTGATCCAATGAACCATAAAAATAAATAACCATAAAACTACGTCTGCACTATAAAATCTCACGCAACGATTGCCAGTAATGATTCCTGCTATTTATACGTGCTACCTGGCTGGGGAGGGCTCAGTGCTTAGACTCATAACAGAATCTGCCCTAGCCATCTTTATGAGAAGGTGAAGGGTTGAGCAGGCAGTGAACCTGCACCATTATCCTGCCTTGCCCCTAGTAAAACCCAAATCAGGGCTGCAATGTCGCGGGGAGATCAATCATTGTATCTCTGCCCATGGGGTCTTTCAAAAAGGCAGGTTTCGAGCACTTCTACAAAGTTCTGGGTCTCAGAGTCAGCCCCTTCTCAAGCCCTAAATGACCCATTAAATGTGGTGGCAAGTACAGGGAACAGCCTCAAATTTGCTTTGAGCACATCTCAAACAAAACACGACCCCGCTCAAACAGACACCGCCTTGAGTTCACCTTTCCTGTCACCTCACCTTCGGTATTGCTTTAGCATGTGTGAGCATATTAAAAAGAACATGTCTGCCAAAAGCATTTTCATATCAAAACCTACCGAGTTATAATTGACTTTCCCCAGAGAACATTATGTGACAACTCACTTGTGAATCAACCTGGGCTTGTAAAATGATCTTGATCTTTGCCAAAGCCCAGCTGTGGCTGGCTCTTAATGAGCCACCAGCAGGGACACAACTTCGTACTCATTTAAAAACTCCAGCGCTAAAAACCATGGAAACCTGGTCTGCTCTTAGCAGGTCTTCTGACAGTCCTGTACAACCCAGTTAGTAGCACAGAGGCAACAGAAAGGCTTTAATGGCTTGTTTAGGGTCCAGTCCTACACAACTCTGTGTATCAAACTCCCATTGCCTTTGAACTGCAGAGGAAAAGCCTTAAAGCTTTCTTAGTGCTATTCTAGCCCTTACAAAAGGGAGATTTTAATACTTTGGTGCCTCTACCAAGCTTAATACATCATCGTTGGCCAAGAGCTCTGAGATCCCTTCGTGGAAGGTGACAGAGTATAAAGTTATCATTCGCAAACAGCCTATTGATGTTTTCTCCAAAGCAGCCAAATTAATACAATACCAACTCCTTGCCCACGTTCCACGTAATTAATTCAACACTCGGATGACATTTCATTTAATCAAGACGTATCATATCTTCTCTTTCAGATGAAAGAAACATTGAAGTTATAATGAAAACAGGTCGATATATCAACTACCAACTATTTTTCTCTGTATTTCTGCTGTACTCTGAAAGCCAAAAAAGAGCTGACTCCTTCCCTTCTTGGTCTGTTCCTTGTTTGATATGCCAGTGATATGAGAACCACTCTCAGGCAGTGAACTTCTCAGAATAAAGACTACATTTTCATTATGTTTGTTTGCAGCAGAGTTGGGAACAATTCTTTTTTCCCCCCAAACAAAAGAGTATTTTCATTTAAATAATAAATAAATATATATATATAATTATCGAACCAGACCTGACCACCTGGCCCTGCATCCTGACTCCGATGGGGATCGGCTCCAGCTGTTCCAAGGGAGTTTTTTCCCCAAATCCTCTGTAACAAGCCAGTTTGCATCCTGAAACAAGAGGGCTTCGATCTGCTCCAAGCTCTTAAGAGAGAATTTGCAGCTTCCCAGTTTCCACCCCCACCCCCAATTTTTTTACATTGTGCTTTCAGAAGGGCAGTGCAGTTAAGAGTCAGCTAGTGAAAGAACTTGATTTTTGCACCCCCAAAGTATTTACAACCTTCTTTGACACGTTTAACAGAGAAAGCCTTTTGCCATACCAGGTATTTCCATATTCTCCATATTTTGGCCAAGATTTCATGAGATAGGTTCAGCTGCCTTCGTATTGTACTCAGAGCGTTGCAGCCCCTTTCCCGAGGGACTGTTGGAATTGCCTTTCTGGGTTCCTAATGAGGGAAGGAACTGGAATGCTGTAAACTCACAACTTTGTCCGCTTCGTGTAAATCAAAGCACAGCTGCAAAATTTGGGAACAGAAAAAAGTGAGGGGAAAAAAAAAAATCTCCAACCACACACATCCAAAATATAAATACTCCTGGCTAGTAAATGTCACTTGACACTCTCACATCAAACCTGTCATCAGCTCCAGCGTTTCAAGGAAAAACACTGTTGGGGTTGAGTTCACAAATCTGTCCCTAGTTCTAATTTACAAGTTACCCTTTTATATTAATTATTCCTAAGTATGCCGTAATGACACATTAAATTTGCATGCAAAATCCTAGTTAAAGCCTGAACGAGCCAAGACCTCTGAGAAGGCGCTGCACATAAGAGAAATGTATTGTTTTAAATAACTACCTACTGCTGAGCTGGGGCACAGAACGTATTTGGTAGCAGTAAAACTGCTGGAAAGAGGCAAGAATATTTTGAAAACAATACATTTGGGCCCTGCTAACGTAGGAACAAATGAATAAACATATATTAGGGTAGGTAGAGGGGGTTCATGTTTGTGGGTTTTTTCTAAGCAAATAAATGCAAGCACGTATTTGCATAGGCTGCTGATCCTTGGAATTGGGAGTTAGCCTGCCATGGTCACAGCTGTAGCAAATGCATGGAAAATGCAGGTAGCAGAAACCATGCTAATTCCCAGAGGCCAAGCAGTTGCAGGGACTACCCGTAGTTCAGTGAAGCTTTAAATCAAGTTAGCGAGCACTGGCCCTGTTGTGATTTGCATGGACCTTCCCACAGTGCACCAGGATGTTTTTACCTCATAGCTGATACCATCAATGCTAAGCAAATTGCTTGCATAATTATGCATATTTGCACGGTGCTGTCAGCTGCAGCTGATGTCACTTGCTGATTATCTTTCTCCTAAATTTTTAGTCAATGGAAGCCTGTGGGTGGTTTGCTTTTTATTTATTTATTTTCTTTCTTTTTTTTTTTTTTTTCTTTTTTCGGTGTGTGTATGTGAGACTCACTGTGCCATGCCAGGCATACTTTTAACACTATTGCTCTATTGCCACAGATGTGTTGTTTCAGATGGGGACGGGGTGGGAAAGGCATCTGGCTGAATTCCCCCTTCCCACCCCATGGAATGTCATTATTAATTATAATTTACCTTTCATATTAATCACACGATCTTCATAAAGCAATCAGTCATCCCACATACCGCAGTCATAAAAGGATCACATCTTATCTTGCCCTGATGAATCAGTGCTCAGTACATTTTAGGTTTCCCATAATCATCTGGCAAAAGCATTCTTTCAAGCCCTTTATTTTAGATTAATAATGGACATCAGGACCCCATAAGAGAAATAAAGGGAGAGCTAATTCTCCAGCAAATGGAATGATCCCAGAAAAAGAAGTCCGCCCTTGGTGGGATGGTTACAGAAAAAGCAGTGCAGAGACAACACCTCACTGCTCATTACATATCATGCCACTCATCCAAAAAAAAAAAAGTATAACATACAAGTTTGGCCCCATCAGAGCATCCTGCTGTGCCCATGTTATCACAGATGCTTCCCCAGAACATAAATTCACAGGCTGACATATAGAGCTGACCAACGGGTTGGCAGGGGGTTGGGAAGGCTGGTGGCACACATTTAGTGAGATGATGTCCAAGAGAGGATCCAGGAGATGGTGGGCTGATCAGATCCACCACCAAGTAGAGCTTTACCCAAGCCTTGATACTTTGGAAAGAAGGTAAAGGATGAAGGAGCTGGAGCATCGTGATGTGCGTGGCTTTCTGGTTCCACTTTGTTAGCTTTAGAAAATGAAAATCTAGTAAAAAAGCCAAAGTGTGACAATGAGGTGACACTCAGGAGCTGCTTGCTCGGCTCCAAAAGCAAACAGCCGCTGAAAGCCAGGCCTGTACCTGTGGTTTGCAGACAACAGTAGGCTTTATTCTCTGGGGACCAAGCAGGGCATGGAGCCTTTGACCTGGATGTCACTGGTTCATAACACAGACAGATTTTGTGAGCGATCAGAAGTGAGCAGCGCCCGATGGCTGCTTGCTTCTTCAAGCGAAAGACAGGGGAAAGGCCCGCTCCGGCTGCCCACAGCCCGACAGCTGCCTCTCAGCACTCAGCAGCAAGATTGCCAGGGCTGCCCCGTGGCCTTGGAGAGAACAAATCCTACAGGGAGAACAAATCCTACAGTCCAAGGAGAGGCACGCATGGGTCACCAGCGCAACCGCAGCCACAAAATGCTTCCCCCAAACCAGCTTAATATCTACAGTAAGAGACCAAAGGGCAATGTTATAATCCTAAATGAAGTATAATCCAGGGAAAGGCCCCATCCAGGCAACGTGGAGCAGCACTGGGAACATGGTCCCAGCCTTGACATCTCCTAAGCCTTCGTCCTTCATCATCAGATTGGTTCCTCCAGCATTGGCTGAAATGGGAGATACAAGGTGCTGGCTATGTTCTGGGAGCCTGGCTAAACCTTCATCACCACAAATCTGGAGCTTCTCACAATAACCATAAATATCTACAGCTCATTTATTCAGAAACCCAAAGAAGAAAGGAAAACCCTTGCTGCTCTCCCACCTCCTTCAGAAAAAGGCATGGACAATCAGGAGTATCTGTCAGTAAGGCCGGCAACAAATGGCCCTTGTGGCTCTGAACACACATACTTTGGCAACTCTGGAGTGTTTGGGGAATATATTACCCCACAGCAGGCTCCCCCCTATTTGTTTACCCAGCAAGCACACTTAATAAGGAGCCTGCTCAGGAGGCCATGGTTATAGCGCAGCGCTGCTCTGTCGAGCAACCAGGCTGGGTTATGTTGTTGATCATCAATTATTAGGGGGGGGGGGAAAGAAAAAGCAGGCTTAAATTAAAAGCAAACCCAGAGTTTATTAGGCACGTAGTAAACCAGGCATAAAGACAAAGACACTCAGCTCCTCCTACCTTAGAGCAAGGCTCTCCTGCTCGTTCCTGGTGCTGCTCTCCATCAGCAGGCAGCTGCGCCTTTCTGCTCCGTGCCCACAGCATCCAGGCAGCCCATGGCACCCCAAAACTGCAGCCATTCGGGGAGGACGAGGCACTGATGTTCCCGTGTAGTTAACTGAGGGCAGCAGTTGTGGGGACTGGAGTGGCAGGACACATGAGGGGTACTGACACAAAGAGGAAGGCATGGGGAGATGAAAAAAAGGAGACAGAAAAGGAGAATGGAGTACAAAAGGAGAAATGTGAAGAGGTATAGTTGGGTAAGAGAGGAGAAATGGGGAAATATGGGAAGAGGACAAAGCTGGGGACACAGCTGGAGATACAGGCTTGGAAGAGCAACTCCATGCCCAAGGGAAGAGCTTGCCATGGGTCAGCACACCAGAGCAGGAAACCCCCTAAGGGACTGAGCCCATCAAGGACCTCATGTCAAAACAGAGGGGCAGCAAGAAGCTAAGGAGCAGAGGAGAAGGAACAAGCAGCACGGAGGAACATCAGAAAGACAACGTTATGTGCTGACCTTCACCTCGCTGAAGGAGCAGCATCACAACAGTGGCACCGAGTTTGCAGACACTGCACAGATGTTACAGCATCCCAAACACAGGGCATGTGGGGTTTGACCAGTCAAAAACACGAGTACTTGGCTGTACATTGGGCAGCATAAAGTGTGCTAGCGAAGCTCTGACCTCTCCCTGGGTAATAACTCAGATTCATTTGCTTGAAAAATTTATCAACCACTTTTTGCCATCCTTGATGCTGCCTTCAAGATTCCTTGACTTCAGAGACTTAGTTTGGGTTAGCCAAACTCTGGGGAGAATCCTGCAAGCATACAGACCCAGTCTCTGCAGCCTCAGTCAAGTGGACCTCATCCCATTTCCATCGCCCATTCCAGTGGCCTACCAGCCAAACAAATTTGCCACCACCACATATGTTTTCAGCATACGCAGGTGCAGCACAGGAAAGAGACTGGTAATCAAAAATAAAACTTAAAAAAATCAAACGTTTTTTTGTCCAAAACCTTCCAAGAGGAGGCTCTGCAGAGCACTTTGGGCACACCCAGGTCTTTCACAAGCGGCCAGTCCAGCAAGGACATCTGGCTGATGAACGACTCAGGTCACCTCTGGCCAACCCTCACAGCAAAGGAAGCCACTGACTCAAATCCGGGTTTCCTGACTGCTCTCCCCACCCATCCAAGGAACCCAGCCACTTTGTCATCCCTCTGGAGCACTCTTGTGCTCAGATCAAGCCTCCCACCCTGTTTTCCAAACCAAACTGGTCTCTTCCTGGCTTCTTCCAACGATAAGAAAAAATATATATATATTCTTCAGCAGAAGTCCCAATATCCTAAAATTTGAAATCAAATTTGCCTGCCTCAGAAGAGGACCCTCAGTCTCTGTAGACCTCATGCAAGATCTTTGCTGTCAAACCCCAAGAGAAGCTGCAGAAATCCTCATTTTGATAGAATGCCATTCTCAGACATCACCTTTTCCTAGGACTAAGGGGGGAAATACGGAGCAAAACCACAGGCAGATTTTTGTCTCTGAGCTGCCAGGTGTGAAGGGTTTAAAGGGAAGGATTTACACAACTGCTTTGCCAGACCAAGCTCAGATAAGACATATGCAAGATCCCTGTACCTCAGTTTCCCTGCCTGCTTTAATTCACGGATGGAAGAGCTGTTGACTAATTAATCTCGCCTGTAAATGAGCTGCACTCCCAGGATAAGGAGGCTCCGGAACTGAAGGTGGGGTATTAACCCAGAACAAAGGCAAACTGACAGTAAGTCAGATAAGACAGAGCTGACTCCATTGTTTCTCATGGAGTCTCTTACTTGCAAAATAACCCTAATTCACTGCACGTGTTAAGCTTGGAGGGGCCACTTTCCTCCTAGATACAGTCATGCAACCGCGTCATGCCCTGCCCATAAACGAGTGGCAGTAGAGACAAATTTGAACTGGAATTTAATGAATCTGGCTAATTCATTATTTGAAAGACTCTTATAATGTTTTTCAGTTTTATTTCATCTCTTTTTTTTTTTTCCTCTGAGCCAGGAGCACCAGATGGCCAATACCAGTCTCATTGCTAGGTACTAATCAGCCACTTCCATATGATATTTGCCATGAAGAATTAATACAATTAGGTCAGGATGTAAAGACATCATATTATTCATGGCAATAAGCCCAGATTACTTTTTATTCCTCCTGCAACTGCCTGCAGCCTGAGTGAGGTCAGCATCCAGGTCCCTCTTCATTGCAGTGAGCTGAGCTGCTCCACATCTCGTTGCACAGCATTTCTCTTTGCAGCCCTGATCCCTGTTCCCTTTCCAGAAATTCAGTCAATCTCAGCTTCAGAAAGAAACCTTCCTGAGAGCTCTCCAAGTCCACGCTTAACAAAAGGATGATGCCCTTATAATATCTCTCAGCTTTATATATATTATTTTTTAAAGTTTCATTTTCCTTTCTTTTTCAGTCACTAAAAAGGATGCAAGCAATGTGAACTGAGAGCTGGTGACAAAGCTGGGCAGCCAGCACAGGAGGGAGGAGGACTACCGCCATTTTCTTATACACCCCATCACGATGCTGCTCCCTGACTGCTCACCCAGAAGGAATTAAACAGTGACTTCATTATTAAATCATTGTGGGGTCTTGCCTTCCTTTTATTTTTATTTAAGTCACTGAAATATAAGCAATTCATCCCATGGCAGAGGCTAGCCTGATAGGATGTAGGTTTGCCTGGGAAGGACATTTCCTATCTGCTCCCTTCTCAGCACTTGCTCCCAGTTCTCACCCACACTGGATTTCATTTACTTTAGTCCTTTTTCCTCAAAGTCTAAGGCTGTGAGCATAGATGGGACTGTCCAGTAGCATATGGCAGATCAAGGCTTAATTCTTCTGTCCAATAAATACATGAGACTTGCTTTTGGCCAAGTTGATTTTTTCCCCCGTGCCATAGTCTCCCTGTCTATCAAAAGCTCCAGCCAAAATCACAAGCATTCACTGTGGCAGTGAATGGGGAGGCAACCGTGGAGCAGAAAGCTCCCAGGCTGCAGAACAAAGCCAGCCTGGACAGCTGAGGTGCCGCAACAAGCAGCCAGTCCCATGCAGGGATGCCTGGCCGTCCCCAGAGCTCCTTCCCATGCCAGGCTCCACTGCCCCTCACTGCAGCCAGCATCCCAGCAGGGCTACCCGCAAGGCAAACCCTCTCCTGCATCCTACATGACGGCTCAGCTCTGCTTCCTCTGGCTACTTACAATTCAAGACATCTGTGTTTGCTCCGTGACCCCTAACGAAGGGTTGTTTTCCCTGGAAAGGCTCCATCACTGCCTCTCTCCTGGTGCCTACCATGTGTCCATTGATTTCCCCCCCCAGGAAGATCTGCATGCTGCTATTTCCAGCACCCTCCCCATGTGCTAGAGGCAATTCATACTTTGGGACACATGGCAAGGGCTGCAGAAGTATTTCCTGTTGTTGCAAGGAGCAGATTTTCTCACTAACAAAAATCCATCACCATGCTTCAAAGACCCACACTGCAACGTGGCTGGATGCCCCCTTGCACGGAAGAGTTATTCTTTCCTCTAAAATCTTACCAACTGATATCACCTCTCCCAGCCTGAACCCCACTCTCATCCTTCTGGAATCACATTTGGGTAGAGAAGTAGGGTGCCAGGGACACCTGAAATCCAGCAGGAGAATAATGTGGGAATGACAGGAGATTCCCCATGCACAGCATGGTGCCCTAGGCAGAGAATGATCAAAAGCAAATTTTTTATTCCTTCATTGACAACACACAAAGTGTACAAAGTACTTAGAGACAGAAAGCTTAGCACGTGGGTTACCCCATTTATCTCAATACAATTTCTAAGGCAAAATATATTCTTTATCACTGCACTTTTCTTACATGAGGGAACATGACCCATCTCTGGGTGGAAGACTACCCAAATTTCTCTGGACATGGACCTAACCCCCCAGCCCAAACATCTCAGCCAGCCTTCATAGCCAGTCCCACCTCCTACTGTCACACAAGGTGGGGAAGGCACAGCCCTCTTAGGACGGCCAGCCCTCACTCCTGCAGCTGAACACCCCTTCATTTTTCTCCTGTATGACAGCAGGATGACCGAGTTGTCATCTCATCACCTCCTGGTGGCAGGACACCAAGGGACACTAACTCACTGACCGGGCCCAACCTCCTGAACTAACGTCCTTCACGTTCACATAAATCCTTTCTCACTCTTCCATTCCACTTTGTGACCCCCAGGGGGGATTAAAAAACACAAGGCCAAAGCGTTCCTTGTTATTGATACTATTATGGTATGGTAGGGGAGTTGAAAAGGCACGGGTAGGAATGGGGGCTCGGTGGAGCAGGCGGGTTTGGTGGGTGGGAGAAGAGCTTGCAGGGCCGAGCAGCTCAGGGAGGACAGGGACCGATGAACCGGGGGTGGGACTGAAGCCTGCCAACCCTCACTGCCTGGCAGGGGAGGTTTGTTCCCTTCCTCTCCCTTTGGCCCTGCGCTGACATTCCTCACCGCTGACAGCGGGGAGGTGCTGGGCTGGGGCTCCGCACGGGGCCAGATCCCCAAAGCGGCACGTGTGTGCGGGGAGGGAGGGCTTTGTAGGCCGACAGCCTCAGGTGTGAGCGCTGACTGCAGACATTCCTGCGGAGCAGGGGCAAGAGATTTGTTACCTGGAGAGGGCTGATGCCTGACGAGTGATGTCTTCATCGAGCTGCCCAAGTGGGGGTTGCTCTGCCTGCAGGCAGCTTCTGCTTCACCAGGGCCGGGAGCCCACACGCTCCTAAGAGGCTCTGTAAGGTCCTTAGGATGTCTGTGAAAGGAGGTGGGGGTAGAATTTGATTGGGAAAGGGTGCCTTCCCTGTTCCCATGTCAGCTGGGTGCTGCTGGGGGTTCACGGCAGGCGCTCGGCCTCCCGCCTGCTTGCGCACTCCCAGCACGGGGCCTGCAGGAACGTGTTCCCCCTAACGAGCTCATGTCACTAATTTGGCAGCTTGCCCGCCTCAGGGGAGTGCCACGGCTCTGGAGAGCAGTGGGACACGTGGAGTTTTCATTGCTCACCTGATTTCCAGACCTTTTTTTTCCATGGAGCTGTGTTCCTTCACACGGAGAATGCTTGGCTAATGACGATAAGCCTTGTTTTCTGCGGAACTCCTCAAAGACAACTTACAAAAAAATCAGAAGGAGGTTTATTGGGAGAGAATATTTGGGTATGTTGTGGAAAGGAGCAGGAGACTGAAGCTCATCCCACCGCCCAGGACAGCCAGGCTCCTACATTTCATACCACTTGTACTGTCAGATGGTCCTGTGACTTCTGAAAGTGAGCATGTTACTCCGTGCTTCACTCCTGTTATCTTTAAATTCAGAATTCAGGCTGGCTCACTACTACTGCATTGCAGAGTGAGCACACGAGGTTTAATTTATTAGAGTCCATAAAATACTTCACATTGCAGAGTGGGAGTCTTCTGCAGCCCAGACCTCACTGCTCACCGCCTCCTTCTGCTGCCAGAGCACACGCATCACTTCTTAGTCTTCACCAGACCACAGCAATTGCCACCATGGGCCAAAGCAGGGCACTACGCGGGCAGGCTGAAGACTGGATGAGAATCAGATGAATAATATACATTACCTGACACTGGGAGGAACCAGAGAGGGCCTCATGCTCCTCAAATGGATTCCAGCTACAGGCTTGACCAAATCCCATGTCTATTCCAGCAAATACATCTCCACCTGATGCAATCCCCTCAGCAACCAGAGGCTCAAGCAACCAGAGGACCCCTGGGACTCACACAACTCACCCCAGGCCATCTCGAGGGATTAAAAGGCTCCGCAGACAGCCCATTGCTCTTCCTTTTATCCCCATCATGCCCAGCAGACAAAAGGAGATCTGGAGGAGGTGGGGAGAGGGTTAAACTTGAGGGAGGCAGGGAAAGAGGCTGGCGGTGGCTTTTAGCACAGCCAGCAAAGAGGCTGCCTGCCTGCCTCCAGGGACTATTAAGGGACTATGGTGACTTTCATCTCCAGGTCACCAGTTCAAATCTGGTCCAAGGCAGGGACAACAAAGGTATTATGTGAAATTAATTGCCAGTCTCAAGTCCAATTCCTAGTACATGTGTGTCCATCTCAGTAAAACTTGAAGCAGCCAAAGGCCACTCGAGCACAGGAGCAGAGCAGCAAAGAGCGACGAAGCTCCTGCCTCATCCCCAGATGGAAACCCGCCTTCGGCAAAGGTCAGCGCGAGCAAGCAGCACTTGTCCTGCTCTCTCTCCCTTTCCAGAGGTATTCTTCTCACACCACATATGCTTTTGTAGAGAAATAATTTCAAGATGTGTCTCAGATTCACATACCCTAGATCAATAATTCAGAGTAAGAAGTAATCCCTAATGGGATGCTGGAATTCTGCTTTCCAGAAGAAAAATAGCTGAGATAACAGGATGGAGTTAGACGGGGAGATGTAGAGGACAAGGACAGTCTTTTGGTTCCGATTTGGCACAGCCAGCAGCATAGCAGCCCCTGACCCACACGTGCAGACTGAAGACCCCACTCACTGCTTTGAGCCATAACAGGGCAGCACTGCTTCAGGTTCTCATGGGGGAACATCAGTGCTCTCACTTCAGTTTTCTCTCATTTCAATTTTCAATTGAATAAAAACACTTGAGAGAAATCCAGGTGTTTAAAAAATAAAGTTAAACATCAAAATATTCTTAAACTCATTTTCATGGAAAACTGCCTGAGCTGCTTTAACAGAGCAGGAAATTACCGGACACAAACAAGAGGGTCCACAGCAAACTGGAGAAAAAAAAAAAAGCCCAAATTGCAGACTTCACCCTTTGGGCACCAGATGGTACCTCCATACTACCACATGGGTCTAGGGAAAAAAACACGAGCCTGCCTTAGTTGTTCCTGGGGCATCTTTAGGGCTGCCAGAAAGCAGTGGTTCTGATACAAAAGGACGTTTTGTAGTCTTCCTGGACAGCATGCTCCCAGACAAGGGCCAAGCAACAACTTCAAGAGCTCACAGCTTTTATTTTCCACCTTTAAACTGGGCCACCCATGGCTCTGGCCAGGATCCTTGCTGGTGCAGGCAGTGGAAGGACTGCTTTCCAGCCTGGAGGATGGACTCATCCCCCACCACGCTCACCCACAACGAGCACCAGCTCCCTCACACTAACCAGAAGCATTACCTTGTTTAATTTCTCAGTCCAAAATGACAGCAGATGGTCTCAGCTGGGAAATGCTGCTTGCCCCTGGAGTTACAGCTGCATCTCTCCTCTCCCAATTAGAAGCAAATCTGCCTCCTGTCAGGCAGGGGTTCATTTTGCACATACAGCCCACCCCATATTGGCTTCCATTTAAAAATAAAAGATTGCCTTTTCTGGGCTGCTTATTGCTGCTTGCACTGACAATAATTCTGTGGAAATTGGTCGTTGCCACTGCTGATGACCATTAGCATGCTGACCTGCTTTGACTTTGCCATCAGCTTTGAATATCAAATCAGTGATTAATGACCCCCAGAAATGACCCTGCCAGGAGGATCCCTGTGTTTCTCCAGGAAGGTACTCTCTGAACTGGATCATTACAGGAGCTTGTCATTTGTCAGCAATTTAAAAGCTGATAAGTCAGCAGCACACGCTCAGGGATGAGACTCTGCTGGTTTCCTTGATGTGCCTGCTGTACTTTGCTTTTTTCACCAGCAGAGGCACATACAATTAACATGGTTATGACCCATCTTGTTTGGTTAACAGCATCTGAGAGAATACTGTGAGAAGAATCACTCCTTGCTTGCCCCCTTCTTATCCTTTTTTTTTCCCAGAGCATCTATTATTTACAGCCTAAGGCTGTGACTCAAAACATTTCTTGCCACAGTTATAGCTCAAAGACATGACAAAAAGCAGCGTGGAGTCTAATAAAAACTCATTTTTCCAGCTCCAAAAATGGTGACTAATTCTAACAATAAAGCGTCTGTGTTGCCTCTGACTTCCTAGGCACTGAAGTGTAAAACCAGGTTCTATACACACCAACAGATGATCCAGATCAGACTTGTCACTGACTGGTCCAACACACAAAGCCAGCACAAACGATTGTGACACTACGTCCTCAGAGGCATGCTGCTGGGCAAGGCAGGCCTTTGGTCTGCCCAACTACCTTAGCTGCTCTTAGAAAAATAAAGCCCTAACAGTGCAACAAAGGCCAGGCCAGAAAAGAGCATCAGAGGCAATATATCCACCTAACAAAAATATCCAGTCAGCCCTTTGATACTTTTACAAGGGTTTCCTGAAAAGCTCCCTGGAGTTGCATCAAGACCAAGTGCTACAGAGAGCAGGTGAGCCATGCTTGGAGGCTGCCTTCACATCTGCAAGTGCTTTATGGTCCTGGTGAGAAAAAGAGAAAGGAAGAGGGGGATCCTCTGTAACGAGGTTGTTACCCGTGCCTGGCACCGCAGCAAGGCTGTATAATGCCTGCTGCATGCCTTCCTCCCACAGGAAACGAAAACTCTGGGTGGGGATGACTGAAAGGGCTCTGGCTGGGGCACTGAAGACACAAGCTCTCAACAGAGTTGGGAGCCATGGATCAGTCTGGCAAATAAAGGAAAATGTCCAGGATTTTTAGCAAAATGAACAGCAAAGCCTCACCAGCAGATGCACTTGCATGGCTGGAGACTTGATTTATCTGGCAGAGAAGAGGCTAAGTTTACATTTGCTAGACTGTGCTTGGTGCATGACTTCTCCGTGACTCAGTTTCCTTTTTACTTGCAACGGGTTGACTCTGACGGACTTGAGGACAAGCAGAAGACCAACCCTATTTCCTTTGGTCCCATCTATCCCTACCATGAGCACGAGCTGTAACAACCAGGCCCCAGGAGGAGGGAAGCCACCTCCTTTTGAGCCATACCCACCACCCACACCAGCATCAGCAGCGTGCTCAGAGCCCACAGAAGGAAGCTGCTCTCCCACTGACCCCATTTCTCCATGCAATGCTGACCCAGAGCCCTATGCTTCACACAGCAGCAGCCCCAGAGCCATCCCAAGCTCAAACAGACATCCTCACCCTAACGTACTGATGAACTGCATCTACAACAGCACCTTCCCTACCTCCTGCAGTTTCCCCAGCCAGCACCACTCGCTGTGGGAGCAGCGCAGCAGAAGCAGAGGTGGATCTCCAGCTGCTCCTTGCCAGCAGCTGAACCAGGTGGCACCTGCCAGCAAACCCTGTCAAGACCCCTTCTCCTACCTGCACCGGACAGCTTCCCTCCATGCTGAGGATATTTCTTCTAAGCAGTTTTGTGTGCTCCACTGCAGGCCCATTCCCCGCCCCTCACAGAGCTATCTTTTGTTTTTCAATCCTGCCACTTGCTTTGCAGCACATTTCTAAATCATAACAGGGAAAAAAAAAATCAATAACCACAACCTTCCCCCCTTTTAAACAACATCTATTTCCTTTTCCAGCCTCCTCCGTGAGGAACCAGCACCCTCCAAGGGCCCAACCAGAGCTTCTTCTCAATTAGGGTAATTGTCACCCAGCTGAGCCTGTCTCCCAATTGGGACCCATTAACACTCAATTAGGACAACCCCAGGCACTGCCATGCTCCCTGGTAGAGCTCTTCTGTCCATGTGCATGGGCCTGAACACAAAACCCTCTCAAGGCGGTGCAGAATTGCCCTGTAGTTGTCCATCCCTGGGATGTCTGGAAAGGCATGGACGATGATAATGAGTGTAACGAGCAGGCTGTGTTCTCAGCACATAGCTGCTCTCCTAGGGCCTGAGTGATGCAGTCAGCCTTGTCCCCGTGTCCCCTCCCGTTTTCTGATGAAAAGGCAGAGATCTGGAAAGTGTCACCATGCAGAGCTAGCTTGTTCTTGGTGACATCAGGCTGGGGAGCAGTCCCTGGTGCCTTCTGCTATCTGCTAAGTCCGATATCTCACTGACTGAGATAACAGCACCTTGATTTCTCATGGCCCAAAGTAGACCGAAATCACCTTTTCAAGGGCTTTTTTTGTTGTATGTAATCATAAAGGTCAGAAAGCAAACAATAGCAACCCAGCGCACGGGAAACAAAAGTTCTTGATAATATTCCTTAACCTTGTGCTTTCTTTCAAGTCTTGATGCACTTCGGCTGGCTGTTTGAAGCTGATGTGTTGAAACACCTTCACACAGCCCATCGAGGCAGGGAGCTGAACTGGTTGTCCTCTGTGTCCTCTCCTCCACTGCTTCCAGAGCAGCCTCCTCCATCCACAGGCACCTCCGAGGACGCAGCCCCTGTTCAGCCACATAACCCCAGGGAGAGCAGAAACCAGCCCTCTCCCCACTTGAAGCTGTCAGCATTTTGCTGCTCCCCCTTAGGCTACTCCCTAAATACACCTTAAAAACCCTGTCAAACCCCCAGAAAAATTATAGATGGTCATTTTGCCCATAGGGTTTGACCCACATCCACCTGCCTGCCTGTTCAGGCTGTGGGGCAGGAGCTGTGCCTCGCTCTGTTGTGCAGCCCCAAGCAAACCAAGGCTGCCAGGGAACGGCACTTGTGCCTTCCTTTCTCCCCTCTGTGATTTATTTCTGTGCCACACATCTCCAAACAGCACGTGAACTTTCGGTCTACTTTTACTATATACATTAAAATACCCATGTCTGCATTTCCATGTGTATATAAAAGCAGGGGGACAGGGAAAGGGAAATTTGTCAGATGACCTAGCAACTCCAAGCCAGCCAGAAGGCATTACTTCTCCCATGTTTCTGAAAATAGCTGGTGCACATTTGACTTCAAAGTAATAAACAGTACAGACATTTTCCAGCCATATTTATATCACCGTAGGAGGACTCAGCAGGAGGCTGGGTTAGTGAACAAGTTTTTCTCTTTGCTGCTTGTGCTCTGGATGAAGCTGAAAGAGTAGGTCCAGAGAAATCATCTGTTCTCAGGCACAAATCACTTTCTCTTCCCCCTCTCTCCTCTGTTGCTCGGCGAGGTTCAGGGAATACACATCAGCACCAAGCCCACCATGTCACCGCTGGGATCCAGCTCACAGGAGAGGGAGGGTCTGGCGATGCTCTGACAGCTGGGTTTTCTGGCTCTGCCTGGCGTGCGGATGCCACCTGTCCCAAGTGTCTGAAGTAATTTACTTTCTAATTTTCGAGGTGTTTGAACCGATGATACTAATTTATGCCCAGGGTATTCGACACCTAGTGATTCTTGTTAGGACTGACCTTGTCATCACTCTGCTAGCTAAGCCTGAAAATATTCTGCTTGCGTTTTGAGATCAACCACGGTATGCCTGAGGCCTACCACTGCCTTTATGAGCAGTCTCCCAACTGGCACTTTGTCCTGTGGCTCCAGATGCCAGACGTCCCACCAGCATGGGCATCACACTGCCACTGATCAGTCACACGCGACCCACTTGTGTCCTGCCTGGGGATGCTGTGATGGTGATGTGGAAGTGTCCTGGGGATCCCCAGGCCTCCTAAACACGAGCGATGGTGAACCAGAGAGCTTGTTCACAGGGAACAGACACTCTCAGATAAAACCCCTCTTGGGAATTTTGCACCAAACTGTGGCTCCGAGAGCACTAACTCGGGCATACAGCGCCTTGTAAACAGACCTGTGATCATCACTCATCTTCGTGTGCTCTGCTTTGTTCATCCTGTACAAAGAACAAGAAAAGATGACTCAGGATATGTTCATGCTGGCCTGGAAATCAGAATCTCCTGAGATCTATAGCCATTCTCAACACTTACCCTTTCAGCAATCTCAGGAAAGCCATTTAACCATCCTGCCCCTGGTTCCTCTCCTGTAACAGAGCCCATCTATCACACCAACGGCAGCAATTCAGGCCGTTCTGCAGCTGACTGAAGGATGCACCCCACTTTGCCCTCTGCTGAGGCTGCCTATATCAGCTGCGGGGTGATCAGCACGGGAGGCTGAACCCCCCCGGGTTGCACGGCTGAGCTTTAGCTTCTTTTTTATTATGAAGAAGCAGCAGCTTCTAAAAGGCATGTCGTAAAAGCCAGCCAAACCGTCAGCCAACCCAGCCACCAGAAAATAGAATTTTTGCCTAAGCTTTCCTTCCATATGTATAGGTGGGAGGAGGAATAGTTCTGCCCTTCCTGGATTGGGAGGTAGAAAATCATTTATACTATTTAATTAAAGACTTTAAAGTAGTTTTTCGAAAAGGAAAACCTTCAGCTGTTGCCGAACGGCAGCTATTTCTAGGGAGAACTTGGCCAAAGAGCCAGATGAGGACGCATCGCGCTGCTCCTCTGCAGGGCAGAAACAGGTGGAGGGGCCATCGGTCACCACATCAAAGCGGGGCTGGCCCCTTTGTAGTGCCCGTGAATGAGACTTATTTTATCCTCCTAACAAGTGGGCCCTGGGCGGAAGGTGGTCGCATCATTTCCCCGGCCTCTACTTTTAACGGAGGCGGCAAAACCAATCAACTTGGTGTCATCGACGGCTTTTGAGAGGTTGGCCAGGAATCTCCGGAGGGCACAGGGGACAATACAACCTGGAAAGTCCTCCTTCCTTTCAGCCTGCCCTGCACTTCCCCTCGCCTTGTTCTCCCTCTCCTCTTTATTAAGCTGCTTTTGTGGGCTTTCACCCATTCTCTCCGATAGTGAAAAAGTCCTAGCGAGCGAATCGCCTCCTCCTCCTTTTTTTTTCCTTTTTTTTTTTTTTTTCTCCTTTTTCTGGCATCCTTTTTCAAAGAGGTGCTTTCAGGGGATCGCAGGGCTTTCAGCGTGCAGGGTCCCCGCCACGCCGCTTTGTCGGCTGCCCCAGCATTGTGCTTCCCAGGGCAGTGCAGGTGCAGCGGGGTTTTGTCTGGGTGTTAAACGCGGGCTAATTAGCCAGAGGGAGGGGAAGGGAGATTGCAGCATTCCTTGCACAGAGGCATTCAGGTTGCGCAGGCCCCGGGATTTGCCCGGTTAGCATGATTTCTGTCCCCACTGTAAGAAGGGAGAGCTTTCGGGAGGCAAGGAGCACACCCTGCGTGGGCTCGCTCGCCTCCTCCGTGCTCTGCTATCAGGGATGGGGAGAATAAATTGCAATCGGCTCTCCGCAGCACTTCCACGCCCCAGGAATTGCGAAACAACACATCAGCTCAGGCAGCTGGGGAAAGGCAAACGCAGAGCCAAAGCAACCCAAATAATCCCCGCGTAAAAACACCACGTGCAGCCCTGGCAGCGGGGGCTCGCGAGTGAGGGTCTGCCCGGCCTGCAACAGGTTTTCTTCACAAGATGTCACAGAAATAAATCTGTAATGTACACCATGCGCATTCACTCCGGGTATTTGTTTTAAAAGACACGAGCCCTACCTTGGTTTCACTCGTCACTATAAAAGGAAAAAAATAAAGGGATCGAAGTAAGCAAAAATAGAAGCAGCTCAACCCAGACCAAGAACACCAGTGGCAGCAATTTCACCAAATAACAAGCAGGATTTTCATCCCAGGTGCCAGCCTGTGCTAGCTCGGAGGCTCAGGGCAGCACGTGAGCTTGCACCGAGCAAACCACACCGACAGCCCAGAAGCCAGGGTACAAACCTCCGAGGGCTGGTAGAAAAAAAATGAGGAGCTGGGAGAGGAGGATCAGCCATCCCCTTGGGTCCTCTGACCTTGCATTTCCAGTGTGAGGGTTTCTCCATATTCACGTCTCCAGGTTGTGAGCCCAGCCAGGTCAGAGCAGATTCCATGTTGACTTAGCAGCATTTTACATTTATTTTGGACTCACTTGGTGCTGGTGCGAGTAACTGCGTCAGTATCAGAGAATCAGGGGAGCAAAGATGTGCACGTGAAGCAAAATAAGCCGTACCAAATCCGTGAGGGAGCAGCTCCAAAAAGTCAGTCAAGTATTTTTGATCGATAGAAATCATGCATCTGCATCGAGTCTTGGTCTAGGTAAAAGTTGCTAGATAACTCTGCCACAGGTCAGGTCAAAAATTGAAAATCTCCTATTAGGCTTCCCCCGTCAAACGAAGGACAAGTTTGCAGAGATCATGTTTGTGGGAGTTTTCCACAAAGGGTTTCAGGCAACATAAAATGTTCCTGGCAGCACTTTCAGCTGTGTGTCCCAGAGACACTTAACTCTGTACTTAATTCAGGTTTAATAGGCTGCGATTATATTAAATAAATACCAGCTGAACTGATTATTTAATACCCAGTTATAGCTCTTTAACGGCCGTGCGATTGACTGCTACATCTCAATAAACATACATTTTTCATCGATTGCCTGGCATTTTATTTAACATCCCATAATTGGCCTCCGCAAGCCTCGGACCTTCGAAGCCCTGCTGGGGGTCACCGCAGCCTGCTGCACGCTCCCCATGGTGGCAGCAGGAACGGACCCAGTAACTTCCGAGCGACTCCTGGCAGGCAAATGTGCTTCCCCCTTCCTCTCCTGCGTGTTTTTTTTGGGATGCAGGAGGTTTCTTCGCATCTCTCCCGAACTCATAGAGCGGCTCGGAGCCGGCGAGGCAGCTGCGTTCTTCCACCCCAGCGCTGGCCTCCCCTCAGGAAGTCGGAGATCATCCTGCTCTCAACAGGCTGTAAAGAGTTTAAAGCTTTGAGAGGCTCTAGAAATGGATAATCCGGATTTTTATACTTTAAAATTCATAGTACCGTGCCTGTTGGTGCTTTCAGTTCCCCGGCAGATATTTTTGTTTTCCCCTTCCCTATCCTGCAGCTCCTTTGAAGACGCTTACCCAGCTAGGAAGCATCTTCATTGCAGCGCTGTCAGGCATCTGAGATGATCAGAAGATGTCTAAATAAGAAGTTGCTTCTAAAACCTGCCTCCATTCGCTACCCAGTGAAGTGAATAACAAGCTGTTATTAAAAGCACATTTGCTGAGATCTGACAACTGCGCAACAGATACACGCCGCTTCTGCTGCGGAGCTGTTTAACCCAGCTAATCACTTCGCATCTCAAAAGGCAGTGTCAAAATACAAATGATACGTACCAGTATCTAATTACTTTCTGGTGTTGCTACAAACAAAATGGGGTTTTAAGGGATGCATTTTGCAGAGGCTTTTATCTGAGCATCCCCAGGAACTGCGAGCAGTGCCATTTCCAAGTAGTAGAACCGCCAAATTTCCGTGTTTTGTCAGAAATTCCAGGGTGCACAGCAAATAATGGGTTATTTATCTGATTTGTGCGTGTCGGTGTAAGGTCAGGGAGCCTGAAAATATAGATGTCGTTTGAAAAATGGAAAAAAAAAAAAGTGTGTTTTGTTGTTTTTTTCCCCAATATTTAGTGCTGCCTACCCTTCTAGAATAACAAAGACAAACCCCTCCACATTGCTGGCTGGTGGGAGCTGCACTTCCCTATTCAGACGGCAGTGCTGAAGCTGGTAGTTATAAATGCTCAGGAGCTAATAAACACTTCTCGGGATTTAGCACTGGAGAACCACGTGGTAAGGAATAGACAATTCATTATCATCATCGTATGCAACCCCTTCCTTAAAATGCCCTGACGTGACTACTCAGGCAATAAATCGGCTTTCTTTTGCCAACATGCTAAAGCCCATCTCCATACCATAAAAGCATTTTTTTTTCCATATTCTATCTCCACGTAAAGGCTCCATGTGCAAGCAGGCACATGTACATGCAAAAAGAAAACACAGATCTCGCATCTCTGATAAATAGTTCATTTTGTGAGCTAATACTCCTCAGAGCAAGTGGAGAAGTCTTGTCCTCACCCAGCCAGCATGGTCTTCATTTGCTCTACATTTTCCTGACCCTGTCACAGCTCTGCACCATTCCATCATATGGTCGAGGTATTAATTCACTATTTCCTGCATTATACAATCCCCACTTCCTTTCCAGTTTTCTCACTCTAATGATGCTATAATAAAAAACAGAGGTAATAATGAAATTGGAAAATAGTGTAATTTCTAGCTGGCAAAGGGAATTGCTGGAATAGAGTGGAGTGCGGCTCTGGAAGCTGCTTTACTACTAGCTTATTAGATGAGGGGATTGAACAGTGTTTGAATGAGTACTTGTGAGCTGCCTCAATGACCTGCCAGAGCAGCATGCTGGATCCCAAAACCAGCAGGCACAGAGCTGATGGCCAGGTAGAGCAAAGAATCAACAGGGCAGATGGAGTTATATTCAATTTTAACAGAGAAAATCCCTCAAATTGTTTTGTTTTTTTAATGAGGTTAAGATAAAAGTGTTGTGTGCTCCCAAATAAAGGACTTCAAGATGCAGGGCACTGCTGTATCAGGCACAGGTTTTCTTCAGGGGAGGCACTCTTGATTGCACTTGAATAAACAGGATCTGAATCAGGACATTAAAATGAAGTTTTAATGAGCAATTTGGAGATAACGTTTCAGCACACCCAGAGACACACCTTCCCCTTACGCTCTGCCCCTCAGCTGATTTTTAACACTTCATTCATGCGCCTACGACAATCCCTTGTACAGATGCCTTTTCCCAAAAGGAGTCCTCATGATGCAGTTACAGATACCTGTCAGCTGGCTGGCTTCAACTTCCAGCACTCCTAATACCAGGCAAAATGACATTTCAAAAGCTGCGTGCTCTTAGGCAATGCAGTAATATCCTTCAAACCTTATTTGTGGGCTGAGTTTGTCGTTGGAGGACTCCAGGCAATGTGAAATGCAAGGGGCTTGTTTGAGCTCTGGACAGAGGGTGTCTGAAAGCTGCACAGATTGTTGCTACACTGTTATGAGGATGTTACAGAGGGCAAAGAATTTGCTGCTTTAAAGAAAAACCAGACATTTCCCACACCCATGGGCTCTCCTGCAAGCCCTGAGAGCTCACATTGAGCATCCAGACTCATGTCGTGTCCCAAACAAGAAATCCGTGTTGGGAAGACAGAGGGAGAGAGCAAATGTCATCTGTCCCAGTGAAACAGGAGTCTGCAGCCAAGCCCTCGGTCAGCACTGGCCAGCCAAACCCCTACGATCAGGGCACATTTGGGGGCAATAAACAGCACCCAGCCGGCTGCAGGTCAGCCCCCAGCAGCTGGGTGTTGGCATCTGGAGGCTTTTAAAGTCCAGCAAGAGCCTACTTAATGGGAGCAGCATTTACACAGGTGACAGTAGGCTGCAGCTGGGCATGGAGGAGGGGACAGCTGGGCGGGTGATGGAGCAGAGGTGGGGACACCAGACCCCACTGTCCATCTCTCCATGCTCACAGCACTCTCCAGCAGCAGCAGGAGAGGACGTCCCCTGCAAGGGGAAGCAGATCCCAGGCTGCAGCAGGTACTGGGCAGAGCGAACAGAGACATGCATCGCTTGTTTTTCCTCCGAAGGGAATTTCGTGCTGTCACTTCTGCATTTTGATCCAATAGCTGTCACCTGAAACTGGCAGTTTCCAAGCCTGTAACAGCCCCGTTCAAGACCTGCCAAAATGCCTGATGGATACAGGATCTGAGTGACCCGACCTTCCGACTCACCTCAGCTTTTCCATGGTCTGTGTTCAGGTGTGGTGGTGGTTTCATTTGTTCAGGGCATGAGGGCAGAGATAGGTGGCTGTCAGCTGATGATATCAGGTCACATAATTTGCTTTTAATTTATATCTGTCCTCACAAAGAATGTCTGGTGGGGGAATGCAAAGAGATCTGAAAACAAAACAATGGCTGCAGGTGGGAGGGATGTACAGAATATGCAGTCCTCTCCCTGCAGTACAAATCGGCCTCTGCTAAATCCCTCGGCAGACATCAGCAGCTCCTGTGGGCTTCAGACCATCAGATAAGCTAGAAGAGGATGTAGGTAGCCTGAGTGGTTAGAGCCAAACTAGAACCGGTTTGGGAGCAGGTATCCGGAGACAGAGAAAGCCAGAGTTGTGATAAAGCACAAGGCTGGGCTGCAGGGATGCTCAGGGGACAAGGACAAAGTGACTGGGGGCAAGACCCAGGGAACAGCTACAGCAAATGGCACATCACAAAGGCAAGAGGAACTGGTGGAGGTGCCCGATTACCTCTGCCAGTGATGGGGAACAGCTAGTCCCAGTCCTGCCAGCCTGATCCAAAACTGGTTTGCCCGATAGTCTTCCCCAGACACAGATGAATAAACAGTCTCTCCTCAGGATGCTTGTTAACTGCAGCTTGCTGTGTTTCATCTACAGCTCCTTCTACTCTGCAAATGCAAGAGCGGCCTGTGTTAATTAATCCTGAGATGCTATGAGTTTCCTCTGCCTCTGCACAGTCACACTTGACCTCTGCATCCACAGAAAGGCTGCCCCCTTGTAATGTATTTATCTCCAGATTTCATCCCAGCCGTGTTCAGCCATCCTGTCTGTGCAGGACGGGCCCTCTGGAAGCAGCACGAGCTGTTTCCTTCCTCTGAACTTACCCCTGCACCCGCACCAGCAGCTCCCCTTCCTCCGCATGGGGGGAAGGGTTCAGTCCTGTGCCTTTGCATGTGCGGCCACCAGTTTGCACGGGCATACAACTAGTATCAAATTCAATCACAACAGTCAGTGATCCTGTGCCGCTGTCCTTCCAGCATCCCTGCCTACTCACCAGAGCACTGGCTGCAAACAAATATCTGCATCTCCTCCATTCTGACGTCCGGTTATTCCAGTACAGGAAGGGTCAGCTGGCTGTGTGCTTTCGCTATAGCTGCTTTTTTAACAACAGTGATTCAATCTCAGCTACAAAGTTTGTGTTCAGTTGTTGCTGTGCACAAAACCCACTTGCATCTCCTGCTTTGTCACGCAAGGCTTCCCTGGGCTTGAGATTCAGTTTACAACTGGCAAGAGCATTGTACTGTTTTGGGTGGCAGGAATGTACCAGATTCTCATTCACACATTGAATTAACTGGTCTGAATCCCAGTACAGACAGGGGAGCCAGCATGGGAAAAGCCCCAAGTAAAGCAAATGCTCATCCAGATTGATTTCATTGCAATGCCTCCGTTCATATCAAGGCTTAGCTGGGATCCGCATGCTTATTTCCAGTGCAATAATAACTAGAGTAAACCTCGCTATCTCAAAGAGTCAGGGTGAAATACTTAAAACCATCTGAGAGCACCAGTGCTCACTCCCAGCTCCATCCCCTGCAGCAGGAGGAGGACGGAGCCCTTTGCCTCGCTTGTCCCCACACAGTCTGGGGGCACAGCCAGGTCCTGCCAGCAAACTCCTGACCAGCAAGGAGAAAACCCATCACCAAGCCACGCAGTTCCTTCAATAAGAGATTTGACTCACCACCTTATCGCCAAGGGCACTAAGGACATAGAGCTGAAGGTGAGACCAGCAGACAATTCATGCTCCAGAAGGCGAAAGCTGCTTTGAAACGCTGTAAATGTGCAGAGCACAGAAGACCTTTCAGTCCTGAGGTCTTGCTTAAGTACCAAGATCTCAACCTGATAAAGAAACAGTGAGATCCAGAGCAAGACTGGTACCTGATGACTGCCCATCGGGCTCTGCATCCCTGTTCAGCAGGTGGAGGCATCACGTGGAGATGGGCTCTGCAAGAGGACGGGACACTTGGACGTAAAGAGCAAAACTGGGATGTAAGCAGGGATAGCTAGGAGATTGGACTGGATCACATCACCACGGTCCCTCCTGGTCTTGTGGGTGGTGAATATTAGATCCCAAGAGTGCATCTCCCGAAGCGAAGGACCCCCCACACCTTCAGGTTTGTTTCCAATATGAACAAGCCTCAGGAGAGATGGTGTGGGGGAAGCTGCTCCCTGTGTAAGGTGAGGCCAATACTCAGCATTGCCATTCAGTTATTCAAATCTGCTAACAGTGGGAAACCTTTACAAACCTCTCCCTGGGGTATCTCCACTAGTTACCTAGAAACCCAGAGTGAGTTTTATGAGCAGAAAATATGTTGGGAGGCATGTTTGCCTCATCTGCTTTAAAAAGGAGCTATTTTCCCCTTTTCCCCACCCAGCAATTTCATTAGCTGAGAACTATTTATGGGCTTTAACCCTCCCTCTCTTCTTTGCAGCCCACATTTCCAAGCCTCAAGAGCATCCTGGCCCCTTTCACTTCCAGGTTTATGGCTTCACTCAGAAGCAATCTCTACAAGCTCCTGTGGTATCTACAGGGCTTTCTGCGAATAAGAAGCCATTCAGAAGCCTAATACCTCTGCAGCTACCCAGAGCCCTCCAAGAAACCAACCTGAGGGATGGACTTTGCCTGGGGCTGAATGGCTGTGAGGGTAGGGGAGCCCTACCAAACCTGCAGGAATTAAACTCCAGACCATAATTGAGCCCAGTGAGTTTTTCAGCCGATTGTCCCCTCCTTTTGTCCGCAACCTTGCTGAGTTTCTTTGCAGCGTGTTTGCTGAATATCGCAGAGCAAACAGTCCAGGAGCCAGCGCATTGTCCCCGCACAACAAGCCGGGCTTTCACGTTTCATTCATCATTTATGGCTTGCAGGAGCCATTCCCCAAAGTTTGCACATCGCCTTAACAAAGCAGAGGGGGCTCGGTGGCACGCAGGAAGGCGAGGGCATTAGCCTTTCACCTTCGCAGGCCTTGGCTCAAATCCTGGCTCAGGTTACCAAAGAAAGCGAGTCTGATGGGCTCCGACCACCATCTGCAGGGCTGAGCGAGGGCTGCCTCCCCAAAAGAGGCAGGCAGCAAATGGGAGCATCGCATCACACCCAGCCCCAGCGCAGGGATGGAGACAGGGCTCGTACCTTCACAAACCACCCCCATCTCTTGGGAGCATCGCGCAGGCAAGCAGCGGTGGGAAGATGAAGGCAGGATGGGGAAGGATCGACTCGGGCTGACTGGTCTTTTCCAGGCTAACTCGACCAGCTTAAAACTGATCCTTTCTCTCTTTGCCATTTTGCCTCTCTCTGTGACACATGATGCAGCCGGAAGTAGAAGAAAAAAATAAAGTGATAATTTAACTACACTGCAAAATAGCTAGGATCATCACTTTGCTTCGGGGGGGCTCTGCTCTGTGTGGAGCTGTGCTGCTGAGGGATTTATTTCTTTAATTACACGAGGAGCAAGCAAAAAGAATTGATTCTGGAGAGAACCCAGGACCCAAAAAAATCATCTCAAGCACTTCATACTGTTCCTGGAGATAAGGCTGAGCTTGGCACTCAGAGGTGTATTTTTAGAGGAGAAGTTTTGACTATTCCTCCTTATATTTAACCGTAACCACCAGCTGTGAGTTTCTGCAGCAGCCTTCCAGGAAGAGTATTGGGGACAAAAAACACAGCTTTAACGACGAAGGCATAGCAGTTTATGAAAGTTTAGGGTGTGCCTGCCAACAGGGGAGCAGAGTTTTTAAATTCACCTAAGATGTGGCCTATTTAGGGATCTGAAGTACGCTTAAATTGCTCGTGTTTACAAACCAGTAACGTTCTGCTTCAGCTCAGGCAGAAATGAAGCTGAGATTCCCAGGAGCTCTCAAAGAGGACATCACTGAGGGCAAGCAGACCTTCCAGCACTTCTGCAAGAAAAGTGGGGTGCCCAGGCATGGTGCACGACGAGGGCAAGCATTCAGAGGCAAGCAGCCTTACCGGTGAGGGATGGGGTTGGGCCACCAGCTGGGTTTGTCTTCTCACCCATTCTCAAGGCCAGACTCAACCACCAGGCACAAAATCAGCTCCCACAGTTGTGTGTTAGGAGGAGGCAGCCTCAGGTGGATCAAGAACCTGTACACCAGAGGCTTGCTCCCCCTCCAGCACATAGCTCCAGGCCCTCAGCAGCTCCCCTTGCTCAGCCCGCTGTGGGCACCACCCAACAAACATTGGATACAGACAACCCAGAGCCAAATAGCATGAACAGGACACCTCTGGTTTGGGGGAATCCAGGTTTTTAAGCCCGCTTACCTTGGCCATGAAGGCACCCCACTGGGGCTGAGCACAGGACCATGCTTTCCCCACCCATCTCAGCTCACTGCTGCTTTTTTCCAGGAGGCAGAGACCACCACAGCTGCCGGGCAGCCCCGGTCCGCTGGTGCTATTTTCCCTTTAGGTATTTCTTTTTCCCTTTGTGGGGTTAAAAAACAAACAGAAGGCCCTTTGCACCTGGTGAGGAACGGCTGTTTGTTTAGACAGCCAAATGAAGTCATCGCTGAGAAACGATGCCCTCACACCCCCTTTAATGCTCGCTTGCCAGAGACCATAATGGAGTGAAGTGACCCATTGCCACCCACAGCTGTCCGATACACCCCGCAACGCTGCTGCTGCTGCTTCCATCCCCTCCAACCAGACAAAAGCCACATTGTCCTTATCGCTGTCATTTCATGAAAAAAAAAATAATCTCCCTAGGATGAAAGGGAGGTGGAAATTGCTGCCCAATTTCCCTTGCCGTTTGCCCTGAGAGCCTTCTGGTGCAGCACCAGGACCACGGCCCCAGCACCACACCGACCCTCAGCCCGAGCAAAGTTGCCCTAAAGGAGCTCTGTGCTGTAACACTGCTCTGCTCCTCGAGACGAATGGAAAACGAAGCATTTTTAATTTGCATTTTAAAACAAAGGCTTCTAATATCCAGACCATTAACTTGGCTACGAGGCTCTCACAGCAAAACTTGTTACACACTGTGTGTTCTGGTGTCATTAAGGTATATTAAATGCTATTAATTGCGATGCCTCGCTATTATGCTATTTGGAGACTCGCCACAAGCCCACTTCCACCTAAACCTGTATTATGCTGTGAACCTCGGAGGCATTTTAAACATCTCGTACAAAATTCATGAAGGTGAAAAGGAGCCTGCCTTTATTTCCACCAACTTGAGTGGCCAGGGAGCCTGCCCAAAATCCAGCCCAGTCCAGGGTTGATCCCCAGCACCAACAACATCTCAATCCAACCAGCCAAGCCCCCATTCAAGCCCAGACAATTACCATGCTTTATATACACCTTCCTTCTAATGAATATAGGCTTACAGACACCTCATGCATTATTCACCAAGGTGTGCTTATTATGATTGCAATGATTTAAGGCAGTTTGTTACAGGCACAGCTCTGAGTGATTGCGATCGATGGAAGAAACAAGAAGAAGCCAATCTGCATGGAACAACAGTCCTGGTCCTCAGGGGCTGTGCTTCCCTGCTTAACCCTTCCCAAGCAGGCAGCAAGAAAGGAGAGCACTCCTCTGACTGATGCACATGGCTGGTGATCCTCTCTCTTGTCCTCCCTGCTGCAGTCTAGAGTGAAGATGCTTGTGAATGGGTGATGCAGCTCCTCCAGCTGCTTTTTGGGGGGCAGGATCCCTCCTGCTGGCACAACATCCTACTGGTATTTAATACATACATCGGATGTGTCTATAGTCTGCTCGCTAGCATGCGCTGTGCCTCCACCTCCAGATATTCAAAAGCCTCCATCTCTTCTTCAGGAATGAGTTTAGAAACAGAGCAGCTTCTGCTGCTTGCTGTGGGGATGAGCAAGGTAGCAGAGACAAAGCAGTTCGTGCAGACAAGTTGCTGGACACTGATTGCTGCTGCCAAAAGGCATGGGGAACTTACTCCACAGAAACTAGGAGGAGGAAGGGGGAAGGATGTGGAGCAGCCTTGCTCCCTCCCAGGCTTAAGGATGCAGTGACCCCAACTCTTTGCACCTGCTACCTCTTCACATACCTAACTCATAAGAAAAATTGCAGCTCAGCATTTGCTCCAGAGCTGCACCAGATCTCTGAACTGGCCAGGATGACAAGCTGACATCACTGTGATGTCCCCCCAAAACAGCGTGAAGTCCCAAATGCCAGAAACTTCACACCCGTACCCTGAGGAGCCGACAGCTCTACCCCCCTCCCCTCCTCTGGATGGCACAGCTCAAGGAGGGTGACTTAAGGGCAGCCAGAGAACACTGCTCTGGATTTATCCCACAACTCCTCACACGAGGCATGTCCACAGATGTCTTTCCCCACCAAGGACACAACCGACCGCAGGCTGGTGCTTAGCTTTTGCACGGGAGCTTCGGACGGGACCCGGCGCACAGGAAACATATTCATTACTTCAAAGGGGAAGCAAACAGGATGTCTGGACAAAGCACCAAATAAAAGGCTAATGACACAAATGGATATTTAATACAATGACTTCCTCTGATTATCCTATAAGGAAACACTTCAAATGCTGCCCATTTTGTACATCCTGCATCGCTGCAATACGCTCCAGAGTCTTGGGGGGGAATTTTCCACACCGTGCCCTGGGGCGAGGTGGGGCTGTGTGCTCTTACCTGCCTGATGCAGACAGGAGGGCAAGGAACGCAGAGCCTGCGCAAACTGCTTCCAGACCTGGGATGCTCGGCCACGAAGCAGGGCCCTTCCTCCTCCTCATCATCATTTTTCCCCCCCCTTACTCTGTCCCCATCACAGCCAGTGGAGCAGCAGGAGCTGGGGATGGAGCAGCACGGGGATGCCACCACTGGGGTGAAAACCCAACACTCAGCCTCTCCAGGACCATCCTGCTGAGCCATCCCCAGGGTGGTTCTGTGCTGGGGGCACTGCCCAGAGGTTAGCTGAAATCCCAGCTTAGTTTAAGCCAAGACAGGATTTCATTAGCACAGCGCTTGTTCCGCATGCTGCTGTTGATCTCTCTGGAGAAAAAGCCAACTGAAGCCTTTCGCTTCATGACAAGAGGGGAGGGGAAAAAAAGAGACGAGAAAAAAATAGTTTGGTTTAAAAAAAATTGTTTCCAGAGTCACCGTGACCTGATGATTGCTTTGGGTTAAATTAATCCAACCCAGCATAATTGGCCAAGAGGCCAGCGAGAGCAATACGTAGGAGAACTGAGATTAGGTTCTTTGTTGCTGGAGAGAGAAGCCTGAAAACTCTTAGAAAATGACTTCTCATTTCTCCTTGACTTTTTGATGCTAAAAAAAATATATAATCAAGTGACAATTGAGATCTATACAGTTACTGAATAGCAAAATTACAATCCCATTAGGAACACAAAGCTGAATGATTGAGAAAAGTCCTTTCTAGTTTAAACTCGTAGGTTTTGCTAACAGATATTTCACTCCAGTGCCTAGCCAGCACTTTGTTTAAAGGAGGTCTTTGTTAATATTTTGATTAAGTTCATAAACATTATTAGGCAAACCTACCTCTTCCCAGCCAAGGAAGACCTCCTAGCAAAAATCAGAGAGAAAGTTTGACAGTCCCAGAAATTCTCAGATAAAGAAATAAGCAGAAGAAAAACAATGGAAATTCCCTCAACCTAAACAGTCTTTAACTATTTCAATGAAATTAAATACATAAATAAAATAAAGATGGATTAAACAACAAATTCCATTACAGGCTGTTTTCAAGACACTGTCCTTCCATTAAAGGAAAGCTATAGTCTGGGGAGGAAGAGAAATATTTCCTAATGCCTTTTGAAGTCTGACTTTCTTCCAGCAATTTATACACTGCTTGTCAGGATGATTCCACCAGGAAAAAAAAAAATACTCCTATTCTTCATTTCTTAGCAGCATCCCTGGAATGAGGCTTCTTTTCCTGATGCAATAAAGATAGCTTTGACCAGTCCAGCCATCCCTGCTAGTCATTAAACTCTGGTATCTTTGAACACGGTGTGAATTATTGTTATTTCTGTATCTGTGATGCAATAGCAGCTTTCTACCCATCTCGAGTTGTGCCTGAGCTCGAGGGAAAGGGGCTCATTCAATCCCATCTATGCTGTACAGCTGCTTTAGGAAAGAAGCCAGTTAATGTTCATTTCCAGGCCAAGAAAAATAATTTTTAGGGATGAGATAAGACAGAATCTGATCCTGTGTTTACAGCTCCCATCGCAACCGAGGCCAAGCTCACAGACCTGTGGGAAAGCCTCGCTGTCTCCCAGAGCATAGGTGTCACCATGAAGACAGCTTGCCCCAAAGGGCTAATGCTGCTCCCCTCCGACCACCTTCCCTGGGGCAACGCAGGGGATTAGCTGGTCTCATTATTCAATAGCTCAGAGCTCCCCATGGATTCCCCCATACTGCTGACACTCAAAAATTACAATTAGTTGCAACCCGTGTTCACAGTGGGATGAGACCCCTGGCAGCATCCTTAGCAGGCAGAGGGGCAGCCTGGGGACCCATTACCTGCTCAGGAGCACCGATGGAGAAACCACAGATGCAAAATCAAAGACCACCTTCACTGAGATGCAAGGTCACCTCCTCTCACAAGAGCCCCAGCCTCTACCAGCTCCTCCAGCCGAATAAATAAGCTCTGCTCCCTTCGCTAACAATTCGGCAGGCTGATGCTCATCAGCCTCGTCAGCATCCACCTCCAGCTGCAAGCAGATCACCCAGCAGAGGAGGTTAAGTGTCACTGGAGCTCGGCAGCAAGATTGGACCTGCCCTTCTCCAGCTGCATCCGTTGTGCTCTTGGGGCCGGGCCAGGCTCAAGACAGAGGATCTGATGGGGTGGAAAAGGAAATTCTGTGCATTCCTCGTCCATAGCCTACATGCCAAGTGAAATGCAGCGATGAGCAGCCAGACCAGAGTGCTTGTCTGAGCCTTCGTTCAAGCTGTATGAATTGCAACGGGTGTGAAGCAAAGCTGCCAAGCTGGGTCCAGAGAAGCCAGGCCGCCCAGGGCTGTGAAATCCTTGCCCTCCAGTGCTAGTGTAACAGGTGAAACGTTAGGGAGATTGTAAATCCTGGGGTACGCCCTCCCAGGACTGAGTTCTGGCTTAGGAAAAGCACCTGCCCTGAAATGTTCTGAACATGTGAATTTAATTTTCTTTGACCTTTTCATCTCTCCTTAGCCAGGCACAAAAATATCCTCCTCAGAGAAAAATTCCTGCCTGGAAATGATGGCCCTTTTTTTCCCAAGGCCTTTAAAAAAAAAAAAAAAAAGTTGCTTGTCTTCCAGAAGTCTGCTGCAAGCAAGCAATGCACCAGCTGCCTATTCAAAAAAGAACAAGTTCTTTTTTTTCTATCAGTGCTCCTCCATGCTCATACTAGCTATATGTCTAAAAACATGAGTGTAATGAAATTTAAACACAAGAAAATCCAATATGATTTGATGATCAACACTGGAAAAAAATCAGCTTTATGTCCCCTGCTCCCTCCTGGTGGTGCATTATTAACTGTGCGAATAGCGGTGTCCCACAAGCAGAGATGAGGCTGCAAATCACCGTGTCCTAACAAATACTGGTGTGCATGGCTTCCCTGCATAGACGCATCTACTTCCAGGGTTTTGGTTTGGTCTTTATTTTTATTTTGTGAGGGACGGGGATGCTCATCCCTCACAAAACGTTACCTGTGCCTTCCCGCCCGAACCCAGCAGTTGAGGCACCGAGGCCCTGGGGCACCACATCCATCGTCACCCTCCTTCCACCCAGGGTCGGTGACTTGCACAGGGCATCAGCTCTGCTCCAGGACAGGCTGGAAAGAGCTCACAGTCAGGGCTGTGCTCAGAGGCTTCTGGCACTTTCACCTCTGATTCCGCGACAGCACTGGGATCGGAGGCCTGGCGTTTGAAAACTTCCCAGCTGAGCTAAAATCCCTCGGGAACATAATATGGCTGGGAGATGGTGCCAGCAGCGAATGTGAAACGAGCTGCTCAGAGGAGTCTTTCAGGAATTTGGTTGAGTTTTATTGGCATCACCCACACCGTGTTTTCTTCACCACAAAAACAATGTTTCTGCCACCGCTACCACTAATTTCACTCCACGGCTTGTAAGACAGCTCCTGTCTTTGGAAATCTGTTTCCTGAAAGGGTTCAAAACCCTCCTGTTTGCACCCTTCAATGCGGGACCGGCCTCAAGCCACGGGGCAGGTGAGGGACCCAGGTGACTTTGTGGTCACCTCTGGGTGATGCTGAAGTGTCCCATCCGTGCAGAGGAAGGGGCGACCCTACTAGCCCTGCTGCAAGCCAGGAGGGGAGGAGGATGAATTTGAGGGTGGAAAACGCAAAGTCAGCAATATGTGAGGCACCATTACTGGACTTCTTCAGAGGTCGGTGAACTCTAAGTACCAAAACACCAGAGCATAAATTATCCCCGAGCAGCGGACCTAAGAACACTTCTGTGCCCTCAAGAGGAACAGTTTCAGGCCGAGATGTCTCTGAGCTCCAGCCAGTCGGGCTGGGGGCACCATTCCTCTTAGAGAAATGGGTCACAGGGTGCTGATAAATCCCAAGGAGCAGGAGATAGTTGGTAGAGACGTCATACAGGGACATTTGTCTACTGAAGGGCTTAGTTAACAACTGCATCTGGTGACAGTGACCATGTGCTTCATGTATTTGTGCAGCATAAATGGCTTTTGGTGTTTAAACTCGCCTGCCCCAACACTTTTTTTCAGCTGGATACGACTCTCTCAGCATCCTTCCCAAACCATCCCTCAGTTCAGCCTGCTACACACTGAAGTTGGCGTCCATTAGTGCTGTTTTCTGCTGAAACTCAAGGTCACATTCTCCGGGCCTAAACAGACAATGTAATACCCCGCGATAAACATCACCAACAATTTTTGTTTCTTGGGTAGAGCGGAAAATTCCCCGGAGAAGTTTCCAGCCCACGGGAACAGGAGGCACTGTTCTCGCCGGGTTGGTGCAGGGGCTGGTCTTCTGTTAGGGGACAAGCGGCCCCCAGACCCACAGCTTCTCTTCCACATTTCTTCCCAGAAAACATCTGTGGTCAGGAAGAGACTTGCAGCACATGTGCTGAGGGTAAACAACCGCACTTCTTTTAAAGCAGTTTGCAAATGGGACTACAATAGCATGGACTGAACTCAATGTCCTAAAGGAGTTATTCCAGCCCCGTGTCCCCTGCTCCTGTTCCTTTGACCTTGCCTTTCTAACGTTAACACATACCACGCATTTTTCAAAAAGCAACCAGCAGAATGGGACGTTTCGCCGCATTTGATCCTCCCTGGGAGAGAGGAGAACAGAAACTCCTAATGCACGCTAATCCCATCACCAGAGCGCTGCTGAAAGATGGTTGATATTTGGGATCAGAGCACCTGCAAGGGGAAGGGAAACCTATGGACCCGTCCAGGCTCCCACATCCCACCCCAGCAGTGGCTGCCTGTCAGCAGGTAGTGAAGACACTCTGGAATATAATTTGTCCACCATAAATAAGCCCATAGCAAGGCTTATTCGTGGCCACAAAGGAAGCAGCATCCAAGGGAACTTCATTAGCCTCTTGTTAAGGGAGAAGAAACCCTCTAAAAAAGGAACGGATCATTTCTTTAGCCCAAATAGGTGATGTCTAGATGTGGGGTGACACCTTTAATGGGAGGAAGAGAGAGTCAGGCAGCAATTTCCATCCTGGGGCTGGGGCAGGTGGCAGCAGCCGCCGCGGGGCTGTGTGCAGACTTGTCCTCATTTTTGTCCTTTGACCCGCTCCCCGCAGCTGCCCGGCCTCATTTACCGGCATTTGTCAGCCCATCTCCTGTTTCCATTAACCCTCGGAGGAGGCGAGGGGGAGATCAGGGTGGGTTTGTTGCGTGGGGCAGTGAGGTCCTCTGCCAGGACGTATTGGTGGGGGCAGCACGATGAAAGCTTCCTGGCATGGCCTTGATGCTCTGCCTGCTGCTTAGTCTCTGTAGCTCTTACTAGCCGGGGTGGCACTGAAAAATAAATGCCCTGGAGCTCTGCAGAGGACCCAAAGCAAAGCAAAACGGAGGGAGAAGTGTTTGTCTGGGTGCAGAGATGACAGCCCCGGGGCTGCATTGCTGAGCAAAGCCCCTCGGCATGGGAAGCGAGGTCAATACGAGATCAGGGTAGCTCCCTGCAGGTGGGGGCAAGCAGCCACGGTGCCCATAGGGTGCTCCCCAAAACCCTTTATCCCCCCCTTCCCTCTCCAGCCGCTGTCCCTGGGCACTAGCCCCGCTCTGCCCCCGGGCCGTGTTTGTTCGGCGCAGACAGACATTTTCAGAATTCCTCCAACCAAGTCGAACTTTCAGAAAAAAAAATAAAACAAAACCCAAGGGAGCTGCCCCCGCTGGAGACCTCGCTGCCCATGGACAACCACACCCCAGAGCTTAAATCCAAGAGTTCAGCACGAAACCAGAGGGAAAACGTCCTCCTGCTGTCAGTCACTCCAACTAATCTGTGCCACTGCTGGCCAAAGAGGGCAGATAAATGATACCTGCTGCAGGCAGGGGCACTTGCACTCTGCCCCTTCTGGCTCCCCCTGACAACCCTACAGTCACTGCAGCCGTGGCTGGGACCTGGGCTGTAGCATGGGGTTGTCTGTGCTGGGACAGTCCCAAAGAAGCCCAGCTAGGTGCAGGCCAGTAAAGCATCGTGAATGTCCAAATAAATCCTGCTCTGGGGAGCAGAAGTCTAAGGAAAGCCCCCCCAAGTCTTCTTGTTTTCAGTCCCTAATGGGAAATGATCTCTATTTACCTGCGAGATAATCAGGTTTTAGATACGGGGCGTATATATTATTGAGCTTGAGTTTTATCTTCTTTTCTCGTTTCTCCTTATGGAATTTACCACTGGCAACAAAGCAGAAACTTCCTCTTTGCAATACAGCTAGCTGCTAGGCATCAGCCCCTGGCTTGGAGAAATCCCTTATTTATAAGATAAATGCTGACATTGAACCTATTGTCAGGTTGCTGCACGGCTGTTCAGGATGGATAGATGGACAGACCGTACCTCCCTGCACGTTTCAGTGCAGCTGCAGTCAGCCAGCCAGGTGTATTTGTCATTAAAGGCACCTGAATGATAGCGAAGGGCACAGATTTATCATTATTCCTGCAAGCACGGGTTCATTCCCCACCCTGCGCCTGGGAATTACTGAATGCCGCAAAGGACAAATTGAGGATTAAAATCGGCCCTGCTTTGCTGCTAGCCCTGGGGACAGAGCTGTCCCCTTCTTTTTGTCTCTGATCTGGACTTGGGCAGGTGGCAAGCCCCTTGCTGGACCGGCGCACAGCCTCCCCTGCCTCCCCGCCAGCATCGAGCTGCTGATGAATATCCATCTAATTAGAACCACGGCTTCTCCAGGTCAGCCCTCCAACTGGAGAAATTAGCTGATTTATTCCAATAAAGATGCTAATACGGGAGGCTTTGTGAAGGGCGAGAAACTCCCATTGTCATTCAGAAGCAATTTGTAGCGGATTTGAAGCCTTTGAAAAGGTGACGTGCCGGTGGCTGGGTTTGTATAATTCCCATCCCGAAACTCACAGCTGAGCGTTCTCCCCCCTCCATCTGGCTCAGTGCTGCCCCGTCTGTATTCCCCCAGCGAGGAGGTGCCAATTTGCTGGAGCTCCTCCGTGCGCCTCCTTTGGTTTTGGGAGCTCCCATCTCTCTTTGGTCGGTCTTCTGAACCAAAGGCTCCGCGTGCTGATGTCGCGCACGACGCACGCAGTGGGGCTGAGTTACTCGGAGAGGGTTCGGTTCTCCAAACCCGCCTGGCAGCTGATGCTTTTTGGACCTTTTGGCCAGGCTTGCCTCTAATGCACCAGCCTCTGCAGGAAACCTAATCAACGTGACTGCAACGAAACCCTTCTGCGAACCGCAGCCTAAATTCACATAAAACCCAAATGCCTCCCCAGGCTGCTCTTTGCAGATTGCTGGAGGAAACACAACGCTATCACAAAGTTTCTCTAATCTAGCAGCTGCTTGGAGACGGAGGCAGAGCTCCGCACCACGCTGGGGGACCACTTTTCTGAAGGGGGCATCCCCTGGCCCCCGACCTTGTGCCTTCTGCTCTTCCATCGTGAGATGTGACGTCGAGGAATGACAGCAGAAGGAACGACAGCCCGGGCTGCTCCCCAGAAGCCCAGAAGCACTCAACTCCCGTCCTGTCTCCATGCATCTACAGCTTTATGCACAGCCTGGCACTGAATTTAACAGATCCTGCAGATCACATCGTGGCTCAACCGTAAACGCTGCTCTGAGGCCCCCACTCAGCCAGATACTTCTACACATCCCTAAATCTGAACACAGGTTGAACCCGAGGAACAACGCCCCTGCCTGCTGCAAATACCCGGAGGCCAGATGGCAAAGATGGCCCTCGTAAGAGCTTGTGGAGGACGATTCCTTGTTGCGGATGTAGCTGGGCTCGTTCCTATCGATGCGAAGACCACCAGCCCCTTGCACAGCACCACCTCCAGCAGCAGGCAGTCCCTGTGTGATGGCCGGACCCTCGCCTCCCGTTGGCACCGGCGCTTTCCTCGCCAGGGATGCTGGCGGAGGAGCCTCGTGCCCACGGCAGTGAGCTCCTGGCGTGGCAAATTATAAATTCGGCGTTGGACCACGGCCTAAATATTTTCTCTGGGAACACCTGGCAACAGAAATGACTTCTGGCGTTTCTCAGTTGCCGTGCTGTGCATTTACTGCTGGGGCTGCAGTTGCACCGCTATCGTTTCCTTCACGCTTAAAGCAAACATCAGATTAAAATAAGAGAGGAGTCTTAATAAACGGCTTCATAGAAAAAAAAAAAAAAAAAAAAAGGAGTTTTGGTCCCCAGCCAGGGCAGCTGATGCATCTGTGAGGTTTTGCTTGGCCGTGCAGCCTGTCCTGCCGCGGGTCTCCCATGTGAGTGGCGCAGACGAGCGGCGTCCGGAGAGGGAGCGCGGCGCTGAAATGAGCCCGGCTGAACCCTAAGCCCCCGAGCAGGGATTACAGAACCTGTGAGTGGTCGCGGAGCGCTGCAGAACTGTAACTGTACGCTTCCTCTCTTATCTCACTTGTAATGTTGATCTGAATTTTAATGAAAATGGGGGGGGGGGGGATGTTCCTCAGACATTTTGGCCAGCTCCAAAGCAATGCTTTGCATTATCTACCCAGAAAGAATAGCTCTGTTAGCACAATAGCTTTTTTTTTTTTTTTTTTTTTTTAACCTCTTGAAAAACCAGAGTGAAGATGCTGTTGTATTTTCTCATTTGCAGTTGGCTTCGTTTCTTTCTTGGGGCTCAGAACTGGGGAGTTTTCCCTTTTCCCTGGCCCTTGGCTGGGACGGGGCCATGGTGCCTTCCTCCCACGTGCAGCAGGTGAAGGAGCTGGGAGAAACCAACATCACCACAACGTGACCACCAAACCTGCACCGCTTCGCTGCTGGGCTCCAGCCTGGACATGTCCGTGGCCTCCCTGCAGTGAAGAAACCCCGCAGAGAGCTCGAAGCACCCCACAAAACGCAGGCTCCACCGCCTGCCCGGCGTCAGGTCTCACCTCCTTGCGTGGGGAATACAGCGTAGATGCTGGCAGCTTCGTGGCGCTTGGGGAATGAAAGCATTTCGTTGTTCCCCAGCCCTTTCTCTCCTTGGTGGTGAGACCCTCTCCTCCATGCTCTTGGGGACCCCATTTTGGTGTCCACGATGCACCAAAGGGGCTGGAAGGAAGGATGTCCTCCCCCCGACAGACAGACGGTCCCCACGGAGAGGTTCTCGGTGCCACCATCAGCCCTACAGCACCACTCGGTCACCTTCTTCCTGGCCTTTGTCCCAAATGGTGCCATTGTTCCAAAACAAAACGGGCACGGGGATGTTTCCACCCCAAGGAAACCCATCAGCACCGGTCACTTCTCTCCCCTTCCCCTCCCTCCCTTCCAGGGCCCCCGAAGCTTTCCTCTGTGCCTCTTCTAGGATGCAAAGAGGCGGCCATTGATTGTATCAATAATTCAGAGCCCCATCTTGCGGACGGGCATTCACGGCCCGTGAGGTGGCAACCTTTCACCTCCAGACTGGGATCAGCCAGGTCCTGCTAAGGTCGGGGAAGAGAGCTGCAGCACGGAAAACGCCTTCAAAATAACAGCTTGAGGTGGCTCCTGCAGAAATGGGGAAGAAAAGGAGCAATCTGTGTGTCCCACAGTCTCCAGCGTCCCTGCAGCTCACATCCCGTGATGCCCACGAACCCTTGAAGATGACTCCTGTTGGTGTCACTGAGCTGTGAGCTGTCACACGCCCCAACCCACCAATGTTCCCCAGGTGGCCTGCGCCCTCCTGCTCCTGGGGCCAGCCACCTGCCTGCTGACAGCGGCTCTTGCCCCAGCATCCTGCTTCTCCCCCGGCCAAGCTCCTCCTTTAACGGCTGCCCCGGTCGTGCCGGTGCAATTGGCTCTGGAAGGACAAAGTTTACTGGCGCTGCTCGTTTGGTTTGGTTCCTGGCCAAGCAGGTCCTCGCGCAGGGAGAAGGGCAAACTCGCGTTCGGTACGTCTGTGTGAAACTGGCCACCGGCACTAAATCGGGGACAAGCAAAGAAAAAGGAGGCCCGAATATCCCGGCTTTAATTTCCACCTGGCTTTTTTCTTCACTCGCCAGGAGCAAATTTACACCAGCGCTGTCGCAGCCTATCAATACCGACAGTCCCTTCCCACCGAGTCCTTCTCTTCTCCTACGATGCGCAGCCCCTGGGGTCCCACGGTCCTGTGACCTGCCCGGGGCGAAGCTCTCCCGGCCGGAGCCTTTCCCCCTGCACCTCGCTCAGCACCGCGCCGGCCGCTCGTGGCGCAGAAGGCAAGGTCGAAGGCACGCACCTTGCACTTGGAACTGAAGGTGCCAGCTCCTGCTGCGATGCCAGAGATTAACGGCACGCTGATAAGGGCTGGGGGAAGTGCCCGGCGGGGACTTCTGAGAGCCCTCACGAGCGAGGCTGTGCTTGGCTGGGAGCCTCTCGCGGTTCCCAGCCCGAACCCAGCTCAGCACCAGTTCCCTGCTGCTGGGATGCTCTGCCCCTGTCACCAAGGCTCTTCTAACGCCCTGGGCATTTGCATTTCTTGGTCTTGGGCTTTGTCTTCTCAGCAAAGCACTGCTGCAGGACAGCCAAGACACGGATGCGTGGCAGCAAACCCTGCGCCGTGGTAGTACCGTGCCCGGGGACTGCACCAGCAGCATTTCGTGGTGCGGGGCTCCAGCCCGACCCGCTGCGTGCACCCACAGGAGGGCACAGGCTCACCGTCACTTGTCCCCCATCGTCTTGGTGGCCACGCTCACTTGGGGTCCCCTGAAGAAGCTGTTTGCCTTCCCCGAGGCGGGGTCTGTGCCTGATTCCCCTCCTGTGCCATGCCCCAGGCCTGGCAGGAGCAGCTCTGCTGTGCTGCAGCACCCACACGCCACGGGATCCGGCTCCGCACATCAGTGTTGTGGAAGGAAACAGCTCTTTCTGTGGCTGGTAACTCAGGTGCCATGCATCGGACTTCCCCCCAGCCTTTTCTCTGTTCTCGCTTTAACCATTCATCCTCGCAGGCGCTGCTCCTTTGTCAGGACTATGCACCCATCGTACCCACATGGAGGAAAAAGACCTCTTGGACGGCGGGGTTACCACGGCACGGCTGGTTAGGTTCGTTGTGATTAAATCCCATCCATTTTCTAATTTGCACCTAATACACACCCAGCTCCCTCCTCAAGCCTGAGCTGTACGGGCACATTTTGCCTTCGCTGCTGACTTAATCAAGCAGCGGAGAGCTGCTGTGTGCTCTGCAATTGTTGTCTCTTGCGCTGGGGAAAAAAAAAAAATAGAGAAAAGGGAGAAAGAAACACTTTGCAAAGGGCTGCTATTATCCACGCACGACGGCGACAGCATATTTAGCACGTTTGTGGCTCTGGGGCTGCAGTAATTAATTGCACGTCTGACACTCCGGCTGGCACAGCCTTGCACCCGGAGCTTTCCCAGAAATGAAGGCACCCTGGCACCCGTGCGGGCCAAACCCAGCCCCCCCCAGACCTCTGTCTGAGCAGGGTGCCCCCCCCCAGGCTCACCCCGATGGGTTGTGGGGGGCTGCAGGGGCTGGCTGGGTGCTGGGGCTGGCTGCGATGGGGGCTACATGGGGGGGCTGTCAGGGCAGCGCGGGGGTCTCCAGCCCTTCCCCAGTGCCTGAAAGATCCCTGCAGAGCATCCTCTGCCCTGCCCAGACCCCAGCCCTCCCCTCAACCCCCCATTAACAGAAAGATGCCCTCAGTCACCATCGAGGGGTATCCCCCCCCAGCCCCCCCACATCCCCCCTTCCCCTGCACAGCCCCCGCTGCAGGTGGAGCATCCCCCCCTCTCCAAGGCAGGGGGAACCATACAACCCCCCCGTTCCTCCCCCAGCCCCTCTGCCTGCCCAGGGGGTGCTGGGGGGGGGGGATTCAGCGGGGACCCCCCCCATCTCCCCCTCCTCTCCACCCTGGGGGGGGGGGGGCAGCTCCTGCCCTCCCTCCCCGGCTGCCTGCTGCCGAGATGCTGCTCCTAGTGCAGGGGGAAGGAGGGAGGAGGGAAGAAGGGAGGGAGGGAGGGAAAGAAGGAGGGAGGGAGGAGACCTCCCTATCTGGCTCTATCTCCTCCGCTGCCTCTCACATGCTCCGGGAGGGCGATGCGGCTCCCCGCGTCCCGCTGAGCGAGGCCCCGCTGCACCCCACCGGGGCTGCGCTGCCCAGGGCAGGGGGGGCCGCCCCCCCCCCCCCTCCCCTTCCCCTGCCACCTCTGCTCTTTGGGCTTTTTTTTTTTTAATTTTATTTATTTATTTTTATCGTATTTTATCCCCTCCCCCCCGTCTTCCTGGAGAAATAATAATAATAATAATTAATAATAAGAATAAGCCACCGCTCCCTGCGCCAACCCCGCGGCGGGCTGGAGAGGCTGATGCGGCCGCTAAGGTAAGGGGGGGGGGGGGGGTGTCTTTGGGGGGCTGTGCGGGGCCCCCCCCAGCCGCATGCTGCCCCCGGCTCCCTGCATGGCCCTGGCTCCCGCGGTGGGACCCGGCGAGGCCACCGGCCTCCAGCTGCCTCCTCCTGCTCCCTCCGGTTTTATCCCCAAACCTGGCTCTTCTCCTTCTTGCTCCGAGCGTGCGGCTCTGCATTTATCCGCCCCGCTGATGGTTGCCACCCAAACTGCTCCCTCCTGGGCTAAGCCCGGCGAGTAACCCCTTGCCGACCGCCGCTGCTAATTGGAAATATTTCCCCTTCCCGCAAAACTCCCCCCCAGATATTTCCCCCTTCCCGTTATAACGGGGCCGATCGGCCGGCGGCAGGACGGGAGCGCTCCGTTTGCGGAGCTCTCCCCAAAGCCCTGGGGTCTCAAAGCTTCAGGGTGCGGGTTGGGAGGGGGTGACAGCTGGCCAGATGCGGCCGCATCCGTGCGCAGGGGCAGCTGGAGCCCGGCCGGCCTTGCTCCTGCTGACCCGGCCCCGTAAAAAGCCCCAAACCCCAGCTGGGAGCGGCGTAAAGCGGCAGGATGTAGCCCCGAGGCAGGACACTCCGGAGGCACCAGCCCGAGCGGCCCCTGTCGAGGCTTGCTTCCAGCCCGGGACCTGCACGCTGCTCTTCCTAACCATTACGTACGTCTCAGGCGAGCGGGCTGCGTTTGCAAGACAGGTGCTTTTTGTTGTGGTGGTGGTTGTGAGGCAGGAGATGAAAGTTTGGTGTTGTTTTGATGTGATCCTTGATTGCTGCCTGTTGGAGTAATTGCATCGCAATTGCTCAGAGGTAGAATCAATTTCCCCAAATTGAGATTTTAATGGGAGCTCGCGAGCTGCTGTTATGTCATGTGGTTTAAGGCGGCGTTGGGTTGCATTTATTTTATAAACTGGATACTTTTGCAGGCGGCGCAGGGCTAACAGCACCACCCAGTGGGGCCCCAGCCCCAGCCGCCCCCAGCTGCTCCCCCGCCACGAAAGCTACCGCCCAGCCCAGCTTCATTTCTTCAAATACCTACGGAAGAGATGGATTCATTTTTTTTTTGCCTTTTCCCCACAAGGAGCGTGTCTTTAACAGATATTCAGGGAAATATTAAAAATCAGGCGGTGCCACTGTCACTTCGCATCTCATAGCCAAGAGGCATCCCACGGGGGGCTGGCTGGATTGCTGGCCAGGAATCAGCAGAGGGGGGACCTGGGCAAAGTGTTTGGGTTTCACATGGGACCCTTCGAGCGCCCCTTTCTCAGCAGGCTGAAGGTGCAGATTTGCAGACGCTCGATGCCGTGCCCCACCTTTTAGGGGAGCCCCGGGAGATGTCCTCAGCTGACCTGTCAGGTAGAGGGGTGGAATTAGGGAGCTGCGTTTGCGCTTTCTCAAGACTCCAGTAGCTATTAAAAGCAGCAGAGAAAGACAAGGTTGCCTCGCTGTCCTGTTACACAGCCCGTTTCTGTCTCCGCTGCTGAACTCCCAGACCTGGGTGCGAATCCTTCCCTGCTGTTTATTTTGGGGCGCCTGAGGTTTGCCCACCTTTCCTGCCGAGCTGACACGTGGCCATCCGAACTTGCTCTTGGGCACCTCCCAGCCCATTTTTTTGTTAGAGAGGAGCCCAGACGTGCAGGAGATACACTAGAGAGATAGTGCTGGATATATTTACCCCAAAGCGGAGGCCAGGCCAGCAAGAGAACTACATCCACGGGAGGTGAAGGCCAGGCAGCACCCCAAACACTGCCGAACACGGGAGGGCTGCTCCGCGGAGGAGTCCGACCCCACCAGGCTTTTGCAATGAGAAGAAACGAAGGAACGCCACCAGCCAAAAAAAAATGGACGTGATGACCTCGATCACACTGAAAATATCCCCGCATCTTCCACTTTCTGTCGGGGTGAGACGAGAAGCTTTCCTCCAGCCCATCTCCCCCTCGCCTTGTGCAGCCTGGTGACTTCAAGATGACTTTGTGGCGCTTGGCGGAGCGAACCCAAAGCAGGATGAGCCCCGGCGACTTCAATTAGGGCCGCTGTTAATTAGTCACTCTCAGCAGATGCGAAGTTGCAAGTCAACAGCGCGCTGTTTCTCCTTTATTTATTGGTGCTACAAAGCCACATTTAATTCCACCTTCGACCCGCCGGCCTCTCTTTGCATAGGCAGATCGGCGAGTCTAATGTTCACAGAGGCAGCTGTGGGCCGGTGGATTATCTCAGCTGGGCAACTCTTTTCTGCTCTTTGCCACGCAGGAGCCGGGCAACCTGCAAAGCCCAGCCCATGCCACCTCCTTCGCCTGCCCCGTGAAGTCCCTGGGTGCTGGGGCAGGGTTTTGGTGAGACCTCGGGGGGACACCGGGCTCCCGGCTGCTGCAGGCGTCACAGTACAGGGGGCAGGTTGGGAGTGCGCTGGGTTTTGACACTTGGTTGGCAGCTTCGAGGTGCCCAGCTCAGGGAGAGCATCTGTTCTTGCCATCAGCCAGGAAAACTACAAAATAATAAAAGAAATTGGAAAAATTAGTAAAGGGAAGGTCTTTAAAAGGAGCTGCAGCATTGCCCAGCATCACAAACACAAAAGACGTGGAAAGATGAAGGGTGGGTTTTTCATTATTCTTGTTCTGAGGCTTTTTTCTCTAATAAGGGAATCTTTCAGAACACAGGTGTTTGCTTTTACTTCCACGAGCATTTTGGAATCGGTTCTCAAACCTCCCCAGATAATCATTTGGGGGTTTCCACCACAAACTTCCCTTCCTCCTTTAGGGAGTGATTAGCTTTTTGCTGCTTAACCCAAGCACGTATCAACATGGAACGTTTCAGGATAGGCTTCCTGCCCTGCTGATCACAGCTCACCCCAGCCAGGACACGAACAGCACCCTCTGGACACCTTGTCCCGAGGCAGACAAGGCAAAGGCACACATGCTGCAGCTGTGCAGGGATCACTGCATGAAGGGAAGTTCACCGGAGAGTCAGGAGCAGACCAGGAGTCCTCTAACTACTAGTTACACTCCTCAGAAATACCCATATTTACTATTTTAGCCATATAATTACAGGTGTCGAATAATTCCATTAGGAAGGCAGCAAGGGGAGGCATCGCCTATAAACCTTAGGGTTCAAATTAGGCACATTCCTTCAGCCCCGCTGAAGCCCACAAACACGCACGGTGTGGCACGGGGCAGAGCGCCCTGGGAAAGGGTCAGAAAAGCCAAGTTCAGACCAGCGGTGCCGGCTGGGCATCCCTTGGGATCTGTGATCTCCCTGCAAATAGCAGGCAGGATGCTACGGGCTCACACTGGCCATGATTCCTCCGTGCGTGGCACCTGGATGCTCAGAAGCTCGCACCCCTCCGTAACGAGGTTAAACGTGGGAACCGAGGTGCGGATGCCCACGGATGTGCCTTTGCCCCCGAGCCGAGCCTCAGAGGTGTTTGCATTTTAGCGGCGGGTGGTTGCCCACATGCTGTTTGCAAGGAGCACCGAGCCTCAACACCGAGCCCCGTCCAGGCTCCACGAAGGAAAGAAGCAAGGGAAAACGGGATCAGCGCTCCCCAGTTCTCCAATGCCAAGCTGAGACAGCCCCGTCAGGCAAGGCGGAGATCCGAATTTCGCCCAGCCTGCATTTCAGTGGGCGATTTTCAGCCCGGGTCTTTGGTTCAGCTATCAGGAAGGTGGAGGTTGCTTGAAAAACGTGGAACGGGGAGCGGGAGCTGTAAAAGCGCACCTTATTTGGGGCCTTTTCCTGCTCTGCAGTTACGGCTTGGACGCATCTGTTGTTTTCTCCAGCGAAATCCGCTGCTTTGATCGGTGCCAAAAACAGCAATCCCATTTGCAATGCATGATGCAACTGAGCAAAATCAAGGAGCAATTGCTTTACAAACTGGAGCCAGGGGCACCGGCGCACGGCTGTGCAGCAGCACACTTCTCCCTAAGCCAAAGGCAGAAGCTCCAACAAGGATCTTATTTTAAAAATAACGCCTCAAACTGGATCCCAGTCCATCATTTCAATGCCTCAGCTTGCCACAAGACAGCAATACCAAAGGGGGGCCGTAGGTCAAACAACCCAACCAGCCTCGCAGCAGCTATTTAGCAGCTGGATTTGAAAAGTTGGCCATTCAGCCGGCTTGTGCCTTAAAAACAAATAGATCACGCTGTACGTCATCTGCCTGGGTAAGAGCAGGAGGGATATTTTCACAGATCGAACCAAAAGCAAGGCTTGCATTGCGGGAGGGCGGGGTGAGAGCAAGGGGAAGGGATTTGGGGTCTAAAGCCCCTTCCCCTTGCTTCCTCGCGGGCCCCCTCCAGCTCCAGCTGCCCACACATCCCCTCGGCAGGCATTTCTTCTTGGGTGGTAGCAGCAGCTGGCAGGGCTTGGACATATTTGCCCCTGTTTGACATCCCCCACAAAGAGGTGCTTGGGGTAGGCGTTCCTCCCACACTGCCTCTGCTACAGGTCTGGATGCGGCCTGCCAGCTTTCATCTCCTGCCCGGCTCTGGCAGCGGTCCCGCACACAGAGCTCCCCCTGACTCCGGTGGACATCACCCGAGCGCAGCTGTAGGAGGATCAGGACCAAGATGGATCTCCCGTCAAGCAGGCAAGGCCCCAGGAGTTTTGGATCCCATCTGGGTCCCAGATGGAAAAGCTTCAGCAGTTTTAATTCCGGACAAAGCCCCAGCGAAGCACCTCCTTCATCTGTAGCACCGGGGCTAGACACACGGCGATGCTCCTTGGGCACCGACCTCCGTCTCCTCTTCCTCGGCTCCCTTTGCAGGGATACTTCTCGTGGCTGGATCACGGGGAGGAAAGAACAAACTCCTCTTGGAGCTGTGAAGCTGCTGTCACGCCACGAAGCGTCCTTGAGGCAGAGGAGAAGGGGATTTCCAAGGACAGCTGGAAGCAAGTCAAGGAGCACCCCTGGCCTCTGACACCCGCGGGAGGAAGGCCCGTTGTCAGAGGGGTGGCGGAGAGCAGCCGGCATCCTTTCCTCTTGGTGTAACACCCCCGAGAGAAAGGAGATAAAACACGGAGATGGCGAGGGGGCACTCCATCAAAGGAGGGCTAACGATCTAAAACAAGGAAGTTAAAGCGCATTAATTAAAGCGTATTACACCCGTGGGCACCCTCATTCAGAAGCGAAGTTGTCTTAGCTCGCCGCGGCTAAAGCATCCTTCAAGGGGAATTTTAAGCAGACCCAAGTGGGCTGCTCGGGGGGTGCTTCCCTCCTGGCTTCGCCTTTTGCTGGGTGGATCAGAGCCCAGGGATGGCTGCAGGTCCGACCTGCTCGCCTCGTCCTGCTGTGGCATCGCAGGGGGGTGGAAAAGGGCAGGATTTTGCAGCCCGGCAGGCAAACACCCCTGTGCTCCCAGCTGCCGCTCCGCCCGTGTGGCTGGGGAGCAAGGAGGGGGCTCCTGGCACTGCCACCTGCCCCCCGCTGCCACGGCGAGACCCCCGGGACCACCGCCCGGGTGCAGCCGGTGGGATTTGTCCCCCCCCCCAACAGCAAAAGGACGGGCTGCACACCCAGGGCACAGCTCTGCGTGACCCTCTGCATCGGCCAGCGGCAGGCTGGTGGCTGGACTTGGGGGGGGGGGGGGGTCCCACCAGCCGTCCGCCCCGAGGGGGTGTCAGCGGGGCCACAGGGCTGCCAAATTTGCTGTTTCTGACCCATTTTGGGGTTTTAAATCAGCCGGAAGGGTCGCACCCACCGCGCAGGGCGGCACGGAGGGGCTGCGCGTGCCAGGGGAGAGGATGCGGCCTCACCTTCCCCCCCCCCCCGGCCTCGCACCCACCAGCCCCCTGCCCGCTCCCTGCCTCAGTTTCCCTCCCCGCCCCCCGCGCCGCAGAGCCAACAGTCACCGAAGGGGGAGCGAAAAAAATAAAAATAATAATAATAATAAAAAAATGTACTCCCACGGGCAGTGGGGGAGGGGGGGGGGTTGTCCCCAAAACGGGTCTCCCCGGGATGGGGGGGGTCTCCCGGGCCTCCTGCCCTGCCGGCCCCGCTCCCCGCACCGCCTCCCATGGCCGCGGCGCGGAGCCCGCCCCTTCCCCGCGGCCGGCGGCGCGCATTGGCAGGCGGCGGGGCCGCGCGGGGGGGGGACGGGGGGGAGGAGGAGGAGGAGGAGGAGGAGGAGGAAAAGGCTGGGTAATCTCGCAGTGCAGAGGCCACCGGAGCTGGGGCCACCCGTCCCTGCATCGCTCCGCGGAGCCATGTGGGGCTTTTGATTTTTATTTTTATTTTTTTTTCCTTCCCCGTTCCTTTCTTTCGATTCATTTATTTCCTCCCCTCCTTTTTTTTTTTCTTTTTCTCTCTTCCCTTCTCTTTTTTTTTTTTTCTTCTTTTTTTTTTTTTTTTAACTCTTCTTCCAGGGAGAGGATAGTGGTTAAAGCTCGAGCTGGATGGATGGGTATGGGGAGAGGGGCAGGATCCACAGCCCTGGGACTTTTCCAAATCCTCCCTGTCTTTCTCTGCATCTTCCCTTCAGGTAAGGAACAGCCTCGTTTTCAAGATTATTTCCCCCTATTTCTCGCAGCCCTCGGACCTCCGGCTCAGTTCCCCTGCCCGTGGGCCTCTTTTCTCCCTCCCTCTCTTTGCAGCAGTTTGCCACATGTTGAAAATAAGCCGGGAGAGAGGGGAGGGGTGGGGGGGGGGGGCTCGGATTTTGGTGCTCCCCCTGCCTCCTCCCCAAGCCTTGGCGGAGGCTGCTGCTCCCTGCCCTCACCTTCTTTGTCTCCCCGCTGCCTCCTCTCACGGGAAAGGAGACGGTCGGAAAAAGAAAAAAAAAAAAAAAAAAAAAAAAGAAAAAAAGAGAAACAGAAAGAAAAAGGAAAAAAGAAAAAGGAAAAAAAAAGGAAAAAGGGAAAAAAAAAAGGGGGGGAAAAAAAGCCCCAGCCGAGGGGCTGGAGGTGACAGCGGCCGCCAGGCAGGTTCCGCCGTGCCCATCCCGGGGGGGCGATGAAATTTGGGGGTTGGGGGGGGGGGGGCAGATGAACCCCCCCCGGTGCCAGATCTGTGCCCGTGCGCGCACCGCCGGGGGCTCGGAGCGGAGCCCCCCCGCTTTGCGCTCTGAGAGGGGCAAAGCGGAGAGGGGTTGGGGAGGAAAAGGGGGGGGCTGCTTTGGGGGTCTGGGGCAGGATCGGGACCGGAGGAAGGGGGGGGGCATGGCCCTGAGACCCCCCCCGTGGGGCCGCGCCGCGCACCTGGGGCCGGGCGGCGAAGGATGCGCGGGGGGCGCGGAGCGCGGTGTGCCCCCCCCCAGGCTCCTTCCCCGGCCTCTCTTGGGTTTTGCAGGCTTCGCACCGTGTTTTGGCTGGGAGAAAAAGAGAATTAAAAATCCCCCCCTCCCTTGCCCTGGCCGAGGGGGGTGCAAGCAAATGGCTGGGGGGGCACCCAAGGGGCCCCCCCCCCCCCCCCAGCCCGCGCCTTGCGCCTCTCGCTCGGCCCCCGGCCCGCATCCCCCGGTTGTTTGCATTGTGTCAGAAAAGGAGAGAATTTCAGAATTACAGCTGAAAACGCCATCTGTTTCCAATGAATCCCCCATAGTTTTTCACAATGTTTTTGGCAGATCTCTGCCTGCAAATTCCTTCAAGCCCTGAGTGCTTGTTTTTGTTGGGGGAGGGGAAGCCGAGTCCACAGAGGCGGATTTGTTCCTTCCCAAACTCTCCAGTTTCTTTACCTCCTTTTTTTTTTTTTCCCCTCTTTTTTTTTTTTTTTTTCATTTGCAAAGAAGGGGGGGGGGGGAAAGACCCGAGCGAAAGCAGGAGGGAGAAAGAAAAACCCCGGCGCTTCACCCTCCCGGTTTGTTTATCTTCTCGTTTTAGCCAAACTTTCCCTTTTTACATTTTTAACTCGCCCCTGCCTTTCTTTTGCATAACCGTAGGTGCAGCAGTCTTGCACACACATGCAGCAAATAAATAAAGAGCTGCTCTACGCCCTTCCTCCCCCTTCTCCCTCGTAGCCCAGATGCAGGAAAGCAAACCCGGCCCGTGCTGTGCTCAGCGCGGAGCTGCTCCCAGCCCCGACCCTGCTGAAACCCCAGTTTTTTGGGGGGAAAAAAAAAAAAAAAAACCCTCTTAGTGCACCCATAATGCCCTTTCCCGAGCGGTTGGGGCTGGGAGATTTACGGTGCAAGAAAGAACTTGATAGGCGATCTGGCTGCCTGCTTTGTTTGATTCTCCCTTCAGCAGTCAAATAAGGTGCAAAGAACTGGCAAAACGGGGCGATCCGGAGCCGGCGGGAGCGGGACGCAGACGGAGCCGGGGCTGCCCGTGCGCGCTGCTGGGGGGCTCGCTGCCAGTTTTGGGGCTGGGAAGATAGGGAAAGGGGGGATGCTTCCCTGAAGCTTCCTTCGCCCTTTTTTTTTTATTATTATTTTTTTAATTATTTTTTTTAACCCAACGTGGGAGTTTGCAGGGTTTCAGCAGCACCCCAAAGAGGCGGCGTGGCCCCGGTGAAGCTTTGTGGCCCCCCCCCAAACCCCAAGCTGACAGGGGCTGCTCGAGGCAGCCCACGCGGGGCCCGGCGTGTCGGATCAGTGCCTCGCCGAGTCCTGCCCTATTTATTTATTTGCTTAACCCCCCCCTACGCGCACAGCCCGGGCCGTATTCCCGCTTGTGCTGCTTTCACACCAACAGCTTGGCCCCGGTCTCGGCGCCGAGCACCCTTGGGTGCCGCCCCCCTGGGGTCGGGGCGAGCGGTGGGCACCTGGGGGTGTCCCAGGGTGGGCGGCTACCCACTGCCAGCGCCTCTCAGCTGGGGCTGCACCAAGTTTTCTTGCAAATCCTTTCGTGCCCTTTAGAAATAGCCCTTCTGAAAAGCAGGCTTCAGGCTTTGCTCTCCCCCTCGTCCTCTGGCTCGCTTCAGCTTTCCCGGGTTGTGGCTCGCCTCGGCTGATTTGCCTGCCGCCAGAAAAACCTGGGATTTTCTGCCCTTGGTCCATCCAGGCGAGGCGGCCGATTCCCAGTAAGGACCCGGCCCTACTGGAGGTGTGCAGGATGGGTTATAAACGCCTTTTGTCTCGGCGGCAGGGAGGGATGGGATCGCAGCGTTAAGCCGAAATCGAGGAGGGGGGCCCGGAGGCGGCTGAGGGCAGCTCCCCTCCAGCTGGGCCGGGAGGATGGCGCCTGTGCGGGACGTTGTCAGGGCAGGGAAAGGAGGGAGGGATTCAAACGTAAACCTGGAAATATTTTGGCTTCCTTGTTTTGCTGCTCGCTGCTCTCGTACTTGGAACAGGGAGTCCTCCGCGACTGCCAGCCAGGCTCGGCGTGGGGCTGAGCAGAGGTGCCGGGCTTCTAACACGGATGGGGTGGACGCCTTGCTTTTCGTCCCCAGAAATCGCTTTCCTGAGATCCCAGGCCTTTGCTTGCTGGGAACGGGGAGATATCAGGCGTGACTTCGGGTTTACAGTGGCAGCAGCCAAGGTTTCTCCTTCTTTGCGGCCTAAGCAGCTGCGCCGAGATGGGTGTGCGCGTGAAAGCGCTCGCAGAGCTGTGCAGCCCTAAAAACTTCCTGACCCCGGGCTTCGCTGGGGCTCTGCACCTACCTGCTGTCCCCAGAGAGCCGGGCCACGGTGACAACGAGCTCTGCGGGCTCCCCTCGGGCTCAGCTCATGAACCACCCAAGGCTGTGGTAGGGCTGTGGTCCCCCCCCCTCAGCTCCCTGGGGGTGAGCAAAAAATAAATAAATCCAAAATGAGGGTGTTTGGCCCGGTGGGACGGGTGTCGTGGGGTGCTGCTGGGTTTGGTTTGCTTTGCCCATCACAGCAGGTGCCAAATGTGGAATGAGGGGCAGCAATGGGGAGCGTGGGAACCCAGGACCCAAAGAGCAGTTGGGGTCCCGGGTGGTTTGAAGGAGGCTCGGTGGCCTCAGGGTGGATGCAGACCCAGAGGGACATGGGGAAGGATGGAGGATGCTCGGAGATGCAGCTGTGATGGGGCAGGTGAAGGGGAGCCCCATCCTTTTCCTGGCTGTCCTGGCAGATCCCGTCCCCATGCTGCAGGTCAGGAGGGAGCTGTTGGGGGCACGGCCCTGCGTGGCACCAGGAGCACACTTCCAAGGGGAGAGCCCCTAAATGCCTTTAAAAAGCTTTGCAACCTGCGCTTGGGAACTGCTCGGATTAAAAGAGCTCCCATCACCACCAAGACATTTATTCCCTTGTCCATGAGCTCTCGAAATAACAAGGCGTTCGATTGCAGCCTGGAGATTGCTTTGCACTCAAGTGCAGCCGGGCTGAGTAAATCACTGCTTCACCAGCTGAAATTCCTGCAGCAAGGGGGAGAATTGAATTATGTCCAACTGCAAAACCAGATGCCATCCCCTTGATGAAGTCATAGGGCTCTCGCTGCGGAGAACAAGCTGGCTCCTACACACACGCACCCTCTCAGGCACAGACAGCAGCTCTGTGCAACGTCCCGGCCGTGGTGCGCGGGGCCCGGAGCCACTGGAGGCGCGAGGACAGCGAGTCCTTCGGGGTGCTCCGCCAGCGGGGTGTTGAGGCCCCCTTTCCACTTCTTGAGCACCGAGGAGAGCTTGGACGTTGAGTTCCCAGCAAGCAGAGCTAGCCCTGAATAGAAGGGGGATTTTGTGGGTCAGGCAGAGAGCAAGCTTTGCTCGAGCCCAAAGTATTTTCTGCTCCCTGGGTTTTGTCTCCTTCCAGGACACCTGTTGACTTTGGTCGCCAAAGCTCTAACAGCAACCTGTGGCGGTTTGGTTTGCTGACCAGCTACCTTTTTTCTTGCTGTGTGATGCTCCAGCCAGCCTCTCTGAGATGAAAAGGACGTGTGGCAGGGACAGAGCCTGCTGCTGGGCTTTGCAGCCCATGGGGGTGCGAGAGCACATCTCCGGCCTCCCAGGGATGGAGGGCAAGGCTGGGCAGCAGCAGGACAGGAAGGGATTAGGCCGAAAGTTATTCCAAGTTACTTTTTCTCATAAAAGATCCGCATGGGCAGCTCGGTCCCTTTGCATCCCAAGCGCAGCCACAGCGTTTGTTTGGGTGCCCACCTGGGTTTTGGGTAGACTCGCGGGGCCGTCACAGCTGCCGTGCCACCCCACGCCCTGCGCGCAAATCAACGCCTCCGACGGAGATGCCGCAATTTTTTTGGCAGGCGTTTAATTGTATAAATTTGCCTCATCCAGATTTATGTGCTCCGGGCTTTTCTCCATCTCCTCATTTTGTGTCTCATTTACCTCTGCGTTTGAAGGGTTGAAATTTCACAAGAGCACGGCGGGGATGATTATTCCTAGAGGGAATCCACACCTGTAAGCATAAAGCGCTTCCCTGCCAGCCCTGCCGTGGCCCGGGCGAGGAGGAGGAGGGCGAGGGACCCGCTGCCACACCTGGGGGGCCCGCGGGCGCTGGTGGGTGGCAGCTGTGCCTTCAAACGCTTCTCAAAGGCACCCTGGGAAAACGGCTTCGGCGCAAGGTGCTGGAAACCCGAACCAGCCCCGGCTGCGGGGCCGCCAGCCCCGTGGGAGCCGTGCTGGAGGGCTGCCCCACCGCGGGGCTGGTGGCCGGTGGAGGTGGCCACTGCTCCTTGTGCAGCGTCTGGGTACCGACGTGCCTTTTCTGGAGGGATGGGGAACAGGTGGTGGTGGAGGAGGAAGCTGAGGGTGATGCTTCGTGCAGGGGATGAGAAAAACACCTCGCTCCCCACTGGGCTCGTCTCGAGTGAATCCCTGCACGGCCTCAGTGTCCTCCCCTGTAAAATGGAGCACTGCCGAGGAGGTTTCCACGCTGCCAGGAATGGTTGGTGTTGGGAGAGCAGCTGGGTCCTCCCAGGGAAGGCCCAGGTGGGCAGTCCTGGCACAACTGAGCCCCGCTTCCCATCCCGTGGTGAGCCGTGGTGTTCATTGGCATCCTTCTGCAGACGAAGACTCAAAGAAGGTCGCTTCCCTCCCTCCTCTTCCTCCATCCGCCAGCTCTCAGTCTGCATCCATGGAGCAAAACCTCCCAACCCACCACCACGACACCAGGCTGCTGCTTCACCAGCTGTGCCGAGGGCACTGCTGAAGCCTGAATCCCACCGTGAAGCTGGAGCTGGAGATGCTTGTTCTTCCTTTCAGTCCATCGTGCCTCCTGAACTCCTCAAGATTTGCCGATACCTCTCAGGACGGCACCTTCAGGTGGCCCCGGCTGTGAACTCCAAGACTCATGGCTGCTGCCCCCACCAGTGGTGCCAGCGGTCCCGTCTCCCTGCGAGGGGATGCTGGGGTGGGCCTGGAGGAGCGATGCTGGCCGGGCGTCACCAGCACGGCCAGCAGGCTGGGGGGAGATGTATTTGTCCCTGAGCATGCCGTGTCTGCAGTAAGAGGACTCTGGGAGCCAAAAGAGCTGACTAAGTGACAGGAGCGTCACGGGCTCCTTCGTCAGCATCCACCACTTCGTGCCGTGGCCAGCGAAGGCACTGACTCTGCAGTTTTCCTGCCCGTGTTTGCCCTGTGTCTGCGATGCCAGGAGAGGAGAGATGGGGGGCCGTGAACTCGGCACCAAGGACACGAGGGAGGTGCTGCAGTGACAGAGACCGGGAAACTCCTCCTGCGTCCTCCTTTTGACGTTACCTGGCGAGGCCTTTCCCCAGCGTCTTCCTGAGCAAGACAAGGACTGGACTAAGAAAGAGACACTTCAGATGCACCCAGAGGAGCTCCGAGCACGCCCTTCACCTGCCTTTAGCACATCCTCAGCCTCTGCCAGCGGGCGCGCAGAGCACAAGCCCTGGCGTGGAAGGTGCCCGCGCTGAGCCAACCTCCCCATGCCCAACGCCCTGCCAAATGGCAGCTCCAGCCCTTGGAGAGAGGCAGGTTTCTTTTTCTCCTGCAGCTCCCTCCTCCTGGTCCTCCTCCCCCCGCTCCAGTGCAGCTGAAACCTGAGCTGATCCCTTTGCACATGGGTAATTTATTGGTCTATTGGGCTTTTCTTGATGGCAAATTGCATTGTCTTTCTTCCTGGGTTGAGGCTTTGGAGCAGTTTGCTGCATTCCTGCAGCTCTTTTCTCAGGGCTGATCTTTCACACCCCCTCTGAGCACAGTCAAATCAGTTTTATTGGGCCTCTTTGTTATGCAAACGAGGCAATAATAAGCAGGCTATTATTCGGCAAGATTGGGTCTGATTAGCAGTTCAAAGGAGGTCGCTGGAAGAGCCCGGCATGGCCAGCGAGGCTGGGGACGGGTCGTGGGGCTGGATGCGAGGGTGATGCCACTCATCCCCTTGGGTCTTGCTTCAGGCTCCCGAAATCTTGCAGGAAGAGGTCCCCTCAGCAGCGTTTTGAGGAGCAATCTGGTTTTTTAACTCTTTTTCCCATCATTCTTTTGCGAGCGGTGGCCGGCCAGGAGCTGGAGCTGGTAGAAGTCGCTGGTATTTAACACCTCCGAGAACCATGCCTTTCCTATTGAGGTGTCAGCATAAATATGTTTATTTAGATTACTTAAATAAATATGTGTTTAGGAGCCTAAGTCTACGTGCTCAGATGTGAGGCCAAAGGTAATTACGTTTTACTGTGTTCTCCGAAAAAAAACCTTTTACTGCATATGTGAGGCTTGCACATCTACACCTCAATCCGCGGATTTGGAAAAACGCAGGATGATGTATTTGCATCACATGTGGGTGATGAAATACTTTCCAGCCCGTTAGTAACCAGGAGGATATTAAACAACATCTCTTAGCAGTGAACACTTTAAAATTAACAGGTCTGGTTAACATGCACCCAAGAGTCTTAAAAGGATTGGCTTTTGCTTACTGAAACTAATTTCCAGTAATTCTCATTGCTAGAGAAATTACAGGGGAAGAGACGAATTGTTGGTTTTGTGCTGGTTTTCTGAACGAGCATGATTTGGGTAAATGAAATCCCGGTAACCTGACACCAGCCGAAGGGAAAATAGGGGGGGCACTGATAATTAGAAGGCTGTTAAAGTTTGGCTGTTAAAGTTGGATGCGTGCGCGTAGTCGGTCTGAACGCTTAATTTAATAGCGTGCAATCTAGCGGAGATGTGCTGCTGTAGGGGAGCACAGCGTGGCTCTGACCGGCACCTCCAGACGTGGCCGCGTGCTAGGGCTGCCTGAAGGCTGGTTTCTTGGAGCAGGGAAGTGAGCTTCATGCGATGCGGAGAGAGAAAACCGCGATTTTTGTGTGCCCGGGCCGGGGCGAGCGCACGTCCCACGTCCGCAGTGCCCGTCGGGGCGGTGAATTTTGCAGAGAAACCTCCTGCCGTGGGGAAGGGAGGCAGCAGGCTGATTGTAGGGCTGGGCAAACACCTTCCAGTGGGAACTTAAAAGTGCAAACCGTTTAGCTTATCTGGAGGATTGACAAGTGACTTGATTGCAGTGTGTAAATATCTTTGCGGGAAACACGCTGGGTACTAACGGACTTTTTACTGCTTTGGAGAAAATTGCTGGTTCTTTTTACGTCCGTACAATGAAGTCAGATAAAATCCACTTAGGACCGAGACCTGCGTTTTGTAGAGGTGATAAACTCCTGAAACAGGGGCAGCTTTTCAGCCTGCGGTCACCTCGGGCTGCAGAAGTCCTCGGGGAGGTGCACTTGAACAAACGCAGGCACCAGGCTACGTGCAGGCCGACTGTCGAGGGCCGGGCGATTTAATGCTTTTTTTCCCCAACTCTAAACCTTCCCAAACTTCCAGCCTCCAGGTACCGAAGGAAATGTTGTCCCTTGTTTGAGTGGCACTGAGTCCCCACCTGGGGAAGTGGCTGGGCTACCAGGGGTTGAAGCCACGCGTCGGAGGCACTGCTCGGTCCCTGGGACAAAGGTCCCTTCGCCACAGACCGGGGTGGCGGTGTCACCCAGCCACGAGAGCGTCACGCAGGTCCTGCAGAGCCTCGCTGGGTTCCTGGTTGAGAGGGGTTCGTTTCCGTGCTAAGTCATCTGTGGTTGAAAAACAGATCCATTGTGAGTAGATGGAAAATAGATTACGTGAAATTGAATAAACATCGCTCCTTGGCCCGGGTACAAATGAGCCTGCGCGGCCGTGCCAAAGCTGCTGCCAGGGGACAAGGCCCAGCGGGGAGCGGGGAGCAGGGCGCGTTTGCTTTCCTCCGTGGTGGCTTTTTGCTGCGTCCCCAGCACGGTGGCGTTGGTGGCAGCCACATGGCTTAACCCGGGGCTGAGTCACGCAGGTGCCTGCGGGCCTGAGGTGCCGCACAATCGCCACATTGAGCAGGCAGGCGCAGGAAGATTGAGGCTGTGCCAGCCGGTGACGGGAGCAAAGCCATGCTGAGCCCTGCCTGCAAACCCCCGGCCACCCGGCCACCAGTCCCCATTCCCACCCCACCACGGCGAGACGAGGGAGTGATGCCCCTTGTGCAGCCCCCCAAGGCTTTGCCAAACCACCGGGGCGATGGGAGAAGCGTCCATGGGAAAGCACAGGCGTGCACGGCCCCGCTCGCACACCGCCCCTGCGCGCTGCCGCCAAGGCACCTGGCTTGGAAATCTGGCCTTATATGGGGCCATGAGCGAAACAGCAAAAAGGGGACCGGTGCCAAAACCGGAGCGATAACATCTTAAAGAAAAACGCTCCCCCTTCAGGCCCAGGGAGGAAAGAGAGAGGCTTCCCTGCCCTCCTGGTTACTTTAGTTTCTTTTGTTGTTGTTGTTTTTTTAAATCAGGACCTTATAAAGTCAGGAGTGACCCTTGGTGGTGCAGCAGCGTGGGATGCTCGGCGCGGGGATGTGTTTGGCGCTGGCTATCGGGGGCAGTTTTGCAGCAGGGGCTGCCCAAGGGCTTACTGCCTGCTACAGCCCCAGCTTCCTCTGTGGTGGTTTTGCAAAGACACGTAGCTTGATGTCCCACCAGGAAGGTCATCGTCACTTGGAGACAGGAGGAAAACCTCCTTCCCCTGCAGCTCAGCCAGCCTGCTCTGTGCGTAGGCTGCCGCAGGTCATGGCTGCATCTCCCAGTCCAAGTAAATGAAGCGTGCCCTTAAAGAGCAGCAGGCTGTGGCTTTATTCCCGCTACAAATCCCATCAGAAGGGCTGGAGCATCCCACAGGCTGGGCTGGCTCTGGGCTGCCCTGCACAGCACGTCCTGGTGCTTTGCTGAGAGTAGGGGCTGGTGGTCCTGCCCGTCCAGGGACATGTCCTCCTGCTCCTCTTGGGGCCGTGCTGCTGCCACGTCTGTCTGCAGGGGAGGCACATTGGGTTTTGTGGAGCCTCAGGGCACCCCCAAGCACCGCATTAGGTGTAACTGCTGGGAGAGCAAGGCTCCTGGGGCCACAGGTGGATGGGGCAGCCGGCAGTAGTGGCATGAGTCGTGTTTCTCCACACTCCTTTAGCTTGTACCTTCCACCTGGAGGGTCCTGGAGGATCTGCAAAGCCGTGCCGCGAGTGTCTCAGCAGAGATACAATTTCCTTATTTCACACCCCAGTAAACCCACATCCATCCTGCTTGCACTCCCCATGCCAGCAAGCTGACTTGTTGCCATCACTCCAATGGCTTCACCAAAACTGTGGCATGCGTGAGACCGCCTGCATTAATGCCGCCGTTCCTCAGAGAGCTGCCTTGAATACCCTTCTTTCCTTCTCCTGCTGCATTTAGGCACTGTGCTAGCTACAGCAGCCACGTGCGGATGCATATCCTTTGGAGCCAAGGTGCTTAGCACTGAGGATCCAGGCTTTTGTGTCTGTGGGTAACGAGCCGTTCCCAACCATCTCTCATCCAGAGAAAAACACCGAGCGATGCACTGCACTGCAAGTCAGCTGGCAGTGATGGCCCACCGATAAGCAAAGTGTCCTTGGTGGAAATCCAAACGCTCAGGGCTGAGAAGGGGGGGGACATGAAGTTATAAATTCTTCTAAATCCGGCCCATAAATGCAGAAGGCTTAGCAGAAATGCCGACCCCTGTCCGAGGTCAAAGGCTTGTTATCAGGTCACCTCCGGCTGATGGCAAGTGAAAGCAGGACGCAAAGGTTTAAATTGGACTCTGCCAAGATGAAACAGCTCCTGGGTTCTCGGAGCTGTTGCTAGCATCTGCGTTTACTAAGCACATATTTTGAAACTGTGAGGAACCTGTCACCGTTTCCTATTTGCACTTCAGTCTTCTTGGAAGGAGAGAGGCGTGAGGCTTCCTTAAAGCTGGACTGCTGAGCATTTTACAGCCTTGGTCTGCCCTCCTGATTTTCCAGCACCAACTATGTTTAGGTTTCCAGCGCTGCAATGTTTGAAACTAAAACACTGTTTTCCCTGCAACAATGCTGGGTTCTGTAACTTTCTCTTTAAAGAAATCTGAAATTATTTTGGCACAGATACATTGCCAGCCTCCTTCTAAACAAATGCCGAGACAGGAATATACGTGTATGCCTGCGCAAGGCACCGCAAAAGCATCTGGAAACGGTGGGGCTTTTTCTCTTGTTGCTCCGCTGCCTTTTGTGCCTGATCCCATCCAGTCTCCAAGCCTTCTGAAGGGGTTGATTAAGAGGAGAGGAAGGAAAACACCATGAATTTTAAGTGGTGTGAGCCCGGGTTCACCCAGCAGGGCTCCAAATTGGCACAGGCAGAGAGAGCAGTGTCTGTGCGACGTTCAATGGAGGCCATGTGCTTCTGCACAGCTGCTTTCAACTCTGCTCCAGGGAAGCCACACAGCCCTGGGGAATAGGCACTGGGGAGGGAAAAAGGCAAAAAAAATAAAAATTCAGGATCCAAATTTCCTTTGCTTTCCTCTGGCTTGCCAGCAAGTACTGAGCCCAGCAGAGCTCTGCTGCCTTCGGCTTCTCCATCTGGAGAAAGGCGGGCAGGCGAGCGGGGAGGCTGGCACCCTGCACCCTGCTGTGCCGGTTTTTCTCCTCTGCGTCAGCCTCTTGTTCTCTCCCCATGGGCCGTGGCAGGGAACGAGCCTCCCGCCTCGTTCCTGGGCTCCCCGAGCACCCACGGGGTGCAGCACACGGTGTTGTGTGGGATGCTCCAGGGGAGGGGCGCCCAGGGGTCTCCCCAAGCTCCCGGAGGAGAAATAGGAATGCATACAGATATTTGCCACGGGGGAAATAAAGCTAAACACGCAGTAATTCACAGAGTTTTCAACGTCAAGCCCTAAAAAGGCATAAAAAAATGCCATTGCATCTCCCACCACATTAATAACCCCATTCCGTATCCCACCACATTAATGACCCGGCCTTATCTCGTTAATGAATACATCCCTTTCTTCCCCACCCTGGTTTTCCCCCGAGGAGCATTCATCTAAAGGCTGGTTGCTCTTTCCCTTCTTGCCTTAAATTGGGGCAGATCCTGTTGGTTTCCTTGGCTTTGAGAGCCTTGTGTAAGAGCCGGCTCATGTGAGAGGGTCACATCTCAAGGTCGCATCACGCGGTGCGGCCAACGTCAGGAAGTCGGGCTGCGGGAGGGGGACACCAGCTTTTTGGCGGGGATAGAGTTGGTAACTCAAGCGCTGACCACTTCGTGTTTTCCTCCCGCCCTGCTTCCCCCTTCCCCGCAGTGACGTCTCCATGCAAGATCCTCAAGTGCAACTCTGAGTTCTGGGCGGCCACGTCGGGCTCCCACCACCTGGGCGCAGAGGAGGCCCCCGAGTTCTGCACGGCGCTGCGCGCCTACGCGCACTGCACCCGCCGCACCGCCCGCACCTGCAGGGGCGACCTGGCCTACCACTCGGCCGTGCATGGCATAGACGATCTCATGGTGCAACACAACTGCTCCAAGGATGGCCCCACGTCCCAACCCCGCCTCCGGACATTGCCCCCCGGGGACAGCCAGGAGCGCTCCGACAGCCCCGAAATCTGCCACTACGAGAAGAGCTTTCACAAACACTCAGCCGCCCCCAACTATACTCACTGCGGGCTCTTCGGGGACCCCCACCTCAGGACTTTCACAGACACCTTCCAGACCTGCAAGGTGCAAGGGGCCTGGCCGCTCATAGACAATAACTACCTGAACGTCCAGGTCACCAACACGCCGGTGCTGCCTGGCTCCTCGGCCACCGCCACCAGCAAGGTGAGCCTTGGGCACAGCCTTGTGAGCAGGGGTGGGGGTGCTTTTGCATGCCCCTTCTTTCCACCATTGGTCTCTTCCACCGTCTGCACATCTCCCTGAGGAGGATGAGAGTGGGTTAGAGCCCCTCTGAACATGAACACTTGGCTATAAATGCCAGATACCCATCTAGACTTTCTTCTTCTGTCCCCGCTTGTATTTAAATGCCCACGGTTTCTTCCTGGGCATGCCCAGCCCCATCATGGTTATCAGGCTCAGATGCTGCAGTTCAGAAGGCAATCATGGCCAAAAGAGGGGGGTAGCAAATTAAGATGGCTCCCACCTGGGTGACTCCAGGTGCACAGACAGACCAGGAATGATGGCAGCACTTACGGAGGACACCTGAGATCCAAGCAGGGAGCCGAGCTCCTCCAGCTGCCTTCCCGCTGCCCGGGCTTGTAATTGTCTCTCTGGTTTGCAGCCAGATCGTGGCATTTTGCGGGGTACAGTCTGCTCTGGCAGTGCTGTGACAGCCTGAGTAAACATCCCAGAGGAACAGAGTGAACACTGAGAAAACCCAAGGGCAAACACGCTGTTGTGACACAGCAGGACTTGTGTGACACAGCCTCGGGTTCAAGAGAGACCTGCAGCTGACATGCTGTCACGTTGCCCTGTGGTGCACGTGCTCTAAAGCTGAAGCCACTTCTTGTGCCAAACTATGGGAGGCTCAGGAGGAGCCGTCTTGCTCTTGGAAGGTGTCCTGTCCCACAGTGCCTGGGAGACCTGCCGGCCCCTGAGCTAGGGGAGAGCTGAGTAGCATGAGCATGACAGGCCGTGCAGTTCCCAGGGCCACCGCTTCTCAGCTCTGGCCGTGACCGTTTCAGCCTGAGCTGGAGCTGACATTTTGGTTTTGACATATCCCTAATAAACTTCCTTAGATATACCTGATGCTCTAAACTCCTTACCTACCAAAGTGCATTCAAAACTTGCCAATGCCTTGCAAATAAGTCTGACTTGAGGGAGGCGGTCCCTTAAGGACACAGGGACCTACGATTTCTAGGCTGGAACCCAAGATCACCACTTTAATTGAGCCCTTTTTCTGCCTCACGGGCTTGTGGTGAGGAGAGATTAGTCATGAGATCTGCAGCACGAGCTATGGGAAGCGTTACTGGGTCACTGCTAGAGGACCATGTGCTGCTGGAAAGGACAGGAGCCTCTTGGTCCAAGGGGCTCTTTGTGTTTCTGCTTGAGCGTCTCTGACCTTACCCTTATTCCTTCAGGCAGATACAGGGCCGGACCCGGAGAAGGTCTCTGGGAGGAGTAGTGCAGCCCGAAGGCCAGGGCAAGGTGGTGCCTGAGGACATGGCTGAGGAGGGGACAGCAGGGCTGCCGTGGGGCTGGGAGTGTCTGTGTGCTCAGTGCAGGAGTGCTGGGAGAGAGGGACATTGCCAGCTCTCTGGGTTCCTGTTGGGAGCAGTTCTGGAGCCACCACCGTGCGCAGCCCAGGCCTTGGGGTGCCTCCATTTTCCCCTTTGTACCCTGTCCTCGGCCTGTCTGCCACGTGGCTGCGGGAGCTGCCTCTCCTCCGGCCCTGCCCCGTTCCCCACTCTCAGTCTGCTCCTTCATGGGGGGTGTCCCCCTTCCCATTCCTCCCTCATGGAAAGAGGTGCAAAGTCTGCTTTTCCTTCTCCGTGTCAGGCCTTCCCCCCCCGAAGCCAGGTTGGCAAGGGAGGAGGAAGGGCTGTGAGGTGGTTTCTTCAGCAAGGGACCCAGGTTTGAACCGGTTGATGGTGGGGAGGATGTTGGGCTCAGTCTGCACCTGCATCCCTTCCAGGAGAGCCTGCCCACTTGAACATCCTGAAAATGCACGTGGGTCTGCGTGGTTGAGATGGAGCACAACATGGCCCGGGGGGCAGGGGAGAAGACCCTGTTGGTTCACAAACAGCCAGGGAGGGGAGGAGGCTGGGCCTGTGGGATGTAAATACCATGGGAGCCAGAGAAGCTCCACCACCTACAGGAGTCAGGGCTCGTCCCCCTCTGCTGGCTGCCAGGCCCTGGAGGCAAGACGGCGCTGCGTGCACCAGCATGCCACCACAAGCCTGCGACTAGCGATAATCCAACCAGCCCCAGCTGCATGGGAGCTGCTGTGCTGGGCCTGCTGATAACAGCACAGATCCAGGTGGGACATCACGTCCAGCCTCTGGGTCTTGCCTCCACGCATGGTGTCCTCAGCTTTGAAGCAGGATGACCGTGTTTAAGTGTCTAAAAGCTGGGGCAGCCAGCAGTACGGGTGTATAAAATTTGGAGCAGCTTCTTAGGAAGAAGTGTTTACCCATGAGCTAGGCCACGCTCCTAGCTGGGTTGAGCAGACAGCTCTTCCACCTCCCACATTGATCCTGCTGTTGTCTGTGTGCTCTTGGGTGGTCAGCACTGGTTGTAACCCTCTGCCCTTTTTTCCTCCTTTCCTCCCCCCGCCAGCTCACCATCATTTTCAAGAGCTTCCAGGAGTGCGTGGACCAGAAAGTGTACCAGGCGGAGATGGACGAGCTCCCCGCTGCCTTTGCTGACGGCTCCAAGAACGGTGGGGACAAGCACGGAGCCAACAGCCTGAAGATCACCGAGAAGGTGTCGGGGCAGCACATCGAGATCCAGGCAAAGTACATCGGCACCACCATCGTGGTGAGGCAGGTGGGCCGCTACCTCACCTTCGCCGTGCGCATGCCAGAGGAGGTGGTCAACGCCGTGGAGGACCGGGACAGTCAGGGCCTCTACTTGTGCCTCCGCGGTTGTCCGCTCAACCAACAGATTGACTTCCAGACCTTCCGCTCGGCTCAGGCCGCTGAGGGCCGCACTCGCAGGAAGGGGCCCAGCCTGCAGGCCCCCCCCGAGGCTTTCACGTACGAATCGGCCACAGCCAAGTGCAGGGAAAAGCTGCCCGTAGAGGACCTCTACTTCCAGTCCTGCGTCTTCGACCTCCTGACCACGGGGGACGTCAACTTCATGCTGGCTGCTTATTACGCCTTTGAGGACGTGAAGATGCTTCACTCCAACAAAGACAAATTGCACCTCTATGAAAGGACACGGGACCTCGCCCCGGGCAACGCGGCTCCCTCGGGGCTCCCCCGGGCCCCTCCTGCCCTCTGGGTTGCACTGCTGTGTTTGAGTCAGTGTTGGCTGGGTTTGTTGTAGAGGTTTGCTCCCTCGCACTGTGGGGAAAGGGGAGCAGGAGGGGATGAGGGACAAGACAGCAGCGCCAGACGAGGAGAGGTTGGAAGGGGGATCCGGTGAGGAGCGAGAGGATCGTCCTCAGATCTCAGCCCCTCTCTACAGCACCTGGTCCTCCCCAGCTCTTGTTCTTGGAGGAGCATGATGCTCCCAGGACCAGTTGGGAGATTTTGCTGGACTGCACCTCGAGTGGTCCTTCCTCACTTTCCATCATCCTCATCCTCCTCCTCCCCATAGTGTGGGTGCTGGGGATCCCCCACCTTGCACAGCACCCCTATGGTCCCGAGAATGCTCGTGGTGACTGTGATGTTGGCATGTGTGAACGTGGCTTTGTGTTAGGGAGCCGTGAGCATGACGGGGCTGGGCTCCGTTTTTTTGGGCTGTGCATATTCACACAGCCCCATCGCTGCAGGAGGCGATGCAAAGCAGCAGGTAGGGGCTGGAACAGTGGGGCTGGCCACAGAGAGGAACGAGGCACCTTCTGGGTGGAAGGAGGACATGGTCCTCAAGCTTCGGCTTGTGTTCTCTGTGGTTCAAAGGGCATCTCCAATTTTAGCCACTTCTTTCAGCTGATTCACTCCATAGTTCTATTTCTGGCTCCCTTGTCTCTGCCCAGACCCACTGAGGACTCTTGATTGCGACAGGAGAAACCTGGCCAGTATTCAAGTGATTTCTTTAACTTCTGCCTGGCGACGGACGAGCTCCTTGCGCCATTTACTCCCCTAAAACTGGCAGTGGGGAGGCTGCTCAGTGGGAGACCCCCTCTGTACCCCCTCAAGCCCCACAACCCCTTGCCTGCCCGCGGATCAGCCAGGTCCCGGAGCAGGAACGTCCCTCTCTGTTTGTTTGCTGCTAGGTCTCTGCTTTGCTCCTCGTCCTGGGGCCGTGACTCGCATCCCCATTGCAGACCCGTTGCACCTTAAGCCCTTCTGGGCTTGACTCTGGAATGGGGCAATGTTAGAAATCCAGCCAGGAGACAGGATGCAGCAGAGGACCCCCCCCCCCCCCCCAACAACCCCCAAATATCTGTTCCCTGCCTCAAAATCATTGATAATCTCCCTTCCCCACCATGTTGTGCTGCCCAACCTCTTCCTCTCCGTGTTCCTCTGTGGTTCACCTCATTGCTCACTGAACAAACAGCGAGACCACCTTTGGTCTGCATCTTGGAGACCTCTGTATGGATTTCCCCTCCTTTCCTCAGGGGGAATTTCCCAGAACTCAACCCCAAAACATGTGTCACCCTTGGGGGAACCTCCTGCTCAAGGGAGGTCTCTGGGCATGACAAGACAAGCTAGCACCAAAAGAGGTGGGAATAGGCTACATTTGGCAGTCTGAACTGGTGCCAAGAGGCAGCCTGGTGTAAATACTCAATGTGACTATTCATTGTGTCCTAACAGCTCTAGAGCTCCATTTGTAAAGCAGCAGAGAAATGCAAAATTGTGTCAATGGATGTAATTTATATTGTCTCTTTAATATATAGAGCCCTGGCATTGATCTCGTGTGACTGTACAGATGAAGAGATGTAATTGGTTTTTAAGTGTTTAAGGAAAGAAAAACAAACATACAAACAAAACAAACAAAAAAAAAATGTGTTTACTACTTTGCTCCTTGCTTTGTTTGCTGGTGCCCCAGGTATTCTGTTTAGGCAGATTTTAAAATAAGGATATCACAGTTTGGCAGCACTGAGGAGACCAACCACTGGACCGCGGCATGGGACAGCTTGGCTTCCCAATGCACTAATTGCTCAGCCAGGCTGATTTGGACTTCTTGTTTCCCATATTAAAGAAAGATCCAAATATTTGTCTATAGAAATTCAAAACCCAAGTTTTGAAAGCCAAAATTTCTCACTGGCTATGGGGAAACATTTGTTTCTTGCCATATTACCCCATAGATAACAGCGACTGTGCACAGCATCCCCTCTGAAGACATGCTGCTTCGCAAAAGTGGTCTCAGCTGGCCAAGCCACAGCATGCCAACAAGGCCATCCTTCCCATAAGACCTTCCTTTCCTATAAACCCTCTTACACATTTGCTGTGGCTCAGGGGTAATTTAAAGCTAAGGAAATTATATTTGATTACCATGTGGCTCAGTCCCACTGCCAGGTGAGCGCTCCAGTGGTGGTCAGCTGTCGTAGGGTGGTTGGGGTATCCATATTTTAGAAGCAAACAGTGAAGCACTTTATTTTGGTTGTGTTTGACCCAGTTCTGGTTAAAGGTGAAGTGTGGCCAAGAAAGACCCGATACTTGGAAACGAAAGAAATACATAGGTAAAGGGAGGACATTATGAGAATGTCCCCCACCTCCTCCCTGCGTTCAGACCCACGGGAGTCACCACGTGTATATACTGTAAATTATTTATTGAGAGAAATGCAAGTAAAGTTTGAGGTTTTTTTGACAATAAATTAGTGGGTCTCGTTTTGTTCCCGGTGTGTTGTATGGTGCTGTTCACCACTCGCTGTTGCTACCCTATTTCTGCATCCCCTCTGAAGCAGCTTGCTTTAGTCCAAAGACACTTTGACAGCTCATCTCTGTCCAAAAATTCTCATAATTTTGCTCTGGGGTTTTATTTATTTACCACCAAATGAGAAAAGGGGATGGTGTGGAACAACTATAGCTAATAAACCATCTGAGCCTGCCTCTCTGGGCAATGAAAGGAGCCAAGCCAAGCAGGGTGCCATGGCCCTGCCCCTCCCTCATGCATCGCTCTTGGCTCCAGTCGGGTTTGTTAGTGCCCTCTGATGAGGGAAACCAAAACTGCACTTCTTTGGTTCATTTTCCTCCTTGAAAAACTGACCTGCTCCCTGCTCTAGCAGCGGGGGGCCAGGAGGCTGTGAAAGCTGGGTGGGACATGGGCACGGGCTGGACACTCACTATTTGGGTAAATTCACACAAAGACATCCAGCACCAGAGACCTGAGATAGAAACCCAACCTCGCCCTCCGTCAGAGCCCTGAACAGCTGGCAGGGGTTGGAAAGGGCATGGGAGGCAAACCCACCCACTCAGCCACCACTTGCAGCAGCTCCCAAGAGCTCAGCAGGTGGGACGAGGGGCCGGTGCCAGGGGCCAGTGCCCCCCGAGTGGCAGGGATGCTCCCATCCTTTCTACTCCCGTGTGGCACTGAAGCTTCCCCAGGAGGTGCGCAGCAGCAGGAGGCCCAGGCCGTGCAGTGACACCACGCACAGGGGCAGCAGTGACCCTGCCAAGGGTTTATACTGGCTCTAGGTGAAGCTTGCAGGCTGATGCTCTGCAGCCAGGGAGGACACGGCCCTAACCCCTGTGGGCAGCTCCTTCGTGCTCCAAGCGGGGCTGGGGCCATTCCTAGAGGAGGGTCGTGCCAGCTCAGCTCCAGGCCCGTCCCATCCTACTCTTCTCCCGTCCAAAGCACATCGCCTCACGGGGAAAAGCTGCTCAATTCCCACAGCCTGCTGTCTCAGGCATGGTGTCAAGCCCCGTTTCAGCTGTGCCTGCCCATCCCCAGGCCTCAGGCAGGGGCCTGGGCTGCTCCGAGCTTCACGTCCCGCTGCTGGGGGTGAGCAGGCCCACCACGGCCACCCACGGGCCTGGCAGCCCTTCGCACGCAGGTGGCTGCGACGAACCACAAGCACAAACATTGCTCGGCGAAATACGGCTCTTCTCTGGGAACCGGCTGCCCTCTAGAGGGTCCGCTCTGGCATGGCGTGAAGCGAACCCGGGGCCTTCCTCGGCCTCCCCGCCGCCATGAGGCAGGGCTGGGGGTCCTGCTCGCACAGCGGTGCGATGGCTTCGCTGGCCACCCTGGGCGATGGGCCCCCTTGACGAGAAAAGCCAAGCGAGCTGGCAGGAGGCTAAAGACCAAGTTTTAGCCTGCATAATGCAGACACAGCCCAGCCCCGGCCCTGTCCTGCCCAGCACCCTGGGATGGCCAAGGTCTGTGTCCTCATGGAGGAGATGCTGCTGTGGGACTAACCACAGGACTTGGTGATCCTTGTGGGTGTCCCTGCCAGTTCAGGTTATCCTATTATCAGACCTGCCTGACTGGGAGACACAGGGGGTTGCATCACGCCAAGGGGTCATTTCTCCTTCAGCTTGCACAGGTGCTCAGGATTTTAAGTGTTTGCAGCATGGTGCTGATGTCCCCAGCACACAAGTGCTACACGCATGCCCCCCATGCCCATATCCTTACCTGCCCCGTTGCTCTGGCTTGCCAGGCCCGTGCTTCTCCACCTTTCCCATGGGCACCCCTGTGTAAGAGATGAGTCAACGCTGAATTAAAAAGATCCCTGTCTTGGGTGCACTCACACCGCTGTGCTCCAGGCAGGGACACCAGGACCAGCTCCCCATAGCCCCCCCACACCAGGGCCTCCCCGCGCCGAGCCCCCTCTCCCTGCCACAGCTGACAGCCCTCACTCTTTCCATTTGGAAACCCATTTTTCAGGGGCACATAACTCAGCTGTGAAATTTCACTCCCGGCTAAAACTTGGCTCGGTTCAGCAGCAGAGAGGCTGGAGAGGGCTGGACGTCGTGGCTACAGGTGTGAAAAGCAAAAGCCCTTTTTACAATGAGCTCTTATAACTTGGGAGAAATGGCTTCAATCCCTGCACTGTGCCTTGCCAGGGGCCAGGTTACGTGTGGGCTCAGAATGAATGGGTGAAGGGGGAAAAAACAAACCGAAGCAGCCTGTGGGATGCCATTGCAACCCACCTGGGGAGAGGTGCATCCTGACCAGGAGGCGTGGGGAGGGAACGGAGAACTCCACCGATGCACTGGGAACAGGGAAGGGGGAATTCTCCCAAGAAAGGGTCAAAAAGAAGCTCACACACCCGCAGAGATCCAGAAGAGCTGGAGGTTGGATAAACACCGCTACCATCCGGGGTGGAAATCGGTGAGGAAATGCTCAATTTCTCCTGATCAGGTGGAAATTCCCATCCGAAGGTGGTTCCAAGTCTGGATCAGCCCTCTATCACCGCAGACTGCGAAATTATGTAAAACAGCTGAGAAGAACATGCTTATTCCTGCACAGTGAAAATACCCATCCTGGCATGCCCAGGGCTTGCAGGAAAGGGCCCCGCGATCCTGTGACAACCCCGGTTTTCGGCACCCACCCCATCATAGCCATGGGCCGCGGGGCACCCCCAGACACACCACGCTGACACGGTTCTGAAAATCTCAGGAACACTTTTTAATATACAAGAATCAAAAGTACAGCAGTTTTACAATGTAGGAAAATTTAATACATACTATATAAACAACATATTTACATCAGAAATCACTAGGACAGTGGCATTTTTTCACAAATATAAATTAATATTAATTACTGTTTTTTTAGTCAACAGGTTTAAAAGTCCACATTTTTACAGTAAGAGTCCTTCTCTCCCCGGAGGGGAGGTGGAGGTCGGGAGGAAATGAGTGAAAGCAGAATAGTATTTGTGTGTGGATCACTTAAACTGTTCACGTAAGGGCTTCAGAGAGCTGTTAAGTACCCACCCTGCTTGGGCACCGCATCGCCTGTCTGCAGCAGGTTTTGGTCTGCAGGATTTCCATCATCTGAATTCAAAACTTTACACCATTTCCAAAGGGGTCAGGCTGAAAAATTCTTTTAAACAAAGAAACAAAGAAAAAACCTACAGCATTTTGCTACTTTCTCCTGCAAAGAGGCTAGAGGGAACCCCGCAGCTGGCTCAGAGGGAAGAGCTGTACCAGATGCTGACACAGACACTGCAGTAACGTTTTTGGCTGTGGACCTGTCCCCTGCGATCCCATTCACACCCAAGTGACTATGTCTGGTTATGGTCCCTATTCTGATGGGACATAAAATGTGTGTGCACGCGTGCGTGTGCTTGGGGAGGACTTTCCCCCAAATCGAGTTCTCCAGCTTTATTAAAGTCCAACCCAGCGAAGACCCACCCCCGTGAGCAAACCAAACTAGGTGACTGTTCAGTATCAGGCCAATGTGACAGTGGGGACCGCTCTTTGCTGGATATAGACAAAGATTTTGCTGTTGCACTGGTTTCAAGAAGGAAACCCCAAACCACCTCACCCCTGCAACACAGGACGAGCAGAACTCCTCGTGTATGGACACAGAAAATGCCTCCCACTGGGGTTCAGTTTTCCTGCACCAACCATAACACTGGTCTGGCCAGTACTGCCTCTTGCTACGACTTGTATGGCACAAACTTTCCATCACGATAGCACCACGTTGTGAACGAAAAGAGCAATTTCTCTTCGCCCCTCTGAGGTTTCTTCCATTTTCACATTAAAAGCTAATACCTCTGAAAAGAAAGGACCTCTTTGTTGAATACCACAGCAAGCGCGCCTGCAATCACAGCTTAGTGAAATACGCGGCGTTAACACGCTATCTCAACACCTCCTCCCCCCCGCCAGCCCCAGGGGCCCTGTGGAAGACTTGCCCTCGCCTCCCGCGCAGATGAGCACAAGCATAACACTTACTCGGGGCAGCGCAGCGCTGCCCATGCTGGTTCCCCCTCTACAGAAGCAAAACTGCTTCTGGTGAGTTTGGTGAAGTTTGGTGAGTTTGGTGAAGTCTTGCAAAAGAAGAATAAAATACAAGCTGGCATCCCAGAGCCACGACTTGATGTCTATATCCACACTGAGCTTGGCCCCAAGAGGCCCGGTGCTTGCCCAGCACGCAGCAGCACGGGGTTGTGGCCTGCTGCTAAAGCATCACAGTGGTGCTGGGCACTTTTCTGAAGGCGCAGTGGGACACAGCAGCGGGCTCTGAGCAGGGTGTGCACGCCGTGACTTCAAGGGACCCAACTCCTTCGGCTCCGGGCAGAGGGGAGAGGCAGGGGATTAGTGTCAATTTGTGTGCGCCTTCCAAAGTACTGGTTGGAGTGGGGAAGCCAGCCCTCAACACCCCTCAGTCTTTCAGGGAAAGGACATCACAGCTTATTAGGGTCATATACTGGCATCTTAACAGGATCCCCAACTTCTGCCCCCCATCAAGAAGAGCGGTCAGGAACAGCCTGATCTTTAATACTGAGCTCCAGATGACGCATCCCCAGAAACCATGCTCTGGGCAGCCCAGGTGTTGGGAGAGCTCTGTAGTCTGCAGAGACGTGACTCTACTACCCAAGGCCTCGAACCTAAAAACAAATCACCCACTCGACTTCTCGCCGGCAACCTGTGTGTAACCACTCACACCATGCCACCAGCCGGGCACTGTTCTGCATCGTATGCAGTGACTCGAACACTTGGAGGAATGTTTGCTCTGAAGCCCACCGAGCTGGGCTGCAAACCCCTCTTCTCCCTCTGCTATGCTGGGCTTCTAAGACGTGCTCCAGGGATTTTTAAGTACCTAGTCCTGAATTCCTTATTTTCTCCCTGCTCACTGAAGTGCTAAGCTCCCAGGTACATTTCCAATTCAGGCAGACAGCAGTAGCAGTGCTGTTACTCTCAGCAATTCAGAGCTACTGCTGAACGGTGCCGGGAAGGTGACTGGTGACAATTGCCTGGACAGAGATTAGTCTCTGGATTCCCATTTAACTCTGCTCTACCACCCCTTACCTTTCAGTTGTATTACAGGTCTGTGATCACTGTTTTGTGAAGCACAGAGAGAAATGCCCAGAAAGCAGAGTACTTCAGTGGCAGGGAGATTAGGAGCTTCAAGGTCCCCGGATGCCTAGAGCCATCTTTTGTCCTGGTACCTTGCAGCTCCCAGCCAGCATCTGTGTTAATTCCTGGACATCCAAGCCGCCCATGTCAGAAGAGAAGAGGAGTTTTGTTATGAATTCCTGAGCCCTGTCCACTGGTAAATACTGCTCTCACCCCAGTTTCTTTCCTAGTCATTATAAGTGAGCTTAGCTTTTGCTAAGGAAGTCTGTCTTTCTTCACATATCCCAAAGACTCCCAGAGTCAAGACTTGACAGTTCCAGCCCTGGATCCCCCACCCCTTGTCTGCTGCAGGGGACACAATGGCAGTCAGAGCAGTTTCTTGAAATGGTTAAAGACATAAGAAATGACAATGTGGCCAGAAAAGTGATGGATTGTCACCAGCAAGGCTCCTGCTCCTTTGGAGTCACTCTGAAGTGACATTGAGCCCCTCTTTCAACCAAGCCCTGTGACAGCAACAGCTTGGCTGCTGAGGGACCCTCCTGGAATATGTCCTCCCAGTGGCCTATGCTGGTTACACACAAAGCCCAGCCCAACCAGTTTATCCCCAATCCCAAAGCAGCATCTGTCATGTAACATCAAGTCAGCGCAGGCACACGGCCTTCTGCACAATCCTAAGCAGCAGCAATCCGCCTTCTTGGTTTTGGGGAAACACTGTGGTTGGGGAAAATTCCCTTGCGCCCATTGGACTGGAGGAAACAAAACCAAAGCAAAAAATGAGGCAGTAAGTCTGGTTCCAACGTTCAATGGGAGAAAGGGGGGAAAGGAAATGGGAATCCAGAACAGAACTGAGAGTGAGGGAGAGTCTTCTACCTGCTCCCCCAAAATCCTCCTTGACCCAGCAAAGATGATAGCAGCATGTTCAGAGTTTCTGGCTGTTGCATCAGACCAAGTATTTCAAGATGTGCGCTTCCCCCCCTTGGTCACTTTATGTTTTCCGAATATTCCAGTTATAATCTGGATTGTTTTTCTGTTCTAACGACCTATCCAGAGGTGACCTGTGATCGAGGGGCGACTTGGAGTCGTGAGGAGATTTCTGAGAGGGGGGTGAGCGAGGGTCCGACACTGCGGGGTGAGGTGGAGGGAGAGGCTGTTTGTAATCTCCCGATTTGTCTGCGTGGAAGGACCGGTAGTGGTCCGAAGGTCCTTGGCCATGGTATCCCATGGGTGGCCTGTGATCAGACATCCGTCGGAAATCCTGCTGGTGGTAATTCTGAGGCCTGAACTCATCGGATCGTCGGCGCTTGGAGTCGTGGTGGTGCCTGCAGAGAGAAAATGGATGGATATGAGGGAATGGATTGGATGGATGGACGGAGATCAGCTCCCCAAGGAAAGCCTGTCCACCACCGCTGGGTGTATCGACGTGAACTCCTCCCACCCTTCCCGAGAGGAACGAGAATTACCTGTCATAATAATCTCGGTGGCCTCTGTGGTCTCGGTCACTGTTGTACTGTTCATAGGGCCTCTTACGGGAGAGGTTATTTGGTCTGTAATTCCCAGAGCTTCGGTGGGGGTCTCCACGAGATCGCCGGTCCCCGTAGTGGTGGTCCTTGTACCAGTGCTGCTCATATTGGTGGTGCCGCTCCCCACCCCACACCTGGTTGCTGTTGCCGCCGTAGTTGAACTTTCGATCTCTCTGCCAGTCTCCCCTGTCTGCAATGAGGAAAGCATTAATTAAATGTCATTTATACTTTAGGTTAAGCCCATTACTTCCTTGTTGAATTCTCAGAGAAATTAGAACTATTACCATTGGAACTTTCTCCTCCCTAAGCCAAGTGGACCCCATTTTATTCTTTTAATTCCTTTACCATTATTCTATCAAATCTTACTCTGCCCAATTCTTAAACTTTTGACCACTCCATCATCACGTTTTCTAGTCCAGCAATAAGTACAGTGAAAAAACGTGTTCCATCTCCCCAACCTGACCAGCCACAAATCCTGGAATTATTTGTGTCCAAGAGCAAGCAGCCTGTAGGTTAAGAGGAATGGTTTCCTTTGGTTCCCCAGGGCTCACCTGTGTTGCTGAAATGCCTCTTGTTGGGATGGCCGTAGTTGTCACGGGGGTGCCCATGCATCTGCTGCGGGGCATGGGAAGGGGGCAGGTGGAGCTTCTGGGAATGAGGATTGTGAGGCACGTGGGACTGGGACATCACAGAATCGCGGCTGGAGCCTGAAGGCTCTGGGCGGAACGGCTTCTTCATGCTGGACGTGTCCTCCTTCTTCTTCTGCTCCTGCAAGGGGCGAGAGAGGGTTACAGCTCAGCTGCTCTTCCACCAGAAGACTCAGACTACATGAGCGATGGCCCAGCCTGTCGGGCTCTGGGTTGGTCTGGAGATTCCCCAGGCTGTGGGCCCCCACCTCGTCCTGAGGGCTTTGTCAATCAGCTGTGCCCAAGCGTGGGCAAGTGTAACAAGTTTTAAAGAGAGCAACTGGAGGGAAGGCACTTGAGATCTCACCTCCTCTTCCTGCGATCTTTTCTTATGAGCCATCTTGTAGAGTTTGTGCAGTTTTCTGGCATCAAATTCTGTGAACTTTGACACAAATATCCATAGGTTCCTGGAAGGACATAAACTTTTTCTGTTAGCTGCTACATGAGCTGTTCAAGTGCCAACTGCTCTCAAACCAACATTCAATCAGTTCTACCCTCCCTGGAAAACAGTCTCATTCCAGCTCAGGACAGGGTGTTTCAGGAGAGTTGGAACCAAGCCCTTCAAAGTGAAATAATGGATTTTGCACTGGTTTCTCTAAACTAGCTCTGAAATCAGTTTAAATGAAAGAGCACAACTTGCAGACAAAACCCTCACCTGAGACTGGTCAAGGACCGAGTGGGCTACAAAATATGAGATTTCTCTTTTAAAAGCATGTTAAATAAGAGGCAATTGGCACACTCATCCACATAAAACACAGCAGCCTCCAACTGTCATTTTTAAACATCACAGATCAGCCAGAGAAAACAAAACGATCCCTCACCTTCTCCATAGCTTGATAAGATCCTGGTCAGTGTAGGCTTTAAGGCACTCAGAGATGCGGTCCCCAATTTTTAGGAGGCAGTTGCGTGTGTGCTCCAGCTGTTCTTGAACCGTCAGTCCCTTATCAGGCTTATCTAGTTGCTTCAGAGCTTTTTTCACTGGTCTCATCCTTTCCTTGCACTTGTAAAAGCAACAGAAAGCAGAAAGTGATTCACTTGGCACAGTGCTCTGCACTGCTCCCTTGTTAATCAGACAGAGCCGAAAGAAGCTTAATAGCATGAGATATTAGCTTTATCTGGCCATTAGGCAAGGAGAAATCAGCTATGAAAACAGCAATTTGTTAGACATGCTGCAGAACATAATCAGGAAAAGATGAGTCTTTCCATCTCCGCTGTTCCCCCAGCATTTTAGAAGCAAAGGATTTGGTTTGCAAACAGTAAACGCACGCAGGCTGCTCTTGCACTGAGTCTAGGGCAGGCAGGGAAGCAAAACCAAGCATCGACATCCTGAACGAACAGCCCCAGCTGAAGGAGTGCTCTCAGGAGCCTCCCTGTCCACCCCGGTCTGTGTTCGCTTCCATCTATTGCTTTTACTAGAACTGGGAGACGTGAGGTGAAAGCACCTCCTTTTTCTGCTGCGTGCATCAGCACTTTGCACAGACAGTAAATCAGACAGGTTTCTACTGCCTGACTGGACCTTTCATGCACCGTGGAGGGAAAATAAAATAAAACAAATAAATAAAGATAACACAGGACCTACAGGGAATACACACATCTGAAATTACAGAACTGTTTTCTTAAATATGATATTTCAGCATTTCCCTATGCAAGTCAGGCGAAGGAGCATCTGCCATGACGACTTTCACTAAAAGGCTATTTTTACAACAAGCCTTGCAGGCACGTTTGCTGCGAGAGCATTTACACAGCTAGGGAAGAGCTCACAGCTCAGACAACTCCGTACCAACTACACCATACAAGGTCACCCTCAAAACCCTCCTGTATTTCGCTGCCTAGAACAGCTCCAGTGCCTCCTTGGCTCCTATGGCAGAGAGACTGCCACATAAGGCTGCAAGATCATCTGTAACCCGGGGCTGTCAAACGAGTGGTGGCAACTTGTCAGCTGAAGAAGAGAGCCCTTCTGCCTGCTTTGTTGACACGGTGCCCTCCTGTGCCCTGGTTGGCATCCCTTGGCAGAGAGAGGGGACAAACGTGTGCGCAAACACCAAGCTGAATGTTGAAGAGAGCTATCTGAACCCTTTAGCAGCGCAATTGTGTGGTGAGAATTGGGAGTTGAAGAGCTTTGAAATTTCTTCCAGCTGTTGTGCTATGTACAGCAGCCAGCTGGTGGACAACTGGTCCAGCTGGTGGGCAAGTGGACAACTCCAGGACAGGGTTGTTCTGCCGTGCTGTCAGACCAGCCAGAGGAAATTGCTGTGGGGCACTATGAAGAGGTTCTCTCCCTGCCAAAGTGGGACATGGATCAGTGCTGTGCACACACCTCGACACCTAAAACGCATCCTCGCAAGCACAAGCAAACCCTGGCTGCCTTAGCAGGGGTCTCTGCAACTGCCATGCAGACACCCAAGGAAAATACTCACTATGCTGAATGTTTCTTGGTCCAGATCGTCGTCCTCGTCTTCTCCAATGGGGACTGGTTCACTCCCCGCTGTAATGTGGACGGGACCTTGCGATCTCTTCCCTTTACTTCCAGATTTGGCTTCACCACCTTTAGGCTTTACAAGGAGAAATTATGCACATCACATGATGAGCCAGACTGACGGATCCCCAGCGATCCAACTAACAACCTCCACACTATTGATACTGGCAGTTATTAAACCCTGGGCACCGCTCCTACAACTTTCCTCCCAAGATCTCCAACTGTTTTGCTGTAATGCCTCTGTTTAGCTTTATGTCATCCCTGAGGGAGCAGAGGGAAGTCAGAGCCAACGTTTTGGACATGGTTATACTCATGGAGAGAAAAAACAGCACTGAAGACTTGGAAGAGAGGTTAAGCTAAAGAATATAAGCCCCTTGCAGAGGACAGAGCTCAGAGAAGTCTCATGTCTATGAAAACTTGCAATTTCATGAAATTCAGGAAGGCTGGAAAAGGAATAAGGTCTTGCCCCACACTGCTTCGCTGACGTCTCTTCACACAGGCCCTTTAACGAATCATAGGACTTACAGCTTGCCCTTCTGCTCAGAGACTTTCCTATCTCTTAAACTGCTCCTGAGAATACTTCTTACCTTCTCTTTCTTGTCTTTTGTCTTCTTCTTCTCTTTATCACTTTCCTTTTCTTTCTTAGTGCTTGTCTGTTTTTCTTTGTTCTCTTTGTTCTCTTTCTTCTTCTGTTTCTTTTTCACTGGGCTCTTTTCCAAGCCGTCCTCCTAGAAAATCAGACCACAGTCAAAGTTGGAGTCCCTCAACCTCACATACATGCTCTTCCCCAAAACATGCATCCTTCAAAAGCAATCGTTTCTTGAGGCTCATCCAAATTTGCCCTCACACCTCTTTAACCAGACAGCAAGACTGGCACTGCAGTCCACCCAACTTTGAACAAAAGGGCATAAAAATTATACAAAAGCCCCGGTCTGTGACTAACTGGCAAACTGCAGATAAGCACTGCTTTCCTCTGCCAGTTGTGCTGGAGAACGCTCAGTCCATAAGGTAGATACTGATCAGAACACGAACAAAAAGCTTCAGACTACCAGCCAAACCACTCAATGACAGAAGGCTTTCTAAGCAACAGCATGACCTTGGTAGACTCCAGCTTCACCACTGGCTGATGTACTGAAAAGGAGAGGGAAACAATTCTTCTTTCTCTCCTTTATAAGGGCAACAGACTTTGTCCTGAGACAACCTTTCCTCCAAGTCAGTATGTGGATGTGTGTGGCCGTTCTAGCATCCTCCCAAAACATTTACGGCACTAACCTAGAAGAGTGGGTGGGAAAGGTCCTTCTTTCACCCCACAGCTGTATATATGTTTTTGTAAGTTTGCCAGTCTCCTGTGGGAACGCATTCTGTAGCTCCCCTTAACTCCACAGGGCATTTGCCAGGGGTGCTTCTCAAGTTGAGTCTCTGTAGTAGCAATATAGCTCAAGGAAACCTGGAAAAGCCACTATCCACCTTGACTCACCTTGACTTCACCCTCTTCTGACTGGTTGTCTGAGTGCCGAGGAGAGGAGAGTTCGTTCCCATGCTCATCCTTGACTTTGGGAGCCTTGTTCTCTTTCTTTACTCGTGGTTTCCTCTTCTTTAGCTTGCCCTGGAGGAAAGACAGAACAAGTCAGAGCAAGCAAATAACTACAGGTGCTTGCTCGAGGCATCCTCCTTCTCCTGAACATCTCGCGAACAGCTGCAGGTCCTGCAGAGTGCCAGGAAGCCTGAAGAGCCGCAGGAAAGCCTGGTGGGCCCCATATGAAATTAGATAATCAAATTGCAGCCAGCTAGAGGAATTGCCTGTGAGATTTGAGAGGTCAAGGGGGCATCTCAAGCATCTACAGACTGGCGCATACAGAACAATGACAATGAGGTGACGGGGCCAAAGCTCCCTGATTCCCCCTGTCAACACATATGTCATGGATATTTAACAGAGCGCATCACGGTGCAACTTCCAGGTGGGAGAAAAGGAAGGCCAAATATATTTTAAGACAATTTATTCTAAGTTAATTTATGTCCTGTCTGAATAGCTTGAAGCACTTCTTGCTGGGAATTGAGGGAGTTTTCAGCACCCAGCCTTGTCTATTCCATCATTTTTCAAAAAAACTTTCATAAAATGTAGCAGTATTCCCCTCTCAGAAATTGCGTAAAGAAAAGAGCATGAGGTCCCCTGCTTTCCCTCAGTGGCTTGCACACTCAACTTGCACGGTCTGTTTGTAAGTGACCAAGTTGAAAATTCAACATGGGAATAAAGTCATACTGGAGACCTTCAGCAAGTATAATAATTAATAACTTGTCCACCATTGATTATCATTTCAGTATCACAGTGCAATCAGACAACAGGCAAGTCCACATTCTCTCACCTAGAAGACACTCAGTGACTTGGCATCACAGGCTGTCTCGCCTCCCACCACCAACCAAGCACTCGTCCTGAAAACCCCAGAATCAAGCAGCCTCATCTCACCTCTTCCCCATCTTTCATGTTTTCTTTCTTGTCCAGATCCTTCTTCAGCAGTTTCAGTAGATAATCAACTCGGGTCTGGAGCTGTTTTCCCTGAGGTTTCTTATCTGTCTCAACAGGTAGGATCTTTGATAAAGAAGAAAAAAAAAATACACCCACATGCACCTATCAAACCTTGGTAAAAGAGATACACTATCAGCAGTCCCTCCAGATCCAGCAAATGGTTGGAGATGCTGCACCTCCTGGGGTGAACAGGAAGGTTCAAGCATTTCTTCCAACCTGTGCACCCACACAGACTCTCCCTCTCTAGCCATACGCAAAGCTCCAAGCAAGAATCCCTCCCCCTTGACCTTTTGCAGGTAAAAGGACCACAGCTCTCTAGATTCTCTAGGATCTTTCTTAAATTAGGGGGAGGGAGCAAAATATATTTGGGATCTTGCATTGTGACATTGAGTCCATTCTCCTTGATGCACCAGATTTGCTTGTGACAGCCTTGTCACAGCAGCCTTGTACCCTCTGGTAGCTTGAGACATTGGTACAACGACGATAAAGAATTTTTATTGGAAAACAAGGCTGCAAGATACCACTTTGTGGAGGAAGCATAGCAGCTTGCCAGCTAAGGTTACCTTTTTATTTCATTGGAACTTGGGTGGCGTGTCTCAGGCAATGAGAAAATTGCCTTTCTGAACTTCACGTAGGAGGGCTCCCAACCACAGTCTGATCTTTGCTAAAAGCACTCGGGGGAATGTCATGGGAATGCAGCATATTGGCAGCCAAGCAGATGTACAGTCCCAATGTCCCTCAGCCTGATGCTGCAGTCCACCCTCCTTCCACTGTGCTGACACAATGGATAGCGGCTTATTTTTAACCTGGATCATTTCAGCATGGCCCCCATAAACAGCTCTTATGGGAATGACTGAGGAACAGAGGAACTAAATGGAGGCTTTCCAGCTGACTTTGCTGCCAGAGCCAGTCGTGTAACTATACCCTCAAAGCTAACACAGACCAGTCTTGACATAAGCAGCGTCAAATCTGTGAAAAATTATTTCCACACAGAACTCAAGCTCAGCTTCTTGTGAGATGCTCAAGGAAATATCAAGTCACGATTATGCAATGCACCCTCTATACCGTGCTTGTAACCACATATGTCAGCATTACTGTTTTCTTCCTGCGGCACTTCAGTGTGGTGCATATGGTACCGTTCAGAGAAAATTTACTGCCAATCAAATGAGACAACTCTGCTTTCCATCAAGCATGCAGCATTCCGCAGAGGTCAGTGTTTTCCTCATTATTATTTATTATTATTTTTGGAGTGGTTACAAACATAAACATCTGTTTCTGGAGCAAATCAAACATGTTCTCTATGAAGACCGTAATGGACCCAATGCAAGTAACATGTAAAGCAACCTACCTTATCAGATAACTTCAATTCCGGATCGGTTTTAATTAGTTCCCAGTTTCCATAACCATGCTCGTAAATTCCCACTAACAAGCGAGAATCCTCCTCCACTCCCCAGTCTACATCAAAATGGGCAGCTTTGACACGGCACGTCAGGCGGTACCTGAAGGCATTCAAACATGAGCTACGTTTAATGCTGCAGGGAGGTAAAGCAAATCCACATATCTAGGCTAGTCTCTTTTCACCACAAAATCCAAATTCCCTGAGCCTCTTTCCGCCACTGCCTGCTTAACTATTCAAACTCACTTCTTTCTTTCCTCTGGGTCTGCGGGGATGGATTTATGCAGCATTTCAAACTCCTCTTCATGCTGGATGATGGATTTCACATTGACTTGGACACCAGAGATCTTGATAGTAGGACCTCTTCTTTTCCCAGGTCCTTTCCCTGCTCAATAATAAAACACAACAACTAAGAGAACTCTTACAGAAAGAATGTTTAGGCAAAGAAAAAAAATGTCAGACATGCAGAGATCAACACCTTGCTCCAGATTCCTAAGGCCATCTGCTGAGGTAGGCCCCCAAAATTAGTTAACTTTCACTAATTCACTTAGATCTGCAACTCAAACATCTCCCAGTATATCATCATGATCTTAAAAATACATCTAAGTACACTGAAGCAGTTGTTTCAGTAGTTCTGTTCACCTAGAGCAGGCAGATACCCCCTGCTTCAAGTACCAATGGCACAGAACAGCCACACATCGAGTGTGACACCAGCTCCAGATCCAGCTCCACCATGGAGTACACAGCACACGTTTGATTCCCAGTCCCTGAAGCAGTTAAAATACGATCCGTCTGCACTGGGACCCAGCATTAAATAAGCTGATGACTTCAGCTTCGCCCCAGGAAAACTCATGTTCAGCAGAAGCTAACAGGCCCAAATGGCACTTTCCAGATTGAGCAGAAGGTTCATGGATTTCTCTCTGCTGGTAAAAGCTGCCTGGCAGAGATGGGATGATTTGAGACCTTGCTTATTTTTCTTGCCTTTGCAATGTGGCACACCACCCCATCCAGCAAGGGAGTGCCTTGCTTTCATCAGCTCCACAAAGCACAACCAAAAATATTATAACAGCAGCAAACGACCCTCTTACCTTCACTTGGATTTTCTTTCAGCTGCTCCTCGTATTCTTGCATTGCTGACACACAGCTGTTGTGGATGAGCTCCCCTAACCGCTTCAGGTCAGCTACAGACTTATCCACCAGCTCCGCATCCCGGGCGATGCACTCCAGCCTGGAAAAAGGGAAAAAAAATTCTAAGTTTTGTATCTGATGCAGCATTTCTCCTCCCGGTCATTCTCTGAGCAATTGTTTCACAGCTTTCAATAGTCAATGAGCGCCGTGTATGTGCGGAGCTGGTGCAGGTAACACAGTTTTAGTCTTTTTTTGGGTCTGATAACTGCACCACAGTGCAGATGCAGTACAACGGACCCAATCCTTTGGATTTTTTAGTCTTAAAGCAAAGGTGAGAACTTCTCAGGCACAACTGACTGTCCGGTGTGCTTTACGCCCTCTCAGTGCTGTCTCAGTGACATTCAGTGCTCAGGAGCTGCCATCTGCTGTCCCTCTTGCCTGGCTGAGGTTCATAACGCCAAGGCCCATACGCAAGCCTTGTGTTTCCCAACCAAAGAGCACAACCAGCTGAAAAAACAGTCATTTCTCAGACAACACACGCAGGGATTCCTGCCTCAGCTCCGAGCCCTCAGTGAGGGCTCCAGCTTTCCAGACCCACCACGCACGCTTGTCTCCCTTTTCCCCTCACTTGTGCTGGGGCACAGCACCAGGGCTCTGCAGACCCAGGCTTGGGGATAGCGTGTGCCTCTCTCCCTTCAAGAGGGATGCAGCAGTGAGAGAAACATCCTCCAAATTCAAACCTGAAACTAATATGTATGGAGAAGCTCGAGAAGCATTTTGGGTAGCGTTTGCTGTTCAGAAGCTGCTCCCTCTCCTCTCAAGGCAGAGCAGAAATTCCCCGAGGGCCAGGATCTGCCAGCAGGATGATGCTGTGCACAGCCCAGCACCGCCACCGCTGCCCCAGCTGCTTTTTGGCCAGTGTTTATCGGTGCCCACCAACCGAGCCATGAAGGACCGTACGGCAGTGTTTGGGTTGCGGAGCACATGACAGCAAACTTATCAGGATTGGTGCTGTGCGGGGAGGTTTTGTCAAACACCGACAGCAGCGGGTGCATGGCAGTGCTTACAAACACAACCTTGCCCCCAGGGTAACTCTCAAGCAAATCCAGGCTGGGACTTACCGTTCAAGAGGCAGTCCAAACTTCTTGTAAGCCTTGATAAACCTAAGCAAAAAAAATAAAATAAAATAAAATAAAAGAGGAACTAAAGCAACTGCCATAAAAATGGGTCCAATATCACAAATACACTTGAATATATTAATTACAGCCTGCCACATTATCAACCTCACATTCCACTCTGATTAGCTAAGCATCACTCAGGACTGGGAAGCTTCATCCATTAACCCTCACAAAGAGTTTTGTGACCTCAGCTGGAGAAGAACACGACGTTATTATGAATGTTGGATGTTTGACAGATGAGGAAAAAAAAAGAGGAGAAACATAACTGTAGTGTAAAGAAAAATTAGAAGAAAGCATTGGCTCACACCATATTGGTAATTATTAACTTCATTTTCCAAGGAGAAAAGAGGCATTAAATCAATGTCATTAGTAATTTCAAGCTCAGGCTATAAGTAACAACCTGTCACAGAGGAGCCAAATGTAGTGCAATGCGTCACAGAGCCTTGCAGACGAGGATTGTTATTTATTTTTATTTCTTATTTTTTATTGTGAAAATCGCTGCCATTACTAACACACAACTTCAAGGCAAGAGTCAGACATCACTGCTGCAACTGAACAGGGCTTTGTGCTGGAGTAGACCCAAAGGCTTCAACTACAGAATATTTTAAAATGAGTTAATTTTTTCCCTTCTCTTTTTCGTCGTGCACTCTTTCAGCCTCTTTCTGCTACAGCACTTTAACCTAAATGGCTGCTACAGTCACGTTGCAACACCTCCTTCTTCCTCTATGGTTTCAGGGCTGGATACGGGGCAGCTACCACAATGCAAAAAGTTTGACCATCTCCTATTTAAAAATGCATTTCTCAGAGACAGAGGCAAGGAAAACTCACAAACCCTTTTCCATCTTTGGCTGAACCTCTGGGCAGAGCCTTAAGACAAAAGCCTGAGGGAAAGGCTCAAAAATTAGAAGAAAATACAAGAAGAAAAGAATACTTCGGAATTCAGCCCCCAGCTGACTTGTGGAACACAGTGCAGAGAGGATATACTACTGCTCTGATTGACTGGACCACTGCTTCTCATGGGGTTATTTTGCCAGACAGAGCTTGCCTTTAACTTCAACTTAAATTGTCAAGACTACAGCCAGAAAAATATTGGGAAGGCCAGAGCCTTTGGCTTCTCCAGCTCCATCTCATGGCACCTAAAATCTCATGTGTAATATGGAATTAGCTCACTCCACTCAGCCCTGCTGCGCAGTTACAAGGATTAATTTTAGGAAGGTAGCAGTTTCACTGCTGATAATCTAGCCTATTTTGGCCAGACGTGAATGTTAAAGTCAGCAGCAAACTGAATTATACAAAAGTGCAGAAGCTGTCCCAAAGACAGCTTCACCTAAACCACCTATGTGCTTATAGCTGAATATCTCCTGTATTAACTTGGGCTTTTCTACACCTGCATGGGGTTTCTGTATTTTTGTAAGCTGTCTCTTGTGCTCACACTGACCTCCGGATTTCAGCATCAGTAAATCCTTCCACGGTATCTTTTCTAACACTCCGAGGACGTCCCCTGCGCTTTGGTCTCTTCTCGTCATCGGTGTCATCAGTCTCGCTTTCTGATCCAGATGATCTCTGAAGCCTTCTCTTAGTTTCCGCATCCGATTCACTGTCATTCGTTTGTGCCTGCATGCAGCATAAAGACAGCACTACAGTTAACAACTGCTAATCTGCTAATCTTTTCCATCCCTCTTGTGCACTGGCATTATTTCTTGTTGAGACTGAAACACCTCAGCATCTCTTCCTGAAGATGCAGAAGCCCATGTAATCAAACCAGAATGGGTATACACACTCTTGCAGTTTCTGGCTAGCTAAGTCTCCAGTGCTCATCCTCTCTTTACAGTCTTTACAGTTTCACAACTGCATTTTGATTTACTGAAGCATAAGACACGCTAAACACATTGATTTTCCGTGGTTTTGTGCCACAGTTCCTAAGGCTCCTTGATAGCTGGGGTGTTTTGAAGACAAGGAGACCTCAGAAGTAATCTACAATCATCAGATACGAATTATCCTTCTGTTTAATTTTCACTTAAAAACTTCCCCAGCTTATCCCAGAGAACAGTTAATAACACTCAAAGTCCCAAATCCCAACAGAGTTTCTTTGCACAACCTGCTCCCTGTTGGATTTGGGTAGATCACATCACCTAAAAACGGACTTGGGATGACAGTATCTCTTTTTGCCTGCAAGAGCCACATTTAGGCAAGAATAGTGCAGGGAGTTCTGGAGCCCAATGGAAAGCAGCAGTCTGGAAATGACAAAAACCACAGAAGATCTGCATTATACAGTTGGTTATTTTTCCCTGTGCTCACTACAGGTTCTTTTTGCTTACACAGCATGAGTTGTACCAAACCCAATATAGGCTTTCAGACTGCATTATGAACCGTGGGCCCAATGCATGATGCCAACAAGAAGCCAACGCGCTGTCTCTGTGGGTTACTCCTAACCAGCTTCAGAGAAGGGGAAGAAGCACTCAGATGGCAGGAAAGCTTCCTCTTGAGCACTGCCTTTGCCAGCTTTGGCCTCCAGCCTCTCGGCTCCTCGAGATGTGCTGTACCTTTTTAGTCGAGCTACGGATGCGAGGCAGCATGTAGATTTCCTCCAATTCTTTCTGCCTTTCTTCCTCCTCCACCTTTTTCCTCTGCTCCTCTGGAATGATATCGTCCCAGTCCTTCTGGGACCGCTCGTCCAGCTCCATCTCTTCCTCCTCCATGGTTGCAAAGTTGGCCACCTTTTACAAGCAAAGGAACACTTTTAGAAATTCCCACCCCTGGCAGGAATACCCCAGAGCTGTCTGCTAAGCCTCAGCTTCTTCTGCATAGGAATTTTGCCAACATTTCCATGATTACTATATAATTGATCCCTATGTCACTACATTCCTGGTTCTTTGCCATGTGTTTGGGCTAACAGCTCTTGAGGAAGTACGTGCAGCTTAAAAAGTACTGCTGAGCCTCACGAAGTTACCGGGTTTGTTTCCAAATTTGGTAAGTTCTGCATTTTATTCACAGCCTTCATGACCACTTAAAAGGAAACGAATACCTACACATCTGCCCAGCTCCCAAACCCAGACAGCCCCTCAGAAAACTGCTTTGTACAGGTCACTTCTCACCGGGCCTGATTTGTCCTGTCCACCACTGGCCTCACCTCCGTGGCAAGACGTGGGGACTCACGTTTTGGCACCCCACTGCAGAGCCCAGGGTCTGTACCTTGAACTGCGAGAGAAGCTCGTCGGTGGCACTGGTGGACACTTCGTTCTCTCGTGTTTCAGCCAAACGCAAAATCTCGTCGATGTCCATCTCCTACCAGTCAGGAAGAAACAGCGATAAAGCGGAGGGGGCCGAGCGCAGGAAGAAACGAGAGGCTTTGAGAATAGACTGCGGGGTGCAAGAGCTAAATAGGGATTGTGCTGATACGAGCTAAATAAAGTGCAAATATCTGCAAGGTGTCATCACCCAGGGCAGGGATGAACTATCTCAAGTGGTACAAGAGAGTATAAATGCAGGTGATAGAATAAAAGGAACATCAAGGCTGAGCAGCAGGGGAAATTCCCAGGCAGTGAGATGTATCAGCTGTTTCCCTCAGGGGAAGCTCTGCTACTTGGGCCGTTAAGAGAATTGGTCAGAGCACTCAATAAGAAACTGCCGAGCAACGCCACGCTGAGAAGGGAGGGAGTGACCTATTCGACTTTATTACTGACTCCAGCATCTCTTTGCGAACAAACCAAAAAAAGCAGGCTGGAGAGATGCTCAGAGGAGGCAGGGAGAGAAGCCCTCATTAGGCCATGCTATAGCCAGCTCGTGAATCCCAGGGAGCTGAGGGGCTCTCTTGGTGACCATTCCTCCAGCAAGGAGGCTCTTCTCAGCCCTCGTCCCCACCCCAGAGCTCTCTTCCTTCAGTTTCCTGGGACTCACAGGCTCCCTATTCACCAACCTGCTCTCATGCACAGGGCAAGTACGAAGAGGGAGCAGTCAGAGAGGGATTACCAACAGCGATGTTATTTCAATTTCAAACTACCTGAGGCTCTGACTCTTCCCCTTCAAGCTCCTTGAAGAGATCTTCAGCTCCAAATTTCAGAATAGCCGTCAGCTCTTCTTTGTTGAACGGATTTGAACTGCAAGCAGAAAAGAGAATGCAGAAGGGTTTGGAGCTGTTAACTCAGCTCTGTCACAGCACAAAACCATACCAAAGTCACTCCTAATTAAAGCAAGAAGCAAGCTTTCTCCTCAGCACTAAAAAGAAGCCTTTTTATTCATATTTTCTGCTCTGGCACAGACATCTACTGTTAGAGGAAAAACCTCTGTCTATTGAGGGGAATTGGGAAGAGTCTGAGGTCGCTGCAGCTGTTCCCTGATACCACCAACAGCTTTTCTCAGACCAGGAAGATCTCTGGTAGAAAAACTGAAGGAAAAAGAGGCAATGCCTTTCAATCTCTGATCATCTTTATTCTATGTGTCCAAATTAATGACTGCATGAGCCAAATTAGTAGAAGGTGCCCTAATTTGTTAGTGGAAGGTGCCTTTATTTATTAGTGGAAGCTCTCTTCTCCCCCATACCCTATCAAACAAATATTGGCAGGTATCAGAAGGTGAAGCTGGTTATGCCACGTGCTGTGTCAGATCTCCCTGCCTCCCGACACAATCGCTTACTTGGATCGCCCAGAGTTGTTGTCCAGAACAGTCCGGCCAGTGGTGTCCATACGCTGGATCACCAAATGATCCAGCACCATTTTCTTCTTGGCCCTCTCAATGATCTCCTCCTCTACCGTACCCTTTGTGACCAGCCGGTAAATATTCACCTGAAGGGTAGGAGAAGAACAAAGCTATTTCCAGGACCTGAATGTGCTCTGCTGACACAGGAATGCATCCCTGAGTTGTTTCAAAGGAGACTCCCCTGCTGACATGGTCCTTTCATGTACAAATGTGTCTTTTTAGAATAAAAACAAGCACATTCTTGTATATTTCAGGGGGACCGCTTAATATCAGGCAGGTTACCACAGAGCTTGTAGGGTATGTAAGATAAAAATCTTCTGAAAAAAAAAATCACTCTAAATCCAAATTAGCATCAAACTTTTCATGTATCTAATAAAACCCTAAAAAATTAAGATATTCTACTTTGTAGAGCAGAGTGAGGCTGAGAAGTGTGATGCCCCCAGCTGGGTTCTCAGTTTTGAACCATACCAGGACTAAAAGCCAACAGTTTGGGCTGATTTTTGGTTTCCTTGTCTTTAAATGAGTTTCTCTTGGGTTGATGGTACTGGAGTGAGGTTTGGGGGCAAAAAGGCCGTGTTTTCAGCAGCTCTGGCGAGCGGGGAACCCATTTACATGTACTTGCTGAAGCCACAGAGCAAATGAGCCAGGTAATTCTCCTGACCTGCTTCTTTTGTCCAATGCGGTGAGCCCGGGCCTGAGCCTGAAGATCATTTTGGGGGTTCCAGTCCGAGTCAAAGATAACAACAGTGTCAGCAGAGGCCAGATTAATTCCTAGCCCTCCAGCTCGTGTTGACAACAAGAAACAGAAGTCCTAGGGGGGAAAATAAACACACAAGTTAGCCGGCCCCTAACCGTGGATATAAAACAGTAACGGTGACTACAGAGTTGTGCAAGGAACTGGATGTAGGCTCTGGTGTATTTGCACTTCCTTCCAAAGCAGGAAAAGGCTCAAAGCCAAGGCAGAAGGGAAAGGTGTGCTGCTCCAGGAAGGGCCAGCACGCGTCCTTGTGGGAGGGCAACGCAAACAGCTCAGGGCAAGGGCACCTTGGAGTCACCTCCGAAGGTTGGACCACGCTGCCCACCAGACCCCTACGAAGGCAGCAGGCAGACACGTGCTTTTTGTTGTCTGAAGCCCGCTGGGGGTGAGATCAGCTCTGAACATGGACTGTCTGAGTCACTGCCAAGGGTACAGGCTGCCAGGACAGAGCCAGGATGTCTGAGCCCTGGTGGATGCCCCCAGCAGAGGGGAAAGGGCAGCTTCTATAGGCATTTCTGCTCCCTCCTCTCCCACCTGCACTGCTGCTTCCTCCTGGCTTTTATTTATTACCTTCCCCAGTACCACGAAGAACCTTCTGCATCGCCTGTGTCAGCCCCCAGTCCAGGCTTCTGGAGCAAGGCTGGACATTTCTCGTGGCTGGGAGATGGCCGAAAGCGAGCGCCCTGCACCCTCACTGTGAGTCAGCACGCCCCACGAGAGGCTCAGGATGCCCTCTCCTATTACACCGGAGACTCACCTCCAACACCAGACCCCACTGCCTGCCTACACCTCAAACCTCCCCTTTGCCATTTCATATTCAAAACCAGCTGCAGACTGGAGGATTTATTTAGCAGCCGTCTCATTCCCCAGACCATAAGGAGAGAATTGCTAAATTCGGGCTCTTCCCGGCCTCTTGGGGACTACGTGGAGCTGTGCCTCGCAGCCCCGTTCTTCGGGTGTGGGAGGTTTAAAATAAGCAGTATGGGCGCATGCAAAACAAGCTATAGCTATGTCGTTAAAAGTGACAGAGGTCCTGTAAAAAGAAACGAACTGAATTTCATCCCCTCCTGACAGTCGGGACCTGCAGCCCACCCCGACCCCTCGGGAGGCCGGGACGCCCCCGCCACCGTACCTCGGAGCCGTCAGCGTTGAAGTGGTCCAGCGCCTGCTTTCGGATCTCCCCTTTGATCGAGCCGTCCAAGCGCTGGAAAAATCAACAATAATGATAAAAGAGAGAAGGTAAAGGAGCCCTGAGGAACCGTGGCACCCAAGTTCTGGGAGGCTGACAGCCCCCTCTCCTGCCCGTAGCATTTAGTCCTTAAAAATAGCCGCCAATTAAAAGGAACTGGGCTGCCTTAACCTGCTGCGTGCGAGGGCAGGAGGGGGGCATGCTCGGGCAGCAGTCACGCAGCGGGTGACACTGCAGCTCCCGTTACAGGCTCCCAGCCAGGATCTCTGTGTTTGCTATCCTCTCCTCGGGGTTTATCACGGGACGAAGGCCAAAGCAGGGGCCTGGCAGAGGAGGTGTTGTGCAGAGACGGGGCTTAATTTATTGAGGTCTCGTATGCTGTGAACGTGTCCCTCGCAGCAACCTTCAGGAAGTGGTACAAGTCCGGAAAAACAGCAAGAGGGCTGGCTAGCCAGCATCAGTCGGATGGAAACAAACTGCCCAGGACCCATTAGCCACCTCAGGTAGAAGAAATACGGATATCAGCATCCCTAAATAGCTTCAGAGAGCCAGCAAGGGAAGCAAGCTCCAGGGCTGAGAGCACAAAACTGCCTGCTGGTAGATGTAGGGACGCCTGCATACAAGGGCTTTAAGCATGAGCACATCAGTTATCTCAGCTAGAGAAATGGATCATGGAGTACAAGGGGTTTCTATTAGGCAGGCTGTCCAATCCACAAGATGGTTTAGTGATTAACACCCACCAACAAGTGTTTGAATCCGTTGTACAGGATTCTCCCCATCATTTAGACTCTCGCTTTATGAACAGCAGTACCAAGCTGTTATAAGAGCAGTCCTCATCTATAGCTCTCAAAGGATACATCATTATCATCACTTATAAAAAGCAAAACATCCACAAAAAAAGAAGCGCCATGTCCAAGGGGCAGCATCAGACAGTGCGTGAGGCATCCCACGCTCTCAGCTGGTTTCTGCCTCTCCATATGTTCCCTTCCTGGAGTGCCACAGCGAAATGAAGGGACTTCCCTGTTCCCTCCAGTGTATTTCAGTGCAACCTGTAATCCCAGCCACCCCAGCCTCTGGGAACCTGAGTGCCTGCCTCTCATTGCCCAGGCTCCCTCCTTATTTTCAGGTGAACCCTGCTGTTTGCCATGCTGATGTTTCTCACCTGAAAAGGGTAGTGTTTGATAGTCAGGTACTCCGCCAAGATGTCCAGCATCCTCACCATCTGGGAGAAGATCAGCACTCGGTTGCCTCTGTCTCGCAGCCTGGTCAGCAGCTTGTCCAAGAGAATTAGCTTTCCACTGCTCCTGATCAGAGACTGAAGAAGTAACCGTCATTCCAGCTGATGTTTTCCAACCTTACCCTTGTGTATACTACGCAGAGACATGCAGAGACCTGCTTCTTTGGGGACCATGCTTCTCCCACACCTCTCTAATCAAATCACCTGGATTCACACAGCAGAAGGCACACGCACAGTAAATTACCCAATATAAGTCTCATACTGCATGCACCTCCTGCACAAGATCCCACAATATGTTGCCTATGGTGGAAGGGGAAGGCAGGAGATTCAGTGGCTCAGCTGTGAGGACTATTTCCAATGGACAGAGGCAGCTGAAGCTAAAGCCTCACCTGATTCTATCTTGGTGAGAGGATGGGAGGAAGGGGAAAGTTAAGAAAAAGCCATAACCAAGGGCGCTGCCCACCTGCAGGGTCTCAATGCCATTCTCTCTCTCGTTTTCCTCAGGAGGTTTGATAAGGTAGCAGTGGTTGCAGCACTTCTTCAACTCCATCACAATGTTCAGGAAACCAGATGTGCTCCCCCGTGTTCCCTTTGAAAGAGCTTTGTAGTTTCTTGTCAAAATCCACCTGCAGGCAGGAAAATAAATCCAGATCATTCCACAGTGCAAAGAAGGCATGCTGGAGCTTGAGAGGACCAAAACCTTCAGGGACATCTTAGTTCAGGCATCAGTCTACTCTCTTCCCTCCATCTCTCCTAGCTTCCTCCAGAGGATTCTGCTTTTTTCTCCTCACTAGAAACCCTGATCTTACTTTCCTCTTGACAGTATTACAGTTAAATATTAAACAGCACCACAGTTCTGTGTGGAGCTTTACTCTCCCAAAATGTATTCCACGAAACATGTTCCCAAGTCACACAGAAAGCTGCTCCCATTTCTGCCGGTACTGCCGGTAACTTAATAAGCAACTTACTTGTAATACTGCTTCTGCAGAGCAGACATTTCCACCCGGAGGATCTGCTCCACTTTGGCTGGCAAAGATTTCTCCACATCCTTCTTCACTCTGCGCAGGAGAAAGGGCTCCAGGACTTTGTGAAGGCTCTGGTAGCCATTCTCTCTACCTTTCCCGTGATCTTCTTCAAAATCTTCCCAGAACTCAAACCTAGCAACAGAAATCAGTAGTAGAAAGTAGGAAGTAGTAGAAAGAACACCTTGTATTATGGTACCAAACAGCACATACCAGATATGCTCACACTGCATGATGAGAAAAGAGACCACGAGTTTGATGGAGATACAGTGGAGGATAAAAGGTTCACCCTACTCTGGCTAACTGAACAGAGTGGTGGCAAAGCTAGAAGCTCGCTGGGTTTAGGTACCTTCCAAATATTTTATCTTTGAGCTCCATAGCTCTGCATTGACTCCCAGGACCAGAAATCCCAGGTTTTCCAATATTCTGCTCCGATGTCTCCTGCTAGCATTTACCTAGCTGTAGTTTCTGAAAGTCCCACATCAACCACCCCTTAGGCAGGGCTTTGACAACTAGATTCTGTTTTACACTGCTCTCATGGCTTTTTTGGACTGCTGCTTCCTCTAACAGCTCCTTTGAAATTTGACAAACTGCTCTTCTCTGTTTGTGAGACCTTAAATCTCTCCCTTCAATCTTTCTGTGTTCCAACAAAAAGAATTTGGGGGATAGCTCTTTGTACAGTCAAACATCATTTGGGTGAGTTTGGGGGTATGCTCGTCCTAGCCTTAGCAATGCACATAGCCCATTTCGTTTTAAGAAAACAAAACATTTGTTATAATGTGGACATGCAAACAATCAGCTAGACACCACTGTCCTCGAGCAATACTCCCAGGGACCGCCATAAAAATGTTTGGCGAGGATGGCTGAACCGCATTGTACCGGAAACCTCAAAAATGGTTGAGATGATTGCTTAAAACAAGTTCAGCTTTTTAGAGATGGCACTAAGACAGCAAACAGATTTGAAAGACGTGTATTAGGTTTCCCCATTCAATTTGGTGCCAGAAATACTCTTTGTGTTAGTCATTTAACCTCTCATTTTCCCTACAAGTGTTTGTTCCCTTTTCACTGGTCTAATTCCACTGAGTTTAGTTCAGGGTTTCTGTCTTTCTGCTCTCCCTCAGTCTATTTGATGGACAAGAAAAGACACACAAAGGTATTTTCTGAAGCACCAAAAGGAGACTTACTTCTCCGGCATGATGAAATGAAGCAGGGACCAGAGCTCTTTGAGTGAATTTTGAAGTGGGGTGCCGGTGATCAGCAGCCTGTGGTTGGACTTGAAGTCAATCAATGTTTTGTACAGCAAAGAGTCATCATTTTTCAGCCGATGGGCTTCATCCACGCCTAGAAAGGCCCAGTTAATACTTCCCAAAACAGCCTGAAGGAAAAGAATTTAAATATATATATATATATATATATACATGCTGGGTCAGATGAGTCCCCCCACATTGCTCATGCCTCTCTCTCCGTGGCCAGAAAGCACTGTCATGTTTGATTTCCAGGGAGTCCTCCCCCAGGCCCCAGTTCTTCTCTTTCTCCATATGGCCATGGAGCCCTACTATGGCACTGGCATCACTGACATGATCAGAGCAGCAGCAGTAGCATACAGCACTTTTATTTATAGCTATGTATAAAACTATGTAAGTTATGACAACCTGAGAGGTTTGGTTATTTTTTTTGTCACTAGTATTAAGTTTCTTGTTTTCTCCTAGGACTCAGTGATGCATTGACTGGGCTGACGTGCATTTCCTAAGCAGACAGATTTTGCCTAAGTGTGAAAATCCAGATACTGGGAGCCCTGTGTCAGAAGTTTAGTGTAATGTTTTGCCCACTTAATTAGTCTAAACTAAACCAGGTAAAATCCCACTACAGCTCTGCTCGGTGTCTTATAAGTATAAAAATTAACACATCTGCCACAGTACTAGAGTGAAGACGCAGTGAGCGTCCAACAAACCCTCTGCCCACTTCCACCATACCCTCTACCCTCTGTCCAACCCACTCAGAGGCTGGTTTCCCCAGTTACAAGCAAGAGGTGACCTAAATAAAACATCCTTGACCCATTACTCACCTTGTCTTTGAGGAGGATCTCGTATGTTGTGATAAGTGCATTGAACTTCAGCCTTTTAGACTGAGAGTGGATCCACTCATATTCACGTATCTGCGAGAGGAGACAACCAACATTATTGAAGGGGAAGAGTTAACAGGTCTTATTTGAGTGGAGCTATAGCTGGAGACTCCAGCCAAGTCCAAGCCCTGCTGCTGAACATGACATTTGACGAGCAAAGGGTGTCCAAGGAGCAGCTTGTTTTGCTGCACGCATGGCTCTTACACAAGCACCAAAATAAGGTCAAACAACTTGCTGTTGTGACATTCCCCCACCATGTCACTACTGCCACCACTAGACTCACAACATTTGCGTGCCGCCTTGTCTGAATAATTCAGACCAGACAGACAAGGCTAGCAGTGGTGCCCTGCAGCACATTTCAGCCTAGTGGTCTCCAGACCCTCCAGGGGAGGCCAGTACTCCTGTGCTCACTCTAAGGGGGAAATAAGGTAAAAAAGTCCCTACAGCAGGGAATTACACTCAAGTGCTCAGCTACAACCAGCTCTAAGTGCCCACAGGACTGTCGGTACTCTCCAGCAGATGGCATGTCACACACATACATGCTACACAGAAGCTACTGCATTGCACCCAGCATTTCCATCCAACCCCACACCCTCCGCTTTCTGATTACCCACCATGTTCCTGCTCATGAGGTCTCCGATGTAAACTACCACGTTTATCTCAGGTGCCCACACTTCAAACTCTCTCTGCCACGAGGTGAGAGTCGACAGAGGTACCACCACCAGGAAAGGGCCGTACAGCTGGTGCTGGTGGAAGAGGTACGACAGGAACGATATTGTCTGAATCGTCTTCCCCAGGCCCATTTCATCAGCCAGGATCACGCTGTTGTTCCTGTGCAGGAAGAGAAAACACACAAATACTGTTTGACTACATGTTTGTGCCACTGCTAACGTACTGTGCACTAGCACAAATAGCAACCCACAACAGAGACAGAAAGGGAGCAGTGCAAAAACATTTGTGTGAATGCTTGTGAGTGGATCCCAGAGAAATCCAGACAGCAGCTTGCAAAAAGGAGCAGATTACAATCATTCCAAACTGGCACGCAAGGATGAAGGCACAGAGAGAAGGAAATCAGTGGCCAAATTTTAGAAGGACATTTCTCAAAGACTTCAACAAGTGTGCAAGCATGCTGAGCCTGAAACCAGTTATTTTCTGCTTTCCTTGTTCCATCTACAATGCAACTGGGTGTGAAAACACTTGAAATCCTTCAAGCTGCAGAAGCAGGCTCGGTAAAGAACTCCCTTGAGAACAAGAGGGACAGATCCCACTGGGATAAAAATCGGGAGACCCAAAATAAATGTGGCTCGTTTGCGGTGCTGACCAGAGCTTCAGACAGCATCCGTACGTACTTGCACCATGAGTGAGCGAGCCAGTTGAGGCCCTCCAGCTGGTAGTCTCTCAGCTCCAGGTTCTCACCACCAATGTAAGAAGGCTGTTTCTTCAAGGCAACGAACCTTGGTCTCTGCTTCAATACCTGAAAAAGATGACACCATAAGCCCGCTGGAGAAAAAGACCAGGTAAGGCTGAAAATTCAGCAATGAAATCTGTGGTTCAGTGAGGAATGCAGATTGGCTCATCAGTTAATGCCCATTTTTGTCTTCCTAGCTGCTTCTTGTGTCTGCAGTTCAGACACCACTCAGCAGTGTTTTGTTTTCCTGCCTTCCTCCAGTTCTGATGATCAGAGCTGAGTCCTCCCAAGAGTGCAATAAGCTGTACATAACGTACACTGGATGGAACAAATTCCACTTTCCTTTTTGGCCTTTTCTGGTTTTTTTCTCCCACTGTCTCCATCCCTCTCCTCCACTGTATCAGCGTCTTGCAGACTTCCTCTTTTCCCAGCTGTGCTGTTTTTCCATTCAACTGATATTAAAACTTTGCCTTGCTGCAGCAGCTCCTCCTGAGGAGGAAGCACTTTGCAAGGATTAATTAAGCCTCCCACTCCGCAGGGGGACATAACATGCTCATTGTGCAGAGTAACTGAAACCAAAAGGGGTTCACATCTCTGTCTAAAGTATAGGAACAGCAAACAGCCGTTCAAACACTGGTGGGAAGACGGGGAAATGGTCTCTGCCATTTATCCTGACAAAACTTTGTGTTCCCACTGTTTGTGTCATCACCCAGCCTGGAGAAACAGAGCAACAGGAGAGAAGAGAAGCAAGCAAACCTTGCAGTCCCGGGTAGGAATTGTTTTGGAGTTGTTACGGTTGTTGAAGCTGTCAATGCAGTGCTGGAATTTCTTGCTTATCAGAGCCTCATCTTCCCAGCTGCATTCCGCGTAGGGCAGCCCCATCCACTTGCACAGGTATTCAGGGTCATTTGAGGATGTTTTGCGACTGTTTGCTGCAAAATATGAAAAAAAAAAAAAAAAAAAAAAGCCCAAACATCATCAACTGCGGTTCTGTGGGTGAACCACAAGCGTGGTTCACAAGGGCAGTCTGAACCACCCCTACAACCACAAGACAGGTCTTGGCTAATGGGAAAAGTGTAGAGAGGCCAAAGAGTGCTCCTTTACCTGGGAAGTCAGCGTGCCCCGTCGCAGACTTGCTGGTCTTCACGGCTGTGGTTGGAGACACAAAGGAAGCAAGGGTTTATGTGCTGGCAGCCAGCAGGGGGAGCAGCACAGACAGAGGACCACATGCATTTTTGAGAGGAATTGTATGGAAATAGGTTAAACAACTCTCCAGGCCAATTCCTAAAGCAACAGGATGCCGGCACCTCTGCCTGATATTGCTATAATAATAGTGAAGTGCTAAGCCCCGTTTTTATTTTTAATAAGTAAGTAATCATGAAAATCTAACCCCTGAGCTGCCTTGCAGCCTAACCACATCCTTAACCACAATGTCACGGAAATTAGTCCTGACACCACCAGGCCTGTGCTTCTGCAAACACCTTGACTGAACTCAAAGGACTTCACCAGCAGCAGCAACTTCAGCGAGCCCCTGGAAGCTGGGTGTATCATCCCGTACTCCAGGCAAGGAAAGGGCAAGTGACCAGCATTGCTTGTAGATAAAAAATTGTAAACCTGCATAGCTACTGCTCAACCCCTACATTTCACACACCGTTCTTCAGTGACATGGGGATGCAAGGAGAAAAAGGGAGCCCTATGCTCATTTTGCTGTGAGTAGTGATTAAGGTTCCCAAGTCTTACTTCACCCCTTTACAAAAGTATTGGGTTCACTTACCAATTACTCTCTCCACTATCTGATACTGTTTGTTCAGCTCTGAAGCCAGCTCCTGTTGGCAGTTGAAATATTCCACATCTTCAGGGGATACCTTGGCCAGCCTATATGCAAAAAGAAAAAAAAAGACATTATAATGCTTCTGTAACGTCATAATGCTCACTGAGGCAATGTATAGAAATTTTATTTTCTTATATGGTTATGGAATTAAGTCACTGAAGCAGACTACTGCTTATATGACATATATATTTCTTAAAGTTTCCTATAATCATAAAGCATTACTGGGAAGTGGATGTCATAGAGGCTCATATTGTCTCCCTGGTAAATGACTCCTTATCCTGCTGCAAGAATCAGCCACAAAAATCCGAATCAAACAGTCAGGGATGGAAGCTGCTACTCCAGCTTTATCACTTTGGAAACACACAGTAGCCCCCTTTATATTTCTTGGGGAGGTCAGACAAAAACGTACATATAGACAAGCCCATAATTAACAAGGGTTAACAAGGCTGCCTTGAAGCAGCCTGCAAAGCAAAACTCAACAGCCTGCCCTGTGATGAGCCCTGTTTTCCAGCACAGCTGCTTGGTTTAGCACGCAAGGTCTCACTGCTATCCATGAGCCTTTCTGTCACCTCCTGGGCCAGGTGCACCTTTTATTTGTTGTCAGCTACCCAACTTATAAACCTGGGAACTGGCAATATGTGGAGTTCTGTCTCCTCTCTCTTGTAATACCATAGCCACAGACATCATTTCTATGATGGGGATGTTCATCAGCAAGCAAAGTGTTGTGCACTGAAAACAGCTGCTTTGGATGGAGTATGCTTTGTGAGAAGAAATCAAATGTTTTCAGCCCTGACGGTGCAAACCTCTGACTAAAAAATATTCTCCCAGGGTGAAATCACTGGTTGAAGTAAAGCATACCATTGCTTGATCTCCTCCTCTTTTTTCTTGAAGTTCTCTAGCTTTTTCAGGCCCTTCACTTTCTGCTGCTGCAGGGACTCTTCACTCTCCCATGTGCTATGGATGTATGACCAGCCTTTCCATTTGATCAGGTACTGAACTTCTCCCTCATCCTTTTCAGGGTCAAAGTCAGCACTTGGGTTGCCATTGGCTTCAGTTGCATACACTGTGGTGGAAGCACCAGTGGCTGCAAAAGAAATCAGGCTGCAGTTGGTACCTTTGTTAAAAAGCACTGGACATGAACTGCGTTAGAGCAGGAAGTTATTTTTTCTAATGCATCCTTTGTGACAGCACAAAGAATATCCTACAGATTCTTCCACCCAATGAGACAGGCATACAAAAGTTTTCCATACAACATGATCTTTTTAAATCTCTCTATCATAAATGCCTTTTCTTTAAATATAATTCAAGGGTCTCTTGAAAATACCCAAGACCATTCAGTTTTACAAAAACACTTTTGTGAGGCTATGAGAACAAAACATCAGCTTTATTTCCATTGTGGCTTTGTCAATGCAGCTATGAAAACTGACTACTGGAAGAGCTATTTTATCTTTTAAAGAAGAGAAAAGCAAGAACTTGCAGAACAATGACTGCATCTTTAAAATGCGTGCACGCTAAAAGAAAGCTGCCAAGCACATAAACTTGACATTTTAGGTTTTTCAATGGTAGATTTTTTACAAAAGCTGCTAGAAGGAAGAAATAAGAGGCACAGACGAAAGCGTGAAGAGCACTGAAATAACCCTGAGCCCCACTGGAAGGCTTCAAAGTTGCAAAAGCATTGGACCAGTTGAAGAGAAACAGAGAGTGCATGACTGAAATCAGAAATAAAGTCTTTTTCCAGAGCTACGCACCTCCTTTTTTTCCAAGCCTGATGTCCAAGACTTTCTCAATAGTTTCACTGTTGTCTTGCTGTTCATCAGCTCCTTCCCCAGTCATCTCTATCAGGTCATCAGAATCCGTCTCAAAATCATCATCTTCTTTGTAACTGAACAAGATCAAAACCAAACTGATAAAAAAGCCTTTGACTCTTCCCAGTCCAGAAACACACAGAGTGGCATGGAGTGGAGCAAGCCTTTTCCAGCATTTATTCTGGGGCTCAGTGCTTGTTCAGCACACGCATCTCTTAAATTAGCCATTCAGTATTTTTCCCTGAGACACACAGATAGTAGCTACGCTTTATCAGAGCAATAGTGCATCATGTCCATATAATGTTCTTGATCATGGCCAACACCAGATGCTTCATGAGGAAGTGGAACAATCCCTGCAGCAGAAGCAACGTAAGACCACCAACAAAGTCTCTTCTATCCAGTGACAGATTATTTTACGTTTAATAACAGAGGTTGCAGAGCACTGAAAGGCTGCTCAGGTGATACGCTGCCCTAGGAACTACACATTTCATCTTTGATGAACAGTGAACAACCCAAAAATATTCTTGGGCTGGCTCTCTGCAAGTCCCTTATGAGGTGACTGCCAGAAGGTGAGAAGGTGTACTGGGGAATGGGTAACGCTTTGCCTCCACCATGTCTCAATACTCTGTCCTAAGGAATTACTTATCAGCCATCTCAGACAATTGCCCCAGTCTAACACAGCTGCTCCCTCCTACTCATTTTAACCTATTAATTGCAACTCTTAATCTCATTTGAGAGTGTTTTAGAAACATTAAGCAAACCTCCTAGTGCTTCTTTAAGAGAAACTGGTAAATATTTCCTGCCATACAGATGGCAAACCAAGGTAAAGCGAAGTCAGATGCTTGCAGCGTGAACCCGTTCAAAGAGCCCCATCTCAGGCAACAGATATATCTACAGGGTCTCTCTGCGGGGTCACACAGGGAGTCAGTGCCTGGGGCAGGGAATTTGGGGTGCCCTCTTCCCCAGCCCGCCAGCTCTCATCAGCAAACCACCTCACACTCCTTGATACCTGACATTTTTGGCTGCTCTTCGTCGAGTTTGTCTCTTGGGGGTCTCATCATCTTCATCGTCGTCGTCATCTTCAGATGAGTCCGGTCTCTTTCTCTTCTTCCCACGCTGGGGTTTGTGAGGCTTTTTAACATTGGTTTTGGCCACTGTTCTAAAATAAGTATTAGCAGAAAGCTATAATACAGTGGGTTTTACATAAACGTCCATGTTAGTAAGCCTTTAAAAAAGCACAAATTTCAAATATGAGACTCCTAAAGACTTAGCCTGCTCTAACTACCATGGCAACCACTGCATCACTCATGGAATAACTAGGTCCACAGGCTCACAATTTAGGGTAATATTGAAGAAAAAAAACATTCTTTAGCAACAAATAGAAACTGCCTCTCCACCCCAGCATAGGCAGGAAAGACATGCAGAAAAAGAGATACAGACTGAACCAACCACTCCTTACCTCCTCTGGGCAGGTCTTCTTGCTTTAATTTTCTTCGGTTCAGGCTCACTCTCTGCACTGGTACCCTGCTCCCCTCCATCTTCATCCTCTTCTTCACCAGAGACCTCTCTTTTCCATTTATTTCTGTGGTCAGAAATGTAGGTCATCAAGGGCCATCATATTTCAACACAAACGCTTGGCTAAGCAGGCATCCGAGCCATCTAGGTTAATACTAGCGGGCCATAATTATGAGAAAAAAAAATACTGTGATGCATGGGGGAACTGATGCTGCAACTCTCTGCTTTTAGGAATAGGTCTCGTCATCCAGATCTTAGTTACACAGTGGCATTATACCGTGAGCACGAGTGGCTCTCACCACGTGCTACAGCGGTGCATGTGGCAGGGCTACGCTTCAAACAACGGGGTGGCAAAGCGCTTCCACTTATTTATTTTTCGCTTCCACATATGCGTTTCTGAAACGAGGTGGAAAAACCTTCAAGGTGGTTTCAAACAAACAGACATTTCTCAGAAGTGCTCGCTTTCACTTACAGTTTACGAGCCACAGGGTGCACAGATACACTTTCCCCTCGTAGCCCAGCAAACAGGGCAGGAAGTCTCATACCAGTTAGCTTTAAGTAAGTAAAGTTTCCAAGGTTGAAGCCAAATCCCACTGGTGCTATTTGTGAAAGCAAGCAGGTTCTTCACGGGTAACTCAGAGCAAGATTCAGCTCTGAGCTCCCCTCCTCTCTCCACAGGGTACGTGGGGAGTCCACGGGGATTATTCCCCTTGCTCCCTGCCCCTTATTCCCCTTCATCTTGTTCTGCACTACTGTATACAGCTGAATGAGAAATTAAAAGACAAGAAAGAGGAGAAAGGGAGCTGGGACTACGTGGCATCCTGCTGTGTTTAAGTTTTCTCCAGCAGGCAGCTTGGTAGCTCTCTTCAGTACTCTCGGTGTTTAGGAAAACTCAGAGGTGCTTATTAGATGGAAACAGCACCAAAACATAATTAAATGAACTTGGATATTTTGATGGGACATCCAAAATGTCCTTTCTGGAAGGTCTTGCATCTTATCAGAAGGTTATAGAAGATAAAAAAGATAATGATTTGGCATTTTATTCTCCGTTCATTAAAAATGGGGAAAAAGTGAGGATTACAGTATTTGAAGTACCCCTGAATGAGAAAAAGTAACACAATGAAGTGAAAGACTGACAACAAAAAATGAACCCGACTTGTTCAGTTTCCCTGGCATAGGCAAAGTGGGAAAACAATAGAGAAGCTGGGAAATTGCAACCATCCATAGGTTTACATTCAAACTTCAATTTTAATCATCCGAAGTATTACTACTGAAAATATTAATTAATTTTACAAGCTTTCCACGTTGACAGTGCCTGTCAAACAATTACTACTATTCTGAAAAATAAAATGAAACAATAGAACGAAAGAAAATAAAACAAAGTGCCACTACTCAAAACCCCTCTCCCAGAAACTTACGTTTTTTTCATTTGCTTCTGGCCTCTTCGTTTTGGGCTCTCATTTTCCGATTCGCTACTTGCCTTTAATTGAAAAGAGAGAAAATCAGTTGTACGCTTCGCCCCGGACTGTCTCCTCAAGGACACAACCGAAATGCATGCACGTGTCCCGAGCCCGGATGCAGCCCGAGTGCTTTCACGGCGGCACTAGGGGACGTTTTGGTGCGACGGGGCTGCAGAAGAGCTGCCAGCAGCCCCACGCTGGTCCCCCCAGTGCTGCCTCGGCTGCAGGGTTGGAGCCCCTGCTCTCAGCATGGAGCAGCAAAAGGCTGAGAGCCCCACTGCAGCATCAGCAGCGGGGTCGCTGGGGCTGGGATGTTTGAGGCCACCCACCCAGCATCCACCTCCGGCACCTGGCAGGCGCCATCCCGGCGGTGGCAGCGGGCAGCGGCCCTGCAGCGTGCGGTGCCCCGGGGACCACACGGCGACGGGCGCGCGTTTGACCCTCCAAACCTTGCCCTGCTCGGGTCCTGGAGACAAAGCCACAGAGGGAGAGGGCTGCTCAGCTAGGACGCGAGGCGAGCAGCAGGTCTGCTCCGTGCCCTGTAATGTCTGGGGAAGGAGGGCTTTCTGTGCTTGCACAGACCTACCTACTGCACTCACACAAACGCGTTACGACCCCTGCTTTCATTACAGAAACTTCCTATAAGGAAGGAAGTTCTCATCAAAAAGACACTGTTCTTATCACAAGTGTCCTCCTTACTCTCCTGGGTTTTTCTCCCCTAGCAAAAGCAGCCGAGGAAGCGGCTGGGTCAGACCCTGCCCTGCTGTTTTCCTTCCTGATCATTCCCCCAGCCTCCACCAGTGAAGTCTTTCTGGCTAAATATATCTCGAGATATTCTACCTCCTCGCTGAACTATTTTAAATGTGGGTGTCATCAACTCCTACGGGCTAAGATAGCTAAAAATCTTTGTTGTACGCAGCCCTATTTTTGTAAAAACTGGTCAACCGTAAAAACAGATCCCCACACAATTAACACCCCGAAACGAACAGATGACTTCGCCCGAGCTACTTGCCACAGAACACACAAAGCACCAGGGAGAAAACTGAAGAAGCCAACGGGAGGTTTTTCAAAGGGTATTAAAACGATAGAAAAAGCCTCAAAGACTGCTTGCTCTATGCATCTTGCTCCTTTGAAATCTTCCATTTAATAGTGCTTTTGGCTGCAATATTGAAGAATTGACCAGAGAGACCCCAGCCTCAGCTCTGGGTGAGCTCTGGCCGTGGCTGTGCCTCCCGTGCACCCGCCACGTTCCTGGGACAGCGGCAAGGCTCCGAACCCTGAGGTGGTTGTACAAAGATCGCCTGAAATGGCCTGAGCTGCAGTGTTAAGAAGCCGAGGCGGGGAAGAGACATGCCCTGCACTTCTGCAGCCTTCATTTCCACTTTCCAGCATCCCTTTCCCCAGCAGAAACTGCCCTTTGGCTTGTGCCTGGCTTTCCATTGAAATGAACGGGAATACTGGATGGCACATCAGACCACGAGCTGCATCTCCCGTTGGTTTTGTGCCGGATTTAGGTGACACACAAACACCTCCAGCACTGTGTCCCAACACGAACACGTTCGCCACCTGTTGCACTGCACGGGATCCCTGTTTCATAGTCCAAGCATCCAGGAAGCAAGCGGCCGGCTAACAGCACGGGCAGCCCTGCCCTCACACAAACACTCCCACAGATCGCAGCTTCAGCACAGCACAGTTCAAAAGTCCTCACTTTTCTTTTTTTAATCTTTTTCCTCCTTTAATCTCTTTTCTCCTCTCTGACATGTGCTGCTTTGCCATTCCGGCTGTGGGATATTTTTCAGTAGCCGTCCCTCAATGCGTGTTTACTTTCTGCTGTCTCTTGGCAAACCCCGAGCAGAGAGCAGTTGATTTTTCTCCTGCTCTGCGTCAGAGACGACCAGATTTGGAGAAAACCAAACACGACCTTTGCCGCTTTCTGAAACTAACTCCACTCATTTGCCAAAATCCCACGTTTCAAGATTTTAGCGTTCGCTTTCCTAACGCCTCTGCTCTCCTGCTCTGCCGCTGTTTCCGCATAGCTGATGCTCATCTCGAGAACTCATCTTTCCCTCTTTGCCTTCGGAAATCTAACATGTGGCTCTAGCTCAGCTGCCTTCGGCTGTGTCTCTCAAAGTCCCCACTGCCTCCTCCGGAGCTGTCTCTGTTGCAGCCTGGCCCCAGCCTGAGTCATCGTGGCCTGCCCGGTGCTCCCACCCCGTGTGCCCGTGACTCAGCCGCTCCTCGCCCACCCCAGCATCACTTCTCGCTCCTCACCCAGCTCCGTCTGCCTTCCTGACCCCGGGCTGCCCGGCTCCAGCTGTGGCTGAAAGCTGCCTCCTACCATTTCATATAAAATCATTAAAAAAAAATAAAAAATAAAAAAATTAGCAATGCCTTAATTCTGAAATCCCCATTTCGAGACCTGGATGCAAAACTCGACGCGGACTTGCTGAGATCAGCCCACGGGTGAGGTCGGCACCTCCGCAGCACAGCCGGAGCCGGTGCTGTCAGCAGCCCTTTGTCGAGGCAGGCCCACGGGCTCTGGCCAGCGGTGACCTGCGGGGTGAAGGGAGGCAGGGCGACAACCGCGGAGCTGGGAGCACCTCCCGGAGGTCTCGCCTGCCTGCAGCCACGCTCAGGAGGAAGCAGACGGGTTGGGAAATCGCGTGCAACACGTATGTTAATAACGTCACCTCCCTGAGCAGCATGAGCTAAGCTGACAACGTCCGCCCCCGGTCGCCACGGGGGTTTTTGGCAGCTCGGCAGGAGATACCAGGTGCGCACTGCTTGCTCTCGGAGCCTGCGGTGCCAGCGCTGCCCGAACACTGCGGCGCGGAGCAGGGCTTGGCCTGCCCCTTCCTCAATGGCCAAGGAGGAAGGAGATTTGCACGAAGACTGGCCTGCCCTAGCTCCCCTTCCCTACCAAACGCTGCTGATGTGCCCTAAATGTTCCCAGCGCCGCTCTTACAACTCGACTAGGGACCGGCCTCCTCCTGCCTGCACTCCCCACCTCCAGCCGAAGGGATCAGCCCTCCCTCTCCACGCCTCGCCAGCTCCTCCCGTCTAACTTGTTCCTTCTTCTCTCCTAGCTCTTACAGTGCACGCAGCTTTACTAGATTAACTGTGCTGTATTTCACCATGCAGAAGTGCCATACAAGACATAATGATGCTGCATATGTTGCACCAAGACGGCAGCAGCTTTAAAGATCTGGTCCTGCAGATTTTCCAAGGGTGTCCTCCCCACCAGCCCCTTGGCACGGCCCAGGGGGGCCTCTGGGGCTCACCCTGCCTGCTAGGAGACACGAAGGCCCCAGATGGTAGCTCACACTGAAGTCAAAGCAAGGATTTGGCTCATTTCAGGCTTAACAGGAGCCCGAGGCCTGCAGAAAAGCTGCAGCCTCTCAGCTCGCCAGCTTAGTTTTCTGATGTGTGCTGAACTTCTCTTTCCTGGCGATACCGGTAACGTCTGAACTTTCAGCAAAGATGCGAGGCAGAGCATTAATCACAATGCAAATGAGCAGGCCATTTTCTATTTTCAACGGTTAAAAAAAAGAAGTATTGGGGAATGGCTGGGCCCCTCTTTCACACACCAGATGCACCATGCCATTTACTACGAATTCTAATCACAAACCATCCTTATAGCTAAAAGTTTGTGTCCATTTTGGGCACGTTTGTTTCTTGATGGCCCCGGAGCACTCTGCAAGGCACCTGCGCTGCACGTCTCGCTTCCCCTTGCTGAAACCTGAGGCTGATTTATTAACTGCAAAGAAACCGTACAGGCAAGTACAGTTTTTACTGAAAACTCACGTGTGTTCTTATTCCTGGAGACAGCCCTAGTGCCCCGAGCAGCTCCGTGCCCCTATGCAAAGCAGCACTTTCGCTTCCTGCTCTTTCGCAGCCCACACCTGGGTATTGATCAGAAGTCGCCACCACCTCTGACTACACTTCAGAGACCTCCATGAGATGCCCAATGCCTTCAGGGCAGTTCCCAGAAGGCAGGGAAATAACCCTGCCCAAACGGGTGGGCTCAGCAGAGGCAAGTGGTGAGCAGCATGGAGAAGCGATAGGGAAGAAGGCGATTAAAAGCTCCCAGACGCTGTGCTGGAAGTCCCAAGCAGCAAGCGACAAGAGCAGGTCACTGGCGGCAGGCTTAACCCTGAAAGGCAGAAGGTGATCTTAGGAGGTGCCGAGCACCTCGGGCTCCTGCCAGCTGCAGCAGCACTCAGCACCAGGCAGGATCGAGCTATGCTACCTCCTCCCTCGTGGCGTTTGGGTCTTCCAGCATCAAGGCTTTCCGTCTCCTGCTCTCTGCGAGGCCCCAGCACTGTGCTCCCGACACGTCACACCCGCCACCAGACTGCTGCAGAAAGGAGTTGCCCTACAGGGACCAGTCAGCACTGCTTTGGGGAAAGAGGGGGGAATGGGGTGGTCCAATTTTGTTAATTCTTGCTTTCCTTTTCGCAAAGATGGCAGTGGGCTCATTGGGAGGACTGTTTTTTTGTTTTTTACAATATTTTGTGGTATAGCAAAGTTTTTGCATCTCAGATTTTTTTTTTTTAACTTTATCGTACCTTAAGTAGTAAGAAATAAAGATATCGAAAAAGAAAAACAACATTTGCAAAACCACGTAATATTGTAAAACAAAAAAAGACGGGACTTACCTGAGCCCCTACAGGGCACTGGGGGGTGCAGCCGAGGTCTGTGGCGGGTGTGACATCGCCAGCACAGTGCGTGCCGCCGGGGCATCGCACAGAGAGGCGGCCAGCGAGCCTGGGCTTTGCCGAACTTGAAAAGGAAAACAAAAGCTAAGTCAATGACGTGCCGCAAGCCCCTTCCTAACCTGCTGCCCTGCGGGATGTCCAGCACAGGAGGCGGGCGGTGGCGGAGACCTGCGTCACACTCGCACCTCTCGGGTGTCCGAATGCAAACTGCGGCGCCGAAGCACAAAGAGCCTGGTCTGCATGCTTTTGGACCAAACTCTAAGCCCTGAGCTTTAGTTTCAGTCTGGCTTTCTTTCCCTTCCTCAATAACCACTCAATCTTCCCGAAGGTCTGCGGATGAGAAGTTCTGCGCGCAAGGTCTGTTAGATGTAAACGAAGGCAGCAGCTAATTCCTACGTCTTCAGGGAAAAGGAAGCTCTGAGAAAGCACCAACTGGAAGGTTTGTCTGCCAGGCTCTATCGACTGTCACCTTCAAGTGAAGCATAAAACGCTTCCAATATTCAACCAAAGAAAAGTGATGGCTCACAAAGCTGAACACACACAAACGCATCTATCAGCACGATCCGTCCCGGGATGGGCAGCAACGCCTGCTTTATTGCTGCGAGTTGTTTCGGGGCACTTTCCTTTATTCCTGGTTGGAAGTACGTTGTGGTTTTGTGTTTTCCAGTACGTTTCTACGGCAGAGCACGACTCGCGTTACGCCCCACGCCAGCACCCAGAGTGGTGCCTGCAGAGCTCAGCCCAGCAGTGCCCCACCGATTTCGGAGCCCTGGGGCCACACGCATCCATGTGCAGGACCAGGACCTTAGCTGTGCACTCCAAATCCGCAAACCAGGCTAGGACTCAGTGTTTACGAGACAATGCAGACATGGTTTGGTTGTCTTTAAGTGTTCAATAGTCCCTCACCTTTTCTTTTTTTTTTTTTCTTACCTCATCTTTTATATTAAATCGCGATGGTTCTTGTCTGCTTCGGTTTGACCTCCTAACCCCATAAACATCAGGATATTCTTCCCACATCTGCAAAATAAACAGACCATCAGAAGGCCTGCTTCACCCCAGTTATTTCTGACATTTTAGAGAGGTTTGATGGTCAACGTTAAAAAAAAAATCAACATAGAACCATTAGGGAATTTCGATAGCAGTAACCAGCAGAAGGACACTTAAAAAACCTGACTGAAACAGATCATGGTTATTTGGGGCTATTTAGTAATACTTTAAAGCGCATGATTTATCACAGCATTATCTTTATAGCGGTCCTTCTTTCCCACAAGATAGAAAACACTTTCCAACATGTTTAGGCTGAAGGACAGGGCATTGAGGCTCTGCAAGCAACAGGAGGCAACTCCTTGCAGGTGGAATGAACGAACCTACGCAAAAGGATGAGGCACTCTCACAAACAGCCCTCCCCATTCCCTTCTGTAGAGAAAACCTCACCAGCTGCCTGAAGGGCCCAGCGGCAAGAAGACCCCAGCAGCAACTTCACACGTGAAGCCTGTGACCCATCCTGGATGGCAAAGGGACCAGACCACCCTGTTCTTCTCCCGAAGGCACTGATGCAAACGCCGTTTGGCAGCGCAGGACACACGGGTTACTGGGAATGGTTGCGCTCTATTTGCTATAACCAGGCCCCGTAGCAGTTTAATAAGCTACGTACAAAAGCATGCGTTTGTTCTCTCTGGATAGACAGGAGGAGAAGGGGGAGACCAGAACTGATGGGCTGATGGGTTTAAATGTGCCTGTGCTGGTGACACAGAACATCGGAAGCTTTACAGGGCCGATGCAAATCCCTGCCATGCCTCCCAGACACCTACAACAGTCCCTCTGCCTTGTCCCTCAGCACAGTTTATCCTTTCACAGTTTTCTAAACCTATTTACTGTCCTTCTGCTTCTCCTCCCTCCAGTCCTCAAGCATCTCTGCAAGCCCCTGGCAGGAAAAACAAATCAAAATGGGCTGCCAGATGCAGCAGTGACTTGGGACTGAGCATGATGAACGCGAGGCTGCAGTCTGGCACTTTCTCTGCTTCTCTTGAAGGAGTAATGGGCTAACATTGCAATGGCCAGATAGCTAAGGTGCTTATCTGTCAGGCATGAAAGCAGAGAGAGAAATTCAGAGGTTTTTTTATTACCCCACATCAAAGAAAAATTCCAAATACTCCCCCAAACATTTGAAGAATGTGTCTTTTCATCTTTTAAATGGCACAGGTTTTGGACGGAGGACAGACTCCCATGACAAATCGGAATAGCACCTAACACAAATGAACCTCGCCTTCATGGGCGTATCTAGACAGCAACACAATATAAACAATAATATAATTAATTGCATTGGCCATTCAAGGGGAACAGGTATCAACACGCCTAGGTTAGACCCAGCTAAGGAAAACGCCCATTAGCATCAGAATTAAGGGAGGGAGAGGCTTTCCTTATTAGAGGGTGTCCTGACCTTTCCGTGTTTCATCCACACTAATTATCCTCTTGCGTATGGATGCGCTCCCTCGTGGGGTAATTTTAATGTTTATTGTCAGGGCCGTGCTCTTAGCAGCCCACGGAAGAAAAGGCAGCTTCCTTCAGTCCACATTTACCAACAATAAAACAGAAATGTGAATGCTGTGTTACCACAGCGGCCTTACAAACGCGTCCTTCCTTGCCAGTATGAACACAGGAGGTTTACCACGACCTAGGCAGTCAGCCTAGAGACTGGTGAGAGGGAGAAGGGCGAGCACTGTAACCAAATCCTTTACCTCTCCCTCGCAGGTACGTGGGGAACAGGCTGAAAGCTCTGCCCTTCCTGCTCTTTACGTAGATAGCAATTTTCTCCATTAAATCCCTCTCGTGAACGAGCTGCGCAAGGTGCAAACCACAGCTATGAAGAACAGGTCAGTCACAGACCACAACACAAAGTATCACTGACCTAACCTGACTTTCCTCCCTCCAATAAACTCAGTTCACCCAGTCCCTATCTCCAAATGGGCATTTGGGCTTTTTTTTTTTTTTCTCACCCCACACCCCAGTCTCTTATTCGGGTGCCTCTTGGGTAAAGCAGGCGGCCAAGGCACAGCTCCTGCGCTGGGGAGGTGCAGCACAAACCAGGGGCAAACTGCACACATCAGACACCTGCAAACCCTTTTCCTCCTGTGAACCAGAAGTGGAAGGCAAACCTGCCTATGTAGGGCAGGGATTGCCAGGGGAGCTGTGGAAAAAAAACACAGCAGAGAACAGCTGTCCTGGACATAAGAAAGTTAAATAATTTGTTTTGTCCTCTTTTTCCTTCCCCTTTTTTTCCAAAGAGGCAGGCAGTGATGGAAACAAACCAAAGTGGCCCAAATCCTAGACATTCTCCTGGCTATGTCCCACGGGAAGCTTTACTGCTTCTAAAGGGAGAAGAGACAGAAGAGAGGAGTGGAAGGATGGAGGGAAAGGATGAAACAAGAGGGTCACTTATTGATGACAGGCATTTGCGCCTCGTTTTCTACCTGTCTAGTGCCCAAAGGGTTGTCACAGCAAGTGCACAGTCTCCTGCTCACCAGGATGACATGGGGCCACGCACACATACCAAACGGCCAGCGAGGGGCTTGGGGACACCAGAGAGGGGAGGCTGCTTGGGCAATGTGCAACTGAGGCTGGCCAAGTGGCAGGGAAGGCAAAGAGCTTGGTTAAACATCCTGTGTCCTGCCCGTTCGTGGTGGGTACAGGGGTAACACGGCTCTGCAGAGCACCAGGGGCAATACCTTTTTAACATCTGCTATCCTTTCCTTCTTAGAGGCCGGTTTTTCTTTGGTTTCAGGAGGGGTCTGCTGGGATTTCGAACCCGTTGATTCACTTTCGGATTCAGACTGACTCTCAGAGGACTCCGAGCTGCTGTTTGACTCGCTGCCCTGCTCGCTGCCCTGCTCGCTGCCCTGCTCGCTTTCAGACTGGCTTGCAGAGTCAGAGCCAGAGGCTTCTTCGGATGCCGAGTGACTGATGGTAGAGAGAGAAGAAATTACATTTTAACTGTACTGTCACAGCTTCAAAATATGCAGCGAGCAAACCTGAGCCCCATCCAAGCCACAACGGTAGGCTTGGAATAGCCTAAACACGAGTGTGAAGTGCATGGCCAGCTGTTGAATGCCCAGGTGACAGTACAAGCTCCAAACCACTGCCCTGCTCAAAACCACCGGTCCTCCGGGGACGATCTGGCTTGCTCAGAGCGAGCAAGAGCAAATTCGGAGGCCACCTGGTAGCACTGAAGATGAGCAGTAGCGCTGGCGTGGCTCTCCTCTACAGCCTGGTACACCCAGGGGTTCAGAAATCCAACATCCAATTTCTGAAAGAGGTCAGCACCAAACATTGTACGCATTATATTGTGTATTGGTAAATGTCACATTCCTTCAAAAAGAGTAAATTTAGCGGTGGAGAAGCACTTTTATAGCACATGGCTGGGCGAGCTCTGTTTACAGGATTACACTAATGCTGTGGAGACTGCATTGCTCAGAGCACCCAGTAAGAGGAGAGCAGAACGTTAAATAGGTGCTTTTTTGCTTTTGGTTTACATCAAAATGGGTTAATACACAGAACATCCACTTAAATGCAGGCTCCTTAACAAAACAAAAAAACAGAGAGGCCAAGTTTTTTCAGGTGGCCCAATTTCTCAAATACCTTTGTCCAATCTCTCCCAAATCACAATCTTTTTTCTTTTTTTAAATTTAAAATCCAATTTAAGAAAATAGAAAATTCCTTACAACATATAACACACTTGCTAGTAAGGCAGTGTTACACAAGCTAAAAGGCAGTGTGACAATAATAAGACTGCAAACTTCTTGAACAAGGAGCATCTCTTTCCAAGTCAGCTCTTATCTGCAGCTAAATGCTTTCATTACGTTTAAGAGTTTGTTGCAAATATAACATCATGAAAAAAGAGTCAGAAAAACTTTGCAGAGGGAAAGCGGGTTTTTTAATGTGTCTCCTTTTGTACAGCTACAGAAGTAACGAGATACATTGAAAGCTCTGCTTGGATTTCATGATTCAGGAAAAAAAATACAAGGACAAAAATATATATATAATAAAGCACAGATATCATTCAATGAAGACGAAACAAGCAGAAATCAATGTATGCTTTAGAGGCATCACTAGACACAGCCAGCTAGCGTCCGCACACACATCCACGTGCAAACAGGGCTCATTCCCAGCGCGGAAAGAAGCTGCCCGCTGTCGGCTGGGAATGATGAGAGTTGCTGGGAGATGCAGCGGGGCCTCCCTGCCACCCCGGCAGAGCTGCGGCTGCTTTCTCCGACGGAGCGGGCAGAGGGCAGCAGCCGAGCGCGGCGGGAGCCTCCTGCAGAAATCCCTCCAGCGCAGGGCGCGCAGCCAAGCTCCCAGCCGCCATTTCACAGCCATCCCTCTTCCACCATCTTAGGGTTTCATCGCTCTGGTGGCTGTTTGCTCTGGTTTTGCTCGCGTGCCCTGGAATGGAAGAGCTCAGCATTTGCAGAAAGGGGAGGGGAAGGAAAATACAAAAGAGCTGTGGGCAAAAACGTCAAAAGGGAGAGAAACGGAGACTTTTCAGCAGAGACGAAGATGTATAGTCACTGATGATCGCTGGTTTCATTGTCCCGGTTCAGTTTTGACAGGGACGGGGGTGTCGCATGGCTCCTTCCCAGAAGGACGGGACCATCGAGCAGGTCCACAAGCAGCCACCACAGCCCTGTACCACCCAGCTCCCATCCTTGCCTCGCCATTTGCCCCTGCCCGCTGCCAGGGCCTCACAGCTCCCCGCCTACCCTCCTGCAGCTCGCCCTGGCCCTCACAAACACAGCCACAAATCTCCCAACATCTGCTCAGCCACAGCCCTGGAACGCGGCCCGCTTCCAAGAAGTGTTGAAACTTCTTCGCTGGAAATTTTTCGAAGATCCAGTGGTGGTTTTTTTTTTTTTCAAGAAAAGCGAGGGATTTTTGTCAGGAAACATCACCACAGCATTCAAGGAAACAATACGCCAGGGACAGGCGGTTTCCATGGGCAGGGCTCAGCAGGACACGTCCCACAGAGCCACCCACAGGGCCCTGACCTCCTGAGGGCACCCGGAGGCAGCCAAACCTCCAGTGTCACGGCACCAAGAGGCAACACCAGGCTTGGGACAAACTAAGTTGGCATCCGATGTCCCACGGGGACACAGGAAAGGAAAATACTTTTCTTCAGTCACATTTATGGGCAAGAGCTGGAAGGAATTACAACAGGGCCTAGGCAGTACTTGTGTGAAGGCAGAGCAGTGAGCGCTGGCCTCTGGAGCAGCTTCTTTCTCGAGGCCCTAAACTTTATGACAAAGATACAGGGACAACCTTTGTACACATGACTAGCCATTATTCCCGCGTGTTAGCCACGTTATCGGGACACCATTATTTTTTTCTTGATGTGAACAGCGTTGTCTGACGAGGAAGGCGCAGATGAGGTACACAGCTGGTGCCCAGGTATGCACGTGCCTGCCCTAGTGCAGACGAGAAACGCCATTTCCTTTCCAAGGCTCTCGCAAATAATTTTTAAAAAGACTTTGAAATCCCTTTATCAAGGCAAAAGGATACATCCTTGCCCTTATTTCTATATTTAAGTGCTAGAATAAAAGAAAAAGCCAATTCTGTAAAATAATCCTTTCTAAATACCACCCAGACAATCAGGAGGTGCTTCCACCTGCCAATAAAGTGTAAGGGCTTCACAACATGATGTGTCAAATCAGGCCTTGCCTTTGTACATACCTGGAGATTTAGGCCTCTTTTCCACACTAGTTTTGGGATATGCCCTGCTTTAATACCCCTAAGTTAACATCCAAAAGAGGCCTACTCACAATTAAACTATAACTGGGGGATAAGCTATAATTAATTGTCTCAAAATCCCTCTTCAGGCAGTCCAACACCCTTCCGATTCAGTAGAGAAAAACACCCACGAACATCAAAACTACAGCTGGATCGTTGGTAACTCCCTTAAAGCGAGAAACTCCCATAAAAACTGAGATCTGCTAATGCTCAGCAAAACACGCTCCCATGGTTTCCAGGAATTACTTTAGGCTGTAATTCTGTTTTAATTAAGAATCTGCTCCTGACTTGATGGAAGAAAAAAAAAAAGAAAAAAACAGAAAAAACAGAAAAAAAGAAAAAAACAGAAAAAAAAGAAAAGAAAAAAAAATCATCCCTTACCAAGGACACATTCCTTCCAAGAAATAAGTAGCTGAACAGCAATGATAAGACCTTTTACAATCAGGCATCTAAGTTTACAAGGCAATTACAGCATGTCTCAAGCCTCCTATGTTAGCGTTTAATATTTCACATCTGAGCACCATGACTTCATTTTACAGGGGATCATCTTTGCTAACAGCAACAAAATGTTTTATAAGCTCTCAAGGAGAACAAACAGTGGATGCTTTCAGAAGGCTCAAGGCAAGCTGACGTCTCTCAGCAGTGACCCAACACGTTTCTGGAGTCAAGAGCTGCCACGGGAAGGGCTCTCACTGGCACCATTCTGCCCTGACTTCAAAATTCAGCTTTCGATGGACAGAGCTTGAATTCAGCCATGGGCAGAAAGGAGGATTAATGGCTGCAGGTCCTCCCACAAGGCGAGCACCTCCTAACTTTAAGGATCGGTACGGACGCGCCACATCACCGGTTTGATTCTAAACAAGTTTGAATCCAAACAGCAAAGTTCCGCTGGGCTTTGCTCTGCGAGCTGAGCTGGAACCCAGCGCAGGCTCAAAATGGTCTTTGGCACGGGCTCCCAGAGCCGGATAACGTCAGAAGCAAAGTTTATCGTTCCCCGCAGGCAAACATTCGCTTAACCCTGGTGCTGAGCAGAGCTTCGCGTGCCCCACAGACAGCGGAGGCCCAGCTCCACGTCAGCTCGCTGCCACCAACGCACGGACCCGGGGGCACCCGCTCCCCTCCTCTCCCACCCCACGCCCTGCAGCCCACGTCCCCACTCACCTTTTGCCTGCGACAGCAGAAGCCGGGGCACTGGGCGCCTCCATGAGCCACCTGAACTTGGCAGCACACAAGAGGACGAGCCCAGAAAACGACGAACGAAGTCTGTGCCGGCTTGGTGAGTAACGGCAGAGCCAAGCCCTTACAGACCAGCGGCACTACACCGTGCTCGGTAGCACCGCGGAGAAAGGGGCCAGCGAGACCCCGGTTTTGGGCAGCAATGAGCCAGATGAGCAGTTTGGCTACGCCTGGCTCCTCACCACCTGCGTCCGGCAGAGCCGAGCGGTCCTACTGGTGGCATTCCAGCTCCGCAGCAACCCGATGCCAACACAGCCGTTGGGGCCGCGTTCTGGAACTGCGGGCCGGACCACCTCTGCGGGTGAGCCCACCGGCCCCGCTGCTGCGTAACCTGGTGGTGGAGCTGCCCCGAAGCCAGCAGGACGTCTTCTCCACACCAGGCGCATCCGTCAGGTCCAGTGCTACCACCAGGAGCGGTTTTCTCGCCCCCTTGTACATCTCCAGCGAGGGCTGCCAGCATCACCCACCCACCAGTGGTACCCGGTCATGGAAGCGACCCTGGATTTACTCCAAAGCACACAGCAGCAAAGACCGTGCAGGCCACCGACTCAAAACTGTTTAAACAGGTGTGTTTTCCAAAAGTGACCTACACGCAAGTGGCTGCGAAGGCAAAGGGACGTGACAAATCATAGAAGATGCACTGACTGAACTGGATCCCGTGTTGCTGTTTTCTTTTGAACGTTTCCCCTGAACATTTGGTCTATAAATATGATGTTCCCTATTATATACAAACATACACACTACGCCTACAGACCCTGAAAATAAAAACAAGCATCATCAGCTCACGCTGATGCATGCATCCAAGACACACAGTAGCTGTAAAAAAATATATATATATCAAACCTTGTCGATCTCACCTCTAGCCATGGAGAGCAACACAAGACTGACTGTGGCTGTAAGTCACTTGATGGAAGTGATAAAGGATAAGGGATAAAGCATGCAGCACAGGAACGAGATGATCTCCACGGGATCTATCCCTTGTCTTGGGGAAGAGAACAAAAACCAGGAACACGAGCAAATGCTTCAGTAAGCACAGCCACGGACGTGGAGACAGTGCATGGAGCTCGTAGGAGAGCTAAGTGAATGACACTGGACCTGTGACACTTCAGAAAAAACACTTTTTGAGCTCCCTTCAGACTCTGAAAGTCTATTAAGAGTGATGGGTGTTTGCCTGCCTCCTAAGGCACAGATTTTCTTGGTGATGAGTTGAGATGGGTTAGTCAATGAGGAGTTTTTCCTAACTCGGGTTAGTCAATGATGAGCTTTTCTTAACTCATTTCCTGCAGGCAAAAATAGAAATGGGGGAAGGGAGAGAAGAAAAAAATTCCCATGACTCTGCTACCAGTACCCTGTTTCCAGCTCCACGAATGGTCTTGCTTCAAGGCAGGAATTTAAACTAGAATATAGTAAACACAGAGAGGCTCTTCACAGGGTTTAGAAGAAAGTCTCGAACACCTCTGAATATTCACAATATATTTCAGCAAAACCTGGACAGGCTTTCATGGAGCAGAACAAACTGTCCCAGGAATATATATTATATATAGGGTTACCCCTGCCAGATGACCAATGCATCCTTCAAAAGACAGATGAAAAGGGGAGGGAGTTGGGGGTAGAAAACTATTTCCTCAACCTTTCAGTGACGAGCAACTTTTGTTCTTAAATTGGCAAGTGAAAAGAGTTACCATGGAAAATACACACATTTTCCACGTGTGACTGCAAACCCTGCTTGCAGAAGGTGGGCGTTAATTACCTTTACGCAGCACTAGGCACAATAGGCCACGTAGCTACTGTAACAACCGGGGGATTATGCACCCAGCAGGTATCCTATCCAAATATCCATCTGAATTGGGCCGTGCCCCCTGCCAGCCTGGCTCAAAGCACAGGAAGGGGAGGGAGGCAGAGGGAACTCGCTCACATTCTGGCCACCGCTATTTGCTCCAGCGCAGGACTCCCAAATGCCAAAGGCAAAGCAATCCTGAGCGCATAGCGAGCTAAATATATCCATCCCGGCTCTGCTGCAGCTCCCTGTAAAGCACACGGGGCTATCTTGAATGCCAAGTATTTTCCAAAAGTTTTTTTTTCTTCCCCACACTACAAAGACACCACATTATGCTTGCATGATAAAGCAAAAGTAGCAGTTCATTCATGAGCGGGAGAGCAGGCTCTCTTGCTCTCTGATCTTTGAGCCAGAGGCTGAAAATGGCTGGGATGTGTAGTGGGAAAAGAAAAAAAAACCTCAGCGCAGCGACAAAAGGAGTCAAAACCTGTCTGCTTGATTAAGGAGTGCCATTGAGAAGTTCCAAAGGCAGCATCCTTCCCCTTCCCAGCACCGAAAGGGAAGTACAATTGCAGCTCTCAGGGTTTTGAAAAGGAGGACTCCCCCTCCCCAGGAAGGCAGAGGGACATCGTAACTCTCCGAGCTGCCTCCAAACCGCACTGAGCACCTCTGCTCCAGGGCCAAAAGGCGCCCACGTTTTTCGGTAAGGCTGAGCGAAGGAGCAGGGGTAAACTCACCAAGCCCCTCTGCCACTCCAGCTTCTGCGTTGTCATGCCAGGGGTGGGCTAGCACAAAGGGGACTGCACACAGCCACATGTAAAAAACATCCAGATATACTGCAGGGAGGCCGCAGTGCATACACGAGTTACGTTTAAATTAGTACAGTACGGGTTTTGCATTTTTTTTTTCTTCTTGCTTCCCCCCTCCTTTTATCAATCACAAATTTAAGTTGAGAAATAACAGATCAAAGAAGTGCAATAATACGGAAATTTGGAACCCCAAAATCAGTGACGAATACACAGAGGCACAAATTCCTTTCTGATTCCAGATGAAAGGAACTTGACCCAGCCTGAGAGCTGCATTCCAAGGGACTGCTAAAAGCTGCCTTCAGCCAACAGATGTAAGGCTCGGCATTAAGCCTCCTCTCCACAGAGAGCAGGCGCATGGCATTCAAAGCTCTCCTGTCAGTGGCAACTCCAGTTAAGAGCAGAGGCTCCTCCCCATGAAAGAGACATAAATGACCCCTGTAATTAATAATCAGGGATTACACTGAATCATCCACACCTAGGAACAAAACTTGCAAGAAACAGCAATAGTTACAACGTAACTTTTTTCTAAGGAGCTAGGTGTCCTGGAGTCGGGATTCTTGACATTGCAACACACTTGTTCATGGCTGGGGTAGAGGTTCACGAGCAACGAAGCGTTGAGCAGCACTGCAAGCTGCAACGCTCCCAGTGCTTGGCAAACACGCTCCTCAGGAGCCCTGCCAAGGCGAAACGCCATGTGAGCAGTTACCAGCACAATACCAGGCGAGAAGCTGAGATAGACTGTTTCAAACATTTTATTTTTTTAACCTTCGAAGCCAAGGTCAGACAAATACATACACCGCAGCAAAGACGATCCTCAGCCCACATGTAAATATAAAGCAAACCATATATTGAAAATTATAATTTTGTAGCAGCGCTGCACAAGCAGTGATGTAATAAAAGCTACTGCACATTTGGAAAGACTCATCAACATTTTGCTTCTTCTTATACCCAAAATACACTCCCTGCTTCAAGAAAAGAAGGCATTAGCAGCGTGACAGACTTACAGAAGCTTCATTGCAAGCCACCAGACATGAGTTTTTCATCTAGTCGTTTTTGCTTTCCTTTCAAGAATCCTTTGCAGGATATAAAGGCAGTCTTTACAAGTTCTCCAGCGCCTGTTGGAAGAGGCTCTTCAAATGGCATTTCAGCACACATCTTTTCATAAAAATACACGAGAAGAATTTATGTAAGACACCATGTCAGTAGGGCAGTATATCCTTTGCTAGAAGGCTGCTTATATCTAATTACTGTAATCCAGGCTATCCCCTCCCCCAGTGCTGCGCTGTTTGTATTTATTTTCCTTGAAGGAGAGGGGAGATAATGCAGAACAGAGCCTTTCTCCATCCATTATCATCTCTCTGAACTGGATTTTAGCTATAGGAAACAAGAGATTGAGGAGTGTTTCTTGGTCTTCAGAACTCAACAGCCTGTTGAGGATTAGCTGCGCAATTCCTACTGGAACCGATGCCTGCGACACAGAACAAGGCACAGTGGATATACACACCTCCAGGGTACGTATCAGATGCAATTTCAGCCTAAGATGCCAAAGCCACCCTTTGAAAGAGGGCTTACTGTCAATGCCTGGAGTTCAAAAACAGCAAGGCCATGGCGTCAGAAGTGTCAGTTCAGGGACTACCTGCTTGCTCACAGTGCCAGGTACATAATTGGAACTCACTTTAACTTTAAAAAAAAAACATTTGTTCACTGAATTTAATGTAAAATCCAAGTGTGGCTATTCTAGGCGAAATGCCGAAAGCCACACTGCTCCCAAGGCACACACGGGAGACACCACGTTGTCCTCGTGCCACCCCTACACGCGCTCCGGGTGTGACCCCGTGGCGCTGCAACGTGAAATTGTTCCTCCCCGAGCCGTGGGAGAGTTCAGGGTCAGCCCGTGTAGGAAATGGGGGAAGGTGCAGATGAGCAACTGCTGCCCTCAGGGTGCAGCAGGTGAAACACCAACCCAAAGGGGAGCAGAACAGGCACCGACCAGGATCTCGGCCGGGGAGGCTCTGGAGGCTGAAGGCACGGGGCAGTGCAGGTGGGAGGACGCTGTGCCTGCACGTGTGCCCCAGCACGGCAGCGCTCTGGCAGAAGCGCACGCTGCGTGCTACAGGAGCGTTCTTGTAGGGCTGTGGAATTACCCAAGTGAATTCTTTAATCCTGGCTTTCCGCTTTTATTCAGAAAAATAGTCGTGCGTTTAGAGAACACATAAAATTTGATTAATTAGCTTCGGATGGTTAACTGAAGGACACAACGCAGAAGAGATGAGAATCCAGCTAAGTGCAGCTCCTTGCAGTTGGTGAGCTTTTTTTATAGCACTGCATACAGCATCCATTGCTGGCAGCAATCACAGAACAGGAAACAGAGAAGTTTTAAGTCTGGGAATCGTGCGTTTGTAATTGGATGAGCCATTTCCTTTGAGAGGGTAATGTGAAGCAGAAGTCACAAAGCAAAACAAGAAGAACAATCTCTTTTGTGCGCCACACGGCTTACATCGCCATTCGGATGAATTCCTCGCACATCGGTCCTTTTGTCCCCTCCACTGACCAAGCATTTTCCCTTTTCAAAAAAAGCCTCCTGACAGCTTCATAAAGGGTTAAAGCTCGAACAGGAGAGGGGGGAGGGGAAAAAAAAAACCTCATTAAAGAATGCACCAGTGCAAGTGAAACTGAAAGGCAGGGTGCAGCAGGGCGGCCACAGCAGCTACCCAGCAACTTAGCAGAGGAGGAAGAGCTGAAAGCCCCATTTAGAGATATTTTAATAAACACGGTTAATGTTTCCACTCAGCTTGCATAAAATCAGTTGCAAAATGCGTGCTGAAAGAAGAATTTTGGTGATTTAAGGATGCTGAAAGCCATAATGGTATATATATAAAAAAAAAGGGGCCAAATGTTTCAGGAATGTTATATTCTATAATTCCTTTCAAGTTAAATGTTATATTCTGTAATCACTTTCAAGTTAAAAAGGAAAAAAAAAAGCGGCACCAAAAATAGCTCCGCTCGTTTTCAAGTCACCCACTCGCTTCCGAAAATAGCCGTTAGTCTATTAAAAATTTAAAAAATAAAGGAAAAAAAAAAAAAATCTAAAAGCCCGCCAGGCGAGGGGAAGCAAGGGAAGCCGGCTGCCGCGCACCCCACGCCTCACAGACAACGCACTCAGCGTACGCCACGCAGTTTGCGCAGCCGACGCACGGCGCGCCCCCGGCGGGCTCAACGCTAACAGCGCAGGCGGCGCACTCGGCGTACCCAGCATGCGCAGCGCGGGGCGCAGCCTCCACACGGGGCCGCCGGCGGCGGCTGAGCGCGCAGCCAATGGCGGCCGCCGCGGCGCAGCAGCCGGCCTTTGAACCCCCCCCCCCCCCCCGCCTCCCCTCAGCAGCTTCCTGCTGGCGGCGGAGCGCGCGGAGCGCCGCAGTGTGCCTGCCTGTCAGCGCTGCGGCACAAAGAACAGCCATTTTGTGACTCGCCTGGCCCCGCACCAAGGCGCTGCCTTGCCCCGAGCCCCCCGCTCCGTGAAAGCGGCGGGGATGTTCCCGAGGGGGCAGCGCCGAGCCCCTCCCGTCCCCCCGGGCAGCGGGGAGCCGAGGGGGGCCGGTGCCCGGCGGCGTTGTTGCCGCTCGCAGCCCGCTCCGCGCTGTGTGGCCGCACCGCCATAAAATGGCTGCCGCGCGCGCGGGGAGCGGGCGGCGGGGAGAAGCCTGAGGCACTCGCTGAGGAGCGCCCGAGCCTTGTCAGTCGAAGGCACCCCTTCGACCCGACGCCTGGCCCTCTGTAATATTTTGTTCGTTTTCTGCCCCGAAATAGTGAAAGAAGCCCAAGTGCGGCCGCACGCCTTGTGGCAAGCTGTTCCTGCAGCACTGCCACATCAACAAGGGCAGGCTGAGGGGGAGCAGCACGCCGGGCAGCTGCTGCCTGCTGTGCCCATCAGTGCTCACGCCTGGCTGGCTTCACGGGACCCCTGCCCGCCTTCTGCTTCTGCAGCTCTCATCAGGGGTGTGCTGGGAACATCTCCTCTCAAAGAGCCTGCCATTTAGGAACAGCAACGAAGAAGATGCTAGAAAACACACCAAGGTTGTGTTCGGTGCTGTTTCACCCATGTCCCAGACACACGGGCGGTGGGCACTGAAGTGCTGCATCCCAACTTTTAGCCTAGGTGGAGAAAGTCCCATGAGATAAAGCACTTCCCCCGGGGCAGACCAGTGCTGTGGGCAGTGCCAGAACACAAAGGGCAGGTGCTGCTGTTCCCCCGAGAGGCACCAGAAAGCTCACTCCTCAGCTTACAGGCTGAAGAGTTCACATCAGCTGTCCCCCAGGAACAATCACCTGCTCCAGGACAATTCTCAGAGGCATTCTGATTTATTCAGCACATCCTTTCACTTTCTTAGGACTGGCAACGCAGGAGTCAATTTCAAACACACTCCCCAGGCAGTGTACTAAGGTAGAGTACAGGTATTATGTTTTCTTCTCCCTGAACGCCTTCTCCTAGTCCTGTATTTTGGCATCTCCAGCTCAGGTAAGTGGCACACCGGTCATATCTACCTTTTCCACCCACTGCCACCACTCAGGCCTCCAACCAAGGATTATGTAACAAGACTTCACAAATTTACATGCGTTCTGAGCTAGTCTCACAACTGAGGAGAAAACTGGCTAGCAGCATGTGAAGTGCAAACATCAATGCATTTCAGGGCTACAGTAAAGCAAACTGGTGGCTTTACTTCCTAGAAATCATTTCCCCTGCAACTTAAAAGTCAACCTCAGGAAGTAAAGCACATTTTACGACATTCAGCTGACTCACAGCTCAGAAGAAAGCTCGACAGGGCTCACTCACAAATATCCTGTGTTCAATTGTTCCCACACTTCAGGTGAGTGGATGTTACCCACAGCAAGTTTATTTTGAGGAAAAAAACTGTACGGGGGAGGGCAACCTCACACAACAGGTGTTACACATAAATCAATCGAGATAAACAACCTTTCAAAGAAAACAGCAAAATCACACATGTGAGACTATGCAAATATAATAACCCTAAGGACAAAAAAACACAAAGGTCTTTTTTGCTGTGGAGCTACTGCTGGATGTCTCCGATTTCATCTCATACTCAGCATACTTCTAACACCAATAAACTACCTTAATTCAGATTTCCTGCACAATTTACATCTATTATTACTTTGCTAATAATCCACATTTTAAAAGATGCATAAAGACTTAAAGAAGGTGAATACCATTGAACTTTTTTAAATTGACTTTTTAAGCAATATTTGAAGTTCTTCTAATAATAAGGATAGCAAGGTTTGAAAATCTGATGTGTTCTTAAACTGCGTTGTAAAAGCACTGTATAGGTGCTACATGCAATGCTTCAACAGTCCCTGAGGCTAATTTGATTAATACTCATTTAAAATTACACAAACTTACCTACATCCATTTTAGGATTTAAAATCTGACTGCAGAGTTAATACATCCAAAATACCATAAAAATTTACGTTAGGTTACAGTAATTCGATAATATATTCGCACCGTATTTCAAGTTTGTGTTTGAGGAAGGTTAAATATTGGATATCAAAAATACTATTCAAACACCTGCAAACATCACACAGAGCACATGTGATACAACAAACAGTTCAGAATTTTTTTTTATTAATGTTACTTAAAAATTACTTAACACCAGAGGGAAAAAAATAAACAGGCCACAAGTCAATCAAAATTAACAAAATGCAAAACTCAGTGTATTTACAAACTAGAGAACAAAAATGCATATAGTTTAATTTCCAATATTCGAAAAAGCCGACTCATTAAATACAAAATGAGAAATCCACTAATTGTACTTCAGCATTCCTAGCAAAGAAACATTTTCAATATTTCATACTTCTCCCACATCAAGGTTAAATTTATGAAAATCCGTGAAGAATCTCATTACTTGACAAAAGTAAATAAAAACACCGAGCAAAAACACCTTAAACAAACAGGCAAAGCATTTGCACAGCCTCTTGTTAACAGTCCCGGTTTATAATTTATAATACAAAATGCTATGACCAGCAGGGGAAAGTCTGGTTTAAATTGTATCAAAATATTCGAAAATATCGAAACAATATCAAAGTTCTACAAGCTCAAATAAAATTTGAAGTAAGAGGTATCGGACAGAAAGGCACTTTCCAGTTTTTATTTTAAAATGAGCTTTTTTTCATTCATGTAACTTTTTCTTGTGCCTATTTACTATAATTTACTACTACACCAGGCTTCTGTATGGCCCTCAGTTAAAGTTTAGACTTCTGAGATTCTTCAAAGAAAAATTTGCCTTGTATGTAAAATGGTGCAATGCAGCAATGGCTAAACCGACAAGGTCATTTTTCACAGCACAAAAAACCTAAAAACTGAAATTCAAAAGGTGGAAAAACATAATACAGAGAAAAGGGCTCCCCTGAATAAAGGTACAGTACCTTTTGACTATGACATGGGCCCTTAAGTCACAACACAACTTTCAGAAATTGCTACCAAAAAAATTAGGGTGTGGCACGCTAACAATCTCAAGGTCATTCCTTAAAAAGGAAACAAAATCAGTAAAATGTTTTGTATTAAGCACTGACAGTAACCTAAGGCTGTCAAAGTAAACAGGGTATTCACAGGTTTAACAAAAAAAAAGAAAGTTGATAGATCATACCTCGATGCATTGCTGTGGACTGAACCCTCCTCTCCTTGGCTTTTGTCCTTATTTCTCATCATCTTTTTATTCTTAAATACTAAGAGGGGGCCAGGGGTGTCTGTTTGCTTTGAAGTCCTGTGCCCAGGTATTTACTGTCAAAAGTTGAAAGAAAGGTAAGGTCCCAGTTTGTTTCACTGGCTTTCATTATCAGGAACAAAGTCCTGACGCTGCAATGATATTGTTATAACAATACACAACACTCATCAACACGGCAAAACGGAGATTTAAAACAAATAATCGTTTTTAGAAGAAAAATCGGAGAATAAACACAGTAGAGGAGCATCCTGCAAACTTTCCCAAAGTAACACTGGATGCAAATAATCTCTGAATCTTATTGCGTCATCCCAATACAGCTCAAATCGGTCGAAAATCAAAGTACTCAAAACGGCAGAAATCTAAAAATTATTATTATTAATTGCTCACCTACCTGATCCATGCACCGCCGCCAGGACCAAGTCGATATTAGTTTCGGGTCGTGGAAAAACATTAGATCCAAAATATTTAGAGTTCAAATGATAAAATACGAATTTCAAAGAATGAAAAAAAAATATATATTCTAATTCCAAAAATATGCTGCCGATAAAGCAAAAGAAGCGATAATTAGTACAAAAATGTCCGGGGGAAAAAGCTCATTAGGAGAGCGCACAAAAATGGAGGTACGCCATGGCTTCTAAGCTGGAAAAACAACGACCTGGGCTCTCTCCACGGCTTCTTCTTTCCAGCAAGGCACGAAAAGGGAGCCCTCAAAAGCTGCTTTTCTGCCCGAAAAAGGTCCACTCGGCCCCCAATTAGTGCCTAGGAGAGGCAAGGGGCTGTGGGGGCCCCCTGAGGCTGCCCGAAAGTTAGGGAAAGTTGCGTAAAGTGTTGGGGAAGGCACGGAGCTGAGCGCGCTCTCTCTAAGGCACAGCCGCCATCTAGAGCTCCTTCCCAGCTCTGAGCTCTGCCTTTGATTGACACTCTCTACATTTACCCCACAACTCAGGTGATGTACCATAGACCCACCCCTTCATTTCTACCAAAAAAAGAGAGAGCCTCCACCTAAAGGGTGCCTGCTACCCCCCACAGCCCTGGCTTCTTCCAACTACCCCAGCTGAAGGGGCACCTTAACCCCATGTGGCTCAGGCACCCTTTTGAAACCAGAAAGGAATGTAATTTGTGCCTTTTGTTTTAAAGATTTGCTAAATATTTCACTGCTTGGGCTAAAATTACTTCCTCCCTGGACAGGAAGTGGTGCTGTTACAAGCCATTTTGAAAGAATGGAAGTGGAGCTCACAGCCATGCAGCCAGCAACAGCCCACCTTGGGGGTCACCCCACCCAAGGGGCAGCTTTTTTTAAATTAAGTAATAGTATCCCCTGATAATAGCTCTTCCTTTTGTCACCCAATACTTGCATGCAGAGCTTGGGACAGGAGCCTCACATGCTCCTAAGAAAGCCCCACAGCACTAACAACCCCTTCCAGCTCGACAGCGCCTCCCTAGTGGTTCTGCCCAACAACAAAAATCCAACAGCTACGCAATTTTCATCAGATATGCGAAGGCACTGCTGTAAAATAAGTCTGGCACCATTAAAAGGTTGATTTCCAATTTCCATTCTTAACCCATTAATGTTCATTGAGAGATTTTTAACAAGACAAATGATTTTTAAAACCACGAAATAGCTAAGATGGAGACGTAGAAATCCAAGCCATATCCCATGTTCATCATCCCAGTACTGCAAGGAGCTATCACGGAGGAAGTCCAAGCATCCCCTGACCTCCTGCGTTCTGACCACCATTTGTGTTCCCTCAAGCAACCAACTACCTAAAGCACGAGGACATCCTGTGTACTCGTAGGCATCACACCAAGACAATGAGATCAGCCACTGGGGGTCTGCTGGGGGGAAGAGGGTCATGGGCTAGCTCAGACTTCTACGAGGTCCATCCACCGCACAGCATCCCCACAGCTTGGAACCATTGGCTTCTACCAGCTGAACCAAGATCCTTTCAACTCCTCTACATGCTTGCCATCCACGTCTCCCAACAACCTATCACGTCTCCATTCCAAGAGGTTCGAGAAGGCACGCTCCGTCACCACAGTCCATTTTACACAATTTCAGTTTAGCAATTATTTACAGAAAGACCCCTAGACCTAAACTGCAAGAACTAAAAAATACAACATGGAATTCCAAGCAAATTTTGGCTAACACTAAAGAAATCCGTTCCTCTGAACATGGCTCCCCTTAGGTTGGTCCCAATATCCAACACCACCAAAGAACACATGGCAAAGAAACTTCAGCAGGCAATCATCAAAATAGCTGGATTAAACAAGTACGAACAATTCATTATGGTTAAGGTCAGTTATTTACAAAGACAACTGAGGAAACCAAAGGGCTAAACACACAACATTTGGGGATTTTTTTGCCTTTTTTAAAAAACAGAAACAACCTTGCCTAGGTTCTCAGCACCAGCTTTGTCTTTTGCTAGAAAACCAAAATGACAAAGACAACCATAAATTTCAGGTAAAATGTACTTAGAAAGGTAGCTATGTTTCAACTATTTCATCCACAAGAAAGTTAAAAATATCTATTTTTAAACATAACCATTTTAAAATTCATTTGTAAAGGTGACCATCATCTGTAGCAATAAGAAAATTAACTCAATTTTTCTCATCGAATACATGCTATGGTACCAGGAAGCTAAGTCTACATTAAATAGCAGTGAAGGAGATTAGACACTTGTACAGAACAAATTTAAGACAGAACAGACTGCTTAGGAAGTATGTTGCCCAGGAAATCTGGTGAAAGTTTCTGTACATACACGACTGAATCAGCATACCTAAAAAACTTCCACAAAATATTTAAGTACTCCTTTATTATATCAGATTTGCTACGCCTTCAAATAATATTGATTCCACCTTAAAATAACTTCAGACAGTTTAGCAGAAGTACCCTGACAACACACCAAGTACTGAAAAACGCCTAACATTAAGCACCTGAATGAACAAACCAGAGAATAAAAATTCATTAGAAGTCACGGCGAAGTGAAGATAATTTGTAAATGAAAACCACATTTTTAAAAAATCAAGAATATAAAAAGAAAATTACCTTGCCTTTAGTGCTTGGCAGCTAAAGTATTTCTCACTTTCATACCAACCAAAAATGTAAGACACTTAAATATCAACACAATAAAAAAATATTCAACCAGAAAGGACAAACACGAAGCATGGAAGAAACCAAAGCCTTTTATTAAATCACTTTTTAAAAAAATACATTTTCTCCAAATAGGTAGCAGCAGATCTCTTACCAAATTCATTTCCCTCTTATGCATACATAACCTGGGAATAAATTTTTGCCACCCGATCCTCAAACAGATCCACCACTGGATTGTCACTGATACAGTCCCCTGCTTAATTCAAGTGCAAAGTCCATTTTGATCGGATGATCACAACCCAGATCTTCTCTGGTTTAATAACACGGGAGTCCATGTTTTAACGTCCTTTTCTTGGACAGATATATCACAGCACTCATGCATTAGTCCATTTCCTCAACCTCTCAATCAACAGTGGAAATGCCATCTTGGTCTCATTCGCAGACTCCTTTTGACACTCTTCATCTGACTGGATTCTTTATGGAAAATTAAAAGAAAAATGCTGTTGGAATACAGATCATCTTATCTTTAAACTAGAGACATTCAACTACTGTACCTTAAAATAATTTAAGCATAAATGATGCTGCTTTCATTCCGTATTATGCATCCGAGAACATCTACTTTTATCATGAACTAACAAGGTCAATTCAGCAGTTCAAGAGTCAAAAATACATACTGTAACCCAAACTATAAAGAAGCACGGGACAATTGATTAGGAGCTCAAGAGCCCTTTCAGGCTCCATAAACTACATTTAATTTGTTTTCCCCACACCAAAGAAATCACCAGGGGGAAAATACGAGATTTGCTTTGGCAGCCATCTTTATTGGACTGACCCATTGACTAAGGCTTACACTGCTGAGCGGAAAACAAAATTTATTATAATTGAGCCAAAGCTTTTAACTGCTGTCCATTCTCCTTTCTTCAAACACAGATATCCATCAAAACCAATGCAAAGACATGAAAACTGGTTTCTTGTATAAAGATGGTGACTGGAGACAAGACATTCCTAAAATTCCACCATCTTAACCCAGTTTTCCAGCTCGTGGAAGACATACAAGGCAACAAAAAACAGATGCGTATGAACAAGCAGAATGGCTGATCTAGTTACTGGTGGGAAAGGACACGTCAGAAGGCAGATGAAAATGGTCACAAGCTACACTAGTTGCTTCAGTAAGGCCACCATACTACTACTCCTGATCCATATTCCAACTTTACTCTTCGTGTAACAACAATCAACCCCACAGGTGAGTGACAGAAACCAAACTGATCAAATGACTTCCACATGGATGAAAACAAACCACATATTCCCATCTTTATATTTTCTTTCAAGAAAAATAAGCTGATGTACTTCAAGAAAACTACTCATCCTCCTAACATGCAAAAATCAAGTACAGGAAATTCCGAAATGGTAAGAACATTATTTTAAAACAAACGATGCCCGTAGGAGATGAGAGTGATATACAAGAAAGGTTTTAAAATGTCTTCATGATTTTTGAGTATCTGCACTCTAACATTACTTTCTTCTTTTGACCATGTACATCTTTAACCTCATTTTTAGTCTGAAAGCCAACTCCACCATTATGTTGTTCCCATGATAATTCCGGGCATATTCTCAGAAGTGACACAGAAATTACCCAGAGTACAGCAAAAAACAGCGGAGCCATCTAGTGGTCTCTCCACCATTCAAGTTTCTCCATTCTCATCTCAAAATAACCAGTAACAGCAAGGCAAACAGCAATGGAACCAGTGCAACAAGCCTTCCTTCATCTGACTTTGACATCTGCCCATGTGTCTTACATTTAATATTCCTCCATATGCAGCTTTCTTCCTTGCTTTAAGCACAGTGGAAGAGCAGCACAACACACAGAAGAGAATGCAAGATCTTGCAGTTCACTTTGCTTTACACTGTGCAACATGTATAGCACTAACTTTATCCAGCCCATGGAACCTACATTTTCAAAAGCAAAAATCAAACATTTCTGTTTGCTGTATTTCTGTTTCTAGCATTCAACTCATCCTCAGTTAAGGCATAAATATTTGGAAGAGTTTCTTTTCCATGCTTAACTAAAGAAACAGCTTGGGATTTTGCCTGGTTGTTTTTGTTTGTATGTTTGTTTTTGCATTCTTACTGGTGTACTACCTTAATTTCAAACTCGGACGTTTAAAGATAATATTTTGCATATTTTTTACACTGGTGTTTTGACTAAAGTACCAAAACATGAAAATTATACCACCACGAAGTTGTCCATTGTTACAATCAAATATTCAGAGGTACTAACAGGAGTGCAGTGCAAACCCTATAACATATTTAAAATAATTCAGCTATTTTAAGAAGTAAGTAAATTTAATTACTGATATGAGCTTTCCCTGCCTCTCAAAAATGTGATTCAGTTACACATTACTCAACCTTGAAAGGCCCTTTGCAGTTGGGTTAGCCTTCTGCCTTAGACACTAATGAGACCTTCCAAAAGCAATTTAAGGGCAAGTTTCTCTACTAGGTTCACCTACATTTGGTTGTAGCAAAAACTTTGTGAGTAACCCTGTCACATTCACTTTAAACTCTTCTTTTGACCTTGTAAAATAATTAGCAGTAAACAGAACTGGTAATATAATTAAGAATGTGCTACAACAGCCCTTGGTCTAAAAGTTGTTCATATATTGAAGACACCACAATAATGACCAAGTTTCTTCATGTGAAATCTACACTTGCATTAAAAGATTTCACAGGACTTGTTTACTCACATTGTCTTTAAGGAACATTTTGCTAAAAAATTCAGTGATGTTGCTAAAACATACTCCTCCACTAAGACATATGCAATGATCCTACATTTAACGTAAACCATTGAATAGCCTTTTTTTCCCCAAATGACATTGAATACTTCATTCCTTCCCTAGCATCGGTTGGGCAACATTCAATTTTTCAAACTTCTATTATTTACTGTTTACTGTATTTGTTTCCAAACACAGCATTTTGGCCGTGATAAACAGAGAGCCTTGGTAGTCTGTGCAATAGTGCCAGTTTCCTTCAGATCCCTGGTAACAATTTGACAAGTCTGTAATAACAGACAGAAACCATTCACTGCCACTCCTAAAAGTGTATGGCAACAGCTTTTGAAACATCTAAGATAAAAAGCTTTTGCTTCCAGTTTCTGTAATTACTTCTGTGTAGCTCTACCTAGGAAGAGCTCACAGCAATACAAGACATTTCTCATGGCCTAAGCCAGGGCCTCAATCCTTTTGTGTCTGTTCAAACTCTGTATTTCTGAAGTACAATATTGAAGGCCAATAACAAAACAATCATGTGTCAATGCAAGTGCGTAAGACACCCGCACAGTTACTAAATGTTCAGATTGAAGTCTCTCATGCTGGAAGGTTTATACAACAAAATGACAAATTGCTAGTAAAGGGAATTCACTCCAACAGAGGGAGCTGAATGGACAAAATGAGGTTCCGACAAAGAAAACCTCAAGTTCTACACTCCAAAGTTCATTAAAGATTTTGCTCCTGAAGGCACCTCTCTGGTAACTTTCATACTAGAGGGAAAGGCAGATACGCCCTTTATTGACGTCTAGAGCCTATAACGAGTAAGTAACTAAGTACGTACTCTGGGCAGTCCTAAGTCCTCTTCTACATTATTACGTGTGCAGTAAGCACAGCAGTGAAAGCACACCTCCTCGTGTAGGATCAGGTGTTTTTAGTTGAAAAAGGTTGTTTTCCAGTTTTCTCAGATTTAGAGATTAATCTCCAGGAAGATGTGACCAAGGACTTGACGCAGAGGTGCACTCTTTGGATGTATTATTTTTTAAACCGACCAAATTTTTTTTTTAAAAGAGCAAGTATCCTGAAGATTTGGGCCTAAATTAAGATAAACCATGTAAATGTTATTGTACTAAGCAAAGTGTGCCAATTTCAATAAAGCTCCTGGTGTCTTCAAGTATTTTCCCCCTTCTAATTCAAATAAAAATGTATTTAAAAATTAGTGTTTCAACTAAGCATGATTATGTTGGCAAACAGAGAAGGGAATACTAGGCTCTCTCAAGATCCATACATTTCTATGTTCTTTTACAAATGCACTTTGAAGCAACCCATTCTGAGGACAACTATTTCTCTAGTTCAGTTTCACATTCATCCCCTCCTCTAGGTAAAGACTGCAAAACAGACAAAGATGGAATAATTACTCAGTGTGTAACTTTGAAGCCAAATTCCTACACGAGACACCAAACCTGACACAGCCTATTTACAATTCAATGAGAGAAAACAAAAATGCACACAGAAAGATGCAGGAAACAAAGATAAGGATTTAATATTGAGGTGGATCATCATAATGACTCACATGTTTAAAGATTATAGCAGATGACCTGGGAAGAAAGCAACAGGGGACAGCACAGCAAGAGTTTCAAGGAATAGTTGGAAGGAGCAACATTTACTTGTAACATAGTAAGAAACATGCCTTTATACATGTATCTGCACTGTGAGAAACAGCTTAAAATTTTGTAAAAAGCAACATAATAAAATTCACAGAACAGTAGAAGAGACTAAGCAAAGATCACCAAAACAGGCACACACAATAGGAACTGAATTCCTCAAGGTTCATCTGTTTCCATTGTTTTGCTTCAGGATTGAAAATTCCGTGCTAAATTGGTTCAAAATGAAGCGTAACAAAAAGCAGCACAAGGCCACAATAACATGTTCACCAGTGGTATCCCCACACACTCTTTTTTCCTTCAGAAGAGCTCTACATTAGTCTTCACATCATGTGAGTAGATGAGAAGAAAGCAAGGGACTTCGGAGTACAAGCAGGGAGTGGCTGCTCTTCTAGCACCTAAGGCAGCATAGATGGCAGCTTGTACCAGTTAAGAATGGTTGCTGGAGGTCTCTGCTAACATACGTAACCATTGGACAGTTAAAAATTACCAGCTATCATCTATCCACTGAAATGGGAGTATTTGCATCTTGGAACATTTTTTTCAAGCCATCTGTAGTCTAAGGAAGGCATTACTGAATCAGGTACCCTTTCAAAGGGAAAGAGCTGTCTCCAAGAAACTGTCTCTTTCAAAGAAACATTCTGAAGCACAGTTCTAGAGGAATACAGAGCCTCCCACTAAAAAGTCACTTTGTGTACACAAAATCCAATGGATGCCCTAATTAAAAATGTAGAATCAAGGAGTGTGAATTTTAAGCAGAGGGGACAACAAAAGGACTTGAGCATTTCCAGAGACAACTCCCAAGAGAGTCACGGAACTTGCTAGAGACAGCAAAAGGTCATGAAGACCGAATTTCTTTTAGTAAAGGGAACTGGAGGCAGACCTACCCCCATACTCATCCTGTACAGAACTGAATGAGTTTTTCTACTCAAGCCTGTCAGTTCTGCATTTGACTATATGGGGAATGATTCTTAAGTGAAATGTATCAGCTGGCAGTTTAATATAGCCAACTGTATCAACATTACATATGGTTTTCTCTGCAAAGCTGAAACACTGACAAACAGAAAGAGAACAATCATAGAAGAAGAAATATACATGGAGACAATTACTATCTGTTCAAAGACCCTCACTTGATGGTGACTACCATAAAAGTACAACATGAGGTGTTTAAGGCAAATTAATCCTATGATACCTTCCCCACCATTTGTTGCCTCCACTTTAAGGCGTGTAGTATTTCTCTATGGTGACAGACATCGGCATATCAAACCCTTCTGAACAAGCATATCTATGATTTAAGAGTTCTCCAAGAAACATGGAGTTAACTTCGAAGCCGAAGGCCAAAGTACCACAATTATGTATGAAAGCTGTTCTCCAGCAAGACAGGTTGAGAGTGCCACCCAAGCATAGCTTTCATTCCTGAGCAGCCCAGCAAGAATGCTGCTGTGCCCTTCTCAGCGAGCCTTCCAGAACACACACACAAGCACGCTTTAAGGAACTTCAGGATGTATTCATCCAAAAATTTCAGCAAGTTAAACATTATGGCCATGTGTGGTTTTTTGCCTTTTTTAGTTGTTATTAAAGCTAAAAAGTAAATGTTATTAGGAATAACAACTTACCAGTGCTTCAACCAAGAGCTGTTATTTTGCTTACAGCAAATTCCTCAACACATCTGTAGGGAAAACAATATGTTAAACGCTAAAATTTAACACAAAAAAATCTAGAAAACCTGAACACTAGCCTAAGTCTATTACAAAAGTCCTATCCCTCAATGAAAACATTCCCAGCAGACCACAGTATGCGGTATAAGAGACATTTTTATCAAAAATTTGAACACAAGGTATAACTAGACAACCTGCTATCAGATAACTTCTACAATCCCCCCTCCCCCCCCCCCCCCCCCCCCCAAAAAAATCAGACCTAAACCTGCATACAAATCGCCTGTAAAGAAAAAAAGACATACAAAGCAGAAGTATGCTGAAACTGATCTGACCTCCACAGAAAAATAATTAGAATACTCATTTCGCTACGAGGCGGTATCAGTTAGGTATGGTAGAATTGTTTAACCCACTGACGCGGAATAAGTTATCTGATCTATATCCTATAAAGTTATTATGTTCAAGTCCCAAATTTGAAAATTCCACTTGGAAAATGCTTACTGGCAATCCACATCAAACATCTAATCTATATCACCTTACAGAGAGGTAACAGGATTAAAATAAAACCTGAAACCTAAGCAACTCACCAAACCCCCCTTTTTTGACTGTGAATTTCGTTTGTATTAAGTAACCCACTACCATAAGCTATACAAGTTATCCTCCTCCTAACATGGAAAAACGAACTGCTTCTCTTGTGATCTCAATCTACTTAGCACATAGCCTCCAATAATGTAAAAAATAACCTATTTGGTGATATCATACTGTGCTTCATTTTCTACAATGTTCTAAACTTCCATTTTCCAACTGATGTCTACTCAGATGTGTAGGAAGAAACAGACAGATCAACAGAACGAATTTATGTGTTGATAATAATTTACTTGAAAGAATTAATACAGAAAAAGATCCCTTCAAGGAAGGGAAAACAAAAATCCAGAGTCCTGAACTGTCACTAACATGCAGGATATCAAAATGAGTATGAAATTTGCATGTTTAAAACGTGCATTTAAAATGTGATCCAACTGCAGTTAACAAATGGAAGCACGAAGCTGAGGTACTTGTAAAATGGTGGATGAGCACTTCGTAGAACAAACGCAACATGGTTGCTGGACTCTGATCATCCAAACGGCATCTATCAGTCATTTACTCAGAGCACATTTACAAAGCTTAAGACATGAACTAGGTAAAGAGGCTTACTTGCGCCCTTTAAGCCTCCTTTTCCCCTGTATCAAATGCTTCACTCAATAAAACACTTAGAAGATGATTTCATATATAAAGAGAAGGTAAAGCTGACAGTTGAAAGATCTTCAACTTATAGCTCTCAGTCACTTCTAATAATTTATAGCACAGCCAAAGAGAAATCGTCCGCATTTAAGTTAGTTTATATTTTCTTTAAATCTAGCATTAGCATCCAGTTATAGTAATTCCTCAGCATACAGAATCTGGCTTTGTATCAGCACAGAGGAACTGCTTCCTCTACTAGAACAGTAAAGTTCAGTCTTAAGCAGAGAGCATTCTTCTCAGCTCAGAAAAATTTTGGAAAACTAATTTAGCATTTTTCAGAGTGGCATCACTAACAACTATCAGAACTTCTCTACTTTAAAGTGAGTATTTGAACGAAGCATTGAGTTTTATAAATCAGCACCAAGATATACATAAATGCATATAAATGAGTGATCATTTTTCCACCATTTTCAAGTATACCTTTGCAATCTGAGTTTTGAAATCTTAATTCCCCAAACACATTCACTCCCAAACTATAAAATGCACGACAAAAGCTCAACGCTTATGCCAAGGACAAACTAGAGAGCTATTAAACTTAAGCTTCAGCTGAAAAAAATATTTTTTTCTAACACCTATATTTTCTATTTAGCACTTTTTTATAAACGTCAAATTGAAATCTTTTAAACAGACCAGTCACATAATTGCTGTAGTTTCTGCGTCATTAAAAAAGCTATCCCAATTTTAAAAATAAACATGGACTTTTTAGGTAGTTCTACAGTTGTCTTGTATTTATTTCTGAATTACAGAAGAGATGCCATAGGTACAGCACAGCCTACTCCACAGAAAACACGCCTTGCATCACAGGTCCATTCCCCAAGAGAGCAGCACTACTAGCTCTATGAATCAGGCAAGCACATCTCCTTTTCGTAGCAGGAGGTGAGGCCAGCTGATCTAGAGCTATTGACTTGGCATCAGTTTCTTTCTTGGGATAAATTAAGTAGTTTTGTAAGGAAGATGCAACACACCACCATACCAATGACTTTCCACGTAAGCTGTCAGTCCTATAAATGTTATGCCTCATTAATATGCTGTAGAGTGGTCATGAACTTAAACCTTTCCTTGAATCCCCAGTAACATACATCTAGCCTACTGAAGCCTATCTACCTAAAGAGCAAGCTGCCACTTACTAGATGAGAACATGTTGTTCATACAAGAGAAGGCTCCAAAGACCTCACAAAAGCAGCAACAGATATTTAAAACTGTTTGTATTATAGTATCTATTCAGCACGAACAGCACCATGATGATATAGGAAATACATAAGACAACTAAGATCGAAGTGCTCCATTTCATATACATTATAAAATGCACAGGTCACTCAAGATGACTCAACTCATGGACACTGCTCCTTTTTTTCTTTTTTTAAGAGCAAGTCAGTTAAAAGTGATAACTTCAGAAGTTTAAGAATATAACATTAGGAATACAAATCTTGAGTTTGATGAGTTTGTTGACAAGACCCATTATTACGGTGAGGGTTTGAGCATATGCTTTTATCTGAATCACAGTCCAGTCTTGGCTTTATTGTAATGGACTGTGTAACGTGTCTGGCAATTCTGACCCTCTAAATTAAAGAGCCACCTAGGATTCCAAGTATGTTCTGCTGGTCCTCTCAAGGTGTCAGATCATTTCTAGCCAGACTTCCGTTCACGAACTTCTCGTCAGACAGTTACACAATGAAGGTCCAGGACGTACTTAATGACCTTGTTTGTTTCTTACTAGCTATTTTGTGTCTACTACTGTATGTCTAATATATACAAACAATTCATTTTTATCTTGCATATTAGCAGTAACTCACTGCACATAAAAGTTTATTAAAATGCTATCAGACAGTTTTAAAATGCTTAATCAAAATTGGTATACAACTCCTCTTATACGAGCAGGCTGAAGCCTTCGTCCAAGTCAAAGAGAATAGCTGCACTCAAGTAGAAGTTCATAGGATCAGTATTCGTAAGTTATCATGATAAATTGTGTATTTTTAAAAAGCAAATTATCATAAGTGTTTTTGAGAATTCTGATACGTCTCCACGAAGATGCCTTAAGCTTTGAGGTCCTGAATTTACACAGAAGTACATTAGCATGGTAAGCTGTGAAAAGGAACCAGTTAAGACAGACAAACAAGATTCCCAACTCCTAATTACACAGTGGTGAGAGCATGGCCCAAGTATAACATGTTACTCTGTCACTGAATGTAGAACCCTGAAGTAAGGGTAAAGTTAAAAAAAAAAAAACACATTAGAAAGCTGACTGATTTCTACTGCAGTAAGGACAGACTTTTTAATTCAGACAGTGTGGGTTTAGGCTTTTGAGAGTAAATTTAAGTTGAAAAGAATTTCTAAGTTTATTGTATAAAAAATCAAAAGTTAAAGCTAGCAAACATTAGTTGCAAACAAATCAATACCTTGAACTTAAGTAATAAAACTCGAGAAATAAACTGGATGTCATTAGTAGCAGTTGCAACCTTCACAAGTAAAGCTTTATTCTACAATGTGTTATGGTCATTTCAGAATCTTAAAAAAAGGTCTTATGGCTGACCATAAAAATCTTAGGAAACGTTTTAAGAGACGTTAACGCTACATTGCTTAGTACACAGTGCACTTGAAAACTGTTGTTAAGACTTGAAAGGAAATTCAACGTGGTCTTAGCTAAAGCATTTAACGTGTATTTTGCTTACCAAAATTTACTTCTAGAATTTAAAAAACAAAAACAAAAAACAACGCAGTGTAACATACCTGGTGTGCACAGTACTGAATTTTGATCAAGGTCTTTTACTTGACCAGCCATCTGAATCTTTGGAAGTAACAAAAATATCCAGTACTACCCTTTAAAGAAAAAAGCAACAAAACAAACAGGTTTGTCTGAAAACAAAGATACGTACAGATTTTACCTACAGTTCTAATGTTCTTAACCAATGCAAACTTTTTGAAAATACAGAACGTGTCTTTCAATTGATAAAAATTGTACCTAGAGTATTACAAGGTAATACACTATCTTTATTTGCTAAGGGTTAACATTCATGTCTCCAAATAGGAGAAAGAGGCCTCAAAATATTCTTCTGCACAAATACCTGAAGTCTAGAGTTATTTGGCATATACAGATTTTACAATATGCCCAAGCATTAATGCTACGAACTCATTAATTACAAAAAACACGCATTTTTTTGAAGTTGAATGCATGTTTCCACGGGTGAAAAAGGGCAAATGGAACATTTGGGTTCATATGAACATATTGTCATTTCCCACCAAATACAACGCATATGTGTGTGTATATGTATATACACATGATCTCCTTTTTAAAAAAGCCTTAGAAAAGCTAAAAACAATACAGAAGCAACATATACATCATTAATTTTTTTTATTTTTATTTTTAGTAAATCTAAAAAGCCTTCTTTCTACACTTACGGTAGAAGTCCAGGTAATTTATAAAATGTACTCTTTCCAATTTAAAAATAAGATTTTTTCCCTCCCATCCGCACATTAGTGAAAAAGCAAAACCCAAGATAAAAAAATAAGTAAATGAACATACAAACAGAAGTTGTAGCCACTCTTACCTAAGAAAATAAGGTACGAACGATTCTTCTGGAAGCCACTCAGGAACTAAGATATTGTTCATGGAATTCTACCTAAGAGAAAACAGAAAGTATGCAAATTTTCAGCATTTTGTTTCATAAAAGGAGAACAAGTAAGATGCTTGAAATATATTGATGTTTATATAATTAAGTTAGAAAAAAAACTTACGATAGCAGTAACTGTATCTTTAGAACTCAACTCTAAAAATAAAAGTACGGGTGGCTGTACATACTTGGCTAAGAAAAACATTGGAGATGAAGAGTGACTGACATACAACATGCATGATCTGTGTTTTTGCATGAATAGCTCTCATCTGCTCTCCTGTCTCCCATCACTTTGGGTACACAATTAAATACCTAGCCAATTTAATTTTTCCTTAGAAGTAATTTATTGCACAATGCCTCTCAGTCCCTCTACTTCTTTCACATTAAAGTCTCAAGAAGTAGACTATGCAAAATTAAATGAAATTATTTTGCTATTGCTGAAGGTTTTAAAATGGCTTCTGTCATTAGCTTCTGTGAATTTTAAGTCACAAGTGACTTGATCTCCCCAAATAAGGTATCTTTTATTGCCCTTTCAAATAGTATAAAACCTTCAGGTCCTTTGACCTTTAATGAGATCCCAAGCTATGCTCTTTAAGACAAGGAACACCGTATTTGAATTACCTTTAGTCAACTTCTCTCGCTTTTGTGAAAAGGCTTAACCTTGAATTTTGCAGCGGTTATATTTACCACCATTACTTCATACTCGAGAGTAAGTTCAAAAATCATTCTGTTAATATGCAGGTAATTTTAATACTACGTCAATGTTACAGGATAAAATATCTAAATTAAAACTCCAGCACCCTATATATATAAAAATGCAGAATCACTAAACATATGAAAAATTATAACAAATTCTTTCCAAAGACAACTGCCATATTGATTTCAGTAGCTAAAAAACAACTCAAAACTACCTCAAAAAAGTCCCCCAATATATTGAAAAATAAAAAATAAAAATACAGAAGACCCCCACCTAAAGCTAGAACTTTCTTTTCAGCAAAGTGTGCATGTCAGAACCTGTTCTACACTACAGAACTGTTGCTGAGGTTATAAAACCACTATAATCCGAATCTAAAATAAAGATACCAAACACTTTGCATAAAGGTGATAGAACTCCAATGGCTGCTCAAACTTCTATTTCCACCTCAAAAAAAGAGAACTTAATTGTTGAAGTGATGGATTCGTATTTTCAGTGAAGAACCGAAAATGTAGATTTACCTCAAACCGCAGCATTTAAAACCTGCACGGAGTTTTATAACCTTGTACAACTATACAAGAAATAAATCCTTTAAATACGGCTATACACAATCACCAATTAAAATTGAAGTTCCCTATTTAATCTTTACCTCTGGCTTTACTGGAGCGACTTTCTATACATTTGGAATTACAATTTTGCCCCTAAATAGGTAATTGTTGAATGCGAGCCAATGCAAAACAAAACATTCCATTTAAACTCGCATTTTTAGAAAGTCTCGCAATAGGTGTTGTACAACTTCTAAATTATTAACCGACTAAACAACGATAAAAATGCTATATAAACAGAAACGACTGCAAGATGTCTGAAAAAAGCATAAACTGAATACTAAAAACAAAACTGTCACCCAATAAACGCTTTTTAAAAGCTTTCACTGTCACAGACAAACCCCTATCGTGTAATTCATATTTAACCAACTACCTTTGCTTCTCCTGCTATAGTCTAAATCACAACTGTAGTATTTTGCCAACTTTAAACTGTAGACTTGGCATGACTTTTGTTTTTTTTCTTATGCTTCTAAGTTTTTGCATTGCCACTTTAACTGCGAAATTATATTGGATTCAATTCTTAAGAGTTTTCTTTAAAGTTTAGCACCTGAACTACTGTTTTTCAAGTGAAGTAAATTTCTATCTATTGTTTCAGTAAGTAATAAGCTGTCTCATCCGCAGCCTCTTTTTTTTCTTACTGGCTTGTAAGGAGTTAAAAGCCAACACCCCACAAAAAAAAACCACCAAGTTTTATTTTTAAGAGAAAAGGACATGGCGTCTTTGTTCCTACAAACTCCGCCGACGGAGCCCGCTTCGTGCAGCACCGGGCACCGAGCGCTCTTTAAAGACCTACGGGGCTAAACATTTCCCCGGTGATGCAGTCCAGCCCTCGGCCCCCCCACCCCCCTCGCCGCTGCTGCATTGGAGTTGGAAGGTGCTGTGCAGCTGCCCCCGAGGGGCTCAGGTCCGCAGCCCCCTCTGCCCGTGTGCCCGTCCCCGTCCCCTCGGGGTGCAGCCCGCAGCCGCCCCCATCCCCTCGCCGCACCGGGCTGCGCGGAGCCCCTCGGTGCTACACGGGGGGGGGGGGGGGGGGGGGGCGGCTCGGGGAGCGCCCTGCGGAGCGGGAGCCCCTCGGCGGCAGCGGGGAAGTCTCGGAGCGGGGCTCCCCTCACGGCACCCCCAACCCCGACCCCCTCCAAAACCCCTCAGGGGGGCGGCGGAGCCGAACGAGGGACCCCAGGGAGCGGCGGCGGCGGGAGCGGCGGCGTCCCCCTCCCCCCGCGGGCTCCAAGGACATTTTGTTTTTCCTCTCAAGGACAAAGGACAATGAGGAGCGAGGGGCCCCGCGCACTTACCGGCTCCGCGCAGCCCGCTGCCTGCCAACGGGGGCCCGGGGCGCCGCTGCCCTCCTCGCCCTGCCCGCGGCGGGGCCCCGGCTCGGCGCCCGCCCGCCCGGCCGCTCGGGGCGAGGCGCGGGCAGAGCGAGGCGGCCCCGCCGCCATGGCGCTCCGCTGCGAGGCAGCCCGCTGCCCGCCCGCCCGCGCTCCGTCTCCCCTCCAGCCCCGCAGCGCCGGGCCCGGAGCGAGCCCCGGAGAGCGGCGGCGGAGGCCGGCGGCCGGCCCGGGCGGCTCGGAGCGGCGGGGGGGAAGCGGCCGGGAGCCGGGCGGCGGCGGCGGCTGCTCCCCCGGCCATCTTGTGCCGTGTGTGCGAGCGGCTCTCGCCCGTCTCCTCTCAGCGCCTCGCTCCCCTCCCCCCGCACAACATGGCGGCCCGCTCGCTACTCACTGCGGCGAGGAAGGGGCGGGACCGGGCCCCTGCCCCCTACCCGCGCCGCGCGGCGGCTCCCCCCTCCGCTCGCGCCCCCCCTCCTTCACGCCCCGCCCTCGGCTGCGCGCGCGCCGCTCCCCGCTCCCCATTGGCCGCGCCGCGCCCTCCCCGCCAGGCCCGAGGGCGCGCAGCGCTCCCATTGGCCGCGCCGCGCCCTCCTCAGGCCTCCCCCTCCCCGCACACACACGGCCCGGGGCCCCCCTCGCGCGCGCGGTGGCCGCCGCCTGCCATTGGCCGCCCGCCCTGCCTCTCAGCGGCCGCCGACGAATCCGAGCGAGCCGTGAGCGGCGCAGGCCGCTCCCCATTGGCTCCCGCCCGCCTCCCCGCTCCCGCCCAGGCCGCCCCTCAGGGGGCGGCGGGAGCTGGCTCCGAGCTGGCTCCGAGCGCCCGCCCCGGGCCCCACCTGGCCGGGGCATCCCCAGCCCCGCCCCGCGCCCGCCGGGGCTCCGCGAACCCCGCTCCGAGACCGGGCCCGGCCTCAGCGGCCCGGTCCTGTCACAGTCCCGCCGCCGTCCCTCACAAAGTCCCCTCTGTTCTCTCTCAGCCCTGACAGGGCGTTATACGTCTTATATACACATATATATACGTGTTATATACATGTATACACATATATATACATGTTATATACATATATACACACATATATGTACATATATACACAAATACATGTACATATATACACTATATTAAATATATGACGTGACATATATACACACGACATGACACACACACCAGGCGCTGGCCAGGCCCAGCGCCATCACCTGCCTGCCGCCAGCCACCACCTCGTCAGCACCTCCGCCAAACGCCTCAGACACCAGACACAACACGGTTATCGCGCTTTTTTTAGCCAACGCCATAGAAACTGGCTCCGATGCCAACCTCGCCAGGACACGCGCTCCTATTTTGACTACTGCCATGGAAACCAGATAGCTGCACGATGGGGGCATTCCCCGTGTTCTGGGCTAGTGACAGATGCCCATCCACAGTGGCTCTGTGAGGATGTTCCTCTGCAAGAGGCACACTCAGCTAACATGACTGGATGACATAATTAGTATTTACATGCTTCAGCAGTCACTTTGAGTGATAAGCATGCATTTCTCCTCTCATTTGCACAGCTTACTCCATTAAAAGCAGAGAGGACGATGGCCCATTCTTCCTTTTTTATCTAATAATGTGGGTTGGTACTGCAGCAATTCAATCAACAGTCTTTAAAAAGATTGGGAGAAGTCTCAGGAGCTAGTCTGGGCACTTGAAATCGTGCAACTGGACTTCAGCAGCAATCTCCTGAACCAGGGTCCTGGAAAAGCCAGAAGTATCTGGTCAGCTGGAAAGAATCATTTAGTAATGTTCCTGAGGATAAATGACTTTGAGCTGGGACGTATTTCTCCACAAAATACAGAGAAAAGCAGACCTCTCAGTGTAGGATAGCTGGGGACACATTGTATGGTAGGAATGCACAAAGCTGCTGGCTTACAGACAGTGGTGATACAGCGGTAGCAGTCTTCAAGAAGTGATGTTGGTGGCCTGCACAGTGATACGGGTACCACAGTCTGGGAGCCTCCAGCCAAGGAGGTAATGGTGGGGCAAACCAGCAGATATGCCTCTCACTGGAAGAGAGCAAAAGGCCTTTTACATTTTTTCCACAACAAGAAGAACTGAAGTTCTGGTCTGTGGAGAATACTAAGCGCAGGGAGCCTGTTCTGCAACTTCATCTCTATTCAGACTCTTGCAAACTAAAAGCTAATCCTCTTGCTCTCAGTGGAACTACCCATGTGTAACTGTATGCAAAGGTGTTGGCACACACAAAACACAGGTGCTGCCTGTGCTCCTTAGAAAAATGCTAACAATGAAGAGAGGGGAAGGGCAACCAAGATGAGGCTAGATAAAAGTAGGGCACAGCAAAAGCACTGCTACTTATGCAGGCATTTTCACCCAACGTTGAAGGTATGACTTCACAGCAAAGATAAAGACTTGAAGTTCAATGCACTACTCTCAGTCTTGCTGTTGCTTCTTCCCCAGAATACATTTCTAGAAAAACATAAAGTTTGATCACTTGCGATAGGCACATGAAAGGATAAAAGAGATCAAACACTCAAGACATAATTGCGCTTTGTAAGAATAGCGTGGTTCTAGCCAGAATAGTTTAAGGTTATAACTGAACAAGACCTAACCTGTAGGCTCAAACCCTTATCTGATCTTCTCTAACACCACCAGACTAATAGATCATTCCTATTTATACTTCATGTACCTTTCCCGATAGAAATGTTTTTAAAGTGACTTACTGCATTGCTATTACATATAACAAAAAAATTACTGGAAGTCTAATATCCTAATGAAACATAGTCCATCCTGCTCTTTTGCTTCCTGGCCACCAAGGCCTAAGTTTCAAAAGAGCTTTCAAAAGAGCTATCCATCACCTCTTCTATTTCTTGGCTTCAAGTGAGTTACATGTACGTGAATGTGAGTATGGCCACTCTCACCAGTCACAACACTCATCGGACAAATTTGCCGTTCACACACCAGTGAGAGTCTATCTGTTTGCATTCTTTTTTTCCTAATGAAATAGGAGAGTGCTAGTCTCCTTTTTCACACTTTTATCTCCCACGGTCAGCTATGTATAAACACCGAATTCTTGCTCCTACGGCCTTTGTGGTTACACCAGTTTTTTCCCTCCAAATCCAGAATTTCTGTGCAAATGCAATTTCCTCCATACAGAGTATTCTTTCTGTTTTAAACAACGCTTTCTTTTTCTTCTTGCTTTGTGTATCATTAAACCTAAATACTTCAGCCATGTTTTATGAACCACTTGTCAGATAATGAGACAACAATGTTTCCATTACTAATTCGGGAAATGTTCTCTGAGACTGCATCGGGACTGCTAGAATTCCCAATATAGGCACACAACTTCACTTTCTAGTACCCACCCAAATTGTTTTCTTCTACAACCTTTCTTCCTCCTCCCCAGCTTCCACGAGGACTGTTATTATCCCTTTGGGACAATATGCAAATACACACTGTAATTTCTCAGGGCAGTGTCCCTGCCTGCCCCAACATGCCCTCTGAAACAGAGGATACCAAGAGGTCGGTGAGAAAGCTGGTTCTTTAAGATACGTTACGTGTTCTTCGGAGCCACAAACATAATGGAAAGGCCAGAGATTTGACAGCAATATTCATCTAAAAGATTAAGCGTTGTATCTGCCTTTTGAAGTGGAGAACAGGAGTCTGAACAAGATTGGGAGATGCGCCGTTTCACAAAACTTTCCTTCAACTAAAATTAACATTTTCCAGGAGAAATCAGTAACAATTTTCTAGGCCCCAAACCAAACAGAATAGTTTGGATTATTTTAACAGAGAATATGCGAACAGGATAACAAATGTCCTTTGAATACAGCAAGATATTTTGTGGTAGGCATTTCAATTCTTCCAGGCAGGGCGTTCACAGAAATTGTTGCTTTGTCCCAAATTAAGTCTATTGCTACGTATTATTTTTGTATTTTTGTACGTAACATGGAATATGTACTACAGCAAACAAATAAACAATCTGCTTTTTTTTTCTTCTGTTTCCTTCCTCAATAATTCACTACTAAAATCACAGTAATTGTCCAGACAGATACAAATTACCCTCTATCACACTTCTGAAAACCTGTGATTTCGGAGCAGCGTGCACAAAGAGGCTGTGCAACTATAGCTATGCCCCTGCTGCTTTCTTTTGTGGACTTTCCATAGCGGCTAATATTGATTTGACTAAACTTTGACACAGAGTGATGTCAACAGACAGAAATGTAAATAAAGACAAAGTTCTTCCAGGCATGGAACCAACGTCTCCATGTGACTGTAAAGATTATTATGTTATATTGATCCTAGCTAAAGATTTTTGCTACTGTCACAAGGCAATCAGTAACAACAGCACCAAGAATGGTAACAATTCTAGAAATCAGCTCATGCTATTCATTTTCTCTGGGTCTGGAACTGGAATTCAAGCCCAGACTTTTGTTCCAGCCTGTAATGAATAATTGCAAACACATCTACACACAGAGAACTTTTGCATACGCCCTTTTTGTTTCTATGATTTAACACTGAAAACCAAGATTATGTTAATATGGCCGTTTCGCCAGCACTTTTATGGTGCTCATATTTAGAATGATGAACCCTGTGAGCAGCAAGAAAAAGACTTATTACCGGGAATAATTAGAAACAAATTCTCATCAGTGTCATAAGCATATGGTAAAGAAAAAAATCTTTCAGTCTGCTAAGCCAAACTCCAGTGTTTTTGCAGTTTATCCCAAATACAAGCTATTTTAACCAAGATCCAGCTTTTCTTACTCATGTTTTCAAAGAAAAGCAAGTTATCAATAAAAGTATAAGTCATAAGGGAAGTAAGAAATGGAACCAATATATTTTGAGGGATTTAGTCTTCTTTCCTAAGCAAATTTTTAACTTGTTGGTCATAATGCATCAAACAAATGGTATTGTTTCTGCACACATGATCTAGTGGCCTGGGCTCAGATTTTAGATCCAAGACCTCCTAAACAACCTACCCAGCTCATTATTTCAGTTTTGCATGAATTCGTGTATACAATAAGGAAAAAAAAAAAAAAGGAGAGGACTCATTATTATGCTTTGTATTAACGAAGGAATATACATATATTTTTCTTGAGAAATCAAGACCACTTTTTTACGGACCACTTTCTTTAAGGAGCTCTGAAATTTCAAGTTTGTTGCTTTTATTACAGATCATCTCCAAGTTAGCCCCTGTTGCCATCTTAACCATAAGAAATAGTAACCACCTCAGTCAAGGTACTTTTGCTGTATTTTGTCAACATTTAACAATTGCTTTAAATGGCAGTTGTAGAGGTATAAGAAAAGTGTGAATGATACATCAGCCCTTATTTTGATTTTAATATTTTAAACCTCTAGATTGATTAAAACATAGAATTTGGGTAACTGTTCAGTATGTTTAACTACCTCTTAAAATAAGACACTGGAGCTTGGAACAACAAATCTATTTCTTTACACCTTTTTTAACCTTGGCTACCTATACAGAATGATCTAGTTAGTCAAGTTCAGTTCCTAGGGTAACTATTAAACTATTCTTCTTGGCTTGGAAAAGTTTTAGAAGAAGACTGGGACATGTTAGAAAAAAGAAAAACTGACTGGCCATTTTGCCTGTACCTAGTCAGACACTAGAATTTATAGAAGTGCTAACAATATTCTTTACATGAAAAAAAAACTGATGCAACTTTGCTTATTAGTGACATCACCTTTGAAAGCAAACAAGAAAACAACATGGACCTTCCCAGGAACTTTAATACCAATAGCTACCACAAGGAAGGCAAGTTGTATAATTTGAGTTACGTACTTTAACTTCTCTGTACTAATGCAGTTTGTGGGTTTGGAAACTTGCAGGACTGGAAACATGCAAAGATTAGAAATATTGATAGGGTTTAAAATATGTTTAAAAGTTAGAAACTACAAGCAGTGTTCTTTTTCTTACCATTCTGGCTGTGTATATGGTCTGTGGAGTCATAGAAGTGTTCTGCTGAGCTGGGAAATGGTCATCATTTTATCTAGAGTCTGAAAAAAAAGCATTGGCAAGATTAAGAGAGCCGTGCCCAACCTCACGCTTCAAAATAAAGATATCATTCTCTATTTTCAAGATATTATACAATTGGTATGAGAAGAAAACATTTTATAGTTTTTAAGAGAACTCTTCAGAAAATGTGGAATTTAAAAGTTGCTGGGAAAAATACATTTCGGAAATTCTAGACAGTAAAAGTAGAAATGTATTTTAAAACTCAAAAAAAATGAAACTCTAGGATGATTCATTCCCTGTGCAGATTTAAAGCTCACTTTCCAAAATCATTCATCTGTCCGTCCTTCAAATTTATTTTCTTCAAATGTGAGCCAGTAATGCTTGATTGCTTAAGTGTTTAAGAAATATGATGAGAAAAGGGAAAATAGACTTAGCACGAATATGTGTTTACACGTCAAAGTCAAGGGAAAAAACAATTATAAGCTGTAATTTTTATCTTCCATTAAATCTCAATTTGGATTCTAGTGAAGCGAGACTTAGGAAAGTTTAGATGACAAACATAATGAAAAGCAAGCATTCCTTCTTAGTAAATCTCTTTGGAGCTTTGGAGGCATTGGGGCTTCATGCTAGCCTTGCAAACGTGATAAATTTCACTCAAATTGAACAAGATAAATTACAACTACACTAGAATGAAGAGAGAAACAACCCAGGCCTCTGAAAATGAAATACAGAACTGGAATTTTTATTTCAAGCAAGTTGAACAATTTAGTAATGGCCTGTTTCCATAACAATCTTCATTCTCTTCTCTTGTGTACAGGTAGCTCCATAGGGCACTTTATTGATTGCTGTATAATAGTTGACAAAATGATGCATTATTCAGCAAATTGCCACATGCAGTGAAAAAGACCTATGCTTTTCGCTGAAAGCTTACAACAAACATATACTTTTTTAATTGTATAGACAGACAGCGTGACAAAGTACTGAATCACCCTTCTGTAATGGACTGTATACATAAAAGAGAAGAACTCTTATATTTGTAGCTCCAAACAAATTTCTTTATATCTGTCAACACTTGTAAGATGTGGAATCAAATCAATTTTTGATGTAGCGGTACTATAGCACAGACGTGCTTGGATTAGAATGTCACCTTCCCAGAAATAGCTTCTGTGTCAGACTGATGTTACCAATGAGGTTTATTTTCTTCCTAAAGTCGATTCACTATACACTGGCTCCTGCCAGCGCTTTATCCAGTCAGGAGCACTCATCAGGCTGGGGACTCGAGAAGTTTTTTGCATGTCAGGCATGTCGTCCATTGAGAATTAGCAGCTTTAATTATTGCAGGCAACAGATTTGCATGCTGAAACAAATACTCTCTCTGACCGAGCCATCAATGGTGATAATCTTGTCTCAGCTTTCATTCACAGTTTTTTGTTGTTGTTGTTTTTTAATATTTAGTCAAAGATGAGTATTAGAAGGCTAATTGGTGATAGAACATGATCAGCCCAAAAACATGATTGGTGATAGAACATGATCAGCCCAAGAAAACACTGTCAGTACAATACTACTGCAGAATGGGGCCAGTGCCTTTTTGAATAATTAGGGCAGAAGCGTGAACACAAATATCTTGGGTCAGACATCCACAGTGCTTGGTCACTGTCTGAAAAACCTGATCACAACTTTCATTGTGATTTCACCCAGCAGAAGACCTGGATCAGGCTTTACATGCCCAAAAGATCACTTATTTTCTTCAAGATTTAATTGTAGATTCAACAAGAAGTTATTAAGTCACTCTACAAGCATGTCTCATTTTAGAAACACTTAATTTAATAATAAAAGCTAAGATACTCCAAATATACAGGCCTTAAGTTATGCATCGGTGCCTTTAATTCAGCTCTGAGTCAATAAGGTCAGTAAAATCACTCCAGGTTTTTCTTGGTGTGTCTAAATGGAATGTTGTCCTAAGGATCTGGAAGCATATGAAGTGAATTTAGGAATGAAATCTGTGAATTTTGCGTAAGAGTGAGCATATCCTTTCGCACATGTACGTACAACTGCATCATTATTCCTTGTGTTCTCCTCAGCGTTTATTTTTCTTACCTATTTTTATTAATAATGGAAAAAGGAATACTAAAAACTAAATTATGCTAGCTGTTTCACCTTTTATTCATCTCCTTTAGCATACTTCTAAAACCTTCTCGTGAAACCGAATATTGATTATCCAGAGACCAAACGTCAGACTGTTAAGCAGATGTGAATTGGTCCAAATAAAACACGTTTAATTAGTAAAACTATCTACAGTTTTCTTGTAACACAAGCCATTCACGTTACTGGTATTAAACAGTACATTTGAACACTCTGACCTAGTACATAAGATAAACAAGTCTCCACAACATTTTGGGGAGAAAATGTATGGGGAACATGAGTTCATATGTGTAGGAAATAAAGTAAAATGCTTGAAAAATTTAGAATCATAACACAAGCAAAACTGAAATACTGAGTTTAATAACTGACTTTTTTCTTAAACTCAATTATTAAAATATTTCACTGCTGGCTAGCATATCAGGTGCTGATAAGGAATATTCAGGGACGGTACTTTTGCTGCATGAATGAAATCTGTTCTGTTTAAAAGATTAATAAAGGATTATCTTTATTTTTCTATATACACACAAAGATAATAAGAATTAGAACCAAAAACGAAGTTGAAGATCAATTATTTATATGCAGAAAGTCTATTCAATTGATGTTAAAATGTAATTAAGATCAGGAAAAAATGCAACCTAACTGAGAGGTTCAGAAAGGCATATTACTATGTGCTGGAAAAGTAATTTTTATAGATGAATACTATTTTATGCTTTATATTATTATTAAAATGCAGAGTCTTACAAAAACAAACCAAAGATGTACATGAACTTTGTACTAGAGCTCCATACTGTATTCACTGCTGGCGATCAGTGCACACTGCATTCAGGGTATGCTTGACCTGTGGATTTAATGTATACCCAGCAGAGTATAAAAGTGTAATCAAGAAAATAATGATCTTGAGGTGGCAAAAAGGCCTCTTTCCATTGTTTTTCTGATATGAAGGAACCACTGCCTCAGAGAATTCTTCACGGATGACTGGCTTGAAAGGAGACGCCCCTTTAGAGCCAGAGAGGGGATCGGACACCTTGAAAAACTGAACTGCAGTTAACATGGAGAAATCTGACTGCATCCCGGTTTTCCTTGTGACTAAAGCTTTCTGAAATCCTGGCACTGTATTTGGGTCCTTTCCCCTCCCTGGCAGCCCCAGCTCTCCACCCCATCTCCTGAGCAGGGCTGGGTGAAATGTGCCATGGGCTGGGGTATTTCTGGGCTATGCATCACTGACCTGACAACCGGCACATCGATGCTGACAGCCTGGTCAGCAAGAACGGCACACAAGTGAGCCCTTGCACTCATTTTGTACTTCTTCATTGGAAGCACTTGTTTGTCTCTATAACCCACAGCTTCCCCCAAACTGAACTGAAATTTGTTGGAAACCGAGCATCAGATCAAAAGCTGAAGGCCTCCAACAGCAGTTTCATCAGCCCTGCCTCCTTAGGAAGCCAAGATAAAAATACAGCTGCATGAAAAATAAATGAGCAGCTTTTCCTGACTCTGAAACCAGAAAACAATGACACCAAACCAAAAATCAAATGCAACAATCTCTCTTGTATTCCCAAATGCCAGCATTAATGCTCTCTCTCCCAGAGCCTCATTAAACAAACAAGCCATATAATGCACTTTGAAAGGGAAAGATCCAGGAGTGGAGAAAGTAAACTCCAACACTGAGGACTCATGACAGAAATACTGTTTTTGCTCTAAGGATTGTATACTGAGAGAGATTCAGTCTAGCTGCATTCCTCGCAAAATCAGTGTATTTATTCTCTCGATCAAATGAGCAGTTCTGCAGCACTAGAGCTAGTCTTTTAGATCAAAACTTAATACCTGGAAGCCATGACAAAAAGCACCAATGTTTTGTATGCATCAGCTATCCTCTCCTACCACAGCCCAATACTCTGCTTAAAAACACACCTCAGCTTCAACTAAAATACTTCATTTTCCCTGGACACGTCTGCTCTGGCCCCACCATACTGGGTGCACAGATGCCCCGTCACTCTGGTTGTTGTAACTATGAACTTGGTGACATTTTCAGAACATTACAGTTTTTGCAGCCTCCTGGAGAGGCTCGGTTTCAGTTGCACACTGATTCCCCCCGGGGAGTACTCTGCACTCTAACCACTTTTTTTTTTTCCTTCTTTTTAATTATCTGAAGTTTAAAACTGAAAGCCTCTAGACAGAGGGAGGGTGAAGGAGGAGGGAATCTCTTGTTTAAAATCAAGACGACGACCAGCTCCCGCAGCCACAACATGGCTCCTCCTGCCGCACCACTGCCGCTTCACAAAATGGCGGCGGCTCTGCTGATAGACGCCTAGAAAGGCGCTCAGCATCCCCCCCCCCCAGGAAGCCACACACCCCCCGATTTTTTTTTCCTTCGTTTTTCTATCATTTTTCTCTCTTTACACTCAATCCCTGAGGGGCTGCAGATCCTGGCAGAACTCTCCACAAATCCCTCATGCGACCCACACAGCCGCTTTGCTTCTGGTGGAGGGGGCAGCCTTCCACACCCTCCTGCAGCGGCTCAGGCTGTCGGGGGACACCCCAAATCCTCCCTCGCCCCAGCATTTCCAACCACGGCGCGATGCCGGGGCTGCAGAGCCGATAAATCCGCGGCCCGTGCCCAGCGCCCTCCCCTCCTCCCCGGCACAGAAGGCGAAGGCAAGCGCTCGGCCGCCAAGCCCCGCGCCGCGGCACCGCCGTGCGGTGTTGGGTTTCTCGCTGTAGTGCGTGTTTTTGCGATGATGGGGGAAGGGAGCTGCTCCCCCCGGCCTGACAGTAATCTGTTGTAAAAAAAAAACTGGAGCTCTCGGAGCCAATTAGTCCTGGGGTTAACCGCTTCGCTCCTGCGAAACTCGAGCCTCTCAGGCGCGGGCTCGGTGAGGTGAGAGACCCCAGCGTCCCGCTCAGCTCTTCACAGACGGATTTTTCTGCGCTTTGTTAAATACCTCCAGGGTACAGACTGACCGCTGAAACTCCCTCGGGATGTATCAGAGTAGGGCAGAGACTACAGAGCTGGGACAGCAGCATCCAGAGCTTGTGCGCAGCCCAGTTCTGTTAAAGGCTGGGTGCATCTTCAGATCTGTGCCGTCCCATGGTGGAAGCAGTGCTTTTCCTATGCAGCCTCCCCAGGCAGAAAAACACCTCTGTACACTCAAAAAACTAGGAGAGCGATAGCACAACCCGTTCCCCCCTAAACATAAGTGTTTTCATAATCCCCAGGCTGTGCCCAGACACAGAGACACGCTTGAGACCTTCCTGCAGCCATCTTATTTTTTCACCCCTTAACTGCATTAGGAAAAAAAAAAAAAGTTACTTTTCTATTCTGCAGACTGTCATAAATTTAATGCCTGAGGCAAAGCGGCTCATGGCTTGCTGCGAGCTGCTGAATGAGGTGGGGAAATAGGATGCAGGGGGAATTCCTGGCCTCAGCCCTTTCTTCCAGGGGCAAGCTTGAACACAACTCAGAGCAACAGCAGCAGGCTCCCACTTGACCCGCCGGGTCGGCAGACCTATTTTTGTGCTCTCTTTGTATTCCATGACGTACAAAAGAATATCGGATCAGACTGTCAGGGAAGCCAGGAAGACTAGCAGTGTTTATACGGCATGCTGAAGTGCTCTAAGGTATGGAAAGCAGGCTCCTGGAGAGGCCATCCTAGTGCTGCAGGGCTGCTTCCAGCCCAAGCAAGAGCTACAGCGTACAGGACAGACCTATTCCTACAACACCAGCCTCTCTCATGGAGAAAATGAGGTCAAATCTCCCTCCTTGCCCCTCCCAGGAAAGGGTACAAGTGCATGGGGAAGGAGCTTGCAGGGCTGGCACCGTGACATCTCATTTCTAAGCGTTGGGAAGATTTCTGGCTACGTTAAAGTTCAAATCTACATTCAAATAAACACGATGGGGGGGGGGGGGGGGATGTATTGCAAAGCAAATAGCAGATTTAGGCTTGTGAGCTGTTAGAGCCCTGGCAGTACAAGAGCTCTCTTGTTCCTGTTGCCTCCTACAGCTGCATTCACTAAATATATCCTGTGCAGAGAACTGCATTTCTCCACCCCTTTCGCAGCCCAATCACATTTGCACAAACACCACCAGGCTCCCCCGGGACATGCAGTCAGGCAGCAGTGATGCCCTAGTTACAGGCATCGTGAAGAATGGGAGAGACTAATAATGTCTCCAGCAGGATGAAACTGTTATGGCCACAGGTTATTCCCAAGAGGGAATGTGTGCAGCTGATTGATATTTATTGATATTTAACTGATAAAGACATGGTGGCTTGCTCTCCAAAAGATACGCCCCATTTGTATGCCAAAATCAGTTACTTGAAAGTCACCCAGTGGGAATGACTTCTATGGCTGATCAGAACAAGAACTGGTGATCTTAGAGCACCTTCAAGCAGAAAATACATGGTCACCTCTTAAAAAAAAAAAAATAGAAATTCAGCTCCTGGCAGATTCAGAGATGAGGAGGAGTGTTCCGTGCCTTGGGGACTGGCTTGCCCACAGAGAGGAATCCCAATTTTACCTTACAACAAGCCAGAGCTTTGCGGCATCTTGTCTCAAGATGTAAGAGGAGGCAAGCAAGCACAGCAGCACATGGTGCACTGCAAATCGCCTCTTTGGGCCACCATGCAAAATCTACAAGCTAGAGGGATATAATTTGGCACCTTTCGAAGGTGCCAAAAGTAAAAATACTTTCTGTAAGTTTATGAGCCCAGTGCTACCCTCTGCTGCATGGACTGGAGGGAAACATCCAAATGTTGGCCAAATGTAGATAAAAGCAAACTGGGGGAGAAAAGCACATGCTGCACTATTACACAGCTGCTGCCACCTTCCTCCATGCAGCTGTGGACCGATAGTATCTCTGGTGGAGAAGACTACAACTGAATTTCCACAGGACCAAGGTGCTTCCCCCATCGCCCACATTTGGCTCTTCACATTTCCTGTTCTCACATCGCACCTCTTACTTGCAAGGATGCAGATTCTGGCACTATGGAGCCTCAGTCCTGGCCCCAAAAATACTGCCATGAGCACAGTAACAAAGACGAAGAAGAGCTACACCTTCTGATATAGTTAATTCTACAGCGGATCAAGTTCTTCAGGGGGGAGGGACAGGAAAGAAAAAAAAAAAAAGAGGCATCTGGGTGATTTTCCTCACTGTCAAGCTGCTAGCCAGCAGGGATTTTGACCCTCCTGGTCCCTGCTTCTTCCTTTCCTCACAGTTTCTTATCTCTTCAACACCTCCAGCCCTTCTAGCAGCAAAGCAAATTTGACAGAATCTGGTCGATTTTTCAAGCAATCTCATTTCAAGAAGTCAGTGGGAGCTGACTATATCTTGCAAACAAACCTCACAGGAGGGAGAATTAAATATCTCATGCATGACCTTAATCTGTAGGATTTTGCAGATAGTTTTTCTTGTAATCTCAATGCTCAGAGCTTGTCATGCATTCAAACCGTAACTGTAGCCCTACAACATTTTGCAAAAAAAGGACCCAAATTCATTTTGATATAATTACACAGTCACATGAGTCCATGCTTGCTGTTGAATAAATGTAAATACTGAGTATTTGGAAATAACTGGTAGACTAGAATCATAAAGTATAAATAACAAATCAACAACAACAAAATATAGGTTAAGTACCTATTATATAAATAGGACTGGTCAGTTTTAGATGTCAAATTCCCACAAAGGAAAATGACACAAGTTATGTATGAAGAATCTTTTTTAATATCACCATTTTTCAATTTGCAAACAAAGAATAAGAGCCTAAATTCATACTGAACCATCCACCTAAAGTAAGAGCCTTAATTTCAAAGGCAATAGTATCTTCTGAGGTATTAAAAACCTTTGAAATCAGATAGTTCATTTACAAGACGGCCATAGGTCCCCAAGCTTAATTAAAGAGTTGAAAGCTAGAAAAGTTGGAAAAGTGCTGTTTTGTTGTGCCTTTTTCCTACACATTTTCTCCTCCTTTGCTTTGCTTGCCTTCCTGAAACAAATCACCCTCAAATACCATTCTAATTTTGTATGTGGAAATTGCCACTATTTGAATTAGTGACATTGCTGTAGAAGAATCCTGAACAGTTTTTGCTGCAGTGGCTGTACAGAAAATGAGCCTTGACTGCTGGGGACAGAAGTTAGCAGGACTGACAGCACCCAGGCTCTGCTTCAGAGAAGGGTGGGCAGAGCCGAGTGGTTTTATACGCTCTGACCTTGTCAGCTTACTGGATCCTCTGGATTTCTGAGCACATGAAGAAATGGGTATTCCCATCTATGTAAGGTAAGGAAATACAAAATATGAAGGCTGATGTTACGACTAAGATGCAGAGGAGCCCCAGGAGCGTGAGCTACTCTGAAAATCACTACAGTTCTGAAAGCAAACGAAGTCTTAAGAAACCAGGATCTGAGGTTTCATTCCTCAGACAAAGCAGTGACTCACCCACATTCCTAACTGCTCCAACAACAGAGGCGAACCCTGCTCCTGGCAGACCTGATCCTCCACATTTTATTGTGCCGAGCAAATCCAGAGCAAAGTCCAGCAGAGGTTGGCGGTGCATTGGAGCAGAGAGAACTGGGCCAAACCTGCTTCAGAAAGGGGCCCTCCTGCAGTAGTTCGCCTTCTTGGAAAAGTCAAGAGTTCAGACCTCCTGCTTTTCATGTCTGAAAATACAATGAAAAGGAGAAGAGCTGCCATTAACAATTACTTTACAAAAGCCAAACACGTCTTTTGTTAGATACCAAGGTTTTATAAAAGTGCTAAAAGACAGTAGTTAATGCTTTTCATAGTCTAAAGACAGATGAGACGTGTCAACAATTTAACTGTGCAAAGGGAGCCAAGCAGCACAGAAGGATAAAGTGCTGTTTCTAATCATCACGTTACCCATAGGGGAAAGATTGACCCAGGGGTATGGAAACTCACTGTCCTGACCATCTATCTGCTCGGTTGGTCCCCACATACAAGGCAGACATCACTGATGAAAGACAAGCGTGTTCCAGGTTGGAGATAGCATGCTGATAAACATGCCCCACTCCAATCTTCCTTCCCCCTGGGGATGCAGGGAGGGCTGTGGAGGTACCCAAACGGCAAGGTTAGTTGGCCGTGCTTCTGGGTGGCTGCAGGGATGAAGAGGAGGAAGAAGACAGGCTGAAAGTAGGGAAATATTCCTGGGGCCACCTCCCAAGCGCAGCTGGAGGTGATGCAGAAAGAAAATGGCAGCGTTAACTAATGGGGAAGGCTTGCTTGCTCAACAGTGTGGGTTTGGCTGCTGGTGTAGGGAGAGACCTTGGCAACACAGGCAGCTAATGGAGGAACAGAGCTGTGCTATTAATGGAAGGATCAGTGCTCACACCAAATTATCCCTAAGACATCATGACAATGCCTGTCGCACTAACACTGTGTGCTGTACTTGGAGCCTCACGTCAGCAAGCAGAGAAAGCATGCAAACCCCATCCTCCATGCTGCTGCAGATTTTGCCAGCAGCATTTCAAATATTTCAAGCATTTCCCACAACCCTCCACAGACTGCAGCAGGGACTCGCCTAGCAGCACTCCAGAGGCTGCCCAGCAAATCTGTTTAGCAGGCTGCAAAACAGCAAATATCCATTTCATTTATTAAATGGAAACAACAGAAGTGCACGGGGGGGAGGGAGGGGGGTTAGAAGGTTTTGCTGGCATCATTTCTCCATGATTCAACGTGCTGCCTTGAAGAAGGAACTATTGCAATGGCAAACAAACAATAGGACCTCATTTTAATAAAACATTTCCTTCTGCAAAGTCAGAGAAGTCATCGCAGGTGATAACTACAAACATATTAAGTTTGGGGGAGGCTCATGATGTTTTGAAATCCCAATTCTGCAAGGCTGGTTCAGAAAGGCAGCGTTTGTTGCCTGCCCGCAGCACGAGGACAGAATCCCAATCCCGTCCGGGGAACAAAGGTGCTCCCGGGAGGCTGCCGGCACCCAGGCAACGGCAGCAGGATCGGTGCTCGCGCTTCGCCCGCGACGCTCCGGCCTCCGCAAACAATTCTTGCCACGTAGGCAAGAGCGAGCAGGGCGATGGAAAATTACTGCGGGCTTTTTCTTAAAGGGCGAGAATCTCCTTTCGCGGGGAAGGCTGGTCTGCAGTGCGTCAGCGGCACGCTGGGGTGTTAATAAAGGCGGATGGCGCTCACATGATATTTCAACAAGCCGCGGTGGTAGAAATGTAAAGCAGAGAGCTGAACAGCAGCAGGGGGGCCGAGCAGCCAGAGGCAGGGGGGTGGACGCTGTAAAGCTGCTTTCAGCACAGCCTTAGAGATGGCGACCTGAGCACGGTGCGTTTAACAGTGGTCAGGAGCTGAAGCCAAAATAACCCACTTCGTTCTTGGCAGGCAGAGTGTTTTAACAACTGCCCGCCTGGGAAACCTGCCTGCAAGGCTGCAGGAAGAAAAGATGCCTTTACAGAAAGAGCAGGCTTACTTCACCAGTCGTGAGGCTTTTATCAGGGGCAACAGCTACTTTTAAAAATCACGGCCGCCTTTACCTCCAGTTTCAAGTGAAAAAGAGCTGATTCCTTAAGACGGCAACATGTCTGCCTACCTTAAAACGCCAAACCCAAGAGCCATGCAAATAGCTGTAACAGCACTGCACGCCCCATTTCAGCTAGCGCACTGTTGCTGCACGAATATCTGCAGACTTCCAACATCTGACTTACCACTGGAACAGGGCAGCACTTGCCTACCAGGAGGGTCACGGTGCTGTCAGGCAGCCAGTACTCTTTCCGCATTTCAAAATTAGCTCCTGTATCCATGACAAGTTTCATTTCACAAGGAACAGAGCACACTGCCTGCTTGCTGGGGGCACCTACAGGGAACCAACCACAGGGAATTCCCTGTTATCTATAGGGAAACGAAGCAAACCTGCTTCTCGTGCTATAACCTCTTATTTATTTTTTATTTTTTATTCTTTTTTCCTCACCGCATGCAGCTGCAGCTCATGAGGGCCCTGGTTTTGTTCAAAGATGCAGGTGGTCTTTCTGCTCCTCTGGAGCTGCCTGCAGTTTAAGGTGTTGTTTGCCAGACCTGCAGCACCCTGTATTTGGGTCTTCTGCTGTTCCTAGTCTTCATGTTTTAATTTTTCTCCTATCAGTTTTTCTCTGATTAAAGTCTGTCTAAATCTTTGCATTTTGTTGCAACCAACACGTGAAAAATGAAGCCCGCTGCACAGAGTTAGGGGACCCTTGTAACAGAAACTTCCCCCCCCTAAATGGAAACCTTCGCTGTGAAGCTGCTTTCATCACAAACTCCACAGGGAAAGTCATTACATTTAATAGAGGTTGACCTCATTTTGTAGTCCTTGATATTAATGCTTATAAGGAGAGAACGTAATTAGAAGCGGTGACTTCTAAACAAGGATAGAGAGTACTTGTTGTTGCTGCCTCCTTCTTACCTCAGGATTCATTTAATATGGCTTGGAAAGAGTAACTTGAAACAGCCTCTGGCAGATAAGCGAACTCAAGTAAAATGCAAAGATCTCTGGTTTCCAAGAAGCCTTTTACAAGCTGTACAGAGAAATGAAATGAAACCCTTCAGCAGTGTATAATGCTACTGCAAAGTCCTCCTGGAAGAACCACAAATGTGCACTGCAGGGGAAAGCTCATTTTGGGTTCAGAAGGGACCTACATACAGGCATCCGAGGCTGGAGCAAGCCGGTAGCCACGTGAATCTGTCTCCGTAGCAGCCTCTGCTTGGGAGAAACTGGCTGGAGGGAGCTGCTGGTGCTTTCTGCTGGGCTCCTGAAGCTGTTGTCTGAGGGAAAAAAAGCCAAAGGGTGTGAGTCCAGTAACCACACGTGATGGAGCTGAATGCAGATGTGTCACAGCTTTATTATTATTTTTTTTTGTAACTCTGCTGATCAATTTGGGTTTCCACATAGTGGACGCTTGTCACAGGGGAAAGGGTAAGCCACCTTCCCTAGATAACCACATCTCCTGCGGCCAGGCTGCGCGTCGCTCCAGGGGATGTGCAGCACGTGCCAGGGCCTCGGTGCTACCTGCGGGCACAGCTACCTGCGGGCTTTCACCTTAATGTGTTTTGAGTTTAGAGCATCTCATGCTCATGGACTGCTTTTCAAGTAACCCCTGCGCTCTTCCAAACTGTAGAAATCCATTTAAATACGTATTTTGAATTCACTTTCCCAGCTCTTGGGAAGCCCACAATGCTCTCCCATGAGGCTCTGCCTCCCACGTGGAGAATGCCATCCCTTGCGTTCCCAGTGTTCTGGGGCTCTCTCGCACCTCCCTCGTTATGTAAAAAGATCAAATTCTTGTAAAAAGCCCCAGGCTCCCTTAAACTCCCCTTTAGGTGTTGCGGTTTGAACAAGAGCTTCTGCTTCAGCAAGCCTCAGCACTTCCTGATTTCTGCAATTTCCCCAGCCGCAAACAACCAGGTTCAGCTTTGCTCAAAGGTCAGGTTTGGACTCGGTTTCTTCAAAAATCAAGATAATGCTGTTGCCCCCAGCTGAAGGAGGGCTTTTCACTTGTTGTTAAATGCAGGCTTATTTTCTGCAGTGCCACCCGTCCTGGATCCGGGCACCCCGGGTGCCCTTTGCCGAGGAGAACGGTTGCAGCCCACACCTGCAGCGGGTTTGCTCCGCCAACAGCTCGCCGTGCGGTTTGTGGCACAACGAGCAGCTCAACGGGAGGCGAGGGAAGGGCAGCGCCCTCGGAGAGCACAGCCAGAGACTCCCGGGGATCAGCACAGGGACAGAAGGACACGGCGCAGATCAGACGGATTTGGTCTTTGCGCTCTGATCCACCCCACCCTTGGCCAAGCTGGGCTGTTCGGGCTTAGCTGGTTTTTCCTTTCTCTTTCATGTGCCTCATGTATCAGATAAAGGCGTTAACTAAATCACACCCAGCAATTCCCACCACACCTCGAGCCATTAACCCTGTCCCACGGCAGCGATGCTGGAGAAGCCCTGGACAGTATCCTGGGACTCCGGTAGAGCCGGCAGAAATTCTGCCAGCCGCTCGGTGCGAAGCAGCTTGTTCTCCTTGTGCTTATTTTTAGAGCAGTCAGTTATTTCCAAAGAGGCTTTCTGTAGAGCCCCGGGTAAGCCGCCAAGGCCAGATCCCTGTTCGCCTGCAGCAGCGATGCTGTGGGGGTGAAGCCATGTCAGCGCTTCCACTTCCCCCCCGCCATTGTAAATGGGATGTAAAAATTCAGTTAGGAATACAAGGCAGGAATACAAGAACCAGTATGGAAAACTATCCCAACTAAACCTGATACTCGCTAAAATTCATCTGGCTGGGGAGAGAAAGCGGGGAGCTAAAATATATTTTGTCTCTCCCATGCCTAAATCTTGAATTTTAAAATCCAGCTGCACTGCACTCAACTCAAATTACTCACGGGGAATTTTTTTAGTTGCTTTTTCAAATGCATATCCGTGGTAAATGGAGAAGTGAGCCTTTCCCTCCTCCACCTCTTCCGCAAGCCAAGCGCGTGATTAAAAGTTGCTGTTGTCAATCTTACTAATAAGAGCCATAGTTAATAGTCACTTTAATTGGGTACAGACCCTTGAGGCTGCAGAGAGGGAGCTGGCACTGGTGTTTGTGTGGCCATGTGGGGTGCTGGGCCAGGGGACAGATCTGGGTGGCAATGACACCAAGGGTTTTCAGCCAGGTCAGGTGCTGGCCCCAGGCAGGGCTGCTCCTGGCACCAGCACCCATGTGAGATGTTTGGCTGGCTGCAGCTTCAGGCTGGCTCTTTGTAACATGCTGCCAGGCAGCCCTGCGGTGCCACGGCTCCCGTTCCAGCTCTCTTCTAAGCCTGCAAAACCAGCAGGGGAGGAGAAAGTGCCCACAGCCTGTTCTGTATTTCCTTAATGCCAGAGTAAACTTTGACCACCTAGGAGGGCACAAAGACATACAGAAACTGCAGGAGGAACTTTAGAAGGGATCCTCACAGCTCTTTCACTCAAAGAGATTTCCCCATTTCTGGCTTCCGTATTTATACGTTTTCTATCTCCAGCCTGTATTTCTGTGTTAGCCCAGAAAAGGCCAAAAATGGAGACTGCTGCAGCCTGCAGTCACCAGGAGCTTGTTTGCTGCGCCGACATCTGCAGCTGCGGACTTGGGGAGGATGTTTGGGAGATGCAGAAGGCGGAGATTTTATGAAATCACATGAGACAGCAAGTGGCTCAGCTCAGCTTAGCCCTGCCGTCCTGCTTTCCCATGGAGACGCTGTGCCGCACCATCTGGCAGTGCCTCCCTACAACGCTCTGAGTTCCGACCCCAACCCCATCTGAAGGGTGCGTGAACCCCACAGAAGTTTCTGCCCGTCTCCCCCAAGCCCCTTCCCCCCGCCCTCCATGCACTCGAGCTGTGGGTGGGGAGGCTGCGAGCGTGCCATCTGCCGTCCCGCTGCCCCCCCAGCCTGCACACGCGCTTTCGTCACCAATTAGTGCGCGCTTAATCGCGGCACGTACCGCCTGCCTAGCGTGGGTGTGAGGCGTGGGGAGGGAGCTGGGATTATTGCGGTGGAGTCCAGTAACATAGGACACAGATTTGCAGGAAACTGGGCTTTACTTCCTGCTCGTGGAGAAAACAACGTCCCGGTTGTCTGCTTTATGTATAAATGTGGGGGAATGTGCTAGAATACGCATGTTGCCTTCCAGAGCACATGTAATGGCAATCTAGCAGCCCCGAGAGCACTTGGAAGGGGGTAACTGGTATTTTGGCTGTTGCTCTTCATCCCATGGGCACTAGAAGCTGGGGAGGTCCCTCAGCAGGCCGGCTCAGACGTTGCCACCGCAGCCTTCGCCCTGTGTCCTTCTGTTGGCACAGCTGTGCCGATAAATGCCAGCAGCGGTGGCACCGGGGCTGCCTCTGCTCGGCACAGCCCTTCCACCCTGGGCACGCTGCACCGACACATTACACTGGGTAAATGCAAAATCTTTCATGAAGAAATGAATGTAAATACCAAGGGTAGGCTAAAGATTAAAAAACTGCTCTGAGAACACTGGGTTTCTGGGGGACTTTAATGCTATGGAGCGGCTCAGCACTAGAATTTATTCCTGTTAAATATGTACCTGATGAGCCCACTCACCAGCTGTGAGAGTTGAATCAACTGCAATCCCTGCTGTTCTAGCTTCTGATAAAGCTACCATTAAAGAGAAAGGCAGTCACTTGGTGCAGCGATACCCGACATATGTTTGGAGCCTGGTCCATGAGAACACTTTTGGTGTCTCCTGACCATCTCACCTTTGTATGTAAACACCGGTTTTGCACACGCATGTTTAGAAACTGGATCTGAAGTGGCTGTACTGACCTCTCCTGGGAGGGGTTTGCCAGGAACTGGTGAATATGTGGTCCTGGCACCATTTCCTTCTTCATGGTGGGTCTGGGGCCTCTCTGTTCCATCCCTAGATCCCTCATCGGCCCACGGAGGTTTGCACAAGTGGGTCCACATCTCAGTCCTGTTGTCAGGGTGAAATACTGAGATCCTCTGGGTGCCTCATGGAAGTAACTGAAATACACAGAGATTAAATTAGTCTTAAAATGCCACTACTCCAGTAGGAATTTGTGTGGTCAAAGCTGAGAGCTGAACATGGCTATCCTAGGCTAAGAAACAAAACAAACCTTGTGGTTTCCTTTATCTGTTCATCACACTAAGCATACATCTTAGCTTTCTATCACAGTATTTCTTGTTTAAATACAGAAATATTCTATCATCAGTGAGTAAAAGTATTTTAGCAGGCAGTCACAAGACGACTCCAAAGGTTGTTGCAATCATGAGTTGTTTAATTATGTGTTAAAGTCATCTGGGTTGCACAATTTCCTAATGCCTGAGAATATCCCAACAGAGAGAAGAAACAACAGTAACAAAAAATGAAATAATGAAAACTGTTTTATATTCTTAATCAGATTGATACCAGCAGACCTAAATCCCTCCTGTTCTGATCCAAAGATCTAGCCCTTGCAGAAGAGAAAAAAAGAACTGCTTGTCTGGCTGCGATTCCTGTCTAGTGCCTACCACAATAGGGCAAAATATCTAGTATCTAGAATCATAGAACCATTAGAGTTGGAAAAGACCTCCAAGATCAGCTGGTCTAACCGTCCCCCTACCACCAACATTACCCACTAAACCATTTCCCTAAGCACCACATCCAGCCTTTCCTTGAACACCCCCAGGGACGGTGTATATAGAGCTACAGGTCACAGCTGTAACCCGACCAAACCCAACACAGCGTGCAAAGAGGAAACACATCTGTACCAGCACTGCTTTGTCCACTGCAGGAAATCGGAAAGTAATTCTCCGGTATGAGTTAAGAGAAGACTTTTGCAGAGAGGGGAAGAAAAAAAAAAAGTGATTGGGAAGTCAAATGAAAGGGCTGCTAATCATAGAGTCATTGAGGTTGGAAAAGACCCCCAAGGTCATCTGGTCCAACCATCCCCCTGCCACCACTGTCGCTAAGCCATGGCCCCAAGCACCGCGTCCAGCCTTTCCTTGAACACCCCCAGGGATGGTGACTCCACCACCTCCCTGGGCATCCCGTCCCAGTGCCTGACCGCTCTTTCTGAGAAGAAATGTCTCCTCATTTCCAACCTGAACCTCCCCTGGTGCAACTTGAGGTCATTCCCTCTGGTCCTACCACTGGTTACCTGCGAGAAGAGGCCGACCCCCAGCTCCCCACTCTCCTTTCAGGGAGTTGCAGAGAGCAACGAGGTCTGCCCTGAGCCTCCTCTTCTACAGACCAAACACCCCCAGCTCCCTCAGCCGCTTCTCACAGGACTTGTGCTCCAGGCCCTTCATCAGCTTCGTAGGCTTTCTCTGGACACGCTCCAGGGCCTCCATGTCCTTCTTGTACTGAGGGGCCCAGAGCCCCACACAGCACTCGCTCGGTGCTTTACCAGACAGGAGAATTAACCCACACCTGCTGTCCAAGCAGACAGCGTGAAAACAGCGCAAAATTTCCGAGCAATTAAAACGAAAAATCTGCCTTGGCCGGGCAGCGGCGGGGAGGCCGCAGGCCTGGGGCAGGCCCCAGCACCCCGCGGAGGCCGCCCCGAGCCCCGGCCTTGCCCCGAGGCCTGCCCCGGCCCCGAGCCCCGAGCCCCGGCCCCAGCCCCGGCCCCGCAGCCGCTGGCAACGAGCGGCTGCCACCTGCCGGCCGCACGGCCCCGGCCCTGCTCGGGGCCCACTGCAAAACCCTGGGCATCAGGGAGTGATAACGACGACAGTAATGATAACAATAATCTAGAAATTCAATAAAAGTTGCCAGAGAAAGAAGGAATCCCTTTGCTTCTCCGTTGATTCATGCCCCTCGGGCGGTGGGGGCTTTGCTGGGGCGCTGGTGTGTGTGTCTGGGCGGATGGTGTTTTGTTTTAGGTCAAAAGGGAGTGAAAGTAGGAAGCAATACTGCTTCAAGTGAGAAATCAGGGTGCTCCGGCGCAGCCTGAACAAGTTATGGGGCGCAGTGCTGAGAAACTCAGCAAGGCCCTTGCTCCGAGCAAGGAAATTGCCCCGAATTTCTGAGTCCTTGTGTTCAGAAAAAGAAGGCCTTCATTTGTATGTATACAAACCTAAGTCAAAGAAACGAATCCTACAGCTTCTCTTCTCATTAGATTCATATAGCACTGATTATATATATAAGGCTAAATCAGTGCAGTTAAATAGCCCATGAAATTCTAGCAAACACGTGAGAAAACAGACAAAGGAACAAAATGGTGAGCATCGCTTTTTCCCCGACGTTGTGCCTGAAGCAAGCAGTGTTTCCCCAGCAGTTGGTGCAGAGAGAGCTCCCCCTCCTGTTAAAAATTGTCTTTAGCCCCTATCCACCCCTGAGAGACTTGTTGCTAAAAGCCATCATTTGTGGGGATTAGGCCACTGGTAGCATGAGACGTTATAAATTCAAAATTATAAATGGATATAGATATGGAGCATCTATATTTTGTTCTCATCCCCCTTATTATTTGCGGTGGCTTTACAAAACAAAAGCTCATGTTTTGATTTTTTTTTTTTTATATCACAGCAGGATTATCCCTGTCAATAGAAATCATCTGGCATACGAACAATTCATCTGAGCATCTGTCACTTCACTAAAAAAGCCCCCCTCCAAGCCCTAGAATCATTTTATTGTCTGCTGCAAGGTAATCGGTATTCTGACAGCTTTTAGCAGGGTGAGATCCTCCCGTCTGGCAGGCAGATGCTCCAGTGCTGTGCTACAGCACCACGTTTGCACTGCAAACTGCAGCAGCTGGCCCAGGGAGGACTTTCCAAAAGCATTAGGTGTGCAGGAGGCTGCCACGTTGAATCTCACCCTGCACTTGCACTATGTAGGAGTGTCTCTTGTAAATAAGGTAAATGCTCATTACAGGAAAAGCCAGTGGACTTCTCAAAACGGTTTGAGAAATAATTGAGCCTACACCTAACAGCTGTATCATAACAAGTAGTAAGCAGCAGAGACTGGCTGCACCCGAAATTTCAACTGCCTATTTATACTTTTTGAGGACTTTGCTATTTTTCACTTCCCTTTCATTCTGAGGGGAGGATGCTCCAGGGCAGGACTCTCTGGATGCCTCTGGGCTCCAGGCTGCCGCTCAGTGCTCTGGTCTGCAACGTGCAGTGAAACCGAGAGATTTGGGAGTCAGTCTTGGGAGCTCACTGGCAAACCCGAATGCTCCGGGTTTACAAGCAATGAGTGACACCTTGCTGCAGTGCAGAGAGAGACATAATCCTCCACTTCCCAGCAGGGTTCCTGCCCCTGCTCATCTGAACCTCATCCAAAACCACAAAGCTCTTGACTCACTCAAAGCCTTTTCCTCACTGCTCCGTGACCACAACCAGCTTCCCTCTGGGGAAATCCATGCCATAGGAAGTATTTTCTAGGCATTTTACAGTTGGGTGAACTGAGAAGGGATGAAGCGAGTTGTTTGGGGCAGAGGTGGAAAGGGAGGTGTGTCTTCTCACTCCTCCATCACGACCATCAGCTCCATCTGTCAACCCGTCAGCTCACAATGCCAGGCTCCAGTGTGATTCCTATTAGTCTGCAAAGTGCTGCGTGTTGATGTTTTGGTTTGATATTTGGAGAGCTCTATGGAGATATTTAATTAGACAAAATTAATTCCTTTGAGAACAACCTTCTGGCAGCACTTTGGAGAGTGCTAGGAAGCTTGTGTTGTTCTGACACTTAAAAATTGGCATTAGCCGCTTCCTAATTTATTTCTAAAAGGACAATCAAATCACATCATCCCCCAGGTCAAACGATAGCTGCGTCCTGCCTGCCAGACACGCTATCAGAAGATGAGGTGCCAGACCTCCTGCTTAGAAGCCACTTCCCACAGCTGCCAAGCCCTTTACTCACCGTTGTCACCCTGAAACGCTTCCCTTCTGCTCGAGCTGCCGCTGTCCTCTGGCCACGTCACTCTCCATCCCTTTTTGCTGCAGCACCTTCTCCACAAAGGTGTCATGGTGCTGATCGGAGGCGACAAGCAAATGTCTCTGCTGTGCAGAATGGCATCAGTCGATCTGTGGCATTCGAATGTTGGCGATCCCCCCACGTCCGATTCAAACACGGATGGAGAGAAAGGAAACACATGAGTCAAAGCATCCGGGGGCAGGGAAGTGTGAGCGCAAGCTGTGGACAGACACACGTGGAGGCCACGTCTCACCAGCAGCTCTGTCACCTCAGTGATTGTGGGCTCTGGTGACAACTAGAGGGGTATGACAGGGTGGAAGCACTAGCGGTGACCTACCTGCCCTGGCTGCTTGGGCTCAGTTACATCTGGGAAGAGCCCGCTGGGGTCAGTGGCTGGCAGAAGGGCCATGTGAAACCATGCATCCTCCCACCATAGACCACTTCTCTTAAAACAGGTCCCAGCCTTCTTCTTCTCCCTTGGAGTTTTCCGCACTTCACGTGCTTCGCTGTAGGAAGCGAAGGGTTGAAGCAGCACCAAAAGCTACAGTGGTTAGCCCTCTTCTGGCATAGTCTGAGCAATGCAGAGGTAACAAAGGGATGCATGCCATGGTATCTGTTTCATTCAGTCTCCTCAGTTCCTTTCATTTTCTCCAAAATTAAATTAGGATTTATGTGAACCTTAAACAAAAATCCACTCGTATCAAGCCATAAAGCAAAAAGGAAACTATACTTAAACACTTAATTAGGGAATGTCTGAAGAGTTCTCTGCAAAGGGTACGGTGCTGGAGCACGCCATGCGTTTGGTATTTAAATATAGCTGTATACACTCCCTCGGCTTCCTGAACTGCCGAAAACCTCCTAGCAGGTGATCACAAGCCTTTCTATAATTGAAATGAACTTAATCCTGACAAAAACGTAGCAGCAGCTGCTGTGAAAGCGGTGGCTGCTTTCCAAGTATTTCTTACGTTACTCTGGTTTGTATATTAAAAAGAGGCTGATTGCTGTGTTGCAGATTCCTGCCACAGAGTGTCTCTTACAAGAAAGCTGTTGTGTTTTAGATTTAAGGGCTTTGTTGTATTTTTCATAAGAACAGTTTTCTCTCGTGTGATGATTGCCATGCAAGGATCTGAGTTGCTCAGATATTAATTACTTATGGCCTGCAACAATACTCTAAAGTAGAAGTAAAATACGGATATTCTCTCTCTCACAAACACACATGCTGTAGTGACACATGTAGGCAGCTGTACACTTACACACGAATATGGTGCAATATCAAGCTTGATATTGCAAAGGCAAAGCCAACAGAGCTTTTAAATTCCTGGACCACACTGATGGACCACACACTACCCTGGAGTCCTCCTACAAAACAGGTCTGGGTCTGCACAAAGTATCTTTCATTTCAAAGCTTCCTCAAGCACTCCAGCGTGCCTCCCCTGGGTGAGCACTGGGGGGCCCACAGAAAAGGCTGTTCTAAATTTAGGGGGAGAGACATTTTGAGCCTAAGACTGCCAGAGAGGTTGGCTGAAGCAATGAAGGAAATGTTCGTCGCTGCCTGAGCCCCAGTCACAAAGTCAGATTTCGGACAGAAACGGGGTATTTGGCTGAAGAAGGAAGGGCAGAGCTCCATTTGGAGGTGGAAGAGGTGAGCTGCTACCTCACACAGAGGGACATCGAGAGCAGGCAGCAGTCAGCCAGAAGGAGACACAAGAAACACCTGAAGCTGCCCTCCGAATCTAACCTCTATGCCGTGAATCTCTGCCTGGATCCCGATGTGCTGTGAAGAGCTGGGACAAGCAGCAGCTCCTCACCTCGTTCCTGACTGCTGGCTGTTGTGTGAGACCTCACCAGCCCGGCGTGGCTCCTCCAAGGGCGCTGGTACAGCCCAACCTCCCCTCCGCCATCTCCCTTCCTCCTCTCATTTCCTGGGGTCTCTCTTGGTTTGCTGGGCCTGGTGGCACCTGGCATTTATGCACCACCACAGAGCAACGTGTCCGGCAACTTTTCTGGCAAGAAGAATCACCTTCCCCTCTAACCTAGCAAATTGTCCCTGCTGGGCATCTGGGAAGAGCGGGGCTCACAACTTTCACAACAGCTTTTCCAGAGCAAGCACCGAGCTCCTGCTCCCCCAAAGTCACCGCAGGAACGAGGGGACAGAACTTGAGAAATCGGGGCTCCTGCAAGCAGGAGTGCCACCACCCAAGTCAAGGGCTGGGGAACCGCTCTGCTGCCAGTGCTTTGCCCCAGCGCTTTTGCACGGTGCAGCTCCCTGCTGCCAGCCCCGCATCTGCTCCTCCCGTGTCTGCTTTATGGCTCAGGCTCCCAGCGTGGAAAACATTGGCTCAATCTTATTCAAACTCTTTTTTTTTGCCCTGAGCAAGCCAAGACACACGCTCATTTTTAAAAGTGTGACAACTAAGGCTGTTTAAAGGGCAGAACAGAAGATGGTGCTGCTGAGCCAACATATTTTAGCAAGAAAACTTCCTTGGAGTTGCTGTCTTTTGACAGCTCCTGTTCCAAAATAACCTTTGTTTAAACCGAAGAGTTGTCAAGGAGATAAGTTTGAGCAGCACAAGAGCTACAGAGAAACATCCCACAGCCACTTCCCTCGTGGAGCAGAGATGTGGTGAAATATTGATGGACCAGCCTCCCTAATTGTATCTCCTACTGAGGGGCTAGCTTGAAATCCAGAGCTCTCCTGCTTTGTATACGGCACTGTTGGGATGAAGCAATGGGATCTCTTGCAGAGCTACATGGGCAATTGGTTTGGGATGTATGTGGCTAATGAACAGGCGTCAGCCAGACAGCTTTGTGGGAGCTAATGAAATGTTCAGTACAAAACGCATCACCTCCAGGTATCATCTGTGCCTCACTCCTGGAGCTTAATCCTCTTCTCTGCAGCTGCCTGAGCAGCCCCACTCTCTGTTTACTGAAGTCTTCTCCATGTAAAACAACAGGAGCAGCGGAAAGAACAAAAGAACTTTTGATCATCAAACTGGGCAAAATGATGTCAAGCTCTTAGGCTGTATTTTTTTTTTTTTCTTATTGGGACTTCTGTTATTCAAAATGCAAGCATGCAAAAGAAAGGCAAATAATTTCCACCCACAGTGCTGGCAGCTACATATTTTCTATAGAGAAATTTTAGCTCAGACTGAGAACAGCAATAGGAACCTTCTTAAGCTTCTTTGTTTTCCAGTTCCAGGGTACCCTCATGCCTCCACAGTTCACCTTCCCTCCAACCAGATTTCGGATGATAACATACAAACCCGCCCAGGGTACCAGTGGGAAGGCTGCTTATTAGGCTCGCTGGTTCTGGGAAGTTTGGTGGTTTGATGGAAAGAAACATCCTAAATTCAGATGGAAAATTCAGAGTAAATCCAATTTACTCGGCAGCTGTAAATGAAGTGGCTGTAAAAGAAGAGGCTGTCTCACAGTATTTCATTTTCTAACTCTTGTGGCACCTGTAAACGCAGCTGAGCATCTAACATAAAGCGATGCTGAGCACGGGGATCACATTCCACGTTGTCCCTTCTGGCAGCTCCACGCTTGGCGAAGTCCATGTGGATTGCAGGGCTAGAAATTAGAATTCATGCTGCATCTCAGCATATCACCACGATGACAAATGAGGTCTCTACCGCTAATTCTTCTAGAAAAGGACACCGCACGTACATATGCCTGTGGCAGCACAGATGATGACTGCCATCAACAGTTGGAATTCTTCACTACTTCTGGTCTTAGCAGAATTTTCCAGGCTTGATGGAGCCACTGTATCTTCTTGTTTTCACTTCTCTGGCTACAGAGCAAGAATAATATTTACCTATTTTACAGGCCACGCTAGAAAGATTAATTAGCTAATGCTTGTTGAGTACTCTGAAGACATAAAGCAACAAATGCATTTTAGGGGCTGTGCTCAGTGTGCCTGGAATCAATATATACTTGGCGAAGGAACTAATGAAGGGACCCAGACCATGTGGGGGCACAGAGGGCCTTGGATACCCACGCTAGCTGTCCTGGTCCCAACCCACAGGGCAGAGCACACGTGTTCACACGCACCCCTGTGTGAATGTGCCCACAGCTCCCTACGGCAGGGTGAAACGCTGTGCCTTCAGTCTTCTGCTACACAGTTCATGAGTTCAAAAGCACCAGCAGTTCTCACAGAGAAGGGAAGAAGCCCATCGGCCTGTTCATGCCCAGAAGCTCTTTGGCCATGGATAAGGTCCCTTCAGGCCAAGGCTGAGGGATCCAAGCACAGCTCAATCGGTAAGGCACATTTTCATACTGCTGACTTCCCATGGGCACTGTCTCGAGCACACCATGAGAAGAGCCTTTGCCTGAGAAGAAGCCAGCGAGCGGCAGTGCCCTGGTGCGGCTCTGCAGCTTTGGAAGCTCAGAACAAGTTACCAGACCCAGCCTGAAACAGCTGCTTTTCAGGCATGCCATTCTCCACTGGGGGGGGGTATCGCAGATCAAGGTTTGGTTCTTGACTCGCATTTCCCCCAAGCAGAAATACTGAAGCAAAGGTTATGAAAAATATTTTTGCTCCACTGATTGAGATTCAAGGCAGATTCAAAAGGTTCCCAGGTTAGAACTGTAAGGACTAGGAGCAATGAAGTTCTCAGAACCTTCCTTCAAGAAATGTTTATCTGTGCCTAAATCCTACATCTTCTGGCAATCAAGAGAGTCCAGCAGGCTGAACGGAGAATTATCTGAAACACCAGCTCATCACCTCGGTTCCCCAGTCTGTGTAATTTACTCACTGTGTCTCCGTATCTGCATTAACAGATACTCATAGGCTTTCATTTTTTATTCTTATCCCTGTATTTATGAAATGTATGGGAACAGTACATGGATCAAACACAGAGAAACCAGGCAGAGAGACTGGCCCGTGCACCTGTAACCCAAAACCACTTAGCGGGAGCCTACATTTGCTAAATGAGACCGTCAGGCTTCAATTATTCCTAGAAAAGCTGCAAGGACAGGAAGAGGCAGTGCATGTTCCAAGACCATTACAGCTTGGAGAGGCCACCTCTTCCTAAAGCTGCGGCAGTTCTCGCACCATTTTCTGTGCAGCAGGTCACTGCGAATTACTAATTAACAAAGCAGGTTAGTCAGGTCCATTGCTGGCCTACTGTGTGAGCTGGGCAAAAAAATGAATCTGTCCCCACTGCACTGATTCAAGCTGTAAAATGATATAAATGTAAAATATGTGCACTGAAGAGACTTGAGGCTTAATATAGGTCTTGTTAAATGTTCATAAAGAATACTGAAGCCCTTAGATTAAGAGGTACACCAGAGGAGAATGATAGGGTTATAAAATCCAATTTTACAAATAACTCATATTTATATAGTGCCTTTCAACCTAACAGATCCCAAAGCTTTTTTTCAACATAACACCCTGATATACTGTGTTTGCTTTACCTACCGGTTCAAGGCAAACTCTCCTGAAGTGAAATGTGGCAGCTGTGTAATAGCCCTGAGTAGTAGTAACTTTAATAATAGCAAGGCATTTATATGGTCTTACAAACTTCAAAGAGTTAATTCCCTGCCCCTTCAGGAGGCAGACAAGGTTTATTATTCCCATTTCACAAAGGCAATATAACCAGAGTGGACAAGAGTGGAGAAAATCTGCACTCCCACAGATTTATAAAGTGAAATTCTGTGCATGAGCCTAAAGTGCTTTTAATCCCACATAGAGAAAACATATCAACATGTCTTATTAAAAAAAGTCCTTTACTAAAAATAATGATGTGGAGAGAGCTCTGATCTGGATTCTAACACCTGCCACTTCTGCTGACAAAATTGCCTCCTCAAGCACGTGTTGACATAGAAACATCATGGTCCGCAAATGCTTCTGTGCCATGAAACAAATTGGGCGCTCAAAATATACTGCCAAGAATCAGACAATCTGTTTTAAGAGGACCCAAGAGTTAGTAAAAACCTCTTGAAATACAGCAGGAGAGAAAGCTGCAGCAACACCAATCTCCGAGGCAGACCGGCATTGTTCTCTCAGCTCTAGGGTTCTTTCTAGTCCACCTGCAATGCACTGCAATGATACTTTCAATGAGGATGAAAATTTCTTTTCTCTTACCCCCGAAAGGTCTGCAAAATGTTCCTGAACTTGGAGTCCCTCTTTGTATGTCTGGGAAAAGAAAGATACCAAATTGCCTGAATTTAACCTCTTCTTCACTGAGAACTGGAGCCTGTCCTCAGGTCATATCTCCGTTCACATACTGTTTCTTTACTGCACCACAACGCAGAGGAAAAAAGAAGTTTAAAAAGACTTTTTTATCCCCTATTTTTTCCATCACTGTAGCACTTCCCATTCATCACTGCAGCTCTCTGGATGTAACTCTGCCAGCCAGGACCTGGCCTCTCTTTCCAGAACACCCCCCCGTGCTGTATAGCATCTTTACGATGCAGAACATGGACCAGTGCTCCTGCCTGGCTCACTGACCTCCATCACTCCACAGAAGCTGCTTCCTTTCATCTCTCTGGCTTCGTTTCCCCTGGAGAAGTCTGTGTCCCACTGCAGCCTCCACTGGGAAGGACGTCCAGGGAAGAAAGGACATCTTTAATGCTCTCCTCACCACGCTTCAGGCAGGCCCGCTGTCCTCCAGCACCTAAACGCCAACAAAGCAGTGTCATGCATGGGAAGCGCTCAGTTGGGAAGCTTTACAAAAAGCTGCTGCAGGGCAACATGAGCCCTGGCAAACACGCCGTGGCCTGAGCTCATGGCCTGACCCTCAGTTAGGCCCCCAGACAAGGATGCAGGGCCTAGCGTTGGTGTTCAGACATCAAACAGAGGCCTTTCTGACACTGTCGTGTCCAAAACCAAAAGCAAAATGATTTCCTGGCACTGGGCTCACAGCTAAGAGCTTTCAACCTTCTCCGTTTTGTAATTACTTAACTTTGTGGCATTTCACTACCACACAAGTCAAACACGCCGGCGAGCGTCTAAATCAAGGCCTGGGGGAGAAACCTCCCTGGCACATCGGGTGCGTTACAAAACAACGCAGATGGTGGTGGAGGAGAGCCCGTGACTTTGCTTCCTTGGCAACCTGGATGCCAGGAAACCGAGCGCACGGCTCGCAGGCAGCTCCCTGGCACGTGCAGCCGCTGCTCCAGTCCAGGAGAGGAATTGAGGAATTATCCCAGCTCCGCTGGCTGCCCCGGCGGTGGCACCGGTGCTGCCAGCTCCTTGCTGGTGCCGCTTGCTCCCTGCTTTGTCTGCTCACAGAGGGCCAACCTCTGTGGGCTGTGCTGGAGTTCACTTTGGACCCTGAGCAATCAGTGTATTTGGACCCTGAGTAACGAAGTGTGTCCTCACAGGACTGTGTTACTGCGTCAGTTGATTTCTCAGGATGATGGGTAGATTTACAAGCTTAAGCAAGCTTACAGGTCCATCCTTACAGCTCTCAGGCTTAAGCCCAGACCCAGAGACCCATATATTTGGGCTTAGAGGTATGTTGATGAAGAAAATGTTTATATATCTCTACCTCCTCTCAGTTCTTGCCCGTGGGATTACCATCCATCACAAGTGTAAGAACAATGAGAGGGCTGCCTGCCTGTCCTCCACGATGGCTCTGGGGAATCCCTGAGCCCTCATCGTGGCAGGTGAGTCACTGACCTCCCCACCGAGAAGGGCACGACACAGCCCTCGTTGGCTGGAAGGAAGGGAAAAAGTGAAGACTTGGTCATCCTGGACACAATTTATGGGGTAAGGCAACAGAGCAGACACAGAGTGCTCCCAGTCTTCAAATGGTGTAAGTCAGCAGAGCTACCCTGAATGGTGCTGACTATACCACCTGAAATACAAGCTATCCCACTAAATAAATCCTGCAGCTCTTTCTTTCCTCCCCCGTCCCCCATCATCTCTAACTCCAAAAGAATTCCATTTAATATCTACAGAGCTTTTCCTGAACATAAAAAAAAAATAAATAAAAAATACACCACCAGGTTTGACCCTGACCTTTGCAAATGGAAATATGATGTAGTGAGAATTGAGACCTGAGAGTCAACTAGCATCTTTGGTTTCACTGTTGAAATACAGCAGGTCATTTCACATTTCTATTATGAGCCTCAGATAATGGAGAAGAAAATTAGGTAATTCCATTTTTGGATTAGTTGGGTTTCTTGTCAGCTGGGAGATGGGTTCTGAGGTATGCGGAGAATGACTGGAGGCACGGGATGAACAGCTGAGCATAGATATTGTTTGGGATACTATTTCTGCATGGCCTGCTCCAGAGATATTAAAAGCGATGGTGTCTGTCTCCCCTGACATTTATATCTGTTTTCCATCACTGACTTCAAAGGTATTACTCTGCATTTGACCACATTTGAGTGAGTAGGAAATCGGGACAATTGTTTATGTGTTTCATTGTCTTGAATGTTACCTGAGCTCTTAGATGATCAAAAATGGGTTCTGTATGTAGAGAAAAATATTAAAATGAACCAGGGAACACACAGGAAATAGTAAGAATTGCAGAAAAAGGAGTCTTGACAGAGTTGATTTCTCTGTTTATAGGAAGAATTAGAAACTTTAGTTCAAAGTCTGCAAATTGCCCTATGAAAGCAGATCCTCCTCGTCACAGAGACTGATTGATTTCTCCAGGTGTGTATGAAAAGCAGGGTTTGCAGAATCAAGAGCAATGTTAGTGAGGAAAAGAAAAAACAAAACCAGAAGATCACTGCATGAAATATCAATAGCATAGCTAGGAACAGTTGGATACTAGACGATCTTTAATCTAGAAAAAAAAGACAAAAACAATGTCTGGAAGGTAAAGCCTGATTAAATTTAACAATAAGTTTTTGAAACAAAAAAGCAATATGTGTGATTAATGAAGCAAAGTATTTGATTTCCCATCTCATGAGGTCTTCAACTCAAGTCACACTAGAAGTGATACACATTAGCATGCTCAATCAAGGATTGAAAAGAGCAGATTTGACGCTCTCATGCTTTTTTCTGATCTTAAAAATCTGTGAGCATGTTTGGATTTGGTAAAGCATTTGATACCAGATCATAAAATTTAGCTCTTTGGATGATCTGAATGCAATAGTCCATGGACTGAATCACAGCTGAGTAGCTGCAGACAAAAAAGAATACTAAACAGGGAGTTATTGTGTTATAGAATTATGTTTATTAGGGCATCAGAGAGATCAGGTCTTTGGTCTTCTCTGACATTTTTATTGATGACTTTAAAGAAGGATTGAACAAAAGGATGACAGGCATTCACAGAAGTGACATGAAGTTGAAAGGGATCACAAACACTAGGGAAACCAGAAAGATAATGCAAAGGAATCTGGATAGACTGGGAGCTCACACTGAAAATATCTCAGTGCAATGAATCTCAGAGCCAGGCAGATTGGAAGTCTTGTATCTCTTGATGCCTATAGGCTTTAAAGGCGATGCTCATTAAGATCGTGCCAAGGGGGAAAAAAAAATATAAAAAGGTGCAGCGTATGGGGACACACTCCATCTGAAGCCCTAGAGATATGTGTTACAGCAAGCCACAAAGAAAATAACACAGAAGTCCTTTAGTGCTTTTGGCAGGCAAGGCATTTAATAAACATGTCTACCAAGAAGCTTCTATAATAAAACCCGATGTATCATTTCCATTCACTGAGCTAGTGTCATGTCTGCAAACTGCACAAGGCTTTGTCTCCTCGATGCATTAATTTCCATCCAAATGCCCAGGCAGAGCTTCTATTAGCAACCTCTGTTGACATGAGTAGATTATTCAGGGAAGCATAACTAAATCTCTCTTATTTCTCTGAAATCTACACTCGCTCCTCTGCTGGCAGATGAAAATTCACAGGAGAAAACATCTACTGTCTTTCTTTTAAGTGTTTGGGGCTGGATTTAAACCTACAACCTCTGTTTAAGGAAGGATTCTAGAGGTCAGCATCTCTCCCAGATAGGGTTTAGGAACCAGGATCTGCTGTGGCCTGCAGGTAGCCCGCAGTTCCCTTAACCCCCTGGACCCAGCACCTCCTGGCTGGAGGAGACTGGGACTAGGAGCAGGTGACTTTTAGGGACACTGTCATCTGCACACGGTCATTTATCTGTAAGCCTTAGAGAAATGGGACAAATACAGCCAGTCTAGAGCAACTCTTCTGTATGTGCTTCCCTGCCAGGCTGTGGTACCTGTCCCTTTGAGGGTACACGCCAGCAACAAGAGAAGGATATTCCAGAGAAACAGAGGGACAGAGCATTGCAGCTGGGGAACCAGGACAAAAAGCTCAGTGCCAGATTGCTGTAGGTAGCCCCAGAACACCCAGTGCTAAAGGATTTGTACTACATGGGAATAGAGGAATGATATTTTCTGTAGGTCCCCCTGCACCCTGTCTGGCATTAGCTAATGCCCTCTAGCCTGTTTGTCTGAGAAGCAGGGAGCAACTGCCTGCATGATTTCATTTCTCTGTGACCTAGAAGTACTTTCCAATTTACCACTCACATCGCTCAGCTGAAGCGATATATACAGATCTGCATGCAGAACATACTGTGGTGCTGAGCCTTACTCCGCTAGCCTACACTGCTTCCTAGCACGGCTTTATCGCTCTGTAAAATAAAGGTCATTACGGTGTTATTCAGGTAGCGACAGCTTTGAAGAAACACTTTCAAATACACTACACAAGTAGACATTATTACCCCCTGCCCAGGGATTTGGAGAAGGTTTCCTCCAATAAAAGGCTTTGCATTCTGCTTGCAGGAAGCACTACATGTAAGGCGGAAATTTTTCCAAGCTGAATTCAGATGAGCTGATTTTTTTCATCAGACCGTCTTCTAGAGAATGGCCATGCCCCTCCCTGGGCTGTGTGAGGGGTTAATGCTCTAATAACCAGTCTGGATTCACAGAGTAGAGCTATGTGCAAAGCTTAAGACTGAGATTTTACGGGGCTTGATTTAGGTGAAGTCTAACGTTCACTGGCAGATGACATCCGGCTCAGGACACGTGCCTGTGGAAGTCTTGGTGCTCAGCATTTAGAGGCACAGCAGATTTGGCATGGCACAGGAGCTGGAGCAGAGGCTAGATCAGTCAGCCCTCAGAGCTGCGACCGTGGAGAACCAGCCTCCCTAGAGAGGACTGTGGGTTACGCCTGGCTCCAAGCAGTGCTATTAGACTCCTACTTCATAAACACTATACTCCTTCTTGGGTGTTTGGACTGGGGGAAGAAAAGGGAGAGACACAGACCAGGCTCACAGTGCAGACATCTTTCATCTCCACCGCAATAAACCCATTAGTATCACACAGGTGAGGAAGAGTTTGTGGCACGATGCTGATAGCAGCCCTGACAGCAGATGTTCGATGCCAGGCAAATTCTTTAGAAGCAACCTCATTTGAAGTGCTTACTTCCAAAAATCCTCAGCTGTATTCGGGCTGATGCTGAAAATATTTTAAATGGTGTTTCAGGCAGCAAAAACAAGGGAAGAAACTACAGCTCACAAAGGCTAACTTAAGTGACAATTTGTGTGGCGAAAAGCTACATTTATTTACTTGATTTAAATGTGCTCTGTAATGGAAACATATATTTTACACCTACTCTTTGTGTGTAATGGAGGCTTAAAAATTAGTTGGAAAAATGTGTTTGTGATTTGAGAACTATCAAGGCATTTTGCCTTTCTTCTTTGGTCTTCACTTTTTCAGAGAGAAAAGTAGGTATGAGTTTTTTTCTTTTTTAAGTGATGAGATACATGAATCTTACAAACATCTAGATTCTCACCCCAGGTATCTTTCCAATATTTGAAATAAAGAGATAAGAAGCAACAGTGAGTTTCTAGCAATTTAAGAATTAATCCTTCCTTTCCTGATCACTTATCTTTTGATCTACCAAGGTCATAATCCTGCTATGTCTCCACTCATCCTTAGAGACCCTCCAGCCAAACACAGATAAGATTTCCAATTTCTAAAGTGAAAACAGAGAAATCCCTTCCTGTAAATTACAGCAAAACCAACCAAACAAAAACTGCACTAACAAACCACAGCGCTGAGGCCTTTTTGGAAAAAAAAAAAAAAGAACTGAAGCAAGAGCTCTTTCATTTTCTTCTGTCAGTACACCTTTCAGGACGTCCCCCTTCTGGTATGTGTCTTGCCATAAAATATTAGGTCTGGTTCACACTGGGGATTTTGCAGTCCAGCTCCAGATGTTAATAGATGTTTCCCTACCTTCCCCAGGGAGTGTATGCCACTTGCACATCTATAGGATGCTGTCCACCGATTCCTGAGTCTGTAACTAGATGTCAGAGGGTTTAATCTAACAGTTTCCAGACCCCAGCCAGGGAAGCTGCTCCACCCAGAGTTATTCTAGGCAGCACAAGACTGCTGTCACTCCAGGGGAACACAAGCACGGCAGGGAAAGGCCGGTGCTTTACAATCATAAGCATGGCTCTGCTAAACCAGAATTAAAGCCTGCTGTTGTTTAAAGGGAATGTTTCAGTATAGCCAGGAAGCAGTTTGTCTCATCCCATACCTGCTTAATTGGGTGTTAGGATTCCTTGCCATTCCTGCAAGCAGATGTTTTGGCAAGATGTTTGTATCAACAACTAGCTCTTCCCTAGCGCTTTTACAGAAGAGCACCCAGGATCTGTGGGGTCACTCCATTTCACAAACGGGTGAGGTGGTGAAGTGTGTAACGTGTCCAAAGGTGCTTGTCAGGGTGAGATGCTCCACCATGGGACAGGCAAGTCACAGAGCAATTCCAGGATCATCAAGCTTTCTGGAGATCAACTACACGCTCCAGGAGGATGTCTATGGGACAAATGGTGTGCAGATGTCCCTGAGCTGCTTTCACAGTGGTAATGATGAAGATGTTGTTAGTGCAGCATCCTATGTAGGCTCAGATGGATTCTCTGCTTCCTATAGCTGTGTAGGACTTAAGATGTATATATGTAAGTAGGTACTGAAGAGTGAGAAACACTATTACAGCATACATATAGAAATCCCTCGTAGAAATACCACTTTGACCTGATCTGTCTTATCTTCTGCAATGAAAAAGTAAATGCCATGTCCAAGGGTGACACCAGTTCAGCTGGACCAAGAGATGGTACAGATAGGGTTGTTTTTTTCTGTGTTTCCTGTCCAGGTCACTTGTAATTCTGTATGGCGCCCTGCTACTTGGCAGTCACTATAACAACATCAATAAACCTCCAAGGCCATCTGAGGCTGCAAGATTAACAGCTACCACCCCAATGAGTTTATTTTATGTGGCTAAGATGAAGAAAAACACTAACGACACGATCTGCAAATTATCTACAAAATGACTTGAATAATTTGCCAGTTTCCTTCAGACTGCACTTTAGCAGGCCAGCCAGGACTTACTGCATGAATAGCCAGCAAAGCAGTGGGAGGCAAAGTCATAATCGGCTTTTGTGTTCTTTGATTATTGTTATCCAAACTAAACAAAGATTTGTGGTTTACTGGTGTCCTTCCTTTCCCTGTTTTTTTCAGATTAACTGCGACACTCTGATATTGCGTATATTACCGATGTTGTAGGAACTTGTTCAGGAGATAATCTCTGTACCCCAGCTTAATGATTGCACCAACCTTTATTTAAAAGAAATCTGCTGCTTATCCTAGACTGAAATTGCAAGCCTTTTGCAGCAGTAACATTGGCTTTTAAGTGTCTGTAAAAAGCCGTAAATGTTTTACAGGGCTATAGAAATAACAGTAATATGATGTGCTAACTAGGAATGTGCAAAGGAATCAGACTTGCCCAAGCATATCTGAAGACACTGCTCGCTCTAGATCACCGGTCTTTAATTAGCAGTAGGACTTCACAGTAGCCCTCAGATCGCCATTGATAGATGAGGCACTGCAGTTTTCCTCCTCTGCTGGCTGAGGTTATCTATCAATAGTCACCGGAAAAAGGATTTAACCTTTACAATTACCATGTGCTCTCTTTTCTGACGTACAAGCTGAAAGACTCTCTGATCATACTTGACCTGGTCACTCCTTGAATTTATACCTCCGCTAGTAGCCTGGGTTTTTAGTTTTGAGGGATGAGAAAAGGTGTGCTCATACAGCACTGATCCTTTACAAATTACACTATTTCCTTCCTTACTGGAACTCTGGTCTTTGTTCAGAATGCATATTACTTCTGCAGAAAATCTTGGGGAAGGTAGTTTGCCTCATTTTGTATACATTTCATTTCTTGCACAGAAACATGTATTCATTCCCGCAAATCCAACTCGCCTAAATCCAACGATTTAGCCAGATTCAACTTCTTTGCTTATTTCTTCTCTGCACAATTTCTTGCAATTTCTCCCCTATTCTGCATACTAAAAATACATCTGGGTGCTGCCTGGAGGCCATCCGAAAGCACAAAGAAAAGGGCAGCCTGAGTTTCATATGCACTGCTAAGCAATGCATAAAGAGCGTTCCCCACAAACGGGGATGTTCTTGTAATAGGAATCCATAAATATAGAAATCTGTCATTCCCAGAAGCAGTTGTATATAGAAACACTCTTAGTAGCTCTATTTAGCCAGCACCAGCCTCTTCTACCAAAAGCGCAATTGCTAGCGAGAGCTCAAATTTCTAATGATACTGAACAGGTGTAAACTGGAAGAAAGCTCAGCGGGGGGAAAAGCTAAACCAGCTCCCACCCCTGCAATCAGCAAAGCCTTCTCCTCGAGGTTCATGTTTGTAACAGGATGGAAAAGCAAGCTCTCATCAGAAAGGAAACCAAATGCTTTCTGCATTTTTCACTGTCTGAATTTCCTCTCTACTTCTCCAAGTCTTGCTCTTCTACCAAAGCTCTCGGGAGCGCAGGCCTTCGCATTAACCACTGCTAAGGGGGAGATGAAAGAAAGATAAAGTTTTCTTGTTATCCAGGTGGGACCCTCTGTCCTATTTACATGGAAAACGTGACGTACTAGGCAAAATCTAAAACCCACAAATTAGTTCGAACCTTGGAAAGATGCCTGTTCCACTAGAATGCGTATTGCAGGAGGGCTGGTAAACTCCCCTTGCTCATATTTATTACTGCTCTGTTCAGAACAAACCACATGATGTCATTGAAGAACAGAGTTGTGAAATCCCACATTCCAGACCAGAAACCAGGAATGATTCCCAAATTAGGCAAATGACAAGAAAAAATATCAGTAAAGCATCCATGAGGCCAAAAAAAAAAGACTAAACCATAAAAAAACCCTGAAGCCACATGAAACAAATGACGTTTTCCAAAGCTGTCATGTTAATGACTCTTCACTACAAATACATTTACTCAAAAAGTCTTCATTATCTTGAGAACATGGAGCTAGAATTGCAAAGTTAATTTACTATTCATGAGCAATATTTATAGATTATTTATAAGACAACAATCCACAAATATTTCCTTTCGATACTGTCATTTGAAAGGGATTTTGGATGTCTTGCTTCCTACTTCCTACTGGCATTTTTAGGGATAGGCCTGTAAAAAAAGCTTCCAAGCTTCCTCTGCTCTAGCATCCTATTTAGTTGTTTCAATGATAGTCTGAAGAGCAAGTATAATGTTATTCTGAAAGTCGAGTCTTTTGAATGGCTGCAGTTATTGCAAAGTTAAAAAAAAAAAGAAAAAAGAAAAAAAAAGCAAGATCCTACTATATTACCTTTGTTGAAATGAGGGTCCTTTGCCCCCTGTGTCACGGTTTTGTGATTCATTTCCAAGATACTGTTTCTTCACACTGGTTTAGTATTATCACTTTTGGGGTAAATTTTCCCTCTTCTGGCTCCAAAGAAAAATAAATCGCCTGAAAAGTTAAGGCAGCAAGGACAGCTGGATCGGTTTATGTTGTCTAAAGTTAGCTGAGATGCTGGGAAGTCCTCAGGAGATACACTTCCTCCTGGGGCTTTCTGCCTCGTTCTCAAGCAAGTCAAGCTATTTTCCACCGGTTTGGCCTTTTAACATCTGAAGGGGAAGAGACTACACGAGATACCTTGTATAGCTCATAAAGAAATGGTGATATTATTTTCCTAAGAATCAGTCGCTTGAGATTTCTGTTGAACAGCTGGGAACAAATCCCAATCTGTCCTAATTAAAGAACAAAATGAAATTAAATTGTAATTGAACAGTACCTCAGCATCACGTACAATGTGGCGGAATAGAATGTCCCATCGCATTGCAGGAAGGAGATTCAAGGGAAGAAATGTAGGGCCTCCAGGCTCCAAGTACAATGCTTAAAGGCAGCCATGGAAGAAGGCCGTCCTTTGCCTCCTTTTGCTAAATGGAGGTGCAGAATTACTGGGTACTTCACACCTACCCATGCTGTGTTATCTCTGTGCAGGGGACATTCTCTACAGTTTATTTGGAGAGCCACATGACACATGCTGCAGAGCACTATCCAGAAGCTCTGCTCCATCTGAGCACCTCCTCACAGCAAGTCACAGACACTTCCAGGCACCTGCTGAGCCCCTCAAGGCAATTCAGGTGAGCCTTGTATCAAACACTTAGTCAAGAGAAAGATTTCTGTCTCATTCAGAGAGCTTCTGACATGGCTCCAGGCACCACTGAAGTATGATCTCAGCACCAGCTTCATGAAACTCTAAGTTTGGTCACATCTGTGTTTCTCTGACACTCCTCCACTCCTTCCAGGGGAAGAGACATGTGGGATTCATGCAGGAGGTACAGAAAGGTAACTATTATGGGGCTCCCACTTGGTAGGTCCCATTTCTAAACACAGTCATGCCTCTACCCCCACATACATCTAGACATTGCTGATCAGAATGTAGCTGGATGCAAGGAGTGCAATAAAAAGTATTCAAATCATTAATCACCGTCACAGAGCATATTGTTAAACCCAATTATGTTCAGAACCAAATTACTAAGGGCAGAAGCGGGCAGAAAGAAGATCCTTAGAAGGCAGATGACAAAGATACAAATGGAAGTAATTGCACTTTGTACATGGATAACACCTTTCTTTGCTTCCTCCTGCTGTGCTGCTTCTCTTCTGAGCACCAAAAAAAAAAAAAAAAGAAAAGAAAATCCAACAGCATAAACCTACTTCTTAGTGGGATCAGAAACAAGCCTGAAGAATCCTGAGCTTTATCGTTTCTAGACTGTTTGGAATATCTTTGACACCACACATACTGATACAATTGCACCTTGTCAAATAGAGGAACTCTGTAGTGACAATAAATATTAATTCTCTGTGCTGGCTTTCAGCCTAAATCTTAGTAGATTGAAATGTCTGCCACAGGAACATCAAAAAAAGCCAAAGTAGCAATAAAAGTCAAACAAGAGCGCCAGATCTAGCAACCACCACTGCCTGGTTTATGCTAGTCAAGTAACAGATATTTCAGGCTGAGCATTTTAGAGGAAATTAGCCCGATGCACTCATACAATACAGCAAATCCTGTTGCAAATTTACAGAATATTTCAGGAGTAAGTCTGGTTCTATTAGAAAATGGATCTAAAACAAACTGACTTGGGTTACAAAGCTCGCAGAGCTCCTTTGCCAGTCCTGCACCAGAGCAGCAATGCTAAGAGAAGATAAAAGATGATCGCAGGAAAAATGTAGGTCCACAAATGCCCATTTTTTACACTCAAAAAGGATTTTGCACCGCCCACCCATCCTGCCTCACCTCACCACAAAGCTGGCAGCAGTCACCTCTGCGCAAGCTTAGTAGGAATCCTTGAGGTTCATCTCTCCTTGCTCAAGAAACACAAAAGGAAAGGACCTAAGGATCAACACAGTTCATCATCTGTTTTTTACAGTTGGGCACTTAAGGCAGAACCCTGAGTGTGAATTCACACGCTGCGATTATGGATATTAATTTGTAAGGATAAAGAGTGTTTTTTACTAGATAGGTACCTGGTACGTGGCAATGCAAAGCTCTGATTTCACATACCCAAGGAATAGCATGGTAGATGCATATTTGAAGCTCTGTGACCAGCTAGGGGAGATTCTCACTTTGGAAGCCCCTACACCTTTTTCTTTATCCTATGGCAAAGCACCGAGATGTAAGAGGAATGGCAGTGCAAGACGAAGTGAAATCTGATAGAGGCAAGGCAGCAGCTGGCAAACATCTCAGAACAGGCAGGGCCAACATCAGGGTCAGCGTTTACAAATAATAAATCATGTGAGCAGCATTCACACCAATGTTTGGGAAAGAGTCTGCATCACCAGTTTGACCTCCTGCCCAGCTGGACTTTTTTTTTTTTTTTTTAACTGAACAGAAATAAACTGGGGCCCCATGTTGGAAACTGGGAAACTACACAAAAGTAGGCAATGAAATAAAGCTGGAACAATGACCAATTCAGACAGTGTAATGGCAAAGTCTCCACATTGTACACGTCAAAATTTCCTCATCCCAAAGAATTTCCTGCAAAAAACACAGGATGCCTTTATCATAGAGTGGGTGGCATTTGATACAGGACCCCAATTGGCTGGGAAATTCTATGAACCATGCATCATTTTACTGCTACCTTTCCTGTGGGATATTGCCAGCAGAACCACTTCTTTGTAATCTTTGTCAAAGTTTAGTAACGCATTCATATAGATTATACCCAGCCATGTTAACCCTGAAGTATGGGCAGAATTTAATAGGACAGAAATAATCTTTTTCTTCTCTCCTTTATCTGTTTCACTTCATTTCAGTGGCAACATGCCTTTCTCCCCAGATACAATTATTTTGCAGTGGAGAAACTCGTGTTACTTTAATACAAAACATGGACAGCAAAACTAAGTTATATCTTGCAAGTATGCTAGCATGAGCTCCCCTACTGATTCTTGCTTTCTTGCTTAATGGCACCATTCACATGCTCAGCACACCTGGAATGATTTGCACAACCATGACCATGATTTCCATAAATCTTTACAAAAGGACTACTGTAATTTTAAAGATGTCGAGTATTGCTACATAAATTAACCCAGAACCAAAGTCTAGGTGATTAGCGTATTTTTGTTGCTGAAAGAAAAAAAAATAAAAATGTAAATCTGTTCTAGTAATTCTTCTAGTTAAACAGATATAAAATGCTGAATCAGCAGCACAAGGAGGTTCATTCCATGAGAATGCCCATTTAAATGGATCGCAGCTTGAACTCTGTGATCACTTCATTTTATATTTGGACAGATGTTGTATGTTGTAATTAAAAACAGTTGTTATTGGCAAGGAAATAGTATTGGAATAAGGAGCAGATGAGTTCTTAAGGAACCCATTGGGCCACATTCAGCCCTGGTGTTACCCCACTGATTTAATAGGCGTTCAAAAATAAAATGAATCCAATCTGTTTCTTAGATGGATATCTCTAGGGGAAAAGAGAGTGAAACAAGATAATTGAACCCCTAAACACTGGCAGCACGTATAGAAAACGTGCGGGTTTTCAAGCAAAATGTTTTTCAAGTTTACTCTAGATTTTGTGAAGGCTTCCCAGCTGCTGTGAATTACCACACATTTGAGAGAGTAAGAGCAGTTGCAAGGACAAGTCCCACTTGCGAACTTCCTGGGCAGCAGCCCCACACACCAAGGGGATTGTCGCAGGCTTGATTCTCGGGGAGCAGCCATGCGTGGACTCTCAAAACACCATTGTACACCAAGGGATAGGCATTTAACATCACATCTCCTCTGCTGGCTTAAGTCAACAACTACAGTGACTGCTGAAGAAACATGAACACTGTGACCTCCTTGCTGGACAAGTAACAAGACCCAAGTCTGTATTTATAAAGCAGTCAGCACAGATTAGCACACCCTTTAACCAGATAGATCGTTACTGGCTAGCAAGCACACCTGGTACCCTTTAAAGAACTGGGCGCAGGAGCAGTTTGACTTACACAAAGCAGGCCAGGCTGGGAGCGATGTCCATCAGTCAGTGTAACACTCCTCACAAAACTCAGCCCTTCTGCTTAGCTCCCAGCTGGCAGTCATTGCTTTTATCCTTCCCGTTCCTGCCTCGTCCTCCCCTCCACAGCTGCAGGAGGAAGGCTGTCAGCCTTTCTTCTCAGCGTCTCTCCTTTCCACTTCCTGCTGCTTTTCCCTACATTAAGAGAGAAAACCCTATGTGAGTCCTTGCTTGGGACTTGTTCAGTTTGGAGCATGAAAGAGAGCTGTGAATTTAGGGCAGCTTATGAAAGCGATACTGGGGCAAAAGTGGTGTGTTCACCCACAACTGTGGTGACTGAAAAGCGAGGCAAGTGGGCTACCGAGGGGCTGACCGTTCTGCCCAGAGCATCACTGGATGCCCATGGGCCCCGCAGCCCAACCCAGCACCACCAAAGGGGTCAGAGCCCCTCCTACAGCCACCCCAAACCCTGGAAGCAGGGGATCCCCACCTACAGCTGCCTCCAGCCGCACACACTTGGGCAGGGGGTGCTTTGGACACCCCCCCCTCCTGCACAGGACCCCCTGCGGTTGGGGTGGGGGGGACACAACGTGTGCGGGCTCCTCGCGTGGGTTTGGGGGGGACACGGGCAGCCGGGGGAGGAGGTGGGGGACAGAGGAGGCAGCCGGGGCAGGCCGGCAACGGGAGGCTGCGGCCACCTGAGGCCGGGGGAGGCCGGCCAGGACCCGGCGCCTCCCCGCACTGGAGGCGGCGCCTCTCGGGGAGGCAGGGCCGGGACCGGGGCCGGGGCCGCCGAAACCTTCCGGGGCTCGGCGCTGTGGCGGCCGGAGCCGGGCAGGATGCGCTCCCCGGGGCTGCCGCTGCTGCTCTCGGCCTCCCTCCCTCTCCTCCTCCTCCTCCTGCCTCCTGCCTCCCGAGGCAGCCAGGAGCCTCCAGCAGCAGCAGCAGCAGAAGCGGCAGGGCCGGTGAACGGCAGCCGTGTGCCCGCCGAGCCCCCCCCCGTTGCCGCCGGTAACCACAGCGGGGCCCTGCTCAGCCCCGTGCCCGCGCTGCTCCGAGACCTCTCGGCGCTGAAAGCCGCCGTCATCGGGGCCTGCGGCCTCACCGCCGCCCTCATCGCCTGCCTCCTGCTCCGCGTCTTCAGGTAGGGCCGGCAGGTGCCTCCCGGGGCCCCTGGGCTCCCGCTGCCCACCCCCGGGCTTTTTGCGGGGCTGCTCGGTGATTAAGAAGCTCGCTAAAGGCTGATCTTGGCTAAAAGACGAGGCTTACGCATCTTCCGAGGAGCTGCGGTCCTCGAAATGCCTCCCCGGTCCTCAAAGTTATGAATTTCCCTGCGATTTCCACCGCTCTGCTGTAGAATAAATGAAATGCTGTGGCAGGAATAAGGGGTTTTCGGGCCAGGGCCCCCACGGTGGGTGAGGGATGGCAGGAGGAGAGCCCAAGTGCTGGGGTTGTGTAGCCTGAACAAGCCGAGGTTGGGGTTTTTTAGCATTTAGATACCTGGAACAGAGGAGAAATAACCAGGCTCATCCCAGCGGTGCCCGCAGATCGGACAGGACACAGACCGAGCGCAAGCATAAACACAGGAAATTCCACCCGAACGTAAGGAAACATTTTCCCCGGTTGTGAAAGTGGTCGCTCGCTGGAGGAGCGACCAGGGAGGCTGCGGAGTCCCCGTCCCTGGAGGTGGTCGCGGTGACCCTGCTTGGGCAGGGCTGGCACAAGGTGACCTGGGGGGTGGCTTCCAGCCTCAACTACTGTGTCTTGTGCACACCGATGGGGTAATGCAGGTGTTGCTGGTCTTGAACCCATGCTGGGTATAGAAGACAGCCTTTTTTTTCCCTTTAAGTTAAGCTTAAGCAGATAGACTTGGTTTGCGGAGGTCCAACATAACCAAAAGTAGATGATTCAGAAGATAAAAGCACTTTGACTGGAATGATGCTCAGCGCTCTGTAACCAAACTCCTTGGTGTTTGGGTAGGTCGCTGACGGAGGCCAGCTCCCACTCCCATTGCAAAAGGGGAGAAAATTCGAGCAGCTCGCAGAGCTGAGAGAGGTGTGGGTGAGCAGCAGGAAGCCTGGCAGAGCTTTGCATCTGCTTGGTGCGCGTATCTTGTCCTCTTAGCGTGGCGTAACCAGAGCAGTCCAGTTCAGCCGCGCTGCTCAAGTGGGTTGGTGCTGGTGTGCGCCTGAGTTATGAGTTATGCTGGCAGCCCTTGAAACTCGTGGAACACCTCCCGCTGCGAGGAACATGAACAAATTAAACTCAATTACTTCAAAAAACCAGTCTTCCTGTTGGCTTGTTGCTGAAGCAGAAGAAAAACGTATATTAAAGCTCCATTTGGCACTGTTAGTGTTAATTATTATTTATCTCAGGGTAGTGGTGAGAGTCCCCATGCTGTGCTAAAAGCTGTTCCCGTTTTGCAGTTTACAAACAAAGTTGTTGCCTGTTTGTGCCTAACTTTGCCGTGGAAGATTACACACTTTCAGAAGTTAACAGCGATCTGACTTCTAGGTATGGGCAGCAGGAAAGAGCCTGGAAAGTTGGAGCAGCTCGCTCTCCAGGAAGCAGGGCTGGGAGGAGGTGTGCGCCACGTTGCAGGTGACAGAAGTGGTTGAACAAGTGGAGTTTGCAAATTCTTCCTTGTTCTGTTTTCCAGCACCTCCTTTGTATTTACCTGGTGGCTGCAGCTGAATTCTCTGCTTCTTCTGTTCCTGAATTAATTCCGTGTTAGGAATGGCAGTGTTCATAACAGTAGTATTATAAAATGCAGACTTAAGAGACTGAAATGATGAGAACTGATATTTTTCTAAAGAAATTGACATTTAACTAAATTCCTTTTATGTATTTCAGTAGCTGGCAAAAGACTATGCAAGTAAATTTGCTCATTAAAGCAAGGCGGTTCAGGAGAAGCAAGTAAAATATTGAAGAGAATTATTTTAATCAGTATCAACCACTTTCCAGACTCATCCAGTTGTCACAGACAAACATTAGAATTAGCAAGTCTATAGGTAAGTGCAGAATGAAAGGCATAAGTTTCTAGCCCCAGTTTTTTCTGATCTTGGAGACTTTATACCCTCTGCCTCAGTTTCTTCTGGATGTAAAGCAAGACCTTGTATCAAGGACCTGGCATAAACCTGATTATTTCTAGCCAAAGAATGCAAACTGATAGCCTTTAAAGACCTTTCATATACCCTAATCAGCAAAAATAGGTCCATGTTAAAGTCACCTTGGGAATGATAGATGAATTATCCTATGCCAAAGTCGTCGTTATACAACTAGTCAGAATTAATGCAGCATTTTAGATACGTTTAAAAAAAATCCCTCTGAGATCTCTCCTGTATCTTTAGTACAACCTGCAAGAAATGAAGCTTTCGGAGCTTTCGGCTTCAGAGAACATTTCTTTATCTGTCAGAGCATTTGTTTGTAAACAATTATCCCAGTTGGGAAATGAGACAAAAATACCAACAGGTATGTTTGTACCATGTCACACTTGTAGCTGACAAGACAGATTGGAGGAGATTCTGTTGCCGAAGAGATAAAGGATTTACCCTCAGTACACGTAAAGCTTTTCTCCATCAGAATCAGAGCTTTGTTGATACTTAGTCAAAAACATTGGTTTTTCTTTTTTTTTTTTGAAGTGTCATGGATTCCTATTAAAGAGATTATGCTAGAATCCAATCGTTGATGAAACCTTCACTGTGAAATTGCTTTTGATTGCTGGAAGTGAATTATCCTTTTAGATATGGATTGTAGAGATGAAATGAACTATTGAGTGGCCAGATATTTGTCACTGGTATTGGATTTGCTTTTTATACATTTCGTTTTTATATATTTAGATGTGTATATTACTTTTTGTTGTTGTTAGTGCAGGGACAGGTTTATTTCTCTAGCTTTCCAGCTCTGTTGGTAAGACAATGTTTCAGGGATTCCTGGTTGCTCCATTTGGGAGCGTTATGCCCTGAATCCAGCTGATGGTCCTGTGACTCAGAATGTGGTATTACCCAAAATGATCTGAATTTCCTTTCTGTCTGTGGCTATGAGAGACCAGAAAGGCCTGCTACTTGTCCGTATGTGGCAAGGCCTGATTAGCTACAGTAATTATACATTACTTTTTTTTTCTTGCAAAATCAGTTCAGGACATTCTTCCTATATCCCTTGGTACTGCATGCTCTCCAACCAAAACCCTTTCAACAACAGACCAAATTTCGTGTTATCCTCAATCAAATAGAGTTGAGTAAGTTGCATTACCAAGAAACACAGTTTATTGAAACAGCTTATGAGTAGTTCCTGCGGTTAAATTGGACTCTTTGATGTGTGTTTTTGATTCTTGGCTTTCCAACCCCATATTCTGCCATATTTTTCTATCGTGGTGCAGCTCAGTTCATTTCATTGTAATACAATTCTTGGGATCAGCTCCCAGGAAACATAATTTTTCAGATGTGGCTATATGTGCTGTCGACCATATGCCTTCTGGGAAACTGGAGAAGTTAGGTCTGCTCAAATGTGCCAGCTGAAAGCAACCCAAAGCTTTATTGCAGAAAACTGTCTGTGATAATGTTTGCTATGTGTCTTGACCTGCCCTTGAATGAACAAAACCCATGTTTGAAATGGCTGCTACTTACCTGCAATTTTAGAGAAAAGCTACCTGTACATTTTGTTACTCGCTGCTTTGTTACATTGCTCCTTATTTCATTTGGATTCCTTCCGCACACACCACTTTGAGCTTGGTTTTCCAGTAATTGTAAAACTGGTATAAATTACGGAGATTGAGGAGAGAGGTTCAGGCATATGATCGTAGGATACAAGACCCATTGTTCTAAAAGCTGGGCAATTGCTCTGGGCTGTCCAAGGCTTAACCCCAACGAGTTTGACTGATTTAAAACTAATTGTATTATAACCAGTTAGAGTACTCCAGCAAAGAAGAGACCTCTGTCAGGGACAGGAAAGAAATCTACACCATTAAAATGACTGTAAATGGAGGAAAAAGGAAAACCCCAAACACAGACTTGTGACCCCACACTGAAAGCTTTGTTTAAGCTGCGTGGAGTTTAGTGAGGGCCACAGGGAGAAGAATGACAAATGGGACGCTTGTCCTGGGTGTCAGGGGTCCTGTCTCTGGGAAGACTTGATCTAAGCGTGACAGCAAATTGGCAGAAGGAAGGAAGAGGGGGTTCTACTTAATACTGTCTTGGGCTCTTCACAGCTCTGATGTGTGCAGTTGCAACAGAACGAGTTCTGTTTCTTGTTCGAGGATTCACTGGCTTAAAGAGTTTAGGTGGATCGTACAGTTTCGGTAGCTCTGTCCTGTAAAACAAGGCTAGTTCTCGAGCATATCTCAGCAGGCTGTAGTAGTGTTTGCAAGTGCACACGGACACGAGCACTGACCACCGGATGGGAGTCGCTGTATTTTAAGCACTTTCAGGCATCGGTGCTTCATCGAACCACAACAATATCTCATTTAGATGTTCCTGAAGTTATTCCCAGCAGCTATCTGATTCCTCTTACGGGCCATGCAGTTAAGCAAGTGGGTTCCTCTGCTTTTGGGGCCACATATATTCCATCTCAAGGACTTTGCTAGAAGAAAAGTGTCTTCAGTTTGCTACAGCAAAAACGTGTATCCTGAAGGCATGTGAGGACTTACCTTCGTGGTTTAACTTCAGTAAGTGCAGCACCACCCAGAGAGCAGAGGTACCCAGACAGATCAAAGTAATGAAATACCACCGATCTCATTCATCAGCCAGTAATAAGCCTGGAGTTTCCCCAGGTTTGTATTTCCATACATATATATATATATATTTTTTTTTTAGCTGCTGAGGGAGCCCATTTACAGCAAATAAACTGGCCCCAATTCCATTCCCAATACAGCATTGCTGCAATTCTAGGAGGAAGGTTGGAGCTGGCTTAATTAGACTTCCAATAAACATCTTATAAGAAGGGATAGCTGTGTTTCCCCCAGGAACAGTCCCGTACCGCTGCAGCTATTGGCAGGAAGCGTAAGGCCAGATGAGGAGCACAGAGACCTCTCTCTGCGTGTCAAGAAAAGCATTATCTTTGAAAATCAGGGTCCTCGACTAAAATAGATCAGAGGCGTAAATAACACAACGAACTAGTGAATTGGCTTGGGCGCTTACCCTAGCACATGATGCCTCGGAAAGGAGGCTGGAGGTCTGCATGTGACTGGTGCTTGACCAAAACAGCCCCAAGACAAAATAGAGGCACAAAGTCAGCGTTCTGCCCCAGCCCATCCTTGCCTGCCAGCCTTCCCCTCGCTGCACGGAGAGGGAATACGGCTCTTACAGGGCAGATGCTGGCATGGTGCGCAGTGCCGGAGGCGGTCAGGCCCAGGGGGAGTGCGAATGCACAAGGACAACAGCTCGGGGACACCTGGAAGCAGGCCCCCGCCTCGAGTCCGACCAGTTACCTGGCATTCCCTCCCCGTTAGGCTTTGTGCTCAGTAAGTCTGCGGTCTGTTGGTCTTGGTGGGAGCAGTATCTTACCTGAGGTAAAAGGCTGACGTTGCTGGCTACAGCTAACTTCTCCCCCCATTTTTAAGTGGAAGACCGCTTTCGTGCTGCAACACCCACTGTCGTTCCTACCCAAGTTAAATCAGTCAGGGCGTTTCAGCTGGTCATTACGCAGGGGGCATCCTCTGACCACGGCTTCCAGCCCTTCTTGTTTGCCTAAAAAAAACCTGACCCCGCCAAACAGACGTGGCTGGGACGTAGATCCTCGCGATACCCGCGAGGCCTAACGCGGCCTGCTCCCGCCCGAGAGGTCTGGCGGTTCACCAGCCATTTGTATGCCGGGGTTCCTGCGCTCTGCCGACTCTGCTGTCTGCTGCAAATAAAGCCACCGTCTGCTCCCAGCCGCTGGACGAAGTGCTGGTCCTCTTGCCTTGCCGTCGCCGATGATTAAAGGGCTCCTGCGGAGGGTCGGCAGCTTTAACGCGCGACGGGTTCGTGGCAGGCAGGCTTACTTTGCATGCGGACGGGGAGGCTCCCGAGGCCTTCCTTTAAAGTAAGCTTGGGTAATGATTCGAGTATTTATGAAGCCTAGGGGAGTTGTTCGAGTGAGCAAGTGAGAGAAAACTGACCGCTAAAAAGCGCAGATTAATGATAAATTAGCTAGGTAAAATGGCATAGAGCTAATGGAGGAAGAAAAGGCAAGGAAAAACCCTTTTGCCCTGCCTATCGCAAGGAAGCGATTGTAGCAGCTTAGCCAAAAAACAGCCAAATAAGCTCCTTCCCTTTTCTAAGCGAGTGCTACAGTTAAGTGAGGGCTGTGGGGGATTAATAGATCACTGTGCAGCGAGTTCTGCTCCAGGTCCTCTTCAAAATGTAGCCCAAATAGACTAATTAATTGCTGGAGGCTGAAGGGCTCTATCTTGCCATTTCTAAAGATAGCAATTCTGCAGTAATCGCCTCAAACACTGCAGTATAAAGGTTGTAAGACGAACTCTGTAGAATAAAGTTGTTTTTGTTAATGAAGGGAATGAGGGAGGATGTCTCTCGGCCTGATGCAGCTAGGCTCTTAAATAGGGGAACCTATGGAAACCCGCTGCAGACCGTAGATACAAGGCAAAAAGCTAAAACTCTGCTTTGTTTGTTCTGACAGGTAGACACCGGTTGGTTTTAGCGTATGTTTATGCTTCGCAGCATGAGTAAATGTTTCTTGTAAAAGCAATGCATTACTTGTAAGATGGAGACCTTCTTGCATCATTTTGCTGCTAGGTCTTGGCTGAGAAGCTGAATAATACAGACAAGTGTTTTCAAAAGGATTTTCAAGTGTTTAGGTTAAGAGTCCTACTGTATTGGATATAAAATTGCTTGTTTCAACAACAGCAGTAATGGCACAAACCACCCTGTGCTCTGTGTGATACAGCAGCACAGATTGCTGTAAAGATTAGGTGACAGGGGACGTCTGTCTTCATGCTTTTAACGCAACTATCATCTTCAGAACAGGGAGAAAATGCAAACTGCTCCTTCCCAAGGGCTGGGACCAGTTTGTTCAGCCTTGGACTGGCAGCCAAAAGCAGAGGCAGTGAGACTCGTATCAGAGCTCTTGGCATTCACAGATTTAAACCTCCTTTACCATAAGCCCAGAAGAGGACATTGTGGTCAGCTCTGGTGGATGTAGGACCAGGTGCAAACACAGGTCTTGAGTTCCAGTCTCTTTGTAATTCCTACATCTTGGTTCTTGCTGCTAGCTCGTTACAAGGCATCTGTTCTTGGTGCAAAAGTGGCAGCGCTGAATCCAACACGCCTCGCGTGACGTGCCAGGGCAAGACTTTTTGACAGTGAAAGTGCACTCATGACGTGCTGTCTGCTCTGAGCGGTAGTTGTGATTACCAGAAATTAGGGGCTGCTTGCTTGTACCTGCAACAGCTCCCTTTCCATGCTTGGCAGTTGCCAGTTCTGTTTTATGAAAGGTTAAAGGGGAATTCTGCAGCTTGTGAACCAAAAACATCCTCTTTCCTCCCCAAAGGCTAGCTGTACGCATCAACACCTTCTTTAATGTATAATCATGAAACTGGATTCCTGCGTAAGCAGTGTGACCCTCCTAATATGCATTAAAGGAGGAGGTGAAGTAGAAAGGACTCGCACAATTCAAGTCAGAGGCGGAGAATTAGTGGAAAAGGCACGCACCGAGTATTTGTTAATTTAAAGTAAGTATTAGAAAATAGATCTCACAAAACCCTGAGACATGCAGGCACTTGAGTATCTCCATTTCCAAAGGAACACAAGGCTGTTGTGTACAGGAGGCGAGGTGATAGGTACAGTTAGCTTCAAATCATAGCTGATTATTTTTCATAGCGCTTGCACAGCGCTGAGCACAAAACTTCTCAGACAAGGCTAAAGGTTTTTGCTGTGGGAGCCTTGAGCTTGGCTTGATACCAAGAAAGGAAAAGAACAGGCTGTCTGTACCCAAATATCACCACCCCTTTGCTCCTTATAGTCCTGCCTAGAACATTCCCTCATCTCAGTAGGGTTTAACCTGAGCATTCTCATTTAAACGTGCTCACTAAACCATTGGCTGCTGATTAAGCCTGTCTCTCGCTTCCTGAGCATGGCAGCAGGAGGACGCGGTGGGCTGCTGCTCTGTGCTGGCCCTGGATGCCAAAGGATCTCTGAATTGTCAGCAGCTAAAAGACTGACGTTGATCTGGATTGCACTTGACAAGAAACTCTTCTGTACGCTGACAGGCACAAATTGGGGCCCTGGAAAGGCAGCAGGAGGGGACGCAGGCTGGTTCCACAGCCTTCGTGTCTGGGGAGGTCTTAAACAGGCCAGTGATTCGTTGTCAGTGGGTCGCGTCTGTAGGGGACAGCTTTAGCTTCTTTAAGGAATACTGTATAAACGTGATCCTTCCCTCCCCGTCTTTGTGTTTCAGGTCTGGCAAGAGGATTAAGAAGACCAGGAAGTATGACATTATCACCACTCCAGCTGAGCGGGTAGAAATGGCTCCTCTGAACGAAGAAGACGATGAGGACGAAGACTCAACAGTGTTTGATGTGAAATACAGGTACTGCTGCGAGCCTGTCCAGTTAGGCTTGCTCACTGAGCTCTTATTAGGAAAGACAGCTTTCTTCTCTGCTGGGCCTACTTGACAGAGATGAGGCAGTCATGGTCTCCCATTCACTTTGCCCAAGCCTCATCACTCTCCTTTACAGCTCCTGTGCCTGGTTTCTCAGCATACATCTGCTCTGTACTCTCCTGCTCTTATAATAACCATATCACTCCCCCTAGGCTCACTGTGCCCTCTGCTTTGCTTTGCAGAGCAGCACAATAGGATACACATGCCCCAGATAGCTAACGGGGTTTAACAGACTGAACTTCCCCTCTTAGGCAGTTGTTGGCAATCATTCCTCAGTGCCTACACATGCTCTAGACGGAGAACTCTGTGTCAGGGGCTGCTTTGCCAGGTGCTGCCATTGCAGGAAGCTGGAGAGGGAAATAGTGGCAAATCTGCACTGACCTCTGGGTTTGGATGTGCTGTCGTGTTCTGTAACAAAGAAAGGATTGTAGGCCCTCGCTAATATTAGCCGTTATCCCTTAGTAACGAACTTTCACTAAATGTGTTTGCTCTTTTAAGACAGAAGTGGTGTGACAACCCAAGCTTTTGGGTGCCTATTCTGGGCCGGAGATTTATAGCAACCATTCAGCACATGGAGATGCCGCACGTTGATTTATGGCACGAGGGTATCTGCACCTCTTATTTTTATTTGCATCAAACCATCTACAGCACTCGAGTTGCATTCTCATCCAAATATGGCCTACTCTAAAAATCTGTCTCTCTTTGGCTGAAATAAGCTCTTCTAATTATAAAAATGCAGATCTTGACAAGTCCTAACTGGAGAGTTTACAGGCTTTACTCATGTTGCCCATCTCAACTTTGGAAGGGGGGAACGACATAATGTGTTCTGAGCACTTACATGCCAGCATCTAAAACACACACTGGCACATGCTCTGCTGGTCACCTTCAAAATAACTGCATTATTTCTATAAAAAAGTTAGAAGCTGTGAAACAATGAAGGGTGTGAGTTGTGCCATTATGCGTAAATAATTAATTCCTGAATTAGAAGGCGCCTGTCAGTCCTTGCCTACCTGTTGCCATTCTCTGTAGCTGTCCTGTATTTACACTAATAATTTCAGGTTGTGCCATTTCAAGGCAGCTTGTTGGGCCTGGGCTTTGTTAAACCTGAATAGATCTGTCTCACCATGACCTACTTTACCAGCCTGTTTCTCCAGCCCCTCTTTCTCTTAGCTAAGTGGAAATAACTCAGTACTTTCTCTATGAACTTCTGGTAGCGAGATCAGAGGGATTTTCCAAAGACAGAGAACAGAAGGCTATCAATCATGGCACTGCTTCGGGATAACATGTCCAATAGTAAAATACTGGATGAACAAAGGAGAGCTTGCTGGAAAACGTCTGACTCATGAGAGCTGAAGTCATATTATCTGCCTGCTCCCCTGGAGCACATGCTGGACTGATGCTCTCCCAAAAAGCTATTCAGTCTTCGTGGGTTCCTTAGCTGTACAAACGGCTCTTCACCTCGTGTGATGCTCTGTTCAGAAACAATAGGGGGTTTTGATTTTTAGCCAGCCTGTCCTCTCTTCATCTGTGGGAGTTCCTCCTTTCCACCACTGTACAACAGCTATTAAATTCCACGTTTTCTGAAATCCTTGCTGTAATAGGCGTAGAGTTTTTAGCTCAAACAGAGCTACCTCATTGTAGAGGGGAATATTATTTTACAGACATCCCCTTTGCAGAACTGAGCATAGGAAAGCTTCTTTGAGGATACATTTGCCGTAAAAGGTATCAAGCTACCTGCTCCCTCTGTGCCTCTCAGAGAGTGCATCACTAAATGGCTCCTGTCACCCGTAAAGGCTCTTCTTTGCAAATTTGAATTGCTGAGTTTGACCACCGACAGCCCCAGTAAACCAGTCAAGAGGTTCTTTGTAGGCACTCGTGTTGAGATGGGAAGCAAGCGTCTCACATGTGCCCTCAGTACGTTGGTGAATTACCGGAAGACATAGTAGAAAGTGGGATCCCCTCGCCCCCTTGAAGAAAAATAGCTACCCTGTGCCACCTAAGGCTTCCTTTGTTTCTTGCAGCTGGAGGCAGATTCCAGCAAGACAGCGTAAGGAGAGGTATCTTCATTTCTCTGTTGTTAACAGGAGTTGTAAATGCATGCAGGTAGCCACACGACTAGAGTGATAGGGTTGTTTTGGATGTTCAGCAAGAGTCTACAGTTCTAAGGGAGCCTTTGCTAATTGCTGCATCAGGAAAACTGCTTCCTCTCTATTATCTCAAAGAAAAAAAAAATGCAGACGCATCAGGTGAGCTTGCAGAGGTGTCACTAGGGCTGATGCATAAGGAATAGGATGATACTGCTGTTTCAGCTTGTTAGCTAAACTAAAGCAGCGTGTAATGAGCTGCAGCAACCTGGAAGCAGTTGTGAAGGGGACAGAGGAGTGACAGGTGCCTCCTGGAAGGTACCCACAGGCTAGAAAATACTGTGGTGTCTTTTTTTTTGTGTTCAGTTTTGTATTCAGATGAAGGTGCCTCCCTGCCAGCAGTCAGTATCAGCGGCTGTTTGGGTTTATTCGATCAGCCTCCTAGCAGCAGTGCTCACTTCGTCTGTGGTACGACAGACTTCTGGCCCGTCTGTGTTACTAACTCTTGGCATGGGGATTTTGGCAAGGTGCTGCTTCATACACAGTGCTTCGGTGACTGTACTGTTACTGGGGTTGCTTTCAGAGAGGCCAGACCTCGTGCAGCCCTGTGCTAAGGTAAGGATCCATTGGTGCAGTGCCATGGCTGACCAAGAGTTGTCATTCTGATTTTTTTTAATTATTTCTTTGTGAGACACTGGTAGTGAAAGATAAGCTTATTGGCTGGACTACGCATCATTCAATCCTGTAACATATGTGCTGTCATACCTACAGCAGAAGCCAACTTTCTGTAGACTGAGACCTATAATTTTCAGTCTCCCTGGCTCCAGAATATCATGTGAAATTAGCTGTAGTCTTTTTGAGCTGTTCATTGTTGATTTAAGGCTGTGAAACTATGGGAAAAATCATCCATTCTCCAGAAAGCTGTGACTTGCAATTGTCTTTGCACAGTGCTTTCCACTAAGAAAGCACCAGAAGTATTTTTGAAATACACACTTCTGGGAAAACTTGAGAGTTCAGTGGAAAGGGAATGAGTTTGCCAAAACCTGATGCAGTAGGGCCATCTTGGCTGTGACACTACGAGCATTATTCAGCTTAAGTGTTACTCACATGGGCTGTAAGACAGCTACGTGCTTTCAGATCCACAGGACTGCCACCAGCAGGGCAAGAAAAATAATATATCTGAAAGAGCTGGCAATCTGAAGAGCTGACCTCGGAGTACCATGCCATTAGGTGCCTCCTGTACAAATACTAAGTATGTTACCCCAATATCAGCACAGTGCTCTGACTGATACACAGCTCGGAGAGAGTCTTTGAGTTTGTAGCACCAGTCTTTGCTGAGGATTACGTGGGTAGACACTGGGCTGGTTTTTCTGGGGTCCCCCGCCTTGTTGAAAGGTCTGCACTGATGCTAGTACTTGTGTTTGGGGGAGTAATTAAGATTCTGTGCCATCTCCCCCACACGATGCAAACAGCACTAATTAAAAGGCAGTTGGCGTCTAGCAGCACCAGGGGGGAAGCCGCACATATACCTCTCCAATTGTTCTCGTGCAGTTAATTTTCCTTCCTTGCATGTATTTGTTTCCAGCCTTACGCGAGGCATCAGAGAACAGCAGGCAGCGTAAAGTGGGCTGCTGGGTGAAGGTTGTCACATTTATTTCGGGAGACTTTAAGGTTTTAGGCTCCCACTAGATCCACCCCCCCTCGGTTTGTGGAGCAACGAGGAATAACCACTTCCCTCCATAAAGCTGGCTAATGAGTCACTTCAAAATCTTAACCAAACACAGTCCTTTCTGGGGATGCAAAAGACACCCTCTGCCTGTCTCTGACGAACAGAGGAGCTTGCGTGTGCCGGGTTAGATGCCCCTTTTGCAATCTCACTGCAGTCTCAGGGAAACGGTTCTGTCAATGGCTTTTCTAATCCCGAGAGCACAATTTCTGTGTGACAAGAGGCTGAAAGCGTAAATCAGATATTGTCACAGAGCAAAGGTGCCAAATCACTTTGATATTAACGCCTTCTTGAAAAGCTTCATGGGAATAGTTTTTCAACATGGAGGTTGGTTTTCTATGTATTTGCTCTGGTTTCGGAAGAGGCATTAGGATAAAAAAGTTGAGGAATTATTCTAAAGTTATTATAGAGCTATACTAAGAAAGCAAATTGAATACAGATTCTTTGCTTATTGATCACCAATTCAGTCTGCGCTGAAGGACAAGGGTATCCCTGTCCGACTGATTTTGGACAATATCCCTGTCTGATTGGTTTTGGACGATGTGAACTGGCCATCACTCTCCAGCTGTCGGGTATTTTTTCATGTTTTATGATGGGATTACACTTGCTGCGCATCTTGGAAAATGAGTTAGATGGAAAGCTAAATCCCATCCTCCAAGTGTGCTCTGTCATCCCACCAATAGATCTTGATTTTAAAACTCTTCTCCTGTTTTCTACTTTAGCACTTTTCTCTCGCCGTCCTGAAAGAAAGTTGCACAGGTTTCACGGTCTGCTACCTGCTGGTGCTAAACCAGTGATTGATCAGAGCTGGCACTGCATGGTACTCAGGAAGTGAAGTGAAGGCAAACACCCCCAGCAAACTGGTGCTAGCATCCATCCCCCCATCACAATATAAGCAGAGTCCACATAATACGAGAAAAAGAAATTAAAACAGCTGCAGAAATAAGCAGTTTCTGAAAAGGTGACTACAATTGTTAGGTTATTAAGCTTATTAACTCTACTGTAGCTCATTGGGGGATTTCTTGTCAGCTTCAATAGAAAATGAAAAACAAGCCCTGAATAAATTCTGTGGTGCCTTGTACATGAGAGGCTTTGAAAGCACTTCAGTTGTCTGGGCTCCCGGTGTCTCCTGTCCCTGCTGAAGCACGGCTGGCTGGGGCAGTGCATTCTGCTCTCACTACACCCGTTGGGCCAATTTCACAACTGTCCCTGCAGAGCACTGAGTCCAGGGTGAGCTGTGCCACGTGAGTTGAGGAAGAGCTCGGAATTTAAATACCAGAGCTGGAATTTTCCCAACCCAGATGTCAGACTTCTAAATAAGAACTGAAAGAAAGCCACAAGTTTTTCTTGGGGCGGATTGAGGCCTCTGTCCTTCCTGTCAGCTAAGTGAAATTCCTCAGCTTGTTTTCCACATGGATTGTCATGTTGCTTTCCAGCAGCAGCACCACCAGCAAAACACAGAAGCATTTTAGGAATGTATCTTCCAAAGATCTCTTGAAAGCCAAGAGATTTATGGGGAAGGAGCGGTGGCAGGCAGAGGGAAGAGGACAATAACATTTACTCAGCCATCATTGGAATAAAGGGCTTCTGAGAGCTTGCAGAACATTGTAAAGTAGTACCACATCTAAGGGCTGGTGCAATGCATTTTGGATTCCCCCCTTTTCAGGCACCTATAGCACTGAACCCTGTGACTACACCTCCATCACAGTTGCAGGGCTCAGCCTTTGATGTGCGGGAGTCTTTTGGGAGACTCTCTGTGAAATACGAGTTACAATATTGGCGTCTTCTCTTTGAAGACGTCCTTTCCAGATCCTAACTGCATGTGCAGCTCTGAATGGAGCAGGGCATTGTCTGCTTGTTAAAGCAAGGTGTATACTCCTGAGGGAGCAGCTGTAATGGATTTTTGGCAAGTGGAAGCCGCAGGCCTTTCTGGATGATGCTAGGTGAATTGCGCTGGGGTTTGTAGCAGCTTAATTTTTTTCTCCCAGCCGCCAGCAGTGACAGGTTGTGTATAAATGGAGGGGTATCATTTATCCTCATCTGAAGGGGGTGCAAATCACTAACTCAGTCAGCCGCTCGCTATAAATACAGCAAATTGCCAAAGCTTTGGTGTTGCTGTTTATGATTTCCTGGGGATCTGCAGCAGGGGAGAAGAGACACGGTCAAAAAGCAGTTTGTGTCGTTTTTTGAAGGGCGGTTTCTTTCTTCATTCTGCTATGCCGTTTGTTACAGAGCACACCACGTCCTGGTGGCTAGTTCAGACTATACACAGGCAGTGAGGTCCTACGCAAGGATGTTTGCCACATTCACCAGAGTATAAGAAGTTCCTATTAAGACTTTTTTTTTAAAAAAAAAAACTCTGAAGCAATCAAAACAATAGTGTGTCTGGAAGAGAAGCCATTGCAAGGAAGACAGTCCACATGCCTTGGTTAGTAAGGGGCTGGATTGCTGTGGGATCTGAGATGCGATGTCCCTGCAGTGCCCCCCTCCTGTGTGCACACTCCCTTCTCTAGTCTGTACAGTGGCTGGCCACAGGACCTCTCAGCATCTGGGCTTTGTCTGATTTAACTACTTTTTTCTTTGCTTGGTCTAGCTTCTCCTGGCATAGCAATAACCTCATCTCTGTGTCCAGTGTCACCATGGAAATCAGCTGCTGGAGGGAACTGATAGCAATCAGAGCAAATAACACTGCCTTTGTGACTTTGTTTTTTTTTTCCCCACTGTGCACATCAGTTCTCATCTCTGTCTGTCAGCTATTTAATTGCCAGTCTTCTGCAACTGTACTAATTCTTCCTGCTTTCCAGGTAGAGCATTTGTGTGGAGCACTGGTGCCCTGCCAGATGTCATTCTGCTCTCGAGGGACCTGCTGAAGCCATAACTGTGAAAGGGGAGGCTTTCATCTCTGCAGCGTTAAAACCAAACCAAGCCTCACCTCCTCGAGGTGCTGTTCGTACAGCAGGCTATGGATCTTCTGATCAAAACATTGCCATTTGGTTTCCTGGTTTCTCAACTACTATGTTGGAATGACTGGAGTTCCTCCTTGCAAACTCATCTGTCTCTTGCTTAAGAGGACTGCTGTGTCACTAAAGCATGACAAGGTGCAGCCCCGTGTACTGACTTGCAGCTCATTATGGTTTAAATAAATTTTGCAGAAGAAAGAAAAGGAAGATTGAATCAAGCTGCCCCAAGGACTTATTTTCTAAAACCCCAATTCAGTACTTCAGTCACTGTTAAACTTTGGTCGCTGTAAAACAGGTCATGTGTTTAAAAATTAGGAAGGATATATTTTATTCTGGGCCTTACAGAAGTGTCTTATGGCTTGAGGTGATAAAAATGTAAGTAAGCCATGGTGAAATACCACACTATGTTTAGTGTAGGATTTTTGGGGGAAGGGGGTGAAAGGTTGACTTATGCATAACATTTTCTTGACTTGCTACTGATTTTTTTTAAAAAAACTATTGCACTAAGCTTTCATAATGACATTCTCATTGTCCCAAGGAGCTCTGACCAGACCAACTCCAATAAATGAGACCACAGGGAAATAGGAAGAATCAGGCATGCCCTAAACCACAACAGTCTTGGATTAAAGAAGATATATTTTTGTAATTTTCTGCCCTTCCACAGGGACTAAAGGCGTTTTGTACTGCTCTGTGTCCTGTGCTCACTGTAACTTGTCTACCAATCATCTATATTACTTTTTTTCTAAGCAAAGTAAGTCCTCGTGTGAAATGATTAGATTGCAGAAAGAACACTACTTACTCTTCATGGAAGCTTTGTGTAAGTGATCTTAATCTGTATCAAACTGGAAGTTTTCCCCTACCACCTGCTTGACAAATCCCATTAAACTCAAGGATGCATTTTTAACCATTACTCCCTGCTATGCTTCGTGCTGCAGAGGTCAGAGCTGTGGGATGGCATTACGAGAATTAGATAGCTGCATCTGGATGGATTTGGTTTAGGAAACCGCAAGCATGTATACTTTCCAGGCTGTCATTAGAAAGGGCAGACCTAACTGGTTTAGTTTCTTTACTTTGCGGTTTTCCTTTAAAGTAACCACAGATGCAGCTCAGACTCCTCCTTGGCATGTTTACTCTCCGTTTGCTGTACCCCTTAACACCTTTTTACTTTGGGTTTGAAGCTGGCTGAAACTTTTTGTCGGGACTGTGCATTTTCTAACTCTTTTAGGGTTGTCCCACTGTTTGCTTGACCTCCTACAGTTACAACCCTTCAAGGAGACTGCAGTGAGTCGCCTTTTTTTTTTTTTTTCCCTTTTTGCAATCTGAGTGTTGCTGAGAACACTGAACTGCTTCGTCATGATACCACAACCTACGCTAGTTCTGCACGGTTCCCTTGGGCCCTGCAGTCAGTAAAAGGAGGTGAAGGGAATTTTTTTTCCCCAGCATCCTTGTGCTTTCCTTAGAGCAGCTCCCAAAACATCACTTGCTTTCCCTAACTGTGACTCAGCAAAGGCTTTGCAAACAGCTCTCTCAGCCAGGATGGAAAAATCCCACAGCAGACTGTTGTGTTAATGTTAGTCATCAAGACAATATAAAAATGCTTTGTTATTTTCATTCATGGAATGAATTTGAGTCATTCCACATTACTGTTACTAAGCAATATTTAACATGTCAACTATTACGGTGAGAGTGGAAGAACTGATGTTGGGGCCGAGCAGGTTGTCTCCTGGCTGGTAGAAGTTGCAGGGACCAGTAGGTTGAACGACGCTGCAGGTTGAGATGAAAGCTGGGGATCTTTTCCCCACCTTGGTGAAACAGGTTTCAGATTTAGGCTGGATGATTCTGTAGGAAATACTGCATTCCTTCAGGACCGAAGTACTTTGAAGATCAGGAACTGATCTGAAGACAGGCCTTTTGAAGTCAAAGAAGTGGCGATGCTGAGAGGAAGGCTGGGTTAGAAGCTCCTGTTAGCATTTGCAGGTGATGGAGCGAGGTGGCTGTGCTGCCTGAGCAGACACCACAGCAACGTGTTCATGCCCACACTTCTGCCAAAGGCATTCAGCTGAGCACCAGGCATTCCAGAAGAGGTGGGGAGAGAGGGGATAAAGCCTCTTTGCATGAGAGGCAAGACCAAGTTACATAGGAGAGAACTGAGAGGTAAAGATGCATAGAAGGGTACTTCTTTCCAAGGGTAAGCCAGTTCTTAAAATGAGATTTTCCACCAACTTCAGGTTACCTGCTGAGTTACACGGGCAAAGAACATCTGCTCTGCTTGCTTGTGGCTGAAAATCCCTGATTCTGTAACGTGGCCGAGTCTCACTGGTGGATGGGGATCAAGTACGTGAGCTGTTGGAGGATGGAGCTGCCCAACTGGCTCCTCGGGGGTCCCAGCCCCTGCACCATAAACTATCGAGTGCTTGGGAGGAAGCAGCAGCTGCCCGGTGGAAATAAAAGGCCAACCTCACCAGTTGCTCATGGTCATGCACATAACCTGAATGCTTTGTTTGATACTCAATTGCTGTTGCAAATGTGAGGCAATGTTTACCTCTACAAAAGTTGCTGTATGTGATTTAAAGTGTCTAGTTAAATATTCTATAGTTATATTTAGTTAAGATTTTAAGAGCACTTGATGTGACTCATCTAATAGTATATATATGAATATTTTTTTAATGGTAGGAATTAGTTTAAAACATAATTTTAATAATTTGGACTGTTTTGTTCAGGTAGGTCTAGGACTTTATCAGAGAAGAAATAGCCATTAACCACTACATGAATGTTTTACCTTAACGTTTGTGTATTTTACACTGCAGATTTAATCTGATTGTGATTGTAATGTCTTAGTATTTGCTGCTATTTTGTGTTGCTTAGCCAAGCTTTCTTTGTTCAAGAGCATTTTTAAAGGCATTTTTTTTGTTACAGAAAATGAAAAGAGAAACATTATTATAGATGTTCGCCTGCAGCTCACTCGCTGCTTACAAAATCCACTGACTAGTAGCAGAGGCAAACAGAGCAAGCAAATTAGCAGCTTTCCTCTTTGTGCATGCTGTGCTGTGGAGAAAAGCCCTGCGCAGAGTCGCACCTTCTTTACTCCAACAGCCCTGGCAGTGGAGGTTACATTTGAGAAGCCAGAAGTTAGCGTGCCATGCTTGCCTGCAGAATTAAGGCAGAAGTGCACATGTAGCTTTGTGCTTTTTTTCCCCCTTGACGGTGTAGAGATGATTGCAAGCACTTGTTCAGCACACTAACTTGTACACAGGTCAATGCTTATCATAAGCCCAAAATGACTTGTGGAAGTCTAATGAACACACAAGAGCTAATGCATTTGAATGTTTTGTTCCAAACTGTTCCCTCTAAATCACTGTACATGGTATAATCTCTGCAGGATGGCATGTTATAGTTGTTAAGGTTTTATTTCTTTTGTTAGATGTGTTTCTGCTGCTGCAGGTTTTGTGTGAGGAGTTATCAGGACCATGCGTTTTGTTTGTGTAATTGCTTGAACTTTGTTTTAAAATATGTATAGGATAATTTGTCATTGTGACCAAAGCTTTTTTTCCTCTTTTTTTTTAAGAAAAAATGGTAGGACAAGTTTGAATGGACATCTCATGTTTCAGTAGAAACTGCCATCATTAAACATGTTCTTGAAAACCCTCCTTGTGCTGTGTGTTGCTTGTAGAAAGGGAACGGGAAGGGGCTTGCGGTTTGATGGAGTCTGGTGATTTTAAGAGTGCCTTGCGTGATGCTTCATTGCAAAGAGCTGAGAGTCCCTTTGTCCAGTGAGCCCGAACCAGGCCATGACAAGAGAAACTGGTTTTGGCAGCATGGAAGAGAACTGTGTTCAGTCCTGCAAAGTCCCCATCAACAAGCTAGGCTGACACACAAATTCAAAAGACAAAACCTCTGCACTAGGGAGCCTATCTGTACTGCCGGTTACAGCCACATTAAGTACCGTCGAGCCCACAAACTGCAGCCCTGCTGTCCCAGACCACGAGCCAGGCAGAGCGAACCGAGTGTCCCCTCCCTGGGGTGGCCAGACCGCAGGGCAGCGATGAGCAGAGTTCCTCCAGCTCCATCACGTGCCCAAGTTCCCAGGCTCTGAAACAGGCCTGCCTTGGGGCTCTTAGGGCATGGTAAGCTGAAGAGCTAGGGAACGATTAGGGCAAAGCGAGGCACGGGGGGGTTGTTACACTCATAGCACTATGCCCAAGTCCTCTGAAGACCATTTTTCTCCTGCCCTATTTTTAGGTGACGTGAGGAAGGACAGACTGATCCAGTGCCCCTTGCATCAGTCAGCTCTGCCTCTCTCCTCTCCCCTGTTCCACGTGATTGCTCCTGCCGCGGTGTCTTCGTGTCTCGTTTGACTAGTCAGAGTAAGGCAGCGTTTTTTCAGCAGACGAAGGGCAGCTGCTGTCCAGCCAGTGCCTTTTCAGTTACGTCCTGCCAAAGCAAAGCTAAATCGAATATCTCAAAATGCAACTGGGCCTCAGCCAGCTGTTGTGCAAAGCTGGTCTTTGTGGGAAGTTCAAGACCCACCAAGATAGCACCAACCTAACCCAGCTGTGGCTGGGTGGGACCAGAGCCCTTCCTTAGGAGGCTGCAGCAGTGAAGATGCCACAGACTGAAAAGCAGCAGCTGCAGTCTGTGTGTGCTTGCCTTTCTGATGAGAACTCAAGTGGAAGATGAGCAAATGACCAAAATTCTGGTATAATTTATTAGATAAGAGCTGAAAAGCTGGAGCTTGATGAAGACGATTGCAGCTGGGGCTCTGGGAAGAGAAGGAGGACTGATTTTAACCCCTCTGAATTCTGAGGCAGGAGAAACTGGGAGCTATAACTTAAGTTCTTGCACAACAAAGATTATCTCAGACAAATCCTCATACTTCTTTTTAATGGATCATATTGCAGAGTTATTTCTTTGATTTCTACAGGAGTCTGCATGGACCAGGATATAACATGACCTTCCCTCTCACATACGTGGCTGTTGCCACCTTCATACAAGCTGTTGCTGCACATACAGGGGTTGCTAGTAAGAGCAGTGTGAGGTTAACTGAACAAATCTGTCAAATACACACTTTAACTCTGGAAAAGGGAGGGGCTGCCTCTCTCATGTCTGTTAGCGGCAGTGATCTTTGGATGCCTTGATACCGATAACTACAAAATTGTCAGTGATGTTTGGCAAGTGCTATCAAAGAGGCATTAGCTTAGCTCTGAGACGAGCTGAATTATGCCTGACAATGAGCTCTATTAGAGAAGGAAACAGGAATAGCTCTAATTGCTTAAGACCAAGTAGTCTGTAACTAGGCTGCACAAAAACATCGCTGAAGACAGTTCATCTCCCTATCACCTGGCAATTACCAATTTCTAAGAGACCAGAAACTAGCTCTGGTTTCCAGCAGACATTCGCTCCTCTGAGCTCAACCAACCAAGTTCCCACTTGGGTTGCTTTTCTAGTGACTGTTTGCTCAGGGCACGTGCAATGAGCTGAGTTTAATTCAAAGAAGCACTTCCATCTCATGAAAAACTACTCTTCCAATTAAGAAAACAGTATGGAAGGAGTGACCATTGCTTTTATAGCTAAAAAGCAAACAGCCTTAAAAATCCAGATGTATTTCTTGATGTCTTATGAGGCATAAAGTTGGTTTTGAGGCTTTTCGCTCCCCTCCTGCTCCTTTTACATAAGCCATAGTGTTCACCTGTTCCCCTGCTTGCTGGGTGCCCACAGCCTTTGATGCAGAGACCCTCCAGCCAACCCTGGGGGTGAATGTGCTTTGGCTGTGGGAAGGCAGGTCCTGGGGCTTGGGCAAGGGTGCTGGAGGTGGTGCATGGGCAGCTCACAAAGCAAACACCCAGTCTCCCAGCCCCGGGGCAGGAGCCTTTGCTCCCCAGCTTCTACCAGCATGCTTAACCTCTAGTCTGGAACAGCTCTCAGCCTTCAAAGGCTGCCCTGAGTATTCACTTCCACTTACTCCATCCTTCCCCATGATGGAGGGGACCCGTGGGTGTGCATGTGAAGCAAGAACAAGGTTTCCCTGGCCAGGGTTTGAGCTCTGCAGCCTGCAGAAGTGGGACTGTGGATTTGAAAGATGAGGAGGGATAAAGATTAGATAACCTACTGCAGCAGTCCGGCCAGTACGATTCATTTTAAAGCTGTTATATGAAGGGTAATGCATATCATCTACTTAAAGCTCATCCTGACTCCTCTGGGCTTCCTACACTGGCTCTTCTAAATAATTCAACGCAAGGTACATATTGTTATTCTGGCCTAGCAACAGTTCAGCAGGTACCTGCTCAGCACCATTTCCTCCTTTATAAATTCCAGAAGCCAAATGAGCCGGTCCGTCCGTCTTCTCTGACCTGCATTAGGCAGCACAGAGCATCTCTGGGGACTCCTCCACCACATCTGAAAACCAGTGAAACAACTGGGGCAGCATTTCCATTTACATACAGATGGGAGAGCAACTCGCTGTGGGCTATAAGAGGGCAGAAGTGGGACTCTCTCCTCCAGACTCCCTGGCCCTGCTCACATTACGTCTTCAGCTGGGAATTTCAGGGCTGCGTTTCTCACCAGGTAATGTGTATTTTTGCTGCCCTGAGTCTGTTAGAAGAGATACGAGGGGGCCTGGGTTGATGTAGCTGTTCCTCATCAGCCCTGATGCCAGCCCAGAATAATCACGGTGCTGCTGATAAGCTGAGATAAATAAAATGCTTCAAATCGTCCGCAGTTCCTTGAGGCATCACTTCTAAAGCCTTCACCCTCAAGCTGCTCCCCTCCCCTGCTGCCATCAGTTTCCAGACTACCTCTGCCCTGGTACAAATATATTTAGCTGAAAAGAAGCTCTTTACAGACACTTTTCTCTTCTCCTGCCCTCAATTCATAAAGGTTTAGCTCAGGTCAAGAGCATTTGACATTTCCCCACTTCATTTCTGTTTGGCTGTCAGCAGTTGTCTCAGCAGTGCCTTCTGGACAGCGTCTGAAATCACCCAGCTCCATCCCTTTCCTTGCTTAAGGACTGCTAAGGTGCAGATCCCAGGGGCGTTAAGAAGTTTCTCAGGTACATAGGAAAAATAGGCTACTTCAGCAATTTCTCATTTTCAATTCTAGATCTGATAGATTTTTTTCAGGGGAGGAGGGGATCAGACCAGGCTAGCAAGGCCCTGCTGGATAAAGCAACAGCAAAAGAGAGACCAGGCTGCTTCTTTTGGAGTAAGGAGTCAAAATACAGCTGCAGCAACCAACTGACAAGGCTGGGGCTCAACAGGAAAGCTTCTGAGGCCCTCAGGACCATCTAAGGCCCAGGGCTGGCCCAAGGGCACAAACCCAGCAGCCAACAAAAGCTGCAGGCCCGGCCTGTGCAGCAGGAGACAGCAAACATCCAACCCACGACGTAGGCCAGCCGTTTAATATCCCAGCCCCAAACTGCCACAGGATTTGGGTACAGAGCTGGCAGGCACGGGGTGCAGAGGCTGTGCTAAGCCAAGAGGCCCAGAGGTGCCCAAGAGGCCCAGACCCATCCCGGGCTGTGCCCTCCATGTTTCTGGCCTGCGTTGCACAGAGGTGTCACCCAACCCACGCATGCTCCTGGATCACCCTTTGCCTTGATAATGAGCAAAATCAAAACAGACTTAAACCAACCCTCCAGCCTGAGCTCCTGTAGTTAAAAGTCAGGTCTATTTATGCAGGATTAGCATTTCCGAAGCCTGCTAAGCTTAAATAAAATGATAGCACCACTCAGGGTACCTATGGACCAGGTGAGGCTTGTGCTGAAGAGCTGCTATTTAATGAGCCGTTCAAATGTACAACTTGCTTTGTCCCTCTGTGTATATGTAATATTTTTAAAATCACATATTTACAGCACATTGTTTGCTACTGTTCAAGGAAACAAATGATTTGCTTTTAACATAATCGCTATCAGAAGTAAATTATTCAGCGCTCACTGCTTAGAAGTTAAAAAGGAAGCCTGAATTTCTTTACAGTTTCTTTCTTTTTTATAATAGATATACAAGCTGCAGGGCACACTTTTATGCTCCTGTAGCCAAGATTTTGTAGAACTGACTAATAATCTATTTTGCATATTTATAAACACTTTATCATTTATTAATGGGACATTTCAGGAGTAAATTTATAATCCTGCCACATGATCTCAGCCTTTCATAGAAAAATGGTTGCTCATGTCAAAGAGTTTGAAATTAGAGCTGGCGTAACAAAGAAATGAGTGAGAATATCTCATTAGCGAGAAAGCAAACAGGCAAGAGCCTTTTGTGAGAATGAATGCCCACATGCACACAAGACGGCTCAAAAAAACCACGTTAGATGTCAAATACAGAGCACAGAGCTCAAGATATATCAATTCCCTGCTTTGCTTGCAATAAGGCCCACTTCAACATAGTGCAGGCCTACAGCCATACAAATGCTGGCCCAACACACCCTGTGCTCACTCCCCAAATTGCCATTGCTATGCTCAGCCACACAATACCCAAGTATTTCAAACTTAGGGAGTTCAAAAGGAGCACTGATGCCCCTGACAGCAGATTCAAGCCCAAAGACCAGGCACAGAGCTCCTGTTGCCCTCTCACATCCCACTCTGCTGACACTGGAAGGCACAAACCACTCACCCATTGCCATACCAAAGCTGAATCTTTCAGACATTCCCTGCTATCCAAGTACTTAGAAAAAAAACAACTGTAAGCTCTTTTTTTTTTACCTTACCTGTCTCTAGGAAGCCCCTGGAGATCCATCCTCACTGTGAATGCCAAGTTTCTCTGAGCCCCACAAGCTCGCTGCCACTAAAACATTTCCCAACCACCTTCTACCATCTGCAGTGATTACTGCACTTGTGCCCTTTATAATTTTCTGAGCAGCATCAACCCAATGCCTGCCAGCTGCCTTCCTTGCTCAGGACCCTCCTCCCACCCCAGTCCTCCTCGTTCAGAGCCAGGTGGAGGAGGAATCTCAGTGAAGAAGACACAAGGTTGTGGGTCCAAAACAGAGCTGTCAGCTTGCACAAAGACGCAGTTGGAGGCTGAGGGTTTCCAAGTTTTGCAGATTCACCAAATCACAGACCCTTTATGTGCAAGGCTGCTGAAGCTATCCCCGTGCTCACACTGCTTCCCCTGGTGTGCAGGTAGAACATGCGGTTTTTTGGAAACAGTGTGTCTAGAACTTCACAGTGTAAGGCAAAACCCTCTGACAGCTTCAGAGGCATTGCATGTCTTTCCTAGCCCAACAAGATGCTTTCTCCTGGCTGCTTCCAGCCTTAACATGAGTGCCACTTGCTGATCCTGGTGCCAGGGCAGCGTTACCTGGACATTTCGCTGTGTGTTTGGGCTCGGCATCCCTGCATGTTGCACAGCTGGCTGCAAGGCTGAGCCTGCTGCTCGTGCCAAGCCGTGCAGCCCAAGCCCCAGGGAAGTCCTCATGGAGCTCCACCTCATAAACAGGGCTTCACAGAGCAGGACAGCACCATCCCGTGCCAATCCAGAGGGCTGCAAAACCTTGGGTCAGAAGCTCGGGAACCACACACGGCTCTTTTTGATAGAAGTCTGGCAAGCAGGGAGTGCGGAGCGAGGGCTCTCTTGGTAAGGGAGAGGTGATTGAAGAGTGTGGCTCACAAAGGCTGGGACGGAGAACTGAGGAGACCTGCTGGGCTCTTCAGCAGCAGGGCAGGCAGCTGGGTGCAGGGTGAGTCCCTTCCCAGGCCGGGGAGATGCTGTGCAGTTTGCCCTGCACCGGAGGCATCAAGGGGCTGCTGCTGCTAAGGGGCAAAAGCCTCTGGAAGCTGACGTTTTTGGCACTCGTTTTATTTTATTTTTCTAAAAGGAGCTTGGAACATTTGGAGTTTTCTTTGATTTGAATTTCACAGGAAGCCGAGCAAACTGGCTGTGCCTTGCCTGCTGACAGGAAGAGCAGAAGGAGAGGAGAGAAGGTGAATCGAGCCGCAGTTTGGCGGTGTACTCAAGTGTAGCAGCACGTCATTTATGTCATTTAATTGTTTCCTGCAACTCAGATAATGTGGAAGACATTAGTAATAATAGCAGCTTCATTACGTTCCTTTTTGATGTGCCATCTAAAAAGCTGAAATCTGAACAAGGACATTAGGAACCCAGCATTTTAGGCTTCCTTTGGCATTTTGTTTTCCTGTAGAACCTGAAAATACTTCAATGAAGCCTATTAAAGCCTAATATAAATGTGTGCAAACAGAGAAAACACAGAGTACACGCAGAATACACACAGAATACAAATAAAGAGGTTTTAGCAGGGGGGGCTTTGCAGCACTGAAATTTTTCACCCCATTTCTCCGACTCCCCCCCAAAAAATGTGAGGTCCAAGAGCCCTGCTTTGCACTACTCTTATTTAACATGGAGCAAAGCACGTCCTTGGCATCCTGTTGGGATGGAGGCAGGAAAGTGCAGGGAACAAACTCATTTCTGCAGCGCTGGCCATTGTGGAGGTCAGCTCAGACCCTGCCGCTAGACATTTAGCGCGGGCAGTACATTAAATCTCCTCACCCTATGGATCCAGCCAGCTCTTTGTCGTGTTTTGTTGGCCAGCTCTCATCAGCGGGCGCTGGGAAATGCGGCGTGGCACTTGTGAGCGCCCAGAGGGGTTTCGAGCCCCATGTTGAGCAGCCTGCATTAGGCTTCAGTGAAGTGTGTGCTGACCGCTAGCAAAGGGAGGAGGAAGGGTTCCTGCCAAAAACACAGCTGGCTTAGCTGAGGTGCTGCTGAAGGCCAGGGGAGGCTGGAGTGGATTTAGTGCGATGCCAGCGCCTGGGCATTGAGCCCTTGTTTTGTTCTCGCTACGTGGACGCTTTGTTTTGCTTCTTTCTTTTGCCCCCTGCAGCAATAAAAGGCCAGAACGATTGGATCGCCACCAATACAATGTGCGGTTATTCCACTGATTTTAAGAATATCAATGCCTGGTGTACACAAGACATTGATTTTCTTGTCACCCCAGCACACCAAAGGAAGACCCACTAAAGAGGCACTTGAATGGCATCGGGGATGGCAGATGGGAGATCCCATAGGGGTGCTGACACGAGACGCTGGGCTTTGCGACTACCCTTTCTCCCTGGGGATGTCCGCAGCCTGCAGTCACTGCTGCTATGAGTTTTGCTGACACTTGCTGGGAGCACAGGCTTGCTGCAGTGGAAGAACTCAAAGCAGCAGCAGCCCGGAGCAATGGGAGGTGAGAAAATCCTCACGCACATAAGACAAGAGGCTCGGCTGAGATTTCACAGTTCACCAAGACATGGTGTAAGCAATGACCTACATTCATACACGAGGCACGGGACCCAAAATTAAACAAGGTGTGATGGAGCAGAAGTGGTGCATGGTGCCCAGCCGGGTTCTGCAGCCGGGTCTGAGCCTGGCCCTCGGTGCTGGATCAGTCCTCCACGATGGGTGCTGGTCCTAAATCAAACCGAGGTGCCCGACCTGTCTCTCACCAGCTGATAATGAGAGGAAACCAGCCACAAACACAGCTCCCCCTGGGCAGCCCCTGCAAGCTGTTGATGGGAAGTGTCACCAGGAGTGGTGGCTTTTCCGTATCTTGTCCATACAAAAATTTCCCTTTCCTTTTTTCCCCCACTTTTCACCTTATTCCTTTTCCTTCAGACTATTTTATCTCTTTCCTCTTGTTTTACTTCTAGAAGGGTTTACCTATCAATTGTCTAGCAGTGTTTTAAATGTCCTCCCAAGCCTGGGGAACGTAGCAGGCATGCGAAGGCTTTTCCCTTTTCCCTATGGGCAAAATCCAGCTGCTATTATTCATATTTTCTCAAGACTAAAGATATTCTGGGTATTGAGGTAACATGATGGATGGAGTGAAGATAAAGACTGAAGGGATCAGTGGAACTGGCACTTTGATAAAAAAAAAGAAAAGGATAAAGCATATGAAACACTGCATATTCCTTTATTCACGAAAAGCACCTGCCAGAGGGTTTCTTTTTTCCCCCGCCCTGTTCAACATACTAGAAAGACAGAAAGAATAGAGAGATAGTAGAAATGTTAAAATTCCTTTTGTTATCTATCCTTCTCCATGCAGCACGGGGCTGATTTGTGCAGCACCTGCCTGTGCACGGCCGTGCCCTCCCTCCCCAAACAGCCCAGCAAAGCAGGGCATCCATCCGCCTGTGTGTATTCTAGATCCAACCTGAAGCTGGGAAACATCAGCACTGGCAAGGGGGGCTTGCTTGGAGCTGTGAATCTGGGTCACGACGAAGATTAGTGACCTACATTTCCCGGGTTCAGAACTGCAGGCTGAAGTCGGAGTCGCCAAGCCCTGCGAGCGTCCCCGAGATGGGGGAACCAGCCCGGAGGGTGCGGGGTGGGGATGGAGATGGCCTGAGGCAGCTCCCACACACCCAGAGACCCAAACCTGGTCATAAAAGGATTTGAAAAGACCCCAAATTCAGCTTGCTTGCCTCTTTGTTGGTTCTTTCTGTTTCATATAAGGCCGTCCTCTAGTTAATTTGCGTGTTTCAGCGGGCGCTTCCATGCACAACCCTCCACCTCTTACAGCCTTGAAATGAGACCTGGCACAGGCCCAGGAGCTGCGGCTGAGACCCTTGGAGGCACGGCGAGGAGGCTCTCGAGCACCCGGAGCTGCCTGCTCGTGGCCTCCCGGGTGCCTTTGCTGCTGGGGAGGCTGAGCACTGGATTCCAGGCCGAGGAGGACATGTGCTAACTGCACAAACACTTCGGCAGCAGGTTTGTGCAGTTTTAGCCCTTTCTGTTCAGCAACACAAAGCCTGCTGCTTCCTCTGTGCAAGCTGCATCTTCTCATCAGTCTTTTTGGCATGTGGAATTGCCAAAGCATTAGCAGGGGAGCAAGCGTTAGACACCCTCTTCACCTGTCTTGACGTTAACTAAAGAATTATTAGTATAATAAACGTTTTACTTTGCTTTCTTTCTAAGCCTCAGTGCAGAACGTTTTGCAGAACTCGAGTGCAAATCTGGACCCTGTGGCTTTTGTCCAAATACCGAATGCCGAGTTCCCGCTCGCCTCCCTCCCGACGTCGTTAATGATAATAATCATCCCCCCACAGCTCCTAATCCTCTTTGCAAAATGCTCTGTGAGTGCTGGGCTGAGTCTCCTCTGCCCTGCGTGTTCTGCAAGCGTTTGCATCAACACAACACGGCCACAGAAAACACCTGGTGGGACTTGCAACTCTGCCTGCAGCCTGTATGCAATGGGATATCCCATGCAAAGAGCAGTGTGACCTGCAGGAGGAAAGTCCCAGAGCAGGGACATCTCCTCGGTGCCTATCTCAAAGACTTATATTTTATGTTAACACGTGCAAAGTCTAGCCCAGTTGCTGTGTTAAAAACCCACCCGAGCAAACGGACCCTGCTGGGGATTAGCCTGCCCCCCTGCCTGAGATACCCGTTTAGTTTTTACATCTATCTTCTCTCGATGTGCAGGTGATAAGTCTCAGCTCATTTCAGGTTCCTCTTTGAAACCACCTCGGAAGTGATGGGTCCCCTCAGACCGATACCGAAGTAATGATTGCAGCGTCCCTGGGACAGCCTCCGTGATGGGCACAGATTAATCAAGCGTCAGTTATAGAGCACATCCAACCTCACAGGAGAATGGTAAGACCTCGAATGCTCCCTGGTATAACAGCGAGCTCTTATTTAATGTTCTCCAGTAATTTATCTCCAAGATCTGTAACAAGGTGGGCTATTGTTGTTCTTCTCCTTTGGAAAATGAAGAACTGCAGCAGAGATGTGAAATTACTCTCAAGTTCGCACGAGTTTTAAGGCCTGCCTAGGAGAACCAGGAAAAAAAATCCCATTAAGTATATATTTTTGATGAAATTTTCAATTTCAAGAATACTTCAAATTTGCCATAGGAGCAGTGAGATTTTGGCTGATGTTTTTCACTGGAAAAAAAGAAAAAAAAAAGAAAAAAAAGGAAAATCAAATCATACCAAGAAGATCCAGGCTGCACGTTTGGGGCAGGTTTACCTAACCTGCGAGATGCCTTACGGGCCCATAGGAAATCGTGGAGGAGCACAACGGCACGGCACATCCAGTCTGTGATGCCAGGGGAGCAATTCAGCAACGCGCTGAACACTGGCCGGGCCGAAAGCTTTTAAGCCTTTCTAAATCACACTTTTTCTGAATACGTGCATTTGTGCCGTTTCTCTTCCGCGAAAATTGTGGCTTTCATCTTCATTCCCAAGGAAAGCAAATACCAAGGCAGCGCAGGGCTCTGCAGGGGGAAAATGCTCTGTCCCCGTCTGGTGAGTAGGATGGGATTAGAGCAGCGAAGGCACGTAGCGCACTGATTTCCCTGCTCACAGATCCTCTCCCTCCTGCAACAAGCCTGTGCTCTTAGAAATGGGCAAATTTGTGTCCTGCCTCAGAGTTCTGATCTGTCTGCATTCGGCTTTATGGTAAATACCAAGGTTTCCACAAGGAAACAGCTTCTCCTTGCGGTCTCGTTGCTAGGCCGGGTCCTTTGGTGCCACGTTTCCACCTTTCTCCCTCCTGGTTTATTACAGTGAGCCCACTGCAAGACTTCATTCTTTTTTCATGAAATGTCTTGCAGTCCATTTACCAGCACATTGTGAAATCTAAGCATTAATAATTAAATCTACAGCTGTCAAAATAAATGGCTGAGGTCCATTTTGGCAATGTTATGAAATATTATCCCCCCCATGCCGAGGAGGGGGGCGTTTTTCTGTAGCGCCTGCGTGCCCGCAGCTAGGAGACTGGCAGTGCCCTGTAATCAGCGATGAGTTTCCCAGTCATTAGCTCAAATTAGAGCGGCCGTGATGACAAGTCGGACGGCGGCTCCAGCTCCTAATGGCCGAGGAAGGTGCAGGCTGCCCCTTCTGCTGAGTGGAGCAGAATGGGTCATTTTGTCCCCATTTCGGGAAAGAGGCACAGACCGGTTGCGTAACGCCGTGCTTGGTGCCAGCACGGGGAGAGCTCTGCGGGCATTTCATGCTGCCCTGTGGCTCCCTGCCTGCGAACAACACTGAAATTCATCCCACGTGGGCGTCTGTGCCCCATCTGCCCCGAGGTCCTCGTGCTCTCCATCACCTCCAGCCAGCATCCTCCTGGTGCCAGCTCCGGTCTCTCCTCCCAGAAATAAAGCAGTGAGACTGAGCTCCGAAAACCTCCTGAATCTCTGGTTCCTCTCCCAGCCGTCAGGCTTAGCCAGAGGAGGTTTTTTCACCCGGTTTCTGACTGTGAAGGTGCTGACCCAGAGCCGCAAGCCGTGGTGCAGATGAAAGAAAGTTACGGCTGAGAGTGGGCTGTGAGCTGTGGGGAACAGCTGAGCTCCGCAGAGATGGGGGAGAGCAGTGCTGGGAGCTCGCACAACGTTTTTTCACCAGTCATATGATACGTAGGGTTTTTGAAGTCACAGCTCTTGAACTCGAGATTATTTGAGATGCTCCGCTTTCATTAATACAACAAAAGCTGCGAGCTTCTAGCCCTCATGGTTACAGGGAAAAAGCTTGAAAAAAGACCCCGAGAAGCAGAGAAAAATAACACAATTAAAAATAGATGGCATATAGAGAGATTCCCACAGGCATTGTTCTGAAATAATTTCCTGATTTGGGGGGAAGGTTGAGCTCGGGGGGTTACCAGCTCCAGAGCTTGCTCCCCCTTCCCAGCAGAAACGTCCCCAAACAGCCCTGTTCTGCCTCCCCGAGCCGTGGCCAGCATCAGGCTGCCCCACGTCAGCCACACGTTGTCCCCAGAGCCCGGCGTGGGGCACGTGGGGCTCAGGATGAGCATCCCCAAACCTGCTGCACGCCGAGGGCAGGCAGAGCCCTGTCGCACGCCTCTCTCCCACAGCTGCCATCAGGAGAGGGCTTTTTGGTAGCTCCATGGCAAAAGGAGCGGATCAAAGGGCCAGAAAAGCCGGGATTTTCCCTCTGGCCCTGCCACTACCTCGCTGTCTGCTCTGTGGTGAGTCACTTAAACCACCCCAAAGGCCGTACGTGAGCCCTTGGCTGCAGGGTTTGCAGAAACACAGGGCACCGGCCTGCGCTGAATACCAGGCTGCATCTCCAAGTGCCGGGCTTTAGCTGTGGAAACGCTGGCGAAGCCTCCACGCCTCTGTTCCCTTTATCTGTGAAGTGAAGATAATGGCATTGGCGCGTCGTCACGACTGCTCTGAGCCCTTCATCGGAGGGGGGGGTGGATATTTCGCCGAGATCCTCGGGCATTTGGAAGCGCAAGTCCCAGCGAAAATCAGTTTGCAATTAGTCTTAGATTATTCTCCAAATGTTTTTCTCTCCGTATCTCCCCGCTGGAGTGCTCTTTTCTCGCATGTAGAATTTTCCTCTGCTCGAGAGCAGGGGAAAGGAGGCTTGCAAAGGTTTTCCCTGGCTCCCACCCAAGCTGCTAAGTGAGGGCCACGGGGTTCACCCTGGTCTTTCTGTGGCTCCTCAGCCCTTGCAGAAGTGCTGTCTTGGTGCTGCCAACCACCCGGTAGACACTGCTGGCTTCTGGGCCGTGAGCATCCCAAATAACTGCCGCTCTCGGATTTCTTTCCCTTCAAGGATGTGGTCGAGCCCTCTGGGTGGCTCTGAGATGCCACCTCCCCGGGGGCCTGCTAAAGTGCTTCATCAATGCCCGTCTTCCTCTGCAGGGATGACCTTTAACTCGTCTCTGCTGTTGCTACCTGACTCGGATCACCTCAGAAGAAAGGTTGCCATGGTGATTTCATATTCAGCTCAGCCAAAAAATCCCGGCTTCTGTATCTTATTAAATGCTCCCTTTCAAGGGCCCTACGTGCGGAGATCCAAGGCCAGGGGTTGCCTGCGCTCATTGCGGCCCCGAGCGTGGTCGCCAGGAGCTTCGCCACCAGCCAGCTCTCCATTACCCCTCCGCCGTGCCCAGGAGGCTTTTTTTTTTTTTTTTTCCACGTTCAGGTAAAAGCTCGGGGTTTCAAGCCATTAGTTTTGCTATGAAAACACTGCTCTGCAAAATGTCAATCAGCCTTTTCGAGGGGATTTTTCACAGCTCTAATCTAAACTGCACTGTCAAATGTCAGGAGTGGATGTTTAATGAGGATCAGTTGGAAGCCCTAATTGGATGGGTATTCAATGGCTTCTTTTTTTATTTTTTTTAGTTGTTGTTTTATCCTTGGGACTCTGTTTTCACAGAGTTTCTCATTAAATTTTAGAAGCTAATCTCCGTTTAAACTGCAGGCTCAGTGAACCTTGGTCCTCGGGGGCTGCTTGGAGCCACGGCTGTTGTGGGCTTTCATTGAATTCACCTGGAAGGCAGAGCGAAAACCCACCCAGGATGTTTCTGCCTGAACAATGAGGACCATTTTGGGGTTTTGGTAGTCTGTTTCCTGCAAAAGGCTGGCTAAATGGGACAAACAGGAAAATCTCAGGTCTGAAGGCAGCCAGGTGCTGGGGTACCGGGGTGCCTGCTTGGCTCGGCGTGCACCGAGGCTGCTGCCTTCTCTGCTGAGAAATGCGCACACAAGGGGCGTGCAGCTCGCAGATATTCTCTGCGTTTGCCTCTTAATGGGTTTGGGCATCTGCAGCAATGGGTGGCAAAGCTCTGGTCCCTCCTATAGCCAAGACTTACCCCAAAGTCATGCAAGCCCTTTAAAACAGCCAGAGATGGTGCCTGTGTGCCCTGCAGCATCCTCTCCGGGCCTCATTACCTCCCACGGCCACGCTCCCTCCATCAGAGGCAGCAGGTGCTGCTGAAAACAGTTTCGAGACATCTGCCACCAGCACAAAGCGCTCCGTGCTGTATCATCTGGGAAACTGAGACCCCTCCGAGCTGTGCCCAGGCCGTCCCAGCCCGCACCCCAGCACCCTCCGCAGCCACCCGCACGCCTGCCTGGTGGCCGAGCTCTCCGACAGCTCCGTGCCTCCACAGACATCCCCTGCACTTCTTTGTCTTGTGCAGCACGTGCTTCCTAACAGGAAAACCTTTCCGACACGGCTTATTTTTCCATATGAGCTCACTATCCTGAACGCCTCCGTTCAAACAATTGTTCTTTGATTTTCTCCCCCCCGCACAGAAAAAAAAAATAAAATAAATTTATAGCAGATGATTATTAAAGCATCCTGTTTTCCTACAGACAAGCTTTTATTGCGTTTTTAATTAAAACCTCGGGAGGACCATAAAAGACATATCACAGATGCAAGTGTTTCCATACCCTGTTCCACATTAAAGCCATAAATAACTCAGCGCCCCTGCAGCTCCTCCTCTCTGCCCCCATTGCCCTGCAGCACCCGCAGACGTCCACATTTCTGCCAGATCCTTGGAAAGGAAACAACAACTATTCCAGCACACATGTAATACCTTCTCTCCACCCCTAATTGCATTTCATTTATCACTTGCAGTTACCAAAATGACTGACTTCTTCCAAAAATAAACCATGGGATGTTCCAAGCTGCCTGCCGTCTCCAGCGGTTCTCAGCCAAGGAATTCGTGGCCTCCTGCTCTCTCTGGAAAGCCTGGGAGCACACCTGTGTGCCTGTAAATCTACCCTTTATTCCATAAAGTCACCAGAAAAACGCCATGAACCCCGTACTGAAGGCAGGTGAGACCCACAGGTCACGAACCATAACGTCTGCCCAGTCATTTCGAGGCATTTGTTACGGTGCCTTAAGTCAGCAACCTCAGCAGCTCCCCTGGTCTCCAGCCAGGAGTAAAAGCGCTGAAGGAAATCAGGCCGCAGTCATTTCCCCAAACCACAGAGCTAACATGCATGGCAATTAATTTCTTTAGCGGAGAGAGGTTTTCCTAGCCGCTGTGAACCCTCCCAGGCGCTGCCGCAGCGGCGCATCCCCTTGGCGGTCAGACGGCCTTCCCACGGCTTTCCTCACGTGTCCCACCCGGTTCGGCAGAAAAATCCGGCAGAAATTTTCCAGCACGGTGCCTGAAACGGAGCTGCCGAGGTCCAGCCTTTGAGGAGACCTTCTGAGGTGGTGGATGAAGTTGCGGTGCCGCTGGGCTTGGTGGATGCCTCTTATTGACTTCATCTTGAGTCCCACCACACAACGGCTCCTCGATGCACGGACTGACAATGCATAATAGGGTCTGCAGACTTTGGGTGCTCATAATCTGCTTAAAAGAAAAGAAAACAAACAAACCATAAGCCCAGGGCTTGTGGTTAATATGGACCTTGTAGGAACAAAGTCAATTTGTTCTGCAGTTGTCTTAGTTACAGAGGAACTTCAAGAGTCCTTTCTCCAGCTTTCTTATGTTTGTCGTTGAAGGTTTCCTAAATTATGCTTGCAAGTGTCTAAATCTGATCACAGATGGAGCATAAATGCCATGTTATGAATTCGAAGGACACAGCTTACTTTCCGGGGAATAATACATTGCAGTAATTTGATACAGAATAACGGAGACGGTTTTTGTTTTGTTTTCTTTTCACCATGCTTCCTTCAAAGCTCGCATCCACAACACAACATTCGCCCACCCCCGTAACTAACTCATTATTTTACAGCAAGTGAAATGAAACCGGAGACAAATGACTGTTGTTTAGTGCCATTAGTTTCAATGGCTTTACACAATATTTGAGTCATTGGCTCGCCTCTTACTTTGGAGGAAGCCCAAATCTGGATGAATCTATGCGCGTTACAAACCATCCATGGGGCCAGGCCGGGCCTGCCTAGCAGATGCGGGTCCATATGCTTTGGCTCTGCACCCATATGGAGCGCTAATCTGCGGTCCAGGAATAGAGCACGCCACCGCTCCTCTTTTCTAGCAACCTCCCATCCAAAGTCATTTCCAGACACGAGCCCAGTTAAGCAAGTTCATCTGGAACATGTACAGCAAGACGCCACAAGACTGATGGGCCAAGCATAATATTTTCCTTGCTCTGTGGTTCCTGCTGAAGCTTAAATTGGAACATTTTCTAGAAAGCAGTGTGTTAGGCTTTCCAGAGCGCTAGTTACAAAACCCATTACACTCCTGTAATGTGCTTTAACCTCTGCCGCCTGGGTCGTGCAAGAACACGGCGTGCTTCGTCGGCGCTCGCTGGAGGGATTTCTCCAGGCAACCAAACCAGCAAATAGCCGCGGATATTTCACAACGCCCGGGAGGTTTTGTTTGCAGGAGGCACAGGATTAGTATCAGCTGGCCTGCCACCATTTCAACACGGAGGACTTAGCTTTTATTGCTGGCTGCGCTCCTCCAGCAGCGCCGGCTGGTTTCGTCTGGCCAGGCGCTTTCGGGGGGGATGACAGCCTCCCCCTGGATGGCTTTAGGGGTTGGAGGATGCTGGTTTTCCTGGTGCCTAATCCTTGCTCAAACCCCATGCTTTTGTCATGGATGCAATGCCAGAGAGAGAGCTCAGTCCTGGCCAGAGCACATGAGAAGTAAATTCAGTGCCTGCACTGTGCAGTCTTAAAGTTGAGCTGGGTGCTCATCTTAAGCTATATAAGGAACAGGCACATTGTTTATTTTCATTTTATATTTTATTTTATAGTTTTTATTTTATACTTTTTTGTACTCTTTATTTTATTTTAATTTTATTTAATTTTATTTATAGGGTCTGGGAGGCTAGCACACCCTGTACCAGCCCCCCAGCCCATCCCCATGATGCTGGGATAAGCAATGCTCCCTCCGTAGAAGCATGGCTTGGGTTTTGCTGTCACACCTTGCACGGGATGGGGACCCCAGGCCACCCCTGGGGTGAGCGTCCTTCTGCCCCGTGCCTCTCTTTTTAGAGGGTTGGAGATAGCTGCTGCTGGCTGGGTGCTGGGGATCCTCACACTGGGTGGAAGATATTTCCCTCTGTGGTGCTATTTTGTGTTTGTGCTTGACCCAAAGTTGTGAGAGCATCACTGTAGGAAGGGTTTGTTGGAGCTGACTGTGATTCCTGCAGAAATGCTCACAGATTTGCTTGGAGATGCTGTTAAGCAGCTACATGCGTCTGCCTTCAGCTGGATCGTGCATGTAATCGGCATGCAATGCTTTGCTCATGCGTGGGGCTAGGTTTGGTGGAGCTGAACAGGGGTGATTCCAGCTGGAAAAGGAGCTTATTGCCAAATGCCTCGATGCTGCTACTCCTGGGTGTTTTGGTTAGCATTCAGACCTCTGTCCAGTCTCTCTCAGTTTTTTCTTTGCAAAAATGGATGATGATCTACTCTCTGTGCGAGTGGAAAATCAGGCATGTAGTCCATTCCCCGGTGGTGGTGGCCTCTCTAGCCTGGAGCCTAAGCTGCTCCTCTGCCTGGGCCTGCCACAGGGTGATATTTTGCTGATGAACTCATAAATGTGAGAAATCCAATGAGGAAAGCAACCAAAACACTGAACGGGCTGAACAACGTGTGGTGTAAGGAGGCACCACACCGGAGACCAAGGTGACACACCTGCTTTTGGCTCCTGATGCCAAGAAGCACTCTGAAGCAAACCATGTCCTTGCCATCCCAGTGGGGATGTCAGAGATTTAAGCTTTAATTTCCATATTTTCAAGCCTCTCTAGCATGAAATTGAGTAGCTTACATTTTTTAGAAGGGATGATGGTCAAAAAATATCATCTGTATAACAAGATCTGCAGATGGTGAAACATTTTTAAAACTTTTGCACAAAATTAAAAATGAATCTGTGTTTGGGCCAACTGAAACCATTTATACCATTTAAAACAGACTGACTGAAGTCCACCGCTTTCAGTGTTGTTCCCAAGCAGCATCCAAAACAGTGTAATACTGAAAACAATTTTCATAACACCTTCAAAACAAAACATCGTGTCTGTCAGGTTCGCAAGAGCAGCGTCTCAAAAACACATTCAGTTGTTTTTCAGCACTAAAAAAACACCTTAGGCAGATGGAGTTCACAGAAGCCACTGCAACTCACCTGGGCAAATGCAAGTCACTGTTAGAGCAGGCAGCATTGAATTAAATTAATAAATTGCATTAATTAGACGGGATCTTGGAATCATTGACCTTTGCACAGACTGCAGCTTGACCAGAGGAGCCGTACCCTGTGCCAGTATGAGGTGTGGGCAAGACAGCCCCTCTGAGAGCAGCATCCACAGCGGTGTATGTGTATTTTTGTAGCAGGAACAGAAAGCTCTGTGCCATGCATCCCCCTCGGCACAGCCCCATGGGACAAGCGCAGCCAGAGCAGAGTTAAACCTCTCCTGCAGGGCCATTCCTCAGGCTGGACAAGCCCCGGTTTTGGGTTGGTAATGGCAGACTTGTTTCTTGAGCTTCGTTCAGCAGGGAAGAAAATCACTGGAGCAATCAAAGGGAGAGGAAAGCACGAGCTCACTTGCTGGGCATCAGAGGGCGAGGCCACTTCTTATCCCCGGGCTGGCTTCCGAGCATGTGGCAGATCAGAAGGCTGGGATGTAACAAAGCCAACCAAGATTAAAACGAAAGGCAATCCAGACAGCTGTGCTTTTGGCTGTGGCTTGGCTGAGCAGTCGAGACCCTTATCTGCAAGCTGTGGTGAGGAAAGAACAGACAGGAGGCACACAAGGATGGAAAGGGCATTGCACTTGGATAGGAGCATCCCTGGACCAGTGCCACAGCAATACAAACACAGCCCTAGCTCTGGATTCAGCCACATGGAAACTCCAATTCAGCTCTATTTTACAAGTCCAGGTCTAACATCAGCTGCTTGTTACGGTCTGAAAGTTTATTCCTAGCCCACAGCAGGGCAATACGCATCCCAGAGCCACAAGTTTGGGCTGGAGGCAGCAGCAGGATGGAGGAGTGAAGTGCCAAGGGGCATCCAGCGTGTTCACGGCACAGCACATGCACCTGGATGGCATCCATATGGGATTTTGTCTTCCTCTCAACAGCAGGAGAGCCTTAACTGGCATGAAGGCATCCACCAAGCAGCAGCCCGGTCCCCAGGCATCTGGTGGCTGCCTGATTGCAGTCCCACGTGGCAGCACCGGGGCGGCTGGTGTCAGTTCGGGAACCTGGAGAGCATCCATCTGCCTTCTTGTGCCAGGGACCAACCTGGATGGCAGCGAGGTGAAGTGGGAGCTCTGCCACTGATTTGAGCAGCTGCTGGGCTTCACTCTTGGTTTAATACATTTAAAATAGGGAAATAGAAACACCACCAGCAATTTCATCCTCCAGGATAATTTGCCTATACCTTGCCTGGGCTCTGCCCCAGATGCTCCAAGGGCACCAGAAATCCCCCTTCTCTCTTCCCTTTTCTCCATATTTAACCAGCATAACATTTCACAGTCTTAACCCACTTCTCACATTGATACATCAAAAAAAAAATCACACTTTTTTTTCATTTTCTTGCATTTTTATTTAAAAAGAAGGTTTGCTAACAGCGATCAGTACCGTGGCCCAGGCTCCTCAATACAACAGTTGGCTTTAGCAGTCCTGTGGCTTCATCCCCATCTCTCCCTCCTCCGTACCGGGACAAACCAGGGATCATCCCATTTAGCAACCACTCCTGAATCGTGGGATGCTCCTCGGCACTGCAGACGACTTCCACCTTGCAGTTTCACTCTTTGCCTCCTCCTGTCTCAGGAAACCTCAACAGCTTAAGCTGAGGTTCACAGCCAGATTTAACTTTATCCTGTCACTAAACTCAATAAAAATTAAAAAAAAACAGGCTTAAAAAGCATACATAAAATAAATCACCTTCTGGAGTTGGAAAGAAACGTCCCCCTGGCGGCAGATTAGCCCACTTTTATCCACTATAATGTTGCTTACACCTTAATCTTCGGCATCTTCATCTGACACTAATTAGCAGGCTGGAGGTTCCTACGGGTATCATACTGTCTACATCCCAAAACATGAAAGAGAGCTCTTCCTTTTACCACTCTAAGCACTCTGCTTTTAAAGAAGCAATGTGAAGTACTTTAAAACCCAAAACATACACTTTTCAACTTAAAAACCACAACAGTAGGAGGAGGCACAAAGGTGCTGAAACCTCACCACAAAAGCATTGCGACGCTTGCCCAGGGCTCGGCTGTGCATTATTTGCTTGCACACAAATTAAAACCAAATTGCACTCGCTGAACCCCGTACTCACCTGCACTCTGGCACCCAGCGCTAATTAGGAGATGAATCAAGGAGGTTATGGAAGCAGAAAATTAAATGAGCTAATCAGACCAATCTAGTTACTTCCCTCAAAAAAGGAATGCAAAATTTAGAGAAAAGCCAATGCAGTTGTAAGAACTTTTTCATATTTTAGGTACTCTCAGAAAAGCATGGGAAAAGATTAATTATTTCTTTGACGCTCATTACTACGCAAGCATCCCATTGAGAGCTATCTGACATCCTATTTAACTGTTCAGAACAACAACTAATTGGAGCTTGAAAGAAAGGATAGATCAGGACTTCAGTAATGCAGCGCTGTGTGCTGGCTCCTTGCGGAGAAGTGAGAATAAATTATTTAGACTTGACAAAGTCCCTTGAAGTCCTGTGGTCTTTCTGCTTGGCTGGGTCTCAGGCCTATCACCAATATTTCAGCAGTTATTTTTGGAGGGAGAGAGAAGTCAGGCTGCTTAACAGGTAGCTTTTGGGAATTAAGAGCTAGATGTACTTATGGTTTTCATGAGCCCTGGCAGATGTCGAGTGTCTTACACCGGGGCACAGTAAGACAATACTAATGGCGTTGGTTTGCAGCAAAAAACCTTCCTGCCACGTTCCAGCATCTCTGCTCCTTCCCTTCTATATCTCTCCTTAAGAAAGGATGAGGAAATTCATCCTCAGTATCCTCCTAACTGTCCACCCAGCTCATCCACCGCCTCCTGGAGACCATACTGCAGCCCCGGAGGCTTCTCCCTTGCCTCTCCAAAGGCTGTGCTGCGCTCAGATCTGTGTGCTGCCCTGCTGGGCACCGGTCCCTGCTGGCAGGGGACGGGTCCCGCTGGGTGTTCCTCAGCTGTGAGAGCCGCCAACAAACCTTCCCTGCCCACCCCGCTCCCTGCCCCTTCCCTCCCCGCCACGAGCACGGAGCCAAGAACGTGCCTTGCTGCAGCGCACCAGGCGGTCTTGGCCGAACAAACTAACTACCAACCTCGGACCAGTCACGACAAACGGCTTCACGTTTACCCGTCACCTAACATACCCTCAAAAACCAAGGTCACCACCACACGCCTCGGACGTCGGTCGAACGCCCGCTCCCGGCCCAGCGAGCGCAAGGTCTCGCCGGGGCCGGCCACTCCGGATGCTCCCGCGCCTCTCCTGCCCCTTCCTTGGTGAACACCAAACAGTTATAATACTCAGGTCAATATATATAGGTACCACGTATATGTATTTGTGCCGCTGCTCTGCGCGTTGACAAAGACAACCAACCCCGCCAGGCCGCACTCGGCCTTTCCGCCCCCTCCCCGGCCTGCCCTGGTTGTGCAGCCTGCAGGAACGCGGCCGGGGGCCGCCCTACGTGGTGGCCCCGTCGCACTCCCCCACAGTCAGCTTCAAGGCTCCCTGCTGGTGCAGAGTCTTTAAGGCTTTGAACTCCAAGGGCATGGTGTGCGGGCTGGCCTGCGAGGTGTAGCCGTACTTGAGGCTGTCGTAGTAGTGGTACTTGACCGGGTGCTGGTTCTGGTCGAGGGGGAAGGGCCAGAAGCCGTAGAGGTGGATGCGGTTGCAGAAGCGAGTGGCCAGGGTGTACATGAGGAGGCCGGTGGTGGGTCGCTTGATGTGCACCTTGTTGGTCAGCCAGTACCTGCAAAAGGACAGCAGAGGAAAGCCTGTTATTGCCCCTGCGGCTGGGCTCGCACACAAAGCTCGTCTCTTGTGAATTTTTTTCCCCCTCTCCGGCCGAGATATATTGGTGATTCAAAGTGAGAGGTTTCTGACTAGCAGAAGAGTTCTCCATGCCAAGAAAGCCTCTCTGGGGATTGCTTCATGAATAAGCATCTCCTGCTCTCTGTCTGGCGGTTACACCACACGTGTTGCTATGGCATTGAAGCATCTCATGTCTCGGCAATCCGTTACGAAAAACAAATTGCTCGCAACGCTGGCCTTCGGTACTTCAGCCTACAATTATCTTCCAATCAACCTAGGGGATCGATACCTCAGACCTAACCATCCACACGTCAAGTAGACTCCAGCAGCCCCTTGAAGCAGCCACTCGCACACACAGCTGACGATTTTCATTGATCAATGAAGACTTTACTGACAGTAAACACAACAGGGCTGTAAAAACGTTTGCCTTTGAATAAAGGGTCAGCAGGCTGAAGGAGCTCAAACACACCTGCTCTGGTGCCCGTGGCGCACACAGCCACCGCTCTGCGGCCCTGTATCAAAACACGGCGCCGGGCTTTGCAACATCAGTTCATGAAACACGCAATTGGACACATTGCAATATGCAACACACGATACACAAGCTAGATGCGCTCCCTGTTGCAAGCTGTGCTGCTTTTTATGAGGGATGGTGAAAAGATAAGGGGAAGGAGGCATCCTGTAGTGATGCACGAGCAGAAAGGAGCAGCAGCTATATTTTTTGGGCTGCTGATAAAAGTTCCTGCAGTATCAACATCTTGTAATAAGAAGTTTCCAGCGCCCAGCGCGTTATTGCACAGACAAGTTATCTGGTTTGCTCAGCGGCAAAGCACTGTCGAGGAGCAAAATCAGAAAGAAGAAGATCTGGGGGGGTGGAAGAGGTCCCCAGGCACGCTCCCTCCTCCCCGAACATGTTTGATGCTGCCGCTGCCTGCTCAAGCCCTCGCCGCGGGGTCTGCCAGTGGATTATTGGTGATGGATAATTCAAAGGGCCCGGGTGCAGGTGACTGAACATGGGACACGTCTTGCTCCTCATTCACGCTTCCCGCTGGGCTCCCGAGGGTCCGGGGCTCAGACAGCAGGAACCCGCGGGAGAGCAGAGCCATAATCCTGCAAATTAGCTTTTCACGAAAGCCATTAAAATTTAGCAACCAAGGCACAAAATGTACTTGCTTGTTCTCAGTGAGATAAGAGGAAAATTGACTTTTCTGGTGAATCAAATTCCAGAGGCATGCACAGAAAGGGGGGGGGGGGTGGGTTCATGGGGGTCCAACGCCCCAGGACTGGCCAGGAGCCCTCAGCTTTAGTGAAGTACGAATGCGGTGTTTGGGGAAGGACGTCCTCCTTGCTTGACACCTCTCCTCAGCACCCAGCATGGAATAGGAGCAAGAAAGTGGGGAGAAAACAGCAAGAATAAGCGTCACCATTGGCCTTTTCTGGGCTTGCCCAGGGATTGAGCTGTGGGGACAGCAAAGCTTGCTGTGGTGCCACTGCCTCACCCCACAGGTGGCTGAGGAACAGATTCCTCGATTTCTTCAGGGGAATCACATCAGACCCCTGATGTGCACAGAGAAGTGGGAGGTTATCACAGCTGTTTAATGCTGGATTAGGGTATCCTCCTGTGGCAGGGAAGCCACCCGGGAGGAGCTGTCACATTGGGGGTGGCTCTGGGGGAAGATGCGGCCCTCAGTTTGAGGGCACCCCACAGCAAGCTACTGGGGTGCCTGCCCAGCCTGCTTGAAATGCTGACTTTTTTTTTTTTTTTTTAAGATATATTAAGAATGACAAAAATGATAGGGGCTGCACTCTGAGGAGCCCTCCCAGCCACAGCAGGAAGGGAATCTGCCAAAACAACCCAACATGCCCACTGGGCACTCCAAACCTTCCTGCAACATCACAGCGGGGCTCAGTGACAATTTGGATGCTCAGAATGAAAATAACAGATACCATACCTAATATATAATGTCCAAACCATACCACAGGTCACACCACAGCACCTGCAAGTTGCTTCTTACACAATTAAGGTGGAAAACCTCCAGTGAGTGCTGGGGAACACTTTTTAATGACCCGTTTGTGGCAGGAGTGCGGGACGATCTCCCTCTCGTCTCTCCCACCACTGGCCAACAGAGACAATGGCCACATCCCCAGTGCAGGAGAGAACAGCTGGGGATGGAAATAAAATCTAATTAATTCCGTAAATCCAAATGAGGTTGTCTGGGCGCACATGGGATGCTGTGTCAACAGCACACCTTTAATATGTGAGGTCCGGGATTTTAATTAGGAGGAAAGATAATCTTGAAGCAGGCAGTAATTATTTTTCAAATTGGCTACACCAATCACCATAACTATTAACTGCAACATTTTATGGAAAGAGACAGCAATTAAAAGAGAAGAGCAAAGAGCATTCCTGAAACTCAATGCCTCCTTTCTCAGAGCCCTTCCGAGCGCCGACCTCCTTCAGAAGCGGCGTAAACAAACCCTCAGGGGTGTAAGCAGCTACAGAGATGGTCTGGCACCTGAGTGGGATGCAGCTATGAATAGGAGCCATAATGCTGCCAGGCAGGAACTGCCTGAGACAGCTCGTGTTTGGAGGAGCATGATAACGACAGATGGAAAATGCCACCAGAGCATCAAGGCCATCTTTTGTAAGGGAGCAGCCCAGACACAGGGCCGAGCACCCATCCGAGCTGATACTTGGTGCTAGCCAAGGACAGAGGTTTTGGAAGGAGCGGCTCAGAGCCCTGTGCTTTCTCCTCACCGGGTACCATCCGCCACGGACAGATCAGGTGTCTTGCAAAAGAGACTTCACCAGTGCCCTCCGGCCACTGGGAAAAGTGCTGCTCCTCCCCAAAACCCAGGCAAAACGTAACAGTTCCAGCACACGGAGGCAATCACAGCAACACCATTTTCCCAGGAGGTTTCTGAGAAGTCTCCTGAGCAGAACTGCCCAGTGCTGCTGCTGGTGCGTGGCTCAGCCCTCGAGACCCAGAGGAAATCCCTCTGGAGACAAAATGCTCTGAAGCCACCCACAGGAAGCGCCGGCTCCCACCTGCATCTGGAGGGACTGACAGCGCTCACCCTCCCCCTGCATCGCCCTGTGCACTGAATTTGGGGATCAGAGCCTGGCCCCAGCTCGTGCCGAAACGCTGGGTGCACGACTCCTCCCTGCAGGCAGTGTTTGGGATCATTAGCAAGGGCAGGATCCTGCCCTGGGCTTGCACATCACCTCCTGATGCATCCGAGGAAACCCTCAGGTAACGTGTACCCTCCAGGCAAGGGTTAAACTGCAGGATAAAATAAACAGAAAATCTATCACGCTGATGAAATGAGTGAAAGAAAGCCGGGCCAATGAAGAAATCAAGTTTCAGCAGCATCAGCCGCATTATTTTGTGATACAAATCAGAATAGCTGAAATAATGCAATTTCAGACCCTTTTAAAACAGCTTATTTGTACAAGTGCGACACAAACACAAGCTGTTGTGGAGGTGCTAGCCCCTGAGTGTCTGAAGCACATTATCTGCCTGCCACACACATCCTGCTCCCATTAACGCTCACGAGAGGCTGGCTGAAGGCAATCAGCACCCTGCTGGCACCCCGTGCTCCCACTGCTGCACGCCAGGACAGGACCGGCAGGGAACAGCACAGAGAGGAGATGAAGTGCTGGAGCCCCGGGGGACAGCGATATCTTCTTATCCATCTGTCCGTGTGTCCGGTTTCCTCCTTCACCTCCCACAAAATAACCACGCAGTGACCAGATCCGTGCTGGATGGGGGCTGACCCTCAGGTCCTCACCGAGGATCCCAAAGCCGGACCCGGAGCTGGGCTTCATCCCCAGCCCAAACCAAGCCTCCGTGTCCTGACACAGCACATGCAGGACGAGATGGAGCTTGGGTTGTAGTGTCCCAGCACAAGGAAATCGATGCTGAGGGACTGAAGATTGGTGACAGATGAATAACTGAGTCCTTACGCAGATCTGTGTAACTGGGATGCCCGTCTGAACGCACAGGGTACTCAACATCCATAAGCTGAGCCATCCCCAGACAGGAGAAATGCAACTGGGAAGAGGATCACTATTTCTTTACCCTTTCCTTCCTATGCTTCTCCCCTTCTTTTTACAAAGGAAAACCTAAATCTTCCTGATTAACTGGAACCAATCAAGCATCATGGGGACATGGTGGAGACAGACACCAGCTTGGATACAGCGTGCCTCATTTTCTCCTGCAGAAGGGGCGAGAATAATTGCCCACACAAGCGTTCCTTCCTGCAATACCGCTTATCTAACCCACACACGGCTTTACTTCGATGTTATTCAGGTGTGAGGACCTAGAGAGAGATCTGACGCAAGGATGAACCCACCTTACGCCCCACCGAGCTGTGTTTCTGAGGACACGTGGCAGAGCCGTGCTATGAGAGCTGCGGGCACCAAGCGAGGCGATTGCTGTCACAGAGAGCACGCGCGAGCTGTCACGGCTGCTTGGATGGCAAACCTAATGGGAGAGCGAGCCAAGGAGCTGGAAGATCTATTGATTTTTTATTTTTTTAAGAAGCTCTTAATAAAATCTGATGGGATTAGAACTGGTTACAGCCAAGAAACCCTTGTGATGGACACAGAGAGAAATGCTAGACTAGATTATACAAGGCGAACTGAAACGTGCCCGTGAATTCTCCACAAGAGGTGATACCCAGACCTCCAGACACAATTGTCTCCCCCGACTTTCTGCATTTCATGTTATTTCTCTAACAAAAGCTGCTTGGCAATGGGGATTACAAGGCTTTTTGGAGACACTAACAGATGACTTATAAGGGGCTCGCTTGCTTCCCAGCCAGAAGATGAGCACCGCGCTTGCCAGAAGCATTGCTCAGGAGACATTTTAGAGAATCTCTCCGAAGTGAGTCACGCACCCCAAAACGCATGGAGCCGGCACCGGGAACAGGCTCCTTAGCCAGTAATTCTGCTCCATCACTTTGACAGTTTGCTTCTGAGCCCCTCCATCGAAACGCTGATGGCTCTCCCCCTTCTCGGCATGCAGGGAGTGGAGCTGGTGTGAGTTTAACCGCGAGAGAAGAGCCTCTGTCCTACTGCATTGGTAATCCAGAACCACCGACACAAAGGCAACCAGCAAACATTTAAGGCACCAGCACAGCTGGGAAGGTGGTGTCTCACATGATGCTGTTAAGGACAACAAAAACAAAATGCTTTTTATTTATCTCAGTGATGGACGCTCTACAAGTGCCCCAAATGCACGGCAAATTATAGGAAGAAATGTTCAATTGCCATGGAAATGCATTTTGGTGTGGGGGAAAGCAGAGCAGGACAATAAATTCCGTGGTTCAAGGAAGAGTCAAGAACTTACAAATGTATTTCTCTGGAAGTGAAGGAAGAACAGTAAAGGCAAAGCTTTTGTAGCTGAATTGAAGTTGGCTGAGATAACATTAGTCTGTGTAGAAAGTGCAATTTCTTAAAAAAAAGAAAAAGAAAATACTTAAAAGAGTTTCTTAGCTGAAAGACCTTCCCCATTTCTTTGTAATTTCTAAAACAACTTAGAATAGATTATAAATCAAAGGTAGCTCTATCCAGCAAAGCAGCAAAGTAGAAGGCACAACTCTATCACTGTAGTGCAAGGGGGTGTTCAGAAGGCTTTGTGGGTTATTGTTTCTCAGCTGCATGCTACACTCCACAGGGTGTCTTAATTTCACAAATCTCAGATCCATCAAAGAAAAAGCTTAATGCTATAACTACCATGTTCCCCAGAGAGATGGGGACTGCAGAAGTTATCGGACACCATGCCCTTCTGACAGCTAGGAGTTCATCAAGAAAAAATACATGATGATTGTAGAAATTAGTATCAAAGAAAGTAAATAAACTGCTAGTCACTCTGGCCGCTTTGACTTGGGGAAAGACTCCTTCCTCATCCCAAACCACACCATATGTTTTGGTAATCATTAATCAACAGCATCCTCGTCTTCCTGCTGCTGGGCTGAGAAGCAGGAGGGCAGGGCAGGCAGCAGCTCTCCTGGCTCGGAGGGGAGCCGAGCAGCCTGGGGCACCCTCCTCTCGTCCCGTGGGGAGCTGAGGAGCAGTGCCTGGCCCCACCAGACCCTCACAGAGCTTCCTGTGGGCAGGTGCTGGCACCGGGAGCAGTTGCCAGCACAGGATTAGCAGCCTGTTGATTTAAAGGGCTTATTACAGGAGCTTAATTCTATTTTGACAGATGAAAGTAAGTCAATTACAGCTAGAAATAGCTCAGAATTTGGGTTATTTCCCCCCTTCCCTTTTACATGAGTTGTGGTGTTATTTTCCTTCCCGTTCTTTACCTCAAAGCCAGCATTTTCTGTGAAATGCCTCTCAGGCCCAGGGAAGCCCCAAGCACAGTCACTGGAGGGCAGACCCTGCTGTCCTCACGCCTTACTGCTGCCTGGGATTCACCGTGGCGCCGGAGCCCAGCTTAGGCTGGCTTGTGCTGGAAACCACCCCGAGAGCACCCCCAGGGCCTGCCCTGTGCCCACCCCCTGTGCTGGCACGAGGCGATGCCAGCAGGGAGCAACCCATCCAAAAAGCTCAGGCTGGAAGGTGCAGAGGGGAAGAAATGCCCAAAGTAATCAAGAACTGTCAGTGCTGAGGCTTAGAGGGGGGAGCGTCACCTGCTCAAATGAATTCCCAGCCTGGGAGAGCAATAGGTTGGAGTCTGGATGAGAGAGGAGGACTCCTGCTATAAAGGGGCTGACACTAAGCCACCTCCTGCACAAGCCACCACCTGCCTGCTCTCCCTAAATACCTAACAGATGATCTCTTACCCCAGGGAAATAAAGCAAGAGCCTACCTCATCCCCAAGGCATTCGTGTAGAAGCCTCACCCCTGGGGCTCCCTTTCTTTATAACCTCCCCAGTACCCTCCAGCTGTGCCTTCCACACTCCTGAAATTGCAGCAGCCCCTTCTTGCCCTCCCAACACATCCCTTCACCATCACCTGAGCCTATTTACCTGATTAGCAGGACTAGGCCACATCAGACCTTTCCCTGCCTTAGAAGTTCATTTAAGATGAGCACTGCAATTAGCAGCATTACAGGAGCACATGGGCTGTGCAAGAACTACTCAGGAACTACTGGGTCTCTGCTGTTCGAAGCTACCACCAGCTTCCTGATGTGAGGAGCTGGGTGATGTCCCCAGATGTGACTCAAGCCCAAGTTGACGAGCCTTGTCACTAGCCAGCACACACCCATTTCTCCTAGGAAAGCCCTAACAGTAGGATGGGGAGTGATTGTGGTGACATCCAGGCTTACAGACAGCAAAGCACCATCAGATTCAGGCTCTGTTGCACACCTAGAAGACCTCACGCTCAGCCCAGCGAGGAGCCCCCCGCTTGCAAGGTGGTCTCCGGATCTCATTTAGGGCCCAGCCACGGCTCATGGAGTCTTCCTCATGGTCTGCAGAAGAAACAGCTCGCGCTGTTTGCCTCCAGCACAAACCCAGCTCAGGAAGCTCACGAAATGCTGGCTCCGAGCGCATCAACCGTGCTCTCACCCTCGGACAGCGTGTAGCAGGCGCAGCGAGGGGTAGGCAGTCCTGACGTTGATGCGGTGCTTCAGGATGAGCTCGTTCACCCACTCCACGCGCTCCTTGCCCCCCTTGGCCATGAACGCCGGGATCCACAGGATACTGCCGTTGAGGCTGTGCAGGCGCTGCAGCAGCTTCTCCCGCCACGTCTCGTTCACCAGGTCCTCGAAGGCTCGCTGGATGACCGACGGGTTCATGGTCACCAGGTCCGTCTTCATGCCCACGTCCTGCGAGTACTCCTGGACGGGGGCCAGGTTGCACCTGCGAGGGGAAACACTGAACAGCCCTCTGCAATGGATATGAGATAGGGCACTAACAAATGCTGTGGGGGTGATGCCCAAAGCTGGGGCAGTGACAGATGTGCCCGTTTGCCCTCACTTTGTGGAAGGGGAAGGAAGAAGAATGAGGCTTTGCAATAAATTAGAGAGGCTCTCACCTGGTAATGATGAGCTATGTCAGTACGCTGGCACGCGTGTGCCTGTTCCTCTGGGCAATGCTAATGCTGCGTGTAACTGGTGGGCGGGTTTGTACGGTCTGTATTGCTGCTGGTGCAGTTCAAAAATAACACGGAGCAACAAACCTCCCTTGTTTGCTGCCACAGCAGATTTGAAATGAAATGGCTTTTCCCACGCAAGGAAGATGCTCGCCTCTGTAAGTGCCTGCGTGCCCTGCGGCAGCAGCAGCAGCTCGGGCAGGCTGGCAGATGTCCCCAGGTGAAACATGCACCAGCAGTGACAATGACACCGGCAGGAGGTGGATGCCACAGGACTTGGGCTCCACAGGGTTTGGCTGATTGCAGCCTGTGACCTTCAGAAACCCAGTCTCACTCCATCATTTTAATTGCTGCCTCCTCTGGGGCTGTGCAGGCGGGTAGGGGCTCCGGGGCTCCTGTGAGGGATGAGGATGGAGGGGCTGTGGGATAAACCGCCAGCAAATCCCCCTTGTTTTATGGGGGGTTCCTAGAGCACGCTGTGCTCTCCAGTGGTGTTTTACAGTGAATTTACAGTATTTAACAAGCAGGAATTGTGTCTTAACCATCTGTCTCGATAATCAGCCGTTACTGCTATTTTTCCCCACTTTGCAGATGGGGAAATAATGGAAAGAAAACCCAGCGAGCGGCATGTGGGGCCCTGGAGCCCATCCGATGTGCTCGCTGCAGGAGTCAAATGGCTTAAAATAAACAATGGGTCTGAAGAGCAAAGCCGTGTCCTGGACGCAGACCCCATTCACTGCTGGCCATTGCCAGCCCTGCTGAAAAAGCCGCCTGGAGAAAACCTCCTCGTGAGGATGCAGTTTTGAGTGGTGGCTTGGCTAATGTATGGTGCGAAGAGCACGTCCACGCCAGCCCTCCACTAGCACACGTGGCTGGGGAGACTTCGTTCCAAATCCCAGTCCTACCCCACCTTATGCCCAGCGAAACTTTTCTCTTGCAACTTTGCTGCCTGACGTGAAACCCCTCCCTAAACTCTGCCAGAAGAGCAACAAGCTGTTTTCTCCTTTGCTCTCTCTGGTTACGTTTAAGGATGCAAATGGGTCCAGTCCCCCGTGGCCAGGAAGGAGCTGCTGGCAGCCAGGCTGGAGCAGCTGGCCGTGAGCAAGGGCAGAGGTGACATTATCCTCGTCCCCACGTCACGCAGGGGACTGCCTCTGTGAGCTGCTGATGGATTGGGCTGTCTTCATAATAGACTTGCCAGGAAGCAAATGTCTGCACATACATAAATCATCAGCGGGATCCCACAGCCCCCTCAGTCAAAGGTGCTGGGGATGGATGGGAGGGCTGGCGTGCTCCTCCTCTGCACTCCGAGCATCTTCTGGAGGGAATTCGGTGGAGATCGGGACCTGCCACCGCAGGTGGGGGCAGTGTGACTGCAGGACATGGGCACTGGGGACAGCAGGGTGAGAAGGCATGAGCTGTGTTTGCAAGGAGCGCTTGGCAGTGGTTGGAAGAGTTCACAGCAGGGCGTTCGCGTTGGTGAACTTTATGCTTGCACCTCTCCAATCCCCCAAACCCCCAAACCCATCACATGGCGGGATGTGGCCCCTACCTGATCACGAAGCTGTGTGCATCGATCTCGGGGCCGCAGCCGCTGCTGAGCAGGACCCCTGAGTTGCCCACGATGGCACAGGAGGGGAACTGCTTGCCCTTGAGGGGCGAGGTGCGGGGCAGCAGCTCGTACAGGTTCTGCGAGACGTTCATGGTGCTGTCCCTGTCAAAGACGTAGTGGATGATGTCCCCCGGTTTCAGCGTCCCCTTCAGCACCGAAATATCCTTCTCTGCATCCAGGAACTTCAAGATCTGTTTCCTAGGGACAGGGAAGAAAACGGCCCCATCAGCTCAGGTACAGAGGGAACTTGGGTAACACAGAAGATGAACTCTTTGTCTCCTGCCTGCCCTGCAGGAACAGCTTCCAAACAGCTGTCTCCATCTCAATGCCCTCTCCTGCCCCATCCAGCCCTTCCAGCAGGCTACCATGGCTGGCCCACCATCAGTGGGGTCTCTGCATTCCCCCCGGGGCACACCAGCATTGCACACCAGTTGCACTTGGCCTGGAAACTGGGGGCTCGAATGCTCCGCGTTTCACGGCTGCAGGGCCAGCTGGTTCAGCCAGGAACTCATTTCCAAGCGATCGCTTACAGATATGAAGTCTAGCTCAGCAGGAGCTAAGCCTTTTATTTCTTCCTTGACTTCTTTAGATGATATACAGAGGCAATTTGCCAGCTTGCACTGGAGAGGACCAGATCTGTCTCTTGTCCTATAGGTAATTACCAGTACCTGATCTTCAAAGAGAGTGTCTGGTTGTGTCTCCATTTGGATGAGGCTGGTTTAATGTCGTGCTTAATGCTTTCATTACTTCTGTCAACAACAGCTGGAGACGAAGAGTCATTTATTACTACTTCAGCTCTAGAGAAAAGAAAGACAGGGCGAGGGAGAGAGACAGGATCCGTTAGCATCCCAATGGCATTTCTAATCACTGTCTTCGGCTGTGGCTGCTGGAATTCAAACTTCATCAGAAAAGCAAAATTGTAGTTATTACCTAAACGAGAACTGAAAGCCTGTTTGTATTCCGCCACGCTCAAGCCGACACAGATCCTTAAATACCTGCTCGCTCACACAAACACATACTTACAGGTTTACAGAAAACACAATTGTACACATCGAGCCGGAGAAGCGCATGCATAGGAAACAAGAGCACACTGCAGAGACAGGCTGGCAGACAAGACACACAGCCAAAATGTCACCAAGAGACGGGCTGCACCCCGAAGCAGAGCCCCTCAGCTCCTGGGGCAGGTAAAAACCTCAAGAGGGAAGCACAACCTGCACTTCACCCTACAGAGAAATGAATTAATTGAGCTGCTGGGTGCTGCTTGTGACGTTGGGTACTCCCTACAAAGACCCCAAACAGGGGGAGATTGGCTTCTTATTAACTTTTTGCCCCCATTGAAAAAGAACAAAATGATTTCTGCATTCATCCTGCCTGCTCCATGCCCAGAAATGAGCAGGGGGATGAGAAACAGCCAGATACACTCATGCTGGGATTTGGAGATGATCACTGGGAGACCCCAGCTTTTAATCCCTACTCTAAGAGGCAAATAGGCCCCAGCACTTCAGTGCAATTTACATCAAATGGCATAAATTAAGGGAGCCTCTGCATATTTGATTTTAGTCAGCCGCCCTCCAAAGAGAATACCCAAACATCTCATCAAGAAGCTGTGCATGTGTCTGCAGCCCCGAAAAAGCCTTCACACTTCAGAGCGCTCTGAAAAACACACAGCCAAAGCACTTGCTACCAGCTGAAGGGAATCTCCCTCTGTAGTGCAAAGGGTTTTTTCCAGACGGAGAGCAGTTTGTAAATAAATACATTTATAAAAGGCAGGTAAAGCCCAAGGTGGGAAAAGAGGGAGAGACGGGGCAGAGCTCATCGCCCAGGCTCAAGGCAATGTGTAGCTCCTGGGAGCACATCTCCAGCCCAAGGCTGGTGCTCCTGAGGACACATTACATCTCAAACTATGTAGTGTTGCAGAAACGAAGGGAGATGTGTTGATAAAGGCTGGATGTCAGCGTCCTTGTGTGTGCTTGTACATACCAAATGCTACGGGACCTTCTCCAGAGGCTGCCTCCAGTGGAGGTTGTTTCCCACCGTGCATTTTGCTATTTCACCTCATGCTTTGCAAAGCTTACTTATGAGGTGTCAAAAATCTTAAAGGAAATAGGGTAAAGGAATCTGAGGAATAACTATGATTTTTTTTGTCGTTGTTTTTCCGTTTTCTGTGTTTGATGATGTGTTGCGACATCGTCGCGGAATGGCACAGCTCTTTCTTTCTTGCGTGGTGTCGCTGGGCTTTACAACTTGGCAGTGCTGGGATGACACAACATCATCATAAAAATAACACAGAGAGGCACCGAGTGAGGCTGTGATGCCATGAAATGACTCTGCAAGGGAGCGACGTTACTGAACTGCATTACGATAAAACCGAATGGGGTTCTGATGTCAAAGCAAGCTCGCTCTCTCCTAATAGCACACAGTAAACCACGAAAATGGCAACTCTATCACTGACTTATTTTCACAATAAGTAACTCTCTCTTTCTCATTCTCTCAATCACCGCAACTTGCAGATCCTTGGTTATTTGCAAATGATTATTGCACTGAGCTGGGGAAGGAGGGAGAGAAACGATTAAGAAAATGCAAAGCAGAAGTGAAAAGAAACAGATACATTTGCTAAATAAGACCAGCACTATCCAGTGAAGAGGAGAAGCAGATTAATAGCTGCCTTACAGCAAAAACAAATGAACACAAAATCTAATTTACAAACCTATTAGATTTGCTATGTAAGCTGTTCACAGCTGATCTGATTGTACCTCTGCCTCCAGAACTCCTGCAAGACAAAGGAAATGCATTATTTATAAACCCGGCTCCTCTTTGCCAAGCATTGTTCAACAGTCAAGAGATCCTGCTCCGAAGGGCTCTGAACTGAGCCACCGCTCGCATCTCACCCCATCCAGAACGGAGATGTCCTGATGCCTGTGAAGGGCTTTTCACATCCGTCGTCGCTGCTGCCCTACTGCGACCGTAAAACCATTACAGCAAAAAGCTCCTAACCAACCCAATTAATAATACCTGCGCTCTCTAACCAGCCATCAAAGACATCTGGTCTCTGTTGTCAAAGCAGCGTGCAGCCTACAGGTTGCGTTAAATACATCTCAACTTTTTTTTTTTTTTTAAACGCATCAGGTGGGAGCTGTGCCTAGAGAAGGTCTCCTCCAACTCCAGGTTGACAAGGGACGTCCCCCTGTCCTTCTCCAGGGGATTGATGGAATGACCTGGCCAGGATTCATGCCTTTGGCTTCATCCTGGGATTAAATTGAGACCACCCAACGTCTCCATTTATCCCAAACGAGCCACCAGCCTCCTGGGTGACTTGCAGAGACCTTGTCCTCACCGTGTGCCTTCTCCCAGCTTCCAGTGACCCAAGAGAGACCCAGGGCCCCTTTCCAACCCGCTCCGGTCCCACGGGTGCCCTGAAGCCCCTGGTCTCCACCCTCGGTGTGACCTGGCTGAAGCTACGAGACCAACTCAGCACAGTTGCTCGCAAGCTGGAGCTGGGACCCGAAGGGCCAGCCTTGTCACTGCCACGACCTGGCAGCCCCGCACGAGGACGGGCACCAGACCTGCCTGAGCAGGACCTGTGGGAACAGAGTGCCCACGTTTCCAGCACCAGGCTCTGGACTGATGCTATAATTTAAAATAGGTGGGACCGAGCCCCTTCAGAACCCAATGTCACTCGTATGGCCCATAAATCCTCGGTTAAACAAATCCCAGTACTGTTCTGCATTTAGCTGTCTGCAGAGCCCCTTCTTGCTTTAGCTTGCTATTTTCAAGCAGGCCACAAAGAACCTGTCCCCTGCTTTCTGGTGACACTCAGTGGCAGACGCATTTTAGCTGCCACGTCCTCATTGCTCCGTTTTATTGTTTCCATTGTACAGTTAACTACATGAACACGCTCATAAAGAGAACCAAATTCTTCTCCAGCAGAAATATTATTACCTGGAAACATATACCTTAATGAAAATGTATCTCAGGAGCAGGTATTTCTAGCAGTCCTGAAAAGATCCCAAATGTATTAGACACAAATGAAATAGTGAGCATGACCATTTGGTAGCATTAAAAAGATTTTCAGGCTTGTGGGATGTGATGTAAACCCCTTAGTTAGGCTGAGAGCAACCCTCAGCATCGCATAATATAAAACCCTTGGAAATGCTGTGATGTTTGTCCCTTCCCTCCCTCCCGCAGGAGCCCATCTACGACCAAGCCATTGAGATTCTTCCTCCAACACTCTCCTTTTTCCTCTGACAAACCTGAGAGCTAGCGAGCTGTTTCTTTTTTTTTTTTTTTTTTTTTTTGGTGCATCAAGGGAACAGCAGGACTGGCTTATTCCTAGAGCCTACTGGCATTTAACAAGCCTCTGCTTTAATGGGGTTCACTGCGGGTTGTGGGAGCAGGCTGGATTAGCGTGCAAACCACGCATCTTTTCAGAGACGTCTCCTCTGAAGGAGCCTTCCAAATGGGATTCACACTCCTTCACACTTGCTGTAAGAGAGATAGGGACTGGATTAAGGGCTTAGAAAAAATAAATGTTGCTCTCTGAATAAGTGCTGGTTCACAATCTCTGTGAAAGGGGGGGAAAAATCACAGAAATCTGGAAGTGGAGAAGACCTCTTAGCTCCCACCTCATCCATGTTTTGTGGCTACAGCAGGACTGATCTAAAGCATCACAACACGTTATTCAAATGCATTTATCCAAGCTAAGCTTTACATGCCCCCAGTGACAGCTCTGTGCATGTTTTCTCCTGAAATCCAGGCAGGTGCTCGGGCAGGCAATGCTGGATGTGAGGAAGAAGACCTGGGAGCCCATCTCCCAGCTCGCTGTGTGTGGAGGCAGCGGGGATAGAGGTCAGCTCTTCATTTTACCTCCACTGTGAAAAGCAAGAGTTTTCAAAACATTGCAGTGCAAACAGAGCACAAAGCGTTCAGTGCAAACAGCACAAAGCGTTCTTGTGGCTGCCCTGTCCAGACACCCGAGATGGCAAGGAAATGCTGCCTTCCTCCCTGGATGGGTATTTATATGATCTGTACCCTATTATGGCATGGAACTGCTGTCATATATGAACTTGGAAGGGACAGCTCAGCAGTGGAGGAGTGAGCAGGGCTCTGCTAGCCAGCATCTGGCCCAGAGGCAGCAGGGATGCTCTTGGCAAGCTCCTGAGATTATGGCAGGGATGCTGCTCCCCCCACTGGGCTTGGTTTCTCTCTCCAAGCCACAGAGATCGCCTGAGACTGGGACATGATACTTGGCTGAAGCTCTCCACTTGTCCAGTCAACCCTAAAACATTCCTGTGACTCAAAACCACCGGCCTTTCGACCCTTCCTGTCCTACACTGCAACTTCTGGACACCCTCCCTACAATCTCCCTTTGTACAACCAAAGACAATGAGAGCTGTGATACCATGGGGAAGATTCCCCCATCCAGACGTCTCTCTCAGCCCTCCAGCAGGTACCAGCCAGGCACACCAGTTGCTCAAAATGCCCCCAGTTTAGCCAAGCACCGTATTTTCCAAGGATTGCCGCAGCTACCAATGCAGCCAAGCCACTATCGTTATACCACCTCTCCAGTCCCACCTGGGAAGAGGAAAACTTTAAGAAATGGAAGGTAGTAATTAAGAGGCACATGTTAAAAAAGCAAACAAACAAACAAACACAATGCTTTTTATTACACCTCACTGACCTGGAGTTTCAAATCTCTTGGCTTCAAAAGGCAAAGAGCAACGTCGATTAAAATTGCACTGATAGGCATTGATTTTGAAAAGCTTTCTAGTGCTACAGCGTGTTCAGATTGAATTGCTTTATTAATCTAGCTGTTATCAGTTTGATTGTATAGCCAGCCCCACAAAGTACCAACCTGCTTCCTAATCCTATTATTTACAAAACGGTCTTCTTTTGACTTCGGCTTGGATGTTTTCCAGCGATAAGTTGCATCTATATGCGATAATGCCTTATTACTGGCTTATGCCATCCTTTCTCATTTTTGCTTTAAGATTTTTCAAGCTGAATTTTGACTATCTAAGATATTATATAGGTCAAAATATTCTGTGCTTAGTTCTAGAGTGACACTGATTCATATATCAGAGGAGAAGAACGAAAAAAAGTCTTATGGTTCAGGTCCAAATTTTCCTGGATGAATAATTCCTGACAAACCAGGTATGCAAAGACTTTTCCATTCACAGTCTATGAATGGGTTGTTTAGGGTTTTCGGTTCCCTTTTCATCATTGTCCACTTCTTAAACGATTCTCTTAATTGTTGCTCAGTGCAGTTTGGTCTTGCTTCCAGCAATTTCAATAGATGGAATCAAAGCTGCTCTGACTGAACAAGTAGGTCACACAGCCTCTTTGGGTGACTGGGTCTCTAAAAGCAGGCTTCACACACCCCTGTTCGCAGGCTTACAAATCTGAAAATGTGTTTTCCACGGGTATTTTACAAAGCCCACCTCATGTTCCTACTTCTCCCCAGAGCAGAAGACACATGGGAAGCAGGCACAACAAGCATGGATGGTCCAAAATACGTGAGCTACACAATTCGGCCACATCCAAGCACCCAGTCAGCTGCATTTGCATTTCTGGTAGAGCAAAAACTGCCAGAGCCTTCCTGACCTTTGGTGAGACGGGTTGCCCCAGCTCCCCTCTCCTCCCTCCTCCACATAAAACAGCGGTAGTAACAGCTCCATAACCCGTAGCGGGATTGTTAAACAAAATTTATTCACCCAAATTCCTCAGAAAGACAGCTCAGAGCGCCACAGTTTTATCTGAGGAGTGCAAATGAGTAACACCTACTGAGTGAGTTTTCACAGCCCTCTTTTGCATTAGGTGCATTTTGTGATCCTCGCTTTAAGGCTGGGACGGTGACAGGGAAGTGGCTCGGCCTGTGCCACCGGAGGTGACGGGCCCACAGCCCAGGACAGGAGCAGATGCCTCCTGCCCTTCACTGAGCACGGCTCGATAGCTGAGGGGAAGCACATGTAACACAGAAGGCCACAGGAACTGATCACAGGCGTGATGCCAGGCCTGGGCAACGCCAGCAGGGCGCTGACAGACCCCCCTGCAGGCCAGGCCGACCTGCTCACTGCCACCAGAAAGCCTGGGGAAAGGGATACGCTGCCCCATTGCTGGAAATGAACCACAAACACTTAGACAACCTCCTTCCTTCAAAACCTGACACACTTTAGCTCTGCTGATGCTCGCAATGATAGCTAATCTGACGTGCATGCATGTGGGCCAGACCTGGCGGTGTCAGGGACTGGCTGGTACCCGCACACCGCCATGTTAGAGACAGGCTCGTGTCCTCCGGCTGCCCCATGAAGTGACCGAATTTGTCCTGCTGACCAAGAGAGATGCAGTCATCAAGCTAAGCCCTGTGCTCCCTGAGTCCTCAGGGAAGGGGCCTTCAGGGTCAGGATTCACTCAGGCCAGTGCTGCAAAACTGGGACGAGGACACAGGCTTCAACCCTCCCTCCTCTTCCCTGAAGTTTGGGGTTTGTGTTGAGACCGGCAGAAGGCTGAATTCATCAGCGAGTCCCCTTGGGGGCTTCTGGCTGGATGCTCAGCTGATTTCTGAGGGGAGCATGTCAAAGCCCATCCACACCCATGAGCTGCTCTTGTTATCGCAGACGAGAAAACATGCAGAGGGAATGCTCTATTCAGAGGGAGTCAGGCCCACACCTTCGGCCAACTGCCAAATGAGAAACTAAAGCCAAAATTGGGTGAGAAGTGATGGCATCAGACCCCATTTCTGACCCTGGATATGGGATGCTGGCACACAACACCGCCTGCCTACCCTAGTTTTCACCTTGCACCAGAAAACCAGCTGCCAGGCTCATTTCTCACTCACCTCCCCATATCACATTTTATATCATATCAGGAGGAGCCAGGACATTTGAGATTTGCCCATCATTCCCGGTGACATTTCATCAGTTGCTTTTGAGGTTTTCATGCCAGGGTGTGAAGGAGACTGCGATTAAGAGGAGTGGTGGCCGTTGGGCAGCCCTGCCAGCATGCACTCTCCTGGCGAGCAAGGTTCCTCTCTAGGGATTAATTTGGAGGAAATTTCTAAAGCATTTGTCTGCTAGGATGAAAGAGCCTGCAATATATCTTGATGAGACATTTGAAATCTCACTTCGATGTGTTTAAAATCTCACTTGTTCATATTGTCACAGCTTGGCAGCCAGGGTGTCAAAAACTTCCTAAATATCAGGTGCTATTTTTGCAGCTCCAAGTTCCACGCTTTCTATCGAGTCATACGACAACGTTTCAGAGATCGTGCCTGTACCAGAGGATTCAGGAACATCACCTTGCCTCACTGGTTGGGGAGCAAGGTTGGGAGGCTCGGTGACAAAGTGCCAGCCGACAGCCTTGCTGCCGCTCATAGCATTTGCTATCACCCTTCTTGAGTAAAAGGGGGTCTGTCAGTCTCGTACAAACCAGCCTCTCTAATTTAGCTGCATCCTTCCATGCCTCAGGCCCACCTCCATCACTTCACCCACCCCATGGCCCACGAGGGAAGGGGAAGGTTGGAGGCGCTCAGCATTGAAGCAGCCCCGTGTGCCAGGCAGAACCACAGCTCCGCATCAGCTCCCGTGGAAATGAGAGCAGGGTTTAGCCCTGAGCTTTCTGCCTGGCTGCAAATCACTGTGTGCAATCATTGCCAGCGTACACCGAGGGCACAGGAATCGAGACACATGAGTTTGCAAAACAGAGACACCTATTGCTTAATAGGGTTAAGCCAATTAGGCTGAAATGCTTACGTGACAAAACCGGTGCAGAAGCAGCAGGAAAGGCACAGCTCCAAAGGTGAAAGGACAGGAGGCAAACGGAGGGACGTCCGCAGGACGTCACATCACCAGGGTGCTGCTTGGGAATCCCTTGGTGCTGGGGTAACCGGAGCATCACCACTAAATCCCAGTCTGTGTCTGAAGGAGCTGTGAGAGGCAGGAGGATGCTGGCAGCACGCTGACAGTCCCTGCTGCCCCGCAGGGTCTGCGGGTCCAGGGCTCACAGGCTCTTGTCTCTCTCGCACCTGTAGAGTGTCAGGTCTCACATCCGCACACGTTCCTCACAATGTCAGCACGGCTCGACTCCGTTACCCCGTGACACTCCTGTTTTATCGCTGCTCTAAAGACAAAATGCTCACGTGCTCGCAGGGATGAAATGTCACACGCTTCACCTCTCCCCATCCTGCATACCGGCAGACCTTCTTCCTTCCTTCAGCTTATTTGGGTATATTAATGAAACAGCCAGCAAAGAAGCAGTCATTGAACCAGGATAAAAGCATCCAGAGAGGGGCTTGGGACGGGGGTGTTGTCTGTGGATTTCGTTTTCCCCTTCTGGAAGGGAAAAGGTGAAATACCAAGAGTCCAGGGAAGACCTAGCAAAGAGCTGAGAGAGAAAAATGTGTCACTACTTAAAAACCATGTCTACACTGTGTGTTCTTCCCGAGATCATTTTTTCAGCCAACTGAGCAGAGCTATCAGAGAGCACAAGCAGTAGAGCATCAGTCTTGCAGCAGATCCTGTCTTCCTGAGCATCCTTGTCCTAAAAGGCAGAAATCCCAGTGGCTCTTGTAGCATCGTGGGTGCTACGTACCTTGGGAAATGATTGAGGGTCCCCAGGCTCATTGGGATACTCAGGGTCTCAGGTTTTTCTTTTTCCACTGTCAGCGTGGATGCTGAGGACCTCTCCTGGGCAGTGACATTCTCTTGGTGTGGTTCTTCTGTACGAGCATCCTCAACATGATGTCGGGTACCAGGAGTGCCCAGGTGAAAGCTGCACCCCACGGCCAGCAAAAACCTGAGCCATTTGCCCACCATCATAGGCGTTCCCCAGCAAAGGAGCCACCTATGCAAGGACTTATTCCCCCAAGCATGGTGTCCAGATGCCACACATTGAAAAAATGTTGGTTGTTTTAGAGCTCAGCCTCCTCTCCCCTCCTCTGGCTCACAAAGCCATGCTGTGGAGATCCAGGCAGCAGCGGGAAGAAGTTTAATTACCAAGTGAGCAGCTGTTGGGCGACAGTCGAGTGTGCTTCTGAGAAGGTGCAGGGGATGTCTGATGACAACGCTTAACCTTAGCAGGGGAAATACGTCCCCAGCTGTAGCTGCTGGCTGATGTTCCCAAGGATGACGGTGACACCTGGGTCGGAGGCGACGTATGGTGGTGGGACAGCTGCCCCTCGACCGGGGGACTGAGGATGCCTGGAGCCTGCTGTGATGCTGTCTGAGTGAGGAAGGCCACGAAAGCACGGCAAAACCTTGTTGTGACGGTGACAGTACGTGCTTTTAAAAGCAGCCCTGCATACGGAGAGTGCTCGGTGGGCAGGGACAGTATGCTCAGCATGTAGATGGCCAGCCTGGTGGGTTTTTTTGTTTGTTTGTGCTATTCCCGGTGGGTTTCTATGTGCAATGACAAGGACTTTATTTGCAGTAGCAACAAGCAAGAATCCAGTGCTTAATTTTGGAAAGAGCTGACCCCGTGAACAAGCAACCAGCTCGATGAATTGAACACCATGCAAACAAGAGACCTGTGTATGGTCAATAGCAAGACCAGCGATGTCAGCGTGCCAGCAGTGCTGCTGTTGAGGATGCTTCTCCCAAGGCCACCACCACCAAGGCTGCTGCTTAGCCAAGGCAAAGGACTTGTTTAGATTTACAGTGGGAGCACAAAGAAAACAGAGCTGTAAGGATGTTCTTTTTTTTTTTTTTTTTCCCTTGCTATTGAATTGCGATGGGCAGAGCTGCTGACACCAGGCTGCTCTGCCATGGTGTTTGCTGAAGGACACTTCAAAGTCTGCTCCCACGGTAAATTTGCTGGGACAGGGAATTCCCTGGTTTCCAGAGGCAGCTGGGGAAGGGCAGCAGGGAAAAAGCAAAATAATTACTGTCTAATACTGTGGTTTGGGTTTATTTCTTGTTGCTGAAGGTGACCCAGACCCAAGGAAAGTAAAATGATGGAGGCAATTAGAGGAAGCCTGGCTTTGAAACAACTGTTTTTTATAGCAACGGTGCTTGTAGATGTATTTGAGTAGTTCTGCTCTTAGGGATGAAAAACCAAAATACTCATAACTGGGAAGCCCAGGGAAAGGTATAAGAGCTCCTATTAAATGCTTTTCTGGAGGATCTAAAGCACATTTTGCATGCAGGTAGGCAAAGACGAACAGATGTCCAAGCAGAATAACCACGGTTGCTGCAGGCATGTGAGCACAGAATACAAGAGGAAAAAAAAAAAAAAAAGAAAAGACGAGCCTTTTATCAGTGTCCATTCCCTTCCAGATTTAAATGGTGCATTTGTAGGGTTAGTGATGGGACAAAGAAAGCCCGCCTGGGTGAAAGGGAAACTTGTAGCACTTGTCGGGGTGGCTTTCCTCTCCTTAGCACTCTGGTTGTTGCAGCTAGGACCGGCTGCATCTCTGGCACTTCCATGCTCAAGGACAGTTGGTTGGAGAAGCAGTCAAAGGGCTGCCGCCTTCAATCCCCTCATGGGCAACCTCAGAAATCCCCTCCTTGGGGTCTTGCAAGCAGCAAACAGGTAGGACTGGACCGAAGTTTTCACCAGTTGTAATGGAAACCCCACAGAGGGACTGGTTATGTTCCTGGTGCTGGATTTTGCTTTGCTCCACCGGACAGCTCAGGGTCCTGCTGGTGTTTCCCATCCTGCTGCTCCAGCCCTGCTGCTGGACTCCTCATCCCTGCATTCCCCTGGAGCTCAGCTTGAGGAAATAAACTAAGATTCATCCCCTTCAACTTGCCCTAGGCAGCAGCACGGAGGTTTTGCATGTCATTTTGTGGCAGCCGCCCCTGCCCTCCTGCCCCTGTGGCTCTGCAGGAGATGGGGCTTTTCTGTGCCGCGGCAGTGCTGACAGGGAGCAAGGGGAGCTCTGCAGCCAACCTGACATGGGCTGCTTGAGTTATCGTCAGAAGTGTGGCAATCAAAGCCTACACCGAATATTTCCTCATTCAAATCAGTGCTCCAACATTGCTTTTATTTTCCAGCCCGATGCGTCACGGGGCTTTTGTTAGAGCCTTGCCATACCCAACGGGTACAAAGGTCTCTCCATGGGCTTGATTTGCATGAACAGTTACTTGGTGTCCGTGGGCTCTGTGCTGCGGAGAGGCATTCCTCCTCCAGACCCACCCAGGTAATTGCTGGTTCCTGCGCACCCGCTGTGTGAGCACACAAAAGCCGGGGTTGGTAGAATATGGAACTTTTTTTTTCAGCAAAACTTTCTGGTGTAGAACAAGTCTTTGACTCCGGGTCAGGCTCAATAAATCACAGCCCAAAGGACTTAAGCAGGATGTTTATAGTCGGTGGACCAGCCTTGACAAGAAGTGTTATGACTGTAGCATGCTACAGGCCACTCAGAGCAAACGCATCAGCCACCGCAGAGGATGCGAAGCCTTTTTGTGGCTCCCCCGAGACTTCGAGAGGCAGGCGTTAGAAAAGGGCGCAAGAGGGAAACGTGGCGATCTGACGACAAGCTTCGGGGCAGGCCAGCGATATTTGATCCTCCAGTTCATCACTTCAAAGAGCAGGATATAATTCCTGTTGCAATCAGGATGGAAAGGCATGTGGTCTGGACCAGCAGAGAAAAAGGTTGACTCATATTAAGTCCAACCCATTATCCAGTGTCAAGTGCTGCCTAAGATGGCTCACGCTAATTCCAGAAGTCACCTGGTGGCAGCGGGTCACCAGCTCCCTCTACAGACAATCAGGACACAGCCGGACCCCTGCAGAACCGCTACAGCAGATGCATAACAAAGAGTCCCTTTAAACCGCCAAGGAGCAGAATTTTCCAATAATTATCCCCCTCGCTTTCCCAATAATTATCCCACTCCTTTGTCTTCCTCTGCAGAAGGCAAGAGAGGTCTGGCCCGCTCCTCTGTCCTGGGCTGGATGAAGAAATGGCAGCGATTGCTGTCGCGTTCCCCAAGCCAGCCCCGAATGCCTCTTTTGTTTCCTTTCTGGGGAAACAAAGAGCTGTGCACAGAGCGGTGCGGGGAAAGGCGGGCGCCGACGGGCTGCAGGAAAAGTTCAGCGGCCGGGAAGCGGGTGGCTGCTGGGGACCGACGTGGCCACGCCGCTGGAAACGTCCACATGTCACCGCTGGAAACGTCCACATGTCACCACGGTGGGACAGGAGCAAGGGTGAGCGCATCCACCTCCCCTTTGGCATCCCATCGCCGCCGAGCACCGGCCCCGGGCAGGCGGGCAGCGGGGTGTCCGTGCCGAAATGGGCAAAAGGAAGGGGCTAGCGAGAGCAGCACAGCGCCAGGACCCAGAAACTGCTCATTTTCCATCCTTGCCCCAGCAGTGTCATTTAGCCTCTTTGTTTCAGCTTCTCCCCTCTGCAGGAGGAGGGATAATAGTATCTGGAGGAGCAAAAGATGTTTGCTTCCTAAGGGGTGTCCTTCTTCAGGAAGCTCCGCCAGGCAGAGATGCTCTCGGCTCCAAGCCCCCTTTTTCACCTGTGATGCTGGGAACTTATTGTCTGGGCAAACAGCATGATTTTTTTTTTTTTGTCCGTTTGCCAGTAATATTACATTTTTACTTTGTACCTAATGAACATTTTGTTCTCTCTTTCTTCGATTTCTCAGTATTTGTAGGTGAGAGAAGTATGTTCCCCCTGTTCCTACCCGTACGAGGCAGATCCTTCCAAAGACAATCCAAATCACAGGCAGGGGGCAGGGTATGTGTAAAAGTGGGCAAGCTGTTTGCTCCTCGCAATAATTAGAGAGTGTTTCGATGCCAAGGAAAAAGAAGAAAAGAGTTGCACCTGCCTGCAGCTCCCAGCCCCTCGGTGCCAGGGGTCCCTGCCCGCCTCTTCCCCCTGCTTGCCGTCTGGGCCATGCCGACCACCGAGGTGGTGCCAGGGGGTCAGGGAGGAGGACACTGAGCTAAACCATCCACCAGCTGGATATTCCCGACCTAGGAGAGAGCTGAACAAAAAGCCAGTAGCTTCCAAACCTGTAGCAGGGTGGAACTGTTCCCTTCTGGGCACGCCGAGAGCTCCTAGAAAACTTTGCAGTTTCTCTACACCACGGCACACGTTTTGTCGTCAGTGTTTGCTGTCACACAGTCCCCTTTACCTACAAGTCCTGATTGAAAAAGACACCGCTAGCACGTGGCCCCAGAAGCTGAAAAACCTTTACCATCTCCCGGGCTGTCGCACTCTTTGCAACTTTGCTACCTCTCCCCAGCAATGCCTTTCAGCCAGGTCGCAGCATCGTGTTGGCCATCACGACTGCACACGTGGATGGGGTGCTCCTTGTGCCCGCGCTAAGAGCCTAGGGTGCACGAAGAACAGAGCTTGTCCCCTTGCTGTGTTTGGGATGAAGGAGCTCAAACATGGGCCGCTTCAGGGATTTGGGACATGCAAAAGGGAAAAGATGTGGGTGGGAACGGCGAAAGGAGGAGAAAGGGTCAGTTTGTCCTACTTCGTGGTTACTTCTACATATAGTCTCACCTTTTCTCTGTGTGTTCCTTTGTCCCAGCCAATGTGGTAGCTTATCTATAAAGAAAATAAATTGGTCTGGGACTAATGCACGTGTATCAGAGGGCACAGGATCGTAGGAAGCCTCCTTCAGTCCCCGGGGCAGTGAGCGGGTCTGAGCCAGGGGCACAGGGATCTCCGCTCCTGCCCACGTTACCTCCCGCACTTGCTGAAACGCCGTGTGAAAGAGGCTGCTCGATATTTCTGCAGAACTCATCTGACCCTGTTGCTGTCTCTGCCGCTGAACTGCTTGGTGGTACTTCCTTGGAGAACTACAGCAACAAACTCAGATGCCAGGGCTTGGAGATAAGCAGCCAGCAAACACCCACTTTCCATAAAATGTACAGAAAAGAGAGGAGGGGAACAAACCAACAAAACAAAACCCAAAAACACCTGGAAGTCCCTAATGAACCTGGGTGAAGAGCAGGACAAGTAACTAACAAAACAGAATAGATTTTCAATAAGGTCACAGCAAGTTCTAGCAGACAGATCCAGCAGATAGGCGAGGTGGGAGAAGAAAGAGCAAAAGCCGGAAAAGAGGATGGGAGGAAAGCAAGGGGATCGGAGCAGCCTGTCCGATGGGGAGGATGCTTCTGAAGCATTTCATTTCCTTTCTTATTATATAGGTAGCGCCAGCTCATAGCGGAGCAATAATCCGCCCAGCCTGGTAACCTACAGCCCGGTGCTGGATGTTTCTGGACAAGGCTACCGACCTTTAAGCACTTCTTGCCCGTGGCACCCAGCACAATCCAACAATGAAACGACGACAAACATCACCGCGTTTCATTTACAGTTTTAGCCAAGCGCTAGGTATTTGTTTTGAGGTACTACAGCAGGAAATTCCACCCGGTCCTGAGCAGAAAGAAGGACCCCGTGCCATTTTGGCACCACAAGTGCACCCCCCGTTCCCACAGTGATGTGACTTGTTTTCCCACGCTGCTGCGGTGAGTTCCTCGGGTTAACGCAAGCCCTCCTCTCCACTCTTCCTCCTCTCACTCCCTCATTTGCCTAGCAGCCTTCGGAGATGGGGTTTACGGGGCGGGTGGGGCATTGCTCCTCTTCCCAGTTTTAGGGTTCCTTAGTCCCTGCCATGCAGGATGCCCCAGGTAGGAGTGGTACGCGATCCTAAAGCCTCCGACCCAACAGCCGAACAGCTTGAGCTCTCCCGGTGCTCTCCATCACCCCCCACCCATTCCAAATCTTGTCCCTGCTCCCTCTCTCCCTCCCCACCGACAGGTCCTCGCCCCAGCCCCCTGCAGACCGGCCCCTGCCCACCGCCCCAGGGTGCAGGGTGCCCGCTCCACCACGCCCACCGAGCCCCCCGGGGCTGCAGCTCGCCCCTCCATCCCCAGCCCTCCTGCACCGAACCCCCCCTCAGGGACCAGCCCCACCACCCCACCGCCAGCCGAGCCGCAGCCCCCTCTCTCCAGCCCCTCTCTAACACCCCGAAGCGGGCCGGCACCGCTCCAGCACCGCCACCGGGACCCGCACCCGGCTCAGCACCCCTACACCCGGAGCGGGATGCCGCGCCTCTGGGGGACCGGCACCTGCTCCAGCACCCGACCCGGCCCGGTACCTCCACGTCCCCAACGGGACCGGGACCGGGACCGGCCCCATCTCCCCGTCCCTCCCCGTCCCGTCCCGTTGGGGGGGGGGTCCCGGGGGGTCCCTCCCGGGGCTGCCGCCGGCTGCGCGGTGCTGCGCGGGGTGCGGAGCGAGCTCCCTGCCCACTCGGGCGCTCAAGGAGCCGGCAGAGCAGGAGACAAAGAAAACTATCCGGCCGCTCCCCAAGCCCCGCTCCTCCTCCTCCATCCTCCCTCCATCCTCCTCCTCCTCCTCCTCCATCCTCCGCGCCGCGGAGCGGGGGCTTCCTTACCCGCTGCCCTCCTCCTCGATCTCGGAGATGTCGGCGAAGATGAGGAAGCCGACGAGCAGCGTGAGCAAAGCCAGCGTCCAGCCCCGGCACGGCAGCGGCATGGCTCCGGGGGCCGAGCCGTGCCGTGCCGAGCCGTGCCGTGCCCAGCCGCTCCGCGGGGTGCTGAGCGCGGCTCCGCGTCCCGGCACCGCCGCCACCGCCCCCCGGCGGGGCCGCTCCGCCCCTCGGCGCCCGCCGAGCTCCCGGCCCGCCCCGCCCGGTGCGGGGAGGGGAAGGGAAGGGGAGGGAGGGGAAGGACGGGGCCGAAGGGAGGGGGCTGCCCCCCGGAGCCCCCCGCCGCTAAAGTTGGCCGGGGGGGCTCGGGGAAGCGCCCCGCGGGGAGGCACCCCCCCCCGTGGGGTCCCCACCGATAGCTTGCGGAGCCCCTGGGGGCCGGGGGGGGTCTGCCCAAAATGGGGTTGGAGGGATGCCTGTGGGCACGTCTGTTCCTAAAGAGGGGCTTTTGGGGTCGCAAAGCACTGTGCGTATAGAGGTGCTCGGTAACGAATCGCACCTACCCCTCTCACTATGTGGTAGCAATAATTCTTTGTGTACCGTAAATGCATAAACACACCGGCCCTGCCGTGACTCCCAAAATCGGACAGGAGTTTGAACGGGCAGACTGAATTGTGGCAGAATTCACTGAGCAGAAACCACAGGGTGCATCCCGGCCACGCTCCCGTGGGCAACCTGCGGTTTGGTACGGATAGAAAAGGCTGCCGCCCCTCTCCAGAAAGGGAGACAAAAGTGTGTAAAAGTGGCAGCTGGGAAGAAGGAAGAAACATCAGGCCGGACAGAAGAATGGCCAAAACCAGACCAAAAGGTCCCTTTCCCTGCACCCCTATTATACATCAGCCCAGCACCAGCTGGGGAGGAGAGGATGGCGGTGCCGAGGGCTTAGGCAGGGCCGGGCAGGAGCACCTCCACAGCCAGCCGTCATTCCTGCAGCCCGGAAAGTTGCTGAAGACCAGGATATCTGGCGATACACACGCCGCCGAGCTGGAGAGGGACGCAGCAGATTTGTAATGCAGCAGATAGAAGAAGCACAGATGTGTTGCGAGAGAGAGAGAGATACTAATTGCTTACATATTTAAAACAGCATCTTTAGTCTGAATGGGAGGCACCATTAAGCAAAACAGAGCTATTAACTGGGGCCACTTGGAAAGCTGCCATCTTCCCTTTTGTGCGTGGCTTTTTGCATCGACACAGAAGTGCGATGCTTAGGGCACGGGAGGGCTGTCGATCTCGTCCTGCGATTCCTAGCAGGGGTGCTGAGGTGCTTTGCAGTGGGGCAGAGCGTGTCCGTGTACACCGGGGTGCCTAACGTGGGTTTTGTGTGCACGCCCTCTGCAGAGGACTTTCCTCTTTATCTGGATTAAATGGGAGAAGGAGCCCGTTGCAGGAGGTTTGCTTTCCTGGGGATTGGTGAAATGCTTGTAGAAAGAGGAGACAAGCACATCACCGTCACATTTATAGGTAAAAAAATACAACACAGGTGAGTCTGGTACAATTACGCTATAGCATATATGGCACATTTACAGGCTCATATGCAGATTTTCTAATAGAGCATATTCAGGCCCCTGGAGAGAAAGTGATTTTCGGTACTGTAAGTAGCCCCATAATTTACCTTCTGCATACACCCGAGAAAACACTCCCTTTCCTTCTGTTTTATCCTTTCTGGACTCCTCTAGCTCACCATACTCTGGAGTGTCGCAGCAGTGTGACCAGCCTGAGGATGAGGAAGGTGACCTTGGTGGTGCTGGCGCTGCCATCGGGGCTTCCTGAGATGCAGCGGGGCAGAGCAGCGGTCCCCTGGGATCTGGGAGCACCACACCGCAGCTGGCATCCCGGCCTCACGAAGCCTTGAGGAGGCAGATGGAGATATCTGCTCCTGCATCTCTTTCAGCTCCGTCCCAGGTGGTGCCTCAGCCTTCTTTTGTCTGATCTTTCTGCTTCAGTTGCCAATCACGGTGGTGATGTGCAAGAACAGAAAGCCCGACGGAGGCTGAGCAAAAAAGTGGGGGATCGTTCTGCGTGCGGTGGGAGTGGGTTTGCCTGGAAGAAACCTCGCAGGAGGCAGGGATGTCCAATTTGCCGAGATGCTCCTTCTGCCGAGGAGTAGCTGGTGTTAAAAGACATGCTGGGATTTGACTCTGCTGCTGCATAAGTCGGTGGAAATGCTGCTATTAAGTGGAATGAAAAAGCCTCCTTGCAGAGTGAGCTGAGAGTTAAGCTTGATGCCCTTCACTGGGGAGCTCCGCTGTAGGGGCTTGCACAAAGAGCTCTGTGAATCCTGTACTTGGTGTCATCTGTTGCTTTATTCCTATGAAAGATGTAGGTCAGAGAGAAAGGTCATTCTTCAGCTGCTCGGGCTTCAAACGCAGGGACCAGACCCTCGGAGCGCAGCCGGGTTTTGAATGGAGAGGCAGCAAGCTATGGAGAAGAGTCAGGAAGAGCGCAGCTTGCTGAATCATGTTGTAATCAATTAACGAGGCTTTGTAACATCACTAAGTGCAACTCCGTGGTGAAAACCTGGTGATTTTGTTGCATTTTGTTGCATTGCTGACGGCCAACTTCTGCTCAGCCAGGAATCTTATGGTAGGGATAGCAAGAAATGAGTGTACCAGGTACTGGCTGCAGGCGAGTACATTTTATTCTGCATTTGCTCTGAGTCCATCTTTTCGAGCATCCTGGCCAGAATTGGTGGAGGAGGAGATAATGCATCCTAGCTTTATGCATTGCTCTTTATCCTGAAGAACTGCAAACTGCTTTGGAGCAATTGCCATAGTTCCTCAAGTATTAGTCATTCCCCTCGTTCAATCCACTGCAAATCCTCACATGATTCAACTTAAACAGGTGCATAAATGCTGCAGGATTGGGTCCATAAGCATCCGGAGCCTCAATTTTATGTCTCATTTGTAAGATGGGTTGCAGGAAGATGAGAGCAAACTGTCGAAAATAGACTGTTGTGGTAGACTAATATGTTCTGAAACAGAATAAAAGGCTATTATATCTTCTAGTTTTTAATAATTTGAGGAAATAATTCTGTATCCTGAACACTTGCAGTAAATACAAAAAGGTGTATTGAAAAAAAAAATCTTTGCGTAATGGCAAGAGTAACTGCACCAGAACAATATTGCATTTTGCAGCTTTGAAGGGAGAAAAGAAAAGAAATGGCACTTTTACATTTTCTTTTGACCTTTCAGAAATACCAGGAATATGTAATAGCCATATTCATCCAACAATAGCTCAGAGGATTCAGGGAATAAGAGTTAAACACCTAGGGACATTTACAAACAACTGACAGAGAGGTGATGAATTTAAGATGTGGATATGAAAGGCACGGATATGCAGAGAGTGCAAAAATAATACATATTTAACATGTTTTTAATCCGTCACCAAGAAAGGCAGCGGCACCTGACCAAGTGGAGGGGGGCTGGAGAAGACGACCACTGGGTCGTTCCTGTGCCACGACAGATGATGGGACTTGGAGTAGCGGGAGGTCTCGGGGGACCTTTCTCCTTCCAATTCGTGAGGCTGTAAAATGCACATAGCCTTTATCATAGCTGTCAGCCAAAGTGAACAAAGTTTACAGCCCATTTTATACAGCTAAACAGTGCTCTGACGGGATAAACAGGCATGATGGATGGGAGCCTGGACTAACCAGGGTCGCGACGTTTCATTGCCCCATTACCGTCAAGGAGCCGGCCTCCAGGTGCTTTCTCCAATGAAACTGTGGTTCCTCTGGTGGGGGGCAAGCAGCTGTCAAGGGGTGCGATGTCTTTTCCTCCCCAGTAGGTTCATCAGCAGGAGGGAAGGATGCCGATGCTGTAGGTTCAGTGCTCCCCACCTTGTTGCACAGCCCATGGCAAGGGACTGGGGATACCACTCCGACATAAAGAGTCCACAGCCCCTTTGCACGTTGATGGAGGAACACTGGTAATAACCAGGCGGCTTGCAGGCTTTATTTGCCCTTGGATAAATCTTTTCCCAGCCAGATCCCAAAGCAGCCAGGTCTGATACTAAAGTACCTTCACCTCCCTCCTGCAGGAACGAGGAGTCTTATTAAAGGACTCCTAAATGCTGGAGAAATTAATGTGTCCTAGACGTGGGAATGTGAATGTGGCTCACTTTTAAGGCATAGCACTGAGACACAGCCCTAGCCAAGGCCTTGGGAGATGGCCTAATGTTGGTGAATCTGAATTTAGCCACATCAGAAGGGTCCAAGACTTTGTGGTCTGCTCCCCGCTGAATTGCCTCAAAAAGCATCCCCGCTCCTCATCTCATAGGCTGAAAGGAAAAGCCCTTATTTTCCTTGGATGGAGCTATAACCCTCATTGATTTTCTCTTCTCAGGGATTTTTGCCATCAGAAGGAGGAATCCAAGCCTGTCACAGTCTTTATTACCAAAGTGGTGTAGCAGCAACAAAAAAGCTTTGGTGGTTCACAAGAAAGGGCGAAGAAAATTAAACTGTATTAATTTCAAGCTCTATTAGGATTTTAAGAAAGTTAAATCAATAGAAAAGGATGGACTCAATAGGGAACGTGACCTTATTTTCCCAGTGTCTGAAGGGGAAGTGCACACAATAGAGAGACAAAAATATGCATATCTGTAAAAGCAGATCGGTTTCTTTGATGTAGAAGGAGAGAAGTTAAAAAGCTTTCATAAGCTGGCATCATTTGACTGGCATTTCAGAGAACTGTCCAAAAAAAGAGCAAAGGAAAAAAAAAAAACAAACAACCAAACAAAAATCCCCAAACAAACACCACCAACAAAGAAACCCAACCTCACCCATTAGTCCATTCTATTTCTTCCTCTCCTGCAGTAAATTACAAAAAGGTGTGATCGTCCATGCAACATTTCATTAAATACAACTTACCATTGTCAGAACAAAATGTTTGATATGAAACAGAATGATCTTTCTTTCTTTTTGGTCAGATAAGCTGGTTTGGATTAATAAAAATGCCACATCACAATGATATTGACAATTTGCATGTGAAAAGCCTTCCACCTGGTAATGAAAACAATTTTTCAGTTTTGCCACCACTAGTCACAGGAGATAACGTCTGCTGTCCTCCCCCTCACATTAACCATGCACAAAAAAATAAAATGGAAAAGGTAGAAAATGTGTGACAATCGCAAATTGCCTCTTATCTGAACCTGATGCTCAGGTACTGATATTTCCAAATGCAGCTGCCCAGCTGGCACTCTGGCTCCTCTCTTGCAGCCTGGCACTTCCCGTTTGGGAGGGCAGAGCTCAGTACGTGCCTGTGAGAAGTTTTTGTACCCTCTTAGTGGCATTTGGTGCAAAAACAACCCGTTTGCATCGCCCCTTTGTTTGTGGTTAGCGAACCGCTGGGTGGCAGTGCTGTGCGCGCACGTGTGCGCATAAAGGGTGGGGGGAACACTGTTTTGGGGAGGGGGGTCACAAACCTGGGCATGATTTGCTCCTCTTTGATACTCTGAAGGCCACCGCGGTGCCCAAAAGAAGGCAGGAAAAGAAAGAGCCGGAAGATGCTTCGGCTCTGAAGAGTGTTGATTATCGCTGCGTTTCCATCAATCTGTGCGAAAACCTACAGCCAGAAGGAGCGAAGGCACAAAGTTCAATCCCAGCGCCGGCACGCCAGGCTAATGCCAGCTGTCCCAGCCCTGCCTGCGAATTTGCATTTGCAGCATTTGTCTTGCACGGTCACCAGAGAAACAAAGCAGCCCCTTGCTGACAGCCCCGAAACAGAAAAGGCACGAGCTACCTCTCCACCCCTGGCCTCCGCACTTGACCCACGTTCTTCCCACCCCGTAGAGAAGAAACGAACCCAGCGAGGCCATGTTTCCAATGACTCAGAATATGTACGCGTGCTCAGTTCAATGTGAAGCATTCACAATTCTTGCATACGACTGGCAGTGATTTGAATTCAACAAAACATTCCCCCGAGATAATTCCGAATTGATAAGTATTTCTCACTTACGATGGCAGATTTTAAGTGTCTGATAAACAGATATAGGCTTCGGATGCCAAATTCAGCCCCCATCTGGTTTTGAATTTTATCTTTTTATCTCAGTTCAAAGCTGCTAAGAAGTGGCATTTCTTTCAGGTCTCCCTCTGCAGAACACCTTCATCACTGTACTTCTGTCTGAATTTCCTGGCCCTTAAAGCACAGGTCAAATCTGAATCTAGTTTTGGCCTGCTTCAAGTTGGCAGGTTTGATTAATCTTGTCCTGTACTTGACAGAAACCCAATTACTTTCCACAACTGTGCCGCGGAGGTAAATCTACCTAGTTTGGATAAACAATTCTACACATGAGATGAAGAAATAAGCTGTGCATGGGCACAGTGCAGATCCGCGGGGGAGGTCTCGTAAGATTAATTTGAGATAACAGACTCTGTTCCCACCTGTGAGAAGTCAGAGTGAAAAAGAAGGCTGGAGAAGATGATGCGAGAATAGATAAAGAAGGACGAGGAAATCTTTATGACCTTCATTCGTGGCCATCCGAATAAAGAAGACAACGGTGCTAACCTCCCAAAAGTTCACCACCCTGGTGATCAGCACACCTGAAGAAAAAGTACAAAAGGTTTTCTTGCTTTTCCCTCACCTTCTTGCAGTCCTTGGGAAAATTCTGATCGAAAATGTTGATGCAAAACATGCAGATTACAACAGCAATTAAAACGCCCCAAAAAAAGAAGGAAAAGAAAAAAAAAAAAAAAACAAAAAACCTGCATACACACATGGCCCTTTGCAAATGAGAACTTTTCTGCAAGGAACACATGGGATTTAACAATATGTTCCATTTAGCAAAAATGACAAAATCTTTAGGGATAACATAAAGAATGAACTTTTTCTTCTCTCCACTTCTTGCCACCAACTAAAAACTGCTGTGCAAAAGGCTGTTAATGTGAAACCCATTTCAGGTCTAGAAAGGCACTTGATTTCTGCCTACAGGGATTGTCATTTCGCTTCCCCCATCAATAATGAATGCTTTTTTCTTCTCTTTTGTACTAATATTTCTCATCCTTCATGTCCTTTGTGGTGTGAAGAGCTGCTGAGTGAATTGCCCAGGCTTCAGAATAAGGGCACTTTTCAAAGAGCAAAGCAGGGCAGAGGGGTTTTCCCCGAAGATCCCTAGCCACAAGCTGCAACAAGAGCATAGCCCCAGGTTAGCTCCCCCTGTGGGAGCAAGAACTGAAGTTGTTCACCAGGACCCACCTAAGAACTTTCCTTTTGGTGACCACAACCAAAGAAAAATCACTTACATTTGATCTGAAAAGCTCTTGGTGCATTGCAAACACTGCCATCACCAGTCATAGTCCCCTTCTGGATCCTAAAGTGAAGTTTTTAATCCATGACTTTGGCTACGCATTACCATGTTCTTGGAAACCCACATTTTTGCAAAGCCAACGCAAGCGAATTCTTCAGGAAGGAAAAACTTTAGTGCAGGTTGTTCCTAGATGCAATTTTTGGTCTGATCTTAGATCATCAGTGTCCTCTGTGGCGAGGAATATTGGTGATTGATCTGCTGCTGGCTTGCACCTAGCACAGTGAGGTACCATCAGGAGGGGAGATAACATGCAACGCTCCTGGCGGGTTTAAGCGCTCTGTACAAATGTAGAAGGGGAGAGAAAAAGAGCCAGTGTGATGGAGAGACACCACAGGCATGTAGCAGACTTCCTGACCTAGTGATTTATTTATGGCATTCCTAGAGGGGAGGAAGCCATGCAAAGATCACGAGCCTGCACGCTGCAGTAAGTGGCATGCTTATGTATATTTAGCAAGCAAAAACACGAGACACGAAATCTACAGAGGATGGAAAAATGATTCTGATCCTTGTGAAGTTATTGAATGATTAGAGTCGGGGAATGAGAGACTGTTATTTGGAGGAGCAAGAAAGATTTCCCTTGCTTCCTTCTATAAATGAATTATTGTCTCTGCCAAGATTTGCCTTTTTTGCTTCCTTGAAAGCCGGGGTGTTTCCTCCCCTAGCTCACCATGCTTTCCTTCTGGTCCAGCCAGGCTGTCCATGGAGCTCCGCAGGGAGCTTTGGATGCTGATAGCCATCACAGGGCTGTGAGAGAACAGCCTCTTTTCGCACTGAGATCTCTGAGAGATAAATCTCGCTGCAAGTGCTGTCTCCATGGTAGGTGAACAATGAAAGAAGCGTTGCAGAGAACAGGCCTCCGATACGGCTCAAAAAAGGACATAATCTATGTCAGCTGAAACCAGCAGCAACGTCCATCGGCCTGATGAATACTCACGTTGGCAGATAGGGAAGTGCACAAAGAGGAACCAAATGCACTGAAAAGCCTCATTCTGTGAGGTGCTGTGCACCTCCAGCTCCTGGCAAAGGGCCCAGCACTTGGATGGAGCCGAGCTCTTGGAGCCACCTTAGTGGACATCACCCAAATGTTTCCCCTTCGCTGCAAGCTGGGGCGAGCCCAGGAGGGTGCAGTGAGCAGTGGGACCAGCAGCAGCACAGTGCGAGGCAGCATCGTGCCTTGGGGAGAGCAGGGGGAACACGGGGTGTCTGGTAGCAATTGCTCAGCCCGGGCACCTTGCAAAGCACCGAGCCCTCACCGCAGGGTTCTTGGCTCTGCTGTCTAAACTGGATCACATCAGGACCAAGATGTGAAACAACAGTCAAGAACAACCTGTTTTGTTTCCAAATTTAGCCTCTGCTTCAGCTTTTGGGATTTCAGAAGTGGCAGAACCCACAAGGATGAGGCTCCTGGGGACACGTGGGTGACTTGGGGCACCAGCTCTCCCAGCTGCCTCTCCAGCTGGGTCTGATGACTGGAGGAAGGCTCAGAAACATCAGCCCTGACCTGACGAGCTGGAGTTAGTGGACTTAATGCTCAGACTTGCATCCCGATCAGACTTGTCTGTTGTTCATGGTGGGGAAAAAAATCTGCCTTTATAGATGGGAATATAATGATCAATCAAGCTTTATCGCTCCAGTTTCCATTCTAGCAGCTTATAACCACATAATAAAAGCACATAATGAAAACATCATAAAAAGACACAGTAAAAATACATTCACCATGCAAGTATTGCCATCTTAGCACATCCTGGATAGAAATGCTGAAGAGTTCTTGAGGCTTCTGATGTGTCCTCGTAACCTCCACAACACTACATCACACCCACCCCTTCCACTCGAGGAGCGCTGCCGATTTCAACCACAATGGTTCTGGGAGACGCACGTAATTGTTTGGATTCAACAAACCGAGAAGACGAAAGGCCTCCAGACAAGTTTTGCCTTCACAAAGTTGGGTAGAAAATTCCATGAGAATAGCCTCTTCAGCCTCTTTTGTTGCATTATAGCTCTTGTAGGAAGAGCTGCGTGAGACGGGTGTTGTATTAACACTTCTTCCCCGCGCTTTAAGAGAAGGTTCATCTTCACAGGCACTCCTCGGCTTTACTTTGAAGGACACAGCTTGCTTTGCCTCCCTGGCCTAGCTTCATTTTACTTTTTTCCCAGCACTTTTTCTTATATCCTCTGCGAGAGAGTACAGTTTGCTCTCACTGGAGATGGATCAACACCTGAACCTGCTATAGCCCCTGGGCTGGGGGATGGCTCTGCCCAGGGACTAAGGATACTGGCCCATGCTAACTCTGCTTGACACCTAAACTGGTTTTATTCACATCAGGTGGCTTCCATAGTGTTGCACTGAGATACCTGGGAAACAGGAGCAGCGCTCCTGGACTTATTTTTTCTCCTGCTTAGCAGCGACTCCTTTATGTGGGGAAGCTGCTTGGGTTAAAGCCCCGCCTAGCTGGCCCCCAAACCTGCCCGCTGGTCTCTTAACGTGCTCTCCAAGCTTCTCATGCAATTATTGAAGTGAGCAGCTAAAACAGAAATTAATCATCAGTGCCTGCACTTTGTCCTTCACTTCAATAGCGCCGAAATGGGCTTCTCGCACTTTAATAAGCCCCTCCTGGATTCTGTTCGCTTTCAAAGATTTTGTTTTGTGTTTTATTTATTTATTTTTAAAAAGCCAACATCGCAGTGACACTGAACTTAATGGCTCAGCCACAGGTTGATTTTTTATTTTTATTTTTTTTTAAAGCCACAGATGTTAGTAGTAACATCTAAGATGACTGCACCTGGTTATCTTGGAGATTAAAGGCAATATTGTTCCCAATTTTTTCCAACTGCCTATTTTGTGTCTTTGCAAGCACTTTGTACTCGCGTGGTTTTGCTTTTTTTTTCCTCCATTACTTCTCTCTCCTTTGTTTGCTTGACACTTTCATGCAGAGAAAGGGGAGAAACATAAACTAGGCAAATGTGATTTGATCACAGAGCTGGTGGGGGGCAGGCACAGGCAATCACGCTGCCTTGAACTCTCGGGCATGCAATCAGCTGGAGCTCGGCAGCACGGAGTCCCCAGGAATTATGTAGCACAACAATGCCGATCCAGGGCCCGTTATCGAGTGATGCCTTTGCACGGACCCCGGAGCAGATGTTGTATGCAAATATCTCACCCCCAAAATTTGGGGATGCGGGAGAAGCTGGAGGTTGGTTTGCCAAATGAAACCTCTAGGCTGGTTCAGCTGCAGAGCAGAAATTCCTGGCCCTGGTCCTTCAGTTTCTCTCCTAAAATATAAAACCCATGCCAGAGGCATTTTCTATGAGTTCCCAGCCTCTTCAGAGGTGCAGTAAATTAACCTGAACTCCCTTGATTTCCCTTAATCTTATGAAAAAGCAGGTTGCAAAGCAAAACCGTTGTCAGCAAATGCATTACAGACCAAGGCAGCAACGCTGACCCCCTTACACCAGCCCTCAATTATGTCCCTGGGATTTTAACTGTTCCTTTATCTACTGAAAAGGAATGTTAAAAAGTTTAATTGGCATGTAATGAGATAACTATAACAAGTTAATTAGTTCTCAATTAAATTGCGTTTACCATACATTCTGAGTGTGTTGTTAGCAATTAATGACACCTAATGAACTTGCGAGAGTGACTGAGTTTACAGTGATAAGGAAAATAATAGTAAAGCTCACACGTGGCTTCATAGCACCTCAGAAGCAACACATGGTTTCATAAGCCTGTGGTCAAACCACCACATCTTGTGCAACCACTAGAAGGGAAACAAGCAGTAAATTTATTCTGGCATGTAACAGGGTCTGGTAGGAAACAATTGGCTTTCATGACAGGCCTTGCTGGGAAAGAGAAATCCCTGAGTGCTGTAGGAGAATTTCAAAGGAGAAGGGAAAGCAAAGTTGCACGATAAGGTCAATTGTTCAGTTTAGACTTATAAAAGCAGTGTTCAGATCATGACAAACGGTTGAGCCTGGTGGGATCAGATAGAGATCCTGCGGTGGATGAGGGAAAAGGGTTAAATTATTTCCCAAGATTCCCTAAGCAGTGAGTTTATGGAGAACAATTTATCTTTGTGCTGTGAGTTAGCCTCCTCTTAAGCTTTGCACCATTACAGTGCCACACTGAATAGGCATTAGAAGGGGAAAAAATCCTACAAACTAATTTACATTCTAATGAATTTTTAATTGAACCAAAATCTGTTGTTTCTGTTTAAAGATGCAGTGTTGACTTTGTGGTCTGTGCTGCTGAGAGCCAAGTGGGATCTTAATGTGATAAAAACAATGATAACGCTAAGCTTAATTAGGTCTGAAAGCGTGCCTGGTAAAGTGGCATGGAGTATGGGAATAAAGATGTCACCTCCTGCCTCTAACCCAAGCAGCCAGGCAGGCTGAAGCGAGACCAAAACCGGAGCCTTTACTGCTCCCTTGTGCAAAAACCAGCCGACGTGCCAGAGAAATATCTGTTCCCATGGGCAATAGGATCATCCACAGTCAGTCCTGTAAGCTAAGTTTCATCTTCTCCTGCTATTAGATCCAGCTGTAATGACAGACAGGACCTGCTGGGGTTTCTCTAATCACTTTTCTCTTTGTAATAGGCCGTATAGAAATGCCAAAGCCTGGGAATTGCAGTTTCCAAGGCCAGGACTTGTAGGCATCAGCTCTCATCCCCTTCTCCACTCGCTGTACGTGCATCTGAGCCTCCCTAGGGCTGGGAGGCCAGAGAAAAACCCTTACTCAGGGATTTCTGACCAGCTGCACTAGGATTTAACCAAAAATGCTCCCTGGTACCTAGGTACCCTCATTTGCTTCCTCTCTGGTGTCCATGTAATTCTGTTCCACACATTTTAAGGCATTCTGTTGTGTTTTTAATGTCTTGTACTGAGTGACTCACCAAGCTGTCAGTGACACACACGTACCTAGGAAGCTCAATGAAATAAGAGCAGAACAGCTATTTTGACACTGGTTTCTTGCAGGTCCTCCCTCATCCTTCCTCTGTCTGCGTCTGCTCCTGGGAGGGTTGCTCTGTTCATAATATGCTTGGATTTTCTTGTAATTAAACCGTGGTTTTACTAGTTATTATGATAATATATATAGTATTATATAGTTATTAATTTATTTGGTTAGGATGGATTTGGTTGCACAACGAGTGTAAGCTGAATACACTCCTCACCTCCACAGAAAGCCTGACACTCTAATGAACCCAAGTAAAACCACAGTGATCAAAAACAAGCTGTGGCAGCAGGTTTCAAAACCTGTTAAAATCACCACGCAAGCTTCATCTTCAATATCCTGCTGCTACCTACCAGGCCCTGCATTTTGCAGCAATTTGCTCCACTATTGCTCTGTTACGACACTTGAATTTATATTGTGTATGAGTCACTAGCCTTCAATACTCAACTTTGTCCTTTACGTTATACATCACATTATTTTTGACTTTTAAAAGTAATGGTGCCCCTGACCAATTTATTTCATACCTCCTCCCCAGTGTCAGTGGGCAGTAATTTGGTTCCCTGTTAACATGGGCTGGAAACACATTCCTCCCTCAAGAGAGCAAGTTTGTCACTGCAAACACCCTTTGGTGCAGAGTAGATAAAGCATAGACCTTCCAGCTGAGTCCCAGCTGCTGTTTTCTGGAGCTGGAGCAGCTGAACAGAGTTGCCTTGGCTCTGGGGTCATTTCTGCCTGTCCCTTCTGGCTTTGCAGCAGCAGGAGGTGCAAGAACAGTCCTGACAGGTTGCAGTCCCAGAACTGGGAAGTTCAGACGTTAAAGAGGGAAGATGCCACCAGGAGGTTCGAATATCACTGAGGGACACCAGGATGCCCAAAGGTGCATGTATGAAGAGAGGCAACTGAGTACGGGACTCAGCAGGCTCTTGCCGTGGCATGGGACACTGTGGTAGGGAGTTGGCAGTCTGCAGCAGGCCATCAGGACTGATTTGGGCAGGCAGCGTGCTGTGGTATGCCAGCTTCCCAAGAGCAGATCCCGAAGAGCTTAGTGTGCTTCCAGCACATGGTGGTCTCTCAACTCCTTGCTTGACTTGCCCGCTGAGCAGGAATGATGCCAGGGCAGATCTCAAGGCCTGGGTGCAAATCCACTCTAGCAGGGATGGAAAACGCCCAGGGGACAAAAATAAGCTGAAGAGAGAGGCCTCTTTGCATGTTTTTTTTGCTGCTCCTGTGCAGGAGCTTGTCTATCCCATAGGAACAAGCTAGCTTAAAATCCAGGAAACAGCTGCTAAATGGCAGAGGTGTCTTTGCACTTGTATGAAGATCATGACTGGACTGTGTGAACTCAGGCTTCTGGAGATAAGCTCCAAGGGCGGGTAGATGTCACCTCATTTTGCTTTGTTGAAAGGCCGTTTTGGAAGGAGTGATGCAAAAACTGCCCTTCCTCACCTGCTTTTCTCCTCTCCCCTCACTTGCTGCTGCTGTTGGGAGTTAAACGTCAAGTCAATTGAGTGATTTTCCAGTTTGCTCTGACAGTTGGGGAGATTTGTGACCAGCTGGAGGTCCTGTGGCACCCAGTGATGGACCAGGTCAAGGTAGCACCATCTCCCTCTCTAATGAGCCCAGCAGTGTGGCTAGCAGGTCCCAATGACTGCTGCAGCCGAGAAGTCCCTCTGCGATAAAGGTCACCTCCGAGTTAGCTTAAGACATTTTCTCAGAGGTTTTTGTAGACGTATAGGCTTGTGGCTCTGAATTTAGCTTGATCTGGGCGATACAGGCTGTCAGAAAGCTTTCATTCTCCTGCTTTCAGAGGTATAGCAGCACTCAGTAAATCTGCTCAGATGTCAGACAAAATAAATGCCAAAGAAGCGAACCACTGCTATTTACTGATGAGGTCTCTCCTGTCGCCCAGCTGTGCTGGCACCTTCAACACCAGCCCTTGCTGCAGAGCCAAGGCAGAGGCTCTGGGTGTGCAGTGCAGGGGAGTTTTTCAGAGCACATTTGGAGGCTGGTGACCCTCAGACACGCCTGGGAGGACATCAACCCCAGGCATCCTCCTGCAAGGGGGGGGGCCGGATGGAGGGCTGGGCCTGCTTTCCCTGAGCTTTCACATTGAAGTGGGCACAGGCAGCATTTCCAACCCAGAAAAAGCTGAATCTCCGTTCTCAAGCTCTGCCAGTCACAATTCATTCACAGAATGCCTATTAGAAAGTTGCTTTTGTGATGGGCTTAAAAAAAAGTTGGCTAATTGGCTTTTGGCCTATTTAGGTGCACGAGGCCTAGTACTACAGAAAAGGCACTTTTGAAGGGAAGGGTCTCTGGAGATTATTTCTTTCGATAGCTTTATGTAAAAATCTCTCTACTTCTCCACCAGAGTTGAATCGAACCTGCTGATATTACATTGCAAGCTTTGCCCCTGCCTTTTCACCCGCTTCTGCCTCTGTTGCGCTCAGTCTGATAACGACTTCAAGCGACGAGAGCTCGGGCCTCCTCATAATGGGCCCACTCGTATCTCCAGGACTAATTTTGGATATGAGGATGAAAACTATTGTCAAGGTTCCATTTGTGAAAGGGTCTTTAATTCTGAGAGAGGGATGATTTTTGATTCTATCTAGGGAAAATGAGGACACTGAGGGGGATTTAGTGCACAAGGGCCCACACAGCGTCGGTTCCACAGGCCACCAAACACCTTTCCGTCTCTCCTTAGCTGATGTGATACCTACAGAAGAAATAGACCCAAAACGCACTCTGGGAGAGAAAGGTCCACGAAAGATGGGCTCACACAAAGGTGGCTGCAGTGGTTTTAAGATGTTGCCTCCTCCTCAGAGGGGCCAGCAGATGGCAACATGGGCCTGGAGCTCAGTTGCACCCCAGCAGGCTCTGCCACCCTTCAAAGCCACAGGCTGCCAGACACAGACCTGTGCAGAAGAGGCTGAGATGAGAGAAGCTTTGGCAAATTGGCAGCAAACAGCTGGAGGCTGTGATTTCTTGAGCAGCTGCAGCAGGAATTCGTCTGCCAGTGCTCTGTAACCAGGATGTCCTATGAGTACGAGGCTGAATGCCCATTTCCAGCAAGGCTTAGGTCAATTGAGATCATTTTTTTCCCCAGCCATAGAAAAACAGTCTAAGTGGATTGATGCAATCGCCTCAAGCGGAGTTCAAAAACTCTTTGGAGATTAGGACTATGGTCTTCTTTGAAAATAGATAGTCCCTCACACAACAGAGCCCTGACTTTGGTTAGGCCTACTGCAAATTAATAACTGTAATAAATTATATAATGGATGGAAGAACTTAAGCAAAACACTTCTGCCCAAGAAGGCAGAAGCAATTTTTCAATAGAGCACTTTTCAGGTTTTCACCAGGCTTCAGCTGCTTTTTGAATAATGAAGTAGATAACAAATGAAATACATATGCTTAAACCACGATCCTAATTGAAACACATTATGGTCGAACAGGGCATGTTCTACACAAGCAGAGATCAGTGTGATAAAGCAAGGAACAAGATGGAATAGTGCTTCAGAAGTGTTTAAAAGCTCTTTCCATTTGGCAGGAGTGGCTCACATTTGCAAAACATTTATTCAAGTCTTAGTTGAAAATAAATCCTTGAATGTAGCTATGCTATTGAGAGGTTGCAAAGTGGCAGTGGCCTCTTTAATCATTGTCCCATTCAAGCCCTAATCAGCACAGCATATGCAGGACTGAGTGGTAGGAGCGAGAATTCACCTTCTCAGCAGGGTGAGGCTGCATGTGTCTCTTCTTTCTAATTAGAAGCTCTATTCAGATGTTAATCAGCAACGCCATGATTAAGGAGGATTAAAGAAAACACTTGGACTTCGCTTCACTGATGTGGCTAAAGAGGTTTTTCCTTTTTTGTAGCAAAAAAAAAAAAAGAAAAGGGATGTTCTGATGGAAGTCGGTTTGATTTCTGAGTCTTGTTTGACCTCACCTCAGCAGCAAGGATGTCACCTGCTCCTCGATGCTGCAGTGATGGAGGGCAGATGTTTCACGTCCAAGGCTTTCTGCCTTTTGTGAGCCTTCCGAGCCACTGGCCCTTGGTTTCCACTGCTGATCTGCTGAAGTGGGGATGAACAACTCAGCCCCTGCAGCCAAGAGGAGCTTGGGAAATACTGAAGACAAAAATGGATTGAGAAAATAATAAGTGAATCTGAGCTGCATACGAGAAGTCAATGAAGGAATATTCCTACAACTGACAGGATTAGACCTAGCCTGGCAACTGGAAGGGACAAAACTGCTGGTGATGCTGCTGGGATAACTCCAAGACAGAATAAAGATGGACTACAGACCCAATGGGCACTTTGACATCTACCACTTCTCTGCTCTCCCTTATCCAAAGGGAAGGGTTGCTACTTCACCGGAGATGGCCTCCAACACCCTCTGCAAGGCACTTACACCACGTGCCATGTCCTGCTCAGCGGTGCCACGTCATTCCCTGTGCCTTCCCGTGCCCCACAATTAGAGGAAACAAAAAGCACTCTTGTGTTTCTTCTGAGAGATGAGCTCAGCTGGCATAAAATGAAACCATTTGTCTAATGGTCTAATATTTGGAAAAAATCCCTTCAAAGAGACTGTATTGGAACTGGCTAGCCCTCTAAATACATGAAATGGTTTAATTGAAGGTGACAATTTAAATGGGATTTTTAATGGATAGTGACCTCACTGAAATCCGTATTTTTACCATTACAAAAAAGTTAACAGCAGGTAAGTCCATTGTACATTTTCTGTTTTTTTTTTTTTTAAAAAAAGTTCTCCTCCCAAAATGGGTGTAAATATAACCAAAATCCCAACATGCAAATATTCCTCTGTGAACTCCAGTGCCAGGGTGTACTCCCTTCATTTGCATCTCTCAAAAAAAAAAAACCAAAGCAATCAGTTCGTTTCTGGTGGAGAATTTGGATGCAGCCTCCTGCATCAGTGCATAATCCTCAGCTCAGTGCTCATTAAGCCGTGATGATTCAAGACTGGCTCCTCCAGCTGAGACACAGGACGGGTTCAGCCCTGAGTTGCCCTCACTATCTGGAGGCATTTAGCTCTGGGGGGTGGCAGCACACAGACTGCTGTGGGTTTTTGGAGGCTGGCTCTGTTCTGCAAAGTTAAGTGTTGACTTCAGCTGAGTTTCTGACTGTACAAAACTAGCTCAGGCAAGCAGCGATTCGACCCTGCACCATATATTATATATGATTGCTTGGGGCAAAAAACTACCAGTGTCTTTAATTCTTCTTGGTACTATGCAGGGGGAAAATAGTGGTGGCAATAATAGGCTGTGTGCTTGTGGAGTATTTCCAGACTGGATTCATTTTAGAAAGGTTAGCACAGAGTTGTCAGGGACTTCTGAAAATTAGGGGTTTTCAAAGCATACAATTCCCATGTTGAGATGCTGCTGGCAGTCAATATCCAGGCTGAATCTTCAAACATCAGCTGGGCCTTCAGCATACCTTTGTGTCATCCTAATAGACATTCACATCTCAGCCACCACCACTCAAAATAGCACCTTTTTGAACTGGAGTCCTGTTCTATCTAACGGAGAGAGACTGTAATCTTGGGAGGTAGAGCTCTGCTGGGTTTGATGTATCCAGGAAGGATAAAAATGATAGCTGAGGTCTGGCAGAATAGATGGTTGTATGAGCTATACAAGTTCATGGGCTGCTAACCCATGGCGACATCCACATCACCCCACTGTCACTGCTGCTGGTACCTGCACAAGGTAATTGAGTGTGGCTGGATCTACTGCTGATGTGACACTTAGACACTGGTGTAGCTGCACAGGAAAATCAGGGGTGGACGTGCTGCGACCAAGTATGTCAGAGGAAGGTGACTGGAAAACAATTATTCGCCATTCTCATAGCAGAAAAATGAGGGATCATGAAATTAAATCCTTAAGTTGCAGAATTAAGCAAAGATAAACTCTTTTGCACATATTTAAACTGCAGAACACACTGCCACAAGGATGACATGCAAGACAACAATATCCGTGGTCAGAAAAAAATAAAATAATCAAATGTTGTTAAAAAGAAAGATGTAAATATTGGCTAAAAGTGCCTACACTATACTGCTTAAAGCTGGAAGGATACACCTCCATACCTTTCCTGTGTGCCTATACCAAAAAACTTCTGTTGCTGATCACTGTTGAAGACAGAAGTGGGAGCAGAGTGGAGTTTGGTTAGGCTGAGTACAACCATTCTTACATCCTTATGAAAGTGTTCTGCTCACAGGTTGCCCTTTCTAGGGAATTTCAGGATCTCTGGACAGCATTTTTTGACAAGTTTTGGAAACTAACTGTATACAACAATGTTTTAACTTTAACAAGGACTGCCCTGTTGGCTGATGGCCATTAATTGCAAGAGTCCCTCCATAGCCTAGTGAATCACCATGACTCCTAATGGTCTTTCCTACCACCCGAGCAGTTCCGAGGACAGACAAGTCCCCTGCTAGCAATGCCATCCGCTGTCGATGCGGCAGGATAGCATTGTGCATTTCTCCTTGTACTCTGGGTCTCGGTTTCTCTGTCCTCAGGGCATGCTAGCAGACTGAGAGGAGCCTGTCTCAGCCTCCCAGCTGCCCAGGTCTCCAACGCTTTACTGCTGTCACTGTGGCCGTGCCCACTCAGCGTAATTCAGTGCTCCGCAGAGCTGCATCAGCCAGCTCAGAGTCAGGCAGCATCTGCACTGTTGGCACCCGAGCTGCACTCACACAGAACTCCTTTCAAGTCAACTCATATTATTTCTCACCCACAGGGCTACTTTGGCATCTCTTGCACCTTTGTGCCACGGAGACACACCTTTCCTTAATTTTAAGCACACATTAATGAGGTCCCCTTAGTTATTGCCAAAACCATGAAGACTAACAACTGCAAAGAACAGCCACTGCACCGGCACTGTTCTCAACAGCTTAGGAGAAAGACTGGAAAGGATGAATTCCCTGCAGCCCATGTCTTCCACCTAACCAAAACAAAGTTTTGCATCAGACCCCTTCTGCATGCCTGAGCATTGGACACATTTCTCCAGCAATGAAAGTCCCTTGAGGTATTTAAGATAAAACATAAAACAAGAGAGCCACAAACCACTGAGGTTTTGATCCAAGACCATTACACTTCCCACATACTTAGAAATACATTCATATCCTATTACTTACTTGCTTCTGTCAGCTAACAGCATCTCCAGAAGACTCCCTCCAAGCTCACCTACTTCTCAGCCTGCAAAGAAATAGAGATCATGATTGATGATCGCAGGCAGATGTGATGAAAGCATCCCAATCAGAGGCACAACACTGTTGCCTGAGTAATGGCTTTCCCACCCCCACAGGAGGCAGCACGCACCCGGTGCTGAGCTTGTTGTTCTGGTGGGCAGGATCCTGCTCCATCAGATGTAGACAAACAGCCACAAGTGCACTTTGCAACGCACGATGAAAGCAAATAGATAAAGCTCAAAATACCTCCCTGCCCTTGTCTGTACTCCTGTTAACATCCTGGCATGAGTGTTAGTCTGTTGCAGTCATTTGTTTTAAGATTGTACTTGGCTTGACAGGGAGTCTAGACAGAAGTGTGCTCCGCTCATCTGACAAGTTCCCATTGCTCTTCCTTGCGTTGGGGGAATCTTGGAGGAGCTGGTGCCTTGAAGGCATAGCTCAGCCCTGCAGGGCTGGGGGCTTTAGTGCAGAGCACGCTAGGGGAGGTGATGGCTGAACGCAACGGGTCTCCAGAAGCAGGGGAGGAATGTGCTCTTCTTCCTCTGGAGCAGGGCGGAGACATTTCAAGATCCATGACCACAAAACCTATTTCCAGATCAAGAGAAGAAGGAGCAGTGGATAAGCTGCCAAGGCCATTGTGATAGATAGATAGATAGATAGATAGATAGATAGATAGATAGATAGATAGAAAGAACGAACGAAAGCAAGCAAGCAAGCAAGCAAGCTTTTTAGGGCACCAGGATCACAGGCTAGGACACTGCTTTATACACATCTCCATTCTTCACGCATATCTCCATCTGTGTGAAAGGGGTCCCACCTCCCTGGTGGGACCCAACCTGGATCCCTTCGCTGCTTGCAAAAGTCAGCAGGAACTGGAAGGAGCTGCATTTCAGTGATGTATCCTCCAAGACGCTGTAATTCTCCCCCCCAAGGCTGTTCTTTGTCATCCAAAGGCACCCTCATAGTGCATCCTCTTTGGCACGTGCAGGTAACCTCCGTCATAAAGCAGTCACCGCGTGCCTGCTTTCTTGTAATGCCACTCATTGCAACAGTCCTGATGGCCTCTGAGCAAAGACCAGCCAACACAGAGCCTTTTGGGGGTCACCAGGGATCCTGAACCCCCATTCTCCATGCATGGTTGAGAAACAGGGATGAGGCAGCCCACCAGGTAGGACAGTCCCACTTTACTGCCAGGCTCGTACCACCGATACAGCAGCTCTTATAGCAGCAATAATCAACCACAGAGTCAAGGAAAGACAGGAAAGGCCAGGTTCGTGTTAGATAAGGGAACGGTGAAAAAATGACAGCGTGACAGACAATGGCATGAGAATTCCCTCCACACAACAATGCAACTTCCCAGCTAGTGCTGCTGGGTCGCCTTGAGAGCTTCAGCTTTGGGCATTTCCCAAATGACACCTTTCTTGTGGCCCACGGGGATGGGAAGGCAGAGAGGGAGCGAAAGCAATGAGGGATGTGGCTATTTTGGGACAGAGAGCTCTGAGAGCCCTGGAAGCAAGGACAAACACTCCTGTGGGTTTGGGTTTGGGTTTCACACTTCTGCAAGATGTTCATGTGCAAGTACCCATCCTCTGTCTTCCCACAACAATTCTCCACATTGCACATGCACGTGCATGAAATTGTCTTGTAATACCCAAAAATCTGCTTCCAAGGGCCAATATTGCTAGTTCAGACCCCTGGATGCTGCACAAGGCAGAGCGCACCAGCCTGGTCCGGGCAGCCTGGCCCCTCTCGCTGCAGCCCTCCTACCCCTCCGCCGGCTGGGGAGACCAACATTTTTGGCCGCAGCTCCAAACGCTCCTCTGCCGATGAAATATTTATTATGACATGTTGCCTAGCAATGACCAGACTGCCCTGAACATGCAGGAGATAAAACATACTACGGGATGCGGGAACCAGGGAGAGACAGTGGAAGACAAAAATCAAAGGAAAAATAACTCCAGACGGTCACCGATTTTGCTGGGTTTGGAACAATTTGCTAGCAAGAGATGAAAAATAGATTTTGCTCAGTAAAGTGTTGGATTGCTCAGACTAATTTCACCAGCTAGGTAGCGGGCTTACAGGGATAAAAGCAGACAGTCAGGAAGCACTTAGCAGTTATGTAGCAAAATGGGTTATTTTTGTCACTGCTCGGCGGTGTGTGTCCGGACAGCACGGTGCTGTGGTGGTGTCTTCCTGCTCGTTGTCAATGTGCCAGAGCTAATTAAAGCAAGCTGGGCCTATCCACGGAGTGGGATTTACTGAAACAAACTAATCAGGAAGGCAAAAATAGCCGTGGATTTCTGCCGTTCGGAGGGAATTGGTCTGCTCGGGAAGAGGATGGCAGGGAGAGCCGACATCAGATGTCTGTTTCGCCATCTGATGCTTCTCATTCATCCCAGTGTATACTCAGAGCGCTTGCAGGGTTGGTTTTGTTTTGTTTTTACCTCCCAGATTTAATCCCGTTTCCAACAAGCTGAATAGCCAACAGGTGAGAGAGGTAGCATTTCCGAAAAACAAGCGCTTTAGAAAAGCTGTCGGCGCATTCGCCTTTTGATGGAACTCAGCACAAAAGAGAGGGAAAAAGGGAAAGAGAGAAGTCCTTTTTCTGTGAAAAGAGATCATCTCGCGACTTCATTCACCCTGTTTGTTTGCTGGAGCCTTTGCAGAGGCCAGCTGTTAATAGATGGGCTGCATGAGCCTTCTCATTCAATTTATCACCAGGCTTGCACAAAACGATTCTGCTGCTTTCGCGGGGGCATAGTCAATCTAACTATCTCGCACGTCGGGTAAAGCCCTGATTGCTTTAGCATCCATTGCCTGACAGCTTTTATTCTTAGAATAGCCCTGCGGGGAAGGGATTAATGCTCCATTTTACAGATTCACAGAGTAGTGCTTAAAACCAGGAGGAACTTTGGACTACCCAGCCTAACACGGCTCAGGACAACTCATCAGATACCCCTGGATGCCGCCCAGGTTTTTGAAAGTGCCTGATGTCCTCATGGTGTCCCCATGGCAAAACCATGTCGTGGTCCTGCCACCAAGAGGTGGCAAACCCCTGGAGAGCTTGGTCTTGGGAAGCTGTGTAATCTCAAATCTATGCATCTCCAGTTTCAGCTCCAAGACACTGAAGCCCTGGTCCTCAAAAGCAACAGGGTGCCTTCTTTCACTTTAGGATTTAGTGGGCTTTACACACCTAAAATTTTTAAGGACCTGAATCCCCTTTTCAGGGATCCTAAGGAATCAAACCAGAGCTCCTCAGTCAGAGACGCAATACTGAACTCCCCTTGCCTACCATGATGAGGAGCTCCTCAAAGGTCTTGCTTCGAATGTTCTCACAGTCCTAAAGGATTCAGTCAACCCAGGGCTGTTTAAAATAGCCACAAGTTTTTTCTTTTTTCCCCTTATTTCTTTTATTTATTTATTTATTTATTTGCAAACCAGCGAAGGTATAATTCCAAAGTAATCCCCAGAGGCTGTTGTGGAGACTGGGGCACGGTTAAAGCCCTGTTTAAAACCTGTAAAACCCTAGAAAGGTATTTGTAAACAGGAGAGAGAGCACGGAAGGGGACTGAAAAATATTCGGGTCTGGAGGGTGTGATTTATGGTGACAGATGAGGTAGAGCTTCCTATGTTGGCCAAGTGATGGCTAAACGGGAAGGTGCTAATGGCAAATCTACTTGAAAGAAAAGGTATGAAATATCAAGGACAAAGACCAAGTGCTTCAGGTGGGTGCATGGCAGCGTGCTGGGCCCGCTGGCAGAACGACCTGTGCAGCAGTGAGGTTGCGGTGAGCTGAGGAACAGTCTCCATATGGATCAGAGGAGCTAGTGTTAAGAATTTAAGTAAAAATTTAATGGTCAGGTTGGGAAAAAAAAAAAAAAACACAAACAAATCGACCAAAACAAACAGACAAAAGACCAGGTGTACGGAAGGGAGTTTCCTGGCCAGCCCAGGAGCAGGGCTGTGGGACAGGGCCAGAGCTTTCCCTCCCCAGGTTTCACCATGCCCACGGGCTCTGGTCTCAGCAAGCTCCTTCAAGCATTTCGTCCACAGCCTGGATTTCTGCACCGCTCTTGCTTTTTCAGCTTCGTCATTTTGACAGGCCAATTCTCTGACATTTTCCCCTCTGCTGGCTCTGCAAGCAGAGGCGACATGCATTACTTGAGCTCCCAGCGCTGTCCTTCCCCAGGCACTACCTTGGCTGCACCAACGCCTGCCAACCTTGCGGCTTTTTCCCCCATTTTTTTATTTCACAGCAGATGTTTGGCTGGGCCCCTCGGGGCTGTTCATTCAGCTGCTTGCACGGTGGAGAGAAATCCCTTTTTCTCCAGGGTGGGTGATGGCTGTGGAGCCGTAGGGAGCTATCGGGGTGTTCGTGCCTTCCTCCTGCAGGTGTTTCGGGGACAAGGTTACCTCGTCCCCTCCCGATTCTCACCCAGAGTCAGCATGGGGGAACTAATTGCCTGCCTTTAATAGATAAACCAAGGGCTGTTTAACCTTTGATGACTGAGTGGATCTGGGAAATGAATCGACCAGTCTTTAACGCAAGGAATTATACAGGCAAAAGAGGCAGAATGAGGAGGCAGGTCTGTTCAGCTGCTAAAAACTGAGGCAAAAGAGGCCGGGACGCGCCCCTCTCTCCCACACCCAAATGAAAGGCTGCCCATCAGAATAGGAGGCTGGGGATGGGGTGATGAGATACGGCACGCCGGTGTCAGGAGCCAGACCCATCAATTACCACGGCAGGAGTGTCGCTGGGGAGATGCCTCCCTCGGCACAGGATCCGATGGTGCTGAGTCGAGACCGTGCCCTGCAGCAGATTTCAGAGGCCCTCGTGTCCCAGCCGATGCTATTGCTGTTAGTAGCAGCTGGAAGAGGGAGGTGCAGGGAGAGGAGGAAGCACCGGCTCCCCTGGGCTCCGTGCCTAGCGTTTCCAGCGATTTGCTGGATGCCCTTGGAAAAGCCAATTACGGTTTTGCTGCCTTGGATTTCTCAGTTGTACAATCCAGAGCTGTTCGCAAGCGTAATTAACCCATAATCTGACCACAGTTTCAGGCTTGTGGTTTGTAAGAGGATGGCGTGATTATTTCAAAAATCATGTATTGAAAGTATTAATAGATTTTTAAGACCTGGAGCAGTGACTGTGCTAATTTATTTATACAACATTTGTTAACCAGATCGCAGAACCTCTTCTGGCAGTATCTACGCTGCAGGCACGCCTGTAAGTCCCCTCTGTGCTATAGCACACCCTCCAAAAAGATGTTAAGTTTTGATTTAAAGATCCCAGGTGACAGAGACTTCATCACATCTGTAGGTCAGCTGTTGGAAGGCTGATTTCCCTGCATTGCTGAAGTATGCCGTATTGCTAGGCTGAGTGTATCCAGGATCAGTTCCCGCTGCGAGAAGATTAAAGAGCCGTAAATGTGAGCAATCTCTAACCCAAGTAGGAAGCTGCAGACTGTGACTGAGTGAGCACTTTGCATGCTTGTGGATAAACTGAATAGATTAGGGTTTAAGCCTCTCAGAATAAAGCAGGTTTTTGAGATCTTAAATAATTCCTGGAACTCTCCTCTGAAACCTTTCTGATTTTTCCAAACTCTCTTGGAGCTTTAGGTGTCAAAACTGAAGAAAGTATCAAACGCAGTCTCAATGACAATAGATTTAGATGTAGCAGCTTTACACTACCTTCCATTTCCTTCCTTACTCATTTGTGGCTCATATTTGCACTTGTAGCTACAGATTTGTGCTGGCAGTCTGTTTGGTTGTCTATCACGACGCCCTATTTCTATTCCAACAGTTTCTGAACACTCTCAGAATACCTATTTACAACGTGATCAATGTTTAGACATAAGGGCAGGATGAGTAACTGATATTTTGATCTAGAATAACTTAACAAGTGCCCAGTAGTCAGGCTGCGTCTGAGAGATGGAGTCAAATTCACAGCTGGAGTTTTTCAGCCCAGACAAGCACAGCCTGGACGGGGAGCAGCATTAACCTGCAAGGTGGGCCGTGCTGCCGGAGCACGTCAAACCTGGCAGAAGCTGATGAAATGCACTTTTCTAGGAAAAGGTCTGTGGGAAGGGAGGGGGGCTTGACAGGCAGGAAAAGGGGATTTCTCTAAACAGAAGGGAAGTTGTGGCGAGAAGCAAAAAAGCCAGGACCTGCTTTGCTAAAAAAAGGAGAAAAAAGACCTAAGGGAGTGGTAGGGAAGCCTGCAGAGAAACCTGGAGGTGAAAACTCTTCGTTTACCTGAATTAAAACCAAGGTTGGTTAATTCCAATTAATTAATCCAAGTTAAAAACCCAATTTTCTTGCCATGTGGAGATATTCTGCCAAGTGGAACGGACAGGGAGATGATCGGTGAACAAAGTGGGCAGAAGAAAAGCAAATAGCATACACTGAGTGTGGGGTGTCAGAGAGATGTATCAGAGGTTGTACCAAAGATGCAACAGATTTGAGTGTTTACTATAGAGGGGAATAATGGGAAAACTGGGGGAATGGAGAGAGCAGAGAAAGTACAGATGGGAATTCTCCAAACTGAGCGATGACCAAAAAACGCAAGAGCTTCAGGAACTGTGAAACCAGTGGAAAGGGAAGCAGAAGAGAATGGGGACAAAATCAGGTGTGCCAACAGCAAGTGGCAGGGGAACATGCGGGCAGAGAGGGCGGATGGTTTGCAAAGGTGAAAGCGAAGAGAAAGTTGCCCTGCAAAATCTAATACTGAAGAACTGTGATTAATTGCCTCATGAAAAGTTTTGGCCTCTGGGGAAGTCCCTGAGAAGCTTCATATGGAGCTTCCAGCTGCTGCGGTCTGGTAGATAAATGTCACCTTCTTGGAGGCTTCGTGCTGCTGCGTGGAGCTGGACCCCAGGACCAGGCAGCGGCGTGATTTACCGTGCCAACATTAACGCTATCAAGTGATGGGCCTCTAGTTACTGGGGTGTATGGTGGCGTATTTTACTGGTAATGAATGTAGCATTTGCCTTGAGATGTCAATCAATAAGGCACCTGCCCTAATTGCTATCAATTTATTCATTCGTTATTGTTCTGTATGACTAGAAAACCCACACTGTCACAGCCACTGCAGCAACAGCAGCACGGCTCTTGCAAAATCCATCCTGCACAGCAAAACTCCTCATCTGAGACGGAGGCAAACCTCCACAAGACTCCCAGTGACTTCGCATCTCCACTGGGATGTGAAGGGGCCACCGTGCATCACTTCTCATTGCCACAGACAAGGGTCTGATGTTTGCTTTTGCTTCTCCTGTCATGTCTGCTGCTGAATGGGAAAAGAACGCCACTCGCTCCTTGCTTTCTACATCAATTCGGCGACGGAGAACAAAGCTTCCCCTAAGTGAAAGTGTAAGCTTAGCTATATGATTGGTTACGAGGCGTGTTTGCAGCCTGCAGAGACGCTCAGGAGCACAGCGATTGGCTTTGCTTAATAGCGGCGACGAAGGCTCCTCGTCCTGCCCAACAGCACTAAAACCTCCTGGCACAAAGGGCCGGGCGGTGGTGGGGCTGGCGGCTTCTCCCTGCGATGCCCGGCTTCTGTTGCGCTGTGTTTACAAGGCAGGCAGGTTTTATGCTACTTTGGGCTCAGTAGGATCCTGCCAGTATAACAAAACCTCCTCTCCTTTTCCTGGGAGGAGGCAGAACGCTTAAGAGGAAAGATTAACTCTGACATGGCTCTGAAGCTGCTCCCAGGGGCAGGACGACCTGCCTGGAGAGCCAGGGCTCCCGCAGGGGCCAAGAGCTGGCTCCGAAGCTCATGGCTTTTTGTTTGGTTCTGTTTAAAAAACAGGGGCAGGAGCAGCAGGCAGCCCCCCGGGAAGGGCAGGCAGCCCCCAGAGCACAGCTCCTCTCCCCACCTCTCCCACCACGTTATTCACCACGGTTCAGTCCCAGCACTACAGAACATCTCCCCGAGTCTTTCTTCCTGTGCAAAAGCACCCAATTAGACTTCAGAATGGAAATTTACCAATTACATAACTTTTCTACAGGGAAAATTGCTGCCTACATGCCATATCTTTTCAGGGGGAGATGTCCATTAGAGCTAATTGTGCTGGTGGCTTTGGTAACGGAGACACCAGTTGGGCTGGAGCTAGACAGACAGACTTAATCCTGTTTCCACTTATGCTACTGAACAGATAGTGGATGTCAATTACTTTAGTTACTGATTTTCTGGACCGTGTTGTAACCCATTATCCAGAGGTGAAAAGTTTTGTAGCCCATTATCACGTCCATCACATCAGCTAATGACACCAAAAATAAACTACGTGTTTGAAGATGTTGAAATTAATAGCAATTTCTCTGTGCTTTGTGATATCCCTGGTTTTGGTACACGTTCTCTAAAGCCTCACTATTTTACTGCAGAAAATGTTAAGCTGGGAAAGCTATTTATTGATTATACGTGGTATGCGGGGAGTGCTTTTTTGGCATTAGTCCATCTCGTGTCCACTTGCATTTTCAGGAGAGACTGAGTGGCTCTGACGGGAGTAGAAGAGGGCAAGCACGTTGAAAAAAATGTAATTGGAGTAAATGAACTTTCCAAGACTCAAAGTGGACTGTAAGGAGAACTCTGGAGTCTGGAGAACCTTCCCATTCCCTCCAAATTACTTATTCCAAGAAAAGACTCTAGTCATGCTGCCAGGGGTGGGTGCCCAAGCAGGACACAGGGCTTGTTGGAGCCCTTTCCTAAAGAACCCTTCCACCAAATATGTTGGCCGTCTACCCCAAATTTCCATTTCTCATTGGAAAGCTAGGGATTTCTCTATGGAAACCAATCACTTCCCATAATTTGGGATAGAAAAATGTTGGTTTACTACCAAATAATACAAAATTTCCTAAATTCCCAACTTTCTCTTTTCTCTCCAGTTTCCATTTGTCTCTGCTCATCCATCTTAAAGTATAATAGGGAGTTTGTGGTGCCCTTTTTTTTTTTTTGAATCTGAATAGATGCGCTAAGCCTTCAGAATAATTTTTATGACAGGCAGACAGGTGAAAGGGAGAAATCACAGACATTTGAATAAATGTCATATAAAACACAAGAACCAATCTGAAAGTTCACAGGATGCTGAAACAGATGGTTTTCTGAGAGGTAATCTATTTTCTGAATTTGGTGTTGCAGCAGGCACATAAACATTTCCTAAGGAGAAGACTCCTTGTCTTTTGATAAAAGGCACCTACCCTCCATGCAGCCAGTACCTGAACAAGGAAGAAAAGAGAGAAAACTGGGGGAAAAAAAATAATCAGGTTGCATTTTTCAAGTCTTTGTTGGAAAAGGGATGCGGAGAGGGTGAATATTCCTAATTATTATCTGAGAAGCATTCACAGCTACTAGCTTTGGGGAAGCCTGTGGCAGGTTAAGAGAGCACATCAGCGAGTGCACACAAATGAAGAGGTACCTGCTCAAAGCAAAACAATGCATAAAACATCCTGCTTATGCAAATGTATGATGATGACATTGCCAGGCACTGATTAGGAAATAAATCTGATTTGCTTAGGACTCCTTTTTATCAACAATATACTGTTTTTTTTTTAAGGTAACCACGGCTCATTCCTCGTATTTGGCTGGCCCCTGGGGTTAGGTCTGGAGCTCGGAGACTGGCAGGGGAGGAAGGCTCCTGCTCCGAGGGCGCCCTGCAGACACCTCCAGACACGGCTGATGAGCAGGTCGGGGTGGCTTTAGTGCTTGCCACAGGTGAGAACAGCTTTTTAAGCATCCCATAAACTGCCTTGCTCCTGCTGCTAAGGATGCTGTGGTATACGTTAATTCTTCTCCAGCCTTGCCACGTGAAGGAGGACCTGCTCACGCAGCAGGAAACAAACTGAAATAACTTGCAGAGTAGGCTGGTTGGAAGTTCCCTTCTGGCTGTGTTTACATAGGATTAAACCTTCCAGTCCACACCACAGGGGCAGAGACTTTAGGAAATGGCAGGAACCTCCACCTGTTTCAGCCGATGTGGTCCCCGATACCAAAGCGCATCACAGCCCTCCTTTGATAGCGTTCATTGCTGGGAAGATTTTTCTGATAAACAGTGGCCATTAGCACGTCCTGCAAGTGCCTATTCTAAGCCCATCTCATCTTGGCATTCATGACCTGTGGAGACTGGTTGCTAGCTGCTAGCTCTACAAATTGGCAACAGATCACATTAGCAGATGGCCTTAAGTACACGCATGCCAGGCCTCATTATGTGTCTTTTTTTCTTCTCCTTTTTTTTATTTTTTTTTTTTGAGCCATGTGTGGACTCTGTCCAAGTATGTGGCAACACCTCCCATGCCTGGGATGCTGCTGATACACCTTTGTCATTCAAGAAAAGGGCTGTCTCCATTTGCAATGCTTTCTGAAGTCCTCACCCTCTGAAGGCACAGAGCATCTGCCTGCTTTGAGGAAACAGCTGTGCGTTCATTTCGGATAGCTTGGAGTAGGCTGCTGGCAGCCTATGCAAAACGAAGCTACCAGCATCCAGCCATGTCTCAGCAGACTCCCAATCTCCGTAGATTTTCCCCAACCTCAAACACTTCCTCGGCTGATATTTCCATGACAGCCACAGCCCAGGCAAAACAGGGCATGGAAGGAGAGGAATTGCCTAGCAAAGAGGCACCCGGCTGCAGACAAAGCCTGCAGAGAGGATGAACGGAGCCCGGTGTATTTGCTGCTCGGGGTGCCTTGCTCCTGCTGCCACGCCAGGCTGCAGAGCCGTGCAGGGAAGCATTTCCAGGTTGCAGCCAGAGGACATCGGCACCACTGCACCTACAGCTCTGATGGATGCTGGTTTTGAGACTTTCAGCTTAGTTTTTGCATAGCTTCAGGTCTGTGTTATTCACCTGACGCCTTGCTCCTTTGTCTTCTCGAAGATCGCCGTGAATCCGCCGCCTCCCCACTTGTGCCAATCTCAATTTTTTTTTTCCCTAAGAGAAATATATGTCACGTGCTGATCTGTCAGTCACTTCTTCATGGATACTGAATCTATTAAAAAGAAAAACCTGATTTTAAATGACATGTCATACTAAACTGTCTCATTATCTCCGAAGCGAGATGAAACACATTCTCTCTCGGTATTATTTTTTACCCCGTGTCTCAGTATTACTCCTCATTCACGAGAAGGGTGTTTAGCCCAGAAGATTATAGACTGGTCATAACCAAAGAAAGGGAGAGAAAGATTTACTCCAATCATGTTGGAGGGACCTCAGCGAGTATTAACTGATGAAGTATACACAGATCACAGCACACCCTCAGTGCCCGCCTGTGAATTTATCCCGCGTGATAAATGGGAGCAGTTTATGGAACAGGCAGAAATTGATACGGAAGAGGTTTCTATCTGGAATGCGCTGTATAAATTACAGGATGCTTATCTGTAGTAATTCTCTTGCATATGCTAACTGCCCAGACACTTACAGCCTATGGCAAAGGCATTAGATAACCTCCGATTCACAGTTGCCGGGGGCAATCTTCATGCTAAATAAATAGTTCATCTTTTTTGGACTCAAATGATATATCTGTTTGCAAGCACCACAAATACTGGTCTAGAAATGGATACTTACGGTATAATTTTTTTTTAAGCTGTCCTTTTTTTTTTTTGTGCCTGCAATTTGTGGCTGCACTTTATGTAATTTAGCAGCCTGCTACTCCTGCCTCGTCTATTTTATCTATCAGGTTTCTAATGTGCCATCTAGGTGCCTGTCAGGTAGATGGACGGTTAAAGGCATGATATTTTTTGTCTTGCTCTTTCTTGCTACACGTGTCCCATTGAGGGCACACGATACCCTTGTTCATGTATTTGCCTGTTAGGCAACTTTGCCCACGGTTCTTCGCTGCCACAGACCTGTGTGCTGATCTGGAAAGGAAATATTTTTTTCTACTGAGCACTGCAGGCTTGAGATCAGAATTCAGCTGAGCAAAAAGTGAGGCCGGGATGCAGGCATGATGAAAAAAAAAAAAAGTCAAGCACTCAGTATATAAAGAAAAGAGCATTTCCCAGCACTCAGACAGGTGAATGACAAATATCATCCTCTTTTGACATAACTCCCCACCCCCCCAGCTTAATGCAGACATTGCATAGTGTTTGTTTGGCATAAGCCGGGTTTATAGCTCTATTTTCTAGAAATAAAATCACTGTCTGCCTGAAAGCCAAAAGCATTTTTTTTTCTTTCCAAAGGAATTGCATTGGCACTCACAGCCCATCTCAGAGGCTGGTGCCAACTGAGTGCAAATGAACCAGGAGGAAATGGAAATTCAGCGCACAGAGAGAAACCTCGGGCTCCAGGCAACTTGCAGCAGCAGATCAAGACCAGCTGGTCTGACACCACTACTTCTCCAGCCATCAAGCCCCAAGCCAGGGATGCCCGTCCCATCGTCACCCAGCTCCTGAGACGCTGCCCAACAGTATGCTTTGCTCTAACTCCTGCGGCCTAACAAGCAGTGCTGATAACTTTCAAGAAAAATTGCACTTATCAGCGAAGCCGGCTCTGTTTGCTCACAGGATTTGTATTTCTCAGCCCTGGAAGAGGTGCTGATCCCACGTCTCATTCTTGGCATTGCCAGCATCCTGGCAGAAAGCTGCACATGACTCTGCCCGCTGGGAAATACTCCATTAATCAGGTGCTGACAGACCTCCTTGCTACTTTTTCCCCCTTGATGGTCACACATGTCATTTTTTCTCTGAAAAGCTGTTCTCTGCATTTCGGCACGGCACAGATGTATCATCACACAAGCCTCAGGGGCAGCAGAGAGGCTGGATCTCAGCCTGTATCTTTTGGGAAAGGAGCAGTGCATCCCACCAGGATCTCATACGGATGCAGGCAGAGAGGTCGTCTTCCGAGGAAAACTGGGATGGAGTCACCACTGCACACCTGTGATTTGGGCTGGCCAACCCCTTTTCTGTGTGTACACATCAGTGATTTCACAACTTTCTTTAGATGCACGGGTCCAACCAGTGTCCGACTCAAAAAAAACTGGGAGCAAGTTTCCTTCTCTGTCTCAGCAGAGCCACGCACACTTTGTCTCAAAGGAAAGAGCATCCAGATGCTATTTCTGCCTCCTCAGTGACTTGTTGCAACACGTGCTCCATCACTACCTTTCCCAGAGGGCAGAAGAGTTGCCTTCAATTCTAAATTTAACCTTAATGAGCGCAAAATGAATGAGGTAGCAGGGGAACTTAATCTGGTTAACAGAGCAGCAGCAGAAAGAGCAAGATGTTTGCGTGCAGTGATGGATCCTGATTTCCCATGCTGAATCCACGGGAGCATCAAAAGGACTCAAGTCTACTGAATCTTGAGTGGTTCTGTGGATACATGGTTGGGAACGAAGCAGGCAGGTAGTCCTCGCTGCCAGCGATGACAGCAGAGCTCTATTTGGCCTTGGGCAAACACACACGCATGCTGACTTTGGTGCTTGGATGTTGTTTATGAAGGGAGAAACAGCACAGGCTGGAATACATAGAGATCTGTGCAAAATCATCTGCCTGCATGGCTTGCAGGTACACCTCGCTCCTAACGCGTACCCCCTGGCTGTTCCTGCTATCATCCAGGCTCTCGGGCTGACAGCGCCTGATCTCCTTTCTCCTCCAGTCCTGGAGCACCGCAGAGCTCTGCTCATTCATCTGTTTGAAGAAAAATGATGTGTTCCATTTAGTCCAATCCAGGATCCCCAAAACAACAGCATCAACACACCTCGGCCTTGGTCCAGATCTGATTCTCTGACCCTGTGGAGCTGACCTGCACAATCCTTCCTGCCCTTCACAGCCCAAAAATGTGTATCATAGTTTGCAGAGATGTGCTATCTCAACGAATAGTATGACCTATCTGACTTTTGCAGCTAGGGTTTCGGATTCGCATAAGACATCCAAGGATGTATTCAATAAACCTTACAAACCCAAATTCCTCAGTCCATTGCTGTGAAGTAGCTCCGTGGGCAAAAGAAAAAAATAAAAATGAATGAACACCATTGTAACCAAAGCAGGGTAATACCGCCCAAAACCACAAAGAAGAACATGTGCAGAGAGATAAATTATTCAGACACCACTGCAGGGATTTTTAAGCCAGGACTCCAGAATTAGCACCTTGCTCGTGTCAAAAACGGCAGAGGATGGCTCATGACTGTAAATGATCAAGGCCTTTCCTTAGTTTCACATTTCATATGAGACCGATTTCCAGAAACAACAAATTCCCCTCATCCTGTGCCAACGCCAGCACTTCCTGCGGGGTCCTGGGGCTTCCCTGGAGGTCTCTGGACCAGCCACAAAAGGGATGCGCGGACTGAATTTTGGAAGGGGCCGCGCACCCGCAGCTTCCACCAAAGCCATCCGAGAAGGGTGCAATGCTCCGAATCCTTTCCTAATTAGATCAGCAGTCTCATCACCTCCTGGGATGGCTTGGTATATCCTCTGGCTTTTAAAGGATTTTGTATTAAAAACAGATCTCTGATAAACTGGAGCCTCCCTGCATACGGAAAGAAAAGGACGATAAACTCCTTTCTTTTCCTCGCAGTTTTGAGCGATGATAGCTAGAGAAATAACACTTGCTTGTAAATAACCCATGACCCTTTTCATCCAAGGGGATCTTCCTAGCAAATTAATCCATTTTTTAAGACATGGAGGGCATTAAAAACACGCTCAGCTAGTTTTCTCATTTGGATTTCCAACTTCTTCAGTTCTGTGACTGCTCATTCTCCGAAAAAGAAATAAATAAAATTCTCTCTAATTTCTCCTAAGTTTCTATGAGCTTATTTTTAGGGAATGAAGCAGAAATAATTATTTTTTTTAATAGACATTTATATTTCAGGGGATGAATGAAACCAGTAAGCGCCATCAGCTTTTGGTGGCAACAACAGGGGAGCAAATCAGCTGTGTGTGAGCAAATTGCTCGTATGAGCACCAGGGCCACCTCTCCCCCTAGACACCATATTTCAGCAGTCTGTACATTCATAAAAAAGGCTGGATTCATGTTTTAATGTGGCACACACCTATGCACGTAGCCAATAAGCTGGTAGGACAAGTAAATAGCACCTGGGGAAGTAGGCATTATTATTCCCATTTGACAAAGGCAAATGGAAGTCTATAAAGGACTGAGAAGTGAATCCTGGTTTTTCAGCACATGGTGCTTGAGTCACGAGGCTTACGTCTTCTCACCAATCTCTCAACCCCAGAAATTCAGCTGGAAAACCACAGCTTTACCCTCACCATCTCCAGCAAAATGAAAGGGAGTTGGAGATGCTCGGAGAAACCAGGCAGCCCGGGGGCACGGAGGAGCCAGCCCCTCACATGCCCAGACCGTCCTGGTGAACCTCACGCAAGCCAAGATGAGCAAATAACAGTGAAGCGTCTCCAAAGATTTATGTGAACGATGCTTGAACATTTTCCTCTGACTTTGCCACGAACGTTCACATGAATGATATTTTTGATAGTAAAAACAATTGTGCAACGGGAAATGCTCAGAAATATGCATTTGAGTGAAGCCTCACCACAAAAAGGACATACGCAGCCGTGCAGAGATCTCCCCGCTGTGTACAAAAGTTTCGGTCCCCCAGGAAGGGAGCAGAAGTAATACGATCTAGGTAATACATTTTGCAAAACAGAAAACAGCCGCGAAAGGATGGCAAACAGCCAGGCGCAATCGAAATGAACTCGAGGACTGAGATGCATCACGGGCTGTGTTTGATTAAGGAACGTTGTCATAAAAAACAAGCCCGTTCATTCATGAATAATACAGGACCAAGAGACAGGTCTGGATTTGTCATTTAAATTATTTATCGTAACTACGAAACGGCCACCTGTCCAGGCTTGTGGCAGTGTTTGAACCTCGGCCATTTAAATCAAAAAGCAAAAGCTAATGCTGCTTACACTAAACTTTTTTTTTTTTTAAATTATGATCATCCTCCTCAAGGTGTGCTTTTTGCCCTGTTCCATCGCTGAAGAGAAATCAGTGTTGATTACAATTTCTTCCACAGGCCAAAGAGACCCCAGGGTATCCCAGACACTCGAATCTACGGGCGGGATCACCAAACCACTGTGATGCAGCAGCACGGCGCACATCAAAGCAGGACTACCTGCTCCAGAGGTGGATTTTAGGCTTCCTGAGGTTATAGCTCTCAGTACAGGGAAATGATGAGCTCAGGGCAGGGATGTCTCGATTTGCAGAGGCCTGTCCTACGTGGTGCAGGGAGCAGCTCTACACGGCCAGCCTGACAAAGCTGCTCCAACCTCACGCCAAGGAGACAATGTCTCCTAGAAGCATACCACCCTCGTGCCCAACCAAATAGTTAGAGATGGAATAAAATCAATGCTGGAGGAAGTCTAACGGGTATTTGTGAGCCTTCTGGATAGGCCCTTACGTGCCTCCCCGCGGCTGTTCCCAGCACCTAACCTCAGGCAGCTCCTTCAGGGCAAGCTGCGGCTCTGCTCGACCCGGGCTGCAAGTGAGCCAAGCCGCTTGGGATTTCAGCACGGCTTTAAAAGCTGATGCTCTTTCCAAAATATCTCAGCAGATCTATAGTAAACAATAGCTACTTTTGAAAGCCACTCAGCATTCTTGTTCAAATAACCCTTCTTCCTCTCGAAGCGTCTTGTTTCCCTCGGGGTTGTCATAGAGAGGAAGATATCGATGAGCCAGCCATGTGTCAGGGAGCAGAGACGAGAAAGAAGCATTGAAGTGAAGCCATTTACTCTCTTCTTGAAAGCCTGCAGTTTTGACCTGTTTCTCCAGCGTGTATCTACAGCATCTCTGTTCCTTTGTGTCAGTTTGGACGCTGGGAAGAGCGCCCTGCAGCAGAGGCGGTGCTCAGACACAGTTAATGCCGCGATGCCTCGGACCGGAGAAGCATCCGTCATGTTCAACGCAGCCTGTGAAAGCAGACACCTCGTAGCAGGGAAGTCAATAGGTTGTTTGGTTACACTGAGCTTCTAGAAGGCAAAGCCTCGCTTTCACCTCTCTAAAGAAAAGGAAGGTCTTGGATAGCAGTGCATTAGATCTTAAGAACGTCCCATCAAAACGCAGACTGCTATAAAGGTTGTTACCTTGTAAGAGAAACATCTTACTGAAATCAGCAAGGTCTTTGCTCTCTCCCTTATAAGAGAAAGGTAAAGAATGAAAGCAGCCACTAGGTTCTGAGGCTGTTTTCACCAGAAATAACCCAAAGCTTTTTTTTTTTCCTGGTGCATTCCAGCTTTGCTTGCACTTAACTAGAAAACTGAAGAAGAAGAGATAAAAGGTGAACGATGCCAGGCCAGGCCATCAATGAGTTTTAACCATCAAAAAGCTTCTTCAGCAGCAGCAGTCGTCCAAGTCAGCATCTATAACGTGGATCAAGAGCTGCCTACAATCTCCAGTCCTTCTGGTACAAACATTTTTGGAGACTTTTTCCTGCCCTTGCTGGAACACACGGCTGTGTTCCTGACCCACACAACACCTTTACCCTGTTTAGGCACCTCTAGCAGTTACCCCATTCACATTGAAACGGTTTTTATTGTAGCAATACATTAACTGAACATATTAATTAAGTGATGTGCCCTTTTATCTTCTCAAGTTTCCACCACCATATGGTCTGCTGTACTCTAATCATACTTGAAATTTCTGTTTTCTTCTTCCCTAGCTACCAAACATGATTGTGTGCCTATTTGCAGCTTTGTATAAGGGTGCATATGCAAAAACAAATAAGCATGCATTTTGCAGGCATCTCCACCTTTTTCTGAATGCAACCATCAAAAGGCTGACTTATTTCTAAAGCCTCACCCAAGTGATTTTAAATACATTTAAATACAGCTATGGCAACGCATGGCCAGGTAGCTAATTCTGCTGATGACAACCACGGAGGGAGGAAAATAGAGAACCAGCTCAAATAACATCTGCTGAAAAGACAAACCTGAATGTTGTTAACCTGATTCTTCTCAGCCATCACATTGCTGGTTCAATGAGATTCAGAGCCTGAAAGGTAAAAACAAATCCTTTCTGCTAACAAGCCCGTAAACTAATGACACTCAGAAAAAACTTGGCACACCAGGCTTCGTGGTCTGCAGTGAAAACAGATCAGATGTGATGCCTGCAAACCTCAGAAAAAATCCCCTTGAGTCTCACTCAGCTGTGAAGTGCCTTGTTGTGATGATCAGGCTTTGGTTTGCAGCCCAGCACCCTGCTCTGCACCGCCGTGTGCGTTTGTGGACTCAACAGCACGTGCACAAAGTCGGAGAGATCAGAGACCTTTTTGTTCACGTGTCACTTCCACAAAGGCTGGGTTGTGTTCTGACTTGTGGCTTCATCAAGAAATCGAGGTGTCTTTCAAGCTGCTCTGCTCCTTTCCAAAGGCGTTTAGAAGCTGTGTGGGTGTTAGTACTGGATGAGCATCGATTTCAGTGGGGAATTAGTACATGCTCAGAATGGAGAAAATACGCTGCATAGACCCAAAGCTTGCAGGAAAAGGTACCCAGGATTCAATGGAAATGCATTCCTCCTATTTAATCGAAGGGAAAGGGTGGTGGGAGAGAGGAGTTGAATCCCAGAGGCCACCTCTACGAGTGAAAGGCAGGATGAGGCTCTGCTCCACTTTCCTGTTCAGCCAGTGGCTGAATTTGCCCAGTTTCTGCACCGCAGTCATTTGCTGGATGGAGGCAGCCCCAGGCCCCCTGCTCATGGTGCACGGACCATCCTGCAGCCTTCAGGGGCGCCTTCACCCCTCGCTGCCACCTTGAGTCCATTTGAGACAGAGATAATAAATCTGTATTCCCTTTCCTCTCCCACCTCTCAGAGGAAGTTTCCCTAGCATGCTGGATAATGAGCCCATTTTTATTCTTTCTGGCCATCTCCTAAAGGTGAAAATGGGACCTCCGCTGAGCACCATCACCAAAGGCTCAAGGCTTTTAATAAAAAGCCTGAAATTCCTTCTCTTTAAGGCCAGAAGGTGACTAATGGGCTACACAGCCTGCGAGGCAGAGGAGCAGCTCTGCTGAAGATCCTGGCGGCTGGCAGCGAGCCCCGCGGACCTCAGGCAGGAACCGATCCCCTTGATCGGCCCTTTGTCCTCTGCAAGCTTTTTAGCTTTTTGTCACCTTTTCCCTGCCTGCGAGGCCCGTGGAAATGCCAGATTTCTCTGGCTTCCCTTTTCCTCCGTGGATTTGCACCCTTAAAATAAAAACCCTCCTACTGGGGCTCCTGCCCTCTGCAGAGCAGGCTGGAGCAATGCAGCCAGTGCCATGTTCCTCCCACCCGTGCAGCAAAGCAGCAGGACACGAGCAAGCCCTGCCCCAACCACAGAGTTGCGAGCCCGGCTCGAGCATCGTGCTGGCAGCTCCTTTCCAGACCCTGCTCGGAGCACGAAGCAAATTTGCAAAATGAGCAAACCCAAAGCCAATTTCAAACGAACACTGGCCTCAGACTGACAGGAAAATGCACCATTTGCTTTGATTTTTCCATACATTAGTTCTTCTCTCAAAGGCTGGATCGATAGAGAGGGAAAACCGAGCGATGGGTAACCCTTCACTTGTGTAGGAATGGGATTTATCCTCGTGCTGACTGGCAAGGACTGTGGGGTGGCTGCGAGCTCCTGCACTTCCCTCGCAGCAGCCGGGGCTGCTCTCGTTTCCCAGTTAAGCACCAGGCTCACGATGCTCTAGAAATAGGCACCAGCGGGGTCTGGAGAAGCAAGGAGCCGCCCGTGGAAAGTTCCAGGAGGTCCGCACACATGGGTATTTTGAAACAGAACAAAATATTGAATTTTGAGATTTCCACAGAAGCGTGATCTTAAGCAGAAGAGGTTGCCGGAAGGCCATCACAACATTTCATTTCGCTAAGAGCCCAAGCGCTTTGTTATACATGCTGGTAGCATTCAAGCTGCCGCCTCCCAAAGAAAACTTGACGTGATCCAATTCCAACAAGACCCTTTGAGCTCAAAAGATTGTTTAAATGAAACACCACCGAAATGGGGATACTCCCATCGTATCCCCCAGCGAGGCACAGCTGCAACGTGGCTCGCAGGTAACAGCATCGCTCGGGAGCGTGCCAAGCCCTCCTCCCACACGCTGGGTGCCCGTGTCACCGAGCTCAACGTGCGTGGCTCCTCGGTAGGTGCATGACAAAAACCATCTTTTGCCATAGAGAAAGGAGCGAGCCCGTTTGGGAGCTGGGAACAGGGAGGAATTTGGCTCTGTTATAGGAGCAGCGATGGCCAAACTACAGCGCTAACAAAGCTGTAGGTACCGTGGTAGCATTGCACAGGTCTCTGGGGATCTGCAAAAGGCACACACACGTGCCTAAGCTCTTTGTCTCAGGAATGTGATTCAGCACAGGGCTGCTGGGAACACGCCTGCTGCTTAAAAGCAAGGCTTCCAAGAGAAACCTTTGTGCTCCCACCCTGCTGCAAGAACCTGCCTGATGTGGTCCAGGGCCGCTCGGGGTCCCTGCGGCAGCAAAGCCAGGCAGGAGGCCCACTGCAGGCAGCTCCCATCGTGCAAGAACCTCCTCACTGTGCTCCTGCCTGGCCGGTGTCTGTCACAGGAGGAGGAAAAGACAGAGACCAGGAGCAAATTACTAACTTAGCACTGCCATGAACAATATGGGATATGTTGGTCATCTCTGGCTGACCAGGACTCTACAAAGTTGCTGATACAAAAGCTCACAGTTCAAATTAATATATATAAAATACATATTTTCCTTCCAAAACTCTGCCCTCCTGGCCTCCCAATTGATCTTTTCATGATCCCTACTCCAATACACACATACCTCAGGGCCTGCTCTGGCAGCAAGCGCAGCAATGCCAGAATCCCCAACCAAACCGAGTTCCTTTAAGCCCCCAGCGACCATTTCTAACAACCCCACAGCATTCGGCCAGCTCCGAGCTCACCAGAGGCTCGGGGAGCTGAGCAGACCTGGTGCAGAGCTCAGGCTTTCTGCTAGGCACCTTCCTGGACACACAACCGCCTTCTCAGCTTGGAGATCTCCTGACTCCACCACCGCTATTGACCACGCACAAGCTCCAAGGTGCTGGGCTGCCAGGATCGTGCCCTCCCCAGGGCTGGCACCACATCCCTGAGACTTACCCAAGGTCCAGGGACAGCAAGGAGGAAAAGCAGCAGAGAGGGCTGAAGGAGGCAGACAAACCTCCTCGTGCTGTTGATGTGACCCATCTGCGAGTCCTTCCTAATTAGGATGGGGCTCGCAGCACAGCCGCACATGGCTCTGCTGCTAATTAGGGAGGGCTGAGCACCGACACATTAACCTCCCGGTCTCGAAACATTAACTTTACCAGGTGTAATATCTTCTAGGTGACATAAAGGTTAATAATCTGCATCCAAAACAGAACCCAGCTCAGTAAATACCCAATTAACCGGGTTCTGGCACAGGTGGCAGCAAACTGCAGTGCTGTGGGGACAGCCAGAGCGTGCAGCAGCGATGCCTTCGGAGGGGTTCTGTGTAGGCCCCACCGCCAGCAGTAGCAAGGGAAAGCAACAAAATAAGATAAATAAATGATTTTTTTTTTTTGCTGAGGGTGTTTAACGAAATGTATTTCCTTCTTCCCTCGCACCCTCCTTCAGAAACTGCTCCCCACAGCTTCTGCCGTACGAAGGGGAAGTCAAAGTGGTTGCACTCAAGTTGTGTGCAGTAAAACGGCAGGTTTGGCTAACTTTTAATGGTTGTTTTGTACTCTGCCTTCCAGAAGAGGGACTGGGAACAGGGAAGGATAAAGAAGGAAACAAATGTGCAACGAGTGAATATTCCTCTCAGTATGAACGCAGATGCCTCATTTGGGATCATTTTGTAGAAACTAAGGAGAAAATGATTTCCTTTTCTTACAAGAGCTGAAACATTTAAAAATAATTGGCCAAATAAACGCCTAGTCTTACCCTGACCACAGCAGCAGACAAACCAAGTAGAAATGATACCCGCACCTTCTCACTGTGCTGCCCTGACCCCGGGACCCTGATGGAGATGAAGGCAGAAAACCTCTCCAGCTCTCCGAGCAAAAACAGCTGCAGGCTCTCAGGGTACTTCGCAGGGCTCAGCCACTTCACTGAGCTCTCGTTATTTTAACTAAAAGCACTTTTCTTTTTTTCCCCTGCACAGCTGAACTGACACAAAGAGTGTCAGACAACTAGAAGACATCCAGCATTCTTCCAAACTGCTCCACTCACATTCCCTCCCAGCTCCTCCTCGCCTTACTGTCTTCCAGGGGTTCAAGTTCCCCCATTCTGCAACCACTTAGGATGCCCTGGTTCCCTCTCTCCTTTTCTACAACCACTATGCAAACTTCAGCTGAGAATCCACCTTTCCTTGTGCTGTCACAACCAAGCATTTCTTCCCCAGGAGCTCTCCTCTGCAGGCACTGTGCACGCACAGGAAAATGTCCAGCCCCGCTGCTAGTCCTAACAAACTGCACCTCAACATCACACCTCCCACCCAACCTCTCCGCTCTGCTTTTACTGAAACAAACCCTTCTGGGAGAGACGGAGTACCAGCCCGGCCAGCCGAGCAGTAAAGAAAGGGAGCACCAAAGAGATCATCCAGTGAGACAGGAGAAGAATGAAAATAGTGTTTTTAATATCATTTACAGCAAACTTACAGTATGTTATTTCACATCACATATTTCTAAACTGCTCATCTGGAAAATATAAGCTGCAAAAATACAGAATGCAGTACTCAAAATATATCGAGCATGTGGTTTCTCTCTCTTTTTTTTTTTAATCAATTGCACAGCGAAATATTTCCTTTTCCAAACCAAGTTTTGGTTTATTTTGGAAGTGCTGCTAAGCATCTGCAAGATGACCAGCAGTAAAACCAGCACGCTTCAAAGACGGTCCCTTGGGCACCATAGGAAGGGGCTGACCCGCAGCCTGAGGCAGGGGCAGATCCCGTGCTGCAGACCTCGATGGAGCTGCCCCGCGCAGCAGGGACCTCCTTGCTGTGCAGCCTCCCAAAAATGCTGCTCTGCCCAGGTGACGGAAGAACAGCAACGGTACGTGGGTCCGACACCACGGACCGGCCTGGCACAGAGGCAGGAAGGTGCTCAGCCAATATCGCGGGTCCTGGGGGTGAGTTTCAAGCCTCGGTGGTGAGCGATGGTCTTCTCCTTCAACAAGACAACCGACGTGGAAGCACCCTCCACGCGCTGGTGGCAGATTGCGCTCACCAACAGCCCAGCTACGAGAGGCATCAGGGTTTGGAGGGCAGGCAGCACATCTGCCTCACTGAAACGCGTTGGTGCGTTGTTCTCCGTTACTGCACCACGGAGAAACGTGAGCATGGAGAAGGGAGTGGGTTAAAGAACAAATTAAGTTCCCAATAATCTTATCAGCCAAAAAAAAAAAAAAGGAAAAAAAAAGCAAAAAAAAAAAAAAAAAGCCCCTCAGTGTTTGCCAGAGCCACAGAGGGGCCAGCTGGTTGAGTTAACAGGATAACTTCTTTCCCAATCTGCTTTGAATTTTAAGCTCTCAAGTTTGCTCAGCTGTAGCTGCTGCTGAGGGATCTCAAGGGTGGAGAGTAACTGGGTTACACAGGCAGGGCATATGCTTCTGATCAACTTCTGCATCAGGAAAACGAGCAAGGAGAAATCAGAGCCATGGCAAGGTGGCTGGGCAGTGCTGCTGCTTCTGCTCACAGACCACGCCGAGTAAAGAGCCGCTCTCCTTCTACGCATCGAGGCTGCCCCACTCCCTCTGCTCTGGCTTTCACATGGTGCTTGCTTCTTATCTATAGAGGGCAAGAGGAATTTTAAAATGTCCTTATTGCAAACATTTCCCGTCTAATGCCATTTACGTGCTTCTAGCTCACACGACCCCAAACATCCCCATGCCTGGAATGTGATGTAAGAACATAGAGCAGGGGAAAAAAAAAAAAAGAACAAAACATTTTTGCAGACTGCATTTGACTCGTATCAAAATCCTAACAAACACCACGTTTATTGTACTTTATTTACACGGTCGTCACGTATACTATAATACAGCACAGCGTTCCGTTTGCAGTGTTAGGCACTATGGGTTTTAAAAGGTCACAGCTCTTCCCCTGCTCCCATCCCATCCTCCTCCCCACGGACTTTTTACCGAAGAGCAATGAGAGCTGCCGTTTGCTCATGATGCTCTGTGGTCCCAGCACTGTTACGCTTTTCCACTGAGCCTTACTCTGAGATGGCTCCTTCCCAAACGAGCAGGATGGGAGCTGCTTTCAGTGCTAGCATGGAGTCTCCCAAAATTTGGGGGTCAGAGACCAGCAGCAAACCCTAACAGTTGTCAGTGACAGTAACGTACATCCGCACGACGAGGCGTTTAACTGAAAGCATCAAGAAGGCAATAACAGGGGGCTGTAGGACAGGGCACAGACCCGTGAGCACAGCCTGTAGGCCGCCCGCGATCAGCAGAGCCCTGTTTTGGTCCCACTGCACTAAGGACTTTAGGAAAACGGCTGTGATCCTGCAAGGGGGATTGCAATCCTCCGGGCTCACTGGAAGCATCACGGGCACAGAACAGGGCTCGTTTCGTTTCTTCCTTTCTGGTTCACGCTGTTGTGAGGCACCAAAAGCATAGCACTTGGATGCAGTTTGCACTGGAGGGTAAAAGCACTGGTATTTGTGCGATGCCATACTGCAAAAGAAATGGGTTTTGAAGGACTAAAATATATGAGTGGTGGGAAAAGATGCCTTTTGCTGTCCTAGCAGCTGGCAATCCAACTGGGAAGAACCAAGAGATGTCGGGCCATATGCAACTTGTCGATTCCCGAGAGATTTTTGCTTCAGGTCTAAGAGCTGTGCAAACATTGCAAATAAAATTTCCACCACCTGCTTCACCTTAATACCGATTTGTTTTTGCCTGGGTTCATACCCTTCCCGTGTTTGCTCTCTGTAATTACTCAAATGAATGCATTAACTGGTAGGAACACTGCGAGAGGCAGAGAATTTCAAGCATCTGTGAGAGAATATTCCTGGAAAGTGAACCGGGAGCTGAAAGCCAGCACTTTGGCTGTCCTAAAGCTGTGCATGTCCAGCGGCGCTCTGCCCACTGGCATTGAGCAAGGCTCCTCTTACTCAATTTCTAATCACATACTTCTGAACTAAACATTTGCACTGATGAGAAAATTCCAGTCTCGGGAAGTAGGGATCAGAAATGTCCCCAGCGACTGCGATGTCCAGACAGAACAAACCAACTTGCGTGAATTATAAGGAAGCTTTTTCAACCCCCCTCCCGACCACAGATGATATGCAGAAATGACCTTGCAAATACACTGGAGGCATTTTCTTGTTTTTCTCAGCAATTCACAAGGAGGAAATAAAAGGGAAAATTCATTTATGAAGTCGCTATAAATTATTTGCTGAGTTGGACTTGACAAGTTTCTTATTGCTTTTTGCCATGTGCAGACACCAACATCATGTAGAACAAGCCCAGCACTAGAAACTGTCAGGGTATCGCTAATCTTTTCCTTTCTAGGCTGTGATACTCTGCTCTGCCGCAGTTAATGGGAAGAATGTGGGGAAAACACCACAAGCTCATAGCATCCCTAAGCCCACATCCCTGTAGTGCCCTCGTTCCCTTCCTCCTTGGATCAACCTCAACCCGAAGCGAAGCCTGACTCGTGCCAAAGGCTCCCCTCACGTGGCTGCCCACCTGAATGAAGGGCTGCTCCTACCAGCTGATGGTGTCCTGGCTGCCTGGGGTGTGTGAGGTTGTGGGGACAGGAGGGCACCACGCTGGGAGGAAAGGAGAATTTCTGGAGGCTCCTGAGCTGCTGCCACAAAGCAGGGGAGTCACAGCAGCAACACGGGCTGTTGGGAGAGCTGAGCTCAACTTAGGTAAGGAAAGAAAGAGCTCCTAATGGAAGTGAGAACAGGTCAATATTATTGCTTACATTCAGGGTGCTCAGCCCAGCGCATGGAAAGCCTATGAACTTGGCAGGAATTAACCAGATCTGGAGAGAGAGAGCGACAACAAACCTGCTTCTGCCTGCAAAAGTTCACATACGCGACGGATAGATGAGCATGGCTGTGTCTAAATGCAGAGTGGAAGTAAGTCTGGAAACCCCTGCGAACAAAGCTGTTATCACATCAGTCCAGCGAAACATTTGCATATGTCTTTCATACTGACAATTCCCTGCGTCACCTGCCAAGAATAAAACAAACATCACAGCAAGACTGTCCAAGCTTTAAGAAAACACAGGCCAACACAACCAGCTCTAAAAAAATTCACTTGACAGCAACGGCCATGGTTGACTGTGGGGCTAAAGCTTCACGGTGCTGGCGGCCTCGGGGTTGTCTTGGGTTTGCTCCGGGGTGAAGCTGCTGGTTACTAGCTGCAGTTGCCCTTCTGTCTCCCTTTTTCACTCTGAGAAAATGTGTCGGACTGACACACAAAGGTAAACCCCCAGTGCATTGCTTCCAACAGTTCTGATGAACAAAAACCAGCCAAGGATGCTGCTTTGAACCCTGATGGGGGTTGGAGGGACTAGAAGTCTCAATCATTCCCTTTATTATTATTTCTTTTGAGAAAAAAAAATGCTACGTGTCTTAGCCATTTGGAAATACTTCAATCACTTTCCAAATGTCTGCAGCCGGCCAGTTCAATTCTGAAGCAGCTAATTCCTTTCTGCATCTTTCCCTTTTCACCTTCCCAGCAAGGTGAGACCCAGCTGAGATTAAAAATAGGAGCTCTGAGTAGCTCAGAGCATCTCACAGGGGCATGGCAGCGTGAGGCCCTTCTAAGCTCCTTGCAAACCCTTCAAATTCTAAGCAATGGGGGTTTGGTCTAGATAATTCAAGTGATGGCCTTTTCATTCCCATTACACATCCAAAATGTGCTGGGCAAAGACAGAAAAACGTATGATTTCAACACGTATTAAAAAAAGAAGCTTCTGAAAATGCATTTTCTTGTTGAAAAAGGATGTAAAACAAACAAGCAAACAACCCAAACAACAAAAGAACACCAATGGAACAGATTCTAGTGTTATCTGCACCAATTTTAGGTTGGGATTCCCTTCTGATTCTGTTGGGGCAACATCAAGGTGGGATCTGTGCTAGGGAAGGGAAACCCCAATCTGAAGTCACGCGAGGCAACCAGACAAACCTTAGAGACTGCTCAACCTCAAGGAGATTGGATCTCCAACATCCCATTCCTTAGCAGACAGCCATGAAGAGAACACAGTGCTTGGAGATGTCAAAATAAAATTTCTGCTGAGACGGAGGCCTCAACAAAACCCTGAATTTTAATGCCCCTGAATATGGAAAAGAATTTCCAACTCTAAACCTGCACTGCTTGGCTCAGACCATGCCACTACTTCTGCTCCCAGGAATGGACATTTTTCTAACCCCTTCTTTGTTCTCAGGGGTCCCGCACATTAAGGCAGTTGCGGATGGAAGTGGAGTGCTTGCAGGCTAAGGCGCACACCGCGTTTTGGGAAAGAGGAGGATGTCTAAGACTCTCCACTTGTTATTCCAAGACAAAAATGGGGTTGCAGGCAAAACTGATTTGTGGTTTTGAAATCAGAAAAGCAAAGAGGTTGCTGGGATGGATGAGGGTTCTGGTCTGCACATTTTCTTTAAAATAAAACTTTTATTTGAATCTGTACCAAAGCACTGACAGTAAAACCCTTCACGATGCAGGCATCTGATACATCCTTAAAAAAAGAGGGGGATGGGAAGAGAGCTTTTCAAAAGCCACATTATCAAAAGAAATAAAACAACAATCATGCAGATATTTTAAGTTACAGCTTAAAAATAATAAAAGTAACCCGATTCAACTGCATCTCCCATACACACCATGAGAAGAGATTAAAAAAAAAAAAAAGGAAAAAAAAATCGAAAGCATTAAGTGCTCTGGAATCCTGTTTCTATAACTCCGGTCAAGGGGGACTTTTGACTGTACTGACAAACCACAGCTCTTGAACACTGGGAGTTTGTTTTGCATCACGCCAGCACGTCGTTCTCCTTCACCTTGGACTTTCAGAGGGGAAGCAATGGAATTGTGGAAGGGGTTACAGAATTTCAAGCAGTCAGGCTTTGAGAAAGGCTCTATTCTCCAACATTTGTGTTCAAGTCTGAATGTGTGTGTACGGTATAAAATTATGAGCTAACATTTGAAAAGACAGCAGTCTAAGTAATAAATTTCCAGAATGAAGAGAACTGTACAGAATGATTTCAAAGGCTTATACTTGACAATTATACATATTTTATGAGACAGTTATGCACCCTGTGCCTTTTTTAAATTCATTGTTTTATGGATGCAGTATCTCTTATTTTATCAGACAGGATATACTAAACAAATCTAATGGTCTAAAAAGCATCATTTACCGCCCAGCGTAACAATGGCACTGCATAGCTTTGTAACTTTTTTTTTCTTAAACTCCTTCATTAATCAAACGATCCTTAACATGGCTGAAAACCGAGAATCGAGTATCTGCAGTTACAATATCTGTTTAGCATTTGGCACCATGGAGTTTATTTGATACACCTTTTTTTTTTGCCCTTACTGTTGCTGAACATTTAATGCTGTGCATAAATTACAAAACACACTTGTAAGTCAAACGGAAGCAGTTTGATACCCCACGCCCATGTTTAAACGCCTAGATAAGAGCAAAGTCTGCTAAAACCAGTGCTGAACATGAGTAGCAAGTTATCAACTCCCCTGTAACTGCACCAGCTGTAGGGTGTCCACTGCCAGCAGTGGACAAGGACCTGGGGAAGATCAGCCCATCCTCCAGCTGCATGGAAGCGATGTCCAGCATTCGGTTCAACATACCAGGTTACTTCTCTAAACATCTGCAAGTTCACAACAGCTTCAAAATACGAACAAAAAAGGCGTCTTTTTTTTATTAAGATGCTAACCCTTAAAACCCTTCTGACACCTACTCCATTGGAAATGGGCCTGGTTTCCATTTCTGACTGGGGAAAACTCATCAAACACAACCGCCTGGTATTGCTTCCCAACAGGAATGTTTTGGAAAAGAAAAATAAGCATGCAAAATAAGCCTGGCCCAACGCTTCTTGAAATCAGATGAAAGTTTTCCCTTGATTCTTTACAGTCTTGGCTAAGACTGCATTGCAAAGGCAAAGCCAAATCTGTTCTTGTATGGGTGCCTCTTGAGGATCTGAATGAAAAATTCAGAGGTGCTTAGTGCTGGCCAGCCTCTGTTCCCACAACCCAGCCTTCCACGGGAACACAATTTGCACATCTAAGGTCAAAACGTGGCCTCCAGGAGAGGAGATTATTCCACCTTTCTCACACGGCTTCCATTGAAGTGAGTGGCATTTCTCAGGTGAAAAAATATCAGTTGTGAGGGTTCAGGATCAAGGTCAGTATTCCTTTCATCTTGTACACACACACACACACTTTAAAGAAAACATCCACCACACAATTTCTAGATTGCAAATTATATATATATATATCTTTAAAAACTGGAGAGAACATAAATAGTCTCTCCATATATATATATGTATTCACTGAGTCACATATAATATGAAAAAACTATATTATGTAAATCATCATATTATCTATAATTTTCCAACTGACACTTTTTTTTTTTTTTAGAGAGACACAGTGCATTCATTCTCTTTTTTAAAAACATATTGTGTGTCTTCATTGGCTTGGTAGCATATTAGAATGAAGGCGTATGGATAAAAAATGCAGAGGATTAAACAAACCCCTTCAGTCATATTATTAAACAGAATCCTTCCCCGAACTAGCATAAATAAATCCACCCTATGGAAAAGTGTCAGCGATTTAAGGGTTAACATAGATTTGAAAATAACTTTATAAAACCTTATCAGAGGACTACGCAGACAAATATTTGGAATTCATCCCCCTTTAAAAATGACAGCACGTTTGGCAAGTGTGAGCAAATGTCTTGAACTTTACTGGGTTTGACAGATCTGAGCACAGCTATTCACAGACACCCAAAGAGCTGCGATCTGCGAATGCGCCTCAGCTGGAAGGACTCGGATCCTCGGACAGCACTGCCAGCTACCTGGAAGGTTTCCAGCAGCTCTGAAGGTATTTATCGTGGACTCGTGGCTGGTGGCAGAGTGTGAGTGGTCGAACAACTCCAGCACCATTCGCTCTTTGCCATCACGGCGTGCGCCGGGTTCGAACAGCCCAGCTAACCCCTCAGCCCACGTCGCGGGAATAGCAGGGCTCCACACATCCCTGCCATTAACATCTTGCTTTCTCTAGGCCTCATGCCCAAGCCTGTCCGTTTGCCGAGCTCTGCGATGAACCTCTGTGGATGCCCTTCGTCGATTCCCGTTTTGGAAGCCCGTACTGTCATCAAAGGGGCTGGTACCCAGCCGCAGCAGCTCCCTGCTTTCTCCATCACCCCGCAGGATATCGCAAGTGATCCCGTGAAAAGTTGTTGTTCTCAAGAATCCTGACTGGGTTTGACTTTGAGAAAAAGACAGAAGTTTCCTGTGTTGCCATTGTTGCTTTGCAATTGTACTTCACTCTCACTCTCCTCTTGTTTTTATTAAAAAGGACCCTTATATTATTAATATAGTTCACCCCTCCACAGTCACTATAAAACAGACTCCATATTTTCACACCACTCATGATCTTCAAGGTTATAGATAAATTTTGTCCTATGTGATTGATTTTGGGGCACCGAGTCCCGCCCCAGATTGTCTAAGGTGAGAGTAGAGGCAAAAAACTCACTAGTGCTGAGCCCACCTTCGTGGTTCTTGATGTATCTTTTATAGTTTTTCCTCAAGCACTGCCAGGTGGTTGTGTACAAGATGAATGCAAAAGACTTGAGGGCTATAGCAATACTAACGTACAGGTATCTATAGACCACGTTGTCATACAGTGCGCAGGCTCCTTGCTCGCCACAGAATGTGCTCCAGAACAGACACGTGGAGTCAATTCCAGCCCCAAAGATCAGGGGAGGTGGAATAAAACCTGTCAAAATAAGAGAGACAAATCATGCTTTTATGATCTTTACGATAAAGGGAGAGGATGTGATTGCAGTGAATGGAAAGAGAGGACACTTATCAAGGTTAATGGTCCCAGATGGAGCCTGTAATTCTCTTCTGTTTTTTTTTTAGTTCTAAATCAACCTAAACAAATGCTGTGGATACGAGTTTTTATTGTGGACTCATTATCTATGGAACAGACTCCTGCTGATATCCCAAATGCAGGTAGGATTTTCTCAAGATTAAGTGCCTTACATTAAGCTTCTGGTTTGAAGCTGGGTGGAGGAGTAAATGAAAGAGGAGGAGGATGGCCTTGTAGCTTGCTCTCTGTTTAGATACTGGTAATTCTGCACCCTGGGATGCTCACTTGAAGGGTGTCAAAGGACTCCAGAGTCTGAAATCAGCTGGGGAACTGAGATCTAGTTTTGGACCTTTTGCTGGCAGAGGAGTAGGCTTTCCGCTGATCCAAGGAGAAGAAGCAATGGCCTGTAATGCATGCCAATATTAAATAGGAAAAGCAGGGAAAAATTCAGTGTGTCATTTAGTGAAACATCACAGCAGGATTCTCCCAGAGCCACTGCAGCTAACGGCTGATGGAACATTTTTCCATTTGCAACAGAGCTGCGATCAAAAAGCAAAGCAATCACTCCAATCTCTGTTAACCAATGAAGGCGATGTTTTTTCTTCTCTACTTTTTCTCATCTTACAGGCATACTGTAGAGCATCACATTACCCCATTTCACATTACCCCCACAGCGGTGAGGTTGTCCACATCCAGCTGTGTGCTCCCCATCCAGCACGTGGGCACCGAGCGTGCAGCACTCAGAAGAAAATGCGGATGCTCTAAATGTGGATGCTCTACATAACGCAAAGCGTTTCTTTTCCTTCTGTTATATTTATAGGGGAAAAAAAAAAATCAGATGGAAAGTGGATAAACCTGCGGGAGAGGGGGCAGGGAACAAAACCAAAAAAAACACAAACAAAACTTACTGCTGTGGGTTAAGACAGCAAGCAAAGGAGGAGAACACTGTGGGCATCATGTACTCTCCCAGATTGGGCCTTGACAGTATCACCCCATTTGTAGGTGCTGTGATGGCTGAGTCCCTATAAATACATGTGTAGGCAAACAGACACAAGGACTGCAGTTTTTAGACAGAAAAGTGCTTAATCTTGGATCCGGTTTCATCATTAACCTGGATTTCCAGGCTTAGATAAGATGCCTTCTTTCAGCTTGTCACGAACAAAACAGTGACATTCATGACATATATCCTACGACTACAAACAAATTGGTTGTCTTCACTGTTCCCTGTGGCAGCTGAGATCTCTTTATTTTATTTTGATAACTAGAGCTCTGCAGGTTTTGTTTGATCTTCCTTATACGTTAATAAATGCAGGAAGGAAGAAAGGCTATATGGACTTCTGGTACTCTTTTTAACCAGTCATTAATAGCATGGATGTAGTAAATAAAAATAGACGATATAAAAGCGAGACAATCCCTTTGTTACAAACACTAGTTCCAGTCATCACATCTAAAACCTGGTTATGTTCTGGAAAAACAGTCAGTGCCAGCTCACTGTTCCTCATGTCAATGACTGGAAATTCCAGACCGAGCTGGGTCTGCGCTGAACTTAAAAGATGTCTGCTTTTTAAACCCGTGGACAACTGCACACTCAATCTAGCATTTAAAAATTCAGGCAGGCTCCTGCCAGAAACAAGCGAAGAGATTGTGCTGTGAATGCAGTTTGTGTGTCCGGAGCTGCAGTGGCTCTGGATGCCACCTCCCTAAGGGCTAAGGCACAGATGGGGCCGTGACCAAGGAAGCCGGAGCTGCATGCCTTCTGGACTAAGGGAAAGCTGCATGCGAATCATAATTTTGAGGTGTGAACCCATACTTATTTTAACACACTGAGAATTGCTGATGCAAAGCTTTGGAGGTGCACAGGCTGGACTCCAGAAGTAGCTATCGCTCCCATCGGCTGCTTTCAGCTGGCTCTCCAGCTTTTCAAAAGATAATTTGACCTGGAATTTGCTCCTTACAAGACTCGAGGAAGGACCTGTTTCATTGAACTACAAACCTATACCTACGTGGATGCAGGCACGTGTGGAAACCTTTAAGAAAAATACACGAAAAAAACTTCTTTTTAGCAACCAGTATTTCAGGTCATTTTCATCAGGGCACGAGACTCAGGAGTGACTCAATGATTAGACCCTCTGAGAGATGGGAGTTGAGGGATTGCACTGTGGTAGGAAAGTCCTCTCAAGAGAAGCACTGCATTTTTGTCATGTTGGACGTAGACAGGCAAACAACATGGGCTTGTACAAAAAAACCACAGGAAGTTCCCTGGTAAGCGGAGGCTATACCAGGATGCACAGTGAACACAGTTCAGAAAGGATGCATCCAGCATCTCTGCACGTGACTAAACCCTTTCACCACTCCAGACATGCCCAGTCAGTGCTGACAATCCCTGACACAATCAGGATGGAATCATCAAGGATGTTTTGTCTCATGCTGTTTCCGAAAGCCATTTTTCAGTCTCAGGGGGCCTGAACTGGACATTTCGCATCCAGCTCAGAACTTCCCCAGCTACTGGAAGCGTTAAGGAGATTCCAGGTTTCTAGTTCTATCAGCCCTACCTCTCTATGCATGAGATGTTATAGGGAAAGAATATCCCTATCAGAGCTTCTTGTATAGCAGCTGCTGCTTTTGAAAACCTTTGGCTCCAACTGCATTGCTTTACACTCTTCCCTGAGAAACTGCAATAGCACTTTTATATGAAAACACTGTTATGCTGCTCTCTCTCAGCAGAATTCCTGTAGAATGAGATAATACATCCAGAAGGATACTGGAAGAATTCAGTGGTGTTTCATGTTATTATAGTGAATATTAAAGAGATTCAATCATGCTTTACCTCTTATTGCAAAGCGTTGCAAAAATTTCTGCGATATATATTTCATGCAGAAACTGCAGGGCCGTAGAAAAAAAGCTACCCCTGGCTTACTGAAATCTATTAGCTACGATTGCACCTCTGGGTCTCATACCACCTATATTTAATACTCTCCTTTGGTTCAAGAAGCAGCTATTATCACTCTCTTCTTAAGTCAAAGCTTAAAGGTGAACTGAAAAGCTTTTAGAATAAATCAGTAAAGCTAGTCTCAAACCTCAGATTGTTAAGGGCAAGATTTGGATACCACGGCTTATATTGAAAAGTACCTTTCTCTTCATTTTCTATATGTTCTAGCTATGTTGCTGGATATATTCTCTTATTTCAAGGGAATTCCTTAGTGACAGAGCAACATATAAGGATTTGAGTTTAAATTCTTATTATGGCTTCTTTACTGGAGGAAAAAAAAAAAGATCTATCATCTTCAGTACATGCGTCTGAGCCCAGTTTTAGTGGAATTCAAGATGCTGCTATCTCAGAAGGTTTCTCTCTTTCAAAATGTGGAGAGAAGAGAAAAAACCTTCCCCCTTAAGTACTTTTTCATTTGGAAACAACAACCCACAGATCTCCTCCTTGCACACTTCCCTGCCGACACGCCACATTCAGCCAAAAAAGACAGGCCAAAACCTGAGAGCAGCACTGACAGCAAAGGAAAATACTGTCTTTGCGAGGCTTGAACCAGAGCCAGGCCAAGTCAACCCAGAAGCTTCCCGTTGACTTATCTGAGCTCTGGATAAGATTGCTTGATGGAGCTTTAATGCAAACTGGCCTGGGACATCATTTCCCTTTCAGCTCATGAGAGACAAGGTGTTACTAAAAATAAGTAAATAAACAAAGTCACTTATTCAAGGCAATGTGTGATACTGTGTGATTTTTAGTCCTCTAGTTCCCAGTGCCTTGCTACAGCCTAGAAGATGGCATTTTACTCCCCAGCTCATCCCTTTGAGACTGGGGGACCACGCAGGGAAGGTACTGCCTGTGCCCTGCTGCGGGAGGCATGAAGTGTGACCCTAAAAAAAGCAAATTTCAGCCCTAAAACATGAAGAAACCATGTGTGTGAGATGGACCCACACAACGATGTGTCATTGATATTGATGAGCTGAAATACAGGAGCTTTAAAATAGGAGCCATCTCTTTAAAAGGGGAAAAAATTCCACCTAGATATAAGAAGCAGATAAACAAAAGCCCAGTGTGTTCCTTTTAATTCACACATGAGAAACACATACTGGTCCAGAGGAATAGCTGCATGCATTTTAATGGGATATTAACCCACAGGAGAGTACAAGGACTCAGCCTGTCTCATTTCACTGTTTTCTTTTCTGAGAGACCAGAAGGAAGGGACAAACACAGCATGTAACATAGGTCCTGCCCCTCAAATGAGGATCAAAATATACATTCCTCTACTTCAGCAATATGCAATACAGCAGTAATTTTGCAAGCTGCTGACATGTTAATAACAACTATAGAGGAGAACTGTCTGCATGGGAGCGTGGCAGAAATGGTCATTTCTCATGCAACACCACATTTTCTTCCATTAGCACAATCCAAATGGCAGGAAAAGCGCCTTTAGGAGCCTTGATGCAACATCCTTCACAGGGAGGTCCTAGACCTCATTGCTTCAGACCCCACTCGTGACAACCAGTGTCTGATGTGCAAGTTTGCATGAAGAAGAAATCAACTCTTGCATATTAAAAACAGCGTTTTCTGTGAGAGAGGAAAGGGTTGGGGAGGAAGACAGGAATTTTTTGTACCTACCTAGCAAACGGAGAAGTAGGAAAAGCACCCCCAAAGCATAAGACTTGAGTTCAGGGCTCACGGTTCTGTAGGGAGGAGAGAGGGAGAGAGTGAAATCGATTCTTATTGTTCTGCTTTGATTAACACACCCCACGGCGATTCTGTGCTGTCAGCCAGGATGCCACCACCACCTCTTCAAAAAGTCATTAATGGGGTTTTCTTCTCCCTTTGCCTACAGCCTCGAAAGTAATTGCGATGGTGGCCATGTGATGGGTTCAGGAATTTAGTGAAGTCATTAATAACAGCAGCTGATCCTGTTGTCGGATAGGGAAAAATGAAATGCCCATCCCAGTAAATCATCGTTTACAAACTCCACATCATGCTTTTAAGGCTCCATATGCTGAGAATTGGTGGGAGAGAAAACTTTCTGACGCTTCCCAGACTATTGGGAATAAGAGGGGAAGGGCGGACGATGGACCAAAACGTTCGGCCGACCTGTTAAAACAAGCCTCCCAGTGATGACGTGCTCGAGAAGACTTCTTTTCATGGAATTTGCTTTATACCGGGAAGACAACCATTGCCCAACCTTTTGCTATGAACAGAACCCGGTTTATCGCATTAGTATCAGCCTCCAAAGTGCTTTAAAAAATAATTCATGGTTTTCCGATTGGCTTAGCTCAAGGACCCTATTGGCTAAAGTCATCCTCTCGAGGCAGGCTCAGCAAAGCCTCTGGCATTTCAGAAATCATTAACTTGGTCTCAAATCTTATAATAGCATTTTGTGTCCCATGGTGTACAAAGGCTTGGAAAGCAGACGGTGATCCCCACGTGACTGGGTTCATCACACGGGAAAACGTTAAAGGCCTCGGTGGTCTATTCCCCTAGCTTTTCACAGAGGCCTGCACTCAGCGCTGCCAGTGACACCCATGGGGGCACAGGCACTCCTCTGTATAAATATATCGGAGGGGAATCAGACAATACCAATAAAAAAGGCAGAAAAGCAATAGGTTTCAAATTAAGAGAAGACCATTCTGATCACTGCCCTTATCTCAGACGTTACACAGGCCATGTAACGTGGTATCAGGATTCCTGCCTGAAGCCTATAACCTCTGGCTGAGGTTCAGCGGTTTTCAGGCAGACACCCAGGCTTGATATAAAGACCCGAAGGTGTTAAGTATCTACCCTTGGAAAAACATTTGAGTGGTTAATGGCTTGGCTCAAAGAGGGTCTATGGTAGCATGGGAAATGAAGGAAACAGAAACAGTATCAAAGTTTATTTTATGGAAAAAACTGATTATCATTTGAAAAATTCACAGTGGGTTTTTAATCAATATTGGTGTCTGTCTGTCCACCTTTTTGTATTTAAGTCAAGGTCAATCCCCATACCTTAGTGTGAAGTACAATTTGTCAGCTCAAAACATCTCCTTTTCTTGACTACAACAGTGAACTAATGACTTTCCTAGACAAGATATCTAATTTGTGGACCCTGAAGGGAGGGCAAACAAATTTCATACCAAGTGCTGAAATTCTTCAGAATATGGACTTGCCCTGATTTCTACCCACGTGGTACCCACTTCCCTTTGGATGCTGGGTGAGCAATACCAGAAGGCCTTGAGGGGCAGAAGGCAAACCTCTTTTTATTTTTAATCCCACTGCAACCCCCCAGCCAGTCCCTACACCTCCCAGTGACTCAATTCTGGAGCCTCCGCTCCAAGGCAATCAGTTACAGCTGATCAAAGTGTTTTCTGGCTAAAACTTCAGTTCCTGCCCTGTGGCCATCTCAGGCACATGCCCGGGCGCACAAAAGCTACCAGTCCCAGTGCAACTCTTGCTTGTCTGGTGAGGGGAGTTCGTTTTTAAATTAAACACGGGAAGCGAATGATGCTGTTGTCACTGCCAGAGACACCAGGGACACATGCCAACACTTCCTTTTAGCAATGCCTTATCCAAGATGGCATTTGCGAGAGAACATGTGGTGGGATATGGTGAACAGCTCACTCCCATGCATTTTAGCAGCTAAAACACTAAAACTCTGAAGGGAGTGCAGCTACTAATTTGGAAGGGTGAATTGTTTATTTATCTGAGCTGAGCGCTACGTATTTTTAATGCTCCCTTCCCTTTTTCTTGTATTCCTCTTCCTGGCTGGTGACTGGCTTGTCTCATTTGAAGTCAACACAAAGACAACTTCATTCAGGATCCTACAGGTGATGGCAGCTCCCTCGAACAAAGAACCCTTCAAACTTCAAATTACTTTTGCCACAATATTTATCATGAGAAATTTGATTTCCCTTTAGCTACTGTAGATGCAAAGAGAGAAAAGAACTAGTAGATGGAATATCTCATTTTGTATCCTGCAGGGAGACATGCCCTCACAGAGCTCTTCTGTCCAAGATCCACTCAAGAGTGTGCCTCTAATACAGACCTTATTGATTGGGTTTTATTGGAATTTTCCAGGCTGCAGAATGGATCTGCTATTTATGCCTCTGGTTATTATTCTCACTAAGTGACAGCCTCTGGATAAACGTGGGCTTAGATATATACTTGTATCATAGGGTGAAGTATTCCGTGTGTCTGGAAATAACACAGGGTCAGTTATCTGACTAAGCTACTTCAACTATTCACATTGGCTCAGCCCCGAGATGTCCTTCATACTTTAAAGTTCCTTCTGGTTTTGGACTTGGTCCAGGGTGAGAGAAGTCAAACTCTAGCCAAGTGGGTACTGACCAATGCTCACCTTTGCCACAGTCTTGTATTTTTCCATCATTTCTAAGATCTCCAGGCCATCTCTAACGGTATCTCAGCCATTACATGCTGAGACCACGGGGCTGCAGTTCTGCCACTTTGCTGCTGCAACTGTAATGTCCCTCCTGACTGGACTGGAAGCTGTACTTCTGCATGTCCTTTCCTGTGCTAACCCCAGCCTTGGCAAAACCAAGTTTGCTGCCTCTTTTTGCAGCATCCTGGCAGCGACCTTCTTGGTTTGCAAGCCCAGCTCCTCCTCACTCCCTTTTTACCAACACTGTACACGAGTGATTCCTTTATCCCCATCAGCCATGGCATGGATGAACCAGGAGCTGTGAGTACCCCATGAGCCCCCGGCCCCATTCCCACCCCGAGAGCAGCCCCCCAGTGACTGCAGCTCCCAGGCAGCCCCCCAGTTCCTCCTGGCGTTGGCCTTACCTGATGAGAATGATCACTGAGGGCGTCTGCGCCATGGCCCCGATCATGCTGCAAACGCACATCACGCAGAGGAATGTCAAGAAGGCCTCTTCGCAGCCGGGACTGGGACATTTTCCGGGAACAACGGTGGCATTTTCGGCAGGGACCGAGCTGAGGCACGAACAGCCGCTGAGGTTCTGTGGAGGAGCACAGGGGTTCAGGGAAAGCAAGAGCTGTGGTCCCCAGCACCTGCCCTCTGCGATAAGGGCTGCCAACAGCCACTCGGAAGGCTCTCATGGTCAATTAAGTCACTCCTAAGTGCTTATCTGAGGGGGGCTTGGAAAGGATTCCCAAGCTTGTCAGCTCTGATGCATGTGACCAGCAAGGAAACGTCCCTCGGCTTGTTTCTTTTCTCCTGCTCCTTTCAAGTCTCTCCCATAAATGTCACGGCGATGAAATTATTGCCAAGTTATGCCCCTTCGGAGGAGAATAAAGAAACGATCTGTGTCCCTCAGACACAAAAGATCCCCAAATTATGGTTCTAATTACTTCCTTCTTTACCTTTGTGTTCGTGGCTCTCGCAGTTAAATCGAAGTACATTAAAACCAGGTAAATCTGCAGCCCTGTTCCCAGCTGTGGGACCGGTGCCTGATTCTAGCACCCTGGGTATTGGGAGGAAGACACCCATGGCAGGTGCTGCGGACCACCAAGAGCTGACTGTTGTGGTGTGGTAGCACGGACACTGCTGGACTCAAGTGCACTGCAGGGCTAATCAACGACATCTGGTTCAGAGGAATTTGTGTTGAGCTAAAAGCTGAAGTCAGGCAAGATAAACTATCAATATGTGATCAGAAGAAGAGTGAAACGACTGCATTTCTCTTTGATGTCTCCAGCAAGTGCAGGATGTGAAAAGAAGCTTTGTTTGCCAGTCACAGATTTAGTTTTTTTTTCTTGTTTTCTAGCTTGCCCTCCTGAATTTGTGAGTGGGGGATGTCAATGCAATTAAGGCGCACAATACTACCAAGAAATCCCTTAATGAATACAGAATGAAACGATCATAAATGATTCATGTCTTGTCTTCGTTGGGTTGCTGGGTTTGCAGGTCACATGTTTGTAAGAGGAGTAATGCCATAAGTAACACATACTGAAAAACAGCTTCGTCTCCTCCCCTTCCCTCTACCACATTCAAGCAGAAATTCCTTTGCTTTTCTACTGGGGTCCCCTTAGGACTGTACAAAAGCACACTTTCTGGTTCACTGCCTCTAAAGTTAAGGATCCGTGGGGACGCTACTCTAGCCTTTCTGACACCAATCTCTTTCTTCTTGCACAGGAGTCAAATGATTTTCTTCCACATAAGTGCACAGAGGGCAAGAGAGACCGCAGTGCAGAACTCCAGGATCGCGGCAGTGGACACACAGGTGCCTTTCTGGCTGGCAAGCAATCATTAACATAACAAATTCCTGTGCTGTGAGTGAGAAGCTGCCACCTGAAGGCTTTGAGATGGTGACAATTAGCACAACTGCAGTGGTGTTTGCACAGCGATAACAGTGCAGTAATTCGTAACTCCTGGCTCTTATTGCCGTACGTTGTTGGTATCCAACCAGCCAGGACACAGCCCTGCAGATTAAACCACATCTAAATACATACCTGTACTGAAAAATCCTGGGATAAAATTTCCATTGTGGTAACCGTGCAAACCTGGCTGCTTATTTCTGCTTATTTCTAATGGGCTCTCATCAAAGAAGAGAAAGTGCCTGTTCCTGACAATGGTGGGGCAGATTCTCCTCCCATTGGTGTGGGTTTATACCTGGTACAACAAACCATGCAGCAGGTCCCTACCTTCGGACCCTGAAACTTTGCCCCTCAATCCGCTTTTCCAACCACCTTGCACCGAGGTGCTATCCCAAAGCAATGCAAGTATTTTGTTCCAGCTACATCCGCTCGCTTAGTGCTGTGCCTCAGCCTTACTTGGGAGATCTTTGATCTTTTATTACTGACATGCGATACAACTCACAGACATCAAACCCAGGAAACATCAAAGATGGACTTTTACCTTTGCCCCGTGGCAAGGCAACTTTTTGTTATCCATGCCAAACCGCTACAGATTCCCTTGTCTGCAACCCCACCACCATTCAACCACACATTTATCTTCTACCGCATAGCAGCTTACACACCCACATTTTTTTTGTGCTGCACACACTCAGACTTTGCACCTTCAAGAGCATCCCAAGTTTGGGGTAATTATCTACACAAATTACCCATGATTTTAATTATCTATCTTTTTTAAACCTTGGCTCTGACAGGAGAGGGACAAGCTGGTCCTTCACTGCAAAGCCCTGAGATGCCAGCAATGTAATGCCAGGCTGGAATTCACGCACCTCCCGCCAAAAGAGAGATTAAGAAAAGCAACGGCACAAAACAAACAAGATGTACGGTCAAAGGCTTTGCATGCATGGGTCACTTGTGGGAATGGCTCAAAAGAAGTTTTCCTGTGGGTGCCAGAGCTCTGCCTATCAGCCCCGATACTCCTAAAGCTTTTTGGAAAGGTGCACCCCTGCAACCAGCTCAATAAGAGAGCACAAATGAAAAAAAAAACCACCGAGCTACACACTGCTTTTAGAAATTGTTCACAGAGGGAAAATGTAGAGAGGCAGTCAGAAACATCCAATGCAGTAAAGTTAAATAAAGCATTCAGAGAATTTTATGTCCCAGTAAAAAGCAACCCTTGGCTCATCACGAGCATATAACACTCACAAGAACCTCTAGACAGGTCATTACCTGGATTATGGGTTTAAAACCTGGTTTGGAAATTTGGCTTTGCCTCAGGGCCATGACATGGCCAAACTGGTCCATAATTCTTGATAATGCCCTTTCCAGAGGATGCTATTGCTTCACTAATTTGTATTCAAAATGTTACTGCAAGAAACCGCACAACCCAAAGCATCAAAAAGAACCCCAAGATGACGATGAAAAGAAAGAATGAGTGAGTAAGAGAGAGGGGAAGGGAGAGAGAGGTTGTTGCTCAGGGTTTGCTCTCATGGAGCGCGAGGTCAGGCAGCTGCTCGCTGAATGGACGGAGCTGAATTTTCATTCCTGCGCTCCTTCCAGAGGAGCCCGAGCTTTGCCCTGAGTCGCACAGCGAGGCGGTTGCTCCTGCGCTCCAGACATGAACAACACTGGTTGTACTCTTGCTAAGGGCTCGGTGAACTGGTGAGACACCGCTCTGCGTGCTCTGTACAAGCTGGCTTCTTGTCAAAACGCTCACGTTGCTGCCCGAAGTGCTGGCTTGTCTCTTGTCGGGAGGTTGAGGGCAGGAGGTAACATCTTTGCGTGTACCACGGCCCAGGCCACACGCTCGTGGAGGCCCTTCTGGGGTTGCTGAGAACACCTCGAATCTGTGGCACTTTCCCTTTTTTCAAAGGGCCGCCTGCATCTTTGAGGCTGGAGTGGGAATTCGGGAGAGAAGAGGTTTCAGCAAGATGAGCTGGCTCCCGGGTCATCTGTACCACGAGTCTGCGCTTGTTAGCAGCGAGCTTGTGCCTCCGCTGCCTGGTGCTCGCAGGCCGTTTGTCTCTTCAGGGAGGGAAGGCAGGTTTGATGTCTCCTCAAAAGGGAAGGATGAAACCACAGAGGGATAACTGCACGTGGTGAGCACTGATGTCCCTGCAGCTGCAAACGGTCACCACGACTGGGCTCACCTCCCTCAGGCTACACACAACACGGCAGTGGTCACTGTGCCTGGCACAGCCCCAGCCAGGGAGCAGAGACAGCAGAAACCCTGCTAATTCCCCCTCGCGGGAGCGACAGGCGTTCATTTGCAGTGTAACCCAGCAGGCATTAGCATTTCAGCAGCAAAAAAACGGAAAAGCAGACTTTTAAGAATTCCTCATCTTTACACAGAGATGGCTTGGTCTTTAAGAGTTTTCTAAAGGAATAAACTCTTAGAAATGGAGAACTGAAAAATGCAGGATGTCTTTAGATGGAGGCTCTGTTCTCTTGACAAGTGTTCTTGCCATTGCCTCAGAGAAAAGGAGTGAAAGAGAGAAGCAAGAGGAGTAGAAAGAAATCTTAAACAAGGATGAATAAAATCAGGATTTGGTCATATGTGTCTAGGAACCAGACTTGGGAAAAATGCAAGAGGAAAAGTAGAAAGGACTGGGCAGGGTGAACATTGCCAGGTGGAGAGCCAGGGAGATGGGGAGCAGCAGGAGGAAAGAGAAGCTTTCCCCACAGTTTGGGCCAGCAAGCTCTCGCACATTGGAATTCTGTCAATGCACAAACACGCAGATTTCCTCTTGTGTTCCTCTGCTTCAGTGCTGAGAAGAAAGACTGGAAGAGGGGGATGACAAGGAGGAGAACGAAGGAAAAACCCATCCTGCTTTGCGAGTGCCCCGACACACCGCTGCCAGAGCCAGTGGGCATTTAAGCAACAGAGTGAGAAACATCAATGGCTCAGGACCAGAGACTTGGGGGTTTAACCACTGCTGACTGTAAACGAGTGACTCTACCAGAGATGCACTACCATCCTTCACTTGCTCTCACAGGGTCATTCCTACAGGTGAGAGATACCAAGGAAAGGCTGCTTACCGTGCTGCTGCAGCCAGCAAAGCAGGCAGATAAGTAGGTGACCCCATCTGCACCACAGACTGGAGTGAAGGAATCAGTTTGGCATTCACAGTTGTTATTGCAGGGGGAATATGGGTCCAGAGATGAGGTTGGAGTTGAGCTGTAAGAGAAGCAGAAATAGAAATTAACAGGTTGTATAATGATATCAGCAAGCTTTTCCAATCAGTGCCGCACAAAGATGGCTTTGAAGGGGGGGTCAGTTAAGGCAAACAAATTACAAAAAGCAGTGGGCAGGCTATCTGGGTCCCAGCTTGAGCAAACTGAGGCTACAGTGTCTCCCAAGGACAGAAATGCCTTGGCCACCATCCCTCTGCAGTAGGAAATCTAATGCAAAACTTGGGATGCCTTGGCTTCTCAATGAGCAGCCCCAAGGAGATCCAAAGATATGCCTGGAGAGGTTGCTCTGTGTTTTTCTGGAGCATTGAACAGCCGAGAGCCTGAAGTTTTCATCTTCATAAAAGTCACTACTGCATACTGAGGAGCACCAGAAAAGAAAACAGGGAATAACTCTCCAAGTCTTGTGAATGCTACAGTGAACTGGGTACCTCATTACTCCCATCAAAATGGGTTTGGAGCCATTCATGCTCTCTCCACCATATCCAAATTTCCATGTGTCTAAAACCTGGTTCTACAAATTCCCCTCAGGCGCTCCAATAAACATACAAAGCGGCGTTATGTCCCTCACTGCCAGGAGAAACCAGATGGTGTGGTGGACCGAATGCTATGTAGGTGGCCATGGGTTCAGAATTGGGTCTGGCACCTTTGATTCAGTTTGGCCGATTTTAGTAAAGCTCATTTGTCAGCTGCAGGCACTCAGCTCTCACGGAGATATGTGGTATGAAGAGCCCCCAGAGTGAGAGCATTATTCGACACGGCCCTCTTTAAACTGCTTGCTATATGGTTGCCCGTGGGCCAGCACCGCCTGAAGGCTGCTCATCGAGGACAATAATGTGGCACTTATGTTGGCAAGGCTGAGAGAGATGTGCCCTTTGTTGGCTGGATGGAGGGTAGACCCTGAAACTCTCTGGGGACTTACTTGTTTCCATAGGGAACAGTAACCCCTGCCACAGGTCCTGTGTCGCATCCCAGGAACAGGAAAGACACGTAGCAAGCTGTGGACACCAGGTTCACCAGCATGGCCATCCTGATGGCTCCCAGAGCAGAGAGGCTGAGCTTCTTCACCAAGAGGCCACCCAGGAATATGCCAAGACACGCACATGGGATTGCTGTCATCCCTGCAAGAGAAAAAAACAAACAGTTAGCAGCAAGTGCAGGTAAGGGTCAGTGAACCACACTGTTACAGGCTTGTATTTCTCCACAGACAGATCTGTGTGTTATCACTGGGAAACCTTCTAATGGTCAACTACTGGAGCTGATATTTATTCACTCAGGCATGTTCTTCTTAGCAGTCATCAATCAGAAGGCACAGAAGCGCTGACACCTGGCAGTGACTGAGTTAGAGCCCATTTGGGATGGCAGACCAACTCACCGACCACCAGCCCGCTCCTCTCCTCGCCTCAGGCACTGCACAATTATATCTGTGCTGTTTTCTCCAGCCTTGTTTTAGGACACAAACTGGGGCTGCTCCACACAGAGGGATGTATACAAACAGGTAAGCTGGAGGAGCCATGACCTTCTTCCAGTTCTCATCCATATTTCAGGAGGATGCCAAAATGGCCAAGGCTGGCCCACCCTAACCTAAACAACAGCATCGTTAATGCTTTGTGTGACAGTCAGCAGCCAGAAAAGCCACAAATATCCTGAGGTGTCTAGAAGCTTCGGGTGAACCCCGTTTGGTATACTTCAAAGCAGTCTGATTCTCAGAGATTAGGCAATAGTTGCATTTGAAAATGCTAAGCCTCCCTTATAGGATCTCCTTAAAATGAGAGATGCAAAATCACTGCCAGAAGTGACTCACTTTCCAGGCACAGAAAGGCATTATCACACTGAACGTGTCTGGGTTCACTTTAATCCCTTTGCTGCCAGTTGCGCTCCGAACCTCACCTTCCCAAGCTAAGCTCAGAAGTGCATCCAAATCCTCACATTTCTGGACTCCCACGGAAGTCACCTGGGAAATCTGGCAGCAACGCTGCTTAAATTAAACAAGTTGTGAGGACAGTGGAAGTATCGAAGTCTCCTTTTCCCCTGCTCGGTCAGAGGCAGGACGTGCTCTGGCTCACAGCAGTTCCCTCTTTGCCGGCCGGCCAGCTGGACACGCACGCTGACCGGCCAGACACCCTCCTTCAAACAGCACAGCGGTTGTCCTTCTTCCATTGGGCCAGTACTGAAGTTGCTTTCCTTTGCCAAGCCTTTAATTTCCAGGAAAATTACAAGAACCCAACATCTCTGAGACCTCTGCCCTTCTGTAAAACCCATTAAAACCCACTAGCAAGTTTTGCGTTGCTGGTGGAGGCAAGATTGACTGCACGAGGTTGTTTCTTTTGGAAAATTGGGCCCAAACCAGAAGATATCAATGAGTTTGACGGGAAAATAAGTAACTGTCAGGAGAGCAGCTTGCGAGTTTTTTATTTCGATATTAAGATTCATCCATTTCATGATGTCCCAGTTTTTGACAGGTCACTGCCAGATGCCCATCTGGCGAGCTGTGGGTGCAGATCAGCCAAGATCAGCTCGCAGATATTTCAGATGGGTGCTGCTGAGAGAATGGCTGTCACAAACAAATTGCTAGACTGCTTGGAAATGAGCAGCAGGAGAAAATAAATGAAGATCCTGCCTATGCATGAGTATCCTGACAGAGAATGAATGAGTGCTGAGAAATGAAGAGTATATGGGAAACAGCAGCAGCATGAGAAGAGAGAAGGGGTTTTTGAAGCTATTTCAGCTGATGATTGCAGTCTTCCCACTTCCAATACAAGAAGAAAGGAGGGGACTAGCAGGAGAAACTGGAGAAATGTGGAATACCTGATCCAGGAGGTAAGTAGTTAGATGGGCAGCCCTGCAGCTTGGCAGGTAATTGTGCCAATGGCCCAGTTTGGTTAGGATTTCGGCTGAACTTCAGGCCCATCACGTCTTTGGATGATGGGCAAGTTACTTTCTGAGCAGCCTTATCAGTCAGCCTGGTTGCAGCTACCAGTCACGCCGAATATTTCAGTGCCTTTGGATGCTGGAGACTCGGTGGTCCCTGTGGTTACTCACCCAGCAGCTGGTTGGCAGACGAGGTGGTGAGGTTGAACTGCTGCTCCAGGTACTTTCCCAGGAAGGCGGCAAAGCCCGCCACCACGGCAATCTCCATGCAGGCTGCCAGGATGATGCAGGTGAAGACAGGATTGGAGAGCAAGTGCTTTGTTACTTTGGGGATCACTAGAAGAGAGAAAAAAGGGAGAGGTGTTACTGTGCAGGCTCTGCTCGAGGTGCTGAAGGTGCCTTGCTACTCTCCTGAGGACAAACTCATGGTATTAGGACTAAACTTCCACTCTGCACAGACAAGCTGGTTGAAAAGTGGCAACGCCAGAACAAAATGAAACAAATCCCACGGTGTCATCTAAAGTACCAGGAGGTGCAAAGGGAAGTCATCTGTCATTATTCTGAAAGGTTAGAGATGATTTTGAAATTTTAAAGGATCAATGTTTTCCAGTATTGCTTTTGTTTCCCCCATAGAGAGGTCAGTCAAAGCCTCGTATTCTTTTTCCTTCACCTCTTCCTACCTGCTCCCCACAAACAATACCGAGCCAGCTGATAAGTGCCATGAGTACCGTACTTAGCACCCGCATTCTTTCAGGCTTTCAGACACAAGCTAATCCAAGCTCACATTTGGCCCTTCCTTTTCCTGCCATCCAGATTTGCCTCATTTTTTAACTCCTGCCTAACTGGCTCACATGCCAAGGGACATCTTCTTGCAGCATGTTCGGATACAAGCTGAAATTCTCTTCTCTGGCCCAGGGGCACTCATGAGCACAAAGGATCCCACACCTAGGACAGGCAGATTAGCCTGTATGTTCCCATAAACCTGAGCTTGAGCAGCTGAACGACGCCTTGTGCATAGACCCTGCCAGCCTCGGTGGCTGCAGGGTTGGCAGGGGACGTGCTGAGCTCCCCTCTGCCTAACACACACACACCTGCTTTAGTTTCACGATCCCTCGCTCCTCCCTCCCGCATCATTAGTGTCCTGAGTACTCTTCTCCAAGCCTGTCTCTATTTCCGATAAGGAAACACAAGCTACCTTACAAAGGGAAATTTGGCTAATGAATCAGATAGCACATTTTCTACTTCAGTGAACATTTTAATTATTGCCGAGATAACACAGCTTGAAGAGGATAGCATCGCAGTACAGGAGAGAGCCTTGCTTTGTCTCAATACCTGATGACTAATTTCTCCCTGAATTAAATGTGAAAATCATTAAGTTTGAAAATTACCCTGCTGAAGTGTAGTGAAGCCTCAATGGGCCCCTATTTGCATTTTGAAAATCCATTCCCCACCCACCTCTGGTGTACCAGGGTCTGCCAGATGACAGATTTCTCTGGTGTGGCTTCTATTTTCCCTTAGGGCTTTTTTTGGTGTGAAATCTAATTGCATTGGCCTCAGCAAGAAAATGCACAGCTCTTTGTCAAGGCTCTGCTTGGGTCCCCACGGTTCTTTCTTTGGGAGAAAAAAAAAGGTTATAATTAGGTTTGATCTAACCTTTCTGGAAGGGACCACTCCACAGTTTCTGGTCTCTTTACATCACAAATGTTTTTTCGTGCTGTATAAAATTCTTGCTTCCTGAGGATTTGCTGAACATAATGAAGGTGCTGGAGGCACAGCACTTTTTAGTGGGAAAGAACTTAAAAATACAAAACAAAAAATTACAGGGAGGAAGAAGTCTGGGAGATTCAGATGTGGACAGATCTCAGAAGCTACCTGCTGCCTCCTTCAGTTCTTTGGGGGCCACCCACAGAACTTCCCCTCCTTGCCAGGAAAAGAAGGGAAAAAGCAAAGGTGGACTTGGCAGAGCTGAGCTCGGAAAGCCATATTTAAGGTATTACTGCCTGTTGTGCCTCTGGAGTTCAATCTGTACAAGATTAATGGATTCCTTGAGATGTAGCTTTGTGCCAATTCAAATGTAAAGACACAGAGGTCTCTCCGTAACTTCACCCACCAAATAATAACAGTGACAGCCTGTCTTTTGCAAGATGGAGTTAAAGATCACGGACATTTATTGCTGAAGGTCGCAAGGCCGGTACCAAATCATCATGCATTACAAAGTGAAAACCCATCCCTCATACATGCTGGAGGAGAGGAAGGCTTTTGCAGTCCCTGCAGCATCTCACACGAGGGAGGAAGCTGCTGCGACGGCCTTGCCTGGCAGCGCTGGGCTACAAGTCCCATCGCTTCGTCACTGGTCATCCTCTCTGTGCATCCGGGCGTGAGGTTTCTGGGACAGGGTCTGCCCTTTACTGCACGTCTGACTAGTGTATACTGCAACGGGGCTCTGTACCAGCTATATAATAGGGTATAATACAAAACCCAGAGCAAAGAGCGCAAAGGCAAAGCAGGAAATGCCTGGCAGCCTCCACCATCTTCTCTCAGCACGGGCCAGCTCATTCCCTTTTATTTTCTAAGGAAAATGACACGAGGTTCCCCAAAGAAATGAATATCCTTTCATCTTGCTACTGCCACCCGTTAAGATGATTCATTTGACACCTGCTGCTGCCTTATCTGTCTCAGTTCTTGGGGTGAAATACCTCTAGGAACAAGATTAAAAGTCAGCAGTGAAGTTTAAAAACCTCTCCATAGACTGGAGTGACGTGCATTCAGCTGTCTAGCATACGGTGCTGGGTAGGAAGGGGGAATGGAAGATGTCTGATGGGGGACAGGAAAGCCCCAGGAGCACAAGAGCTGAGTGTGGTGCTCCTTCCCTGGATCCCAGTGGAAGTCATGATAAACGTTACCTTGCGCCTTGCTGACTCAATCAGGATTTCGATGTGTGCTCCAGCCCAGAAGGTTAGCCGTACGCTTTGTAGCAGCATTTTGGAGCTATAAATCTGAATCATCGAATGGAAAAAGGGAAAGGACTTTGGGATTCAAAATAGTCTCCGAAGTCTTCATGGAGAACCCACCAGCTGTATCAGACAAGGCACAAGAAACCCGCCCTCCCATGGTCAGAAGGACCAGCTCATTTAACATCCTCATCCCAATGCACCCGATACGTTACAGCAACAACGATACACTGAGAAGAAGTAGGAACTTCATCACCCTCTCTTCCCTGCTCAAGTACCTAAAGCCCAATGCTTGCAGCACTGGTCATAGGATGTTCAGGTTGGAAGGGACCTAGGAGGATGCCCCACAGCTCTCTGACACCCCTGCTAATCCCTCACCTTCACACCTTTTACCACCCTCAGCAACACCAAGCCAACCACCAGCAGTTTGGGCTGAGGTTATCGAGCATCCCCTCCTGCTGACGGGCCAGCTGTGGGTGACAGACCACGGGCTCGACGAGCAAATGCACTTATGTACACCAAGTAGCTTTGATTTGTCACTAAACATCGGGGAGTACCGGGGATAATTGGCAACCTCATTACATGAGGTTTAACTACTCTCCAGAAACGACAAACTATAATCATCATGTTGGTGCTTGAAATGAATTGTTTGGAACATTACAATCACCAAGGCCCCTTTTTCCAGTTGGAGCACCCTACAGAGACATGTTTTCAATTTGCAGTAAAGATGAGGAACACAGAAAGCAAAGTAATAAATTAGAGGGAGGTTTACAGCCCAGTCCACCTAGGACAGTGCGATGGGAGAAAGACGGAATTTAGCATTGATCCAAAATACTGCTTTCTAACAGCAACGTAGGCAGCAAGTCTCAAATTTGAATAATAATAATAAAAAACAAAACAAAAACAAAAGGAAAGATCTACAGCTTGCGTGAGGAATAAGGGATGAAGAAAAGAGGGAAGGCAGCAAGACGAAAATACCTCCTGGAAAGAGGAAGCTCCTGTAATAGAGAGTGGGAAGATGAGATAAGGCAAGAGGCACTAAAGATAATTCAAGCGAGCTTGATACACCAAAGTTCATAAGGCCTGGGCAAAATTAATATCACAAAGTGTATGAAGGAAAAGGATGACACCCATGTCAAACAGGCTTCTTGGGCAGTGGGTCCCTCTAGTCTATCGTCCTGCCTCCAGCATCAGCAGCAACCTGATGTAGGGCCTTTCATGGTCACCTGCCTCCCCTTCCTTACAATTAGGACTTCTCAGCGAGCCTTCTAGGTGTTGGTAAGGAACTGAGGTCTTGGGACCAACAGATCTGGGCCAACGACTCACCTCTACGGCCATACAGCTGGAGCGCTCTCCAAAAGGTTGTCCCCAAGACACATTAGAGCTGTGAATTTAAAACTCCTTGTGGTACCTGCTAATCCTGCTCAATTCCACGAATGCCCACAGAGGGATACAGGCTGGGACCTGTGCACAGCTGGGAGCTTCTGGCCCAGCACAACTTGTCTGCCCGGAGAGCACTCGTGGGGTCAGAGAGCCAGGATCCAGAGGAGCTCTCTCTCGAGGTACTCAGCAGATCGGCACATTGAGCAGGAAGGAACCGAACAGAAGACAAGACAGCTGTCAGCTGTACATCTCGGCTCTCCTACGCTCTTGGAAATGAAGCTGGGTGGAAAGCAAAATGTTTCCAAATTGAGGGAATTTGCAGTTTTGAAATTCATTTAATTCCGCAGTGGGTTTGCTCTTAATTCCTTGTGAATGAATTTCTATCTCCAAACCTGAAGGATTCCATATCAATTTCAATCCCGTAACATTTTTTTCGTATCTCTCGCTAGACAGATGTAATGAATTTCTGGTTTAAATAATTACAAAACAAAATGCATTTAGAGCGGAATGTTTCAGGATTATTAAAGAAAAAGCCAAGGAAGCATTCTGAAACCAAATTTCATCAGAGCTGACCACTCAAATTCAACCAAAGCGATGTTTTCATAGGGAAAAATGATTCTGACAGAGCATTTCCAAGCACGTCCCGGAGCAGGTGGTGGGTTAGAGGCAGCGTGTTAATGTGGAGCGAGGGGGCAGATGCGTGGCAGACACGAGCAGAGGGCACAGGTGCCCTGACAGAGCCGAACGTCATCTCCAGCTCCGAATAGCAGAGAGGTCCCCAGGGCAGAGCAGAGGTGTGAAAGCAGAGCTGTGCCCCTGGAACAGCAAGGACTGCTGCAGCCCACGCCTCAATTGCTTTCGTGGACCACACGAAGAATGCTGGATGGGAACAACCCCGCCAGGCTGCCCGTCGGGAGCAAAGATCAACGGCAGCATTTATCCACCCTCTCCCTGCTATTAATCCTTCCCTTCCCTGTACTCCCAAATGCATTTGTGTTGCTTAACTGAAACACCGATCACATAAAATGGTGCAGCATTCATTCTCCAGTTTGGTGATGGTAAGCACCTCCCAGGTCTGTCCCCGGGTTTTCTTGAGGACAGCCAGGGGGACAAGGGGACTGCCCTGGGCTCAGCCTCCTTCCCCAGCTCTCTGGGGGCACAGAAGAGCTGCCCCAGCCAGCGGGTCCTACCTGCAGCACGGCGCGCGGTTTCCATTGCAAGTTTGAAGCTCCTCTTAAAGATGCTTCGTTTCCCATCGTGAAAATACCCCGCAGGAAGAAATGCCATGGCTTCCCAAAAGCCAGCTCTTCCTTTCTGTTTAGACCTTGGCAGAGATGTAAAAGACTTTCCGACACTTTGAGAAGGTTGTTTTTATATTAGTCACAGCTCTTCTGTGTGCTAAGGCTAGAGAAAGCCAAGGAATCTCACCCAGCCTTACATCTCCCTGTCTCTCAGCAAACATTGTAGTGTCTCAGGCATCCTCCCATGTGCCAGACACGCCTTGTCGCTAGCTGACAGCCATGACCCAGCTGGGAGCACGTCTCCAAATTACACTACCCCCCTTCTCCCCTGCCACGTCTAGTCACTTGTAGCAGTCACTGCGAGACCTGATTTTTTTTTTTTCCAACAGCCAAAAAGGACCTTCAGTTTAGCCTCCAAGAATGCCCTGTTGATACACCGTGTTCACACAAAGTCCAGAGGAAGAACTTTTCCTTCCCATACTAAGCACAAGAGATGGACAATCCCACACCTCCATGCAGGCGTGGACTTATGTCCCATACACACCTGTCTAGGACCAAGCTGCAGTGACAACACATACGAAAAAGGACTTGGAGTTACTGGCCACACAAACCCTGATGAACATTTCCACCCACAACCCCACGGACAGGTACATTCTCTGCTGTTCAGCTTCACAAATACATGCAAACCCCAAAGCCCATGATAGGTCAGAACTCGTGACTACACGTGCACATATATATTTTTAACCTGTGTTTACAATTATCACTCCTTTTAATCCTAAGAAAACGAATTAACAGGTGTAACCTTCCCCGAAGGAGACTGTATACAGCCAACAAATGGATTAAGGATATTAGGTCCTGCCACGCAGGAATGCACATGCATTTTCCAGCTGGTGGCAGAATAATGCATATCCACAGCAAGATTCAAGCCATCACCTTAACACTACACATCAGAAGTGAGTGAAGCATGTTTGTCTTCCCTTGTGGGGCCTGATCACCTCCTCCAGGCGGGCACTTCAGCAAACACAGCTCCTGACCACGTTCTGACTGTGACAACAGTGCCAAGGGACTTGAAAGGAGATGGCAGCTACCAACACCATGTCATCTGTGACAGCCTCAAAGGCGTGACTAAAAAGGTCGTTCCCTGTCTTATTTGATGCGATGTAAATTGTACTTCAAAGTCCATCTACAAAGAGACTTCTGGAGCTCACTGATCCGAAGTGGGATTTACCTGCAATGAGAAGACTTACGTGGAAGACTGTAGTGCCTCCTGATTTAATCAGTACTTCGAAGCATATGGAAGTGACACTTACATTTCTGTACTTCGACAAGCAATAGATGCTGTAGCACCCCCCCTCTACTGGCCTCTCTATGTGCTAAAACCCAGCTTGCTTAGAACCACCCCCAGGCAGAACTGTCACCCTTCCTTGCAGCAAGGACATGCCGTATTTTATTCCTCTCTACAAAAACGCAAAAATGTCTAGTGCCCACTCCAAAAACTTAGCAGCCAGAAACAGATGCTCCAACGAGTCCACAACAAAAGCCACAGAATCATCCAGATGGACGTACCATTGAAAAAGCCCATTTTCCAAACCTGAGAAAATCCTTGCAACAAGGACAAGAGGATCACGAAATTCATTTTACTGGCACATTTTCAAACAACGTATCCTTTTACCTTCCTTTCTTTTGAATTTTCTCATCAAGTCAAAGTTTCACATCTTTGACCTTCCCTTAATGAACAACCACATCAACTATTCAAACCATTTTTATATTTAAGAAAACATTTTTTCCCCAAAGCCTCTTTTTTTCCTTCCCTCATGTACCTCATTCAACTCCCAATTAGGGTGACTGCACAGGGAGTAAGTGATTTTGTCCTCATTTATCAAAATGTATTAGGCAATAATGAAACCTGCTCTGCCACAGTGACAGAGAGTGGGAAGCAACCACCAGTACTACAGAACCACCTCCTCAGATGAAAGATTTTCGGGTGCAGAGTACGGAAAGGATACGCACCCACACTCCTGCAAAATGCCAGGTCGTTAGCTGGCCTTAATTAGAGCCAGGCCCCTTGACATCACCGCAGGACACGATGTAGGGTTTTCTATTCTGATCTACTTCAAGCTATTTTCTGCCCTGCTGCTTTGCTGCCATTTGGGCTGGTATCTATCTCTTCCCCGTCCCAGTTTAAGAGCTGTGTCGGTAAAGCACTTGTTGCTTTGTATCTGGGATTGCAGTAGCCCTGCTGCAGCCCCAGTGCTGGGAGCTCCCCGTCCCTTTGAAGCACCCGTGCAGGCTCGCTCTCCGTTTCAGGAGGCAGAGGGAAGCAGGACAACAGACTGGAGAGAAGTCCACAAACTGCTTTGGCAACTGCGTTCCCCTTCATTTTTATCAACTCTACAGGACTATCACGGATTTCAGAAGCTTTGTAGTTTAAAAAAAAAAAAATCTTTCAAGTGGAACAAAGTCTCTCTTTAAAACGAGGACAATGCCAGAGATAATTAGAAGCTAGGGACTGAAATCTCAGGATACTAGGCTTGTATTTTTTTTTCTGGGTAGAGGTAGGCAGTCCGAATCAGAGACCAATTATAAATCCCGCCAGATGTTAGCCTGTCGCTGACTCTCACAGAAAACGTGACAAGAAGGCAGTGCCTCACCTCGCAGCTGCTGGAAGCAGGTCGTGCTGTTCTCCGCATCCAATGGGTGCCGCAGGACCCCATTGCTCGGCTTGGCCCTCTCGTAGTCCCTCTCGGGAAGCATGGCCTGCTCGCTCTCCCCGGCGTGCTCTGGCCGCGGGGGCAAGGACTGTGGGAACCCGAACATCGGCAGGGACGAGAAGAAGAGTAAGGCACCGCAGAGCAGGAAGCCTCCCCACCACGCACCGATCCACCGAGGGTCGTCCGGAGTGATGTCCAGCTTACCTGCAAGAGGGCACACGTGTCAGTGAGGGCTGCGTGGAGGGAACACAAGGGGTTAATGATCCCGTAGGTTTGAAGGCAGTTGTTGGGGGCTCTGTTGGCTGGTGAGGGGCTACAGAGCATCCCACACCCCTCTCGTGTGAGCCACCAGCACAAACAGACCTCCCCCTACAAGATGTCCTTAGGACAAGCAACCCATCACTTGTCTACCCCGATGGCACGTCCAGCTTCTGCAATGCCCTGTAGTCAGGGCTTCTCTCCAGTGTCGTTGGCCCTGCCAGCTCTAGGATGTTGCTGTGTACAAACCAGCGTCCCCTTTGTTGGCACCAAGGTTTTGGGCATCACTGGCCCAGTGTGTCAAACGTGCAGAGGAAATAAACCCTCACTGGCCTCTCCAAAAGCTGGCGGCTGCAGACGTGGCCCGTGAGGGAAATGGTTGATGGATAAGGGTACGAGTGAGGTGCCTGTGACAGGGTGCAGCTTTTCAGACCGACTCTGACATGGGCTCCAGCACAGGAAACCTGTGCTCAGCTGAGACCTGCGGCTGCATGAAGCCTTGGAAATGTCCTAAAGAAAAACAAGCACAGCTGACATGCAGAGACATGCACGGAACAGAAGCGGCACAAACAAGGCATTGCATCCCCATCCTGGCTCATCCAGGATCAGGCTCTCCCTGCCTCAAATTCACAGACCTGAATCCTTTCCAGCAAAGGAGAGCTGGATATTTGGGCTTTTTGGGCACCTGTGACTGTAAGGAGGGCAAAACACTCCTAAACGTTGGGAAAGAAAGCCGCTCACTGCAGCGAATGGGCCTGGAAATGTAGAGATATCAGAGAAGGAAGAAAAGCAGAGCAAAAGGCAAGAGTACCCTACAGGCTGCCACTCAGCAGAGATAAGGAAAAGGAAGGCACTGGAGTCAATTCGGGGGAATAAAAATAAGCAGCAGGAGAGAAGAAATTGTATTCCCAACAGCAACCTCGCTGCCACAGCCACTAAGTGTGCCGGCAGAGGGTGCCCAGCACTGGGAGCTGAGTCCCGGGGGAGACCGGGGCCCACGTGGCTGGAATAACAAGCTCCCCCATCGCGATGTCTGTCTGGTTACAGCCACTCTGAAAAATCTGTCTCAAGTGAGGCAATCAAGTTGTCTCTCAAGCAGAGACAGAAGGAAACTCTTTTCTCCTTAGGGAAAATAACGTGTAGCTCTCAAATATATATAAAGTTTGAAATATAGTGTTTTGGGAGGATTGAATTCTTCTGCTGTTATTTCCTCCTGCCTGAAGTGCATTTTTTCAGGTTCTTGGGAACACAGCCACAAGAAGCGCCATATAAACAAAGGTCTTCCTCACATCCCCGTCCTATAACAAGCCCTGCATGGCAGGCAGTGCAGCAGCTGCCCTGGCACCCTACACCTCTGGTCTGGAACAGGGAGCAGGATCGGGCTCACCCCTTGGAGCTCGGTCTCCTTGCACTGCCCCGAGCTGCAAGGCAGAGCCAGCTGAAGGCTGAATCTCTTTCTGATAACAAAAGAGACCACGGCCACACATACCCCAGCCTTCAACAAAGGACCATGGCCAAAGCCAGCTGGACCTGCCCCTGGAAAGTGCTGTACCCTCCCTGTAAGCTGCTGGGCCACAGCCCCTCCAGGCTGTTCAGCGATAACGCCCTGCTGCTCTCCTCCACAGCTCCGTATTTGTCTGGGGCTTTTTGAGCTGTAAGTATTGAGTGACGATCTTACATAAAAAATAATCAGATTGCATTAACTTTTCACCTAGGCCAGCATCTTGCCACTGACAGTACCAGCTGCAGGCGTCCAGAAAGTGCACAAGACTAAAGCCAACATATTCCTGATGTTACTCCTCCTACTTCTTGCAGTTTGTGGCTTAGGGGCTTTATAAGCTAGATTTGGTGGCTTTCCCATTTGTTCTTCTATAATCTCATGAAGGTGTTTTTGAACCCATTTGTAAACTTTCAGTGCCCTGTGGTGAGGAGTTCCACAGCTTCACCTACTGGACAAGGAATGTCTTCTTCTGCATATTCATATTTCGGAGTGAATTATATTTAATGATCAAATGTGTAGCAGGGTTCAAGCAAGCTCCTCTGCCTACAGAACCAAGCGAGTCTTTGGCATAGGTGTACAAGGTATGAAAAGGGGCCATGCCCCTCTGACCAAGCCACAGCTAAAAGTTCCAGCCATCAAAAAAAAAAAAAAAGAGACTTCTTCCCTGCTCACTTCATATTATTAAGATTTCTTGGTGTGCCACATACATGCAAGACCAAGAAAGGCCAGCAGCACTTTTCCAGATTTGCACAAGTCTCTTCTGACCCCTGCAAGGCTAAACTCCACCCAAACGCATCCTATGAAGGTGTATCCACAACATCATAAAACTGGAGCACACCCTCACAGGCGACAACACGAAGCCTCAGATTTTCAGCTTACAGCCAAAGGGCTTTGGGAGCAGTGGAGAAAAGCCTGTTACACATTGCCCTCTAATGGCAAAGAGGGCTTAGTGCAGGTAGCAATACAAGAATTTGCACATTTTTCTTGGAAAAAAAGACAATTTGCCAACAAATTGCTTTAACCCAAGAGCAGAGTCAAGGTGAGCAATAATTAGCACTGCTTTGGGAAAAAAACAACAATGCTGTGAGACTGAACTCGGTCATTTGCAGATAGTGCTGGGTGTGGGTCTGACGGGTGTGCATCCCTCTGAGCGCCTGGCTGCCTCTCCCAGGTCCCAGGTATGGACACAGCCCCCCTAGCATGACTACACCCACGCTGCCCTGTATGCTCTGCCACAGTGATATTTTAATCTTTTAGCCACTACAAACCTGTTGCTTATGGGGATGAAGTTGAAAATAGCTGAATCGTAGTCAAAAAATAAAAAAAAACCCAAAAACCTCTAAAAGTGATACGCATACATAAGGGGCACTCAAGATGAAATGAGAAGCAGCGTCCTACTTGCACGCATCAATGTTGTCACGCTGATACATCAATACACTTGATTTTAAATGAAACCCCTTTCCTCCTTACTTGTGTCAATGAAGACAGCATCCACGTAGATTTTGGTACAGAAGGAGCCCAAGATAAATCCACAGGCTGGCCCAAATACCAGCATCGTAAACAGGATCCCTACAAGGAGAGAGAAAATAGAAAATTAGTATTTGGCTCAGATTATTCCTTGCAAGTTGTTCTGCTTGGCTCCTACAAAATGGCATTGCCCTACTAACACCAAACAGATATGGATATGTCTCTGTGTCGAGTGCTTCAGACAAAAGGGCACCCAAAATGCTTTTTGCTTTTCCACAGCCTTTCAGGAAAAACAGATGATAGCTGTGATAATGCTGAAGGATTTCTATTGAGCTGGGAAGACTGTGAACATACACCATGTTTTGCTCGTCTGGTTGCTCTGAAGGATGTCTCACTCGAGAGCACGAGGTAAAGCAGACCTGTATTCTCCCCGCAGGAATGTCTTTACCTTTGCTACCCCCAGCTAAATCTGGGATATTTGCAGAGTTTAGAACCAGTGAATCTATGAAATTCTGAGTTGTCACAGACTGCTGGATAAAGTCCCGTTAGAGAGGTAGGAGCCCTCATTGCAACCCGTGAAAGCCTTCTCCCCAGCATATATCACGTAGCAAATATTCCCCGAGACCACGGCTACTCAGACCTCTCCTGCAGACTCGCTCCTCCTGCAAAACCTGCAGGAAATTGCCAAAGCAATACCAGGCAGAGAGCTCTTGTGAGTCAACGACTTACTTCTTTAACACAATATTGAGAACCATCTATTCCCACTCCCATTTTGGCCCTGCAACAGGAATGCCGCGGGCACGCCGCCAGCTCTCAGCCGTCCAGGGCAGAACGGCAGCGGGACGCGAGGATAATCCAGAGGAAGCAGCAGCAGAGATAACACAAAGCAGCTGTAAATTAGACAACGGGAGCATATTTAGCGCCTTCACGTGGGACGGACAAACAACAACAAGTCCCCAAGGAGCCTTGTAAACGGCTTTCTGAAGGAATCACTGGCAAGGCTGAGCAGCACGGAGAGGAGCCGCGTGTGCGCTGAGGACAGCATGGCCAGGGATGTGTCGGCCTGTGGTGGCAAGGCCATGCTCTGCTCCCCTGGGACCCGTAAAGCCTCCCCTGGGAGACCCCAGGTGCTGTGAAACACCTTGCGGGATGTGAAGGAGAGCAGACACAGGTCGGAGAGCAGGGGAAGGGCTTTCTGCCCTGTGCCCACCCAGAACCATCGCCCTCTTTCCCAGGCCGGGGCTACAAAACTTCCCGTGGCACTTCATAAAACATCCACAGCACATTTTTTTTGGTCACTAGATGGCATCAGTGTCTGCCACTCGCCCACGAGCAGCGCTGGCACTGAGGCTGTAGTGGAAGAGTTTAGTTTTAACAGACCTTATCTGGCAGGGGAATGGCCACGGCTGTTACCCTAATGGCACTCCGGCAACTCAACCCCTGTTGGGTTGAAGAGGGACAGAGGTTTGTCTGGGGATGGTTTCCAAACCATAGGCAGAGCTGTCACACCACGCGTATATAAGGAAAAACACATTACCAGAATGTGTTTCATGGGGCAATGGGTGAGACGAGCACACACACACACACACAAAACCCTTCAAAATAAACAAACAAAACCTGGGGAATATTCTCCCTTTTTCCAAAGCAGAAAGGAGCAGAGGCCTTTCGCCCGTGGCCCATCAGCAGCAGGGAGATGCGAGCACGGGCAGCGGGCTCAAACAAGAAGCCAACTGCAGGAGAGCTGTCAGATGCAGGTACACGCACACGTGTGCGTCCCCTTTCCCAAGGCATCCCCTGCAATGGGCGAGTGCTGCTCCTCCTCGAGCTCTTTGTGTTGCACGGCAAACAGCCCCTTCAAAACCAAGCCACGTCCTCAGTTATTAAAGCACCACCTTTTATATCCTGGCAGCTGGAATCCACAACGCATCACTCTGAAATGTTCTCGCTAGAGGGCAATGTGGGATAGAGCATCCACTGAGCAGGGAGCTGAGGAGCTAAGACCTTACAGGAAGGTATTAAATTAACATTCACCTCTAGGGTAGGTGCAAGAAACCCTTGTGTTAATTGTGTTTTTACTTTTTCTACATTTTGTCCTAAAACCAGGTAAACAGCAGACTCTCCCCATGCCCTTTTTGCTATCCTCTTTCAAGATGCCAACAAAATCCTTTGATTGCAGAATTTTACACTTTGTCTCACAAATTGAACAGGTCCTGAAAAAAACAAGGCATGGGCTGTCACGATCGATAGCCTGGGGCCTGGAGAGATCTGGACGATGCTCAAGGGTCGGCAGAGCACACCGCTGGGCGCAAGAAATAGGCAATGAGGCAATTTGGATCCTACCTGTGGTTGAACATGTATGTGGAACTCAGCGCTCGAGAGGAAATTACCCAAATTAGAATTAGCTTAAGACATCCTTCCTCTTCTAAGAAATTCTGCATGACTGCTCATCACCACCGTTATTAGGAAAACACTTTCCACATCATCTGCCTGACCACACAATCATGAAGCTGCTTAGTTAGAGAAGCTCGAGTAAAACCTCTTCTCCCAGCCCTGTGGTTGCTGCTAAGGATAAAGATGTCTTAAGCTTGTGGATGGCTTTAACACCACTTGCTAGGGCTGCTAGGGCTTCTCCCATCTTCCCCTCTAACTTTTTATCGAATCAACCTGATTCAACACAGGTGGATGCTAAAGGGCACCAATACCAGGAGCAAATAGATCCAAGATCTAATCCTGGCTCCATTACAGCCTCTTGCAGAAATCCCATTGATGGCAAAAAAGCTGGCCATCAGTGCAGGATACTCCAGCCTCTTCCCTTTCCTTTGTAGCTTAAAATTCATTTCCATCGCTCAGAGCTGCACATTTGGTAACATCCTCCTTGAGAGAAGGGAAAACAAAGCTGGGACTGTCAGATCCAGTAGTGCTCTGCAAATAAACACCTCCTGCTCTGCACGGCAGGCTGCCCCTCTTCCACGGGGGCTGTGCTTCATCCTGCACCCAACATTGCGAGGAGGAGCGGGGCACATCCCCAGGGTAGCCCTATACAAACCACTGGAAAGAAGGATGAGAAAGGTTTCTCCTTTGTGCAGTTTGGTGGGTTTTTAAATTTTTGCTTTTAATCTTACTTTTTTTTTTAAAAAAAAATCTTCCCAAATTATGACAATTCTTGAAAATGGTCAGGAGCTGAGGACTGAAACAAACAAACTTGCTTTGGGACAATTCAAAGTTTTCTTTGGTAACTCAAAAATACTTAATTTCATCTTGGTCTCTTTTAAAGCACAATTACATTTAATTTTGAAAAAAGCTCATCATTTTCAGCTTTCCTGTTCTATCCCTTTCGACCACTCTGATTGCCTCTGGAAAAGTCAGGAGAAAAAAAAAAAAAAAGGAAAGAAAAACAGGCTGGACTGAGGAATTAGAATACTTTTCCTCCCCATCTTTTCAAATGGAACAATTTGCCAAATTCTACTTTGTCCTGTCAACTAACAGACATCTTCCAGGAGCTGAGGAAAGGGCAGAGACAGAGGGAAGAATTTGATCTGACATTTCTTGATGGGACTTTATCACTTCTCAGTGAATAAGGCCCAGGACTGCTAATGCAGTTCTCCATTAGGGCAAAAGGAGAGAGCAACAGCAGGTGCGGCTACTTCTGTGGAGAGAGATGTGCACAGAGATGCTCCGTCAGTCATGCAGAGTTACAAGTTACAAAGCCAGGGATAAAGGATGTCAATATTTCAGTAATAACGATCTGTCCCCTGGCGATCCAGGTTGCTTTCCAGCAGCAGTAGGATCCCAAAACACTACCAAACTCTTGCTGTCCGCATCAAGTCGATCTCTGTAAAGAATTACCCAGGGACAGTAACTCCCAGCAGAAAACTGGCAAATAAGACATCGATGGAGATGCAGCAAGGCTTCCCACCCGTGCCATGGGTTAGGAAAACAATGCGTGCTGTTAAAGGACCCCTTTTTCCATTTTTGTTTGTTTGTTTTGACATGAAACCCTGAAGCAAAAGAGTCAGGACTCTGGGTACCGGTTTGCTTTATAAAGGAACTAAAGTACTTTGTGAGGGGATTTAGTGAATAGTGGTAGAGATGTTGGAAGTGGAGGTGGAAATCGAAGTAGCCTTGTTAGCTGTCATCTTGTCCCATCTCTCACTCCTCCTAAGTCCAGATATGAAGTACTGCCATTATCTGCCACATGCTTTGCCCAGTAACGGACCGTGCAGCGATGACTAACAGCAGGATATGCGTTTCTGACTTACTCCACACAACATTTAGACATGAGCTACGGCTTGCTTCAAGAACATACACGAATCCAGCATGTTGGCTTCAAAGGAACTGGCCCAGAGCAGATGCTAAAACAAGATTTATCCCTGAAGCAGCCAAAGGCTTCTGTCCTCTGCCTTGGTATCAAACTGGTCCAAAAGTCAAATCGCCCAGCCACAAGTCAGCGCCTCTTCCAGGTTACACATTGGCTCTGGGTTTCCTAACAGCTTTGCCCAGCCAGCAAAGCATGGCTAAAGCGACCTCTTCATGCCTTTGCTCTGTGCACTGGGTGCCATGTGTCTGATGTTCAAGCCCAGACTGCTACTTGCCTTACTGCCAGCTGGTTCAAAGCCCACCTTGAGCACACATTCCTCAGCTCTGTGCACCATGCAAACAGACTGAGCCCAAGGGCTGTCAACCTTCCTGGCCTTACAAAGCTGCAGGCTGAGATGCAGTTGAGAAGCACTCACTTTGGAGAGCTAGGGGAGAGGAAAAAGGTTGGGAAGTGAGGCTGTGAAATGACCACCTTTCCCCAGCGCTCCCAGCTGTAGGATGTAGCTGAATTACAGCCTCTGCTGCCCCTGCCCCCTCACTTCTTTTCAAAGCCCTCCTGTCAAAAGAGCCCTGCTGCCAGTCCCAAGAGCCAACGTCAGCAAGAGAAGTCATGCTTCAACTGTTCCCAAAGCGAAGATTTTATTTAGTGCTGAGAGGAAGGACATTTGTTCGCGATGCACTCTGGAAGAGCTCGGTTGCAAAGTCCCTGTGCAGAGCCAGAGCCACCCTCTGCCAACTGAGCCCCTGGAAAGCACTACGAGAACTGCCTCCGGGGACCTGCAATCACCTTGGAAGTTTGCTCAAGTCAACCAGATGCTGCTGAAAATGCTGCTTCCTATTTTCACAGCTGGGATGGGCTTGATCCGAGGTGTGTGTGCACAGACACTGCACTGCTCCACTCCTCTCCTCCCAAGCTGGATGTGTTTGAGCACCAGGGAGTTACATGACCTCTGTGATGTGCCTTGAAATTGTGGCAAAGCAGTGGCACTTCCGAACTGATCCATAAAGCCAGCAGGGCCTGGATGGCTCAGCCCCACTCGCCCCCCAGGAACAGCTGCTCTGTCGAGGAATGGGGTTTCGAGGGAAGCATCTAAATTCAAAAGTGTGATTTTTGACTCCACCCAGCACTCCTTCACAAACGTTCGCCTCGCTGTGAAAATCACTTGGGTGTGAAGTGGGGAAAACAAGCTCGGTTTGGGAGATGTGGGAAGCTCCGTCCGCTGCAAAGCCGGTGGTGCTGTCGCTGCACCGAGTAACTGCACCCCCAGGGGAACGAGGAGCGCAACGCGATCTCCGTCAAAGACGACAGTGACCAGATGGCTCAGCGACACTCACAAAGTGCACATACGGGGCGCGCAGAGGAGGGCAGGGCACACACATGTGCTGCCGTGGCCCCGCGGGTGCTGGTGACACGAGGAGGTGTCGCGCTGCGGGTGGCGGCCCCAGCCAGCTGCCGCTGCCTCCTGCCCTCCGCAGGAGCGAGCTCTGTCTGAAGCACAGAGGGAATAGTTTTGCAGAGCACGGGATAATCTCAAAACCCTGCTTGTCCCACATTTCCCGCTGCGTGGAGGACGGGGCAGGCCCCTGAGAAGGGATTATGGAGACACAGCTCGTGTGCTGTCCTTAAAGGGACACCGCTGTCCCGGGGATGGCAGGCAATGCTGGGCCAGCTGCAAGAGCTGCATCCCCCTGAACATGAATAAGTGGCCCTCAAGTGCTCTGGAGATGGGCTTCACTGTGGGCAGAGCTACCATCACTTTCAGTGGGCTTTCTGTCACTTCCATCAGCTGTTGTAACCTCACAAACGCAAACTGCGGCTACGGGGTCAGCTGCGTCCTAGCCAGACGGCTTCCTCCTGCGGCACCACGGCCGCCGTGGCGCAGGGATGCCTGCGGCGCCCAGCGACACCCCCAGCCTTTCCTTCCCTGCTTTCCTGGGGACAGCTTTCTTCATTTACCAGGGACAGACGTCATTTTTCCTGCCGCTCACCTCCTGGTGTGCACCGGCAGCCGCCCGCCTCCTTCTGAGGCCTGCTCCCTGGCCCCTGCCGTGGCCTCATGGAGGAAACGTGACCGGCGGCGTTTGGATCTGTTCTGCTTCCTCGCTGCGGCCACTGGGGCAAAGGGAAGGCTCAGACAATCCTGGCAGATGTTCCCAAGTGCCTGCAGCTGATGAGGAGCAACTTTGGATAACTCACTTTAACGTCGAGGCTCTGTTCTGACGGGCATCAAAGCGGTCCCGGCCCTCTGTTGGTATTAGATGAAATGGGGAGTGGGAGAGGTTGGCTATCTCTGTGTAGCAGCACACGTATTTTTTATTAGCTTTGCCCCCAGCCTTCAAGAGCTCAAAACCAGTAGCCCCTCAGCTGTGGGCATCTCTTGAGGGCTGCTCAGTGACGCCTGTGACTGGGAGAGATGTCCCAGTGCTGCCGAGGTTCCCGACAGCCTGAACTCCCTGCTCAGCCCCGGCCTTTGATGGACTTCTCCCATTTCTGTGGGGCTGCTCATGATGGGAACCCCACACAGGGGTTCAGTATTTGAGTGCCCTGCTTTTAGCCAGTGAAGTAAGTAATTGCCTGGTTTGAAAATCAGACAGCTTTGGACATCTTCTGTCAGCTTCGTCCCCTCCTCTCCTATCAAAGCTTTCTTGTTTCCAGCAATTTACCAAATCGCTGCCTGGTAAGGCAGGCAGCCTGTAAAATCAGCTCCGGCTTCATGAGGATTTTTTTTTTTATTTTAATGCAAGCTACTCACCGCTTCGTGGAAATGCTGTGGAATGACTTATTTGCCCCCGTATTTAATAAGCCTTAATGGCTGTATTTAAATCTGGCTGGAGTTTTCCTTTACTTGTCAAGAGGCAGGAAAAAGTGCATCTGTGCTACAAGCGTAACAAACTTCTAATGTGATCCTTCCAGAGCTGCAGAGAGCTCATAGCATGGCCTTCCTCACCTGCTGTAAAACACTGCTTAACTCCTCAGCACAGCCCTTTGTTCTGGCCTATATTTAGCATTCAGATGTTAATCCCTAAAGAGGTTGCTAGGACGTGGAGATACATTACAGAGAGGTTTCTCCCCAGGCTACCAGTGTCCCTTGAAATATTGATTTCCAACAGAATTCAGGATTTCTTCGAGGAGATGTCCGCTGCCTTTGAGATGAAATCTCATTCCTACAAGCAGGTATTTTGCCAGGTGAACTATCCTGCATTTTCAATTATTACCAAGCCTGAAGTTTGTTTTATCAGCAAATCCCTGTCCCCAGCACTATCAAGGCTGCATTTGAAAGGATCAATGTTATACGGACAGCTGACAGTCCCCCCGGGGATCCAATACACATACACATACACACACACACAATGTTTGCAGAGTGGCACAAAAAAGTGGTTGGACCTTTGCATTAGGAGCACAAGCTCGGAGCCCAGCCCTGAATTTTCCATAATAACGTGGAGCACTTCTGCCTGCTCAAAACCCCCCTATTTGCTGGCTTCTGCTCCTCATTCTGATAAGCACAGAAATAACAAAAAGCCAAGCAAACAAACAAAAACCAGCCCAAATCCCTATTTGTTCTGGCCTTTGGGTCTCTGGTTTGCCCAGCTACTGAAACAGGACCACCAACAAGATTGCAGAGGAACAAACAGTGCAAGGACAAAAGCTCCACAACCCCCAAAACTGCATTTGTTTGCAAAATAGAAATTAAATAGTCAATCTGTGAGCTCTGAAAGGAAAACTATGGGGATGCTCCCACCACAAAGTCTTAGGATTACTTCGGTCCCTGCCAGCTGGCACTGGGTGCTAACTATTCCCCTCTCCTGAGCAGTTTTCCTCCTTAGGCAGTGGAGGGACTGCTTGCTGCATTTCTTTCCTTGCTGATGGGAAGCTGGAGAAGAAATTTGCTTATGCTAATCAATCCCTGGCACGCCTCATACCAGACACTAATCCACGAGCAATCTCCATCAGTCTCTGCATATTTAACTAAGGCAGTGAGCACTCGTGGAGGATTATGAACGCAGTGGCATTGTTGTAGCAGTGTTTTCCTACCTAAGCTGCAATCACTCAGACGCCCTGTCTCCTAATATTTACATCCACTGCACATGCAGGCAACCTGCAGGATCACCGGAGTCCATGCCAGACCTGGCCAGACCCTGCGTACCCAGCCACACACCTGCACTGTGATTTAATAGACGTCCCTGCACCGTACAACACTGTCTCCATTACCCTCTGTCAAAATGCTTATGTTCACGGGGTTTATTTATAAAGCACCATCCTTGAAGGTATAAATACTGCCTTATGCTTGTAAAAGGAGTTCTTCCTCCAAACTACTCACAGGTAGTCTGCACATGCATTGCCAGAGATTACAGACTGGGGGCTGGGCTGAGCAAGCCTTTTGAAAAGGTTTTTAGTGGCCCAATTTTCCATCTCCTTCTGCCAGAATCAAACCCACGCCACATCCACTCAGGTGCATCACCGACTTCACTACTCCTGCTCTCCCAAGAGCAAAAAAGGCAACGCTAAGCACTCTTTAGCATCTCTGAAGTGTAAGGACAAGTCACCCGCTCCACCTACCCAGCTGGCTCCGTTCTCGTCCCTGAAATTTGCTCCTCACCACATGTTCAGAAGGAGCCAGCTCAGCTGAAGCGGGTGTGAGGATGTATCTAACTATAGCACACACATCCATGGCCAGCTCTGCACCCCGTGCACCATCCCCAGACGCAGATTCCACACCTTCGACGTACCGTGCAAAGACGCCAGCCGTAGCTGTGGGCTCGAATGAGAGATTTCCACATTTCAAGCAAGTTTCCCTGTGCTAATTACCTTGGGAAGCAGCCACCAAATACACTCCGAAAGAAAAGTATGCTTGGATGCCAAGTACACTCTGAAGGGTTTAAGTCACATGCCTTGGAGCTGTGTTCATCTCCTCCCAGCCGTTAAACACAAACACCTGTTTCACCAAATCTGTGGTGCTGCTTTAGCTAAAGAAGGCCAGATTTCCTCGTGTTATTTCACAGGAACCATGCCAGCAGGAGGTTAGAATGGAAATGCACTTCCAGGGCACATATCCCTCTCTACAGGGCTGTAATTCTCTGAGTTTGCTGACTGATTTCTCATTTAACACCGAGTGGTTTTGATCCTACGTAGGGATACATTAGGAAACTGCACAATGTCCTTCCCATCCCTCTCTGCCCTGCTGGGGCAAGCTGTCTAACCCACCTGTGGGCACAACCCGTGTTTGTGACATGGGGACGTGGCTCTAGGATGTTTTTATCTCCATTACTTGAATTCCATAAAAGCCAGCACCTCTTATCCGCCTTACACATTAGAATACACTAGGAAAAAAAAAAATGAATAAGAAGATCATACCACTGAGAGTCACATACAGAGAGCAAATCTCTGAGCCTGAAAAATCTGAATTTTGGCATTTGTCAGTTTGGAGGTTGGCACAACACCTCCTTCCTTTTTTATTTATTTTTTTAAGCTGTGCACAGAGTTCAGCACAGATACATCAGTTTGAGGATAAGGCTGCCAAGACTGCCTTCCTCCCACTTTCACCTTAGTCTTTGGGGTATCCCTTCCCATCCCACACACCTTAAATGAGAAAACAGCAAGTCGCCTTTCTAGCTGACGCTTTATGTCAATACAGACAGCTTGCTGCTTTCCTGAGCAATGATGCAGTCAGGAAGAAAAGTTCAGCTCCATTTCTTCCCTATTGGGTCTATTCTGTGCCAACCTCCCTGTTTGAAAGGCTTTTCCCTGCAAAAGTCCCCATTCTTCCTTCCCATGCTGCACAGGCAGAAGGGTAAGCACGGGTAAGCCCCAAACCCCTGCAGCAAGGAGAGGCCTGGGAATCACCTACAAGGGACATGCTGGGAATGCAGAGCTGGTAACAGCTATCAGTACCAGCCATCTAAGAAAGGCTGCGCTTTTCTCTGCAAAGTAGATTTAATCTGCTCCAGGAACGGCTGAGCCACGAGGAAGGAAAGGAAATTAAAAACAAAACTTCTGTTGTTCTGCTTCCTCACATTGTGAATGCCAGCAGAAAAAGCATTTGCTCTTGACAATAGTCATTCTTTGCACTGACCCAAACCTCACTGAAGTTTATAGGAACTCTCCCACTGACCTCAGCTGGCTTTGGATCAAATCCATCGTTAGCTCTGCGGGGAGGAAGGATGGCCAGACACTTCGGGTGCAGGCCAGGGACCCAGGGCACTCCTGCTAGGGAGCAGCCGTGGCTGATGGCAGGTAGTGGTTGGGATCCTGGTGCCTCTTTCCACCCACCTCCTGCTTTCAAGGTCCCTCGCTGCAGAGGGAAGCCATCTGTGGAAATCACCACGTGCCGCGTGCCGCCGTGGCTCCAGACGTGCTCGCTTCGTGGCAGCCTGACTTCCCAACCAGCTCTGGGCAAGCTTCTCAGCAGGAGGAATTTGGGAAGCCTTCAAGATGTACTGTTTGTTAGCATCGGGAACATCGCTGGGAAATTTAATTTGCCGTGTCTGAAGCAGAAGAAATGCAGTCGAAAGCCTGAAGCCAGGCATGTGCTAATGAGGGCACCTTTCGGAGATGTTCAGGAATAAATACGAGAGGAGGCTGGGACAGCACCGTGCTCCCAGTGACCACTTCAGAGCAGGCAGGGGGTGCCCTGGTCAGACAGCCCCCTCCAAGCACGTCCTGCTCACCCCGCTGAAGTCTGAGGGATGCCAGATGCCAGGCTGTTCAGGGGGATGGGGAGGCTGGCTGGATGCAGGATAATCCCCCAATCTAAGATTACTTTCAATATAATTTCTGGCAGTCCCTAGCAGCTCGGTTGTGCTATAAACACAAACCCTGGGGGCTGGAGCCAGAGGAGTGCTCCTGCAGGGCGCACCACCCAGCAGTTCATCCCTAGGGACCCCCATCCAGAGCACACCCTTCCCTCCACGTCCCCAAACTGCAGGGCACAGACTTTTTGCTGAGGCTTCTTACAAAGACAGAAGCCACGGGGAGCTGCAAAGTTCCCCTGTGCTGCTTTCATGAGAATATTTTCCTTTGTGCCAGGGAGGACCCTGTCCCTGATGAGTCTCTTTCTCCCCAGGGGACAGAACAGCTGCTGCTAGCATTATGGGCTTGTCTCCCTTAATTAAGCATCCACAACCACGGCACAAAGATGAAAACAAAGCCCTTTTCCAGCCCTCCAGGAGGACTAGGAGGGAGGTCCTGGACAAAGACAGCAAGAGAAGCAATTCTCTCCCACAGTAAACCTTCTAAATTGGGAGGTGAATTAAAGGCACCTGAACATCCCATTTAAAGGTAAATGCACCAGGAGCCAGTTAAAGGTGTTTAGTCGGAGGATTGCCACCTTTGAGGGAAGTAACCCAGCTGGGCTATGTAGGACCATCCTACCATGAATGCAGGAAGGTGCACATCAACCTCTTGTTTCCAAAACAGGACGTCCACAGGTATCCCCGTGCAGCTCCTCCCAGTGCTCAGGGACCTCTCCTGAGATGCTGTGGCTCTGTCCAGCCTCAGCCGTTGCCCTCCTGGCAGCAATACCTCGGTGATAAATGTCCAATTCCCACACTGTCTGGAGATGAGCATCTCTGGACTTGTTACTCGTTGAGGAGGTTCATGCTTTCAAGATGGTGGAGCTACAGTTTTCCTTTCTTTAGAATTAAATTTTAAATTAATACAAGCTCCTTAATTCCCGCACCTTTGGCTTCAAGCTGCTTTTCTGTATAAGCATCCCTTCGCCCTGGTTAGACAACAAACAGGTTGCACTCGACCAAGTAATAGGTTTAACTCAACCAGGGTTTGCAGCTTGCTACCACCTATCTGTTGCAAGTTCTGCCAGCCAAATTGCCAGCGTTGGCATTTCCAAGCCCAGTCCCGCAGAGCGATCCAGGTTAGGAAACCCACGCTATTAAACTAATCCAGCTGAAGAGCTGCCATAGGGAAGAATCCTACAGACAGCGTGACAGACGGCTGGAAATGGTGATTTCCAAAGCAGTAAATAGAGGCAGTTTTTAAAAAATATTGTCATTTCATAAGGTTTATCTCTATTGGAAAGTCCTGGTAAGTGAAATAGGTCCATCAAAGGCTTCCTGGCGAACATGCCACTGGAAAAATACAGCGGGTGAAGTCAGGAGGCTTCATGAGATTATGGCTGTTTGTCCTTAACTTCATTTTTGGGAAGGGAAATAAGGACAGGATTTTGAAAATTCCCTTTCTCAGAATTTCAAAATGAAACACTATTTCTGGTCTTGAAAAAACATTGTCACTTTTATGCGATAAATTTCATACTGCGGGATATATGGCCACATAAAAATATGAAGTGGTAATAAAAACAATGACCTCACCGACGTTTTGTCCTCAAAATATTCCGTTGTGGAAAATTTCACAATTTGCCTTTTTTCCTCCACAAAGAGGAATGGAGACACGTTTCACAAAATCCTTGCAGGGAAGGGAGCCGCCAGCGGAAAGGGGGCACGGCCCCGCTGAGAGGCAGCCCCGCAGGATGGTGCTTGGCTGGCCAGCGGGAGCTGCCACATGTTTCAGCCGGTGTGGCTTTGGATGATGATCTACTTTTATTATTTCTGGCAGAGTTTGCCGTATTCTTTAGGACAGTAATTACATTTTCCAGGGCAGGCTTGCTGCCAGAGCTCAGACCGATGACCAACAGGCCCTTTTTAACTACCTGCTATGGTTCCAGCCTTGATTAGTTATTAAAGTGCTGCTGAAACCCGTTGCATCAATCGCCCTTTCTGGTTGTGTTGCCAGCCTGACCCCAGGGAGAGGTAGGCTTGAAAGGAGAACGGGGAAATACCGTAAGCAAAGACACGGATTTGAAAGCACTGAAAGAGGAGAGGTTTCCTACAGAGGTCCTTACCGTTGTCAATGTTCAGACAGCACCAGCCTTGTCCCCACTTCCCACATGAACCTGGATTGAGCATCTTTGATAAGGTAAAACCCATCTTTGATAAGCCAAAACAATGCTAACTTTTAGCTAAAAAATGAAATAAAACTTCTTTTAGGAGTCTGGAGTCTCTTTACCTACCAAATATCAGGCCTTCCATTTTCTTCATGTGCTCTACTTGGCTTTGGGGAATGCGACAGGCTTGAAAATGCTGGGATTGGGTGTGTCCTGGCTGCCTGCTCCCTAAATATTCTGGGTTCATGGACTCCCGTCTGACAGACAGTAAGGATCTTAAAGATACTAATTCTTTTAACTCATGCATCTGCGGCCATGGGGAGCAGCAATAACTCCATGCCCAAAGGTCAAGCAGGAACGTCCCGGCCGCAGGCTCTATTTGTAGGTGTTGCAGATGCTCATTACATGGTGTCACACAGCGATCCCAAAGCGCAGCCAGGGGTTCATCTGTGGTTGGGAGGATGCAGCGAGCGTGCCTTGGCAGGGGAGCAGGCCTTTCAGTCCAACGAAAGCCTCTCATTTCCTCTGTCTTCTGATTTCCACCCTCTAATTTCTACCATCTCCTTGCTCTCAAAAAAGAAACAACAGTTCCTGCCACGGTAAACCCCAAGCAGGGGGCCAGGCCTTGCACGAGGAACAATCGGGCTCCCTTCTGCCTCAGTAAGAGGCTCCTGCTACTGCACATCACACACGTTGGGTATTTTCTTCATTAAACAAGTGAGAGAAGGGAAAAAACAGAGGACTGAGGCACCAATGACCAACGACATTTCCAAGGTTTTATGGACCCTGGATTTTAATCCTACCTCTTTTTCCAGCACTGTTATCAAGAAATGCCCCGATGACACACAGACCACACTAGATCCTTTACAGTCTTTGCTGGATCCCTTCTCATAGTTTGTGCAGTCACCCGCTGAACTCTCTGCCCTCCTTTTAACACTCATCACGTCTTAATTTTACCTCCAGCCATCGAGCACAAAAAGCCAAGGGCTTGGCACACACCACAGGCACGAAGGACACAGGCACCTGGCACCTTCACAGAGCATCAGTCCCTAAGCGAGTAATCACAATTACGCTCACCGTGAATTTCCATTCTCTACAGCCTCCAAGTTTTAAAGGAAATACGACTGAAAATATTCCTTCAGCGTGGTCAGGATTCCTCTGGCCAGGCTTCCTGCGGCATCCTCCTCATCGCAGACTGCAGCTGCAGGCTGCTCGGGCTGGCTTGCTGCTTCCCTCCAAGCGGACCTCAATAAAGTTACCCACAGGATCCTGATAAAAATCCATGTGATACTCTGCCATATGTCACCGAATCCGCATCCTGAGGGGGATACGATACATGAAAATTACAACCTTAGCTTTGTGGTAAAGCATCGCCAATGAAATGGCCATCTCAGGGGACCACTCTGCCTTTGCTTTCACTCCGTTCTTCTATCATCTCCCAGAAGGTTTTTATTATTAAACCTCGCAATATGTTTAAGAGGTTCCAGAGCAGACACACAGAAAGCGCTTGGTATTTGTTGTGCTCGTTTCTGCTTTGCAAAGCAGGCGTATGTCTGTCAGAAAGCTCCGCATTTTGCCTCTCCCAGAGTAACCTGAACCCCGGGGAGGGGAAGGGGACTTGGTTTTCACATTATCCTGTTTACATTCCTTTTCACAATGAAGCTGCAACTCTAAAAACATCCCCCTCATCACTTTTTTCCTTTACATGGTTAAAGGTACGATTTCATCAGGTTAGCACTCCATGGAGATAAACATTTACAAACATCCCAGTGGCTCCTCGGTGCGTGCCGGGCTGCCAGGAAAAGTCCAAGAGCTCAGCTTTAGAGAGCTGAGTTTCTCCACGGGAAGTTTGGAAGAACAGTTCAATAAAAATATGATTTTTCCATCCCTGTGGAAATACTTCCTTTAGTCCTACGGCGAGACAAATCATCAAACCTTGTGACTTTTTTGCCAAAAGAAACATTCCCAAAATGCTTCGCTGAAATTACTGGACCGTTACGTGTTGATAGAGTGAAAAATAGCTACCACGAGTTTGTCTCATCTCATTATTAGATTAAAAGTCTTTTGCCCCCATCCAAATGACATAATGGTGAAAATCTTCTTTAGAAAATTTGGACAAGTTTGATGTAATCCAGCAAAACACCTCAATTTGAACGAATCGGCCTTACAGAAAATTGCCGAAGCCAGCAAGGTGCAGGAATGACCGAGAAGGTTTTCTGATCTGGAAAGGACCTTTATCAACATCTTCAAACCTGCAGGCTGGAGGAGTTTGCACTGCAGACTTTAATCATTTCGTCGTTGCATTTGGACAAGATTATGCACGAGACTGTAGCGGGGCACACGTCTGAAGGAAATTACCTGGGCCCCGAGATCACAGGCTGCGTGCATCTGCAGCATTCTAATTGAAGCCTGCGGGCTAATTACTGTACCTTTCCACTTAGGGAAGAGAAAAGTTTCCTTTCCCTGTGAATGACCATTAACTGTGTAATAATAACAGGAGACGGTAACCATTCTGTATGATAAACTGAAGTGTGTGTCACGAAGGACAGTTTGGCAACGTACAGTTTTCAGAGTCCAACCAGATTAGAGTCCATCCAGTTCATTACTACAAGAAAGCACATCACAGCTCAGCGGTATTACGGCAAAGCCGTGTTAGGTCACATTTACTTGATCGCCGTGCTCAGTGCAGGAATGCTCTTCCCTGCCTTTGTAAGGGACTAATTTTCAGATGTACACATGTACAGCTGTAATTTCGTTATGCAAAACCGAGCATTTATGCTCGTGGTCAATAGTGAACTCATAAACGAGTGAAGCAAAGACAGGAAAATGTATTCTTGGTAGCGTATGAAGGTATGAAAATGATATAGTGAGAACTACTTTTCCTTCAGACGGCAGGTGATATAACACAAAAAAGGCGCTGACTGACACAGTCTGAAATTACAGAACCCTTCTGGGGACAGCGACGCTGTTTACGGGGGGCCCTGCATCCATCCTGACGTGATGACACTACACAGGCACTGCTGCAAAAGGCGTGCTGAATCCAGCCCGCGGATGGCTCGCTAGCACCAATCCTGCTATCTGCGTGCTGCTGGATGAGAAACGTGCTGCACACAAGTGCCAGAGAGGCAAAAAGGATTGAATGTGCTTGAAAAGGGGGAAAAGGAGCACGACGAGACATCCAACATGCTATGGATGTCCCACCTGCAGATCTCCTTCTCCTCACCTGCCCCTGAAGGCAGGCACTGTACTGTGACAGTCCCCTTTGTATGGGGGATGTTGCTTTCCTTTGACTGTCCTCACAGCTTTCCTCATGGGTGATGACAAGACCTAAAAAACCCCGAGAATCTCCACTTCCCAATTTCCTTGATGTTTTCGAGCCAGCACTTTCCAAAAGAACTTCCAGTAAGGATGATCACCAAGCTCTCAGAGGAAGGTGTTCTGCCAGGAACTAATCGCTCCGGGCACTTTGTAAGTGGAAAAACAGAAAAAACACATTTTGAGACAGCTGTAGCTGGAGGCCCTGATTCATCCCCACCAGGAATTTGCCAGGCCACGCAAGGTACAAGCCTTTCCCTCCTCTGTTCTCCCTCCTTCCAAACAGAAAGGAATCTGCTAAGGCAGCCTTGGCTGGCCAGCAAGCTCCTGGGAGGCACATCACCTCCCCTCTGGCCATGGGGGAAGCAAGAGAACACAGGTTTTATATAAGGCACCTCAGTTCAGGAGGGATGGATTAGGACGTAGAAGGGTAAGAGGGAGAAAGTTGCCCAAGTTCCGTCCAACTCGTACGCTGGCGCAGGATCTGATTTCTGCAGCTCAGGGAGCAAACTGTAAAAAAAAAACTGTAGCAGCAGCAGTCAGAAAAACGGCATTTGTGGCATACTAAAGACGGACCACTTTCACTAACGGGCGCTTCTCTCTCAACCCAGCAGTTCTCAGACACATCCACATAAGAGGCTTGAGCGAGCTGAGCTTTGCGGAGTGTGTGTCGTGCCAGACCCGCATCGCAGCGCTGGGATGTCACGGCCAACAGCAGCTCAGCTCCAAGACTCGCCTTTTTCTGCACCCAAATAGCAGTTAAGCCTGAACAGGAAGTTCTGAAATATTCATAATGATGGAATTAGAGGTAACACTTAATCCTCGTTACTTACTCTTGGTATTTAGGCAGCATACTGTCCCGCTAGAGAGTAATCTAGAGGCAGAAGGCAAAATAAGCTAATATACACGAGCAAGGTGCTGTCATTTCAGAGAAGTTGCTCAGCGCTGCCTATTGGCCCCGTGTGATCTTTGTGGGCAGAGAGAATACGAATTCCTCTCTCTAACTGTCATTGTAAGAAAAAGCAGAGCTGGCATGAATAAACCAGGGAGCATCCAGTTGCATATTCTGCTTCCAGCCTCCTGGAGCCATATTTACAGTGTAAGAGGTGCACAGAAATTTCCCTGCACATTTAAGGACGGTTAGGTTGGTGGTTCTGTGCGTCCACGCCACCTTGTCCACACAGCAACAAGTCTTGCTGTAAGCAACTGATCTTGCAGTCCAGGGATTGTGCTTTCCACAGTCCTGATCTCAAAGTATTTTGCAAGAAGAGCCAAAATAACGCCTTCTTTCCTTCCAGAAGGAACTGAGGTCAATACACCCGCCCCATACTTCCCACCGCTGGCAAGGAGATGGCACAGCCAGGCTTGCACGGCCACCACCGAACATCTCACCCTGCACACGCCGCAGGGAGCACGTTACCGTCCTTTCTGGCTGTGCTGCATCTCCCCGGATGATCTTTGTTTTTCCTGTGAGGACGGGGAAGCAGCAGCTCCCCGTCACACCGACTTCCCTACCCTCCACCCACGCTCTCCTCTCCCTCCTGGATGACAGCTCCTGCTTCAGCCCGCTGTCACGGCCGAGGCGTCTCGCTTTCACTCCTCGCACTAAAGCTGTTCAAGAACGGAGGCTGCTGTGCCCCGATAAAAGCAGCAAGCACCAGGGTTTTCAGCAGAGGCTTTGAGTTTGCCATCTAAGGCATCGGGCTGCCAGGCTGCCAGCCTGCCGAGCAGCGAGGGAGAGAGAGGAGGCATCCTCGGGGGCCCTGTACCAAAACCAAACCAAAACGGACTCACCAACTAATAAAGCCCTTCAAATCATTGTAGGGAAAGCAGTTTTCCTTCCTGCTCTTAGGAGCATAAAGACTCACATTTCAGTGCTGCTGCTGGATGCCCTGTGACCAAGGACAACGCTGGGTACCACCAGGCAGCTCCCAGGCTCTGCAGGTCACTCCCATGAGGGGGACAGGGGTACAAGTCGGGGATAGGGACCCCGCAGACAGGGCTGTGACAAAGCTGTGACCACGGCACGGTCACCCAGCACCTGTATCCCTGCATGCAGCCTGCAAAGGGTCACCAAACCCATCTCCAAAGCAAAATAAAATGTAAAAGTAAAACCTAACTCTCAGCTGGTGAGGTTTTTGCGAGTTTAAAAGCAGCTCAGCTATCTGCCACGTTGCAGAGCAGTGGCAGCAGTGTCTGCCTTGAAATGAGAGGTGGTGTAGGTCAGTGCTCAGCTATCCCCGGGTGGTCCTGAACCGCTTTCCAGATGCGGCGGAGCAGGCACCGTGTCAGCCCTCCAGGTTGTTTAGAGCACGCTGCAAGGTGGCTGAGGGAAAAGAAAAGGAGATTCACCGATCAACATGCAAAGTGTCAAACCACCGGCCCGTCCTCCCCTCCGCTGCACTCTGCCCTGTGGAGACAGGGATGTGTAACCACAGAAGAGAGCAAGATTTCCACCTCTGACATTAAAAGCGGAGCACAAAGCCTGCTGCTTACTCTCAGCTCCTCCGTGCCTTCCCCGGCGTGTGGGCAGCGAAGCTGACTGCAGAGCGCTCACCGTGGTGGCCACTGCCATCTTCAGAACTGCCACTTGCGACTGATTAATTAATGCTGCTCGGGTACAGACTGTAATGTTAATTAAGCTAAGGGGGAATTTCAGAAAGCAGTGCTGATGAGTGCTACCAGGCGCTAGAGAAGGGGCTGAACGAGGCTGTCTCTCCCCTCCACAAGCAGTGAAAACAAACAAACAAGTAAAGTATAGACCTGAACAAAACGGGACCCAGTACATTTTTAAACAGATCTCATTTGGTTAATTTCAAATAAATGCTAGGCAATTTAATTTCCAGGGCTATAGGCAAGAATAATACAGCCCTGCTGTGTTGTCTTCATCTGTCTTCTAATAAACTGATTAGAGCCCAACACGTTAAAGCCCTGTGCACCATTATCTATTATTCAGGTCCCTAAAAGATGTTAATTAACCCGCGTGTTCTGAGAAGCTCCATTGTAACATGTACAATAAGGAACCACATGGCACAGTCAAAGCACGTGTTGCTTACTCATTTTGACTTAATTACATGGGCACGACGCCAAGGTGGTTCTGGAGGAAAAAATGTATTATAGCAGAGACGATGTCCAGATACTTGCATCGTGTTACAGTGCAATATTTCACCAGGAAAAAAAAAATAATCACCCTTCTCTGTTCTTATATGATAAAAAAAATGCTGGCTCACTCCTAACTAGGTTATGTCAGGGAAACAGATATGTTTGGGTTCAACGAGCAGCACGGAGAAAGAGTTCATCCTGCCCGCTGAGCATACGCAAAATAAAACCTTCTAGAGGCTCACGGCTTAGCCCAGGTTAAGCACACTTCTGCAGTGATGACAAAAGGCTCCTCGGAGGCTTCAAAATTATCTCTCCCCAGACTGCAAGGCATAAGAGCACACGATAACCGTAAGAATTACAGTACTATTTAAACGGGGTAGAACAGCATGCACTTAGCCAAAAAAAAAGCCAAGACAGTCATTTGTGCTGAAAATCATTTTCTTTGCATAAGAAGTAATCCTGAGACGTGAAGTTCATGTGGAAATCCCGGGGTCAAATGGTGAAAGTCAGCAGGGCTGCAAGCCCTAAGGACAGGGCAGCGCCGAAGGCAGGGCCAGGCAGCGGGCAGCTGGTACTGCTCCTCGCTCCACCTCCAGACAGATTTAACAAGACATCGGGTGGAGCAGCCAACCCTTGTAAACCCCAAAGCACTCGAACGGTGTCTTTTAAACCCGGTGATCAAATACAGAGGTAGAATCAATGCAGTAGGGGAAGGTTTCTGATCCGCTGGTGCCCTGCTTCCCGGCACGGGGTCGCCGGTTCGCCCTATGGGAGCTTGCATCAGGGTGCTGAGCATCCCCGTACTGCGTGGGTTAAATTACATGGGATAAGTTACCTGCAAAGCTCAAATGATGAATATCGACCAAAATTAATTGCTTACAGGCGTTAACTCTGATTTGGGGCCGGTCCAATCATTACCTGTGATAAGTAAATATTACCCCGAGAAGAGATCAAACAGGATGAAAGCCAGCACTCTGCATGTTAGGCTAACTCTCCTCTCCTCCTATTTTGCAAACTTATTTTTTTAAAACAAGATATTCCAAAAAAAAAAAAGGGGGGGGAAAAAACCCAAAGCTTCCCCTCTCAGCCCCCACGGACCATGGGGCAGGCGAGGCTGCAGGAGGAGCACAGCAGTCCCTGGTAGGAGCTGGCCCTCTCGCCGGGACTCCCATGAAGTACCGGTGGCAGGGCTTAGCAGGAGCACACCACATTCATTTTTAAAGGACTCACAACACGCAGCTGGCAGGAAATGAGCTCAAACCCCACTCCTGCAGCCAGGCACCTGGCTGGGAGCTGGCTGATAAGGGCAGGACTTTGCTCTGGGGCAGGAACCGCCTCGGTCCCCCGGGGCTTTCATGCTCCGTGCCTCTGCCATAAATCTAAGCCAGCTCCGTAAACCTGCTAACGAAATTTTCTGGTGGGAGTTACACAAACATAACACGTGCAACGGGAAGCTTGGAGAGAGCCTACCTTCTTGTTCATCTCCTAGCGCTGCTGGGTTATTTGGTTTTTAAGTAGTTTAAGAGCCACTGGATCTGCCGAGCGCGCGTTACAGCCGGCGTAACCCGCGGCCTCTGGGAGCCCAGCACGCGGTGGGTTACATTTTATGGCCACACACGGCCTTCGTGATGGGGTCTCAGATGTCTCTGATGTCAGGACTTGGTACTTAAATGCAGGACAATTTGTTCCTTGTTCTCGGAAAGAAGGAACTTGAAGACATGACAAAATTTTTATTGGAATTTAGTGTTAAATAAATAATTTGAAAGGGATATTTAACTCAAGGTGTTCTTAAGCCCTTGGCTGTTGGAGGGCACCCAGTATCAGGGACAAATTTTCCTCCCACGTGTATTTATTGAAGATTTACCCTTCAGTAGCCCATGCTTTACCTCAAAAAAGAGGGACCATGGGTTTGGGGACCATGGAGAAAATAAAGAAAAAAGCCAGAGAAACTGGATATTTACTGAAATATCTAATCAGCAATGCACAAAGTGCTCATCCAGGGTACCTTCTGCTGGCAGAGCTGCAGATGCTGAGCAGATCCCCTGCTGGCAAGGGAGCACGGCTCGCTGGGCAGCAGCATCACCAGGATTTTCCTGCATCTTAAGGTCAACCCTTCCGCATGCCCACCCGGCCGTTTCTCCCGCTGACAGTGGCAGGATTTTTACGACCAGGCAGTATCAGTGCAGACACCATTAATATGTCTGCGTATATCAGCACAAGTAACAGCGCGGTGTTAATTGAATGGCGCAGCGTTCGCTTCATCACGCATTAACACCGCCGAAAGTTATATAATGCAGTTCCCAGGGAACGTTTTAACGTATACCATAAACTACCTCCAGAAAAAAAAAAAAAAAGCGAAGACAAAGCAAATCAGAAGATCAGATGGCTGAAAGCTCCTAGCAGCTTCTCCCCTTTTGGAGGGCTGTTATTTAATCAGCTTTTATTTCCATTATTTATCATGTGGAAGCAACTGTGCTGTTTCAGTCGCTGTAGCTTAAAGTGTAATAAAATATGGTTGTGACACAACAATACCTGGATCCTCCAGCCAAGCCCTGAATTTCAGTGTCAAGATGTACAAAATATTAATCATCTGATGCAGCCGCTGCCGCCTTTGTGAGCAGAGCATATATTTCACTGCACCCTGCCACAGCTCTTCTCCTGAGGGCTTTTATTAAAAAGAGCCTGAGTTACTGAACTGTAAGGGTTGCAAGCCAGAAATTCAACCCCATATGCAGGTTCATAATGCTTTTGGAAAATATTTAAACCAATGATGAGACCCAGACCCTTAAATCACAGCAGAATAACACCCGATACACCATTATACAACAAATCTGTTTAAGAAGAGGGAGCTGATGGAGCTTAGCTTCTGGCATCATTATTTACAGTGTTTTGTAACCAAGGCGGCCAGGTTCCTACCTACAGACTAGGTCAACAGACATAAAAAGAAAACATTTGGGCAGAACAACCCTTCCTGAAGTTTCAGCTTTGAGCTGTGAGCGTCACGACACTGGCATTAAGAAGAAAGTGAGCAAAACGTGGCTGGGTGGCAGTGCCACGCTTTGCTTGGAGGGGAAAACCCAAAGGGACACCCCCCCTGCTGATGCTGGCCGCCTGCCCGTGCCATCAGGGCCGGATCCTGGCTCCTGTCTCGCCTGACGCAGGAGTCGGAGACGAGGAGAAGTGCAGCTCCAACTCCCTCGGGTTCCCCAGTTCTTACACCAAGCTCTTCCATTCGCCCCAGACTTTAAGAAAGGGGAATGCAGAGGCACAAAGAAGGATAAGCACATTTCGTTTAGCTGCAGTGTCAGTCCCGATCAGAACTGGGTCATTAAAGAACAGCTATTTCAGCCATTATATCTAATTACAAAGAGGAATCTGTCGCTAAAAATAAAGCTTCAAGTGCCTGAACTATATTAAAGACAGATAATTAACAATCACATAGATGATGCCATCCTCCCCATCACGATAAGCCCAGGTACCCTGCTGGGACACATCATCTGGGCGCATCGCTAACCCAGCAGCCCACGTAAAGGACAACAGCCACGGCTGCTGACTGATGCCACCAATATCCAGTAACTTCTGTCTCGGTGCTTTTGAAAAAGAAAAACGCTGCTGCTGGGGGTTTTGCTGCCGAAGGAAACGTGTCTGTGTTGAGTTCAGAGAAACAATCGACTGGGTATCATCCCTCTCCATCTCAGACAAATCCCAGCTATCTAGACACAATCGAGGCACCTACTTTATAGGCACTCCATCCTCCAAGGACATACCTCCAGAAAAAGTGCCAGATGTCGGGACTGCCCCTTCACCTGAGGATGTCTGAGGCCACCCTTCATCTCCATTTCGGTGGGGACCGCCAGGCCGAGCTCTCCGGTGGGAGCTGGGAGCAAGACACCTTTGGAATAAGACGGTGTAAAACAGGGCGCAAGCTTGCAGAGCCAGTGCTCGGCAGGCTGGCCTCGAAGCTTGTTCTGTGTACACAAACACGCCAAAGATCAGACGTATCTCTGGAGCTCTTGGAATTGCAAAGCTGGAGCAGAGTCTCACAAAAATAATCTTGCTCGTGGTACAGCTTGTTCTTCCTATTTCTGAAAGTGATGGGAACACTGTGAGAACAGTCTCTGCCATCGCAGAGGAGCATATTGTATTCCCAGGCCGTGCAGCAAAGAAAAGCAGAAGTGAATGGGCCAAAAAAAGCCTATCACTTTGGCATTATCAACCACAAAAAGACTGTGTTCAAAAAAAAAGTCCAAATTGCCTAACACACTGTTAGAAAGTTTTTCATGTCCATTTTACCATCAGGGTAGTTCTCTCAGAGATAATTTCACAGAGAGGACCTAAAAGGTGAATCAGACGTGAGAGATTCATCCACTTTGGGTGAAAGCCCTCCCCTCTCCTCCTGCTCTCCAGACCAGCATGGATCCAATTTACCTGTACCAACCCACGAGAAATGGCAGGGAGGACGGGAGGGAGCCAGCCCAGCTGCAGTGACAGAGGGGCATCGAACACCAGGAACTGCAAACCTGCATCCAGCACCGATGGGGCAGTTCTTGCTAAAACCTGGATGTGTGCAAAGCAAAAATCTGCGTCCACTGCTGCCTTCTCTTTCTCCCCATCCCCCAAGAAATCTTTCCTAGACTATTATCTGTTACTCACTAAAAAAAAAAAAAAAAAAAAGAGAGAGCACTACTATAAGGAAAAGAAGACAGAGATAGCACCTTTGGGGCATTCAGCTGAGGCCGAAAGGGATCACTAGGGACATACCCAGACAGCCTGCACAAGAACCTCACCCAACTATTTCTACGCCACTCCAGAGCATCTGTTTGAGCTATGGCACATCTTTTAGATGAATGCTCAGCTTGGACTGAGAGACTTCCCATGACAGAATTGTTCAGTGAATTCCTTCGATGATTCATTAAACTCAGTATACAAAATGTGTCCCTTATTTCTTTTTCCTATTATGTCCAGCTTCAGCTTACAACTACTAGATCTCATTTTGCCGTCTCCTGCTCAGCTGAAATACCCACTGCTATTGGATGTGTTGTCCTGTTAAAATCCTCTGCTGGGTGCCTGTGTACCACAGTAACAGGCAGTGCACAGCACGAGGTCAGAGAGGCAGGAGCCGAGGCTGCACGGAGGCGTGCGCAGGTCCTGAGCCAGAGCAGGCAGCGGCTGCCAGCCCCCCCTGCCCTCCTCCCAGAGCTGGGGAGCAGCGCTCACACCAAGCCGCTCGGGATGACCAAGCCCCGGTGCCAGAGATGCTCCCGTAAGAAAGATGGTAAGGATGGACCGGGTAAAGTCTCAGCAGGAGAAGAACCAGCTGCAGAAACCACTCAGGCAGGGACCTGCAGATTTTTCAGCCCTGTTCAGGCTTTCTTTGAACCGTGATCTCTTGCGAATCCTTATCTTGCACCCTTCCTCCCCTCTCCCTTTTAGCCAAGCTCCTTTCATCCCTCCCTCCTGACACGCAAAGCGTTTGCAGACACCATTCACCTGCCCGTGTATCACCCCCTCCCCGCTCTCTGCCACGTCTGTTCGGATCCAGCTCTTCGAACACGCTCCTTGCGTCACATCTGCTAAGACTTTGTTAGCCATACTTTCAAGAGCTTACAAGTGGGATTAAATAGCATCTAGTAGATACTGAGCTGCAGGAATCAGCATGTTTTTCACACAGGGCCATTCAGGGTAATTACTAATCACATATTCATTGCAGATGCAACCTTTCCTGACCCAATTCTCAATAAGCAACATCTGCCCGCCTGCAAAAAGCGTGGATCGCTGCGCTACAACTCTCGTATACGTAGAAAGAAACTACTATGTGCAGAAAGCCCCTTGTATTTACAGGCTCTGGGATGCCTTGTTCTGAGCCTAGGAAACAGAAGCGCCAGGGCTGCTGCTGGGGCTGAAGGCTCGTGTAGGTGGGGAAGGAGCGGGGAGGGCTGCGGAGCACCCCGTGCTTTCCACTGCACGCCAAGCGCTGCTCAGCACCTGGGCTAACTACCTGCTAATCCACTTCTGTTCGCTGCTCACAGGTTAGCCGCCTTCTGCTGAGGGTGGCACTGAGGGATGTAGAAAGAACGAAGAAAAGTAAAACATCAGCACTTTGCCGCTGGTTAACCCGGTGCAATTACCACCGAGCTCGTGTCCCGTAACGGGCAACAAGCTCTTAACGCGGCGACGCAGCACAGAAGCTCCTGCGGCTCGCAGCTGGGAGCACGGCTGAGAGCTAGGAAGCACTCCTGGTTAAAAATAGGGCAGTGCATGGAGGAGGTAGGGTTTGTAACTTCTAAAAATAGCCTTCCCTAAAAGGATGCTTCTTACCCCGCTCACATGTCACACATGCATCAGGCCGCTTGGCTGGTACCGGCAGCCACCGCAGGATTTTTGCCTGGTCCTAGCTTATTATTGCAGAAACGTCTAATCTTAAGTCACAAATTAAAAAAATTAGTATTTACCACGGTGACTCATTCCGAGGGCTACATTCACAAATCTCCCTTCCCCCTACCAGGAGCCACATTCCAGGCCCATGTGAGCAAGAAAACGCAGCGGCAGTTCCCAAATACCACGGGCTCTGCTTATTTAACAGTTTTGGCAAGCCTCTGTTTCCTGATTCAGTGTTTCAGCTTTGCAACAACAGAAGTGAGAGATTACAGAGCAGGTTCGCGTGGAGGCTGAGATAAATGTAGGTCGACAAAACTGAATTTCCTACCAAGTGTAGGAGAGCCGTGTTGTCACACCACAACGGTCTCCAGCTGTTACGCCACCAAAATACACAGCTCCACTTACAAGATGTGTGGATAGTGCTTGAAAGCGTGCACAGAGCCGGCTCGTCTCACGGGAGGTCTGCGGGGCAGTCACTAACATGGGGCCGAGGGTTTATAGAAGGCGGCGTGATCACTTGGTGACACTGCGACGTAATTCAACCAAATCGTAGCGGGACAAGGATTAAATTCAATGATTCTCCAAGTTCCTGCTGCCTGTTGCTCTGCCAACACCCCCACTAAGCTCTCTGTTAACACACAGCGTCAAAGTTGTTATTCCACGGGGAGGAGAAAAGCCCAAACCGTGTTGCTGGGCAGACTGAATGAGGTGGCAGCAACATCCATCGAGGGTCCTGCTGCTCCCAGCCCTGCCGCTGCCCTACGGGGCATCCCTGTGCAAGGACGTCTCCCTCTTCATGATCTAATTCTTTATCTCTGGGCAGAAACACCTCTTACGTCCCATCAGACCTACCACTGGAGCAGAAGTGACCACTACGCATCAATCTCTGGCACAGTGGAAAAGGAAGCAAGAGGTTTCTCTGTTTTGTTTTCTCTGCTTCCAACAACAGGCAACCGTTTGGGCAAGCAGCTGCGGTGCCATGTAAATCTGGGGCCTGCCTGTATAAGCAACGGCACTGAAAGAGATGAGTTTAAAGGATACCTTTGATGCATCAAAAGCTACAGTCTGCCTCCCTGAACCAAACCATAAATCAGAAAGGAAACTCTTCTGAAGTTTCTTTCTTCTCTAATTTGCATCTTGTTTTCTTGCTCGTCTCTTGTAACTTGTGCTGTGAAAGCACGTTTCCCTGCTAGCAGCAAGGCAGAGCCCGGGAGGTGAGAAACCTCCCTCCCACCACCGCAGGGATCCCTTGCTCGCTGCCTACGTGTCTTCCAGGCCTGGCTGACCCGACCCACCTGCGAGAGGCTGGGAGCTCCCTCTCTGAGCTCACCCATTCCTGGAAAGGCTCCGCAGACCTCCAATTGCACCTCGACACTTGGGAAAAAAAAAAAGGTGCTTCATCAGAAAGGGGAATAAAACCCCAAAAACATAGCTGCTTGCTGTCAGTTTACACCCACCCCACACGAACACATGTCCCTGTGCTTTCCTCCACCTAGTTTTTAAGGGTATGAGTGGTTAATGCAAACTTTGCAGCGCTGTATGCATAACCCTCTACAATTATGCTCTATTGAGCACCATATCCCTGGGCCACGGTCTGATTAGAAGGAATGATAATTGTCCATTTAATAGCCAAGACATTTACTGATAACGGCAGCAAGGTGCTGCTCCACGAGGGGGTTTTGCACTTGCACAACAGCTTTCATGCTGTGTTGTGAAAGCACGTTGCAAATTCCAGTATCTATCTAAGCTGAAATTTGTTTTCACTTTTGTTCTCTCCAAGAGACCATGTTGCAGCTCTGAGCACGTTACGATGGTCCCACTCTACACCCAGACCCTTGTAGGGTTCTGTGACTGTGTCTCCTGGGAGATGGTTTACAAACACTTGGTAAACACTTGTAAAACAGATGGTTTACAAACATTTAAAATCTCTTCACAAGGCAATAAACCAGCATCTCATGCTGCCAAATCCTAGGTGAAAAAATATGCAAAGGCATCAAATTTTTCACGTCTCCACTCCTGCAGTCTCTTTTTGAACCTAGAACTCATTTTTAAAGGAAGTTTGAAAACAACTAGAAGACCACAACAAAGTCAGTTGTACGTTCAGACCATTGCCTGCAGTGTTGGTTCTGCCCTGCAGGAATTGTTACTGACCTTCCGAGCTGTCCTCCAAGTGGCCAAACGTAGGCTGGACAGAGCTGTACCAACACCTCCAAGCTCAGTGGTACGCACCTAGATCTCAGCAAAACTGACAGCTCGGAAATTATGCAAAGTTTGTGCAGAGATAAGGCAGATTTATCAATTTCCTGGCACCTTAGCAACAGCTCCATGGCTACCACCTGTGTATCTAACCCTAAACACAGAAAGAAAAAAAAAAAAAAAGAAGTATTTCACGGTCAAAACCTTGCATTTAATTTTCTCATGAATAATGCAACAGCAGCAGGATGAAATCTTGCCTTCTGCCCCAATCACAGTTTCGCAGTCATCAGAATTCCAGCGGTGTCCTTCCCTCGCTCGCCAACTCCCATAGGTAGATACCTGACAATTCAGTAAACTAAACTGAAATGAAGGCTCAACAGAGCACAAAATTTGAGGCTAGTTGCAGCCTTTGAACCAGACCATTATGATATTTTGGGTCAGTGAGTAGGAAAACAAGTTGGGATAGAAAAATGTCAAAGTGTAAAACTGTCAGAAAAAAAAAAGATGTCAGAAACAATATACTTTTATTCCTCCCTGAAGATGACTCAGTTCGTGATACAATACAAAAATCATTTTACACGCCAGAGATCTATAAAGTCCTTTCAGATGGAATGACAGCAACTGATATCTCGCTCTGGAGCGAACACAGGGAGCTTCATCACTCGATCTCGTGTTTCAAGAGTTGACTTGGACCATGAAATTTTATCGGTAGCACAAAAATTTTTCAGTACAGCTAAGCTGATGGGTTAATAGTGCTGAGAACAGGAGACAAGTTCATTTTGATCATTTTGTCTCCTCAGAGATAAAAGTAAGAATTTGAGAAAGGTCAAATCAGAGAATCAAATCAAATCAGAGATCTTTTACGTGAGAAAGATGAAAGTTTCAGTACTACTTCGGTAGGAAATGTGGAAGTTCTATTAACTTATGGATCATTCTGAAAGCCTGACAGTCAATCTTGCAACATTATCTATATTTAAGCAAACCAAAGCATAGAACCTACAATATCAGCACCAGAAATATCTTTGCTACATTTTCGTAAGGATATTTGGACTTCCTAAATCTACAGCGGATAAATTTGTACTCACTCACGTATTAAAATCAATGATATGATAGAAGACAGAACACCCGAAGCGTTGCACAAGCAATTCCATAATTCTTAGCTGCGCTGTACCCTGAAATAATTTGGCTACAGCTTTTCAAATTAGCCTGCCCTGGGTTCGTCAATTAACCTCAGCAATGACTTGAAGCATCTAGTAAACTCACTGTAAAAGGAGCACATAATTTGTAACTGGAGAAAGAGTTTCTTTCTACAACCATTTTCGAGTTATACGGGATGGGAGAGAGGGTTGGAGGCTCCAGGTGCCTCAGAAAAATCACAGAAGATGGAGGTTTCAGACCTCTGCTGAGAGCCAAGCCATCAGTAACCACAAGAGATCCTTCTCATCCCGCGTCTGTTTCCCAGCATATCTAAAAATGCATTTGAAGGTCTCCTGCCCCAGCCTGAGGAATGCCATGCCATGTGCCACCCCCACACTGGCATGAACTGGGGGCTTTGCTGAAAGCTCAGTGTCACTCCCAAAATTCTGAAGAGATGCAAAGTTAAGAACATGGAAGAACACCAGCAGGTGCACGTGGGGAGCTCTCCCCACCACTCAGCTCTCTAGATGAAGACAAACACTCTCATGAGCGTTAAACTCATTTCAAATATTTTAAAATGATTGTTTAAAATTCATAGCCTTTTGCTTCTGTACATTAAATACTGAGGTGAGAAATCCCCTTGCTCAGCTCCCAGGGAAAGCCAGCAGGAAGCCACTCTGCCGATCACAGCTATCAAACCGCAGCCCCGGCTTCCCAAGGGGCACCTCAGCACACAAGGCATTCAAAGCCGGACTGGATGGGCCATCAGCACACGTACCGGTGGAAATCAGCTTCCATTCAACCCTGAGAGGACAAGGTTGTAAATATTTCCAAACTCTCATGTTTCCAGTTCCGCTAGATGCACTTGTGTTGAAAAGGCAGAAGATAAAAGGCAGAGTTAAAACAGCCACTTACAGAAAACGCTCAGCTTGATCCATCCAGGTCAAGGATCCTGGAATGCAAATACAATGCAGCAGAAGGCTATAAAATAATGGGTTTGATTGTTTTCAAGTATGTCTTTCTCTCTCCAGGAGAACTACCTTTAAATAAGCCACGGTGCCTTCTCAAATACAGTGCCCTCAATTAGCACAAGTAGTCTTTGAGTGAATTGTTGAATTTAATCTTGGATCTAGAAGTCTGTTCTTTTCTCATGCTTATTCCCTAATCAGATAGTCATTCAGAAGGAGAGAAGAGCAAAGACATTGTCAAGTGTTTTCATCAGCTGAAATGCATCTCAAATGGCACGCAGATGACCCCCACCTCACCTGTGATCACACAGCCTCTCCTTCCCCCCTCGCTGAGATCATTGTGCCAACCCAAGCAATTTCTTCCCAGGATAAGTAATGCTAGAGATATCTGCCAAAGTTTTTAGAGCACCTAAACAACACAGAGGAAGACCAGGCACCAACCAGAGATGAGTCAGCTGCAGATAATTCAGAGGGAACAATTTGGCTTACTCTAATTTTTGTTAGTGTATCCCAAAGACCAAATGGACAAAAATACCTTTTTTCCAAAATTTATTTGTAAGTGGTGGAACTCACTAGCATATGATGAGAGCCAAAGTCTTGGATGGATTCGGAAAGCAACTTTACAAAATAAGAAGTCTCTCTTACTGCCAAAAAGCACAGCATATACACGCGGACAGGTGAGAGCAGGATTTCACTTAACCTGCTAGAGATGGGACAACGGGCGATGCGATGTCGAGTTAATATCACACGAATCACCGACATCTGAAATCCCAGCCCTGGGTCAGTATATGTATTTGAAGAGACAGACACTCGTATCACCCAAGTGTATTGTGCTGTTTTATGCTGCCCCAAGTATATTTTGATGTTTAATGTTTGCTCAACGCTTGGCCCACGTGTCTTCTATCACAGAGAGGTCCTTGTACAGCCTTGGAAAGGTGACAGCATAGGCAAGAGCTCCTGTGCTTCTCTTGGCGTCCAAGCAGTGATGGTGTTAACTCACAGGTTTATTGATATTGATCGTTTCTGGCACTAGAAAACATCAGGGACCCTCCCGACACCTTTAGGGAACAAAGAAGCATTACTAATTCTGCATAAATGTATATAGGATGAGACACAGAGGCACAAAGACATTGAACTACACGGTCACAAGCAAGAGGCAGTAGGACAACAACCCACGTCCCAGCCCAGAGACCCTCGACCTGCTGATGCAGCGTATTGGCATGGAACCTTGAAGTGGATTCTGGCTGCAGCGACAGTGATTAGAAGCTCTTTTCTTTGCTTTTCCCTTCTAATCTAATATTTTACTTCTTGGAGGCAAATGACATTCCTTTTAATAAAAGAAAAAAAAATTAAATGCCAAGAAATTTGAGAAGGGAAGGATGATTGACAAAAACATGTCAGTTTTCAGAATTCAGCTGCCAGAGAGAACACTCAGTCCATCCCCTTCCCATAGCCGTGATGGGAGCACGACACAATTCACTGGGAGACCTTAACCCCACAGAGCCATGATGCTGCTCATAAGAAATGTCACGTCACCAAACCCAAAGCCTCTCGTTTTGTCCCGAGTGCTACTTCCACAACAAGAAGACAAAGCTACTGCACAAAGATATGGATAAATGTCTCTGTTCCAGCTGCTCAATGGACAAAGAAATCAGGGCAATTAATCCATACTCACAGCTGGCACAAATTTAACTTTTATTTGGAGACGTCGACCATAAGAGACAGCCCAAGTCTCCATCCCATAATCAAACAACTGTAAAGGTTGAGATAGCGTTTTCAAAGGATGCAAGTCAGACCAGCAATGGCTCAGCATATCTTTTTTTAAACTTCTGCGAGTGAAAAAAAATAGAGGTAGGCCAGCACTAATTCTTTTTTCTATTAGAAATCAGTGCAGACCATATGTGCTCCGACTTTCTGGACTCAAGACAGCCACCTGGCACCAAAGCACTGCACCCAATTAGCGTGATGGATTGATTCCTCCAAGAGGCCAAATTAATGCAAAGCATTAGTGTTATCCAGCTTGTATCAGCATCTCACAGTACCCAGGAGCAGGTGACACCAGCCTGGCACCACTCTGAAGATGCAGGGGAAGGCGCGTCCCTAGCGCTGGCCGGCTGGTTGTGCACGCGGCCAGGATTTGAGGAAACCTCAGGTGACTGCTGCGAGATCTCTGCTCCGCTGGGAAACTTCACTCAGTCGTGGATGTCTGCAGGTTGCTAACGTACCTTTTCATCAACCAGTTTCTCTTTGCCCAGTAAATCCCATGCCTTGTAGCACTTCGACATCTTGTCTTCTTGCATCTCTTTTACCTTCTCTCGTTCACGCAGGGACAGCACTTCCCTCTCTGCATCAGTACAGCCAACCTTGAGGGTCCCGTTTTGTTCACAACAGGGCTGCTTTTTGCAGGCAAAGAACAGGCTCAATTCATCTGCCAAGCCTTCAACAGCAGCAACGTGGATCACAATCAAAGGGCCCTTCAGAGGAAGTCTTTTCAGGCTGCGAGCAGATGAGCTATGCTTTGGGAACTCGCACTGTATGGCAAAATAGCCCTGAAGCCCCAGCTGCCACAACAGGCTCAGACTCAACAGCTACAGCTTCAAAAATGAGGCAGAATTTAACCATACCATAAGAGCAAGAGCAGATTTCTTTTTGCCTCTGAAAAGCCAAAAGCAGGAGCAAACCACATGAAAAGGAGGTAACGCAGTAAAATGAGCTAGAGTTTGTAGGCATTGCTGCAATATGCTTCAGTGCAGCAGAATAATAGACTCTCCTCACAGTATTTTGGCTGCTGCAACCCCAGCTGGAGTGCAAATGTGCAGCAAAAGCCAGGGAAATGAAGAATAACAAAAATAAATTATTATTTTTAAAATGCTGGAAAAAATCAATTTGAATACGATGCACACATTTATTTTACTTTAAGACTGCTGCAATAAGCTTATTACAGCCCCATCACACATGTATAGGTTCAGGGCAACACCAAGTGTTAGTTTATGACCACAAACCTTCAAAACCATAGGCAGGTAAACACACACACAGCAAGTCAAGCTCCTGTTTAAGAGTAAAGCCCTAGTGACATATTTGTAATTTAAATAGGGAGAAATACCCTTGGTTTCCAACAACATTAAAAAAAAAAATATATTTATTTAGGGTTTGATGGGTGCACCTTCAGCTAGAGCAGTGTGTTCTCCAACCTTGACAGTTTTACCGTAACTGATGGCACAAGCCATGGCCAAGAGGCATTTTGGTCCCACCTGTGAGCCCCAGGCTCCCCGAGGTAGCTGCCAGAGCATCGGAACAAGCAGAGCGCAGGAGCCAGCCTGGTCATTTCACCCCAGAGGAAATTTCAAGGAACAGCAAGGAAAGCAGTAAGGGGATCAAAAGCCTGGTTTACTGATAAATTGGGGACCCTCCACATTTGTTTTTTTTGGTTTATTTTTGTTTTTCTCCTGCGTTAACTTTATGGGATAAGAAAAGGGAAGAATGAGGAACAAATAAAGCAGGATTTCACAACTTGAACAATTTGCACAGGCATCTACCTTCCCAGACACCCCCTTGGCAGAAAGGCTAAGCAAGATCAGCTGAGCAGTAACCACCAGGGCACAGCATGGCAAAACTGCGTACATGCACCGAGTTGTCTGAGGACATACAGCAGGGGACAGGAATATATCTCACTTAGAGAAGGAAAGAGTATGAATGATCTCATAATCCAGAATAACATAAGGAAAATAACACCTCGGAATTTATGCTTAGGTAAAGGTAGCCAGGGCTTATAACCTCTGTGTTTCCTCCTCCGTTCTCTCTCCTGTGATGCTTGCTAAAAAGGCATTTATGGACCCTCTGTGTGGCTTTGCTGTAAGATGACTCCTTGGTTTCCTCCTCTTTGAGTTCCTTCTGACAGGTGTGCCCAAGGGCACGCTGAGCAGCACCTCAGACATCTGTTGCTCCGGCTCCCTTTTCAAGCCTGCCAAGAGACATCAACTGGATAGCTTTGCAAATGCAGATGGGAGGATGCAACCTAAGGGTATTATCTACACGGTATCCCTTTTATAGGTAAAAATAACAACAACAAAAATAACCACAGCCTACGTGCAAACTCCAGTCCCTGTCTTTTTATCGTATCACGTTATGGTATCACCTGGCCACTTCTGCTAACGTCTTTTCTTTGGGGAAATGGAAAACAGGAGCTTATCTACAGGGATCATAAACCAGAAGGCTCTAATCTCCTGGAAATAGTGCACACCAAGAATAGTCATGATGGTGAAGTCACCCAACAACTGTTTGGAAAGCACTGACAGGAAAACACAAGTTCAACCTTCCCCACAGCGTCGTATGCAGAAACATCTCCCTCTCAGCTGCCAACCTCTCAGCTCACAGCTTGACACTGCCAGTATCGCAGCTCTGGTTTCTACTAACAAGACGCCTGCACTTCGGAAATTCTTCACAGAAGAGGCAGCTCCTTTCCTGCGAGACCGAGGGGTCGCCCTGCCACTGCCAGGGCAGTGCCACCTTCCTTCAGCAATGCAGGGACACAGCCTGAGGACATCGTGGTGACTTCCCCCCTCAGGTGTAAAGACTAAATTAAAGCGGGATTTTGTGGGCAGTGCCCGAATTATGTTCCCAAAGTAGCCGAGCATTTGTCCATCATTATCAGGAGTTAGCTGATCAGCAGCCAGCGCCAGGAGCAGAATGAGGATCAGCAACCGTGGCAAGCGCTGATGTGAAGTGAGACAGACGGACAGAAAGGCTGCAGACAAGCCTGCGGAGAGCGGTAGCAGGGACTGATGGAGTGCCAGATGGTTACGCAGCAAAGTTTTGCCAGCCTTCGCAGCTAACAGCATTGCCCTCTGAGCAGCTCCAGTGTCAGTGTCAAGGCTGCTCTCGTTCAGGGTCCCCTTGGTTGATATTTGCTCTCTGGTCCTCCCGCGTGGGTGCCATGTGATGATCGGCCTAGCTGCTGCTGTGGCCACAAGCAAGGGAGTGGAGAAGCAGGTTGTCAGATATTTACAAATCAAGTGCCAGTCTTGCAATTTAGACCCAGATAAACCATCTGGGAACTTCTCCCGGTGATTTTTGTAGTCTGTAGGATCTGTCAAATGCCTCAGTGAGAAGCTGGGTGCCTGGTTCCTACGGATGGGAAAGGCTTGCCTGCATGTCTGTGAGCACACGTGCATGGGGTGATCCAGGCTGCCTAAAATAACTGCCTAAGCCCAGAACACAGGCAGTCAGAGGCAGATGTCTCTGATGACCTTGATATTGAATCTTTGGAGGTCATGGGAAAATCCTTGTTTGAGGCTTTAGCAACTGTAACCCTGAGCAATACTTGGGGAAATAGTCTACTATCAGGCCCAAGTTATGCAGCTGCACATTCAGGTTCATCCTTCACAAAGCAAATACAAGTCTCCCCACGTAACAGGATTTGGGACACTGCAAATATCATCACTTCGTCCTGCCCTTGAAACTGGTGCTAAACCCACCTCTGGGCCAGGCTCTATGTCCCTAGCAGGCTCAGGAGCCCCGCTTTGGCACTGATGGGAACAGGACAAGGATTTTCCTCTCCTCTTGATGCAGGCAATGTTAAGTGAAAACCACAGAATCAGCCCTCAGGAGTCTACAATAATGCCCTGCACAGTACAGGTATCATTAAGGAATACTACCAATATAAACTGAGTAACTTCAGTAGCCAAAGTGACTCACAGACAGACAGTGGGGAATATACACCACAGTTCCTCATGAGTACAGTAAATGTGTTTCTCATCTTGCAATTCTCCAGCAGAACTATTCCCAAAGCCTCATTCCTCTCCCAGGAAAGACAGTGAACAGCACATTCACACAGGCTCCTGTACACAGAAGTCCCAGGCAAAACCTACAGCTTCCACCCCACGTTCATGCACTGACACCCAGCCGCCTGCTGTCCTGCTGCTCTACAATTACAGCACCGGTAACGATATAAATAGATGGTGATGGGCACAGATGACGACAAAGATGAACTGTCAGGGATTTACTGTCCGTCAGGTGTTGCATGAGCAGATGACGGCCAAGAGCAGCAGAGAAGCCAAGCAGCCACCCAGAGCGGCTTTGCTCCATTCATAGAGCTCCAAAACTGCTGTTAGGGTTCCCACCTCCTGAGGTAAAATTTTGTCACCAGAGCCTGGAAGACCGTGTGTTATGAGGAGGACTGGATTTGGCCCTATGGGTTTAGTGTTATCTGGAGGTAAAACCATAAAATCCTCCCATTTCACTTAGCTCTGACTATAGCACAGGCCCCAGTGAAGTGGCTCTGATGGCATTCACATGGCAGAAGTAGTCCCCTCTGACACCACACAGTGACCAAATGGCCCTGGGCCTAATGAAATTTCTTTAAAAAGCCTATTTAGGCACTCTGTCTCTCTGTTTAGTCACACAAATACCACAGGACAGGAAAATTCAACTCAACAGCACAGAGAAGGGAAGGAAGAAGTGTAAGGGAAGCAGGGAAAGTACTCTCGGCCGTAAACTGCCCAACTATGGGCAAGAAATAGAGAAGTGTGAATTCTGACCTTTAAACGTCACATTTCCATAATGTTTTCATAAGAAAAACATCTGTGCTCTGATGGCTCAATTACTGACAAAATAGCATCGACGTGGGAAGGGTGCTCAGATTCACGAAGAGGCCTTCTGGCCTTAACTACAGTTTAAAAACTCATCCACCACCATATTGTGAGACCCTGGTGAAACTTGTACAGGACTTTAAGGCTTTCAAGGGAAATTTTAGACAAGCACTAGCATTTTATGGATCAGACAATCCAATTTAAGGTTTTAAGGCTAGGAAGTTTGCTGCTTTTACCAGCCTGTGGTGGCTGAAGTGGCACCCTGCTCAGCCAGCCCCAGGCCTCACGGTGGGTGCAGTTGTGCATGTAATAGTCCTTGCACTTGTACAGTTTATTCACTTTTGTGAGCAAAATAAGCTATTCCAATAAGAAATGGGCTGACATCCCACTACCTTTTCCACTCTGTGCTGTATCACCTCCAAATTGGCTCTACGTGGAAATACGCTCTCTTCTACAGCAAATAAAACTTCTCCTTATCGCACAATAAGTTTTCCTTCTCACTCAATTCTCTATCATTTTAAACACAATCTTGCTCCCCTTACACCAATTTTCTAACACTAATGGTATGATACACAGGCATAAAAGAGGATTCCCGGTAACTCTTACTCTGATCCTTGGTCAGGATGTGACATTAGTAGAGCCCCTGCTACCAATTTACTGGAACCATTTTCACGTCAGAAAACTTGATTTCTACTGAAGTCTGGGGCACAGCCTGAGCAAACTGCTCTCCTCCTTGCCATTTCTGCCTTTCCCCACAGAAACCCAGCCAGCAGACAACACAAACAGAACCTACTGAGCATCCTCCCTCTTCTCTCTTCTCTTTTGTTGTTTAAACTGCTCTGTAAATTACTGGGCTCCAGAACTCCCTCTCTATTAAATAACGTAATTAGCCACTTGGATCTGGAGCACTATCATTAGTCTGCAGCTTAACAACATAGGTTAGAAATTGTGCAGCTTATATACAATGCTGCATGCAGGCTTGGATCATGGCTCGGTGTCAGGGTGTGCTCATGTACTACCACAAAAAGCAGACGAGCTTCTTGAATGCCCAAGTTCTCTTTGTTGCACAGAGCTGGACTTGCACAGTTTGTCTTTCCTGCTCCCACCCTTGGTCTTCTCTTCCCCTAGCCACAAGCTGCAATATCTACAAATTACACAGGACCAAATGGATGATTTTTTGAGTGCTCCTGCACTTCTGAGCTCACACCTCCCCACGACAGTGGGAACACTGGTCCTGCAGCAGTACCTTTCCAACACTCCCCTTGCACCAGCAATCCTGCAGCTCTGCCTTTGCCAGGTAGACTTAACATGTGCACAAAACTGGGCTGGGATTAACAGACTGAGCCCTGGCCCACACAGCAGAGGAAGAGCTAAAGCTACTATCTTTCCTCATTCAAAGTTTCTGCAACTTGAGCTTTGGTGAAATTAGCTGAAGTTTCCTCTGTGGTTTCTCCTTCCACCCCATCTGCTCTTGGATAAGCAAGATTCTTCTTATCTAGGTACCCATTCCTACGTGTGGTTTCATTAAGCTGGTGGATGAGGTTTTCTTATCCTCTGCAATCCACCAGAGTGGTGAACAGAGCTGTCTTATGAATAACGGATGCTCTGAAAGGGAAAAAAAAAAAAAAAGAAAAAAGAGAAAACAGACTCACTTATCCTCGCTATTTGGTGTTATTGAAATAGGTTTTCATTAGCTGATAAACACTGACAGTGCAATTACTCCAAGAGAAATCATCCTACAGAACAAATCAGTACATCCTCAAGGCTTTCTCTGTTCTTCAGCCTCCACAGGAATCGCTTCCCTCATCGATCAATGCATAGGGGAAGGAGACGCTAATTCTTCATAGTAATACTTTGCCTTTCATCTGAGATTTTCAAAGCACAGCGTTGAGCGTTTGTTTTGTCAATGTTCAGACGACCCAAGAGGAAGGAGAGCCTCAATGCATTAGGAAATGTTGAAACAGGCAATACAGCATCATCCCTACGCTAAAGACTAGAGGTGTGTCAGAGGAAACCAAGGCAAAGGAGCTTGTATATAATCATCCATCAAGATAATTATGAAGACAACTCTGTTTCCCTATGTCTCACCAGTCTCATTCACTGGATCAGACTGTGAACATCGCAGACAAGCTCCCTGCACAGGAGGCCTCATCCCCATGCTACAGACAGGAGACAAAGATCAAAAAAAGGCCAAAGGAACTTTGACTTATAGGAAGGAGAAGTCAAAAGAGCAGACACTTATTTCTCTGGCCCCTAAAAAAAGCTCCCAGATGTTTCCCTGATAAGCTGAGGCTCAAGTACATACGTAGAGAGATCCGCCACAAAATCCAGGAAGAAACGTTTGGAAAAATGGCTACGTGAACAACAGTCACTCCTCTTTTCACTTCCAGTATTTTCTTCCAAAACAGAAAGTATTCTGTATTACATGGATCTATAAATAATTTATAGTTTAGATATCCAAAAGAAAGAAGACAAGGTCTTACAAATGAAGGTACCATATGCCTACACACACATATTTGTTTATGTACACAAATATATGCACGCACAACACGCCACTATCCTGGCACTCTGTTTTCTCCAGACAGCTCATTTCTTTCCCCTCTCCTCTCCTCCTTTGCAGGATCACAATAATGAAGTTAGGCCTGGCAACATTAGTGAAGCACTTATTTAATCCACCCTTTCATATTCAACTGATATCTGCCCAGATAATATCAAGAGAGCAGCTGAGGCCCTTTTGTCAGCAGCATTGAAGGAGTCATAAGCAAGAAGATAATAAGAAATCTTATTACCAGCTTGGAGACGAGGGGAAAAAGAAAATATGGATTTGGAGAGACATGTAAGTCAAAATTGACCTTAGGCAAACACATGTGAATAGGTCTTTCAAATGCAGTACATCAGGAGAGTCCTATAATAGGGTTTTAACTGTGTACAACACAACTAACCAATTAAAAAGGCATTTTATCAGATGTTGGGCAGCTCTATCTCTATCAGGACAAAAAAGCAAATACTTATCCTCAGCTGAAGAAAATAATTTGCCTTACTCTTTCAAGTCCAGGGCATGAATTTTCTTCTGTTCTTCCCTCTTCCCTTCTAAAGTATCACTGAACAAAAATGGCATACTTGGTTTACATAGAGGATGGTTTTATACATCTCTTCAGACACATGGAAACTCTCCGCATATGCCTGGAGATGCCACCTAAATCTTAACGCACATTCCAGAAGCCGATTTCAGTAACAAGATGCTTTTGAAAGGCTCTATCTTGAAGAGTAATAACACTGTGTACTTGCCTGAAAAGTAAACAGAGTCACCTACTGCTTGGAATTTCTCAACAGCTGGAGACCTGGCATATTTCTATGCATTAGTTATCTCCTATTTCTTGCCTTTTTTTTCCCCTTCAAATTTTAACCAATTGGCATTTTTATACTTGAAGCTGGATAACAATTAAAAAGGTATAAAGGCCCCACAAAGAAGAAACAACCATACAGAGAAAACACAAAGAACAGTCTGATCCCCACAATGACCTACACAAACCCTTATGCTGTTATGGTGGAATTAGTGGTTCCTTCACCTGTGTCTTCCTTCCTTAAAAGAAGGCTGGTACTTGGTTACCCATCTCTAAGAGCTCCAGCACACCACGGGAAGTTTGCACAAGATGGAAGAGGTTTTGCTAGTGAAGACACAAGGACCCATCGCTACTTTACCTTCAAAGCCAGGGCTAAGCAATGCTTTGAGGAAAACATTTTCACCAACCTGTCTCAAAAGCAAAAGAGAAGAGCACATCGTGTTATTAACAGACAGCTCTCAGCGGCGGAGCTTCACCGGGGGAACTCTGTATCATCTTCCAGTTTTGGGGCTCGGAAACCTGAGACACTGCAGAGGCGAGGTGGTTTGCCAAGGGGCACTCAGAGTGACTCTGCTCCTTCTGATTTATTAATAAACTCTATACACACTGTCTCAGCTGGAAAATATGATGGCCTCTAAAGCCAGAGGATAGCTGGTTTGTGGCCCAGAAAAGTCATGCTAGTTGACTAAACTAAACTAAAGCCAAAGTTAATATGTGCTCCTAAGTGACTGCTGCTCTCACCCTGTTAGAGAACGTCAGCTGAGCTGTGCATGCAGCAGGAAGGCAGGTCACCCCACCGGGGGTAGAAACTGTTACCTCAAACAATTGCCCGTATCCTTGTTGCTTTAACCTCAAAACTGAAGTAGTAACTGAAATAGTTTTAAGCTGGCCCAAACCCTTGGCTTCATAGGACCCATTTCTGACTATGACGACCCCGGACACACCAGTTAGAGGGAGCAGTGGGGTGCAGGCAGGGTGCAGCAGCGCAGTCCCCACCCGTTGACATCCTGCTGCTGAGAATCTGAAGCCTCTTCATCATCACAGATTTGGGGGCAGGAAGGGCATTTCCAAAGGTTACGTTATTCACACATCAACCATGCAGTCAGGACGCAGGACACGGACCCGTCTGATCCACTGGCATGACCCGCTCGGACCTGGGGATTCCTCCTAAGCATGGGAGACACTCACTTGAAGAATCTCAGCCTAACCCGTATTGATTCTCCTTCTGGTTGAATCAAACATAGGATCTAACAGCAATAAAAGATAAAGGCGGGCAGTGGCATCCCTTGCTGCTCTAACAAAGACTAATTATAAGCAGATCCTCGCTTGCCATTAACTCAGCTCACCCTGCTACCTACCTAGGGAAAGGTGGGGGCTGCTGGAGATGATGATTGAGCTGCTCTGCAATAGGTTTGGGATTTATACAACAAAAGAATCAAGTTTGCAACAGAACTATGGACTTAGACCTAGGTTTATTAGGCCATGTGAATACATCCTGTTGCAACAGGAACCTTATAGGGACTGCTATGCAACCCCACGTTGTTCTCACTCCTGCGCCAGCCCTCCCCGTGCTCACGTCTCTGCCTGGGATACATCTGTGAGCTGCACTTAGTACAGCTCTGTGTCTAATCAAAATTAAAAGCCTCTTACGAAGCCTGCAGTCTGCCACGACTTCAAAGGGAAGGTTAGTTAAACAGCACGACTACCTGCAGACCTAGAGGAACGAGAATTTGTCTTACTGTCATAACCGAGAGGCTACAACTGCAAACAGCTGCGTGTCGTGGCAGGGAGCCACGCAAGGAGCTCCTTTCTCTCTCTGCACGTTTTGCCCATCTCTGAAGTCACCCCTCCTGCCCCAGCAGCTCTCTCCCACAGCTGCTACATCAACAAGGCACCCGGCCAGCCTCCAGGATCTGGTTCTCCTCTCCAGTCCCCCTGCAGTTAGGCAGCACCAACCTCGAGAGCTGACAGCCTAGGGTACGGTGCCACGCTCGCCTCCTGCAATGGATGTTTGAGTGAGGTTGGAGAACTTATTGCATCCGCTGACATGGTTGTGCACTTTGCAGTCTATGTCTACAGAAGCAAACGGATGTAGCCTGAACATCACTTCACTCAACGGGGTGATCCCAAAGGGCAGCCTGCGTTTGGGCCCCACTCAGAGCACTGCACCAGCTCCTGCAAGCCTACCTTATTCTGTGGCAGGCTTTGACACCTGCCTAACTTTGCCCCTCCTGCCTTCGGTTTCCGCTGAAATGAATCAAGATGTTCCCATGCCTGTCCTAACCGGAGCCTTCCTGACCAACACTGAATTAAATCTCATCACCGGCTTATTGCCTAAACTTGATTAGTGGCCATGAGTGGCAGGAAACAGGAGATGTTCTATAAAATTGAGAACAGGGTCAGGCTTGATAAAACTTGTTAAAAACTAACTCTGCAAATAAATGCACTGACGGTGCCTAAAAACAGGCTCCATAACAGGGTGAAGCAGCTTGTCCTGAGCGCGGAGACTCCACAGCTGGATTGCTTCCTGCATCTGGGCTAGCCTGCACAAAGCTCGACATAAACCTTAAGAATAAGATGACAGCACTTTTTTTTTTTAAATAAAAAAATCTTTGGATGGATGATACGTCTAGGAGATAAAGACAGGAAGAAAAGATAAGGGACAGGACAAGTAAGAGCAGCCAACTCCTTGCAGGAGCAGCCTGGTTGTGCTTTAGACACAGGCTCCTCACTGCCATGCACATGGATTTGAAGGGCAATGCTGGGCTACAAACCCATGCCAACACCGCCGTAGCATCCCAGGAAGCCCCGTGAAATCCTGAGCAGTTGCATACTTAACAACTTAGAGACAACATTTGGAAATTGCTGTCACAAAATGGGAAGTCAACACTCCTCCAGTGACAGAGAAGGCACTCAGACCTCAGCGTGGCATTAACACAGCGCCCAGAGCTGCACAGAGGTGTTTGCATGAGATTGCAGCTGGAAGAAGAAAAAAAAAAACAAAACACATCCTTGCTGTTCTGGAATGTGGTTGTTTGCAAAACTAAAATACACATATGCAAGATCCAATTCAGAGCTTCTTCAGGTTGAATTTTCATAATCAGAGAGCTTGTGTTTATATTGCATTTGACCCTGTGTTTTTGGGTGGGTTATGTTAGTTTGGGATATTAAATACTTCTTATCAGCTGCTTCTTCCACAAGTGCAGATAACTGTCCTGCTTCCCCAGCCCAATTTACCACTAGAGCCCTGGGAAAAGCAAGTTTGCTTTGTTCAAGGCTTGTTACGACACGGAACGAGACACGCAGCAGTGCCGGAGCCTTGCCGTGACACCAGGTAAAACCGCCGCCAGTCGGACTGGCAGTCCCTCCTGCAGCTCGAGTGGAGGAGCAACGCCTGGAAGTGAAGCAAGGAGGGCGCCGTGTTTTCTGTGTAGCAGCTCAGAAAGAAAGCCACGAGCTTCTTTTCAAGCCCAGTCCTCACTCAACTGAAAAGATTCGACCGAAGACAAACAGTAAGCCATTCTCAAACTGGCAGGGCAGGAGGACGACACATGCAAGCAAGCAGCCTGCATGCAAAAATCAGATGGTCGGACAAGCAGCTGCTTTAGTTTCCTCCTGGAAAGCAGACTGGGAAGTTAGACATTCCTTGGCTCTGCAAAACTTTGGATAGTATCAGCCCCCAGATGACCAACAGCCCTTCCCATAGCCTTTCCGTGGCAGCTTTCAGAGGTGGATCAGCAGGGCGTTACAGGGAGGCAGCCCAACAGGAGGGCTCCAGCCCTGGTGGCAGGCTCCTGCCCGGTATCGAGGACCCAAATCTCAGCCCAGGCACCCTTCTACATGTGAAACCAAACTGGCTGGCAGCTCTGGCTGCGGGCAGAGTTGTAGAAAGGCAAGGAGGGGAAAAGCACTTCGATAAAACAGACTGTTTGGGGAGAGCTACAGCATCTTACTGCGGCACGGTGTTATTAGCCCAGGCAGGATGCAGGAATTCTGCTCCGATCTCGCTCTCTGCTCCACTGGTGTAAAGACAAAATTAATAAATATGACCGATACGACTCTTTGGCATAAGGGATGCCCACTGCAGTCGGTGGGCGCAGGGCAGCCCTATCCAGAGCTGGAATATTTAGATTATCCCAAACCACAGTGGTGAAGTAAAGAAACCAGAAAGGTGGAGATGGCAATGGCTTTCAGATACCAGCGTTCAAGTCTCACCCTTTCCACCACCTTCTTACAATTCCTACTGAAATATTTCTGGAGCAGCAATTGTCGTTTGATTTTATTGCTCAAAGATTTCTAGCCAGCGCTACAAATACAGGCAGCAAGGCAAAAATAAACTGCTGTAACTGTCGGACTCAGAGCCCAGTAGAAAGCACAGCATTTTTGTTCTGGTTTCTGTATGAAACGAGCGGAAGGAGCAGGTACCTCAACAAGAACTTGAGAGCTTCTTAGGCCTTCCCCCACTTCTACAGCTCCTCCAAGCCACACCAAGCAGCACATCCCTGATTTCAGTAAGTGCCACGTGTCACAGTGCTTGGGTGTTTTTTCCTTGAATGCAAGTAGAAACACGGGGATAAGCTGAACGCCAGTGATTACCATCACCATTAAAGTATTTGACAATATCCCAGTGAGAGCATTTCACCGCTGCAAAAAAAACCCCTTCATTAAGAACAGGAAATGTCCAGCCACAACTCACGACGAACAAAACGCGGCTCTATGTGGCTTGACAGACATTTCTGTCCTGGTAGCTGCGACTGCTTTTACATCTCTGAAAATATTGCTCAATAAAGCCCACAACACCCTGTAAAGTTTTACAAACAGGGAAAGCATAATTGAAATCATTCATCCAAATTCTTGGAGGCAGCAGCGTCTCAACTGGACTATAACCCAGGCAGTTCTTCTCCAGCCCTGCTCCCCAAACATGAGCTCACGCTCGGTTGCTGAGGATTCAGAACCAACTCATTTTTGCACCACAAAAAACCTAGCTGTCGTTGCTGACAGAGCTCCCATTCTGCAAACCATATATTGTTGTTAACGGGAACGCAGGGTAAAATATCTGACAATGAAAAATTAAACAGATTCCACCAAGTGCCTCAGCTCCGTACAAAGAGCAGATGTTAAAGCCTTCAAGTGGTGTCAAAATATCTCTCTCAAAGGTGGCAGGTTTTGAATGGTTTGGTAATTAAAAACTCTAAAGATTGCTGGCTTTAGTTCAGCACACTTCACATTTGCAGAAAGGCTTATTTCTTCCCTCCGCAGCGCCAGATATTGATGCACGGCTGCGATATTCAAAAAGCCGATCGCCCGCTGAGTTCCATCAGAGAACGGCAAAAGCCAGCAATGCTAAAAGCCCAGCAGCTGCAGGGACTGTCCACACATCAATCTGCCTGGCTAACGGAGACAAAAACTTGCAAAAACACATAGTCCACAACTAGTGTTCACACCTAGCAGACAAGGGAAAGGTTTCTACGGTCGCTCCCCAGAGTGGAGGCATCGCCGACCTGAGGCTACTCCTGTTCAGCCACGCCGTGAGGCTTATAAGTTTTTGTTCTGCCTTGAGTAGATAGCAAAGCAAGCTGTCCCACGGGGACCTGAGGGCTAAAACCATGCAGTTAGCAGGCACAGAGAATCGCCCAGAGGCGAAAGAAGCCACAGCGGTCCGATTCTCACAGCAGCAGAGAGAGATGATGCCCCCCGTGCCCCAGCAGTTCGCTTAATACCTCACGGACGTATCAAACGCGAGCCCTAGGGGAAGAACAAGTGAGAAGCAGAGAAGCTCAAGCAGGACATGGAAGCAATCAAAGACCTTAGGAGTGAGGTGTTTCCCCCAGGGATCTCCATTTGGATCATACTGAATAGGAGGCTCCAAAGCCGTCGTGTGCTGGCCGAACTCCATCGCTATTTCAGGAGCAGATCTGGGGCCGTCCCTTCCAGGATATGCAGAGCACACTGAAACACGCAAACTCCCCCGTAAATATGGTATAGATCAAGGAGAAAAATAAGTCCTCTTTTTGCACCAAGAATATTTTCTACACGAAAACCATGTTAGCAATTACATTTTTTTCCGAAAGTGGCGCACAGCAAGGGTTAGTCATATACCTCCCATTAACTCTAATGAGAGCCTTATGGCTAGAGCAGCAAACAGCTTTTTCCAGAACATGGTGGGTGGAAGTAATTTCTATTTTAACAGGCCAGAAGTAGCAAAAAGACAGAAAAATGGGAATTAAATGCCCTGCGTGCTTGGAAGTGAAAGAAGTGTGGCATGTGTGTTCTCTGCCTGATGCCAGGGACTTGAGAAGCGTCTTCAGATTAGTTCTTAACATTTCAAGATGATACAAGAAACTAATTTTCAACAGAAATGTGATTTGCTTTACTTGTTCCTTCCCAGAGGATGAAGAACTTCCACAAGGGAAGGACAGAGCACCGAGATACAGGCATGGAAGCTGATAAAAACAACTTGGGTTTGAGAAGGTTGACCCACAGAAAATGACATAGGCTGACGGTAATTTAAGGCTAGGATATTTAGATTACAAAACTAGAAAAAGTTTTTTTAGAAAAAGCCTAGAGCCATGACATTTTCAAGCCAACAGGCACTGCGAAACGGAAATGGAAACACCCCTCTGCACCTATACTTGCACATACTTATATATAAAGACAACCCCAACAAAGTATAAATTTGAGGTTTCACCTAGGAAAGCTGAAAACAGATCTTGCAGTGAGGATTTTACAAAATACTGCTGAAGCTCCTTAAAATGCCCAAAGCTCAGTTGTTCGCAAGCTGACGAGCTGGGCAACAGGCACGAGAACTGGGTCGTGAAGGGCATTTTAGAATGGAGGAGCCTTGCACAGTGCCCACATCTCAGCAGAGCCACGGGCAGCCCTACAATTCCCACCTCCAGAGCAGCACACCTGTGCAGGCGTGGAAGCCCAGGCTGCTGTACAGCACGGAGACGATTCAGCTTTTGTTTCTTTTATTTGATAATTCTGTAACTCCAGAAGTCCTATTAACAATAACCTTTATATTTGTGTAAGGTTTCAAAGCTCTATACAAACATCAATTAATCCTCTCAACAAATGTGTGAGGTAAGCAAATGAATATTATCATTTCCATTTCATGGACGAGAAAGCTAAAACACATGGCAGCTAAAGCCGATGTTTTCAAATGAACAGGTGAACATAACGAATCCACATTTCTGCTTGAGTGAAAAACCGGGCTGGAGCCACGCACAGACAAGTAAAGATGGTTTTGTGTGCATGCAAACGTAGCCAGACTGGAGGCACAGCTCGTGGGTACTTCTGCAGGCTCAGCTACCTTGTGCCCAAGGACACGCAGCAAGCGAGCTGCGAAGGCAGAGGAAACCTGCCTCAGCTTCTGCCCAGTGCTCAGGCCTACGCCGATCTCAACACAGCCTTTTAAGAAAGTATAGCAAAGGTGGAAGATGAAACACAAGTTCTTATGATTTTCACCGAAAAGGCGGAAAAGCTCAACTACTTTTTCCAAGAGAGAAAATGTGCAGTGGGAACACACCTCACCGAACACCAGGGAATCCACGTTAGAGGGAACCTTACAAACGCCTCCCAACAGGAAAGGATTCAACCGGACGCATCAACTCCGCGGACAAAGTCAGTGAACCTCAGTCCCAGACCCACAGGACGGGCTTCGTTAGCTTCAGTGCTCCCAGAAGCTCTTTAAGGATCTTTTTATGCATTATCAGTGACTTCTGAGAGAAGGCAGCACCACGGTTACAGGAAGCATCCAAAAGCATGATCGAGGATTTTTCCTCCAAGCTGTTGTACTACTTGGGAGTCTGGCTGGATTACAAACAGGGACTGTTCTTCTACACACCGCTGCTTACAGAGGCTCACAGGGGGCTATACGGTGCTCCTTACCGTACCTGACACTCATCTTCACCTGGCAGAGGTAAATTTGGCTGGGGGGCTCCCAGCTACACCTCGATTACTTGGATCTGATGGTGGCGCGATGGGTACGAAAGAGGCTGCTCACTGAGTACAGCAAGAGACGGGTCCCAGGATCTTCCCTTCAGGAAATACTGGATTCTAACAAGCACCCCCTATGTCTCCCCGTAAACATTTCATCCCTTAAATCCAAAAGGTCAAATCTGCTGATCCTGAGGAAAATATATCTTACGGCAGGGATGGGAAGTTCAACTCCCACTCTCTTTAGGAGTGCCTGCAGTGGTTCCTTGCCCAGTGCCAGGGAGCTCACCCAGCTACTGCTGCACGCAGCAGAGGTTGGTCCCAGATTTGTTTTCACGTCTGGGTTGTTTTGACCGTATTTGTCAAGGGCACCGAAGTGTTCGGGCTGGGCATTTTATCATCTTGCTCTTATAAATCCAAATAAAACATCACATCTGCGAGAAAAATGGATTAGTTATGAAAAAGCATAAACATGAGCAAGCAAAAAAAAATTTATTTTAAGGCCTCAAGGAAAGGACACGTCCAAAAGTCATTAATGTCTGGAAGGATAAAAAAATAAAACGAATGGTGCATCAGGAGCAGCAGAGGCTAATTTATACGAGCCAAAAACCTTTTGTACAAAGTATACTGAACTGTGAAACAGGTTTGACCATGGGCCAAGTCGTGTTTCCTAGGCCGGTGCATGATTATCCAGCATGACTTTGCACTACAACACAAGGGCACTGGTACAATCTACAGGAGGGAGCTGCAGAAAAATCTCAGGTGAAGACTCAAAAGCTAAGCACTTTTAACACAGAAAGAAATGCACATTTTCATTTCAAGTACAAGAAGCTTCAAGTTAGGTCAGAGTTTTTTATTGCGGGGATTGGAAGAGCACAGTAAATTAATTTTGCTTGATGTATACTAAGCAAGAATCTCGTCCCTTATATGCTTATGCTGCTGAAATATAAACTGATTAGATATATTCAATTGACAACAATGACACTTATCTTTGGAGCCAAGATGAAAAAAGCCCTATGGATTTGCTGTCAGCACATGGAGTAAGACCCAGATTTTCATAAATCTCAGCTGTTGCTCCGGCAACAGCCACTTTCAAAGAGCTAACACGCAGCGAGCACTTCCACCAGCCCAGCCGTCACATCGCTGTGACTCAGTTTCCTTGCTGCAAGGGATGAGAACCTCCCAGTGAAAGCAGCATGTGCTCCACCACGGCCCTTGCACGAGGAAAGCCTCCCCGGGGTCACTACAAAAGCTGAGGCATCCCAAGGAGAAAGCTTTTGCGGGGATGCAGACTGAGGCAGGGCTGCAGGGAGGAGTTGCTGCCCTGCGGATGCCCAGGATCCCTCTGCAGTCACAGAAGCCCCGCAGGCCAGCCCTGCCGAAGCCAGTAATTAACAGACCCGAAGCAAAGCTGCTCCCAATCCATGTGGCTACAGATCCCGAGACCTAGAAAGCAGCTACAGGCAGGGCAGAGCCTGCATCCTCCGGTCCCCTGCCTCTCCCTCTATTGCAGTGCGGCGTTTCTGTCCTCTAAAGGCATTAGCTTTTAATTTTTCCTTCCTCTGTTGCTCACTGCCCATAGAAAAGCAACTCATTCACTGTTCCTGCTCACCTGATCCTATTATTTCAGCTCATTCTGACCGCCTGCGTGGGAAGGAGTGCTTAATAAATCAGCATCAAGTGTGTTATTACCGGATTTGTCTTTACGTTTGCTGGCAAGGTGGCACATCTATGTCAGCATGCTTCAACTTTTCTTGCTGAGCACTTTGGACAGAGCCTCAGAGTTGTTTGGGATGGAAACCTCACAGCAAAAGCAAAGCTGTGTTTCAGCACAGAGCTGAATTACTCTACGTTTAAGCATCATCCTATGATCATGCCAAAAAAAAGATGCTTCTTGCAATAACCCTTATAGCTCAACAAAATAGCAGCAGCCTGCTTTGTTCTGCGCATTGCAACAACAAAACCTGCTCATTTTCTTTTTTCTCTCCTCCAACCAAATAACGCTGGAGGTTTTCAGCTTGGAAACAATTTAAATGTGTATTTTCCAGCAGTCACTAGAAAGCACGTTAATAGCTGAATGGCAGCAATAGGGCACAGATGACTTTTAGGTGGTAAGTCTCCCTAAATAGAGAGGGTAGCACTGGAAACTGGGGGGCCTCGTGCAAGGGCTGTATTTTCAAAAACTGGAACAAGAGCTCCAAATAATATTTAAAGAAGAATAAAGGAGAATCACAGGGGAAAGAAAAAAGCACCATGTGATAGGCTTCAGAAGGGAGGTACAAGCACAAGGAACAGGTGACCATCTTGCCACAGGGGAGATCCCAGCGAGCATGCAAAGCAGCCTCCAGGCCGAGGAGAGGGGGGAGAAGGAGAAAGGGATTCAAATGCGGAGCCAAAGCCAAATATCCACACAAATAGATGCTGATTTAATTTGCCTGTGTAGCAGCACTGCCGTTACCTGGCGTGACCCCACAGAAGGAGCCCAGCAGCAACACGGGTTGGGGGGAGAAGCTGTGGCCACATTGTCACAGAAACGCAGGGTTTTAGCAGGTTAAAAAAAGGACAAGGCAGCTCCCTCGGTGCACGGCAGTAACACAGCAGCCTCCCTGCTGACCCCGCAGAGGCAAAAAGGCAGAAAGACACCAGGGTTTAGCTGAAATTAAATAGACAGTGGATTAGCATGGGATTTTTTATCTTTGACCTGGCTTTCTCTTGGGCAGACAGCTTACACTCAAACACCTTGGCAAAAGAGAAACCAGCAGATAAGTGATACGATTTTGCCTTGGCGCAATCAGAAGGACGAGAATAAGTTATCTGTGCTTTTCTGTACACAGGAATAAAAAAGAAACTAAACTTTTCTTTTTATTCTTATCCTCTACACATGCAAAATTTCATTTGAAAACAAATGGAAAAGCTAACAGCTGCAGACGGCGGCACAGAGCAGGATTCTTCTGTTCTCAGCCAGTTCAGAAAAATGCAAATGAACCAGAAACCAACCCCAGGAAGTTTGCTGCCATCCCTTAGCTCCCAGCGCGAGGGTTTCCCTTCCCCAGGCACAAGGCACTCCAGTGAGCGCCTCATCCCACGCCCCAGGAAGGGACGCTGAAGCAGGAGGTGGCTTGTAGTTAAAATATAGTCTGAAGCGTTTTCTGCATTTAGCCTAGAAGTACAGCCTGCAGCCCACCCACCACCTTTCCATACTGTATTTTTGAAATAAACCCCAGAAAATCCCTCCCTGTGACATTGCTATGACCCAAGCAGCCAAGATTTTGACAAACTTTCTTTTGAAGTGCCCCCCCCCCCCCAAAATACATTAAAAAAAAAAAAAGACTTTCTGCTCTCAAAGTATTCTTCAAGAAAGAAAACCACCCTACAACATCTACCCAGCAAGCAGTACATCAGGAGGGGTAACAGCAGCAGGGAGCTTCAGGAAGATGCCCAGAGGGAAACCTTTGGCCATGTGGCAGCACGCAGAGGGCAAGGCACACACGTGCCCCATCCTGCACACAGCTCCAGCCACGGGCACTCCTCCTCCCACTGGTCTGGCTCTCTACCAGTGTTACTGTGGTTGAAACTGTTCTTTTTTAACACCCATGTGTGACCTGAATCTCAGGTTCTTGTGTTTTCTAAGCAAGCAACACCTGCCTTTCCTAAGAATTTGACCATAAGGAAGACTTTGCTACTCAGTCCCCTACAAATCCCTATTCAGTGTTTCAGTTTAGTGGGCTTAAATTGCTCTGGTATATAATGCAACCGAAAGAAAAATGCTCCCTTGAGCAGCTCCAATTGCTTGTTTTAGAGCAGAATAATCCTGTGTAGCTCCTCAGGATGGATCAGGGGAAACGCTGGAATTGTGTGATGTTAACATCCCGACCCAAGGTGACACGTGTAATCCTTTGGCTTTAAATCAAAAGCAAACAGAACCTCAGAGTGGACACTTATGCATTGCCACCACCTCTGTGGTGAAGTGAAGCTGCAGATTAACAACCCATAGAAGCCTCCCAGAACGACTCTGAGGACAAAACATTACCAAGGTTTTCAAAGGGGGAGGCAGGAGAGAAGCAAAACCGCACAAGCACTCGTCTCTAGGGCTGTCCCTGCAGCAATACTTCACACGAGCTGCCGGAGCAGCTGAGCTTTTTGGGGTCAGAAGAGGAAATCTCAGTCCTTGGGCAGTTCTGTTTCTGCAGCTCGGATGCTCTCGGAGCGCTCTGTGTACACACACGCGTTTTTCCATGCATCTCCTCACCTCCGTATTGACGGACGGCAGCACGCTCTGTCCTTTTCCCCATTCTTTACTGCCGACACTCCGACTGCAAGCCAGCTCTGTGGAAAGGAGGAAGCTCTAACAAAGCAGAGGAAATCGATACGTGACAACTATAATTCTCTGCTCGATAATTACACAGAATTTACACTGCTGAGTAGGCTCCCTCCATTGATTTTTACAAAAATATTTACTGCAGCAGGAACACAGCTCTAAGGCTAACTTTTGAAGCTCTGCCTTTTTAGTGCATTGATTTTAAAATAATAACCAATTTCATATTGTACAATGCTTTAATGCCTTCATTCAGAGGCACACCTCCACACAGATGGGCACCTGTGCCTACCGGGCTCTTTTCCCTCTTTTTTCTGTTCCTTTTTCAAACCAACAAAGCGTTCCCAGTCCCACTGCTCGCAAATCCTGCTCTCAGCTCCTTGCTGCAGACTTCCCAACCAAATCACGTTCCAGTTTAGCAACTCCTGAGGACTTATCGCAGTTTCGATAGGAAATGAGTCATGTTAGAAAAGGCCTCGAGTCCAACGAGAGAGGAGAAACATCCCAAGAATCAAGTTAACAACCCTCCGCCCCATGACATAATTGTGGAGCTGTCAAGACAACTGGACAGCTTTAATATCTCAGCGCCGAGTTATTGCAAAGTCAGACTGAGCTCAGGCTGTTAATTACAGCCATGGGAAAAAACAGCTCCATCTTCATACCAAACAATCCCTCTAAGAGCACGCTCTGCAAAACTGGGAAAGGGATGAGAAGGGAACACCGTGATGTCACTGTCTGACACTGAAACAAGTCCCTATCTTTTATGAATGTCTGGCCATCCAACCTTCAGAACAATAGAAAAGAAGAGAACTAGGGAAGTAGACAAGGTGAGACAAGGAAATCAGAAATACGGAACGGGAATATGGAACGTAGAAGGAGAGAGCCACTGTCATGGGAATTTAAGAAGAAAACAGCAGATAACTGAATTGCATGGAAAAGGCTAGCAAAAAAACCATCTACTCTCTCTCTTAATGCCAGAGCTTATGGGTACCCAAGCAGAACATTAAAAGCAATCTGCAAGAAAGAATTTAGTTTAGGGGACTTGCTGCTGCAAGATATTGCAAGGCCTAAAATACAAATCAGCTTCAAATCAGGTTAGATAAATTTGGGATGTACGGGCTAATTCAACACAGCAGCGGTCCAGATGCAGCCTCCAAACCACCCAGTAGGTAGAAATTGGTTGTGAATGCCCAGAAGATGACACTTGGGTGGTTTCTTCCACACTGGGGCATTTGCTACCGGTCACTACGGAAGACAGGGTGCAGGCAAGAGGGGCCCCCAAAGCTGTTCCTCTGTTTAACGTTGCACAGAAGCTGCTGAATTACTGCCGGGGCAAACAGCACGAGCGTGTGTGTGAAGGGGAGGGAAACTCAGCAGCACCACAGAAGGATGGAGAAACTCCTCCCAGTTTCAAGGGGAAAAAAAAACCAAACCACCATTCAATTACTTCTCTGATGTTGATGCTGTCCACTGGCAAAAATCAAGGAGGGCCATGAATCCAAGATTCCTTTACAAAATACCAGTGTACAGCAGCTCCTATGGGCTCTTAGAAAAGAAACTGCCTTTTCTATTTTAGAGTAAGGAAGAGAAGAGCAAGCCTCTGACCCAAGAGCAGAGGTCTTGATCCAAAGTAATGAATCACCCTGGTAGGTAAGTATGAAGGGTAGCTCTATGTTTTTTGCATTTGCCTCTTAATTGCAAGCTTTTGAATTCAGTTTCTTATTTTTTTACATGACAGAAAGGAACTGCACTTTTAACTCCAGGAGAAACAACGGCAGAAGGTCAATACTGCATAAAAAATCTGACTTCTCTCGGTTTTCCCTCGTGAGAATGCTGATGCTACTAATGTGCTGGGAATTTTTTAAGGGACTCAAGTTATTCAAGATTATTCAAGTAATAAAACCTGCTTCCCCCTACCCCAAAGTGCTCCGAGAGCAGGGATTTTTAGGAGCACGATCAGGGCACCTCGCAGTGGGGCGTGCAGGGGCCCAGCTGAGCGTGCAGCACTGTGCAGAGATCACATCTTGAAATCCTCTTCCAGGCACTTCGCGCAGCCGTGCGCTGATACATGGCAGATCGGCGTCTGATGTGCTGCAGGAGAGCTTGCTTCGACTGCTGTAATTACAAGCAAAGTGGAAAGGCAAAGGCAAGTCTTCCAAGAGACAAGCATTAGAAACATTTGTTGAACAAGGCTTCTTGGGGTAGCAGCGGGCCTCTTCAAATCCTCCTGCAAGTCCTTAAGTTTTCCCCGTGCCGGGGACACATCAAAGCCACAGAAGCTTCCACAGAAGCAGTGAAAAAATATTAAAAGGAATAAAATCTGCACTCGGGGTATAGAATAATAAATATTTATTGCCTTTCCTCTTTGCACGTTGTAGAAACAGATGCACAAAGTAGCTCAGTGACTTGCGGGAAGCGAGCCAAAGTCAGCTTTCCTGCTGATGCAAACGAACAGGGTCAACGGAACAGCTCCTATTTACCTTCCTAGTGGAGCAAAATGTGGCTCTGTCCAGCCAGGACGGATCCGGGATACTGTTCTATCGTAACCCCTGACACCCCATCCCTCAAAAAGGCCTGCCTGCTCCACTCCACACCTCCCAGTCCCTCCCACACCCAGCTCCTCAGCAGCCCTCCGCGCTGGGAGCCACGGATCCCGCAGAGCCAGGCACGACAATACGCCGAGACGTGGCCCCTCAAACACCGAGGTGTCTGCTACTTACTCCTCAAGCACTGCCAAGATGTAGCAGCTGCTGTCAGGAAGCCAAATTGCAATAGCTTCTGCTTGTCCAAGGCCCAGACGCCAGCTCCTTCTCCTCTCATCTGATGAGGACCTGTTTTTATACCTCTGACTCGAGTCCTTTCAGGGAAGCCTGCTGTATTCTCTCTGACCTCTTCCAGCGTAACCACGCACTAATGAAACTGTTTGTTCTCTTGTCACGCTGCCATGAGCGTGCAAATACTACAAAAAGCCACACACAAGCAACGCGACTGCATTTTTTGTTTGTTGTTCCCAGATTAAAGGCAAGTCCTGCCATCCAAAACACAGCATTAAAAAAAAAAAAAGCAGCTGCAATATAGAGAGAAGAGGCTTAAGAACAACTGTTACCACAAACTTTGAATACGGGGATCCCAAATCAAACCTGTCTTAGAGTCAGTAACCTGGCTTCAAAGGGGATGGGTGGGAGCTTTCGTTTCCAGCCTTTCTCAGTGGTTTTTGGTTGCTCTGTGTAGTCATATTAAAATTACCAAACCCACCTAATATTTCAAACGACACGTCCCCCCTGGATCATCCCTTACGGGTGAGATACAGAGGCACAAAAGGATCTCTCTCTTCTTATTTAGCTGGTGACACATCAGGCAGGAAAAAAATCTGGCAAAGTCTTCCCAAGCAGCTCGGGCTTTAAGCACCCGATCTTCAACAAGGTGGCAGAGCTCACGCACACACCCACAAAACAGACACGGTGCTAGCTTAAAAATGAGCTGTGGAACGAGACCGGGGTGAGGAGAGAGATCACTGGGGGAACAAGAAGCAGGGAAATGATGCTTCCTCAAAGCAAGAAGTTAAAGATGGCTAGACAGAGGACAGGCTATATATATATATATATATATTGTCCAAGACGCGTTTCTTTCCATAAACGCATGGCTGAAATGCATCGTAGAGAAGCACATAATGTGAATCAGTTCAAGGAAAGAGAGAAACCTGGGCTGGTGGTTGGTTATACAGAACCCAAGCAGGTCTCTGGGCTGCAAAGGAGAAAGGCTGAACACATTGCAAAGGGACCACACGTACACAGGTCCCCAGGTACCTCTGGTGACAGCAGGTGAGTCAGGCAGGTGCAGCTTCACGTGTCCACAAGCAAACAGCAGCGCCTGCCAGACCGTGGAAGCCACTGCTCTGTCTCCATGCAAATCCTGCCCACCGTTTCCTAATGCAGTTTGTTTTCCTCCTTCACGTCTGAAACATCTCCAGTTCATTTGAAAAGCCACTTCCTTTTTGTGGAAACAGGAAAGTTCTCCATTATTCAGCACTTATTCCACATGGATGAAGGTCGTCGTCCTCTTTAAAGAGCTCTCCTGAAGCATGTAACATTAATAGCTGGACCAAGAGGAAATTAATTTCTTTTTCTGAGATCTTACTTTTGACACTGAACTAAACGGGTGGGAAGGGATGGAATGGCAGCAGCAATTCCTTGCGCAGCTCTGGAGGAATGACACCTACAGCACCGGGACCAAACCCCACCAAGCTCTTCTAGCCTGTCTTCCAGAGCATGCAAAGGGCTCTGGGGTGAGCTGCTCCATCGCGGTTAGCACCAAATCCCAAACTTCTGCTCTAGCACATGATGCTTAATACCTACAAATAAATCAGTCACTGCTCTTCCATTTGTGTCACTTGCAACGTGCGTTTGCAGGAGACTTCCAGGAAGTCTTCCAACCCCTTAGGAGCTTAATAAGGTGAATCACTGTAAAAAGGTACTTTAGTAATCAGAAAGAACCCAAAGATGCAAACTGTGCCTAGGGGTGAGAGTAGTGGAAGAAACAGAACAAACAGCAGTGCATGGTGTAAGCACCCTCTCATCTCCTGGAGAAGTCATCATTGCCACCTTACGTCCAGTGTTCAGAGCTGGGTCCCAACAGCTGCACCTCTGCTGCAGATCTGCAGGAAAATAAAAGGGCAACCAGCAGAACGTTTAATAAACCCCTGAAGATACGATTCAAGCTCATTATGGCAGATCCAGGCCATACAGATGGTCCCAGGATCAGCTCCGTAAAAGGCTGGCATCAGAGCAGTCCAAAGCTATCACCTGGGCTGAGGCTGTGCTTCCACTTAATCCCAAGAGGTCAGGAGCCCGAATTCCCCCATATACAGCCCCCAGTAAGAGGTGCAGCAGGAATAAGTGTAAAAATTCAGAAGGGCTGACCTGAGAATAAAGCAGTGAAGAAACTCGCAGAGGTGCCTCTGACCTGGCTTTACACAACGGGTGAAGGGAGCACAGCAAGGAAAGAGCAGCAGTGCCCTGCTTTCCTGACCTACCCCTGTTCAGTTCACGGCATCAGCTGGTAGAAACAGCCCCGAGTAGATTTGCCAGCATCACGCAGAAATCATACGCCATTTAGAGGCCCTGGAATTAGGCTGGCTTTGTAATTCAAACAACAAGCACAGGAGGAAAATAAATAAAAAGCCAGGGGGTTAAAAGCCAGGATCTCCCTCCGTGCTGGAAATACCGCTCGCATTTAGCCTCAGCTTCAGTCTTCGGGTTCACACGGCTGGGAAGATATTGGCATTCGGGCAGACGTCAGCAATTCTTTCAAGCGAGCTACAGATACCAAAGGCTGGAAAGTCCGAAGCATTTCTGTTGTGTAAAACGTGCCATGCCAAGATATTTAGTCTGTTGCAAATGGCGCTGCATGTGAATCTCAAACACCGGGCTTCTCGCAACTGAACAGACAGCCCGTCCTTACACACGGAGATCTCCTCCAGCTGCGCTGATGCTCCCGGTCTCTTACTCATCCCAAACTGAGGTCCCTCACAGGGCATTTGGGACTTGCACAGCATCCAAAACCCTAATATGTGGTTCCAGGGTGAAAAACGAGAGGAAAACGAACACAGAGCGGGCGATGAGCGCACGTTACCAGCACAGACTACAAACCAGCGGCAACGTACAGCCGCCTACTACCTGTGAGTTGATCAAGATCACGTTTTCATCTTATGCCGCCCTGGATAGGGTTTTTTCTCCCTGGAAGGGCCCGTGGAGGCAGCGGGACGGGAGGAGGGCAGCCTGGGACACGCTGCCCAGCTCCCCGCGGGAGCACTGCCAGTTCCCACGGGCAGCAGCGGCTGGGCTGGGAGGACCGGGGGCAGCGGCGACCCCGGGGGACAGAGCTGCCCGAGCGAGGTTGCTTTTAACCTCACTGCAAATAACAGGCTTTTTTTAAGCTGTTGGCCAAATATTAAATGTCACTTTCATGCTAATTTTCAAGCTTGGACACAAGCATTTGTTTTTCAGAGAACGCTCCAGAAAGCCTCTGCCTTCTGCACAGATGGGTACAGCCAAGATCGAGGAAAAAAAAAAAAAAAAGCCACCAGAACTGAAGGTTGATTTTACTCCTCGTGAAATGATCCTATTTGCGATTTTGTTCGACATAAAAGGTTACAATTAAAACTTGGAAAAATGAAAGCAGGAGATAGCTTTTGTCAAGAAATGTTGCCAGTACTTCTGCTGTACAAAAGACATATTAAAGACAACCCACTATTCAGAAATCAATGTTTGATTTGACTTAGTCTTGTTAAATTAATTTTTGCAAGGTTTTTTTCTTCCATTTTTAAACTCTGTCCAATGTGCAGCTACAAAACCCTGAAACAGTAAAGAGAAGAGGGAGCCCGTGTATCCCGTTTGGCGTTAGATCACGTCCAGCTGCATGAGAAATGCAAAAAAACAGAAGGGAGGAACTCAGCTTCTGACTTAGTGCCCGTAGGATGTCACAGCCCTGGGAACCACGTTTCTGCTCCTCTCCACAATTCCAGATATCCCAAAGGGCAGAAGATAAAGGCGCAGCTCCTGCCCCACGTGACTGGGTGTGCAAGGACACTGTCACCAATATCTCCGCTGCACATTAATCTCTGTATCACCCCTGAACTGGGCCAGAACCATGAGGTACTGATGAACCTTCAATTTATTAATAACCTTCTTTGCTCCCTAGAGGGATGACATTAAAAAAAAATAAATCCCATTTTAATTTCCCTTGAAGTAATTTAAGAAATGATGATTCTGACCTAACCTTAGGCTTTTTTTTTTTTTTTTTTTTTTAAGTAGCCTGTAACTCCCCCCGAAGGCAGCAGCAAACCAGTTGTCTGTAAATGGAGATTTACTTGGTGTCCAGTTGTATGCAAGGGGGATTAGATCTTCGTCATCGTTTTCAGAGCACCGTGGCTGCAGGCAGAACGCTGCACAAACGGAGAGCTGCGCTAGCCAAATAACAGCTCGCCCATCCAAAAGGGCTTACATTAATTACGTTAATCCAGCGGAGACAGGAGTGTGATTAAACAGCCTCTGCTGCCTGGGATTTGGCTGTTACCCAGCAGTAATCCCGTGCAATCTGCATCTGAAGCGTGCGCGAGGGGGAAACTCTGACCACCTCCCTCCAACAAAGCCGGAGCCGGGCAGGTGTCGGCGTCCTCAGGCGCCGGAGCAGTTCCTGGAGAGCGGCCTGCACCTCCCTGGGCCGCTGGGAACACCGGGGCCCTGGGGGCCTCAGCTTCGGTTGCAACTTTAATTAAACCCCAAAAGTCTCTTTAAGGGAGAGCAGAACTAGACGCAAGAACCACAAGTTTGCTAAACCATAATACGAAGCCGTTTTCTGTATGGTTGCTACAGGACAAAATCTCTCTCAGAGGAGAGGACTCAGCTGTGCTGATCCTCGGGGCAGGCCCTTGGGGTTAGACTCGGGCTCTCCTCCCCCAAAAGAGAGGAAACTCCAGGAAGAAGCTCACCGCCCTGCTGCACAGAAGAGCCTACTGGATGACAATTTAAACGTCACCTTCAAATCTCCCTTCTTTCCAGCCATAACACAACAGTTGCGAACGGCAGTGGCTGACAAAGGATACAGATTCCCACGCGGCGACACGGCCCAGCGCAGTGCGGGTACCTGGCAGCAGCAACGGGGTTACGAGCCAGGCAGCCTCCTACCAAATCATGTCTGCGACCAGCAGAAAAGACAAGCCTTCAGGCAACTGGGGTCACTTCGTACTACACAGGGAAGCTGTGACTAATACGCATCTAACTGGGTCGGAGCAATAAGCCTCGACGGGCACTCCTGGCCCTTCTCCTCTCCCAGCACCCTCCTGCAGACAGCCAGGGCCGGAGGGTAGGAAGAACAGAAGGTGCAAGCCTTGCAAAATCGGTCCGTGGCCGCTCCGTGAGCGCTGCCCTACCTTCCAGCAGCACGGCAGCGTCACGCCGGCGATGCCTGCCAAGCGCGCTCGCTGTCCCCAGGAGGGTGGCACGGGGGGGTGACACAGCAGGTCGCGGCCGTGACTCTGCTCCTGCGGCTTCGGGGTAGCAAAAGGTTCCCTGAGCTCCTGGCCCAGCTGGCAGCAGCCCCTCGCTGCTGCCCTGAGGACGCCGCTGGTTTTCCAAGCACCTGCTGTAATCGGAGTCCAGCTCGTTTATTCGTCTGGCTGTGGCAGGCTGTCTCCCGGCCAGAGCCATCTCCCAGAAAAGGGAGCAACAGCCCCGGGTCACTGCTAGCGAGCACAGCAAGCTCTGCATACCCATTCTGCAGCTTCTACCAGCTGGTTTGGTCTGAACATCACCGTTAGCAAGCAGAGAGCAGGTCTGGGCTACCTGACACTGCTCCGGAGAGGTGCCAGCAGGAAAAACAACGAATCATCTGTTAGCTGTAACTCGTGACAGCGCGAGCATGGGCTCTACCCTGCAGCAGCTGGGCTGGGCACTGAAGGTTGCGAGGAAGATGCCCAGACACACGACTCCTGGGGTGTGAAACAGGAAAGCTCCACTCCTAAACGTTAAATCCCATTGTCAGCTCTGAGCACAGAAATGAAGCAAAACCTTACATCCAGAGGGGTGCGCTTAAACAAAGCCCGTTCTGCCCCACTCCCCATTGCATCCTTCTCAGAGAAGTCACCAGGATATTGCTGAAGAACCAAGGTACACTTTCATAACAAAGACAGGGGTCCTTACCCTTCTTTTGCCTCCATTGCACACATCGAAAATAACCCACGTAAAGGCAGATGAGGCCAATGCTGCATAGCTAAGCCTCCTCACCAGAAAACTGAGGTAGTAACTTAAGCCTATACATTCATGCAGAAGATGATAGAAAGATTGCTAAAAGCTATTTCTAAATTCTCAGTCTCATTTACCAACTGACATGCTACACGGGGCAAGTCATTTCTTTGCCTCAGCATGGGAGACGGGACAGAAATCTGGCAGACAATGCAAAGAAATGCTCGGGAAGGGCCTGGATAATGCAAAGCGCAGATCACGCCCCGCAGTTTGGTTTGCAGTGCGTTGTTTCACAGTAGGGTAGAAAACCCCACTTGCATAAGCAAGGAAGGATGTGAATGTACAGACATCCAACGGCGTGCTGGATAAGCTCGGTGCAAACTGTTACAGAAGAACAAACTTGGGGTTTTTGCTCTACCTGTTGTTCCCAAACCTCAACTCAAACAGAGGTGCTTTTCTGTGAGCTGCTGACGGGTCATTTATTCAAAGTTTGCATTTTGTTTGAGAATGCCAGCATGCCCAGAATAAGAAGCAGCACTGTTTTCCCTGGGTCAGCTAAACAGGGCACACGCAGCTTTCGTTTTTCACCATAACCCTAGATGGGAGAGGTACGGCTCACGTTCGGAGGCACAAGTACTCCCAGCCACACGGATGGAAACGGGTTGGGGCTGTATAACTTCATCTCATTCACAGTTGGAGGTTTTCCAGTTAATAAAACGGCCATATGGGGCATTAAAAAACAACACTGAAAACAAAGCATTTCCTTCCTTCGCCACCTCCAGTCTCAAAAATTCCTCCAAAAAATGCCAGCCAAAAAGTAAAACAGCAGACAGCAACACTCCTGAAATTCAAGAATCCTTTTTTTTTTCCTCCTTACAAGGTTTTTACCCACCGCAAGTGTTATCAGCACCTTTGATCAGCGTGCTATAGGCAGGAGACAAATAACGATGGGCTGGAAGCAATAATTAGCATCTTCAGCAAACACTGGGATCTCTTTGGGAACAAGGCCCCCAGCAGGCTCGCTTCCCCTCCTGACACCACCCACACCCGCCAACAAATACGCTGCTTATTCGCAAAACAAGCTTGCCTTGCAAGAAAACAGAGGCCACGTGCAACCCGTGGCCTAGGAGGAGGCACACAGCAATGCCCTAGAGAATCGCCCCAGGACTGTGATCCAGAAAGGCAACGTTTAGCCCAGATTCTATTTAGACACCTAATTCCCATGGTTAGCGGTTAAAACAAAGAGACCGAATTTTAATATAAATTAAAGTGCTTTTTGATATGAGGACCCAGGGTTCTGTACGCTTACTGGAAATGGCACATACCGTGGTTTCTCCCATCCGGGCTCAGCTCCCACGTTAACTCTCTTTGCTCCAACACACCTCTCCCCATCTAAATATGCTGCTGCTCACCACCACGCTTCTCCCCCATTCCCCTTTCACACTGCCTTTTTCTTGCCTTTGCTCGTGCAGATTTCCCGAATCTTCACCCCATCCTAAGCCACCTGCAATAGCTCCCCAGTGCATCATAGATTCAATTTCAAATTGCCTTCCTGGACTTCAGCGAGCAGCACGGACATCCTCGAGCACATCCTTATCTCGCGCTACGCCTCCTCACCTGCCACCTCCTCCTCCTGCTCCTCCAGCTCACTTCTGGAATTTACTGCCCCTCCAGGGCTAATAAAGCCCAAACTTGCTGATTTTAAGGCACGGAGCAAGTCTCATCTGTTTACTCAGACTCGGAATACCACAGGACAGCGAGGCTAATTTATTCAGAAAGCTTCGCTCAAGCTGCTGCAGTCACCGCATTACTGGGGCTTGGGGTGTGCTGCGTGTGAGACAAACCCAGAGCTACACCCGGGAGTATTTTATCAATATCGGAGAGCAGCACGGCTTCATCCTCGCGCCCCTTCTTTATCTGAAATTTTCACTTCCACAGGTCTTTTATGCATCAACAAAACCCATTTAAGGCTACATTTTTCACCTAAGGGGATGGCCTGCCCCAGTCTTTGCCAGCTGCACCAGCCTGTGCCTCATCTCCCCCCAGGCACCTTCTCACCATTTCAAGGGATTTTTCCAGAGCACTCCTACCCCTGGTGGGATCTGGCAGCAGGAGGGCAAGGCCAGGGTGATGGCACAACGGCCACCTCTGGCACCGCAAGGTTTTCGACTGGCAGATGCCACTTCCAAAACACCTTCACGCCAGGAGAACAGCTTCACGCCCGCTTCACCACCTTCACAGCCTCAAAGCCAAAATCCTGAGCATCCAGGCAGTTAAAACTGGCATCATAGAAAAGAAACAGGCTTGGAAGAAAAATGCGCAGGCCACAAGCACAAGCGACATTAAAAAGCAACAGCACAAACCCAGGGTGCATCCCCCGTGCTGGGGGCTCCTGGAAGCGGGGTACAGAGCAGCGGGGAGTACGACTGCCCTAAACCCACTTCTCGCTCCCCGTTGGCCTCTCTGCAAAGGCAGCCTTGCTCTTCGTTTAACCACCCAGCTCTTGGAGACAAATTAAAAATAGTTTGCCGAGGTGGGGCAGGATGGTGCTAACAGACAAGGAGCCAGACCCGTTAACCCCTCTGACACCGAGGAGGAAGGGCACAGGAGCTGCAATGCGCTGCAGGAATGCAGCAAAACGTTTCAGGTGTCAGAGCAAGAGCAGGGCGCTGGAGTCAGAATTCCCCGAGCCCATTCTCACCCTCCCACTAACTCGCTTTATAACCCGGGAGACATTGCTGAAGGAAGAGTATTTGTTTAACCTATGCTTCGTTTGGGTTTTACTGCTGCTTATAAATCAAATCCCTCCGGGATGCTAGGCACCTAACGAGATGCTGTATCCAGTTACAGGACAGGCTGCACTTCCATTTGGTACGTAACTCCCACCAACGCAGGAAGGGAAGCAGGGGCTGGAGAGACAAATATATTTCACCAGCTCAGGTGACAGTGGGGAAACAAAAAGCAAATCCTTCCATACGAGTAGCGATCCTGGTCAGAACAACGCCCACCAAGCACTAACGTGCAATTTCCAGCTGCCTCCGCTGATCAAATAGGAGGTGTATGTCTCCCCACAAACCTCTTACCCCATTACCTGTGGGAACCCCTTCTCACCTTATTGAAGGCCACTGCAAATGGTTCAGTCTCCTGCAGTGCTGCCCCTCAGACAAAGCAGCATGCTTGTCCACGACAAAACAAGTCCCAGAACAGCAAGATTTACGGAGCAGAAACAAAGGCACGCGTTGCCACAGAACAGCACAGTAAAACATCTTTGCCCGGCAGGGATGTACACTTGTGTATCAAACACATGGGGGGAAAATAGAGCCCCCCCCGAACCTCACCACATTACATCCTGTTATGAACGAGAAACTTCATCTAGAGGACAAAGCCATCAACGGCCCCAAATAAGAGACGACCCACAGCCGAGGACCAGAGCACCAAACGATGCTCGTGTCTCCTCCGCAGCACGGCCGGGGATGTTTGCAGCTCGCTCCCCACAAGCCACCGCCCCTATGAGGCCCCCCCAGCGCGCAGCTTGTAAGGGTACAGAGGGGAAGCTCTCTCTAACAAGCATTATCCTTTTGATGATTGAATTAAGACATCCATATGTTGTTAGCTGATGGCTAACAAGATACAGGTGGTCTTTCATCACAGGGGTAATTGGTCTCTGCAGCAATGACTAACGCAGGAAAGTTGTCCCAGTTGTCTTTTTTTTTTTTCCCCTTCCTAATATTATTTCTTTTCAACTCTAATAAGCAACATCGCTGTCTCATACAAGCGGTTGCAGCAGGAATGTTTCGTCTAACACTGAAGACAGCAATGTAAAGCAAACTGCAGGGAAAACGCAAGCAGAGACAGACAGGAAGGAAAGAACTGCACAGTGCGTCTTGCTTTCCTACCTGTTTAAACTCTTGGATTTCCCCTGTTGCTTCGATCTGTTGCCTTTGGTCGGGTTCTGCACCTTGTAAGAATCAGTCTTGCCTAGGTGCAGAGAAGTGCTCTGAGGTATTAGTCAGTGACCTGCTGTTAACACCCATCCGAGAAACCACTGAAATCCTCAGGTATTAATTAATAAAGGGCCACATTTGGATAGCCTCCTCCGGACAAAATCGCTATTACTGCAATCAAAAGGGGACTTAGTGAGGGCAGGCTTCCTCTAAGGAGGAGCCAAACACCTCATTAGCAGCCCAGTTAACGAAATGGCTGCACCTTGGCAAAAAGAAATCTGCCAAAAGTTTCCAAGTGCTTTCAAAACAGCAAAATTCAAAGGAGAAATTCAGGGACCAAACTTCAATCTCTAAGGCAAAGACAGAGATTTTCCTCCATGGAAAAAAAAAAAAAAGATCAAAAAAGCCTTGAGCGTACTCCCAGGGTGAACCAAACCGTGTAGGTGACAGAGGAACATCATTTTACACCTGTGCTGCACCATTCCCTGCCGGAGCTTCTGGGGTGCAGCTAATGGCCGACTCCACCTTTCCCAGGCTCAGCCTAGGTCCTTTACTCAGCGTTTCGTGACAGCAGAGCTGGTGGGGAAGGGAAGATGCGGCTGATCTGACGGCTGTGAAGTGACAAGTCAGTCAGTGGGCAAACACCTTGGCAGGAGCTTAGAGGCGGCCTTCCTGCCAGCACGGCAAACAGGGTTCCAAAATCAGGAGTCGGATCGTCGGTAGGTTAAATCCCAGCACCAGGCCCCTGGTGACAAACCTGCCAGGTGGGAGGGTTTAGTTCGTCACCGACCCCTGCGTACACGGCCTTGCCTGACTTCCCTGAGCCTGCACCCTACCCCAGGGACGGACTCCCCTTCAACAAGCTCTTCTGACTGGCTTATAACACCACCACAAAGCATTTCGAACATTACTTATATATTTAATACAATGCCCACTATTTGATTTCATCATTTTTCTTCCGGGTCAGTCCATTCGGGGTAACTGGATGACTGTAGCTGATGGGACCGCACCGATGGCTCTACAGCAGCTCTGCCCCAGAAACACGCACTATTGAGCTGCCTCACGCCTTTGATTCATGTCACAGCTGTTCCTCTGCTGTTAACACCATTAATTTCTAATTAGACAGGTTCGCATACGGAGCCTGACACGTTGCTCAGGCGCCTTTCGGATGTCTCGTGCCAGCTAACGCACACAGCCTTGGGCAGTCTCATCCCAGGTCTGGCCTTCCCTCCCCGCTGTCCCTCCCAGCCCCAGGGAAAGGCTCCTTCCAGCCCTGCTCCCCCAGCAGCTCTGCTGCATTTAGCTGCTGCGCTGGGGAGAGATCACTGCTCAACACGTGTGTGCGCGCCGTGGCACTGCCAGACTTAGCAAAACCAAACACTTAGGTTACCCAGATAAGCGCTATCTGGCATGCAAAGGGTGTGAACGCCGGTAGGCCAGGCGCCCAGCTCCAGCCGACCTGCAGCAACCTCTCCCCTTCAAAGGGAAAAAAGAAAAATGGTTCAGCAAACAAAAATGACACAGTGGCTCTCGGAGCATGTGAAAAAAGCCTATGGAAAGTGACAAGCGACATGGGTCATGGGCAGGCTCATGAGCTCACAAGCAAATTGAGCTTCTGTGAAAGTTTTGAGTTTACTTACACACTTCCGTGAAGCACCTTATCCTGCAAATAACCACACAATAGCTAGCCGTAGGCATGCAGCCATGCAGGCAAGCTTTCCCTGAGGCTCACAAGGCAGCAGACATCACCCAGCGTGACCGAGAGCAGCAGTAACAGTGCTGAGCAAGCTGCCCCGAGCCCCTGCCTGCCCCTCTGTGCAGCAGGGTACGTTTTGTTAAGCCCTGCTGACACCAGGCAGTACATGTGCGTGTCCGGATACAAAGGACAGCAGTATCTGCTTGCAACTTTAAGGCAGTGATTATCTTTTAACACTAGTCCCCCTGCCATTCAGTTCACTGACCTTCTTTTATTGCAAGGTTACCGCGGTACAGCAAAATAAAATTCATGGAAGCTGTCTTTTGCTCACTTGGGTGAGGATGAGTAGGATAATCACTTCTGACAAATCCTAAAATACCCTCCATACCAAATTGTTTTGGTAAGAGAACAGGACAATACAAGCCTCAGTATCAGGCAACAAGTAATCACCACTGCTTTGAGACCAGGGCCCTGGTTCATGCTGGCAAAGGGGCAAATTCTGTGCCTTGTCCCACAGCTGTAAGGCATCCCTCCTATAGGTTTCACATCTTGAAGCATCTTCTGTGCAATGAGTTGCAGATCCGTCATGTGCCCAGGAGAAGGGCCAAGGCAGACACAAGCTGGCCGGCACCTGCAGCCTCTGATGGCAACACGCAGGATGACATGTTGGCTCTGGCTGATGTTTGTGCCATTAAGGAGGTACAATATGGCCTTCGGTTCTTGACATGGTCAGCTCAGCACCTTCCAATCTATTTAATTAATGTTATGAACTTAGAACTAATACGTACCGTCCTCTGCATGTCTGCCATTGAAATGACAAACAGCTCTCTCCCAGGGCACTGCTTCAAAAAGGCTGCCACAGAAATGATGTACCTCATGAGGCTCTCAGATGATAACTGTTTTAAATACATGACAGAGAAACCAACATGTTCAAAAATTAAATTATTTTTAAAAGACATTGAAATCAGCAAATCCCTCAAGTCAAAAGTCAGCTGTGAAGCAGACAGAGCGCAGAGTAACAGGGGAACAGCTCCCATCCTCAATACGGTCTCACAAATTCATTTGTGTTGGACCCAAGCTTTATTTACTCAACTCTTAACCAAAAAAAAAAAAAAAAAAAGCTATTAACAGAAGGTTAAGGTAACTGGAGCACTTGCTGTAAAATAACGGAGCCCATAGCAGTTATGACTTTGTGCATATAGACATTGAATTGAATAAACACCGCCTTTCTGAACAGCCTTCCTGCCTGCAGTGGGGAAGGTTATTCCTGTTAATTGATTATTGTTACTGCTCTAAGACACCCTACACACTTGTTTAGGTTTCCATTTAATTTTCCAGGATATTATCACTGCAAAAGGGGCCATGTGTAACCAAGCCAGCCCTGCTGACAAACAGCAAATGAGGACAGAGGTCTCTCCCCAAAGGGGGATAATTTATTATAAGAGGCTGCAGGTTATCAGTGGATCAGTGGGCTAGGCCAGCACAGTTAATAGCGGTATATCCACATGAAGCCGTGCAATTTAAACTGATTGGAGTTAGTCCACAGGGAAGACAACAAGTGAATTTGATGCAAAGACACCTCTCGCTAATGAACAGGCATCACAGCACTCACGTTGGCAACAACTCTCCTTTCAGTGCTGCGTTAATACCTTGTCTTTCTCAGCCCTTTGGAGACTGTGGCAGAAAGGAATGGCTCCCCAAATCATCTGTAGGAGGATGCACTTACCGAACAAAACGATCACAAAATTCTGTCAAATCTGTAGGCTAAAAATACTTCGTACCTATAGAACTGCACACCCCAGCGAGGAGAAAAACAATTCTCTGGAACAAGAGCTCACACTGCAAGCAAACGTGCCCACGTGGAGGTGGACCACCTCACCAAACCTGCAGGTACTTGACGGGCATGCAGAAGGTATACAACAAGCAGGAAATGTCAGCTGAAATCCCCTATGAAAGACATGGGAGAAGTGTGCTCCGAAAGGAAAAGGGCTAAGGAAAGCACAAGGCTTGCTGAGCTTTAACGAGGTGAGCTCAGGAAAGCAGCACCCAGGGGTAATGGGGAGAGGGAATCTGAGGATGAGAAAATATTCTAAAGAACTGGGAAGGGACAAAACAATGCCCATCTCAACACATTTCTGCGGGGAACCAGGGTCCTCACCAGCTTTAAATAGCACCTCTCACGCTGCAGAAACCAAGCTACGTGCAGAACAGAACATGCTTCCAGCATGAAAGCCCGATCATCTGCACAATCTGCTTTCAGCTCCAAAATACTCGTGTTTCCCAGCATTACACGCTGTGTCCCCCAGGAAACAGAATTCTTAGGCTTCAGAATAAATGGGAGACACTTATTCATTATTTTTCTATCATGAAAGGTGCCGTCACTGACTGCTCATTCTACACTCCTCCAAATGGGCTAACTTGCACACAAGGACATCAGACAATGGGGAGGTTGCCCTGTAGATGGTTAAAGTTTCTGCTCTCTGCTTTTTATGGCTTTCTCTTTAATGTCATGGACCATATTTTTATATTTGCTTTTAAAATCGGAAGCCCCCTTTTGTTCTTTTTTTTTCCCTGTAGGTATTTATTGATGAACCCTACCATACGTAACACCAGATACACAGAAGATGAATGGTTTCAAGGTTCACAGCAACTGCTTAGCTTGCCAACACGTGCTTCCTAATAGAAATCTGAGTACTACTTCTTTGTATTGGCACACGCAAAATGTTGACTCAAACTCTGATGATTTCAGCATCTTACGCTGATAACTTGCTATTAACTCACTGCTATAGATACGCTCAGATTTAATTCTTGTCAGTAGCGAAAACGCTCCTGCTTCTCCAAAACACAATGGTTGCTGTCATTTTGACTGACGTAAGCTACCATAAGTGATTTTTCAAATGGACAAATTTATCCCCGGAGACAGCGAGATTCCAACTAGGGCACATTTGTCTTCCTCTGCGGCAAATCTCGAGTTGATGCTTACAGCAAGCCAGAAAGGCACCAGAAGCGAGAGCGAGCATTGCTCTGCAACTGCGGTGGCAAAACCAAAAGCGCTTCCACACGTCTGATGCAAAATAACCCCTGCAAAGGTCAGAGGCAGCAGCGACAGCACTGGGCACTGTCCCCTTTCCTGGGGCTGCTAAGTCCCATCTGGGCAGAACTGGGCCCAGAACACCATCCTGTTGAGTTTGCCTCTTACACCGGGGTCAGCAGTGGGAACAGCCCTAAAATAAACCCAAATACACACAGTACAGGCCCGACAGAAGCCTGGAAGATGAGGCGGAAGAAAGCAGCTAAAGGGACGCATCCAGCAGAGCCGAGTTCTCTATTTCTCTGTTCCTCCACCCCGCCACGAAGCAGACCAAGACCAGCTGTATTCCCCCGAGCACACCGAGGTCAGGCACTCACCCTTGTGCTGCCGACAGAGGAGCACTCATCGCTCCTCGTCACTCACTCTGGCTCAGACTTGCCCTTTCTGGGACTTCCCTCGAGTCAGTCTTCCTCTTAGAGCCATTTCTGCGGGTTACCAAGACTTCAGTCCTCTGCGTGGGGCACATGGACATGAAATTAAGCACCGGGACAGCCTGGGAGAACCTGATGAAAGTCCCTGGCACATTAAAGACCAACACAGCATTCTCCTGAACGAGCCAAGCGCCACGCAGCCCGGCACTGCCCCCCTCCAACATCAATATCAATTTCCTCCATCAACAGGAGACAGAATAACAGCGACTTCCTCTCCATAATGCAGCCTTTAATTGTCCCAGATCGAACAGCGGCTCCCCAAGCTATCCGTTGTGCTTTGCAGGGAACCGTGTTCTAGACGAGGCGCAACAGCTTCAGCAGCAAACGGTAAATGCTGCAGGAAGCCCAGAAGGAGCATAAGGAGACTGCCAACAACATTCACCTGCCACGTCCCTGCCCTGGCTCTACCTGAACACGCAAACCGCTGCTGACACCAGCGTGGGCACTCCAGTGACCAGAAACCACTTGCAAGCTCTTGCTCATCCGGGAGGCAGCAAATCCATACAGCCGCTGTCGTTTTTCCCCTGGATCAGCTCCGCGATGCCTCTGATCCCCCTCCCAGTGACAAAGTCCTCATCGATTTCCACAGAACTTCGCAAGAGCTAGCAGAAGAGGCACTGAGGAGGGAAATGTCAAGTGAGTCATTAGCGGGTAGAAAAAGGAACTGTGTAGTAAGGAGTCCTCAAAATGCTTTTCCCCCTTTAAAGCCAACAATGCCACAAACTGAGGGGATTTTAATATTAGTATAACTGCAGCAACGAGTCCTGCAGTCTGCAGGAGCAAGGAACTCCTCCCCTCGGAGGGGCTGCTTATGCCAAATGCCAGTAAATGCAGGTAGCACTATCCTGCTCAACTGGGAATCTTTGAATTGGAGTCGAGATCTTAAATCCGACAGCAGACAAGGAGAGAAAAGCACCACAACAGAAGACTTCCCCAACTTCAAACAGCTAAGAAAGAAAAGTCCTACATTTTCTCATTTTTTTCGATGTTATTGCCAACTTCATGACCTTTGCTCTTGGCTGATCACGCTCTTTGTTGCTGAAATGGAAGGGAACGTATTTCCCATCATTAGCAGGAGCAGACGTGGTCCTGCTACCTTCCAAACTCTGTTACAGCACAAATGTGTTTTCTGTTGGACATCCCTTGGCGCGTGCTCGTGTGCATGTATCTTTCTGATTTGATTTGCCCTGAGTTTCCACAGCACAGCCCTTTTCCTAGGGCTGGTTACTACAGCAACAGGATCTGTTTGAGTTTGTTAGCAGGCATCAAAAAACCTCCCGTAACTGCTGTTAGCTCCAGAAACATGAAGCTACATGTCAGCAGCCCGTGCCACAGAGATACCTTCCCGTACTAGTTCACCCTATCTCTCTAATTATGAAACTCCATCAATCCCCACCTCCTTGGAAGAAGAGCACAAGCCTGAACAGCCTCTGCCTTCAAGGGGTGCACAGCAGAGGGGCACTGCCCATCTCCCGTGTGCATGTCATCGCAGAGAAGCCACAGTGTGCAGGATTTCACAGACTTCAGGGCCATAAATGTATTCTGTTTCACTGATGCTACTGGCTTTCATTACTATTGGAAAGTAAGGTTCCACTTTAAATCCCGTGTAGTAACACATCTGCATTCTTCTTCATAGACACATTTATATTAATACAAAAATGTTGTGGTTTCATTTTTTTTTTTTTTTTTTTTTTGTTACACAGAGCAGTCTTCCTGTATTGTCACTTCCCTGCACGGAAGGTGGTATGAGATTATCTGAAGTTACTCCACTGAACTCTTGCACAACTTGGAGGGAAGGAAAAAATGCAGCACATGGGTTTAGTTCCGTCTAATTCACTGCCTTGGGACAAAAGAGGAATTTTATTGCAGGTGAACAATTACTGGCACTAAGCTGTCAGGTAAGAGACTATTTCTTCCCCCCAGCTACAACGGAGCCCAAACGCAGCCCATCCATACCTGACAGCAGCAATATACTGAAGGCAGCGCGGTCTGGTCAATCTGATCATTTCTTCCCAGCCAAGATGGAGAGCTTGGCCAGACTATTACCACTGTTATTAATTAGTTTCTATCCTGAGGGAACAGCCTATGCCAGATTTGCTCCTAATTTAAACTGAGGGAACTTACCCAAAAACGTTTCATCCGGTCACACACAGAGTAGCCCCTACTGAGTGAGCGTGCTATTATGAGAAAGAAAACTGCTATAAACATAGCCCAGTGACAGTACACACTCTGCAGTTATTTCCTCTGTGAAACAGGAGAACGACGCGGGTAAGCTGCTCAGCCAGCTTTCTGCTAAGGCCACTGAAAATTGCATTGACGACATCGACAAAAATAATCAGTTAAACACAAATCCAAGCACATAATTCTCAAACGGCATCTTAAACTACGGAACTGGACCACCTCTCAAGCACTCACAAACCTGAGGAGACACGTATTTCCACCAGCACCCTCTCCATTTATATTCATTCACAGAGCACATTTTTTCCTATCCATTTTTTCCTGCTAGCTTTTATTTTCACTAACCAAATTGATTGCAGTTTGATGTAAGAATTAATCATCCCCTAGCCAAAAACCTACTTGTGATGGATAGCTCGGGACAGGACTAATATTAAACTTCATTCAATCAGATGACTGGCTGAGTGTGCATACACATGCACTCTTCTGCAACCCACAATTTATATATAGAAGTCCAGATCATGATTTTATGATTATGATACATTCTACCTGTAGAAAGGAACGCTACATGGTTAGAAGCGCGTATCTGAAGGAAAAATCATGAAACTGCACATAGGAAGCAGAAATCATTTTTTTCTGGCTGTATTTTCCCAGCTACAGTTGAGCTGCCAACTTTAAAGAAGATATTTTAGCATACAAGATGAATGTATCTAAGGAACAAAAAGAATCACTCTTCCTAATCTTCCTCTTACGCACCCTCCTTAATCCTGTTCTCAGACATGAAGCATTGCTTCAAAAACGCCCGTGGAACAGCCTGAAAGAAGTTGCTGCTCCTCCATATAGTTATTTATAATAGATAATCTTAGAATCGCTCTTAATTCCAACTCATCATTTATGGTGTTGGCAAAGTTGCCCCAGTGAATTTAGTCTCATTATTCACCTTTGGGTTGTACCGTACCTTGCGTTTTATATATCACCCTGCTCGATCCAGAGGATCCCTAGCACTAACAGAACAAGCGCTTACAGAACAAAGTGAAGGTTAGTAACAACCAATAACAGAAGTACCAGGATTTTATGGCCAGTTACAGGAAAACACAAACACACTTTGAATATGTATAAGAACATCTAAGCCAGGTAGAAATACATCCAGGAATGCTACACCATGCTATATAGTTAGTGGTTTTAACAGGCCTCTGTGCTATCCCAAGACATTTAAGGCCATTAGAAAGTCAGTGGGACTGCTCGGCTTTGGCCATCCCATAGCTGTGTTCAGTTATGGCTGGGAGCTTGATGAGTCTTAGAAAAAAGAACAGCTACCAATGGTACCGTCTGCTTGGCTGATGTTTAAAAGCCAAGTGAGGGATGAAGGCACGAGTGCGCGCAGTTTTTGTTACTAAAAACTCTACTAACTACTGCAGAAGAACACATTAACAGCAGCACAGACTTCACCTCTATTGTGATTTAACGCACTGGAGCCATTTACCTGGTGACAAGTCCTGAAGAAAGAAGAATGAGCCAAGCCAGGGAAGTTTTTTTTCCCCCAGAGAACAGCTTCACCCACAGCATCCTCTTTAAAACTGTCACAGAGGGTACTGCTGCTGAAACCCATGAGAACTTTCCTGAAATAGTAGAGATGTTTGACCGGGTAACCGAACCCAAATTTCATATCTTAGCCATCTGGAATAATTTTGCAACATGATCACCAGAATCATGAGCTCAACTCTAGGCTCACCAGATCTCAAAATAGACATCACCAGCTTCCGCATCCCGTTTCGTTACAGGGATCACATTTTCTGGGGTCCTACTCCACAACAGGCACTTGCTCGCTGAAATGTGATGGTGGTAGTGCCATGACACGCATCTCTTCTCTGTCTCCTTACACAGCAAGGACTGCTCAGGTGCAGTCACGTGCTTCAGAAGGGAAAAGGAACTGGGGTGTCTTGGGACAAAAAAGTTATCACCACATATGCTACTTGGAAATTCTTCAGCTAAAACTCAACCGTAAACAAACAATATCAGAATTTAAAGCAATACGGGTACACACAATAAAAGGAGTAATCGTCTTTCTAATTACCCACTAATAATTACCACAGCTGTCAACTCCTACAATAAAGGAACGTATCAGTGTGCTTCCCTGCTGCTTACCAACCACTTCGGTACAGCCCAGTGCTTCGTTACCTTCCCGGGCACAGATGCGCACAGAGAAGAAACGCCAAGGCATCCCTTCCACTGCCGACAAATACAACAAAAGGGACACACCTGCCCTCAAGGAAAACTTTCGGCGAGCAGTTCAGCGAGCCTCACCTATGTACAGAGAGGAATCTTTCCGCCTCACGTGGTCGTCAATGTAGGAAACTCCCAGGGGCTGGACGGGGGTAGCACCAATGCCCAGGAGGACCTGTGCTCCGATGAGCAGCAAGTACATCATGTTGGTAGCAGTCCGATTCCTGCAGATAAGGTCCGGGTCTGGTCCCTCATCGCTGGTGGACCCGTTGGCAGCGCACACATCCCTCCCTTCGGCTCCCCAGCGTATTTCCCCAGATTCGTATTCATACTGGTGGGTCAGAAATTCAGGCAATGCGGAAAGCAGGGCGCCCAAGGCCATGACTATCCCTCCACATCCTATCAAGCGTGGTCTGTGTCCTCGGGCTCCGAAGTAGCTCACGAAAAGGATGAGGGCCAGGTTGCCGATCTCGAAGCTGCTGGCAATGACGCCCACATCAGCACTCTGCAGGTTGAATCGCCGCTCCAAGGTGGTTAAAACACTCACCTACAACAGAGAAATCCAGACAGAGTTACTGAAAGGGAACACAAACTGCTTTCTGCCCTCCTCGTATGCCCTGCTAAAGCGCAAGTTTCCTCGATTCTCCCTTACAGCCAAAAACCTACAAATCAAGGACATCCAAATCACAGCACAGCAGCAGCTGACCTCCAAGTTCAAACGCAGCCCTGCAGGAAGGTCCTAACACCAAGGGACACTTCACGACCTTCCAGTTGTCTGCACACGTGTTCATTTCCAAACTCCTAACGCATCGATATCCACGTATTGGGTGCTTACAGAGCCCTGAGACTCCATGATCAGCAAGCCTCTCTTAGGGCTCCTTTCCATCTGACCATGCAACCTTCATGTTCCTAAAACACCGCCCCACAGGACCAATGCAAAACTGCCCCAAGCCACACATCACGCCAGGCACCTGATCTTCCTCCTGGAAAGAACCGCGGTTATTGAGCAGCAGAAAACCTTGCGGGTACTTGGCTCCCAGGCTAGCATAAGGCCATGAAGTCAGTCAGAGACAGCGACGCACAAATAGGCAATTTGGCTGGCAGAGAAGGCTTCCATTAAAGTATTTAAATAAAACGCCGAGCAAATGGCTTAAACTGTTTGTGAATTGGTTAATGACTTGGATCTTCAATTGCAGAATAGTTTTGAGAAGAGTAGCAAATTAAGATTTACATAGAAGATCTAAATCTACTACAAAGAAAGGAAAATTTAACAAATAGCTGTTATTTAACATGAAAGAGGTACAAGAATAGTCCTCAAATGCTTCACATTGCCACAGAAAGGAGTGATTTGTTCTTTGTCTTCAAATTGGGCAGCGCAAGCAGTGACAGGCTTAAACTGCAGCAAAGATGAATCAGGTTAAACACAAGGTTGGGGGGAAAACAGCCTTCTGCTGGCGAGGGTTGTCAAACAGGGAAACAGGCTGCCTGGAGAGGCTGCAGAGCTCTTTAAAAAGACCACAGGCCAGCATCTGTCAGGAACAACACAGGTACGACTGATCTCGCCAAAGGGCAGGAAAATGGACCAGCTGCTCTCTTGAGATGTCATCCAGTTTTGATTATTCGGTGCAACGAAACACAACGTGGCTTTTATGCAACAGTCAAGGCACAGATCAAAGCGGGGAGACGAAACGTTGGGTGCCTCGCTCGCTGTCATCCCTGCTCAAGGGAGAAAGCTCAGCACATTCTCCCGTCTATAGCAGTGTCCGTTTTATACAGGAAAATCACAAAAAATTTTTTTGGAAGTGTCACAGAAATGCCAAAAATGTTTACCTTGGATAAAAGACTACCTTATTTTTCAGGCTGCAAAAGATGAAGATGTTTAAGGTTGTCCTTAAACAGGCAAGTTTCTCTTTTTTTATTTAAAAAAACAAACACACACACACACACACACACAAAAATACATTATAAAGACCTCACAGCAGAAGGTAGCCCCTGGATAGAACAAAAATAGCCTCCCACTGGAGGCACTGAAAATCTTTGCTGATAAACCTCACGAAGCAGGAGCCAGCCTGACCGACTTTAAAGTATTCTGACAGCAGCTCTTGTCCGGGGGCAGCTAGCCTCTGCTAGGGGACGCCAGGGCACAGCTTGGACAAAGACAGCCCCGGCACCCACTAAAGGGAAGAACAGAAAGAGCCCACTGCTGCTGCTCTGCACCAGGAAAAGCCCCCAAAACCTCAACCTGAGAAGTGTCAGAGTCAGGTCTACAAAACCGGACGGTATTCGTGATTTTTGAAAATCCAGCCTTTGTCCTGTACAGGCAGCGGCCATTTTATGCCAGTGCTGTAATCATCCTGGACTGAAGGGCCAAGAGATGAACAAGGCCAAAAAGAAACAAACAAAAACCCTAAAAATCCAGCCCCTGACTGCAGACAATGCAATAATTCTTCCCCCCACCAAACCCAAGTGAAGATGTGTGGGTCCAAAGGAGAGGAGACCGCGGCTCCATCTGAAACGGGGTGTACAGTACCTGTTGGGGTGAAACAGATCCGTGATTCGCCGGGAGAAATGCTGACCCTTTCCCGGGGCCTGTCCCTGCTCCAGCGACCTCCAGCCAGCAGTGCTTGAGCACAGACGGAACAACGCTGCCACCGCCAACCCTCCGTGGCAGCTGCGGAGGCACAGTGGAGCAGGTGGAGACAGACGCAGCCCCAAACCACTACGTGGGTATCTTTATGGTGAGGTGCACCGGGGCAGAGAGACGTGTACAACCTCACGATGCCCAAGGCTACCCCCCCCAGGCACCGCCGTGGCACAGCCGCGTTTACCACCCACGGCACGGGCTGGTTTCACTGCGAGGTGTGAGCCGGCAGGGTCAGGGCACCCACACCAGGAGGACTCCAGCGCTCAGCACCGCGCGGCCAATGCGTACAAATTCTGCAAAGCCAGCCCCCTGCTACGGGAACCCCCCTCCAGGCACCTGGGCTCTCGGCACAACCTCCAGCTGCTAAAGCAGAAGGTGATGGGGCGAGGCTGCTGACCGCGACGGCACGGAGAGGCAGAAGCAGGCAGGCGCCTTCGGACTTCCCTCGGGAACTGCGTGGTTCCTGTCTGCGAGCCCTGCCGTGCCAGCAGGCCGGGGGAGCTCCTGCTGCTGTTTTGATCCTTACTCACACCAAGAGGCGTCCTCGGTTTCTGAGGCGCAAGGAACATCAGGAGTGCAGGCGAGCTCCTTCTCCCCCAGATCCCCCAGCTGAAAACGCCTCGCGACCAGCGCTGTAGTTCGAGGTGCTGCGGTCAGGGCCGGCAGTGCTGCACCCGTCTGAGGTGGAACAGCCACAGCGCAGATCCTCCTGCCCTCCCGAAACCCAGCCACCACCTTCAGCGTGGCCCCAGGGGAGCACGGCGATAGCTGAGGTCCCACCAAGACGTGGTTCGGCAGAAGGGGGAATCTCCCCCAGGATGAGCAAACAAATCAGAGTGCAAAAACTCTGGCAGTCATGGAAAAAAAATCCCCAAATAAAAACAGGGCTTGGAAATAAATGGTCAACATGCAGATTTTTAGCCAGACAAACCAGGAATATAACTGTTACATCCAGAGTGGCAGGAGCCGAAAGCACAGCCCCAATTTTCGCTTTGACATTGGCCGTGACCTTAAACACGCACACTGACTACACCACCAGCGTTAGCACAGCAGAGATGTTACCTGCATTTACCCCAAACCAACCTCTGCCCAGGGTCAAATCGTTCTTTTCGCTTTCTTCTACACCCCACCCTTCCAGGGCTTCCTGCATCCCAGCAGCCCCAGTTGTAACCTGACCGAACGGCTGCAGCTTGCGTGCGGGCCACGGCCGGCTGAAAAGCCAGCGCTGTGCTGCCCCGGTTTCCTCACAAGCCTGCTCCCCAGGAGCCACCGCAGCTCCCCGACACTAGCCCTATTTACCGAGAGTTACGTAAATGTTGCAGAAGCCACGACAGGTCCCTGTAAAATACCGACGTCACGTGGAAAGGCTGCGAGGATTACCAAGAGTCCTCGTGCGCTGAGCCCACGCTCGGGAGCGCAGCCCACGAGGCGGCTGCGGCCCCAGCAGGGACGCAGGGCACGGAGCAGGGCGGCAGCACGGGGCCTTCAGGCGGACAGCCTCCCGCTAAAACACAGCGGGGAGTGCCAGGAGCCCGCCGTGTGAGCTGGGAACTCGCTATTTCTTGGCTGCTGGAAGTCACACAGCTGTTTTGTCACGGCTGGAATGAGCGGATTAGGAGGAAATTCATTTTAAGAGTTTCTGCTCTATGATGAAAATAGTTACAGGGCTGCTGTTACAACAACCCAGCAAAAGTTAGACGGACGAGATGCATGGGCCCAGTGCCTTGGAAGGAGAGTTTTATCCCAAAAAGGTAACTGTGAAACCATCCACTGACCAGGCAAGCCCAGAGGAGTGAGAGGAGAGAGGCAGCACAGAGGGTGCTGTGATCACGGCAAATGCCAGCACCCAGGCACGGTGGGAGCAGCACTGCAGCTACAGCTTCGTACGGGTTTGCACCTGGGCTGAGCACAGCTCTGCTCTGCCTAGATCCCCGTTACTGTTATGTCCTCGTGTCTTTCCTATAGATCGGTCCTGAACAGGCCACAGGGCACTGCGCCTGCAGAGCGCTTTAGCTGCAGGACTGCGCGCACACAAGCGTGCCGGACCCATGGCCTTTTTTTTTTTTTTTTTTCCATGTCTCGAGACCTTCCCTCACCCCACCTCCTCCATCGGGAACTGCCTTTCCAGCTCTAACTGCATCCCACCTCCAGGATCCCCATTGTGACCCACTCAAGACATCCCCTGCTCAGCACTAAGATTTAGCTATGAGATCAACAGGTCAGAAGCTATCAGTCCTTTCTGCAAGTTCACGCTCCTCCAGAGTAAGCCTACACCAGATAAATCAATTGGCCCACCCTAAACACATCAGTCTGGGCTCCTGCACGTCTCCCTCTCCCAAAAAGCAGGCCTGGGGATCCCGAAATGCCACATAACCCAGCCTGCTGCCTATACGAAGGCACCACCTAACATACAATAACCGTAATTTAAACTTATACGATGCTTGTGCTACCTGCAAGCTCATGTACCTCATTCCTTCCTCTTCTTACAGAGCCCGGGAACTGCACAAATGTGTCCGTCTCGCTTTCCAAAGACATTTCAGCATTCACAAGGACCTGGGCTAAAGGGGCCTCCTCAGTCCCCTCCGAAACGCTCTTCAATGATTGAAAGAGGAAAATGATCTCACACGATGCATACAGTGATAAACTACTCACATAAAAAAAAAAAAAAGGAAAAGCAACAAAATCAATCACCACCTTAAATTTTTTCAGCCAAAGCGACTTATATTGCAACCCCTGTAAGTAAACCCAGGGAAGCTTTTGTCATGCTATTCTGGACTCAGTTCGATAATACTCGCCCACATTCATCATTGCTGTCTGCCCCAGATCTATAGATCCTGGCATTTCTGACCCAAGGTAGATTTGTTCTCTCTAGAGGCTGTTTATTTTATATTAATGCTCAACAAAAATGCAATCCGCAAAGCTGCCTCACACCATTGCCCCACTTTGTCACGAAGGAATGAATTGAAGGCTGGGGGCACCGCTGTATGTCATGTGTGTGTATGACCGGAGTCATACGCACAGTGCATCGAAAACGAACATCATATTGTTCGTATCTCCAACGATAAGTCATATTCCCCCACAGAGTCTACAGATAAGTTCATTGTATTAATAACACGGGGTTATATATAGGAAACGCATTGACTTTATGCCTGAAGGGCCTTTTTTAAAGGCTGCTTTTTAATGTAAAATACGTTTTCTCAGTTATGTGGTAAGAGATCGGACTTGAAGAGACATGTCGGCAGTGCTATAGGGTGTAAAATAATTGCCTGGCAACTCCGTTCCCAGAGGAAAACGGACGTGAACCATCTCCCACATTCTCCATTACAGAGCTGGGAAACGTAAGATTCCTCGAAGGGCCAAAGCCACCGTCCCGCAAACAGCTCTGCTGCTTCCACGCACCTCCGCCCCCATCTTCAGGTGTCGCTCGTCCTCCCTTCCAGCAGCCACGCGGGACAGGGCCAAATCCTGTCTTTATTCTTTATACTCCATGGTTTCAGCACCATGACGATCATTTAGGGTTGATCCTTTTTCCTTTTTAAGTGTGGACAATTCCCGTGGCATTTTGCCCATTCCCCGGCTGGCCGGGAGGAGAGCAGGGAGCTCAGAGCCCTTTGCACAAGCATCGGCACCCACTGGTTCTTCCCACCACGCTGCTCCCTCCCTGCCGAAATAGCGAGCGGGGCCATCGGGAGGGCCCATCTCCGCCCGCTGATGGCTTCTTTCAACGCCGTTCCCAGTCCAACCAAGTCTGTGGGAACATAAAAGACGCCCTCACCAGAGCTGCTGACACCTGTGCTGGCTTTGGGCATACGAACAGAAGAGCAAGCAAAAAGGGTGGCGATGCAAACACACCCAAGCTGGCTCTGCTCAAGGTCTGGAAATTGTCTCTGCACAGAAATTTGCATTCACGTGACAGGGATAATAGCGCCGCAGCTGAGAAGGAGGGTGTTGTTAGCTCGGCTGTTGCAGCATGTGCTTACGCTGTTTCTAGGCCAGTACCGGTAAATCTGCAAGTTACTGTGCCGGTGCCACGAGGAATGTGCAGCTCGGATCTGTGCTTCACTCTCCTGCCTGGTGCAGACAATTTATTTTATATTCTGGTGACCAGCCCTGAGCGTATTGACCCGGTCTGAATTAAGCACACGTTCACGGCCAGGATTTTCAGTGGCCTGAGCAGAAAGGATGTTAGAGCATGCAGCAAGAGAAGCAGCACCGTGCACTCGTGCTCAAGGCCAGATGCACGCTTGTGACACCACCTCCTCTCTCCCCTCTTTACTCCAACCATGCAGAAAACTTATCTGCTACCTCCTGCACCCCGCTGTGTTTCAGGTGACTTCTTTCTCTGCATCTCAGTAGTCGCAGCATCCTTTGCCACTCACCTTCACTCGACGCAAGGCACAAAGCAGCCCTCGGCCAGGCCGTGCAGCTATGCCACAGCCGCTCGGAACAATGCTAACTGCACACTGCAAGCAGTGCAAAGAGCAGGCAGCACCCACAGAAGATATCCTGTTTGGTCAGGAGTCGATACGCCCATGGAAACCCACAGTTCATTTCAGAGTAGCTTAAAAAAATAAAGTCACGTGCCTCGCAAAGCTGAACGAGTCTATTTTCCACCAGTCTAGCACAAGCGGGCTCCATGCAGATCAAAGATGCAGCATGAAAAACGTAACCTCGGTAATGCAGGCAATCGTTGCAGCAAACAGCCATGCAACGGGCTGCTGTTAACCTTCTGCATTTGCTTCCCAAGGATCTTGCACGGGACACCACAGACTATCCCCCTTTCCCTGCCTCCCCCGGGGAAACGGAGCGCTGCCCCATTCGGAGAGGTGCAAACAAGACGGCTGTCGGGGCTGTTACCTGTCACGGCAGGATGGCGTGAGTCACGGGCAGCTCGAAATAGACACAGGTACCACAGTGAACTTCCTAGAGAGGCTCGAAAGGCCTTTTCTGTTGCTCTGACACAGATAAGCATCACAGCTAAGACGGGCTTTTTTAAGACAAAACAAAACTTTCGAGCCCCAACCTCTGAAAACATTTCCGCAGCCACAAACCAAGCGTCCGCACAACCTTTCTTCTTCCAAGCCTGCTGTTCAAGATTCACCTCGCTGCGTGAATGCAGGAGATATTTCAGTCTCTGACAGGGTATCTGCATAAATATATCCAGTGCCAGAACCCATTTGTAGCCCACACTTCTCTTTAGCAGCACGCGTACAGCAAAGCTAGCAGATATTTGAAAAAAATGTAAATGTAAATGGCCGAGGGAGTGCAGTCAGAGCATCTTCGACACATTCAGAGATAAATCTCCTTTTTATTCTTTTCTTGTGTCCGGTAAGTAGCTGAACAGAGCCAGACCAAAAGTAACCCAAACCGTATTTAACAACTTAAATGCAGACTCCTACAGCACGAAAGACACTCTTGGCGACACGCAGGACTGGCGATACGATTCACACGCAAACCCAGGACTGTACAAACAGGGCACCATCACCCCGGGTTCGGTTTAAGATGAGGGGCTTTGATCTGCACTATGCAGATGGATCACAAGAAACACTGAGCGGAGATGAAGCGCATGTCTCTGGGAGGCTCCTTCTGGCAAAAAAAGCCCCTTCCCACGTACTGTCAAGGCACCAGAGAGGCAGGATCTTGACCTGTCACACGGCAGCAGCCTCACTTCCCTCTCCCCGTGGCCCCTCCATCAATGCAAATTTGCTTGTCTAGCTAATAAAATACTCCCAGCACAACACTTCGTGTCCGCAGATAAGACATTGTACTATACCCAGCGCCGCTCACCACAACAGAAACCATAATGCAAGCCTGGCAGGAAAACCTGCCAGGCAAAGGACTTCATCTTATCTTAATTTATGATCGAGAGCTGAATTCGGGGCTAAGGGTTGCATCCGAGTCATGCCACAGCGCAGATAAAGACGAGAGGCCCGCGGAGCTGCTTGCAGCAGCGTTCCCAGCTGCCAGGCAAGAACCAGGGCAGAAGTGACACAGGCAGGACACTCTGAGGCAGCATTAATAAAAGCTTTGATGGAAGCTGAATTCAGTTTTCACGGTTGGAGGACAACGGTGATTATATAAAGGCTGTACACTGAGAGAGGAGGTTTTCTGACAAGTCCTGCTACTTTTCTCCTCATCTGCTCTGGCTCTGCTGATACCTCTCACGCTCCTCTCCCCAGCCAGCAGCAAGGATGCCTGGCTACCGCAAACGGGAGCTCGGCTTTAGGAGAAATAAGAGGCAGCTCTCATCGACCGGCACACAAAATACTTCTACTTCGTAAGCGATGGGAGGAAGGAAGCCGTTTAAAAGGGAACTAACGAAATGGCCACAGGGTATTATCAATCCCCAGCAATCTGGGGTAACTCAAAAATTACTGCAAGCGTCTGCAGGTGGCATTAGGGGGTCTCTAGCAGGTGAGTACCAACACCCCAAGTTGGTCCCAAAAATTAGAGACTCTTCTCCCCTGCAGCCCACGCAGGAGCTGTCCAGGTCGTCCTGCTCCCAAACTACTCGTTCCTCCTTGCCGTTGCTCTGCGCGGAGCCAAGGGCAGGAAGGGGAGCTGCACGCCGGCTGCCGCCAAACCCCCCGGTGAAGAACGGGGCAGGCTGGGAGGTGAGCGCGGGGAGGGTGTGGTGTGAACAGACAAGGAGTCAGGGCGTGAAGGTGATCTTACAGCTATTCCTGTCCGAGATCCTCGTCGTTATCTGAACATCTCCTGCACGAAGAACGAGGGGTGGAAGTTGTGAAGGGCAGCCCTGTGACGTTTGCACGTTGAAGTTGGGCAGTGCTGAGCACAGCACAAGCCGTGCAACGTCACCTCCCCTCCCATCACACCACCTCCCCATTTTGCCACTTCTCAGAAACGGCAAGCCCTTTCCTCCTGAACAGAAGGTGATTTACAAGCGCTTTTTAAAATAACACACAAAAAATAACAGAGAGGCAATTAAAAAAACATCTTGTAGTTAAAGAACAATTAACCGTGAGATCTAGCTGTAACTTGCAGACTTGTTATAGCTCACTTGGACTCGACGCGTTCCCTGTAAAACATATACAGGCAACGAGATGTCTCGCCAGATGACGAAAGCTCTGTTCCTTGGGGTTCACTGGGAAGTGAGCTATCAAAAAAGCCAATGAATAAATGTGTCTGCTGAGGCTGTACACACAGATGGCTGAATTTCACCTCATGTCTGCAGTATTAACAACAATCCTTGTTAGAGACAGGCACGGAGCAGCAGCTTATGGGGTCCCCTCACTGCAGAACCACCAGACCCTGCAAAAATTCAATGAGTATGTGCAAGGAAAGCAGGAGTCACCACCACCTACCCACCCAAGCCTGAGATGAGCAAAAGCTCAATACCAGAGAAGTTTCCACAGAGGACCACTGCTCCTACAGCAGTGGCACAACGAATTCTGGGAGGAACCCCGAATTCAGCACTGCACAGTTGGCATGGCTTTGCGTTCATTGCTCAGCACCAAGCCAAACCAGAGACTCACTAACCATCTGGGTAGTGCAGCCAACATATGCACTCTTCTGTCCTTGCACTTCTCCAGCCCCTGCCTTCCCCTGACCCTGATTTTGCAGGTGCATGACACCCCAGCCAGGGCAGGAGTCTGTCATCCCCCAGGTGTACTGCTCAAAGCCACGCTAAGCTTCCCTGGGAGACGTGCAGTGAACAAAGTAAAATGAAAAGCCACCTGCATGAATCCATGTCAGATGAAGCCCCTGCTATCTCAAAGTGGCCCACACAGCCCCGAGCAGGGGTTTCTCATACCGGAGGATGATGCTGGGGACCTGCTGTGGTGAACAACAGGGATGTGTCCAGTCCAACTTGCATGGGGGAAGCTGGAAAACAGGGACCTGCAGGTTATATTAACTCCAACTGTTCGACTGGTGGATCAGTGTTTATGCAAGCTCACTACCTGCTAGTCTAGATCCTTTGTCCGCTTTAACATAAGCCTATTAAAGTTTGCCTTGCAGCTTCACACCCATTTTCTTCCTATCACATATCCTCTCTGCACCCATTTCGACTGCTGTGTTTTCATCTCCTTCCACAGTTCTTCACTTATTCTTTACAGACAGCTTTTATATGAAATTAATTCCCTTTACACTCAGCTTCCCCCTGGTTCCTGCCTCCCAAAGATACTAATTACAATACAGTTTATTAGACAGGCACATAACATTTAGGCTTTAAATCTGGACTGCTTTACATGAGGCTAGGCACCACTGAAGCAGTCCACTGCAATCAATAACAGGCAGAAAGATTTTTCCAAAGCACTTAAGTGGCTTTGGAACAAGAGCACCATTTTCAAAGAGACACTTAGAATAAGTCACTTTTGTCAATTAGAGTGTGGCTCGGAAAGCATCTTTGAAAAATAATACCCTCAGGCTCTTAAATCCATCACTACCCACAGAGCAAGGAAAGCAGCCCCAAATAGCCAGTCCCTGGGAAGGCTCAGAAGGCAAAGGGCTGGATGCTCAACACCACAGCTCCAGGCAGGTGTGAAGGAAGCAAAGATGGCATTCAGCTGGCAACAAGGCCGCATTGTAGCCCAGGGTGAAGGAAGATGCCTCACAGATCAACCACAGGTGGGATAATACAAAATTAGCATTAAATAAATTAACAGACTGGTATCAACTTTATTATAATATCTCATAGAGACCTGGTTCAGGGCATGCCTCTTTCACCCCAGTCACCTTCACTGTGGAGGCTGAGCATCCACAATCCCAGCCCACGACAAAGCCTGACTACATCACAACTACCCAATTAGCTAATGTAGAGATGAAACCCAAAGAAGGCCTGACGAAGTCCATGACAAAAGCCACAAAATGAACCCAAACGTCCCAAGACCCCAACCTGTACCTTTACCAAAAACTACCTATAGCTGTTGCTGAGCCAACAAGCATTACTCTACGGCAAAGCTGTCTTCTCCTAGCTGTGACACATGTCACATTGCTCAAATGCAAATGAAGACAGATTTCTCTGGGCATGTACATTAATCTTGACTGATGAAGGCAGTCAGTTTGGACATGACAGCTCCGGACAGCCAACTGCAAAGCAAAATCCAGGTTATAAAACATAACCCACATGTGGCAGGAATGTTCTTCTGCCCCTGCCAAGATGCCAACATCAACAGGTTCTGCCTAGTGAGTATTGGCCCAAAGGAAACAAGTTGCTGTTCCCCCATTTGTTTCATCTCTTGGTTGTGTGCAGCAGGGGCAAGGCAGAGAGCAGGGAAATACCAGGGACAGTGACTCCTGGAAACACTCCACGAATTTAAATTTTTGTGACGAAGAGTCACAAAATGTAATATTTGATACCAAGAGTTCTGAGAGCAATCAGGATGCTGAGAATCAAAATGAACATGCCTGAATCTATACGTTATGTACCACTGGGGGCAAATAAAGGAGAAAGCAAAGGTAATTTTGGTTTCAACTTGCATTTCTAGTCCAGAAAAGTGCTGTGCATCTCTTAAAGAACGCATACCTTGGAGCCTCAAAGTGCAATTTCTGAGAGACATCCATAATGGATGGATGTTCCCTTCCCTGACCCACAATCCCAGCTACGCAGACTCTTCTTCAGGGTAAGGGTTTGAAACCAGATGAAAATACCATGTCCTAGGTGCAAACAACCTGTTTTCTCCTGCTGGCAACACTCTAGTCCCAACAATGCATTGAAAGCAGAGAGACTTTTATATCCAGATTTACCTAAGCTGTTATCCAGCCAACCAATTTCTCACTGAATACCTGTCCACAGAATACCAAAGATGCAGCTTATTAATGTGGGAGCATCTTGAAAAAACAGATGGCTACAAGGGACCCTGGGCACTGTTCAGACACGCACATCAAAAGTTCGTAATCTGCATTCGAAAACAGCACAGAACTGATTCTAGAGACTGCATCCAGTATTTCCCAGGAGTCATTACATACAACTACAGTTATTCATTAGGGATCTTTTTAAATAAGGAAAAATATTCTGGCAGAAAACTTGTCCAGAATTGAATTAAGCTGAATGATTCAAATCAATAAATTTCTTCTCAGCTACAAAAGGCTAAACCATAAGCCCCAAGTGCTTCCACAAGACTAGAGTGAGGAAATCTGAAACTTCTGCCTTCTTAGTAGGAGCTAGCACTGTGATTAAGAGCAAGAGCAATACAGCAGCCTTGATGCATCCTAATTCACAGAAAACACTGGACTTCTGTAGAGGGCCAGCATTTGAGAAAGCTTGTACAGTCATGCCAAACAATGCAGCAAACTGTAAGCAGCAAACCCACAAAGCTGTGCCTCTAGCACATGGATTACTAGTGTGGCTTGACTTCAATAGCCATCGAATAATTCCCAAGCTGTTTTTGAAATCCATTCATTCACAGAAACATTTGCTAATGCAGAAGTGGCCTCAACAGAGCAAATAAGCTCTTGGAAGCAAACAGTTTATCTAGGTCCATGGAATGCTTGAAATCTTCCCTTTTCAGCCTTTGCTCTCAGAATATTTCAAGTTGGTAGGAGTGAATCCCAATGGGATTCAAACCCAAAACTATGGGATTGAAACTTTTCGGTAGTCCCAAGCCAGCTCCCTTGATACACATTTTCTTTTTAATATTACTAATTATGACAGATTAAGCAAGAGAAGAAACAAAAAATCCAACCTAGACTAGCACTGCAGCCCCAGGGCTCAAGCTAGCCATATGTTTTTTGATGCCACCTTTCGATGACAGAAACACAAACGTGGGGGCAAACCACCCCTCTGCACAAGAGGTAGAGAAGACAACATGTCAAGTGCCTGCAGAAACCCAGCTGAGCTCAGTGGGTGTTCATGGTGCTGAGCACCTCAGATGGGACTGACCGACCATGGGATCACCCAAACCGGACGACAACATCAACTTAATGCCACCACCCTTCACAAACAGGCACCCCCAGACAAGGCATTCCTTCAGCGAGGGCTCCAGTCCCTCGGCCAGCAGCTGCGCTGACTTCAGACATAAGGACCTGCATTATAACGAGCAAAAGGCAGCAGGAAACAAAGTGTGCATCTCATGGGGAGGCTGAAAGGCCCATTGTAATTAACTGCTCTCGGCCCTGTACGTTGAACAAGACAAAAACAAAAACACAGTTTTCTTTTGCTGGTAAGCCCTAACAAATGCTGCCCACTGTTTCTCATAAAGGGCCTACATGCTCGATGCTTTCTCTGCGCATCACAAACTGCGGCATTTGGTGAGGCTCATTCCAACAATTATCAAATTTTACAGACAATGCCAGCAGGAGAGAAAGAATATTTGTTTTAGTCACACCCTCCACAGGCACTCATTTCTCCATGGCCTGAACCTGGCTGCTGCTCACCAGCCCACCCTAACAGCCTGTGACCGGCCACCAAGGGCTGACAGGAGCCAAGCACGGGGGAATTAATTTACCCAACGCCAGCCAGCATTTCTGCAAAGAGCATGCCAGTGATGACACACGATGCAAATTTTACTTTAGCTCCCACACGAGGGTGGACGCTCTCTCAGCGCCCAACAAGGTGCAGCCTTTTGGGGCCTGAGGGGATGTGCCCCTTGCCTCCCTCTGTTTCAGGGCTCTCCAGACCCAGTGTGGCCAGGCAGGAGGTAGTAAAGGTCCCACTGCCATCGGAGAGGCAGCACAAACCCGCACTGGGTGTCCCCAGCGAGGTGCAGGCAGCTGGGGCTGCTGTGAGGACAGGCTGGGCCGCCCCAGGCCCGGTTCTGCAAGGGCTCCACCATGGCCATGACCGAGGCAGCAGCAACGCTGAGGAAAACTTATATAAGTTTTAAATAAGAAAGGGCAAAATGCCACATGGAAGAGTGAGGAAAAAAAAAAAAAAAAAAGAGAGAAAATCCTGTTGTCTTAATTTTTGCCTTCCTTTCTCAACCTCCAAATCTACTTTACTGGGCAACACATTAATTTTCCCCAAAGTTGAGCACGTTTCAGCTGTGACAGCAATTGGTCGGTGATCTCCCTGTTACTATCTCAACCCACGAGCTTTTTCATCTCATTTTCTCCCTTGTCCTGTCGAGGAGGGCAGTGAGAGCACATCTGGCTGTTGCAGTCCATGGTTAGCCCACCACAACATCTCACCAAGCACGGTGGATGCTTGTCAACAGGAAAAGTAAAGCCTTAGGAGCAACTTGGAGAAAACATCTTTACTAAACTGTGGCAAATACAGCTCTTTCTGCATCTTAGAGAAACCACGAGAAGCAAATCTTATGACTGGAAAACTGGAAATCCAAACTTGGGTTTTTCCTCTTTAAAAATCAAGACCCTGTTACGTACTGCAATTTTTCTGTCATTTCCCGGTTAGAGGGAAAGAAAGGATCTACCCCTAGTTTGGCAACTCCATACATCATGCAACACTGCCAACCGTGTCAGGACGAGAAGCAAGCATGTTTCCAGCAGATGAAAGTCATTAGCACAGCACAACAAGCAGCAGGATACTACTGGGGCATTCCTCCTTCATATTTTTCAACGTCATTTTCTTTTAAGACCGTATTTGTAACTTATCTTTTGGAAGCTTCCAAAGCTGCCCCTCTTCTCCCTTGACATTTCTGAGTTTAGACACGTATGTCTACATACAGGTCTGGTATTACTCAGAGGTGTGGGGGACTCACCAAGTGAGGTACATGCCAGTTCTCCTGTGGCCTCTCAGAAATTTTCTTCAGGCCAAAGCGTGAGGTTTAGCCTGCACTCCAACATCATGCTTCCAAACAATTCTCTGCTCTACTTCTAACGTTGTGCCAACCTACGTTTGCACAAAGCCAAGGAGAGAAGTAGAAAGAGGTAGCAGCCATTTCACATCCTCCTTTTCAGAAATAAGAAACAAAACCCCCCAAACAACCTTTTTGCAGCTCTTCCTGTTGAAACTCTACCAGAGAAAAATGACCTTTGTTGTTCAACACAACGGGCTGCAATTCTATGTAGTTATGCTATTTTTCTCGCTCCTTATTATCCCTTTGGAGAATCAAAGGAATGAAACAAATCTGCATCTACAGACAACTCAGAACTCTGTCTTGATATGGGGAACATCCCCATTGCTGCTGCAAAGCATGCAGGCCTAGACAAAGTGCAGTTTTTCTTACTATTCTGTCTGTCCTGCATTTGAACGTAGGTGCTCCTTGCCAGCTGCGAGCATACAAAGCTTGATCTAATACACGTTCCAAGCAGGCTCCATGGAAAATACTTACTTTTCACCTTACATAAATTCACAGCATAATTCATCTGCTGTAGGAATTCTGGGGGCACCACTTACTGCTGGCACCTCCACTGTAAATCAATTCCACCTCATTTCATTAGATACTGCGTGCTTTAACTGTTAAGCATCACCTTACAGTGCACATGCAAAATATACACCTCAAGGCTATTCTTTATATATTGACCCAAGAACAATGCCAATCTCAATGCTGCCAGAGATCTAACTTTTAGTTGGAAAAGAAAGTATACCACTATACGTTTCTAAAAATGACATCTACTCAAGTATTCCTATATTCTTCTACACCCACACCACAGAACTCTTCCTAAACAGCCACGCTTTCAGTTTCTTTGTGGTAGAGTTTTTAGTTGCCTTTTTATAAGGAGAAAAAAAAATAGAAAAAAATGTTAGATTCAGACGCAAACATCAAAGCACCAAAAAACTTGAAAGCAAATCTGACATAGTCGCTTCAGAAACCATAATGCTGATGAGTCATGAAGACCTCAATACAACTGAATTACCCAGGTTCTTTCAAACACTTCACTGTCATTTTATGGATCACCGTAACACTGAATTTTAAGTCCTTTTCCACTTTTAGTAAACTAAGGAATTATGAATTATACAGATGAACAGCATGGTAAGTGTTTTAAAAGTACATTTAAATATTAAAAATAAGAGAACTCCAGCAATCCTTGCCCAGAAAAACACATCGTTAAGGAGCATGGAAAAACAACTTCTCTGTTCCCACACCTGCCCTCACAGCCACACATATAAAATTCATTGGGCCTGCAAGCAAACAGAAGTCATCCATGAGATCGCTGCAGACACAAGAAAGGTAAAGATGTTCAAAAACAGAAGGGAAATCAGCTGTCTGGTTGGCAAGGAGAAAGGATGCTATGATAGAGAGGCAACAGAAGGAAAAACAAAAATCAAAAGCAAATTGATTTTCTCCTTCTTGGACCACAGAAAAATAAAGTAAATATTCCAACAGACCTGGAATAAAGATTTTGCTCTTATGCTGCAAGCAGTCATCTAAAATCATCAAGTGCTTTCAGACACTGCCACAATATGAGCCCCTGTCACTGATCTGCAACTTCAATACAACAGGCACTGCGTAACAGCAAAAAGAGAGGGGGCCTGTGTCCCTTAGTTCAGCAAGAAACATCTAGGGATCAAAATGCAGAAGGATATCACATCCAGAATAAGGCTGGAAAAGGGAAAGTTATTAACTGGAGAGCTTAAGAAATCTGATTTTAGTTCTGAGGTCTTCCCTAGATTTGCTAGGCGAGGAGGGGTAGTTCTAGCCATATCTGTATTGCAGGTCTATATGAATACAACAACTGTATCCCCACTTAAAATCTGGGGAAAAGGGATGCTTCTTTTTCTCCATGCTTTTATCCATCTACTCAAACGGAAACATCTTGGATGCAGGACTCATCTTTTTAAGTATTTACAGAAAGCTTCCCCTACCAGGGCAGAGTCCTCCGGGCACCACCGGGAAGAAGCACCAGACACTCCATCAACTCCATCAACAGTTTGCTATCACTGTTCATCGTACTGATGCTGTATGAAGAGTGGCAGCGTGAGATCTCTACACCACGGAATAGGCAATACTGTTTGCACTGCAGTATGTATTCACAAAGAGACAGAGAGTCTCATGGTTGCAACAAGGCGACCTGGAGATAGGACTCTAGGGGTTCCAGTCCTGGTTTTGCTGCAGTTATAATGAAACCTTGTAAATCAAAATCTGCAGCAGCAATTTTCTATGCAACAGGAAAAATGGATTCTTTTTGACTTCACTGGAGCACTTACACGGGGTACTACACAACGTATTATTATGTGTTTGTTTAAACTTCCTTGAATCGTGGTTAAAATATAACACTTTGCAGATTCATCTGGTGTTGATCAGAAGGTCAAGCTACAGCAATTCATCCGAGCTGTAACCTCGCCTATTAAACAGTATTCCTTTGTTTAATCTTGCTACTGTGAAGGAACAACTAGAGACTAAGGAGTATACAAATAAAGGAACATCTTAGATTATTATACACAGAGGACAAATTCTTCTTGATAAATTGAAAAATAACTTTTTTTTGAAGCAATACATTTATGCTGCTGTAGCAGAACAGAAACTGGCTTTTCAACCTTTGCAACATCCTAAAAGTAAGGGAAAAGAAAGTCCACGTAACCTGAGAAACACCCCTTTCTGGAAAACAAGCAATATCTGCTTGCCTTGCAGAGAAGGAGAGGGATCACAGCTCAGCTGACCCCTTCATGGGACAGGTGCTACACTACCATTTAAAGGCTCATGCTGCATAAAGTTTCTGAGCAACGCAAATCCAGACCTTCAAACCAACGTATGCTCTCATCTAATTCAAGATCCCTTTAAACCTCAGCTGCATTAATACTGCAGGACGTTAAAACTCACAGACCTACTTGTCACATAGGCACACAGCGATTGCCAAAGAGATTTAGGAAGCTAAGGGTAGCCAAAAGAAATTAGACTTTTTTTTTTAATGGTGGATCATAACATTTCTAACAGGCTGCTCTTTCTTTCAGGGCTTACAAGTATCACTCGGCCCTTACAGGATAAAAGGAGGAGCTGCCAAACCTTCTGCTAAAAATAATAAAAAATTTAAACGTTAAAACCAATCAGTCCACACTCGTGCACGTCAAATGTGTTTTGTCTTTAAATGTGCAATGCAAAAAATGCAAGTGGCACAGAGCATTGTAAGAGATAAACACGTAGCTATCCCCATTTCACCTATTAGTAGTAGTTGAAAGAAAGCTTTAAACCGAAGCAGAAATGCCAGTTACTCATAAGCCTTCCTGGTACCCAAAATCCAACCTAGGTATGGGCCAGAATTTGTTTCTGTTCATTTATATAAAGCTTTAACATTAATATGTCAACGCTACACTCCTGACCCAAACCACACAGGAGCCTGCAGGCATCAGAACCCGGCGCTGGATCAGGTTTCCCCTCCGCTCCGCACTTAGAGACCCTAAAAACATCAAAAGGCTTCTGAGAGACGTATGAATGTACTGAAAAGCACTAGTTCAGAATAACTTTCTGTGCAACTCAGCTGCAAAACAGACAATATTCTCTAATGGGAAAGGCATACTAGAAACAACTTTCCAGAAATAACATAGCCAGCAAAGATATATTAAGAAAAAATGAACTGTAAGCAATAACCAGCCAATGCTTGGCAATCTTCATCCCCACTAAAACATTTATTTTCTCTCCATGTTTTTCCCCCCTTAAATGCCCCAGCGACAAATAAATTATGAGCATTACAGCTAATTTATTACTCGGCACTGCTGAGGATGGAAAGAATAAAGAAGTACAGCAATATTTTAAAGCAAATTCTCATTCTAGGAAAATAAATACTTGAATAAAAACAATAAATTCAATGGGAAAAATGCGCTTGCAGTTCAGTCACTTGAGCGAAGCACCTGAAACTGGAATTCCTTGCTGTGCCAGACTTTGCTACGTCCAAGGCACTTGGACTCTGCTGCTGCTACCTAGGCTTTACCAATAGCTTCAGCCACCGAATCACTCTTTTAACCTCTGCCTCATTTTCCACACCTGCAACTTTTCTCCCAGCCAGTCTATTCAGACTGCAAATACTCAGGGGCAAACTCATTCTTTGGGGATGGTCGTACAGCACCATGTACAAGACGACACCATGAGGCACCGCAGTGCTCCTATAAAACTGCCTTCAGTGACATCCTCCACATACACCTCCCCACCGACTTCAAGAAGAGTTTGACCAGGTCCCTACACAACCCTTTTTGCAACAGGAAAACAGTGATGTATTTAGAACATTTAAAATGGGGAGGAGGAGTTGTGCACCAAAACCCTTTAAAAATCCCAAATCCAAATTCTGCTCTTAACCACTCAGCTCCCTGGTGTCCATCTCACAGGACCCTACTTGTGTTTGCTCCAGCAGGAACCCTTTGATGATCGACTTCTTTATTTATCTCTAATACCTCCTTTTTTTCCTGAATTTGGTATTTTAAATCCTTCATTAACATCCCAAACCCCAATAGCCATAAAGACCAACAGAAAGAGCCTGTCCCAGATGCCATATAAGTAGACGCTATCTCAACTGGACTTACACGCTACTATTTTTACTGCAGATACGTTAAGAGGGATTTTGCAGGCTGTAGCCAAACACCGCTGCGCAGACAGCTATAGTGGGAAGTTAAGCGTGGCTTTAAAGTTTTCATTCAGGAAAACGAGAAACAATTTGGCATTCATTCCCACACAAACACCAAGGCACCCTCCTTAGGAGGCACCAATTATTTTCCTTTCCATCTCATGCTCAGGCCAGTCATCCTCTATCACTTGATAAAGCACATGAATAGCTGCATTCAAAGCTGCAGCACACAGAGACATCTCAGTGGAGCTCTGTAAAAACAGCTACCCGGAGCACACCAAATAACTGCTTCTCAACGTGCTTCCCATATGCGTGCCCTTTATCTAAAGAAGCCCGTGACTTTGGCAGATGTTGGGTGCTTGCAACTAGGTCAGTCTGAACGGGAGCGATCCGAGGCTAAAGGCTAGGGAGAGAAAATTAAATTGCGCTCCCGCTCCACAAACTGTGGCTGTCAGACCGAGAGCTCTTCGCCTTCTGCTAGAGCAATGATTTCACCACTGGCTAGGCAAAAGATTTGACCAGCAGGGTGATGAAATGCCTCAGCGATAAACCATCAGGAGCGCTCGGAAGGTTATTACCAGTTAAAACATACCAAAATATAGTGCTTGTAGGAATTCGGGGTGGGGAGGGGACGGGGAAGGAGCCGCTGCCAAGGTATGTGAATCAGCCTTATCAAAATCCTCATCGGCATGACTGATCACACTGCTGCAGTTGCCCGAAAGGCACAAGGCTCCGGCTGGGAACGGAGGTTCCCCTCCTTCCCTGGCGGTCCTGGCTGCACCAGGTAACGCTCAGCTCTCTCATCCACAGAGCTCAGCTCCCAGAGAGCAACCCGGGGGAGATCGTCTGGGCTTTTAAAAGTTGCTGCTAAAACCCCGAGTAACTTCTGCAGCACGAACGCCTGCAGACGACCAGCAGCATCTTCCCCAGCGCCACTGCAGTTGCTGGGAAATTCAAGTTTCCAAAAGCACGCAGGAGTAATTAGATGAAGCCAAATAAACGCATACACAAAACCTTACAAGAATATGCAAATAATAGGGTGTATTCAACAACCCCAGAAATTAAGGCAGCGGCACAGGCTTGCATTTGCATAAGCTATGCAGGATATGGCACAGAGTCATTCTGGAACACGTGCAGTTTGCAGGCAGCAAGCCCGATAATTGACAACTATTCTGGAACGTGGCATTGATCAAACACTCCCTAAAACTTCACATAAAGAACCTCAGAGACACCACACTAATTAAACATAGGCGTCCACTTTTGGCATCCCAGGGTATTTTCATTGCTGAGTTCTCTGGGAAAAGAATTGGACTTTATAGATTTTTATCAGCATTTATTATTTATAAAGCCCTGTTGGCAAGCACAATGTTTTATGAACAAATAAAAGTGAATGATCTTTGCTTCAAAACGACATAATGAATGAATGTATACTTTGTACATACATTCAGGCTGGCATTGCTAGTTTATTGTGCAGAGAACATGGGAAAAAAAGTTGTTACATCTCTAAAAAAATTAAGAAATAAGAACAACCACTTCTAAATTTACTGACATGAAAGCCAAGCCCAAAACCAAGCTCTTCGATCACTCCTAACAGGCCAAGCCCCTGCCTTGTTTCCTTACCAAGCTCAGTTTTCGCCCTCATCATCTCTGTGCTGAGCCAGGCAGACAAAACTGAGGAAATCAACTTGTCGCCGTATAAGGCAATAAAAAAAAAAAAAGCAGAAAGGTTTCTCTTCCTGAGTTGCAAATAACTAGGGAAAGTCGTACATGTGGCCAAGCAAAGCAGAAGTATGAACACAGTACTCGGTCACTGCTGACAAGCTAAAATTAGTAGTTTATTCAACTGCCCAGAACAACACACCGTGACTGCCCCCACAGCACCTCCCTATTTGTCTCTCTTTCTGTTTGTTCACCCGTTTGTCTCGCCTGCTAATTTGTCCCTCGGGGAGCAGCCCAGCACTCGGCTGCTGAGCCCAACAGCCATACTTACACCAGGAGCCTGAGTGAATTAATATTCACTCGCAGCCACACCTGGGCAACTCTGCAGTGCCTCCACTGAATTCGCTCCCAAGACAGCACCTGAGAACAGCACCTGGCCCCACAGGACCCTTGGTCTGCAAAAGCGATTAGGTCCTACGTACTTTCCACCAAGTTTTTTCAGCTCCTGCTTTTGTTCCCCCGCGACACCTGTAAGCACAGCACTCGCACGGATTCACCCTCCAAAGACAATTCCACATTTGCATCCGACCATTGCATTGAGAACTGCGTGGTATTTGCAATGACGGGTGATAAATTATACAGGGAACGGAGAAACACTTGCACAGTGCAGCTGGGCCACTGCTTATGCATGCTGTGGATTGTTTGGAGTTTAGTTTTCTTTTTTTTCCTCCCTTCGGAGCAGTTGGCTGTTACTGTCTGTGGATCTGGCTGGCCATCGGGCGTGATGTCAGGCTGGGGAGGATACAGGGCACTCCCACCAGGCACCCTGAGAGTGGCACAGGGCAGGGAAAGCAGCTCTGTAGCCGTGTTAAATCCTCAGAGGAAGGAGCTGAGACTTCAGGAACTGTGATGGCAGCACATTTTCCAGGTGGTACAGCTGGGGTACGTGAAATGCTCCGAAGGAGCAAGAGGCAGCAAGCGCACTTCAGCACAGAGCATGCTGCAAGAGTTGGGAAAAATGGGACAAGAAACGCTAGGCTGCTGAAGAGAGAGCAATGCAAAGGGGTTTGATGGAAATGCTATGCTCAGGACTGCTCTGCCCGTCCTGCGTGGCAGGTGTTCGGACGCTGTAGCCAAGTGTGCCAATATACAGTTCTCTAGCAGATCCATACACTGCCAGCATACTGGTGCCCACCGAGTGGCATCACCTCAGTGGGCTGCTCCTTGGCCATTACTTTAACGAAGGATTACCACACACTCCTTCCTCCTGACAGCTCATTTTGCAAGTAGCTCATTGGAAACAACGTATTTACTTACTAAGGCGTTACTCACCTAAAAGAGACATGTCTCCTAAAATTTAAGCGATACCCACCTCTATCCACACAGGCTGACAGACTTACTGAATTTAGCTCAGCAGAAGCAATGTAGTTTCCTTTGGAATTACAAACATGTTCCAAACTCAGCTGGCATGCTTTATTATATGAAGGTGACTGCAATTTTCCCTTGCATATTAATTGAGAATATTAACCATATTAATTTTAGCCACATACCTTGAAAAAATTACAGCTCACATCCAGTACAAATTTACATAATTAGTTGAGTGCCAGAGCGGCAGCGCTAAATACTGAGCACAAGTACAGAACGTGGAGCTCTTACACTTACTGTATAACACATTACGTATGTGGCCTCAAAAAGCCTTACAGATTACAAATACATTTCTTTTCCATGGAAACTCTAACTCTCAAATCCAGCGAGCTATTTTGAGAAATTTAAATCAACTATACGCTTGCATCTGCTGGAAGAGCACCGCTCGCTTTTCACAGGCTGTCTCCCTCTGCGTATACTCGGAGGCACGAGCCCAGCCTTACGGACATCTTTCCAACTCTTCTACTACAGTTCTGACACCAGATCCCAACGCACGGATTCGGTGCGAGGACTCGGGATTCGGTGCGAGGACTTATTTTGAGCGCTCTTCACCCAACGCCGAGCAGCGGAGACTTACGGGGCTGCTGCGCTTAGCGCTGCTGTACCCGTCGGAGAGGGCAAGGAAAGCGAGTAGGGGGAAAACGAGTAGCACAGGAGGCAAGAGGTAGATGCCCCCAGCAGCTTTCCCCCGGTATTTACCGAGCACAACCCGGGCAGGCTGCCGTGGAGCCGAGGCACTGGGCAGCCCGGCGGGCAGGCGGCAGGCACGGCACCGCGCCGGGCTCCGGGGGGCGGCGAGCAGCACAAGTTCCAGCCGCACACCGAGAGGGGCGGCAGGCGGGGAACCCCTCGGCGGTGCTGAGTCATTTAAGCCGGGGAAAAAAAAAAAAAAAAAAAAAAAAAGGCTGCTGGAAAAACGCGCCTGGGTGCGCTGCCCCCCCTCCCCGGGGGGAGCTGCCCTGGGCTCACGGCAACTTCCCCGCAGGGGGGGAGCCGGCACTCACCAGGTAGGCTCCGACGGTGCCCTGGGCCAGCATCAGGGCGCACTCGGACACGAGGAAGAGCTGGATGCTGGAGAAGCAGGACACCTTCCTCCGCCGCCTCCGCTGCCGCGGCGCCCCGGCCCCCGGGAGCTCGCTGCCGCCGCCTCCACCTCCACCGCCGCCGCCGCCCGCCGAGCCCCGCTTCCCCGGCATCCTCCCGGGCACCGCCGCCACCGCGGGATGGCGGGCCCCGAGGCTGCTCCGAGCCTTCCTCCTCCTCCTCCTCCTCCTCCTCCTCGGGGTGCCGCTCACAGCAGCAGCAGCAGCCCGCGGCGGCTGCCTCTGCGCCCGCGGGCTGCTGCCATGGCCAGCTCGCCGCCTCCTCCTCCTCCTCCTCCTCGCTTCTCTCCTCCCCTCGCCCTGCCGCGCTCCCTCTCTCCGCCGGATCCGCGCCCCCGCCGCCGAGGGGCGGAGGAAAGAAGCACGGGGCTGGCGGAGCCTCCACGGGGCTTGGCGGCGGCTCCGCGGAGCCCAGCGCCGGGACGGGGCCGCTCCGCCTCCCGCCGGCCTCCCCCGCCGTGCCCCAACGCGGCCCCGGGGGCCGCGGCGGTTTGGGGCCGGGCTGTGGGTGCAGGCAGCCCGGGAGGCTCCCCCAGACCCGGGCTGGAAGTTCCAGACGCGGGGTGAGGGCGAGGTGCCCCCCGAGAGGCCCGGCCCTCGTCTTCCTCCTGGCTGCCCCGGCTTGGAAGTCCTAGTTTCGTGTTCTGCTAAGGGGTGGAGGGAGGCACTATAAATATCGCATGTTGGAAAAAAATAAATAGCAGTAGATTCACAGAATATCCCGATTTAGAAGGGACCCACAAGGATAGAATCATAAAATCATTTAGGTTGGAAAAGACCTCTAAGATCGTCCAGCCTTTAACCTAGCACTGCCAGGTCCAACGTTAAACCATGTCACTAAGCTCTACATTCGGGCATTTTCTGGAAGACCTCCAGCGAGCTCCTTGCTCCACGCAGGACCACCCAAAAATCTGACTGTATGTCTGAGAGGGTTTTCCAAACTCTTCCCAAACTCTGCCAGGCTGGATGCTGTGCACACCGCCCTGGAGAGCCAGTTCCAGAGCCCTACCAGCCCCTTTGTGAAGAACCTTTTCCTATCACCCAGCCTGACCCTCCTGTCGCAGCTCTATACCATTCTCTCGGGTCCTATCATTGTTCACCAGAGAGAAGAGATCAGTGCTTCCCCCTCATGAGGAAGCTGCAGGCCGCCATGAGGCCTACCCTCAGTCTCCTCTTCTCTGGGCTGAAAAAAGCAAGTGACTTCAGCCACATCTCATGCATCTTGCCCGCTAGGCCCTTCACCATACTTGTAGCCCTCCTTCGGTCACTCTCTAAGAGTTTTATGTCTTTATAATATTGTGGCACCCCAAACAGCACACAGTTCTCAAGGAAGGGCCTCGCCAACAGAGTTGGGTAGATGTCCTGTGTTGCAGCACCGCTTCCATGTGGACAAGCGTTTGATCTGAGGCCTGTGCTTTGTGTCCATAGCTGTGTGTCATTCTGATGATGGCTTTTGTTGTCACCCCCACCTTGAGTTCTAATTTCAAGAGATATCTTATTTTAAAAACCACTAATCATCACTTCTACTATTACAGATCGCATTCCTTCTTGGCGTACCGGCAAAACCTGATCTGCTTTGCTCTTCAAGCACACATTTCCAGTTCATTTCTGGCTGTACATGGGGGGCTGCTGCCACATATTTTTGTGTTATTCAACTCCCAGCTAAGTGGTATTGAACCACTTAGTACTGGTATGCCAGTGGTCTTTCAGAAGAACAGCTTTCTGTGGAAACACAGGTTACATTTTTCAGAAGTAACAACATGATTTAGATCCTAAATTTCATTTTCAAGGATGATTTAGTCTTCAAAACTCCTAAATACTTAGGAAGAAGCCTGTGAAAATGGAAGTTAAGAACATCCTAATTTCTCATAGCACAGCACCAGTCACACTGGGAAGTCAAAAGAAGTAACGTTATAAAGGAACTTACTTTTCACCCAGCACCCCTTTTGAGTTTCTTTTTCCAAAGTGCTGTCATTGTTTGGGGGATTTTTTATCTTGCTGTTCTTTTATAGGAGTACTTTCAATAAATATGATGCTGAAAAATTAATGTTGAGCAGTCTCTGCCTGAGTTGATGAACCTTTACCCAAGGCCGGAACTGCAAGCCATTGCCTGATAGACACGAGAGACCTGGCATGCTCAGCTGTTGCCCTTTGCTCATTAGCTGCCAACATCTCCCTTGCGTGGTGAACTTCAGCTCTTTGCAAGTTCTCTAGCACCTCTGGGTCACAGTGGGTGTCAATACAGCTGTCTGTCCCAGGGCAATGGTCTCCAACACTTGATGGCCCAAGGCAACAGCACCAAACAATTAGTGAGGAGAACAGTCTGGTAGCTGAGTGGTCATGGTTTTAATGAGGTGCGTATCGGTCTTTCAGACACGGAGCACCTCACGAGATACACATCAAATGCTACCTGAGGCCTCAGATGCCAAGGTTTTTGCATGAGGTCATGAAAACTGGGCTCATCACATGTTTCTGCCAATTCATAAGGTGGCTGTTTTCCATCAAGAAAAACTGGTTCTTCCACCAAAAGAAAAATGAAAAAAAAAAAAAAAACATTTTCATGAATTCTCTTTAGATTAGAAAATTGCTCATCTCCTTCCTGTTTGTTTAGGGACCACTACTATAAAAATTCTGATGTTAGAAGGCTAGAAAGGTCTATCTCTAGATAGAGAGATTCGGAGACTAATTCAATTAACATAGCTAGACAGATGCTTTGCTGCAGATGGATTTTATAGCGCGTTATAAACACGATAGATAATCTAACGGACTTCTTAATGGGTGAAAATAGAACAGCGTCTTTTAAAACACTTGAAGATTTAGAATTATGGCAGGATAAGTCTTGCAATTCCCTGCAAAAATAAAGTTTTGGAATTTGCTGGTCTCGCCAGTCAGCTTTTGGAGGCAGAGCCAGCCTGTGCTAGGTTATGTGCTAATGGCAGCAAAGCTCTGAAAACACACGTGTAACCCACCAAATGTGTATCTGGTGACCCATCTGAGCTCCCACACATGCTACCACACTTACCACTATTCAAGCTAGATGATTTAAAACTCTTGAATATATATATGCACATATATATGCAAGTGCCATCACGCATCACGGTCATGTCTTAGACATCCTGTTGTAGGAGTTTGTCCAGGAAGCAGATATACTGCTTGCCTGTCAGAAAGAAAACAGCTGCTATAAAAATCTAACTTTAATACTAATTATCTGAAACATCTGGTTAGTTAGTTTATTGCAGCAGAATACAATTATCAGTTAAATTGCCGTCCAGAGGAGACAGAATGCCTGGATTTTTTTCTCTTCTTTATTTTGTGCACTTCCACTTATCTTCTTTAGAAAAAAAATCCTCCTGTATTGCTCTGCTGGAAGAAAGAATGGAGGTCTTGTGTCTCCAGCCAAGTACCTCAGTAGACCTAAGCTTGCCTCCTGTGAACTTTTAACGTCCCGCATTCCTGAGGGATCTCAGTCGAGTGCTTTAGGGATGGACAAGTGAACTGTTTGGATTTAATAGTTAATTATTGTTATACCCAAACAGTTTTTCTGGTCTAAATTGACCCAGCTTTAATTACTAATGTGTGGAATGCTAATGTTCATGGATTATCATTAGCACAGAAAGGACTTTGTAACTAGAATAGTCCCTTTTCCTTAGGGCTCAATAGTTTTGTCAACACAATTCTCAGCTATTTCCCTGACCAAAGCAAGCATTAACAACTCCTCCCCACCCCTCATGATAATTTAAATTAAATTTCTTGCAGTCATCCTGTCAGATTTTCATAAACACTTGAATAGCTGGGAGGCAATGTGCTGTCATAGATAAGGATGAACACTACAGACTTAACAGAGTTGGCTCCCCTGAGACATTCTTGCTATATCTTGTCTGCTGGACATCTCCATGTTGAGTACCTGTGGGTTTGTGTCAACTTTCACCTTTGGGTAACCTTAGCACCTGAAGTTTTCTTGATCTATCACCTTCTTAAAACATTTTTTTGTTTTATTTTTTTTTTTTTCCCCTTCCCGTTTATGGTTAATCTTAATGAAATTTAGCTATTTAGTCATGTGTTTTGATACAAGGCAGGTGTAACTTCTTTCATCTATATCTAGAATCACTACCTATGGTTTATGGGGTTCATGACTAGCACGAGAGAAGAGCTATGAGGAATGATGGCCTTAGTGAAGCACTTAACTAAAATCCCACACCTCAAGGAGCAGAAGTGCACACTTAGAAAGAAAATCCAAACATAACCATCAAGCAGTGTTGGTAACAGGAGGAAGAACGGGAGAGTAGTGAGTTTCCTTAAGTAGAGCTGGTGGAAACCTCTTTTGTGAAATGTGCCAAGGCAGGCGTCTCCGACATTAGGCATCTCTACAATCGTCATTAGAGCCATATTCCCAAACCCTCCAGACGTATTTTACAGTCCAGGGAGTTAATGAGTGCCTCAGCCAGTTCAACCACACTGGAGCAGCAATGGGCACCCATTGTACCTGTTCTTGCTGAGGATGCAGCACAGAAGAGCAAGGAGAGGTGCTAAGAGAAGACAGTGGTCTCATAGGACACACATCAGTCCTGTGGTGTGAATTAAAAAAATTCAACAAAAGCAGTGCTGCAACCCTAAATATTATTTTATTTTATTTTTATTTATTTGCCAAAGTTGCTCATTGCAGGGCTCTGAGCATTTTCTGCAGGGCGACTATTTTGTTGCTCTCCTTGACACTGCTGTACACTGGGAGCTGTTATTAGAGTTTGATACTCACGCAAGTGTCTAAACCCTCACCCTTCCCTGCAGCTATGGTTTTATGACAGGTGTTTGTACAGTGCAATATTAGGGCTCCTCTCCTGCCCTGTGGTCCCGGGTGCCAAGCTAGTTGCAAATCACTGTTAATTTGGCGTAATTGTGAGAGCTACAGAGGAATATTATCTGGAGAGCCACCTTCGGGGCACGCCTGTGGCAGTCTGCTGGCTTGATGCTTGTTCTGCCCTTTCATCTGGCAGAGTAGATGCTACCACCTGGCTGCTAGGAGGTCATAGCGCAACATAAGGTGCTGGAAAATAACGTTCCTGAGAGGTCTGCGTTCTGCTTTATTCAAAATCATGCCTGTGAAGTTAAAGTCAGACACAGCTGTCTCGGATATCACTCTCAAACTACACCCATCTGGGTTTCTCTCTGGGACTGTGCAGCCATGTTAAGGCCAATTTTCATTTGCTTTAAGCTATTTGGATGAAAAGAAAACTCCGGTGCTGCCAAAATGGATTTGCATGTAGCATAAATCGTGACTCCTCAGCACTGTATCAGCACTCCTGCCTTGTCTGAGCGGAGGCTTGGATGTAAAGGAAATGAGGAATAACTTCAGATATGTTCAAAGAGCAAGGAAGAACACACAAATAAATAAGAAACCCCAAGATGCCAGACAAGAGGCTTTTCCTTGGGATTTCTTTGAAATCGTAATTCTCTGGTGCAAAATCTTGTGGGTCAGCTGGCACGGGAGGGAGGTGACAGGAGAGGATTTTGATGATCTACCAATGTAGAAGGGGAGTATGAGTATGCACATCAGCCAAGTGTGTACACAGCAGAAGGGAGGGTTGAGATTGGTACGGCATGTAGATGGATCAGCAGTCATCATTTCCAAGATACCACGATGCCAGCAGTTTTAATGCAATTTCTTTCTATAAACACTTCTGACTTTACTGCCTTGCTATTTTGAGTCCTGCTGGAGACTTGGACTCATTAAAAAGGCATTTCCTTCAGACAAGCTGATTAGATAGCCGTTCCTTTCCCCCAGCTGATGAAAAGCTGAAGAACACCTTAGTGAGACTAAAAATTGCAGAAAATTAAGACACATTATTTTAACAAGAGGTGTTGGTTCACCTTGAAATCTCCTACTATGAAAACAGTTAAAAAAAAAAAAAAGATTCATAAATTCAAGAATTGGATGACTTGTCTACAATCTACACTGCATAAACCTGGCTCCTAACCCCTAATTATGGTTTTCCCAAATAAATGAGACTCAAATCTGAAGGGAGCTGAGTAATCTCTAATGCCATTGACTCCATGAGACCTGAGGGCATGAGACGCTTTTACAGGGAAACTAGGCACCCAGCAGGATCATGGTCTAAATGGGAATCAGAGTGACTTTTGAATTAAAGCAACGTGATTTAGCAAGCACAGTATAATTGTGGAGTACCTGCAAATACTGACATCAGCCTGACGCCTCATTTAGTAGGAAAGTTAATTTGCAGAATCAGAAATTGAAAAGCAAATTACTGGACAATAGACTACCACTTTCCTGACTGTTAATTAGCATCTCATAAGGAAGTGATTGTCCAAACTATAAGGTGGTACACAAGAAAAATATTTAATTTCTTTATTGTAAGGATGAGACGTTAAAGTTCTAACTCTAGGAGATAATTCTATTTAGTCAGTCAAAAAAAAGGGGGGGGGGGAGGGTGGATGGGAGTGGGAATTATTATCTGTTTGTATTTTACAAATTGTTGTGTATTTATGAAACAACTAAGATCCCAATGGCAGGAACAACTTATTACAAATATTCTGCTTTCCTGCCACTGTCACACTCCGGAAAATGTTCTTGGCCAGACTCATCCGTGGCTGATGATGCAGCAGAAGGCAATGTTCCCTGGAGTCAGTAAGAATTTGTCTTCCAGGTGGCGGGGTGGTACAAGAAGTGATGGTGCCATCTTTTGTGTAGGAAGTCACACCAAGCTCTGACACAGTCACAGTTGCTGGTGATACACAGTACTTTGCCCAGCTCTGAGCATCAGTCTTAGTGTGTTAGCCCAAAGTTCATCCCTGGGATTACATTGTGGCCCTTTACTTTGTTTTTCTTTTCTTTTTTTTTTCTCCTCCCCTCTCCCCCTTCGCCCCCTTTCAACAACCACTTTCTACCTCATAAGTAACTTCATGTAATAGCAAAATGCAGCAAAAGTTTATAGGCAAGTTTTCAATGTGTTTTGGACCATGGGGGCTCTAAGCGCTTTGAAAGCACCTAGGGTTCTAACCAGACACTCAACAGCTATCTCCTTGCTAGATAATAATTTGAATACCCAATACTTCTAAATCACATTGGCTATTTAATAGAGAAATTATTTACAGAGATACTTAATAGCATCTTGAAATCTAGCCCTGTGTGCACAGCCTGACTTCCTGTCGAGCCTTTTATTTACTGTCCACGATGATATTCTCTGCGGATCTTGAACTTTTGCATGAATGCTTTCAATCTGCCATTCATGCTTCCTTTACTCAGCACAGTCATATTTTGTTCTCTGGATGTTATGTGCAGCATGAATCTGTCCTATGACACTAGTCCCTGAGTTTATTGAAATTACTGGTGTATCTATTTGCAGAACAGATTTTATCAAAATTTCTGACCTGGTAGCAACCTGTCTTAGGGCTTCGCTGGATTAGCCTGGATCTTCCCCTGGAAATGACTCTCTCGTGTGACTTTTGCAGTGAGTTTGTAGTACTAGAGTCTGTAATACACGTTGCAGCTGCAGGTGAAAGACCTGCCATGTACCACTGTGGGCGATATTCTGGCAAGCTAAGGTATGATCTTCATGGGACAGTTTTAAGCTAAATATAAAGCAGATAATTTTAAAAAGTGTCCTCGCTGTCTATGAAAGAACCAAGACAATTAGCAAACACAAAGTAGGAGCAGTACAGGCAGAAGGAGGAGGAGGTGCATTAACAGTGCCTGTTGTGCTGTTGCACACCAGTTTCTACTAAGGAAAACAGCTCCCATAGGCCAACTTTTAGGTTTTTTTGGCCAGGACTGGATTCTCTTGCCCCATCACTGATGCATAATACAAGTTCAATTCAACAGCTTCTTCTTAGCAGCAGCTAGCAGTGTTGTTGGATGTTACCCTATATACTTATGTAATTTCAGTTGAGCTAACTTGATGTAAAAGAACACCCTTTTGTCACCTTAGCCATACCAACACATTCGGGCACCATAAGGTCAGTCACCATCTTTTTGGCTGATTACATATCCCTGAGCTGAATAGTAATCTTGTGGGTTTACCTTAATAAGCTATGATGTGCCTTCGAAAACTGGCAGCAATGTGAGAATATAGTGAGTATTTTTGCCAAAAATAAATGTTTTCCTTTTGTCTCATACTCTGCTCTAAGAGCTTGTAGTAGTTGACTTCCAGCACTCTTGACAGCCTTTGGTCCTCAAGAGGTTCATACACAGCCTAACGGGAGCAAGTAGAGACCCCAGGAAAGGAGTTAGATAATCTTTGTAACGTTACTTATTTCATTCTGGAGAACGGTGATTGGTCCTCACTGTGCTTTATTGCTTCAACTTCGAGAGGTAGCAAAATCCCTAAATTCCTTTGGGTCTGTGAAAACACGTGAGACTGAAGTGTCTATAACACCCTGTTGTAATAAATAATGTTGGAGTATAGTAAGTGGCATTTAAAGCAACGGTCATCTGGCATAAACACTTGAACTAAGTGCGAGACAACCTTTAGTGAAGGCATTACAATAGGCTGCGAACCGTGCTGCTGATTTCTTGGGGAACTGTAGGCAGCCAAGGACCCTCGTAGTCCTGCTGCAGCTTTTTTTGTCTTTAAGGCCTTAGCTGCAGGAAATTCCTCTTATGAAGGACCCTTAAAGCATTTGCTATGGAGGAGTCTAATCTCTCTGAAGTAATGATAAAAATGCAGGACTGAGGAATGCAGAGGAGACGGGAGTTGTTGACCTCAGTGGAACTCGGATAAGTCAGTGGAAGATAAAGAGAACTGCACTGACCTCCAATAAAAAAAACAGGGCAATGCAAGGAAAGGTCAAAGAATTAAAACAAGTCATTTGATAGCACCTCAATAAGGCAGCAAAGAGTTTCTCTGCTTGACCTTTAAATAAGCAAGGCCAATTGGGGAAAAAAATGGCCAATTCCTATCACTTTACAGTAAGCAACTGAGCCCACAGTTTTGGATGCTGTAACAGAACAGATCTCCTGCGACCGACCCCTCAGCAGAAAAGCAGGATATGAGAGGAGGGTTTTGCTAAAGGAGATTTGCAAGCCTATTATCTTGATGCTTCTCAAACACAGCCCCATCTGAATCCAATTCTAGAGCATTTAATGAACACGGAGAAAATGGAGCAAAATGAAGAGCAACAACAAGAAGAGGAAATGTCTGACAGATTCTTATCAAAACTATTTTCCTGCTCCACTTTTCATTGACATTTTAAGAAGAAAATAATTGGGTTACAGAAAATGCCCTGAAAGCTCCAGCATGAATGTTTGCTGTTTAGGTAGTATGACCTGCAGGTGAGCACTCAGCAGTTAGTTTCCATTTAAGAAGAGCCACAATTTCTCTCTCCTACATTTGCAGAGCATGAAGAGTTGTCCGCAAGCAAAGAATGACATTCTGCTAATGCTGAGGGGAAGCATGGCAGAGAATGGCACGGCTAGTTCAAATGAATGAAAAGATAGTTGATCTCTCCCTACTCATTTAAATTTCCCTACCTTCTAGACTAAGAAACCAGCTTCTAATACTAAAGATGGGGCATCAAGAGTTTGGACATACTCCCCCACTAAAATTTTTTATTTTCCCAGGGGAGACCATATGCGCTTAAGAAATTCACTGTCAGGGCCTAATCTAGTGAAATAAATAGTCTTGAAAAACTGTTTTAGAGATATTTCCCTGAGTTTAGTAGCATTTGATGTCATAAAGCCACCACAACCATTATCATCACCACAAGAGTAAGTATTATGTCCCATTGCTAACCCCAGCTCCCTAATTTCTTCTTCTGGTCTGCACAGGAGATACATGACTAATGACATCCACTTGTGAACATCATCCAGTATCAACCTTCACAGCTGTATCTTGGCTTCCTTTCTGGCATTCAAAGTCTCTTTTTCTGAAAACATCCTGACTATCAATTACTGAGGATATGTTTGGCTGCATAATTATGGATGAAGGACAGTTGTACGGAAGGCAACATATATATCTATGATAATGTAAAAATCTCACTGTAAATCAATCATAAACGTCTCTTCAATGATTTATGACCAGTATGTGGAAGCTGAGAGACAGCTTTGAATGCAGATTTTGTTATAAATTATTTCCTAGAATTTTTGTCCTAAATGCAATCGGTTACTATTATTAATAGTCTGCGTGCATCACACTGAGGCAAAATAGAGTACAACATCTTAAGACAATAAATAACATCAACAAACTTTCTTGTACAACTTCCTCCATGTGGATATATATCATTAGTCTTTTCCCAAGCAGAAGATTCTCGATTCTTTCCTGTCTTAAAACCAAAGAAAAATTGCAGTTCTGAAACAGCGCAGTGAAGTTGTACTTCTGCTAAGAGGAGGAGAATCAAGCTCTTTTCACAAACAAACAAATAAATAAAATAAAAAATCAGCTTTCATAATATTCAAGTTTGTTGCCTTACATAAATTGCAGCAGTGCTGAACTGACCTGTTGGGATTGAAGTTCCAGAGGTCCCACTCTCCTAAGTTCAAAGTCTGTCTCCACTCTTCTCTTTGTAGATATTCATTTACCACCTTCACCATACAATAGGGTAACGATCGTTCACGGATTTTCACTGCAGTCATTCAATTACATCAACATGCTTTTTCTTGATCAAGCTGAATAGACCGCCAATGAACTAATGCTGCAGTTTGCCAGAATAGCTCATTACCTGATCTGATCAAAGTATTTACATCATATTTTCCTTACTGTTGTTTTTAGTGAGAGATGCTTTCCCCATAATAAATGTGCATATTTGTGTGAAACATTTTGTGATTTTTTTTTTACTGAAAGCAGTATATTTTGTTTACTTGATTTTCTGTCACAATTATTCTTTCGGTAAATAAAAACTATGATGTTGATTTTCATACCTTTTATCTATCTTTTCCTCTGTGTTTATCTGAGAAATTCAATGAAAAATGTAAAAACATATCCATTCTAAGCTTTAAAATGGAAACTGAGACATCAACATTTTTGTCAAATTGCTTTTCCTGTCTTGACTAATTAGCCAGCTGTAAGGGCAGAAAGTATCTTATAGCTAGCTCCCTGTGTATTATGAATTAGTGTAATACTGCTGACATTACCCAGGGAAACCATAATGGTTTTCACATCCTACTGAGCTTTTTGCGGTTTTATTTTTCCTAATAGCAGCATTAGAGGGGCACATTTACTTGCTTGACCTGATTTATGAGTACATTTTATTTGTGGGGAGATTAAATTGTGGTGGGTTGGATCTGTTTGGGTTTCCTCGATAGCCTCTGATTAGTTTTGGTGCAGGTAGCCCTCACAGTAAATCAGGTGTCTCAGCTGATCGACAACGAAGTGAGGCTGTGACTCATTACCTGGTAGACGAGCCTTTGCTCCTTTGGTAACTCATTAAACTGAGGAGATTATTTACAATATTTGCAGCCACCCCAGCCATGGTGGCACTTAGGGCAGTCAAAATTTCCATATAGAATGTGAAATATTTGATAGTTCATAGATGACTCATTAAGATCTGAACAACTTCAAGACACGCTTTTCTGAGAACAGCTCATCTGGGTGGTGAATGTGACCGTCATTGAGCTCCAATGGTCCCCTGGCAGCACGAAGGATGTCCCCTGCCTTTGCCCAAGGTTAATGTACGTGAGGTTTTCTTGGAAACTCGGTATCTCTGCAGTTCTTTAACCTGCACACTGAAGTGCAACAAATAAAGTGCATCCCTAAAGACATGCAGGTCCCAGCCTTGGCTGCCATGCTCATTTTTTTGGAAGCCGAGCACGTAAGTCATGCAGAAACTGTACAAGGACAGGCTTCAAGCTGGAGGTGGCACGAGGGCAAGATAGTGCCCAATGCTTGCGGAGCATTTGAAGTCACTCTTCAAAGAGGGAATTTGTAGCAGCAAGTTTAGTGGTCAGTCATTTCTGTTATTAAGCATCGTCAAAATATTTCATTAAATTTCTTTCTTTTTATCATGTTTTGGTGTTAATGCTAATAAAGTTTTAGTGCTCAAATACACTCCTCGAATCCATGAATTGTCATGCCATTCTTAAAAACTCACAACTGTACCACTGCATTTACACTTCAAGAGCAAAACCAATCCCAAAATTGCTGTGTCCACCTTTACAGCCCTGCCAGGAGGATCCTGGCCCTTGTCTTTGTGATATTTGTTTTATCGTCACTTGGACGTCTAGTCTGTCACTCGGATGGCAAGCAATCCGAGACAAGGTCTGTACTCATGTTTTCCATTAAGTGGCGAGCACACAGCAGAGGCAGAGGGGGATATTAAATAATAATGACAATAATAATACATCTGATAGAGTTCAGTTCCGCTTTAGCACTAAATGGAAAGCTGAAAGCCTCCCTATGGATCTTTTCCATCTTGAGCATCAATGATTGTAACAGATGCATCAGTTTTAAATCAGCGCCTTGCATGACAAATAATACTGATCCGTGTGGTTAGGAAATCTGGGCCTAACTGGCACAGTTTGGTTAGCTGCAAATGATGCTGCCGTGTCTGCAATGTAACCTATAAAATCTATAGATGGGGACCCCTTTTTTAACTGGAGCAAAACAATGTAGATTTCCTGAAATGGCACGAGTCCTTTACCTCCAACTTGATAGGACTTTGGTGAAATAAAAATAAAAACAATGAACAAAAGACTTTCTTTCCTGATTTAAAAAACACCTGCAAACAGGAAAGGATTAGTAAAAACCAAAAGAGGAATGAGGAAACAACTGACGATGAAAACCACTGATCCATTTACATACAGATGAAACGATCTGGCAATGCACTGGGAAGGAATATTAAATAGATACAAGCTATTAATTTTCACTGAGGGTCAGCCTGGGAGCTCGAGTAGCAGGCAAGGTTCAAGTTAACCCTTCACAGCAGGGAGGACCTCACCATAAATCACAGGTTCTTCCTGAGCTCACAGACATTGCAATTTGGGGTCAACTGTGTTTAAGGTGCAAGGAGGGGTACACCTTCCTTGTCTCCTACCAGCATTGTGCTCTACGTGCCAACCTCTGCAGGGGGCTGCTGATACAGCTCCTGTAATATCTGAGAAATGTTTTGGATGGGTGGTAATGTTTGTAGAAAGAAGGGACCGTTTGGAAAGGTGAAAGTCGTCAAAAATTACCAGGAAAGCTAGCAAATGACAAAATCAGGATGAAGAAATATTGATCCCTCTCATTTATTTCTTACAGGGCGGGGGGAAAGGCTGTGTGGTGAGACCAGTCTCCATGAAAAATGCAGTTCCTGCTATTAGGGCTCCTCATCGGAGCAGAGATCTTCCAGCTCATAGGTCAGCATCATATATTGCAAACTCCCTGCCGGCTGGACTCTCCCGGCGGTTTTTAATGGCTACAGAATTTGAGCATCTTCCATGTTGAGCTGAACAAACTTGAAACTTGTATAAGACTTCAGGAGGTCACTGGCTCATCTTTAGTTTTGCTCAGTTTTGTTGGAGTGGAAGAAGGATGCTGGGAAAATATAAGCACTTAATGTGAGGAATTTCAGCCTTGATGCATTCATTCTGATCACTCCTCCTACAACAGAGCACTTACCACCTCTCAGCTGCCTACCCAGCCAACTTTTTGTCCTTGTCCTTAAATAATTAAATAAATAAAAATTAAACTGTACAAGAAATCACTGCATTTGTCCACAGGGGACAATAAATGCCACTCTACTCATACCTTACTACTCCTTCAACTATTCCATTCCCTATTGCTAAAAATAACGATGTGAATGCCTTTACATCTGTCTTTTCTATTACGATTAAGACTGTGCCAGTCATAAAGGTCACCATAAGATAAGACTACAGACCATGAGTCCCCACCTGCCAGTGTGACCAACACGTTAAACATTGGAGTGCAGCTTGGTCAAGTGACTAGTCTAGAGTGAGAAATGAAGTCAATACCCACTCTGGTGAGAAATGTTAGAGATGAGCATCCACTGTCGGCTGTATTCAGGTGGCTGAGGGTCTGGAGTGCCCTATTTTCATGTTTGTAACCTAGAAGTTACCTTAAAATCACCCCTGAAAATCAGTAGCAATGGCGAGTTACTCCTGCAAGCCTATCTTTGAGTTTATCGAGGTGTTCCTGCTGGGAGGGACCTGCTCTGCCCAGCTGTACTGGGGAAGATTTGGGTTGCTTCTGCCTGTGAAAATCCCTCTAACAAAACTGTTGTAGCTGGTCGAGGGGAATTGTATTTCTATCCCTCACAAGAGAAATATTCCAGGTATAGCTAGATGCATTTTTAATGATCCAAATGGAAGTCGTGTGGAACAAAAGCCCTTATGCCCCCCCCTTTCTCCCTTCCCAACCTTTACCTCTCTCTGTTGTGTCATATCCTTCCAAGACAAAAGGCTTGTAAGTGAAATATATAGTGCATAAATCCTAACAGTAACTGCTTTTCATAACGAGATCCTTTAACCACCTTTGTAATGTGTTCAGCACCAAAACACACGGCAAATCTGTCAATGGCGATTTCAATAACCTCTGCCACCATTATACCATGTTACATCTTATTGAATCTGATTTAACCATAGGTGTTTATAGAGGGCAGGTTGATCTCTGTCTCCATAACTATTTTTCAGTTGTATCATTCTCTGTTTGGTCTTTGAAGGCAGCTCAATTTTCTTCTTCTACATTTTATTTTGCTGTCAAAGTTGCCTCAGTCAAGCAAACAAATGGGAGTTCAGATTGATCTTATTTCTGTTTACAACAGGTTGATCTTGAGTTCAGAAGTATCACCGTTTAAAAAAGAACTGAAGTTTTAGTCATGAATACTGGAGTGTGTTTTATGTACAACCTTCTGGTCTTGGAAACAAAGAGAAAAGCTGAAGCATTTAGCAAGTATGCTCCTTGAATATGTATTTTCCAGATCAGCCTTAAAGGCAGCCTCTTCTTCACAAAAGCAAATCCAATACTGAAGCTGTAAGTCCAGACACATTCTAAAAACTTGGCCCTGTCTGAAAAATAATTAATAAGAAGAAATAAAATTATGTTTGTGTAACCTTTCCATAGAAGACACCTCTAATTGGTACAGATATCAGTGCAAAGAGAAGCACTCGGAAGAAGCTTTGATTACAATTCGCATTGGGACACTGCTTACTAAAGGGCAATCACTTCTTTCATTAATTGCTTTAAAAATAAGATTTAGAGAAAGCTGCTTATGAAATAATTATGGGACTCTAATGATTCCTGTTGCAATCTATGGCAATGTTTCCATTGAGTTCAGTGGGAGAAAGTTGTATCCTCTCTTTCAACAGCAGCAAGCAAAGCCACAGCTTGGATCAGCCCATTTATTTCGTCTGGGTTTGGTTTTAAGGAAATTGGCTGCTGAAGAGGTGAGTGTGGCAAAGAACTGCCAAAGCTGCGGGTCTGGTTCTGGCAGCTGAATGGGAAACACATGCATAGCAAACACCTCAAAAAGTGCAAGAGAGAAAATTAAGTCTGGATATGTTTCATCTCTCCAGGCAATTTTTCTTCCTAGGTTACAAGAATCTATTCTTTTCGGTTGTTTAATAAAAAAAAGTCACAGAGTGTAATTGTTAAAACGAGCGGTGGGAAATGCAACAGCCTGACAAGAAATTACATGTCTTATTTATCTCCACCTAAGTTGCTCCTCCAGGAGGTGCGTGCTGGTGAAATGTATTGCATTCGAACGTGTGCCTCCAATGCTTGTCAGAATTATTTCCCCATGGCTCTGCAGCAGTTTCTTCCCCACCATTAAGTCCTGTAGGTAAATGCAAACCCAGGCCTGGACTACCTGTGGGTCTTACTAGAGCCTTGTTCCTCCCCTGCCCTTGCTATTAATGCTGAAGCAGGAATGAAGCAAACGAGGCAGAACCGGAGTTCTGTGGGTGGCCTCCTGGCTGTAGGAAAAATTAAATCAAAGCTCAAGGAGTAGTTATCCCTGGGGAAGAGGGTTGGTGCTTACAAGCTTTCTCTGTAGATGCTTGAAAAACTGCCAGAGCACGATGCACAGTACGCAGTCCAAGATCAACGGGCTTTGGCTGGAGTATAGACCTGGAAAGGTATGACAAGAAGAAAATAACATTTGGGGTACATTTATTTCATGGAGGGTGCAGTATAAAGTCAGATCGTGATTAACCAGATTGGAATTCTTCTGTGCAATGATTTAACAGGATACTGATGTGCCGATAGCATTTGCACTCAGCTTAGTTAACGTTGGTACATCACGCTCCTGTCCTACAAAAATACGCTGGCTTTCACAGACAGCAATCTGAGGGCATCAAGGGTCTTCTGGGATGGATGGCTTCTTCTTCTGAGGAACTTAGCTACTATTTTGATCAGTGCAGTGCAAAAAACCTGAAGGGAATTTAAATTAGATTTAAATTATTTCTTCAATTTTGCCGTCCTTATGTATATTGGGAAGAAAGAGAGCAAGCAAATAATGAACAATATTGCAATTATACCTTCAGAGCGTTTGGCTTATGTAGGGCAACTGGGCCAGCAGATGGTGAATGCAATTTGATGTACAAAAGTATGAAATAACTGATCTGGACAGAAGGATTAAAGTGATGTGTGTGTATAAATTGCACATGGATCACAAAAAGTATATTGGGCTATTATGGGAAATCACTGAAGCCTGAGCACAGATGCTGCAAAAGACAAGAAATCAAACTGCACTGGCACGGTAACAGAAACAAAGACAAAAGGTGATAGTGCTATTGTTTTAGTCTTTTGTGCATGGTGCACGCTTTGATCCGCTGGAAGGAGAGAGCTGCCTTGGGGCAAGGCACCGAGGGATCTAGTTGGGAGCAGAAAATTCACAGAGACTGGGCTAACTGTAAGCTACCAGAATATGTGATTATAGAAAAATATCTTTAAGGAAAGGCTCCATCAGGGCGTTGCATTTCTTATACTAGCCCTCAACAAGACAGAGCATCTTATTAGTGCTGGCAAAGTGGACCTGGGTGGGGAAAAAAAGGCCAGGCTGGGTCCTCCAAAGCACAATGCAAGCACAGAATATGTAAAATGAGGACATGCACTTGAGAGTACTTAATGGGAAACACCAAGTTTTTAGTTGGTAATAGCCACTTAATCAAATAGGCCTTATATAAAGTCCTTCTAATCCTAGCTCATCAGCTGAAGTTATGCATCGCCAGGGTACTCCCAGGACAGAACTACAGTTTAGCAGGTAAAGAAGACTAAATGATACCAGGAAATTTGGGTGATGCTTCTGGTTGTGTTGCTTACTCCCTAAGGGGATGTGTGCACTGGTGGGGATCCCTGGGGACGTCCTGGCTGAGCTGGCTGCCAACATGGGCTGGGGGATGGCAGACACCGATGTGCCTGCATCGCTTTGGGAGCCCACCTCTGTCTCTGCACTGCTCCACAAGGTGCCATGTGTTCAAGGCAGCTGGACGTCCCACCCTGGATGCGGCCCTGAGGTGGCCACCTCAATGCCATGTGTTCAATAGACTATATATACATTGAATATGCTACACCAGAACGCTGTGGCCAGCCCTCCCATCCCAACCCAGAAACATTTGTGTTCCCTGCTGAGCTTTTCTAACAAACGCGTGGTGCCATGGAGTCCCTGCTGATCTGAACTTATGTCTTACTGCCTTCATGCTTGGGGAAGATTATAATGTATGGCTGGCATAGACCAGCAGGACATCACTGTTTTCCTTATTTCCTAGCTGTCTAGGTTACTTTTGGCTGGACATTTGGTGGGTGGAGAATTGCTTCAGTTCATTTCCCACCCGTAACCGAGCGAATCAACTCATTTAGGCAGAGCTCTGATTAGCAGACCTGATGTAGAGGCATGAGGAAGTTCTTATTTGCTTTTCTGTCTACTCACAGTCACACAGTCCAAAATCAAATTAAACCTTCACCCTAGAAATGTGTCTTTTTGTGCGATGCAGTTAATTCCTGCAAAGGACCCCAGAGTGCTGAGGAGTCAGAATGGCGCTGCCGTAAGGGCTGAAGTGCAGTAAAAACCTGACTTTTGGATTTAATGGCTGGAATAGAAAATAAGAGTACTGGAGAAAATCAGTTTAGGGCAAGTAAAAATGGATATTTCAAAAAAATAGTTTTCTCCAGCTTTGGATTATTTACCTTTATAAACTTTTCTCCCTTTTAAAAAAATCAGTTCTAGGTCAATTTTTCAGTAAAAATTCCTGTCTCAGCATGAAGAGGCAAATCCTTTCAGCTTGAAAACCTGCTCCTGCAAATGCCATGCCAGAAGTGAGATATTTTGTTTGAAAAATGTGTACGTGGAAGTTAGGACATAAGAATCTGCTCCCCTCACTTTTTCCGTCCTTCATTGTTAGCCTAAGTCAGCTCGAACGCGTAGTCTCAGTCCATCTGAATCACTATTAGGGGGAAATGCTCTTGCTGAAAATATTTCAGCTGGATTCTTTCCTGGAGCCACCAAATTCTTAGATCCTAGTTCTGTTTTGTCTTCTTTTTTCTTCCCTTCTTCAGAAATCTGGGGGCTGACAGATGGAAATGAGAAATATGCTAACTTGTTTGACTGTTTCTTGCTCTTTCTGTGCTCCTGCAGATGATCTCCACTGCCCCAAATCCCCAAACCTGCCTACATCTAGAAAGGAGGTGTCAAGCTGGAAGACAGGCCAGTAATACATAAGCCAGGAGCATGGGTAAATTTATAGTAATTAAGGTAGAGTCCTGAAACAAAAGCAACCCTTACGGGATAGGTTAGTATTAGTTAGCTTTAAAAGAAATTACAAGAGTGTGCTCAGACCTTATTAGTGGATATTCCCTGGGTAGAGAATACATAGGACATCTTAAGAGTTAAGCTGAAAAAGAAAATCTTCAGCATGGCTGTTTGGCTCATACGAAGGCCAAGAAGGATTTCATTTAGCGGGAGTTTTCTGGCTAAGAGATGTTACCTGCTCTCTTTGAACCTTTGTTCTGTTAGAGCAGAATTCACCAACATGCCACCTGTCCAGCTCTGTCAGTAGACAGTAAGGACAGGCCGAGTACAAGACAGGCAGCGACCTACAGGGCAGAAGTCCCACTGTTAGCAACAAACTGCCTGCACCAGCAAAGAAAACCCGTACCATGGCTGCCAAAGCAGGTGGCACTGGAAAGAAGTTGGACAACATATACATGATATGTGAAACAAGGCAGCAAGGAAAGGCCGTTGTCCCAAACTCCACCAGTCCCCACCTTTAACAGAGAAAAATTACTGGTAATTGTTATATTTAGCATGTGGTGTCTTCTGGCTTTCTAATATTCTGTCCCTTCACCCTGATCTTGTGAGACAAAATGTGGTGCGGCCCAGCAACTCTGGGAAGTTCTTGCTGCCGTGCCTCCATCCCACGGCGGAGCTCCTCGTGGTGATGCTGACACAGGCCTAGTGGTGGCAAAGCCGTGGTGACATCTGGTGACACCTGCAGCTCCCGAACAAACAGGCTGGCTCTCCCAAGTCCCAACAGCTCAACAATACTGCTTCCTGAGCTGCACGTGCTGCCTGGGCATGGCTTAATCCTCTCTGCATTGCACAGTGTGACCTCTTCTTTAGTCGCCCTCATTTGCCAGAATTTGTCCCTGCTGTGAGCCAGGCCCCTTGTGCGGCCCAGTCCCAGAGAAAAGCCTCGGTGCGTGCTGGGGCTGCGGAGGTAAGTAACAAAGCGTGTTTGCCCCCGACATGAAAAAAGAGAGAAAGTGAATTTCATAGCTGTAATAAATGCATTCAAAGCTGGAGTGGGGGCTGACAGCAATTCTGCTCTCTCAAGTGGCTAAGCTGGCCTTGAGCTCCCCACTGCAATCCACGGTGCCTGCAGCGCTGCTCTCCATCTGACGCCTCACCCAGACAGACCTTTCCTCCGCGCTGATCCCCTCCCCGAGCAGCACAGGCACGCTGGCTGCGACAGTGTCTTCTGATATTCAGAACAAGGTGCGTTTCTGAAGCCTTTTACACCTCCGCACCATCTCGCGGATACCAACTCACGTTAACTCTCCGGCAAGTCGACGCTGCTTGCCATAAATTCCTTTCTTTTCATTTTAGCGCAAAAGGTTGAAAGGAAAAGATGCTGGCGTGGTGCTCTCGCTGGCAGAAAGCCAAATCAAGTGTGGAAGGTCCCCCAACTGGTTATAATTAGAGATATAGATCATCTTCGCTCTCACTGTCAGTGCAAGAACCGTGTTTAGTATTTAAAGGCATGGGCCACAGTTCCTTATGACATTTTTCTTGTTCTCCACGGATAGCGTCTTGCAAAATCGGATGGGTAAACAAATGTAATTAAGCAAATTTCTTTTGATTATTGGTCACTCTTTGTAACCTGAATTTAAATAACTGTACTACATGAAACACTAGTTTCGTGAGTATTTTATTTGTTGTCAGATGCAAAAATCATTTTTTGCCTGTATCCAGTATCAATAAAATGAAGTCTGCATAGTCCCATACCCTGACCACACTCCCTGATGTCAACCCAGATAAAGCATCACTTCATCCAGAAGAAACAAACTGTTGTCGGGTCTGTCACCTTTAGGAAAAATATCATCCTTTTTTCTTGCTGCTGGCTTATCTCCGAAGTGCTTCTTACTTGAGTGACTCTAGTTTTGATGATTAATCAACCTGTTTTCAGGCACCTAAAAATACCTTTCTCAAGCAGAAAAGGACTTGGATAGTAACTCCGGCAGCATCGTGCTTGTATACAGACCCATTACTGCTGTTTGTTAATCATGGTGGTGTGCCTAGTGGTTGGGTTTTGTAGTGTTTGGGGAAGTCTGAACTCTGGTTGGATCCATCCATTTATTGTCTCTCTTTTGAGCACATTGCCTAGTGATCTAATAACGACCACGGTTCAGCCTTTGCCTCAGCTGAAAACTGGCTTCAAATGAAAACTGGCTTCAGGTGAAAGCTGGCAGAATTTGACCTCCAGGCCCGGTAGTTTGGGGGGAAGGTTAGGGGCAGACGTGAAGACATGGGATGATCTCCTGAACTTCAAGAAGCCCAGCAAACGGCAGTTAAAAAACTGACAGCAAACAAATGCTACACTCAGTGCAATTATTATAAATGTATATTATAAATGTAGGGCTTATCTCAGGGAAAACCCACCTACTTGGCTGGATGTTCCTATCCTCCTCCTTTTGCCCTTCGTTGTTTTGCAGCCACAACCAGCAATGATTCTCCCTCTTCCCTGGGCTGAATTCAATCTCCCACAATGGCAGCTGGCACCACCTCAGCAGACACAGAGACGTTTTGGGCACTGCCAAGCCCATTCGCATTGCCAGAGGAAGGATTATTATCTGCTGAATCAATGAGACCTGTGTCAAACTCAACTGTCTTTCCAATACCCCGAGCACTTTACTGCTGCATGTGTCTGAGGAAATGGGAACTATTTAGTGATAAATACTGAGGTGCAATCTATATCCCATTGCTGCAGGTGTTGTATGCCCTAGGTTGTTTCCATGTGCATGGAAACGTGAAATAGATGCAATAGGTATTTGTACTTCTAGAGGCACTCATTTTGAGCTATGAAAGTTCAGAAAAAGACCTCCCCGTCTGGAAATTAAGTAACAGTCACAAAGGTTAAAAAATCTTGAGTGGCAAAGTTTGAGCTCTAGTTATAAAACAACTGCAGTGTTAGAACTGCGTGTGGAAATTTTCAGGTCACCCCAGCAAAGAGGAGCTTGCATAAGCTCCCTTTCCAGTAACACTTTACCCAAACCCCTGCACACACAAACTACACAAATGCTGGCAGGTGGCCCCCCGAGTAGAGAGAGCTGGCCACATGGCAGGCACCATGTGCGGGAAGTATACTTTGCCCCACGCTGCTTGAAATCCCAAAGATTTCCAGAGAAGTGCAAACATTACGCTGTAGGTTGGCCATTTCCGCCCTATGCAGTAATCTGAGTTCTCCCTCTAACTTCTGCCAGCATTTTCAAGCAGGGCTGGGGCAGCCCCTATCTATAAATACTCCTCTTCCACACCGATATTTGAAATTCCAGCTGATCAAATTCTGTCTGCTACGCTGCTCTTTTATTTATTACGTATTAATGCTTTGCCATACCCATCTCATTTCTCTCCCGTCTTTGTCACTGCTAGGTGAGCCTCGCTAGGATGCGCTCAGGCTCTGGAGGTTTAAAAAACGTGTGTTTTTCCCAAACCGAGAGCCCTGTAGCTCTCAGCCCATGGTGTTTCCAGGATGTGAAATAACACAGTCAGCAGGACAACATGTCAGTCACTAGCACAAGCCAAAAATAGCACATGCACGGCCAAAGTCAAAGGGCTAATATGGTGCACTTAGAGCAGATGTTTAAAAGCTTGTGCACGAGCTATATGCTTATTAGCCAGCCTGGATCAACTGCAAAAAGCCTTCGGGAAGTATTAAAACTCTTGGCTAGGACACTCTCGTCTCCGTTGGAGGCACTGGAGATTAGTCATTCTTAATAGTAAAAAGAAAAAAAAAGCGCTAACCTGGGCTGAAGTCTTGCTCAGAGGTCTCCTGGCCCTGGTGTCATTCTTGTTTTGCGCCAAGTGCTCGTTAAATGCACCAGGAGTTCGGTCTCAGGAAGAACTAACCAGGGATATTTATGGCTCAGGAGAGTGTTGTCTTAGGGAGAATGGGGGAGAAGCAACTTCTTTAGAAATGGGGAAAGTTGATAATTACGAAAGGACAAGAGATGGGAAATTTTACAACAACAAAATAAATATATTATTTATATAGGTGTATATATATAAATATATTAAAAAACACAATATGTTAATAACACAATATGTTAAATAATGCCCTGAGGAATGCTGGCAGGACTCAGAAAGCCCAGTGGCACTCCCAGCTTCATTTTGCTTCTAGACCAACATTTACTGAAGCACCACATCCTGATAAGTTTTACTTCAGGCAATATTCAAGATTTTGCCATTTTTTCCCACCCAGTATCTCAAAAAAGCTCCCTGGTGAGCAAACCGTTTCCTGCCCACCTTTATTGTTTCTGCTGTAACTTTACTTTTGTACATTTTCTAGTTATAACTCTTGATTCTTTTGTCCTACTGCCATGGCAAGAAGGTGCCTAACGTGCCATCCACAGTGAGGAACCTCAAGCCCTTCTACTCCACTTAGTGATTTTACAACCCAGCACATGATAACATAAACTAATCTGGGTGGAGAATCTGGTCGGCTTTCACCCTGATTTATGTACATTTAGAGCTGATTTCTTCAGTCACCAAGCTTTTGGCCAAGTAACACCATTTTTTTTGTTGTTTTGCCTCATCACAAGAAAAAATACCTTTGAAGCCTGTCCTAGATGCCAGATTCTACAAGTAACAGGCAGGGAGTAATTACTACATTAGTCTCCATGCCCTCCTTTCCACAACCATCAAGACCAGCACATTATAAAAAGGGTTAGTTGGACTCAACAGTGAACGAACAATTCAGTAGGGCAAAGAACAGGGAAGAAATAGTCTGGAGGAGGAAACAAAATAATAGATAATTTGTTTATTTATTTATTTTAACAGAAGTGAGCCACTTTTAATATTTTCTCTATCCTTGGTGGAAGCCAGATGAGGGAATCCACCTAGAAGTGGCGCTTAGTCAGAGTTCTGTGAAAAGCAAGTTTTTTTTACTTTTTTTTTTTTTTTTTTTTAAATAACCACTGTGGTATTAAAAATTTCACCCAAATAAGTGATTTTTTTTCCTGACGTTTCTGGCACGGTTCTGTGAGAGCTCTACCAAGGGCAGAGGCAGAAGTCACTGAAGGCAGCGTATTGTGGAGCAATTTTCTTACAGAATAGGGCAGAAACTGAGAAATGAGCACTGGCTCAGCTGAAAAGCTCAGGTTAAGTGCTAGAACAAAAGCCCATTGAGGAATTAATTTGTAGATCTTGCAAAGAGTAAGGGAACGAAATCTTGCCAAATGAGTTATTCATATTTTTCCCTACCAGGAGTAAGCACAAGCTATTGAATTGTAGCACAATGATGCACTGATCTACCTGCAGTGCATTAACTGGCTCATTTATTCTGAAGCAAGGTTGTGGGTAACAAGGAGCTTCATTAAAGGCTGATCTCAAAAAAAAAAAAAAAAAAAAAAGTGGCTTTGGGCCGCATTTACCTTTTTCAGGCCCTCCTGGGGGTACTGAAGTTTGCTGGAGCTGGGAAGGATGTTTTAGGAAAGCTGGTGGTGTGGGCAGGCCAGGTGGTCTGTCTCCTGAGGGTGCAGATTCCTGAAGCTGCCAGTGCATTTTGCTCCTAGCAGCACATTGGATCTGGTTCCCTGTCATCAGCTGAGCTACCTACATTGTTCTGATTGGATTTGGCACCTGGAAAAAGCTTTCTTTCAAGAGTGAGAGAGCAGCAATACTGTGTTGTGCAGCTGGCATCATCCTAGGAGTGAGAAAGAAGGCTGGCAGAAAACAAAAGTTTGACCTATATAGAAAGATCCATCTGTTTATGGGAATGTTCCTATATTTCTTAGAGTTAGCTTCTACACCCACTTTACCTGTCGGTGTTGTTCTGACAGCTTAACAGAAATTGTCTGGTTTTGCCAGAAAGGGTCTTTTTTTTTTTACCCTGCTGCAACCCTTCTCCCAAGATCACTGCCTGAAGCGTGGTGCTGGGGAAGGCTGAGCCCCCCCAGACCTACCGTCGTTGTATGGTTTTCAGCAGCAGCCTGTGTTCCCTTAAGGCAGTTCTGCTCTTTTTTTTCTTTCCCCACTGTCATCTGCCTGCATTTGACATGAACCGTTGTATTAATAAATAGACCTTTCCCCACACCAATCAGGCAAGCATATGGAATATGGAGCAATAAATGACAAAGCAGCCCCACATCCTTCATACCGTCATTGGCCTTCATGTCATGCAGGAGAGAATTTCCTCCATCTGGTTTCACCATGGCTGAATGATCTTCGGTATTAAATGCAGGGCAAAAGTGAAAGATCACAACACCAGAATCCTCTGTACGTAACGTTACAAATGACTCGCCTGCAAATAGAATGAAATGTCAGAAGATGATATCAAATAAATGAAGATATCACCACAACTACTCATGTGGAGCGTAACGTCTCAGACCTTCTCTCTATTATTTCAAAGGCACTCACATTTCAAAAGAGTGGGTTTTTTTTCTCCTCATCACAGAGAAAACTGATGCTGTAGAATTGAAAACACAATTGTGGTGCATGCTGTGTGAGAAGCAGCCACTTGCTGCCTTGGAAACCTTGAAAAGACTTTGTCTCTGATTCCAGTTTCTCTTTCTCTCACCCTCTAATTATGTAAGCCCCACTCATTTGGATTTGGATTCAGCGTGCTTTTCTCCCTAGTATCCATTACACCATTAGTCGGTTGCAATGTCAGAAATGACCTGGTGGGAGGGTGAAAACCATCGCGGGCTGATTGAGGAAGCAGGGTGTTGTTCCTGGATGAGCCTTCCTGTAAGTGGGATACAATGGAAGAGATTCTCTGTGTCAGTTGTGGTGCCAGCGTGATGGCAACAGCCGCGCCGCCTGCTCAGCCATCGGGGTAGCTGAGCTGGTAATTTAGATGTAATTGGGCACCACTGAGTCTATTTAATGGGGCCCCTGATAAATAGCTCTCCTGCCTAATTGGTGCAGTTACCATAGAAGGGACTGGCCCAGAGTGCGGAGCAATACAGGCACCTTACTCCCACTGAAATCAATTATGCTGAAATCAATGAGAGTTAAACAGCTGAATAGCTTTAAAAATCTGGCCCTCGGTGCACCCCAGAGCTATAATTTATCAAAACACCAAATAAATGGCATGCCTAGTTGATTTCAATGGGTGTGATAGGTTTATGGGAGTTATTACTGGGAAGCCCTCAGCTTTTAATAGACATTCCATGTTATTTCTCCAGAATCTAAGTCTGTTGATGCACAAGTGCAATGAAAATGTGCTTGGGTCTGATTCTGCTATCAGGGTGGGGTACAGCATATCTTGATTTAGGCCGCGAGGAGGGAGGGGATACTGGATTAGACAGACCTCTACTCTCATCCCATGCAGTTCTTAGCAGGATGATTGCTTTGAGGCAAAATTCCGAGGTCCTTGCCTCATCAAAGCTCACCTGAACATCACTGGGCACAAAACCAGCAGTGACATTGAGGATGGAGCCTTTTCCATACACTGCAGCGTTGTAAAATCATCTGCACGCAAAAATGGGAGACTACCGTGAGTGCTCTAGTTTTCCAAAGAGAAAGATTATCCAATTAGGGTGAACTGGTGCTTGCTGGCATGATCTTATTGCTCTGTTACAGCTGCTAAGCAGAGTGAATTATATTTTTATAAATGTTGTACAGTGCTTCAATGCTTTGCGTGTTATTGTGTGTCTCGTTAGCATCAGATACTAAACCATGCCTCAGTCCCTGCATCCCTGAGAAACAGAGTCACATCAGGACTGGTACTGACCAGGTATTTGCTTCCGCAGGGGTCGGCGTTTAGAAGTGCCCTGTAGTTAATGGTGTACTAGTGAATGACTGATTTATGTCCCACTGTAGGAATACGTGGTTCAGTTTGGTAGTTCAATCACAACACATTTAGGTCAAACTTTCTACCTACTCTTCTATTTCCTCATGCCCGTTGATCCTTTGACTTCAGAGTCTTTGAAGAGGCGTGAGTTGAAAAGAGATCAGAAATTCTTTTTCTTGACGTGAAGGTTGAGGTGGCAATATGCTGGATGGCCTCGGAAGATAAATGGCCAAACTCTGCCTTGCTGCAATGTCCCTAGGAATCCCAGCACCTTCAGGATCACAGCAGGGTCATTTACGGGCTCTGATGGATGAACTGAATTTGCTCATTTATCAGAGCATTTTCATGATGCCTCATAACCTGCTAAACCAGATGTCAAGTATCAGTCTTTTAGAGAGTGACACATAATCTCAATGCTGAGATGACTTCATGTTGCTAATTGGGCTGCTGATGTGGTGTCAAAGACATCAGGTTCTGGCACCCATACTTGATGACAATATGAAAACTCTGTGGTGATCTACATACTGGCTCAGTGACTGACTTTATTCTTTCCTGCTCAGAATAGCAGTATTTCCTCACCCCTCCAGTGAATGACATGTTTCTTACATTTTTGTGGCGCAGCTTGGTCAAAAGGCTTGAAGGTGTGAAAGAAAAGTAGCAACAAAAAGTTGCATCACTCCTTCCCAACATAACTCATGCTGGCACTGTTTATATTGTCCTTGTTAAACACGCCAGCGTGCTCTTGAGTTTGCCGTGCTGAGTGGCAAAATTTGCTCGCAGCTGTGCTGCCAAGGGTAAGCCAGTCTTTTTCTCTGCTCATGACACCCAAGTGTCTCCACTCAGCAGCCAGTTGGTTTAGCCCCAGCCTTGAGCCAGGCAGCAGGCAATAAGGTGGCAGTGTAGTTAACACTGGAAACCTGCTCAAATGTGAGCTTAAGCCCTAGCTGCAACAGCATGGATGTGTCTTACTGTCCCTGAAATCCTGCATTGGACTGAAGGCAGCTAAAATGCAAGTAGGTTCTAGTATCGGAACATTTCATTCCACGTCAGGAGAGATACAAGGCCTTGGGAAAAGCCGTGAGATGCCTCTTGGTCCTTTGGTGTCTTTGGAAATAGGGCCTTGAGTTCCTGCTTAAAATCTACCACTGAAATCCCCAGTCTGGTGCAACTGATATATAGCTGCCTCCAAGGGCTGAGCTCAAGGTTCGGGTAGATTTACTTTCTCGAGGATGCCTGGAAGGGGCACATTTGAAATGACAGTTGTGTATGTTTGGTCATGCATACTTTTCTTTCTTTCCTTCTCCACCATAACTTTCTTAATGTTTCCTTGAGGCAGCAGGCGTGCTCTTCAATATGGTCTGATCTGCTATTCCATGAGCTAATCTATGCCACGTGGATCCAGTGGCAGCAATGGAGCGGTATCCATCAATATCTTGTCTACTTACGATATAACACATCCACAAAATTCCTTCAAGTCCTCCCCGCCTCTACTCACTTCAGGCCCCAGGTATTGCTTTCTGTCTTCTTTTTTTCTTTGCTTCTGAAGTGCTGTGTTTCTGTCACTGGGAAACATTTTTGTAAATTTCTGTGTTTCTTAGAATGACCTTGCTGGCATTTTGACCACAGTATGTGAGAGACCTGAAATGCTTGCAACCTAACAAATATGAATTTAATAAATATGTAAATCAATCTATGTTTATTTATAGCCTGGCAGAACTCAAAGGTCCAGATTCTAGCCAAAAACACTGCTATCTATCATTTCAAGTGGCTTAACACTTCTGTATCTCGAACACCAGGAGATCAACACCGATAAAAAGAATATTTTAAAAAAAAACACCACCAACAACAAAAAGCAATTAAATTACCTATCATTTCCTCCTGTGTAGGTACTGAGTATAAGCTATGACTTGCATAACTCATAGGGGCTCAATTTTCAGAGGTACCATTGCCCTGTGGAAATCAGCAGGAGCTCAGCGTATTGCTCAGCTTTCTCTTCGTATTATTTCTTAAACACTAAATAAACGTAAGAAAACTATATAGTCGTGGGTAGAGACTCAGTGTTTCTGCAATGTTCAAATGTCATTCAGATTTTCTACCTCTGCCAACATGAAGTTTTTTTCCCAGTCAAAACGTCAAAGCTGAAATTTTGAGGAAGCTCCTGTCCAACAGTGTGCTGTAGGTTTGGCACTGTCAAGATGTTTAAGGGCATATGCATATTGTCTTGATTTAATTTATGGCATGACCTAGTTTTATCAAACTAATTATGGACTCTGTTGGTTTACATTTTCCCTTACTTAATTTAAGATTAAATCACTAGGTAACTGATTTATGCTGGAGTATGAAAACACAATTTTAAAGTAGCAAAAGTGGCTTGACGTGATAGGAAAGAGCACTTCAACTTATAACTAGTTTAGTTACTGGTTTAGTTACACTAGCAAATTTGTGCATAGACTAATCTTAGGAAGTTTAAAGGCCATTCCTTTCTGGAAACCATTCACCAGTGATGAAGGAAGAAAGTTGCCCTCCTCTCATGTTCTGAATGTTCTTATGAGGTGTTAATGAAGCATTTCATCCTTTAATGGGACCACTGGGATTGCAGTTGTCTATATTTTACTTTAATTGTTGTTCATTTTCCAGGGATCAATACTTAGTTCCTAGAAAAGATGCAAAAAATTCCAGTAATGTAAGGCAGAGAATTACTATGCACCTCACCGATTAATATGTAGGTAATGAAATCTACTCCACAGTGTGAGCCAATTTAAAATTCTCTACAACATTGATCTTCCTTTTCCAGATGCAGAGGGGAAAAAAAATCATGTTGTGTAGCATAAACTGTCAAGATAGAGCAGAGCCCCGGCAGCTTATCACATACGTGTTTTGGACTCAATCAGTCGTTTAACAGCACAGCTTCAGTGGTGCTTTGGGTGAGATAAAAGAACCAGCACATGGGGCAGAGAGGCCACCAGTATCGCAGAAACTGATGCCAGGGTTTGTTGCCACCAACGCTGCTTGATGCTCTCAGGAAGAGACCTTGCATTTAATACAAGCAGCAAAAACTTTTCTGTCATCAGTTTTATGTCCAGTTGCCACTGCTTGAGGGCTTGGCATGAACAAAGGCTGCAGGATTTAAGCACTTTAGAGTGCACTTGCTGCACATTTTTGAAATGCTTGTATATCTTCTGAGCTGTGGTAGTCTGGTTTTATTTGACTAGGTATCTTCAAGTAAAAGAGGCTGCCATAGGAGATTTTAACCTGTATCAGGAATGACTGGGACTGCGTTTGAGCAGAAAACACAGAGTGCTTTGGTTAAAGGCAAGATTTCAATGTGTGTGATTGTTTTCCATGCAAAACTGTACAGTTCACAGAGCCAGATGATAGTGATGGACCTAGTCTGGGAACTGGAATAAGATGCTTTTCCTTTCCTACCTCAAACCATCTGAAGAAGGAGCTGTTCTTAGCTGCTGTGTAAAGCGTAGTAGTGCAGGCTGGAAATTTTCAGATTGATTTTTTTTTCCATCAGAAATTTGCAAATTCAGTGAAAAAGCATTTCCCCCATTTGCTGGAATTCCTGTGCAAATCCACCAGGTCTCTGAAGCAACCTTCCTTACCGTGTTTAAACCCTGCCTGGTTTTCTGCTGGGCTGGCGCCTCAGGAGGCCTTCTGGCAGCCCTGGTAATGCTTTGCTTGGCAGCTGCTCTATTTTAGAACAGTTTTTATTAAAAAGTATGGCACATACCCCAGAATGAGAATTTCGTTTTATAAAGTATGGAACTGCACTGATGTGGTGGCTGTGTTTCCATAGCTTCCACAGTGTGGTTGCTAAATGTCTTTGTAGAGATTCTCCCCAAATCACTGGGAGATTTCAGTCAGACACATGATTTTTATGCATCATTTGTTGTTAACAACAATTGTTTGATTATAGCTGAGAATGTGCTGGATACTGCTCCACGTACACAAAACAGAAGCACTTGTGAGGTGTGAAGTGAAGGTATAGATCGTATTGAGCGTTCCTGCCAAGCTGAGCTTGGTGACAAGCTGTAATTCAGGAGAGAGGCAAGAGAGAGCCTCAAGTCTTCGCCTGGACCAAAGCAGGTGCTGAATGGAGGGGCAGATCTGTGAATTGTGATCATGAAGGCACATCGGTTTGAGCAGAGTCCAGGGTATAAAAGTCAGAAGGGAGAAGGCCTAAGACAGGGTCAATAAGATCCCATTCCAGCCTTCTCCCTAAAACGCAGGAGTGCCACCCCAGCCAAAGCTCTGCATCATTTCTTCTCTCTATTGCTTCCAGCCAAGTAAACTCTGCTCCTGCTTTTTCACAGTCTATATGCGGTACAGCATCTCTTGCAGGCCAGAAACGGTTTCTCATTGTTGCTTGTGAAAATCAGATGATTTGTGCCCCATTGTAATGGAAATAGCGAAGCGCTCACGGTGCTCCTGTAGCCATCTGAGCCTGAGAGGAGAGCTGAAAACTTCCCCTGACATTGCCAAAAAACTCGCCGTATTTCCTCTGCTAAGTGATGCTATGGACAGAAGCCCCAAGACCGTTCTCCCTGTCAGTTCCAGAAACAGGCATTTAAGGGAGATGCAATTAATCTCTTGTGATTACATTTTTTTTTTTCCCTAACGACTAATTGCAAGGCAATCAGGCTGAGGGGAGGGAGAGCAGGGTGGCAGCACAGGTGGCGGTGACGAAGGGGACTGTCAGCCCCGACGCCTGGCAGAGTTAAGCTGGTGCTACATCACCTGTGAGTTTCAGTTACCAGAGCACTATATTTTGATACAGGGTAATTATGTTTCCACCTCGCTTTTTGTCCCTTTCATTTGTTGCTGCCACTGAATTTCAGGCATTGTGTGTCACGGTAGAGAAAGACTTGAGAAATCCATTAAAAGCTTCCACAAAGAGAGCAATTTTTCAGACAAATGCGCAAAGAAGGAACCCATCCCCTCCAGTGATTAATACCAGTAACTATTCATCAAGCCAGGTGCCAGACTTTGTGGTAGGAGAGGAGCATTAGGGGCTGTGATGAGTAAGGCCTTCTAGGCCTAAGCCTAGAAAAAAAATACATCAGCAAATGCACAGGCAGCTAGCAGAAATACAACATTACTTTTAGTCCCTGTATTATTAAAACCCCTATTTTCACTAGCAGGCTGCAGTTGCCAAACCATCGTCAATCTGTCCACGGAGCCAGCTCCTTAAGCGCCGCCGGGACAGCTCTGACCCTTCGGGTTATTGAAATCTCACCCTCAGGGAGATTCACATCTCTGTGTCTGCGTGGGAGTTTTGGCTGAGAGCACCTGAGGTCTTCAGTCAGCCAGAAGAGTAACCAAGCTATGATCACACCCAGCTACAGATCAGGTACTGCCGGTGAATAGTTAATCTGCTGGTTGATGTGCAGAAGAGAGATCAGGAGTTCGTCGTGCTCACAGCTGGCTTGGCAGCTGAGGCTGTGGTTTTCACGGGGATTTGTGTGCCATCGGCAGCACAGTGACCCCCCAGTATTCAAGCAGAAATCCCCCTCCCTAAAACATCATTTCTCATCTCCTTCTACCGAACTTAATTTTGCATTGCACGAAGTGATGCCCCAGATTTCCAACACAGAGAGCTTCTGTTAGGTCAGAGCTCTGTAATATTTTATCACAGGAGCTGGAGAATAAACTTCTTGACTGTGGCTTGGGTGAGTGATCTGTTCTAGGAAACACTTTGAGTACGTGTGCTGTGGGGTTTTCCTCCTTGCAGCCTCCTTCCCAGAGAAGGGAGCCGTGGGGAATGAAGCAGCTCTGGCATTCTGCCAGCCTCTGCTCCTGAGCCTCCTGCTCTGATCCCACATAAGCCAAATTCTCCTTGAAGTTGCACTTGGGTAATTCTATTGAAATCAATACAATTTTTACAGTGCGATCAAGAAGAAAACTTGTAATACAAGTTTTTTTTTTTTTAAGATATACTTACTTTATTCTCTCTCTCTTTTTCTTCTGGCTAAAGACATATTTAGAACATTCTCCTTCCTTCTTGCTCTCTTGCGCGTACACTTTTTGAAAAATTCCATTCCTGGAAGTGTCTGTAAAAAAAGGCAAAAAGAAACAAGTTGACTTTTCTCTTTTCTTTTTCTTTCCCTAAGAGCTCTCCTCTGCTGAAGGGCCTGCAACAAGTGATGAGAGAACGTAGGAATCTGATTCTGCCTTTAGACACACGTAATTCTAAGGTAAAGGTATGGGTGCCCTTAAGATGTCAACCTAAAAGTGAATGCCATTTCTATCAGAGTGATGAAGGGAATATAAACCATTCCCTAGTGATGGAAAACTAAGTTACAGAGAAATGAAACAATACACCCCTAGTCACACACACACAGCCACAGAGCATTTTGAGCACCAAGCCATGGATTAGCACATTGACCACTGGCAAATCCTTCCTTTTGGTTAGTCTGCTGCTAATAGGAGTAAGCCAAAATACAGGTTTCCATCCAAAAGCCTCTGGGGAGCCAGTGTTAATCTTGGGCTAAACTGCTGTATTTGATCTCTCACTGCAAAGATGTGTTTTGACATCATGTAGACACAAAATATCTCACCAGCATCTATCCTCACGAGTGAAAGTATCCACTAATGGAAACTCCATCTCAGTCCAGAGACAGAAAATAATCCAGCTGTGGATCAGTCTTCCTAAAGGCCAGAACAATCTCATTCTGTATTTTTCTGCCAGATGAAGATACCTTGTGTAGAAAGGATGTCCACGTTACAGCCCAGCATGGACCAGCGCCCCCCAGTAGTTTCTGTTTAGTTGATTTAGACATCGGTAGCATTATAAGTGACAGCAGCAGGAAATTCAGCAAGCTCTCGTAATCTAAATTCTCATACAGGACCCTGCATGGGTTTGCTGAAGCTCATAACATGGAAATCACACTTTTATCAGAGCCTAGGATAAATAAGCATGGTAGCACAAAAAATAAGGTAGTTACTTGTGAAACAAAACAGCAAGGAACAGGGGAGTTCTGCACCCCCATTACATTCCTGTATTCTTTAGATAATTTCTCTTTTTTATTGTTAATTTTATTTCAGAGTTTTACAGCTCTCTAAGTGCACAATATTGAACATATAATGGTTCATTTAATTTAGAATAAAATCTATAATCCACTGACATGTAACCAAGTCTCGGAACTATCTTCCTGCAGCAAGTCAATCTTTCTTTGCTGTCTGGTGTTTAAGAGCTACACACCACAAGTAATCACCAGCCTTCTTGACTGTTACTCTTAATGGAAAAAGGAAGGACTTGGGAAGATACTGCTTGCAGGAAGAGCAAACTCCATAACTTTCCTTAAAATGTAGTGTAAGCGTCTTTCTCTTTCCTTACAATGTTGCTTTAATGTCTTTCTTTTACTTCCCAAAATTAATCTGCCTCTAAAAAGCAAGTTTTTTTAAAAAGGAGTAGAGGGTATTTCTCCATAGCCTGACCTCAACTTGGCACTGAGTTTTAACAAAGTAAAATACAGAGTAGAAAGCTCATTTTTATTCATGTTTATCCTCTCTTGACAGATTATAGTGGGGCATATACTTTGCAGCTGAGACACCTCAGGCTTTAACTTGAGAATTCTCTCCCTAAGAAAGTTTAAAAGTCTCCATTGTTTTCTACATGGTTCTTCCATGGACACAACTCTTCATAATCCTCATTCTTTATCAGTGAAATTGGCTCAAGAAAACAAGAGGATATTGAGGTTCTACAGTCAAGTGCTCAACATGTAAGATACGCACTGAATTCAGTTTGTCTAACCAATCTTAATTCATATCCATATGAATTCTGAATACAAAAACCCACATTGTTCCCCCCTACAGGCTCTGATCTGAAGGGGGTCTTATGAGGAAAATCATTCGGCAGCTTCACTATAAATATCGCCTCTAATTCTGCCTGTAATGAGAGTATCATTGTTCTCCAGATAAAATGCTACGGTGTCTTTGTGAAGCATTAGATATGAGCTATCATTACTGCGTAGACATAGAGTGTTATTAGTGTATCAGAGCATGTTTCTTGTTCTATCATCTGTAACCTTCTATTCAATATTTCACCGGATCTCCGGGGAGGGTCCCTTTTCAGGCTGTGATTCAGACTCCATGCCAGCAGAGCACAGCTAACTGGGAGATGACAAATATTTGCTGTTGGACCGCTGAAGATGGTTGTGATTCTGGATCCCAGCTGTCTTCTAGGATGACCAATATATTTTGGCTGAATGACATAATTAAATGCACGACTAAAATTCTCCTCACACAGCCTCTATTCTGTCCCCACGCAACCACAGATCTCTGAACTTTTCTTGCACTGTGCTGTTGAAAAGTTAGCTGTTTTCTTCCCTTAGGAAGGATGAAGTTGAGTAAACTGAACTTTTGCCTCTTTCAGAGATCACAAAGAGGATCTGTCCTTCAAAATACTGGTGGACATTTCCTAACAGGCAGGTGTTTTCCTGCGACATCCTTATATCATGCTTCCCACCAGCCAGGTACGCACTGGGGGTCTTCCTTGGATATCACTAGGCAAACTTCAGATAACGAAGCTGCTTGAGATGACCTTGTGAACAGTTTGCAGGAAAAAAAAATCCATTAATTTATTTTGGTTAGAGCGGTTATACAAGCTTATGCACTTATTTTGCCTCACAGAATCTTTTCAAGCGCCATTAGTTTTCATCTAACAGGAGGCACATTTCTACCTGCGCATGAAAACCCCTCCCAGCTGCACCAAAGCCTTCACAAACCATAACTGACCTCACCTAGTACTCTCTACCCACGTCCAACATTTCTGCTGATTGCCAGCTCCTCACCCCTTTTCATTACTCCTCCAGAGCACTACCTCCGTGGTGCTGCAGAGCTGATGCTCTGGGGGCCAGCAGATGCTGTAGGGTGATTGCAATGGTGAGGCTTTGAGCTTCCCAGCATGGCAGCCTGAAGGGGGCTCAGCTGAAAGTCCCCTGTGACCACCCAACGCGAGCACCCTGCAGATTGCTCCCTTCCTGGTGATAAGCAAAAAGCCATGAGAGCAGAGCTCAGGTCCCCAGAGCTGCAGCCTTCCTTCTCCCTGTGAAAGTCGCTGCCCAGTTCTTACCATCAGATGGACTTTGATGGCCTGGCACCTCCCTTCTGGCAAAAAAAAAAAAAAAAAAGCATAATATACAAACCCCCTACACCAGCATTTTGAGAACATTTTCCAATAAAATAAATCAAATAAAAATAGAGGGAAATTTCCAAGTGATAAAATTGGCCCAGCCCGTCAGTGCTGCTGTACTAAAACAATCAGTCATACCTGGAAGCTAAGCTCCCATGAAAGGCAATTGCATCTTCGTGTTGGTAATGCTTTTTGTCATTGCAGTATGTCTTTAAGGTACCTCCAGCCCAAGTACGGCCAGTTTAACATAATCTTTTCTGATTAGCAAATAGGAATTTTAACTGTAGTCAAAAGGGCTTGGCAGTGTTGCTTTCATCTTTGTACCATCCACACTGAGGATTTTAAGCAGAAAAATATGAAGAACAATGCATCAGCTGGTTTATATTGTTGCAAAGAGTTCAAAAAAACAACCCCACTACCACTTTCTGATGACACCGTCATTAAATCCCACTACCCTGGAGCATGATTAGTGCACACACGGACAAGACAACACTCAGGATAACAAAGTGAACTAGCAATAGCTACTCTTTGAGTAATTCCGAGTCATCCCTGATTATGTGGTGCATGATCAAGGAAGGAAACAAGCAAAGCCAAGCTGATTTATGCTCCAGATACAACATACTCTGCCAAATTCAGGCTAGCGTGACTCCATTGTCCTCAGAACTGACTACAATGGCTCTACATCAAGGAAGAATTTGGATTAACGTGTGTTGAGGAATTAGCATCTGCCAAAATGAAACAAAGCAAACAGTGGGAAAGGCATTATTTGGATTCATTTTGTGATGTGACGTTTTGTAAGTTCCCTTGGAAACAGTTTGGTGTTTGACATCTGATGCTTTCTAAATACATTGCTGTGTTTGTAGCATTTTTGAAGGAGAACCTGTAATCATCACGACCTCTTTAATGCACCACAATGAAAGCTGACTGTACCAATAAATCATAACTCATCTTATTCTATTCTCATTGATTTTGGTGGAACAAGGACTCAGCCCAAAGGAATAAAACCATGTGAATATTTGGTTAGCTTCCTATCACCTCTTTCTCAGTTCATTACTGCTTTGCTTTCTGCTCTGATGACTGGTCATGAAAGGCAATTTAGTAAATAAATCTGGTGAAGGAATCGTGTTCTCGTTATATGTGAGAAAACTCTGTTTCATCTGCAAGGAGATTAGTAGGGTGTTAAATCCTACAAAATACGTAAACAATATGATACTGGGTTTGTCCCCGAATAGTTGAGAATAATCCAAAATTTTTGACTTTCAGGAACAGATATTTCTAGCTATGTTAAAATATACTTGCTGGGAGATTATACATGTATGTAGTGGTCCAGGGGCATAGACCATGAAATGGCAAAGCTTCTCCTCATATTAACTTCTCCTGGACTCTCTTTACACTGACCTTGCAGTCCACGTCACAGCTCTATAGTCTCAAGTACTTCATGGAGCTGGGGATAAAATATCAGGGTGCAATAGAAGAATTTGCTTGCAAAATGATTTTCACAGCAGTGAGGTGCAAGACAGCTGGCTGAACAAAAAGTGATGGCTGCCACAATGAACTAACTTTAGTTTCCCCCACATTTCGCTTTTTCAGTTTACTGGACTTAATGCTCAGGCTGAGAAAGATGGATTATTAGAAAATAGGCTCTGGCAACCAATAAGGATACTGAATGCATTTGATTAGGTTTCTGTTTAAGGGGGCACATTCTCTGGGAAATCGAGTCTCACTCCTAGCTAGAGACTAGGATACCAGCTTATCAGATGGGGGGTAAAGGAGGATAGGCAACATTTCAATGAATCAACTGCTAGTGGTACAATGACCCCTGAATTTAAGGGAATAATTGCTCCATCTAGCTTAGATTTGAAAATGGAGAAGACTTGACTCACAAGGTACCAGCAAAGTAAATCTCATTTTGGTTTTAATTGGGAAGCAGCAAGGAGAAAACTGATCGCCCTGCGGCTGTCGGTGCAACCTCGCTACCCAAATCAGGATGACTTTGGACATTGGCATGAAACAGCACCGCCAGCACCAGCTGTATGCAAACCTGCAGCTCCTGGTAGGGAAGGAGAGAGGAGGTACCTGGGACTTCTGTCCAGACATCGCTTTGAAAATTTACCACCCAAGTGCTACCTTAAATCTATAATGCAGTAATGGTGTTGAGCAAGGCAGGGACATCAAAGCACTGGCTTAAAGCTTGGATTGCCGTAATGCTATTAAATAGGACGATTGCAAATCTAGCACTTGGTCTTGATTAATTATGTGAGAAGGATATGCTGGACTGACCAGCGCTGTCATAGGCAAATTGCTTATTAAAAAGGTTATGCTCTTTTCTTTCCCATCCTAAATACCTCCTAAATGCTCCATCAGCTCCATTTGAATGGAAAGAGGGGATGTCATTGAGGTCACCTGCAGGTAAGTATTCCCCCAGGACAATCTGCAGGCTTTCCTCTATTCCCGGCCATGCCAGGGCAGCAGAAACTATCTTCCCTATGGGGATTGCTAAGCAAAAGGCAATCCCTTTCTACCAAGCAATGCTTTATATTCTTAAATTGCACCTATTTTACAAGGTGAGGAGCAGGTACCTACAGTGCTGGATTGTGCCAGAGAGGATGAGGGGTAAGGGATGCTTTGCTGAGCATTCCCGAACACAGGCTTTTGTCTTTTGCTGCTGGCTCTCCAGCAGCAAATCCTTCTACTGTAAGATGGGAAGTGAAGGGTATCAAAGGCTGCAGAAGCATGGAGCTTATCCGCAACTGTTTCTGGCATCTCTGCCATTAGAGACGTGGAAGGAGAAGGAAACCAGCCTCACGTTCAATCCACGCTGCTGGACAAACACATTTTTCTTTTTCTATTCTCATTCTGCCACCCCTCCTCCCGTGAAGTTTGCCTGCAGAGAGGATGCCAATATTCTTAGATGCTGTTCTCACAAAATAGAGCAGAGCTGCTAAAATGTTTCGACTAGTTAGAAAAACATATTTTCCTGAGAAATGCAGTTAAGATTTGTTTGAAGCTTCTGAGAAGCTTAATGAACCATGGCAATGCCTGTAGCTTTTTCACATTTGAAAACTTTTGTTGCTAATTAACTTCATTAATAGTAGTTAGAGGCACATTGGCCAATATTTACTAAGAGCTGGCATTACTGCAAAGTAACGATGGACTTAGTGGCTAAGTTAATGGATTCCCTACAGAAACCTCAACCAGAGTTGAACTTCTTTGTGGCCAAATCGTTTCTCCTTTAAAAACGAAACCCAAAAAACCCTCATTGACGCTGTTGTTTAAATAGCCACGAGATGCTAAATGAATAGAAGGAACTTCCTAACCCTGCTGTGGCTGTTATTGATAGCAGCGTTCCCACAATGAACTCGCAGCAGGATCACGCCCTCGAGCCAAACGCGGCTGCACGAGAGCAGCTCTGACTTGCAGAGTCTGGGAGCTCATGGGAAGGCTCTGCAGAGGCATCTGCTCCCAAAAAAGCCCAGCTCAGCTTGGTGGCACCGAGGGACATGGCTGGGGAAGGTGGTGTGGCTCTGGGTGCCTGGCCTGTTTTGGTCTGCCTGGATGACTTCAGTCTGGCAAAATTGGTGACAACTCAGCATCCCTTGGGTAGCCACAGGGTACATCCCCTGTGCACAGCAGGGTAGTGGTTCTTCGTGAGATCACTACCAAAAAATGCTTTCTCCTCAGGTGAGGAGGAGTTGCATTGACTCCTCCGTCCCCTACAGTTATGCCCTCTGGAAATGCAAGGCTCTTTCAATGGCAAAGCAAGGTCAAGTCCATCTAACTGGACATCGCTGCCCTGATGAACTGATCTCCTGCAAAACTGCTGTTATCATTACCAAACAAGCAGCTGGAACTAGTTCTTCCCCAGATTTTCACACATTTCTCCTCCTTATTCTCTTCCTTTGTCATCTTTTACCTCTTTCTTAACCCCTCTTATTTACAGTATATCCTTCAGGGGACACTGTTGAGCTATCCACTATGAATCTAAAATATGAACATCGAGGTTGGTATATATATGAAAATAGATGAGTCTCTTTAACTTAGACTTCTAGTCAGTCTCTCCAGATTGTGTTCTACAAAGAGACTTCTACTGAGCAGAATAATGTTTAAACTAAATTTTCTTTTTAATGTCACATGAGCATTTCTATTGGTCTGATGGTTCTCAGATGCTTCTTTCCAGCCCTTTTGGCTTTTATTCCACTGACAGGATTTCAGGATGCTCTGGCAACTGCTGAAAAAAATAGCTGAAGGCCCCTGGGATATGAATTTTCTCCTTCAGCTTTTGCTGCAATTCTTCTCTTTTTTGACATGAGAATGCAAAACCATGAGGGACTGCTGAGACGGCGAGGGCATCTAGAAGAGGAGGAATAGCTTAGTAGGCAATTGCTACAGGAGCAAGGAGGTTTGTTAAAGCTTCCTTATCACCATGCCATTATCCACAACTCCAAATTCTCTCCACTCTTATACGAGAAATGTATCCCTTAGTAGCTTACATTGTGGATTGCTGAATTTCTATTGAGAATTAATGTTTTTGCTCTTTTGTTGTCCATGAGAGTAGGATATGGGAGAAAGCTAGAAAGAATCCTCATTTGATGCCCTGGTTTTGGGGCATTGCTGAGGGTCCCCGTGTGCTGGGTGTAGGTTGGGCTCAGCCCCCACGGTTAGCCACGCACTGTTCCTGAAAGTCTTAAATAAAACCAACCCAGTGAAATTTTTTTGGGAAAAAAATACACAGAGATAAAAAATGAATGAGAAAGACATGAAAAAGAGCAACTAAGCCTTAAGGGGATATATCTAGCAGGAAGCAGGGGAATAAGCAACCAAGGGAGGATGCACACCCTCCCACGCTGGAGATGTTAGAGAATGTTTTGCTGGAGCAGCTTTCACAAAGCTGAGGTCCCCCAGTACGCTGCTGCCTATCACTGTAGCTGGGATCATATTCGAGGTCTCCATGAAAAACAGGATAGGCTTGTGCACAAAAGGAAGGAAGGATCTCCAGAGAGCAGCATTCCTCCCAGGTTTTCATGGGGTACAAAAACCCCTCATTGCTTTTTTTGTTCTGAAAAAAGTGTATGATTTTTTCTTGAATGTGGGGGCCTCAGGGGTAAGTGTCTAATACCTTAATAGCTTAACAGCCAAGATTCATGCTGATACTTTCTTAGACAAGAATGGAAAGATCAGTATTAAACATGGCTTTAAATTATAAAGAAGGTATATGGGAGGCCGACAGGAACTTAGGAAATGACAGTGCTTTTATGTAATGTATCAAAATGAGTGAAAAAGCATCCCTGTGCAAGGACCAGAAGGAAAAAAACAACACTTGAATTGCCATCTCAGGGCCCAGGTCTTCTCCTGCCCTGTTAACAACAGCCAAACTCCTAGGAATGATTCTGCAAATACTTTGCATCCCAGCTCTCTTTGAGTCACTGACTTCAGGAGCCCAGCTCTGCCGTGAGCAGGATCATACTGCTGCTGTCAATAGGAAATGAAAAAGAGATGAGTTGCTGCAATTACAGGGGCTGGAAGAAATACACAATGTACGCAGCAGCAAGATGTTTAGTGAACTCCTAAGGCATTTCCATCACTGGCCAACCTCTGTGGGCTGTAAATGGGTCTACGGCTTTGGGATGGTTTCACCATCTCTAAAGGTCTGCGGAGGTTTTATCCACTTCAGCTAAGCCTTCAGTGCCAAATCCTGGTGTCTTGTAAGTATCCATCAAAATCACCAGTGGTTTCAGTGGGGGCAGGATCAGGTCCCTTGGAGCACTTTAAGTAATTTAAACCACCCTAAATCCTTGAAGCAGCTTAAGTGATAAGCTACTTGTTCCAGGGTTTGCAGCCCGCAGACCTTGCCTGTAACCTGCTCAGGGCAGCTGGGCACATCCTTCACTGCCAGCACTCAGAGCTGTCTGCTCTGAAGTAGAGCCAAGGGGGTGAGCCTGTTGTCAAGCTCTCGAAGTGTTTTGCTTTTAGAGAAAGCGGGGCTTTGTGAGTTTTCACATGCAGACAATAAGTTCCTAAGTTCCCAGCAGCCGAGGTGCTGTTCCCTCAGCTCCAGCAGGAGAGATGGTGCCAAAGGCTCTAGGACCAGACCCAGCTGCTGCTCACTGCTGTCACCATAATCCCAGCAGGAGAGAGTCTGTCCACTGCAATGAGCCCCTCTATTTTCCATGGGAATCGTTGCTCTTGCCACACATCCTCCATCATGTGGGAGGTGAGGAAGAACTGAACCCTGCAGGGACTCCTCGTGGCTCCTGGGGACTGATGGGCCCTGGTTAGCACTCATCTGGCTGAAAACGCCTACTTCCGAATTAAGTTTGACATCAAGTGAGTGGTGAAAGAGGACATCTCAGCAGCTGGTGGGAGAGAAGTACCGCCAGTCCGGGGGCAGAAGCAGCACTCGTGGGTCAGTGCTCCTCTTCTCTTGGGGGAAAGCATTGCTTCTCTCAAACCTAACTCAACATGATGTGACACCTCCCTCTTTTGTGCCAGGGCCTTTAAGGGAGCAGCAGCTCTTCCTGATGGGCCCAGGGACACTCAGAAGGAAGGAGAAGACAACTGATGCTCACTAGTAACAGAGACAGAACCACAGACCTTTCTGAAAGCTGATAAGCTTTGCTGCCTGCAGCTTAGAGAAAGGTAAGAATCAGAAATGTTGTCTTTTCCTCCAAGGCCTGTTAAAAAAACAGGCACCACATGGACAAGAGCAGATTTCAATCTGCAGCTCTGCAGTTCCAGCTGCTTTCAGAGTCCCAGCAGATCACCAAGTAGTGCTGGAGCAGAACTGCTACAAACATAAGCATCTTTAAAGGAAAAGGAGGGAGAGAAGGCAGACAATTTTCACTGTTTTTTTTTTTTCCATTTGCATGAGAGCACCTGTTTCACACTTGCATTTTCCATCTATTTTTTGCACATCTGCAAATCAAAGCAATTATGGCCAGTCCTAGTCAAGGGGATATTTTAGGGAACTTAAGTCTTGCAGAAATCAGAGTGGTTTGCTACTTAGCATGTGATGGCAGAGACTAAGACATTGTCTGAGGCTTTAGCCAAGCTGTCTCCCTGGAGATGCCTGTCTCCCTTGTGCTGCAGGAGATTCGTGTTCCTGCAGGAGCGTGGGAGGCTCTGATGGAGCCCAGATCACTTCTTAGTGAGCTCCATGAGCAGACATGGAGATATTGGGACTGCAGCTATGTTGGCCAGCCCAGCATGAAATCTTTACTGTGTGTGTCATTGCTGAGCACCATCTCAGTATTTGTCCTCTAGTCCATCTATCCTCCCTGTTAGTCCAGGATCCTTTCTTCCTTGAAGCCACCAGAAGTTCTCCTTCCCATTTTGTGTACTCCTCCACCGCCTCTTTTCCCTCCTCAGTGTTCTCATCATCCTCTGCCTTTCCCAGCTTCCTGCCCTATTATGTCCCCTCCTCATCCCACCTCTCTCAGCCTTCTGGTTGTCCCCAGATTAATGTCATAACCTCAGTGACAGCTGCAGGCCAGAGGCCAGGACTCCAGGGGGCCAAATCCTGCCAGCATATATGAGCTTTCACAACTTAACCTCTCCCTGCTTCTCCTTCCCCAATCTACAAGCAGAAGCTGAAAAAAAGTGGTACTGTGTGTATCATTAATTTGGCACCATATAAATGCAGGATGTGATCACCATTAACCTCTTCTGGAAGGAGTTGGACTGGCCAGATTTTCTGGTTGAGGCCAGTGCCTGTCCTTGGCTGTCACATTTGCCACAGAGATTTTTTTCCCCCCTCCCAGTCTGTGGTGTGCTTGGCACCAGAGCTGCAAGCCATGCAGTACTATTAGGGAATAAACAGTGCCAGTGAATGATTAAAACCCAGACAGAGCTGCTGGTATTGATTTTTTTTTTTAAACTCTTTACAGAGTTGCACAGTTTTTTAATGGGCATTACGAGGATAAGCCAGGTCATCCATAGGGAGTCTTCAAAATACCACTCTGCAAGAATGCAAATAGAGAAGCTTTTGATTTGCAGAAAGTCTTCCAGGGACCTGTGCCCTTGGCTGCCGCTGCCAGCAGCAGTGGTAGGCACAAGGCACTGGCTCCAGGGGATGATTTCTGTAATTTCAACCTTATAACGAGAACAAAACTGCTGCCATACTGGGAGAAGCAGAGGGGCTGCAGAAACAGGCTGTGTAGACACTGATGGATATCAGTAATATTTAGTGGCCTTTTCCCTGGAGCATCTTTTTTTGCTGAGGAGGCAGAGCCCTTCCTCCTCTCCTGCCCTGTTCCAGTCCCAGCATGACGAGCCTCCATGCCTATCCCTCTCCTTCTTTCCTGCCACTTTCTCACTTTGTCCTACTTCCATTTCTTATTAGCACTTCAGGACAGAAAGCATCCACTTGACCTTCCTTAACCAATGTAGCTACACCAGTGGACTTCATGCTGGAGCAGACAAGGAACATCACAGCTCTTTACTAGCTTGTGTTTTACAAGGGGTAGCCTCTCACTATTTAACCTCATAACCTTTCACAAGGTGATAACTTTCAGGTTGGTTGGGGGGGCTCTTTAATCACCCCTGTGGTTCCCATAGCAGTTGTCTAAGCAGGGTGCCTCTTACCAGACTCTTGTCCCTAAAAACTAATACAAAAAAGACTCTGCATTCAGAAGTTCTCTGCTCAGAATAATTTACAAGTATTTTTGCATGCAGTGAGATAAAGAAACATTGCAGAAAAATGCCTAAGGTATATGTGGGAATTGGATCCCCAGTCCTTATTAAAAGTCAGCAAAAGTCGGTGCCTAAGAGTGGTTTGTCTTTGAAAAGCTCTCCATTTGATTTCAGGAGACAGAAGCGAATGGCTCCTCCTGCACAGAAATTCCTCAGTGAAGCCGCTCACCTTTGTGACTCAGGAATATTTGACTTAGGGACTTAAAAAGAAAATCCCATTTTAACACTCAGTTACACACCTACAGGTCCAGCTTGGAAGAGTGCTCAGGAGGTGCCTCTGCACATGTAAATCTCTCATCCTGCACGGCCGTAGGAATTGAAAATTTAATGCACTGGAAAGCAGTGATCCCTGGGGTGTTGGATGTAATCTGGATGCTGCCCTTTGCTCTGATAAATAGTAAAAAAAAATAAGCTTCTTTGCAAGACTGAATATCTGAAAAGCAGGCCTAAAACCCAGACTGCAAGCAACGACAGTGAGAATTTAAGTTACGTGCATGTGGAGAGAACAGGAACAGCAGAGCAGCAAGCAGATGGGCTGCACAAGTCCCTGCCACCACATCAGAGCCCGCATGGAGAAGAGACCTGAGCACAGCCGTGACCAGGGATGCTTTCAGTTCCTGGGGGTCACGTACAAAAGTCTTTTGTGGAGTCAATTTAATTAATCCTGAAACAATCAAAATCACTGCAATGTGATGTTGCTTTTAAATAAGAAATAAATAGTTCTGTAGATTTCAATGGGCCAACATTCAGCATTCTTTACAGACCCATCTGCCTAAAGACCTGTGTCTTATCTGATCATTTCCATGGCAACAGCTCTGGGATTAGAAGAGGATGAATGTTTAGGAATAGTTGTTGGAATTTCATGGAAGATGATGAATTGAGGATTACTTCACTACCTTCGTGTTACCATGGAAATGTACATTTACAAATTGCACAGGATTTAAAACATCACCATTATTAGTATAAATTTGTGCTGCTTTTCTAAAGAGATCCAGGAAAGGAAGGCTCCGAAGGCTCCTCTCCCATTTCACACTCCTCTACCCCACGAAGCAGCTGCCTGATGAAGAACCAGAGTAGCGCTGGCTGCACAAGTGGGAGCAAGTCTGCTCCTGGACATGGCTTTCCCTCAAATTGAGCTTCCTAAATGAAATCCAGGTACTGAAAAAGGTTCAACAACGTGTACCTCAAAAACCCACTGGAGTATACAAAGCTTCTCAAACATATGAATGAAATTTTGTAAGTCAATGACTGGGCTTATGAAATGCCACATCTGAAAATGACTGGGGAGATCCCTTTTAGCCTTGCAAACGTAAGGCCAATTTTACACTACTTTTATTGTTTTAGAGAAGCTTTTTTGAAGCAAATCTATAGTCTTCTCATAAACTCTTCATGACATCCTCCGTAATGCATTAGCCTCTTATGCCCTGCCTCCAGGACTGAAGCTGGACTTGAGATTAAATCTTAGCAAAGCCTTGAAAAAAATAATTCTCATCTTTGAAGCACAATGCAAAAGGCAGCAGAGAAATAACCCCCACCCATACATAAAGCATGAAAATTCAGAGGGTCAGATAAATAACCACTGGAAATTCTTCTACCACAGATGCACCTCTTATTCAGCAGAGCCCAAGCATCTTACTGTACAAAGAACAACAAATGTAACAAAAAAGAATGACAGAACTCAAAGATATTGAATTGTGAACAGTGAATTTCATCTAAAGGTCCCAGAGCACCTTTGAAACAAAAATGAAGATTTGCTGCATCTCGAGCTGGAAATATTAATGCCGTTTTATGTACTAGGGAAACGGAGCACAGGGACTCTACCCTGAGGGTCAGCAGCCCAGCTAAGGACATGAATCCAGTCTGGCATCAGGCGAAACTCACTGGGATCTGCTGTTTATAAGCCTTAAAGAAGTGAGGGGTTCGGGTGTCATAGTGATGCATGTAATCACGATGCAGATGTAAGGACCACCTCAGGGCAGGGAAGCAAAGGTGTCCTCTAAGGAGCTGCGTGGGTGAGACAGCTCCAAAATGAATTCATCAGCACTGACAGTCCCATCAGTGTCAGGTCTGTATTCAGGCTGGCATCCTCCCTCCCTAAGACTGAGGGATCTAAGCCGTGACAAGAGCTGTCTAAGCAAGGCCACCTTTGGGTATAACCCAGCTGCTTTCTTGTACTCTTCTATATGCTTTTGGCCTCTAAGAGACCCTGGGCTTGCTGAAAGTGTACTATAGTGATGCTCATAAGGGGTTCTGGCTATCTCAGTGACCTGGAAACAGGGTTGAAGGCAGAACAGGCACACAACATACCTGTGCCGCCTTTTGGCCATTGAGGAACCAGCCAAGCAGCTCCCCCCAGTTAAAATCAAGCGGCTCCAAGAACATTCTGCCCACTTGTCCTTCCCATGATGGGAAGAAACACCTAGAGGTGGCCCAGGAGTGAACTCAAGCACCACCAGGGCTCCTCTCCCATTGCCCATATGCCATCTCCCAAATTAACACAGCTGATTAGTCAGATCACATTACACTTTGTGGCATGATTTACAGTGGCTTCTTTTAATGCTCTCCCTTAACCACCACTTTCCTGCAGGCTTTTTCTTTAAGCCACCTTGATCCTGGTTTTATAGCAGAGATTACTTTGAGCTGCACCTTCCTGGGAGAAACTGAGGGGATGCCCCTACCCTGGGCATCCTGCCCCACTCAGCCTCCTGCAGGCTCTCTCACAAACAATTCAGAAACACCCCAACAGCAGGGAGGATGCAAGGAGGTATGACATTTTCCCCACGGCAAGAAAAACAGATGGGAATCAGCTGTTTCAAAAGCCTCCCCACCCCTTCCTCTGAGATAAGCCCCACTGCTGGACACACAAGCAGAGACAATGAAGGAAAGCAGCCTGGGAAGGGTGAGGTTTCCACCTCTCTGACCTTTGGGACTGACATTTCCAAGGGCTACAAGCCTGTGGTTGGCTTCACCACTTCTGTATGCTTTGTGGGGGGCAGAAATAGCCCCAGCACACCACAAGTACAGAGCCCTGGAGCCTGGCTGCTGCCTCCTTCAGCACAACTGCACGTGGCTGCTCAGAGATCTTGCACAGACACCTGAAGCCTTGCACAGTCACTGCAGCAAAGGGGTTTTATCCCAGCAAAGGGGCACTGCCCAGCACCCTCCTTTCCCAAGGAGAAGTAGGAGTGTTATTAGAAGTTACCTGCACAGTTCTGAACTGGCAGCTGCTTGGGGCTGCCACAAGCCTTAGAAAGCCTTAGTCCTGTGCCTTAGGGGAAAAAAGACTCATTAAAGCTCAAGCAATGAGATACTTCTGGCTTTCTTAGCAGTTCATTGACAGTTTTTAAGCTGTTTAAATATTGCAGGGCAATAAAAATATTATTGGGATGGCATGGGGGGCAGCCAACTGCTTGAATTCCCTTTTCTTTCATGCCCTCACAGCTAAAATGCCTGTAACTTTCCACACAAGGAAGCAGATTTAAATGCCAAAAGTTTTTGGAAACTGAATTCCATGAAACCAAAACTGAAGTCTTACTAAGAGAGGAGACTGCTTCTGTATCAACAGCAGGGGTCTGGGACTCCTGAGGACTGTCTTCCTCTCATCTTGGAGAAGGTTCTTCATGTGCTGCACGATGTGACTTGTAGAAAGAAGATATCACGCACACTATGAGGTAGTCAATCTTCCCTAGGAACGTGCAGGAAATAAGCAAACCTCAAAGTATTTTGAGTTTCTGCATGCAGAAGGGAGCTGGGATTTTTCTAGAAAGGAAGAAAATGTTTTCACGCAAAGAAGGCAATCAAATACCTCTAAGATATTTAACCTCGGGAGATGAGAGATCTAGTTGTCACCTTCCCTAAATCATTATCAGAGCAATTGTGTGATTTAGGAGTCCGCTCTGTTGCAACACAATTTTGTTGTCTGACATAAGTGGAGCTGCAGACCTGACCCCCATACAAGTTCACTGAATCTGCAGCACAGGACAGGTGAGAAATATTACAGCAAGGTGAACAAAAGCTCTGGGTAGTGCATGGGAATGAGCTGGTCACTGCAGGCTTCTCACACATCCTTAGCAGTCAGCAAGTTACCAAGAAGGAGGGAAGCTACCCAGAGCTAAACAGAACAGATCCCACAAATATCTAAATGCTCAGGATAAAAATCCTGCAGATGTCCCATTCTGTAACCACAACCCCAGAGGTCTGTGCTGTGCCCAGCAATGCAGGGCAGTCTGTTTGGTTTTGGAGGAAAACAAGTAAGCATTTGACATGAAAGAACAGTCTTGGGATTTACAACCGCAAGTTTACCTCTTCTCAGACACAGACCTCATACATCCCCCCGCAGGTTTCCTATACTAGTAACACTCCTACAGATTTTTGGATTGCTACTGCAAAACACTCAACACCACAGCCATAGCTCTGCAGTATGTTTTAGATTTACATCTATAGCCTTGTACGTTAGTACAGGGCAGTGATACCTTGTCCCTGCATAAACTACACAAGATTGTGGATACAGTCTGGGGGCTGCCCAGAACTGCCCTATTCACTGACAAAGTAAAAAGTCACACAATAGATATAAGCTGAATGGAAAGTCCCCACTTATTCCCCAGGAAGAGGATTCTGAGCTCAACACACCTTCCCGTAAAGCTGGAATTTGCTTTGCAGTGCTAGAGGCAGGCAGAAGTGAAACAGTGATAAGAGCCTCCACTGAAATGAATGGAAAGTTCCTGGTGGCATTAGTGATGCTGCATTAACACAAACTTCAGGCTTGCTCCCCCACCCTCCACCCCCCTTTGTACACCCAAAATAGCTATAGGAAGTAGAAGAAACATGACTCAAAGAAAGACTTTTCCTCTTAAGGCCTGGCTTCCTTCCTTGAACAGTTGGGAGAAATTTCAGCCAAACATCTACAAGTGAGGGGCTTTCTTTGAATTTCTTCTGTTGTTAGGAAAAACTCCTCCAAAACCCTGTGGCCTCTACAGCAGACATCCTGGGTCAGACAGGTCACTCCTGGAATACAGGATCTCGCTGCTTTAGGATGCTATTTTATTCAGGAAAGCAGGATGTGAAGTCTACTCTATCCTTTTACTCTTAAAAAAAAGAGCAAGGACTTGAGGTTTTGGTCCTTGAAAGATGTCCTGGCACAGGAGTTAAGTTTAGCCATTTAAGCCAGCATATCTACCACCCACATGACCTGTGTCAGCTACACATCCTATTATTTAGCGTGTCACACAGGACATATTCCAGGATGGAAACGTGTTTTTTTCTTTTCTGAGCTAATTATTGTAGCTAAATGGGAGGTTTAGCTTCCCGTTTCACCACAGTGCTACTCTTTTCAGTGCTCAGCCTTCAGGAGGTGCCTGACATGGTGGGAAGGTGGGAAAGAGCCTTTGTGTGAATGGGAACAGCTTAAAAACTCATGTTAATTTCTGTCTGGACACTGACAGCCCCTCTCACAGAACAAACACCCTTTTTTGTGCAAAAAATTTCTTGCTACTCCCTGAAAGCAAGCACAGAGTGGGAGAGGATTCCAGCACTTTCTGATCAGCTCACACAGGCAGTGAGGGGTATCCTGGTCTGTACTGCACGTGGCTGCCCAACAGAAGCACAAGGGAGCAGGAGCTGCACGATGCTGGTGTTTGCAGCTAGGCCTGAGCACCCTTCCCAGGGCGTGCAACAGATTCAGGCAAATCCACCGAAGGAAAAGCCAGGAGTGGGATCTTACAGCAGGATTTGAAACTTCAAGGCTGCAGCAGTTCAAGGGTTTTTAATGGACCTTTTTAGGGGTAGAGATTGTTTTGGTGGAAAGACCATCATTGCTGATGAATTACTAAAACATATCCTTTTGCCAAAGACAACATTCCTGTACTGGAAACTTATCAAAATCTAAGTGAGGAATTTTGGGAGAAAAGTTAAAAGCCCTAAAACCGTGGCTTGAAAGAGCTCAGATGAAGACAGATCACATTTCCACATTCATGCAGTATTTCAACATCAGTTACAGGGTTCTCCCACTCCTCTTTCCAGACAACTAACTCCTTTCTCTGTTTATTACTTCTGGTGCCAGTTCTCCCCCCAGCCAGGCTAGGAGGCACGGTGCAGGGAAGCCCGAGCTGCCCCAGAGGAGCAGGCAGCCAGGGGCAAGGGCTGACACATCTCTGCCCCAGGAATCCCCAGACTTTGCATCTTCTGAGACTGAGCAAATGATGATTTCCATAGGCATGCCAAATTCCCCATAAATTAAAAGCAGGGAGCATGCTGTTCCAAGGGCTCTAATCCACCTGGATGAACGAGACCAAGGAGAGTTACCCCATAGGAATGAGAAGTGCTCTTTCCCATTTTCTCAAGGTGATACTGCCCCTTTTCTCATCTGCTCTGTGCCTGTGGGCTCCTCACCTCTGCCAAAGGGCAGCATTTCTTTAAATGTTACATCTATAAACACATGCTACCAACCAAATTTATTTTCAAAAACTAGGTAAGAAAATCTCCCTGAAAACAAAAAAAAAATCAGGAAAGCCTCATACTAAAATCACAGCCATCACTCCAGTCTTAGTTTATTTGCCCCTCGAGATCTTGAGCACAAAGATGCTGTAAACAAAACATCACGTTATTCAAGCTTAGAAAGCCTCGAGGCCATTATGAGCCACCAGTAATCATGGCAAAGCTGGATCATCATAAAATGTGCCCAAAAGACACAATAAAAGGCCTAGCGAAGGACACCAGAGGGAACCCTGAGTCTTGCTTTTCCAAAGCTGAGGAGTCTCTGGGACGATAAGTGGTAATGTTATTACCCAGAACAAACCCAAAGCCCTTGCCTAACTCTGGTAATGACCATTGTGTGATTCACAGGGTATCTCACAGGCTGTGACACAGCAAGGTCACACTGGATTGAAACCATGCTTCTAATTGCAGCACATTGTCACTTGACAGCAGGCACAGGTCCTCCCAGAATAGCAAAGCATCAGCTAGTCCCAGGTGCCTGTCCCTCTGGGAGGTGCCAGTCTGTTGGTTGAGCTGGGTGAATCCAATCTATTTACCCTGAAATCATCAACTTCACTGGCATCAAGGAACACACCTGATGAACATGCACAGGTAGCTGCCTTGCCCTGGAGCTTGGGGGTTTGGCTTTCTGTTCCCTACAGCAGGCCACTTCCAGCCATGATGCCAAGGTATACAGCCAGAGCTGCAACAGCTTAATATCCAGTTTAATTCTGTATTCGTCAGTGCACTTGAGATGTTTAAGCCATTCACTGTTTCATAAAGCATTTAAGCATGTCCTATATGGGATGAGCCATCAAGTTGTCAGCTGAAGAATGTATTTTTCAACACACTGAGCACTCAGTAGGCTCTAGCTGAAATAAAGCTTTTAGAACAAGTTTTGTCCCTTTACTTCTATATAGTGAACGGGCAAAGTCATGGGAAGCCTATTGGATTTCACTATTCAAGAGTTCTGGGGCATGGGGGAACACCACCAAGACAATCTGACAAATCTGTAGGAAGTGTTCTGCCTCTGCAAGAGTGGACTTCCCTGTTCTAAAGGGCAATGTGAACTGGTAAACTGGGAAGAAAAACAAAAAGCAAAATTATCTTTTACCAGGCTTTAGACATAGCAAGTTCACCCCAGCCTTCACTCCTCATTGTGCGATCAAGTCTAGCATGGGCCATTTCCAGAAATTACATCTTCCAGCCACCTCATTCTCTTAATGAGCATACCACAGGGTGATGGACCTTTATAGAGGAATATTTCCCCCAAGATGCTGCCTCTCCAACTAAGTAGGTCCTATTCACTCTAAATGCCAGGTGGGTAAAATACCCTCTGAATTATATTTGTCACTATCAAACAAGACAGTATTTGCACACAGGAATAAAACAAAATTATCTTTTCATATGCTTGAAAAGGATGTTCCACATCAGATTATTTTATCTTCATTATTCCAAGTTAGAGAATTATGTAAATACTAATTTAGAGAACCCAGAGGATGCTGAAGATTCAGTTTAATGATTTGTAATGGTTTAATTGGACTGTAAGCTAGCCCCTGCAGGGAGTTGAGCACAGGTACAAGTATATACTTCATGTCCCTACCAAAAATGTCTAATTGTCTGCTTTTGCTTAAGCAGCAGCTTCTAACCTCCCCCAACAGCACAGCAGTTTCATATTTGAGTATGAAGATGATTAAGTTTTGGCTAGGGAATGCCTCTAGCCTGGGGTGGACACAGGCACTCAGAGACAGCAGAACCCAACTGCAGAGAATTCACCACGAGCAGACCTTAAAGACAGGTATGGGGGAAATGCTATTAGCCATGAGAAAGAAAAAGTCATGGCTCAATTACTCACTTTTTTTGTATAAAAGATGCACATGGCAGCTTAGGAAAGCAGGCAGTGCAGGAACATGTAAAACCTAGCAGTTTCTGTAGATTTATCCAGAATTTTGGAGATGTGCCTTGTGAAGGATGGCTTGACAGGAGCTACCTGAAAACACACCTAGGTAAACATTTCCTCAGATGCTGGTTCAACCGATCTATAAAATCTTTACCTCTCCAGTGGAAGCAGCAGGGACCTCAAACTACTGAAGCAGGGACTCAGCCTCTGAGCAGAGGGTCCAGCCGCACAACAAAACCCTCTGCTGTCCCTCCCAGGGAGAACAAACAAGGCAAGGAGCTAAATTACTGCAAAGGGCAGCAGGTGTCCAGAGGAAAAGAGGCCAGAGAACCTGAGATTATTTCTGCAGCAAGACTAACTAGCTTGACAAATGAAACATAATGGAAAGTGCAGACTCCGCTCCACTCCTCATCCACCTCTTCTCTGGTCATTTCACTCATCCTTCTTCCTCTTGAGAAAATAAAATGAAATGCATATTTTACTGTAAGCTTCTTTACAGTGCAGGCTGCAAGAGGCTGGAGGGCTTGCCTAGGGGGAATAAGCTAACCAGCATTTTTTTTTTTCATCCTTTAATTCCAAAAGCCAGGGACTTTCATTTTCAATTTCCTTTTATCCAGGGCTTTTCATTATGCTCAGGTTGCTTCTCCACACCCTTTTATTAAGTGACAAGTGTGTGCTGGAAGGTGACGGACACCATGTGTATTCCTGATGCTGGAAAGAAACACCAAAACCTGCTCTGCATATGTACAGAAAGAGCCCCTTGCAAACAAAGATCTTGATGAGTTACTGGACTGTTTGATGGGGCTCAACTTGGTATTGAACCATACAGATAGGCATCTCATTGCTAAATGTGATTAAAGCAACCACCAGAAGCATCAAGGCTAGCAAGAGATCAGATACCTGATTATCTGTACACTAACCAGGTTTTATTGAGCAGAAAACAGATCCGGCAGTTTTCTGGCTGTTGGTTTTATGGGACTTCATTACCCCCTACTTCCATCAGCAGATGCAATATTTTACTTGGTTAGATGGTATCTTACTTGGACAGGACAAAAACTATGTCATAAGAACGCAGGATCGGGTCCTTGACTGTCTGACCATCTGCAACGCTTTTCTTTTCAAGCCATCCATCTCTGTAAGTACACATTATCACAAAGTATAGGTTATGCTGCTCCCATTTCAGCCAGGCTTAGATGCCTCCAGACCTTCACACCGGGCAATTACAGCACACTCCGCCCAGGAAGGGCTGACTGCCTCCCTTACCAGAAGTACTAACTTGATAGCTTACTCTTCCAAAAAGAAGACACTGCCATAACGGTTTAATACCATACATTATACCTATCCTCATATTCATCGATAGCCAGGCAGACCTGGTCTGGTAACCTCACATTTGACTCAAAAGCACCTAGAGAAGCCCCACTCTAAATTCCTGTGACTGATTGCTGGCTCTGAACTGGAGTGTTGACAGAGGACTATCACCCACTGCAGTGCCATAAGATGTCACACGGATATGCCACCACCTTCCTGTCGGTCCTGACTGGCAACAATTTTCCATATCAAGTGGGTTAACCATCAGTTAACCTCATATTTTGAGATGTTTTTTCTAAATATCAGTCCTCTTCAGCTTATTCCACTCAAGAAGGATTTGCAGGCAGGTTTTGAAGTGGCACAATATTAGAAGCTCTCAGAGGTCAGACAACTCTGCTGAGACACCTAACCAGCAAGTATGACCCCTGGGGAAGAACCACTTGAGAAAAAGCACAGTAGATGGTTAGTTTGGATGCACCAGGTAGCCTGACCTTGCACAGCAACTACATAGAATATTTAAATACTTTATATGTACAGCTAATACATACATGCAATCATACAATAAAAGCAATTTGAAGGTGATTATTGCATTTCACCACAGGTTCAGGTTACTCAAAGGTCAGCATCAAGTGCTATTTCTACAAACTCCCAAGCACAGCATAAAGATGCAGAGGGCAATTCTTTGTCATCTTCCCCCATAATCCTCAAAAATATTACCTTGCAAGGTCATCATGCAATTATTTGAGGAAAAAAGGAAGCTGTAATCACTTTACATTTCCATGAATGGAAGATGCATTACATCTATTATTTTACATTTAAACAATTGAATATGTGAACAGCTAATTACTGTGATATATTGAAAGCATCTGTAGCCCCAAACCTGCAATTCTTTTTTTGAATTAACTTAAAGAAGGAGACTTACTACATGTGAAGTGTTTAATTCCTTTTGTTTTTCACTTTAAATATGCCTTGGCTTATTGTAAATTGAGGACAACATAACTTAAGTCTAGAAGCTCTTAACTTAAAATATTTCAGCCAGAATATTGAAAAGTCCATGGAAAACCTGCGTTTTTTAGACCATCAGTAACACAGGCTTCAGTATAATGTCAAGTGCTAGATGGAGAGATTAAGATGCAAGGACAAAGGAAAGACACCATCAAGCATACAGAAATGTGTGCTGCTTTCCAGCTCTGCTCTCCTCCATCTCCCAGGGCTCTGACCCTGTTCAATAAAGCAGAAGAGCCAAACCTAGCCTAAGCACCTGGCTCCATGCTGCAGTCAAGCCAGGAGCATTTTCACTCTAGATTCCCTTGAAGACAGCCATAATAACCCCGTGCAAACAAGCAGGCTAGAAGCGGAGCTGCTCAGCAGCCAGATTGTCTTGTACTTGCTTTCAGCTCTGTTACAGGCATCACACCCAGGAGCTGAGTAGCAAGGAAAGAAACAAATGCAGTCAACTGATTCCTGCTATTAATTTTCAGAATATAAATTCTAAATCATTAAGTCAATGGGTATAACCTGTATAAACCCATTATGACAGATCAGAACAAGACCAAAAAGACTGGCATAAACTGACATCTTCCATCCATTACATCACAAAGGCAGGGGCTTGTCAAAAAAAATAATACCCCAGATCTCCACAGCACAGGATCTACTCTACTTTGCAGGGAACCCAAGTCATCCCCAAAGCCCCCATTACCTGCACTGATCATCCCCTCCTGGGGTCTGTAAGCCCCAGAGGGAAGCCTTTTAAATTGAAATATACTGGCTTCACTAGAAGATGGAGGACAACCACTTTCTTGTGCAGCCCTGCCTCTCCTGTGTGAGCCTTTAATTGCCTACCAGTCTTATTGAGCTTCTGACCAAGCAGAAACCAAGGTACAGAGGGAAAACGCTGTCCTACAAGCATTACATTAAGTACAACAGGGACTCTAAGATCCTCACTTATCACAGAGCACTGAAGTATAGCCGTTAATTCACCAGGGTTCGGTGGCTGCACATTTGCCCTGATTTCTTCTAATAGAGGCCAGCATGGCTGCATTTCAGGGAGCAATTGACTGAAATCAAATGAGGGATAGTCCATTTTTCCATATCAGATCAAACCCTTGACCATTCTTGCTTAAGAGCAAAGCTGCTCACTGATTCAGACTCCCGATATTTCGTTAAACACTCACAATGCACCGTTTTGCAGTGTTCCGGCTGGGGCAAACCAGCCCAGCAAGGCAGTTCCCTGAAGCATAAGATTTGATTAACCTCATTAGCTTGCCTTGCAGAGCTGCAAATGTTGTTAGACATCATGAGGTTATCCAGCCCTGTTTAAAACCCAACTGTAGTATTTGGCCTGGTGACCTCCCCCAGCAACAAATTCCTCAAGTAAAGTGAGCCACCACTGCCAGCAGCCCCCATGGGCTCCCAGTCCTCCTCCCAGCCAGCAGCTGCTTGCGTTTCACCTTTGGGAGTTCAGGGCTTCCTCCATCTCTGCACCTTACCCCAGCCAGGCCAGACTGACCTCCGCTTCAGGCCTCAAAAACCTGAAATAGTCCAGAGCAGCTTTAAAGATATTGATATATTGCTGCTGCCGATCTACATCTGTAAAGCTGTCTACAGACTCCAAGCACTTAAAAGCTAAAAACTGATGAATTAGAAGTATTTAGTCCTCTCCTCAAGTTATGCAACATTATTGTGGCTGATGATTAGGAAACATAGGATTATATCTGCATGCACATCCAGGAAAATACATTTTTATGCAGCACATAAACCAGAGAACATGACTACTTTATTACAAAGGTAGCTGGTCCACTGTTTGTATTCATTACCAGCAATCTTCAGGTCTGCCAGTCTAGGTCAAGACCCAAGCAGGTGCTTCAAGAAGCAAAGCAACAGACCTTGTCTGATAGCTGGGAAGTTTCTAACCTAAAGAAAAACACCAGAGGTAGAAAACAGCAGCAAAATAGCCACAGGGCTGCAAGAGCTAACACCACTCACAGTGGGATGGCTCCAAATGATGTGGAGGCATTTTCTCCCCATCTTGCTGATTTTCATTCCATCAGCCACCCCACTGGTTTGCATCGGATGCTCCTTTGGGCCCCTCTAGAGCCTGCCTGTTGCTTACCCTGAGTCACAGCAACAATAAGCATTCAAAGTCCTTCTGTTGGAGGCACACACCTAATCAATTACAGCAACATCACCCCTCTTAATCAAGGTTAATTTCTGCAGGTAACATTTTTCTCTGTTGGAATATTGTCAGATGTTTTTAGATCTCCAATTTTATATAAATTTAGCCTCCAAATTCTCAAGGAGAGAGTTGCTAAGGTAACCAGAGCCAGTCATATTGCTGTATGTTCTCCCCATGGAGCTTCATTAGGGTCAATCAGTCATTTCCAGGGTAATAGAATATGTGGCTTCCTGAGATAAGGATGCATCTTTCTATGGTGACAGAACATTTTTATTAAGCGTTAACCCCCTCACCCTCTTAAAGAGAGGGCACTGACCCTCTAACTTGCAATCCTTTGCCTCATTTCTCAGGTATTTGGAAGACTAGTTAGCAACTAAGGCCAAACCAGAGGAAGTCAGCACAACTGGGGTGCGACAGCTTTAACAGTAAGGCTGGGAGTGGTATGGGCAAGGATAACTTCTGCTGGTAAGGGACCCAAAGCAACATTATCTGCCAGTAACCAGGCACAAAGCCTGCATCTGAAACTGATCTGACCTGCCTGAGTTAAGGGTTTGGTTTTCCTTTTGTGCCAGTATAGACATGAGTTCAGACTCAGCAGGTAGTCCGTATCTGAACATCCCTGTCTTTCAGATCCAAGAACTGTTTCACACCAGCTCATAGGATTTATTAGGAGCTACTTTGGAAGACTATTTGGATCAAACTGCTAGTATCAGCCCAATTCCTAAAGACAAGACTCTGTTCTTTTCCCCAGGACCTAGAAACCTCCCTAACTTCAGATAGCTGGAAATATCTGCTGAAAAACACCTTCTTTGGTCAAAAAGGCCCAGTTTTCTTAACTGTCACTGTATCTGATTGACTATTAAAGCTAGTATCAGTACATATTCCATATCCATGCTGTTTTCCAAGCTCCATTTTCTCTGAAGCTTCCCAGCCAGCCCTAAGAGAGCCCCACTGTACCTTCTGCTGGCTCCTTCAGAAGGACATCTAATGTTCAAGTGAGCCATGCTCCCTGACCTGTCTTCTCAGCTGATGCCTCCAGCATGGACCTGATCCAGTTGTCCACCAACTGAGCTGTTATCCACTAACAGGAGCAATACTTTCATCCCTGTGCCTCCTCCTAAGCAAGAGTATCAACAGCATCTGAGCAGGACCTGACTCAACTTCACCTTATGTAAAGGGTTTCTGATTAGCATTAAGAAAATACGTTTGCTGCAGATGCACTGACATTTTTGAGCAGCTCCCTGTGCATCTCAGTCTTCATATCCAGCAGGGCTCCTCCAAAGTCCTGGCTGTGCTCAGAAGCATGAGACACCAGAAACCCAAAGGAAATGCTTCCCCCTTTCCTCCTCCATTAACCTCTTTGGTGGTTCCTCTGTGATGCAGAACAATATGGTTACACCTCAACGCTCCGGCTCTCCTGAACATCATGTCTATCTTATTAAATAATGGATAGAAAATTGCAGCCAGGAAGGACAGCATCTGTCAGCTGATACCGTATTTATTGTTTTCCCTTGAAAGAGCATTATTGTAATCCTGCAGCAGGTTCACTTACAGATAAACAAGTTTTAAATAAAAGAGGCAGGATCCTTTGTGCTGAAGAAGCAAAGACAGCTGGCCACTTGTGTATGTTTTGTCATAAGATTTTTCTTGCTGCTATCTTTTCTTATCCCATTAAGAAATATATAATTATGTGAATTTGAATAAGATCCATGACATTATAATCACAATAATGGTTTGAAATGCTTGAAAAAAAGCAGCATTTGCAACACATAGGTATTTAATGACCATCTGAGTAATAATTCAGCTTCTTTCAGCATGAATTCACATTTCATGCAAGCACAGAGATCAATGAAATTCAGTGCAATCACCACACATTTACATCTGCTTTGCATTTTGTTCTTTAAAATAGATATGTAGGGCATGAACACGCATTTGAATATGAAGAGAGCAGTGCTGGGTAACACCTAGGCAAAAAGCAAAATGGGCAAGATGTTTAATTTTGGAAGTTCTGGGGACATAATGCTCACTTTGTTGGGTTTTCTTCCCCTTCTAACATCATCTCTTGTCTCCTAAAATGGAATCTGCTTGAGCAGCTTGGAGATCTGGGGAGGAGATTTCATGGGAAAACATTGAGAAATACCGTAACGCTGCCCTGCCTCAGGATCCAGACTGTTTGAAGGCCTGGAATTGTTCAGTCATCTCTGAGGAGAGAAGATGGTCAGGCCAGTGTTAGGGAGGAAACCTGCACCCCAAATCAGAGGGCTGAACGCCAGCTTCCCTCTGACTGAGGTTGCAGGGTGTCTACAAGGGTGGAGCTGAAGCTCCATTCCAAGGGCCTCAGAGTCCATTTACCTCTGCAATGTCCCCTCCTGGACATGGTAAGTCGCAGGTGTACATTTGCAGGAAAAAAGGATAATTCCTCACCTCTCCCCTCTGACCTCCCTGCTCCGCTTGCACAACACCACCACGGGTCCGGCCCTGCAGGAGAATCAGTACAAACCCAAGCTGCCCTGCTGGTGCCCATCTGCCAGCCCTGCAGCTGCTGATCTTCCTGCTCCTCCTCTCCTGGCACCACAGCTGCAGTTATTTTCTCCAGGCCAGGGCATCCAGTTGTGATGCTTGGTTTGAGCAAATATCCCCCCATCCTTCCTCACTAAACAGAGCCAATGCACTGGCAACATCCCCCTCGCTGTGGTTTAGGGAAGACACTTTCATCAAATTACATCACTTTAAGCCTTCCACTTACCACCATTCTGCCCCAAAATATGAGGCAGGGCTGGCAAGATGTGGATGTAAGCTAACATCCATTTCTTTCATCTTCCCAGGGGAGAAAACCAAAGAAAGCTGGAGGCATCTTCCTCATCATCACCCATACTAATGAGCATTTAGCATTCAAAGCTTGACTGGTGTGTCAGCTGAAGCTACACACAGCTCAACTCAAATAGAAAGGCCCTGCAAGCTGCAGGGAAGATGCTCAGAGCCCAGGCTCCAGGGGAGTGCCTCTCCATTAGTAATCATTAAGCACTGAAGGAGGAAATTAGAAACAGAACCTGTTCTGCTTTAGTCATCTTTGTCAAATTCCCTGGTACAATGACTACCCAGGTTTTTCTTCAGCTTCTGTTCATCAGCCCTCCACTAATCTCCAGACAAGCACATAGCCCTGCAAATACACAGGCATGGAAATGCTGGGCAGGCTGCAGCTGCTTGTAGAGCCATGGGGAGCAGTTTCCTAACCTACACCCTCCAGGACTGTCCCCTTCAAGAGCATGCAATGGCTTCTCTGCTTTGCAAGTCAGAACTTCCTTCTAACAATGGAAAAAATAAAGCAATAAGGCAGCAAATTAACCCCCTGCAGAAAAACTGTGTTCCTGGGTCTGAACATCTGCCTTAGCTGCCTTGTGGAGCAGCTGAGAGGTACTGTGAGCATCATTAGAGTCAAAAGCACTGTGGTGTAAAGCTGCTTGATTTGGGAGCTCCGTGGAGGATGCGAGATCACAGCTGACATTTGAACCATTGCCCTTCGGTGGAGGAGGACATCTCACTTCATATCTTGCTTCGTACCCACCAGCACCTCCCATTTCTCTTGCTTAGGTCTCAGTTCCCAGAGTCCCCCCGCCTCTGGTATTCCCTCCAGGATCTCTCACCTCAGCTGCCCTCAGACACCACACACCTTGGCTGACTGTTGTGAACCTTCGGAAACTAGGACTTCCATGCACCCAGGTCACCCTCCCCTGCAGACACCTCATTTCCACTTAACTACAGGCTGCCTGCTGCTAGGCTGATCTCTGCAGCTTTTTCATCAGCTGTAATGATAGCTGTTCTTGATAAGAAAGGAATATAGAATAGAAATGCACTAAAAAGTACAAGTTCAATATAAAATACACACTTATTTCTACTCTCAGACCAACCTCTAACAAAGCCTTGGGACAATAGGATATTCTTTGCAGCTCACAAGTAACAAAGCCCGTGATAATGATGCAATTGACATCTGTTATCTTAGCACCCATCAAAAGTTTTTTCCAGCAGTTGATTCAATACAAAAAGAAGTCATCTCTAACTGCAGCTATGCTTGAAAAGCTAAGAAAAGTGTGAAAAATCTAGTGGTTTTTGCCATGTGCAGACAGGCTTCCTGATGTGATACAGAAGCTAAGGTAACAGAATTAAAGTAAAGGCATAGGAGAAAATGTTTAGGGAAACTTGCATTCCCTCTTCTCTCTCTCCAACGAGGGGAACTTGTTCATTGTGTTTCACTTTTCAGATGTGGAAGCAGAACAGCATCCCACTTTCTGCAGCACTACAGATCACAAACAGCTTCTTAGGCACTGTTGCTCAGCTGGAGATTATGAACAATTCACTGACTATTTAGGATTTTGAGCATCCTTCATTCCTGCTGGAGCTAACATCATGCTGATAAGCACCCAGAAAGTTTGAAAGCTTATGCAAAACTTGTCCAAATAAGCCATCTAAAAATCCCTTGATCTGCAAACCACAGCAGGAAGACAACAGCTAAATCAGCCTTTCGTATTTTCCAACGCTCGTGTTTCTGGCTGGAATTAGGAAATGCACAGTCACAGAAACTGGTAGAGCTTGTTCTAATTCCAAAATACAAGGCCTTTTGGAATAAGTGCCACCTTAGGCCACCCTCTTGCGGCCAGGGATAGTTTTGCAGCCAGCGTCCTGCTTTCCCCTCTCCATCACACTCCAGAAGCCTGACAGCTTCCACCCCCCGGCTCGGGGAGTTACTGAACCCACCCTCCTTTGGTCCCTTTGTGGCTCTTAATTTTTTCCTGCTAGGGATTTGTGCTGTAAAATAAGTCTCCTGAGGAGATGCGTCACCGCTGGCAAAGCTACATAGGGATAAAACCAATATGTGGGGTTGATTCCTCAGGTGGAAAAAGGCAAGTAGTAAAAGTGTGGAGCAAAAAGAACAATTCCCTCCAAACATGTACTACATACTATGCCCTGAACTCACATTATTCCCGTTAACCCCAGAGCATCTACCTGCTCCTTGCCTTGGCAGATGAGCATCCACCTCAGGTGCCTGTCACCTTGCAGAATGGCAAGACTGAGCTTCCTGCACTGTCAGAGCCCCTCAGCATTGCAGGGCACTCAGCTGCTGAGCCTGAACAAGGCAGCTCAGTGACCTGATCTGACAGGAGGGGGGAGAAAAAAAGAGCACCCTTCCAGGAGATCAGTTTCTTGACCTAATTTGCCCTGAGTAGGTGAAAGGAAAGCAGGGGGATGGTGAAGCTGGGATTTGGAAGGGGGAGGTGACGGGCAGCAGCATAATCCTGGTTGGATGCAATGTTAAGTCACACCCTAAGCCTCCCTCCTCATTTGTGTTTCCTGTTTGGATGACAAAAATGCATGCCCACATTGTCACTTCATCAATGCATTAAGATTGTTTCCTGGCATCAGAAAATTCCTTCACTGTCTAAGTGCAAGGCAGAAGGTTTTTTGCTCCTTGTTCCTCTCTGCACCAAGGGTGACCCCTACCAGGACCAGGGCCCTACAAGTGGCCAGAGCTCCAGAAGAGCTGCCCCACATGGTAATGACAACTATAGGGTGCTAGTTATTCAGATCTACTCCAGAGCTCCCTAACCTCACCCTGCTCTTTTCTCATCCTCTCCCAGAGAACTTGAAGTCACATTTTTCCCCCCCCCAGAAAGTAGCAGACCTAGTTTTTCACCTTCTGTTGCACATCCTTACATACTCAACACACACAACACTTTCAAAATCTCCTTAGTCTTAAACTACACCTGAGCAGCAAAAAGCCTGTTCAGAATTTCATGAACTCTGTCTCTGCCTCCTTTTGCTGTCTTTGTGATTTAGGTTCCCTCAGACAACACAAACTTAGCTGCCTGGTTCTGCAGAGATGGATGGATCTGCTTGTAGAAGGCACAAATAGTTGCTCAGATAAAATCTTTGTCAATACTTTCTATTGTCAAATCCATCTTGCACACACAAATAAATCCTCTTGCTGCCCTTTCCCTTTGCATTATACTTTGTGTAAAGCACACACTGCTCCGTGCTTAAAAGAACTACTGAAACATGAATTTACACTTCCCAAACTTATTCCTTTAGGGAGGAGAAAATGCCTAAGTTAACAAAAGGGCTGATGTTTTATACCTCCCCTTTGATATCCTCCCAGTACAATGCAGACCAGCTGAGAGCCTGCAGAGGAGGAACAGAACAACCCTTGGCTCCCATTGTCAGGATCCCAACAAACCCAAGTTAAAGCTGCTGAGGGCAGCACCTCTGGAGAGCAGCAGGTCCAGGATTCTCCTGCTCTAGTGGAAGCAGAGGCACTGCACAGCAGCCTAACAGGGTGCTCGGCAGAGCAGAGACAGGTGTTATTTATTGCTCTGGACTCAGAAATAATTTGCTGAGCAGAGCTGTGCAGGTTATAATGAAATGCTCATCTGACTGATTGCAGCTAGCACATTTATAACAGCCGGTGGGATGTGACAGAAGCTGCCTAGGAAGGGGCTATGAGGACAGCCAGGTCTAGCTCTGATCATCCCCTCCAAACAGCTCCATGTGCAATAGCAACACAGGGCAGCTCCTGGCACCTCATTACAGGTATCTGAAATGGGGGCTGGGGTTCAACCAGATGGTCAGTCTGAATTCTAGAGCATCCCTCAAGGGGCTCCTATTAACATCTCTGAGTAAACTCAAAGGTTAAGCTGGATAGAGAAGTCTTCCCCCTTTTACAAGACGTCCAGAAGCCTTCATTGCCCCCTTCTTCCTCTGGGCTTTATTATTCAGGATGAGTAGTAGGGGTCACTTCAACAGGGAATTAATTTGGCACTGTTACATACCATCTCTGTTTGGGGCAAACAACACAGAGTAGCTGGTCTCTGGTCTGGGGGGATCACCCCTCTAAGGACTGAAGGCACACTCTTTGGGAACAGAGAGGGGGCACCCAATATATAAGCTGGGCAAGACTAGATTTGACATAACACACACTTTCTACCTCCTCCATCACAAGGAATACCTGAACTACTGAGAAAGCAGCCAGCCAGCCCATTATTTATGAGCCATCCCCAAGAGGACCATCTCCTCCTGCCTCTGTCCTCAGGGAAGTGCAACCTCTTTGCAGGAAAGAAATATTGATGCTGAGGAGCATATAAATAACTTTGGCAAAGGTCTTTGTTTTCCCCCTCAAATTAGGTACTTCACATTGCACTGATTCATTGCTGTGGTGAGGCACATATTCTCATTTTTCTTAATTATTCCTGACACATTATAAAAGCTATGAGGGTTCCCATAAAGAAACCTAAAAAGCTTTCTCCCCCTGAAGAAAATATAGTAGAAGTTCAGCAGGTCTGCAGGCTTCAGTGCCAGGGAAGGCAGGGAAGACCAAAAGGGAGCAGAAAAAGGTATTTCTGTGCCTTATAGCCCCCAGTTCCCAATGAAGACATGAGGCCTGACCTCATTTCTCCATAGCACCATGGCACAAGGAAAATATAGGAGAAGCATGGCCCTAACACCAGCTCCAGAATCATCATTGCCATGAGAAAAAACAATCAGGTAACAACAGCCTGAACAGCTTGACAAGGCACCTATCCTGATGGCGCAAGGGGCAGGGGAGCACAGAGATCCCCCAGCCTTTTGCCCATCTCGGGATCTGGGTCTCCAGGACAGAGACATCCATTCTCTGCAACCACTCTGGTCTGATGTCTCACCCAGCAGAGCAAGCACACCAGCACATCTCCCTGATGCTCAGCACTTACAGGCAGCACACTCAAATCACCTGCCCCTTCCAAGGTTTTACATCTAGCAGCTGGTCATCATTTGATCTGTTAATGCAGCTTCTATGGCTTGTTACTGGTGACAACAGAAGTAGAGCGAAACATGGCTTTCACCCTAGCTGTGACCAATGGGTTACTGGAAAGGAATAGCCAGAGAAATTGGCTGAGCAATTTCATTAGGGCACACATTAAGCACTGCTTGCTTTCTTTGCAGGAGGAAGGCTACCTTCCAAGGAAGATGTCAAAACATAGCAAAGTATATTTAAGAAGTAAAATAACCTGGAAATAGAGATAAGGCTCCTAATGTGGCAGTCTTTGAATACTCTCTAGCATTGGTGTTATCCATGCTCCACTTCCCCATGCCCTTTGAGACACAGAAGAATTCAGATCTCTAAACCCCCACCTTGTTACTTCAGTAGAGGTCAGGGCCAAACACCGTGCTGTTGTTGCAGCACCAGTACCTACAGTAAGTTATAGGCAGAGCTGTACACTTTTTCCCCTTTCATAGTATGCAGAGGTCTTTCTTTTGACCACGTGCACACACCTCACACAACAGGAGCCTAGCTAACACACAGTGTGCAAGGCCACAGGGGGCTCAAGGCTGAGTACAAGGTACTAACCCAATTTAAATCCATGCATCAAGGAGCTTTCACTCCTGTTCCGTTTGGAGCATACTCAGTGGTGGATGCAGCAGCCATCTGCCCCTCTCCTGAAACTGTTGCAGCTCACACCTCTATACATTAACAAAAAACACATCTCATTTCCACTGCTGATAATAACCTGCCCAAAAACTGCAGCACACAAGACACACACGCATCCTGGTGAGATGCCCTGCTGCAGGACAGGGCCCCCCAGTAACAGCTTATCAGTTCTCAGTTATGTGGCAGCTACTGCTGTCTCCAGATTAGCCCCCAGCAGACACTGACACCACCCTGGGCTCAGGAAAATCCTTTTTCCACCATTTTTCCTTTTCTCAGCACAGGCATAAGGCACAAATGCAGAAAGGTGGTAAGTAGCTCAACCGATATCAAGAGAGAAAAACACCTAGCCAAAACAATTTGTTAGAAAAGCTTCCAAGAATAAATGAGAGCAACTCACCAGAGCTGAAAGATTGCAGTCCTCCTAACTTCTGCCCCAGCACTCTGCCCTCCTGCTAATGCTTCATGGATCAGGGCTCTTAGGTGATTACAGGTGCCCTTACTGGTCCTTAAAAGAACTGTTGTGGGAGGTGGTTTCCTCCCTCTTTAATTGGAGAAGGCTGGGGACAGCAACTGAGATCAGTTTGCAAATGGTTGTCAGAGCAGGTTGGTTGTATTGGCCCTACTCAAACCAATTATCAAGGCAAAGAATGTGTAATGTCTGGGAGGGGGAAATAGGGGCAAGATCTGCAAGGAGAGACATTTCAGTAGGAATTGGAAGAAAGTGATTATTTCTTTCCATAAAACACTCCGAATGCTTGTGAAAATTCAATTTCTGGTTATGCTTTTTTCAAGTAAAAAATTTGCCTTATTGGAATTAGCAGGCTGGAGACACAGAGTTGGAATTTGTCTGATATCTGTCCAGAGCACCCGGGAATCTTGGGTATCTTCATGCACAGTAAATCCTGAGGATGTGACAGAGTGCCCCAGCTGGATCTCACGCACCTTCAGGAAATGTTGGATGCCATGTAGCTAGGGGCAGAGCTGGGGAAGTTTTGATCCAGAAACACCAGAATCAGACAATTTCTGTATTTCATCTTATTCTTCTCTTAGAAAATGAATGAAATATGAGTAATATAAAGAAACGGTCCTCCTTCAGTGTTTGCTCTGAATATCACAAAACCACTCTCATTTGTGAAGGTTTCTTGCCTGTAAAAATATTTGCTAAGTCCTAACTCCTGAATGATATCTATCCCAAGCCTCTTGTTCTGTGTCAGGAAAGCACCCAGACATTAGTCAATATACCAGGACCACTCGTGGTGCTGGTGCACATCCCCTCGTGCAGATGCAGGGAGGCAGTTTCTGGGACGATGCAGCCCGCAGATGGGAATGCAGATGTCCCGACGTACATCCCAGCAGGTGGGGAGCATTTACCCAGGATGCTGAAGACCTAGAAAAACAACAGCATCCAATTAATGAATTATTTCTAATAACTATAGTAGAGGCTTTCGATCAAAGGAACTTTAAAACGCTGTGCACAGCTGTATGCTAGAGACAATGAAAGAAAACAAGATAAATAAATCTTTTTAAGTTTCATTGTCTCTGCAAATGTGATTGTTGGACAAATCTCTCTGTGTGTACACATATTTTCATTGTTTACCTAGGTCTTTGGGCATTTACATTTTTAGTGGAAGACGCTTCACAACCTTGTTTGGATAAGAAAGATTTTGGCCAGACAGCTGGGCAAATACTTCACCTTGGGAAAACTGCCAGCTGATTTGCCCTGCATTCGCACCGCTGATAAGAAATAAGTTTTCATGGGCTCACTCACCATCTTAAAAGCCATCTCCAGTCCTGCAGTGCTGGTGCAGAGCTGCTGAGGAGCTGTGGGCCTGGGCACACCACAGGGTTAATGAGAAGCCAGGCTGTAAAAGCAATTGCAGCCCCTGCTAATCCCATCCACCGAGCACTAAGTCTGCTCCCAAGCTTTCCCAGCACAGCTCGTTACTGTATGTGCCTTTATATTAAAGCAGAGCTTTTTATCTTCCGACTGAATTTTTGTAGGACTCTTGAAAAGAGTGATGCTCCAAGCTGCACTGTTCAGATAAAGGCCTGGGTCTGGGCTTCTTGGAGATGCAGGATTTGGGTCCCCAGTCAGTATTCTGCCTCTCTGCAGATGCCCAAAGTGCCCCTAACCTGGGTGCCAAGGGAGGAGATCAAAGAAAGAGTTTCCAGGCAGGATGCCCTTGATTTTCTCACAATTTAGAGATGGATTTTCCTCTTCTGGGTTCCGTCCATGTTTCCTGGGGTTACCCTGGACCTCTTTAGCTAAAGTTTCTCTCAGGATGCCCTAAAATCTCCCCAACTTGTATTTCTCCTGGACATCTCCCATGCTTGTCACCCATGGGAGCCAGTTCAGGGTAGCTGTCCTCTGGCTGTTTTACACTGGTGCAGCTGGAACAACCATGCCAAGGATGGTGGTGGTCAGACCCCATCAGTACAGGAGGTACTGACGGATCCAGGACATGGGTGAGGGAACAATCCCAGGGACAGGGACCACCACTGCCCATGGCTGTTGACAGTCTCTACCCACAGCGAGCACTGGGCAGCCATGAGGTGTAATCTCATTTCTCCTTGCTCTTTCTCTCTGGCACCCCTGCCTGCTTCCCCATGGTTTAAAGCCCAGCTGGAGATCTTGTTGGGGAGGACATCACTTTTGCCTGTCCAGTGACAACAGCATCTGCATGGCTTTTGGAGCCCTGCAGGCTCTACTGCAACACCAGCATCACTTACGACAGCAACCTCATAAAAATCTGGCAAGAGGATTCATTTTGGACTCCTCTGAAGTTAGACCTAGTGCCTTTCCTTTGTAATTCTCTGCAAGTAGCGAAGGTAGGATGACCTATGGTAAAAATGTTTTGAAAAGGCAATCCTGTGCTTCTTTCAGCCTGCCTGGCCACGGGCAGCATCAGGCAGCCTCAGGAAGATGTTTGCCTTCAGTGATTTCCCCACCTCTCTGCACACGCAGCGGAGCTGGATGCTCAAAACATATTTTTTTTTCCAACCTATTCCCATACCTTCTGATTTTTTCCTAGCCCTGACTGGAAATGATGGCTTTTTTTTCTCCCCACTAAGTATTTCATTTATTCTAACAAGACGTGGATTGCATTTAATTGTTTATCTGAACTGAAGCTGTAAACTGTTCAAATGATTCATGCATTAATATTCAAGGTGAATACTGCTTTCACACATTGCCCTGCGCAGAACAAGGATGCGCATGTTATTTTAATGAATCAATAATTACCGCTCATAAAATACTTTGAAGGTATAAAGCGGTACACCACTGTATACAAGATTCTTATTTTAGGCTGTTTCATTTAATTCAGTGACGAGCACCAGAGTTTACACGCAAAAGGAAGGTGCATCTGCAGAACACGCGGAGTTCGTTTCTGCTGCCCTATGCAGACAGCGATGCGCTAGAGCTCCATGGGAAGAGGCAACACAGCAGCACGCAGCAGTGACCGGTTCCTGGGGAGCATTTCGCCAGCCCTGAGAGTTTGCAACCTGTGAATATCTTCGTTTGGGCCCAGCAGTTTCCCCCCAAAACCCTGACTACTTGCTGAGGCACGATGCGGTGCAGCTGGGCAGCCGAGCATCCTGCCTCAGCCCCCCTTCCCCTGCCCCTGCTCGCTCTGCACGCTTGGTGCCGGGGCCCCTCCGTGTTCTGAACAATTCTTCATGAGAAAAAGGCCACAGAGTCAGTGCCGGGAACATGGGGATTGAATGACGAAAGCCCCATTGAACCGACAGGAATTTTGCCTTTCATTTCAGCGTGGCCAGGATTTACCCACAAGAAAAGAGGGGAGAGTTTCTCAGATTTCATTCAGTTTGGATAAGTACCAACAATTTGTTTGGTTATCCCAGAGCCTTTTATCTGCAGTAAATACCCGAAGAAAAGGCCTTTGAGCAGACAGATTGAGAGGGTGTTAAATAAGTTGTTACCCTTTTGCTTATTCTGAGTGCAAGTAGCCAGTTTTCATTGATGGAGGCTTTACAAGGCTGCCTACATTAGATCAAGAAGAAGTAAATTGCATCTGAGACTTTAATGACGGAAATTTAACATGCTGCTTATGGCTTACCCTGGCCGAGCCAGCAGATCGATGCACGAGGGTCATGCATTATTTCAGCTGAAGAACTGTTGACAAGCAGTGCTGTCGAGTTGCAGAGGAGGATTCGAGAGACATACCTACAGAAATAGCTGCCGGCAAGGAACGTTTTTCCTTTACCAAAACACACAAAAACCTGATACAGAGAGGTCTCTGCTGCAGTGAAACTTCACCTCGTGACTTCTCACCTTCAAAAGTCTCTGCTTTTTGCTCAGGACAGACTCCTGTGCAATGCAAACAGCGGTCTGGTTTCAGCGTAATTCTCAGTGCTCATGCCAGAGAGGTTTAGTAGCAGCCACGAGACTGAATCAATATTTGCAACAATTACACGGAACTTTACCTTCAAGCTTTCTGAGTTCAGCCGTCTTTTAAATCTGGCAGAAATAATTCTCCAGCATCTACCCGCTGGTTTTTAGCAGTAGACTTGAACAAACGGCCCTGGCAAGTGGGCCAACAGTCCTGTCCCTGCTACTCATGCAAATTTGACTCAGGATTTACATGGGGCCACACCAAAAAAGTAGTAAAAGTGTTCTGAGAACCTGAAACACCCAGTATCGTTTGAGCCCTGTACTCTGAGCAGCAAATACTTCAAGGCAGCAAATTTATTGCCCTTAAAAGAACTTATGGTTGATGGTTCATGAGTGTTTAACGAGTCTCCTATACGGCAATTCTTTCTCTGGCAGGATATCGATCCAGCCTTTCTGCCAGTTCCTGTACCAGTATAGTTACTGCCACAATTACTGCTACAGCAGTAAAATTTCTTGAACGGACGTTCATGCTCTGCAAGGTGGAAATGCAGGGCCGTGTCTGCTCCTTCCCAGCAAGCATCCATCAGTCTCTCAGGAAGCAGAGAGCTTTGAACATTTCTGGAGCTGCAGACTGGATTTTCAAAATTGGATGTTAAGAACAACAAAAAACACAGAGCAAGCAGGAAAGGAACAGAATTCATTTTTTGGTCTCACACTAACCAGTGTTCACTTCTTCGAGGTACAGAAATCTCTTCCTGCACCTGCCTGGTGCAGAACAAGCTGTGAGCACTGCGTCTTCCTCCTTGCTCTCTCCGCTTTCTGTCCTCCTGCCCCTGGTAAATGCTGCACAAGCCCTGCGAGGCAGCTGGAGAAGCCCATTTGTATGAGAAGATGTGACCGCAGAGCAGAGACATTTGGGTGAAGGTCTGCTCTGCCCCCATGGCCAGGTGCCCACACAGTGCTGCTGTCACGGACACAAGGAGGAGAAAGGAGTAAGAGGGGCTGCAGCTGCTGTGCCACTACTTTTCCATTAACTATCAAGAAGAGCATGCGATGCATCCCTGTACCCCTCTAGCTGTCAAAGGTATTAAAATGCCCAGTGCCATCTGACTGGGAATGGGAAAGGCAGTGGTGGAAAGACAAGTCACATTAAGCAAGCAGGAAGCGAAGGGGCCAGCTGGTATCTTAAGAGGGTGTCATTTGTAAGGCACAAATGGGTCCGAATGAGCAAAGGGAGGCTGCGACCCTGAGCACTGAAGCACGTACTTCTCTTTAAGCAGTTGAATAATTCCACTAAATTCATCGGCAACAAGATTTTTGCCCAATTCTTTTCTGTGCCTAACGTTCCCTGGATAACAAACAGAAGTGATAATATCAGCTTGCCAGTTGTTGAGGCTTACAGGCTAAATGTTTGCAGAGTGCTTTGAGATAGGAACCTAGGAAACAAGCCCAAAAGGGACTCCAAGGGAACCAAATCTCATAGGCACATCCACTGCTTAATATCTTTGATAAATTTAACAAGCTCCATCCTGAAACCTGTTAAATTTCTCACCCCTAGTAGTTTGGCTGGCAAACTATTCCCAAATGTTACCTTTCTGAGGATTAGAAGAAGAGCTGTTAGTATGGGTGACTGATGAAAGAAGAAAAGCCATTTAAAAAAAGATTATCAGATGCATCATGAGCCAAAGGGAGCAAGTGCACTCTGAACAGTCCATTTGCTTCCTGCCTGGCACTGGGCACAGTCCCCCCCGTCCTCTGCCACCCTTATATCATTGTTCTCCCTCCCTCGCTATTTCCAGGCATTATTTCCCCATTGCCTCCTTCTGCTCTCTCCAAGCACTGCGACATCCTAAGCCTACCGCCATCTTCTTCCTAACAATTCTGGGATACTGTCCCCCTCATCCGCCTTATTCCCACCTGATTTAAACATCAGAAATCCAGTCTTCCCCTACACCCCTAAAGCACGGACATTTGCCCCTTCCCACTGAGCTCCTGGCGCCCCATTAGCACCCAGCCCCACCCCAGGCTGGGGCCAGGAAAGCCTGTGGTTGTAGAGAAACCCCTCTAGGTTTGAGAAGATAGCATTTCTTCCCCTCGTGACGAAAATGAGTTTTATGGAGAAAATGGAGAGCGTGATGGAGGGGTCTGTGGGTAGCGTGGCTGTACCATCAATGTGGGGCTCCCAAATCCTGCTGGTAGCCATTGGGGCAGGCTGGCGGCTCAGTCAGCACCAGGAACAGCGAAGGCAGGAATGAACTAAATCTGCAGTAACAAGCCATTATTTTTCATCTCTTTTCAGTCATTATTTCCTAGGATGAGAAATTGCTTTTGTTAAACATTTTAAAATTGAGGCCGCTTCGTGCGCAGCAGTCATGATCTGCCTGTCACTCTCAGCTGACGGCAGGGAGAGGACCTGGTTTTGGATATCATCCATCACTGACTGATCCATGCTGCCATGTGACGAAGGGCAAGGAAGGGAGGAAGGAGGGGGGGGGGGGACTGAGAGGTGCAGAGGGCTGGTAAATAGCATACAGAAATTTCATTTTCGGTTGCCAGCTCAAAAACAGCCCCAGCTTGCCATGGCCCAAAGCCAATTCCCGTTGAGCGCGATGACTTTGGTAGTTGCTCTGCACTTATTGGACAAGCAGCCAAAAAAATCAACAACAAAAAGCTGTCTTTGGAAATGATCAGACTTTGCTAACAGCAGCTATCCATCTTGGTCTGCACTTCCCCTTGGAAACAGCTCCCAGTAATTAGCAGGACTCGTGCACCTCTCATGGAAGTAAATAGAAGAAGTTAGATAACCCCAGACCTGCCGCCATCTCTGGGAACATCCTCAGAGAGAGCGAAACCCGCACAATGTGTTCGCAGCAAAAGCAGCAACTGGCACCACCAAGAGCCAGTTTGCTCCCTGGAAAAACGTTGCGAGCATGCCAGTGGGAGCACGGCAGGGTGAGCCAGGAATTACCGCCCCACAGCCACCCCCTGCCAGTGCAGGGCTGGTCAGGGCAGCGAAGCAAAGCCCCCTCCATCCTGAGCTGGCAGCTCTGGAGGCAGTCCCCGTGCATCTGCTCCCCTGCACACAATGCCTTTACTTCTGGCTCCACCTGATGAGCTCCGAGCTGGCAGCCAAGAGCGACGGCGATGGCGGCGTGGATCATTTCCTAGCCCAACAGCTGTGCTGGCAGTGCCGATTAATGTTTCAGGATAACTAACTTCCTCCTCATCTGTGATTCCTCTGCATCTCTTAGTCCGCTCATGCGGAAATGGCTTAGCGCAGGATTTAAGCGGCGCTCTTCCGCAGACACGCTTTGCCGGGTGTTTGTTCGTGTTATGGCACATATCCACTTGAAAGAAAAAGCGTGTTTAGGGTAACGGAGCAGAAGGACAGAGAGTCATCATTATTTTTTTAAGCTGCACTGGGGATTCCAAAGAAATCGCTACCCGGCAGTGGTGTTCTTGGTGGTCAACCTCCAGCAGCTGCTCCACAAATAGGAGAGTTGGCACGGAGCATGGAAGCTGTTGGCACCACCAAAACTTCCCCATCAGCCCTCAGAACCCTTCTAGCTAAAGAGGTGGTGTACAACTTGCTGCATGGAGGTCTCCAGGAGATTTTGTTCCCACCAAAGAGCAGCTGGTGGTCAAGAAGGAAAGCACAGCGCATGCTGCGATAAGCATCTGGCCTCAGGTTTTAACCTCTCCATCGCCGTAGAGTCCTGATTTATTTTCTTGTCCAAAGGAAGGAAAAGATCACAGGGCTTGGTGTTTTCCTGCTCGTATCAATGGGATGCTTTCTATTAACTTGAATTGTGAAAGATCAAGCTCTCAAACCACGCAGGAATAACCTGCGTGAATCTCAATAAAAGTCTTTCCCATCCTTTTATAAATTGAACTACCTTGGAACAGTAATACAGAAACAGCATCGTGGAGGAGATGGATGGAAATATATATATTTTTTTCACTGCCAGATTGAAACTGTCTGACTCTCATGATATTTCATGTTTTTCTTAGCACTGAAGCTCCTGCAGATGTATGATTAGATAGAAATCTCAGCTACTGGTAAAAAGAGGGAGTATGTTTTCAGCCTTCAGGATTGCATAGGAAAGCTTGAATTCAATGTTAGGGCTTAGGAAGCAGAAGGTGCATTAAAAATAAGTTGAAATATCATGTGTTCTTGGAGGCTGACTCATGCATTGGGGACTGCAAATTCTGGAAATGGTTAATTAGTACAAACACTTGAGACATTCTCAGCTTGAGCATCTTCTGCGCCAGGATCACAAAGGGCCAGGAATTAATCTATGTATACAACAGCAATGGGAATTACACACCCTGTTGTATTTTAATATCCATCAAGAATTATGTTGGCATATTTAGATCCCTCTGCAGCTCTGCACCACAATGGGGTTTACTCTTCTTTAAAACAAGCTAATCAGTACCTGCGGAAGGCACAGCAGATTTCAGCACAATTCATTAATATATTACATGTTATATATAAAAATATGTATTAATGAATCTCTCCTGCACCAGGATGTACCTCTTCAACAGAGGATTGTCCAGCTCATATTGAAAAGTGATGGTTATAGATGCAAAGGTGTAAACTAGCTCTTATTTTCATTTTCTTATGGGAGGTCACACATTCTGTGAGAACAATTAAGGATCTGCTAATCCAAGGGTCTCAGATAAGAGGCTGAGTAACTATTAAGACTTAACTGACTTAACTTTATTGAAGGAAATAGGAAACACAAAACAAATTCTTGACATTTCATTCCAGAGCTACCCTTACAAAACATGAGTCCTGTCATCTATTTGCCTTGTCCTTGAAAAATATACACACAAAAAGGGAAGATTTTACAGCAGAAAATATCAATAATGTCTTGAGGGAGTCAGGCAAAATTGGTTTGTCTGTTTACAAATCAATACAAAAAAATCCTCTGTAAACCCAGTACTTATTTGACTTCGACGCCTGAGCATTACTGTGGGTGTAAAGGGTTGTTCTATGTAACGTGTCATTGTGCGGAGCAGTGAAGCTGATGTTCTGCGTTGTATTTCAGCTTTTCTCTCCGTATGCCTGTGTCGGTATTGTCCCACACCGATGTGCTTCATCTGTGACTCGGGGACCTCCTGAGGCCTCCCTCGCCTGTCCGAATGCTCCTGGCATTTAGCACCCCTGTCCTAATAAGTTTGGGAGTAAGTGGGAAAGGCTATGTAAACTCATCTGGGACAAGAGAAGGGAGCTCAGGACTTGTCCGCTGAAACCCAGGGAAGATATTCTCTGCAAACGTCCTCCTGGGAAGGCTGGGATCTGTCCCTGGGAAAGGGGATGGTTTTGTACCTGGGCAAGACTTTAGCTGGGGAAAAGGAGAGCCCAGAAAGCCCAAGGGCATTCCTTGTGTAATTGCCAGGAATCTGAAATGTTGCCCAGAAAAGGCACGAGGTGGGATGCAGAGGGAGAAATGATACCTTTCATTAAATTAGCTGAGCAGACCGGTTGCAGTACAACAGAGGAACAGAGAAAAGGCAGCTGGCTCCCAGGCACACCGGCCCTTCTGCGGGTCTGAGACAAGGACAGCAGGCTTGACAAGCACCGCCTCTGCCTTCGAGCACAGCACAGGCCCCAGGCACCAGCCTGAGAGCTACAATTATGAAAATATTGCCCTTAATGGTGTGCAAACATCGCTTGTAGGAAGAGGGATTGAACAACCTAAAGAGTCAGCAAGAGAAAAACTGACTGGGATGAAATTGCATAAAATGAAGGTCAACACCCTTTCTATTTTCTCCATCAGGATTTAAAAAGAAATAAAGGAATAAAGTGTAGGACATACAGAAAGGCCAACAACAAGAAAGAAGTTGGTTTTTGTTTTTGCTTTTGTTTTTGCTTTTTGCCAGCCAGCAGTAAACAACAGACATCTTTCAGAAAATGAGACATGTCCCAAGGAATTTGAGATGGATCATTGCCTTTTATGAAACATTAGATGTGTCTGGAAGTTAACACTGAAAATTAGAATGCAGAGAATAGGCAGACCACAGAAAAACATCATTATGTGCAATGTATTGACTTTCCTTTCATTGTGGGGAAAACAGTATTATTGTTTAGGTAAGTAAATGAGAATTCAAATGGGAGACCAAATCCACCTTGCATCTTGTTTTTCGGACATGATGAAATTTGCTGCAGTGTCCTGTATTATTGCATTATACATTACTGCCTGGAGAAAAGTTTCTCCCCAAACAAGCGGATGAAAATATTTTGAGAGAGATCACAAAGGAGCTTAGAGCAATGAGCAAACACCAAACAGGCAGCACCAGCGTGATTAAATTGTCTCTGCCTGCTCCCCCGTTCGGAGAGGGATGAGCTGGGAAAAACATGGTTATTTGCAGAAGAAACAGATTCCTATCATGACAAGATCAGGGAGAAAACTGCTTTGAATTCTCCCTATGCCTTTTGTGCAGCAAATTCTCCGACACAAAGATTTAAAACTCCCGCATGTTGGAGTGCTATCACATTACTATTTCCAGCGACAGCGGTCTGCGTTTAGATGCTTTTGTTCTCCATCCCTCCCTTCCCTGCTTCAGGTGCTCTTTATTACAGCCATCTACCTCTTGGTTAACAAATTATTGTGTTACATGAAGGGGAAGACTGGCTCTCTGAGAAGCCAGGTGATGAGCCGGGTGGTCTGTGCTAGGATCTTCTTCCTCGACCCTTCGCAGCATCACATTTGCAGCCCCGGGAGGACGGGCTGTGTGAGCCCCAGACATCAGTGTTGGCACGGTTGGTGGCTGCCTAGGGGCCACTCGGAGCACAAAGGCGGTTGAAGAGCCCTGTCACCGCTCCGTCCCAGCTCCGCAGGTGTCCCTGGTGGCACAGCCTGGTGGTGGATGGTGGCCTGAGATCAGGAACCGGCGGCCGTGCTGCGACTTCCCCACCTGGTTTTGCGGCTGAGCTGGAGGTGCACGTAACCATGCCCCAAATTCAGGAGGGGGAGCTCGGAGATTTCAGGTCACCTACTTTCCGAGGCCGCCCACCTCTGTTCTCATGGCCCCGCGGAGATGAAGCTGTCGTGTCTAAGTTGGACACCTCTGTTACGCAGCCTGATCACCGCGGGGCCGGCCTCAATCTGCTCCGTGGTTTTGCTGCGCTGCCGTCCCTGGGCAAGCAGCGGGGACGCTGCTGCATCCCCCTGGCAGCAGCAACCTCTCCCTGCCCTCTCCCAGGGGACCTGACCTCAGCTGCTGCCAGCACGCGTCCTCTCCCAGCTTCTCCTTTGTGTTAATCAATCCGGAACATTTATCAGAGGGTTTGCAGTAGCCTGGCATTTGTACTGACAGCGAGCCGGGTCAATGTGTAAGGGATGGCCTCAGCTTTCCCAGGGATTCAGTGTCATTTTGGCCTCTTTTAGAGACCTGTTATTCTTTTTTGTCCCTGAGAACAGGTCCTGTTTGTGTCGGGGATAAGTCCAGCAAGGGCGACTCTCAGATAAGTCAGAAAATATGCAAACAAGAAAGATTCGGAGGAAGGCAAGATATTTTTCTCAAGGTTCGTGTGCTTTAATGAAGGACTGAAGACTAGTTAAAACTTTATTTCAAGCAAAAGTTCATGTGTGTAACTTGAGATTAAAAGAGATCAAACGCACCAACCACAAGACTCTAGGGCCTGCTGGAGCTTTTTTCCTTTAAAATCATACTTTTAACACTGAATTTTCAGTGTAAACCTGTTTGTCTCTCTCTGTGGTCCATTAAATGGAACGCCAATTTCAAACTCCTGCTGAAGACATCCTACAAATATAAGTAGGCTTAAAGAAGGCGGAGACATTGAAAAAGCAGTTTTCTGGGGATAAAGTGCATTGCATATTGCCCAGCTGTGGTTTGGAGGTTTGCTCCTTTTTCCTCCTCCCCTTCATTTGCTGTGTTGTGTCTTCCCTCCTGGTAGTTAGCAAGAAACTGACACCTCAGAGACGAAGTGGGTGACTGAAAAATCGCCAGGGCCTTTGCTGGAAAGCCTTGACTCAGAGGTACCTTCCACTGCAATTGAGTACGAGCTTGCGTTTGGATATTTGATGGAATCTGGCTGAATTCAAATTAAACTGTAGCTGGGAGAGGAATAATGCGAAGGCAATCTGTAGTAATGGTCCCAAGTAGTGCCGTTTGCAGAACGACACCGTGCCACTCACTGCGCATTGCTGCCGCGTTGTTAATGAGACCTCTGAACACGCCGAGCCCATTAATGATGGGGAAAAGCCTGCGGGGATTTTCCCTGATGGGGAAAAGAGCTGAGCACCCGCGATTTTTGGAGGCCCTCGCCACGCTCCCTCTGCCAGCTACAGGCACTTCCGTGCACCCCGCAGCACCCAGGGGTGCCCCCCTCACATCTCTCCTGGCACGGCACACGGGAGCCCTCCCTAACCCACTCCAGGGTGCAGAGACCAGCACTGCAAACAGCCCGCTACTTTGGTGCCTTGAGCTCTGATTTTGCTAAGGACGGGCCAGGAAATGCTCCCAGCAGCAGCGGCTCAGCTGCCTGCAGCGTGGGCAGCACCGCAAGCCCTGTCCCACGGCGGGCCTCTGCTCCAGCATGGCTGGAGAAGCAGAAAGGCAGGATCTCCTCCCTCCTCCGACGGCTGCTGAAATGTTTTTGCCTGCAAGCCGCTGGGCCCTCTGCAATTCAACAGTGTCATCCGCTGCTGCGACAGCTCTTCCTCCTGTTCCCTCACTGTCATGCGGCTGCCAAAGCCAAAGGAAGGTTGTTTATAGACCTCCCCCCAAAACAAACCAACAAAAACTCTCCTGGTTAAGTGGAAGACTAAACCTGGAGATAAAGCTGGCCAAGAGGTCACCTCTGAACCCCTGCAATGGTCGGAGATATGCACGGTTCATTTCTAAGCCGGGTAAGATACTACAGAGGTCGCTGAGCACAACTGGTGAGGTGGCAAGCGCTACCAGAAAGCCCCCTCAAAGCAAGGAGCTTCAGCAGAAAGGTAATCACACCTTTCAAGCAGCTGGCTTCTCGCCAAGCGAAATAAAGAAACTTTGGGCCATCACCACTTCCTCCAGCACTGCTGGGGGGCATTGGCAGGGAGAAGAAAGCGGACATCCCCTCAGAAGCTCACACTGATCTCCTAACTGCATCCCCATTAAACGTCGCTTCCTGACCTTCCCCATCCCACAGGTGTTCCCGACGGTGTCTGTGTCTGAGCACTGATCCCTGCTCACGGTGGTGGAGACCCTTTCAAAGAGCTGTCACCAGGCCAAAGGGAAAAAGACTTGTTTTTCCCACTTCTTCTCGCCGTCCCCATTCAGCATTTGGCGCCGCTGGTTAAACCGATAAGCAGCAGATGAGAGGGGGGCTGCTGCCATTTGGATCTCGTTAATGGCACTCTAAAGTCACAGTGGATTTTTCACTCCAGCTTTCCCCGGATGCAGGAGAGGACGAAACCACTGTGGTGACAGGCCCGGAGGGATATGCTCTTATCTCACATGATGGAGAGCTTGTGCTGGACCTGGAGATGTGAGCAGGACAGGGCAGCCCCTGGGGGACACATGCAGGAGGCACAGTTAGGAATGGGGAGAGAAATTTATCCTAAACAGCAAGTGGGAGCAAGCAGGCATGATCTCTCTAAGTGCTATCTCTGCTTCAAAAAGAAAATCCTCAGAGATTAAAACAGAATTTAAAAGATCAAGTGGCAAAAGTTCTTCCATTTTAGGCGGCTTCACAAAACAGGAGAGAAGTTGGGCAGATCCTTGCCCACCACAGCTCCAGCGGGTATAAAGCTGCTTGTTGCAGGACACGGACAAGCCTTTTGCTCTGGGGACCAGGAAGAAACACGTCCATGGAGCAGGTCACTGCTGGATCTACCCCTGCATCTTCTGGATTATCTGGCTCTGCCCGTGCCTGGAACAGGGTCTGAGATGCAGCAGGTCCTGGTGTGGGCAGGTCTGGCTATTTGGGCTCTGCCTTCCATCAGCTCAGACTCTGCCCTCAGACCCAAAGAAGAACCTTTCTGCCAACATTGACCATTTAAACCCAAATTTTGTGCTCAGAATATTCATTACGTTAAAGAAGAAATCATTATTGGACCAGATTCTGAGGAATAACATTCACTCTGGATTTGTAATACAAACCATAGCCTTGTGCTGCCCCATGGGGCATTTATTAAGCTTGGCCCTCAAAATGGGTTATCAAGCCCCTGTCCCAAGGTATTTCTATTTGCTTTCAATTACAAATGAACATCGTATAAGGACCCCAGTTTGCCTTGAAGTAATTGATTTATCACTTAATAACACCCCTGCTGAGATGGGGCAAGAGGAGGCAGAGCCTGAGCAATGGTTCTGTTGTGCTGTCAGTATAAATTAGAGCTAAAGACATTACTCTTTAACCACAAGCATTGGGGTTTGTGGTTGTTGTTGTTTTGCAAGTGCAATTTTCAGCTGACAAAAGGTTTTTCTGCACAATGGATTCTTTCCTGTTTAGGGTTCCCTTCCACACAGTTTTCGCAGCCTTGCTGCCCTCTGAATCTCCTGCAGGCAGCAGCGTGCAGGGGGAGAGAGGGTCAAACTACAAAAAAAGAGAGATTTCTGCTTTCTGCTCCATAAATTGCAACATACAGCTAAAGATGATAATTACAGAGAAAAGGATCATCAATTTACACTCCACTTTCTGAAAAAAAAAAAAGTTTCAATAGACCCAGGGAAAGTAAAAATTAAAAATGAAGAAATCTGTTCTACTTTATGTATTATTGGAGAGGAGAAGAGAGAGCTGACTTTTGAGAAGCCCACATAAATTGAAGACTCGATAGTCCCTGAGTTTACCCAGCCCAAGACTCAAAGGTAGCATCAATCAGCCTGTGATTTCTTTGGGCAGAACAGGAAAAAAGAACCCAAACTCTATAAAGTAATATAATCCAGTGCTTATGGGGTTAACTTACTATGGCATAAAGAATTATAGGGGGGAGAAAGATTTATTTATAAGTTAACATTTTTATACACACACACGCATAAACTCATTAAATTGCTAGAATGTATAGCAGGAACATTTAATACATTCTTCAACTGCAGAGAAATTTCTGTTCAGCTCACGAATTCATCACCAGCGAGAGATAATGAGCTTTTTGCTGTAGGATGTAGCTCCTGGTGAAGGAGAAACTAGAAAACCACACTCTTCTTTATATTAAGGCTAGACCAAGAAGAGGAAACTGGAGTTAACCCCTGTCGTTTTTACTAGGTATGCCCATAAAAGCCATACTAAAATTAGTATAAAGAGGTAAAGGCGTTTTAAACAGAAACTAAAACAGAACTGATGTACTTCATTGCTAATAAAGAACAATTTCTTCTAAGCAAAACTTTTCCAAAATTTTGTTAGACCTTTTGTACTCACAGTCTCTTTGGTCTGGAAGAACAGAGTGAGAAAATCTTGGGAATAACTTTCAAAACATTTTCTTCTAGAAATTATTTAATTTACATATCCTTTTACCATTACTGTACAGTATATTGGGTCTACCTTATTGCAATAGTTACCTAATTCCTTTGTATTAACATAATTTCTTCACTTTTATCATGATTCAGTTCACAATGATCTTACAAATATTTCCTGAAAATCACTTTGGTTTTCAGTAACTTTACCGATATTTTGTCCATACCCTCAATGTCAAAATGACTTAAATTCAGAAATAACCTCCCAAAACCTTTGCACTCAGTACACATTCTAACCAACAAATTAACATTTAACTCGAATTCAAACTGTTTTACCCATATAAGAAAGATTTTTTTTTTTCCTATGTCAAAATAGCTGCTGTTTTGCAAAGGGGGAGGTAGAAATAAAGTCCTAAAGATGCCTTTACTGTTCTCTCTGATCTCGCCCCACCTTCCATTTGCTCTTGCATGGAAAACATTATTTGTTAATAAAGATTTTTTATTATATCAGAGAGATACAGATCAGTACGTCAGTGAGTGATTTGGTACTCTGAAAAAGGATACGCAGACCTTATTCATTTTTCCCCCCTTGTTGGTGAAAGAGAGATTTATTTTTTTTTAAGTTCTCTATGTTCTTACAGACACTTCACAGAATAATTGAGCATTTCCCTCTCTGCACTAATAGGACAGTCATTTCAAACCCATGAAGTTAAAGGAGAAGCTCTTTTATGAGCTGCTGAAGAATGCACCGTGCCATCCAACATCAAACATTCAGTCAAAAACATAATTAAGCCATTCTCTAAGTAATAGTAATGATCTCTTGTATTTTCCTAGATGCTTTCATCCCTGCAAGTACTATATCTGAGAACTTGCAGACCTTTTCCTGTCTTTCTTTCTCAATAGAAATTAAAAAACAAAACAAAACAAACAAAACACTTGCTTTGATGAGATAATTTATCCATTATTTATTTATTTATCTATTCATTTTTATTTTAATTTAACTTTCTAAATATTTATTAATGGGGCAATTTTTAAAAATCATGGCTGGGTCATGTATGTATGTGCATGAATGTATGCCCAGGCTAGAATTTCTTTTTCTGGCTGTTGAAGGGCATCAGTCTCTTCACGGTACTCTGCAGCTCTCCAGGACTAGAGGCCACTTTATCAGATGAAATCAAAGATGTGTTTCTTCCACATTTTCTTCTCCACATTTTGCATAAGTATGCAAAAACCCTCCAGACCTGCAACATATTTTTTTGTTTTGTGTGTGGTTTTTTTTTTTTCCCCTAGAACAGGAGGCCTCCCTTTTTCTCTCTCTCTCTCTCTTTTTTTTTTTTTTTCTTTAAATTAACACATCTTCAGGGACAAGGCTGCGAGTGCTCTCTGAAGAGCCTTGACTGCAGACAGAAGCCCTGAAAGGCGTAGGTGGGCAGCAAGGCGAGCGTCACCGCATCCGCACTTCGTGTTGGTAGCCAGCCCACACGCCGGTGGCATCTGTTCATCTCTTCATTTAAGCTTGTCTCTCCCTGCAGTCCTGGGAGAATGATGCCTTAATGCAAGCAGACCCGGAAAATCAATATAAAGTGTGCCCCCTTCTATTTTATTTATTCCTTTGCTTTTATCTTTTTTAAGGGAAGGAAAAAAAAAATCTCTTGCTTGTTCATCCCTTGTGAGGGATTTTAAGGTAATCTTTCATCAGCTTTCCTTACAACCACAAGAAAAAAAAATCTCTCTCTCTCATTCTTACTTCAGGCAACTGAAGCATGAAATGGGAAATCTCATCCACAGTGGAGATCAAATGTGTCACTTTATTTATTAATTTCATGATCAGCTGAAAACTTTGATTCAGTGGACAACACCAGCCAGAGTGTTTTTGATAAAAAGCAAGAATAAGAACTAGTCCTGGAGAGGTTGCTGAGGATCTCCTTTTGATTATTTACATGGAGATTCAATGACAAAAGTTGTTTAAAATTAAGAAAGAAAGAAAGAAAATGAACAAAACCAGAAACCCTTGTGTTTTCCCTTCCTCTGCCAAGTCTCTCATCATGGCTTTGGCCACATCATATACAGTCCCATGCCTCGATTTGCAGATTTTGTAGGGGTGTAGCTTGGTTTTATGTGACCTTCAGTTCAATTTAGCTCAGCTGTTGTTATGGCATGGTGTTTTCAGACCCTGAAGTCCTAGCTTCAAGTTGTCACTGAAATAGTATGAACATTATTTAAATATTTGCAGTGCTCACATAGTGCTTTGAGCTCTCAGGCACTGTGGAAACGTCTGGTATTTTCTTTGTAAAAAGCATTTGCATGTATTTGAACATTTAAAATCTTGCAAGAAAAGGAGAAGGGGACATACTAGAAAAGGAATTTTGTGTTAAAACTAAATGCCTCTGAAATGAATATTAGTAACTTTAATAAAAACATCTTCAGCCTCGCTGGGACTTGTAAACCCCTTATTACTTGATATCTACATATTGTGGCTAAAAAATAGTGGTCTACTAATTTTGAGACATTTCATCCACCCAAGTAAATTTCCCATTTTTCTGAGAATGACTGTAGTAAGAATTTTAATCATCTAATTATAGTCTGTGTAGTTTGACACCATTAGCACAGCACCTAATTGTACCTGTGCACTGATCCCAGTGCCAAGGTCCTGGCAAAACAACAGCCTTATGAGAGAAAAGAGAATTAGCAGGTACAGCTTTGTGTGGAATAGATCACTGAAGCACAAAATTAAGATACCTTATTACCATGAAGGAATCTCCAGTGAGACCCCTGAGCAATAGCCAAAGTTTACTGGGAACATATTTATTAGAAAGGTGGCCTCACGTTTTATTTAGCTGTATTTGGCAAATAGAACACATAAGCACTATCTTTCAAAATCTACATTTTCCTTTTTTTTCCAGGGCAAACATAAGGCACCTTGCACATAGAACCAGCATCATATAAATCAGCCAAAATTTGCAAAAATACTCAAATTTGTGGGAGCATAGTGAAGGAGATCCCTATGTAACACTGAAAAATGAGCTCTCAGATACAAAATCAGAAGAACTGTAAAGGCAGAGAGACCCTACCAGGCACAGACATCAGCTTAAGTGGATAGCACGTCCCATTATGATATCCCCACTTTAAGAAGGATACTGAAAAATTAAAGAGGGATCAGAAAATATGTGAAGATAGAGCAACCTGCTACCTGTCCAAAAATAATAATAATAATAAAAAAGACATCTGAACTGTTTAGTGCATTGCTGATGAGCTTAGAGGGCAATGTATCATCATCTTTAATAGCAGCAGAGGGAAGAAAAAAATCAGAAATGAGGGCTCTTCAGTGTTGCAGGCAAGAGCAGAGCAAAATCAAATAGCTAAGAGCTGAATTTGGATCTGTCTGCCCTCTGACTAAGAGATGGCTGTTAAACAACGTGGCCACTAGCAACATTTCCCCAGGGTCATTAGTAGATTATGCAGTGATGGATATGTTTTGATTAAGAGTGGACACAGCTTCCAAACCTCTGATCTTCATCCAGATGTTAATTCGGAGACGTCTTCTGGTCTGTTTTATGCAGGAGAATTGACCAAGATGATCTGAACAGTCCCTCCTGGTACAATAATCCATGAGCCTTATCAATAATTTACACCATGGCTCCAGACTTCACCATGGAATCACACAGGCAAAGGATGTGATGAAGAGGAACAAATCCAGCCCAGATCTTTGTTGAAAGCCGCCCTTTTAAGTAGGATTGCATATAATGGTTGATTCACCCAGCCCCCCTCCTTGGGCCACCATTTAATCATCCAGAGGGAAAACAGACTGACATTAGGGATGTGCACATATGCAAACCAACCTGTTTTATTACTATGAGGCAATTAAGCTCATAGGTACAAAACAATTATGCTTTTAAGTTTGCTTCTTTCCTTAAAGAAAAGCCTGTGGCATTTAAAAATGTATGTTTATTATTGGGATGCAGTTGTTTGTGATGTTTAATGGATGTGGGGCCAGAGGGTTAACCGTGCTGCTAGATGGATTTACAGTAGACATCAAAAAGAGCATGAATGAGTCCCAGTTTGACAGCTTGTAGATAAACTGTAGATGGGAGGCATAATTTATATGTATTTTAAAAATTCAACAACAACAGCAAATAATTCAAGGGACTCTAGCCAGCTGGTCTTCCTTCTAAAACTGGATATGGAAAGCAGGGAGACTTTGCACAGCAATGGTGACATGCAGAAGCCTTCTATATAAATTTACACATTTATCAAGTCTTTGTGGAATAATAAGCTACAATCTAGCCAGCCCGGGGCAGCCTGCTGTAATTGTTATGATTTGTTTTCCAGATACAGTACAAATTCCTTGGTAATCTTTCCTGAATTTTAATAAGGGGAAGGGAAGACTTAATTAAAGAGGCCTTTGTGCTGTTCTATAGCGACTGCCATCTGCAAGTGCTTCAGTTCGGTGTCTTATCTCCATCGTGCAGCCCGCAATTTCGCCTTTGTAGACAGAGGTGGTAACTTAGGCTTGAGGAGTGAAAGAGCCGAGCAGCGTGTTTTTCGGGGAGCCTGCACCACTCCAGCATCTTCAGTGGCTGCTGCAGAGAGGCAAGGACACAGCCCTTTGATCTCCTCTGCTGCATTACAGGCTGCTTAATAGCATTTATTCCAAGATAAATTAGGGAATACACGGTTTACATATGAAAGAGGCACGAACCTTTCTTTTTTTTTAAGGGGTATGTACAACGTAATTGACTTCTATCAAGCATAGGCTCTGGTGTCAAAAGGGCCTTTTATACATTGAGCCAAATAGGCTTTTATTTTTGCAACAATGAAATGAGCAAATATATCTTCCCAGTAGCTCACTGGCACATCCCAGAAGACAGAAAAGAAGAGATGAGCTTCTCAGCTACAGTTCTATATAAAAAAAAGTTTAAGATTTATTTGGAAATAAATCTCCCTTTCCCATATTTTTGGGAATAAGCAACTTGTATTACAGAGCTTATAATTAAGCATGGCCACCCAGTTTACAAGGCTCTGAAAATCCAGATAAATGACAGATTAGCTCACAAACGTAACCTGGAAACTGGTTTGGGATTCAGAGTGGATTACATCTGACAACAGGCAACAAGAACTCCAGAAATTGTCTCCTTGGCTTGATGCAATAAGAGCAAGCTCCAGGGACACCTTATCGAGCCCTTGCTCCCTCCTTTTCTGCTATTAGGTTTCTGAGCTTGTGATAGGGTTTCGGACATCTAGGTGCACTGATATTAGATGGTCTTAACGGGAGGTATGCAGGTGGCAGGCACTGAGATAAAATGGTGAGGATACCTATGGTCCATGTCATACATCATATACACCTAGCTTCTGTTGCAGCAAGGCAGTCAGTTAAGTAGCCTTGGCAATGTGATTTGGTAATTTATAGATAGCCCTATAGATAGGGGTTCAGGATGGAGCTCTGCCTCAGAATATAGGGGCTGGTCCAATCTGATTCATGCCAGGGGTCCTCACCAGGGCAAGAGCAGCCTCTCCACCACTTCTCACCAGATCAGACCTTTGGTCCTGGAAATAACATTGCCAAAGGGCATCCTTTGACTTCTGATACGTTTCCCCTTCAGAGACATATTTTACAGTTCAGGTCAGCCCACACTGTCATCTGTTGGTTAAAGACAAAGTCATCACTTTTCCACTTGCATTCACAGCCAGGTTACTTCAAATTTTCAGTGAACTCGAACCAGTCGTTTGAAGTACAGGTGAAGTAGAGTCAATAGCTGCAAAAACCTCCAGGGCAGGACCATTTGGTGCAGATTGTGCCTCCTTTGCAATGAGATGTAGGACATATTTAAATTTTCTAAGGAAAAGAACTAAGCAAAGCTCAGTTAGAGGATTCTGCTGATTTCAGCAGCCTGGTGAGAAAGGGTATCCGTCAGTCCTATGGCCAAATCACAAGACAGGTGGGATTTTAAAGATAAAAATAAATAGCTGGAACTCCACGTAATTACACACAGAAAACTGTGAAAGGGCTTGCTTTGATCAGCAACTTTGACGTATGTTACAGGAGGTATTAATGTGTTTCCTCAGAATAATTTTACTGGGAAAAATGCACATGTATATAATTTTATTCACATTTTGCTATAAGGAATTAAAATCTTGGCCAACGTCTAGTTCTTCCTGTTCTGTTTAAGGAAGCCTAGTACAGTTAGGCAACCTTTGCTATTTGCTCTTTGCTTTCTTTCCTGATATTTGCTCTTTGCTTTCTTTCCTACACCTCTCTCCCCTACCCACCTACCCTACATGCCCGGTGGGCTGAGGAGCTGCTACGGCCCCAGTCCTGCTGTCCAGGTGGGAATCCTCAGCACCTGAATTGTACTTGCACCAGGGAGAGCTTTGCTTCCACGCTGATCCCCCACAGGAGCAACCAGGACACTAATTATTAATCAGTTAATGTGGTGACTGAAGAGCCAAAACTATGATCCCTAACATCCACCCCATTTAAACCTGTCCTTAATATGTGTGTACCGAAGAAGTGTCTTGGAACTTTCTGCCTTCTGCTGCACCTTGATATGAAAGCCCAGGGTTCCCCTCATGAGGAGAAAACAGCAGCAGACCTGGCAGTGCAGGTTTCATTATTTCCTTTCTGTAGAGAGATAGCACGTGTGGCACGATGCTGCTGCGTTAGCTGATGGGTGGACGAAAGCCTAAACTGTGGACACGGGGAGTAATTTGTTTAAGAAAATGAGGATCTCATTTGCTTCTTTCTCTCCTCTTTCTTATTTTATTTTTGTTTTCATCAAAACCTATTCAAGCAAACAACTTTTTTACTACATCTAAATGCATTCAGTCTGTATTTTATTATTATTGTACTTTTGTGTCCTTCCAGCTCTGTTAAGATAGATCAAAACAATACAGGAGCTTACGTTACTGTCAGATTTAATGTGCCGACCTCCTTATATCCCCCAAAGCCTTTTCAGATGCAGAGCTACATTTAAGTAAGCAATTAATCACGGCATACCTCTTCCAATGCAAACACAATTTGTTGGCAATTTAAACTGCAATTCCAGCTCTTTTGAAGTTTCCTTTTCGAGCTAAGGCTTGTGCAAATTTTGATCTCAGGCAGTACCTGTCAAATCATCAGAAGGCACTGGGGAGCCTCTGCGTGTCAGGAAGGATCTCCAGTTCTTCACTCATCTCAGTGGAGGTCAGGGACCAGGCAAATTCAGTCACACATATCTGTACATGGCAACCACTGGACTAAAACCTCCCTTTAAAAAAAAAAAACAAAAAACAAAAAACTTTACACACAGTGTCTCAGCTAGCAGGACGCAGCCTTCCTATAAAAAGAGGAGGAGAATATTTAATTAAATCTATGATGCTCTGAAACAGTAGGCAAGAGGGTGTGCTTGGGGAGGGAGAAGTGAAGTGAAATTCAAGTGCTTTTCTGAAGAGATGGGCTATCTGTGGTTCAGCTGTCATGCTGGCTGCAGACAGGACTGTTCCAGCAGACCCAGAGCCCTGACAGAGCTGGGAAATACTCACACTGGGGCTGGGGGCAAAATATGTCTTTCCACTGGAGCACTACAGGAGGTACGATGGCTTGTCATGCTGTAAATCGTCTTCGCTGTGTGATAGATCACCTGCTCCTAACCCAACAGTAGGCACTAGAGCCTGTGGACAGCAGACCCCATAAATACACAGAGAAAAACCAGAGGGTTAACACAGGGCTTGTTGTGTTGATTTTTGAAGGAGGGCATATAATTCATCACTTGGGGGCAATCACGAGAGGGATATTTAAATTACTCTGAGAGCACAGAGCATATAAATAATAATGAACAGAATAAAATGCAAATGGCCTGGAAGGAATCTATAGTCATGAATGAAATCAGCCCTCTGATCCTAATTGAAATGAAAATGAGATGCATATTCAATATGTGCTTAATAGAATATACATAATATGAGCATCCTGAGCTAATGAACAAGACTTTTCAATCACACGGATACATATGGGCAGGCACCCCTCCTAGGGAGAGAATGCCAACAGAGGCACCCACCCCCACCAACTCTGCACACATAGCTATGTACATATACACATGCATAATAACTATGTATATACACGCATGCATACCATATAATGGAAACAATGAACTTTTAACCAAACGGTGCTAGATCACAACTGCAAACCTTTATGAAAAGACCAGCTGTGGTTTTTGAACATCTTTGAAGCAGGTATTTTGCACACCGTTCCAATATTTATTGGAAGGTTTTGTTTGTGTCGGAAATAACATGGGCCAGGGCTTTATTCTGCTTCGCATTTTGTGTCATTTCGCAGTAATTGATTGGGTGCTCACATGCTAATCGGTGTGGCTGGTTTCTCAGTTGCCTTTTATTGGAGATCACTGACCTACACAAAGCAATGGGAGCTGTTGCCCTTTGAATCTAATTACAAGGAATCAAATTATTTCCTGACACAGGCTGGAGTTGGGTATCTCACATCTCAGCAGATGTGCACTGTTGCGATGATGCCTTACTCTACATGTTCAACACTGGCACAGTCCCTTGAAATAAGAAAAGAGCTACCTTTTTAAAGCAGATCTGTGGTGTTCTGAGTCTTGGAAGAATCACCGTGCTGTCCACCACACTTGCTCTTTCCTCACCGCAAAAAAAAGGATTAGACAAATTCTATTCCCAGGTTAAAACCCCAAAGCCTGAGAATCCCGGCTGCAATTCTGCCACTGCTCATCTCAGAGGTGTCTCTTGCAACCTCTGTGCCTCAGTTTCCTCATCTCCACTTCACATCTCTCCTTTTTTAACATTGCAATGGGGTTTTGAAAATGTTCTGTGCTAAATCCTGCCTAAGAGTACCTAACAGTTAAACAGATTGAACCTAGTTTATTGCTTTGCAAAGCAAATGTCATCTGTATTGAATTTCTTTCCTCATATGCTAATGAAATGCTCCTCTGATATTTTTTTTCTCCCCATTTCTGTGGAGGCAGTGTTGTTGGGAAGGTAGCTGAACACAATAAATTAAGGGCTAAGATTCTCTTTCTTGCTTTGGTATCCAACAGAAATGCTACTGCCTTGTCACTGCTGAGCCAGGGTCCCAGTGGATATCAGACTGAGGAGGTCTTCATCTCAGACCTGGAAGAGACATTATTTGTCTCCCACTTAGGATAGAGGTGCTCAATGAAAGCAAAAAAGTAAGTTTCATTATTTCTTACATTGTATGCATAAAATACTGTGGCTGCAGCGGTCCCGGCTGAGCTGCTCCTGCCCCCCATGCCCCATTGCTCTTCCCAGTCTCAGCTGAGGCGTCCCCTTTCTCGGAAGTGAACATGGCCATTTGGAAGGCCCCTTGGCCAAAAGCAGTTCATGGAGCCAGCTGAATAATTGTTCCAGTTATATGCCTTTTTCTTCCAGCAGATGGTTCTCTATGGCTGTTCATTTGTAATTTTGCTCTTTGTGTATTGACTCCAATCAGTGGGGAGCCAAGATAATGGGAAACGTTGACATGACGGATCTATCCTTGTCACCTGGCCTGGATCCTCTCACCCTGCTTGCCCAGAACGGGAGTGCTGGGTTCCAGCCCTTCCTCCCAAGGACCCTACAGCCTCTGCTTCTTCAGGAAGGTGGCTGTGAGTCATAAGAAATAAGCTTGTAAGAACGTGAATCTATCCTAGTCTACTGCTGCCAGGTACAACAGATGCTATCCATTAGATTTTACTTTCCCAGAAATTCCTCTGATTCATAAAACATTCAGGACTGTGGGCCTCTATTTGGTCCACTCCTGCTCCCCACTGTGTAGGCTTTGGCAGTGGAAAAGGGTATGAATGATTATGGAGCAGGTCTTCTTCTCTAATACTTTGGTTGGCCAGAGCAGTATTTCCTAATCTGTGGGCCTCTGATCCTGGGGAGTCTTCAAGGCATTGGGAAGTGATTTTCCAGATGAGAAGAAGAAAGAGAAAAGAAAAAAAGGAGATTTAAAACTATACACACGAACACCCATGGATGCAAAACAAAACAAAATTGAGAAGAATTAATTCAAGAGCATTCAAAGTTCAGCCTTATTTTAGGTTTTTATAAATGAAAACTCATGTAGCTACACTGCATCACAGTGTATTTGGAATTTGTTTCTTTATATTTCTTTTTCTGGATTAGGCAATCCTTCAGCTGAAAAGGCCAGGAAACTCTGAGCTGAGGAGCTCAGGAGCTGAGAAGAAATTCCTCTTGCTGTCTTCCCTGTGGAGCAGCACTCCAGGGCAGATGTTTGTCCCTGGGCATCCATGACGGCTCTCAGCACATCCCTTAATAATGACACAAGACAGACGAGAATTACAAGGATTAATCTAGAGCACACGTTATTGCTGCTGGCCCTGGCAGGAGAAAGCGCAAGCACATGCTGAGCTCAGTGCTGGGAACTCAGTGTCACAGCTTGCAAGGAGGGTACATCCCTGACATGACGGGGACATGGTGATGAAGCTGAGACCAGATTTGAAAACCTGAACCTACACCTCGTATACCAAATGGGCACCATTGCCAATGCTAGAAGATACCAAGAGTGAACCAAGAGTGATGTGAGAATGGCTTCACATCAGTAAAACGACTGTTTAGATGAACTCTCCTTTTTGGAACATCAAATGTACATATGCAATAATACATCAGTAAGATACACCTATTTCTAAACTTACCCATGCTATATAGAATATGAGCAGGAATCATTCACGTAAGACTCACGGGCTGATGACAAGACAATACTGGAAGCTTGCGGAAAAACTACAGTTCAAACTGATCTGGAGAAGTAAAACATTCAGGATCAATCTCACCCTCTTCCTCACCAAGACATCCTTACCTTCTGTTACTAGACTTCAAAAATTATCAACTTCCTTTTTCTCTATACCATTCAGGACAAAACTCACCCTCTTCTCCACCAAGTTGTCCTCACCGTCTACTACTAGACCTTTTCCCTACTGCAATGTCATCCTCATCTTTTGAAAGACTGTTGCATTGTCAGTATCAAGATGAATTCAGTACTTGCTATGCTGGTTTCATTTTTTTTTTCCCCTAAGCAGAATAGATTTTATTTTTAAAAGTGAAATTACCAGATGGGAAGCTAATTTAATAAGCTGATAATATCTGTTCATTTTAATTAGAAGACTGCACATAGAGCTGTTTGCTTGAATTACAACCCGAACACAACTGAAATATTACAAAATTGCCAGATTTGATTTTTTTTTTTTCTCCAAGCAGGAACTTGAAAGTACTTTATTTAAAAATGCATTGGAGAAGATAATATTTAATCTACAAGGGCATACTTGAAGAAGACTGACTCAGGCACTCAGAGACTTGGAAAATGACACAGGTAAAAGCAACTGAGTTGATATACAGTGAGGACCACCAAATAAGAAGCATAAAACCTGCAAATAAACAGACCAGTTTTGCCATCTAAACCCTTCTTATGGGCAGAATGCTTCTGTGATTCACAACACAGAGCTTATTTTAATATGTTGCTCTCTCTGCACATATCTTCCACAAATGGGAGAACTGGGCTTTACCTTTGTATTCTCAAAGTGTTTCCATCAGAAAAACACCTTACAGAAACCAGACTGACTGGAAGTAAATGCAGAGTTTATGGATTAAAAATGCAGATACACAGATGCAGGATAAAAATCAAGATGTATCTGCAAGAGAGAATACTATGTAGACCCCAAAACGTAAGAGAATATTCTGCTTTTACATGTACCTACTTCCTAACTCCGTTTCCACTGGAGGAAATAATAAATTATTTTTTAAATTCCATTTTTGCCCATGGAGCAATCTCAGAAACATTAATGAGCAGGAAATGTTGTCTGATAGTAATGTGGTTAAGAAGCACATTACTTTATAATCATTTTACTTGGGTTCAGATTAAGACTTTAAGTCCCAGAAGAAATGTTTCTCACTTTTTTTTTTTTTTTTTTTTTTTTTTTTGCCAGAGATTGTGTACTTAGACCAATTCAGACTGGAGGTAATCCCAGCTTTATTTTACACTGGAAAAAGGTTAAGGTAGAACACATCATGGGAAAATGTTGCATAAAGATGCATCTGACCTTGTATATCAGTGAAGACACAGAGGAGGTGTGAGCTACAGGAAAGGCAGTGATTTATCTAGAGGAAATGGGAGGAAGGGAGATTTTCCTTGTTTCTAGAAAAAAAAAAAATCCAGATTTCCCCCTCACCCCCAACACTACCCCATGTATGTGAAGTAGTCAATGTGAAATGAGTTCTTGTTCTTCAGCTGCTTCAGCATGCGTGTCTGCTCCACCAGCTTTCTTAGTTTAACTTAATTGCAAAGCCCACGAGGATGGTGTTCCCTCTCCCTGCTGCTACACCACTGCAGCCAGCGTGGGTTTCAAGCACTACTGATCTTCACATGAACCAGAGGCAAATCTTAGGGTTCATTCCTTCTCTCTTGTGCTACTAATTCAATTCTAGCAAGCAAAAAAGTGTTGCCTACCCCTGCCATCATTGCAGCCCTATCACTTAACCTTGGAAAAAGACTTTCCGGAAAGAAATAATCCTGGGAATAATTGCAAATCTAGGACCAAAAAGTCTGAATGACCTCCTTTTAAACACGACAGAAAGCTGTTGGCAAACCTTTACAGCTACATTATAAGATAAATATCCATCCACTCTTGGTTAAATTTCAAATGAACATGATCTAACTAATCAATTGTTGTTTATTTAACATGCTCTAACTACTCAAGTAAATCTAAATTAATGGCATGAGTAATTGGATTCATTTAAGACCTTGTGTTTCCTCTCCTTGTGCTCTGCTGCTCACTGCTGCTTAAATGGAAGCAGCCAAGCCACTTTGTTCTGCGGGCCACACAGCTGATACTCTGATCACCCGGATCTGGGGCCCTGCTGCCCTTTTCAGAATTATTCAAACACAAGCTCAGCATCTCCTACACGAGATACCTTGTGATTAAACCTGCCAGGTAACTCTGAGCTCCAGAACAACTCAAAGCTGAGATTTCTAGCAAAGAAGAGTAAGGTGTACAGAAGAGAAACTAGCCAGGGTTGTTCCCACTAATGCTTTCTGCCTCAAGGCCTGCTCTCCCTCCTTTAACGTCCAGTGACACGCTCTCCCACAGCTCTCCTCCCAACACACGTCCCGACACCTTTGTCCCATCCCACGAACCACGTGCTGTGATGGGTCCGCATGTGCACAGCACCTACCCATTTGGTGGACTGACGTACAAGTTTTCCACTCTTTTCTGGGGAGCTGGTTCTGCAATATTCTTGATAACACAGCACGCCTGTAGCTTCTTTTTCACTGCGCAGCAGGGGATGTGTGCTGCTCCTTGTCTCAGGTACACACATGCTCCAAGCACTTTCGCATTGAAGGATTTAAAATGTTTTTTTAACCTCTCCCTTTTTGAAAAGCCAGGACTTGGGGGGGGGGGAGGAGGGGTAATTTTCCACTTGCAGCTTGCTAATGGCTGGTTTCAAGAATCACTTTAACTTCTCTTATTTAAGCTGCAGCAGCCTCACAGATCAGCCCTTCCCTGTCAGTGCTTTTCTGCCACACTTGTAGATGAGATCTTACGGCCCTTCTTCCATCAGTGGCCCCCACGCTTTGCTGTGCGGTCCTTGACACTCCTTTCATCTGGCAGCTTCTCAAAACAGCAACAGGGAGCCCTCTCCGAGCTGCTTTGTACAGCTGCTCTGTCCTCCCTCTGCACCGAAAGCAAACAGACTCCAGGCATTCACCTCGACTGCAATCCATAGGAGAGGGGAAAAAACTCCTTGCTCTTTTACCTGCTGCTGCTCTAACGGATCTCCTGCAGGTCTGGGCCAGCTGTGGGTAGCAATTCTGGTCCAGCACGAGGTAGGCTGACGTTAGAAACAGGAAAGTTTTAAGCACTATTTACAGCTTTAAGTGGTCTTAGACAGTCAGGGGTAAAGGCAAGCATAGGGCAGCACTTAACCGAACATGAAACAAGCAGGGTTACCAGCAGCCCGCCTCTCCTCTGCTGCTCCTCTCCTCTTTAGGCTCCCCAGCAGGTTTCAGCTGAGTCTGGAGGCATCTCCATCACCACCACCCCCAAGGAAAGCTGCTTGGTGCAGGGACAACAGCCCAGACCCTAGCCTGCATCCACCCCTTGCTGCAGGAGGAAAACAGCTCTCCAGATAAGCTGGTTCCAAATACGCAGTGGCACCTCTTCCAGAGCCTCAACTGCAAAAATGAATTCCTTCCCCTAATGTTGATGGGCATTAGCTGCTGGAAATCAGGCTCCTTTCTGTTCTCCTGGAAGCGAGGACAGAGAGGAGACCTTCTCCACAGCAGACACTTTGGCATCATTTAATCCAGGCCTGGGGTTTCTGATGAGCCTGTAATCCAGTTATTCAATTAGTAATCAAGAAAGACTGCACGCTTCTTCCATCTTATCACAAGGAAGGCTGGGGCCTCCTGTGGCAGCTCTATTTATAGCTCCCTTACTCCCCGTCCCCTCTCTCACAGGCATGGGGAAGGGTAAATATTTGGGTAGGAGACATGGGATTTTGCCAATGTTATGTCACAATTCATAGCATTTCCAAGACTATGTCTGGAGGCTTCTTTTTCTCTCTCTCTATATATATATTTTATAGAACAGATATTTTATGGAAACAAAATAATTTTCACCTAAAATCCTGAAGTTTTAGTAAGGTGATTTAGATCCAAAGGGGATGAAATATGTTATTTCTACCAGAATATTTCTGGGAGAGAACAACTGCCTTCTGGACTCTCCCTGAATAGATCTGCGCTCTCCATATTTTAGCTAAAATGCCTCGTGGGATAATGCAGGTTTCCTGAGGCCCTGCACCCCTTAGCCCACCTGCATGGGTAAAGTAACTTGTGTGAGGACGGACAGGCAGGAGAGCAGGACACGGTATCCTGGGCCAGGAGCAAGCTATATTATGAGAGCAGCTGATTTTTCTGACTCTGGCCATGCAATTGCTGACTCTGTTTCAGATTATTTTCCCTAACTTTCTATAAGCACTAACAGGCTATAAATAAACCCACAAAAAGTTACTGCCAGGGAAGGCTAATGCCTGCTGCATTTAACAGTGTTTAGGACTTTCTTTTTGTGCCAGATAAAATCACTGGGATGTTGGCTGTGTCTAGTACTGCATTCCGGCATTCCTTTGCTGGTTCAATCAATGACCCTAGGGTGGGTTTTGCAAGATGCTGAAGGAATTAGGTGCCCAGCCTGACTTATTTTGGCCATTTGGCTGCCTAGATTTACCTTAAAAACGTAAACCTTGAAAAAGCACACCTTGTATTCAACATGTAGCCTACTGAGCAGTCTTCAGAACTAATGAAGTTCTTTTTCTTTGGGCTCTTACTTGAAGCCTTCCTTTGGCTTCTGGTCCATACAGCAGGCAAGAGACAGTGTTGTGAACACCTGAAAAGCAATTTTAAAGTCAGCAGCTGTTGAGGGCCTGCTTCTTCATTGCCCTCCCCTGAAAAGTTTCATGAAACACTATTTGCTTTCCTTGAGCTGCTAAAGAAAATATTAGACAAATTATGGTTCCGTGCAGAGGTGTGTGCCTGCCCTAACCTCCCACATCTCTGTGGTATCTGGAAATCTATTGACAAATTATTTCCTATCTGCCGTTCACAGTTGCTAGATTCATGGGATGAGAAAGTCTTTATTTCTTTGCAGGGCAGAACTGAGTCAACTAGATTAGAAAATGTTACTTTCTGATAGATTTTCTTTTTTCCTTTAGATGTCCAACAGAATGCTATACTGAGGTGCACTGAGAAAAAATAAATTCCACACCAGAGATATGATTTTTCTATTAACCCTCTAACCCCAAACTTCTTCAGGGATTTTTTTTTTCCTTTGAATTTCTACAGAATTCTTCCATAAGAGCTGAAGAAGTTTGCAGAAATAAGTCGTTCATGTCAGTATTTCCTAATGCTTATAAAACTGTTCATTGTTTTTAAAAATTGATTCCTTTTAAATATATAATCAAGTTAGAGATGAGATCTTTTGAAGCTTCAAGGATTATCTTGCAGAGCCGTTCATTACCAGGCTCTGGTAAAACTCCAGCCCTGTGTGTTACCAGTACGAGCTTCCAGGAAAAAAAGGCTTCCCTGAGCTGATATCACACACAGTCCTCAGCAGAAAGCTGGCGTTTAACAGGACTGGAACATTAAATGAAATTGTGCATTATGGACCGGGCATTCGCTGGCCCACGTGGAGCAAGTACTTTGCAGCCACGATTGCCAGCAGAAAAACCCGCCTGTAAAACAGTCACTGGTACAGGTAGGGGCATGGAGAGAAGCACTGTTAATCAAACTTCCTGAAACATGAAAAGAATCTATTTAGTATGCAGCGAGTGTTGAAGACAGCTCTGAGCAGGAACATGCCTCCGTGCTCCAAAGGGAGACTTTCCACGTTTTGATTGCACGAGTACTTGGAAGAGCAATACGCAGAGCGCTGCCATCAGGGTCACAATTGCCATTTGCAATCAAACACAGCCTAATGCAACGTTGCTCCTTGTTCTGTTATTTTTATTTATTTATCTTTTTTTTTTTTCCTCCATACGAAATTTTCTCTCCCTCATTCCTCCTCTATTTATTGTATCCTTTCAGGCATTAATTTCATCACTGCTAAATGTAATTTCCTACCGACTGAGATGGAATGACAGTCAGGCTAGGATTTACACTTCCAGTCTAATGAAACCAGTGAAAATGATTTTTAAATCAATGCAGGAAAATGCAGGAGGGGAATTTCAAGGATCCCTGCGTTCATGGGCATGATTGTATGGGATGGAAGTAATAACTTTGATTTGCTTTGATATGAAGAGTTTTCTCATGATTCTCACACAACAGTTGTCCTATAGTGCTGCTTTATAATATCTAATCTAAAACCAGTGACATTTGCTACTGGTAGGACCACAGCTTAACAAGACTGTCCTTTCTTCTCTACCCAGATCATTTCACTACCTTTTTCTTTGCAAATGTGCTTTCTTCTGGAAGCTGGGGTTGATTCCAAAAAGAGTTTTACTCATACTCAGGTCAATGGGCAACTGTGTATGATACAATTTAAAATGATCACATACAAGATATAAATTCAAGATAAGCAGTGCTGACAAAAAAAGGCACAGTAAATATTGAAACCATCTTCTCCTTGTTTTTATTTCCTAAAACTTCAGGACTTCTAGTAGCTTCTTGTAAGAGACAACTAAAATTTGCTCCAGTACTCGGATGATTGATGTTTGCTGCCTAGGGTTTGGGATTTTATCCTGAAACCTGGGGAACTACTTAATTTCAAGATTGTTCATACCTATATCTACATTTAGTGATTCAAGATGTCTTTTAGAAAAAGGCCAAGGTAGCAATGACTCCCTTCTATTCTGGGTATGAATGTGAGTAGCCTGACATTTCTGTTCAGAAGGCACCCAACAAACTTATTAATCTTGCTGAAATTGTTTAGGTATTGATGCTTACGTCAGTGTTTGGTGTTACTAATTATTGTATTAGAAAATCAGGGATATAGAACTATTCCTAATTGTTGATGGCTGCTGTGTACTAACAGGAATTTCTTACCGCTTGGACTAGAGCATGATTTTACCTAAGTAGATATAATTGACTTCACTCTGCCTTCCTTCTCCCTGGTGCACTATTACTGGTGCTCTGTTGCACTCATTCTTTAGGGCAAAAGGATTCACCAATTAAAACAGTTTTAATTCCTGCCCACATACCATTGTGTTGCAATGCTGTTATTTTTCTTTAAATTTTATCTGTCATTTGCCTAGTGCACGTGGAGTTACGGAGATGAGCACAGTAAAAAATGATGCTCCAAAGACTTTTCAGTCTTCCTTAGTTGTGGGAAAGATCTGCTCTGCATGCTGAGGTTGTGCGGAGATGTGTAAAGGGAGTAATGATTTGCCAGACAGATGTCCTGTTGGGCTTTCTTATGCCTACGTGTTTTGTTTTTTTTTTGTGTTTTGTTTTGTTTTAACTTATTCTATGTAAGTATATGCCACACCCAATCCCATGGCAACTCAGTGTACACACACACAGACATACACAGACAGGCTGTTACCAAGGCATCGGCAACACACACACGTGTTCTCTGTCACTATGGTGACAGCAAATATTTTATGCTTTTTATATGTGGGTACATACGTATATATTCACGCATACATATTTGCTCCATTACAGCTTTTTATGCACCCCTGATGCAGTACACAAATGGGGCCAAATCCTGCAAGCTTAGAGCTGAGTAGTTTTGCTGTGCACTTCTTTACGGAGTCTCATAAGTCAATGGGATTTTCCTTGGCCTGAGTTATATACAACAGACAAGTGTAAATACTTCTGAGGTTTGCTCACAATCAAAAAAAAATCTTGAATTATGTTTTCATCCAAAAAGGTACAAATCCTTTCATCATCTATAACCCCAATGCTTTTCTCAAATAATTAAGCCAGCTTGCTGTTGGTAGCCATCACATTCACCTACACAAGCCTAAGACTTTCCAAGTTCATGAGATGAACATAAGAAATGGCTTTCATAACCAAAGCTGTTACCAGCTCTCCCTCTATTTCCCAGTTTATCTCCAGGTCTCTCCCATACCAGATTCCCCGTGAGGCTGGCCTCACGTTACAGCGGCATGGCAAGAACCCCCTCTCCTGAGAACGTCTGTTCCCCCTGACCCCACACAGACACAATGACTGCAGTGCACAGAGTGCAGCAATTACCCACGTGGCAGAAGTCCTGCCCAAAGATTTATTTACTCTCTGCTCTTAATTTTGTCCTTGTTCTGCATCCTACAAAGGTTCCTGTCCCGCTGCCAGGCCTTCGGTGCCTGCTATTTATTTTATTTACTGTTGAGAAAATGCAAAGATGTGTAAATCCATAAATAGCTAATGTAAGAAATATTGCTCCTGTGACATAAATCTGAGACTTTCCACCTCTTGTATCAAATGAATGGTCCAATGGGCCAGGCAGCTCCATCCAAGTCTCCCAGGATCCGGTGACATTTAAATAAAACTTAGCTTTCAGGGTTAGGGGAGAAGAAGAAAGGAAGAACTGAATGAGTTATGAAAATATAAATTAAACTGCACTACAATTGATTTACAGCATCCTGGGTCACATTAGACAGCCAATGTGTCTGTTCTGAGACCTTGTCTTGTTGCTTTTACATTTATGTAAACTTATTTCAGTTAAAAAGAGAGCAAGAAAGGAAAAATCAATTGAAACAGAGGACAGATTTAATTTAGCTGGGGGGAAATCTGATCAAGGAAGGAAAATGATGGAGATAAAAGTAACCCCTGTCCCAATGTAGAAAGAGAGGAGCTGGCCGTCTGATGTTCATTAGAATTAATTAACAGTGTTCTGCTCCTCTGGGGCCTGGGGGTGAGGAGGGTGAGATTTGCTGCTGTTCTGAGAATGACTTGGAAACACAGACCAAAGGAAAGGGGAGCCAGGGGTTCTCCCTCTTTTCTTTTTTAAAAAGACAATGGGTTGAAAGCTCTGGGTGCAGAGCGGCAGAAGCACGGCCGTTCAGCCACAGCCCTTTCCCACCACAGCTCTGTGGAAGCAGGCAGAGAGAGACTGGGAATCTGTTGTAGTTTACTGGCAAGGGAGGGGAAGATGTCACCAAATGCAATGGGGGTGACAAAGCCTCGACTACAGGAACTTTCGCACTCCAGGGTGAATCTGTGGCCAACCAGAAGATGATGGTTTTTGGCCAGTTTACCTGAGAAAATGAGGTTTATGTGATCAACTCTACATATGCAACTGTTTTCTCTTTGCCTATGGCTCTCTAAAAATCGTTAAGAAGTCCAATGACTGATTTGAACCAGATATGTGAATACTCTGAAAAATGTTAAGTTCCCAGAAGGAAATAGTCCAGCAAGTAGAAAAGAGTCTGCATTTATGTTCAGGTTGATACTAGGGTTAAACCCCTGTTCCTTATTAGACACCAGAGAAGCAAAGAAAGTCAGAGCTATTATTAGTGTTCCATGGGAAAAGCTGCATCCCAGACTATTAAACCCAGGATAATCCAAACACCAGACACAAAATGGCAGGAAAGAGGTTTCATAAATTCAGCTACTCACAGATCAACATGTTTTTTTTTGTTTGTTTGTTTGTTTTAATCCATCACCATGAAGTTCTGCTAGGAAGCCTGCTCATGCCAGCCCTGACAAGCACGGTGCCCGCACTCCACTCACTACGTGCCGGAGGAGGCAAGGCAGCCAGTCCAAGAGTGTAAGTTAACCAAGAAACCTGCTTCCAAAAACATGGTAGGCAGCTGGGACAGAAGGACACAAACTGTTTGTTTGCTTTGGATTGAAAGGGGAGGTTTATTTTAAACTTCATTAGGATTTTTGGGGGATGGAAGAAATCAGGCTCTACTAAACGCAGGGAAAAAGTGAATTTTCAAAACCTGGAGGGGATCAGAGCTTAAACAAACAAACAAAAAGTCACTGAAATTTAACCATGCAAATGTACTTGACTGATTCCCTGTTCAGAAAGTAGTGCCCAAGAACAAATAGTTCTTTGGCTGCTGAAATGTTACAGGATATTGGCAGCCCAAAGAAATGAAAACAACCCCCTGAATAAAGACGTTCTGTGCAGCCTGAGCTGCTGTGCTGCTGCCCTGTGGTCAGGATGTGGGAGCGCTATCAGGATGGTGATGGCTGAATGATTTATGAAGTCCCTTTTTCAAAGGATGCCTTGATAGGTAAAGCTGATCCTAGCCAGCCACGGCATCAGTCACTGAAAACTCTACGTTACAGAAAAGCAGAGAGTGGGCCATAGCTTCACTTGCTGCTTCCCCCGTCAGTTTGGAGAGGGATGGAACATGAACAAGGTGGGTGCATCATTCAGTCTGGCATTCAAGAAACTAAAAGCAGGTGAAGCAAGGGAATAGGGATAAAATGGAGGGCCCCATTAGTGTTTCCATCTCTGCCTAGAGCCATCTCTCTGGACCTGCAGCAACCTCAAGCCTTCCTTGTTTGGGAAGGTATGATGTTGTTGAGAAAAAAGGCTTTTTAGTTAGGAGCAGTTGCCCAATGGAAGAACATACACAATAAATATCCTAACTGCAGTCAGGTTTAGGCAGTGGGAAAAAGACTGGCGAGGAGCAAGAAGCCTCTTGAACTGCACTCTGACAATCAAAATTGTCCAGGCATTTCAGCTACAAAGCTACCTCCAAACACACAAGCAGGATGAAGCATGAACGTAGACCAAGATCTGAATTAGGTAGGTCAATCTTTCTTCAGCGATTCTATCACACTAAATTCAATCTTTAGTTCAGAGAGGAGGCACGGAGCTGAAAATTGGAGCTCAGCTATAGAAATTGAATCTCACGAAGGCAAGAAAGCGGTCAGGCACAGAGGGAAAAGAAAATAATTTCTTAAATATTTTCCCCTTTGGTTTCTCTAGCTAAAGTCAGTGTTTGCCAAGAAATAATCCATCCATGGCTTTCCCTCCTGTGCTTAGGGAAGTAATCCACTGGGGGCTGGAATTTGAAAGCCCAGCACCCACCAGCCAAGTTTGAGCTATGTTACTGAGCACTGTTTTTCATAACTAGTCCTGCTGGCTCTTCAGAGAGGAGAGGGAACCCTTCCCTCCCCAGGGGAAAAGAAAGTCAGTCTCAGCCGTGGTTTGCACATATCAATGACCTCGAGGCAATAGTGCACAGTCATCTGGTGCCACTGAGATGTCCATCTACCAGAATTAGATGCTCCGTCGTCAGTAGGACTGAAGAAGGAACAGATAAGTGTTCTTAGTCAGATAAGTGTCTCTCCCACTCCCACAGAAAGCCCGGTGAAGTTGTAGAGATCTACAGAGAGCCCTGTAATTTTTGTGGTTGCCACCTACCTTGGAGCTGCTGTGGTTCTCCAGGAGCCAAGGGCATAGCTCTGTGTGGTCCTTTGGGGACAGTTCAGGTCTTGGTGTGAAGAGTTCTGCTTTGTGCTATCCAGACATGAAAGTTCAGTCACAGAATTTTCTGCACCCAAAAATATTCAAATGAGAGACAATGAGTTGCTCCTCTTCCGGGAGCATTCAGATTACCTCACCTCCCAGCTTGGCAAAGTTCTTGCAGGCACAGCAGATTATCAACTGTAGTTATAATAGTAACTCTGTATTGTGATTTAACACATCTTGCTGGAAGCACTCTGCAAAGAACCAATATGGCAATAATAAATAACAATTTAGAAATGATCATCAAAGTGGAAAACCAACATAGATGAAAACTAAAAAGCCAAAGGGCATCATTAGAAGGAGGGGAAGTCTTTAGAATGCAGCCAGGATGCAGAAAATGTCTATTCATAGCCAACTTTCACCTGCTCCCTTTTCCCTTCAAGAAAAATGTGTATTAGAACTTAACTTTACAATTTATATGCATTAGATTTCAAAGAGCAAACACAGCCATGAGCTCTGGTTGCTTTGAGATCTCATTCACCCTAGCTCTCTCCTCATAGATATTATACAAACTTAACAGGTAGTAAAGGAATACAGATATCTCGACTGCAGTGGGGCTCAAAAATGTTTTCTGCTCTCACCTCAGTGAAAGATCAGGATTCTTATGGACTTGGGCCAATAGTTAAATTACTACAAGCCACAGTTGTACTGGTTATGACTGCATAGTCCAGTAACAGTGACACATGGGGAGAAGCAGGATAGCTTTAAAGTATTACAGACGTGATTTACCATGCTTCTTAGATTACTGTGACTGTACATTCTTATAGAAATCAAGGGTTTTCTTTTTTCTTTTTTTTTCTTTTTTTTTTTTTTCTTTTTAAGAGAACATTCATTTTCACTGGAGGGAAAAGTGCTGAAGAAATGTCTATTGTTTCCTTCAAAGTCTGGGAATGCGCCTAGAAAATAATTGAAGTTCTGAAAGAGAATATTTTAATTTTCCCCTGAAAAATACTGATCATTGACTGTCTAAATTGCAGCTTAATACAGAATAGGAAAAAACAATGAAAACAGGAAAAATCAAAATCTCACTATCAAAAACTAATTTTGACAACAACAAAAAAAATATATATTTTTTTTCCCCTCATTGGTGAAGTCTTTTCTTTCTGTAGGTTATTTTTACAAGTTCACTGGTACCAGCTATGTTCCTTTTCTCCTCTTCTAGGTGAGCATTTAATATGATCTTTTTCTTGACCACTCCAGAACATCTAAATATAACCCACAGTTTTAGGAGCTGCAACCTTATTTGCATCTACTGAATTGTTTCTCATATTTCTGGGAATTACTCTGGTTATTTAGCAAATGCTGTAGAATATCTCAAAGTCATTGGCAAACCCTCTTCTGGAGGTAACCAGGATTGGTTTTTCATGAGCAATCAAAGGCACGGTGTTGAAGGTCTCTCCTCCCCCCATCCCAACATCTGAGCACTTTTTAGCCTTTAATATCTTGGTGTGGGAGGCAGACAGGCCAGCAGGCAGAGCCAGGCCCAACACGTGGCACTGGAAAAGGCTGACCAACAAGGCACAAGTCCCCGACACCACATTGTCAAAAGCAACGTTCCCATTTAGTCACTTGCACTCAGTGTCTTTCAAGCCTCATTGAACTCCGACGGGGTAAAGAAGTCTTTGCGACGAGCGTTCTCTGCGTCCCCAGGACCGAGATGTTTAGAGGACGTCAGTGCCATCACTCCAGCCTGGGATAACGCTGAAACAACTGCTGTCAGCGCCGTGATGACGACAGGATGGGGGAACGCTGTTAACAACGGGCGGCCGTCAACACTTCCAAAACTCTCCTCCGAAATAAGGCCACTGGGTTGTCTCTAAATCTTGCTCTGGGTGCGTGTCTCGCTGTGAGCTGCGGTGTTTGGGGTCTGTCCGGAGCAGCGAGCGGTGCAGCAGCCGCCAGGACCCCAGCCGAGGGTGGCAGCTGTAGAGGCATCGTTACGTCCTGCCTCCCGCTGCGCCGCGCGAGCTACTGCTCCTAGCTACGATGGGCTTTTTTATTTCGGTTCGGTTTATGTGTGACATAATTTCCCCATAAAGGAGGGCTGATTGTAAATCCAGATGGAAATGGAACAGTTTGCATGAAATGCACTTTAATTAATTAGCTAAATGCTCGCAAAGTGCTTTGAAGATGTAAAGCACCATACAAGTGTTAAACGGTAATAATAATAAAATAACAATAATTAATTTCCCCAGGAAGCATGTGTACAGAACATGCCCAAAATATTCCTATCTAAGAGCAAAGAAACCAATAACAATAAAAATAAAAAAAAAATCCACTTTACTTCTGACATTCTACTGAGGGCCAAGAACCTCAATAAGATAAATTCATTCATTTATGCATCCATGGAGACAAGAGTTTGCATCTAGTCTAAAATGAAAATAATGTCCACGGTGCCCATCAGTCAGCGTGACAGACCAGAAGTATAATTTTGAGCAGTTAAGCAAGACAGAGCTGCTCAATATTGAGATGCCTGATAAGGGGACCTGACCACTGCCTAATCGCTGATTTCTTTTCCCATAAAACCAGTATAGCCCAGCAATACAATGGCCCGCAGTGGCTCAAAGTCTGGTTGTTGGTCCGTCTCCTCTGTCTTACAGAAGAGGAAGGTGAGAACCCAGGCTGAGATTTACTCTTTTACACAGTGCTCCTGGCTGCAGTCTGGAAAGCTGCTCCCCTCCCTTGAGGAATTGTTCATTTTGGTGCCTCCATCCAGAAAAATACTGCGTGCAAGTTAGTGAGAAGGAAAAGCTATTGCAAAGACTAATGGAAATATACGCTTGCCAGAGGATTTGCTCTGGAAGCATTTGAAGGTTGTCCTGAAGGCTCTGTAGGTCTTCAGGATAAATCATCTGTTCAAGTGCCAACCTCGTGCTGTATCACCAGGACTGCACTTGCTAAAGGAAACTGGGCTAGATCATCCTCACTTTGGAGGAGGGAGATGACAGCACAGTATTTCCTCAGCTTTGTGACAAACTTTCACTTGAAATCGTCCCAGAATTGTTAACCTAACCGTGACATCCCACAAAGTACATCTGCTTGTGCAGGTCGCTGTGGAGACTAAAAGGTAGGGCAGAGACACTCTGTAGATGGTCTGATTTTGCCTTGCATTTTTCATGCTTTATACAAGTGCATGGATGAACGGTGAAAGTTTATGTCATTAATCAGTGGCTTATACCCAGAGCATTAGGGATTTTAAAGCTGAGAAGATAATGTGACAAATGAAAAAACGATGTGAATTAATGAAAAACTGACTTTTCCTCTTGATATTAATTCAATTCTATGGCAAGGGTGCAATCAAATTCATGTAGAGGTTTTGATGGATATGGAGAGAGAGGAAAGCACCGTTTATCGCTTGGAAAAGCTTCACACAGCACAAGAACAGCCCCTTTACAATATCGTAACTGCAGGAGGTGTCATCCACCATGAAGCCTGTGTGATGGCTATGCCCCCAGAACTGGGAGGATGTAAGGGTTGCAGATGAGGTATTAAGCTTCTCTCAAGAGCCTGGGTCCAGGAGTTTACTTTTAATCTATGTTAGAATTACGAAGTTGAGAAGAAAAGCTGTGCTGCTTTCTTGCAGAAGGACTCTGGCACCCAGTGCATCCACAAAAAGAACACACGAGTCACAAGTCGAGCAGAATTCTGTGATTTTTTTTTCCCCCAAATACTGTTCTGTATAGTAGAGCATCATATAACAAGAGGCACTAAAATGAGAGATTTTAACTTTACCAAACTTGTACTTTATCTCTGTGTCTATAAGTACCGTTTAAAAAAAAAAAAAAGTAAAAAAAAATATGATTCTAGATGCATCTGTAACCTTGCCACCAAAGCCGAGAGAGATGCAATCTCCACCAGAAGAGGTAACGAAGCATTTAGAAGTATTTTCACATTTCTGAGTCCAGCCAGTTTCCCTAAAGCAAAACCTCAGCTTTGCCCCAAAACAGGAATGGTATCTGACAGTCAAAGAGAATTTCCTTGAAAAGGAAGCCTAGAGTATGAAGAAAAAAATTAAGATTTTGAGCATGGAAAAACAGGATAACTTTACCCTGATCCTGAATTCATCCCATTTTTACTGAGAAGCAATAGGGAATTTGAAGTCTCCACACAGCCCCAACAGCTCTGAATGAATAAAAAGATTGAGACTGACCTGCTGAATTTGACCATTATTTTAATGAAAAAATCCCATCTAAGGACTAAAGGACTTGGCCCTTGGAAATCCAACTTGTACTTGCAGAGCTGTTTACTGACCTTTTCTGTAAGCCGATGTAGTCACGAGCAGTAAGATCAAAGGCCTGATGAATGTCTGATGTGAAGTGAAAAGAAAAGGCTTCAGGCTCTTTCCCTTAGAGACTGATGAACACTCATTTCCAGTTAACTTAATAGGATATATGCTGAAAGAAAGGACTCCTGTATGCATTACGTTGAATGCAGTCTCTTGTATTTTCTCTGCCTAAGTGGCCGATCTGTTGTAGTGAGTCTCTGTGTTAACAGATACCAAACATTGTCAGATGAACCTACCTCTTCAGGGCTCAGCTTGCAAGGCTCTGGATGCACCGTGCTGTAGATATCAGACACCCAGGGCATACTGGAGGTTTGGGGTGGGTATAGAAACTCAAAGATATGGCTGGTTTGTGACAAACAGCTATGACCTAAGCCTCCAGTGGGACCAGCAAAGCTTCACTAGTTGGAGGGGAGCAACGGTGATAACAACCCTGGTGGTCTGAGTGCTGTTTTAGGGCTGTGAAACAATTAAAGCAAGGGCATGAAGGAAGAGTGTACTTTAAGGCAGCGATATCAGCATCAGACTTGAAGCTGACAAGTGAAATTGAATAGTGCATTTCCTGACCTGTGAACATTTTACTTCCAAGCCATCTCCAAGGACTGTTTTTTGGCATAGGAACAAAGCCACACACCTTGAAGGAGCAATGGTGAGCCCAGAGGGAAGCAGCCCACTGCCCATGGTACGGCTCAGCTTTCCCCATACACCTCTCAGCACCAACTCCAGCAAGCTCCATGGAAGGGAGGAACACAAAAATATTCCTATTCACATGCCCACTGATAGTTCCTAGCCCAATCCCCTCCGTACAAAAGTAAAACCCTAAGCAATTTGAAAAAAGACTATATATTCTTTCACTTCCACTTGGAAGATAATAATTCATTCCTATACATAATGATTTTGGAAGGGGCATAATGAAAGGGAAGATGGAAAATGTCAATACCATTCAATGAAATACATTTAGTGAAGCTAAGCGTTTGGCCTTTGTCAATCCTGCTGGGATAGTCAGGGCTGTAAAATGGTTCAGTGCTTGTCTGCACTTTTAAAACCTTTTATTTTATTTTTCTCCTACAGGAGATAGTGTAATGCTGGAAAGACTGCACATTTACCTCTGCAGAGGATCTAAAAGGAGACATGCTCCTAAAAGTGCATTTTACCTGGGGAAGCTGCAGCTGCTATACCTGTGCTGTACCCACACGCTACTCTTTCAAATTTAGCCTAGCACTCACTCTCTCTTTTCCCTGAGACTCAGCATTCCCATTCCATATCAAATGCATGTGGGATGCTACCATGCCAGTCTCCAAAAGAAAAACTGCTCCAAAGAAACTATAAACTATCTCTGTTGTAGCAGGTCCTAATTGCACAAGGATGAACAAAACGAGGTTTGCCACAATTACCCTCTGCAAATCAGGACTGCAGAGACAGCTCTGCAAATATCCCTGCCTGCCATGTTTTCTGCAGCCTCCTCATGGTTTTCTTATCCTCCATTCTGTTTTCTGTAGAGTTAGTCTTTGGTCCTAAGCACTTTGGTGCAAACACATTCTTTATTTTTTCTTGGGATAGCACTCACCACAGTGGCAGATAGGATTTTACCCAGGCTTCAGAGACCAGATGATGGTCACAATACTAATTAATAATAGCTCCAAGCACTGCTAGGCCTCCTCAAAGTTTTAATCTCTTTATGCTGGGTACTTCAGTTTGCTTTTGTATACAACTGTGTCCAGAATTGCCCTGACTGACAAACTGCCAGTCAGCAAGAACAGCTCTGATTTCATTACCTCCCAGATAGATGTACACTGGAAATAATCAGAAGAGCAAAAGGGTCAAGTCACTTCTATAACTAACTAACATAGGCACGAATTTTGTCTGAGGTTCCAGTCCTTAAGCAGTCATCCTACAGCCTGTCTGCTGTGCCTTACAGACACCGTCCACTTTAACTAATTAATACAAACTTTGGGTTTTAAACTAGAAAAATGGAGATGTCAGCAAGAAAATGAACCAATTCAGGAGCTTCAGCCCTTCCTGTGCCTAAATCCAACTGCTAGTCTCAACGGTAATAAATTAGTGTTTAAAACACTTCAGCTTTTCATCATCCATTAGAGTAAACATCCGCTGCTCATTCATTTTCCTTCTGCAGGATCATTGTCTTCACAAGTCTGAATGAATTGATTTCTTCAAATTGGGCTGGGTATCATGAGAGGGCTAAATATTCCCAACAGACCAGAGCATGAACTGAGTGGAGTATGCGTGTGAAATAAATTCGCATCCAAAGAAGGAGGAAGTGACAGATCAATACAGAGCTACCATTACAAGTCCTGGAGTGCCAGGAAAACCACACAGCACACATACAAGTAAAATGGGGCCTCCTAGATAAAAAGAAAAGTATCACTTTTCCAATTTTATATGTAAAATGGAATTTCAGGATGGAAATCAAATTATTTGAGAGAGATCAAACAACAGGCAAACCTCAAAATGATGAAGAAAACCCAGGAATCCTGGGTGTTACCCTCACACTCTCTGTTCCCAGCTATGTTGACATCTGAATTTGTAAGAAAATAAAATATACAATAAAATAACCATGGATCATAAGTCATTGCAATTTAGGCTGGCAGGAGATACCTTAGGTTTGCATTTCCCAGATGAATCAGAAAGCAAAAAGACCAGGAAAGTTTGTTTCCTGTCCAGTAAAATTCCATTACTGTGTCTGACTGGTTTTGCATACACATACACACATGTGCGTGCACATGCATTCAATGTTGCTCCATGATAGTGGGTTTTCTGGCTTGATCTCAGAACTGGCATCAATTAGAAAATAAAGAGCTTCTCCTCTGCTGGTTTATGGGCCATGAATGAGATTGCACTCATCTTGATGATCCTTCTATTGGGCCATAATTCATGACCGTAGTATAGCCTGCCCCTAACAAAAAAGAACACACCCATACGAGGAAATCCGTCAGAAGGTGTCAATGCATCACTCTGAACATACCCAGGAAATACCTATTTGTCTCTCTTAATTTAATCTAGCTTTTCTTTTTTCTGATTTCTTTCCCTTTTTACCTGCTCACCCAATGGAATCGCGCTGATAGGAAGGCAGAGATACCAGCTGCTCTGTAACTCTCTCCATTTATCTCTCTTAGGTACTTATGTGCCTGCTTAACAATATGCACCTGCTTGAATCCATCCTTATTCAGTGAAACATTCAGAACTCATTGTGAGCCCCGCTGATACCAAGCAGAGTTAAACACAGTTAATGTCATGCTTAAAATTCAGCCCAGATGAGTAGTGCTTTGTCAAATCTTTTTATGGCACTGAATACCTTAGCAATGCAGGTGCAAATGACCTTCAAAAAGCAGCTTATTACAGTTGTTCATAGGAGTTAAGGACCAATATTTTAGGGGACAGTTAAGGAAATGTACCTGACTTTAGATCTTTGCCACTCACAAGCAAAAGTTCAAGGAAGCTGGGATAAGAAGGCGCAATCAACTCTCAAAAATCACAAAAGCTCTGAGAAATAAATGCACAAAGATGCTATTTTTAAAGTTCTTGGGATAAAAATTGCTCTTAGCTGCCATAAAACTCAGAAGGCTTCTGTATGTTTCATTTTATCTGCCTAAAAGCTTATTTTACATGTTTTGAAATATGAAGGTAACCTGGGGTGCTGTTTCGTAGCTGCTTACCTACAATTTTCAATACCTGAAAATCATGATCAAATAATGAGACCACCACAGTGAAAACCTTTCAATATCTCGGATGCTATCCTGACTCATCATGACCAAAGCAATAATTTATCTCTGTTACAATCAGTACACTTATTCTCCAACAATGACAGAAATAACCTGAAAAATGTATGGAGTGGACTCATAAAAGACTATGCTGGAGTAAGAGTGGAGTGGAGCGAGGACTCCAAAACTGTGCCTGTGGTCTACGTATCCTCAAGAATATAAAATAAATGAAACTGTTCCTAGCCTAAAGAAAATTTGTCTGTGGTGTTTGGAAGAGCCACCTGCTCTCCAGGAGATCGTTGACCACTGCACAACCGGAGTGGCAGTGCTTAACGGGAGGCGGCTAACAGGCAGGTGCAGAGAGCAAGCTGAACAGCTCGGCCTCTAACTGCTACAAACTGGTGCTGGTTGAGCTGCCTGGCTGAACTGCCAATGGCTCGGCCATTAGAGGGCTCAGGACATTTATCTGCAGACAGGTTTAGGGCTCTTCATCAATTTTCAGCTCTCTGCTCTTTCTAACCCTCTATAAACTCCATCTGGTCTTTGGATCTGCCTGGAGCTTTGTGCACGGTAAAACTCATGCACCCAGGCTGGAAGGTGTGTGAAAGCCGTAGAAAAGGAGTAGATTTTGTAAGGGCAAACATTTACATTTTTGTTTTCTGTTCTCTCTGATGCAGCCACAAGTACCCGTATCACTGAGAGCCCTACCGAGTCCTTTCCAAGTGCTGGGAACCTTTCAGGTCGGGTGTGCTGTGGAGGCACCAAGGTCCCAGGGCTCGCCAGTGCCTCAGTGCTGCACTTCATTATGGGCTCAAATAAGTCTTTTGCCTTGAGAAAGCTCTTACAGAACATGGTTCATCCTCCTAGCAATACATTCACCATGGGCTTGCCAGAGATGACTGCTTTGCACCGCTTCCCCTGTTCAGTCTGCTGAGATATTTGTGTCTGGCTCTGCCTGCACATGAAATCTCCCTACACATGAAACCACTGAAGCCACTTTGCTATGAGGCACCAGTGAAGCTCCCAGCTAGTAAAGCGAGTGGTGAGGCAGAAGGCATGGCCCCTGTAGGAGGCAAATCACGACAACACAGCTTGCAAATAACAGCAGACATCAACACGCTCATCCAAAGCCAGCCAAAGCCTCTCCTGTTTGAATTCCCCTGGTCACCTCTTTGCATGCACACGGCACAACTGCTCACACACGCAAAGCCAATGACGACTGCATGGAAATAAAAGTACACAGGGTAAAACTAAATCTAACTCTGCTCCTCCTGCCAGCTAGAAAAGGAAGGTTGGGGTGTTTATCGTTTTCCTATTTTTTACCCTCACAGTGAACCATGAGAGCCTGTGACACTGGATACCTAATAAGAATCTGTATAGAAAGGATGCAGCAGTATAAGGAGGACAAAAATAACTGAAACAAGCTCAGCCCCTTTGCCCGGAAGGCAAATTCATTGCTATTTCACTCCAATGCCTGCTGAAGCTGTGGACTCCTCCCTTGGTCTCAGCAGTGATTTTATTTCCTTAATTAATCAATTACACATGTAACTGTGGTCCATTAGCAAGGCAGATGACTGTCTTCAGTCTCTGATTACTGGTTTTGGAAGGACCCAAAAATATTTCAGTTAAGATGAATAGATTTCCTCTATGAGGTTTTAATGAGACCATTTAGCATTAAAAAACAACAACAACAAAAAACAGACAAAAAAGAATTAAAATGGGCATAATAAGCCAACTCCACCTGCATCATGCACTTGGGAAAAACAACAGGCCCCAGTTTCAGACCTTGTCTGTGCTTAATTGTACTTGGAAGAGCACATAATGGAGGGCTAATGGTACCTATGTGTTTAGTTCACTTAGCAGCACAAAGGGGATGATTTCCTACATGCAGTATAGCACTTTGCTTGGCTGCTTTATAAGATAATGATCAGGAGACATACATTAGTAATAGACTGCCAGGACCAGCGTGTCCTGGGTTATAAACCCCAGCTGGTCATGATCATAGTTATTAATAATAACAGTAATTTGCATTTGTAAATCACATATGACCACAAAAGCTACCAGAGTCTGTTTATATAATACACATATTACAGTAAGTCTAATTTCATCTGTGTATAAATATATGGGCATTTTCCAGCGAGGGGGCATGTTTTCAAAGAAGCAAAACCTGGGTTCTCATTGCCACTCAGTGCACTGAGCTGCACACAAATATCCAGCCAGGATTTCAGCACTCGCTTTTCTGACATCTTACTACACAGCGTGTGTATGCTTTTCATTAATCTGCTATTGACAAGGAGAGCTCAGCACAGTGACTTTAAATATCATCTGGAAGTCTGAAAGCCTCTAGTCTCCAGCAAGCGCTTGCCCCTGTGTCACTGCCACTATTACTGGCTAATTTGCATTTACATACTTTGTTTTGCATTGTATTTACCACCTTCTGTCTGTTTTCCTTCCTGGCACTGAGGATGCAAACAACAATCAACATGTGACATCAGCTACTGCTTACAACTGTCCCTATCCCTGTTGCCTTTCGTCAGCCTTTCTTAATGTTTTACTGATTATTTTTCAAACTGAGAGGCTGAGAGCCAGGAAATTCCTGAAAAATTAGTTCTGAACACAAGTGCTAAAAATACACATTTCATATAATGCTGAAAAGAAGACAGTGTTCCCCCAACTACATTTGCCAAAGCATCTCCGAAGTCGAAATAAATTAAACTTCTTATTCAATCAGCTCTGCCAAGTAGATGGGTACAAGCATCTTGCTCTCCAGCAGTGAGCATTGGATAACAAGTACATTAGCCAGATTGTAGGACTTATTCTGGTCTGTTCTACCAACAGTAGGAGGACCAGGGCCTTCAATTCTTGCTGGAGCAGAGTGCCCTGCATCCCTGACAGAGCATTTCCAGAGCTCCTGGTGTTGTCCCAAGCTACGAAGTCAACTGGGCTTTCACCCCTCTATCTTCTAAGAATATTCAGGCACCACAGAGGAGTGAAATGTCAGGAATGAAAGGATAAAATGGCCCAAAAGCCAGGATGAAGGCAGCTCACTAAGACGCAATTTGCATTGTAAAGAAGCCTCATAAATATGCAGCCTATTAATATCTGCCTCCGTTTGTGACAAATGTCACCAGGCTGATTTGAGTTGCTTTGGAGGCAGAACAGATAGCAATTATGTATCACCCCTGAAGACTCTCTCAACAAATGATTCACATTTGAGGGGATGTGCTTTCTTTTGTTGTGTTTTCCTGAATGGTAATTTCAACACTAAAGTCCAAGTTTTCAAAAGGCCTCAGACTTAGGATCACCTCTTTGTGCCATTTGCATCTCGCTGCCTCATCCTCCCTATTGCACTTTGTGTTGCACAAACTTGAAAGCAAAACCTGCCAAGGATCAGAAAGTAATGGAGACAATTAAGTCTTTGGGCATTTCACATAGCTTTAGGGCTATGATGGCTGAGGACAAGTTTTCTGAAGGTGTGTCAATACAAAGTCTTGCAGACCTGACTCTTGAAGGTTTCTACCGCAAGCTGTGGTGAGATCAAGAAAATATATCCAGCTCCCCTATATGAAAACGTGAGTAAATTGAAATCTGTGGTGCCAGAATGTCACCTTTTTAATCCTGACCACCAACATTTTACAGCCACAGACTTGTCCTTCTGCTTCTAGCTCATTGCATCCATGTCTTCAAAGAACCAAGTATCTCTTGCATATCTATCAGTAACCACTTCTAAGCTGTGCCTTTTCTACCCTGCCTTTCTAATATCTTTCTGTATTTCTGTATCTCAGGACAGACAAGCAAAAGACAGAAATTTCCTGGTATGTGAATAGTCTGACTTAGGGACATCTTTTTTTCCCTTCAATTGCACACATACCGTTAACAGGCAATAAACTTTGGATCTTGAAGTAGGGCACTCAGAGAGATGAGTGAAGGTTCAGGAATCATTTGAATGTGCTCACCTAACTTATTTATATTTGTATTTAGTTTGTGGAATAAAAGTGTAATTGAGCATCTTGAGTGCAATGTGTAGCTTTTGTAGTTTCAGATGTTTCTGAAAATCGTCAGAGAAATGTGCCGTTGCCTGACCCTTTCTGTAGTTTGACACTTTTAAGAAATTTGTCATAGAAGAAATGCTTTTACCAGACCCAAGGCATTCAGAGGAGAAAACAAGCTCAAAGAGAGGCCAAAAAATCACTCCAATTCACCTGGTGGACTCTCAGCAAGAAGGCCATGAAACAGATCCCTGGGTGGGGGAACAGAGTACCAGAATCTGCTGCTTCCCCAGAAGCTGATGACTGCCGATGGGAGCCGTCAGTCCCCAGACACCATGAATCCCTACCCCAGCAGGCACTGACTGGGTGCCTTGTTTTACATCCCATTACAGAGGTACCACTTCTCCGCTGCCATCCAGTCCTCTCCATCTCTCAGGCAGTTTAAGAGGCAGTAATGGCAAAGTTATCAACACCTTCACATTTTCTGTTTTGTTACCTCCGGTACAAATATCCATTACACATTCTGACAAGGGGAAAATGAAATTGCAAAGTGTTAGGCTGCAGGTATTTAGTTTAACGATTGGGGCTGTCTTTAAAACACTATAATGACACCATCCCAGCCAGATAACGTAGAGATAGGGTATTATGGACATTCCTACACTTTGAATTTAAATTAAAATTTGCCGTGATTTAAGATGTTATCTCCTTTGAAGGTCTGTGCTTTCCTTGGAGAAAATAATTATTCTCAGCTAATAATGTGAGTCTCTAGGCTAGTGATTAGTATTTTTGCAACAGTGTAAATTTGCTTTCTATTGTCAAAGACTCAGGTGCACTATTTACTGCGTGATAATTGATCTGGAATGAATTTTTGACTCGAAAGGACATCTATTCTTTAAAGCTCATCATCACCTTGCCCTGCTTTTGTTTATGCCTCAGATTGGAAGCTATATTTTTCTTTGTGGTTTGCAGAAGTCATTGCCAAATGCTTGAAAGTCCATCAGCCATGTTACCTTGAAAATCTCTTTTATGAATGATAACAACAATGATGACAATAAATAAAGCACAATTATGTCCAAAGAGAAACAAGGTAGTTACCTGTGAGGTGTGATTGCAAAGATAGTTCGTAAGAAAGATGTAAGGCCAATACAGTCAGCATCATCCCCATGTCTCAGTTTGAAACACAATTAATCAGGCCCCCATCCAAGGACTTCACTCTAAGTTTCAATGTCAGGCAATAGGTTCTTGTTACAGATGGAAAGGGGAACACAAGAACTAATAGCTCAGGGTTATGACCACAGAGCTGCTCAGACCAAATAAATAAATAAATAAATAAATTGTATTGCTTTGTTCCTGAATTAGCTCAAGGGCAGACACCCAACTAGATTAGGAGCCCTATACGGCAAACACAAAGATGGAGATTTTCCTCCCTGATTTCCTTAATGCTTTGTGTCATTATACTCAGAAGTATACTTTAAAGTGGTCTGGGGAGGTATCTACCAAACAACAGCAGAGGAGATCTGTTAGGAGTCATCTTCCAGTAAGAAGTAGCCATAATGCACTATACCATGCCTTGTATATGAGCCTCCCTCAGCAGAGTGGGCTCGCAGATATCCACTGTGTGGTTCTTTGCTACCAGAGCACCCTCCTGTATTTGGAGAATCCCAGAGATCGGGTGCACAGGAACCTACAGCTTCCTACTTCTGAAAGAAACACAAGAAAATCCTGCGAGACACGCATGCCGATTAGCTCAGCCCTTATTCCTTCCCTGGCACTATCTCACATACTGGGAATTCCTGGGACGACAGTGACTGAACATATTGGATTTACATAATCTTGCTTAAAAATCAACATGGAATTTGCATCGCGTTGCCAGATTTCAGTTGCAGGGGTGGATCTTTGGGGAAGACATACCTGAAGATAAACAAATAAAACAGAGAAAGAAAGTGACAGGAGCTGATTTTCACATATTTTTGCTATGCATTGAATTATCTCAGAGATCTAGTTTGGAAAGTCTTCCTTTTGAAGTGAGAAAAAACTGCCAGTCTTCCAGTGAGCCACAGCATTGTCCTTATTCTCATTCAGAGAACCTGCCACCCACGCTCCACTGGTTGGGGCTTGCATACGTGATAGAAATTCAAGGTGAGGTTTTTTGCTTTGCATTTTCATCACTGTTGTACCAGGAGAAACCAGAACCTGGTGGAAAGGCCCATTATAATGCCTCACATCAAGCAGATAGTGGTCAGAAAAGGGTTTGGATTTTAACTTTGTTTTATTTTATTTTCTTTTTCTGTATGTTTTCTAACATTTTTATGCGTCATTTTCCTATTTGGATTTCTTCATCGTGAAATCCTGTCTCTTAAACTAATTAAAGGCATTTTTCATCCCCAGTGGACATTGGAAATTTGCAATAAACTTGGTCATGATGTAGGGATACACTAAGCTGCAGCCTTGAACTCTGAGGTGTGTATGGCATTCACGCAGAGTTACCTCTTTTATCTCCTTAATCAATATTTCTTCCACTCAAGTTTTCTACTGAACCTTGACCTAAGGAGACAGGGAAACTTGTTACTTGGAGTTAAATTTGCACTGCTTTAAAAAGAAGCTCTTTTAAAATGACCTGGAGGAGGCACACGCTGAAATACCACAATATGAGGACACTGAAAGTAAATGACCCCCACAAAGCCTCTAAAAACCTGCTGAAGAAGGTCTCTCAGCCACCTAATGCATCGGTGACCACACAGAGAGGAAGACATCTGCCCCCAGAGACCAGTGCAAAGGTGGCACTGTTCCTGTCCCCTTCCAGGTGGGACACAGAAAGGACAAAGTGACACAGCAGCACCCTACAGCTGTGGTGAGCCAGGGACACAAACTCTCTTTGGTTAGGTCAAACGAGGGCTGCAAAAAAAGTTGTTCTGAGACATTTAAAGGCCTAAGGGCTCAGTACATGGCTAGTTTCTGCAGAGCAGTTTGTTGTTCAGGGGCCTAAGAGAAGTAACAGGGCTGCTGGGAAGTTTCCAAAGCTCTTCTATGCTTATCCTGAATAGGAAGGGATGAAAACACTGAGTTTATCATTCAAAGATGTGTTTCAGGAGGCCACGTACAATAACCTCTTCCCGGTCTGCAGCAGATTTCAAGGCTAAGAAAGGGCTCCCTCTGGAGAAATATTGCCATCTCCTTGTGAAATCCCACAGCCTGCACAGAGCCTGCTCCAGCTGCTGTCCTGCCAGAGGCATTTCTTCACGGAGAGGGGCTGCAGCCCTGGGAAGAGGTGTCAGTGCTGGCATAAGCCTCTTTGCTTTGCCAGGGCTACAAAAGAGAGGCGCAAGCCACTTGAGATCTGGCTTTGGTCTCCTTGTAATTAGGTCTGCTTGTATTTACTGGATAGTTTTGTTTTTGTTTTTGTTTGTTTTGATTGTTTATTTTTTATATTGAAGCAGAAGTTTTCCAGGGGAACCCAGCCTCCTGGTTCCCAGATAGAAACCCTCACTATAAAATGCACATTGGACAGCAGCTGCAGCCAGCCATGGTGGTGCAGACTGAACAGACCTAGATCACAAATCTGGGGTGTAAAAACCCACTTAACCATGTCACAGGCCTCAGGATGGGCTCCGTGATTTCTAGAAGCTGTAAGAAAGGCAGCTGCACCATTTGTTTTTGCTATTGGGTTATTTTTCAGCAGGCTCAGTCCTCTGATTGAATCATATGCCACCCATATCGGAAAGGCACTGAGGTTTTGTGGCTGTGGGTTGTTCTGAGATGGTAAGCAAAGTACTGACAGGTATGTGCGATGCCCTTCGTCTTACCTTTGTGGCTGCTGCAGGAGCCACGCTGGTGCCGACCTGCTCCTAGCTCTGTGGGAAAAGCACTAGCCAGCCCAGGGTTTTTCTCATCTAACTGGAGTCTCGCCACATTTTGACATGGTATTTGCCTCTTTGCTGGAAAACACAGAGGAGCTGCAGGCCAGGAAAGCTTGAAACCCATTGCACTAGACTGTTGAAGCAGAAACTCTCATTTTCTCCTCCATAATTACATTTGCTTTGCTCCAGGTTTGCACAACTCCCTCTTCAAAAGCTCTGGTGCGAGGCAGGGCTCCGTCCTTTCAAAACTTTCTAACCATTGCTCTCTTTAGCCGCCTTTCCCTTACTTTCCTGGGGGACCAGACCCCTGTGCTCTGCACCCGATGGCAGCACCCGTGCCCGGTGCGGGTCCTGCTGGGACCCCGGTGCTGGGCGCATCCACCAGCAGCCGGCACTGCGGGGGCTGCCGGTGCTGTGTGCAGCTGCTGCCATCTTCTGGCCTGAGCCAGGCTCGTTTCTGATCCACAAGGGCTGGGGCAGAACCAGCAAATGCACCGGCGACAGTCGAGGTCACTATATATATGCACGTGTGTGCACGTTGATGTAGGTATAGGTACGTGGCTGTTTGTACAGGTGAAGCAAGTGATGGAAAAAATAAGCTCTCACTTTTCAAATAGTGCTTTTAAGGATTAATTAATATCTATAGCGCACTCAAAATGTAAAACTTAGGTACAAGCCCCAAACCTTATCATGGGTCAAGGATGCTGCGAGTTCCTCAGTTCCCACTGAAAAGAGTCAAAAGAAAAGAAAACAAAACAAAAAACTGCTGCAATCTCTTTGGTTATCTTTCTTTGCGTTTTATAAATCAGCTTACAAAAAAAGAAAAAAAAAAAAAGAAAAAAAAAAAGTGATCTGAGAGCTACAGACTGAACTGATATCAGCCACAAAGCTGTAGGAGTGTTTGCACATCAGCAGGGTGCTCAGCCTGCAGCAGTTTCTGCCCCAAACTGGAAATTCGGGACTCCAATGCCCAGCACCAATTGCCCGGCCAAGTGGTTGACTTTTGAGTGAGTGTGAAGTCAAACTGCCAAATTGTGTTTCCTCTTGAAAAGTCTCGAAACCAGTAAAGTTCTGAGATGTGGGAGCATTGACAAAATAATGGTCTAGGTTACCATACACCAACTCAAGTCACATTCCCAATATCCCAATTCACAATTCAAACATCACTCAGACCTACTGGATTTAGTTGCTGCTGAAAATGCCATCATTTCCAGCCTTTTTCCTCCACCAGGTAACCTTCTCTGACAACTTGGCTGAACCTGCACATCCAGGGAATCTGGGTCATTTATTGGTGGCTACGGGAATCTGTGCCTGAAACTCCACCTGGTGAGGAACACGAGATGGTCAAGGTAAAATCATCAGTATGGAAAAACAGCAACACAGATTTACAAAGCTTTTCTTATCGTCTAGTCTATCCCATGTTATCTCAGGCAACTGTGCCACATAATCCTGTTCTTAAATTCCCCGGGTCCTACTTTAAAACTAGTCTTTTTTTTTTTTTTTTTAACCTCCGTTTTTTTAACCTCCTCTCTCAGAAACCTTGTCTGCCCATTCAAATATGGGATTTTCCTGCTTAATGAGATTGCAGCCTTACACACAGAATGTCAGATAGCCTGGAGTAAGGACCACACAGAAGCACCTCTGAGGCTTTAGGTACAAATCTCTGACCTTTATTTAACAGCCTGCTTCTTCTAAGAAAATTATTTTTGACGGTGGTTGCTAACACACAGCTTTCTGTATAAAAGCAGAATACACACAAGGGACTTATGAGCTGTAGACACTGTAGCTCTGTACTCTGTAGCCAGACATGGGTATTGCAAAATTCCCAGCTGGCACCTCCCGAAGACCAGTCCCTACCAGCTGCTGGCTGTGGCCCACCCAGTAAGACCCCAGCGCAGATGGGTCCTATGGCATCTGCGTGAAAGCAAGCTGAGGAAAAATGCCTGGTTTCATCTCCTGATGACTGGTGAACCTTCATGATTCCTTTATTATATTTCCAATATCTTACAGCTGTTTAACTTTTGTTTGAATATTAGCTTTAGCATGTTGCATGTGTAGTGCAAGCGAGGAGAGAACTGGGCACTGAAGGACTTAACCTTTCTGCACCTAAATATCTTACCAACAAGCCTGAAGAGAGCATTCTATGTCAAACGGTGTATGTAGCTACAAGAAACAACATTTTTATTGGGCATGTTCCTGTTGCAAAGCTTTCTGTTTCTACATGGCACTTAAAAATACGTTATGCTTTCTTCACCAGAAATTTTTTCAGGCTATAAAGTTTCTTATGTAATGCATTAGGAAACGCACAGTGTGATAATGCAGTAGTAGAAGGGAGTCTTAATTGAGATGGGATGGTGTGAGATAGCAAGGATGCACACATTGCAAACATCAGAGGAAGTCCCCACATTTTCAGAGTACAAAGTCATCCACAGTAGCACTTGTAAAAGGACTCAAAGTGCACATTAAACACAAACACTGCAGGAGCCATTCTTTTTCTTCCAGCTTTTTAATGTGACAGGGAGAACAAAAACAAAGTCCATTGGAACAGCTGCAATTTCCAGTGACAACCAGACACAGATCAAATTTAAAAAAAAAAAAAGTTTCAAATGAAGAGGAACCAAGGAACCAAGGGATTGGAATTGGCTATCTCACACACGCAGCCGACAGAACACCTAAATGAAACATTTCATTAAATGCACGACACTGGGTGTTATTTACAGGGGAACTTGCAGTGTGTGAACATTTATACAGCTCTAGCATTACACACAGCAAAGAAATTTCTTTCATTTTGTTTCCTTCACAGTTTCCAGGCTTGATTCTTCCTAAAAGCAGCATTGGCTAATATGAGGGTGAGAAACCAAGGGAGAAACTTGATGGAAATATAATACATGGGGCTCGAATCTACATAAACCTAAAAACATACTCTCAGGTTTTATGTGCCCTTTGGAGAGTCAAAGGACATAAGCAAGGACAGAAATGGACCTAGGACGTCCTTAACAGTGTCAGAGTATACTCTGTTGTTGGAAGTCTCAAAGCAGGACCTAGAAGAGACCTTCAGACCTGCAGAACGCTCAGCTCCATACAGCTTTGCTCTGTGCACATGTGTGAACCCAGCCCAGGGACCAGACAGCTCCTAGGCTCAGGGAATGTCCTCACTGCACCTTTCCCCTGTCACCAAAGGACATCAGCTGCTGGACTTCTCCCCAGAGTGCAGAACATCTGGCTCTGGGCTTGGGTTTTCCTAGAGTGACCCTTTTCTTAGTCCAAAAAATCCACAAACCGCCATTTATAAATTGCACAGTATTTCTGAGAGACGAGGATGATATGGGCAAGCAGGGGGTCACCCCACCCAGCCCCGAGCAACAGCCACCACCAGCAGGATGTGGCAGAACGAAATGTGATAGCAGAAGCAGTGCTGCACAACCAAAGTTTGGGAAAAATAGTACAACAACCCCTTAAATCAACGGGACCATAAGGAGGCAGAACGCTTATTGTCATACCACTGGTCTTTTACAACAGTAACAGTGCTTTCTGTTCCTCTAAAAATCTGTTTCTGCGTGCTCAGGAACCCAGCAATGAACTGCTCCAGCAACCCCGTTACTCCGCTGTATGGATGAAGACACCAAGACCCAGCAGGCCGGTTTGGGTTCCCTACACCCATCTCTCCCATGCCACAAAGTCCCCGGTGGAGTGGCTGGACTGGCGTGCCACATATGCATGAAGAGCTCCAACTGTCCTCTACAGGAGGTTTTTGGGATTTAAGGCAAGTCCCCTGTCTTGGTCCTCTGTGCCTTCATTGCCAAAAAGTTCATGAATCCGAGGAAATGGTGCTCAGCGAGGATTGTTATTGGGCTGTGATCAGCAGTTTTCCTCTTCTCTGCGGATGATCCAGTAATAGCAGAACTCCAAGACACGGAGACTGTTCACTGTGGCAAGTGTAGGCGGGGGGAACTATTGGAGGAGGCCTACTAGCACTTGCAGCGCAGCTACGATGCTGATTTTACAGCAGAAATGAAGCTGAGCCGTCAGAGGAGGTGCCCGATGAGAAACCTCCCCATGCACGGTGCTTCGGTGCCCCGTGGCTTGGGCTCGGCCTAGCTGGTAGCACACAGCCTGAAACTCGGAGCCAAATCAGAACTGAGTGGCCACAGATGTTCACTGTTTCTTGTAACTGGGAGTAATGGGAACCCTGGGCGATTAGTTTGAATTCAGACAGCTGACGCGTAGGTGTCTAAGGCTAGCTTATGTGGTTTCCCCTCAGCTTTTCATTTCGTCCTTCTCTGTTGTCCTTGCCAGGCCCTGGTGTACCAGCTGCAGTGTGTGTTTGCGCTTATGTATCTGGTCATGAACTCCCTGGTCAAAAGCAGGGATAGAAACACTGTCAAGCCCCATACCCATTGTCCCCTAGCTCCGAAGTGACCGACCCATGCATTTTAGGGGTACAGTTACATGGGTAGCCAGGGTGACGCTGACTGCCAGATCCTATTGCTCTTTACCTTGCCCCAGCCAATCTCTCGGACGTGAGGTTTACCAGGCAGACCCTGTGAAGGACCCATTCTGCAAAGAAGAAAGTTTCCTAAGATTGGATAACATTTCCTGACGTTACCTTACCATTTCTATCGCCTTAAGACCTCAATTTCTTCTTTTTAAGGAAACCAATGGTGAAGTTTTGCAAAATAAGTGATGCCATTTTGGTAACTGTGCAATGTCAATGGAGAACACAAACAATCAGGTTTGCTGTCAGAGCACCGGATAGGGATGTAACTAAGAGTGCCCCATGGAATAAATAAAGATAAGTTCGGGCTCCACAGAACAGCAAAATAGAATAGTCCAGACCATGAAACAAACCTTTTTTCCCTGTAAATACAATGACTTAATGGGCATTCACAACCCCACAGAAAGAATGAAACATAAAGACCATGGTGATCTTTTGTGTTGAAACACATATTTAGCTGCTTTTTACCATGCAAAGGGATCAGACATTCTTAGAGAAAAAACACATTCTGGGCTGTGATTCTCAACAGAAGCTGTGAACCACTGCCAAAGGACATAATTACATTCACTCCTACCTCAGCGAAGGAACCTTGCTGTTTTGAAGACAAATCAGAAAAAAGGCCCTAAGCTACCCATAAAATGAGAAATGAGGCATAATAAGCCGCGCTATTAAAGCCGCTTGTGATTTTATCAATTTCATAAACCTCAGAGTAAATCTATAAAAATCCCAAATAGCCCATTGTAGTCTAGCTGCTCTTTAAGTGCTTATCCCCAGCCAACACAGTGACGAAAGTGATGCTGTTTAGACACTTTTGTCTCATCGGCAAGGGTTTGCTTCTTGTGATCTCACCATACTTTGTGTCTTTCATCTGTCCTCTGCAGTGGTGCTGACACCGACTGCCACAGCTGTGCGGGGCTGGCCCTGGTGTGAGCTGTGGGTGTATTTGACTGCCTCTGTGCAGCTGAAGGCAGAGGTGGTAGATTTCAGTCCTGCTGGATTTCAGCCTAGCACTGCTTGATTTATTTTCTTAAAAAAAAAAAAAAAAAGGAACCAACGAAAAGTAAAAAGGTCACTAGCAAAAGTACAAAATAACTTATAACTTTTAATGTCAGAAAATATCACGGTGAGACAAATTCCCTGCATTATGTGACCATTTCTACTCAATTCTGGTCTATGGCTGAGCTTGTCGAATGGGTCTAATTAGCACTATCTAGGTATTAATATGTGTTATTTAACAGTATACATTTCATTCCTGCTTCCCAAGAAAATATATCCAAAAATACACAGCTCACTTTGCTTTCAGGTGCAACAGAACTGAAGTTGTACAATAAAAAGAGCATATGAAATTCAAAAAGAGTCTTTACAGGATATCAAACTTAACTGTCCCACTTAATGGAGAATTTAATGTTCTGTACAGTGAAAGCTTGCTGTGTGCATTCCCCATGTAGCAAATTAAATGGCTATACGTAACTGTGCTTACAGTGTTTCGATGAGACCCAAATATGTAAGAAAATGAAGCATCATATTCTTTAACTAATATGGCTAAAATGCTGGTAAATTCTCTGTTAACGTACTCTAGGTATTAGACAAAAAGTCCTCTATTTACACTGGATTATATGTACACATTTGGTTTGTGGAATGCTCCAACATCATATCAATTTCTCCTCCATGAAAGTTTGTAGGAAAAAGATCTTTATCATCATAGAAATATATACTCCCAGTCATCAATACATTTAAATATTTGGTGTCTGGTATAAAGAATGATGTGTCACTAAGTTGGTCATAGCTCCAGATAAACTTGAATTAGTGGTAATAGTTTTTAGTGCCTCTCTTAACATCTTTTAAATAGTGCAGAAATTAAAAATTATAAATTTCACTAGCTGATCACTTCAATATGTGCACATACATTTGCAAGTAAGTGTAAATACGTCTATAGATATAAAATTATGTATATATTTCTCTCCCAGACCAAGAAGGTGCCTAGTGATTCTTTATGCCCAAGTGAAGACAGTAAGGGGCTTTGAGATACTGAGTCTTCTAAGAGAGCTGAGCACCCACTCTCAAATCCTCCAGAAACCAGGATTCTCATTTTTTTTTCAAGTTGTAACCCCCAAATCAAGACAGCTAAGGTCATTGGTCACATTTATAGCTCTTGCTCCTGTTGCTGGATCTGACCTATGGTAGGTTTGTTACCTGCCTGCCATTTGGGTGCCTTTTGTGTCTGAGCACAGCTTATTTGAATTGCCAGGGAGTGCTCGGCAAGGCAGGCAGGCTGTCACAGCTCAGCTCAGGATCTGCTCACACCCCCGCAGGCACATGCACGCACAAAGCCCCTGTTCGTGTCTTGTGTCGCTACACAGGGATGGAGAGGGAAAGGACAGGCTCCCAGTGTAGGCAGGATTAAACCCAAACAGCAAAGCTCTGCAGAGTGTGTGAAGTAGCTGCATGCACCAATCATGGCTGTAAAAGGGTCAGATACTAAGGGGCTTCATTTTATCCCTTTGGGCTCTTTCGCCTCTGCTCCCTCTCTTTGAGGTATCGACAAAACGGAATAGAAAAGGACATTTTGATTTTTCCAAACATGGCTCTTTTTTCTTCTTCTTCTACGTCCACCCCTGGCCCCCCTGGCCTCGGTTGCTCACATCAGGACCTGGTCTCGAGTCTCTGGCAGGCGCAAAGCGAGCAGGCCACCTCCAACCAGAGCAGACGAAGCCAGAAGGATGGGAACCACCTTGGTTATCCCTACAAAGGAGGCAAAGATCGAGTTCCCCAGGATGGCACCAAACTTGCAAAGCCCATTGAGGATGCCGAAGGCTGTTGCCCTGTGGGGAAGAGAAGCAGAAAGCAATGGTTAGGAGGGATCTTCTTGGCATAACTACAGAAGATCTGGATGGATTATTTTGTGAATGCTCTTATGTTGCCTAGGCTACGCTCCCAGCAAGTAAGCCAGCCAGAATAGATAGTAAATAAATAGTTATCACTGTTCTGCATGTCTGTCTGTATGAGGTAAATGTCTGTGTGTACTCGTTTTTCTTCATCTTAACTTCTCCCTAGCTCTTGAGTTGCCCACTCTGACAGCCTTTGCCCTTCCCAAGGAAAACAGGACCCAAGCTGCTCTAGAATTTCTCAAAGCCCTTCCAAGCACTGGCTGAGGTGGGTTGTCACCAGAGCAACAGCCAGGTCTCTCCCTCTAACCCTGCTTCACCCAGCAGCTCAAAGCATGCTGTCTTCATAGCACAGTCTTTCCCCTTCACTTCTGGCTCTCCCCAACAGCTTGGAAAAGGAAAAAAAAAAAATAAAAGAAAAAAAAAAAGGTTTATAATGATGCTGGCAGGAAAGATCTCATCTGCAGCTCATTCTCCCAAAGTTTCCAATGCTACCTCATCTCCCAGATCATTCTGTGCACGTGGTTGTCTCTGTTGTGGAGGGAAAGGCTGTTGTGGTGATGAGCTAAGATGAGAAGCTGGAGGACACAGTCTGAAGAGCCAGACCTCATGCACATACTCAGAAATGATGTGCTCTCTATAATTTATCTGCCTATAATCTCCATACCACCCCCGCAACTCCCTGAGTACAAGCCATGGTGCGTGCAGAATTATGCTTGCAAATGTCTATGCTGATCCAGTATAGCCTCAGGACTACCAGGCCACTAAGGCCTGCTTAAAATAAAAATAATACAACTCCCCCATCAACGTGTCTAGAGTGAGCATTGGCCTTTGCTATCAGGAAAAGAGAGGCCAGAGTCAGAGGGCCAAGAATGGAGAGGAAGAAGACTCTGAGCACCTCTTATCCGTGGGGTAGAGCTCCACGGTGATCACGTCCAGGGCGTTCCAGGCGGCAATGCTGGCCCCGCAGAAGAGGCACTGCCAGCCGATCATCGCCGACTCGCTGTTGCCGAAAAAGAGGAAGAAGCAGCACACTGCAGAGATCAACATCGAGCCACCTGCGGGGGAACCAGGAGAAAAATGTTGGCACCAACTTCCCTCATCCGTGGCTGGGCTGCCACAGTGTTGATAAAGATGGCTTCTAAGTGACAGTGCTTCACCCCGAAATGAATGAAATCTGCAAAAATCCAAAAATACCGTGATGCTGCCTATCTGTCTCTGTGTGATGCTGGAAACCAGCCTGAAAATGTTCTCAATAACCATCTGATCATGCTGATATTCCTGCTCTACGGAGAGGCTGAAGACAGGCTTTTCCAGGCAGATTTCCAGCACCTCAGACTTCCAGATGGACCCAGGAAGAGTAGAGGCAAGTAAACATGAAAGCCAACAAGGAGGAAGAATCGTTGTGAAGGTTTTTCAACTTGAGTTTTGAGTGAAGAGCTAGAGCAATTCACATCTTATTGAAATCACTTGACACATTTCTAGACTCAATTAGGATAATTTACAGCCGATTGTAAGAAGCACTTGAGGTCTCTTTTAATTATAAGAACATCATTAGATTTCATGGCACATTTGCACAGGAGCTATAATTTTTTGAACACCACTGAGGGAGAAAGTGAGAGCATTCATGCTCAGTTAGCCACAGTTCAGATTCAGGAATATTAATGGCTACATCAGAGCCTTCTTCCCCAGTTGGGAATTTTCACCTGAAAGAAGCAATTTTGCAAAATCAAAATCTCTTTCACCGGAAAGTTCTGCTGCTGCTGAAATATCTCCATTTACCACCAGGAAACCAAAGATTTTTTTTGTTTGTTTGTTTGAGGTTTTTTAAATCAGTTTGACACCAACCGAAATGATTTGGATGCTGAACTGGAACTGAAATGCTTCATTTTGTATATTTAGTTGTATTTTGCCACTGTGATGTTCTGCTTATGGAAAGCTACCATGCAGGACCCCTGCCCACTTCTTCTCCATGGCCAAACCACATCCCTCTCTGTGCAGTGCAGATATTTCCTCTGCTGCAGAGGTACAGTGCAGCATCAGGGTCACCGTGTGTGCCCCAGATCTGACATTCAGCACAGGAGAGGATTTAGTGGAACATGATAAAACTGAACTGAAGTCCCAGTGAGGCACATAACACAAAAGAGAAATTCAGTTTTCACGTTAAGCTGACCAGAAATAATATGTTCAGCAGAGTGATACGGGTGGGATGCCAGAAGGCCGTTTCAATTGGAAATTCCATAGTGAAACGTTTCAGCATGTCGTTACCAATTTTTGTCCTGTACTTTTCATTCTGCAGAAGAAATAAGCACTTAGGTTTCCAGCTGTCATCTCAATTCCAGATGAAAATGCTGAAATGCTGACATGTCTGCAGGGTGGACAACCTGATTCTCATTCAGCTTTAATTTATTTCCCACAGACCCACTCGTTTGTTTGGGTCTTTTCTAAATTCACTATATAAAGGTTCATTTTGCCCTCCAAGTGTAAATTCCTGACACACTGATGGGATCATCTTCCTTACCTTTACCTGTCTGACAGTGAAGCTCAGCTAACTAAGCTTCTGTCTGTTCCCAGAAGAGAGAAACAGGTGAGATACTCAAGAGAGTGTCTCATCCCTGATTTTACTAAGCTCACTTGTCTATCCCTTGAGGCATGACTCCACAGTACCTGGCAAGAGAGGAAGGTCTGCACCCTGGAGCAAGCAACACCAGAAATTCCCAAAGTAATCAGAAGTTGTTAAGGTGATAACTTAGTCCCATATGTCTAATGGGTGGCATCTTGCTTGGATGTGACATGGGCAATTAATCTACCATATGTTTCCTGAAGCTGTTTTTAAAATCATCTGAAGATCAGAAACCTCAAAGATGGATCTCCTGGGCTGTCAAACAGCTACAGAAAGTAATGTTTGTGATTTTTCATCACTACAAGCAAAACGTGTCATTTATTTATACAGAACGCTGTGGAAGACAGCATCAACTGCACAGCACCAGGTGGTCCTGCTTCAGCACAGACCCCTACAGACCACTCACCGATCATCTTTATCCTCCCTATTTTGTCCATGAGCAATGCAGAGATGATGTTACCCGGCAGCACGGACAGGCTGCCCAGGAAGCTGACCAGATAGATCAGGAAATCATTGTCCTCCTCGAAGTCCAGGTGGCAGCCTTCCTTCTCCTTCAGAAACGTGCTGTTTATGAGCCTGCAGTTGATGAATTTGTGTTCGTAGAGATCTGCAAGAGGAAGAGGCAAAGTCTTGATCCTGCTTTACTGATGTCCTTTCATACAGCAAGGAGCCAGGATCAAAATCAACTTAAAGGTCTCAGAGATGCTTCTCACTGAATGAAAACAGTCAGGGAGTTTTTATTTTAGTGGCAAATTCTACCTGCATGCCTGATAGCTGGTGGCATATTTTATTTGTTGAATGACCTGAACCAGTATCCCCATGCCACATGGATGGGGCAAAGCAGACTCTCACTTTCATGGCATTATGGTTTATTCTCCATTAGAATAGAAATTAAAATCTTTTGCAGGACAAATTAATGAATATTTTATTATCTGTAATTATCAAACCAAAAGCTGAATATGAATTAAAATAGAGAACTATAAAATATATTTTAAGCTAAATTCATTGGATTGAGCTTTTAAACTGCTAGGCATTTTGCCACTACTTTAATGTGCCGAGGCCTGAGCACAGACTTTTGCATTTCCTCTGCAGTAGCAAATGAGACCGGGAGCCATGTAGTTAAAAACACTGGGAGCGACCTGGAGCATCCTTCCAAATGTAGCAACAGAAACACAGAATTAAGCAAGAAACAGGACCTGAACCACAGATGGGAGCAGCCTCAGCCCTCGGGGCAATGCTAGTGGAGGCACACTTTTTTTTTTTTTTTTGGCAGGCTGATGCCTACATGGGAAGCTAAACTCAGTTAGTGAGAAAAGAAATATGTCTAGCTAAACCATAAGGCAAAAGCACCACCATAACCCCAGCCAACCAGCCATAAAGGTAAGATAGCAGCCAGTCCTTTAGCCTGCCTTCACCCTCTTTTTTCCATCACCACTCTCATTAGCCAGCGCACACACACACACAGATCCCTATCATCCTTCCTCCCAGAATCTGATAAAATGGCTCCTAATTACAGGGCTGAAACCATATCAGGAATCCCATTACCAGTGTTATAAAAGACAGTAGAGATGATGGTGCAGTTTTCAAAGAAGGTCTCACTGGACGTCACGTCTTCAAAGTAGCATTCCTCAAACAACGAGTCCTCAAATCTCACTTCTTTGAATTTCATGCCGATAAATCTGTGGGGCAGGAAGCAGAAGTTTGTACTTTGAGGTATTTCCTACATTATATAACATGCAATGTTTGTTTCAAGAGACAGCATTGCTGATAATTTCTAGGGTCATTTACGGAAAAGGTTTTGCTTAAATGCGTAACTGATCTTCCAACAAAATGCTTTTGTACTTTATTAGGAAAGACATTTTTAAAGAGATGGATCTTATGGAATTTCTGGCAGTTTTTCTATTCCTCAGAGTAGTCACAAAAAAGAAAATGTGCTTTTAAAACCGAGTGGACACGAATCCTCTCATTTTAAATGCTAGCCCATCCAAAGAAGACAGTCTCACCCAGTGCATGGCATTTTCCTTGGCAGTTGACCTTCCTGACTTCTTTATTCTGCCCCTTCCTCAAGCAGAAATAAAAACAGACATTATCAGGAGCCCATTTGGCCATTTGGTGAAAGGTTTCTGACAGCTGTTTAAACTCAAAGTGATTTTTAAAGCAAAACTGCTGTAAGCTTTCTAGAGGGAGCAGGGAGATTATGGGTACTGCTTGTAACCATCTCTGTTCGAGGGTTGTTGCATATCGTGTAAAGAAAACAGATTACTCTAAAAATAATCAACAGTGTCAGATGATTGATTTCTCCTCTGATGGGAAGCTTGACATGTCTGACCTGCCTGCCTGAAGGATGACACAATATTGATTTACCTGTGAGATTTTGCAGGGACACTGGGAAGATGTATTAGTTAATGCACAGACATGCTTGGAAGATCTAAGAGGTACTAAGTGCAAGCATTATCGCTCTAGCTGAGGACGCCACAACTGTCACCAAATAAAAAGGCTTACTAACATATGCCCAGAAACATAATTGAACTGAGCACTTACAAGACAGGCTAACATGATGGCTATTTACACCATTAAGTGAACACTGCAGGGCTTCTTAACCGAGACTACAAACAGATATTATTAATGCTCAGAATATAACAAGAAGACTACTCAAGTCTTTTGCATCGTGTAGAAGGTCTCACAGGTTACAGCAACACTTCAGCTGTTCTGCATTTGCCCAGTAATAGCCTATGATGTATTTACTCACAAAGGCTGTTAGAAGTCCTTTGCCTGCAGTTTGCTTTCTTAACATCTGTCTTTAAAAGAGTCACGCAGCCATGGCCTGGTGTTCAGTGGAGTTTTAACTTACAGTCAAGGGCTAGAGGGAAAACGGAGCTATAAATCACAAGATATGCTTTGGACGTTGCTGGAATGTAGCTTAATCAAGTTTGAGTTATTAAACTGGAGACGACAAAGGCAGGAGTGTAGTGATACACATCACAGTTCTACATGTTCATCCTGGAAGGTGCTGAGCATCCTCACTTCCAGTTGAAGAATGAAATAATAAATCATTTTGTAACAGTGAATGCCCTGTATGATCCCCCCATAGTGCAAGAAGCTGGAGTAACAACACCCTGTCTAGGCCCTCTGGGGCAATGGGATCACCATAAAGTTTACAAAGGGGTATTTTCCCACCCATTATATTGGGATTTAGAAAAGTGAAAATGTCCTGCTACAAATCACTAGGATTTATACTGCTGCGGAGCTTACAGTGGTTGAGGTCAGGCTGGATACAGAAGAAAAACCTAGGCCCAGCCCAAAAAGAAGAAAGGGAGGGAAGCTATAATGTTCTCCTAGAGTACCTTCTCTGACTTCAGAGCACTGAAAGAGAAGATGGCACATTGTGGGGAGATGCTGGCCGGCACACCAGTGCAACTGGCCGTGGCACTGCTCACGCTAATGGGCTGCAGGATGGACACTTGGGTAAGTCATACCGAGGCCTTCAGCGCGACACAGCTTTTTATTTTCAAAAAAGACGTTTCAAGTGATGGGCTCTGCTGCCCAGGACCAGTAGATGTCAGTGTGTGCTAAGGAAAGAGAAGTCACGGCTGCATCCCGAGCTGCCCAGCACAGCCCTGTGCCCCCACTGCCCTAATCCCAGTAAGGGTGCTACTGGGAGCAGGACACGTCGGATGCATCCCCTTGGGTATGGAGATGTGAGTGGCTGAGGCAGTGTGTGTGAAAAGCAGGAGAAAAAGGACATTTGCTCTGTGGATAACTAATAAAAAAGAGCTTACCAAAAATTAATTTCAGTTACTCTGCAATCAGGGTTACTTCTTCAAATTGTATGTGTGTTTTGGTGGATGTCATCCCCACATCTGCTCACACCCTCTTCCCTGTCAGCATCAACCGAATCAATTTCTGTTCACTTACTTATCATTTCTGTATTCCCCATTTCTATGGATCTGGTTTTCCAGGGTGAAATTAAAGGTGAAGTGTGACACTTCTTCCTCGTCAAAGATCTTCACTCGGGATTCGTATGCCTCCTCTTGGAGATACCGGATCATGTCGGGGAACCAGACAATAAGGCCATAGTAACTACAGCACAATGGGAGAAACACATTAGGGATACCAGGTCCTAGCACTGAAAATACTGCAGTGCTTTTCCCAAGCATCTACTTCGTAACTTGTAAACCCGTTAAATTCCTAATACAAATGCCTTTCTGAGAGAAATTCTTGCTTAGCTCTGACATAGGAACAAGCAAAATGTCTCCCTACTCTAAAATGCTGCTCTCAGAAGTATGTTGGTCCATTTTTGTTCACTTAAAGCAGGGCAACACATTTAAATTTTACTGACATTGACACCTTAGCTGGAAAATACAACAATGTTCTGTCCTTGCTGCCCAAGAGACCAGCAGAGTGGCAAGAAATTTGGAAGCTTCCTCTGGAAGGTAGATTTCTGCAAGTGTGAGAGTATAGAGGGATTTAGATAAAATTTACTTGTAGATTAGATTCGAGCTAACCTGAATAGTTGTGATTTATACTGATGAACAGTTAGAAGTGGGTAGGTTTTTTTTGGTTTTGTTTTTGTTTTGTGGACAAAATTAAATGAAAGGACTAATGATCAGAAAGTACTACTGTCCTACTGACCAATTCTCAAGTCCTGACTTGTTCAAAGCACCTTGTGTTCACATATAAAGCAATCAGATTGATCAATAGTTCATCAGAGACAAGGCTTAGTACACAAACAATCTTTAAAGTAATACCAGCATTAATATTGAAATTGTTTATTTAAAAGTGTAAATAATTATTCAGACTCTGAGAGCCCTCTAGTTTCTTGAAAATGTTGTAGAAGTGCCTTACCTTAAGGCCATAGTAAACCAAACCACAGCCAGAATCAGTGTGTTCATCCTGTACTGGGCTGTTAAACAATATAGCACGTTGTCCCAGACCTACAAATCCACAAGAAATAATTATCTACAAGGAAATCCTCACAGAGACTTGAAAGATTAATTTCTGAGTGCATCATAAATTTAACGTTGTCAGTAAAAAGGGCTCACTAGGGGAAGGTCAGATGCATGTCTTATATTCAGTATTAGTTCAAATTCATGTTTATAGAGATGAATGGTTTACAGAAAGATCACATATTCAGCTGTGTGCCAGGGTACTTGATCTGAATGCTCTGTAATGAGCTGGAGTGCCTGATGAGGGCTAGCTCAGGTGACACACCATGCTCCTCAGCCTACACCAGTAAATGTGGTTATGAGCCTCTTCTCAGACCCTCTGAAAATTTTGTCTTTTCACATATAAGTATGACCTCAGGAGAGCTTTCAAAACAAGCTCCAAATCTCATTGAAGAGCAAAAATCCAAATTCAGTTGGCACTTTAAGAGGGGTACAATGAACTTGGGTAGGGATGAAGCCAAGCAGAGCAGGATAGAAAACAGGATCTGCTTTTCTTGACCTACTGCAGGAATTACTGACAGAAACATACAGGGACATACTTCCTCATGTTCCTAACTTGCCACATAAATATAGTTTAAACCCACATTGCTAGTAATTAAGAAGGACACTCCTTTACTTTAAGCTCATTCTCCTAGACTAGAATCATCCAACAAGATTTTTCACAAAGTTCTACATGTGTGAAGGGTTAAGTTAGCTGAGGAGATAATGTAAAGCTGTTAGAAACTCAGTCTCAGCAGGAGCAAGGAACAAGCACTCACGAATCCACTGCAGGAGGTAAATTCACTTAGGCTTGGGGGAGAGGAATCGATATCTATCTGCTCTGAAGGAGAGTCAAGTGCTTGGGGCTGTGGCTTTATGCTGCCATTAGCACAGCGTGATTGCCATGCTGGGCACAGGGGCATTTCGGGGCCTGGCTGCCACTGTGGCATCTTTCATGTGCTCACCTCTGTACAGAAAGTTAAATCCAACTACATCTCTTAGCAAGCAGCATCAGGTTTTTGAGTGAGAGGGTTTCAAGATGCAATGACCTGAGGCGATGAGGCACTGGAGCCCCAAGCTCAAAAGCGCCTCTGGGATGTTTTATTTTCTCTTTACCTGTTTGAAAGTGGTCGTGATTCTGACCAGCCACCGCTGGTACCAGGTCCCTGTAGAGCTCTGGATTTCGATAAATTCATCCACTTGCTTTGGAGTTTTGATATAGGAAACCTAAAAAAAATAAAACAACATAAAAAATAATAAAATAAAATAAAAAGAAAGAGAGAGAGAGAGAAAAAAAACAATTTGGACCAAAGTTTACAGAACTGATATTGGGTGGATTTTAAATTCTGCTGTCTTCTGGACAATGTTTCCATGTGATATCCCTTACTATCTTTTTCTTGAAAGTTATCACAACAAAGGGAGTTAATTGATTTATTTACAACATGAGATCTTACTATAGAAAGAAGCCTCCTGCCTGCCCTCCTTCCCTCCATCTTTTCTCTCTCTTTATTTCTCTGCTTCCCTGAAGTATTTGAAGAGCATCACTTCCACTTCAGTCTTTCATGTATTGGTTAATGTACCTATGCTCTACATTACTTCTGCATCCCTTAGATTCCCACTAGGAATTAGGACCAGACAATTACAGTAAAAAATATCTTCACGATCAGCCACTTGCATCTACATCAAACTGTGCCCCAGGATCTCCTTTTCAATCACAAATGGCAGGAGCATTTCTCATTTAGCACCTTTTCATTACCCCTGGCAGAACCTTTGTGACAAATGAACAAGTAGATGGGAACCTTTGCATCTGAAAATGCCTTCGCTGAGCTCACACCATGCAATCTGTTCACTCCACCAAAACAGCCTGAATTTCCAACGTTGAACACCTTAACTGAACTGCTCAAGAAACCTTAAAAACAAGTCTTGGAAAATATTTGCTCAGTAACTTTAAATAAAGGATATGCTCAAGAAAACCATGATCAGTTTGTAAATACAAGGAGGAGGTGAAAATCCGCTGAATAAATTTCTGAGTGTGAATGAGCTCCTTGGCTCAGCTGCAGAGTCTCCGTGTTCCTCTTGCTGGCACCACTTAAATGTCAGCTCTGGGGGCTGTCCTGGTTACAGCTGACTCACCACAAACTGGCAACTTCTGACCTATCAGAAAAACCCAAAATCCGACAGTTTGTAGTACACCAGCCGAACCCATCGTCTGCCTGTGCCAGTGGCTGCCAGTCAACCTCGGTTCAGCCGAGGCTCCGTGCCTGGAGGTGCAATGCTCAGCTCAGCCCAGCCCGTGGTGGTTGGATGGAGCAATGAGCACAACCCGGTGCTGCACGGCTGCTCCTTGGGTCTCCAGCACGGCTCAGACTCTCACAGGGCCTTACTTACAGATATACACATTTTTAAGCCTCTCTCCTCGTGGATAAGCAGCAGACTGGCCAGCCCGATGTGGCATTACAGGAAAGCCAGGTAGGCATTTAGAGATGCTGGGCTCTCTCTCACCTCTGCTAATTCACAGCAGTCTAATGGGCTAAAAATAGCACATGCTCATTAAGGTCTTATTTGAACTGTGTGCAATTGTCAGGTAGGGAAATTAATCTTTTATGTTCTCGAAGGATCATTCCTGAGGGGCATTGTTTCATGACAACTCTTCTGAACAGGGAGCCTGGCTCAAAATTTTGTTCAAAATGATATGTTTTGCATACATACATAACTCCTTTTCTTCCTTCTTTCTACCATTCAAGAGCATGCATCTTCTTATCTTTAAAAGCATAAATCAGGAGCTGTTCCCCAGCTGGCTCACTGGGAGTTCACAACTGAATTACAGCAATTTGCAGCTAACCCCAGCATACACCTTTTACCTGATTTTGCTATAAACCAGGACCCCTGGTGTGACCTTATTTGCAACAGGCAGCCGACTAATGAGTAGTAATCACTCATCTTGCTTTCTCTTGGAGACTTTTAAAGATGGGGAATGAGGCAGATGGAGTTTGGGAAGCTCATTAGAAGGTACATGAGGTTTAATCAGAGTTTGATTAGAAGCCGGAATGGATAAAGGAGTGACTCAGATCTCCCACATGACTAATATCACTCTTACTTGGTTTTAGTCTCTTAGAGCAGACCAATTACGTGTATATGTAATTGGAAAATCGCTGTTCTATACAATGTAGTGGAACATCAGGAATGACTAGTATTCACAGCAATTCAAAGGATTGATTGATTCTTGAAAAAACAGGCTGGCACCTAACTTTAAATACATGAAGTGTAGCTCAGAGCCCTGATGGCTGGGGGTGGTCACACTGAAAGGGAGGCTCCCAAGAAGGAATAAGCTGGTGCTGTGCTGCACCAAGGAAATTATGTCCTGCTTTTTTTTTTAAAAATGCCAGTGGCTTTGTAAAACTCACCGTAAACACCCTCTCTGGCTCGCCCTTGGCCCGCATGTTGGTGTCATGAACTTGCTTGAGGATCATCCAGGCTTCGTCATGCTTGCCCATCTGGAAACACCAGGAGAAAGGAAAATAAATGTTGCAATTCCCAGCTGTCTAATTCAGCAAAGTGTAGAGAGAAATCAAAAGGTCGAATATACTGGAGAACACCCATACGGCCTGGCTGAGTTAAGGGCAAAGAACTAGAAGTGTGGTTTGTATGCACAGTGCAGCATTTCTGGGCTGGGAAAAGGTGTTACCCAAAACTGTCTGGGGCAGGAGAGGAGTCGGGAACAGAGCATTATGTCCTAATCAGAGAAGAGGAGATGTACGAGGAGACCTGGGCTCTACTCCCACCTCTGACTTGCAGGGGCTGTCCTTTGTGTTTCCACCAGCATTCACTAGTTACATGCCCAGACTTTGTGAGATGTTTTCAAAATGCCTTGGTTGGGCTTATAAAATTCCTGGCACCCAGCACCTTCTTCCTATGCCTCATTCACCAGTAAAGCACTGGCCATCATTGATTAACCCCATGATCTGCAGTCTTTGGGGTTTAAGCAATCTGCGGGGCTAGTTTAGATGTGTAGGACCACTTTTGCCCCTGTGCTTGTGCTGAGTGTGTTTGAAGGGGCAAAGAAAGAGAGATGGTGACATGCGATCACCAGCTGTCCTCTGCTAATACCAGGCTGCAATGTTCACATGAATCATCTTACCTCCAGCAAAAACCGCGGGCTTTCAGGCATGAATTTCAGGGCCACCAGGGAGGCGATGCAGGGCAGAGAGCAGACGAGAACAAAGACTCTCCAGCTGTGGAAGTGGTACTTGGTTCCCATGCTGAACCCCCAGCCTGGAAACAGCAAGAGCCAACAGGTGAAGACACTGACCGGGGAGCCTGATTTTTGTCTCCTAAAGCAGCTCTGAACTCTACAGCTCTGCGTGACATGGGGACAGGTTGAGAGTTTGCTGTTCTTAGTAATGATGGCTTTTAGAGGCTCGATAGCATGTTCAGTAGATAACAGCAAGAGAGTTCATGTTCATTACAGAAAATTGGACATCCTTGCTCATGCTCTGCCATTTAAAGGTCTTTTATCTTTGAGTTTAGAAATCATCTAACAGTACAAATAGCTCTATGCAGATCTAAGCAAGTAAGACTGGGAAAGGGTAGAGGAATCAGGCCATAATTTATTGCTTTTCAGTACTGCTACAGAAAATTTACAAAGGCTAAATCTTCTCTGATCTGGCAGGCATGTTAGAAGCAGCTCCTTTCCTTCTCATACCTCACACATGTACTTCACTTTTTATGGAAGCAAGCTAGGGAAACAAGGTGTTTTTTGTTTGTTTGTTTGTTTGTTTGTTTTTCCAGAGCTACAGATACTGAGCTGAGATTCAAACTCAGAAGAATCAAGACCCTAATCCAGAATTTGGGATTCCTCCTCTCCCACCTTTTCCCTGATGTCTGACCAGGTCAGTATTCCCCTGACAAGGAGCAGAAAATACAGGATCATTCTTATGTTGCTCCATTAACAAACTGCACCAATGTAGATACTTTCTTAAAATAAAACAAAAGGCAATTAAAGAAAAAAAATTAAAAAAAAAAATTTGAATATAAGCTTTTTTTTTTCTTTAATTTACTTTCCCTAGACACAAATTTAATTGGGAAAATTTACTTTATTTTTTTTCTATAGACATTTTCTTTAGACATTTTTATTCATGTAGTAATGAAATAATCAAGCAACGGCTTTTTCAGAGGTTTCATATGAGTCAGTCATGGTGCTCTAATCCTTTCCTCAAGTTCCAAAGTAGCAGGGAACCTTGGGAAATCAAAAAGAGAAAATATAAAAACACAACCCCCCCCCAAAAAAAATTAAATACATATATATTAAATATATATATATATATGTATTTACAAATAATAAAAAATACATACTACAGCCTGACACCACTACACAGTAACTTTGCACATTTGTTCCAACGGCCTCTGTCATATTGCTAGCATTTTATTTTATACTGACTGTGTTTTAGACATAATAAAACCAAACTGATAGATGCATAAATGTTAGTGTTTTTCTTCATGGTCTTTGTGGCCTGCCCTACTTTCCTCAAGCAGGATTTTGCAGACAGCTGCTGTCACTGAATACCGGGGGAATTAATCTTTTCCAGGAGATATTTGCTTCCGATGTTTTCCTGGGGTACGCACGCGAGCTGGGAGGAGGACCACGTCACAAGCAAATTTTGCTCCTCAGAGCACTGGCGCAGCTCAGGGTTCACCCATCGAATTTTTCTCTCCCACTTGGAGCTCCGTGCAGGGAACCCACCCACCCCTGAGCTCCGTTAGGTGAAGCCAGACATGACTTCAGCCCGTGGCACGCCGGAGAGATGTGTCACCAGATACACAGCCCCGAGACTGCTGACACTTGGCTGAGGAAAAGAACATGTGCTGTCCTCACCGCTAACGTTCACAGCACCCAGTAATTCCCCCATTAAAGTTACTTACTTTTGACAACCGGATCAATTTTTTGCAATACAATCTCAGTCCAGTTTTCCCTTAATACAATGTCCCTTTGATTAACTGCTTGGGCTCTGGAGATACGATTCCTGCAGTGTATTTGAAGCTTTTGAGGAAAAACAGCCTTCACATGAAGCAGTCCCTCTTACAACCTTGGCATCAGCCAAGCAATCAATCAGAACATTTATCAGCCCCTCTGTGTGCACTTCAGGTATCTATCATTTTCAGTTTTGTTCATGCTGGGCTGCGTAAGGACTGACTAATGTTATCTGTGCGGGATTTTGGGGTAGTGTAGTGTTGCAGGAAGGTGATGTTGCCAAAAGTCAAAAGCACAAAACAATTACCGTAATGGGGGATGATGCTCCAAGCCATTGCTGAAGCAAAAATGCCACCGATCATCCAGAACATGCAAAGCCAGCTCAGGTGCTCCCCCCTCTTCTCACGAGACAGGAATTCAGAGAAATAGGCAAACACAATGGGGAGGGATCCCCCGATACTGAGGAGAAAAAACAACACATGAGAGAAATAAGAGTCTTCAACATCACATAGTCGGGATTGTTCATGTTAAAAGGGAAGGTCACACCAGACGTGTTGCACAAAATGCTGTGCAGGAAAAATGCTAATCTCTTTTTGGCTGGACTGGTCTTAGATATCTACAATAAACAAGTTTCTTGTTATCTCTGAAAGCTGCATTTAATGCCCAGTTTGTATAAAGCCCTGGCAACCGCGACTGCCAACTGAGGTGGGCATTGATCAGTCTCCCTGGCCTTTATGCATAATTTGGCAGTACCAGAAAAAAATGTTAATGACCAAATGTTCTTGCTGATAAAGCTTTCAAGAGCAAGGTAACACAACCACATGTGTTAAACCACAGTGACCCCCTGGCTCGGTACCGGAGATGCATAGCCCGATCTGCCTTCCTCGCCCACCCCGCACCCCTGGGTGCTGCTCAGGAGCAGCCGAGCTGTGGTGGGGCTCCTCCAGGACGTGCGACAGATTCACCTGCTACCCACCCGAGGCCTGAGATAAGGCGGCAGAAGAGGAAGAATCCGTATCCCTGGACGAAAGAGGAGAGGAACGCGAAGGCAGCATTGATTGAAAGTGATATGATGAGGCATTTCTTTCTTCCCAGTTTGTCAGCCAGGCCACCCAGCATGACGGCCCCCACCATCATCCCTAGGTAGACTATCAAGCCTAGAAGAGAGGGAGAGAAACAGTGAGTTTGGTAACACCCGTTATCCTGTTTGCCATGAGAAAATCTTTTGCTGCTCCACACGCGGCCAACACCAGGTGCTGGTACCCCAGGTCACAGCCAGCTACCACCCAAGAGGGAAATGAGGATGGAAATGCCAGCGAGGGCGTGTGTGCCTCACAATATTCAGGCTATTTCAATGACACGCCAATCTTGTCAGGAACCAGCATACGTAATGCAGAGTGAGACCTGCCTCAGCCAGGCTCTGCATACCTCTTATGACTTCTTGTTTTCCAAAAAATTACAAAGACAAGGCTTTTCAAAATCAGTACATGAATTTGAAGAGAACTACATTCAGGTTTATTTAAAACCCCCTTTTTTTTTTATTTTGCAGGTGTCATCAAGAGACACTATCACTGCGCCAAGTAATAATCATTAGTATTTCCAAATAAATAAAATAAGGGCTGTTCCAAAATCTAACACTCTACTGTAACTGTCATATGTAACTCTGTTCATCCCTTTTAGGCTTTTCACTTGAAGAGTCAGCAAAACCTATTCTGAACCCAGGGCTGGTGCTAGGAATTTCTACATGAAGCTTAAAAGCTGCCCCTGCACTGCACACTGCAGTGAAGAATGATACCCCCGTTCTCCCCAAATGAGCCATCTCAGATGAAAGAACCTCTATCCGTTGGCAGAAGCTAATTTCCCCACCTATTTGCCCATGACCTTTCACTGCTCCCAATGCATCACATCTTACAGTACGGATATACCCTCATTTGACCAGACCCACATCTTTCTTTCCCAGCCTCTCTGCTCGCATATCCCCTGCACGTAAGCAATGGCCAGGCATAAGCAGCTTAGGGTGCACGTGTCCCAGCTGTGTGCCGCCACCGGCACAACAGAAGTCTGATGTCTTATCTCTGCTAACCCCCCTGAGCGCAGTGGGACTGAGGATGTGCAAGGAGGAGGCTCCCTGGCTGCTGTTTATACACAGAAGCCATGAGACAGGGACTGCTAAAGCACGGATAAATCCCTTTGCAGGTTGCCCACCCTGCCCATGCTTCCTTTGGAATATATCATCTCTTTCACTTGCTGCTTCTCCTAGCAGTACCTGAAAGGATCAGTCTGTTACCGATCTGACCTGTGTAGCACAGATACTTCCTTCACTACTGAACCAAGATTTGGTGTCTAAGAGAGCAGAGTCTTCATCTGAACGTTTCAGGAGAAGGAAGAACCTGCTGCTTGTCTTGATGGTTTGCTCTATAGAGTAACCACTCTGACATTGTTAAGAAAAACGGGTTCTTTTTAACTCAACTTCATTAGATCTTTTACCGTGGGGTCCTCGGAACACAGTTTTTGTGAACACATTTAGTGCAGAGTGAATAGGAGAGAATGGTTTTCTTCTCCAAACAGGCTCCTCATATCCAGCTCACTATGTGCCTGCAACTCTGGCCTAAAGAAACAGGCAGTTTCCCTGGCTCTTCTACCGAGACCGTCACTGGAATGGCCATTTATTATTCTACCGCTTCCTTTATGAGGATACCAGCACAAATTAACACAAATTAATAATGCGCGCAGGTCCAGGACTGTTTTCATTTTCATTTCTTTAATCTAATTTCAAGATTTAGAGACTTCACTGAGCAAGAACATTCCACAAGCTATGCTCCTTTTGCTGGCAAAATTCCTGTTGAAGCCTGCAGGAGTTACAATGTGAAAGAACAGCAGGATCAGATATTAAACATTTAAAATCTGATAGCAATCAATGCTGCAGGGGTTAGAAAAACTGATCAGCTACAGTGAAAGGTTTTATACTGCAGATAGGCATAGCATCTGGGAATTGGTTAGTCCAGCAGTTGGCAGCAAATGGACCAGGTGTTTGAACAACATGTGAGGATGGAAGGGGTCAGGCATGAGCATGCGTCTCCAAAGCTCTTTGGAGGGTCAGTCCACACCTTGATCCAAGTGCTGACTTCTCTTGAGAGCCAACATCTCTCCCAGGACCTGTTTTGTCAAAGCCATCACTTGGGAAATAAGGTGATGATGAATATTTTTGCAATTCATTAATGTTATAGCAAGACAATCAGTCAGATGGCCAAGGCCTGTTTTGTACCATCCAGCAAAGCTAGCTAAGGACCGATGCAGAGAGGTACTTGGCAGCTGATTCTGTCTTTCTTTTGCTTGCAAATGCCTGCACTTGATGTAAAATACATTACCAAATTAAAAGCTATGCAGCAGAGAGCCACTGCGGCATTCAGAAGGATGCTCGTCTCACACTGATCACAAGCGGGAAAGTTCAGACTCTGAAACACCGTGTTCCATCGCAGGATGGTGGGATCACCTCTCAGCGAACAGTTCAGCTTTCTTTTCTATCCACACAATGTCTATGGGCAGTCAGGATTTTGTGTGTCAAAGGCGAAAGACTGATGTATTCTAGCTCCTTAACTGCCTTTGTAGCAGAGCAGGGGCGTGGGATTTTGCCAGTGCAAAGTGTGGTCGTACCTCCACGGTGAGCACTCGGCTGTGTGCAGTCCATGCCCTGCTCAGTGCTTGCCCTGCTCAGCCCTGCTGCCCCGCCAAGGGGAGCTGAAGGTGTGCAAGGCCTTCAGACAGCCACCTGCAGCCCTCAGAGGCAATACACACACAGCTGGAGACCTGGGATCTCTTTCTCTACTAGATTCGGGCTGCCTCTTGTTCACTCGAGTGCAAATTACAAGGGAGAGCTGAGGAAAAAAAAAAAAGCTTTCAATCCAAAATATTTCTGAAGGAAGAACCTTAATGCAGTGCCGTGAGGCTTAATGCTTTTACCCTGGCTCCTGAGCTACATCTGATGGAGCTGTGCTGAGGGCAGCCAGCAGCACAAAGTGAGGATACACCCTGTGCATCGCAGCCACCACCTGACAGCACGGCACACACGGCTTGCGGTGCTGCTCAGCCCACGTCACCAGACCCAGATGAATTAAAAAAAAAAATAAAAACATCTGCCTATGCATACACATATAAGGGTGTTTCTATTGTTGTTGTTGTTGCTGCTTTTTTTTTTTTTTTTCTGAGAAAATCCCTGGATGACAGATGTTGATCCAAAGCCTCTTAACAACAGAAAAGGTCCCTCATTAGGAGGAGGTGGAGGATGTTGTTACTGTCTTCTAGCCCTTCTAGCCTGGGATTTTTTACAGCCAAGTGCCCTAGCTGGTGCAAGGCAGCAAGCTCTGTCCAGGGCTCAGCAGCCTCCCAGCTCGGAGGGAAGAGTGGATGCCATGGACATAGGAGTGGAGTTCAGGAGTTGGGTTTGACTAGGTCTTCAGTGTAATTTGCCTCATTAATAGTGACCACAGGGATATGGTGAATATAAAACTTTCTGTGTATGCCATCTTGCAGTAACTTGTGTTCAATCTATTTATCAGATCAACAGCTTGTGCTCCCCAGAGCTTAACACATCCACCAAGCCCTGAGAAGTGTAAAAATCTGTGGAAAGACAGTTTGGAGACAGGGCAGTTAAAATGTTTCACATGTGATTTCCAGTGTCCAGAACAGAGCAGATGCAGCAAAAAGTTCTCCCTAATCAGGAACACAAAAAAGAGACTGATCATGTGGAGATTTCTCAGGTTTTCTCAAATTGTATTCATTATTCCCAAAGACTCGGCCAGCTCTAAGCACCAGTACAGGACTCCCCTTACTCCAGGAGCCCAAACTCATGATGGGAGGGAAGATTAAACCTCTGTAACACAACATCCAGTGAGCAGCGTAAAACACAGCAGAGCTATTAACATCAATAAGTCATTAAGAGCACGTGGCCTTAACTGGTTATCGTTTGTGATAAGCCAATGGATGCATTGTCCCTTAGAAACTTAAAGCAATGAAAATCTTTAGTAAAGGTAGCCTGAGGGATGACCAGGGACTGTTAGCTCAGCCAGTTTCTGAGGGGAAGGATGCTGGCTAGATAAATGGTTACTCCAGGGCTGAAAGAAAATCAGCAAGACACTTTATGGTGATGGAGAGGTCCCTTCTGGGAAGACTGCGTGTTCCGGCCGATATTACTAACCCTTCTTTCGGGGCAGCTGCAATAAAACACTCCATCTGCTAACAGATCTCGGGGCCCAAGGTACAGAACAACCTCAGGCTTTGCAGATTCCTGTGTCCTGGATTAGCACCCCACCTTGGCTGTCATTCCTCCATAGCGAATCACTTCTGAAAAGCTGTGTGCATCACTTCCCAGCAGCGTTTCCAGCAGACAGCAAGTTTCTTACAGAGCTCCCCTTCCTGTTGGCTCCCTGCTGCCTTCATCCTGCACTTCTCAGCTGTTTCAGGGGGCTGGTGTACGGCCACAGCTGTACAACCACTGGGCCAGAAAGTCTGGCCGCCCTGCACTACGGACTGCATGACATAACTTCATTAATTTTGGGGAAAAAAAAAAAACATAAGCTGATGGAAAGATTGCTCAGTCAGATCTGACCCAAGCACTGCCCACACTAGCAGGATCCCCAAATCACTGACTCACACAGCACTGTCGCCAGTAAGACGCTAAATTGTTCAATAAGGTGGTGGGGACCCAGGGCTGAGTGGAGTAGGTACTCATATTAGTTGCTACTCATACTAGTTACTTGCCCATGTAAGAGTGACAGTCTTCTGGAGTACTGCCAGGAGAATGTGGCAATGGTTGTTTCCTTTGTAAGAGAACCATCTCATAACAAGGAAACACAAATTTTAGGGAGAATTGGGCCAAGAAAAGTGATCACTAAAACGGTATTTCTTCTGCTGTGTTCCTTCTGTCTACCAGTTGTTCTAGGGAACGACATTATAAATATCCGTACCAGAAACTTGACTTCAAACCTCAGCTTCAAACCATATAGCTTAGGCTGTGCTAGGAGAGATCAGCTTCCAAATTAACACATGCAATGGATGGGTGAAATGTTAAGGGTAACTCTGAATAAGCCATTATTTGCAGACTGTTCCACGAGTAATGGAGTATAATGAATGCCTGCGGGAAAGTCTGCTATAGCCTCCTATAAAATCTGTGGAAAACCAAAGAGCTGAAATTCTAAGAATAAATTTTGGGTTATGAGTCATCCAATGCTGAAGTTATAAGGAAAATATGTGACCACTGACTGGGCTTATTCCCACTGGAAAAGAGGTAACACATACAGAATTTTCACATTAAGCAATTTATTAGCCTTTACTGAAGCTATGTGCTCCATGTTAGACAGGAATCATGGACATAAAGGGTAAAGTTCTAGGAGTAAAGAAAGACAGATGCAGGACGTGGCTATGTATGTGCAAACTGTCTTTTTACTGTTTCAACATCATTAGAAGCAAACTCATAAGGACTTCAGAAAGAAAAGGAAAATTTCAAGATTTACCTAAATCTCCATCACAAGCCTGAAGTACTTTCATTGACCATTAATGGGATTAAAGTTCTTAAAAATGAGGCACATCTTAAAAGAATCTTTTTCAAGTTGTGCAAAGGACTCAAGGAATAAATGGGAAATCCAAGCAGCAAATGGGAAGCATTAGTCCCAGATCCCTTCGGGCTGTCAGAACAGCGAGGAAGCTGATGGGTAGGGGTGCAGCAGCAGCTCACCTCTGCCAACAGGTCCACACAGAGCCAGGAGCCACAGGAACGTGGGATTTCTTACCTGCGTTTAATACACAGGCTGCTGGCAGCACAGTAATAAGAGCGTTTTTGAATGGAGAAAGCATTCTGATAACCCAAAAGGATTAGGACCTTATTCATCTTGTGATTCAAACTGTAATAAAAACAAAATTGAAACTCTCTTATGAATACTCTCATGAGCTTAGCATCTATTATATAAGGATGCATTTAATGGACATGACCGAAATGCTGTGAGTCGGGTCTGGCCTATTTGGGAGACGGATGAGACAAAGCCAGGACCCATTTGTGTGTGAGTGATTTGAAGAGGAATAAAACCCAGCAGTCCTGCCTGGCTTGCGCTCTAACGGTGGCCGGCATTTCCCAGACAGAGAACGGTCTCAGCAGAGGGTTAGTTCAGGGAAATTTCTTATCTGCCCTTGCTTGTAGGCTTATTAGTGCTTTACCCTTGAATTGCACTGATCTTTTAAATAGGAATCAAGTGAAAGGGGAGTCTCATTGCACTCGCCTTGTTGATTAAATATCAGCAGAGAGACCTCATCTACGCTAATGGCTCTACTGCCGAGAAAGGATTGCAACTGTGAAAGGCGGTTTTCCATTTTCAGGGCTCTGGGGGTGGATACAGAGCAAATCTAGCTGTAGAGTTTGAGGGGATTCTGCACGGGAAAGCCAAAGGTGGATGCGTGAATCCACGAGCGCTTCGGCACGGCCCCAGAGAGGCAATGCACGCCGAACGCCTCAGCGAGCGCCGCCAGCACGGCGTGGGTGGCTGCTTACACTTATCCGGCTTCACAGCCCCCCACAGGACTCGTCCATCACTACAACATTCACAGGACCATCTGGTCCCCCCATCCAGCCTCTCTGCTTTTGTTTGTGCTGGCTCTCTGCAGATGAAATTCCCGCAGCATTTACAAAGGGGGGCTCGGCCCCCCCCATACCAGCCCCACATGAGGTGCAGGGTGTTCTCAAATCACAAAAGCACCTTTTTTTTTTTCTGCCCAGCACATCCCCCCTGCTCAGGATGCTGCCACTCGTTGGGCCACGGGAGTTTTCCTGCCCAAGAACAAGTGTGAGACCAGGACTTCGGGCGGGATGCTCGGGATGCCCGTGCAGGGAGGTCAAGGTAGGTTTTGGCATGGAGGTGGGAAAAAGCAGGGGAGCCATGGCTGGGCTCCTGGTCTGCATTTATCCAGAAAAATATAATTAATTAATTAAAGAAGAAGAAGAAGAAGAAGAAGAAGAAGAAGAAGAAGAAGTGGAGAAAAACCACTGAGCTGAGGGAATTAGGATTTACTGTCATATCAGGTGAATTCAGGTCAATGAGAAGATGAGGTCGAGTTTTATCGCAGTTGATAAGAAAGCATCCTCTTCACACAACTAAAAGAAAGGATGGTGTTACACATCTGGTTTAACCTGACTGACACAGCCAAGCTTGAATTTCTGCATAACTGCATAATTACGAATAGGATCTATTTTAATGGTTTTTGATCTAACATTATGAGTCTAAGAGTCTGTAAGATGATATTCTCCTTCAAATATTATTACTATACCATAAAAAGGAAGGGGAGCCGTGTGCCTGAAAGACAGATTTTACTCTCAGCTTTGGTGTGGATGTTTTGCAGTCATGGGCAAAGGGCTTTACATTTTTCTCGTCTCAGTTTACTGAACTGTGAAATGATGATAACAACTGCAGCCCTGGTGTCTGGGAAGTCTGATGCTCTAACTGTGCCTTCAGTTTTTTATACATAAGATGTGAGAAAGTTTAAAACATTACTGTGACACCATCTCTTTTGCTTGTTGTGTACTTACTACTCCATGCTTGTCAACGTAAGATTTAGCCCTCTGGGAGGTGATTAATAGCACTTGAAGATGCACGTTTGTACGATATTTCTCCAAAGAATTATGGTGTGTGCTTTTCAGCACATCAGCAAATAGAAAATTTATAGCTCTCCATATGATTGTCCTTATCAAATGAAAATACAGACTGTTTCTGTCAGGATATGTTATATTGAAGATGAATATACTGAAATATACTGAAAAAGAATATACTGGTGCAATAAATTTAACAAATGGATTGTTATTATGACTATTGCTGAGGAAAGCTCAGCAAAAGCAATTATATGAAATGAATACATTAAAACAATGTTACAAGTTAGCAAGCTTATACTTAATGACTAGTTTTAAAAATTATAAAATCAAACAGCTAAAACACCCGGAGTTGTTGGCACTTTTTTCTTTTTTCTTTTCTTTTCTTTTTTTTTTTTTTTTTTAATACCCCTGCAGTCATCTTCAAGATAACAATTCACATCACAGAAAAACTCTAAATATGTGTTTTGTCCCACGAGGGATAGTAAGGGCTAAAATAGCTGTTAATTTGCATCTGATGTAGATGTGTTTATTTTCAGAACAAAATGTAAACGTTTTCTACGAAGTGTTAAATTCATTTCACACATTTCATAAAACACTGTGGGCATCTGTTTATTTGTAATTTTTGCATAATTTGGCCATAATTTGCCTGATATTTTTCCACTCTTGCTTTCCGAGGGAGGAAAAATAAGCAATACACAGATTATTTAATGAGAAATGTCCTTTAAGCAAAAGCTGAACTTTGCTAAATTGGTCTTTAGGGGGCAGCTACTTTAGTTCTCATTTGTCCCTTCCTATTTCTGTGAGTTCAATTACTTACCTGATTTATTTTCTCTCTCTCTCTCTCTCTTTTTTTTTTTTTTTTTCCCTCTTGGCCTCCCTGGTTGTGGCTGAGACCTTTCAGGTGTTTAACCATTTGCAGCTGCGTGGAAGCGACCCTAACGCCACCTGGATAAACTGATATAAACCTGGGATAAGGTGATTGTGTTTCCTTTGCAAATATGTGTTGAGATGAACGGTTACCTGGGAATAAAAAAGAGCTTTCTGCAGGGACCTGTTGTTACCTGGTGATAAGGTAAGGGACAGCAATGCCTGTGTGTGTAGGGACCCCATATCCCTAAAACCTCAAGATAATATAAGGGAAACCTGCAGCCTCCCTGCTGACCCTTCCCTCCGCTCGGTGCAGACACACTCTTACAATTTCATCACCACACGTTAGGCAGAAGTGGAGGCGAAGAGCTCCTTGATTGCCACCCATTTCTGTGACAAGTCAGCCTGTAAGTGCCACTGAACCCCGGGTATTACCAAGATCAATTTGCAATAGCACAGCCCAAAGACCTTCGAGGGAATGGAAACCCTGAGAGAAATGAGCATATGTTGGAGGCCCTGAGCTTCGTTAGCAGCTAGCTCCTTCTTGTCACCACTGGATGGGTGCTGAAGCTAATCCAGGAAAGGTTTGGAGGAAGATTATGTTCTCATTTCCATCAACAGCACTTCCCCAGCCTTGCCTGTCAGGAGTCGGTGTCTGTCTGTCCTCAGTGTGCACCCACAGCTGCTCCGAGCAGGGACGAAGCCTGGGCCACCAGGCTGTGCTGGAGCCAGCTCTGCCCCAAAACTCACCGCCCTGTGCCCGCCAGCAGCCCCGTACACGCTCTGGCCTCCTTCCATCCTCACTTCTTGATGCCTTTGAGTAATCGTTGCTTGTACCAGTGCAGTGCTCTGCAGCCTCATGCTTTCTAAGCCACACTTAATTCCTTTTTTTTTAGAAAGGATCATCTGGCAAACCTCAAATCCAAGAGGAAACCTGCAGCAGAGAAATACCCAGCTGCTGAGGAAGTGTGTTAACAAGAAAGACACCGAATCACAGACCTTCCTCGTGTACAACACGCATCAGTAACAAACGGGTGTTACCATCAGTATCCACTTTCTTCTCTTTTTAGTCTGTCTCAGACCAAGATGAATAAATTTTCTTGTTGTTAGGAAAATTATTTCTTTTTCCTTGTGCTTAAACAACAAAATAATGAGTGCAAGCTCTGACTGCAGATCCCTCAATAGGACCAGGCTAAGGACAGAGAAAACTTCTGCAGAACCGGGTTCTCAGAAGCTGTCTTTCTAAGCAGGGAGAAAAGGCAGCCGGAGGAGTGCTCTTCCCCCAGTCAGGAATTTTGGTTTAGCTCGGTTAATGTGCAGTGAGCTGGAGCTCAAGTTGGATATGGACCCAAATGTCTCCTTGTTTGTCCAGAGCTTATCAGAACACCCTGAACTTTCAGCCTTGCAAATACTGAGCTGGAAAAAGCAGAAAAGAAGAGATCTCTCTTGGGAGGCTTCTTGTTCTTTTTTTTACCTGTAGTTGTGCCAGAAATACTTCAAAGATAGATTTTTTGTGTGACATTTGAAGTTTTTTGACTCTGGCGCCTGCCAGAGACTGCAGAGACAGATATTTAAGGGGTCGGAGATTCAAAAGATCTCGGTTTTCATATAGTCACCAGAATAAGTGGCCTGCTTTTCAAAAAAGGTCTTGTCACTGAAAAGGCACCCAGCCTGGTGTTCCATAGGGAGCTGCTCAATTCGGAAGTCCCTTTGAAATCAAGATCCAAGTGTGAGCAATGTGATTTTAGGTATTTGACTCGAGCTATTTTGAGCTAGAAATTTTAAGTAGTTTGAGAAGCAAAAAAATATTACCAGACCTTTTCAGGCACAAAACCAGGAACAAAGCTAGCTGACTATGGGAATAAGCATCCTGAGATGAAAAAAGAAGAAACAAGAAAAAAAAAAAAAGAGGGGAGAGGAGTCTTGAGGACCTTGATACACCAAGTAGAGAGGTCTATATAAGGGTAATTATATAACACCTTTGTCACATGAAAATAATACAAATAAAATGGAGGCAAAGCCTGGGTTCTAATCCCAAATCCGCATTTACCTTGCATCAGGCAGGTCTTCTGGGTCAAATAGTATGCACTGCAGGCCACGATGATTTCCCTGTGACCCTGGTACGCTTCTATTCAGACACACCATCTCATCCTAAAGCAGCTCTTCCAAGACCTACTTTATTTTCCTTCCAGATGTGCTGTACTATTGCACAGCTGGCTCTCACTACGGGACATGCTGGATGCTTTCCTGGTTCTTAGAGATCTGGGAGACTTTGCCTTCTTTGGCTTACGATGTGCAAGGGGAAAAAAAGTGTTCATCCAAACCTTTCCACCCAGTCTCACTCACGATAAATAAGCCTTTGTATTTTGACCGCAGGGAGGTGTTAATGGTGATGCAGAGGGGATGTTGTCAGTAGCTTGGCCCTTTAGTCTCCATGCAGCACATTAATCTCATTCCGCAGGCCTAAGGAGAAACCTCTGTAGGCTACTTCTGACCCAGCACATATTAGCAATCTGCCCTGGCTGAGAAGTTAGTGTGTAGAAGGAACTGTCTGCACAGCTGATCTGCCAGCTGGGACTTCCAGCTAAAGAAAAGGGAAACCTGGGTGTAGTGAGAAGCTTTGGAGAGCAGGGCAACATCAGGAGCCATAACGTGACGGCAAAGTGATCTGGACCGAGCTGACCCCTGCCTGTTATATTCATCATACTCGGATGGTACTGCCTTGTGGACTTCTCATTACCATTTAATTTCTAAAAGCATTGAAATCTGAGTCATTAGATGTTTAATTAGGGAAAGCCAACCGTAACCTTTTATATATTTGACCCTGAACATCCCAAGGAGTTTTGCCTTGTGGACCTGCTGACTGTGAGCTGCCTGGTTCAGATCCAGCCTGTGGTGGCCAGTACCGGGGCCATAGCACATTCATAAGGTGGGCTGAGATGTGGCGTGATGCTGCTGCTGTTTTACAGTAGCTGCCTTCTCAGCAGATTGCAATCCCTTCTCAAATCAGATCCACCCAGCTATGACTCTGCACGACATGCAACATAAGAAAGGGGCCACCAAGGGTTCCCAAAGCTGGTCTCACTAGAAATAGATGTCCTAAGTACAGTCTGTTGTGTTAGGAAAGCAGTTTGCAAGTGGCACTTACCTAGCATGCCTTTGTTCGAACTGGATAAGCACATATCCTTCTCAGCACTGGGCAGAACAAATCCAACCACAAACAGCTCCACCCCATCTGCCATCAGTGCCAACCCTAAAACAAAGAAGAGCGTCCACTGGAAGCGTCCGTGGCCACACTCCTCAATGATGTTTTCATACTGGTGGGCGAGCTGTTCCTCATCCTCCATCCTCTCTGCCATAAGGTCAGCACGGTCTCTGTAGTCATCATCCCCGGCAGGAGCTCGCTGCTTCTGCTTGGCTTTAATGTCATCTGGGTGTGGGATCCCTTGGTACTCCCCCTCATAGACCTCATCGTCTTCATCGTGCCCTTCTGTAACATCACTCTGGGCATCTTCTTCATGAGTGGGCTCGTCCCCACCACGGTAGTAGCCATCGTTGGATGTGTAACCTTCGTAGTTACCATCCTGGTACCTATAGTCATCCGAAACTTGGTGTGTGTCCCTGCCGCCCTGATAGAGGTTTGTGTTTCTGTAGCCATCATCCATTGTGAATGCAGAGTTCTCGGTGCTGTAGGTCACTGTGTGCAGATACTCAGATATATGTATTGATTTGTGTGATTTTTGCTCTGAGTTACTTGAGCATATCTTCTCTCTGTTCTTTGGAAGTGATGTGATACACGGCTGCCCAGGCTCCGAGGGAGAATTTCTATATAAAGTTTCCCTCTGACAGTCTCACGCAGTTGTTGATAATGCTTCACTTTTCAGCTGTCATTTGTGACTTGCTGGCTTCTTCCTTGCTTTGGGTGGGAAGAGCTGGGGCTGCTGGCTGGTGAACAGCAAGGGAGCGGCAAACTGCACAGCCAGGGAGCTAGGAGGATTTGACAGCTTTTTCTCTGTTCATCATGGGGGTGAAGGTCACATCCTGAGGAAACAATAGCAATGAGACAAAGGTAAGCTCGCAAGCACGCAGGCGTTGAGTTTAACATCCAACATTTTGAACACACATTTTTTCCATTGCAAAAAATGGCAGCAGAATGTTTGGGGAGTGGTTTTGCATCTGCAAAACCCAAAACCTCAGGGGAAAAAAAAACAACAACAACAACAAAACCAGGCATGAAAAATTACCAAGCTAAGTGAGAACCTAGCATAGACTGCAAAGGAATCTAAAGGAGGTTGTAAGGTAATGTGTGGTCTCAAATTCTGCCATTCCCAGAAGTCTTACTTCCCACGTGTGGTGCTGGTTTCTGCAGAGAGCAGAACAGTACCGAGCTGGATTGCTTGAAGAGAGCTCTCTACTTGTCAAATCCGTGTATAGCCACCTACCCAGAGCATGCTCATCCTGAGTATCTAGAGTGGTTAACATCATAATGACACAAAATATGAGCTTGGTTTTCCTTTTCATCCAGATCCCCAAATTACTTTTATTTGGTGGCTTTTTTTTTTTTTCTTTCCGCCTGGTGTCTACCCATCTGTGTGACAGATGTACAACTAACAGGCAGTGTCTGCCAAGATAAAGTCACCCAAAGTCCCACCAAGCTCTGCTCTCCCATATCTAACCATCGATGGAGGATGATTTTCACAGAAAGCAAAAAACAAAGTTAGTATGGAATCACTGCAGTCTGCAGGGGAAACCAGGGGAAGCCAAGTCACATCTAAACACATTCTTATTTTAGACACCTGATTTCCATTATTTTTCAAGCTGTTTTCAGCCAGCTGGCTCTCCAGCATTCTGCGTTTGTTGCTGCACACAGCTGTAGACAAGGATTTTGAAAGGAGTCTCACATGGGAAACTGAGTAGAGTCACGCTAGAGGAGCCAGCACAGTGTAGGCATGCACAGAAATGTGAACTTCAATTCAAGCTTTGAGCTACTTGCCTAAATAAAACGTACACGAGCTAAGAAATGACTTGGGCTATACATGACTTTATATATCATAGAATCATTTTGGTTGGAAAAGACCTTCAAAATCATCCAGTCCAGCCACGAATCTAGCCTACTAAGTCCCACCACGTGTTCCTTAGTGCCACATGTGTGGCTGTTACCCACGCAGTTAGGCTGTAGAGCTGTGCACAAAAGCACACACTGCACCTAACAGTGCCATCCCTGCACTTTGTGACGTTATTTAGCAGACATGTATGGGTTTAAAGTACACGCAGCTAAAATGACTCCAGAGGAGAAATTCAGTAGAAGCACTCTCACAACATGCTCAGAAGGGCACCACTCCTACAAGTGCTTTGGATTTTTTGCGTCCCATATGTTCAGGGTAAAAGGAAGAGTCTCACCTATGCTGTTCATGGGAGTTGCTCTGAGAAAATTTTTAAAAGCTTCCTATTCATTTTTGTTTAGCTACCTCTATATTCATGTCATATAACTACAACACGGTCTCTGCAGGCCCTTCCAGAGCATCCTCCTTTGCTCTGAATGCTCTGCCATTTGTCACTGCTTTCAATGTGTTTCCTGCTCCTTTCTTTATGCTGAATCACACAATACATTTAATACATTTTGTATGAAGTTAAAAAGGCGGTAGGGCTTTATTCCAGGGCAGAAGAAGTAATCAATAAAGTAAAAAACTAAATAAAATAAATCCCATAGGCTTTCTGGTCAAGTCAGAAAGATTAGGAGACTACAGTGCATGTAGCAGTAAAGGGAAGCATTTGCACCCACAGTGGAAATGTTAAAATGGAGGGGAATTAATACATTTTACAGTCATTAAAAGCACTTAAATCAGCTTTACAGCTCTTGTTTCAATGCTGGAGTGTCACCACTAATGATTAAAAAAAAATTCAAGGGTATATTTGAGTCTCAGAACCTCCCAGTCTTGAAGTAACTTTTGTGATTACACAGAGATGTGTCATGACTGAACAGTATGTTCTCCAAGGCAGTGAAAATGTAGTTCCATAGAGACATAACTTCTTTTGAAAAGTAGAGGAAAGAACCTTAAAAAAAAAAAAAAAAAAGAACAATATGGGCTAAGGATCATTAGACCTTGCTTTGGAAGTCTTTAAACATCATTTGTTGGCAGGTCATATTTCAAAGTGACCTCAGACATCAGAGCAGGAATTGCAGTGACCTCGCTGTTCTCGTCCTCTGGTTGCTTCAGAAGTGGGTTGAAAACTGGTCTTAGGAAGTGAAGTATTAATACTATTAATGATTAGGAATAGGATTCATCAGATTGTAGATCTCCACAGACCTTACCTCTAGCCTTACACCTTCTTTTTCAAAAAACAAAATATGTTCTTGAAGACCAAGCACTGGAAATCTTTTCCTTCTCTATTAAAAAGCCATGGCTGGAAGCTGGGCACTCTGCCTCCTACAAACGCAGGAGCACAGAAGACAACAAACTCAGGAAAGACCTGTTTAAGCGTCTGTGCTCTTTCGCTGATGCACAAAGACGTTTTTTTACTCTATGAGTTCGCTCACATCATGGGCAGCATAGGAAATATTGACACGAGCTGGTGAGTCCCATAGACCAGTGACTGCCACCCGTGTGAGGAAGAATGTGTAATTCAGAAAACAAGACTCAGCAAATAAGAGTCTCTGGCTTCCTATTGAACTTGTAGGACGGATATTTTGGGGGAATTCCCCCAGGAGAGGGGGCAGTGCTCAGAGGCAGGCTGTTATTTAGTACTCTTCAATATTTCACTTAGACACTTCACACTACTTGCTTCCTTCCATTGCCACGCACGCAGGGGCTGATTCACTCTAGACCTGATTCTTTAACACCCTTTCACTTGAGCTAAGCTGCACTTACTCATATTAGCAGCCCCGTTTAGCATTGAGATGAGAAATCATGACTTCTCATAAAGATTGCAGGCTTGCATCACTGTAATTATACTTCACAGTGATGCAGGAAAGCTTGAGACAAATGTACACATAGCATCGAGCCTATTTCAAGCTTGGGCCCTTTTAAAATGATCGCTACCAAACCAAGGCATGCAGGCAAGGTTTAAATGTGCAACACTTGTAAGGTCCTAAGGCAGAGTCTGCAGGGGAGAGGGGCAGAGGCAGAGAAACTTTACTCTGGGTCTCCTCAAAGTGCTTCTGTCCCCACTAACCACAGCTTTGGACTCAAATAAATAAAGTACCTGGGAATACCGGGGGCACAAGGGAGTTTCTGGCAAAGCAAGAAGATCAAGGCCATTGCTTTATGGGAGCTGTGAGTGTATGAATGTATGTGGTGGGGGTAGAGAGAAGCTAGGAGCTGAAATCTGGATTCTCCTCCCTGCCTTTCCCCATTCAGAAAGGGGAAGGTCTCACGGAGCTGAAGGGGAAGGCTCTGTTAATGCTAGTGCAAAGGAAGGAATGGCGGGGAGCAGTGCAGGAACACTGCAGGATTGCTTTCAAGGGATTTTTAGCATTCATCAGAAGAATCCCTGTAAGACAGGCAGCAGAGAGTTTTAATATTCTGCCTGAAGGGCAACTCCTCTGGCAAAGCATCCCTGCCCCCAGAGCTGCCTTCTGTTGGCAGCAGTGGGAAGATGCCCAAGATCCTGCCGCGGCCATAAGGACACTGCAGTCACAAAGCTGGCTGTGAAGGAGCTGGAGAGGAAATCCTCCTTTCGGAAAGGGAATAGCGCAGATCGCTGTTACTGGCTTTTGTAAAGTTCCAATCTTATCCTCTTAATGAGGATGCAATTAATGGCTCCATTTGTACACATGAAGGAGCGGGTTTTTGAGATGCTTAACAACTCGCAGCTCCCAGGGGAGCACTAGCCTGGATTTCAGACAGCCAACATTTACACGAGTGTTACCAGACTGAGGGCTGTAGCAAGGTCTGGTCGCCACGCTGCTGGATGGAGGTGTTGCAGCACCGTGCTGCAGACCCTCTGAGCAGCCTTAGGGGACTGTCACTTAGCTGCTTGGGGGTCCAAAGCTCCAAATGGGAAGGGCACAGCATTGTCACTTGATTGCTCGAACCCTTTGCAGCTGTGTCTGCATGAATAGGTGGCAACTTGTGCCCCAAAAGCCTAAAAAAATTGCAGATGAGAGATGAGCTCCCTGTGTTCCCTTTTCTATAAATGAGGCTCAAGGGCTTTGTCAGGTGTCCACTGACCTCTGCAGTCCAGCTTCACAGTTCTTAACTATTAACAATTATTTTCCCCCAGAAGAGTTCTAAAATTTTTCTTTCTTTTTGGAAAGAAAAAAAAATCTCAAATTAATCTGCAACCCCACAATCCACAAAAATAACACTTTCAGATCAGGTCCATTAAGCTGTTTCACCTTACCTATGGCAGAAGGCTGCTCTGGAATTGTTGAATTGTTTCAAATTGAATTGAGAATTGTTTCAAAAGGAAAAACAATTTAGGAAGCGCCAGCCTGTCAGCTACTCGATCCATTTTTTATTAGAAATGTTTGTTGAAACAGTTTTTTACCTGAAAAAATCACATTTTGAAAAGCTGACACTTTTCTTATCAACGAAAATTTACTTTCATTTATGTAATATTCTCTAAGGGATGTTGTTAAGAAAGGAATATAGAAAAATATAATATAGGAAAAGTAATCCTGTTCTTTATATGCATGTGACTGAAAGTATTCGACCTCTGTTGTGGGGCAGAAAAAGGCTTTTTTTTCATCACAAGGCTCTGATTATTTTTTTGTTTTGTTTTATATATATATATTTTTTTTTGCTAACATTAATATTGCTGCTCCAGCTACACAATTCAACATCCAGAAGAGAGCTTTGCAGTATCATCATTTTCCTGGACAGATGGCAAGGCTGGGCTTTTGGCAAGGATCCTGCAGAGGGAAAAGTGGCAAGATCTGGAGAGAATACATTTGTGAGTGCAGTTAGAAAAAGGGAATGAGGGGGCTTTGGTGGCAGAGAGGTAGAAAGCAAGTGAAATCAGAAGTCAGGGAATGGGGATAACGGTCCAAATTTTGCTCAGAGGAGAGTGGGAAATGGCCAGGGAAGGATGGAAGCTCTGACAGGTTATTGATCCACTAACAGGGGGAAAAAAAAAAATCTATTCCTTAGTAATAACAGCAGCTCTTGCTTCATACCTGAGGATTATAAACCCATCTCAGGCCATCTCTGTCAGAGCTCAGCTGTAATCCTCGCTAATTCTTGCTTGACTTTTTGCAACTCTATTTCACTGACAAAATAATAACCAGACAGGGAGAAAAGTCTTGGAGTATATGATTATGAAATACTTTTGGACACAGTTAGCCGTGGGGAATATCACTCAGGAAAAAAAAAATGAAAAAAAAAGACACACCTGTTGACCACTTGAGGTAATTGTACCAAAATAGGCCATGTCTTGCATGTTTTCATCAGTCTCTTTCCTTGCTTTCTCTTTCCATCAAGTATCCTAATCCTAAGGTGGTGATGAGAAACAAGTCCCCGAGGAGTTTCCAGTAGGATGGTCTCAGATCTGAACACCAGTCCGTAAATCAAGATGATTTAATTCACTGAAGATCTGGTCTCTTTACAAATACAGGTCAGCTCTTCAGATAGCAGTTATATAGTTCATATATGATCGTGATGAGATGAAAGGATGGTGTATCTACCACTTAAAAAATCCTCCTGATTCCTCCCATCTCCTCTCCAGTCTCACAAGAATGGAAGAAATATTTGTCCTTGCAAATAAAATCCAAAAGAAACCGCGGTCACCAGGCCTTCTTGAGAGAGGACCACATCACAGTCCCAGGTCAGAGACCCTTGGATTTGGAGGAATGTCAGCTCCAGCCTGAATTTCTTAGAAAATCTAGCAGAAAACAGAGCTGTTTCATTTCAAGAAATCAAGGCAGGTGAGTGAGTCTTCTATTTATTTATTTTTAATCAGCCACATGGTAGCTGGAAGCAAAAGGGAGCTAGTTTGCCACTAAAGACACTGTGTATGTGTGTAGGCATGCCAATAAATGGTTTTCAGGTGCAAAGCTACTTGTTTACTGTTATAGCAATCAGCTGTCACTGCAAATACTCACAAGAGGCTAACTGGGTCTGGACAACAGAGATTTAAAAATCAAAGCTGCCTCATGCATGTCTGTAACAGGTAGCTATCTTAAAAAGAGTCTGAGCTCTGGATAAAGAGGTTTCTTTTGTTGTGGCTTCAGAGGAGAGCTCTACATTAAGTGAAAACTAAGAACAAAAACAATTTTCCCCTAAGATTTTTATTAAGAAGTTATTTAATAGATATGTAACGCAGGTTAAGAAACTCTCCGTGGAGCTTATTAAGCAAGCTATCTGTGCCACAGACCCTGCATGAGTAGCTGTGAGTTAAAAGAAGAGCAAGATGTTTGAAAGCCATTGGCTTGAAATCACCTGGCTCAAAGAACTGGTTTCAGCAGTACAGATGGCACCTAGTGATTGCTCCCCTGCAGCACAGGTAGGACATGTAAGGTAAAAGTCCTCTGTTCAGTGTAAAAATCAATGATTTTCTCTAATGTGCTGCTGGGATCTCTGGGATGGGACTCATTTATTCAGCTTGCTTATGCTGTAAATGGGAGGATGATCAGTGCTGATACAGCCCGAGTATATTGAGAAATGAAGGGAAAAGAGAGCTCAAGCAATTTGGTGTGCTACCAGCAGATCAGATTAATTATTTAACAGAGAAAGCAGTTCGAAATTCTCTGCTACAGAGTTTATTGAACTTAAGTTGTCTTACGGTTCCTGGATAATCTCTATTGATCTGTGGTGGTTTATACATATTCCTGTGCAGGTCCATACCATGTAAATTTTATTTCACCGTGGCAAAACACCTACTTTAATGTGTTCTGAGCATCCTGCGTTACTTTGCTACAGCAACATAATTTCTGTGAAGAGAAGTTATGTTTGAAGATCATGCGTTTACAATAGCTTGTGAATTTGGGGGCACAGCTGGATGTGGCATGAATGTCAGGAGTCCAGCTGTTTTTCATTGAGCCATCCTGATTTACATTAAGTAAGAACCTGGCTCTACTGCTCTAATGCTGTTACACTTTTTTGTGCTATTCCATCCCCAGTGTGCTGAGGGAGGTTTCTGGTTTCCAGCACATCAGGCACTAAAATCCAACTGCCTGATGTGGCGGTGACTTTCACAGCGGAGTGACTGTGGGTTGAACTTGTAATCTGCCATGTTACATTATGAACCGAGGGACAGAAAGTCCCCTAGATTGTTAAGGGAGATTATATTTTAAAGCCTGATATTCTTTTGGTACAGATGCTTTAAAGGTCATAGCTAAGACAGTCTGTGCTGCAGCAAGCTGGCACAGTGAATATGTAGCAGATGAAAGAAGGAACAAGCATCAGTCAAGCAGAATAAACAGCTTTTCTGAAGTTAAGGACACAGACTAGTAAATTGGGTGTCCGTGAGATACAGAGGAACATCGAACAGTAGGAGTTGGAAACCAATGGCTTAGCAGCACAGAGCTATATAAGGAGGGCCAGACTACACATTAGGATTCCAGAGAAAGGCCCTAAAAGGTCAATTTGACAAGCTGAATATGGATAATGAGTTAAGACAGATGGTATAAGAGTATGGCAGTTAATAAATAATGAACAGACTTGCTTCAAGGAGCAAAAGGAGGGAGAAATCACAGCTGAGAGCTTAGTCAGAAGGGAGGAGGTGAAGGGGAAAAGAACAAAACCGTGGATGATGGGAGAGGATCACAACAGGAGGACTAGTGGGAGAAGTGTCTGATTTCAAGTGCCAGAACTCGTGGAGATGGTAATTTACGCAAAGACAACTTAGAAATGCATATGCGTGAACTGGAATTTGGCCATCTTGTTGAGAGTAACTTCTTTTTGCTGGAGAAACACTCGTGGCCTATAAACGTCTCCTAGATGCCTATTCCCCCTTCTCTCCTGTTATCATAGCACCTAAGCACCTTACAGTGCTTGCGCATCCTCTGTAAGGCAAGGAAAAGTTCTTAGGCTTGTTTAACATATCACAACCTGAGGCAAAGAGAAATTAAGGCTTCAACTGCACGCTGAAGTGCTCTGCACTGCCCCGGAGTCCCAGGGCCCCAATGGACCAGCAAGCTGAGGATTTCTTCAGCCTTCACACCCAGCCGTCTTTGACATGACCAAGATAAAGGTGAGCATTGCTGCCCCACAAATCTCTTCCTAATGTGGAGCTGAAGTACAAACCCTGACCTGGATACCAAGCAACGCTCCCAGATATCCCAAAGCAGATGTAAATCAGGGAGCTTTCTTAGGGTCACCCAGGGAAGCCATACCAGTGTCAAACACTGAACCCACGTTTCCATTATGTCCTTGTCTTTTTCAGTATCTTAAAGCTAGAGTCTCTGGGGCTTTATTGCTTATTAATGAACCAGCCCCTCCATCAGCACTTTACCTGGCAGTATAAACCAATAGGTAATTCAGTGCTGATTCAGAAATAACTGTGCCCTGGTGCCCTCTAATGAGTTTGAGCATTTCCATGTGTACATGCCCTTGGACAGCTTCTAAGTTTCCTGGGCTTGGAGGCCCTGACAAGCTCCAAGAGATGACTGTAAGCAATAACCTTGGAAATAAACTGCCTGTGATTCAGCAAATTCTGACCGTGTCAGACAGCAAGCATGCCTGATTAACTACGAACTGCTTAGCTCATTGGCAAAGATGTGCCTCCAGCTACAAAGGGGACTTTTATTTCATCACACTTACAATCTGTGTTATTAAATAACGAGCTACTTAATTAACTAATTCATTAATACAGGGCTGTGATGAATAGATTTGCTCCAGTGGCAGAGTCATGAAAGCAAATGTAACCCTGAGTGATTTCCAAATGCTGCTTTCTTTCAGAAGGGATTTAATTTGAGCAAGTATCTTTATTCTACTGTCTCTAGCTAACAGAGTGGCATCAAGGTCTGCTGTGTCTGTATCACTCCAGCACTTTCTGCTCTTGTCCTTCCCACCTTTCTGCTGTGCCAAAACCTGATGCTCCCCCTCTGGCTCCTCTCAGATGATGTGTCTTCAGAGCAGTTGTGCCACAAAACCCCTTTGTCCAGAGTCATCACATTGCTGCAGCCAGGGTGCAATGTCTCATCGTTGTCCAGAGGAGGCCACAAGGATGCTCAGAGGGCTGGGGCACCTCTCCTGTGAAGACAGACTGAGGGAACTGGAGTTGTTCAGCCTGGAGAAGAGAAGGCTCTGGGGAGACCTTATAGTGGCCTTCCAGTACCAAAAGGGGGCTGCAGGAAAGCTGGGGAGGGACTCTTGTTAGGGAGTGTAGTGATAGGACAAGGGGTAATGGCTTTAAACTAAAAGACGGTAGGTTTAGATTAGACATAAGGAAAAAAATGTTTAGTATGAGGGTGGTGAGGCACTGGCACAGGCCTGGTCCTGTGGGAGATGTCCCTGCCCATGGCCAGGCGGGGTTGGAGCTGGAAGGGCTTTAAGGGCCTTTTAAAGTCCTTTCCAACCCAAACCGCTCTATGATCACGTCCTATTCAAATATGAAATGACTGTATTTTTTCAGTTAATGTAAAAAATCAGCAGCCTGTGCTCACCTTCCTGTTGGTGTGGGACTGACAAACCTCCCCACAAACAAGAGACAGGAGGACATATCCAATGCATTTCACACCAAGCCCTTGCAGGGTTGTTCTCTTGTTTTCCAAGACAGTGTCAAGAAAGGGCTCTAGCACAGAGATCTCCACTGGCTGAGCACCTTCCCTGCAGGGAACCGTTCCTGCTATTGGGAACAGCTCTTTCCCTGCCCAGGGTGCTCAGGCATCAGTCTCTAGAGGCAGTTGCTTGCCAGCTCCAGTGAAGTGTACCAAGGCACTGGCTGTGCCAGAACACAGACTCATTCCAAGAAATCCCCCGTGCCGCAGCCTGTCACAGTCACAGCCAACCTTATGCTTCCATCGTGCTCTTTAGTAGGTTTGTTACTTATGCTTCCTCTCAGAGCTACATGAAAATAGTCTCAGGAAGTGTAGTTATCGCAAAGCTAAGATTTAGATCAAATAAGAAGGGTGATTCTCAAACTAAATTCAGCATCTTTCTTTTTTTTCTTTTTTTAAATGAGCCCTCCAATACGATTGTTTTGTGGCCACAACAGCTTTCCAAATTGCAAATGCACTGTTCATTATACACCTTGCCTGTGGAGAAATGCAAGTGCACGCAGCAGCAGATTTAAAAAGATGTTCACTCTGAGACTCCTTTCAAGGTTATTTAACAGTGAAAGTACTGGAGCAATTGTTTTTGCTCCATCTGTTTTCATAGCATTTTGATTGCTTTGACCATTTTTTTAGATATGAAATACTACTGAGGAGACCTGAAATTTGTAGCATCCAGGATCATTCAACAGATACCATTAAGTGTTTATCGTATTCACAATGCACACCCACAGAGTGATGTTTTCTTCTGTAAGAAGGCAACTTGCAAAGCCTATCTTGGCTGGGAAACTGTACTGTGAATATCTCAGATGTCTGGATCTTTGTAAAACCTGCTTTTGAAACAGGCATCTTGCAGGGAAAAAAAATATATATGTACATATATATATATATATATATAAACGAGATTTTTTTATTTTATTGGCTAGCTGTGCAAACAAAAATTGTCATAGGGTCTGGAATATGTTGGTACTCATTTAACAGTAACACAAAACCTTGCATACAGCAACCCTACGTTTATACTCATGTTTTACACCCATGTGGAGGCTTCCAACTCACAAGAGCCCCCAGCAGTTTCTGTGCACTCATGCAGCCGAGAAGGAGGGCAGATAATTTGAGCTCATGTAGTAGGCTCCCTAACAGCGTGGAAAGAAGGATTGGCAGTATTTTTTCCCAGGCACTCCATATTCCTTTCTTGTCCTTGCAGGAGTTTTTAGGATAGCTCCTTGCAAGAGCAACTCGTTTATGCAGAGCCTTAAGCACGGGCAGTATCCTGACAGCCCAAAGTCATGTAGTTCTCAGCTGTAACATGGGTCTCCTACTGTCTTCTGGAACTGTGTTCATGCCTCTGCTGAATTGGCAAGGAAGAGGAGAGAAAGGGGAAAGCACTGATACAGAGCCAATATTGCAGCACCCAAAGAGGGAGAGAAAGCAACAGCAGGATATGAGATATATATATAAAAAAAAAGGGGGGGGGGGGGGGGTAGGACAAGGCAGGGTGAAGGAGGGGGAGGAGAAGATGTAACAGTAGCTGGAACACCCAGTCTTGGAAACTAATGTTACCTTGAGACAGTAAAAGGGCAAAAACGATGCAGTTAGGCATATGCGCAGTGGTGAGAAGGCAGCACATTTGCCGCCCAAACAGCCTAATAAATTCCTGTGTTCAGGTTGAACGTTAATGATGAAAAAGCTTCATCTCCAAAAATTAATAGCTTCAATACATCATCAGGCTATAGCACCATAGTTCATGTGTACGCAAGAGAGAAAATCCTCAAAATCACCTGTCGAGGCAGAGAGATTTAGCTATTATTTATTACTTAGCGTGACTCATGCTTGTGGGTAGGAATGCGGCAGTACATATGGGAGTTAAAGTCAAATTGCCATCAACGCAATTTATGCCAGGAAAGTTGAATTCAGGCTACTTCTGCTTATGTTTTACCTACGAGGTTTCTGTAAAATATGGTAAGGAAAAGGTTTGAAAAAATACATGTCTGGGCAGCCATTTGTCGGGACTCAGGAGGGTTTGGTTAGAGGAAGGATGGCTTAATGTCTTGGGAATCCCTTGCTGGGATCATCAGGGCCATGTTGACTGCTTGTTGCTCTGCCATTTTGATGGTCTTGACATTTAGGAGAGATGGCCACGCTCTCTGTGCTGCAAAGCCAGGCACAATGGGTCTTAAAGAGCACAGAAAGCTACTCCTGAAAGGCATTCTAGGGAGTGCTTGCCAGGATTTGGGTATGACTATTGCCAGCCCTTCCCGCAGCAGTGCACTGCCACATGGCTTCTGATGAGCATATGAGCAGGATCAAAGAGTGTGGGCTTTCCTTTAGCTCCTGCTTTCCTCAGTGCTCAGAGGGGAACTCTTAAATTTGGCATAGTGTGCAGCCCGAAGTGTGTTATTCACACCTACTCCTACTGCTGATACTACTCGTCCCCACCTAGCTTTAGAGATCACGTCCTGCACCACCGTGCAGAGCTCTATTTTTGCTCCACACTTCAACCCCAAGTTAGCTGGTGATGCTTTTCTGCAAGACTCCTTCTCAAGACTGCTGAAGTCAGCTGGTGGCAGATGGCACTGGTGGCCAAGTGGCTGCTGAAAGCCCGACCTGGGTGGAAGGAAGGCAGGACAAGGCAGCAAGCTTGGCGAGACGTTTCCATGCAGTACTTGCCTTTCTTATCCCTCGTGTAGGTGTTGTTTCCAAGCTTCCTCTGGGACTTAAGTATTTCTTTCAGCGTGAAGGAAAAGGAAAAAAAATCAGGCTTTTTGCCCTAAGACAGTAAACGGGATGAACTTATCTGCTGGCTCAGAATAGGAGACAATGAGACATCAGGAAATTCGTGAGACAAGAAATTGAAATCCCACACAAGCAAATCCCTATCTACAAGTTAGCATAAAAGCAGAGGCCTTGACTACATTGAAAACAAGGACAGGATGTGTCTGAGGGAAAGGAGACCATGAGCTTCATTGGCCTGGACAATCTTTTTTTCTACTAGGAGAAAAAAGTTCTTCAAGATATAAGCCAGCTATCAAGAGGAAAACTTCATGGTTGTGTTGCCTATTCTGTTGCTGTCTACTGAGGAGGTTTGAGATATATTTGCTGCTGCTCATTGTCAGAGGGGGGATCCCAGGCTAAAGAGCTCCCTTGGTGATCATTCCTGGGCAGCAGTAATAGGAAGGTTGTGAAATGGCTTCCCTTGACCAGCTAAATTGGGGTTATTCACATAGAAACGACACCAGGAGATAGTGCTATCACAGCAAATGGCTTCTGCTCCTGAGAGGGAAGAGAGAAATACAGTCTGTCACACTCTGAGTAAATTTAAGATAAAATAAATTCAAGACTTTTGCTAGAAGCAGGAATCCTGGATGATATAAAGCAGAAAGCAGGCAAGCAGTGGAGTGTGAGAGCAGGTGTCCTCCAGATGATGAGCCTGGGGGGATTCGCTGGCAAATTTCAAGGGGATAACAAATACTTCAAGGCAGATGGTGCTTCTTCAGGGGAAAAAGGAATAGAATATCCCAGGTGAAGGAAGTGGCAAGAAGAAGATGATAATCAAAAGTTATTTATCAAAGTGTAACATCAGGCTGACTTGAAGGGAAGCCAGGGAATGGCCTGCAGACAGTGGGTGGATACAAAGCCTTTCATCTCACCCAGACGGGTTGGGGAAAAAGATTTCTCTCTGATGACACTTCAGTGACCAATGCAAAATACGGTGCTGGCTGCAAAACTTCCCTGATTACTCAGGAGGAAGCAGCCACGGCAATGAAACCCAAACACCAAGCCTGCAACAGGTCCCTTGGCCACAGGCTAAGCAGAAGGGGCAAGAGCTGACCCCTCCCCTCAGAGGTAGGAAGAGGAATATGGACCTATGATTAACGTATCAGTTTTGGACTTTGGACATATAAAATCCTTTCTGTGTAACAGAATTTCTGTAAGACGTCGTGTGACTGCTGTCTCTGCTTCTATTTCCCCTTCTCAGAAGAGGATTGATTGCTTTCCGCCTCCCAAATGTGCTGTGAGGTGCTTGGGAACAGAGGCAGGTGATATATCTCACCTGGACAAGGGCCATCAAAAGGCTGTTACCCGGGGAAAGTGGTATGCCTGTGCCGTGGTAGAGGTTGGATTTCAGGGCCGTGAAGTCACTGCTTTGCCCGAGCACTAAATTCACTCGTTACCTTTCTCCTGTGAAGTGCAGATATGAGGAACCCAGGAAATGGGTACGGAACAAGGGCAGCACCGAGTCTCTGCAATTCCTGTACATATGAGAACCACAAATGGATCTCATGATGGGCACAGAGCAGTGAGTAAAAGACACCGAAGAGTCTGTTGTGTTTTAAGCTGCTGGAAGATGGCCAATACCGCCTGTATTTGACAGTAAATGGGTTTGTTGTGATTGGGCTAAGATGGGTTTTCAAACTGGTCTGTGGAAGGAGTTTTGTTTCCAAACGTAAAATGTTTATCAGTTCCCCATGGAGAAGCTGAGAGTTGGAGATGCCTTGGATGGTGGAGGCTTCCCAGGTTACTAATAGTCCTGATAAATAGTGCTGATGGTTACTATTCAGCCCTGCCAGGGCTGGTCCTGCCCAGACCCCCACGCTCTGCAGTGCTGCGGCCCAGCCTTTCTCCCGGGGCACTCATAGGCCTCATGCCCCAGCTCTGCCCCAACACGATGTGCTGGATGTTCACAGCTCACTGCTTTTCACTGCTGTGTCTGTTCAACACCCCACAGGACACAGGTGTGATATTTTTTTCCCCAGGGCTAGTGAGGAAAACACAAGCCAGCCACACTACACCTGCAGACTACACCAAAACAGATCCATCATCCTCCAGGTGAGGCAGTTGGCCTATCTTTTTTTTTGTTGCTGTTGTTGTTGATTTTTAAAAAAGCCAAATTTCTTGTAAACTTTAGTGGCTAAAACCAGTGTCCATCTTCTACAAAGTGCAGGTGACAGCTTTACATGCTTCCTAAGTGCCACCTGCCCAGCTGTCCCCATCGAGGACATCCAGGAAACCCAGGCTCTGCAGGAGGTCTCTGCTTACCAACTGCTGCATGGTGCCTGAATTTGGGGTACTGGAATTTGATATAAGGTCGAGAAGATAGTAGACATTTCCTCTCTGAAAGTGATATCCTTGGAAATTTGACTGTGAAATGAGCAGGATCTCTGGGAAATAACCACCTGCCTTCTTACAATTGAGTCTCTTGCTGGAAGCTGAGAAAACATTTCTTTCTCAGAAAGACTGCTGCTGTGTCTGAGTGCTATAAAGTCTGAGGGAAATCCACCATGGTCGGACAGAGGGCATCAGTCCAAGGGTGTCACTCAAGCAGTGGACTGCAAAACATAGCAGGGCTCCATGAACCCAAAGCCATCCCTCATGCTTGCCCCCTGTAATCCCCAGGGAGCCTCAGTGCTGTTCCTCCGGTCCGGTGCCCGCTTCTGTCCAGCTCATCTGGGGTGCCCTCCTCGCTCTGAAAGCCACTCTGTGGTGACACAGCCCACAGGACAGGCAGGGAATTTTTTACCTGGCTTCTCTTTCTGCCCCCCATCCCACGTGCGTGGCAGGAGGGAAGCGACGCCCGCAGCTCCCTGCAGCGGGGGCTTTCCCCGCAGCCTGACATCACGCAGAGAGCTCCCTTGGCTCGCGGACCGCGCTGATTTCTTCTGGTAGAGTAACCCTGGTTGCCAAGTGAAGGCAGAACTGCTGATGCTTCTGCACAGCACCCTCAGCACCTGCCCCTGGCCATGGGTAGATCCTTTCAGAGTCGTTCTGACACGACCCTGACAAATCGCCAGCTGCGCTGCTGCAGGTGGTCGAGACACCGCTAACTTTCTCTGCTGGAAGGTGCCAAAGCTTCCCTGCCCTTCCTGGCTCCTTCCTAGCTCAGGCATCCTGTCTGATTTTTCTTAACACATTCGATATAATTTGCAGGAACTTACCAGCCACGTTGGCTCGTGCTGCTGGTCTGTTTGTCCCTGAGCTCCGCGCTGCTGATGAGCAGTATCTGATATACTTCAAAGGACGTGAAAAAGCAGCCGTGCTTTGCTTGCTCTGTAAGCCTGTGTGAAGTGAGGAATAGAGAATCCAAACCAACCCCCTGAGCTGATCAACTCTACGAAGCTAAGATCAGAGGATATTTAATTAGGTTCCTAATTACAGTGCTTATTAGCAGTCGTAAAATCACCAGGGTTTGGATTGCATAGCAATGGGAACGGTGGATCTCAGAGATATGCATCGCATAGATAAACATGATTATTCCTCTGGCATGATCCCAACTGGAAGAATAGCATGCTGCACCATAAACGGCTGAAGATTTACCTCTGATGTGTCATTTGTTCTTTCCACAATAAAAGCAATATTAAAAAAAAATTACATAGGCACAGTTGGGTTCAAATACCAGTCAAGACCCACAGTATTTCAACCATAAAGTAAATTCAAAATAAGAAAAAGAAAAAAAAGGAGCACCATAGGAAATCCCCCACGCTACTTAAAGAAATACAACATTATTTCTATTTTCCGAATCTCTTCTAAAAATACAGCTCTGCTGACAAGAACAGACATTTGTTTCTTCCACACGGTTCTGACTAAGAGAACCCAGCAAACCTGGAGTCCACTGGAAAGATACTGGAATAACCTTGGGTATTAAAATTTGAGTCTGAAGTGTTTTTCTCCTCCTTGCTTGCCTGTTTGTTTCATTCAGGGAGATAAAGGTAGGAGAAGGGGCCAGAAAATTGGCCAATTTTCTATGAAAAAAAGGCGAAAACCCTTTTTCTTCATAACAGTCAATATTTTTCTTCAAAATTTGCCAGGTTTTCCCTAGAGATACAGAATTTTGCAGTGACTTCAGTCTCTTCCAATGAAAAAAGAACAAAAGGGAACGTCTGCTTCTCAAGCATTTCCAATTTGTTCAGAAGAGGTTTTTTTTTTCTTTTGAGAATAAAACGTTTGGATGAAAATTCTTTGAGCAGAAAGAGGGAGCATGTTTTCCAAAGATGGAGAGCTTCTCGTTTGCACTAATAGATTGGCCTCGCTGGAGTGTAAATGGACTGTCCGTAGTGTCCAGCTGGACCCAGCTGCACTGACGGCAGTGGCAGAGAAAATGAAGGAAAAAGTGCTACTTAATCCAATGTGAATGCAAGAACAAGGAGAGTGTGAGCTGGCCAGGAAGGCATTTCAGCTGGGAACTAAAAGGAAAGTTTCAAAGCAATCAATGAGTCAAAAAAAAAATTGTCTCTTTCTCAAACAGAGCTGGCTAGGTTTACCTGGGGAGCAAATGAGGGGACTGGCCTGGAGTGCTGCACTCCTGCTCATCTATCCCCAGGTTCACCAAATAAGAAATCAGCTGGGCCAGGCTCTGGGGCATTTGCAGCAGATGTGGAAGCCTGAAATTCAGCCTGAGGCTGAAGTTTAGACAGTGCCTGATGCCAATATTCCTGGGGCTGAAGGACAGGATGCATGGAGTACGAGGAGCAGGCGGATCAGTTGAGGATCAGTTGGTGGCCACTGCATGTGCTTGACTGCTGGCTGGCTCTGAAAGAGCATCCAAATGCCACCCAGCATTAAAGGGGATAAAGGCCAGGCTGCCGGGGAGGTAAATCCAGGGAGCTTCATCTGTCTGAGCATTTTGCTTGAGTCATCGTTGCTTTTGCGGTGGAGGAGCCCTTCACTGCAGGCAGAGCAGAGCCTCAGGGAGTGTGGAGACTCATGAAATATAGATAGGAGCCAGGCAGGCTCCTAGAACAGGGTAAATACAAGCACGATAATTGGCTCCATCTTCAAGCAAGAAATGTTTTGCATAAAGATGCAGAAAGGGCTTGTTCAGTAAACTTTGATATGCACATTTGACTCAGCAACTGCTGGGGAGAAAAGGAAAGAAAAGAAAGAAGAAAAGAAAAAAGAAAAGAAAGGAAAGGAAAGGAAAAGAAAGGAAAGGAAAGGAAAGGAAAAAAGAAAGGAAAAAAGAAAGGAAAAGAAAGGAAAGGAAAAGAAAAAGGAAAGGAAAAGAAAAAAGAAAGGAAAGGAAAGGAAAAAAGAAAGGAAAAGAAAAAGGAAAGGAAAAGAAAGGAAAGGAAAAGAAAAAGGAAAGGAAAAGAAAAGAAAAGAAAAGAAAGACCTTCCTCCAGTAACTGAGCTGTAACTGAACAAGCAACTCCATTTTGGCCCCTTTCTCCTTTTCCACTCTCCCTTTTTTCCCTTCACCCACTCAGCAGACTGTTATCTCCAACATCCTTTAGAAAGAGCACCTGATGAGCGCCGATGTGGTGCAGATGTGATACGCTGATCCAAACTACTTACAGCCTGCGTAACACCCCCAAAGAAAACGTCTGTCTGCCTGGAACAGGCAGGAAACAAATCGTCGCTGATCCTGGCATGGAGACAAGGCAATGGCTAAATGGGTGCTGTTGTTGTGAACATTTGTTCATGGCTCTTTTCCAGTTCAGGGACGTGCACACTCACTGGGATGCTCTGAGTTGGTGCAAGCTCCCTGTGGGGTCACTAAAGGCTTTGTGGATCCTCTCTGTCCTTTGCATGGGAGCTGGATCCTGAGAGATCTCTGCCTTTATGTGCTTTAACCATGCATGGCTGGTGAGAGCAAGCCTCCACTTCTGCAATGACATTTTTTATTTCTAAGCACATCTCAGGAGCCTCTTAGGCTTACCCTGATCTTGGAGCAAGTAGGTTTTCCCCCTCGGTGGGGAGATGAAATCTGAATGATGACCTCCCTGCAACCACAAGGCTGTCCAGACATGGGCAAACAGGACCAGACCGATGCAAAATAAAGCCATTCATGGAGTCTGCACTGAAATCTTACATAGGCATGCCAAAATCATAGCATTATTTCATAGCAGCTATGAGAAAAACAAACAAACAAACAAAAAAAACAACCAAGCAAACAAGAAAATAAGTCCCACAACCGTTAGTTAAATCCCTTCCTTAGAAATGGAAAAAATATTATCAGGTCCTGCATTTGACTGTATATTGTTTGGAGACGGAAATTCTGGATGGTTTTTAATCAAATGCCTTAGCTGAGTCTAGTAGGAATAAAATCTGACTCAGGTATTTGATTTTTAAAGGTAATAGGAAATATTTTGTTTTGGAAGTCTTCCAGCTGGAATATTTCTGAGTGCCAAGATAATTTTTTTTATTACAATTAGGAAAAAAATAATTGAAACTGAACAGCTACACTAGACACTCTGAAAGAAAAAATAATAATAATAATAATTTATCAGATCATTTCCACTACGAACAAACATCCCATTCTAATAACACCACCAGTCTGCTTTTTAATTTAGTTTCAGATATATTATGCATCAGAACCTCAGGGCTGTGGACGAAACCAGATTTGATCAGCTGCGAATTCATCCATGAGCCCTGTTGTGATTATGTTCTTCTAATCAAGTACAATTACCAGTGATCACGTAACGCCATTAAAAACCGCTTAGGAACTGATCAATGGCCAGCACAAGCTGAACTGGTTAACGTAATTTTTGAAATCAAGTTTCAGCATTACTTTCAATTAGCTCTAAAGAATAATGGCACTGCATAGCGAGCAGCAAGTTCTGCTGTGGACATACCACCTTAGTCTGAACAGGAAAAATAGATATGATCCCTTTTTCCTCACCACTGAAAAAAAATTAGCTGCTAAATTCCTTGGTGGGTTTCGCAAACCTTAAAGCAAACGCCGTCCGCGTCACTTAGGATGAAAGAAAGCAAAGCTTTGCTCATCTGCTTGCTCACAGGCGTTTCTGCTGAACTCCTTATCACAAGGATGCTACAACCAAATTCTAGGAGTACTTAGCTGAATTGTGGCAGATTTCACTGAATTTATAGGTACAAACAACAAGAAACCAATTTTCCACATCGATTATATATATAAGAAGGTATGAACAGCTATGTTGGACACTCAGACAGCAAAAGTAACTTTGTTTTCCAGGACAAACGTGGCTTCTCTGATTGCTCAAAGTGACTTAAACTGCTGGCGAAGCCCTGCAGCTGTCCCTGCTGGGATGTTCCCTGCAGCACAAGCACCACTGAGAGACTGAAATCACCACATCCTCAGTGGAGCTGGAAGCAGAAAAGAAACTGTTTTGCAGAAATCCATGAAAGCATGAATAGGCGTCGTTTCTGGGACCTCCGCGGGTGGCTCCACGAGCTTATCTGAAAGCTCAGGGGGGTGATGGGAAAACCCTGCTACCCACTGACGGCAGAAATTGATACTAAATCTCTGCCGCCAAGGAAGCCTGCCCCTTTCGTGCTCTGTAGGGAAGGCACCAAGCCACAGGGCTCCGGAGGTTCCCAGCCACGTGCAGCATGGAAGATGTCCATAGCATCCCCTTCACGTCCTTCTGGAAGATGGGAATGAAACAGCAGGCCTGGCTGGGGAGCAGGAAAATGGTCATTTTTTTTTTCTCCTTCCACCTGAAAACAACTCTTCTCTGTCTCTGAGATTTGGCTATGCCACAAGGCGGTGATGGACCTCCTTCCCCCTAATCCTCCAACCCGCCACAAACCCCTTCTTCCTCCCTCCTCTCCGCCTGTGCCTCCATCCATCACTTCCTTTCCCAGGGAAGTCTGGAGGTGATCCTGGCTGCAGCCTGGAGCGAGGCTGCTGTGTGCTCACCCACGTTGGGTGTCCGCAGCCGTCGCCTTTGAGCACCTACAACAGCCTCCGATGCCACAGTCCCTCTGATAACTCAGCCTGCCCCCCAGCTGCACTACCTCCTCCCTGAGCTCTCCCACAGCTTGCCTTGGAGTAGTAGAAGGAGTAACCTAAACCCACGTCCTAACAGCACCTTTCTGCTCAGACCCACAAAGCTATTTTTGCTCCGTGTATGGCCCCCCCCCCTTTAAGCAAAGAGCAACTGCGCCAGCGCAAACTTGTCCTCACGTAACTTCGCTGCCATCCAGACGGAAGCTTTCAAGCAACAGCAAGCAGACCCTTTCAATATTTAATCAGCTGCATGGCCTGAAACAGCGGGTACCAGCCCCAGCTGCCTGTGTGGAGCAGCCCAGGGGCGAGCCTGTCGTCCTCCCGGAGCCTCTCTCCTCCTTTGCGAGCTCGTTGTGGTAGGAAGCCAAACGGGAGCCCTGGCTGCTGCTTCAGCTTTCAAACAGCATGGCTTCGAGGCACCTTATTTTTCATTCCTCTGTTCCAGCTTCTCGGCCGCCTCCCAGGTGTAAACCTTGCTTTCTTTCCTGCTGATGGCTGGGAAACTGCTGTGCTCAGCGCCCTGTAGCCGTAAGTCAGCAGGGCTTGAGCTCTCGCCCACTTCTCTCTGTGTAAATCTTGGCTGCGGGCAGGACTGTGCAGAAGTTACATGCATTAGGCTTTTCCTGATCCACGAACATTTCCTACAAGAGGACCAGGGTCCTGCACCCTCCCTGAGCTGCTCAGCACCTTGCAGCCCCCCAGCGTCCCCTCGAGGCTCTGGTTTCTCCCTCTCCCACCGGAGACGTGGGGCTGGGGATGTCCCTGCTGCACAGCACCACGGGCACTGCGGCACGAGCAGCACCTCTGATAGTTTACAGTGTCTGAGCTCCTAAGTGTAAAAGATATCCTGCTAGCATAGTAAAAAAGACACTAATAGCCAACCCTAACTATCCTCATCTAAAAGAAAAAAAAATGCCCAAAGCACATTCAATTAACGATAATAAATGCAAGATTAATTACAAATTCTCCGCTTTGATTCACCATTCTCCAGCTCTGAGAACACACCTTTGCTTTCCCAAGGTGGCACAACCTCAGAGCGCAGCCACAGTCACCAGAAGGTTAATGGATGGCAGTGGGGACCGCAGGATTTGTCACACACACATGCTGGCCCCGCTGGAAACGGGCTCCGTGCTCCTTCTATGCTGGTCACAGCCGGACTTGGCTCACCAGGGAGGTTCAGCCTCCACCAAACCCAGCAACTCTGGGCCCGTGTCACAAGTGGAAAAGATCCTTAGCTGCTCCTGAACGCCAGAAAACCTTGACCTGCCAACTGCAGCTACACATCAGGAGAAGAAACCACTGGGATTTCTCAATCTGTGTCTGCATATAAATCATTTAACACCCCCTCCACAAGTGCTCTTAATTAAAGCACGCTCAATCCCTGCAATGAGACAGCCTTGTAAAAATATCTGTGAGTTTGGACTGTGAATGCGTGTGGGGTGGGGGTGCAGAAGGACACCTCCTTAAAGCTCCCCAAGTAGGGGCTGGTCTTGCTGGTGCCCGCTCTGAGCTTCAGGGGAAGTAGAGAGGAATTAGGGTCAGACTTCCTCACTCGTGTCTGCTGAAAGCTTTTGTGAGCCAGCCCTCTGTTGTTGCAGGTTTTCGGAAAAGGCCCACACCTGTCGTGTACCCAAACTCTTTGCACCCTCTCTTCCTCCTCCCTCCCACCGATCAGGGCGGTGAGCCCTGGCCCCCATATAGGGAGAACAGAATGGTTGCTTTTCAATTTTATTATATTATGAGGTGCCATATCCCTCACAATAGCCCATATATCTGTGCTTCTGGCAGAAACCCAGAAGAATTTTGCTTATTTTACTGGATTTGCAGCCCTGGGACTAAAATCGGAATCCACCCACCCAGGGATAGCTTGCAAATCTAAAGGAGCTTTTACCCATTAGTGTTAGCGTCTGCTGCAATAGATCCTCTGTGCCAAGTACAACAGGAGAAGGATTTTTTTTGTGTACTTCCATTCCCTCAAACCTCGCCAATCTCTTGGTCATCATCGTGGAGGCATCTGATTAAACCTGTCTTTAAACTCGTACTCTGGCTGTGCTAATCCCCCTATGACCGTGCCTCAGAGGAAATGGCAGCCACCAAAACAAGATGTCACCAGGCTTGTTTGAGGGCTGTCACTGCTGTGTCGGGCTGCTTCATAAATGGGATTCCTCAAAGAAACCTGTCACCGCCCTTACGGGGTTTTCCTCCGGCTGCCACTGAAGAGGGAGTCGCCGGGGGCATCCCACATGCCCGAGGAGAACAGGGTGTGAGCTCAGGAGGTCAGGAACCTGTGAGCTGCAATATTCAGAGTACTCAGAGCTGGTAAATCTGCAGCAGCCTGAACATGTGCCATAAAGGACAGGACAAACATCCCATGGAGGAGGCCAGTTGTTCTCTGCTGCCCGGAGGCTGTGCCGGGAGCATCCGTGAGACCTGGCTGTGCCCACCTGCATCGGGGCACGGGACCCGTGTTCAGCTCGCCACTGCTGAGTAAAACACAAGCATCACACATGCAGGAGCAGACTGGCTCCCGTTGCACTTTCCCCACGGTCAAAATCTCCTGCAGGGATTTTGCTCACCCTCGTACATTTTTAACACCCCACAGAGTTCGCGGGTGGGTGTTCCCCCAACTACAGGTCCTTCTTTTTATAGAAAATGCACAGCAGGTAAGACTGACTGTCATATAAGCCAAACTAGGCCGGGTCGTGACACCCTACATCTCTGGCACACAGTATTAAAATCTGACTGTAAGCATCCACTAGGACAGCACAAGAAAAAGAGATGAGTTGTCCTTCAGGTGGCCTGAGCTTCCTAGCTTTCTTGCCCTGGCTAAATACCTTTTCATTTCAATTTCAATTCTCTTCACCTTTTTCTGACCCAGCCCTCCTTTCTAATTCATTCCAGACAAGGGAACCTGAAAGGCCACCATGTACCTCATCTTCCTTATCCCCCCAGACATCAGCGTGTATCGACTGGCAGAAACGTGACGACAAAGTCGTGACTGCACGGGAAGAACAAACAGGCTGAGCAGATGGGCTGTGAGGGAGGAAGCCCTCGTTTAAAACACAAATAGCTGGTGATAATTTAGCAGATGTGGTAAGAAAAATCCGGAGAGACGAGCACGAGGTGACAGGATTCCAATTTGAATCAAATATTGTGGAATTTTCCCAGGCCAGGAAATGTTTCGTCTTCCATCTCCTTGCTTATCTCATCCTAAAGAGATAATGACACTGATGCTAAGGGTCTTCACATGAATGATGTAGGGTATTTTTTGTTTAGGATTTCATACGACTCCCTGCCCTTACCAAGTAGACTTTTCACAGGAGAAATCCACCCTCTGTAGCCCAAATGTCCATGAGAAAATATTAAAATTCAAGCAGAAGTCCAGAGTCGAAGACTTCAGAACCTTTCCTTCACTTCCCCGATACCAAATCAGCATCTCTCAGGAAATATCTTTGGGATGCTATAAAAATCTATACATCTAGCATATTGTAATATTAATTTGGCCCTAGAATTTCATCTTGGCAGGTGTACCAAAACTACCACAGATGGGTATGAGGATTTTCTCTTTATAAATATCACAGAGTACATTAATTACACAGAGGAAATGAACCCTTCTGAGCAGCACCGCAGCAGGGACCAGGAAAGCACAGTCACCCCTGGCCAACACCTCAGGTTGAACGTGGGAGAAACATCGGGTGCACACAAACACATGACAGATAGCAAAGATACTCTGGCGTCAACCTCCCTGCAGAGTTTATAACCTAGTTCATCAAGAAAAAAAATAAATATGGAAATTATACACATTTCTGGTGCTCAGAAGTGGTTTTCCTGCAAACAGGGAATGAAGGATTTTTAATCATTTGAAACAAACCATTTTTTTCCTTTTTTTTTTTCAGTCATAGGAAGCAAAACCTGTCCTCTCTAAGATTTTCCTACTGATACAATCATCAGACTTCCCAAAGACAATTCCTGCACTCTTTCCCTCTTACACAGTGCTGGGATTCAGACACACAGAGCTCACTCCACTTTCCTGTATTCACTTCACCCACTGGTCGCAAGACACAGATTTTGTACAGAAGATTGTCACCCTGAAACCCACAAGAAAAAAAAAAAAAAACAACAAAACATGCCAAAATTTGCTGTCTAAGAGAGGAGGATCCTTATCTTCAGATTTAATGTAACCGGCGCCTGAAACTCCAAGGATGCTCTAGAGTGAGCGCAAGGACCAGAGTGGCCCACTCCAAGTGTCGAGGTGCCCGACATCAAGGAGTAGGAAATGGGTGAGTTTGGTGCAGGTGGAGGTTTCTGCATGAACACTTCATGAGAGGAACATTTTTATAAACAAAACACCCTGCAATTTTCTCCAGGAGTAGCTTTTTTAACTCTGCCTGTCATAAATAAATCCAGAAATAATTTGGTTTTGGATCAAAAACCCAAATGTTTTCAAAAGCCTCTTCTCACTAAATGATCTTAGGAACTACTGGATCGAAGCACCAGGTTTTGGGTGGAATACAGGTCTGCGAAGAAGGTCATAGCTTTGTACCTGTCAGCAAAATTGCCAAGACTTCATCACTCCATCACTCTACTATTTCCCCCCCCCCCTTTTTTTAATTTTTATTTTATTTTTTTTATTTTTTCCCAACAGGAACATTATCTGCAGACCTCTGTGGATTCAATGCCACCAGGCTGCTAAGGCTGCTCTTAGTTTTATTACTCCCTGATCCTCTTTAAACAAGGGCCCTAAATTCATCCCTGGTCTACTCTGCCAGCAGTCGACTTAGACGCAGGACGCCCATTTTGAGAGCCATGCGAGCTAAATCGACTCGCGGACCTCTCATTCAGAGTAAGCCAATGCCCAGGACATCCGACAGCTCATGGTCCACGTAGTCCGGATAGAGCCTCTTCCTTCCTAGCACCTGCATTTGTGCCTCCCTATATAGCAGATACTTGCAATGCCTTGGGGGCTGGTTTCAGGGGAAAAACGCAGTGAGACCTCACACCAGAGAAAGTTTATCAGCTAGAAAAGTTGATGGGCTTTATGCACCGACTTAGGGGCAAGAATTCATGAATGACCATGCAAAACTCCTGCAGTGAAGAGCATAGGACCTAAAAAAGCAGCATTTGGGTAGCAGCACCTGCCCATCCTCTCCAAATATTCCCCAGACCAAGCTGGAAATACTACAGGAAAAAAGAAACAGAGTGGGCAATGAAACGGTATGCAGGTTAAAGCTGCTCTGATTGCCTCGGCACACACATTGTCTGATCCGCTCGGCTCCCATCCTCTCACTAACAGTAATTAAATTGCTTTGATGAGCACTGACCCCTAGAAAAGCTTCAGTGCAAACCCAGCTGGCTTTCATTGTGTTTTTTTTTTTTTTCTTTTTTTATCCTGTGGCTTTTTCAGCTCCCCTCCCTTTGCTTTTTAACCCCTTAAACCTTATTACTTTTACATCCCAACTGCTCGTCCAGAAAAGCACCAAGAGAAAAGCATCTCTTACCAGAGCTGGGAAATATTTCATCGCAGCCATTCACCGTCCATTTCCCTTCTTTCCAACCCGGGGAGCCGCTCCTGAAAGGGTCGTCCCTTTCCGCTAGGATGTCACAAGCTGGAGATTAGAAGTAAATGCTCTGCAAGCCAAGCCGATCAGCCCACTGCGCCCGCGTCCAGGTGCTGAGGCACAAGCAGTGGAAAAGTCCATCGGGCAGCGGCAAAGCCCGGCGCACGCACACACGCACACCCCAGGCACAAAGCGACGGGAGCGGGGGGAGGCTGGAGGCAGGAGGGAGAGCAGATGGGAGGGGGGTGGCTGGGGGGAACCAGGCAGCGGGAGATGCTAACGTGACAGATGTGTTGACTCCAAGTTAAACAGGAAATCGGGGATGCTCGGCACGCGGAGGAAAAGGCACCAAGCTCACGTTAAAGGCAAAGACCTCCCGTGGTCTTCCCCCTTTTTGCTCTCGCTCTCTTCCATCCAGGATTTCCCCGGTGATTTCTAGCTCGAACCTCGTGCTCAGAAATAAGGCAGAGCCTGCACAGGCAGAGCAGGTGCTGCAGGGCCAGCCGAGGTGTTTCCCTTCCTGGCTGGGAGCTGGGAGCCCAGCCTTTTATTCCCCTTCCAAATCAAACTGCCACAAAGTTATTTAAGTGGCATCCTCTAGATGCTGAGGGTAAACGTGGGAATGCTGAACAGCAGGACGAGGCTTTCTATTTGTCCCAGTTCTGGGCAGGGGAAAGTACAATAGGGTCTAAATCTCGATTTAGGTTATGTAGGATGTAGAGCAGAAAATAAACTGATTTAAATGCAGGGAAAAAATAAAGTGTGTTGGTGTATTTGGCTTCCCCACTAGCAAACTCTACTTTTCAGCAGTTGAGTCGGGGGTGGCCAGGGTGAGTCTGGGGGACGGCAGCTGCACCGTGAGGGTCCACGGGGTGAGCAGTGGGGGATGTAGCTCCACGGCAAGGTGGCAGGACCCCCAGTAAGTGGTAAAATGCAAAGATAAAAGACTGATTTCCTTGTTAAGACATGAAAAGCTGAGTGAAGGAAGACAAACCATACTGTTCTGAGATAGATTCCAGCTTCTGGAGATTAAGGGAGGAAAAGCAAGGGCCCCTCCGCACGCCCAGCCACAGATCAGCAGTGGCGCCGGCTCTGTCCCTGCCTCAGAAGCAGATTCCCCTTTTTGGCTGTTGGTGCAATTCTGCCTCCTTCCTCACATCCCATTCCCCCCACACACACTCGCTGTCCCCAGGCTGTGTTGTTGGCTTCCCTTCAGCGTTTTAATGGAGCAGTGACAGCGATTCCTTCGCACTCCGAATAGCTGAGCCTGAACTTGCGTCCCCAGCACTGCACTTCCAGAGTCAGCCCGAGCAGGTACGTTGGGAACATCTTCTCGGGGGCACTGGCTGTGATCCAAGAAACATCCCTTTTTCTGATTAAAGGAACAGCTTGGAAAAGCCTAGGGAGGAGATTACACCTCGGGAAACTGCTGCTTTGGGTCCCTTGTTCCTCCTCCTACCTGCTGCCGCACTCCCTCGTCTCCGCAATTATTTATAAAGCTCCGCGTTCTTTCCTAATCGGGATGCCATAATGTTCCTTTCTGTGTTCCTCTTTGTGCCGTGCACGTCACTCGGGTGTCACTCTGCGCCTGGGCCCCCGGTGACCTCCGGGAGCGCTCGGCAGGGCTGCCAGCAGCGCCGGGAGTCACCAGCAACCTGCCCGCACCTCCGCCTCCCTCCCCTGCCACTGCCCTTTCCAGCAGGGGAGGCCTGGGGGGGGTTAACGCAGTCTAATCCCCAGGCTGGATAATTCAGGGAAAGAGGATTAGCCCTTCTGTACAGAGCCCTCGCCTAAATATAGAGCGGCCCCCACTTTGTATCGCAGCTCCTTCGCTCTTCCCCATCCCGCCCCAGGGGATGCCCCAAAGCGGCTGCAACTGGGGAGTTACGGCACGAGAAGAGCAAGGGCAAGGACCCACTTCTGGGAAAGGCAGCAGGACCCTGGCAGACTCGTCCCCAGGTGTATATTTTCTCCCTAATGACTGCCAGACTCTCTCGGTAGGGTCACAGCTCTTCCTGTGTATCTGGAGACCTGTGCCACAGTCCCAAACTACAGGGCGTGACAGCAATGCCTCGGGAGGATAAAGGGTAGTGCTAAACCTGGATAATCCCACTGCAGGATGCTGCAACCAGCACAGCCACCCCAGGGGCAGGTACTTGTCGGAGAGCTGCTGAGAAGGAAAAGCACTGAGCAAGGAGGGACCTTCCCTGCTTGTCCCTTCACAGAAAGAGGGATAAAGTCGGGACCTTCGGTCATCCTCTTCCTCCCGTCCGCCCCAGACACGAAGTGAGGTCTGGCACAGCCACCACAGGCTCTCTTTTCCTCCTGTGTCTTTATTTGGCTGTCAAAGCCCTAATGGGTCCTTCAGTTACTGTGATGTTAAACGTTCATTAGCACGGGAGCAATTCCATAATCTTTTCAGACAGGAACAATTTCATGAGTTTTCAGCTCGTGATCTGGAAAATTAATTTGCCGATCTGGCAGCGCAGGAGGAGAATTTTGGAAGCAGGCTTTGGGCTTTGGCTAGGACTGTTCCTAGCCCTGGGATTTGGTACCTGGGCCAGGAAAGGGGAATGGTGAAGCCGGGGGCTGGCGCTCGGCGTGGGCGAGGCGGGGAGCCTGACTCATGCTGCACCAGGCGCGGGCTCCTCCAAACCCCGACCTGCCTCGCCGTGCTGCACGGGCTGCAGAGCATCACCGCGGGTCAGCGGGGGCTCCTCTGCTTGTTGCGCCTCTTCACTGCACCAAAAGCAACGCTCCCAACCCAGGGGTTATTACGAGCAACAAAAAACCCTTCTTCAGCACCCTGCCTTTTTCTGTACTAGGACAGACCGAACCAATTCTTATTTTGAATCTAAACTCATGTACCCCCTGTACCAAATACCAGGTTGTGTGCTCTTACACTCATCGTGGGACCTTCCACATCCACTTTAACAGCACTTCCAGAAGTTGGTGCCCACCCCCTACCTGCAGACAGGCAGCCAGATTTATGGAGATTGCCTGCATGGGCCAGGCCGCCTGGCTGTATTTTGGGCACCACCTGGCTAAACCCGGCAGGAGGATGCACAAAAGCTGGGCTTCCACCTCCAGCTCATGCCCCTCAATAAATATTTGTCAGGTACCAGGGACTTTCACGCAGGGATGTCCCAGAACATAAAAAAGGGTGCAAATAACAGAACTACTTCATGGGGCAGAGCACTCTCTGCTGGGCAAGCTGACCAGGATGCTGTCCTGTGGGGTGCTTTCTCTTTGTCTTGCTTCGCTGCTCTGGTAGGGTTCCTCCAGCTCTTCCATTACACTTTGCAAAATCATGTCGGGAAAACCAAAGGTGTCAGTTCAGATCTGAACTCCCAGATCTCCCGCAGGGAAGAGAGAGGTTCCCTTCCTCTTTCTGCTGCAGGATCCGACTCCTAGCTCAGTGCTTCACCCTGAGATGACCAGTGAGGCATTACTGTATATTCAACCTATATAGGCATATATATAAAATAATATATCTGCCTAAGTACGGCAGATAATTAGCCCTTTCCTCTCTCTTCCCCCAAAGGATAACACCGGGGAGCCAGAGGAGCCATGAAGCAGCAATTTTCACGCTAGGTCGGACACATGACTTACTCTCTTCCTGCCTGTAATTTTTGCCCAGACCTCCCATGGCAGAAAAGCCCTTTAAGCTCTACCACTGTGCTTAAAAGCACCCGATCTCAGCACAGTGAGGGTTCCTCTGAGCATTGCAATCCTCCTCACCTGTACATTATAGTTGATGAGTTGTAATTCTTTTTTTTTTTTTCTTTTCCTGAGACAAAGTGATCCATTACAATTAACTTGTCTGTGAATCCAGTTCCTATCCGTGATTTTTAATGGGATCCTGGCATTATGAATCATATTACTGCAGCTAGATGAGTATCTCCCTTGAACGACATTTGTCCTCTAGGAGAAAAAGCAGTCCCCGCAGAGATGTAGGTCTGGATGTGTTGTGGGGAGCAGAGAGGTGCACGCACACACGCACAGGAACTTCCCACCGGAGAATCCACGTCCTGCCACAGTCACCGGTCAGAGTGCCAGCCCCACCAGCACCCCAAACCATCGCTTTCTTTCCGTGGCTTCATTTCATCCTTCCTAACAGAGGTGACGAACTGCAGTTCTCAGTTTTAGCTACGTTTAAGGTCTCCCAGGGTCTGGGGAGGACGATGACAGGGGGCAATCCGAAGGGGTGCTGGCAGCGAGGTGTGCAGCGGGGTGAGCAGAGCCACCTTGGGGTGCTACACCCACACCCACACGGGTGCGCAGAGCTCCTGCATGGACACAGCAGCCCCTTCCCCTGTGATCTTTCTTCTCCACCCCAGCCCACCCCGACCTGGACACACACCGTGAGCACTCATCTAAAAATTACCCGAGCCCAAGTGAAGAGTACAAAAGACAGCAGCACATCCCCTTCTGGAGAGAGCACGGGCAGCTGGGCAGCGTGACGGGGCGAGTTTGCATCGCTGCTTCACTCCTGGCTGCCCCGACACCTCCAATCTCCCTCCACTAACACAGTCCCCGACGGTTCCCGTGGATTCATCCCAACTCAGCCACCGGCTCCGCATCCTTAAGCATCTTCATTTCATGGCATCTCCTGTATTAATTTTTAGACAGAGCTTTGCCCTGCCTCTTACACTAACCTCCCCGGCACTCAACACGGAGACCCCAGGAGCTGCCAGCTTTCCATCAGCCTCTCCTCACCCTTTTTTTTTTTTTTTATATATGGAGCACAGAGGGAGCACCTCGCTCTTACCTTGGGCACCCCGAGTCGTGTCCGGTGCTGCTGGCTGCGCGGCGCAGCGGGGCGTGTGGCAGCGGGAGGCTCGGAGCCGGCATCTCCTCTAGCAGTGATGCAGTCCTGCCGGGCGCTGCATGCCAATGATGCAGCCCTGGGGATCCCAGCCCGGGGAGCCCAAGGCGGGGAGGGAAACGGGGGGCTGCTCGCCCCACCCGCAGCGCCACCCACCCCAGCCCTGCTGCGGAGCCGAAGGGGAGGGAGAGGAGGGATGGGAGAGAGCGAGAGGCTGCACAGCAGGCAAGGAGGGAGAGAGATGAAGCTCGTGTGATTTCCTCACGGTAATAAAACCCAGCCCGCTGCCTCAGCGTTACAGCTCTAGCAGAGTTCTGCATTGCATGGTTTTTTTTTTTTTTTTTTGCTTATTTATTTGTTTTATTTTGATTTTTACTGCCGTCATGCAGGCGTGTTTCTGCAAGTAGAGGGGATCCCAGCATGACTGAGTATTATTCCGGCACCCTTCCTCTCTCCACTTTATGCACTAACCCATTGCTTCATGCAAGACCCTGTCCCTGGGGTGAGGCTGGGGAAGGTGTTTTTTTTTTTTTTTCTTTACATGCCACGTTTAGGGGATAATCCTGCTGCAGAATAAACCTCTTCTGCTTAAATCCCCCTTGTATTTATAAACTGAGAGCTCATTGTCAGAACACCAGCAGCAGAAAAACTCCCAGTGTCCGTGCAATTTCGTGCTTGCAAGAGACCGTGTGGGTAAAAGTGTGGAACTTGTTCTGCTGCAAAGATCCATCCCAAGTCACTTTGTAGAATTAAAAGAGGTAAACAACGCAAAGAGGCGTCTTACTGGGAAGTAAGACACGCGGAGCTTGGCTACGCTGCAATCCAGTTGTAGGGCTGTCACTCTGTAGGCTGTAACTCTGCTCTGGCTTCAGCTGAGCTGCCTGGATACTGGTCACAGCAGCACAGAGCTCAGGCTGAGCTAACGCCTGAGCAGCTCCCCCCAGATCTGGCACCGTTTGCTCACCTCAGTGCGGTTACGGTCCCGCAGCTTGCCTGCTTAGGTCAAGCTGGGGGCTGCTCGACAGGCTGCTCCCAGCACCAGACTGCAGTGGGGCACACTCTCCACGTGCCCACTGAGTTTATAAGAACTAAGAAAGCATTGCCAGAGCGGCTGGGGACGGGGGGCACACCCTGCAACCTCCCTGCTGCAGAAATGCCAGATTAGTCCAGATGATGGGGAATAGTAATAGAGATTTTCACTGGCAGATTTCCATTGCTGCTTCTGATAAACTAAAATTAAAGAGGAGCATGGAGCTACAGGCTTCTCAGAGGAAATGGGGACTGAATTACCCAGCAGCAAGAATCCCGTGTACTTGCCAAAGGGACAGAGCAAAGATTTGGGACTGCAGACCCAGCCATTCCTCCCGGCTCCATGTCAGCAGGTGACAGCTACAAAGCCACATCTTTGCCCCATGCCTCAGTTTCCCTACCTGTGAGACTCTGCTGGTGCTACTGGCCTCTCCAGGCTGTACCAGTACTAGGAGTCATCATTCATCTGGCTGTTTCCAAGGCCTCTCTGTCCTGTACTTTACAGCCCATTCACTTGCCTCAGCTCACCTAATGTGAATCTCCAGCTCAAATGCGTTTGCAACTGCTGACGGCGTTATAAATGAGGCCTAAAAATTCTTTCTTCATCCAATTGTTTACTGGTGCAGTTCCTGTGACTGTACTGGTGGCACCACTTCCGTATGCAAAGTCCAGGAGGTGATTAATACACTTATTTTCACTCCCACTCATTTAAAAAATTGGAACTAAAATCTGAAGTTCAGCTTTATTCTCTCCAGGGTGATACATTAGTGTAATTGCATTTTGTATTTGGTACAGTGCATTGACTGCTTTGATGTGGAAGCACTTCAGAAGTCAAATTATTATCAGCCCTCCTGTACGCTACAGGCCAAGGCTATGGCAGAACAGAAAACAAAGCAAATCTATCACAGGGACACTGAGCACCACTTTGTGTGCACATCACCCTACACGTCATTTCTCCAGCTCATTAAATCTTCAAATTCTTCAGATCACAGTAATTCTGCTTTGTGTCAGATTCATTGCACCTTGCGTGGGTCACGGTCAGAAAGTGCAGCACCTTTCTTGATTGCATTTCCCCAGAGGGGGCTTTGGGGCAGCCCCAGAGGTGCTTTCCGAAGTCCACTGCAGCTGCTCTGCCTCGCGTTGCCTTGCATCTGCAGCTGGCATCACGGGGAAGAAGCAGCAAACCAGCTGAACAAGCACCCCACCGTTCCCGCTGGGCTTTTCTCAACGCCCAGCAAAGCCCCTCACTTCCATACCTGCACCGCTTTCTGCTGCCTATGCGTGATGGAGCTAGCTAGAGTAAATTTGTATTACGTCTCATTGCAGGATAAGCAAGGAAGGGGACAAAAAACCTGGGAGGCGTTCCTTATCATTGGACTGTGATCATCAGTGCTTTTAATTACCTCTGCACCCCAGGCGCATCCCTGCCTCTCTCTGTTAACTGCTGCGTTGTGGAGCCAGGCAAACAGGGGAGCTCCTCTTCCGCAGCTGCTCAAATGCTGTTGGGAAGGCGCACAGGGGAAACTGAAGCAAAGCAAGAAGGCTTACAGGCTGTCCAGTGAAAGGAAGGTAATTAGAGAAAAAGAAAGACTCCAAAACACACAAGCAATGCGTATTTCATGGCTCTGCCGGAGCTATCGCTTGCAAGCCAGGGTGCTTGCTGTGAGAGGCACTCAGTATCCCCGGTGTTGAGAGACCAGCAGATGGTCAGGACAGGGCTTTGGGGTTTGGGTTTTAGAGTTCTCTCCTCACATGCACACCCACTTGTCCTTCTTTGCTGCCCTGAGCCCTTTTGCATCATCTGCGTGCAGAGATCCCAAGCGATGTTTGATTCCATCTGCTGTTGTACCTGGCGAGTGGCATTACTAATACGGATAATGAATACAATGCAAAAAGCAATACAAGTGCTAGGTCTAATTACTGTTATTGCTGCCTGTTTGCTGGCAGACGTAGATAAAATGCGGATGGAAGAAATCTGGATATCAATAAAAGAGCTGTCAGTCCTCTGCGCTGTGGGTCTTGCTGCAACAGGGTGACATTGCCAAGACCCACGAACAAATTGTGAGGACAAAGCCAACAGCAAAAGGAGAAAGCCAAGCTGTGCTGCGATGTGGGAGCACTGCATTGCCTCCCACCAGCACAGGTCAGAGCTGCCGTGTGTTTGGGAAATGGACGGCAGATCCTCCCCAGCAGATAAATATGGCATAAAGAGTTTTATGTCCAGTGTGAAATCTGTCATGCTAAAATAAGGAGTTGGATCTCTGAAAGCCTTCTGTGCCCATAGTTCAGGTATATACGGATACGGATATGTTCATATATACGTGACACCTGAAGCATGACACTTGCTAGCTCTCCTTGCCATCTGCTGATGTTAATATTATAAGGAGTGACTAACGGCTGGGACTGGGAGGAAGGGGAAACAAATCTCAATGCATTTTACCTTTTACATTGAAATTCTAAGCTTGTCTGTCTAAGGCTTGTTTTCATCAAGTGTAATACTTTTTTTCTTAGATTAACCAGTCACTGTCTGTTTGGCACAAGCACTGTTTATCACAGCAAACTGAACCACTGCAGAGTCAGTGGCTCATCTCAGAGAGGTGATACACAAGAGCAGGGCTGCAAGATGCCATCTGTATTTGTGCTCTTTGATGTACTCCAAAATAAAAGGGCTCCCACACTACCTAAAACTGGCACATCTCCACTGATGCTGAGATTTCAAGGCAAAAGTGCAGCCATTGTGGCAATATCAATTCACCTGAGCTGAAGATGTGAACTGGAGAGGCTGGGCCACACTAGAAAAATAGCAGATGAGCGTAATAATAAGAACTTGGCTAAAACCTACTTGTGACATTGAAACTTTGGTTTTCCAAAGAGCTCTTAAAAGGTGCCCCTGATGCATGCTGCGACAGGCTGGTGAGATGCAATGCTGAAAGACTTCCATCAGCAGCATCGCTGGCTGCAAATGGTTGAGCATGAAGGGTTAAGGGTGCTTAAATTTCTCTAATCCAGCAGAAACCATTCCATAAGACAGGCCTGAGCAGAAAAACACAGCTACGTTGGCAGGTGTTGGTGCAAAGGCCAAGCTAATGAGCATGGTAGGACCTGTGCTGACAGTGTCAGACCCACTCAGGTGTAGAGCTGTCACTGTCACACGAAGGCTCTGCTAAAGGCACTGCACTGTGTCGTCATGTCTCTGTAATGGCTGCATCCTCGACAGGCATCTCCAGGATCACTTTAAACTTTATCCTTTTTTTTCTTCTTTTTTTTTTTTTTCTGCTAATGGTTCTGTTAGTCACGACTTAAAATCTCAAGTAAAATTGCAGTGAACCGTTAAAGAGCAGTTCAAACATCTTTTTCTTCCTTTTTTTTTCTTCCGTCTTTCAAAAAGGTTGAAATGGTGGAACGCATTATCAGGTTAACTATGACTCTGCAGAGCTCTTATGTGCTAGGCGGAGTTTATTTATGTGGAAAGGATGAATAGTTCCCTACATGTTAATAGCACAATCAACGACAAAATCCTTGGCATTAATATTTAACATCCTTTGTTATGTACATGCCTGACTGTTATCCAGAGAGGGCTGAGTCAGGAGATCAGAAGCTGCTGGGAATTGAATAACCATTATTTGTGGGATTTCACAGAATGGAAGCTGGAAAATAGAAAAGACTTTGTTTTTCTATATGGCAGTCCAATTTTCAAGAGATTGTATTTTTATGGATAGTCTGCAATATAAGCAAGGAGTTATTACAACGGTGCTCTATGGCTTTTTTCAACACCTGATTTATTTAACATTATAGCCTGCTTAGTCTCGCTCTGTATGTGTATATAGGTATTAATTTTATGAGAAATGAAGGAGAAAATCTAATAGCGTAAACCCAGCATGCATCCCCTGCAAATTCATAACAATTCATGTAAGAGTAGGACAGAAATCAGAAAAAGAGTTGGCTCTAAGGAACAGATATATACACATATTTAATATAACATATATTCTATATGTTGCATTAAATGCATATTAACCTTAATATGGGTACTCTTCCTTTGTACCTATTGTGATACAGATGACGGTTATAGGTGTTTTTTCCTGATGCCCTGCACAGAATAAGTTGTCAATCTCGGATATCAATCTAGTTACGGCTGTTATTCAATTTAAATTGCCCATAAATGCTACGCTTGCAAAGCCTTCCCACATTTCCACGATCGCTCTGTAATTACAGTAAATTTTCTAGCCCTGGTGTACAGCACTCTTTTCATGTGAGTAATTTTCAGGAACACTCTGTTTTATGTGGGCATCTAAGGGTGTAAGAAAATGTGCTATATTATATTACAAAGTTCTATGTGAACCTGTGATACCAGAAACAAAGAGGCAGGGGAAGGTGGGGTTTGTGTTTCATATATTTTTTTACTTGTCTGGAGGAGCCTTTTTTCCTAAAGCCATGCTTTCTGGGGAATTTCCTTGAGGGAAGCAAAGGGGCTTCCCCCTCCTTCAATAAAAGTTAGAGAAAAAAGAATTTGGGGGATTTTTAGTGGAAGCTGCTCACTCGTGTCCTTGCATCCCGGCCTATACACAAGGCTGCTCTAAATCGCACCAGAACTGTTTGCACGGGGGAAGAAACCCGGTATAAAAAGAGAGAGTAGGGGGAGGAAAAAAAAATTAAAAATAAATAAAAATCCCGGGTGCAGAAGTGAAGAGGGGGCGGTGGAAAGCAGGGAAAAGCACCAAGGCGGCAGCACAAGCACCAGGAGGCGCAGGGCCCAGCCGCCCCCAGCAGGCGGCAGCAGGCGGCACGGGCCTGCCTGGCTCCTGCGGCCTCCTGGTAGCTGCTGGCCAAAATACGAGCTGAAAACAAATAAATGACTGAATAAATGAATAAAGGGACAAGGTCCTGCGCCTGGGTGGGGGCAGTCCCAAGCACGATTACGGGCTGGGAGGAGAATGGATTGAGAACGGCCCTGAGGAGGACCTGGGGGTGGTGGTGGATGAAAAATGCGCCGTGAGGCGGCTGCATGGGCTCGCGGCCCAGAAAGGCAGCTGCACCCCGGGCTGCACCGACAGCAGCGTGGGCAGCAGGGCGAGGGAGGGATTGTTCCCCTCTGTGCTGATCTCAAGAGATCCTGCCTGGAGCGCTGTGTTCAGCTCTGGGGCCTCCAGCACAGGGATGTGGAGACGTTACAGCGGATCCAGAGGAGGCCGCGAGGATGCTTATAGGGCTGGGGCACCTCTCCAGTGAAGAAAAAAAAAAAAAGGCCAAAAGAGCTGGGGTTTACGTTATGGAGAAGAGAAGGCTCTGGGGAGACCTTCTGGTGGCCTTCCAGTACCTAAAGGGAGCCCACAAGAAATCTGGAGAGAGACTTTATCAGGGAGTGCAGTGATAGGACAAAGAGTAATGCTTTAAACTAAAAGATGGTAGATTTAGTTTAGATATTACAAAAAAAATCTTCACAATGAGGGTGGTGAAACACTAGCATGGGCTGCCCAGAGAAGCTGTGGATGCCCCATCCATGGAGGTGTTCAAGGCCAGCCTGGATGGGGCCTGGGCAACGTGCTGGTGGGAGGTGTCCCTGCCCGTGGCAAGGGGGTTGGAACTGGATGGGCTTTAAGGTCCCTTCCAACCCAACCCATCCTGTGATTCTGTGATTCTATGAGTCTTTGAAATGAAGACACAAAGTCCACAGGCCAAGCAATGTAAAGAAAGTGAGAGGCCCCTTGGGCCTCTCCCCTGAGGAATTGTGTGGTTCTGCTGAAGGAGCTCTGGGGAAGTACAGGTGGGACTGTGCTGAGAAGTTTGGCCCCTGCCCATATTCACCAAGTTAAGGCTGGTTTTGAGGACAGTTTTCCCTCAGAATCAGACTCATTGGTGCAGGTGCGAACACAAGTGTTCAGGTGTAGTCCTGGACCAGCACATGAGCTACTTTCAAGAAAAAAGAGAGGAGATTTGCTTTTCTACTCTCAGACATGCCCTGGTATAAGACTAATGTAATAAAATATCAGTTATATATAAACAAACATAATGAGGAGCCGTTCCAATTTATGACTGCCATTCCTGCCTCCTGGGAGGCCTTCAGGGAGCCGCTCAGATGCAGCACTGCATTCACTGTAATCCCAAGCCCCACAACTGACAGACCATTCCCCAAACTGTGTCCTCCCTCTCCTCAGGAGCCAGCTGGATGCCAGTTGCATGTGCATGTGTGCCTTGCAGCAGGAATTTCATTAGCTAGGATTAGATAGACTCCTCCTTTCACCCAGCCCCCGGGGTAAGTCAAAAAGGAAACCCACAAACTTTTGGTTTTGCAAAGCGTGTGATGGCTCTTTATTGAAGCTAATGAAGAAAACAGTTTGCAGGTTACATGACTCATGCTTATATCCTCTCTAGCTACATGTAAAACCAGTGTCAGAAGCTCTCATCAGACAGTCTGACAGGTCAGCATGTGACCACAAACACCACTGCCAAGACACATGGGGTTTGATCCTCACAGTAGGGATGGGCACGCAGGCTTGCTCAGTGCTAATAAAGATGCTTTTGTCTTGTCCAGCTGGAAGCAGGACTAGCTGGATACCCCATGGGAGGACTGGCTCTCATGTGATTTCCAGACCACTCTTTTCATATCGCACAATCTGAAATGACGTTAGAGACAGAACCCAGTCCTGCTCTGAGCTTCTGAGGCAACCTTTGGTTTGCCATTCCCCGCACAAGCTCTAGGCACAGTCCTCTGTTAAGAGTCATTTGGGAAGCCCTCTGGGAGACCAGGTAGCTGATAGATGCCCCACATAATGTAGATGACTCTTTTAAACACTGATGTGCAGCACCACCATAGGACAACAACGTTTTCATGCTTAGTGGGAGACACAAGGCTTGCACTGCTATGTGATATGCAGAAGCCTAAGTGTGATAGCAGTCTCTGTCCTTGTCCTCTCCTTCATGGGGTTTGCTATAATCTCAGTGCTGTGTCAAGCACATCACTAAGCCTGTATGTTTTTAGGGATCTACCCTCATGCCTTTCACCATGGGATGTGCTGTATACTTCAGAGGCACCATAAAATAGCGTGCCAGGTGAACAAGAAGGACTCAGCACTGTCCATCAGTAGACTGTGAAGCTTGAAGCTTCTTTTGGTGGACCCCTATGTGATCCCCAGCTGATGCCTTGCCTTTCCTTCTTCCTACGTATGACCCAGGAGTGAGCTCTCCCAGAAGCTACAGCACAGCATAAATCTCATATACACAGCCTGAAGCCCTCCATGGCATGACCTGGCACATGTGGAGTAAACACGTTTCATCTGGAGGCATCAGGGTCCCTGACATCCTCCCTGAAGATGATATTATGCTGCCCTCTCCATTGATTTCTTCATCTACTGGTGAAGCAGGGCTTCTCGGTCTTCATGCAGATGAAGCCTTCTTCAGGGCCTTCATTCAGGCCTTCCTTCCATGAAGGGAGTTTTCTTCATTACAGACCCAAAAGACATTCAAAGCAACACACTTTTCATGTGCATGCATGCATCTGAGCTGGGGAGGGATCCGAGTCTTCCCTCTCCTTGCCAGACATGAAAGCAGCCAGATTTCCCTAATGTTTTGGAGACTGAACGGGGAAAATAGGTGCTGTGGGATTGTGAGGGCACTGCAGATTCAATTCCTGGCCTTCCTTCCAGCATTTGCTTGCGGCCTCACCTCTGCCCAATTTCATTAACAGGCTGGGAAGCAGATCATGTGCAAAACCCACCCCACTCCCTTAATCATCTCCTTTCACCATATGTGTGCATCTGCCCAGATGTGTGCTTGCTGCCTGGAAGATATATTCCCCATGCACACAGTTCGCCAGTGCTGCAAACAATCAACTACTATGTTCCTCTGTGGGCACAGCACTTCCTTGCACAAAGGAGAGAAGGGGAGGCAGAGGAGGGGACCTCCACACACACTGCTTGAAATCACTGCTTTGCAGTGTGCTGGCAGGCCTTGCAGTGTGTTGTGCTACATGTAAAGCTGCTTCCTGGGTTCTTTTTCTCCCATGCTCTGGCTGCCTGAAGGTGCTGCAAAAGAGCTGGAAAAACCAACCCTGAGAAAATGTTGAAGAAGTTTTCATTGTTTTATTTCTTAAGGAAAAAAAAAAAAAGAAAAAAAAAAAAAGAAAAGAGTTCTGACCCCAAAATGCCCTCAAGAAAACCTGACCTTTGGTTGGACCAACACACCAGGTCATGAATAGGTGCCTTTTAATGACCTCGCAGCCCAGGACACAAGCACAGAGCTGCAGCCAGCTGAGATAGCAATGCTAAGCAGGATTCACTGTACACTTCCAGACTCTGAGAGACCTGCAGGCTCTAGCATGATCCTTCCAGCAGCAATTCAGTGCATGAATGACCAGAGAGGTTGAAGTCATGCCACAGAGCAGGGGTACAGGAAAAGATGGCTGATGCTGCATGTGTATAGTGGGAGAGACGAGAGAAGCCACGCTAGGAGGGGAAGTGATGAAAATGTAAACCCAATTTGTTTCCACCCTTCTCTCTCTCAGAAGGCATCTCAGTGCCAGTTATCTCCTGGGATTGCTGGGTTTCTGAACCTGGAGATGCACGCCCTCACGGGAGCAGCTGCCTGCAGGCTCCTGCTGTGCCAAGAGCTGAGACACTTGGATGCCGCATATCCCCTGCCCTCATCAGGTGGAAGCATCTCATCACCATCTCTAGTGGTGCATTTCTCTCTCATGGATGTGATGCCAGCCAGTCAGCAGCCTCATCTGTTTAGAGTTCAGCCTTGTCCCTGTTTTGTTTGCTTCTTTTCATGGCAACAGACAAGCTGCAGAGAAGGTTTTCACCCACACACTCTACCTGATAACAGCCTCGAACCAGCATCTGTTTGCCTGGAGGCACAACTCCTTGCTGCTAGTTAGGGCCTATTTCTTAGGAATTGTTGCTAAATGAAGTCACTTTGGAATGAGCTCCATGTCTGCACTACCTCACCTGCTCAAAACCACTGAAACTTGCTTCTGCCAGTGTCCAACCAAGTACAGGGACAAACGATAAGGATAAAGCAGCATGGTTCTGGCTGCAGGGCTGACATGCAACGAAGCATGGCAGGGGCATGTGCTCAGCTCCTTCCGTTTAGGTCCACAAAGGCTCCAGCCCAAAGCTAAAGCTGTGCTCCGTACACAGGGCAGTATTTGACTTAAAAGCATGGTGTTTCCCAGACTTGCATGGAGATAGCTCGACATCTAGTTGGGGTTGGCTCTTGCAGAACCCTTGGAGCATCCTTTCAGCCTTCATCTTCTCTGGGTGATGGGCAGATGTGAAAGGGCACCAAACTGCAGCTCAAACACGACCGTGGTACGGTGGGCTTGGTGCACAACATGCTCACTCATGGAAATGTCACGCACACTGCCAGGGATGGGCAAGAGGAGCACTGAGGGGGGCCTGGTTTGTGCCTCCAATTTACAGCAATGCACAACGGTGTATTTTAACTCTGGGTTGGACAGCCAGGCCGTTGCCGTATCCCCCCATGTTTGCTCTTATTGTAGCGGAGGTACAGTGATCTAAGCTGCCACGCCATTTTTAAACACTTCTCAAATATGTTTTGGCCTGACCGTGGCGGGTGTGGGACCCAAGACAAACACACAGTCACGCACAGACACACACTCGCACACTCAGACACCCTTTGCAGCCTCATGGGTTTTGCTGGCTTATGAACAAGGGAGCAAGGAGGGAATGCAACTTCACACCAGAGCCCGGCGGAGCACAAAATCCCACCCAGCGCCAAGGACTCGTGATTTACGCTTTTGTTACTGCAACAACAGGCAGAGGCAGGGGGAAAATAATAAAATAAAAAAATAAAAGGATCTTTGCTGGATTTTCCATCCCCTGCTGAGAAGTGGATGCCTGATGCCAAATGGCAGCCAGGAATCACAGCAACACCCACGGGTAAGCACCCGTGCCGCTGCCAGCTCCTGCAAGGTTATCACAAGCCTTCCAGCATTCACTTGCCTTTCTGAAAGCCCCAGCTCCTGGAGTCGCAGGATGAAGCTGGAATCTCAGCTTTTGAATTTAATAGCGGTTTTATCCCTCGCTGTTGAGGAGAAAGGATTTGCAAGTGGGGCAGGTTCAACACCTACAAAGAAAGTAAAGCAGTATATCTACCACTAAATGTTAAACTTATTTATTTATTTATTTATTTATTGAGAAAGGGTTTTAAACATTTGAGAAAGCAGAATGTGTTAGCAGTTGACGGAGGTACCATTACAAAGAGCTAAGTCTCAGCTGAGAGGATGCTGCGGGAGGAAAATAGACTTCTAGGTGGACTGGATTTTCCTTGCTTTTTCCCATCAGAAAGACCAGCAAAGGGAGAACATCTGGGTTCAGTAGCTGAGGCAAAGTGTTTTTTCTGTCAAGAGTAAACATTAGAATTCAAAATATGAAGACTGAGACTCCTTAGAAAAAGAATTAAGCTCAGTGAGTAACTCTGCCTCTGTCCTGGGGTTAGACCCTGTGGACAGTCCCGATTTATCAGTGTTTTGGAAGAAAGAGGTGGGGGATCTGCACATAAAGGAGCGTCTTCCATTTCGCAGTGCTTGCTCTAAGAAGCTTGGCTTTGGGAGCCAAGCAGCCAAAAGGACAGACTGACATCCCCACAGCCCCGGCCCCCTGGGCATGCCCTGCTCTGCCTCTCCTGTTCTGGCTGCAGCTGACTTGGATCTGGAGCAGTTTCAGTTTCTGTCCTATACGGTGCTAAAATCAATTTCAGTGCAAAGCGACTAATTAAGAGCAATAATTATGCAGATGACTTCAGAGCAGGGCCGTCCCCTGCCTTGCTGCAATTTTTCAACATTTAAAGTCGAAAAAGCTTGTATGATCCTTGCACCCATGTACAGCTTGAAAGTACAAAACGGGATGCTTTAAAAGACCGTGGTGATAAATTGCTCCCATAAATGATGAGAAATGTTTAAATCAATAAAACGTTTGTTTAGATGTCCATATGGAGGAAAGATACAGTCTGTTGCTCTTCGTATTGGATTGATCCCACTGTGTTAAATTACAGCTGGCTACAGCCCTGCGTCGTTTACTGCACAGCTTGACAAGCATGTAAAATATTCACACTGAGCACAAAAATTTTGAGTGTCTGATCTCTGCATTGTCCTTGTCACTTCCTCCCAGCCAGGGCCAAATTAAAGGCTGCTTAATACTGGGGGAAGCTTGCCACAGGTCTCCCACAAGCCTTTAGCCACATTACCCGATATCCTCTCGGATGGCCCGGGGGAGCGAGCAGCTGGGGAGCAGATGTAGGCGGTCTTCCGCACGTGACCGCGCGCCTGCCTATAGCGCTAGCCGCTTTGGGGATTTATCAGCTGCTGTGGGCTGGTGGTCATAAATACATAAATACAGCAGGAACGTGGGCAGGGTCTTAAAGGAGTCGCTGCTGTTGGAAGGCGCCCGCTCTGTGCTCCTGGGAGGGTGGTAGCAGTGGTGGTGGGTGGCACGGGGAGCAGCAAGGGCACCCAAGTGGGAGAAGGGAGCCCTGGGTGATGCTCCCAGCCTTCTGCTGCTTTTTCTAGGTGACCCGTGCCTTTCCTCACAATGCAGAGCAGCGTGGGATATAACCAGGGATCCCATGGAGAGGTCAGGGAAGAGGCTGAGCCTGTTAATGGGGTTCCTGTGTTGTCGGTGCTGCAAAGTCTCGGGCTGCTCAGTCCCAGTGGGTTCACTTCAGTGGGTTCACTTCAGGTAACTGTTACTCGGGAACTTGGGCCAAGTTTCATCACACCCCTCTAAACACACCTTTTGGACACGTCAAAATAGCCCTGTTTGCTTAGGGATGCTGCCAGGTGCCCTTATGCTTCCTGCAGACACGCATCCTCTACAGCTCTTGCTTTTCCCTAGGGAAAAGGAGCCCTGAGCCCCGCAAAGCCTGGGCATTGCTGCATCAGGGAGAGAAGCAGCAAAAAGAACAAAACTGATGTCCTTATGAGGGCCAGTAGAGGCCACTGCTGTATGCTTTAAAAATAACTCCAGGCCTGAGGTCCCTGGCGTGGTCTTCAATTGCAAGCACTCTCCTTGTTCCCGCGCGTGTTTTCCTCTCTCCTCTGTGATATGTCTTGGCTGCAGCTTCCCCAGGCGTGTTGCAGGCAGTGTTGGGTCAGAGCAGCCCTTTCTGCTCTCTGCAGAGGCTGATGTCAGTGGCTGCATGCCTCCTTTCCTCGCCGCCAAGCTCCAAACCCACCAGCTGCCACCAGGCAAACTGTCAGCAACTGGTGCTAGCCAAGGCAGAACCCCCCAGGGGGCTAGGGCTGGCCCAGGTGTCTTTAAGGCATTGTAGTATAAAGAGTTTTTTATAAAAGAGCAAGCAAAATGTAAGCCAGACTCTCTCAGACATGAGAACATGAGAAACGTGGCACCTTTCACAGGGGCACGGTCTGCTCCCCTGGCCCTAGCGCTTTGCCTTCGTCCCCTCTGCAGCCCTGTGGTACCTGTGCTGGAGGTGGTTTGGGCTGACCCTTGTCAAAGCCTTTAACCTTTGGTGAGAGTAAAGATTATGCATGTGTGTGTGTGTGTATATATATAAATATATAAACATGGACTGCACGTTGACATCTATAAAAATATTGCTGCAGGTCTGTTTGTACGTACCTGGCGATGAAGCAAGATGTGAAGTGCCTTTGATGTTTTAAATGGCTTGGATCTGTGAAAGTGAAGCTGAACTCCGCTTTGACTTTAATGAAACAAACAGAGAGGTGACTATGAATGCCAATTGCTACTTTTAAAAAAGGTACCAGTGTGGAAAAATAAGCAGGGCACCAGCAGTAATGTCAACAGTTCTTTTAAAAATAACTTAATTTCTTTAAATAACTTTAAACGTATTTCAGAATAGCTTAAAATGTTATTTTAAGAGACAGAGGGCCTTTTTCATTAGATGATGAAAGAGGGCGTTAATTTTTCAGAAATCTGGCATTTTGTCAACATCTGCCTTTGAAATTTATGAGGACAAACTTGCTCCCTGTGCCTGTGTTTTCTCATCTCATGCTCCCAGTACCAGGGGGAGCAGAGTGCTCTCGCCGCGTGCTCTGACGGAGATGTGCCTCAGTCCGCCTCAGCGATGCAGAACTGTGGCTGAGCGTATTGAGCTGATGTTACACCTCTTTTTGCTCTCCGGGTAGAAATCCAGACACCAGAGGGTGTGTATTTGTGTGGGAGACGGCTTCCACCGGGCTGCTGGGACGCAGACTCTGACTTGAGGCATTACCTCATGGAGAAGATGTTAGGTGTGGGTGCAGCCTGCAGTGCTCGGCTTCACCATCAGCCTTGTGCCCCAATAAAGGCCGGAACCTAAATGAACCCTAAATGAGCCTAAAGTAAAGGTTTACTATTTTCTGCCTCAGTTTACCCACCTGGTCAGTGATTCTGGCTTCTTTGATTAGTATTAGAATAATACTTCCGATGACGAGCGTGGCACTGCTCGTTTCCCACCTGTATCCATACATAATCACATTCCCAGCTCCGCAGCTGAAAGCAGGACTCCACAACCCGCTGCCAAAGCTCAGAAAACGTCGGGCTCCTCATGACGGGAGGAGCGGAAGAGAGCAGCAGCTGCAAGGCCTGCTCCGAAAACGCGAGGAACCAGTGCGTTAGGAGGCAGCACGTCCCCCGGGGGCTAATAATGCTTCCCGCTTCCCTATTTTTTAATTCGGTTTGCTTGTTTCAAGCGTTCAGCAGTTACTTGATGCTGAGTTACGGGGGAAGTTGCTCAGGGAAGGCACGTGGTGTGCACGTGCGGGGAGGTAATGGCTTTACCACGAGCGGCCCGGTGGGGCTCGGAGCCAAGCGAGAGCCTCGTGGTGGCTGCAAGGAGGCTGAAGGGCTGCTCCTCACATACAGAGGGCTGCATGGCTTTCAGGGGAAAATGGTTCATGCAGGAGAGCCAGACACAGCTCTGTGAGGTGTTAGATCACAGAAATCTCTGAGGGGGAAAAAAAAAGAAAAAAGATGGCTATCTCTGATAAAACACTACAGATAGGTTCCAGGGAAACAGCTATACCAGCAGAAGTAGCGTGAGGGTGTTGGGAAGCCTGATACATGATCTAATAGATGTTAACTCCTGTGATTCTACAAAGCCATAGTAACGGGACACATCATGTGCATCTTCCCTGCCAAGTACAACCAGCTCCCTGCTTCGCTCAGCCTTTCAGCACACTCTTGAGGCTGCCATATTACACAAGCCATACACCCAGCAAAGCGTTAAAGCCTACCAACACCCTTTATAGGCGAGGGAAGGTGATTAGTCTATGTCTTCAATCTCACTCTTTGAATAATTATCAAAGAGGCATATTACACAAACATCTAAACACTCCATGGCCTGCTAAGTTTCTGTCTCTTGCCCTCTCAGTTAGACTCGTGATAAATTATGTCCCGCAGCAATATCAGAGTGCATAGAGGGGGCTGCCACGACTCATCGGAAGGTAATGGGACATGGTAAAAATTGTTGCAATTCAGACTGTAGATATCAGTTGAGGTCTAGCTATTAAGAAGTGTTTGCACTTCCACCAGCAGAAGTCTGCACAATTAAATTCTGCATATGAATAAACAGTTCAATATCTAAACAATCATCCGCAGAAGCAATTATCAGATGGTGTATATAGGCACAGCAATTGAGCAGGCAAGTTCTGCTTGTGGCTTCTTAGTTACAAACCTGTTTTTAAAATACAGATTATTTCAAAATAGCCTTCCATATGCCCAACAAGAAGTCTTGATTGTTTTGCATGTTCTTTACATGCACAGCTGTAACCTCTTGGCCTGAAACTTTTGTCTTTAACCAGGGGTTTCAGCACCAACTACAGTGTCTGCTTTATTCTTCTGGCTGCCACAAAACCTGAGAGAATAACTCAGTTCCTCTTTTCATTTTAAAGACAGTTGAAAAAGGAATCTCTTGTGATTACAGGAGCAACCTGATGTGACCATGTGTTGGCACAGGGAGATGAGCGTCCTGGTTTCACTTTCAGAATCAGATAGTTGGTGTGGCAGGAGTGTCTGTGGTTTTAACAATTATGCAGATGTAAAGGAATTACAAATAGTTTTATTGATATTTGGATCTGTGTGCAAATCAGCCAAACAATAGAGGAAGAGACCTGTTTGTCTACGTACATTAAGGCTTTCAACAGCTCTTCGTAAGCCAATCAAATAAACAGTGTTCCCAATTTGTAAAAAGTGTAATTTCACTATCTTCAATGAGAAACGGTGATGTTAATGCCACACCGAGATACCTAATGCTTTTCAGGACAAAGTTGGCTATACGCACCTCTACTCCCATCGTGGCAGAACAGACAGTTTCAAGGATGTTCACTTGATTCTCTCCCCGTGTAACACTAAACCCTCAGATGTGGTTTGGGGTTGAATACATACGTGCATCAGTGCTCTTGGTGTGTGACAAACATGAGAAAATGAGTGCCAACATTTGGAAATAGACTATAAAGGAGAGAGAGAAAGGCTCAAAATCAAAGCAAAGGACTTTGAAGGGTAGAGTTATGCAAGAGAAACATCCTAAGTGCTATGTCTTTCTGTGCAGCATCAACTGTTTTATGTATTTGAGACTTTTACGATACTAGGCATTTAATCTCCTGTTCTGCCAAGCGATCTTCCTCCATGAGGAGGCTCTCAACTTTCTGATCTCTTGCTGTAAGCACATGAGTTACTTTCTGCTACCCCAGGCAGACAGTGGGGGAATGGAGAAGTTAATAAAAAAGGGAAACATGCCTTTTGGTGAAGGTTTCAGATGGCAGGGTCATTTATTCAGCCACAAACGAATTCCCAGGGCTGGTAGCTTACCCAGGAGAGCTGCTGCCATGGCCCCTGCCCACCTTGCTCCCAAAGGCAGGTACGTCCTCTGGCACCATGAGAAAAGCAAAGGGAGGAGGGAAATGGGGAGATAGCAAAGGGTGGGAAGCATCGGAAGGGAGGGAAATGTGGTGTAGGACTTGTTTGTGCTAGGTTGAGGCCCTTGGCTAGGTGCTTATGGTTAGGCATTGATATGAATATTCTGGTCTGGGCACCATTTCTCCAAATTGGGAAGGCACAAGGCTACAAAGAAGGAGGAAATGGTAATATACAGAATCAGTTTCACTAATAGTGAAGCTCAAATAAGTTTAATGCCTTGTATTGGCCAAAAAGAAAAAAAATAAATCATCACCACCACCAAGAAAAACACATAATAATAATAATTGTGAAGACAAAGACCTCATTAGTTGGAGAAGTCTGCAGACTGTAATGACATCCAGGACACCTGTCAATGCAGGGACAGAGGAGGCTGTTTGATCCTAATCTATTTCTTGCCAGCGTGGCTCAGTTCTGTCTCTGTTTGATCTAGCAGAGGTTTAGATGGCCGGCGCTGTGGCCCGCTCTGCAGCCTGCAAGGCTGGAGTTAAGTCTTCAGAAATACCCAGCTGACCTTGGAATGAGCTTTGCTTGGATTTGCTTACAGGTGGCGATCAAAAATACCGTGTGACGGCTGCTTAGTGTGAAATAGATCCCTTCCACACAAAAGCACATCAGTGTGTGGTGCAAAACACAACTTGCCCAGCCTGGGATGCCAGAGATGCCGTATCCCATTCTTGACACCGCCAGTGTGATGGGCTCCTTAGCCCAGGCTGCTGAGAAATGGTTGAGAAGAGGTCTAGCGTTACAGGAGCACGGGGAGCCGCTGAGGAGCCAGCACGCCGGCCCTGCAATGTGTCTGCCCCGCAGCAAGCCCCACGCTTGCTGCAGCCTGCAGCCAGCCAAGCCCAGGCTGCCCCAGCAGCCAGAGCTACAGCAACTGAACAAGGAGGGGAAAGGAGAAATGGTGCTCTCGTGGTGGCTGTCCCAGGCTGGAACCTGGTTTCTCCTTAACAAGTTCCTTTGGCAATGGGGACAAACTCCCAGACAAAGCCATAGCCTATTCACATATGTTCAGCGTTAATTCTTCAGAGGAAGGGCAGAGGGAATGTTGTGGCATTATGCTGAGTTGCTGCATGCAAGCACAGCCCTCAGTGAATGCCCAAGTCCCCACTGTCCCTCCTGTCATTAGGATTTGTCACAAAGCATCTTTAATTTTCTAGGATCCACGTGACATTCATTTACATTGCATGGTGAAGCAGCTTTCTTTTCCTCTCCTGATAACCGAAGTTATTTTAACCCGCTGTCACAAGAGATCTGCACTTGATGACAGGCCAACTGTTCGTGCTGCTGAACAGAGTGATGTTCCATGGCCTTTTGTACTTCCCTGTGATTTGGAAGCGTGTTAAGCTGAGGAAAAGCACGGTGGATTTTTGCTGACCCCTGTGCACATCAGCATTTCTGGTACAGAAGTGCTGGGACCATCTGGCGGGTGTATGTCATCTTGCAGAGCTGGGCTGACTGGCGACGGGTGCAGAGCTTGTGTGTGAGAAAATGGGGCTTGGCGACGCGGGGAGAGGAACTTGCTGGCTTTCTAGCACTGGAAATTGCAGTAAAGGGAGTCTACTTTGTTCTCGATGTACGAAGCCAACTACCACAAACTGCTACAGGTACGTGTTGTAACACACTGGTGTTGGCAAAACAGCTGGTGGGTGGATGATGATGGAGACTCACCAAGCAGTTTTTTAAGCAGCTCATGTTCAGCCTGTGGGTTTTGTTAATGTGCCTGAAGTCGTCGATCAGAGCCGTGGGTTCCCTGGCTGCGTTTGAGTCTCTGATGAAACACATGCTCTCTGCCTTCTCTTTTGTTGCTTCTTTTTCATTATGCAGTGGCAAGTTCATGAATATCAACAGGAAAAGTTTGGGAAAAAGCTTAATGCAAGGATAGGAAGGGGAGATGGTGTTAACACGTTTGGATAAGCTGGAAATTTTTGCCACCACCAATGGGGTATTGGTTCCCAATGCCTGAAGGACTCTCCTCTCGCTCCATCTTTGACTTGGGAAGCCTTACCCAGCCCACATAGATCCAGAAAGAAAACCTGGGCACTGTGGCTCAGAGATGGAGCACTCATGTCCTAGACAGAGAAAAATATACCATTGCATACCATGTTATAGATACAATTTTGGCCTGCTGCACCCTTCATAATAATTGCAAGGTTCAAGCAACTATCTCCAAATGCCCTAGCCATTGATGGTTTCTCTTAGTGGCCCCCACAAAAAACAAATAGACCCATCAGCTTTGGCATCGGTTCAAGAAAAGCCAGGGATGCCATATGCGTTCACATCCTGGCCACACGTGGTGATGGTAATGAATAATTGGTTGCAAATGCATGTGTTGCTTTCTTGATTAGTTGCTTTACTGTGGGATCTGCTGTATTGATTAACTTTAATCTACTTTGTATGTTATTCAGATCTGAAATTGAGTAGAGTGCAGGGGATGAGGAAACTGCTCTAATTTTTAGGGAGTATACTGCATTTGATTAATTTTATAGCCTGCATTGACTAAAAGCTTTTATGCTGGTCTGCTATCAATTTAACTCTCTGTGTTTGTCATTTTTTACTCCTGGGGTCCCACATAATTCAGTTTTGTAAATTGATTTGATTGATGGTTTCTGATACTTCAATAAAGCCTTTTGGCATAGACTTGTCTATCCCTTGCTTTGCACGTAACTGGACAACAACCACTGCTAAAGACAGAAATAGAATAGTATTAAATTAAAACATATACTGAAAAGAACAAGATGGCCAGGGCAGATGCCTGTTAACGGTGTCCTTTGAAAAAGCACGAAGCGTAAAGCTGAAGTGCAAAAGAGCCTGTGTGTGGAGAGAAGAAAAAAATCCCCTGGGAGACAGAGGTAACAGTTTGCAGCCTGCAGGTCTCTTTTCCTCCCTCCTTTTCTGCTCCATCTCGCACCTATCCCACGGGGCTGCATGGAGGGCGAGCCTCAGGCATGGCTTGAGCCTCTGCTGGGACATGTTAACTCTCTCAGATCTCCAAAGATCTGGCAGTGAGGCAGTAAGAGGCTGTACAAGTTATTGTTGGTACAGTTGCTGTTATTTCTGAGCACAGAGAGGAGGAGGGCAAAGGGGAGGAATTGTCACCTCTCTGCAACACTGCCGCACACACCTTGTCCCTGCGTGATGGCAAAGCAGATTGTGAAGCTCTTCTTGCCCAGCAGTTGCTTTTATTTCTCATTTTTGTGTTAACAGGTTGGGACTTGCATGTACAGACCAAGCAAGGCAGCATGTAGAGGTATAACACAGAGCTCACGAGATGATTTCTTTGGTCTTGAGAATACTTAAAACAAATACAATGTAAAACAAAATTATCTGTTCCAGCCACAGATGCATGTGGGTGTACTTTTTTGGCCAGAAGAGAAAGGTAATGCTTATATCAGGGCTTTCAATAATACACCTAAGGGGGAGTTTTAAGGGCTTGGTGTTAGCACAGCTTATCAGCACACAGAGGGGCCCCGTGGGCCTGCTAGGGGTGCCCCCCAAGTGAGCGACTAACGAAAAGGACATCTGCGTGACCGGCTGATAAGCACTGCCTTCCAGCACTGAGAAATAGTCAGAGAGGGCAGTGACGAGCAGCTGGAGACCGCAGCGGGTGACAGCGAGGTGCAGACCGCCACCTTCTCCTCCCACAAAGCCCCCCAGCCTTCCCACAGAGGGGCAGAAGAACCACGGGGAACTTCCTCTGATTTCATGAATTACGCGTGGTGGGTCAAGAGTGCTTGCATTATGGCTTGGGTGTTTTTAATCACTGTCACCCATTCCAGGCTATCTCCTGTTCTAAGGGCGAACTCCAATGTCTGACGACTGTGACTTACTCAGGACTTTTGCATGTTGACTGCGATACATCCTTCCCAAGAAAGGGGAAGCTTCAGCTGAAGGCTGCTCTCAATCACAGGCAATAATTTTGCAGAAAAGATTACTCAGCTCACAGGACTTTACAGATGATATTGGTAGAGGGTGAAGAAGTAAAATGATATTCAAATCTCTTCAGGTGTGGCTGCTGTTATCTCAACTACCACTGCCTCATTTTACAGGCACCGGCTTCAAAGAGAAACACAAAGAAAGCCCGGCACACGATTGTCAGCCACATTCATGCTATGTGTCTCAGTTTTGTAGCTGCTTAAACATGATGAAAACAAATCTTTAATAGTTGCTGCTTCCATCATTACATTGAACTCTGTTTTCTATTCAGTTGCAAGGACAGCTAATTTCCAGCAAATGGGAACAATGCGCTCATATTGCTAATTCATGCCACTACACACAAATGTTCAGATTATGTTGTGCAGATCCAAATTCCATTCTCATTCGCGAGTGCAACTAGTACTTAAATCTAGTTCCCGAGCAAGAATTAAGGAGCCCTGAAGCAACGTTTGTGACAAATTAGACCCTGAAAGAAGCAATGAAAGAACATCTGATTATTTTTTTACATATATATTTTATTTTTGATTTTTATTTACTGGACTTATGGCGTGGGGGAACCAGTGTCAAAGACAATTTGAAAGGCAAATGATTTGTCAGAAGGCTAGCATCCGCAAAGCTGCCACACAAATTTCCCTTCGTCTACTGTCTCTCTTTTTTGGTTTGTGGTTATACGTGGGTGCAGGCAGGATATTTTGAGATAAAGGATTTGGGGGTGGAAACAATTGAAAGACATAAGTAGAGCACAGACTACATCCTGGTGAAGGCAGAGGCACAGAGATGTGCTGATGAGAACATGGCCAGGCACCTGAAGTGGCTGGCAGTGGAGATTTTCCTTGCTCTGGTCCTGGGCAGAGGCCTTATGAACCCTTCTGTAGGGTAGGGGAGCCTGGGCTGCGACGGGGCCTGAGCCTCTGCCTGGCACCTCGGGGAGCTCTGTACTCGCCCCATGTCCCTTCCCGCCTTTGTAATTCCCCTCATAAGTCATGGCCAACGCCTGGCGCTCTGGAGAAGCTCAGTCTCACAGAAATATTTGTAATTACACCCTCTCCGCCCCCTTTTTGACTCCTGGAGCGAAAGGGTCAGAACTCCTGTGAAGGACGGGGCCCACCGGTCGGTCCCGCCGCCTTGCTGAGCGGTCTGAGCTCAGGCGGCCTCCCGCTAGGCATCGGTGCAGGAGCTGTGCTACCCCACCTCGCTGAGCAGAGGGCAAGGAGAACTGTGCTTGGAAGCACCCTGACTCGGCAATCTGCCCGTAACTTCAGCCACCACACAAAATCCCCCCAAATTCCCCCATTTGCCAGCGGGGAGTCATCGCCCTGAAACTCCTGCCTGTCAGAAGTAAATTTAAAACTATTTCCCTTCACAGATGCCTTGATATTTCTGTTTTCTAAGCTCATTTCCTTGCCTCATGGAATATTACGACTCTGGTAAACACTTCTGGACAGCCTTGCTTGCAGATTACCATTGTATCCTCCTGTGCAAAGCCTTTCTGAACTATTTGAGGCCCTTTGCCTGTCTTCTGATCGCCACGACATGGCTAGGGCCTTTGGCAGGACTGGGGCCATGCCAGCCCCAGGGAGGCAGCCACAGACAGAGGTTGGCTTGCCAGGCGGGGGCCGCCAAGCAGAGAAGAAACGTTCCCTTGATGGACGGCCAGGAGGGTAAAGCTCCAGATCTCAGAGCGTGTGTTATGGAAAATTTTAGGCACCTGTTATCTGTCACCACGCTACCTCCTCCTGATTGCCTCATGTTATGAGGTAGGTTGGGCTGGGCTGGGCTGGGTTAGTCATTGTTTGGTTGGAGACTCGGAGGGGACAGAGTTTCTGCAGGAAGTGGCTTTTCACTAGATGGTGCTCTTTCCTGAGCCATCCTGAGCCGTCCCCTCTTCTGGAGTCTGGGAACTTCCGAGTGTTCCTCTCATACGCCCTTCTTACAGGGATGGGAGGAAGGCAAATGAGACTGTATTTCCAGTATCCCTGCTCTCAGGTGCCTCACCCTGCTGGAGCCATGCATGAAAAATTATTGCTTTACATCCTGGTTTAAAAGGGCGTATGGTGTCGGTATGTTCCAGCCTCCAAATGATCAAGTTGCACAAGGGTTGAAAACATTTTTATTATTTCAGTTGATTTAAACAGGATCAGCACTGCATGCCTTGGAAGACGATGCCACGCTCATGCAGAACATTTTCAGCAGGAAATCTCCACTGTACACAGGTCAGTGTTATTATTTTTATTCTACAGAGAGAGCACACTAGGTACAGAAATTACCCACAGCCTTTGTGCATCGCTCTGGCCAGCAGCAAAGTCTCTGTGGGAAGTATACCAAGCGTTTTTGGGGTCGGTTGCAGTGAGGTGAGGCTGCCCAGCTTTAGTGCGACAGGAGTCACACAAGTAACTCAGCGTGGCCACAGTCTTTGTGGCCGCGATCGCCTGGCCACCACCAGGGCTAGCGGGATGCATCCGTGTGCAGTAGGTTAAGCTGAGGGGAAACGCTGGGCCGCCACATGAACGCATTTCCAAAGAGCCTCCATCATAAACGCTAACTGAAGGCAGGTCGCCGCCACAACAGACCGTGCATCTTCTCTCCAGAGGCCTCCTCAAACCTAGCCACACGCGGACCACAGGCCACACGAATACGTCTGCTAATGGTGGGTTGCCATTTCCACCATCTTCCGGGGCAAGGCATGGGAACAGCGAGGGAGATCTTCCTTGATCAAACTCCACACCTCATGCAACAGAGCAGCGGGCCCTGCGGAAAGGCGCTGTGGAGGAGGATGGGGCTGCGGGCTGTCCCTGTGGGGCACGAGTGGAGCTGCTCGATTTTGTGCTAGGAACTGATGTGTGGTGTTTGCGTACAGCAGACCGCATTCACGGCTGGACAGCTTGTGCTGGAAGAGGCCTTTCCATTGCAGGAGGTGGGCACGCCAGCAACGTGCCACCATGCAAAACAAGCCATTAAAGCTCACGTCCAGCGCGTGGGAAGGAAGTATCCCCTCTAAATAAAAACGAACCCGCAGCACATTAAAAAAATATAACAAAAAAGTTCCCTGCGTCCTTTCAGCACTCAGAAACACCCAAACCGCAACAAGGCAAACGAACGGGGCCAGCCAGCCAGGTGGCCCGGGGGGGTGACACTCCCCGACAGACCCACTTTATCCCGGGGCCGGTGGCTGAAACTCAGCCGAGACCGAGCCCCCGTCCGGGCACGGCTGCACCCCCCCCGCCCGCTGCCCCCTGCCCGGGGGGGCCCGGCCCGTCGCAGCCCGGCTCGGCCCGGCGGGGCGGCGCATGCGGGCTGGCGGCTCGGGGGCGGGCACGGCGGCGGCTCTCGGCTCGCAGCCCGCAGCCCCCGGCCCTCCTTCCTGCCCGCCTCCCCGGGCGGAGAGCACCCGGCCCGGCCGCTTTCCTACCCCCCTCCTTTCCCATCTCCTTTCCCCCCCCCCCTCCCTTTCCCTTCTCCCCGTCCCCTTCCCTCTCCCTTCCCTCCCGGCCCCGCTGCTGCCAGGGGCGAAGCCGCCCGCCGCGGTGAGTGTCTGTGCCCCGGAGGAGTTTGGCGGAGGATGGGGGGGGGGGGGGGGGGGGTTAGGGGGAAAGGGGGGGGTCTTTGGAGGGGGGTGGAGGAGTGGGGGCGCTGCGGGACCCCCCCTGCCCCTCCGCGGTCCCTCGGCCGCTTCCCCGCCCTTCCTCCTCCTCCTCTTCCTCGGGGCTTTTCTCCGCGCAACTTCGTGCGGAGCCGCTCAGCCTCTCCCTCGCGTGTCCTTTTTCTCGTGTTTTTTTTTTCCCGATTCTCACTTTTTTCCTTTACTTTCCGCTTCTTTCCTGGCGCGGCGCGCCTCGCCTGCTCCCGCCCCTATTGTCTGCGGGCTGCCCGGGGTGTGGGGGGGGGCGACCCCCGGCCGTGTGCCCGGGCTGCTGCGGGGGGGCGAGCACACGAACACACCCGTACACACACACACACACACATAGGCACGTAAATGCACACGTATGTACACAAACACACGCATATGTACACGCGAACACACCCCCCGGCTGGCCCCCAGCCTCCCTCCTCTTCCTCGCTACTCAAACCATTGATGTGCTGGGGGGGGGGGAGAGAAAAACAGAATCTCGGGCTTCGCCGATGCAACTTCGTGTCTTAGTTTGTTTGGTTTTTAGCTGAGAAAGTAAGCCGGGCTTTCAGTCGGTCTCCTCTGCTCTTGTTTTTTCCCACCTCTGGGGCTCAGTGGGTTGTCGGGCAGGGGGTCGCGGCTGGGGGGCTGTTGTGCAGGGTCGCTCTGCTGCTGGAAAACGTGCTCGAGGGGAGCCGCGCTTCTGCTAGAGCCAACGCGACGGCTCCTGGGCGAGGACTGTGAAAGCGTGCTCGTTTCTTAACCTGCAAATTGTCCGAGCTGGTTAATCCGCCGGCCGTGGCTGCGTTATCCCCACGAGTCATGGAAAGGAGCTGGGATTAGTGGAGCCGAGTTTTGCTGACCTCTGTAATGGGTTCTGCCCCGTGTCCTTCGCAGGGCTGCGCGTTAGCTGGAGCTCGGGGGGGAAAAAGCTCTTTTAAAAGTTTTTAAGGGTGTTCTGTGCTGATCGTGGACGACCAGACGGGGTCTTGATAAAGGGATTATGAATGCTGTGCTCGTGCAGGACAGTTGGTAGCTGTGGTGTTCCCTGCAAGCCGCGTCAGCCATAAAACTGTAGGTGCTCATGGAGATATGCGGTGCAGTAGAAATATGTAAAGCATGTAGCTTCAGCGCGGAGTTTAGACAGTTGCTCTGAGATCTGTGAGTGCCTCGTGTGCTGGCAGTTTCAGCTCACGTAATCGCAGTGGTTTTAAAAGGCCAAACTACATTATTTCCCTCGGTGGTGACTCTCTTCAGCTGAAAATCCGTCCGTTGCCTGGCGTGCTTTTGGTGCTGTGCACACCCTTGCCGAGTTGTAGGGGAACTGCGGAGGTGAACCAAGTTCCGCACAGTCCCGCGAAGGTAAGGCAGGAGTGATTCAGTTAGCGCCGTGTTAGAGGAGGTGTATTTTATTCAGAGATATCCTAACAGTGGGTGTAGATTGACATTAATCTCACAACATCTGTGTCTGTGGGCAGAAGCTGTCTGTCGTAGAGGAGCACTCCTTCATGCAGAAGGCTCTTGCTATACCACTGTGGTTCCAGGCTGTCACCTTTCGTGGTTGGATATCTTGCTTGGACCCTATTTTTTTTTCTTTAATTTTTTTTTTTGATTTCCAGGCCTCGTAGCAGGGTATGGGTGCGTTAAGCAAGGCGAGGATAGCCCGGGCATGTGTTGTCCCTTGGCGTGAGTTCAAACGTGTACCTATCTCCTGCGTTTATGGCGTGAGCCCAGCGCGTCTCCCGTCTGTCCTCTCGGCGCTGCCCGGCGCTGGGCAGACAGGCTGGCCTGGGGCTGTTGCTGGAAGGGCACGGATGTGGAGTTGGGCAAGGCAGACGGGTTCTGCAGGCAGCCTGAATTACAAGCCTCCCCGCAGGTAGCGCGGCATCGTGTCGGCCCCGTGCTCCAGCCCGTGTCTGGCAACCAGGTCCGGGGGGCCAAGGGATGGTCAGCACGCTCCAAAAGGTGAGGACATGGCAATGCGTGGAGGAACGGGGGATAGCCGTGGCCAGATAGCCAGGCAGGAGCTTGGTGTTCCTGATTTACAGCCCCACAGCAGCGGAGGAGGAAAAACGCAGTTGAAAAGTCCCAGCTTTTCATACAAATAGAGCCCTGCCAGGTAAATGGAGGGTTTTAAACATGGGCTGTGTGGGGAAGCTGTGAGACGCAGGCTCATGCAGAACTTGCTGCTAATCTCTCAGCAGGATACGCTCCTGACTAAGCCGTGTTCTGGTCCAGGGTACGCTCCTGTACTGAGAGGGGGATTAAGTGCTGTTAAAGGAATCTGGTTATTCTATCCAAAGCATGAGGTAGGGCAGCGGTCTATAAATTATACCAGAGGAGAAAAACGCTGGTAGGCTTACAGGCAGTGTTACAAGGGCGGGGGGGCTTTCGTAGAGCCTTCTGCTGGCATAAGAAGTTATAACAGATAGCTGCTTCACACAAAAACGGTCAGTGGAAGTTGTTGTGCATGTGGTACCTAGTTCTTTTCCGCCCCGTATCCAGGACACGAACAGATCAGTTTTCTCTGCCCGGTGTTTGGTGATGTTCCACTTGCCTATAAAACAGTCCTTGAAACAGCCTGGAAGCCTTCCTACTTAGTGCTCTAGCTCGTTATCTGCAATCTACGCGAGTGCTATTAAATATTATTTCTGTAGGGGTTCCCCACACAGGCAACAGGTAGCCTGCAGTCAATTGAACCACGTAGCTGATAAGTACGGAGAATCTTTGGGTTTGGTTTTGCCAGCGGTGGGAGGCAGCGTGCAGAAGTTAACAACTCGGGTGAGAGGCTGGGTGGTGCAGGAGGCTGCAAGGGTGCCATTTGCTCTCCCTGAGCGATCGTGGCCCCGTGTTTTACCAGGTTGATGGGCAGTGGTTTGGCAGTACTGGCCTGCTTTCCAGGCAGAGGGGAAGATCGGCAGCATCCTGTCTGCCGGCACACAAAAGGCCGAATGGCCGCGCAGCTCAGGTGGGAAGCACCTCGCAGCCTGCAGCTTGGGATTGCCGGGTGCCAAGTGCTCATTTGTTGCTTGCTTGCAATGATCACCCATGGGATAAAGGTAATAAGGGACTTTGTGGAGCAGCTGGTAGCTCTGGATGCAAATACAGTTTGGCTGTGGCTCACCACGGGGGATACAGCCTGCCTGGGAGCCAGGCATGCACCACCTGCACGGTCATTTCCAGAAGGCACCACGCTTCCCTAAACCAGAACTTTTTGTTAGGGTGTTAGACACCATCAGATTTTTACGAAAAAACTTAGTTGCCTTTCACCTTTTCTTTTTTTTTTTTTTTTTTCCCCCCTTGAAAACTGCTGACAACAACTAGATGTGGGGAGGGAATCAGCCGCTCCTAGTACTTACCGAATACTCAGACACTTGAATCGTGGTGCCGCAGCCTGGCATCGCAGTTCTTCGCTGCTTTTCAAAACAAAGCCACGGATACGGCACACCGTCCTCTTGCCTTTTTATTTATTTATTTATTTTAAACCTGCCTTTCTCCCTTGCAAATGACTTTTATGTAGATCTGGCAGGTAAAGCACATCACTTGGAGTTAGCTGGTTAGTTACTTTGGTTAGCGATAAGAAAATATGATGGCAGCTCTCCAGGGAAAGCAGCTAGGCTGGGAACTTGTTGCTGCATTCAAGCTGTACGGATCTTTGTGAAAAACATCTATCTTTATATATTTATGGCCCATTCCCTTTGCCACGCCAGCAGGGTGACTTCTCGGTTGCTGTCTACGTGACAAATACGCCGTGACGCCACGAAGCCAGTAAACAGCTTCGTTCCTTTCCAGAGCTTGTGGGGAAGCAGGCAATAGGTAAAGCTTTGTCAGGGTTACCCTAACCTCGGACTGCAATTTCGTGAGCTCTTTTGTGTGCCGTAGCTGTAAGCAGCCTGTTCCTGCTCCCCAGCCGGGCCACGCAGGTATTTGCGGGTCTATTAAACGAACCAGACTGCGACGCTGATTCCAGTCGAGAATAACTTGGTATTACTGTTATTTCTGTACGGTTCTTACTTCGGATCAGTTCCCTGGTGGAGAAAAGCTCAGTCAAATGCTTCCTTCTGCCTGCAGCGCGTCGCCCTGTGCCTGCCGGGGCAGCGGCAGGAGATGCGCCCTTGCTCCGGTGCTTCCTTCAGGGAAGTTCTCCTGGAGCTGCACCCTTGGAAGCGCTTTTCCGATTGCAAAGAAGGCATTTGACTGCAGTGCCCATCCCTGTTTTACAGCATGTGAAGATGACTAAGGAGATAGATGTTTCTGAGATAAGCCAGTGAGTTAGAAGTTAAATTGTTTCCTTTTAAAGTTCCCGAAGACTGCCATTACTTCTGGGCAGGCTGAGGAGAGATGCCCCCTGCAAAAGTGAACCCTGACATTTTTATCATCTTTTTTCCCTTTATAACCATTTTAGGTACACTTACAAGTTGCTGAGGAAGAGGGTGTAATCACAAATATTTTTAAGTAGTCAACGGTCTTTAAAAAGTTTGCAGAGTGATAACTTGCAGAAAATAAACTTTAATTCTGTTGTAGCTGTACTTGATCCCATGTTATGATGTGGTCATGCAGTCTAACAAGATTTTCATATCTATATATATATATGTAAAAAAAAAACATGAAAATTGGATGCGGAAGAGTTTCTTGGGTGGTTTTCACAACAGAAAAAACTAAAATTCTTTCTGGAGTAACAATGGAGTTCTTGCAGTCCAAGCATGGAGCTGTTTTGGGAGCCTCTCAAATGTTGTGCATGGGCTTGGAGTAAGTCTAAGTAAAAAATACCCCTCAAACTACTGTCTGCACCTCCTACAGATGTAGTGTTGAGGGCTTGAAACAAAATATATTCTAAGCATGTTGTGTGAGGGTATGGTATGGCACCTCCTGCCTCTTCTGTCTTCATAAAGACACAGAATTCACCTTTTTTCCTGTGGTTCCATAACCTGCCCTGTTCATAATAAATTCTTTTCCCATCTAGGCGCTCTTGTCTTTCAGAAGTGGTGTGTTTTTTGTTTTTTTTTTTTTAATCAGCAAATGTGACAAATAAACTGTCACAGTTTTCTTGCATGGTTAATCCTTGCATCAGTTTTCCAGTAGATTCCCTGGGGCTGGTGGGATGGTGATGGCTTGCTCCTGTCCGTGAGGTGGATCCTGTGTAGTTGCACTTCTGAGATGCTGTTTAAAATGTATGAGCACGGGTACTTGCAACTGATCCCCTACATCTTAATTTCAAGCGGTTGTGAGACTTTCTTATAGTCTGTATGAAGTGTTAGCCTTTGCTAGAGCAGCTGCAAAAAAATCTATCTTTTTTTAACTTCGTTCCGGTGTCTGCTCCACCTTTCACAAATGCTACTAGCTTTTAGTCTTTTTGTTGAACTGCTTTTAATTTTCCCATTTGCAAAAAACGTGATGAGAGATTTCCCCAAATTGTTGTTTAAAGTGAAAAGGGAAAGGTAAAGGGAAGGATTTAAGGATTTCCTTCTGTAGCAGTGACTTCAGGTGTGTTTCTTTCTCCTCTGAGTGGGAGGGAAAATAAAATAGGTGATGAATTACTTCATTTAAATAAAGATAATGAACGTTGGTGAGACTTACTCTTGTTGTGTGATTTACAGTGACCGTCTTGGAGCAGGGCAGAAGGGTATGTGGCACTGGATGGCGATGTTCAGAACTTGGTGGTGAGAGGCTACCTGACGTGTGGTGTTTCAGTCCCACATGTGGCTCCGTGCTTTTTATCACCCATGACTAATGCAGATTGGAGCAGTAAGTTATGTTAAAACCTGTGACGGGGCTTTGTAGCTTCATCTAAATTGTATCTGAGGTTTCTGGCAAAGTTACTTTGGAAAGTAAATCTCTTTCCCAACGTGTCTCTGCCCCCAGTGGTGTAACTGCCAGGTAAGCCCGAGCGCTGCAGTTAACACAACCATTACAAACAAGTATTTTGGCACGGAACAGCTGTTTTAAACGCGGCTGCCTCCAGACTCGAACCTACTGACTCACCCTTTCTGTTTTCCATGGGCGAAGGCGCCTGGCCTGCGTGACGCGCGGACGCTGCTTCCCGCAGGTATTGCGGCCGGCGGGCGGAGGGGCTGCGAGCATCCTGCAGGGCTGAGCTCCCTCCTCGCATGCAGACGCAGCAGGGCTGGGTACCAGGACGGGTGGCACGCTCGGCTTCCTGGCACGTGCGTCTCGGCGCCTGGACGAGCCTTGGAGGCAATAGTAAGGAAGGGGAAAAATAGGGAATGCCGAGGTCTGGGCTTACTGCAGTGAATGGGGAGGTCTTGTATGGAGACTGCTTGTTTTATAGACTGGTTTTCCTCCCAAGTTTCCTCTGGGATGCTGGAGCCTTCGGTCCCATAATAGCGTTTGGACAATGAATGCTTGGGTGGAGGAAGCAGGTGTTAAAGAACGGGGGAAGTGACTTTTTTGGGGGGAGGGAAGGGGTGACGGGATATCAAGATGTGGTGGGTATACAAGGCAATTTCTCTTGATGCCTGAGTGCATACAGTGCTGAACCCACGGGTAGGATCACAGCAGAACCGGGGCTTGCCCCTTTCTCGGTTAGCATCACTCGGTGAGTCAGCTGAGGAGCGAGGCTTATGCCGCCGCGTACCTAAGGTCTTACGTGATGGGTTCTGTTGGGTTTGTTCCGTGCTCTCGTAAATCTTGCGGTGTAGCAACAAGGCTGCCTCGCTGATGGCACTGGACGTCTTAAACTCTGCACTTTGAGCTTGAGGAGCGCTGTGTTTTAAACAAACCGGGGATGGATGAGTTTGTGTGACCTAGATTAAAACAGTTCCTGCAGCCTGATCTGAAGCTCTTTAAGTCAGTGCAGATATTGATCCTGGAGATGAAAGTGAAATATGCCGGTTCACATGCTACGTAGCAGATGTTTTTGCATCCGTAGCTGAAAGACTTCCCACACTGGGAGTAACGACAGCGCTTTGCATGTCTCCGTGGGGTTTGCAGCCTGGGCAGGAGCTTCCCTTGACAAGGGAGTCAGATTTTCCATCGCTGAGTGGTTTGCGGCCGCTCCACCCATTTTATGATGAGTGATCACCGTCTGTGAGCGCGGCGTTACACGAGGTGGTGAGCAAACCTTTCGTTGCATTAAATGTAAATGTTTACACTTTCTCTTCTCCTAGCAGCTGCAAAGAGGGTAGCTTGTCTTAGCCGAGGGCTGGCTAGAGAAATGAAGGCTCAAACCCCCTTTCCCTCTACTGCTGCGAAGGGAAGGCTTGTTTAACAAGCATTCATTTCACAAGGTCCAGGTGACTCTTCGTGCTTTTGTGTGATGCAAGGCGAAATGTTGCCGCAAACGTTGGGTAGCTGCGGGTTTTCCTGTATTAAGCAGCGCAGTCACCACCAGGAACGTAAATCGTGCCTCGTCTGCAGGTCTGCTGGGGGTGTTCGCTGGGGGTTTCGGTGCAAGAACTGACCTGTGCCCAGCCACTTGTGCAACGTGGGCTGAGCTCAGAGCCGCTTCTCTGCACTGGCCACGGCCGCTAATGAATTTCTGAATGAGTCTTCTGCTTGTCGTCGCCTGAAGGAGGGTGCGTGCAGCACGGGGGGTGAGGGTTCGAGCGCTTTTAAGGAGGTTACCAGTGCCTGTTTGTGTCTCGAGTGGGCGTCTCGCTCGTCGCCTCCAGAAAATGCTGGGGGGAACGGGGTGATGGGAGCGCGTGGCTCACAGTTAAGGCAGAGCCTCGGTGCCAGTTGTACTGAGCCCTGTTTTAAGCTAGAAAAAGAACCAGCTCATTGCTTAAAGAGCTTGCAAGCTACGACTGTGGGTAATAAATATGTTTGCATGGACGTTAAGAGGATTAATTGTTTGCAGAGTGCATCGGATGTAGGAAAATCCAAGTAGGGCTGGGGAGGTAACCAGTTGCCTGTCACGTACGTGTCGTTAATTTGTTTCTCCCTCCTCCATTCGGATTACAAGCGACGTCTGCCCATCTGTGAAATTCATGTGTCTGAGTCCCACGTCTTCCTGGATTCTGGGTATTTTACTCTCTTTACTCTTACGGCTTCCTCACGGGCAGTAGCTTGAGGGTGGTAAATGGTCGTCCCTTCAGGTGCAGTGTCTGCTGAAGAGGTGTGCTGCAAAACGCGGTGTGCTTCCTTCTGCAGCTGGAATTAGCTCTGTTTAAACTACGGGGGGAAAAGAGTGCTTAAGACCTCCCTGGTTTTGGCTTTATCAGATTAACTAGGATTTTGGCAGGACTTTGTGCTGCTTTTTCTTAGCCAGTCGACTTGCATGTGAGTGTTCAGTAACTTTCTTGCTTTATAATCTCAAAGTTCAGAAGTCATCAGGCTGCCTGAGAATAATCAGAGATCCTGTCCCAGCAGCAGCGAGCGTACAAAATGCTGATGCTTCAGAACGCTGACGGCAAGCCCTGAAATGAAAACTCAGAGCTACCTGAGGAGCACGGAGGAGTTGTGGCAAAGAAAGGGCTTGAAAATGCGTATATCTCCCTGAAACTGCAAAACGTGTGCTTTCCCAGCCTTCCCTTGCTTAGGTGCTTGCGTGACCCATTCCCTCTGTTGTGTCAGTCAGTGCTTTGAGATGCCATTGAGATAAATGGCAATCACCCAGTTATTGTACACTGCATTATACAAAACGAGTGAGTGTTTGAAGTGTCTGAAAATGATAAAGGGTATTCAGGGAGTGTAAATTTAGAAAGTCTTTTATGCTCTGCTTGGAAGATATATATTTTTTTTTCCTCCCTCTAGAAATTAATTTGTGATCTTTGCCAACTTTTACTAAAAATCCTGTCTCATTGCTGCTTCTGATATTAATAAAAAAATACCAATACTGTTTGCATAAATACCTGTGTGTATTTATGCCTGGGGCTTATGATATTCCAGTGCCGGGAGAAAACTCGGGCCATTTGGAGGAAGCGTGCTTTAACTCTTGTTAAGTTTTGTCTTCAGGAATGCTGCATCACTTGATGTTTGCTTTGAGGGAGCTAAACTGTTTTCTTTTTAAGGATTTTTTTTTTTTGGCTGTCTTAGCTAATGCTGGATCAGAGCCACTGGATAACTTGAGAACGAAGGACGGGGTTTGCTTCAGTGCTTGATGGAAGTCGGAATGAAGAGCAGGGAGCTGTTGCACCGTGGTAGTGATGCTCAGCAGAGCAACGTTTTGCTCTCTCTCATAATGCTTTCCTGTGACCAGGGATGCTGCTACACAGGTGTCTAGCAGCAACAGGGATTTTGGGAATATGCCTGAGCTGGAAAATGCACGGATGTGTGCCTTCAAGCCAGGGGGAGTTGCGGAGTGGCAGTGGCGTGGACCACACTGGGAATTAATTGTCACCTCTGCTTCAGCGTTAGCAAGCCGTTCCTCATTCAGGAGCAGATTTCTGGATGTGTTCTGGGTGCTGTGAAGCACGAGTGGCTGTTTTTGCTAACTTCTCCTTGAAGCAAGGCTGCAATTCGCTGCTGGGTGCAGGAGGCTCACGCCCGGTGCGTACCGTGTTGGGTCCTGGGTGTAGTTGCCTTGCGCGGTGGTTGGTGCCCGTGCCTGCCAAGGAGCCCGGGCAGGATCAGGCCAGATGCTGATTTTGTTTTCCCCCTTTAAACTTTCTGTGTCAACTCTCCGATCTCTGTTATCCAGAGAATAAAACTGATATGGCCAGCCCGGAGAAATTCTGATGCATCCAGCAGCCAAGAAATCAAATAAGTCCCGGTCTATTCTTAATTTCTCGTGTTTCCTGTGGTTTCATTGTTTGTGTTACCAGCCCTAATATTTACATACTTTTGAATGAGCTTTTCTTTTTTTGGAAGATACTGCTTTGTTCATATGCCTTGCAGAACAGGTTCTTCCATATTTTTTTTTTTTCTAATAACCAAACAACTTCGTTTCTCAAAGGAGTAGGAGGGGAAAAAAAAAAGGGAAGATTACAGGAAACACCGAAGGGAGATATCTAAGAATAGAATTGTTTTTTGCTGATGATATGCTAAGACTCATTCTAAACTTGCATCTACCCTTGCAAATGTCCTTGGGCTCTTTGAGAGCTTTGTAAAACTTCTTGCATATCAAATTACCTGTTCGGGGGTGCTTTCTGTGAACAGCACATGCATTTACAGTTGGCATTTTAAATGCAAAGGTGCTTCTATGAAAATGATTGTAGAACAAAGTTGTCCTTCCCAATAAAACCCTGAAGTGTGAGTCAGCGGGCTCTGCGGTGTTAATATTTAAAAGCAGTGCTGGTGGGTATTGTCCTGCTGTATGGCTCTGGAAGCTCGGATGTAGTGTTTTTCAGTGAGGCAGGGGAGATCTCACAGTTACGCTCCCTGCCTTTCTTCGGGGTGCAGGGGAGTGACAACCTCTGGCTGTGTTTTCCTTGGGTACTTGGTTTCCCTTAATAATCCTTTAGGAAATTTTATTTTATTTATTTATTTTGAAATGCATTTATTTTTTTAAATATTGTAATCCCCAAAGAAGTTGTGATCAGCCTTTATTTGCAGGTCTCGTTCTTCTCTGTTGACTATTGCGCTACTCTTCCAGCGCATGCCTTCTTAAAAGAAATAAGGCAGAACTTGAGGGCTTCTTTCCCCTTAGATTTCCCCGCCGTGGAGTGAAACCTCTTTGCGCATTGATGAATAGTGGCTGGGAAGCCTGTCTAGTTCTGCAATGGGATCCATAAATAGCATTAGTGTCTGGTTTGCTTCGGCGAGGGGAGCGTGCCGTGGTGGCAGGAGGGCAGCCCCGCGCCCTGCAGGAGAGGATCCCTGTCTGGGCAGCGTTCGCCAGCACGACGCTTTAAAAGAAACATGATACAGAGCGTGCAGCTTGAAAATTGAAGCGCAGAACCCCTTAAAAGCCTGTGCAAATACTGATTTAATAAAAGTGGGCTCTGACTTTTTTTTTTTTGTCCCCTCCTCTGCTGTGGGCTCAGAAAGGACGCAGTGGATAATAAAGCTGTTGTGAAAAAATGCTTTTCCCCCGTCGCCCTTTCTCTCCCGATCTCTTGCTGTTGGGGCCACCTCGGGACAGGCTGAGAACGTCGTCAAAACGTGCTCTGTGCATAAAGCTGCAGTGTTTTCGGGTGGACCGGGCAGCGCGTGGCGGAGCTGTTCCAGCTGCCAGACTGGATCTGGCAGCCGATTCGCAAACCTGCTGGGTCTCAGGATTGAGGTTTGGATGAATGCCACCGAAGTGCACCCTCCCAGCAGTCCCTAAGGTGGTTTTTTTTTTTTTTTTTTTTTTTTTTTTAGCCAAGAGTGTGCCAGGTTTGGTCTCAGGAACGTTTGGTTTGCAGCACACTTACTGGAGGAGAAACTGGGCAAGAAATCAGTTTGTTCTGGAAGCCAGAAGGAGAAGGTGACACGAGCCACGTTCAGGCTGCTCTGCAAAGCGCCTGGTGGCTCGCCGGGCAAAATGACACAAGGCAAAGTTGACGAATGGGAATAAAAACGGCTTTTGGCTTCCCCCCTCGGCGAAGGCTGGGGTGAAACGCTCCCCTGCTGCTCCGCGTTTTCCTTTTTCAACTGCTCGTGGCATGGTTATTGCTAGATGTTGAGAAATGTAAATAACACCAAGGTAGTGAACCCGGCATTCCCGGCTCCTTGGCAGCATCCTTGACTGGAAACATCTGCCTGCGAGCCCTCCGCGGCGCGCCTCGCTCGCGCAGCTGCACGCCTGGAGCCTGGGTCTGTGCAGAGCCCTACGTGCTGTCGAGTCCTAGCAGCTCGCCTTCGCCTTTGCCTGTGTAAACCAGACAAAATGGAGGAAAACCTAGAGGTTAAAGCATGCAATTAATGTGTTGTTTTGTTTTTTTTTTTTCCCCCTTCTTTGTCAGGATTTTAGTGCAAGTCAATAAAAGAGAGGCGGTGGTGTGGAGCCAGCCTGAAGCGAGGTGGGAACGCGGACGGAGCGAGGGACCCGCCCTGGGGACCCCCGAGAGCAGATCTGCTGCTCCGGGCAGGATCTGGCCCTGCTCCCAGCCCCTGCTTCCCCGCTCGGGTTTCACGCTCAAATCACAACCCCTCACGTGGCCCCGATGCGGCAAATGTGGAAATGCTGCCTGGCTCTCCTAGTCCTATTATCTGAACGGGCTTCGCTTGAAAGGACGCCTTCATTTGCAGGCTTGTAGCCCGGTGGTAACTGAGCTGCTCGTGCATGAAACCGTGTCCTGAGCAGGGCTGGGGGAGAGAAGGAAATTACATGAAACCGTAGCAGCGAGCACAGAAAGGAGAGTAGGAAACCACCCTGTCAGTGCTCTTGGTCCTTTTTCTCGAGTTTGAGTGGGAGATGTCGGTAGCTTTTTACTAAGTGGGCATTAAAAAAAAAAAAGTCCAAGAAATGATGCAAATAATGCAGGAAACACGTAACGAATGTTTTGTGATTAGGAGAGATAGTAACCTGGTGCTCAGAGCCTCGGGTCCGCTGCAGGATGTCAGTGCTGCTGGTGCCGAAACGGGTGAGTTTTGTGTACCGGTAGCGTTGGCAACTTTGACTCTAATGCAGACTTTGTGCTGTGCTCGCTGCAGGCTTCCTGTAAACTGTAGGCAGCGCTTTCAAAGCTCGTTAAGATTTTAAAAAAGATCAAAAATCTTTCTGTTGCATCGCTTCTGTCTAAAGCAGGACTGCATGGCTAGATTTCCTTGGGCTTGGGGCGTAGTAGTTAAAACAACTGGATGTGATGCGTTTATGAAAATGTTTTTGCATGTTTTTTAAAACTTTAGTGTTTTTTTTTGTTTTCTGTCAATATGTGAAATACTGTTCCTCTAAGGGAGACCTTAACTGTGCTAGCCAGAGAATAAGTCTACATGCAATATATCCAGTTCTGAAAAAAAAAAAAAAAAAAAGTGGGTTATTCATAACATAAATTACATGCCCAGAATTAACTAGGATTAAAATTACAGTGAAGACAGGCTAATAAGGGCTGTACTCTGCCTAGGAATTTGACTTAAAGCCTGCGTTGGAGCCTGTAGTTGAATTAGAGCTGCCAGTTCAGCAGAAGTGTAAAATGCCTCCCTGTATCAATTGGAGTAAGCTAATCCAGAGTTTGAAGTGAATTAGTTTTTCTTCTTTTCATTGGACAGATTTACAAAGAATTATTCTGATTTTTGTTTTCCCCTCTGAGTCATTTCAAAGCTAACGCAGTCATTGCATAACGCAGGGGGGTTGCTGCTGCTGCCTCTCTAGTGTCTCTTCAGGATTTCCAGCACTGTAAATAATCGCTCAAGGCAAAGGTACGCTAATATCATTTGATGAACAGGAAGTCTACAAATAGCCGTGGTGTTGTGCCATAATTACATTTGCAGTGATGCAGGTGCTTGGTCTTAGCCTAGTCAGGAAAACCAGTGCTTCAGATAGCCAGATCTGTACGAACAGGCCAGTGAGGAGGTGGGTGGGTGTTCGAAGGAAAGTACGGGAGCAGAACTGAACACAAGGGTTTAAGAAGAAGAAAAAAAAAAAAAAAAGGCACCCCAAATTACCCTGCCAAAAACCAAAACAACAACAAAAAGGCTTCAGGAGGCGTGTTGCTGGTGGCACTGTTCCTGGCTTGGCTTTGCGATAGCAAAACCAAACCATCCGGACACCCATTTCTTCTGAAACAGCAGGATGCCTCCCTTGAGATTTTTTGGGGCTAATTCTGGTGGTGTTGGTTTGACGTGCTGCTGGTTCTGCTCAGGTGAGTCTCCTGCTGCTGTCCCCAGGCTGGGTGGTATTTGTCGAGGTGGTATTTTCAGCTCGTGCTTCTCCCCCCAGACTTGCCCTTCGATTGCGTGCTGCAGAAGCCCTTCTGCCAGTGGTCCCGGAGGAGCACAGGAGCGGTGTGTTCGTCCTCAAGAGGCTGGTTAGGTGACACCCACCTCTCCTCCAGACAGACAGAGTGTGAAAGCACTTCATTAATTCTTAACTGGAGCACTTAGTGAAAGGGCTGGAGGGAAGGAAATACCGCCACTTAAGTAACGCCGTCAGAAATGTGGGATACTGGCTCGTCCTGCCTGCTCTGGACACAGCAGGGGGACACCCTGGCTTTTGTAGCTTTGTGGCCTTGTGTCACTGGCCCGTGAGTTTATTTGGGATCAGACTGATGTCGGAGAGGGGATGATAGGCATATAGGGGATGATAAGCAAATGGGACTGTTTCTCTAGGTGATGTTCCTTGCTGAAGTTGTCTTGGAGTGGTTATTTTGAGAGGAAATCTTGGCTCGCGTTCGTTGAGCTGAGCTGTCGAGAGCAGCCTGTGATGTGGAAGAAAAAGGAATGGAAGAAAGGAAGCAAGTTGGGAAAGGCCGTGTGGACGAGATAAGTGGAGCACCACTTGCCTTAGCTCTTCCAAGTCCCCAGCTTTCCCTCTCTATAGAAATGGTCAGTACTGCGAGGGGGCTTGGAGGCTTGGAAAAAATCAGTTTGTGTGCAGGGAGCTCACGGACAGAGAGTTGCAGAGCCGTGTGTAACCTTACCGTGGAAGTTCATCACTGGGAGATGAACTGATGTCTTCAGCTGCCTTGGCCCCAGAGCTCTGGGGACGTAACAGAATGGTTGAGAAAGGGAGAAGTCTAAGTTCTCCAGGTGTCTGTTCCATCCCGCGGGGCGCTGTGTGCTTACCTCTGCAATTACGAATGGCTCTCCCCGAGAGGCACCGTGATCGCTTCACTGCCGCCCTCCTGTTACAAATACAGCTTCTTCTGTGCTGTTGTTCAAAGGCTCCTCTGGAAGCCTGATTTAATCGTGGAGCTGAGTGAATAATTCAAAAACTTTTTATCAAGCACTTGTTTAAATTCTTAAATGAGCTCACCATAACCTTTTTATGCACCCCTCCTGCATGTGTCATACAAGTATTAGAATAATTGAGTTTTACTAGCGCAAATGTTTCTGTGAAGCGAATTTTTAGAGCTTGATGTATGACTGTTTATGGAAAGGGGGAATGTTAAAATCTCGCACACCAGTGTCTTTGCCAGAAACTCTCGCTCGCTTACTTAGGAGAAGGGGAGGGGGCGCGGGACCCTCGGCTTCGTCCGAGCAATCCCAGCTAAGCCCATTTGTCAGGCTGACTGGTATGCAGCTTAAAAACCGAGCACGTGTTTAAGGGAACTTCAGCTGTATCTATTTTCCAGGCCTTTCTACAAACAGTAGCAGTACTTTTTAAAATATTTGCTTTTTTCTGATAAGTACTATTTCTGACTTTTTTTTTTTTTCCTCGTCTCCCCTCCTTACATGAGAGGAAGCAGCATGTTCAAGATGCATCTGCTTAGCATCACGGGGTAGCTTAGCGCTGGGATGCCGAGCAGAGAAAGTCCCCAGTCGTGTTTCGGGTCAGGTCCGCTCCTGGCATGCAGACCCCGATCAGATTTGGGGGGAGCCTTGCTGAGGGCCCTTCGGGTACGTTTAGTGGGGCTGCTCACCTGTGCTGGTGTTTGGTGCCGGTACAGCTCCCTGCTGCTAATCCACTGCCCAGCAGTGACTGCCTTTGCAGCACCTTTATTTGCCTTTTCAGCCAGGATGTCTGGTGAATCAGCTTCATTCATCTTTCGCTTCTGAAGCGAAGTGGAAGACTTAGGAATTGAAAGCCAGCTCGAGGAGGGGCTGAGGATTAGGTAAGCAGCCAGGAGATGCTGTATTCTCTGTGGAGAATAGTTGGTAATTGGTTACAGGAGTTTAGCAGAGGCTGTTTATTCTGTGTGCACACAAACCTTCTGTGCATGCCTTGGCGGCCCTCTCACCCTCCTGGCAGCAGCGAGCGTGTGCTACAGCTCCTCTCGGCAGGCGAGAGGGACAGTCCTTACTTTCAGAGCATCAGAAGTTTGGGAAGCCGCAGCTGAATCTGCTGGGTTTGCTTTCTGATTTTGGGGTTTCTTTGACTTGTCTCTGAGCTTTGCTTACAGACTCCTTTAGCAGACTGAACGCGCGTCGGGAAATGCAGGTGGTCGTGCTGAGCACGGCTGCTGCTAAGCGTCCGTGTTCACAACATATCAAGAGCGTTGGAATTGCAGGCTTGTGTGGTGGAGCAGATCCTTGGAGCGACAAAGAAGCTGCTGTTGAAATCTTCTGCTTCCTTCAGCCACAGCTATTCCAAGTATAACTGTTAACGGTACAGAGGCTAGAAATTAGACAGCTGTGCATCCATATCCAGGCCTGTAAAGGAGGAAAAAACCCATAGCTTGGTCTCTAGAACTAAGAGCATTTGTTTGGGTTCTCCAGAAAAACCCCAAAGCACATGACAACAACCAATCTTGGATTTGCAGAAGACCAGCAGGTCACACATCAGAGCCCAGCAAAGCTGTTCGGCTTTGGGTTTCCTGAAACTGTCACATGCGTGAAGTCATATTTTAACTGAGGGCAGATTAGCTGCGTCCAGATAAGTGACAGCGTGCACTGGTCTTATTGTGACTTTTTTTTCCTGTTGTGACCAGGGAGCCATCTAGTCTGTGCCTTTTCATTTCCTTGTAACGCGATGAGTATCAGTGGTTCATCAGCTCCAAATTGCCTGTGAGTTGGACTCCTTGGACTTGAAAACTAGTGGAAAGGTTTGGGTGCACTTTCTTCTCTTGTTTTTAATTAAATATTGGTGCAACAAGGGTTGTTTTGTGACAGGAAAGGCCCAACAATCTTACAAAACGTGCAGAACGAGCAGGCTGTGTCTTGTCATCCTATTACGACATTCCCACCATAGGCAACACCCTTTGTGTTTTGATAAACTCACCCTTATTAATGGTGTTAAACTGCAAATTAAGTAATAAGAACAACTGCTTTTGTGCATTGTATGTTTATAACAGCGTATTAGCTCCTCGGACGTTGTGATGCAGAGAGCGCCTGCAGATGGGTAAGCGGTGTTACTCCCACTTGCTGTGGGGGGGGATCTGAGATTTGGCAGCTTTTTGTGAAATCCCCGCTAAATCTGAGCGTTTGGCAACTAGCTCGCGACTGAAGTTGGTGATTGCAGCAGGCGATATCTGTGCCTCGGCCCGGCACGAAGAGGGTGAGCCCCAGCTGAGGTTTGACGAGCGGCCTGCCGGTGGCTGGGCTGGAAGCCGCTGTTGTCGCCTGGCTCCTTGGTCCTTGCTCTGTCACGGAGAAATTACCTGAGCGCGGAGCAGGCTCCAGGGGCTGTATGCTTTGTGCTGAAGTCATGCAGGAGGTTAGTAATAGCTGCAAGGAGAAAACGGATCGAGACGGGCTCTGGGTTTTGTTGTGTCTCTGTTTTTTCGCTTGCGGTGGGGATGGGAGCGAGGGGTGCTGGTGGAAGTGGTCTTTGCTGGGACTGGGAGAGATGTCCCGAAGGAGACAACAGGAACCTCCACGGCATTTTGAGCCCACTACTGTCGTGCAGTCTGCTTCGGTGTGCAAGAGGAGATTTGGCAGCCTTGTCCCTTTTTATGTATATGCCTACCGTACCCTCCCCGTGGGGACCCGTGGACCATCTCTGCTGGGTTTCTGTCACGCCAGCTGTGCTTATTCCTTCTTGCTGCCTTTTGGAGGTTCGTACTACCCTCCCTCCCTGTCTGAGTCAAATTGGTGCCTGTTTTAAAAACAAACAAACAAAAGGCATCGCCTTGTGTTTTACATCTTCCTGCCCATATAAAAGTGTAGTAAAACATTTCATTATTTTTGCTTGCGTTAATTTCATTTAATGTTTTAAGAGGTTAACAACTTGATGTCCATTTGGAATGAATGAAGTAATGAAGGACAGCCGAGTTGGTTTCTTCTGAAGCTGCATGCTATTTTCTGCTGTGGGTGTTTTGATTCTTGTTTATTTTGCAAGCTATTTTGGAGAAGAATAGTCTGGGAGAGGGGAAGGAAGAGGCAGGCTTTGCCCCTGCAACCATCATTGTTAGCCCTGACTTTTGGTAGAGGTTTGCTTCTTTAGCTTGACCGCTCAAAACTTGAGAAATGTGTTTTTTGTTTGCTTTTCCATCTTTTTACGTTTTAAAACAATTGTAACTGTACCGGATTGTTTGAACATTAATAGGGGGAATGTTTTTCAGCATCTTGATAGGGTTTCCAGGCAGCTTTTCATCAGCCAAGTACTATACCAGGCTCTCAGTGGTGGGGTTTGTTTGGTTAGCTCTGGGAATCTGCAAAGCAACTGTTTAAAATTGCTGACACATGTTAAGTAATGTGGAAATCACCATCCTGCTCCACTGAAGTCTGAGCGCTCATGTCTGCAAAGAGAACAGGACCTGACCCTGAAAATTGCTCATGAACTGTCTTAATCTGGAGAGCATTTCCTAGACAGTGTCTTCCCTCTGACTCTGGCTACTTTATCCTATTGGTCTTGGGAATTGTTTGAATTTTTTAATTTATTTTTTTATTTGCTCAATCTCTTAAAAATATCCTGTTCTCTCTTGTCCGTTTATTTATTTTTGATTTATTCAACTACGTGCATGCTTGGTGATGCGAACTTTAAACAAAATAAAATCCTGATCCTGTAGTTGAATATCAGGAGAGGTAATGGCGAACTCTAACAACAATGCTCTTGGCGTAATGCTTATTAATAAGAAATCCATCGTCTTCTACCTCTCTCCTGCAAACCTCCACTTTTCTTGCTTTGGAACAGCTGTAATCAGCCCGTACAGCTTCCCTTCCTCCTCCCCTGAATAAATCCAACTACCTTATCTTCTGCATCGGAAAGTCTTCCCTGGCTTTAACAGCCTCTCTAGGAGCACATATAAAAGGGGCTTTCACTGGCTAACAGGAAGCGAAATGAATAGAGGAACTCTTGATAATGGCCTGTCTGTCTGAGCACAGGATCAGCCCGACGAAATTGTACCAGATTGGTGAATGATGGTGCTTCAGCCGGGGCCAGAATTATAAGTTTTTAATCTTGGAACAAGCAAAGACTTCTTCCTCTTAAATAGTCATCAACTCCCTCTTTGATTTGGAGGCCTGTAGTCATCCATATTCAGCTAGGCTTTTTTTTTTTTTGCTTTGTTTTTTAAGTCTGAGTTCATGAGTCTGAACAAGCCTTGAGTGGATTTTCGTGCAGCAGTGATTGCGAGGGGACCTGGTAGTGCCCACATGCTCCCACTGCCCTCCGCTTCCGAGCCGTCTGATTTCTATGCCTGGGGTACATTCTTGCACATCGCAGCTTTCTTCATATTGGTCTGTGCCGTGCTGCTCCAGGCTTTTGCAATTAAGCCCTGGCATTGTTGGGATATTTTTAAAGAGCCACGCTTTTGGTTCCTGCCACCTTCAGCCCTACGAGGGTGGGAGATGCCTCCTGGCTTCCCACCCCACAGCCTGGGCATCCAGCAACACACAGCAAACAGAGGAACAAATGACCGAAAATCTAAATGGGGCGGCTTGGCTAATTGCCTTAGGCCCGACTTGTCTGCCAGATAACACCAGTTTTAACGCAGTCTGACATGACTGACATCTGAGGAGCTGCATTGGTGTAATACTGGCAGCACCGGTGGAAAATCTGTCCTGTTGTTTCTGATACATTTGCTCCCTGATTAGCAGCTTTTGCTTACAAATTACTGTCTGAAATGCAGTGTGATGTAGCGAATGTACTCCTTTTTCTTTAGATCACTGACTTCGTGTCCCAAGGACAAAAAAGTAAATGAGAGCTTACTAAAATCTTGCATTTTCTTTTTTTTTCTTTACTAAAATTTTACACTTTTCTGTGTTGTTTCAGACCCATTTTCTTGGATTTTAGTACTGGAAGACTCTCAAATGACAACTTTGCTTAGGTAAGTGAAGCAAGACTTTTTTTTTGTGGGTCTTTTTTAGAATCACTTCCCCTATCTAACTACTTCTGCATGTTGTGTTGTAATTGTAAGCTGCCAGCCAGCTGCACTGCATGTGCTGTGGTTAGGGCTAGAAAGATGTAGTAAACAAAAGTAGGGTAATGCCTGTAGTATGACATAAGGACCTCATTTATTAATTTAATCAAATGAAGTGGACATGGTGCAGAATAATGAAATACAGCTTTCATCTGCATATTACTGCATCATCTTATCAATTTATAAAAGTTTGTGTTTTTTTTTAAAGTTTCTCTTTTTTTTGGAAGCCAACCTGTTTTATTGGTATTTCTTAACGTCATTTTGTTAGGAAACTGAAGTCTTAGTATTTCCAGATCTGCAGTCACTTCTCCTCCATCTCTTTCTGTTCACTTGTTCCCTCAATAGTTCTAGGCAGCAGTTTTTGACGGTGAGGACAAATCACAGAAAGCTTGAGATGTGTTTTTCTGAATACCCTCACAAATCTTGCTCCTGTGCTGTTAAATAGCCCAGTAGTGGTCTGTGTGATGGCCAACAGTGTGCTGCTGTGCCAAAATGTCCTGTTTTTTCCTTTCTTTGTGATGGAGAGATTTGGTGGATCCCTGACATAAGGCAACAAGCTCACCTACAGATACACAGCTTCTCCGATGTCTTAGCTGGAGTTGCTCGTAATCCTGGATGAGGCCAAATGGTGACAGCAGCACTGAGACGGGAATAGAGCATCCTAGCATCTATGCTAACAAGTACAGAAGTGCCTGTGAAAGGCTTTTCCTGTCTCCCTGTTCTGTGCCGCCGGGTCCCTGGCTGTACCCACCCGCTCTCCCTTTTCATCTGCTTCCAGTGGCTGCTCAGCCCGTAAGCTGCTGGCCTCGGCCCCTCGAGATCACGGACCTCAATGAAGTGAAGTTAATCCGGTCCTAAACCAGGAGTTTGCTTCAGTCTGCTTCTCCCTGGTGTGCGTTGCTCTAAAAAACTTGGTTAGCAAAAGGGAAAACTCGAGCGAGGCTCTTGGATTCCCCTTGGTTTTCCATTTAGCTAAGTTCCCCGAATGGATCTGTTTGCCGTTCCTGTGCCAGGAACTCCTGGTGTCTCACGTGGCGTGGCTTTCGCCTTCTCCAGAGACGCACAGACCCTGGCCGGTGGCCTCCCAGCTGCGGGGTCTGCACTAAGGTGGGCCCTGCAGTCCTGCTGGGTGCTCTGCCAGGCGGCTGGTAAGCCGCAGGCAGGAATGGGCCGTACGACCTGGCTGGTGCTGGCCATGCCGGCATCCTCCGCGTTTCTTCAGTTCACAGAAAATACCTCAGCAGAGCCGTGCACGTCTGAAAGAGCTCGGCTCCTCACGTGCTCTTTGCGCCTTTGAGTTGGTCTTGCTGGAAGGCAAAGGGTGAGGTGAAACTCTTTGAAAAGCCCACCAGCAGGAGGGGTGGGCTCTTACTTCAGAGCTGTGTTCTGTGCTCAGGGCTGGCCCCGCTCCTCCGGGTGCAGGAGCAGCAGCTCCTGACCTTCGTGCCATGGCCCTGCCTCTCTCATTGCTGTCAGAACAAGGAGGGTGCAGTGAGCCCGGTGTTCCTCCTGCGTGGGGAAGGCGTTCATGTAGGAAAACTCCTGGTTTCTGACTTCTTCCATCAGCACCACTGCTTGCTTGGGGCTGGGAGGGCGTGCATGGGATCTAGCGAATCCTCACTCCTAGGACGTGGACATGTGTGCTTGTTGCAGCGTGTTTGCGGTTCCCCTGCGTCTCCTCCACCTGCCTGTGGCCTCTGCCAGGCAGCCCGGGGGTGACCCGGCTGCAGCCCGGGGCCGCGTTGACGCTGCCGCTCCGGGGAGCAGGCTGCGCCAAGCAGGCGAGCGTTTGGGCAGCGGTTCTAAAGCCAGCCGAGGAGCAGAGCCTTTTAACTTTGTATATTAGACACATCTATGAATATATGCAGAGCTGGCTAATAAATAACCCGGGGAATGGTAGTTAAGAGGAAAGGACGTAATTAATTCTGTCGTGTACTCTGCTTTAAAGTTGGGTCCAGAGCAGTAATGCTTTATGCTGGAAAGGTAAACACTGTCATTATTCAGCAACGAAATGCGCACGAGGCTGACACTGTTTTCCTCCTTTTGATTTAATAATATTTTTTTTTTTGCAGCAGTTCTAATATCTCAGATGGTCTTTGTTTGGTACAGTGGAAGCCTGGTGAAGCCCTACGCTTTCCGAAGGATCATCGCTCCTTTATTTTAATTGAGTTTTGCATGAGCGCTGCTCTGCTGACACGGACTGTGTGCTGTTCGAGAAGGCTCTAACTGTGCGTGCTGCGGTCGGGGTGCTCGGCTGTGATTCCTGCAGTGCAGTTCGGAGGGAGAGTGTTATGGTTTCATCAGGTGATCCCTTTTCAGCTCCCTGCCCTGCTGCGTTGACCTAGGTCAAATGCATGTGCCGTACAGAAGAGAAAATCTTTGTGGAGATGCTATTAAAATGTTGATGTTTCTGTTAACTTGTACTTTTTTTCCCCCCCTCTATATCATAGCACAGAGAAAAAGCCTGATTTACAGCAAATGTAACTTTACGTTTGCTTCAAGTTTAATATTTGTTTATTTAGATGGGGGAGAAAGGTATGGGCGAATCCTCGATTTTTGTCTTAAAACATGTAAAGTTGCTATCAGAATGACACCTTTGCTAACAAGTGTAGCTGTCATGGTAAGAAGTTATTTAAAGCAAGATGGTTAGTTAACTTTTTGGCTTGTGATGATAACTGATAATAGTAAAAAAAAAATAAAAAATGATAAACTTCACTTTGAAGTGCCCACCCTTACACATAAGCCCGTCACAGTTCTAATCTTAGCAGATCTCTGGAGGTATGAACACACAGCTGAGCAAGGAATTCATATCCCTGTTCTTGTTTTGTCCGTGCTCCAGACAAGCCAGCCTGAGTATCTGAAAATCACTGGAGTTTGCGTAAGTGAAGACGTGTATCCAGAATTTGCTGGTGCCTCTTCTGGGGAGTTTTCTTGCCAGTTTTCCAGCTCTGGCTCTCCCAGCAGCAGTCATGGTTAAAATGCACTCATGGAGACACCAGTGCAATCCCTGATGTAGGTCACAGCCACCTCCTGTATAAGTGGAGGAAGGATGCCTGTTACTCTCAGAGGTTTTCTCTGGAAAACCAGCATCTCCTCAGTGTGCCCTTGGCTCTCTCTGTCTCCCCACCAAATTATACCACTAAAAACTCTTTCTTCTTCCACTGTTTGCAGCACTGTCAGTTCAAAAGTGGCTGGTAAAAAAGCAACGTGGTAAATTATATTTCTGTGCTCCTTCAGGGTTCTTCTGACTCCAGAAAGCTTGCAAAACTCTGAGGAATGCGGAGAGGAAGGGAGTCCTTCCTTGGTACAGAGCCAAAAGAAGTTGCATGTTGTCGGCTTGCACAAGCACTCTTTCTTCGAAGTATGAAACATCTTTTTTTTGGGGGGGACAGATCTGATAGAAAATTGTTTGCCCTTGGTGGGTGGCATGAAACACATTGACTAGAGGGGCTATTGTGTGGTTAATGTGCTGTTTATTTTGCATCCAGTGGTCTTTTTATTTTGCTGAGGCAGATGGAGGGTTTCCCAGCCCCACAAGCACAACCATGGGAGAGATTAGTTGGTTTTAGGTTTCACCACTTGAATTATGAGGTTAGCCTGAGACAGAGATGCATCCCTGGGTATGGAAATGGTCTTGGCCCAGATCTTGTCTAGCGATGTAAAGCCTGAGAAAGGACCAAGAGGTCAGCTTGAGCTTCTTAAGGAATGCAATGTATGTTCTTTCTGTGGCATGTGTGGACTGTTGCTTTTATTTCTTTTTTTAATTTCAAAGGGGAAAAAAAATGGCTATAAGCTTGTGTTAATTTTTAAAAATGCTTTAATTGTAGCTTACTTTACAGCCACATAAATATTTATATCAACGATACTGAAGCATTCATGATAATTCTAAGAGAATTTTTGCCTCTTTCACAAAGGAAAGAGCATTTCACACAGCCTCTGCCTCTTAGCACGTCTCCCCCACTTTACCTGTCTTCCAACCGCCCAGCTGGGCAATGTTCTCAATCTGCAGACACTGGGATTTTTTTTGCACAGATAGCAATAATTAAGAAACTACTGTGCAGTTCTCCCAGTATTTGTTACAGAAGTGAGCTTTTTCTATTCGTGTCAGTTAAATGATTGCCTTTTTTGACGGTCCGTAGAAAACTGAACCTCTGGAACAAGCTAAAATGAACAGAAGCTTGTTTCCTCTTTGCTCACATAGGCACTTATTCACTTCCCCATCTGCTTTGACTTTGAAAATCTCTGAGATTCTTCCTCTGTCTGACCCGCTTGGCATAAGCTAGAGAAGATTATCTTTCTTCAATAGCCAAGTTTATAGGGCTCCAGCTTATTCGTAAATAATCCTTGGAGTTTTGAGTGCTGCCTTTCTCCTCCTTCCCCCTTCAAAAACTGACGTGCTGTCGTTCATCTACAAACCGGGGAAATGCTTCTGCAGTTTACAGGTAGAGAGGAGAGTTGGCTCAGTCACTAGGCAAGAGGGTGTATAAAATGTGTGGAGGAAATTTCTCTAAGTACCCACGATTTTAAGTATTTCTCTCGTGCAATTTCTGCTTGTGGTCCTAGCACAGAGGAGCATCAGCTATAGGGAGAGCTTTGCTCTGCTTGTTTTTGCACAGAGTGTAAGAGCAGTCCTGATCCAGAGTACAAAATCAGTATGAGGCAAAATACAGGGCCTGGATACACAGAAATGCCTTTATAGAAACATATATTTAATGTGCTTCAAAAGAAGGGCAGAGAGCGCGGGACGTTTTGAAGGCCAATGCTCTGTCTTTGCTTCCTTCTTGAGCGCCTACATCGGTAACTGGTTTGTGCATGAGAGATTATTTCAACATAGCATTAAAACTCATTTTCAGCTTTATTGAACACCCTTTTCTTTATTCTAAGATTAAAAGTTGTGATATTGCTGTGTTGTGGCTGTTGAGGTAAGCTGCGGTACCCACGCAACTCAGGCACCTTTGGGTCTGGCTGCATACTGCAAGTGACCTCTCCTCCTGCTCATGTACGTAAGGATGTGCTGTGCCCTGACAGGTTTTGCCGAGTAGCTGTTGGTGGGAGCAGTTATTGATAATAGATACAGGGTTTTGTTATCTATCCACATCTTAAAATTTACTTTACGATTATCTGTCTAACATGCAAAAATCCCCAAATTTTCCTGCTAGTTTTTGCAGGTCCCACTCAGCTGAGTCTACCAGAAATCAACATGCATCTAGGCACTGGGCTCTCTACAGTTAACTAAACCTTTGATTTCTACGTGTTTGTAGATGTAAAGGAATAATAAGAATAGCAGAATAAATATCCTTGTTTTGGACTTTGCTTAATAAGGGAGTGGTGAATAACAAATAGTATATGGAAAGACTTGCGGTGGTCGTCTTGCTGTCTTTAAACTCTTATTTCAGCATTTCTCATTGCACCAACTGAGCTTGATTGCCTGCTGTAGTCCTTTGCTTTAGCCCTGAATGAAACAAGGCGTGACTTCACATCTGCTTGTTCCTCGTAGCCTGGTATTAACCAGGAGCGTATGTATTTCTGGGTTCTGGCTAGCTTTCCTCCTTTTTCCTTCCTTAATTCTCCCACGTTTGTAGCCATTACACCCCTGCCAAAGCGTGGGGTGTTTTTGGTTTTGTTTTGCTTTTTCTCTGCAGGCTTCAGCATGGATGTGACTTTTTCGGTGGACTCCGTAGTTCTGCAAAGCAGCTTCTCTCAACTTGCGTTTCCAAGCCTTGTGACCTGCATGTGGCCCTTCTGGCCCCTGGGTAGCCAGAGACAGCAGCCCTCTGCAGCAAGAGACGCTGTGCTTTTTGTCCTGCTTTGAACATGTGGGATTCTAAGTATTTCCTATTAGATGTACCAGTAGTATAAACAAACAGTTTTGTTTAGTATAAGCTTTTTATCCTGATAGGATTGGAGACATCTTATAAGGCAATGAATATAAATTTAAAACTAATATTTGTCATTATTTAAATAAACATAAACAAGGTTGGTATACAAAAGAACTGATGTTCCCAGCCCAGGGACCTGAGAGACAGATCTACTTGGATGTAGGCTGTTCACTTTTTGCCCCCTTTATTGAAGTTAAGGTGTTGTACACCAAGTTCATACCTCTTAAAATTTGTGTCAATGATAGGATGGATATATGTAATGGATATATATATATATAGTGCAGCAGAACTTTGCCACCCCAGTTGGCTTGATACAGCTTGAGTCCAAATCAAAACCTTTAAACTGGAAAGGGTAAAGTAGCAGATAGCATGCTGCAAAACGTCTTGTAGAGGGCTAGAGGGTGGGAGTAGTTCCAAGATCCTAACACTGTAGAGAAGTTTCCATGCTAGTCTGTTGTATTTAATTGGTGTGCTAGAAAGGAAAACAAGAAGCCCCTTTGTCTTTATAAAGTTTTTCAACTCGGTTTAAGTTCAAACTATCCCATTAGATGCAACAACAAAATGATCAAGCACTTGTCTGGATGCCAGCACTTCCAAGCTCACTGTATTTCTGTGAATCAGTGTTAACTTTATGAAAAATTAAGCTTAGGGCTTGGAAGAGGCAGATGCTGATGAGCATGGGGAGGGAGGAGAAAGAGAATGTAGTGTTCTGGGTAATAAGGTGACCTCTGACTTTGTTTACCAAGTAGCTAGTGTTTTTCATTATAGAAAATGTAAAATTTTACCTCCAAGGAACTTTGGTTTGGTGGGTGGAGGAGTTCATAGTGCTTTCAAGGCTTGACTTCAGTTCATAATTCATGTATCTTCACAGGCTGAGAGTGTTTTGAGCTTTAGCTCATCAGGCTTTTCAAAAAATTACAAATTTGCAGATGTGAGAGGGGCTGAGGGAAAGCCCTCGCCTCAAAGTGGTGGTAAAATGTAAAACTCATATGGGTATGGCTCTGATCGACATCCATTTCAACGTTCCCATGAAAAGCTTATGAGCTGGCAAGGATTCAAGGACTGAAAAAATGCTCTGTATACAACATGTTTTATTAATGTTGAAAGAGTAATGTTGCTCTATTTCAGTGTCTGCCACTGCACAGAATAAGCTCAATTTGGCTCTTGTAGACTTTGGCTTTTACCCTGTATTAAACAAGGTGTGACTTCACATGTGCGTTTTCCTAGTAGCCTTGTATTAATCAGGGGTATACATATTTCCAAGTTTTGGCTAGGTTTCCTCCTTTTCCTTCCTTGATTCTCCTGTGTTATGGAGTGAATTCATGATTCTTGGCCCTCAGCTGGTATTGTAAAGTGTACTCAGAGTAAGCCTTGATGTTAAGCATCACATCTCACTTACTTGCAGTGATGACTTTTTGCCTCCTTTTATATGTAAAGGTGAATTTGAAATTAGGCAGCTGAGAAAGTGGAGTAGCTTGTTGAAACTTGGCAATTCTAGTTGATCTAATAAGTGATTTAAATATATAGATAGATATTTTTAAGGGAAATTCATGTTGTAAAACATGAGCTTGAAGATGAAGTTGCTGAATTTGTGCAACCATAATGCTATGGGTGGCATATAGACAATTCAAGCACAAAATTCCAATTTACAACCATAAAAAGTTGGTGTTACTTTGGTAAGATGACCTCTGCATCAGGGCTGGCTGGTGAACAAGGCATGGCTGATAGAGACAGCTGAAGTGGGAACGCCTGCAGCGCGCGAGGCATCAGGTCACACGCTGAAAAAGGAGCCCGAATTCAAATCCTGAACACTGGCTTCTTTCACTGCCATGCAGTCTGGCTGCAGGATTGTGCCAGGGTTCTTTGGGACTGGAAAAGACGTGTAGATATCTGACTACTTAAGAGTACCTTTTGCTTCCCGAGTTATCATAGTTAAACATTAAGTGAGATTGCTGTATCTCCTCCTTATACTTCTGATTCGTGGGTACTGCTGCTTCATTAATATATATGAAGCACTTCGAGCGCTTTAAAAGTGCTGTAAGATTATAAAATATTATTGCATTTGCGTGTGCATGCTCTTAAGCGTTGAAGTTTCCAGCTCCTGCTGTGCAGCCGCCTGGCTGAGTCACGCAGGTTCTCCCTGCCCCAGTTCTTCCCTGATCTGCTCACTCCTCCCACTTGACCAAAGCCACCGATTTATTTATTTTTTTCCTCACCCTCCTTCCTGCCACAGGTTTGTCAGTCTGTCCTTTGCAAATCTAGTAGTTCTTTTCCCTGCTTTTCCACCTCACCTCCGTAGCAGCCCTTTTGAAGCTAATTGTGGCTGTTTCCTCCCCTTGCCCTGTTGGCATGTTTCACTGGTGCCCATGGACATTGTGACCTCCTTGCCCATGAGGTTGGCCGTTGATTCCTGACAAAAACAAAGCCTTTCCCCCACCGTCCACCCTCTCCTCTCCCAGCTAGATGGAGGTCTGGCAGTTGCCCTTGAAGGAAACTATTTGGATTTCCATTTGCTTCCCTGGGGAAGGGTTGGGTGAGCGTCAACTGCTCCTCTCCCCAGGGTGTGCGGATGGAGATCCCTGGAGCCGGAGAAGATTTTGAGGTGGCAGCCAGAACCGAGGCCAGAGATGGGTGTGCGTGTGGGCACACGCTACAAGACAAGTGTTTTGGTGCTGCCTGTGTGGCAGGGGACAGAGCCAGAACACACTTGTCCAGAAGTCTGGTGAAGGTTCACCCTCATGGGTGTGGAGGCCTGGCCAGACGTGGTGCTCCCCCTGCAGCAGCCATCTTGTAACGGCAGCCGCTGCCCTTGTGAGGAGCTTGCATTGCCTATCTGACCTGTACGTGTTTTGGAACTTATTTATCACCACTAGGCAACCGAAAAATCATGCTGAGCATGGTTTTATTTTCAGTTCTTATTTGGTTTTATTTTTTGGAGAACTTCCCATTTGTCAGATCAGAATAGGCTGGACTTTTCAATATGTTTAATATACCATGTCTAACTAGAGATGCGTAAATATCACCTGCGTCACCAAAAACTCAAATCCCCTCTGTTTGTAACCAAACCGAAGCTCGCTGGGTCTGTCTGTGCTACCTGTGGCCCTGGCACCAGTGCTTACGGCTGACGTCCTCTGGAAGAAAAGCTCATGTAACTCGGTCTGCTTTCCCCTTGCGGAGCCGAGGCCTTAATTCAAGCGTGGATAAAGCAAGGAATTTGATCAGGCCTCCTAATGTCGGTCACACTTTGAATGAAGTGAAATGGAGTAGGGATGAGTTACAGAAGACAGACTTTTTCTTGTGAAATTTGAAGTATTTGGCATGCCACTGAAAATATGATGGAATTGTCCCTACCTATTTTGCGTGTTCCAGTTCAGCTCCTTGCCTCTACCCTTGTGTTACAAGCAGATAATGTGGAAGAATTCTTTTATTTTCTGCAGCATTGCGTGTGGCACAGCTCAGATTGTGAAGTCCTGCTAGCCGAGTCCACCAGCTTGGCTTGATTTTGGATATTGCTGGATTAAGACACATAGTGAGTTGCTTTTAATCCTAAATTCGATCTGTGTTCAGTCTAGTGAAGCCGAGAACGTTTTGCCATGCTGAGACCCTTCTGTGGGGTTGTATGGGTTTTCTTAAAATAAAACTGAGAGGAAGAGAAAGGAGAAGAGATCAGGTGGTTAAGTTGCTATTACTGTTTGCTTACTGCAGCAGTAACTTTTATTTTGTGGCTTTTCCCAGGGCTGGGAGAGGAAGGGAAGGAAGGATGAAGTTAGTTGTACAATTTTTGTTAAATTGGGTTATCTCCTGCTAAACTGGTGCCTGTTGCAAAACGAAGTTGTTCTGCTTTGTTGCATCAAGCATCCCTAGGCGTCTTTGAGCCGCAGAAATAGTGCGTCTCTTGGAGGATCTCGACTCGACTCACTGTCGTCTTTGTGGGGCAAGAGCAAGCTGAATGCGGCAGGGCCTGGAGAGTTTGCATGCTCTGCTGATTTTTGGTGTTCCTCAAATCCTGACAATGCCATGAGCTGGCATGAACGTTGTCAAACTTTGCTCTGGATGCCCTTTGTGCTTGCTTCTGTGCTCCTTCCCATCTTCCTTCCAGTCACGTGTTACCAAATTCTTGTTTTTTTCCCCTCATAGATCTAGTGAGGAATGATGCACGGCAAGCAAACCGAACCTCGTGCAGGCTGGTAGACTGAGGGCTGACCCTGCCGCGAGCTGGGTTGTGGATGGGGAGGTGAGCTCGGCGAGGGCGTCTTTCAGTCTCCTGTCCTGCACCTGCCTCGGCCCACGCGTTGTGCTCATCTTGCTGGCCTGGGGCTGGCCCTTTGCCATCGGTGCTTGTTTAAGAAGTTAATCCTTCTAAAAGACGCTGAGCCGCTTGGCCGTAGTGTGGTTGCTGGAGCTACGGGTGCATGAGACAGCAACACTGGGGGAAACGGAGGGGGAAAACACTTGCTGCTTTTTATTTGCATGTGGAGTTACAAGAGCCTGGGGTACGTGTGATGGCGTGGAGTAATTTTTATTTGAACACTGGCTCAGCCATGACCTCCGCACATTTACATACTGAAACAAGGTATTCAAGTCGTTGCAACGTGATAGGAAAAATCTGTTAAGATTGCAGTTTATTTTTATCAGCTGACCTTGTTCCAACTAACAAACCAATTTTGCTTAATCTGTTTTTTAGTTAAGCATGTTATACTTAAAGGTAAAGGAATAGATTACTAGTATTATTCAAAGCATCCCTGAATCCTGTCTGTTGCTCTCCATGCTGCACAGGTTGATATTTAAAATTAAGTGCATGGAAGTAAGGGGAAAAGGGAGTGAATGGTGTATATAAGAACTGTAGGGTTCACTTGCTGTTAATCCTTTGAGCTGGTTGCACTTACAGTTTCTCCTAAACTTATGTTTGTATTGCACTGTGGGGTGGGTGAAGTGCCACACACCCAGGGGTTTCAGAGCAGAAGTTATCAATTTGGCAAAGCCCATGCACGCTGTAACCTAAGTTAAATCTCGGGTGTGTTTGGCCTTCCATCCAGCTGGTGTTTTTGTAGAGCTGAACTGGACTTTACAGAGGGGGAGGAGGTGGCTGGGGGTGGCAGGCCTGCCTTGCAGAAACGCTGCCGTGCTCACGTGTGCAGCCTCTGTTGCTTGCCGTTTCTCCAAGCTTCTTCCCAAGCCCTGGGGAAGAGGAAGACAAAGTGTTTGGCACCTCAAAGCCAGACTGCGTTGGGAGGTTGCTGGTGTCATTCCGTGACTTTTTAGTTCTAGTGTACAGTGTTGGGGCTATTTGAGCAATTTTGGAATTTAGGTTCTAGATAGAGGAGACAGATGGGAGCAAATAAGATGATGCTTCATGCCTTTGTCTCCTTTAATATGATAATTTATGCCAAGAGAGGAGACCCCTTGAATGATATAAGTTGTTTTTTTGGCACTAATGATTATGCAGAATGATGCTTGCCTGCTCTTAAAAGTAATACTAGAAAAATCTTCCCTGTCCTTTCTTTCCTGTTGTCAGCCTTTATGGTTAGCTTCTGTGCTGCGGTGACCCTCTAAGATGTGTGGTCTGTACGCTACCAAAAGCATATGACAGATAAGCTTGTCCAGGTGGGAACATGGCCTTGATGCACAGTTGCTACCTGGAGCCCTAGACTTGGAAGAAGTATTAGTGTTGGAGATGGTGGTAAAGAGTAATCTTCCAGGTCTATATATTTAGTGCTTTTAACATTTTAGCTATGCTCCCGGACTATATTTTTTTTTAATTGCAAGGGGCATAAATATTGTTACATTAGAGGGGAACACAAAAAACTTCTTTCAATTCACACTACATTCCTCATGTTAAAAAAAAAAAAAAAAAAAACAGTGATGCCGAAAAGCTTACACCTTTTGAAGCTGTGTGGAGATGAATATTCAACATATGAGCCAGGAGCAAGCTGCAGCAGGGATTATGTGAGAGCTTTGTGTGGGAGGAATTTAATTCATCCATGGTTTACATAATATAAAAGAGAAGACCCCTCTTTCTCTGACTTACGGCAGTGGCCCCACTAAAGTCAGAGCTGCTATTCACATGAAGGAGGATTTGCAGATTGTAGCCTAATTTAGATGTATTTATTTGTGTAAGACCAGCTCAGCAATACAGATAATGCACAATTTATTATGTCTGTTAAGCTTTCAGACTTCCATCCAGTTTAGGAAGAATTCACTGGACTTTATCCTTCTGGAAAATGAGCCTGTCAGTTCCTGAAGAATAATAAGGAGCATTGGCAGAGCTTGTGATGTCTTTCAAAATCCAGAAGTGTTTCTCTGTAGTGCTTGCAGGCTGCCTAGCCCAGAGCACCCAAAAGGACAGTTTGGGGTATGCTTGTCTTACAATATTTAACCAACTAGAAGCACGGCTGGTTGAACATTGCCTGCAAATTCTGACTTGGTACGTGCCTTACAATGCCCGGCAGTAACGAAGCACTGGTACACAAATACCGGGAAGTGGTAGAAGTGGAAAGAAAGAGCTTGCGCCTCCGTTTCTGGGAATTGCCTTTTCATGGAGGAGTCTGTTCCTACTCCCGAAAGAGACCTCCTGGTGGCCCTTTCGGACCCAAGGACCCAGCATCTGCCTTCACAGCTTTCCTTTGCATTACTGGAGGGTGATGAGATGGAAGTGGGCAACCTGTTCACATAAAACAAAACTGAGAGGCTCTTATTGGCAGCTCAACAGAGCTGGGTGCTCAAAGGGAACAGAGTTACAAGATGGCAGCTTTGTAAATTCTATGAATTTTTTTGAGGTACGATTTCATTGAGCTTCCATGATCATATCTGCTTTGGGGCATACCTGCATTTTTGTATTTGAACATCCTCTTTGAATATGTTGAGCACCTTTCTCAGTGCTGTCCCCCAGATTGCTCACCCCTTCCATTTGAGCCATGATGCCTCTGGTGACGTTTGTCTGAGAAAGTTTCCTCTTGTTGCTCTTGTTCCTCTTGTTGCCCTGAGAATGCTCGGGGTTATATTCAGCATTCTTCCCTCCTGCTGCTCTGGCTTAGAAGGGGCTGGAAAATCCTCTGTCAGAAATTGGTAGGTGTTTCCTGTCCGCCTGAGGGTGCTTTGCTTCCAGTCCACGGCACCGCTGCCTGCACCTCTGCTTTGTGTTGCCTTGTACCAGCAGCACATCCCAGGGAACACGGCGTACCTGAGAGGAAAGGCATGAGCCTGTCGCAGAAGTTAATTGTCATGGTTGCTGATGTGGAGGAAGTTCACGTGGCCAGCATGATCAAAGCTAGTTTTTAAGGGGAGAGAAGTTGGATGTGAGAGATGGCTCGCTGATGGGAGCCTTCCAAAAGGGAGGAAACACAAGGTGATGGCTTTTCAGCTTTATTTTAGGGGAGAAGAAAGGACTAAGGGATCTCTTTCCCCAGGTGAGTTATACTGATGCAGCAGACGGACAGAGCAGAGCAAGTGCTTTGGCAGGTGCCCCGCTATCAGTTGTGTGATGCTTCATGTGCCTACTTCTGTTTTAGCTCCTCTCATGCTCCATCCAGTACCAAACATCCCCTGAGGATGGAAATGAAGCTGGGCTCATGCTGCCCGTCGGCACTGAAGGGCAATGCTTGATGCCCCGTTTTCCCCTTCCAATGCCCTCCTCCAGCCTTTTGCTGCCGAGCTGGCTCGGTGCCGGGCTGCTCGCAGGCGGGCAGCGCGACGTGCTGTGGGGACAGCTGCTCGCCTCCAGTGTCCCTGAGCTACCCGTAACAAGGAGTCCTGGGACATTTTCTTCAGAGCACAGCCCAAATTGCTCTCTCACTCCCTTCTGCCCATTGCTTGCCATCCCAGTTGTAAGCAGGGTAAGAAGGAGGAGTGTTTAGTTTGGCTTCATTTAAACCAGAGGTTGAAACGTTTGATCAGTTTTGAGAGGTAAGAGCAACAAATAGGGCGCAATGACATATTTTAATGGAGAAATTCGAGGCACAAGGATTGTTGCACTGCAGACTTCACTGCTAGTGCCAGATGGCATGGCCGGAGAGCTCAGCCTCCTCACCCCAGGTGAGGGTGTCCAGGCTTTTAGGGAGGAATCCTGTGAACTAAAAGACGTTACCCCAAGTCTTGTAGTGACATGTAGCTCAGAGGCATGGCTCAGGTGCTCTGTGGTCTGAGGGCGTCTGCCCCGTATGTATGTGACCTGGGTCATTGGGGTGGATAGAGCCTGAGTTACCCGACAGATGGGACTTCTCCCTTCTCATAACTCTAAAGGACTTCTGTTTGGGGGAACTGTCCTTTTTCCTCCCCGTTTTGCTGTGCCTAAGTGCATCGGGACTGTGCAGTAAAGCCACACATGCTTACAATAAAAAGAAGAATGAATCTGCATTCTTCCCCGTTGCTTTTATGTGGGCCTTTTGGCTCACGCCTCACAGGCTTGTTAGAGGCTTCCAAGCCAAAAATGCAGCTGCATTTTTCAGTGTCACATGCTGCCTTGCCAGGTCCAGTAATAGCAACCATTGGACAAGAGAGTAACACAACCTGCCTTACCGCAAGTGTGCGCGGAATCAGACTCGTGGGAAGCTCGAGATGACTTTCATAGCAAGGGAAAAATTTTTATCGCACTTCCTCCTTCTCCTCATCCCTGCGCATATGCTGCTTGTTAGCACCCTGGATGCTTGTGGAAATAGTAGTAATAGTAAAGTACGTCTCTGATTTGGCGATGGAAGATCTATCTGCAGGGACTGGATTGGGGGATCTTTCTGGGAAAATAAGTCTAGCAGTAAAAGAGAGGATTTGAATTACGGTTGGCAAGCGTCGAGAAATGCATAGTTTTGGCAAATGGTACATTCAGCTGAGAAAGGAAATGCAAAGCAGGGACCCGGCTGGATTCTCCAAGTGGCTTGCATTCCCTGCGTAATGCAGATGTTTCCCAGAGCAGTTTACCAGCACGTCTTCCACATCTTCAGTCCCCCGAATGGTAGTCTTGTCTCTTAAGCTTTCAGCTTCTCGGGGTTTTAGTTTTAAAGTGCCGTGAGAAGATTTGTTGTTTTAAAAGACAGAAATGGAGCAATGTTTGGAATTGTATTTTTAAGTCATTTGGTGGGCTGGTAGTTTGGCACTTCTTTAAAACGTTCCGGAGAAGCCCCATGGTAGCAATCAGCTGCTTCTGGTCAGAAGACAAGCTTGTAGGCTTTGAGAAAGGACACGACTGCTTAACTGGAAAAAATGTGCAGTGTTGGATCCTTCCCCTGGGACAGTGAGGATAAAAGATGCTTTTAGTGTTTCCTGAATTCATAAGAGCTCTTGATATGTAGCCCATCCTCTCCCTCTTGTGCAATATATACACGTTCTCCATGTACAGGTTTTGAAGTGCCTTTCTGTACAGTTTTATGAAACTTCTTTAATCCATAAATGCAGCAAATACAGACTTATGACTGTAAATAGTATATACTATCACTGAAGAAAATTCATCATCTTGGAGGCTATTTTAAACATTGCTTTTTGTTTTAATTAGGGAAAATGCCAGTTTACCGGTGCTGCTGCTTTTTCACACTTCAGGTTGTAATCTTTTTTTTCACGGGAAGATAAATATCACTCCCTCTTTATTCTTCTGTGTGTAAGATAGTGGGACGTGAGGCTTGTCCTGCTGTAGGAGCCTTAACAGGAATTAAAAAACAGACAAGCTTGTAATGAGAGTTTGGGTGATGAAAAAGACTGAAGATCGCTTTCATAAATCTTTTCAGGGTGCTGCAGTTTTCTACTCTTACTGCTTTTAAGTTGTCTGTTGATTTCTAACCTGTAGCTGTCATGAGGACCAGTGTCTTTCACTGCCTGGTGGATATTTATGTGACAGGATTTAAAATGTTGAGTAAATAACAGCCAACATAGGTATAGTTTATATGGTCTTGCTCAAGAGCCTGTGACTGCATTATGTCATTGAATGTTTGTAAGATACCCTGCAAAACAAACAAACAAAAAACCCCAGTTCTTCCTCCAGTTATTTCCAGTAGTGTCAGTGTCTGTGAAAATAATAGCCTTCAAGACAGTATTTTTTTTCTGCATATCCTTTTGCATTACACATTTGTTTAGTGTATTTTAATAACATTTTGATTTATGAAACTTCTGATCTTTCATCCGTGTGAACTGCAACTGTTTGGATTTCTTACGTTTAGTAAATATGTTCAATAAAACTTTGGCTTTCTTATCAAAGTTGATCCTAAACTCTTTAAGGAAGCACTGACATGTAGTTGAATCTGCTCTAAGGCAACATAAGCACACTTGTGTGTGCACACAGGTACCTTCTATTCAAACAAAAAGAAAAAAAACAGGTTTTCCATAGGTGTTAAAGGAGCAGATTGTGTTACTCTTGGACTCTTCTTTCTCCTTTTCTTGAGATAATCTTGCAGGGGGCTGAGCACTGGCCCTTCTAATCCAGCAGCGAGCTCCATCCCCTGTTTAATACCAGCGGGACGGTATTGCCACCGACCTCGGTGACCTGCTTATTTTGAAAGCAGTGCACGCTTTGCTGAGCAATGGGGAAGGCATCGAGGCCTTGGCTCTCCAGCGGCCTCGGGTGCTTACTTCTTAGCAACTGATTAGCGATTACTGTGGGACGAGGAGATTCAGCTCCTTTGATGTCAGCCAGCTAAGAACCCAGGCGAACGCTATCCAAGCTCTCCAGAGCCTCCCCTCAAGCAGTGAGGGAACAGGCCCCCCCATGCATGCTTCCCCTGCCCTAAAATCTCCCCGACTGGGCTGTAGGCCCAGCTTAGCCTGTGCCCAGTTTTTTAGAGGGGTAAAACTGGGTGATGATGGGAATCCTCCCTGCCCCGGTGCCCTCAGTCTCTAGGAAAATGCCATTTGGCAGTGGGTGGGCTTCGCTTGAGGCCTTCCTGTGGAGGTTGGGATGGGAATGGGCCCCCCACTTTGGTGGTGGTGAGCGGGGCCGGGACAGTGGGGTTGGATGAGTCCCTTTACTCTGACCTTTTGGGGATAAGACCGTCTATATCAGAAGTTGTTAAATATGGCTGGCTTTGTGAAGTTCCAAACCAGTTAAACTTCTCAGGATTTTACGTCAAGGCCTAATGTCCGAATTTCTGCTGTGCATAGGCCCTGCCGTGGTGGCAGGAGAGAGGAGGAATTTGGGAACAGAGCAGCAGCTGAACACAGCAAGGTGAATCAAGGGCAGAACAGGAGGCTTAACTCGCAATTTCCTTGTCTTTGTTGGTTCAACTCTGACCCTCCCTGTTGTTCAATGTTTTGTATTTAATTTCCTCGGTTGCTTAAGGAATGGTTGGGGCCAGCAGAGGAGCTTCAGAGGTGGAGCATGCAAGCTACAAATCACGAACCTGTGTTTTACTCCCAGCAGAGAGTTAGGTTTTTCAAAAATCAGGTCAGAGAAAGTAGATTCAAGTTTCAAAGGTGTGGAGGAAGCTTTTAGTCCTGGGTGGCTCACAACTTTGTTCTGTAGCCTTGAGGATGAAAAAGGAAAGTCCAACCCTAATTTTCTGGTGATGCTTGGAAGGCGCTAGATGAGTGCATTCACGAGCAGCCGTTTTCTGGCAGCAAAATGAGATTTGATCTCTTGCCGTATCTCCGTGTTGAGCTTTTGTTTCCAGCCATAGCACTTTGCTCCTTTCCTCTCCCGATGCTCTGGCAGCTGGAAGGTGGAACTTGCAGAGGAAAACAGCTGGACTCCAAGCTCTTGCTTGGCAAAGTTGCTGAACACAAGTTCTTCGGGGTTACTGGGCTTGGCCTCCAACTTTGAATCTCTCCTGTGAGCCTTTACAGACAGGGCTAATCCTGAAGTTATGGCTTGAGTGGAAAATATGGGTGAAATTTGTCAGCCTGTGACAGAAGCAATTGAACTTAAATGATCCTAATAATTTCTTCTGACCCTAACATTGTCTCAGAAGAGGCCCAAAACAGAAACAGCCTCTCAGCCTAACATACCAAAGGAAAAGCGTAGTCAGTAGGTAGATGTTAATCTTGTAGAAACTCTGGGAAACAACTTGTTTTTTCTCTTTCCCTGTCTGCCACCACCCTTTTCATTCTTTCTTAATCACATGCATACCTGCTAGCCCTTTGCCACTCAGGACATTTGCACGAAGAGATCTCTGTTGCTTGGGAGCTAATCGGCTTCTGCTGCTTGTCCTTCCTCCACCTGAAGTTCTCAGGAGATCTCTTACTTTTGCGTCACCAGCAAGACCTTGGATGTAAATGAAAAGCCCTTCCCTGCTGCCCATGGGGAGAGCCCTCGGGTCCTTCAGCCCACCAGGCTTTCCTTAGGCACCACTAAGCGTTAAGCCTTTCATGGGCACTCTAAGAGCTGTAAGATTTATTTGCCTTCTAAAGCAGGCATTTTAAAAGCTTGTGTGAGGGTATAATTCTTCATGAAGCAGACTGTCTTTACCTGTGACACTAACACTTACTATGATGTGATCAGTTATCTGTGATCTCTAGCAACCTCTAGTGCTAACTGCTTATTCTGTGTACCCCTTGCATTTTTCTCTTTGTGGGGAAACAGCATGATGAGCATTTACTAACATTAAGAAGTGGGTTAGATGGATCAAGAAGACGTGGCGATTGTCAGAATGCTTACTTAAAATCTAAACTCATTTTTTGTTTAGATTTCTGGACAGGCATTAAGTTCTAGTACCTTTGTTTTCTGTTGTTTGCAGAAGTACCAGTACTTTGCTATATATCTGAAGCATATTATTACTTATTGTTTGTGTGCAGGGCACACAAAAGGTGGGTTGACATCTGTGTGTCGCAGTTCTCCATGCCGTGAATCTACCTTCCTAGTCCTAACTGTGCTATGGAAAAAGCGCATGTGCCCTTAGACATCACGGTGAGCATTTTAATTGAGCATATCTTGGAGCGCTTCGTAAGTATAGATCAGAAAAGTGGTGTTTAGCAATAGATGTTATCTGCGGAGTAATACCTACTTTTAAGTCTGCTGTTGTTCAGGGCAGGGCACCTGGAGGGGAAAAAAGAAACAAAAGTGAAGTCATTATCTTGGAAAAGATAACTCAAGCATCAACAAATGAAAAACACGGAGAGTAAAGGTATTTGACCCAAGGTAAGAAAAATATTAAATACCATGGCATGGTCCCTGCCTTAAAACATTTTCCTTCAGAAAAAAATAACAAGGTACCAAGCAAAGTGGTGTCCTAAAAATAGATGAGTGGTTTAGACACTGACTGGCTGCCTGTTTGTCTGGTTATGGTTAGGGACAGGTACCCTTCCCAAGAAATGGCAGTTTATTGCGTACTACTTTTGCTGCTAAGCTCACCAATTCCTTTCTGGTTCTGAATAGGGGGTGTATGCTCTTGGAGCAGCAGGCAGAGGCTAATTAAATCTGTGGCCCTAAAGCTTTCTGGTAAGTCACGCTGCCGAGCATCCGTGCGTGCCCCGTGCAAGGAGCACGCGTGTGCCCGGCAGCCGCGGTGCTTTCCGCACGCCGTGGCCTTGCTGCGGCACCATCGCTGTGTGCGTGGTGGTGTGTGTGTGGGGGGTAATTCCTGCGTGTGCAGGACTGCCCCAGGGTGGGTCTGGGATGACTCCTGCAGCCTGTTTACGAGGACAGCCTGTGCCTGTGATATGGGCTGTTGGCCAGATGGACTTTAGAACTGTATTCGGCTCCCTGTAGCCATTATCTCCGTGTGCTGCTTTGTCCCTTTTTCCCTATTCCTAGCAAAAAAACAAGTCCTGGGTCAGATGGTAATCAAATGTGCTGCCACAAGCTGGCTATGGTCAGCTGAAACAGCACAAGGAGCAGTATCTTTCCTGGTCCTGATAAGTGTGCTCTACTGAAGAGGCAGTGCATACCATTGACAAGTCCCTCTCAGCTCAGGAAGGCCAGTTAAATATCGTTGGTGGTTTTTTTTTGTTTGGCTTTGTTCAAGGTAACCCTGTTTACTGTTGTGCAGGATCATGACAAGTCCCGGGGAAGGCAGGCAACGTGCGAACAGATTAGCATCAATTGCAGGAATATGGGAAAGGGGAGATCCAAATGATTCGGGGCTGCGCTTGCAGCGGGTGAATCACCACAGACACAGGTGCAGATGGGCAGATACACGTCGGAAACCCCGTGAGCACGTGGAAATGTGGGCAGTGCCTTTGCTGCGTTCCTGTGTTCGTGCTCGGGTAGTGTCTGCTGGTGCTGTTGACGCCCAGGCTGTTGCACAAGCAGGCAGGTACAGGTGCAGTGGCCAAAGGGTGTGTATCGGCAATTACAGTCAGCTGTAACTCTTTGTTTTTCCTGCACTGCGCTGATCGGTGAGATACTTCGCCGTCCTTCAAGGGGCAGGGGGAGCAGTCTGTTGAGCAAAACCTGCCGTCATTGCTTTAACCAAAGATGCCTTGCTGCAGGGGATGGTTAGGAGGAGAGATGAGCAAGTCTGCCAAGGAAGGTATGGGGAGATGTCAGCAGAGCTGCGTAACTGCCCGTGTGCCCGCAGCAGGGTTTGGCAACTGCCCGCAGCCTTACCGTCATTTATTTTTGTGTTTGTTTTTTTCAGGATGCCGGTGAAGTCATGGTGGTGCCAGTGTTGTAACTGGTTGCAACTCACCATTGATAAAGGGGAGGAGTGTGTTCTGCAGGGAAATAAGGAGCAGGTCACGCTCTGGCTGCTCCATCCCCCGTGGGAAACCCAGGGGAGTTGTGTGCAGGCACAGCCAGCATCCAATCTCGCGGCATGAGTGCGGGCAGTGGCAGGTTTGGGGCAACATTTGATGTCAGTGTTCTGGACACAGGTTATATGGATGCTTGCAGGCTTGTTTTGGAAATCTTTTTGCGGGTTGCAAAAGCTTGGACTTCCTCCCCATGAATTACTGAAGCACTGGGCTGTTTGGTTGTCAGGCAAATTCTCTGTGATGTGCTCATGCAATTTATTAACGGCCCTTGCTTTTCTGCTTGGAAAAACACAGCTTTTCTGTGCCGTGTTACCGTGACCTGGCTCTTTAAAGATATTGTTGCAAGGCTCTGCATCCTGAGAGGGAGGAAAAAAACAAAAGCAACCGAATGAAAATGGTCTTTTTGTTGGAGAAGGGGGAAAAAAAAAGTTGAGCTACATGAAAGCAAATCAGACAGCCCCCTGAAAAGGCACTCCATGGCAGCACACTGTTAGTTTTCAGCCACCCGATGATGTGAAGTGCCTGATCTGCTGCTGTTGAAAAAGGCTTGTAGCAGTGCCCTGCGATAAGTTATGCTGTTGGAGAAACGGTCCTGTACATAAAGAAGCAGAGTACAAATGCCGTGTAATTCTCCCAGCTTTGCTGCTTCATACTTGGTGATATTTGTGCAGCGCCCGCTTGCCCGGGCTGCTTCCCCGGGGCTTGGCTGGCCAGGAGCACAGCGTGTGCCAGCGCACCCAGAAACAAGCTGCGGGCCCTTTGGCATGGGGTGAGCCCAGAGGCTTCATTCAGAGCCCTCAGTGATCTCTGAAGCGAGGCATGCGGGCCCTGCCTGCTGTCGCACAGAGCCCCATTCATCGCCAGCCCCGCGGCTGGCAGCCACGGAGCCCGCAGCGGCCGCCGAGTGCCCTCCTGACAGCAGGGAGCGGAGGAGGGATGGTGGGCGAGAGGTGGAAGTGAGTTCTGGAGTCCCTCAGTATTCAATACCTGCATTGACCACGGCACTTAACCGCATTTGAAAGCCCAAATAATGCCTCTCAGCCCTGATACTGGTACAGGGTTTTTCACCTGACCACTTTACAGAAAGAACAAAAATTATGCCGCCGAACTGCGGTTCAGTACCGTGTTTATTGACATAAAAGCTCACTATAGCAGAGAAGAAAACTTCAAGCCAAATGATTTCTCGGTTACGCCGTACCAATGCTACGAACAGAGATCAATATTATCTGGAAGTATTTGAACCTATTCACAAAAAGGAAAAAAAAAAAAAGACAACGCTTGGAAATCTCAGGGTACGTGCATTCTCTTCCACATAAAGTGCTCGTGCTGTGAGTGCTCATCACAGGGCTAAATTGCCGCATTCATTGTCGCAGTTTTTGGGCGATCTCCCTCTGTAGACCCGGTGCTGATGATGCTTTCTGAAAGGGGGCTGCAGCTGGGACCAGAAGTCACCATGGTTGTAGAAGCAGCAGGCGCTGCCGGGGGTATGCTGGAAGCGGCGCCCGCTCCGTAACGTGACCTGGCGCTGGACGGGGCGAGCGCTGCTCTTGGACAGGCTTTGGATGTTTCTATCGAGTTTGAATGTGAATTTGGCAAAGGGGAATGGGGAAAAGGGATGGCTGTTTGCTTTGGAGCATCTCTTGTGCTCTGCTGCGGATGGCACTGCTGCTAAACGGAGTGCTCCCTGTTCACCCCTTCCTCACTGATGCGGGGATGTGGGTGCGTCTCACATGGCCGGAGCCAGGTGGTGTCTCCGGGAAAACGTGATCCCCGATACGAGTCCGAGGAGCTGCCTCACTGCGTAATTGCTCGAGCTGTTGTGCAACCCGCCTGTAATCTGAGCGCCGGGTTGCAGATTTTTGTTGCATCACTGGACCTTCTCTTTCATTATTGGTTTAGGAACATTATACAGATCTCATTTATATAATTAGGTGCTACGCAGCTCCGGTGACATGTTGTTTTGAGCAGTGAAACAGCGTAATCCTGTGATGCCTGGCAGACCCGGGCAGCCTGGCACCTCAAGGAGCTCCTCTGCAGGCAGGGGACGAGCCACCTGCATGGGGACATGGATGCTGGGTGGCGTTACGTGCGGGCACGTGGGTGGAGAGGTGACACCTGGGTGGTTTGCTTCATTTTCTGAATCTCGGTGCCCCCTCCCGGCATTTACCTGTGGGGTCTGCAGACAGCCTGGCGAAGGGATGCTGCTGCCTTGGGGGCTCTGTGCTGGGACCTTGCTCTTGGCCAGGGCCGCGACAGCAGGCAGAGACCGGTGCTTGCACTTGGTGTCTTGCACCGCCAGCAGGAGCAGAACGGCTGTACTGATGTGTCAGTGGCCGCTAGGTACCGGTATGTGCCTGCAATATGTATGTTCCCACCCTTATCATTAGGTTCAAGGAAGTGCTTTCGAAGGAGTTTAAGGCTAAAACTCAGTGTATATGAAAGAAAATAAAACATATCTATATGTCACGCCACTGCATGCAGTGCACAGCAAACAGTAACATCGAGCCATTAACTAGAATCCATTAATTCCAAGAGGTGGGAAAGAAAACTTGTCTTACTTTAAAATTCTGAGCTTTTCTTCATGCAGCGTGCCATGTCGGATACTCCCCTCTAAGCAAAACATATCCACTGTTTAATTTTGGAGGAACCTGGGGTGTGGGTGGTAAATGTGATGAGCAGCGTTCTGCCCTCTGTGCTGGTAGAAATTTAGTGTGAGGCAGTGGTTAGCGGATCCGCATTGCCTTTACATCTGTAAAGCAGATTTTAGGCAAAGGAATTCTTATTTTCCCATTTATGTTGCCAATATGTGTCCATAGCCATGGCGAATTGCTACGTCCCACCGAGTTGTGCTGCTCTTCTCCGGCTTCGGTGGGACCCGCCTGGCTTTCCCTTGCCATAGAGCAAGAGAAGAAGCTGCTGCTCCCAAGGTGGCTCCATAGCATGTGACTGTGGGAAATGTCCAGCCTCCCTTCCCTAAATAATTAGGAAGCCTGGTTCAGAGCATGGGATAAACTTCCAAAAAGGTCTTGTGAGTCAGTTTTTCCTGGGAGGCTCAGCAGAGGCAGGAAGAGGACGTCCTGCAATGAGAACATCACGATGGGTAAGTATAGGCTGTGTATTAAAAGCAGCAAGACAGCAGCAGCATGCAGATGTGCATCCAGCAGCCGGGAGCTGAGGAGGGGAAGCAGGGCTTTCCTTGACATCAGTTGATACGAAATTGCGAGGAGGTTTTGTAACACGCAACAGCCAAAACTCGGAAATACTCCAGAGGTTTGTTTGGGTGTCTTAGCTGCAGGATTGGCCGTGTTTGGGTGTCTTGGCTATCCAAAGGTTCCAGCTGTATCAAATAATCCAAAATAATGAGCAGTTCATCTCCTAGGCCATTAGTGCCCTGTTCTTGGTGCTGTTTTTTGGGTTTGTTGAAAGCTTCATTATTGCAATTACAAACAGATGGTGAGATAACTCGTTCTACGTGTCAAAACTATCAGTGTGCAGAGAAGAAAACAAGTAATGCTTCTCAGAATGAGAAAATAGATTTGTGTTCAGGGAAAAAAGAAAAAAAAACAAGCTGGGAAGTGGTTTCCTCTGTGACGGCTGTGTTTTGGCAGGGAGGGCGTTCTCTGCTCGCTTGGCTGGGCTCTGCAGAGAACCAGCTGTGAGCAACTGCCCCCGAGGTCTGGATGCTTTGGTTCCTGCCGAGCACCTGCCTTCACGAGGGCCTTGCTGGCTGCTGCTGCCCACCTTTGCTCTGCCCTTTTCCGCCCTCTCCCTTCCCAGCTGATTGCTCCGAAGTGTGATTTAAACACAGGCTAACTCCGGCCCTCACTGTTTGCAGTCGTGATCGTTCGGTTCATTTAGAAATGTGCAGAGAGCTTCTGCTGATGCTTGACTCCTCTGCCTGTAAGGACGCACATCACCTCTAAGCTAACAGACTCTTTTTTGGGGAAAAGAGCGTTTTTATTGAAAAAAAAATTACATATGTAATTGCCCATTTCCACAGGAGTTACCTTTTCTTTTTAAAAGCGTGCTTACACATGCTGGAGTTATCCCATAGCATTTCCGTGGGGAGGAGAAACCTTTAAGGAATGAATTATTTGATTTGGACAGCTTTACTGATTATACAGTTTACATACGCAACTGAAAGTGTATCATGAGACTTCTCAATATTCTTTGCTTCTCTCTGTACTAATCTAAAAAATCCTCCAGAATAAAAGCAAACAAACAACAACCACCTGTAAGAATTTTACGGTCGGTGTTGCTGCTTTTTTATTGGGAAACCAGCTGATTTTCTCCACTTGCGAATACTTTCCAAGTCACAAACATCTCAGTGAGTTTTGCATGTGCGTCTCCGTATACACACCCTCATTCCTTAATGGATATGATGAAAAGCCCGCAGTGATTCACAGCAGACTCACTGTGTACTTTACCAGCATTATCTATGCCCGTGTTGCTTGCCAGCTCACAGGAGTAGCAATAAACCCTCCTTTCTCTGCCTGAGTGCTGTATGGTATCGAAAGCCAAGCTGTTGGTCTCCCAAACGAGTGAAACCACTGTGTTGTTGTAGTGTGTGCCTTGGAGAGAGGTGTTGATCACCAACCTCTCAGATCAACATGGGCTCCCTAGCAGGAGCCTTGGGTTAATGTTGCTTACTTAACGTAGTTAATCATTGCTTTATCAAACCGTAACCGTGCTTTAACATGCGGTCCTGCAAGTAACACTGCAAGAATGCTGGAGGGAAGTTCCAGGCTGTTGGCTTGTGACTCTGAGGGTGTTTTTTACAGGTTAATGAATCCAAAGAAGGTTTGCTTCCCGTGCCTGGGATTGAAGAGTTCAGGTAGTTCTTGCTGTTGCAGTAGATTGCCACTGAAATATAATTTAGAAATGTGTGACACCAGAATTAAGAAATTGTTGCACAGTCACAGGCTCCTTTTTCTTTCTTTTCCTCGATGCTTTAAGAGGAACAAGAGGGTACACTTTGTTCTTTTTCCAATTTGAAATGCTCTGTGCTGAAGTGTATATTTGTGGTAAAACGCCTTTTATGCAGGCAGTGCCCTGCAGCGCCTCACCAAATGCTCTCCCCGTTCCCCAGCAGGAGCCTGCCAGCAGAAGACATAAAAGTTTCAGTACCAGCTCTCAAAGCACAGGTGTCCAACGACACTGCAGCGTTCAGGTTATACCGTGCTTGCGATGGATGAATGAACGAGGCTTGTTTTGCAATGCATCATCTCCCAGTGTTGTACCTTCCCCAGCCAATTCACTGAACACAATTGATTCCCCAGCCAGTAACTAGCTCTGCCATTGTTCCTGATGTGCTTGTAATTGCGCTTTGAACTCGGCAGGTTGGATCAGGCTGCGAGATTCCCTGATTACAGATGCTTTCCCAACCGGGCAGCGCCGGGGCAGCGTCTCCTCCGTCTGGTCGAACAGGAGCAGGCGGTGCGTCGCGCTTGCGTTGGGGTGATGGGTGCCTATCCGCAAACCTTCCCGGTGTGGTAACCAAACGATGGCCTGAGGTGCCCCGATGGCTTTGATTTAGATAATGCAATCTCCCACACAGTGTTTAATAAACAAAATCACAACCTGTGCTTTTGCTCCTCTTGCCGTTCAATCCACTCTGACTGCTCTTTCCAGGTGTGCTCCGTAGACCTGGCTCAGCCCTGGGGCTGGAGCAAGGGGAAGGCTTTGCCTCAAGCAGGAAATCTGCCTGTGGAAAAGTGTAGGCAGCCCGTAAGGGTTTGGCAGAGGCTTGTTGCTTGATTTTGGGCTTCATCTGCCATTTGTCTGCCAGCCATCGCCTGCATTTGGTGCTTTTGCCTGTTCTAAAATGCCTTGTGATAAAGGGGGTTCACAAATAGTTTGAAGTTTGCCCTGGAGGGGTTAAGATGGGTGTAGGAGGGCTAAGGCATCCACACTGGGGTTTAATTTATCAGAGTGGTGGGCCATTGGCCACCATGCTATGAGCCCTCAGAAGTCTGGGGCCAGGTCACTGCGTGGGGCTGCTGTTGGAAGACCGTGCCTCCTGTGTTATGGGTGCCTCCTGTATTAGGGCCACAAGGCAGAGATCGGCAGGTTCTGGATAAGGTTCAACAAGGCCAAGAGCTGGATCCTGCACTCAGGGCACGACAACCCCATGCAGCGCTACAGGCTGGGGGCAGAGTGACTGGAAAGCTGCCCGGAGGGAAGGGCCCTCGGGGGAACTGGTCAACAGCCGGCTGAACATGGGCCAGCCGTGTGCCCGGAGGGCCAAGAAGGCCGACAGCATCCTGGCTTGTATCAGGAATAGTGTGGCCAGCAGGACCAGGGAGGTGATTGTCCCTCTGTACTCAGCTCTGGTTAGGCCGCACCTCGAGTACTGTGTTCAGTTTGGGGTCCCTCACTACGAGAAGGACATCGAGGTGCTGGAAGGTGCCCAGAGCAGGGCAACGAGGCTGTTGAAGGGCCTGGAGAACAAGTCTTACGAGGAGCAGCTGAGGGAGCTGGGGTTGTTTAACCTGGAGAGAAGGAGGCTCGGGGGAGGCCTTATCGCACTCTACCACTGCCTCAGAGGAGGTTGTATCAGGGTGGGGATCGGGCTCTTCTCCCAAGCAACAAGTGATAGGACGAGGAAATGGCCTCAAGTTGCACCAGGGGAGGTTTAGGTTGGATATTAGGAAAAATTTCTTGGCTGAAAGGGTTGTGAGGCACTGGAACAGGGAAGTGGTTGAATCACCATCCCTGGAGGTATTCAAAAGGTGCCTGGATGTGGTGCTTAGGGACATGGTTTAGTGGTAGACTTGGCAGTGCTAGGTTAACGGTCAGACTTGATGACAGAGGTCTTTTCCAACCCAAATGATTCTGTGGCTTCCATCCCCATCAGCCTAGGTGTTACATGGCTGGCGTGGGTGCTCAAACCAGGCTCCCCAGCAGCCTCACTGCTCCCCGCACCTTGCCAGACCCCACTGACTCCTTCTTCCTCTTTTGCAGGAGCTGAACCTCGTGTCCTGCCTTGTGCTCGCTGGGGGAAGGCCCTGAAGGACATCTTGGAGTGACGGTACTGCTTCATGCAGTTCAAGTAAGGACAAATGTTTTGGCAGCTCTCTCGGGTATGAGTGAGCATTGAGGCGAGGTGTTTCGGAGAATGGGTTTGCCTAGCTTACCTGCTTGATAGCACTCTATGCTCGACAAATTATTTTGCCATAAAATAATTTTTTTTTCAGAAGAAGCAAAAAAAACACCAAAACCACAACCTAGAAAATAAATAAATATAAAAGAATGGTATGAATAGTACTAAAGGCATTCCTGAAGAATTATGCTCTCACAAGTGAACTTGCAGCGGTCTCGCCCGTTCCGTCAAGCCTACGCCGTGGTATAAAATCGCACTTACTGCTTAGGGCACCAGCTGCTCTTCCCTGTTATTTCAAGGCACTGAGTGCATGTCCTGAGGGCGGACAGGCGGTTACAGCATTCACAGCCCAAGGATTTCCCAGGGAGCTGGTCCGGATGGGAGCTCAGCTCCACAGGGCTGGCTTCCTCGGGAGGATGGCTCCTTGCTGGTGCTGTGCCCCCTGCCCTGCACTCTCTCCTGCGGCGCTCTGGGTGCCCAGGGCTTGTTTTTCAGTTCCGAGCACTTCTCGGTGCGGTGAACCAGATCAGGGCATGGATCTGATCTAAAAGCTAGCGCACGGTTACTGCAGGACTGTTAGGAGCTGCTCTGACTCATGCAGTTACACCCATGCTCTCCAAAAAGCCTTGAATTGGCAAAAGCTGCTAGCCTGAAGCAAAGAAACTGCCAGAGTCTTCTTTGGAAATGGGTGCTTGGGCTCTGCTGAGGGAGGAAAGGAGGGAGGAAAAGCACTGCATGCGAGTTTTCTCCTCTGCGTTGTCTCCTGCTGGGTCTAACCTGTTTACCTTCTGCAGCATCTCACGTTTTCCATGGTAGAGCCCGAGAAGACTGGGGCTTTGAAAGCAGCGTGTTTAGCAGAGCTGGGTTCGAGTCATTTGGCGTTGCTGAGCTCTTGAAGCAGCTGGGTGGATTAACCATAAACTGCCATTACCCTAGGGGGACAAGTTTTTTTTTTTTGTGATTATTTTGGTTTGCTTTTTTCAGTGGGTTCGGCAGGGGAGTCAAACCTATTTTCAGATCTCGAGAAGATAAAAAAATAAGTCTTTGGCAAAGTTATGAATGAAACGTACTTTGCTCGGAAATAATTCCTTTGAGGACGTGGCCGGCGGAGGCCTGGTCCCTGAGTCCATCATCAGCTCAGCTGCTCGCTAGCTGAAAGTGCTGGGGTGGCATGGTTAGAGGAGGAATACACTACGCCGGTTGCTGCACACGAGAAGCAACTTGTGGCTTGATTTGCCATTAGTCTCTTAGCTCATTGTTCATTTCTGGAGCACAGGAGCTTGGGATGAGCAGCGCTTGCTGCAGGGGAAGGTTCCAGGTCCATCCCAGGGCTGATTTCTGCCGTGCCCAGCAGCGGCGGTCCCTGGGTGCAGGCAGCGGGCGCTGCTCACCTGGCCTCCTGGGAACAGCCTCTGCATCTCGGCTGCTTTTGGGTGTGCCTCCTCCGAAGGACCTGGAAAAAGCCGTGCTTGAGTTTAGGAGTGGCTTTCCTTATTCCTCGTAGCCTTTCCTTTTTTTTTTTTTTCTTTTTAATTTGCCTGCTGGTCAAGTATTTCCATAATTGTGCTTGTAATGATCGTCTCTTCATTTCATTCATACAGTGGTTAGTGCTTAATGAACTTCTCATTAATGAACTCTGTAATATTTAAAATAGGCATAACTTGAAGAGGGGGGGAAAAAACAACAAACAACAAGAACCAAAAGCCAAAAAGCAAACCGGCAATAAAGGGATGTATTTCCACTCCCCGAATTTAATCCTGCCTTATAACATAATTGCGTGGAGCTGCCTGGCTGGCGAACAGCTGCACAGCGTGGGCTCTCGGTTCTGCATAGCTGCTTGTCCCTGAGCTGGGGTAATAAATGATTTACTGGTGCGGCTGGGACCTGTGGGCGCTTAACCCGTTCGGCTCCTCAGGGGCCAGCCTGAAAGACTGCTTTGTAAAGGCTGCCGGAAGAAATGGTTTCAGGTGCGAAGCTGGACAGTTTGCAAAGCTTGCTTTATTGCTTGTGGGCTAGTTGCAGAAGTGCTCGAACCCAGGTGAGGTGGTGAAATTGGGTAGAATCTGTTTTTGAGTGGGTAGCACTTGCTAGGAGTTGATGGATGATGTGCATTTTTCGTGACATTCATGCCTCAGATTGGATGCTCCAGAAAAACATCTGTATTCTGCAGCTACCTAAATAAAGTATTCGTTAGAGGAGGATGTTCTTATAATTGCATTAGCTGAAAGAAAAAGAGCACTTAAGAAGAAACGGTTCTTAATCTGGCAGGGGCAGACATTTTTGTGCTGTATAGCATGGAAGGGGGTGATCACAGGGGCTCAAGTAGGAAACCTGGAGTTTCTGGTGAGGCTTCTTTTGGTAAAAAGGACCAAGCACACATATCCTGAGTACATCTGCGATGTAGAGAGCTGGAGCATTTGAAAAGGGAGCCTAGATGGAAAAGCGAGTCATGTATTCCTCAGAAAGGTAAAATGCAGCAAAACATTGGGTACTGAAACTCTGACCAAAACGAGAGTAGAGGCATCTCTTGGATCTTGCTCTTGATGCCAGTTTTTCCAACTCTACCTGTGGCTTTGGCATTTAAGGTTATTAAATATGTACTGGCTAATGATCTGCTTTGCACATGCTAGGAAATGCTTCTTATTTGTCATCATAAAACTGTGCATGCTGCTCTGGGTCTTGTGAATTGTTTCCCACTCCAGGCCTGCGTTTTTGGGAGCGCAGTACCAGTGCCGTGCCTTGCAGAGCACAGAGGAGGAGGTCTTATCACTCATCTCTAGCACTCGTTTTTTGTTTTTCCTTGCTACAAACCATACAGGGTAATATAGAAATGATCATTGCTCAGTGCAGTTCTTAAAATAGCACAGCACTGAGAGTCTGGAGGACAATAAGGTGGCGAAAGTTAGCGTAAGGCCACATCCTATAGTCAGGAGTTTGGGGATCGATGGCTAAAGGCTCTCCCGCTGCAGGCATTTCGGTGCTAGTGACAGCTGTCCATCAGGCTCATCCATTTTATGCCCTTGCGTAAAATCCTCCCCAAATCCTGCTCTTCCCTTCCCATCGCTTTTTGCCTGGCACTGTGCAGCTGGAGGCACTGTAGGTGCTGTAAAGCACGTCTCCATTTCCAGAGGTAACCACCTGCAGTCTGTCTTCTCTGTTTCGGCTGCCCAGCTTGGCACGCCTGGGGCTGGACCCCATTTCTGCAGACAATACTGGATTTACTTTTCCTTTGAAAACTGGGGCTTTTCAAGGAGCTAAACCCAAAGTCAGTAATAGCTCTTACAAACGGGGTTTATCTTTGAGGACTTCCTTAGAATTTACTCCCAAAACGTGTATTCAAGCCACGGAGTGTATTAAAAGGTATCAACTGGGTTTTACTCATTTGAAGAGGCATCGAAAAGGTCTGCTGAGGATTTCTGGCGGTTAATATTTGAGCCTGAGCTAAATGTTTCATGCCTACGTGAAACAGCTGCCCCAGAACCTGTTGTAGGACTTAATTTGAGTATAAACATACGTGTGCTTTTGCGTACATGCTGCACTTTAATTCAAGTCAACTGTTAGGTCTTAACTTTATTAGGATGTAGCTACTTGAGCTGAAGATGGGGCCTGTGTTTTTTTATTTTATTACAGCAATACGGTAGCTACTTTTTAAATGCTGCTTGGATTTTAGGAATCGGTATCTTAATTATTGTTTGCCTTTAGTAGTATTTTAAAGTAAAAATTGACAGGTGAAGACAGGGTTGTATCTTATTACAAGTGAATTGTTTGACAGCATGTGTGTATTGTAAAATGTGAAATTAATCGCCCTGAGCTGATGACCCTTGTACGTTTACAAAAGGCTGGTCTTTATGGTGCACAAATAGATTCCGGACACAGGAAAGAGGCTTATGACAAGAGGATGAGATCAGTTTGTATAATTAGAGCTAGCTAATAATCCTTTTACTCTATTGTTTCAGCTTCTACAGTATCTTCATTTATTTGAAATTGAGCATATGGATTGTAGGGTGATAACCACAGTGATTTGAGTTTTGTGGGGGTTTTCTGTCTAGTGATGGCAGTGAAGAATCCAGATGTGCATCTGGGAGAGATTGCTGCCTTCCTCTGCTGGGCACGGGGGATGCTGCTGCTTTGTTATACCCCACGCTCCTTGATCTGCTTCCAGGGTTTGGGTAGGAATTCGGTAACCCACTCAATGATTTTTGACAATTGTGAGATATCAGTGGTGCAAAAGAAGACATGTAGTCCTGAAACCCCAATTTTTTGGCCAGGTGTTCATCCCTGGAGCAAGAAAGGGTTGACTGAAGGGAGTGGGAATAGCATTGAAAAAGCTTGAGCTGATTGATACATATATATGTGTGTGTGTGTGTGTGGACATCTAATTATGTCTGTACAGCCTCCTTAGCTTTGTATGGAGCTTCATTATTTGGAGGTGGATAACTGGAAAAACTGGGGAGCAGGAAATCACGTTGCTGGGAGGTGGGTGACCCGAAACCACAGCCCCATGGTCCAGACCAGGCTTCAGCCCATTAACAGCACGGGTCCGTTCCTGCCACCAGGAAGCCGAGCTACATTAAGCAAAGCGAGTTAATCTATATCCAGAGCGTTTTATTAAATCATCAGTCAATTAAATCAGTGACGCTCTGTTAGCTTTCGTTCCAGCGAGCTCTGCACGCAGTTATTAAGCTGTTGCTGTAGCAACTCTTGGGCTTCTGTTTGTTGGGCTGGTGCATGCGAAGGCCACAGTGCTGAGCTCTCCAACAGCATTCAAAACTTAAAAAAAAATAATAATAATAATTAAAAATGGGCTGATTTTGTAGTTCTTTTTCAATCTTTTGCTGGGGAGGAGGTCATCAGGAAGTTTCATTTCTTTTTTGTGCTGTTAAAGGCAACTGCATCCACCTGGTTTTCCAGAGGGTGACTTGCAGGGCTGCCTCTGGTCCTTCGGAGGTGAGGGACAGCAGAGCTAGGCTGACACAAAATGCGTTTAAACCTCCTTTCCATCGCTCGCAGCCAAGAGAAACTCCTCCGTATTTGTAATTGAGTGGCAGCATATGGTTTTGTTTGCAGACAGGATGCAGCTGGGAAGCAGCATCACCTGTGGAAGTGCTGCGCGAGGGATTTATTTTTAATAAGCAATCAATTTAGTGACAAAACATAATCTTCAGCAAGTTACATGAATTCAAATGATTGTACACAAATATCTGGGGTATTTTTTTAAGCTCACCGCTTTCCTACTCAGCTGCGGTAGTACTGACTGCCGTGCGCTGGGAACTTCCGTACTGCCACACCTTTGAGGAGAGGTTTCTCATTTCCTCACCTCTTCTCCTTTCCGCAGTCAATGGCTTTTGCTGGTGGTTTCACTTACCTCTGTGCTCGCAAAGGAACCTTTGGATGGGTTACTTGCCTAATTCCTCCACCCTCCTATTTTTGACCAGATACGTAAAATTATGCATCGGTATATCTACGGGGAATGTCGTTCTGCTTTTGGTAATATAATGCCCGGAAGTGTATACATTCATCTCCTGTCTTAAGGTTTATTTTAGTCACTGCAGTTGCAGCTGCTCTATTTATACAAATTTCTCCCCGTGCACAGTTGAAGAACTGGGTTATTGGTTTATTTCTCCTGCCTAAACCGAATGTAGGTTTTGCCCTCTTTTTTTTTTTTTGTTGTCAGCTTGCACGTTAGAGGGCATTAATACATCAGTTAGAAATGTTGGTCATTTTATGGATAGTGATTTCTGGTATCCCTTCAGTGTGAATGAAGCTAACGGGACTAAGTGTGCAAACAACCCAGGGTTTCACCCAACACCACCAGGTGAGAGTGGGTTATTGCAGATCTGAACTTTGCAGGAAGATACCCAGCAAAAATACTAGACAAGACAATGTTAAGTAAAATTAACGTTGTTTCTTCCCATTTTCAGACTTTTTTACTACAGATTTAAAAAAAAAGAAAGAAAGAACCCCCAAACCCAAACAAGAAAGTCCTTCTTTCAAATTGTAATTATCTTGTAACAAAAAAGTGGAGACTGATGGGTAGCACAGCATGGTAATGTCACATACCACTCGTAAGAAAAGGAGATTTCACTGGTTTAGTGATTTCCTTGACACCAGGGGAGAACAATAAACCTGTAAAATATGTTGGTGTTTTAGTTCTTTGCATGAAATTCAGGGCTCCAGCAGGAATTCATCTGCACGTGGCCAGCTTGTCTTTCCGCCTGCCCCGCACTTGCTGTTTCCTCCTGCCTCTGTTTATCTCGTGTAGTTTACACCAGGAGCACTCAGGGGCCCGAAACCCAATCCTCCTGATATTTCTAAGCACTTCATAAATTAACATTTTGTAAAACCGTAGCGTGTGGGAGTGCCCGTGAGGACGCGGTGCCTTGCTGACTGAGGTTACGGTTTTGGAAGCTTGCTTTTATTTTTGTGTTGTGGCCCCATAGGAGAGGTCAGGGCCCCGAGGTGCAGCGCTCCTCGATCCTCACTCATCCCATTCACGTCAGTGGCAGGACTGCCCGTGGTGCCAGCAAGCACCGATCACATCCAAATGGGTCCAGCTGAATGGTTAGTGTAATCCGTGGGTTTCCTTAAACTCTTTTGCAGCTTATGGGTTGTTTGTCTGAAGAGGGAGGATCTGAGGAGTGCTTGTAAGACGTTTTAATGTAGGTTACCCCACCATGTGTATGTCTGTCGATGGCATTGCAGTGCCAAAGTCCGCTGGTGGCTGGCTTTCTTCCAGCTGATCTGCACACCTAGGGCTGCTCAAATATCTGGGGGATATATGTGCTTTGGGGTACCCAGGGCAGCGTTCCTCTAGACCCCTGAAATCACAAAGTTTAGTCCTTACAAGGACTGGCATCCCTACGCTGCGGTGTTACAGAGCTGTTTTTGCGTGATGCAAATTCTGTTACGGTTTGAAAAAAAAACCTCCTCCTCTGACTCCGAGCCTGGCCAACGCTGTGATGCAGTGCCCGTTACAACTGGAAAGTCATCCTGCTTTCTCTGCATTTCTGCTTATCTGTTCAAATGCCTTCCATGAGATCTGTAACTTCATCAGATTCTCCGTGTGTTTTTTGGCTGTCCTCTCCTACCCGCAACCACAGGCTCTTTATGGCTGGGGCTGTTTTTGTACAGCTGGGAGCGTGTGGTTGAAGCTTTGCAAATACAGATCATTGTTTCTAAAATCAAACGCTAAAATAAGAATTTAAAAAAAAAAAAAGTATTGAGATTAAGGTAAGATTTAGCAAAACTTAGACTCGAACTGTATCTAAAACTGAAGTTTGCCTTAAAAATAAGCTTAAAACAGGACTTGAAAAGCTTGAAAAACTCAGATGCTTAAAACTGAAGAGTATTTAGTCATATGCATGGTGTGTAAAGGAGAGGAGAGCGGAGAGGTGGGATCCCACAGGGATACCGAATGGTTTCAGTGCCTCTTGTCACCCGCTGTCAGATGTTACCATATCCAGAGAAATCAAGCACAGCAGTTCATCCTCTTCCATTTTATTTTGTGCAAAATAACACGGTATTCCTCTACAAGAGGCTTCGAGAGCACTCACTGTATTTGTTCTTTAACGCTTAACAGAGCAGAAAGGTATCCTTCCTGTTTTGAGAAGGCTTCAATACCTTTCGGTTTTACTGACCTGTGCAGTTCTTTGTAATGCCTAAAACCACTACGGCTTTTATGAGCTTGAACCTGGACTTTTATTTCACGTCCTACTTCAAAATTTGCAAACACAGGGGATTTCACTGTGGTATCCTGAGGGGAAAAAAGGAATAGAATTCCAGAACCCCTGCAAGATAAATGTCTGCATGGCCCTAAAGCCTGTCAGAAACCTTGTGGACATTGAAATCCCAAAGGTTCAGCTGTTTGTGAGGAGGCGCATGCATATAAAGGCAACTGCTACTGGAAAAAAAAGAACTCAACATCTGGGGACATCTGAATGTGCCCATAGATAATTAATCATACAGGCAGGAAAAAAGGGTGAGTTTGTCAGATGGATTCCTTTTGTTCACTTTCTGTAAATGTTTCAGTAAGTGGATTTATGGGAAGGCTGCCTTTCCTTTCGTTAACATCGAGGATGTCCACGTAGTCCCGTGGGATGACGCAGTAAGCCTGGGTGCTGGGCGGCCGTGGGGGCTGTGGGACGCGTCAGTGCCAGAGGCTGTGTTGTAAAATCCATCTTTGTGATGAGTATGTGATGGAAATACTTCTCTCCAGTTACATTTTCATAAGCCAGTTACGTGATACTTAGCTGAGAAGATGCTCTCCGGGTGCAACGAGATGTATTTGGGCGGGTGCTCGCTGTGTTCTGGGCACTGCGACCGCGTCGTCTGCTGGAGATTTGGCAGGATCAGACCAGTCCCGATGGTTTTATTCCCCCGCAGGTGACAGCCTGCTCACACAACAGCGCTGCTGGCTGCCACGAGGGTACCCAGAGCAGGGCTTGTGCTGGGTGGGAGCTGCGCAAAGGATGCTCGGAGCTTTCCCCCCCACCGTGGGGAGCCTGACGCCGAAATGCCCATTGCTCACGTGAAATGGCTTGGCTCTTCGTGCGGCCGCAGCTTTGGAGGCTTTCTCAAGAGACAGCATTTAGAGTAATCGCATTGTCTGCCTGCTCCAGCACCGTAACAAATCGTGTTTGGGGAGGAAGCTGAGCCCTTCCAAGCTGGCCGTGACTGGCATTGTCATTTTCTTTCTGCCTTGGTAAATAGCCTTTTAGGTTGAGTACATGCAACAATTGTTTCTGGTAGAATACGTCTGCGTGTTCGCTCTGCAGGCTGCGTGTGCCCTGCCTGCAGAAAATGAGCTTGTCTTGGTGATGGAAAAGGCAGGATGGATGCGATTTTTCTCTTTCTTTACAACACAAACCATTGCAGGCTGAAGACCTTTAAAACAAGGGTGGAGGTGGGGTTCACGTTTGCCTTTTCTTGCTAGCTTGGCTTGCAGACCAGTTGCTGTACAGCCCAAATCCCTATCTTGCAGCAGGGCCAGGTATTCTCTTTGCAGGCAACGTTATCTGATAAAGCAAGCGTGCTACCAGGCCAAAAAGATAGGAATTGCTTTCTGGGGCACAGGGTGGGCATCAACTCAAAGGATGTGTTCCTCTAATTAATGTAGAAGAAAACATATTTTATAACTTTTCAGCTTTTAACACCAAAGAGCCTTGCATTTTTTTTAAAAAAATAATTCTATTTTATACGTAAAGTACTCCAACTTATTCATTGATTAGATTAGGGTCCTTATGAATCTTGGTTTAATAACTCTGTCTGGTCCTTTTTTTTGTTCTAATTTTCCGTGTCATATTAAGCTTTTTCAGAGACTGCCTGCCTTCCCACTGGCTGGGGAAGTTCACTTGTCCAGAAAGCTCAATGTAGCCCTTTGGTGACACAAAGTAGTCTTTCAGACTTACCTCTCACTCAGTTTTTCTCATATGATTTTGCCAAAGCACTTCCTAACACGATGAAATATCTTCCAAACCTGCTTGTCTCCTTGCAAACTAAGTTTGCATCCTTTGAAAAATGGGACTGACATATATGTTATGAAGTACTAAATCGTTTTATTAAAGCTACTGATGTGAAGGCCAACTAGTATTGCAGAATTTTAATCTTCTTGTTTGACAAGACCACTGCTGCTGCTATGAAATTCTCTTACCAACAAAAAAAAAAAAAAAGGAAAGAAAAACCAAAAAACTGGTCATGAGTTTGAAGTCCTGGGTTTCCCCTTTTTTCCTGATGAGCGGTGTCAGTATTCTCACTTCCTTAGGCATCGACTCTTCACTTCTTTTGGACTCCGTGACTTGTTACGCTTTCATTTCAACCAAAACCATCTCTCCCACAAAATAAGGTTACCCAGGGGGAGTCTGGGACGCCGGCTCATCCTCTCCTCTCGGGCACCTGCCCGTGCCCTTCTCCCCTTTCCCGTTTCTGTCTCTACTCAGCTGCAGCCAGGCATTTTCCAGGAAGGTGACGGAGCGGTACAACGTGCCTTTCTGTCGGGTGGCAGAGATTGGAGGATGCAGCTCACTTCGTTACTTGAAGCACAGAAACCAAATTCACTGTCGATGGGATACCCTTCTTCTGCTCTACGCATCTTTGGTGCCTTTGATTCAGTCTGCTTGAGCTAAAATTCTTTTACTGGTTTTCACCGATGATCTTAAAAGGAAGATTCTTATTAATGCTCATGTTGTCTGCTCTGTAAGAGTGATCTGATGGAAAAACGTCATCAAAGGAGGCTGGGCAGAGTTTGCACGTCGGGAATTTCAGCTAAAATGGCTTGAATGTATCAGGCATGATGTGCAGTGCATCAGCAGCCCACCTTGGATAAGCCTGGCAGAGCAGACCTCGGGATGGAGCACATGAGCTACACTTCCTCCTGTGTGTGAAGGCGTGAAGAGCGTCCGCGGTAGGTGCTGGAGTGGCACCTCGTACAAAAGCCGTGAGGGCAGGGTGGGGGCTTGCTGCCGGTCGATCCTATGGCACTGCATCCCCAGCGTCAAGCCAGAAGCATCAGTGCGGGTGTACCGCAGGTCCGTGCTTGGCCTTGCTGAAAAAGGGCAGGCTAAAGCACCTGCGAAGCAGCCAGCGAGAAAGGAGAAGAGAAGTCTAGCTCAGCTACCTGATTCCTCCTGTCAACAGCTCTCCTGCTTCTCAAACCTGCGTCAGGGAGGGGACGAGCAGTGGGAGCGCTGAACGCTGCTTTCAGCAGGCGTGTTGGGCTTCGGTGCGTGCCCCAGGCTTGCACTTAGAGCCCTCCTGCCTGTTTCCTGAGGCTGCGGGTTGGACTTCTTTGAGAGCCTTGATTCGATGAGTGGGCAGAGCAAACACACGGGGCGGGACGGATGGGGTGGCGGTGGGACTCCTGTGCAGGGTGTGGGAAGTTGGCGCGTTCCCCATGGGTTTGTCTCAGCAAGGCAAGCAGCTGTAGCCGAAAGCAAGGTGTGACCTCGCTGAGAGCGTTAATTTGGGGGTTTGAGCGAGTGTGGATGTAACTTGCAAGGCAACGAAGGTGTTTTGTGTCGTGACAATAACATGCCTGTGACCTTGATGGGGAAGAGGTAACGCTGTTAGCTAACGAAGGGAGGAGGAATGTATTTGAGTACATTAGAATAACTTCCTTTCCTCTGAGCAAACTTCTGAGAAACTAAAATGGCTGATGAAAATGTAGTAAAACTAATTATTGGGAATGGAGAGGAACTTGAGGAGGAGAATATGCAACTTGCCTGTGGTGTCCTGGGCAAATACAGGCCTGTCGTGTTCTGTTTTCCTGAATTTTTTCATGCGACATCCTGTAACTTGCATCTTATCTCTATTGAAGGCCAGTTGTAATATTGCTAGCGTAGAGTTATGGCTGAATTTCAGGGATAAAGAGTAATCCTAAAAGTTGTTATAAATGCAAAAATTTAGATTTGTTGACTTTGAAGATATATCACGCTGTATCTTTTATCAGCAAAAAGAAGAGTTGTTCGTGTACTTGTCAAGACTTGAAAAGAAATGGTGAGAAAATGATGCTTTATAATAACTCCCTTTAAACATTCTCAGACCAGACAGAACTGTTTTGCTTCTCTGCAGCAATGTATTTTTTAAAATCATATCCAAGTACTACCAGATTGCTGAGCTGGATTGCAGGGCTTGATTTTGCTTCGTGAGGGGAATTGCTCTGTTGCAATGAGACTTTGTAAAAAATCCAACCATGAGTTGGGCTTAAAAAGGAGTTTTTCCAAGTCTATTTTAAGCTCTGTAAGACACAATAAAAGCCCTCAGCAGATAATACTGTGAACCCGGTCATCTTGAACAGGGGAACCCGAATAGGAGAGGGGGGTTCAGTTCAGGTAGGTCATGAGGCAGATAAACAGGACTTGTGTGATTTACTTTACTTTATTTTTTTTTATTTATTTAGGTGAGAGCTCAGTAGCACTGGAATAGCAGGAGCACGTTGTAAGGCAGACAGAAGCTGCTTTTGGAGCTCACCTGCCCAAATGCTATCAGTCCCCTGTTTTCACAAGCAAGTAATTCTTTGTAAAGGCAGGGAAAACCATCAAGCGTAACCATTTAAAGACATTTTTGCTGTTGGAAAAGGACTTCTGAGGTTGAAAATAAGTATGAATCCAATAGATTTAGAAACTTGCACAATGTTTATCTGTGTGCTGGCGGTGGTGTAGGACCTCTGCAGAGGCGTGGGGTTTCCGTGAGCAGGCTTGCCAGGTAGCTTGGATGCTTCGGAATAACCAGTGCAAAAATGCTTCTTTGCAAAATAAGGAGAGCGTGTGAGGGAGCGAGAACGGCTGGAATCAGCTAAGAAAACTTCTTCTGTGGTTTGATTTCTGTCTCACTAAAGGCAAACTGCGGGATTTGGACGGGAGTAAAGTATGAACAAGATCCTGTGTTTTTGTGTGGAAAAGCAGAGTGGTATTTTGTCTCCTCTTGGAAGGGGGGTGAAGTACTTGCAGAGCAGTACTAGCACTGCAGACGAGCAGCAACAAAAAAATCCATTTTTAATCATTTTGCATTCTTTCATCTTAAGATCCAGACTGCTTAATGCACGCATTAAATGAAAACTTTCATTTAGGGAAAATATTTGCTGCTAGACTGGAGAAACTAACGGAAGTGAAAGGCTGGTTGAGCTGATTCAGAGCTCAATACAGGGAACTCGCCCTGGGTTACGTTGAAATTCCAGGGGCAGACCTGGAAGAGGAAAGTTTCTGGACTAAAATCACCTTGGTAGGATGAGTGACAGTAGTTCTTGACTGTGAAAAATTCTGTTGCAAAATCATGAGCGTTGTTTATTTTGGACGTTTTCCCTCAATTTTTAAGGAGTGTTTTTGATGGTTTGATTTTTACGTTGTTTTGAGATATTTCTTAAACACAGTCCGGTTAGGAAGGGAGGAAAAAAGGGCACCAAATGAATTTGGGGAAAGTTGGACTTCTCCACAGCTGGGAGAACTGAAAAATCCCTACAGACATTCTTGGGTGGGAAATGGGGGGATGTATGGACAGATGCGCAATTAAAGACTGATAATTGTCATCAAAAGCAGCGTTGCTTGGAGGAGGGGTGAACGGAGAAGGCTGCGAAGGGGAAGGCAGTGTGACTCGGAGTATCTCCAGTGCCATCAAGGCCAGTGGTTCAGATGAGGAGCGCTTTTCCCTGCAAATCATTTTAAAATCGTCTTTGTTTGATGTCAGCATAAATGAAAAAAAAAGTGTAACAGAACCTCGATGGTCTGAAAGAGAGAAAACAGCAAATTGCCATGTAAAAGTGCCTATTAGTAATGTGTGGGCACTAATACTGCTTTGGAAGTTTAACATTCTGCAGCTTATGGAGAAGTACTTAAAATTTTACAAAGAAAAGCCTTAAATTTGTCTTTTCTTTTTTTGTTTCAGTGTTCTGAGGTCATGAAACTTAATCCACAGCAAGCTCCATTATACGTGAGTACAAAGTTTCAACGTTTTTTCCCCTTTCCTCCTGTTCCCATAAAATGCTTCCCCGGGCCATTGCTGGCGATTCTGCTCATTTACGCTTTGCTCCCTGAAGACCTTGCTTGTGTTTGTTCAGTTGTACTGCAAATGCCCGGTGATAACCCCCAGGTAAGTTACAGAGCCCCTCTGTCTTTCAAGGAGCCAATTTTCAGGAAGCTTTCTGACACGTTGTAGTGCTGTCACGTAGCCTGCGTAGTGCAGGAATCCCCCTGCTTTTTTTTTTTTACTTGTTTTCTTCCCTAAAGATGACTGGAGCGAATGGCTTGATGCGTTAAGAGGCCGTAAGAGGAAACTGCCTGAGTGGAAAATAGGACGTCCCAGTGTGCAGCACTCGCCCACTGTGCTGATATTTTTCTGCTCGGAGTTTTAAACGTGGCAGGGAGCAACTGGAAGCAGCGAAGAGCTGGGCTGCGCTGCGGCTCCTGCAGCAGGGCATGGCTTACGTCAGCCTCCTGCAAGCTCGTAACCTCGATGGCTGAGTTAATAGGGAACAAGCTTCCTCTCGCTCCTGAATAGCAGCTTTGTTGCAGAATATGGGGACTGTCAAATGAGACCTGAATTTGTGGGGGTGTATGCATGTATGTGAAACTTGTGCCAAAGCTGCCAGCCGGGGCTGTAACCGTTTACTTTCTGCAGTGCCTTGCCTCACGGAGCAGGGTTTGCCGGTGAAGCTGTGCGGGGTTTGTGGTCCTGCCCACAGACCTTGCTGATACGGGTAGAGCTGGGTGTGAGGTGGAAAATTTGGAGGAAAAATTGCTTGCAAATAGAGCTTTGAGGGGTTGGAATGGGAGACTGTGAGGTCAGGTAATTGAGGTGAGTCTTGGAAAGTGTCATTTGTTGTAAACAGTAGATTATATTGACCTTTAATTTCATGAAAGCTTTCAAATTTTGCCTAATTACCAGCTGAAAGTTTGTACTACATCGTATTAGTGTGTATTTTCTACCTACTGTACTAGGTCTTGTGCTTGCAGCAAGATTAACGTTATGTGGATTGATCTGACTTTGGCAAAATGGCCTTCCTGGAGTAGGCCACCATATTCTGTGTTATTGTGAAACTCAATTCAGCCTGAAATGTGTTAAATTACAAACATACTGAATGCAGGGTGACTTTGAAGAAACTTCATTTAAACTTGGGGCCTATTAAAAAAGATGAAACTTAAATGCAACTGCATGCTGTAGATGCCATAGCAGAAACGTGTGAATGGCAGAAAGCAGGATAAAATCATTCTTACGTCTTTCGAGCAGTGCATGACTTACCTAATCTGGAGGCTTTGTTTTCCCAGTCTTATCTTCTGACTTAGTTTATTTTCCCACCGGTTTGTGTGGTTTTGCATTCGGTGTGTAATACTTCAGTGGCAGATTTAAAAGTCCTCTTCCCCACGTGACGGTGAGGAGGACTTGGCTAAGGTCAAAGTGGAAAATAATGATTGTATGGCACTCGGGTTTCTGTTCCTTTGCTATGGGAATAAGTTCATGACAACTTTATTACTACATGGACTCCCTTTTCTCTTCTCCCTTTCCTCCAGTGACCGGGTGTATATGCAGATCAGATCCCTTTCAAAACAAACAAGTTCTGGTAGCTTAAGGAAGAGGAAAAAGAAAAACATAAAAAAAAAAACTGAAGGACCTTGGAAAACAAATGTTTAGTCTTCCTGTTTGCTTTCAGTGTAGATGTTATGTACGTTTTAAAATCAGCTTCCGTTTTCCTGGGGGTACTAACTGGCAGCACAGCTCATCTGAGAGAGTTGTTAGATGTGAGCAGAACATAAAGGAAAAAATATATCTTCCTGGTATGTTCCTGTTTCAGAAGGCAGACACAACAGTCCTGTGGGCTGGCTGTTGGTAGGTGGATAGCAGACCCTCACCACGTTCCTTGTTCAAAGCGGTGATAACTCTGCTTTCCTTGTACAGGCTCCTCCTTCAGCTTGCTTTCAAACAGCTGAGAATAGTGTCCCATGAATTCCCCCATGATGAATTTCATCTCTGTGAAATAAATGACGGGAAATAGCAAGCCATACAAACGTGTCAGGGGGTCTCCCTACATTTGTCTGCTTTTAGGAAATGCGCTTCCCCTGTTTTACCCTTTTGTGTCCAGGGCTATTGCAGTGCATCCTTTATCCTCTTCCACTTTTAAACCAATAGCTTAGATTCAAGATTACTTGATTTTATTGATTTCTTTCCTAAATCTTGAGTGAATTTCATCCTGAAAGCTCTCTGTAAAGCGCAGACTTTGACCAGCGAGCAGAAATAATACAAGAATCTGTCTTACAGAAACTTTGCTTCATTTGGTAACAGCAGCATTACTTTTGGGAGGAGAAAGTGGAAAAATACTGTCTCCGGGTCAGTTCCAGGAAGCCTATCAGATAGAGCACATTTCATCCTATCTGACGATCATCAAATTGCCCAGATTCGTGCCTTCCAATTCTGAACGATGTTCTGGGAACCCAAGATGCCCAATATACTTGGAACCGAAACGTTGCGGGTGAAGGAGAAGAGGGTGCTTCCACATCTGAAACGGCACAGGGGTTGGGCTCGGTGCTGTGCCTGCCGTGCCGGCAGCACAGTCACGAGGCGGAGCAGCTCGTGCCAGGAGAGATAGGGCAGCGAGGCGTTCCTCGATATAGCACGGCGCAAGTTCACCGCGGCACAAGATGCTTAACGCCAGGGTCAAGCAGCCGTCTGAGCCTTGTGGCTGTCAACACGCAGTTGTTTTTATAAAGGACAACGCCGGTGGCCTAATGTCGTGGTGTGGATCTGAAATGGAGATGCCCGAACCCACTTCCTCCTTCCTGAAGCGCCTTGATGGGCTCTAATCTTAGCTGCTGCCGTCAGTGGGGTTCTGAAGAATCGGGGTAGCAGAGCTGGGAAGTCCTCAGAAAGGTGTGCTGCATGTCACGTAGCCGTGATGAAGGGTTGAATTCACCCTGTTAAAGCAGTGGTCCTAAGCTTTGTGATACAAGCTTGAGTTTAATCCAGAGGTGGTCTCCAGTCCATAATCAGCATAGCACAGGGCTGTAACAGGGCCAAGCTTTATCTCCTGGCTCTTTCAGTGGCACGGGTCAAGGTTATGACAAGTAACTGTCACTTGGCTGGGGTGAGTGTCTCTGCTTTCTGTGCTAGGGCTCTCCTGGATGTTTCTTTCTCCCAGCGTGTAATTGTATGGATCGTATTTTACATACTCTGGGGTGCAACTGTGGATATTCTGTAGAAAAAGGGCTCTCTGAAAATCTTCCGCATACATTGATTTCTTCAAGTGCATTTTACTGCAGGATGTGCAAAAGAAAAAAAAAAAAAAGTCCATGTGGCTGGGCAGTCCTTGGGCTGTCTTCCTGGGGCAGCATTTAGGAACATCCCTATTGATGTTAGGTACTAGTTTATGTCTGAAGGTGGCTTTACCTACACCCCTCTTGTGCTTCAGTGCCATCCTATTGATACGGGAACCCTACTGAGCACAACGTAATGGGTGATGGACAATGTTTCAAAGCTTGCCTTTGGTCTGTCTGGGGTTTCGTGCGCTCGGGAAGTCCCGAGTCTCAAAGCTGAAGGGCTGAGCATGCCCTGGCAGGGCTCAGGCTGGAATGGGAAGGTTGCAGAAGTCTTGTGTTAATGGCAGGCAGGAAGCTGGGAGGTGAGTTTTGTTTGTTTGGGTTAAATACATGCAATGGCCTCTCTGGTCTTCACCCTGTTATGGAAGTTGTATGTCTACCAACACAAGTCAAAATTTCAGCCCGAGTATTGCACAGTGCTTCCTAGCTGTTGTCAGTGCGTTGTTGGAATATTCAGGTCATCAAGGAGTACGTGGGTAGGAAAAAAGGGATCAGCATTGCTCTGAGTAATAGAGCCTCATTTTTAAGTGGCCTTTTTACTGTTGTGATTTGTAAATGAAGTTCTCTGTTCATAAATTAAATAATTTATATCGATCATTCAGCTTAAATACTACTGTTGCTAAAATCCAGGCAAGAGAAAGAAAATGGGAATGAGTTTTGTAAAATGTTGATCTTTCTATAAATGTTAGCATTAATTGAGAAGCCAGCAGAGTATTCAGCAGATTTAATTACAGAAGGATCAAGGATCACAAGCTGCGTCCTTATTTCTAACGAAACATCAGTAAATACAGAGCGCACATGAGTAAATGACCAAGGTCAGTTCAGTTGCATACAATATCCTGGTAGTCTTACTTCAGAAGTACTCAGCAGCCTCACCGCCTGCTAGCTGTAGGGTTATTGTAGTGTTTTTGATCGTTCTTTTAACCCATTCACGTCTTCTGCCACTCTGAAATCAACATTGGTTTTTTAGTAGTATAACCTGAGAGCAGCACTGGGTATGGGAGTGCTGGAACAGGACTGAGGTGACATGTAGGGGCGAGCTGTGAAGCATTAAGTGGCATCTTCTCTTGATTACTACCAAGACTGCAACCTTAGATCTGTCTTTAAGACAGGAGTGTTTTTTCTCCGTGATAATGATCAGTGGGTGTGAAATGGAAAAGATTAGCAGCTGGAGAAGGGTGATGCATCACTGCAATTTTTTTTTTCCTTTTCCTTTTTGATTAAAAGGAACAAACGCTCTAAATCACAGCACTCCTCCTCTGCACGGTTTGTCTAAGGTGTGTCCGCATTATTCGGAGTGACAAAGCCGAATGTGTCATACCCAGAGATTGTATGGGAGGGCGAACATTTAATTGATAAAAGTGCTCCCATTGACTTTGGTCTTTAATCAGGTCTGCGGACTGAGTCTCTTGTATAAACTGCCACTTGGGAGCCGTGCAACCTGCAGAGTTGCTCAGGGAAGGTTTTGATAGAGATGAGAGCTCTCACTTCCACGCCAAAATGCCGTGCAACTTAATGAAGTATGAACTTCAAAAGCTTCGGCAAGAATGCACTGACCCTCTCTTAATGTAACCTGGGTTTTGGGTACAGTAGTTCCTCTCGTCTGTTAATGAATGAATTGCTGTAGGTTTCCCGGTGTGTCAGCTTTAATCTAGAACAGGAAGAAAAGAGTAATGCTTATAATTGGAATAAATTTCTTCAACTTGCGTATCTCACACAGAATGAAATGCCCTTTACATGTGTATTCCTCAGGAGGAGTAATTGTGATAACCTCTGATGTTTGTGTTTTAAGAAAAACCCTCTCATGAATAAATATTAAAGGGTTAAAGAAAATAAGCACGACACAGCTTTGAGGCTTGTGACAAGGGCGTCTGTCAGGTTGTTATCATGTCTGGGACAGTCCCAAGTATGGCTTGTGCAGTGTTATGTGCTGGTTAATTACTGTTCAGAAATCTCTACCAAGGGCGCAAAAGAAGAAAATAAAATACCTTTATAGTCCTAATAGAGTAAAACATTGCTATTAGGTTGGCAGCTATGTTTTAGTTCATTTACTAATGCTGAATTTGTTTTCTTAGTGGCATCTACGGTCACAAAAGCCACTGCAATGCCTGAATATCTGAGATCAGCCCAGCAGAAAAGGTGGAATATACCTAGCGTGCTTTTAATGTGAAACCTTTTTTTCTCATGAAAAGCACTATACAGAAGCCCTGTCTGACTTTCTTTTGAGGTCCTTAGGCAGGAGGAGAATGAGCCTTGATGTTCAGCTCGGTGCTGCGGTGAGAGGATCTGATAAGCCTCTTGTCTTTTATTTGTTGGTACTTGAGTTCTTCTTAATGACAAAGTAGTTTGCTGCCCCACCTTCAAAGTGTCTTTGAATTACGAGTGGAAGGCCTCTGAGCACCCTTTACAAATAAAATATTTGCTTGTGTTCCTTGTGGAAGAACCTGCTTCTTGGTTGGTTTTAAGAAAGTTGGTTGGGGCTCCCGATCAGACGGACTTTGGAGAGGAGCACGTTGCGTCTTCCCTGGTTCTGTTTTCATTCTGCAGGCAAAATCATATCCTCCCTAAACTGCTCGTCCTCATTTGTTGATTTTGTATTACTTAAGTCCTTGATCCAAATTATTTTTGTTCTCCTCTTCCCAAACTGTGGTCCACGTCATGCAACAGAAGTCCCCCCTTCTGCTGAAATGGGATCAGCAGCTGCCTCCTGAGCTGGGCATCACTGTGTGGCAAGCTGCTGCTTCTTGGCTCTCGGGTACCCCAAAAAAGACTGTGTGGCTCAGATGGGTTATCACATGGCTGTGGGCTTGTTCCTCTTAGACGAGGCATCCTCTAGCTCACAAGATCCGTTCAATGTTAGCGTAGGACTTCTTTTGAGTGGTCACCTCTATGGATTTACTGCAGACGGTTTTAGCTGGAGAATTGAGAAGAGGCTGCCTGACCATCAGCATTGCCTTCCTTCAAGGTGAGCCATGGATTAAATTGTAGCTCAGAGGTCTCTTCTCTGCACTTCTTCGCTATTACCCAAAATAAAAATGCTGGTGATTTGGGTTCCAAGCCCTCCTCCCATAATTGTCCATTCGATCTTTGCTTCTGTGATCTTGTTTAGTGTGTACGAATGTGCTGGTGCGCAGTAAGTGGCCTAGCTTGGAGTCTACAGAGCTCTCTGTCTGAAGTTCTGCCCTTCAGTCACCATTACTCGGCAGCATTACGTGTGATCTTCAAATAATATGACTTGCACAAGGAAGATGCTAGAGCTGGTACAGGGGAAGGGTGGGAAAGTAGAGAAGACAATAATCCCCTCTTTGGCAGCGCTATTAGGTTGGTTCAGCCTGTTTTCTGAAAGTGTGCCCCAGTGCAAACATGCAAAAAGGATCCTTATATTGTCACCCTAACAGTGTTAATAATAATAAAAAAACAAACAAACAAACAAAAAAGCTGGATTATACCTCTTAGACTCTGAATTTAGGGTTCTTTATGTCTTGCAGTAGCTGATGAGCTTATTAATATCTGGAAAGATGCTGAGAGATTGCATCCCAAGCTCAGTGCTGGCTGATTGTGGTGCCTTCCCTCCTGATCAGTGGAGATCAGCACTTGGTGTTTAAGAGGATGAAAATGCTCTTAAGCTCCCCTTCCTCAATGGAATGTATTTATATAGCTTATAAATATTCTTACATTACCTTTAGGACAACCAACCAAATATCTTATCTGTCAAGATGCAGGTCCCTGCTTTATTTTCTGTAACAAAATGCAGACATTCATTTTGGGAACTGTTAGGTTCGAGCCAATTTTGTCAGCAAACCTAACACGAGGGTGTTTTTGAAGATGTTGAATTGATGAAGGTGTGACGCTTTCAATTAAGCTCTCAAATCTCCTGTGAAAAGCCCATCTGCTCCTGGTCTCCTTTGCTCTACCTGCAGTGCCCTGGTTCACAAAGTTGTGCCGCATGCGGCGCGCTTGCAAGCACTCATCCCCTGCAATCCCATATTGTGCATAAGTGGGAAATAAAATAAACTGTGATTAATTGCTCTCTGCTAAGATCGGTGCTATGCACTGCCATCAAGTGGCAGCTATGCAGCAGGACATGTTTTCGGTGCTGCTTTCTGCAGGGCTGCCTGCATTTCTGTTTCAAAGCGCTTCTTCTCAGTGTTGCAAAAGTTTCCTCTGCATAGCAGTTGTGGTTGGGGGGTACTTTTCAATAAGATAATGGTTGTAATGGTCTCTGTTCTCTAATGGAAAAAGAAAAAAAAAAAGGAATGTCACTTTTTAAAAAGTCTTAGGCATCACGGTAGCTCCAAGTACTGTAGCTGTGAGATATTTAAAGGCTGGAGCAGATATTTCACAGCTGGCAGGAAAATCAGCACTCTAAAACGCACTCTGAGCTGTGTCTCTTTGAGGGGCTTACTGTACTGTAGAGGATGCTGAAGTACAAGGAAAATACTGTCCTTCTATCTTATGCCTTCAAATGTTAGTGTTCAAATCTGACTATTTTTTTTCCATCAAGACTATTTGTGAAAATACTGCTGCGATAGGAGATTGTTTCAAATAATGTGTCATCATATGTACTTTATCTTCCAGGATGATATGTACTTTATCTTCCAGGAATTGTGACTCTCTTCAACTCTCTGATGCCAAGAGAATAGCTGGATTTCTGTTTCTTAGTCACTGAATGCATTCAGACTGTCTGCTATTTCTTCCAAGCTCTACGATTTTTGTTGTTATTGCTATGTGAGCAATTAGCAGGATCAATCACTCAAGCTGCTGTTAATAAAACGTGTGGTTCAGTTTGCTTACAGCGTAGTGAAGAACAGAAGAGGCTGTAGAAAGAGGACAGAACAAGACATTCCTATCAATTTGGGTGTGTTTTTATAGGAAATAATTGTAGTAGTTTCCACGGTTTCCGAGAAAAACTCTTTAAGATCAGCACTTGCTGTGGAAACTGGATGGTACCAGAGGGGATATTCTGCTATGGAGACTTGCTTAGAGGAGAGGTAGACCTCCAATGTGTTCTGCTTGTGCTCCTCCCTGCATGCCCCTTCTCTGGACCAGAGCTCTGTGGGGCTTGCTGTGGCTGGAGTTTGGGGTTGCTGTCGATAGTTGCTTGTTCCAGCAGTCCAGGCCATGACAGCAAGCACACAGGGTTTTAAATGAATGACCTGGCCAGTATTAAACTGCTCAAATAAATGAAGATAAATCAGTGTTTTCTTCACTATACTGCCAATCCCAGCCACACAATAAAAGCTGTGTTCCCAGCTATTCTTCGTGTAGCTAGCTATTCTTCCCTAGATTTTCTTCCCTAGTATATAACAAACTTTTGAATGACACTTTTCTCATCCTGCCTATTTTTCAACTTAACTTTGATTTTTGCCATTCTGTTGTTAATGTTATTGTTAATTTTTATCACGTCCTCCTGTGAGCTAAAAACCATTACAAGTGCCCTTGGCTGGTTAGTTTAGTGAAGGCTGTCTGCCTGGCACAGCGCCTCGCAGAGGCCCTCAGGATGCCCTGAACAAGGGCTGGTGATGGAAGTGCTCCAGAGGTTGTGGAGCCCAGTGCTGAAGCAATAATACACCTTGTTTGGCTGTGTAACACCCATCCTAGTAACTTCCCCGGCTCTGTGCGCCTAAGCGATGTGTCATAAAGATACATCCATAAAGATAAATTGTGTGTCGTCTTCAGCGCTAACGAGATCCTGTTACTTTGATGGATTTTCTGCTGGCAGTCTGTAGAGATCCCCTGTATTAATGCGTGTGTAATACCCGTAATAGTCTCTTGACACTCAATAAAGATTCATCACCGAGCTGATTGATTTGGAGATGTAGACACGCTCTGTCAAAGGACGTGGGCTGCTAATAATGGACTTCTTTAAGTGTATCCAATTCTGTTGGAGTTTGTGTTGCTCACAGTGGTTCGGAGTAGGAAATCCATTCCCTGGTCTCCCTGCACCACTTCTCTCTTTGCAAACAAACCCCGCTGCAGATTTGGACACCTGAAGTGGCGTGGGACATGGCGCAGCTGTGAGGTCGCTCTGATAAATCAGCCGTAACGCTGTGGGCTCTGCAGACAGTCGAGGTGAGCAGCACAAGCTGCGCTCAGGATGGATCTGCACGAGCCAGCTTGGGCCTGGAGGCAGCAGTTCCTGTGATATCTGTAAGTATTGGTCCATTGCAGCTGCCTCTGTTCCCTTAGCACCAGGTCGGGGACTATTTATTGGTGCTGCATTTACTGTAGGTGTCTGTGTCTTCCCATGTGTTCCTCGTACCCAAAGAGTCTTAGCTAAAGGGTCTTCTGACCTTGTATCCATTCTTTGTCTCCTGTGTCAATCTTTTATCCATCACTGTGCTGAGCTAAACTTAGTTTTGGGCCCTATTCTTCCTCACCTTCAGGGGGAGAAAATGTTGGAGATGAGAAGGTTATTTTGCATGTGCAAGTCAGTGCTTTGGTCGTGGCTTTGTGGCTGACGCTGGAAGAGGAGCTGGGCTGGCTCGGTGCAGCCTTAATGAAATGTGGAAGGTGTCGCCTCGAGTTGCTCTGGGGGCTGGCAGAACAACCTGCAGCATCGCTCTGCTCTTTTGGTGGCCTGTGGGCGAGCAGTTACAGTCTACGGTTGTGTTTTCCTAAGGGCAGGAGACTGCATTGCAAAATCTGTCTCTCTCATCAAAGAGGGGCTCAGCCTCCATGACGCTAACCTGAAACCTTGCTCAGGCACAACTAATAGCGCTGCTGTTCATTTAAGGGGAAAATAAAGTTAGCTTTGGAGGCTATGATTTTTTTTGATTTTTTTTTTTAACCACTGAAGTCATTCTTTGTTGTCTTCCTTTGTGATTTGTTTTCTTAAAAAAAATAAAATAAAATAAAAGCTCAGCCTCATGCTCCTTTAAGGTCAAGGAGTCTGCAGCCATTGGCCACGAGGAAGGACCCAACCCTACCCCAAACCTGGCTCTTTGCGATTCTGGTTATTTCTGGAGTCTTTCCCTGGAGGTCTTATCTGCAGGAGAGGTTGCAGCACTCCGGCAGAGCGACATCCATCTTCCTTTACGCTGCTGACCGGGGTCACTGCCGTTACTGGGGGATATCTCCACGTGAGGATCGATTTCTAGAGCTGCTCGTGTTCGGGCAGATGACACAGCACTGCCTTTTGTTTCTGGAGCCTGCAGCTCTGCAAAATGAACTGTGTTTGACACAAATTTTCACACAAGTGCTCCTCCAAGTCGATGAATACTGGTGAAATAGAGGACGTCTGTAATGACTGATCTTATCTCCCTGTAACATATCTCCGACCTCTTCCCTGCTCCATTCCTTTTACATATACAAGTGCTGGGGGGTTGTGGGATAAATGGCCGTATCTGCAAAAGGGGCTGGGTGTTTCAAAATGCACCTGGGCCTGAAGTACCAACCCTAACAGCATTCCCAGGGAGGAAAATGCACTTGAGATGAAGCGAGATGCACACACAACATCCCCCACGTGCAGGCAGAGAGGAAAGGTGGATGTTTCGAAGGAGGACCTGTCCCCAGTTCCACCTGTCCCCCTCCCAGCTGGGAGCCCGTGCATCTGTGCCTGTTTTTGTTTTCTGTAGAGGTATTCATGTGTTTGTGTGCTGTGGCATCCCCTCCAGATGTTGTTCTCGGGGGGGCTCAGCACGTTTGCACCACACCGAGGTAACCTCAGCTGGGAGGGATGCGCCGGGTTACTCAGCCCAGAGGGGGGGCACTTTGAAGGCAAAGGTTTGCCAGGAGCAGGAGTTGAAGCCATTGATATAGTTTACTGGCAGAGATGAATGAAAATAGATCATAGAAGATCCAAACGGTTGTATTTTATTGCTTTGCTTGTGGGATGATTTCTGCTGCGTTTTCTAAAGGGGCTTTGTTGTTGCGTTTTCTGTCCCCCACTGGTTTCAGAGCATCCTACAGCTCTGGGTTTAGGTGGAATTGTCTCGCCCTTCCCTTTGATTTTGTTTAACTTATTCGTTCCCGGTCCTGAGCGCTTCCCAAAGAAAGTGGGATATAATTGAAGAGTCACCTTTTCTTTTAAAAGCCATTTGCATGAAAAACACACGGCGAGTTTCACCCAGTATTCCCATTTCATTGGTGGGGAAGCTCAAAGCCCAGGGATGTGAAGGGACTTGCCTCCTGCTGCAGTTACGGCCTGATTCTGTGGCAAGCTGTAGCTGGTGTAAGAACGGGACCACCTCCACCTGAGAATTAAAAAAACGAAGGTGCCGATGAGCCTGAATTCCCTGAAGGAGGAAGAAGAAGCCACAGCTGTCATTTTGGGTCTGTCGTCCTGGTACAGGGCAACTCTGTTAGGAGCTGCTTGGAGCTTTCCAAAGGGGAAGGAAAAAAAGGTCTGTTTCAAAAGCGTGTTTCTCCTTTTGTGTCCTAACGTAATGCAATAAGCAATGACCCTACAAGAATTTGATTCATGTTATGAACAGTGGAAACAAAACAAAACTTGTTACAGTGGCAGGTTGCGCTTACTCATCTAATCCAGAGCCTAATCCAGCCTCTTTAATAGAGCATCACATCGCTGACTTCTACAGCGTCTCTGCAGGAGGAAATATATTGCAGAGAGGTTTCTTTACTTGCATGTGAATCTCTAAGCCATCCAATACATCGATTTTCTGTCCAATGTGACTGCGCTGCTTAGGTTTTACCTGCATGAAAAAGCAGCCAGAGATGGCAGTGGTAATCAGCGGTTAATTTGGCTTTTTTTTTGTGCGGAACAAATGCGGCATTGCTAGTTGTTAGTGTTTTCTCACTGAAAGCAGAAAGCTAAAGCAACGCTGGAGTGCTTCAGCTTTGCTATCTAACACATGCTTGATTTCCATAAGTATTTTTAGACTTCGTGTGGGGGGAGGTCAGAGTGGGTGGTTAATGGGTTAGATAATGCACTTCACAATTCCCAGTATGAACGAGGAGAGGAAAAAGTTTAGAAATCACATGCTTCACATACAAAAATAGAGCGTGCTTTTTTTTTTTATTATTATTTGGTAGAAACTTTAAAATCTGTTCGCCAGCGAGCTAAGAATATTGCCCCGTCGCAGGCTGGAGAAATGTACCTGCAGCCGGGAGAGCTGGTGTCCCCTGGGGAAATCTGCCCCTTGCCAGCTAAAGTCCCGTTTTTCATCTGGGGTCTGAGTGCTTGCATTTGCAAGGGCTGTCCCTCTGGTCCTGCTGTACAGGACCCTCTGTGAGCGCTTCCCCCAAACCCGATTTCCAGAGCCTGAAGTGGCAAAGAAAGGTTAAAGCAATTGTTAGAAGGTGGATATTATTTCTGAGCTAACAACGCAAGTGATGCTAATTCTTCTCAGCTTAAAGCTTGTCAGCTTCATTGCCACTTGCAAATATTGCTAATGTCATCTGTAAGGACTCCTTTGGAGATGAATCGCTCACCTTTACAGATGCAGAAACCGACCCTCAGAGAGAAGAAAGGATTACTTCGAGTTTCCCCTACTTTGCCTGCACACAACCTGTGTGCCTTTATAGTTGTGGCTCTTGAAAATAAATACCTGAAACGGTGCAGTTGTCCCAGTGCCGACAAGCAGGTGCCTTGCTGCTTTCTGCTTTTGTTTTTCAGACCCAGTAGCTGGATTTGGGCCTTTTTACAGGCAGACGCGTTTATGCTGCCTTAAGGAAGCCGCCAGTTCTGAGACGGGCTGCGCCGACATCCCTTTGAGGTGTGTCGTGGTGGTTTAAAGCCCAGGACCAGGCCTGGTTTTCCCAAGACATCAGTCGTCTGACGAGGCGGACCATAGGCCTCCCCGCTTCGGTTTGAGAAAGGGAATGTTTTTTTCGAGTAAAGAGCGGCATCCATGCTCTTTGCATCACGTTACAGCTACCCAAAATGCTTTTTCAGAGACTTTCAGATCAAAATGAAGGCAAGGGTGACCTCTTTCATGAATGGACAAAAATGGAATGTTTTCATTTCCAATGGGATTTAAGCCAAGTAAATATTAGTCGATCCAAACTAGTTTTGAAATTAAATTATTCTTATTTGTTGGAGCATTCCAGGGAACGGCTTTGATCTGGCTGTACTTTCACCAAAGGGATATTGGCAGACTGACCTTCCAGTTCCAGCCGTTCAGGATGAAAGAAGGGTTATAATAACCACCTTGTGTGGCAGTGATACTGAACAGATGACTTTTTGGATAATATTAAATGAATAAAGGTAAACATACTTCAATTAAAATGTTTTTGGAGGCTGAATGCAATAGTGCTGTTGGAAACTCTTCTGTGTGGGTCGAAGGAATTTTGGCTGCGTTTGCAGCCGATTTTCTTGAACTCCAAAAATGTTTGAAAGGGAGAGGCTTGCTCTGTGCACTATTTCCTTTTCGAATAAATACGTTGTCTCAAAGTGACGTTTTAAAATTAAATGAAAACTGGCAGCGAACGGCGAAGTTGTTAATAGCTGGGAAGAGAAACGTGTGTCGAGGGAGGACTGCGTTCGTGCTTTGTTCCTCCTGGTCCCCGGTCACGTCGCGCACAGCGAGCTGAGCCAGGAGGTAGCTCCGAAGACACCCGGGAATAAACAAGCACGCTGCCATTAGGTGGCACCTTATCCGTCTTGCTGACGATATTTGGAGGCAATATAACGTTCTGATTAAAAAATAATACTAGCGCTCAGCTGTCGTAACAAGGATATTGGGGTTTTCCCATTGATCTTGGGCTGGGTCCTCCAGAAGGGCAGGAGGAGGGAGCAGGGTGGTGGTGACCATCCCTCCGTAAAGTGCTGGGGAGACACAGCCGAAAAGCTGCCTGCTGCCAGCTGGTGGGGCTTCGTGTCCTCTTGGCTGGAAAGGACATGGGCTGTCCTCCTGCCCCGAAGCAGGGCCACCTTCACAGTGAGGTCCGACTGCTCGGCACCTTCAGGTATCTGTATGATTGAGGAGTTCGTCTGTCTTGTTAAGCCTCAGCTTAAACAGATTTCGGGTTTCTTACCTGTGTTGACACAGGCACCGTGTTGTATTAACCTTTTTATTCTGCATCCTTCATTGGTAACAAAGCATAAAAGTTATCTTTCGCAGTAATGCTGCAAATTAAAAGGAAATCGAGTGTAGTACTAGCAAGTGCCTGGTTCACACGTATAGGCCGTTGTCTTCTCACACGTGTGCTCTGCGGGTTTGCTTTTATGTCACAGGGTTTGGACTGGCTGCTCTTGGATTCCGAGTTAAATAAAAGAAAAATTCCCCTTAAGAGACCCTGCTTTAAACAATCAGCCCTGTTGATGAGTATCCTTAAATGTCACCTGCATTTTTAAGTCCATTCAAGTACTTTGTATGTTCATGCCTTAAGGGAGGAACAGTTCGAATAAGGACGGATATAAAAGTCAAAGCACAAAGGCTTTGCAGGTTAAACCTTCAGCTTTTTTTTTTGAACATCCGCACAGAACTGGATCCATTCCCTTGCAATGGGATATTTAGTTTTCAGCTCAGCATGTGAACTGGTCATGCTTGAGTGTAAAGCTTGATTCATTTCTATTTGCACCTGTTTTTATTTTAGCACTGAATATATACAACGCTGTATATATGCAGACAGTGGAAGTCTGGTCTGGTGTTACGATGTGGCACCTTCCTAAAACCTCCGTTTCTGACTCTGCAGCCGTGGAAATGCAAACTAGGCTCCCTGCTCCATTTATCTTTTGGAAGTCATGGTTTTATTCCTTTTAAGACTGACCCGTATCTTTATTTAAGACCGGAGGCTGGTTGCACTTGCCCTGACAAACCTCGTTTCTATCAAAAGCAGCATTCTGTGCGAAGCTGCCCCTGGCGAGAGGTACCAGGTGGGAGGAGGAGAACCGGGCACGAACCTGGAGAGGGAAACTGCTGGGGCATGCAAGGAGCTGAAGGGAGGGAGACGATGGACGAGGCTTGAAACAGAGCGTGAGAAGCAATGCTGCCGCAGCATGGGTGCACGGGGGGGGCTTGGAAGCCTTGGGTTTTTCTTCAGTAATTGTGTTTGACAAAGAAGGGATGAACTGAGTGATCTCAAGGAGAAGGTTTGAAACGAAGCGGCATGCGTGTTCTGTTGGCTATGCAAATTAGGATTACATAAGCTGCAAAAATAATACCAACAAAAATCCTTTCCAGATTTGCGGCCGTAACCGTATGCTGAACGGCGTGGCAGCCGAGAGCTGGCTGACGCAGCTGGGGTGTAAAACTGGGGCATCCAACTTGTTTTGATCTTTGAGGGAAATGGGGCAGAAGGTCACTTCCCAGTCTGTTGCTGACGGTGTCTTGTAGTTTATATAACTCTTCTTCAGGCAGATAGAAGCTGGGTTGTCAGATCAAGTGAGCACGCTTCACTTAGTGGTGGAGGAACTGCAAGCCACCCTCCTTCCCTGCTTTCCCTTCCCCAGGGAAAGCTTTAGTTTGTTGGATATTGCTCCTTGGCTGTCCGCACAGGTGTAGGAATTGCAGGTGGATTTGTTGTATCCTGTGCTAGGTTAGCAGTGATGACCGTCCGTGCCCTCTGTGTACACCATTTTTGCTCCCAGCAGCTCTTAGATGCTGAAATAACTCTCCGCGAAGTTAAGCAGGAGTATTTATCTCATGTGCAGGCCTAATAAAGTAATAATAAAAAATAATAAAGCAAATAAATAATGCAGTAATGCTACAGCAATGTTGCCCTTGCCAATTTGCAGAGGTGGGCCAGCCACCGCTGGGTGTAGCTTCATTGCCTGGCTGTGACAGTCTGCTGGAGTCCTTGCATCCACGTTGCTTCTCGTGGGAGGTGGAGAAACCTCAGCAGACGCAAACCCTTTATACCGTTGTGTTTATTGATGGAGGATGAGATGCGTTTGGGGTTGAGCTGGTCACACTGGAGCTGTCAGCACAGTCGCTAGCTTGGCGGGGGAAACTAATGACGGAATTAATTTGTTCAAATTATGTGAAGATTGGCAATTTTAGGCCGCTAGCCCTGTTTTGTTGTCTTAGCTAAGTATTTGTGGGGGGGATGTGTATATACATATATTTGTGAGTGTGTATCCGTCCATGTCTGTGCTTGTAAAAGACTGAGCGCGGGGTGTGTGTCTGTGAGACTTCAGTGAAACGGCATGATTTCCCCATGTTAAGTTGCTATTTTGAACATACCCCGGAGATTTCTGCGTATCTCTTCCCAGAGCTGTGCTCAACATATTTGCTGGCTGGTTGGCTGGCTGTAATGCTTGATAGTCTGGCTAAGAGGCGTGCTAAGGCTGACTTGCATATCTGAAAATTAGGGTGGGCCCCAAGTCATGTGAAAGGAGTGCAGGAACAGAAAGCAGCAGCCTTGGGGGTGGAGAAGTTTTATTTCATGCAGTTCTTGCGAATGTAAACCTGACGTATATTTTTGTTCTTTTTCCTAGGGTGACTCTGTTATTACCGTGCAGCTGACTGAGGAAGATAAAGTTGAAGATGATGTAGTTTTCTACTTGGTCTTCACTGGGTCAACTGTCCAACACTGCACAAGCACAAGAAAGATTAATCCTGGGAGCCTGGAGACAATTTCTCCTGGTAAACAATTGCCTTATTTTGCGTACCAGGGTATCCACCCACGATACCTGGTTAATTCAAGTGGATTTAAATGTAATTCTGTTTTGGTCATCTTCTTCCTCATTTGCACGTCCATTGAGAGTAGGATGTGTGCTTTGGATTACTGCTATTGCCTTTTAAAGATCTCTTGCTTGACTTCACTAGAATTACATGACTCTGAGGTGGCAGTTATTGAACGTGTAACTATGGAGTTCTATTGTAGAAAATACAAAGTTATATTTACGCACAGTAAAAAATATCAGGTTTTAAATGTGAGCAAGATACTGGAGGACTCATTTACAAGGTTAGAGATGCTATTGTCCAAGTGGTGTGCAGCTCGTTAAGATCTGTCTGTGCTTAGGATCTGCTTAATTAATGTGGTGATGTTCATTACTATAGGCCTGGTGAAACACGGCCCTTCTCCCTGAAACGCTGCCACGCAGTTTATTCGAACACAGCACTTCTGAAACTCTCTTGCAGGGGCAATCAAACGCACGGTGCTTGGTGCCATCCCTCCAGCGCCGGGAGCTCAGACAGAGTGGTTTCTCACATTAAAGCCCACCACTCTTTTTAAGCCCTCGTGCAGTTAAAGCAAAACAAAGCAAATCAGCGCGGCGTTTCCCTTCGGTGACTTCAGGACCGTGGGAATGGGCATGTTCCAGGCTGCGGTCCCTGCCATTAACCTTTCCTTCTGACTTGTTGCTATGCAGCACATTGATCCGAGTGTGAGAAAAGCGTCTGACATTTTCACTGCATGCAGTATAGCTGATGGGACTGAGTGTATCGCTTGGTTTTGTGATTTATTTGTTTTTAAATCTATCTAGTGACTTGTTTTAAGAGATGTGCATGCAGCACAATTTGGGCGCAGGGCTTTGCTAATGAAATACGACGTTTCCTCCTGGCGATTAGCGGCTAAGAGTTGGCTACCCCGATTGCTCATTTCCGTCCCCTTTCTGTGCTATCGGGGTCGTTATTATTGCTTGGGAAGAGAAGCCTTTTTACGGTTCTGGTTCCTGGAAGCCGGTGCAGTGGGTTAGCTCACCGCCTGTTTTCTCCCAGCGACTCGCAGCCCGTGTGTGCGCGGGGCGCGCTGGGGCTGTGGCAGCGCTGCTGGCGGTGACCTCATCTCCCCGCGGGGACCCGAGCGGCCGAATTGCCAAGAAAGGAACTGAAAAGATGCTGTGTTCGTCCTCAGCCGCCGAAGGAACCAGAATACTTCATGGGATTTCCGGGCAGCAGTAATGCTTTCCTACAGCATTTGCCCGGGCATCCTCTGTGCCATGGCTTGGCGGGTGGCCGTGCCTCATCCCCTGCCGCTGCTTCTTCCCGTGTCCTGCTGGCCCCAAACCTAAGGGAGCTGCTAGGGCGGGCTCTCGGGGCTCTTTTTGTCACCGTTAGTCGGAATAGGTGGGAAATCTGACTCCGCGTCTGATTCAGAGGGAAGGGAGGGAATTGCTCTCAATTGTTCCTTGTTTTATAGCGGGTTTTTCTTTTTTTTTTCCCCTAGTTTCAGTGGAGTTGTGATTTTGTTGTGTGGGATGCTCCATAAGGATGGTTGCTGTCCCAAAATGCAGTTTAGATCAGGCAAATATTGAGCAGGGACCTCAAGGAAAGGCAGTTGTGTGCCTGCCAGCCGGAGCGAGGGAAGACGTGACGTCCTAGATGTAAAGCTACCGTTGACATAACACCTTTTTCTGTGCTCATACCTCATTTTGGAGAAACTACCTGAGTTTAAAAGAATAAAAAAGCCTGCAGTGGTGAAGAAGACGCTGAGGAGAAGCAAACTGGGAGGAGAGAATCATTTTATCACGCTGACACAGATGTGTTTGTCCAGCGTTACTTCAGCCCCGACTATTCTGATTTTAATACAGGCATGACTTATTTCAGCCCAGCTCTTCCTCCTTCTCCTTCCTGCACCCTGCAGCGGGTCTGTAATCGCGTGTTTACATCGTAAATTCAGCCAGTTGCCTTGGCGATGGTTGTGGTGACTCACGGCTGGCGTTATTTGACCTCGCTGCAGGATTAGCCATCAGCAAGAGGCGGTGTGTGGGAGCCCAGCCCTTGTTTAACACCCGAGCCCGGGCGGTCAGCAAGTGCTGTGCCAGTAAACTCTGCAGGCAGCTTTTAACCAAAACCTCGTCCTTTTCCCGGCCGGGAGCAGCTTGCCTTTACCTCCGTGCAGCAAGAGGAGTCGCGCATCCCTGGGATGCTGCAGCTGCTGGAGGGGTGAGCGGGGCTCCGGAGGATGAAAGGAGGGCTGAGTTGTAAGAATTGAGCCAAGCCCCTCCACCAGCCAGCCTCAAACCTCCTCTGCATCCCCTCTGGCCTCGTGGTTCTTCTCTCATCCTCTTCCCAAGGCCTCACAGTTACATACAGTCCCCGAGGGGATTTGGACGCAGTCCCTCGGGGAGCTGGGGTTACAGGGGAGCTGGCGTTCTGCTAAAGCTAATGTAAAGACAAAAGACTGATTTTTTTTTTTCTGTTTCTGACTTTACCAGTAGTTTTGGTGAAGTATGGGGGTGTAAGAAGCAGAAAGGGAAATGATTTGATTACATCTGGTGCCAAAATTAAGTAGAATGTTTTAGCAAAGCTTTCAAAGGGAAATCACATTTAAAAAAGAAATCTCAACAACTCAAGGTGGTTTTAGATGAGAAATTAAGGAAAATGAAATGGAAATATAAACTGTGAGAATACATCCTAGATTTTTGCATGTGAAAATTCTTGATTTCCTGAAAGGCTTACCTAAAGAAAAGCAGACAACTGCAGTCAAATGACTGCAGCCTTTTATATAATTAGTGGAGCAGCCTGCCTCTGCCTTATCCTGTCTTTATCATCAGCTTTAAACTTCAGATGGATAAAGTTAACAGTGCTGTTCAAGTATAAGCTTTTTATTTCATAATAAAAGAAAGGATATCAGATTGTAAATTTATGGGAGCAACTTCTCCTCAGAGAAAATGTTCAATTAAGACATTAGATTTGGCACTCTGTTTGGTAATTAGCTTGTATCCTCTGTCGGCGTGTGGCTCCCTGGCTGATGGTGTGCCCCTGGCAGTGCTGCTCGTGGGATGGTGCCGTGGAGCCTCCCACGATCAGTGCCTTAACAATTAATGAGTTGCGCAAATTTATAAGGAGAGGGAACGGGCTTTCATTTTCCCATGGCTCATGTCAAGAATTTCTGGGGTGGCTGTGCCCCCTCTCTGCTGCGCTCGCCAGAGCATCTCTCGAACATCGCGTGCGGTTTTGGGTGCCTTTCCCCGCGCAGGGAAAATGATTAAAAACCGTGCTGTTATTTTACAGGAATGTAAGTTTACCACATGCAGCTGTCAATCCGCAAGTATCGAGCTTGAAGCGAAGGCACCTTGAATTCTGATAGCCAGGTGCACGTGTGTAGGAGAGTCTTTTGGACAGGAAAAGACTATAAAAGTGACATAAAAGTAAGGAAAAAATGCTCACTACGGATGCAGTAAGATTGTGAGTCATACTATAGGAAAAAGGGAGGCAAGGATCGGACCCAAGAGGCTTCAGGGATGTAGGATGTGTCCTGGTTTGCTGCCTCGTTTGTATCACCAACAGAATTTAGCAGCTCCCAGTAGGGACGTTGAGAGGAGCCCAGCATAGTCGTTAATCCTTTATAGGTAATGAGGTGCGTATCATTTCAGCTTCAGTGCCTTGAGAAAGGTACGTGAATATGTCACTAGATGTAGATTCAGAAGTCACTCAAGGGATGGAGTAATACCCGTGGTTTTGTACTCGCTCTGACGGATGGGCTGGGTGGTTACAGGTGGTTATCCTGCCCCACTATTGGCTGTGTCGGGAATTTAGGGGAATAGCTTCCCCTTGTAAGAAACAGGTTCTCAGCTGATCTGATCGTTCATAACTAAAACATCAAAACAAACTACTGAGTCGCAAGAACTGGGCAGTGAATCTTTTGTGTGCTTCCAATTGCTCTTTTGCCAAACTAAGAACAAATCAGGTTGTATGCTATAACTGAGCTTCTGTTTGCCTGGTGAAAAGGTACCAAAACCTGGTTTTGCTATTGCTTTACTGTGACTATTAAGATGCTTCAATGTCCAAATGATCTGGTTCAAATTTTCCATAATTTAAGAAGATTTCCTCTCTACCAGAGGTACTTAGTAGTTGTGCAGAACTATTTCAAGCACTCTCATCGGGCACTTCCCCTGCTAAGGTCCATCTGCGCGGCAGGCAGAGATGCGGTGGCGCTGAACGTTTCTCTGGTTTGGATATCATTACTTACCAAAGCATGGACACTGCGTTTTGTGAATTAAGAAAATACAAAGTGTAAGCAGGGAGGGATACAGAGAAGCGATAGCACCTCGGCTGCTGTGGCTAAACTGTTGTTGCTGCTGAAATGATGCAGTCCTTGTTACTGTAGTGACTGAGCCTGTCTTAATCTCTAATACAGTTTTCTTCCCAGCATCTCTGCAGGGTAGGGAGGGTAGTGGAGACGTTGAATGGCCAAGCAAATGGCACATGGTCGTACAGAAAGTCTGTCAAAGCAAGGAAGTGAAACTTGATTGCAAGGCAGCAGCCTCATCTCCTGCCTCTGCTTCTGGAGCAGTTTTTCCCCCACAGAAAACAAAAATAAATGAAGCCTCAAAGCATGGTCCGGCAAACAAAACAACAAAAAAAGAACGACCTCATCCTCGTTCGCACGAGTCCAAAGCCCCAAGCTCAGTGTGCAGCGGGGGCAGCTCAGGACCAGCAAGCTGTCGGGTGGATTTGGGGAGAACTTCCCCAGCCGCACTTGGAGGAGCTCGCAGAAAAAAGCTCATGGTGCTGTGAGCTGGCGTGCTGCAACTGTGGCTGCATCATCTGGCACGGGTTTGGCTTTGTGCTACAAGTGTGGTAGCTGGGAAGCACCGGGGAGCCCCGTGGAGCAAAATAGGGAGAGACAGGTACTGTAGGTGCTGTAAATGCAATGCTGCAGCAGCTCGTAATCAGACCGGGGAAGGGAAGGAACTAGCACGTCTGTAAGCTAAGTCACCGAAACAATAGCTAAGGTGATTCTGCGAGGTGTGATGCTGTTGTGATGCATTATATGGCCATGAGCCCTCTCGGTGTAAGACCTACACCGCTTTTCCCCATCGGTTGACCTCAAAAGGTAGGGGATCCTTGCCTGGATTTCAAAGGGGAGGAGGAGAAGCATCAGAGGCACGAGGTGTCCTGCAAGAGTGCCCAGCTGCCAGCCATTTCCCCAGAGCCAAAACCCTCCTGTGAGCTCCAGTTGGCCCAGTCCCAGGCAGCTTTCTGTCCAGGGTGCAGCTCGGGTGGAGAAGCAGGTTCTGAATCTTTTTATTTTTATTTATTTATTTATATATTGTGGTTCTGAATTCGTATAGCTCTTTGTTTTTTCCTTCCTTCCTTTCTGCTAGTTGAAAGGGTAAACTGAAATTAATTTCAATTAGTTTGGAAATAGTTTCATTTCAAACTTCTATTTTACTGTGAAATCCTTTACATATGTTCATGCTTTATTCTCTCCTACCACAGATTCTGTTTTCCCCTAGGAAACGACTTTTCATAGAAAAAGCTATATTTCATGAATTACAATCTTTGTACTGGTAGACCAAAAGGGTAAACAACTTGCATAACAAATGACCACTTGGCAGTACCAGTTGTGGATGTTAGAATACTCTTAATTATGAAACAAAAAAACCCCTAAAATAGAATAAAACAGTGTAGCCAAGAAGACTTTTTTGCAGTCCGTCCTCTTTGGTGTACTTAATTGCTCTAGGCAGTGCAATTAAAAGGAAATGATGCCAGTTTGAGATGACATCAGTCACAGGAAAAAGTGATTGAATCTGCATTGAAATTATTTATGAGGTAATGTGTGGGGTCTTACACTTCTTCAGATTTTTAGGAACCTCTGCAGCATAAAGGACCTTAAATCTTTCTACACTTTCCATATGAGTAGCACAGGGCTTAAAATGGAAAAAAAAAAAAAGGCTCCCGTCCGTCAGTGATACAGCGCCTGTGTATTTCATAAGGTCTCTTGTGATGCAAGGGGGAAGACAATATCTGTAAATCCCCTACGCACTTCAAATACGGGCTCTAGTTTTCAGAACCAGAATTTGCGATTTCTAAAGGAGAAAAGAGCTCTTTTTCAGATGGTCATGGGAGAGAGATCCCTTGACTTGCCTGTCTACGAGCCACCAGATGGCAACATCTGGTGGATGCGAACGCAAACTATTCCAGGGGATTGCTGTCTGTCTTCCCTGTCCTGCTTTTAAACCTCTTTATGAGATGTCTTCAGGCTCAGCCCCACCGTGGTAACTCCGAGGATGCAATTAGCACAGTGGTCCTTAGTCACCTACCAGGCAAACCTAAACACGTGCTTCCAGCAGGGCTTTAAATAGCCGCCCAGGCTGGGGGCCCATTGTCTGCTATCTCAAATGTGAATTCTGAAAATAGGAGGTTTGGACAGGATTTCCACTTTGAGAGCAGTGGGAAATGAAATCATGTTTTAGTAAGAGCTCTGTTTAGCAGCGACAGTGTTTTGTCTCCATGTGTGCCTTGTTTAGTGATGAGAAGCCTGCTGAGGGTCCCGCCGCCACCCTTTCAACCACAGCCCAGGTCAATGACACGGGTGTCCCTTGGCCGGCCAGGTCTGTGACCATACATTAACCTGTCTGCCAAGCCCTTACAGCTCCGAACCTCTGCCTTTTATCCTCCTCGTTGTTTTGCAACGTTATTGCGTAGAGGAGGCAGCGCTATCGGACCGATGCATCTCATCTGAGCAGGGATGAGCGCAGAGAGGCCAGAACCCCGCGTTCCTCGCTTTCTGTTGTTGTGCATTGCCCAAAGCAAGTTTCACCGAGTGGCCCGAGAAGGAATTCCGTAATTGAAGAGCTGTTGTCTTGCTTTAAACAATTTTTAAAGTATGGGTTTATGTGAAGATGAGGAATTCACTTTATCATGACAGAAGCAACCGCTGCGCCCATTGCTGCATAGACTGGAAAGTTTTAAAATTTCTGTATTTTTCCTGCAGTTTGTTGGCGTGGCCAAGTAGTACCGAGTAGTCGAGTGCTTCTAAATTTGGAGCAACAAACTGAGGAGGAGAAGGAGAAATGGGGTAAAATGCAATAGAGGAAGAATTAGGGGGTGGGTGATTTGACTTTTGTCACGGTTAGGCTAGCGCAGAAATGATGTAACATTGTACTGTGGCAAAAACTGTACGAAGAAGAGAACAGCATGTAGCCTGAGACATCAGCGTGGTAAAAACACTGCCATGTTTGTTGGAGGAGTTAAAATTCAGGTTGGAGTATTGCTGGATGATAACAGTGTGGCCGTGTTCAGGATTTAACCATTTGCTTTCGCTGTTTTGGCCAGGGGTCCAGGTTTGTGGAGGCGACGGAAGGCAGTCAGCGTTGTGCAGCATTGCAAACCCAGTCGCGCTCGAAAGCTCCGAGATGTCTCTTGCAATTTGTGGGTGCACCCACGTGCGTGATTTATTCAGCCCCCTGCGTTTTTCAGCCTTCTAAAAGGCAAACCTTTGCAGACAGCCTATAAATAGGCTCGTCGTTCTCCCTGACGCACCCGGGTTTTTCACCTCTGCGGTGAGTCAGAAGGGTTTTGTTCCGCTCCTGGAGGGGAGCGCAGCGGCGGGTAGCCGGCACCCTGGTGCTTGTGGCACCCCGTGCTAGGAGAAAACCTCACTGTCTGCCTGCTGGAGCAGCAAGGAGACAATTCAGAGCAATAGCCTCCGTTCCGGCACTGCCCTGAGCTCTTTCTGATCTTGGGCAAGTTACTTAACCTCGTAAAAACAGCTTTGGGCTTGTTCCGCAGATGATAACCACTTATCTCCTGAGAGTGCCAGAAAGCTGAGCTCACTTTTCCTAACGCTGCTCGACGTGCTCTGGGAAAAGGGGCTGTTGAAGTTCAGCTGCTGGTCCAGGCGCAGGAAGCAGGGCTTTGATGTGGACAAAGCCCGGCCCCACCAGCGGGTCATGCAGAAGGTCGTGTGCGCGCGCTCGGCTCTTCGGGCCCTTTGCTTACGATGTCCCTGTAGCTGTTTCAAAGCAGGGGGCAGAGACCTCTTGAGCAATCATATTTATTGCTCCTCATTCGTTTGAACTGTTTGCCAAAGTCAGAACCTGTCCCAGACTCTTCCCCCCGAGCCTGACATCTCTTCGGATGTGGGGAAGGAGAACATCAAAGCCTCACGAGGGGTTGCCCTTCAGAAGAGCATTCCCCAGGGTTTAGCGGGATGCTCGTTTGATCCCATCAGATGGACACGGGTTGTCGGCTCTGTCACCTCGCTTTCAGGGCTGCGTTAGGTGCTGGTGGGAGTTAGGAGAGGTTGTCACCTCTGCTTGTGTCACGTTGAATGCTCCTGCATTCATTTTGCAGGAGCCTAAATTGCATTTCCTTAAATTTCCTGCAAGCCTGGCGTTTCACCCGTGCCCGTTTAAGGAGACCACGTTTCTTGACTGAGGTTTCTCCAGTTGTTGTCATGACTGAGCTCTTGCTGCCCCACGGAAGGGTTGTTTGGCTTCATCACAAGGAAGGGACTGTCCTGATGTGTTTCTCCATGACTGCTAGGTGGCCGTGTTTGCCTCCAGCTCCAGTCCTGAAGGACAACCAGCTTTCTGGCAGAGTGGCTGTGTTCTAGGGTGTTTAGCAGATGGGATTCTTAGGGGAATAGAGAAAAATAGTTTTAAAAAAATAAAAATCAAAATCAAAGGTTTAGCTTTTCTCATGCTATTAGGCAATCTTTTATTAGGATTTTTTTTTTAACTTCGCATTCTAGCGAACTTGCACTGCTTTGCATGACGGAGAGCCAAGTTCACAGCCCTTGAGTCAGCTTTCGTAGGATAGCGCGGTGCTCTTCAGGCTGCGTACAGCTCGGGGTTTTGTGGAGGCTTTAAACAACGCCAGTAAGTCTCACTAGCTCCTTATTCTGATATTCAAAGGAAGATGGGCAAAGCAAGAAGGTATAGGGGGAGGGATATATAGTTCCGAACTGCATTAAAGGGTAGTTCCCCCCAAATTGCACCTTCTGCCTTGAATATTCAAGGTTTCTGCTGTGTTCATGCATAGAGTTCCTGCATGGGCTTCCTCTGGGCCACCGAGGTCTCTGCCACTGCCTGTCCTGACAGCTGGTGACGGACTGAACTCTGAACACGTGTCCAATATTTCCAAGTCCTCGCTGCTTTAGGGTGCGAGGACTCACCGCATCCCGTGCTTTTCTCCAAGTGAGGTTTAGCCACAGCTTCCAAAGAACAGCAAAAAAAGGACTTCTCACCCTTACTCTTAGTTGTAACATCACTGCTAGTTTGTCTATTCCTTCAGCTTTCACATCATTTGTCTTTGATACAGTTCCAGCTGCACTTGCTCTCCTTAGGAAGCCGCACAGCCTCGTCTCGGACAATTTTGGTGCTGCCCGCAGTGTCCTAATAGCAATTTTGACCTTTCAATTAACTTCAGGATCGCCTCTTTCAGCAGACAAACCTGTACGGGTGCCAAGAGCCTCAACAGATTTGGAAGGTCGGCTGAATGGCTGCAGAGATTAGGGACATATTTTCCTTTTGTCAGTGAAATCAACGGCAAAGGGCCCTGACACAAGAAGGAAACTTTCCCACTGACCACAAATAGGGGCTTAAATAGAATTTTCAAGCCTTTAAAAATAAATCGTCATTTTGTATTGAATTAAGTCGGGTTTCATGAATGTAGTAGGATGCTGAGGTCATGGGCAAAAAGAAGCTGTTCCAGTAATTAGTGATGGGTCCGTGCTGTTCTGGCAAAAACAGCGCTGACGTCAGGCTGACACTGGAACAAGGAGCTGTGCCGCACGGTGGGCTTGCAACACGAGCCTTATTATTGAAGGGGCACGTCTGACAGTTGCCAGTGCTGGCCGTGTTGGGCACATAGTATATTTTTCCTTTTTAAATCGCCGAAAGATTTTTTTTCCCCTCTAAACTTTATTTTTCAAGCTTCTGGGTCAGTAAAACTGTTGCCACGCCAAGACATCCTTTCTTTTGCTTCCCCTGCCCTAATTAAATAAAGGTACCGAGCTTCCACCCGCCTCGTTTGGCAAATATGGCAAGTGGCCATTTCCAGGTTTTTATTTAGCAGAAGCAGCTTAGTTTTACTTCTGTCTTTCAGGCTGTGCTCTCCTAGTGACTGCTGCTTTGTAGGTCTGTGCGTTAGGTGACGTCGTGGTGGTTGTCGTCCGAGCCAAGTGCTGGGACAGCTTTTGGAGTAGGCAATTTCACAGCACCTGGGTTCTAGTTTCTGGTGAGTTCCCGAGTCCGGTGGAGCTGGAAAAGAAAAGCTTGTCTGACCGTGTAATCTAGCTGGTCGGACCATAACTTCCATTGGTGTATTGGCAAAATCTTTCATTGAATTTACTTGTAGCTGATCAAAAATAGTCTGGTCAGATCAGAGCTGCTTAGGTATTTATGGATTTATATTGCAACAAATAAAAAGAGAGGAATTACACATCTTTTCCTTTTAAGCTCTACAAGAAATACTTGTCTCTGCAAATATATGTAAACTCCCAAGAAAGCATTTAATATAGAGTTGTGACCCTCAATAACTCATGCTTATCTGATTTAATATAAAGAACATGTGTAATTCTCTCTCCTGTACCATTTCCCTTGGTTTTATTTTGCAGGCCATGACTGCTGTGAGACGGTGAAGGTGGTACTTTGTGCCTCCAAAGAAGGCCATCCCATTCTGGTCGTGGCAGAAGAGAGTTTCCAGTTCATCCAGGATGAAGCCTACGACGCAGCCCAGTTTCTGGCCACCTGCGCGGGGAACCAGCAGGCACTCATCTTCACCCGCTTCTTGGACCGGTCAAGACCACCCGCTGCCGACGTGGACTTTTTGGATGAGAAAGTGGCTTTGGCATTTCGACACCTGAAGCTGCCGGCAGAATGGAACGTGCTGGGAGCAGACCAGTCCCTGAACGGTGAGGAGCATGGGGGCACGCGGGAGATGGGGCTGGGAAGAGGGGGAAAAAGTCGTCTGCTTTGGGAGCCATCCACGTGACTTTCAAAATATGCGTTGGTCTTCGTACAGAGAGGTGGGACATGATGTACCCCGTGTCCTACCGCATCTTCTGCGTCCTGTGCTTTGCACTTCAGACACCCTGCAATGCAGAAGGCACCGATGTTTCCTCTGTGTCTTCTGCTATAAAATAGGGCATGCTGTGGTGAGAGGTCAGTGTTGTAACACACACCCCGGTGGGGGTTTTGTGTCTTTGCAGTGCTCTGCACGCGTCAGCATCGTGCTTCTCAGATTTCCTGAAAGAAATGGGTCTGTGCAGGAACCTTAATGTCCTGGGGAATATTAGCCTTGTGACACAGCCTCGGCACTTTGATGGATGTTGGTTTTACAGCACAGGTGCAAAGGGATGCGATGTGTGCAAAACACATCTAATGTCTCGTGGAGGAGCTGGCTGGCTGCCTGCGGGCAGCACAGTTGGTGTGCAAGCACCCCGAGGCTTTGTGCAGCGTCCTGGCTGTACGGCCGTCTGAGCGAACACAGATGTTCCCCAAAGTGAGCCTGGATAATTTTGCGAATAAAAGAGAGTGGAAGTGGGAAAGCCTGACCGATATTAGCCCTCAACCACAGCAGTGAGGGCTACTGAGCTTATAAATAAAGGTCAGCGCTGGCCCAAAGTCTGTGATAACTGCAGAGCAGAAGAGTGGGAGCATTTGATATGCTCCCATAGCATGTCCATAGCCTTGGAGATCTGCTGGTTTTGGCATGGGAGAGCTTTAAGGAAGCATACTGGGGCACTGCGGGGCTAGTTCCGGTGCGTACAAATTGTTGCTGTAAATTTTGGGGGTACTTTGGCAAATAGTTGCACATAAGGAACATGGCTGTGGGGCACCCGCTATCTTTTATGGGATACGGCAGCACAAGCACTGGAAGAGGAATGGGACGTGGTTTGTTCAGCACAGAGGCTGCAGTTCTGCTTGCACTGATGGGGGTTTTCTGCAGGATTTTTTTTTCTGCTTTCTTTTCCTCTGACTGTTTTTGTAAACATGAATGCATGGGCAGGCAGCTGAAGCAGTGTTAGGAGACATTCAAAGATGGGATCATATTTAGTGGTTTCTGGATAGAAATTCCGACGCTGTTGTCTGTTTACCAGGAGATAAACACTTGGTAGTTTTTTTCCTGATGTTTCTTTTTGCATTTTAAAAAGTTGTGATAACGCAGGCATTTCTATTTTAAGTGATGAAAACACAGTCAAAGACTGGCAAAGCGCTGTTAATTAATGAACATTTCCATTGAAGCTCTTAAGTGTTGCTGACTTCGCAGGAAGGCCGAGATCTAGTTTTTCTTTTTGACTTCAGTTACTCTTAGGAAAATCAGTACTTAGGGAAATCAGGCCGTAGGGTTTCCACCGATTTGCTCAGCATACGCTTATGTGCCTGAAAGTCCCGATGGCGTGGGGCTGTGAATGCTAATGGACCCGAGGAGCATCTGTTGCATCTTACAGTGAGGAGGGGGAGCTGAGCGTTTTGGCACCGCGTGCGAGGTTTCTGCAGGCATGCGTTCGTGTGAGGGAACAGACACCATGGCAAGAAATGCAGCTTCCATCTGAGAGTGCTGGTGCTCTGAAATGTTCGTTGCAGTGAGTCCTTTCACAAGTAACCGTGTAAGGGCAGCTTGTTCATGACTTGGTCTGGTTTTCATCCCCTGACCAGCTTTTTGTCCACAGGCAGATTTATCTGGTGGTCCGTTTTCAGTGAGCTAATTATGCATGGGGAACTTGGGGGAATTCTTGTGATTGTGACAGGAAGGATTTGTATGTATAATCATCCTTTTGGTCACGTAACCCTAATTTGGGGGAACGAGGTGGAAGAGATGTCTCTGGTTCATGACGGAGAGCTGCATTAGGAAAAGCTGCTCTGTGGTGAAACACAACGCCCCTCTCTGGTGGTGCTTGTGGGTTAATTTGGGGTTTGGAGAGTAAAAAGCGTAGCACAGATTGAAATTGTGGGAGCACGAGAACAATTCTGCATGCTCTGGCCTGTGCCCCTGCAGTGGGCCAGCCCCTCCTGCATTGCCTCACTACCTACAACAGTTCCCCTGATTCATATTTCCCATTTTGCTAAATGTCACTGCCAGATACTTCAAGTAACCTTCTCGAAGGAGAAAATGCTGTAGAAATGAGAACAAAAGAGAATGTCAGATCCCTTCGTGAAAGATTTTCGCGCCGCCTCTCAGCTGGCATGTCTCTATGGGCTCTTGTGGGCTGCAAACAAAACACTGCTGTTCAGCAAAAGCTCTGAAAGCAGGAGCGAGCGGCGAGCCTCAGCCAGCTCTCCGGGCACAGCAACGTGGTGGGGAAGCGCCGTTCGGAGGTGGCCGCTGCTATAAAACATGTTTAAAGGGCCATGTTTTGAAGGGCTGGAGTCTAGAGAGAGGTAGAAGGTTGTGGCCTTTCTGCAGGACGAACTGGGGTACGCGCTCCGGGGTTGAGCACGGTTCGGTGCTGGTTTTTGGGGAGGGGATGGCTCCGGGCAGGGGCTTCCTTCACCCACTCCGAAGTCTTCCAGTAGAGGACGGCGAGTTCAGTGCTGTCACACCCCAAAGGGCAGAGAGGTTGCTAGAAGTAACACTTAATAAGGAAAAGTGCAGGATAGCTCTGCACCAGAGCTATGCAAGAATCGTGTGCTTGCTTATGTTTTGGTTGCCAGACCAAGGCCTTCATTCTTTAAGGGTTTGCCATTGCTCAAGATTAAAGGCATGGTGCGTTCTTATAGCCAAATTGCTAAGAACACATTGTTTCAGCTGCGGGTTAAAAATACCTCCAAAATTATTTAAAACTGCTAGAGGACATTTGCAAACATTCCAGTGGAACACCTTTCTTTTTTTTTTTTTTTTTGTCCGTAACCTACTTAAATTAGCTGTTGCCATTCAACAAGAATGAAGTTTGTTCGGTCTCCGTAATCCCAGTAGTCTTTCACACTAGATATTCTTTACATTTATTTCTTGTCATCTCTTTAAACATCATTTTCATTGAAATAAATTGAAAATAAAATCAGCGTTTCTTCCTGTGCTGTCATCAGAGCATTGTCAAAAACCCAATATGTTTGTTCGCAGTATTCTCATTGGTTTTATTTTCACTGGTCTGGAAGAGCAAAAGTTTTTGTTGCTTAAAAGGAAACTGCCCCCAAATCACATGCATTGAGCAGTATTGATTAATCTATACGGTAATTTTATTGTATTTGATTAACATTGCTCAAAACCAGTATTTATTAATTTATATTGCTCTGGTACAATGTAAAAGACTAAAATAATCTGTTAGCACATTCCCTTGTTCATCACCTAAAATTCATTGAAAAAAGTGGATTCATTTGGACCTCAGTAAGCTCTGAATGAAGCCTTTGTGCCACATTTAGCCCCAGACTGTTTTTGTAGGACTTGGACTTTGATGACAAGCTTTTTGTTCAGCAGTCGGAGCGTGGAGTGCGATACCCAGCCTGGTCTTACCAGCGACCGACAGCGACGCTCGTGTGGTGGGGGGCAGTGGTTGGACCTCGTGAATCCCTGATGGAAAAGCGAGTTCAGAAAACAGGATCCTTTTGCTGAAACTGTTTGTCAGTGGTCTCACCTTACAGCTTTCCTTGTTTGCTTTTCTCTGGGAAGATGATACTCTTACCCAAATTTCTTGTTTCTAATTCTTTACCCTTCTGATTTGGTCACGCATTGACTTGCATAAGGTTTCCAACTAACAATTTCTTTATGGAGAAGTTTCCTCATTAAAATACATGGCTATGCATAAAGCCTATTCTCAAGCTTTCCTCGTGTCAGCTGCTCTCACCGGCTGTAGCTGGATTTCGGGGCATTACGATCAACGCTCTGGTCCAGTGTGGAAGGAGCTGACTGGAAAGCAGAGAAGGGAGCTGTGGTGTTTTGGTCCTTTTCCAGTAGCAGCATTTGTTGGCCATGTTTTTGCTGTTTGGTTTGGTCTTAGGATGTTGTACATCTGACTTCTAAATTGCCTTCCCAATCACCACTTCTTACTTTCCTCATTCTCCACAACTCCACCCGCAGTGTGGGATACTTGGGGTGCAGCCTCCCACCTGCTACTTGCAGAAGACCTCAGAGAAGCCTTCAGTCCTTAGTTCAGAGGAAAAGACCCCAGAAAGACTTGCAGTAACTCTGCATTAAGTATCTGTTTATCCACAGATACAAAACATTTTGCAGGGAATGCTGAGCTGTTGTTGTGCCAATAATGGGACGTTGGGAGAGGAACGTACAGGTCCCGTACTGAACCAGGGGTGGGAGCACCTGAGTGCCCTGATGCCATCAGGGAGCAGACAGAAGATTCACGACCATTTGGTTAGGTGATCTGAGCAGTGAAAGAAAGCCTGGTACGTGCCAAGACTGCAGGAGATGGAGGAAATCGCAGAATCACCTAGGCTGAAAAAGACCTTCAAGATCATCGAGTCCAACCAAGCCGGTGCCGTGTCACTGGGGCGGCAGCGTGTCCTTGCCTTGCAGGGACCAGGCCGGGCTTTTGCTTGGGCAGGTGAAGGCTTTGCATTCCAAATCCAGAGAGCATCTGAACCCCATGGGCACGGGTATCCTGCCTCCTCCCTGCTTGCTGCTGCTGCCCCGGGGCCGCGGTGTCATCAGCGCTCTGCTCTTCCCCCAGCCCTGCACCGTCCCTTCCTGGGCTTTGCTCTTAATTCTCTGTCAACCTGCGGGAACTCAAATGGCATCCAAAAATGTATCTCAGACTATCCGTAATTAGGGATTGCTTTTGTTACCATGGTGTTCCAAACACAGCATTACTTTCAGGTGCTGTATAATCATGTCAGCCTTAATTACTGCAAGTGCACTGCAACTTTCTAAAGAACGTGGTCATTACTGTTGTTGAGGGTAGGGTTATTTACTGTTCCCAGTGACATTTGGAAGGCTGTTGTTAAAACCAAACAGATGGTTACACTTTATATCTAGAAATCAAAATTTAATATGTATTCCGAGGGTATGTGCAGTATAAATACAGGACTGTAATTTTCTATTTTAAATTATTAAACAGAAAATAAACTAACTGGAAAATGAAAACAGTATTTGGAGATAGAAGTAATGATTATGGCTTGTTTGTGTTGCAGTAAGGAAAAAAGGCAGGAAAAAAATTAGGGAGGATCTAAGGCTCAGGTATGAAAAGCTTACAGAGCTTAATCCTTGAGTTAGCTATCAGCAGTAAACAGACCGCTTTCAAAATGTCTTTTAGGAAACACTGTCCCGTCAATTTAGTCATCAAAATAAGTGGTGAAATCCAGACCCGTGGTTACGATTCTGGCGGTGTGGGCTTTTCAAGACGGTGCTTTCGGAGCGCTGTGACGATCGGCCGGGACAGCGAGCCCTTCCCCTGGGAGCGCGGGGAGAAGCCAGCCCTTTGATGAGCTGCGAGATAGCCGCAGATGCGGGCGGATAACCAGGAGGCCATCTTACTAGATAAAACCCGTAGCATCTCCCTGACTTTAGGAATGCAGCTGCTGACGTCTTCAATGCGTACGGCTTCAGGAGCGCTGAATAATAAACATCCCTGTGCAATACGCGCTCCTTAAGAAATAAAGCTCCGCGAGCTCGCCAGGTAGGAGGTCGGTGGAGAAGAAGTTGCTTTGCCCCAGTTTGGAACAGTCTGGGTTGCGTTGCAGGTTTGATAACTTCGCATCAAAACCAGTAGGACTGTAGTGTGCAATGCAGCGGGCCACCAGGATGAGAGATCAGAAGGATCCCAACAGAATACAGAAAGAGAGAATGTCTGAAGAGAGAAAGTAACAAAAAAAGCCTCATTAAAAAGAGAAAAACAAGAAGCCTAAAAAAGGCTTTTCAAAGCTTTCCAGAAATAACTAAAATGAAATTTGGTTGTTAGGAGCTAACGTTTTTTTCCATTGGAGCATGTTACGGAGATGTGGCTGATGATGTTTCTCTGACATGAAGCTTTAATCTGCTCATCTCCTGCACTCCTCTTATAGTTTCCTCTTGAATGCTTTCGGGGTAATAGTTACTAGCATTCTTTTCTTTGGGTTTTGTATTCTTTCCAGTCTGCTTCCCACCTCTCTCTCTGCCCTCTGATAAAGGACTGTATATTAGAAATCGGCACGACCTTTTCTGAGCCTACCGCACAAAGTGCTCTGTTCAGCTACAGCACTTGATAAGATGAAAAAAAAATCTTTTCCATACCTAAATTTAATGCCCTCTGCAGTGGAAAATGTGAAGCAGAAAATGCTTGTTCTTGCTCAGCCAGTGTCTGAAATGTACCGCTCAGTCTGTGGCTGAGAAATCGTTGGCAGGAGAGCGTTTCTGTTCCCTTAGATATTAGTGGGAATGAGGACACGAAGATCCTTTGGTGTGCTTTGAAAAATTTGTTGTTTATAAGACTAAAAAAGAATTACCCACACATCGTTTTATTAACTGAACTCGAAACTCCAAACACAGTGTCTTCGCCTTGACCTTCCTTTGGTACTCGTCTCTCAAGCCTTCGTGCAGGACCTCGGCATAAAGTGACGGCTTGTTTCTGCTCTCTGCTCCCTGTGCTTCTCGAGGGTTGAGCTGAGCACTGAGAGCATTTCCAGCCAGAAACAAAGAGAACAAAGTTCTGAGGCCAGATTTGATGGTGGATTTCAGAATTGCCAAGAATACGTGATTTCATCTGAGAAACAAGTGAAGGTCACCATCCCAGGAAGATGAGTGTGAGATTCTCGGAGCTGTTCCCGTCCATGGCTTTCTCTTCCTCAATGAGTTGTCTCAGGCTTTGGAGGACAAAGTGAGCAGTTTGGTGTGCCTAACTCTAAATAAACAGCAGGTTTCAAAAAGGAATAGTTTGTTATTATTATTACTGTTCTTTAACCAGGATTAAAATGAAAGTTTTTACTTAAGGAACAGTTTGTGTTCTCAGATGTGTCATACCCAAACTGCTTTTTTTTCCCTCTTCAATGCTTTTTTGTTTAGTGATAATAGCACCTTAAACTTTAATCCTTTACAGTTAGCAAAGTACATTTGATGTTCTTCTACAGATTTTTTTTTCCTTAGTTACCCAGATAAACCGTCTGTTCATGTGTCACAGCTGCAAAGAAAAATACATAAAAATAATACATCTAAAGTCTTCTGTTTTGCCAGGTGGATTAGAGTGCCCTGCCATTATGGGACAATAATCATATGTTTCAACTCTTGCCTATTACTAGGAAACGAGAAAGGAACAAAAACAATCTTGGCCTTTCCAGTATCGTGTGTCTTGTATTTCCACAGTTTCCTAATTGCAAGAACCTTTTTGTTGACATTCAAAGAACAGCCATTTTAAGATGAGAAGCTCATGCTTGACGTGTGGTAGGAGAAAAAGCTCAGGCTATTGCTTGTCAAAGCTTTTGTTGTTCTCCGTAGCTGGAGAAGGCATTTTACACCATGCCAGGACACTATAATCATTGGCTGAATTTCCAGCGTCCTGTGGTACGCGCTTCATCCCTTCAGAGGTAGGGCAGCTGTAGGGATGCTGCCTGGCTCCCTCCCTTCTCCATCCTGCAGCGCTCCCATGCTCAATGCAGACCCGCTCTTGGCTTGTTCTGAGCAATGCCGTGCGCAGGCGGATGTATTTTTCATTGTATGTTAGTAGTTAATCCAGTCCCCAGATGGCACGTGCCTTTTCACTGTAGCTGTGCAAGTTTTGCACACTCCAAAACCTTCTAAAGCCATTGCCCAGGGCCCCGCAGTTGCTGGATGCGCCATACTTCGTCTCTGTGCTGCCATCATCCATGCCCATCTGTCAGGATGGCCTCGGGCCAGTTTATATGTCAGGCAGATCCTTTCAGCTGGGCCTGGAGAGTGAATTTGTGTGTTTAGTACGCTCGGGATGGCAACACGCCACGTCTTGTACACGTCTTCTGTGCACGCCGTTGTTGCTCAGAGGCATTGGGGCAGTGCCACGACCGTTCAGTCGCGTTGGTAGGCACCTCCAGCCACCTGCATCCACTAGCCTGACAATAGTGAAGATTGTTTCAAAAGAATGGGGAAAAGGGTGGGATGTTCAAAAAGTGCAGTCAAATGAGCAGCTTAACTCCCGTGAAGGTTCGGGACATCGGGAGGGGCATTTCCTCTCTGGAAATAGGAGGTAGGGAGGGGCACCCAGCTGGAGCCGGGGTGGGATGAGCAGCTGCCAGCACCTTTCAAGGCCCGCAGCTGGTGTGTGATTTGCTGGCGAACTGTCAGTTGGGGTGTAAAAGTTGCTGCTGCCTAACCATGCAGCTCTCAGCTGAAGGAGGAGGAAGGATTTTGACCTGGGAGTCCGTGCTTGTGCCTTTCAGGTCTGCCCTGCTCAGTTTTGGTGCGAGGGTATCCGTTTCAGCGAGGAAGATGATGTCCCCTTCCAACAAAGCAGCTAGAGCAGGAGCTCCCTTGCTGGAACAGATGCGGTCAGACCAGTGCAACGCGTTCTTTATTTGGACACCAGTCATTTGCTCCAACATAAGTGCTTTTGTGCTTCCTACATCCGCAGCAGGAAGAGTTGTGTTGCTTTAATTATGCTAGCTGACTGCCAGTTTATTCCTACAACTAATGCAGGAATTTTGTGCAAGTTCCCTGAGTGAAACCTTGGGCATCTGCTTTCACTCCACTTAAGTACAACCTGTATCCACACTTCCTCCTTTTTTCAACCTCATCAGTAGTTTTTCCCTTATGTCTTATCTGTAGGGTGTGTTATTTTTCATTATTCGTTAAGGCCAAGACTGGCAGCTGTTGATTAACTACTTTGTTGGTTGTTTATTTCTAAAGCACTGCACTCTATAGCACTTGACACCAAAATCCTTGTCATTACTCTCCCACGGGCTGAGAATTTGTCTCTTAGTGAGCTCAGCTATTCCCTTTTCCTCTGATCAGCTGGAACCTCCGTTCAGACGTACTCGTGTATTCAGGACGGCGTGGTTTTGCTTTATGGTAATCAAGAGGAGGTTAGGGAGGAAGGCTTGGTTTGTAGCCCAGAAACCCAATTTGGAGTCATATGGAAGAGAGATGGTGCCAGAAAGCTTTGGTTCTTGAATACAGATTAGTTCTTCGGGAACTGATCCAAAAAGTGGGGAAAAACTGTGTGTCGGGCAGGGCAGAACTCCCCCCTTCTCACTTCGTTCTTCACTAAAGGTCTTAATGATGTCCCTTAAGAAAGTGAGCAAGAAAAACAACAGCCCGCTGAAGAGATGATTTCTCTTGAGGCATGCTTCTTGGAGAAAAAATACTTAATTAAATCTTAGATGCATTGTACACTTGCATTTTTAAACCTACTGTATAGGTTTGGCTGGCGACCAAATTAATACCCAAATAAATCATCGCTATGATACTGAAGGTATTATACCAAGCGTGCTCATTGGCGCCGTTTACGCAGACCCAGCTGGTGCTTTTCTGTTGTTGTTGCTGCCAGTCAATACTGAAATCCTTTGTTAATTAAAAGAACAAATTTGTATTTCTTGCAGTTTTTTTAACCCAAATGCTTTTGCCCTCCCTACAGAAGTACCACGCTTTGATCTGCAAGTGCTGTATTTCAGCAGTGCATCTGGAGCCCATTTCTGGTTGAAGCTTTTCAGAGCAGAGTTGTAGGGCTGCAGCTTTTGGAGGAGGGGGACACTTTTCCGAGATGAAAGCTTTAGGCTCAAGAGTGACTTTTACCAAATTAGAAGGTCACGGTTATTAAACATAAAAAGCAGCAGAGGAGATTACTAGTTTATAAATGCTGCTGCTCAGAATTACAGAGCTACTGTGGAAAGCTGAGAAAAGCTGGTCTAAGGCACAGTGAAACCAGGAAATCAAAACCCTCAGTTTTTTATGTCTATATGAGAGGCTAAACTGTTCTGTTTTATAACCGCTCTGCGTATGTGCTTCACTTGCAGTTCATTTTCTTCATGCCTTGGGACAAATCAGTGTCCCGTTAAATAACAGAACTCGTCCGTTCCTAAAACCTGGTCCTGGGCATGGGGGAAAAAAAGGGGTTGGATGTATAAAAAAACCCACCCGAACATGCCGGGCTCTATAGGGCAGCTTTGTGGTAGTCGTGGCTGTCCATGAAGCCGTTCTTTTCACGTTGGCTTCTGTGGTCTTTCAGTCTTACCCCGAGAGGTCCTGCGCGCGTTCAGTCCCACCATAGCTAGTCCCTTGCTTTCAGGCGCTGGTCTCTCCTGGATTTCACAGCCAGCTTGTGCTGAGCGTGTTTTTCCAGGTGCTGCAGTGTTTAGGTTCCTTGGCTTTTTGGCTGTCAGCACCTCCAGTTTCGTGCCAGCCATTGTGCAGTCCTCGGCGTGTGCATGGCTTGTCTCCAGTAGCAAGGATGTGGGGAAATGGCATTCACCTCGACTGCAGCCTGCAAATTCCTATTTCTTTTTCCTTCTTTATTCCCAGAGAACATCCCTCGGGAGACACTGATGCACTTCGCGGTGAGGCTGGGTCTGCTGCGGCTGACATGGTTTCTGCTCCAGCAGCCAGGAGGAAGAGGAGCGCTCAGCATCCACAACAACGAAGGCGCTACGCCCGTGAGCCTGGCCTTGGAGAGGGGCTACCAGAAGTTACATCAACTTTTGACGGAGTAAGGATGATTTTAATATTTACTCCGCTCATTTTCCTTTCTCTGTGTCATGCTTCCGTTTGCTTTATCCTTTGGGAGTGTGTAAGAGCTATACTCCACCCTTAAAGACATTTTTTTCTATAATTTTGCTTTTACCTTTATTGCTAGAAGCAATGGGGGCGTGTCCTTAGGATTTATGGTAAGTGCAGTAACACTGTTGGGTTCTCCTTTTCTACTGCACATTGTTCTCTTTCCAGCAGTCCCTTAAAGCCCAACATGAGTCACTGTAATATCGCCTAATTAAGACAAACCTTATGCAAACACAAGAGGAAGAGGTTTGCTTCGAACAAGTACAGCTGTCCAAAAGAGCGTAGCTGGCAGGCTTTGTGGTGATGGTTGGGACTGTCACATTCTTATTTCATAGATTTGGAGGTTTTTGGTTAAACAAGGCCACAACAATTTTATTGAAATAAGGCAGCGTCTTGTAGAGAACAAATATCTACCAGGAGAGGTAAGAATGTAGGTAAAAATTAATGCCAGTATTTACAAGAGAAACTGTGAGGCAGCTAGGTCTTGCCAACTCATAGCCAGTGACTTGCGTGAGCATTTACTGCAGCGTTTTACAAGGAACCCTTCAGAAAATGGAAAGCTGTTTTTGAACAGCAAGTGTTTGCAGTACCAGCTTTAAAAGCTGCAGATAATAAAGACAAAGAGCTGAAATAAGTCTGGGGGGTGGGGATTTGTAAAAGAGGAAAGATTTGGTCTGCACGTCTGTTATTCTGATGCCTAGTTCTCTTAAGCTGTGTTATTAACTTTGTTTTTCTGATTTGAATCTGCAGATGCTTAGGGTTTATGTTGAGTGACCCAGTGTCATGTTTAGGAGTCTTCTGTGTTGTCTACATTCTCACGCAACATTTCTTTATGCTACAAATTGTAAGTTATTCTTCCCTCTATAGTTGTTGGACAGGATGTTAGAGGCAGAACAAATGAGATCTGCTGCTGGCCTGACTGCATTTAAGTTTCATCTGTAGTAATTCAGCCATCCACAAACCAAGTGGGGATGCAGAAGAAGGTGCAGGGTGTGACAGGAGCTGTACTCTAACCATTTTTTTGCCACTGTTGAACCAATAGAGTGGTGGTGGCAGTGTTGCTTTTTTTTTTCCATGTGAGTTCAACAACAGTCAAGCTGTGAAAATACTCAATGCTCTTGTGGGTTACTTTGTAAAACGGGAATATGCCAAGTTGTCCTGCAACTGTGGCAAAGTTCTGTTAACACCATTAGTCTTACCTTGGAGAATTTGCATACTCTCAAGAAGTTTAAAATAGCCAAAACTTGATTATAGAGCTCACAGCAAAGAGAGCAATCTGAATAGTAGTAGAGCTGTTAATTTAAAAAGAAATGGGAAGTAAACAGAGCTGTTACAACAACTATTACAGTGTATTTGGTAGTGGATTTCACAACCAGTTCCAATACTGGGATGGCAGTTCTCGCTTGGTGGAAGAAAGAAACGAGCACGTGGGTTACACGGCATTGCCCTCTGCCAATCGTTCATGGAGCACTGCTGCTGTGATCCAGGGGATCTCTCTGGTGACCTTTGCAGCTCATCTTCGAACACAAGGCACTGTAGCAACCTCAGTACCGTTAAGGTGCTGCCTCTCCTTCTTTTTAATATATCCTTAAACTGCTTATGTGGGTTAAGCAGAATTATGGTCAGTTTTTGTCTTGGACGTCTGGTTGGAAATACGATGCAGAAATATTTGATGGCCGTGGCTCCGAGAGCCGTGCTACCTGCGTGCAGTGCTGCAAGCAGGCTGCCCCGAGCCGTGGGTGCTGGAAGTCACAGGGCCCCTTCTTGATGCCCAGGACAAGGCAAGGTGCCATGCTGTGAGCTCGGGGCTGCCCGGAGTGGTGGCAGTGCTGTGTGATGTGGGGACTGCCACGGCCCTTCGCACGTGGGGATGGTGGCTGCAAAACGAAGGTGTCCTGTTTGCACAGCAGACATTTCCTGATGCTCGGTGCTTTCTGCGGTTGCATGGGATCAGGGCTTGAAAATCCCTGCTGGGAGGAGAACTAGTGAGTTTCAGAATAGAGAAAAGCAGCCAAGTTCCACAACAGGAGTATATATCATTTATGTGCTGTCAAAACACAATGGATGCTGTACAACCGCTTTTCTGCGCTCTGCTTCTGCACAGGCTGTATAATCCACGCACACAAATTTGGCACACAACTTGTACCACTCAGCAAAATACGGAGCAGCAACGCATGTTAGCGAGAGCCCATACAAAGGAGTCATTATTTTTACAAGTAATTAAACTGCACTTCACAAAATAAATGAATGTAGTGTGTTTTGTGATGCATTATCCTTGGGGGGATTTTATTGTTCACTTGCTTGCTAATTTGCAGGACCCCGCGCTTCACAATGATCCTCCTTGCCAGCATGGGGAAGGGGTGAAGTTTGGCTGTAATTAGGGTACAGGCTCAAAACCTTCTCCGCTGATGCAGTTTTGTCTGGGTTCAGCTGCAGAGCAGTCTGATTCAGCCACAGCGTAAATATTTTTCTCAAAAACTTAATTACGCCGGTGACATTTTGGATTTCTGTTTATCAGCCGAGCTTTCCCTTTTCAGCTGCCGGTGTTCGTTTGCAAAAATGAAAGATGACTTCAAGCGAAATGGTGCAAGCCTGGGAGTCGCCTTTGCTGTAGGCTCCAGCTTGTGAAGTGGCTCCTGCATCCTGTGGCAGGGCCGATGTGTGCACTGCTGCTTTTGAGGCTGAAGCGAGGAGCTGCAGAGGAGCCCGCGTGGGCTGCCTGAGCTGGAGAGCGAGATGCTGATATGCCGATAGCAGTGCTCTTCAGTTGTGTGGCATCCCTGAGGGTGCTCATTTCATCTTCTAGATTAAAGCAAAAGTCTCACAGTACAAATGGAATAGGATGGTGCAGAAGGGTGGGACTTTATTTTTAGGGACAAAAAGCACGGAAGGGTTTTCTCCAGGAATATTCTTCTTTGCTTTCTAGCAGCTTGGCGAGCGGTTTCTTAAATACACCTGATCTTGTATGAAAAAGCTTCGGACACCAGGCAGGTTGCACAGCTCTCTGAGCTTCAACAGTTTCTGAGTGCGGTAGGAGTGAGTTCAGAAACGGAGGCTCTTTCCTTGAAGCCTGCTACTTCCTTATGTTTAAATTGGGCAATGCTAGCTCCAGGGCGTTGGCAGCCCTCGTCTGCTGTGCTCCGTGGAGAAGAGAGGGCTCGGGAGAGGCAGCGGGGTTGTTAACCAGGGGGAGCACGCGCCGTGCGAGTAACTTGGCCTCTGCAACAGGACAGCTGCATTTTGCACTAGTTGGTGTTTTCAAATCCAGCTCAGCGTAGTAATATAATCTGCCTGCCAGCTCCATGTTCTTCAGTGCTTTGCAAGTCAGGCAAGTAAAATGGCTCCAAGAAAGAGCTCGCGTTCACAGTGTCAGAGGAGTCGGAGTGCCATCCTGCGAAACACACACTGATTGGTAATCCGATTTCACTGCTGCAGAACAAAGTTCTGTCCAGCAACCCAAACCTATCAGTCATTTGTGTTTTTTTTTTTCTATGAAGCCAAATGCTTGTCGTTCCTTCCCAGCTGTGAGTGATTTATGCCCCCTGAAAGGGGAGTCAGAGAAAAGTGAAGTCCGTAAGAAAGCATTTTTCCAGTCCCTGCAGAGGGAAGGATTTGGGACTTTAACAGTCTCTTGAGCTTTTTACTCTAACCTTAGTTTTGCTTTTGCTGCTTTCCCTGCTTGCTTCTTATTGCTGTGGAGCGCTTCTGTGTGGCTCTGTGTGTAAAACCTCCTGGTAACAGCCGGGAGGCCCAGCGTGTGAAACCATCAGTCACTATCAGCGTGTATTTCCAAAATTAAACCGACCCAGATTTAGTTAACACGTACGAGAAATAGCTCCCTGGTAGCAGGAGTGTTTGGTGACCATTTTGCAATACTGGATTATCACTTGCTATTGTTCTGATTTTATGTAAGTAATTGATGGAGTCTGTGCTGTAAGCTCCGTGGTGCCTCTCAGATGAGGAAGCTTTTGCAGTAACTTTACTTTGGTAATTGAATACACTTCCCTGGTTTTCTAGGCCAGAGCTGCAAGAGGATTTGTCTGGCATCTCGTTTCTTTGCTCACCAATTCAGCACGTCCTTTCAGCATGTGTTTTATGTCAGAAGTGTCCAGTTCGTCTTCAGCAGGTGGTTTAAGTGTGGTCTTAAAATTAGGCATTTCTTACAGCGCGCTGCCAAATGGGGACAACAGTTAAAGCCAGACACTTTTAATCTAACATTGCTGCTAGGTTGTTCCATTAACTTCAGTCTTTGAGCAGGACAAGAGCCATCTGTGGCACAGGTGCTTTCCGAAATCACAAATTTCCTGGGGCTGGAAGGTGACTTCAGGGCCGGGTTGTGGCAGTGCACGTAACGGCGTGCTCAGACCCTGTTCCCTCTGTGCCCTTGCCTTATTTGTGAGCTGGGAACTGGCTGTAAAAGCTCCCAGTCTCCCCTCGGTTACTTCTTTCTGCCGTTATTATTATCGAGCACGAGTGGGATGCAGCAGGGGACATGCAGGTGCCCCAGAGGTTGCCACCGCAATAGATAATTTTATTTTTGGCTAACCAGACTCAGCAGCGAAAGAGTTTACTGAAGTAACACTATCGTCTAGCGTTTTTCCTTCCCTTCTCCCACCCCAAACCAAGCGACAAACCCTTTTGATTGCTATTGGGGGTGCAGGGCAGTAGGTTTTAGGGCACGGCTTGCTCTCATTGTGCAGTCTGTTAGGAGAGGAGAGCAGCTGCCTTTGTCTCTGTAAGTGCTGGCTCAAGATTAACATTTAAAGGAGCATTCGAAGTCATTAAAAGGGTAATGAGAGAGGAACTGATGAGAGATCCATGTGTTCAGAGGACGCTGTTTGGCTACAGAAGCATGGGAGTAGGAGCGATCCAACAGGATCCGGTCTTGTGGCTGCGTGTTACTGAACTTTGAGATGACTTTTTGCGACGTGATTGTTTCATTGATATTTCTTCCTGCTTGGAAAGATGCTGAGGTGCCGTGGGTTTCCACGGGCCTCAAGAGCACAGCAGAGGAGCAGATGGGAGTGGGAGCAGTCAGGTCTGAACGTGATGGAGCAGGAAGAGTTTGTGCTTCCCTCTTTCCACCTACTCACCCACTGCACGCTCCAGCTTTTCCTCTTTTCCTAGTGTCTTCCAGCATCCCTATTAAGACTTGTATTTTCATTCACTGGCTCCCTCCTCCTCTTTGTTTTGTATGTATCCACCTCTGCATACAGAAGAGAGAGGAGAGGCTTCGTCCCTGTGGTAGGAACAGCATTTTACTGTCTCTGATATCCTGCTTGGCAATCAGAGGTCCTAGGAGGTGACGTTCATGCAAACAGGCCCGTGAGGAGGAGAAAGAGGAGATTTAGAAGAGATTTGAGAAGATTTGGTAAGATATGAGAAGAAATGCCCCCCAAGCAAGGCATCTTTCATGTTAGGTAAGGCTATGAAAATAAAACAAGCTCAAAATGCATTTAACAACAGACAGCTATTCCATCCTATGGAATGTGTATCATCCTGTTTGGCAAATACATTTGCTGTCAGTCTGTAGTTTTATTTTTTAATATATAATCAGCTTCAAGGCCTGAGAAGTGCATTGGTTTAAGAGTGCAGCCCCTTTGTGGTAGGAAATAGGTTCTGTTTGCTCAGATAACCGGCCGTGCTCACTTAGGATATGGTAGTCTGCAAACAGCTGTTGAAGAGCAAGCCAGCTTTCCTCTCTTGTATGATTTCCCATTGTATGGTGTGTTGATCATGGGACCGAGAAGTTAGCATTAAGTATTTTGAAGCCAGTCGTTAAATATTTAATCTGATATTGAAGGATAGGTTGTGCAATCCTGAATTCAGTGCGGTGTCCAAACCCACTGCAGCTCATGTCTGTGTGGAGTGCTGTAAGGGGTTGGTCATCACCGCTGCAGCTGATGAGCTTTAACTCTGTCCTCCAACATCAAAGCAGTGAGTGTCTTGTGAAATTGTCTTATGTAAGAAACTTTTTTTTTTCTGCTTTTCTGTGGCTTTCAGTACATTTGGAAACACCTGAAGTATGAATACTGTGTTTAAATCACTTTCCAGCGCATGCATTTGCTTTAACCCAGTCTAGCACGTACTAGTTGCATGTTTTCTCAGTCTCCTGTCTGGTATGTGCTGTTGATTACAAAAGCAGGGAGGACCAAGAGAATGTTTGTGTGCACTAGTATTTTGTATGTCATTAAAGACTGTGAAGCTGTTGATGCAAAACCGATCGTACCCCTACAAAGCCTGTAGTACCCCAACACTTCTGCAACAGCTGTAAGTTCTGTCTTGTCAGATTTCTAAGAAACTGTTTCCATTTACCTTCCAAAAAGAAGGAGTAATAATAATGTTAGAAGGACACTAAGGGAAGGCAAAGTGAAAATGGACGCATTGGGTCCTCTTAGGAGTAACAGTACTGCCACTAAATATTAATTGCCATCAGTAATGAGCAGTTGCTGCCATTATCCGTAGCTGTTTGTTGCTGGCAGCCTGCAATTTCCCTTGAAGAATAAAGAGATCCGTCAGAGTCCCGTACCCGGTTCCGTGATGGGTTTAGGAAATTGGCTTTCTGTGTTACGGGTTTCTGGAGGCTTGGTCGGAGACTCTGGTGCCTGGTAAATCTGGGTGCAGATTTTCATCGGAGGGACTGTTTGTTGGCTTGACGTCTGTAAATTGTCAGTGGCAGGGACGTGTGGTGCAGCAGCCACCACGGGCAGCTTCCTGTCCCAGTAGGCACCGTTCCTTGTCTATCCCAGACCACAGACACTCCATCTCCTCTTTTCAGTGTGATAATATACCAGCAAGAAATCGGAATTTGACTAGGAATGTGAGATTAAAGTTCAGTTTAGGTTTTATTTGCCCTACAGATAAGAGCATCTAAATTTTAGCATTTCCTAGTTTTTGGCTGTAACCATAACACTGGTTGTTGTGGTGGCGGTTTTGTGTTTTTTTTGGTGTTTTTTTTTTTGGTTTTGTTTCAAGATATTTTATTTTCTCTATCACACTAATGTGGGAGCTGGTGCTTTCAGAGTCGCCCAGCAGCTGTGGCCAGGCTCGCAGTAAGATCCCCAGAGCTGGCAGCGCTGTGGCGTTTGTTTGTTCGGCTCAGAAATGCGGAGGGGATATCCCCAGGAAATAACACCTTGAGTTCCCACACCGCCTTCCTCTCCCGGCCGGGGAACTGTGGGATTCTTCACGGGGTTCTGCCTAATGCACTGAGGCCATTTTGATCCTCTTCTGATCTCTTTCCCACTCTTCCTCTCCCCTGCGGTTAAAACCTGTTATCTGGGTACTGGAAAACCCTTCCCAGCACAGCCAGATTTCAAACCTCTCTCACCGACGGCTGCCTCTGAAACTTTTGAAGGCGGGCAGAGCTTTTCCTCCAGTCAGAGCTCAGTTTTTTTTTGTTCCCCCCTTCTCGCTTATCTTCCCTCTTTATAAAAATATCTTGCCGGTATCTGCAGGAAGCTGGGAGCCGCTCTGTGTCACTGCAGGCTTTCCTCTACCTCTTTCCGCCTCTCCTTGGCCCGGGGCCATCCTATGTGCCCCGCCACCAGACCAGAATAGGTTCAGCACACAAACGCGGCACGGCTCCTCCTTCGCCGGGGACGGCTCTGCTTGGGCACTCGGTGGAGGTTTGAAAAATAGCATCGCTTGTGGTCTTCCTCGTGTCAGTAGGCGATGCTGTGGTTTGAGCAGAAGAATTAGCTCCCAGGTCAAGCAGCTCATGGCCCGAGAGCATTTTGGAGGTGGTGAGGGTTTGGGTTTGCTCCTCCTTTTGCAGTGTTTGGGGTCAGCATCCTTCCTCGAGCTCCGTTTCCGCGGACGAAGGGCCGGCTGGTAAGTCCCTCCTTTGTCCTGCAAGCGCTGTTCTTTCTTGAAGCCAGCGATTTCCCTTCTGGGAAACCTCTGTGCAACAGAAAGCTGGGTCAGAAGCAGCAGGGAGCGGAGCTGGAGGATGTCTTCCAGGTCTCCTCCAGGACTCCTTCCAGGTCTCCTCCACGTGGCTGTGCCCAAGGTGGAGGCACCCCAGTGATCCTGGGGACCTCGTTGGTCGGTCCTTGCCTTTTGAACCAAGTGAGATATTCTCTTCTGGAAAAGTCTGGCTCAGAGGTGGTACAAAGGAAACTTTCTGTTCAAGTATCTTTCAAGTATTTCTGTAGGAAGCTGTTGAAAGAGGAAGGTGAGAAGGAATTGCCCCAGGCTGGTTGGATGCTATAATAAGACAGATTTCCCCTGTAGCTTAGGCTTCTGTGCTGAATGGAAGCAGATTTTCAGACTACTCGAATGCAGGAGTTTCTATAGACATTTCTTAGTAAATCTTTAGTAAATATTTGCATATTTGTTTTTATCTCCTAGTAGCGCAGCTTCGGTATGCACTTGTACATAATTACAGCTACTACAGAAATTGCTAATCTATGCAAAATGAGCACCTTTCCTGGCGTGGGAGCACTAAGTGTGCAGCCTGTAAAGCATAATTTCTGGCAGGATGTGTGTTTTTGTTACCTCAATAGAACCCAGGGCTTGCAGTGAGACAGGCAGGGGACACACAAATGGTTAAGTTCAACGTACGGGGACAAGTGAGCGGGAGCGTGTTCTCACGTGATCTACGCGCTCTTGAAAGCAACCGAACAGCAGAAATAGCAGCGAGCCAACAAGTTAACGCTCACTTGTCCTCTGGATGCATCGGTGTGCGAGAGGGATGACTCGGAGGAGGCGGTGGATTGAGACATCGCTGCCAGAAGGTGGAGGTGGCAGGTCGATGGGGTGGTGGTGGGGACACCACCGTGTTGGAGGGGGCAGCGCACGCCTGTGATTCCCCTCGGGGTTTTGAGGTTTTGAAGCCACCGAGGGCCCTGCAGATCCACAGGCTGCTTTGTGGGTGCCTGTTTGAAGATGCCTGTAAGCGCACTTGAAGCTGGTGAGACAGCGGAGGCTGTTGTGTCCTTTAAGCCTGCTGATGTTGGCCTCACGAGTGGGTGAACCTGGTTTTTGGGCTGACTGCTTCGTTGTGCTCCGAGTGGCCCGGCGAGCAGTGATTTCTCACACATGACAGCTGAAAAGGAAAATGCGCCAGACAGAAATGGCTGTGTTTCCTTGATAAAGGAAAGTCATTTATTTAGCCACTTCGCACTTGTAATGGCTCAGATGACTTCAGTGCCTTGATGACCGGATTTATACAAATCACCACAAAAAACGACGCGTCCTTCTGTTCCTCTACAGCAATATTGATTCTGTTTAAATCAAGAATAATTCCATAGAAGTCAGTTGAGTTGCATCGTGGCAAAGGGCGGAAGGCATAGATTCACTTTGTCTGAATTTGCTTTGTGTCGTGCTGATTTAACTCAAAATGAGTCACGAGAGGATGTGGGCTGTTGTACCGGGGCAGAGCACATCAGCTGTGCGCCTCTCCATGTCTCCAGCTTCCCCGCAGCGCTCTGCCTGCTGCTGTTGCCACTCGTGGTGTTGTTTAATCGTTACTGCTTCGCTTTCTAAATTGCACGGCTTCCCGGAGAGGTGGCCTTGTGGTTTGCCCGCTGGAGAGGTTTGCTGCTTCTGAAGAAACCAGTGGGTGAAGGTGCAGCCAGTTGTGTAGTTCTACCTGGCGGACGGTACGAGTTTGCTGCACATGTACCTTGTTGAGTCCCTTCATCATTTTTGTACAATTACAGCTCTGTCCCAGGCCCTTCTAGGGAAACGTGTAGCTAAAGGGAAATCTGGGGATGCCAGCTGTGGGGCCATGCTGTCGGCTCAGGCTAGTGCTCAGCAGCTGCAGTCCCAGGGAAGGGACGATGGAGAGGTCTCCGTTGCTCGTGCCCATGAGCAGGTCAGCGTTAGCCCCACATCCTTCAATCCCTGCCCGGTTCTCTCCTGGGAGTAGTCTCTCTCATTAGGGCGTGTGATGATGAAAAGATGGTTTTGGTTTCCTGAATCAATTCTGATTCAAAATGAAAGCTACAAACCTGAAGCTTTAGATGAACACCTTGATAACATGACCGCTTCTACAACCCGTTAAAGTGACACTGCTGTTTCTGTGCAGCTCGGTGAGAGTAGGCACATGAAGAATTACTGCTCTGAGTTGTAAGCTTGTGCAAAATCAGGGTCTGACGTCTGAGATGACTGCACAGAGATTTCTATTGACTGGAAGTAACTGCTGAGTTAGTTTTTCATTCTGATCTCCAACAGCCCCCTTTTTCCTTTCTTTTCCTTTGGTAAGAAGAACGTCGGTGTTCTTGCCGCAGAAGGGCGGCAGTCTCACGACACTGAGGATGTCTCACGTCGAAGCAGTTTCACCGGGCAAGCAGAATTCATTTCAGGAGTGACAAAATTGCTGCAATTTGATGGCTGTTGGGTGTTGGTGAAGAGGTGTGCTGGTTTCGGTGTAGAAGTTGTAGTATCTGTGTCATAAAAATCGTTGCTCCCTCGAACTTGTCCCCCTGCAGTCTTTCTTTCAGGTATCTGTTGTTCTCCAGCAGCTACTTTGGTGATCTTCACCTGCAATAAATTCTGTTTAAAAAGCAATTGCAGTGCCCTTTGCTATTAGTCACTCGTGTTCTTCTTGTCTGGGGGAAAAAAGCAGATCTCTCTACCTGAGAAAGACCTTGTGGAGTAGAGCTCGTGGCTGGCGCTGGCTCTAAATCACATTCGTTTTCAGGACGGAGACGCGTGCGTGTGTGTGTGTGTCTGTCTGGCCCTGGAGCCATTGATTAGATGACTGTCCAGAGTGAGGAACAGCGTGCGTGTCCTGCCGTGCAGCATCCCTCCTTGCTCGCAGACTAACCCGCGGTGGTTTCTTTTCAGAGAGGAAGCCAGGGAGCCGGACTCGTGGAGCACCTTGTCCCACACGGTGCACACCGGGGAGTACTGCGTGAAGCACCACCGGCGGCTTGATGTTTACTTGCTGACAGCTGAAACCAAGGAAGGGACAAAGGCCAGCCTGGAGAGCGACATACGGCAGCTTCAGCTACACATGCAGAGCCACCAGCACCGGGTAAGGAAACACCTGTGATTATTGAGCAGAAAGGGAGCCGGCTGGCTGCTGCTGTCGTGAGCAGCCTGGCACCTGCTGGGGCGTCCACGCGCAGGCACCATTTGGGGGCATGAGTACCAGTGAGTCTAGACATTTGCTTTGGATGTCCTTAGCCAACAGCCAGGCAGCCACCTGCCTATTATCTCCTTGGAGCACAGGGAGATCGGATAAAGCCATGTTAGGAAGCACATCAGATGGGGAAAACCTTCGTGGAGGTGAGGTGCAGCCTCCTTCCAGCTGCTGGCAGCTGTTGGGTGGCGTGTGTGCGCTGGAGGGGGTCAGGGCCTGGGGGACTCGCACCCTGGGTACGTCTGTGTTCGGATAAAGATGACAGGGTCAGAGGGGAGAGGGAAGGGAAAGTGTTTGGTGAGGGTGATGGAGAAAGCAGTGGTTTTCTTAGTGCCTTGGTGTAGGATTTGGAGAAGCCCACCTGAGCCACGCGGTGAGTGTGCCCAGAGCCCTGCCCACGGTGGTGCAAGGTGGGGGCTTGGGAGGTTTCCTCTCAGTGCTCGAACATCAGTTCCAAAGGGACGTGTTTGAGAGGGGAGGATGAAGCAGTGGGACACTTCTGTGCAACTTCTCAGAAGTGCTCTGCGTGTGTTGCACAGCTGCCATCGCTTTATCACTCGTAAATCTGCTGCTACAGGGGTGTGGGGTTTAAATAACAGTGCTCCCAGGCATTTCTGTGCCTTTAAGCAAGCAAAGAGAGAACTGCAGTCTGCATTGGGCTGGGGGGAAGTTCAGAGGTATTGGTCACCCTTCCCCGAGCAGGAGATGTTAATTACTCCCCATCTCGACAGGAACTGGTGGCATGAGTGGCAAAGCAGAGCTAACCGTGAAATCGCCTCCCTGCACTTCCCCTTTTCATCAGCTGGCACTAAGGCACGGCCGCACATCGAGCTCCTTCCTTGCTTGCTAGAGCCAGTGCCAGATGGGTACATTTTGTCTGAAAATGAAATCACAAAAGGCTATGTTTAGACTTCTTCCCAGCGCTGTTTCACTTCACATCTAATCTGATTTGGATTTGGAGCGCAGCCCTGTAATGATTGCGTTTAGGTTCATTTAGGGTCGGGTAGAAGCCAGTTGGCTTCTTTTGGAGCCGGTTCTATTTTTCAGGCTATCAGCAGAGTGACTTCACCGCGAGGGTGCTGGGGCTGCCGCCGCCCCTCCGGCTTATTCCAGCACAAGTGTCACCGTTGTCTGCGGCCGTCTGTCCGTCCTGGCTGGGGACCAGCAGCACGGTGTCCGTGCTCTGCTGCAGGGTTGGGTGGCCGAGGAGATGGTTCTGCTTTTGCTGCCCGTGCTGCCTGCCTCCTGTGCTCACCTGCCCTGGGCTGCCTCCGAAAAGACGAGCTGCGTGGTGGCTGGCAGATACACAGCTGTATGGGAGGTGGGTGGCGGGGTTGTTTGCAGCAGGAGGGCCATCGCAAACACCAGAAGTGCGTTCAGTGGTCTGTGATTCAGTGATTCGGTGGCCGTGGTCAGAGTTTGCAAACCTCAGCGTGGAAAGAACAGTAAGTGCAATATCCTCGACGCAGCAGGGATGGGCTTAGCCACGGTTTGTACATGCACCACCCAGAAGTTCCCTGCGATGCATCAGCTAACACGCTGCTCCTTCTGTTACTCGGGGAGAAAAGGGTTGTTTAAGCTGGCATATTTGGTGTGAAATCCTGTTTATCTGGGAACTTTTAGAGTCTTAAAGATTTGAAGGAACCTATTTGAGTCAGGCTGCTAGGGTACTTCTTTTTTTTTTGAGCATTTTTATGAATAAAGGCAAAAAATACCAGAGGTTTGAAATAGATTCATTAGTGCTGAATTTCTAGAGGGCCACAAGCACTCATCACCTGCTGTCTGCGTGTCAGCGTGTCCTCCGAAAGCGTGCAGTGAACTCCCAGAGCCTGGCTCGAGAGCTGCACTCCACAGAAAATCAAGGAAGCTCTGCGGGGTGAGCATCCAAGGGCTGAGGTTGCTCGTTAATTTAGCGAGTCGCTTTTTCTGGTATGTGAATGCTGAAATGCAGCAGAGAAGAGGAAAAAAAGGTGATATTGAAACAGAGGTGATTCTTTTTAAATAAAGGTTTGATTGTATCAAGCTTGGTGGATCCTGGACAAGGCGGATATGCTGGAAAGGAAATGCAGATGGGACAAGCTGAGCGCTTTGCTACTGTTCCCCAGTATTGCACATACTGATTTTAATACAGTGTTGTCATTTTCAATTTTTTATTTCCATGTAGGAAATAAATTTCGGCTATTTAATTCCGCGTGCATTTCTCAGGAGTGGATTCGACGGTGAGTTCAGCCCTAGAAGCAGGAGACAGCTGACTGGGTTGGGCAGTGACAGCCAGCTGCCCTGTCTGGAGCGGTGTTTAGAGCAAAACAGGGAAATGGAGCAACGCAGAGCAGAAGCGGGGAGTGCCATCGGGCAGGGGGCTGAAGTTGTTCTGCAGCAGTGTCAGCTCAGGCCCCTTGGGACCAGGCGGGTGTTCGTTTGCATTATGTGGTAGATTGAATTCTGCTGTTGACTGACCTGGTATTTCAGTGCACCGAAGAACTAAGAGTACAGCTAACTGAGGGGCAGTGGCAAAGGTGACAGAGCCGAACTCTTCTCGGTGGTGGCAGGTGGTGTAGCAAGGGGTTAGAGGGACAAATCTCAGCCTGGGGGGGTCGGACTGGCTGCTAGGAAAAAATTCCTTCACAGGAGGATGGTGTGGGACTGGAGGAGGTTGCTTGGAGAGGTGGTGGGGCCTCCGTCACTGGAGGTTTTTGGAACTTGCCAGAGCCTTGTCTGACCTGAGGTAACACCGGTGATAGTCCAGCTTCAGGTGGGCGGTTGGACTAGATGTCCTTCAGAGGCTTCTTCCAGCAACATTCCGGTCATTCTAATAATGTCATATTGTTATTGTCATTTTGTTACTGCATAACAAAACCAGCAGGTAACACGGCCTCGGCACTACGTCTGTAGCTCTGTCCCTAGGGGCTGTGGACGTCAAGTAGGAGCACAGCAGGAGCAGGAGTCGCATGAAACAGGGGGTTGTGTTCACAGGCCTTGTACGTGGTGGATCCAGAAAATAATCATAATTCATTTTTTTGGTCTTGTTGCAGAGTTTAAGGAAGCAGACGGAGTCTGTACCGGGAGGTTCTGGGAATAGCTGCGGCGGCGGAGCAGAGCCAGGTGGTCACCCAACCACTTCGTCTCAGAGCCTGGGAGAAATGGCAAGAGAAGGAAGGGAGGAAAGTCCATCTGGCGTTCACCTCGACAGCGGGCAGCTCTCCGACCAAGCCCACCAGGAGGACAAGCACCCCAGCGGGAGCCTGGGAGCTGTCAGTGATGGACCAAACAGTTTGCTGAGTCTGGGGGACGCGGAGAGCCCAGCGTGCTCTTGTGAAAGTAAAAATACCGTGACGTTGGGTAAAAAGGAAGAGGAGGGGCCAGCCTCTGCTGAAGGCTCTGGGGCCGTGTCAGATGAGAACGGCTGCACAGCGAGCCCGTATGCAGGCGTAAACGGGGCCGTAAATCTCCCATCCTGTGGAAATACAGATGAGGAAGCTGGAATGACATCTGCTGGAGTTGTTCTGGATCAAGCTGGCTTGTGCAGTAAGGATAGCACCCATCAGGAAGCGCAGGCTGCCGAGGAACGTGCAGCTGAGAGTGCTGTCCCTGGGGTTCAAGCTGCAGGCGAAGCCCCGGCCTCCCCGGAGGGCACGGATGTGGCCATGGGCCAGACCGAGTGCAGGAACTGTACCGGGGCGGCTGACAGGGCGCCGGGCCAGCAGCAGGTAGAGGATGGGATGGCTGAGACCGCCAAAAGGAGGCCTGCGGATCCGGAAGAGCGATTGGCAGCTGAGGAAGAGCCAGCCAGCGCTGCTCAGCCCTTGCTCGACGGTTTTAATGGCACTGACTGTGCGGGTGGGGAGGATGCAAACGTGGGAGTGGTAGCGGCGTGCGACAGTACGAACACAGGTATTGGCGCTGGAGGTGTCTCCGTTGATCTTTGCGAGAGTGGTGATAACAAAGAGACTGGAGCAGGCTCACGCACTGATGAGGTAAACGATGGCCTTTTGGAAAGCCAAGGGGATACCCGTGTGGAGGAGAGGCAGGATGTGACCGCGAGCACCGCGGCAGCGTTACCAGCAGTGAACGGGGCGAAGGCTCCTGCGTGTGCACCTGAACGTGGTCTTGTTTTGGAAAGCCAGGACAGCACTACGAGTGGGGGGCAAGAAGGACAGGTGGAAGTGGGTATCACAGACGGCAAATCCAGCTCACCCTCCCTGGAGGACAGTGTGGAAACCGATGGCCCTGAAAATGGTGATGGTGCTGGAGCTAACCAAGGCAGCGCAGAACTTGTGCGTGGCCAGGGGAGCGGTGAGATCGCTGAGAGTGCGGGCGAAGCAAGGGAGGGTGGTGAAGCCCAGAAAGAGGAGGCAGTAGGAACTGATACCAGCAGCAGCGGAGATGGAGGAAGCGCAGACTCTGAAAACGGAGCTCAGGAAGTTGCTAGCTGCTGCCCTGCTGTTGGTCAAACCGCTGTTAACGATGCCATGGGCGACAGCTTGAAACTGGATACTGCTCCAGTGGGAGAGCAGGAGCCTGGATCGCTCCCTCTGGAGGATGCAAGTGCATGCCTGGCGGAGAAGGAGCCTCCACAAGACGGAGAGGAGGCAGCAGAAAGCCCTCGGGTGCAGGAGGGGCTGGGTGGCGAGGTGAGAGCACTCGCGCCCCGTCCCGACGCAGAGCACCCGACGGGAGATGCTGCAGCGGCACTTCCCGGGCAGGAGGCGGCCCTGCGCGGTAATGACCCTGGATTATCTCCATGTGCCAAGGGCGCAGACTGTTCAGAGGATAATTTCGTAGGCACACCCTCTGTAATTCATAATGAAGAATCTAAACAAAAGCAGGAAGTGGCAGCAGCGGCGGCGGCAGGCTCGGCAGAGCTGGCCCCGCCGTGCGGCCGGGAGCCTGGCGAGGTAACCGGCGTGCTGGGGGAGCATGCGGGGGTCCCGGGCCCTCCCGAGCACGGCCTCCAGCCTCAGGCAGAAGGAGGCACGGCTGAGCCCGAGCGGGAGGCTTCTGACAGTGGCCAGGAGCAGGTTTTGTCGGAGGAACTGCTTGCCACGGTTGTGAAATCCTCCGCCTGCAGCCCAGGGGGGCCCACGGCCGGCGTCGATGCGGGTGCTGGGCTGAAGGAGCCGGTCCCCGAGGAGTCGGCGGGCGAGGCTGGGGCGGCGGGTGCTGGGGAAGGCACCATGCAAGCAGCCGAGCCGCCGGGCGAATCGCTGGTGGCGGGGAGCAACCCTTGTCTGGACACGGGGCCGCACCAAGAGCGTGGTCCCAGCCCGCAACACATCTCCCCGCGCAGCAGCACCCCCGAATTAAAGGATGCTTTGGAAGTGGAAGCCCCGAGCGTGGCTTTTGAGGCTGAAGAAGCGTTACAGATAGCGGCGATAACCCCCGTCGCGGGGTACGAGGAAGAGCAGCAGGATTTGGAGAGTGTCCTTCCCAGGGCGGCGCTGCAGCCCATCGCGGAGGAGCCCACGTGCGACAGCGACTCCAGCACGGACACCGTTTGTCCGGGCAGCGAGGGCGATGCTGCTCCCGCTGCCGCCGCAGCCCAGGGGGAGGTCTCGGCACAGCCCGAGGGCAAGCAAAGCCGAGCCGTGTCGGAGTCAGCCCTCTCGCCCTGCTCCTCCGGCTTAAATGCTGTTGAGTCACCAGAGCATGTGGGAGTAAAGAGTTTGGTTTCGGCAGACGATGGCTCCTCTCCGGATAAAGCTCCTAAAATGGTAAAAAGTTTCGATGCCGTAGTGTTTGCAGCGGGGACCCCTTCTTCTCCTGACCTACCAGCCGCAGGAAAAGCGGGGCTCGAGCCCCAGCCTGCAGTGGATGTGGGAGCCGGCCCAAATGGAGAGGCAGATTTAAGCTCCTCCGCCAAGAGGACGGACGTCAGCCCGGCACCGCGAGCTGCCGAGCCTGGCACAGGTATGGAAAATCGGGCGGTTTCCTTCTTTGCAGCTTTTCTTTGTCGGGCTGCCCCTAGCATCAGCACAGGAAGGGAAGTGAGTGCATGAGGCCTGCCTTACAGAGGAAGTGGAGGTGTTTGGGGGGGTTGCTTTCTTTTTGCTTTCGTGTCTGAGAAGTTACATATTAAAACTTGCGGCCCAAGTGCATGTTTCTTGGCTGGCACTGGGGGCAAGGAAAGGACATCATCTCCTATGAAGCCGTGCAGAAGAATTTCTAGCACGTAAATCCCTTCTGGGGAAGGAATGAATGGGAGGGAGATATTTCGACCGCCGTATCTTCAAGTTACATACTTCGTTGTGGGCCTCAGGGTTTATTTGCTTAGTGCTAATTTGAGCTATTCCTTCACTTTTCCCCCCCGTATTTTTGCTAGCGTACAGTCAGAGGATACGGCAGCGCTGCCTTACGTTTTCTTTCCTCCCCTGCTGGAGCAGCTGCCGGTGTCCTTCTGAACTGTGCAAAGCCACGTCCTAATTGGCGGGGTTAGGTCATTTAGAAGAGAGGGCCAGCCCTACCCCCTCTGCCTTTTCCTGTCTGCGAAGCTTTTGTCGGGCAGAGCAGCCGGGGTGTTTTCCAGTGCGCTTGGGCAGGGCCGGAGCTCGCCGGGAGTTCGTTCCCTGCTCGCTGGGGCCAGCTGGAAGCGGGAGCAGCGCTCCCCCGGGAGCAGGGATGCTGCGGGACAGCGGCGCCTCACTGGGGATGGCTTAGACCCCGTGCCCGTGCAGCACGAGCTACCCGAAAACGCCGTCAGGTAACGCTGAGGAAGGGGAAACAGACCTGGGTAAATGGGCTAAGTGAGAAGTGAGTTGGTCGCTAGAGTTAAATCAGAGGTGGATTCGCTCCTGAAGCGCGGAGCTAATCTGATCTTTCCATTCCACCTGTTCCGGCAGCTGTTCAGCGCCAGCAGCTGAACTTTTTCAGTTGCCAGTTTTTCCTTTTTGCTATGAGAAAATTACACAGTGCATCCTATTTCACAGCGCTGAACAATCAAAAGAAGAAAAAAAAAAAAGAAATAAATTAAAAAAAAAAAAGCTGCCATGATATATAAATCATGAAGTTCTAAAGGTTTTTCACTGATTTAATGCTGGGAGCTTTTACTTTGGTCTAAATACAGGATAGAGTGATGGCAGAGGATTTGGACTGGTAAGTGATAGCAGAATAACTGGGGGCAGGGGAAAGGTTTGATTTTTGGAGGGGTCACTAGTGGGTGGCTCTGGCAAATACTGTTTTCTTTGATCTCTCTGAGTTTTCTTTGAGTTCTTTGATTTTTAGAAAGTTTATTTGTCAGGAGATAATCAGTAAACTTCAGTCATTCGTTAGTAAATAAGTAGAGTGCTTTAAAGGTGGATTAGAAAGCTGTTTTCAGAAAGAAATTTATTTTTGTGCTCTGGCAGATTGACATTTCAATGGGATGGGAGTGGCTGTAAGGCAATACCTGGGAGTGTTAGCTCTGGGAGCTTCTTGGGTTTTGCCTCATTACAGCTCAGGTCTTTATCTCTGGCTGGATTCTTGGAGGCACGATGAGTTTTTAAAAGGAAATGGAATGAAACAGCCCAGTAAGGTAGTAGGTGGAGTAAAAAAAGTAACAGTAAGGCATCGTTCTGTGTTAGGGCATGGAAGGGGAAAAAGAGGAGGTGATCCTGATACAGGTTTAAAATGCATAAGGATTTAGGATTAAAAGACCTGGCAATACAACGGTTTATTGTCCTGTAAAATAGGATCTAGAACTGTGAGATGGCAGCGATTCGGGACACGGGGCTCGTTGTTTGTTGCTGGTAGCGCGTACATCCCTGCGCCTTGACGGCCGCGCTTCGTGTGGCACGTTCCCTGTGCTCCTTCTGCGGCAGCCTTCAAGGCTTTGTGGGAATTCCTCGGTGCTGTGTCAGTGTCGGGGAGTCTTCCCTGCAGTCTGGGGTTGTACAGAGGATTTTGTGAGTAGTCGGTGCTCTGAATGAATCAAACCTTTTTTTCAAGAGCCGACAATAAAGCCTTCTCAAAGGAAGTGCAGGTCACGAGGCCGTTTCTCAGGAACACGTGTGGTCAGAGGCTTTTATTGTCATGCTAATTTCTCAGACACGCAATCAGCTGGTGCTGCTGCTGCCATTTCTCCAAATCAGAAGTTGAACTCTTTAGTTTCTTTTATTTATATTGTAAAATTGCCCTCAAATATATACCAGTTTTCCTCATCGCATCATGTTAGTTCCAGCCTCACCCCAAAACAGAGACCTCAAAGGGACAATCATCTGATCCAGATAAACATCTCACGTCTGATCACAAAACTGAAGGAAGGTGATGGATGCAGGAGATCCTGCTTCCCTAAGGTAGCTCCTCATGCTCTTAGGTTTCGACTGAGAGCTGTGTTACAGCCAAAGTAGTGGGTCCTTCAGTGATGTTATTTGCAAGTCAGGCAGAGATAAGCTCCCTGTTTAACAAGCAGGCGGTTAGGGTTTGAAAGCACGCCACGACAGCTAGGCTGGGCACGGGGACGTAGCAGAATGTGTCCGAGCAATTCGGCTGGTGCTGACAAAACACCTCCAGGTAGATGCAGCTTCCCAACAGCAAGCGACCCTGGCTGCGTGGTTGGGGTCTGGCATCTCACATTTACAAATACCATGAGCACTGCTCCCGAACTCTTCTTCTGGGAGAAATTTCCCTGGTGTATCTTCTCGTAGATCTCAGCCTTTAAAGCAACCCCCCATTGCCAGGTAGGAGCACATCACCCTAGTTGAGTTTTACCACTCCTCACCTCGGGGGGACGTGGACAGGCACTTCCTACAGTTTCCTTCCCCTTGTGGAGGAGCAGGGTGAATCGATAACGAGTGGTGCTAATGACACTGCACTTGTGGTAAGGTGCTCTGTGCCCTGAAGGCCTGTGGTGATATTATAATACCAGTCTCTAGTTCGAGGTTATGCTTCTGAGTAGCAGTTTACGAAGAAGTGACAGAGTGCAAGAAATGATCCCCTTGTGTTTCACCCTGAGGGCGACATGGAAGCGAAGCACCCAAGCCTCAGCACACAAACCATGTGTTTCTGCTGTTTAAAGCTCTTGATTTTTATCTAGCCCGACGATAAAATGAGGGTCTGATCCTGCTAGGATTGAGCTGAAATGCTAATTGCTGACCTTAAAGGGAGCAGTGTTCTTGACACACTGTTCAGGACATGAAGATGCCCCAAGCACCGCCCGGGCTGTGCTTTCAAGGCCATTATCAGGGAGGGGATTGTCTGTAGGGTTTCTGCTTCTCAGATGGGGAAGCAGAGACTCTGCCCTAGTAACTCGTTCAGATGCACGGAGGAAATCTCAAGCAGAACTGGGAATCTCCTGATTTTCTTCTGATGCCTACAGCAGCGTTTGGCCCATGGCTCGTTCCTCCAGTTCTTACACCGCCCCGAGTATCGCTGGGCTGCTTTCTTCTGTCCCTGGTGCACCAGCACTTTCCTTCTTACACCTTTGGACCAACCTGCAGGCTGTCAGGGCACATTTCTCCCCATCACGGCATTGCTACGACCCCAAGCAGTTCTCCTTGTGACCCTGATTTCTGCTTTGCCAGTAAATGGGACTTTCAGAAGCTCGTAGTGTCATCTCGGATTGCTGAGAGTCTGCACACAAGCTCATCTAACTGAGACAAAATTATGCCAGTTTGAGTTAGTAACGTCGGGTTATTTTATCAATAGTGCGTTGCAAAACCAGATATCCCTAAAGCCCCAAAGTCAACAACAGATTTAATGCTAATGGAAGGCCGTTGGCAGCAGTCGCTGCAGCAGTTTTCCAGTTGAGGTGGAGGCATCCTCTTGCAAAATCCCCTCCTCGAACGGGAAAACTCGCTGCAAACATGCATCTCCCTTTAGAAGGCGATGCCATTCATGGGGTGTTGGGTTTTAGGAGAAAGTAGAGTGAGCAGGATTAGGGCAGGGCTTTAGCCCTAACACAGCCTCTCTCCAGCCTTGAGCGAGTCTCTGCGCTCCTCCACGCTGGGCTGCGTGGCCGTGGCGTGGGCATGGCACTGCCACAAGCCCCTGGGGAAAAATAAACGAGTTTGCTCAAACAAACTGCTTTGCAGACAGCAATCCTGTCATCGAAGCATGATTTTCTTTACGTTAATTCCTGGTGTTCACGGGTGTCGTGAGAGCCGTTGGCTTAGGGGAAAAAGATTTTTACAGCTTTGATGTTCATGCCAAGGAAAGGTACACAGAAGGGAACCCCTGCGGAGGGGCGACTGATGAAAGTTTTTGTGGCTTTGCTGGGCAGAGAAAGCAGCAGGGACAGAGCGTTTGTGCCGCTGCGGTGGTGAGGAGGGGGAAATCAGCTGGGGCTTTTGTAAAGTCCACCAGACGAGGCTTGGCCTTCCTAGTCCCGGGACCAAACCAGCATCCTGAAGGCAGAGCTGAATTTTAGAAGCTCGTCATTTTTTCAACACTGAAAATATCAATGGAGAAAGCAAAGCTCGTATTCTGCATTCTCTTCGGGTTATGGTAAGAAGAAAAAGAGCAAAAACTTTGGTTCTTCAGCTGGAGGGATGGCAGCCAAATGAATACATGGGCAAATACACGCAGATGTGCTCAGCCTCACCTAGAGCCTCCCAGGAGCAGCCCAGCCGCACGTTTCTCCCTGGGCTTGCTGCTGTTTCATAGTTTCCTTCAGCCCAGACACGATAGTTGTTAAAACTAATAACAAACAAGCAGCAAAGTCGGGAATGAAACCAGATGTCGGGAGTAAAATGGACTTGTTGAAGGGGTTTGGTTTTCTTTTTTTTTCTTTTTTCTCTTCTTTTTTTTTTTTGAGACTGGTTTGAATAAACAGAAAAATCTCGGCAGCCCTGAGCGAAGTTTGTTTTAAATTGCCTGTGCAAACCTTCTGTTTTCACAGGGAAGTTGGAAATGAAAACTGAAGATGAGGTGGATTTTATGAAAGATCCCAGAGACAGCGCAGCTTGCGAGGAAGCGGTGAGTGTCGTTTATGCTTTGTTACCTGCTATTTTTAATGTGCTTTTTAAAGAAATGCCACCACTGCGGGAGACGGCCACCTAAACTGCTGGTTTCCTTCTGCAGCCTTTTGCAAGGCTGAAAGTTGTCGCTCGTTGTGACGCTTTGTTTCAGCATTTTTAAAATAGTGTGGGCTTTTTTAGCTCGTGCATTTTTAAAACGCTCCGGATTAAGCCGCGTTTGGGTTGTGAAATACAGATTGGCCCAAAAGGTTCCTCATGAGGCAGCGTTGTACAAGGATTTGTATGAATAAGGTCATTATCTGAACTGAAGTGAGCAGTGGGAAGACGTACAGGGATCAAACGGGAGGGAAACCCCCAGATTCCTCACAGGGGGGAAACCATAGGAAAAGGCCGAGCCAGAGATGTGAAATGAGTTGTGTTGGCTTTGTTACCATTCCCCCAACCCCTCTGCTTTGCCATTTTTAAGCACCGTCTGCGATAAAAAATGTAAATATTGAGCTCAAAAGGAATGTACTTTTGGTTTAAAACACCCCGAATGTGTGCTCTGCTTTATCAGGAGCTGGGGTTTTTGGTCTCACCTTTCTGAGCTGGATTTGCTTTTGCTCCTGGGTTTTATATATAGTTTCTTGTTCCTGAAAAAGAGTGTTTTGTAAATGCTAGCTTGCTCGGAGCCTGTGTTCGTGCACGTTGCCGCTGAGCAGCTGTGTTTGTGTGTTAGCTTGCCATTATGAAGCTGTTAAAAGAAAAAAAAATACTGGGGAGATGAGTTAACATTACAGGGTGGAGCACCAAAAACTTTGCTCATCCCACAGTAAAGCTCTTTAGGCAGAAGAACAGTCTTGCCAAAGCTTGTAATAAAATCAGGTTTATTTTGTTTTTAACAAGTTAAGGCTTAATTTCTGTAGCTGTTTGCTCAATGAGTTATCCAGGGACTGGAGCTAATAGCTTTTCAAGGTAAAATCCGTGCTGTTTGATAAGTAAGTCTTTTGTTACTGGAATGCGTGAGCATTAAGATGCTGATGTTATTTTACTGACCCTTTATTAGAGATCATTTTCACGACTAATACTTAGGTACCATACAGTAAGATATATTTAGAAGATACGAATTAGGACACTCCCTGTCCTCTTATTATATCGGTTTATTTCAAGCTGCTTGCCTCTCAAACAAGAAAAAAAAAAAAAGTAAAGGAACATTGAATTTGGCTTCCATTTTGCATGTTTTACAGGCATTTGGAGACTTTGTGTGTGCTTTCTTCTCTTCTTCCTCTCCACCTCCCCACCCCATCAAACACCTCTTTAGAAATCTGCCTTTTCTGTTGCAGGAATGGGAGTGTCAGGGGAATGGAAAGTTTGCTGCAGGACTGACACGGTTTCCTGTTGCTACGTTCAACAGAAACAAAATAACAACTGCACTATATTAAGGCCATTAAAAAAAAAAATCGGTGCAAGGCTTATAAATAGAGCTTAATTCACACATCTAGGTTGAGTAGGGAGCTGGCCAGTGAAAAAGCAATCATGAAAAGTGCATCTCGTGCCCTGTCCTGTCTCTGCTTTATTTAGTGCTGACTTTTTTGTAGCCAGAAGTCTTTCAGGTGCTCATTGCCTTCTCATTACCGAGCCATTTTGTGGTTAGTAAAAGTGGTTTTCTGAACTTGTTGCAAATAGAACTGTTGTTACTTGCAGCTGGTCAGGAGCTGCAGGTATTCAGCAGCCTCACCCCTGCTCTCAGGAACTCGGGAAGAGCTGCCTGGGAACTGCATTAACCCTTGGTTTGTGGCTGAGAGGTTTGCACCACGTTGTTTATTAATACGCAATGTGGAAAGCTGTTTGTACACACAGGCTATTTAAAAAAATAAAAATAAAAAATTGGAACCTAACAAGCCCCAATAGTGCTTGTATAGTGGAATCGGGCTGAATAACAATGAGATCAAACACACTGGAAAGAGAAGGGGGAAAATTCTTTCTTGTGAGTTGGTTTCCAAAGACTGGGGGTTATCTGGACCCTTGATGCCAAAAGCGTGCCCCAGTGTTACACGTATAAGATACACGTGCTGGGTCTGAGCGAGGTTCTTGTGCATGTCACGGAAAAGCTGCAGCTGAAAAGTGTTTAGGAAAATAATGGTTTGTAGGGTTGTAAACACTGAAAAGAAAATAATGGAAAAATGGTTTTTCCAATTAAAATGGGTTTTTAAAGTGTCTGTTTCTTAAATCACCAGAATGTTTTCTCGGAGGTTGTATTTATTCAGCTATAGAAATTCTGTACCAACAAGTCCCCAAGTCCCTTGCGTGCTGAGCGAGTGCTCGTCCTGCCGGAGACTCCGCCAGTTCTTATCGAGCTCTTTTGGGGCGGGGGGGGGGGGGGGGGGGGTCTTGAGTGGAGCTGGGGCGATAACTTGATGTGATCCATTAAAATTAGACTTTAGCAATTTTTTAATCAAGTAACTTAAGATCCTTCGCTTTAATGAGAAATCTGGTTTAACTTTTACATACAGTGATACTCAAAGTAATTCAGAAATGGAGCCTGCTTGCTCCAACAATATGGAAGTTAAACAGCAACGCGCAATGAGCTGTACCCTGAGATACTTTTCTTCTTGTGTTGATGGCATAAAGCAGTTATGATTCGTTACTTGCTAAATCTTTGGCTTCGTGTAGCAGGCTAGATAAAGCTGCACTTCTGGGTTCATCTGATGGCTTCGGTTGTCTAAGCCTGTGGCTGAGGAATTGTAGCTGGAAGAAAACAGAAACAGTTCACTGGGAAATGGCCTTCTCTTTGTATTAATTGTGTTAGTTGGGTCTTATTGAGTTTAATGCTTCCTACCTCTGACACATGAATTAGTTTTTAAATGAACATCTGTATTTCCAGAAGTTGCAGCCTACCAGAAAGACGTCATTTCAAAATATCTTCACTTAGAACGAAGCTTGAACAAAATTTGCAGTTTCATCTCCCCACTCATCTAAGTACTACAGCAATATATCAGCGAGGTCAGTTTCTGGAGGAAAGCTTGCAGTATTTTCAGTAATGGTTTGGAAGAAGGAAGCGTGTTTATAAGACTTGCAGATGACATCAGGATGGGAGGGGTTGCAGGCACTTGGGAGAGCAGGGTTAGAGTTCAAAGTGACCTTAAGAAACCGGAGGATGTGTCCAGATAAGAGAAGAAGGGGGATGCAAATTGTCTCGCTTGCAGAGGAGAAATCAAAATGCACATTTACCAAGTCAGGATTGCCGGAGAGTGATGCATAGAAAACAACCAAGGATTTTTAGTGGACCACAAATTAAGCATGAATCATCAGTGAGAGGTGATTGCAAAAGAGTCAGATCTTGTTTTGGGTTACTCTGAAGGAGTGTCATCCATAAGACGGGGAGGTGACTTACTCATGCGTGGCGCTGCAGAGACCTCGTCGGTGTCATCAAATCCAGTTGTGGCTGTCCTGCTCCGAGGCGGATGCAGGCGTGCTGGAAGGTGTCCAGAAGGAAGCAGCAAGAAAAGATTAAGGGACGTGAGAAGAGGTTGAAAGAACTAATTTTGTTCAGTGTAACAAAAAGAAAACTGTTGTGCAATCCAGCAGGCTTCCAACATGTAATAGTGGTTATTAAAGTCCTAGATTCCCGTGGCAGTTTAATTTACTGATTTGCTAATTTGCCAGGATGATTGAGGCTGGATATTGAAAAAACTTCCTGTTATCATCATGCAACTGTTGCAAGACCACCTAGGGAGGGTATGAAACCTCCTTCCCTGGGAGTCGTTGTGGATAAGACAGATGACCTTCAGCTGGGGCAGCGCCTAGGTCTGTTGCTGGCCATTGCTTTTGATTTGTAGGTCCCTAGGTTTTGTGGGTGGTTTTATATTTTTTCCCCCTTTCTTTCCGTGGAATGTTCCTGTATGCTTCATGTGCACGCACTGCATGTGTGTGAGCTTGCTCTGCTTCGTTGCCTTCCCTGGCCCTTGCAGAGGGACCCGCGGGGGGAGCTGGAGATCTGGGGGCAGCAGCTCCTGCCCAGCCCCGCACTCTCCTCCCGAGCTCCTGTGCCGGGGATTTCAGCTGTGCAGCTAAAACGTCTGAGGACCTTCTCCAAAGGCTCTATCCCAGGGTTTCAGGAGCTGGGTGAGGTTTTCCCTGTGCCTACCTGGTGGAGACAGAAAGAGAGGATGGGATGGACTGGGTGGCAGAGGGCTTGTGGGTGACAGAGACCCGCGCAGGAGGGAGGCGTTGGGATGGGCAGTGAGTGTGAAGGATCCCGAGGCCTGGCTTTCTTCCAGCTGTAGTCTCTCGTCCTTGGTGTCAGCAGATAAATGGAGACAATCACGGACAAGGTGTCCGGTGTCACCCCCCCTAGTGGCTGCTGCTCGGAGAGGAGGAGAGCCTGGTGCTGGAGTGAAGATGGGAGATGATGCTTCGTGGCTCAAAAATACCAAAACGTGGTGGTGGCCCAAGGCAAGGCGTCATTATAGTCCTGCAGGCTCCGCTTTAGATTTACTTTCTGAGGAAGTAATTTCTTTAACAACCTGCTCACAGTGAGAAAACACCAAAACTCCGGTGCCTGCGTGCACTGAAGCCAGCTTGCTCCACGTGTGTGCATACATCTCTCCGTACTGTGCGATGGTCCGCCATCGCGTGATTGCATTTTCCAAAGAACTGCATTTTCTGCATTTTCTGCAGAACAGCTTGGGAAGCCTCCCAACAGCATGGGGAATTTCAGACCGAGCGGCTGAAGTGTCAGAAACAAATCAAACCAGGGTGCCGTGGTGGAAAGTGCAGCCCTAACAATAGGCTGTGTCCCAGCCCTGCCTCTTTAAAATCACTTGTGTAACTCTCTCTTTGTAAATATTGTACTGTAACTAGAGTAAACATGGAAAAACCCAGCCAAAAAGGAGCCTGCCCGAAGCCTGGCATCGGTGCTAAAGGGTGACACACGACTGCACCGGTCAGGGCTTTGGGCTGCCCATCCGTAGGGCCCTTTCTCACACCCACTGGCATCCTGTGCGTGCCCCTGGGGGCTCCCAGCAGAGGCGCGAGAGGGCTGGGAGGAAATAGTGTCAGATGCTCAGCCCCTGCTGCATTCGTGGCTCTGCAGAAGAGCTCGCCCATTGCTGCGGGCTGCTTCTGGTGGCTGCTCCGCACGTCGCTGTGTAAGCTGTTGAGTCCATGGCACATGCTGTGGAGAGCTAGAAAAAAAAAAAACGGGGGGAAAAAAAGCAATTCAAACCAGCCTGGGATTATTGTTGGCCTTTACTATTACTCATGCTTTGAAATCTGCAGCAGGAAGGCATTTATACAACTATTGTGGCAGCTTTTTTGTCCTACGCTGAGTTTCTCTGGGAGCTGCAACTCCGACTCCTTTTTCTCCTGAACGCTGCTAATCCTCAGCTCGAGACAGTCGCTTCCGAGTTCAGGCGCAGGATTCACGGATGTTACTGAGAAAAGCAGGGAGGCAGACGACGAGCCAAATCCCCGGCTCGGTGCAGAGATGCTGCTCTCAGCTATGGCTCACAGCGGGGCGGATGAACACGCTGCGGCCACGGGGCTCCTGGGGATGGAAGCGATCTGGAGATGGTGATGTACTTCTCTTCCCCGACACCTCCCCCTTCGGTCACTGCAAGGTCTCCATTATTTCCCAAGTCCGAAAAAAGAAATAGAGCTAAAGGATCCCCACCATAGAAAATCCTGGGTTTTGGAGTATGAATTTTTTCTGCAGTCATGAAGGTACAGATACATAAAATAATGGATGTAAAAGACGCTTACTGCGGCAAAGTAATGCTGGCACTGCATATTGTGCCATGAGGAGGAGAATACTGCTCTGGTTTTGAACGGTTCAATCTCCTGATTTGTATGGATTCTTTTATTTGTGTTTGAAATCTCTTGAAGTTTTGTGGTGTAACTGTTGTATGGTAGACATGGCAACCACACACCAAATTCCTAGTCTAAATATAGAGGGAATTAAGATGATAACATAGGGAACCAAATGTGGACTTTTCAATGGAGACTGCATTTTTATGAGAAATGGGTACCTTGGTGTATCGCGTCACTGGGTTTTACCCTTCTGAACGAACCGAGCCTGCTCCATGCAGGGTGCATGCTCCATATTTTGGGAGCTGGAGTTGACACCCTACAATGCAGAGAAGCCAGCATGTACATTTTTCTGTAGACTTATCCTTTTTGCAGTTCACTGGTAGTTACAGTGCCTGAGAGGAAAACCTCCCTAGCCAGGAATCGTTAATACAAGAAATAGGTTTTTAATTCGATTATCGTGCATTTCTTCTGGGGTCTGGCGAGGAGTCGTGGTCTGGTGCTTCAGTTCTCTTGCCATCCTCCCCTAGCAGCTGTCCCTCGTGGCAAGTTTTCTAGGCGTAGTTCTTCAGGATTTGGGAAAGCTTTCTGTGGCAGTTTGTGCCAAATCCAGAAAGTCCCCTGTGAGGTGAACAACGGCGAGAAGCGACACGTGGAGGGAGAAAGCCCCCGGGGACCGCTGGGGCAGAGCTGCTGGAGGCCACCACGGTTCTTCCTCCGCTGCCTCAGCTCAAGCGTTTGGGTGGCCTTGGACTAACCATGTGCATGGGACAGGGATCCCTTCCAACATTTTGCTCTGATGGAAGAGCCATATGTGCGATGGGGGCTTAGAAGATGAGGCTAAACCGGTTGAGACTGTAGGAACGACAGTGCAGGCTTTGAGGGCTGAAGACAGTTAATTTTTTGAGTAACGTGCTGTAGGAAAGGGTGAGCGCTCCGTTGTTTGAAGTTTTCCATCAAGAACTGGATGTCCTACTGAGTGATAAGCTCTAAATGATCTGCCAACCCAGGCTGGCTGGCCTGTTATAGTGGAGGCTCCTATGGGCTCACGTGCTTTCTCCTGTCGTTAGGATCCCTCTCAGAAGAAGAACCCTAGCAGTGCAGCGAGAGGGACAGCAGTCTGAGAGATGAGCAGGGCTCTTGGCTGCAGATGGAGGTTTACAGTCTCCAGCAGTCCCCAGGCAAGGCAGTTTTGACTTAATCTTCTAGCAAAGGGTGAAAACAATGGTGCGAAGAAGAAAAGGGTAAAGGACAAAGGAGAGAGGATTGTATTCGAAGCTAGAGTGCTGATTAGAAAGAATACTTCTTCTTTAAGTATTTCCATTCATGCAGTGTGAGTCGTTATGAAAACGTATTTGGCTTTTTACCCAGCACGGTTAAAACTCTTTCCATGGAAACATGGAATCAAAACGCAATTAGCTTTGCAGTAGTCGCACAGATTCCCCTGCCTGTTATCGTTTGCAGTCTTTTTTTCCCCACCCTTTTTAGGTGGGTCATCTTCTCTCATATTCTTTTCAAGCAGAGGTGGAAATCTCAGATTCTTTTCCTCCGGCGTCTCTGCTGTTACTGCTTTGTATCATGTGTACGTCTTGGTGAGGCCCCGAGTGGCTCGGCTGTGTCGCAGGCTGCTGTTCAAACACCAGATGAAATACAAGCCTCAGTGATACTAAATGTTTGTCTTTCCATGCAGCGTCCTTGCTCGTGCCGAGCAGATTCACTGCTCTCTGGCTTTGTCGGCAATGTCTTTCCTGCTGCTTTCTGCCTCGTCTACAGGCGTGGTCTACGCGTGCTCCGTGGTGCAGAGTGGTAGGACGGTGTGATATAGTGGTGATGGAGAGAGCTTTAAGCTTGGGGCTGTGAAACCAGAATAGGTGGATTAGAATATCCTGGGTCTCTACAGAAGTGCTGGTATCCAAGCATAGGATACCTAAAATGAAAGCACTTCCCCAGTATGGAAGGAACTGGGCTTGGCTGAGCAGAGTCGGAGTGTGAAACCCCGGGGACGGAGCGATGCGTTTGTGTCATGTCTGGCCACAGCCAGCCGCAGCTGGCCTTACTGTCAGGGCAGCAAGCTCATCAAAGCTTTCAAGGAAAGGAAACTTGAATTTTGGCAGAATACTTGTACATGTCATCAGTCACACGGAAGAAGAGGAGACGTCTTCAAGTGCAGGTGCTGTGAAAAGCATTCACAGTGGCAACTTCTTTGTCAAGACCCCAGAGCAGGTGGGTGTCAGGGATGAGATGAGAGGTCCTCGCTGCCTCTCACCTTCCATCACCAGTTTGTTGTTTTTACTACTGTGGGCTGTATTTTGGACTTCTGCTTTGGAATAACCCCAACATGGAGGCTGGAACAAGAATGTGACAGGGTTTTGCAATAGTTTAATAAAATATACTTTATCAGCTCTATTGGAATTAGCAGAGAGGAACAAATTCTAAACCGGGCTTTCTTCTGCATTTGCTCTCTTCCAGCTAACAAGGTTGTTGTCCTTCCACCTTCTCGTTCTGCTTCATTTATGGATTAAATTTCTAGCTATACAAACATGTATTTGATGTCACCATCCTTTTGATTTTCTCTTAAGCACTGGTGAACTTAACTACCCCCTCCCTTCTTGCATACTGCGTTTATCGTCGTAGTGCCAGCAATGTACTCAGCGAAAATGAAGGCAGTAGCTGTGCCCAAGAGGCTAGTCCAACAGATAGAGCCAATATTTCTGGGTTATCTTGTTTGCTTTCTCTTCTGTTTGTGCTGCTAAAGTCAGAGTAATTGTTGCTAGCTTGTACTTAACCTGAGTTAACACTGCTCTCGTTTCAGGTCTGGAAAAGGACTGATGCTTGGCTTATGATTGTGTCAGCCTAGTTAGATAATGCTTCTGCCTTGATTTATGCCCTGATACCGTGACAGCCACAGTAATAGTAGTTTCACCTTATTTATGCACTTGGTTATGTAGGGACACATTCTCCATGCAGGAAGCACAGCACCTTTGTCAAATGCCGTGTGCCTCCCTGTCCTGAAGCATTTCTACCTTCTGTGCTGCTATGGGAGCACTAACACCAGTCTGCAAGTACCTTGGCGCTCGGGCTGCCCAGCTCATTGACCGGCCGAATGCCTTCCCCCTTCCTTTACATCGCCTTCCAGCTGGTGAGATAAGAGGCAGGAACGTGAAGCCTCGCCCTTCTAACTCATTAGTCTGAGCCCTGGTACTGAGTCTGCTTAGCATCAAGCGACTTGTTTTTCTTCTGTCTGAGACTGTACTTACCTCCATAAATCACAAGCAGATCATAATCCTAACTTACTTGACACTGAACTTTTGCTTAGTTTCTTAACGCAGCTGGACGCATTGAATGCCCAAAAGTGGTTGGGAGGCCTTTTGTTTCCAAAATACACATTTTCAAAGGCTGGAGGTGCAGTTCTCATGTTGGTTTCGATCCGAGGTCTTGTTCTTGGGAATTTAGAAATTCTTCTGCCTCTCCAAAATGTTACCCGGCAGATTGCAGTGATTCTTACCAAAGACATGGACAGGGGTGGGCTGATAAAGTCTGCTGAAATAACTGATGTGTTTCTTGGTGTACTGTTTCACCATGTATATACAGATGTCTAAGATATAATATTTATTTAACTCTTTGGCTGTAACATGGAGGAGGAGGTGGACATATCTTAACTTCAAATGCCTGTATGTGAGGGGTGAGCAAAGAGCAGTGATAAATCTTTTTGAGCCTTTTAAGGGAGTAGGAGCTTACACCTTTTCCAAATATTCCCACCTGTAGATGCCAGAAGGGAGCTGTTTACTATAAAGGCTGGGGTCCTGTGGTATTAAAAAGGGAAGGGGAGAGAGGATGCTGAAAAAAAAAAAAAATAAAATCAGTCCTTGATTTTGATTGATTGGGGTGTTTTTGCCTACGGTTGACCAAGGTGTCTGCAAGAATACCCTGGGTGCCCTCACTTGTGGTAGCTTTGGACAGGCTCTCCTGGCTTGTCCCTGCCCACGGCAGGGCTGGCAGTAGGGCTGTAGCTGGCACGGAGGGAATTGTGCCTTCATTTTGGGTTGCAGCCCTTTGCTCCCTTTTGCATAGTCTGAAAGGGGCTTTAAGGTGTTTTACAAATGATGGTTTAACTGCATTTTAGGGATTCATGGAGAGAAACCTCTAAAGGCTGTTTGTTAATAGCCAGATATCTGGGGACAGTGTTAGATTTGCTTGTCGAGGCTTGTTTATTACTTGTTTTCTGTCTTTGGGAAGCTGAGGTTTACTTCTTATGTCAGAAATGATGCAAAAGGCACCCAGAACAGTGTACATGAATCCTCTGTCTTTGTTATAAATCTAAGTATATAGACTAAATAAATAACTTCTTTCTGGGCTCGAAATCCTTACAGTACACCAGACAACAAAAATTTGCGTTTTGGAGTAGCTCCTAGAATTCTTTAATGCTGAAATATCTCCTCCGCTTGAGAACCTGGGGCTCTCCCTCCCGTAGATAAGCGATGGCTGTTTGAACTGGCTTTCCTTCTGGCTGTCCTTTTGGGCAAGGGTTGGCATGATTCAGACTATACCAACCGGGACGCTAGGAGTGCGTGGCAGCAAAATATGAAGTTTTGAAGGTAAGGCTAAACAAGTACTCTCTTTGTTAAAAGAACGAAGGGGAAAAAGTCTGTGCTGTCAGGATTGCCTTTGTCGACTCTCAGCCGTTTGAATCTACACTGAGAAATGATTTTTAGAGCGATTTAGAAGCTTCTTAAGTTGTTTTCTTCTCTTTCCAGAAAACAGAATTTTATATAGAAACATACTGTTTCAAGTAGCAGTTGAATTAAATGTTTAAAAATAGGATATTTTGGTTTGTTTTAGATTTTTTTTTAGGTAAGCGTTAGTCTCCCAAGGAAAGTACATTCTGTTTTTATGCATGTCTTCTTATGAGCAATGTATGTTCCCTGACTGGCAAGTAGTGCTGTCTGGCGCACTGAATACCTTTTGGCAGGTTGGCTCTTAAAATATATTGTGTGTTATCTTTTACGGAGGATGCCGGTAAATGTCTGGATCCCATACTGATTTAGCAGAAGGGGAGACAGAACAAATGTGGGTTTTATTGTGGAGCACTGCTGGAAGTGGAAGGGGAGCCAAGGAGATGGGCAGCAGCGCATGCTGCGGGTGTGGGTTTAGCTCCCTGGTGCAGGACAGAAAGCAGCTAGAGCAGAGGAGATTTTAGGCTACTATTTAGGTAAATAAGTGAAATAATGCAGATGTGTGTCTGGGAGCTGTATTTCCTTTATTTCATGTTTGAGGCTGGTGACCAGGAACAGACCCGTGTATCTTTTTAACTCGGGACGCATTCTGACTTTTCTTGCCCCAAACTCCCAGGGAAGGGGAGAGAACGGGGCATTGACTGCAGGCACTAAACAGAGACAAAAGTCAGGAAAGGAGCCCAGCTAATATTTTCTTCCAGTCTTACCGATTGACCTAGCCAAAAAAAGCATAAAATAACAACAGCTGTTGAAAAAGTCTAAACCGTTTGCCTGTACCAACAGATGTTTCTATAAGCCATTGATTTTTAGGTTGTCCTGGCTTAAATACAGTACGGGATGAAAAGGGTCAAAAGGGTAAAATACATCTAGGAGAGATTTCTCTACTTATGAGAATTTTATAAGCTGTCAGTGAAGCTGTAAACAAAGTTACACTAAAATATATAATATCTTTTAGTTTAAGTTGTGTCTTTTTGCTTGTTACTGGCTGCTTGGGTTAACAAAGAAAATATTTTTCTTTCAATAGCTTTCAGATCTTTTGCTGGGTATTTTTTCTTATGCGTCTGCATTAAATAAGCCCATTTAACAAAACCTGATCCTCTTATAAACATGGAATAATGACAGTATCCCACATATGGCTTTCATTAATTTTTGCATGTTTTGAAGTTGCCTTTTTTTCTCCTGAAGGCTAACTTCAGAAACAGTGGAGATTAATGCTACATAATAGCCAAAATGACTAGCTGAGCAGTCAGCAGTTCTAACTTTGGATAGAAGGGGCTTCTAGTTAAAATTCTTTAACCATTTCATATTAGAGAGGACATTTTTCTGTACAGAGCAATGCTGCATAATCTGGCCTCCTCCCAGTTGCAGTTACTGGTTTGCATCGATTGAGCGGGCGTCAGCCCTGCTGGTTATCTGCAAGCTTTTGGCTTCTAAGTCTGTAAATGTTTTGGATTTCGGTCTTCTGAGAGCTACGGAACGTTTCACCCTTTTTTCCCAAGAAAACAGGCCCAACCCTTTCCGTGCTGTTGCTGGTGAGGAGTTTCAGGTGATCTGTTTTATTCCAGAGCAAGCTGCCCAGCTATCTGCGGCACCACGACCTCGGCAGCTGCTGAGATGGCCCCAATCTGTAGGACACCTCGGGCCATTGCAGGGCACACCAGTATACAGAATGCTGTTGTTTGACATTTTAGTCCCCAGTTATCATTGCCCATTGCATTAGGCTTATTTATTTATCTGTTGATGAAAGCGATTAAATGTATGGAAGCACAGCTCCTCTGACAAGCGGAGCGAATAAGAGGGGAGCACAAAACCCCAGTAACTAACGTTTTCCTGTACCACCTGTATTGACCTGACATTCCCAATGCTTGCAAGGGTACTCCCTACCTTTATTTGAGAAGAGAGAAATAGCAGGGTTCAGGTCCATTATTGCAGTTAGGAATTATACCTGCAACAGCAAACGTTGCTGTAAAGAGGTCTTTGACAAGCCAGTAGAAGAAATGTAGCAGATGTTAGTTTATAACCGAATAAATATTGTATTATTTTTCTGGAACGATGTCAGTAGTTGAGAAAATTCCTCACTAATGACTGTGTTTCAACATATTTGGCTGTTAACTATACCTGTGTTTTATGTCCTGAAATTCCTTTAGGAGCATTTTCTAAAATTGGGTTAAAAAGGAGAACATACCTAGGATGGGCTGCAGCAGCTGTGCTTTTGACAGTGTCTGAACAGAGCAGGCTTTTCTTCATGGACCCGGTGACTTCTTACCCTTGCATACCCATCTTCAGACCAGAGAGATAAAAGTGGGGTAAAAATTTGTAAAACAGGTTTCTTCCGCAGGGTTAACATTCTTTCCTGCGCTTGTGCTGTAAAGACATGTTTGTTTAATATTCTTTACAGAGGACTACCAGGGAAACGGATAAAACAGTGAGCAAATTAATACTCATGTGGTCCTAAAACAGACCTCCCAGGCGGGAGTTGGAACCCAAATGCCTCCTCTCAACGTTTGCGTTGGATTTTATTTCAAGTTTCCAAACACATGGGGAGAGGGTATGAAAATATTGGTTGGATGGAAGCGTAGGTAGGAGGGGGAGCTGGAGTGTCTGTTATTGCTGGGGAGAGAGGGTCCTGGCCGCAGCCAGAGCATCTCAGTTACCGGTCAGGTCTGAGCTCCTCCTTCCCACAAAGCAAACAGAGAACCTGGAAGGGCAAAACAAATCCCACAGTGTCTCCTAGCCCCTGCCTGCAGCAGCAGCCGAGCGAAAAACTGACCTGGAAATATGGTGGGTGCCTTCATACCGAGCTCTGCTTTCCCACCGCTTTCCCTACCAGGCTGTTAGTTACAAGATGAAAGAATAGATAACCTTTTCCTTTTTCACGGAGTACCCAGCCCAGACAATACATGGATCGTGTGGGCTTCCCAGGGCCGAATCCTAGAGACTTCAATTAAAAGGGAAAAGAAACAAAAAACAAAAAGAAAAAAAAAGGAGGGAAGCTGAATCATTTTCTGGCATGATTTATTCATTTGAATGACCCTTCGCTGCTTTTCAATTAGATTACAGTGCCTTAAACTGGAGCCATAAAAGAATGGTAAAAGTTGAATAATTTCCTCAGCTAAAGATGTGTCATTTTTACATTGTCTGTTAATTTTACTCACCGATACCGTACGTCATTTTTGTTGGGCTTTATCCGCCAATTCATCTGTGTAATCTGCTATCCTGTCTCTGTTTTTAGCTCTAAATGCACGGTTCTTTAGATAGAAGCACCCACCAGGCGTATCCTTGACCCGATCTCTTGTTAGGGCGAGGCTGGGGCAGTGGCCGCCTGCCCCTGTGCCATGCCTGCAGCAGCGGGCATCGAGCCTTTCTCTGGGAAGCTGATGTGGTGTTTCCTGCACTCCCCAAATGCAAGGCGGTCTGTCTTCCTGCACAAAAGCTCAACCTTAAACTGCAAGGCTCCACTCTTTCTAGAATTTATTATTATGATAGAAAGGAGCACGTTTTTGTTGGTGTAAGTCAGTCCTACCACGGGCTTATCCCAGTGATGCCGGAATATACTTTTTTATTATAGCCAGTATGAAAATGAAAAATTCCTTTGAGTTTTGAATTTGTCAACTTTATAGGTATTGAAACATCCCATTCGTCCCGCATTTGAGGCAAATTTACTCTAATTCCTCTGTAGAGTAAGTTACCAGACTTCTCTTGTTTGGGTATCATGGATTGAGCAGGCCTTCAAATATTTGGTGGATGGCCTGTGCAAACCAATTTGAAGTGACTTGCATAATGTTTACAATGGCTTGAAAACTCCTGTAAGTATACAATTTGCTATTTTAAACACGTTTGTTTACACCATTACCTTTCCAGATGCCAGAAATCATAGTCTTGCCTTCAGAGCTTCAGAGGCTGGAATCCCCAGAGCCTTGCATCGCGACCAGCGTTGCTGAGAGCCGCAGGGGTCTTAGTTTGTATCTGGGGGTTCCCCACTGGGAGCAAATCCTGTAATAACTCTGTTTTCCGTTATTTGTTTTCTTTTAGCTGACTTTTTGTAGGTGTTTCCAGGGACTAAACCCCTAAAGCCACTCATTTTGGAGTGAGTTTGGTGATAGCGGGCCATGCGCTGGGCTGCTGGGATGGCAGCAAAGATAATTTCTCGTTGTGAGAGTGTACAATTCGCACGTTAGTTATCCAAAACTGAAAAACATGAAGCAAAATTGAAGCTGAACTAATGCAAGCAGTGGAGGAGGTCGACATCACTGCTGACAACCACTAGGGCTCCTGCTCCAGTGGGACATCGCAGGGATGCAGGGATGCAGGAGCACAGGTTCGTTTTGGGAGGCTGGTTTGCAGCTGCAGGTCATAATTCAGGTGCTCCCTGACAACCTTTTGGGGTTCCCTGCTTGTCCACTCGTGTTTTCCCTTCCTTGCTTTCAGGATGCTGGAATTCACAGGGAAATACAAAATGTCCAGGGTTTGACAGCGAGAAGTATTTCTCTCAACGCTCGTAACACCCTGTATAAATATCTGCTGCATTGTCCAAGATCCCACAGCACTTCAGCCAGCCAGACATCTCCATTTGCAGTTATTTTTGGTAAAGACAGAACTATATGTTTGAAACTGATGTCAGATCAGCTGAGAGGTTGCTAATCTCATGCGTGGGATGTGTTTCTCCTGTAACCATTTGGGAGCAATAAGATGGGCAGTTTACTTCCTCTGAAAGGATGTTCAGGCATGCTCCGTGGCAGACAAAAGCCTCGGCATTTTTCTGAAGGTTGTTTGCACAATAGAAATTCCTGAGAAATGTGCACCAAGTCTCTGAGAAATATTAGAAAAGTGAAGGTCAGGAAATGGCTGAAGGTCTCTCAAGGTGTTTTTGTATTTTCTCAAACCACGCGCTCCCTGTATCCATATGTCTGACAGCTTTCCAAGTCCTCCTCATTCCTTCTTCATGGCTCTTAAACTGTTTATTAGACAGCTCTGTCTTAGAGCTTGAACACAGGCTGCAGCTGTATGATGGTTTGTTTGGATACAGAATTCAGCTCGGTTGTGTTCTCCCGAAGTACGGTGTGGCGAGATGTCCCTCTCCAGACCTTAGTGTGAAGATCCGAACGATCTAAAAGGAGAAAGCTGTAGGAGAGTCAGAACTGCCTCGGTTGGAGAATCAGACTTGTTGTGGTGCTGCAAATTTGCCCAAGCATTTTGTTGGGCTACAGCAGCACAGGACTTGCCATGGAGAGGGTCTGTGTGATGGCTGATTGCAGGTGACCATCCTCATCACTCTCCCTGCCTCCTCTTCCTTATAGGGGAGTCCAAAATCACAGCTGTCCTTTGGAGGCTACCCGATGAAGAGGATGCTGCTTGGTGGGGCAAAGGTGGGTCATGCTGCATCCACAGGGATGCAGCCCTGTACCAAAATGCCACTGCAGCGATGCAAATGGACAGGCTGGGCAGGAGCGGGTTTTTCACCCCTCCTCTGTGTCTTGCGATCCCCTTGCAAGAATGCAGAAATGCATTATTTAACTTAATCTTTACCAAAGTCTGTGGCGTGGGTGCTCACTGGCGCTCAGCAGCTGCCTGCTCACCTTCAAAACCTGTGCTGGAGCATCCACCTGGGTTTCTGCTCGGGCGGGTGCTGCCCTGCTGCCTGGCAGACACAATGGATGTACGTTCCCATCCAGCCTGGATGCTCTCCTCTTACAGACTTCGCAGTATTAGAGTGCAGATTTCCTTTGCCTTATTTAGTTTTGGAAAAAAAGGGGTTTGTTTTGTCTATCCGTGCAAGTGCCAGAAACAGAATTTTTAAATCACTTTCCAAAAAGCTGATTTCTTTTAAGAAAAGAGCAATTTAAATTGTAATTATTCTCTTTTGCTGTCTGACAAATTTATTATCTCCTGCGTTTAGTGCCCATAAGTGGGTTTTGACTTGCTTAAGAAAGAGAGAATTTTTTCCTTTCATGTGCTGCTCCATTAGTTCCTATCAGAGCCGCAGTTTAAAATGTTAATATGCCTCAGTATTTCTGCAGATTGCATCATTTTCAGTGTTTCATAACTATATGGCAAAAGTAATTCGAAACAGATAACAATAGTGCTGTCTGTTTCAGAATAACCATGATTTCCTTGTCATTAAGAGGTCTGTTAGCGGGGAGAGGAGGAGGAGTTTTATCTGGACGTGTTACAGATCATATGGTGCAATTGAGTGCTTTTTTTTTTTTTTTTTCTTTTTCTTTTCCTTCCCTTGAAATCCGCAGCACTGGACTTTGGTTTGGATATGAAACGATTGGATAGTTTCAAACTCCAGTCTGCACAAAGCGGCTCAGCGCTTCCAGATGGTTTCAATAAGGAGCCCAGAACTGTCGCATCAGCAGCCGATGGCCCGGCTGCCGCTCGCGTCTCCGCTCCATTTTGAGTAACTCGCAGAAAAGGGGAGCGGAAAGAATTATTTACTTGTTGGAGCTTTTGTTTTTTTTTTTAATCTTTATCTCCTGATTGTCTGCTGCATTGTGTTTCTGAGCCTATATTATATGTAAACATGCATATGGCATTCAGGAGATTGCTTAAATAGATGGACAAAAGGGACTGGAAACCTTTGTTCTGCTTCGTCCAGGCTGAGCCTGTGTTCTGCGTCCCCTCTGCGTGCCCGGGTGTCCATACAGCAGCGTGCAAGGCAGGATTTCTAGCCTGGAACAATGCAGCAAAAGCCCCACCTAACGTGGGAAGGGAGGGATGGTCTCCCAAGTGGGAGTGTGTCTGGCACATTATCTGCTATTTGTTTATATTATGATGGTGGTGGTTTTTTTTCTTTTTTTTTTTTCTTTTTTTTTTCTTTCCCCCAGCAGTCAGGTCTGGAAATTAAGATGAGATGGACTTCGGGTGTCTGTAGTCGTCACTGGCCTCCTGATCTTGGCTGTGAGTCAGGAACATAACCACAGAAAAAAAACTCTTGGAACAAATTAGGGATTTGGAAGCTTAAATTCGAAAAGAGAGGAGAGGGAAGGGGATTTTTCTTACTGGTTTATTTGGGTTTTTGTTGATCGTTTCTCTCTGTGGCTGAAGGTGTAGAGGAGTCCAAACAGATCAGTTGGCATTAGCCTCTTAATCTTCACCAGATCAAAACAGGGTAATTAGGCAGGGAGGCAGGTCACCCTGAGTCACAGGCCGGGCATGGGCGCGCACCGCGTCCTGGGAGTCGCCCTGCCCGGCAGCTCCCCTGGCCAGGGCTCGCCACCCGCCTGCACCGTGCGCCTCCGTCGCTGTTCCCTTCTGCCCCGTGACGGCCTGCGCTGGGTAACCTGTGGCTTTGGGCCACACAAAGGTGCTCCTGCAGAGCTCAGAAAAACTGTCCTCTTTTTAACTTGCTGTGACGACTGAGCCTCTCTCCCAGTGCGTCTCCCCCACCTCCTTTGGCTAGAGACATTTCTCGTTTCTCCTTACCTTTAGGAAGGGTAAGTGTGCGTGCAGCCGCAACAGACTGAGTGTTGATGCAGCTACAAGCCTGACTTCTCTCAGCATCCCCGTGGAAGATGCCCTGTGGCAGTCAGCAGTGATGCTCAGTGGCAGTCTGCTCCGCAGGGCAGGCTTTGCTTGGGCCCCGTGAGCTGAACATTTCCTTCTGGTTGTCCGAGGGGCCCCGAGGTTCAAAGGTGAAGTGCGTTATCTGACAGAGCTGTGCGGTTGTCATTTGGATGAATCTTGGCCAGTGGATGAGGAGAGGCCGTATATCCAACCGGCCATCATTGCAGTGATCTGGAAACAAATTCGAACAACTGCTGTGCTGGTTTTAAAAAAAATAAAAATAAAAAAGTTGCTACATAATGAAACGTAGAGCATCACTAAGGCACAGCGACTGCTGCAGATTCCTCTACCTGACCTAAATTCACACGCTTTGTTTATAGGTTCCTGTCTTGTAAATTTAGATTTGAGGAAATCCCTGCCTTTTATGGTAGCGTTCGAGGGGCTGGAATGCTGTCACAGCCACTTCTGATTCCTCATCTTGACAGGCACATGATTGCTGGGATTCATTACTTGTGGAGAAAACTGGTGGCTCCAGAAAGTCCCCAAAGCACTACCACATTTCGTGTGTCCTAATACTGAAAGCAGAAGCTCTGCTCGTTACTGAGGAGAACAGAGTCATCGGCGGAGCGCTCGAGCTGGGGGTTGTTGCCGTAAGAGAGGCTTAGAGAGGAGATCCTCCCAGTTCAGTGTGGTAGAGATGAAGCTTTGGGTTGTGAGGGAGAGCCTGGAGCCTCACGAAGTTGGGGCGGGATGCCTCGCGTTGACTAGGTAAGAGCCCCTCATCGGGAGGAGGTGACCCGCTGGGAGTCCCCGGCCTTCTCCTGCCCCTGAGGACCTACTCACAGCGCGACGCCCAGCGGTGGGCCTTGGGTGGTGGCTGGTCACCACCCCACCGAGCCGAGCTGTCTGAGGAAACGAACGCCCTTCTCAGCTTGCTTCCTGAGCCTGCTAGATCTAGAGGGTGATTACGTTTTTGTATAATCCGATTGTACTGATCGGCGGTGTCAGAACCAGCATAGCTCAAAACGGTACTTACCGTTTCTGTGGACTCTCGCTCCTCAGCCTTTTACCAGAGGCACGTACGTGTGTTACCCCTGAGTTACTCGCGGGCCGGCTTCTGGCGGCATGGTCGGATGGGCAGGAGACTGGGTGGCAACTGAAAGAGAGGAGCTCCAGTGCAATGGGATTTCTAGGTTTAGGCCTCCTTCGGAAAAACTTCCTTGCATTGACATGCCAAAACCTCGTTTTTATCTGTCGGGAGGACGCGGGGCTGTGGCATCTCTACCAGAATTTGAGGCAGTGGTTGCAGAGGCGGTTACAGAATGGCCTGGGGCCGTTCCCTGAAGGGCTGGATGAAAACACTCAGCAGCCCCGCAGGAGATGTACCAGCTCTCCGGGCGTTGATTAGGGTAGCTTTTTGAGATCTGCAATTAAATGGTGGTTTGATAACGCCGTTTCCAATGTCTTTGTCACCTGCTTTGTGGCACGGGTTTAACAATTCCTGCATTTCCAGCTTTCTGCCCCAAACAAGCAGCAAGTTTGCTCAGTGCAAGCTCCTGCACTCAAATCCAACCACAGAACCCCCCCTTCCCCTTTTCTTTTCTCTTTTTCTTTCTTTCCTTTTTTTTTTTTTTTTTTACCGCCCCCATTCTCTTTTGAATCGGTGAATGAGAGAATGTCTAAAGCCATGGAAGTATGGAAAGATTTTCTCCCTGGAGAGGTCAGGGTGGGGTGGAAAGCGGAGGGGGCTGCGAGGGGGCAGTTTGAAAACAGGAAACCATGTGGCAGCGTGCACGCAGGGCCCAGATGATGTGAATGAGCTATTGAGAGATGGGGAGAGACTCGCTGCCTTGCTCAGCATTAGAAAGACTGAAAAAACTGTGGGGTTTTTTTTGTTTTAAAGAAAAAAAAAAAACTTCTGCCTTTCAGATTAGAATAAATGAGAGAAAACTGTATTTTTCTGAGAGCAAGGTACAGAAATCTAGTGCTTGTCTTAGTGCTGCAAACATTTAGAAACAAAAATGTAAACGGCCGATTTCCTTTTTTTTGTGTGTGTGTGCACTGATTGAATCATAAGTTTCCATTCCTGTTTTGGGGAAGCGCTGAGCCTGAAGTTGTCTGTCTGTCATTCACCTGGCCCCAGGGGAGAGGGAAGAGCAGTCATTCTCCCTCTCCTCGCCTCCCCGAAAACACGTACCTTAGCTTCTCAGTCTCTTTGGACCAAGCAAACACACCGAGAGCCTGAAGCTGGCGGTGGAAGAAGCTGCTGAAGGAAAACTGCTGCGTTTTCTTCCCCACCTCCCTCCTTTTCTTTTTTTTTTTTCCTCTCTCTCTGAAGAGATGAATCATGTTCCCAAAACTGCAAAGAAATTTTCAAAGCTGGGAGAACACTGGTGCAGTACTAAAAAGGCAAGTAGTGACGTCCCAGCTCAAACCAGGAGGGAGTGGCTTTATTTCATTATTTTCTTTCCTTTTGCCCTGTGCTGTCATTAGAAATCTAAACTTAACGCAAAACCGAGCCCTCCTGTCTGGTGAACGGTAGACTGGCTCAAAAAGAGGAAAGTACCTTTTTTATTCTTTCTTTCACGTCCTTGTGCACTGAAAGAAAGATTGCGTTGGTGACAGTATTTACTTTGGATACGGTGATCGCCTTTTTTTTTCTTCTTTTTTTTTTTTCTTCCTCTGAATCAGACACGTCGTGGCTGAGCCTACCTTCTGCTTTCCCCTCTCGGAGCGTCCCTGTTGCACTCGTCTGGCTTCCGTTCTTTTCTCTGTCAGGATTTTCATTCTGGTGCTTTTTGGATATCAAAGTTGCCTGGAAAACTTTTTGTTATTAATATAACAGGAAGGCTGATACCATTCTTAGCAGCTACAAAAAATAATAGTAATCATATACGTAGAAAGCTCTCTCGAAGTACCTTTTGTTTGCTATAAGTTCCTGCGTCGCCTGCATAAGCAAATCTGTTCCAAGAAGACTTTATCAGCCGGTCGCAGCTCTGGGATTTTCGTTTTCCTGTTAAGAGGCTCGGACAGGCAGGCGTGCTTCGGAGGGCGAGGAGACGCGGGGGACTCCTCCGAGCACGCGTGCGAGCGGTCGGGAGCGCGCAGCACCGTGGTCACTCTGGAGTTCATGGTGGGCTCTGCTCCCCGCGCTTCGCCTCTGCTTGCGGCCGCGTGGACAAAATGTACGAACGCCACAAGAGGCGGTACAGCCTGTGCGACATTTCCAAGGTGGACAGGACTGTAGATGTGGTGTTGTTAAAGGTATGGTGCTTGTTTATGTCTGCTAACTTGCTCCTTCCTCGAGCGCGGCCCGCTGAGCCCTGAGCTGGGTGCTGTGGGGAGGGGGATCAGGTGGAAGAGCTCGCACCCTTCGGGATGCGGATGGGTTTGTGTGGTGACGCTAGGCATGAAGTGGCTTGATATTGTCTCACAAGCAAATGATCCGCCGTGGCATGCAAGCATGCTTCTGGAGAGCGCTTTCTGGCCATCTTCCCTGTCCCCCTGTCTGCTGCCCTTAAGCACTCGTGTCAGGATTTGTAAACTTCGCGCATCGCAGGTGGTTTTTTTCTGCGCCTTTCAGTCAAGGCTTTTCATTTCCAGTGGTCACTTCTGGGGTTGAAATGTCCTGTCATGTCACCCCCCCAATGTATTCTGCCAAAAAAAAAAAGCGTGACAGATCCTCCTTTGCCTCTGGCTTTTGTTTATATTTGAAGGGTGTTGCTGTTGATCTTAGTGTTTGGGTGGGAAATTTGACTGAAGATTGGTCAGAGCAAGAGCTTGGCTAATTGTCCCAGCGTTCCTCCTCTAATCTAAAATTAGCATGTGCTCCACCAAATGGCACAGTGGCAGTCTGGGAATGTCCTGTCTCCCTAACAGCTTTGTGGAGCTTCAGCAGTTTCCTGGCAAAGTGGATGGAAATCGGAAAGCAGCCAGAGGGACTGCAAAACACAGACTGCCTTAGATATCTTAACTCCTGGATGAGCATTTCCTTTCCCCCTCTCTTTCTCTCTCTGTTTTCTTTTCTTAGAAGAGGCGGTGGGTTTCTACATGATTGTGGGACTTCCTTTTTTATGGTTTTTGCTTCATGGCGTTGTGTCAGGGTTGAGACAAAAACCTCGAAGATGATAAATATTTTTATTTTCAAATGATTCTGGTTCTACTTCATGTGCACTAAAATTGACCAAACACTTGTTAGGTTAACTTGCAGTGTTTAGGAATGAAAGTGTTCATGTTGGTTTAGGTTTTGCCTTTTTTTTTTTCCCCTTTCATTGAATGTGTCCTTTTTTGTGTGACACCAAGCAAAAATAACCATAGCCCGTTTTCTGTGTCAACTTGATCTTGTTGAGTATTTTTTTGAACTTTTATCTTAATGATGTTAGTTGCAGATTGAATCCCATGGGTTTCAATCTCTAGGTGACCCTATAAGTCATTAAAAAACACAGACATACTGTACACACACTGCTTCTGTGAAATATCTGTTTATGATACTTGGGAAAAGAACTGGTACCTCTGACAACCTTGGTTGCTTATGTGAAAAGCACAATCTTTTTTTTTTTTTTTTAATTCATAAAATCTGGATGCCTGGGTTGAAATGCAGCTCACTGTGATTATCTGACTTCAGTATTTCTGATGTCATTAGTTCCCTAAATTAGTTTTTGTTCAGCAAAGCTTAGATTTTATAACAAAGTATGGCTCTCGTTAGTTCCCACTAGTATTTTCCTAATTGAGTTTCAAAACTGTGGGTTATACTGTCTGTTCCTGCAAGTGACTCAGTGTCCATATATGTGTGCATGTGTGCACGCAGCGCTGCTCCGAACATCGGCTGTAAAGAGTGCAAATGTTTAAAATAGGAGGGTGCTAGTGACAGCTATGTTATAAGCAGCTTGGTCTTGATATTTAGTCAGTCTTGATGCTTTAGCTGGTTTCTATAACATAGCCAGTAGATTAAATTAAATTTTGATGATCCAGGGATCTAAGCCAGCACTAGACTGCGTCAGTGGCAGATCATCTCTTGACGTTAATGGGAGCTGGATCAGACCCTTAACAAGGGAGCTGGGTTTTTTTGGTTGGGATTTTTTTTGTTTGTTGGCCGGTTGGTTTTGTTTTTAATTAAAATACTGAAATAAAACTGTACCTTATGCAGCTCACTATATTTTGGTGTGTAAGAGGGTTTCTTAGGTGTTAAATATTGAATAGCAAATAAACATCCATACAACAAAACCAAATAGGATCCATTAAAAATATTGGATCTGAATGAAGTTGCAACAAGATACCTGCTAAGCACCCAGCAGCTTTCATTTTGGCCAGTGCCTGACTTGTACAAGGTGTCTTTTCTTTGGGTTGTAGGTGAATATGTTCTTTGCTTCATTTTAAGATGGGGAACTCAGTAATCATGATATAGGAAGGAAAAACAGCTGGCGGAGAAGGCAACTGGAACAAGTTGTGAACAAAGAAGATCATCTGTCATTTCGGCTGCCATGTGTTTATAGATGGTATTTGATTTGCATTGATTGCAAGTGTTCTTAGATAAAGTTGCAAAAGACTTTTGGTTCCTACCGACTACTTTGTGATGCACATGTCTTCTGAGGTTCCGCCGTGCTGGTGCTAAAATTTTCCATGTTTAGATTGTGCCTGAAGAAGTGGTTTGTGAAGTTACGTAAAAAACCTCAGCAATTCTGGGGGCTGATGCACACAGTTATTTTTTACTTTAACATGGTTTCCTCCTCCTCCCCGCATACAAAAGCAAAAGCCAGTGGGTAAGTCTGCATCCTAGCTCATTGTTGGAGGTAGGACTTCGTCTGTACTGCAGCTCTTTTTGCTGCTGCAGCAGTGCAAGCGTGGTGTGCTTGGTTACCGACCACAGCGGTTTTTGCCCCGGTACAGGGAACCCTGTTTGATGCAGAAATGGCGTAGAAATTTCACATCATCTTCCCCTCTGAGCTTGTAGTGGAGGAAGGAGAAGGTGTGGGTCAAGTGGGATATCTCTTTGTCTGAATGATTCATTGAGCTCTAAGCAGCACTGTGCAGGGTAAAGCAGACTGCACTACGTTGTTCCAAGACCCAAATGGGAAGTCGCAACGTGCCCATGTGTGGGTTGGCAGTCCTATCTCATTTTTTATGTTGTGCCTGCTACCGCAAATATAACTGTCAAGGGACAGAACACAGATACCACAGGAGCTGGCACCTTGCAAATACATGCACAGTTAGAGACATGTTCAAATTTCGATGATCAGTTTGTTCTTCTCGGTTAGAAGATAAGAAGTGGGCTTGTTTTGAAAAAGGGAGGCTGAGCAATCACAACCGGAAGTATTTTTTTAGTTGTTCGTTGACTGTATCAACATTTCGGCTTGGTAGATGAATACTCAAACTGTAATTGGTAGGTAGAAGGTGTGAAGTTTTTTTCCTAACTGGGGAAAACAAGGTTTGATTTAGCTGCTCTTCAGACTAGCAGATCTCATTCAGCTTCCAGTTAAGGCACATAGCATTATTAGTGAAATTAAAATCAACCCAGTGTCCTAAAAAATAATTAAGACATTTTAAAATTAAGGAGGGTGGCGTTTTCCGTCCATTATTCTGCTCCCTCCTCACCGGGCTTCTCTGGCAGCTAAACATCTGCAAGAACACGTAAGGTAAAGTACAGTTTGCGGCATCCTAAGCTAATAGTTTGTGGAGAACATCCCCAAATTACCTGAGGCTAAGGTTTCTTTCATTTTTTTTGTTGTCATACTTGCAAAGCATTTTCATTTTTTTCCTCAACAGTTTATGTTTTTGATTATTTGCAAGTGTTCTTTCCTTCTTTGGGGGCTGGAGCTGAGGGAAGTGCTGTCCTTGGATGGTGGATATGCAGCATCTCGTCAAACTTTGCAGCCCTAAAATAAATCTGAACTTTAATCCTGAAAACTGCATCTACCCACAGTGATTTCATTACTGAAGGGCCAGCAGGAGAGACGTATATTTACGATGATGTGGAGAACCTTGGCTTTATCTGTTTGTGCCTTGTGTAGAATTGGAATAGGGAAGATAACTAGGATGAAATGGATGTGTTTTCATCCCGGGCAGATACACGTTCATGTGAATTTTGCTCCCATTTTAGTCAAGAGTTGTGTTTGTTTGTGGGTTTTGTTTTGTTTTGTTTTATGCAAAGCCATTGCTGTTATTTTCAAAGCTTAATTAAAGCTTGTTATTAACAGGACTCATTCCGCTGCTGTGGGAAGATCCCCCAGCGCCAAGGGCTGGAAAACCTTCCTGGGGCAGACACTCACTTCCCCGTTTGGGACGGTGCCAGGGAGAAAAGTGCACTCTAGGAATTCAGCATTACTCTTACACCACAATGTGCTAATTTATTCAGCCATTTAAAATGTCCTGTGGTTGGAGGAGCCTCTTCCTTTAGCGCAGTTCTCTAGAGCACTGCACACTTGTTGCAGTGAGCGAGGTCACTTTGGACCTCCTTGACAAATTGTTGTCCTGATGGGGGGTCACCGGTGCTGGTTTTCTGAAAAGGTAGAAGGTTTGATGCAGCGTATTTGCGGTGCTGGATGGTAAATCTCTATAGAAACCATAGCAGGATTGCAAGTGTTGTCACTTTGTCCCTTTTGACATACTGGAGAATGGTCTCTGCTTTCCTCATCCACATGATAAAACCTTCCCCTAAAGCTTAAGGCAAGAAAATACACAGGGAGATTACAAAAAAATAAAGAAAGAAAACCTTCAAAAAAATCTGGAATTCGTAAGTAAAGTGATATGTCTCAATATTAACTGGTAAGGTGACTATCAAAGCATTGCTTTGGAGTTTTTGCTCTTGAGTTTTGAATAGATGGAGTTTGTTTCCATCGGTGGCTGCTGAAAGAGGACAGTGGAAATCCTTTCCTAGGTGCCCCAGCCCTCACACTCCTTTACAAAGAGGTTTGGAGGATCTTGAAAAGTGTTTTTGTGAAGGAGATGAAATTAATTTTAATTTCTAGTTCAGGTATTAAAGGCAACAACTAGATGATGCCATCATCAATGGAACTGTAAAGTCAAAAGTTTGTCAGAATAAATGTTGAATTCCAGTCATGTCTACAAATTTCTTCAATGAAAACAGTATCCTCTGGGAATTTTTTAGGAGCAGGTAGTTCCTAAAGAGTTAAGATTCGCATTAGATTTTTTGAAAATAATTGTAAAATTTCTGATTATGAAACAAATTAGTTATAATTGCAGTTAAAGAAGCTTGTTTTCTGCTATTTTTGTCCTTCTGTGGGTATTTCAAATCTTTCCTAGTGTCAGTTACAGCTCAGTATGGTGCATAAGTACTTCATGATACACCAAGCAAGCTAAAATTGCTATACTAAATATTTTCCTTTGTGCAGTGGTGTCTGGTTTTAGCTACAAGTTAGACCTTAGTTTGGGAGCTGGGAAAAAAAAAGAGAGAGAAATGGAAACTTGTACAATTAGGACAAAGTTAAAACAATATGGAAGTAAGCTGAATCTCTAGAGATTTGCTAGGAAATGAAAGTTAAAATCATGTGGTTTCTTCTGCTCTGAGATGCTTCACGTTGATTTATATTGCTACCAGTGAGGCTGTCAAGTGCAAACTTTTAAAGTAGGGGAAGATTTCCTGAGAGGTCAGTGTGTTCCTGTTATTGTGCAATGGAAGGGAAGTGCTATCAGGAGAGTTCAAATAAAACCAGAGGGAGGACTTTTCCGTGGTTATCTCCCGTCCTAAATTTTTTGAGTTATAGAAGGGCCTGGCAGCTGCTGGTGCTGCTGGCAGGTAGCTGCTTTGGGAAATCAGTGCCTTCCTCGGAAGGGATGCTCTCGTGTGGGGGCAATCCCTGGTAGGAGGCTGTGAAGGAGATAGCAGCTGGCCCCCAAAGCTAGGAGAGCAGAATTAGAAAGAGGCAACTTGGAAATGTCTTCTGAGAAGGAGGAACGGATTCTGGTTTGTGTGGGCAGGCGCTGCAGAGGACTGGAAGGGGTAGGATAACTCCCCGGGACAGATGGGTGCGCAGGGGGAAGGGAAGGAAGAGCCTGGGGGAGATGCTACAGAGGAAGGTCTCTGCTCCAGCTGAGGGAATACGGGCTGGTGGTCACTGATTGCTGCCACATGACGGAGAACATCGCGGCCCCGTTTGTCTCGCAGATTGTCTAGCGCCGTCCTTTTCTTATGCAAAGAGGCTTCCGTACTAAGTCGCTGCAAGTTTCAAATTAAACGTCTGCAGGAAGAGTGGCTCTGCGATTCAGGAAATACAGGCGTGCGTGCCCAGAACGAGCAACCAAGCTGTCTGCTGCCTGCAGCTCCAGCTGGTGTCCTGAAGCCCTCTTTGGACATTTAGTCTGCGAGTGTTTCGCAGGCAAACAGAAAATCCTTTGGGATTCACTTTTTGGTGCCTGGGGACATGCTTCCATGATTCATTCAGTGTCTGCGCTGCAGATAAACACATTCAGGCTTCGGCATGGAAAAATAGCTGGTTCTCTCCTGGCGTTTTTTCAAAAGCTGCATATTGAAGCTCTGTTCCCAGGGACTGTTTCGTGTTCCCTTCTGCCATCTGAACACCGCCGCATCCTCTCCGCTCCCGCCGCAGCGATGTGGGATGCCCAGAGGCTGTGGGCTATAATCAGTGTGGGCAAGGAGGAAAATGATTTTTTTTTTATTGTCTTCTGCGGCCGTCAGCCTGCGGTCCCGTTGTCAGGCTTCTCGTAGCAGAACATAGGCTAAGGGAAAAAGGAAGGGATAGTTTTGTTATGCATGTTGTCTATACATCTGTGAAATCCCAAAACAACCTCATTGCTGATTACTTCATACTGGTGCATTCCCCAGCCCTGGTGTTCTGGTGCTTTTATGGTATTTTCTCTACAACCCGTGACGCCTGTACCTCCAGTCACTAGTCGCGAGTGAATACAAGCAGTCTTCAGCAGTGGGCAGTGGGGTTTGTGTTGTCAGTATCTGTGGACCACCCAGTTTCCTGAGATCTTGCAGTAAACCTCCCCCAAATCCTGTCTGGTCTCCTTTTGGCATAGGGAATGCTTGTGTATAGTAGTGGTTTCCTTTGTTTGTGTTTTGGTGGCGATTATTATTATTCCTGAATTAGGGCTACTGAGATAAATATTTTGTTCTTAATACTTTATTTCGTACATAATCAGGTACCTCTGAAACAGCACCTTAAACTTCAGTGTTACTTTCTTTTTACTGTTTTTTGTAGAAAAAGGCAGACATTTTCAATACTTGGCAAAGTCACAGGGCAGAGGATAGAGCTGGCTGGGTAATGGGAAAAATATTCAAATCTTTTTTGAAAAAATGCCAATGTCTATAATGCATTTTCAGTGAATGAGTCAACTGGTTCTATTAAAGGAAAAATATACTGTTAATTCAGCCTAATTTAATTTATTCTGTCACCAATCAACTGCTGCGCTGTAAACAATCTTGAATCTTCTCCTTCTTTGCTTGTTTTCTGCTGATTATTGAACAGGGTGCTTAGTTATCATTTTCCAATAGTGGGTATCAGTATAAACCAGGAGTAGTTTCCATAAATTTTATGGAGCTACATTGGTTTAAGAATAAGGAAGATCAGGCTCAATGTGTTCAGGATAGAGTTAGGTGCAAGCCAGTCAGAAGGAGGCAGAATTTGATTTTATGTAGGAGATGGGTCATTCATTTGCGTGGACTTGAGCAAATTTGCATTTATCCTCCTGTGTGTGTTCAGACTCAACCTCTAGATTTGCCTTTAATTAAATGTAAGATAATGTGCTCCAAACTAGATTCTGCTTTGGCTCAAGAGAAAAGAATATTAATCTGATTCTCATTGACTTTAAGGTGATAATGTGATATTTATTGACTTCACAGCTCTTCCAAGAGTAAAAAGTATGTATAAACTCTGTGGTGAAGTTGAGTTGCTGAGGTTAGGTAATGCTCAGCCTTGCTAGCAGCATGGTTCTTCCACTGAAAGAAGCAGAAGTGTGACCAACTCCCCATGCAGCAGTTAAAACTAAACACCTTTAAGTCACTTTGGAAAATAAGGGATCGTTCTTTTGAGTATTTGCTTACAAAAACCTTTGTCAAACTTCAGAGTACCCCTCTACCACCCCTCTTTTCCTCTCCACCCCTTATTTAATGTATATGTAACTGCTTGCTAATGGAGGTGCTGTGCTGAGGCCTGTATTTGTGTGCATTCAGCGAGATGGTGTGGGGCAGCAGAAAAGAGAGAAGGTGGCATACACGAGTGTGTAAATGTGTATGGTTTGAGTAGGGGTGCAGGGAAGAATGGGATCTTGTATGTATGTGTACTAGGGTCATATGAGATCTTAGATGGATATGTATGAGGACTCGGTGAGCAGAGGCAAGGAGCAGTTAGTGGCAAGTGTCCAAAGTGTGTGCACATCCAAGAAAACCAGTCTGTAAAATGGCTGGAAGTGGGGAGAGACATCCAGGGCCGTGCACTGAGGTCACCTCGAGACCTCGCTCCGGTACAGCATGAGGTCTTTGGCTCTCCTGAGAGACTCATTTTTTCCCTCTGAGACCCGCTCTGTTCCTTCCCTGCCTCCCCCAGCAGGAGCTGCTGGCCAGGGAGGTCGCAGCACCCTCGCTGCTGGCGGATTTTACGGGCGCGTTGCTTTCAGACCTCTCAGGTTTAGCCGAGCCTGACTTGGAGCAGCACAAGGGGACTAGCTGACCTGTCAAAGGCCCTCCCAACCCCGTTTTGTCATCACGCAAGTATGGAGGAGGACAAAACCTACGGAAGAAAAATGTGCAGCTGACTTTTTTTAGCTGACGGGTCTCGGGGAAGTGCTGACTTTGTGGTGTGGTGAGCGGGAGGGCACCGGGGGCTGACAGGAGCCCCCCTGGTGCAGGGCAGGGGCTGCAGCCAGGCCACCACGGCAAGCGGCGCGCTCCTCAGGCTTGGCCAGAAGGGAAGGGACGGGGGTCCTTAGAGCAGCAAGTCCTGTCAAGGGTAGGGGAGTCGCAGATTTTTTGAGAAAGGAGAAGATCAAAGGGATAAGAATCTGGCAAGGGCCTGCGAGGACGGAGCAGGATCTCGGAGGAAATTTGGAGAAAGGCAAGAGGCAAAAAATAAGTAGTAAAAATTCTCTGTCTGACAGAGATGGGGGAAAGGAAAGCCAGAGAGAGGGGAGGAGAAACATTTGTCATGTGAAGTAAGACAAGGTCATCCATTTCAGCGGCTTTCTTTTAGCTAGAACGTGTGGGATCGTGTGTGTGGAGGCAAGCAAGGAGCGGCTAGGCAGGAGGGAAAAAACCTCTGGGTTGGGGTGAGGTGGTCCGGGTGAGATTTGTGTTTGGGAAAGGCAGAACGGCAAGGAGAGAGGGCAAAGGGGTCTACAGACTCTACCAGTTGCAGACAGAAGTGTTGGGAATTGTATGCTGGGTGAGCCAAGGGTTGTGGATAATCCAACAAACTTCAGAGTCGATGTTGGACAAAACAACCCAAGTGAGGATGAGTAAGGCACAGGCAGAAGGGGGAAGAAGGCCGAGAGCAGATCAGTCATCCCTGCTGAAAGACTGGAAGTCACGGAGAGGGTGAGGGACAGGGTGAGATGATAAGGCTGATGTTGAAATAAACCATGTGACCGGGCTTAGTGTTAGAACGGGGTTTTCTGACACAGTCGTCATTGCAATTAATGCAAACACGAAGTCACATACAAAGCACTTCTGGTTCTCACCGTGACATGGACACTTCCACAGCCCTCATTTCTACGCTATCAGACCTCCTTGCTGTCTTCAAGGTAATTAACTTTGCAGCAATATGGGTGGTAAGAAATTGCTGTCCCCTAGATAGTGAACTGAGGCAGAAGGCAGAGGAGTATCTTGCCTGCAGTCCCACTGCAAATGGAAGTGAGAATTGAAGCCAGGTTTCTCGAGTCCTCCACTAGTAGCTTAAACGCTGGCTCATCCTCCCTCTGAACTCCTGCCTTGAGCAGAAGCCACTTTAAGTCATACTTTCCACGGAGAAATACAGCTTTTGGCATATTGTAATGGTTTGTTTAGTGATGCAAAAAAAAAAAAAAATTAAGTTACTTTTGAAGTTTTTATTACTGGGACAAAATCAAGCCAGAAGTATATACCTGCTGGTCAGTGCAGAATTAAGTCGCAGGAGAGGCTAAAGGATGATAGCAAAAGTGGCCTTTCTTTGATTTGCTCTTTCCGATTTTTTCAGATAAACCGTGAAAGCTGGTGCTCGCTGGAGCCATGTCCCGACTCTTCGCTGCTGGAACGCAAGCGGACAAGGGAGTCTCCAGGTAAGCTGTGTGTTCTTGGCCAGCACGCGGGCAGGAGAGCAGCCCTGTGGTTCTCCTTGCTTGCTTTCCTCGCCTTTCCTGCCCTTTTTTTTTTTGTCATCCAAACCTCAGCGGGGAAAAATACGTAAACTAAAGAAAATGTGTAATGAATCTGTCGTGAGTCATTGTTAGCACATGGTTGCAGCACTTGACTTGTAGTGAGCTGGGTGGCGTGTCACCCTCTTAAGTAATTGTGCACTTGAAGGATTTCAGTATTTCAATTTTACGATAAGCTTGAAAAAGAGAAAACTTTTGTTTTCTAGACGACATGGTAATAAAATAAAAGGGAAAAAAAAAGTCAAATATGAATTCTCTTAATCCTTCTTTAGATCCAAATCAGTGGCTCAATTTTTTGTTTTGTTTCTTTTTTTTTTTTTATTTTTTTATTTCCTAAAAGTTCCCATGATTTCCAGACTTCAGGAAACAGAAAGGCTGTTCAGAGCCATCGTTCCCACACCCTACCCACCAGCCCTGCGTGCTGGCGGGTGCTCTCTGTCTCTTCCACAGGGACAGAAAATCTTGTCTGGCAAGTTTCAAAGAGGGGTTCGTGTCCAAGATAAGAAAAAAAGCATTTCCTTTCATTGAATTATGCATGTTCAAAACAAATACAGTAATGTTTCTGGGCTCTGAATGGAGACTTTGCTTGGACTTTTCATTGAGTAGGCACTTCTTGCTTTGTTGTCATTACAAGCAGGGATCTCACCTGAATCACCGTCAGTTTATCTGAGGAGATAGAAAAATAAGGATTTAATCACTGTTGAAGTAGTTCAAATCCAGTCTTTTCAGAATATAGGCTAAGAAGTAATGTTGTAGGTGACTGACCTGAGGGGTTTATTCTAGGTAGAAGTTCTAGCTCCTATCAAAGTGAAATAAACACTTTTTTTTTCCTTGACCAAAAAAAAAAAAAAAAGGAAGAAGAAAACTTCCTGTGAAGTGTAGGTTCAAATAGCCACTATCAGTGAATAGCTGTTTCATGAGTGTTTTACAACAGAACCTGCAATATCACCATGCTGCCTCTTTACTGTTTCCCTGCATCCCTTGCATCTAGATAGGGTATTTTTAAGCTTTAAGCTTATCACGCTCCATTTGGCTGCAAAATTACATGGGCTCATTTGACTTGTTGAAACTGTAATCATCCATTCACATGGATCAATATTAGTTATATACTTATTAATTATCTAATACAATATTATACTACAGAAATATAATATTTATTATATAATCAGCGGTACATAAATATTAATTAATAATTACAGTAATATATGTCTGTAACACAATGAGTCAGGTTTTTAACATGCTGAGAAAAATGTGCTCTCTTGCCTGCAGCAGCAGGAAAATCTCAGCTCTGCAAGTCCTGGCATTCTAGAAATAATGGAGTTATGCTCACGTGTCCCACTGTAGCACTGTGCCCTGAGTGAGCTCTCATGCTGCGAAAGTAGAGAGGGGAAGGAAAAACCTGACAGCATGTGGCAGCAATAAAACCAACAGCTCTCCTAATGTGGCTAACGTAAAAGGACACAAATTGATAAGGAATTAGATCTTTTTCACTGGCTGAATAGTCCTGCCGAAATTGCTTGTAAGGATAGAGTCCTCAAATCTTGCAAAGTAACTTCAGGAACTGTAGCTTCACATTTTCTGCTCCTGCTTTTGAAGCTAAAAGCCTTGAGGAGCGTGGCAGCTACGTAGCTATCAGCATGCAACTAGGGGACTCAGCCCCATCTTGGAGGACATGAGGCTTTGGAAAAGAATCGCTTGGAAAGTTTCTTCCTAGGGCTTTTTACTGTGTAACTTTTTTTTTTTTCCTTCTGTATCACGTGCAGAAGTGTGTTACCATCATTTTATTTTTGTGCGAATCTCCACAGAGAGAAAGAGATGAGCATCTCACGGGTTTCTCTGTAAGGGATGCGTGTGCAGCCAGCGGGCGGTGCACGTGTGATGGAGCCGTTCTTTGGGTGCCAGTGTTATGACAGTGCTGTCACCGGGGCTTGGCAGGTCACGGGTGGGAGCGGCTGAGGGATGGAGCCCGGCATTGTGCAATGTGTGCGCAGTTCAAAACAAACAGAACAAACCCAACAAGCTGAGAAAATAAAAATAAAGAAATAGATGCCCCCCGAACAACCGAAAATACCCTCTGAAAGGTGAGGGAAGAGTCAAGGCTTGGAGATCAGTGTCTCAGCACAAATGAAGTGAGGTGTGGGGTGTTCCCCCTCTCTCTCTGCTCCTCCTTGTCCTTCCCACCTTGCTGTCTCCTGTCCTCTGCCCTCTTCCACCCCGTGCTGTCCCTCGGTGGCTCCTGCAGAGCCTTTCGCTGCCACTTGTTATTTATCGGCTGGGTGAGGTCTTGGTTCGTTGGCGCAGCTGGACCGTCCCCGCTCATTTTCCACTGGAACGTGGCTCGAGCCCCTTTGTTTTTCAGTCTGGGCTTGGACAAGCTCTGCCGGCTGCCAGCTGGCCGGCCGGCCGCATCCTGGCCCGCTCCCTTACAGCCGCTCTGTCTCTTCTTTGCTTTTCCCTTTTTTCTTTTTTTTTTTTCCCTCCTTCTTCTCTCCCCTCTCGATTATGGAAAAGCAGTTCAGATTTTCCAGGTTTACTGAACGGGGAAAAGGCCGGGGGAACATTCGCGCCTCCTCCAACAAGCGCTTTTCCAGTTCTCCCCGGCGTGGAAACTCCTCGCTGGGGTGATGGGGTTTCCAGCCGGCTTCACCGTCCCTGTGCCCTTGGAGGCAGCACCTCCACCCTGCCTCCATCCCTCCGACTGCCGCGGGTCCAAAAAGTCACCTCCCAGCAGCATCGGGTGGTGCCACGGGGACCAGGAGGCTCATGCACGTCTGTCCCATGGAGAAGCCACGTCCCGTCCCGCGGGCAACCACTGAGCGCTCCTGACTTACAAACACGGAGCCTGTTTCCCCTAAGCTGAAATCCGCTGTTTATCTAGGGATGAATTTTAATTACATTTAAAGTGAGCTTGAGCTTCTGTGAGAGACCAGAGCTAGCTTAACGTTATTCCTCCGACCATGTACTCGCTCCCATCGGCTGGGGTGTTTTATAGCTGCTGTCAGGCACAGTTCTGGATTCAGGCCAGGTAAGGGTAGGGAAAGAAAAAATGTGGCTTTGAGCTACCCTACCCAACCCTGTGTTGATGTGTAAGCCTGCCATAGCCAAGGATGGAGTTTATCGACTGTAATTTAAGAGCCAACCAAAATTTTATTGGCCTTGTTCCTCTCCAGGGAGCTAAACATGTTTTGGAGGTATCTTGTTTAGCTACAGCAGGTTGAAAAATAACACCTTTCTTTTTAAAATATACTAATAATCAGCAAGTAATTTTAGCTGGGCGAAAAGAATGCACAGTTATTGCCAAAACTGTCATTAATACCTTTCCCCGAAGGCTAAAAAAAAATGAAATGATATACAGACGTTATTGATGCAGACACATGTCTGTTAAAGTTTTTGGAAAGAACGGCCCTTCTCGATGGCTGTGGTTATTTCTGTGCTGCTAATCACCCTGCTACAAACAGCTGGAAGCGTTTTACACAGAAGGAAGGGATTCAATATGCTTAGATTTAAATGTTGGGAGCTATGAAAGCTTGTGAAATTTTAAATAGTGCTTGATTTTGGAGTCTTAAAGTAAAACTTGTCATAGAAGTCATACAGTTGTTTTTTCAGTGAGAAGTATAGAGGTAACCAAGTAACTGGATTGATGTGCATTTTCAAAGTACCTTGGCATTTGAAAGTTAGAGGGAATTAATCGTTTTTAATTGGGGAAGAAAGTTAATATTGTTGACTTATATTTATACATTTATTGAATATGAATCTAATTTTGCAATTGCTGCAATCAATAGGAAGGAAATAATCCTGTTATGCTCAGTGTGGGGGTACCTGATGTATAGCATATTTATCGGCACCTGAAACCACAAGCATAGATGGCTGCTTAATGTAGAATTTCTGTTTGTGTGTTGTACTTCGATGATGCATACCAAGCTTTAAAAAATTTATAAATCCTTTATAAATTTGCCATCTGATTTTTAGGAAGTGAACTCAATTTATAAAGCTGCTCTCTTGTTTTAAGCCTTTAGATTTACTGAGTGTGTGCAGGTTGGATGTTTGGATGCCGCAGAACACATCAGACCATAACTCTTTCTGCTTTGCTCCCCTAGAATGTGAGAACTTCTTGGAGGATGGGCTGAGCAGTGTCTGTGCCTCATCACAGGGTGTCCTTAAAAGAGAGTCCGGGAGCGAGTCTGACCTCTTCCCCTTGCCTGGTGATGGGATGGAAGACCTTGTCTTTGGAAAGGTAGGAAGGTCTGACTGGGATATGGTTCAAAAAGTTCTGAGGCCTGATTCTATAAAGCCATACTGTAAGCTCTTAATTGTCTTGGTTTCGCTGGTGAGTTAGAAACCTGGAAGTGATTATCCTGGAACGGGATGGATGGGAAGGATCTGGTCCCCTCTTCAGCTGCAACAACACGAGGGATGTATTTACTTGCAGCACAATTCCAAAAACTGTGCAGCCCCCTGATGTTGAAAAGATGAAAGCAATTGTGACTGTCCAAAAGTAAATCAGACGTTAGGGAAACAGTTGAAAAAGTGGATTTTCTTCATTAATGACTGCACAGACTGTATGAAAGCCATCTTTAACTAATGTAACAAAGAGCTTTTCTCCAGCAGACGTGACCTCTGCACTGACACCTTCAGAATCATATACAGTAATTCGTAGAAGAACCAGTGTTTTTCTGTAAATTCAGTGTGACTCCCTTAATAGGAAGGAAACGCTCATTCTAAATACTTAAGGCCAATTCCAGGGAACAGTTTTGTTGCCAGGGTAACATACCTTTAATGCCTTTTTGCGTGCAAGCAGAAGGAAAATGTTTTCAAGTTTGCTTAAAATCAACAACAGAAGTCATTACTAACCTTAGTCATCTCTGTGCCCTTTGTGTTGCTCATGGATGAGAAGGGGAGGGAGGAGTGGGCGAAACCAGAGGTACAGATCAGCCTCCTGAGCAGAGGATGCCTCACTTCAGCGTTGCCTGTTGGTCTTCGGCCATCTGCAAAAGAGCAGCCCAAACGTATTTGGAGGGCAATTGGGTTTTGCTTTTTAGAAGCCGTCTTGCTTGTAATGGATAGTTTTATGCACCCAGGAAATGGTGCAGAATGAAAGAGGACATGAACTTCCTTAGAGCATCCACCACATTGGTTGCGGCTCCGTGGAAACTTCTGCTTAGATTGTGTGTCTTTAACTAGATCAGAGTTACCTGTTTGAGCAGTCACTGTTCCTGCTCTGAAAAACTACATTTTCAGACTAGGTTTCACACTTTGCTTGCATATATAATGAGAGAAAAAAATCTGTATGGATAAATCAAATCAGATGATGTTGAATATTTTCCAGCGGGACGGGAAACACCACAGCCTGGGCTAAGTGATCTCATGTGCTATAAATGAACAGTAAAGTCATCCTTAATGCATGTGGTAGGGCATAGAGCTCACCAGCCTCACCCTTTCCCATCTTACTCCCAAAGAGCTGGGGGACCCTGGATTCTGAGAGCATAAGGCTGTTTGGCAGAGCAGAAGACTGTCTTCAATTCGCTTGTGTAGAATGAATTACAACAGCAGACTTTGTCATTTGAGTCTGATTTAATGGTTGTATGGGGATGCGTGGGAGAATAGCGCTGTGAGAACACAGTACGTTTTATAACATACAGAATTTTAGCTTTTTCCCTTTCTTTTATGTGGAAAGTTCGCCTCTCCAAATATGCAAAGCAAAAATTAAAAGTTAAAACGAATAGGTAGTGCTACGTAGTGGGAGTGCTGCAGGGCAAAGGAGGAGGTACTGGGGAGGTGGATCTTCAATTGCCAATGAAGAAAAGGCAGAGTGAGGAAATTTTCTTTGTAGTAAGGGAAACCTTTTCTTAATTTGGCAGCCCTTGCATTGTTCTCATCATTTGGTGGATTGCAGGCTTTGTCTAGAAATGCGTAAAGTTCAAAAGGTTTAAAAGTTAGGTTTAGGACGTCATTCAAAGCTAATCACAACCCTACTCACTTTTTTTTTTTTTTGGTCTCCGCTTTGCTGGCTAACTCAATTCCCTGTGTCCCTTCTTTTCTACAGTTACAGTAATTTATATAAGGACCAGAGACACTCGCTTAGAGTAGTGAGCTTGGTCCTTAATTCAGCTTAGCCCTTTAGCTAGGCTATTGAGCACAGCTGATGGAAGTGGAGGTTACAAATATTTTTAATAACCGTTAAAATAAGTGCTGGATTTAATCTTTCTTCTGCAAAGTACTATAAGATACATTTCTCGGTTGTAGTCAATTCGTTATAACCCTAATAAGTACTACAATTTTCATATTTAATTGGAAAGAGAGGATATGTTTATGAACAAAAAGCGGACCTCAAGCCTTTCAGTATCATGACTGCTAGTGGTATTGCTGGTCCTGTTCTTGTTTCCCCTTTGTATGGAGCAAGAGTTGAACTTTCATCTATTAGAGTTTGGTTGTTGTTTTACAAGCTGCTCCTTCTCTCTTAACTGTTTAATACATTAAAGGAAATTGAGGAGGAATGAACTACTGTTTAGCCAGGCTCTTTGGGATGCTTCCATAAAAATAACTTGAAGTTCATGGACTTTAAGCCCTGGCTCTGTTCCAGGACTGTGAAGAACTGGGGTCTGTGGAGTCGTGAAATCTGCAGGTGCCTTAGAGTGTCTCTGATGTTAGGTGGGGGCTTTCATTGCCGCCTTCTCACTGTCTCGTTTTTTCGCACCGAATGATGCATGCTGAGCTGCGTAACATCAGCTCCCGGGTTCAGATACCTTTAGCATTAAAACCTGGCTCGTTTTTTCAGACTTGAGAGGCTGTCGCTGAAATCCAGAAACCACTTCCAACGTGAGGTCTACAGCTCCAGCAGAATAATTTCTTTTATTTATTTTTTTTTGCGTCAGTGCTTCATTCCCATGTCCTCGTCATCCTCCTCTTCCTTCTCTGTCTCTACCCAGCCGTCTGGGCAGACTTTGCAACACCCTTCTTCTCGGATGATTAATGCTGCATAAGGTCATTTCTCACAATCATCTGGCAACATCCTGGGGCGTAGCCCATACGCTTTGCTCATCTTAACTTTTAACCTGCCACTGAAATTCAACGTTACTAGGAAGTTTCTAAATGCGCCCCTTGGGAACTGATTCAGATGCAAGGCCCTTGGGAAGTCAGGGACCTGCAGCTCATTGTCAAAGAAAAGGGTTGCAACTTAATGTTTAGTTTCTGCCTTTGTTTTGGTTTGATCAAGGAAATACACAAATCCATAAATCTTTTGTATTTATTTTCTTGGAGTTACTGTTTCTCTTTCAGAAACAGAAACCAAATCCTCAGAAATTAAAGTTTGGAGAGAGGGGCTTTCAGCGGGGGAAAGCTATTCCACTCCAAATCATAAACACAGTGATAAATAATTTATAGGATTCGCTACAGTGAACTTTGGGCATCCTGGAGCCAACAGCAGATTTGAGTGATAAATGATTCTGCTAGGTTATGTATCAAGCCAACTGAAAAAGTTGTCTCCCTTAATGGCATGCCAAAAAAAGTTTAGGATGCAAAGGTCTTTTTTTTTGATTTTCCATATATACCATGACACCATTAATGTCTTTGTCACATGGAAAATCAGGGGACAGAGTAAGTTCATCTCTCAGCTTATTGCTTGTTGTCGTCAAGAAAATAATTGAAAGCACATTTCACTTTCTCTTATCAAGACCTCTTACAGATGAATGGATTTAGTTAAAGAAGTTATCCTACACCCCCCTACCGTCTTACTGATTTCTCTTATCCCTATTCAGGAAGATTATATATGCTCTTTCTCTAAAGCTCTCTTTTTACGTCTTTCCTGTTTTTTTTTCTTACTAGTTCTCACAAAATATTGTTTTCTGACAGAAGAGAAAGTGCCCAGTAGCATGTCTGTAGAGACACCAGTATTATGGTCATAATTACAGGTTGAATTAATTGAGGTGCAATGCAGCAAGCCTAACTTGAAGAAAATTGATATTTTTTTAATGGTTCGCTATTCCTGTAGGAAAAGAACAAAATAGAGAGCTGTTTCCGTTCTGCAAACAGGGAATTTTCTTACTCAAATAGGATTAAACAGCAACATATATTTACTGGCACTTGGCCAGCTAACTAATTTTTTGCAGGGGTGGCTACGATATAGATATTCCTTAGATGTGTCAGCCACACTTGGCATTTTCCAGAGTCCTGGTCCTTCATATTAACTATTTTCATTTGTTTAAAGCAAAACAAAAACAAAGAAAAAGAAACAAACAAAAAACCCCACAGATCATTTAAGTGAAGGAAGAACAATGTTTATAGCAGTACACATGGGCCACAAGTTCAAGGAAACTGTTTATTGTGTTCTCTGGTCTGTCGGATGCTCTGGGTAAGACTTGAAGTGGACTAAATCTATTGCACATTTTCAAATATCTCTCTGAACTGCACTTTACAATAGAAATCCTAAATCTTCCCCCCTAGAGAAGCATTTTTTGTTCTGCCTTTTAAACTGGTGCAGTATTTCTCATTGGGGAAATAAAAACTCACTTTTTTTACTCTGGAGCTAATACTCCCCTGTATAATTCGGTGTTCTGCACTATTGTCACTAGATTTGAATCCAAATTTAATGCTCCCGAACTGTCCCATCCTTCCACTGCACAGCTGGCGTGTGGTCATCTCTCCTCCAGCTGTGCTGTCCCGATGTCTAACACTATTTTCCTGTGTCTCAGGAAAGCAAAGCAGACTGCTTCCTCTGCTGAAGGAGTGTTATCCACATAATGACTCCTTAATTTGTCTGGATTTAAGCAATTCAGTAAGCTCTCATCCTGACTCACACAAATATCAGATTATTTTGAATAATGCCAAACATAATCAAAAACTTTGCAGGGCATGAATTTCAGTTCTCTCTGGCTTTAACCTACACTTCCTATTTAAATGTGTGTCAAATCCAATACTTTAAAGTTATGGTAAAATATGACTATAATTTGCATAAATTCATGGTTAATATTTGACATTCCTTGCCACGAAAGGAATGCCTTCGGGTGTATTTTTACTGTGCTGTTTAATATTGGGTGTTAAAAGCAGGTATTGTGCAGTGCATGTTGTCTTTTTTTTTTCCTTTTTGATGAATGAGAGAGGGGAGATAGTGTGGCAGCATTTATTGAAACCACCTTAGGAACATTATTGTCTACCTGTTAAACTGAAGGAAGAATAAAAAAGCAGCCAAAACTGAAACGGGGCTTTCCCGTTACACTGTGAAATGCTTGATTAGAATACTTTAGGAACAATTCGGCGTCTTTTTATTTGATTTAACAGGAAGCTTTTTCCTTATAACATACACCCATAAAAGCACAGAGTGTCTGGAGCCCTTCACACTGCTGGGCTCGACGGGAGCAGGAGGCAAGGATGCTGCTCATCCTCTCCCGCGTGGGTTGCAGCGTCCATCGCCCTTCCGAGAACAGGATTTGTGTTCTGCTGTCCTCTGCCAAAGGCGAGCTGACAGACTGCGGCTCCCTGAATGCTCAGCTTCTGCTGAGAACCACCGAGCGTGCTATTTGAGGACAATTAGCTGCTGTGGCTTTGGTGAATAGTCTATTATATATGATCTGACAGATCGTTCTGCCTATTATTATTTTAAATGATACAGTGCAGGGCTCTGCAGGAGGATAAACTGAAACTTCCCACATCAGTCCCTCGGGGCAGACACCATTTCGGACTGAAGGTGATGTCAGATACATGCTTGTGTTTTTTATCCTAGCCACGGGGAACACAGAATAACCATGGGCTCTTTCTAGGCTGTATTGTCAGCACGTGGCCTTTTGCCAAAGAGAACCAGTTTGGGTTCCGCTTACGGCTTTTGGAACAAACTAAACCAAAAATTGCAGTGTGAACCGAGACCTGTAATGCTGTGGGCTGATGCTGTGGAACAGTATTTTTCAATTACAGTCGGATTTGAAAAAAAAGCGCTGCAAACCCTGGCATTAACTTTTTGCTTAATGGAAAGTAGCAGGGGACGGGGATTTAAGCCTTTACTTTCGTCTGGTTTCTGCTACTGAATAATTGTTCCTTTTGCGCTGCGCGGTGCAGCAGAGCAGTGTGTTGCCTTTGAATTCTCCTGGCTGAAAAGTGCAAACTGTCCCGGATCACCGAGGAGAACCTGGTGTTGGTCATCGGGAGTCCCCATGACCCGTTTCCCCCTTAATCACTCTCTGTCATTAACACCTGGTAAATCTTTGGCGGTTTTCTGCCCCTGACTGATAACAGGTTCAGCCAGAAATGGCAGGAGCAGGATTCTGTGCAGCATGAAGAGCGATAACACAGAGATAAAGGCACGCAGAGGAGCCGAGCCCGGGGTTATGGCAGCTGGGGTCTCACGGGATGCGTTTCAACCTCTTTTGAAACCAGAGCAAAAAGTCTCATTGCTGTCACTGCTAATTTCACCTCATGCTCTCCGCTAAGAAACCTCTCAGTTCACATGAAATATAAATGTTCTTTACATTTATTAAAAGCAATGCTTCTTTTAAATATTAAATGTACTCCCTTAGCTTCGCCTTCATTTTGTTTTTTGTTCTCCTCCGCAGCAGCCTGAGGAGGAGCAGTCCGCTTGTGATGTCACCAGCTCCAGTTCCTCCGCAGATGACACCATGTCCTTGGAAAGGAACTCGTCCCTGGGCAGTGACACGTCCCTTCCCTTCCCGCCTGCAGTGAGCTTCGTGCAGCCCAAGGACAGGCGCAGCCTGGATGGGAGCTGCACGAGCATGGTAACCCCAGAGGGAGGAGAGGGCGAGCCCGCTGGCTTGGGAGAGAAGGACGAGGAACTGGACAGCATCACAGATGTGCCCACTCCTTCCTCCGTCCTGAGAAACTCCATGCGGCCGCTGTCACCTTTCCGTCGCCACAGCTGGGGGCCGGGAAAGAATGCCACCAATGAGGCAGAAATCAATCAGAGGAGGTGAGTGGAGAGCTAATCTGCTTTGCTTTGCACCCGCTCACAGAGTTATCGGAGCTTTGGACTCAGTGTGATAAAACAAAAAAACTGAGGATGTCACTTTTAACTACTCTTCTTTTTTTCACTCATAGGAGTAAAAACATTCTCCTAACTTACATTTTTTCAATTAACTTTCAGGATGAAAGTACTTAATACCTACGGTACACTGTAGCTTTCCAGAGGACAGAAGGAATAACTCAAAGCTAATTAGAGCGAATGGAAATACCTTGGGACAGGTCTTCCATCTGAACTGTCACCACCTCTTTCTATAGGAAGGGCTTTGTTAAAGGAGTTACTGGAGTGTTAAATCTCATTGACTGCAAAATAAACACAGCCATTATTGCTCTGACTGTGTATTAAGAAAGAGAACAGAACCCAGGGTTTAAAAAGGGGTGTAGACGCTCCTCATTTGGTGTAATGGAAGGGAAGGTAGTCCCTGCCGGACTGTTGATAATTTTTTTAAGGAACTGGTTTTACCTGAGTCTCTTGTGGACAGTAAGTCCCATCTAACACATCACCAAGTCCCTGTGAAGATTCTCCCTCTTCCCTTTTGTTCTTTCAGAAGACACAAGAGGGGCAGCTATAGCAGGCCACGTGCCTCTAGGAATAAAAGGTGCTCAGCCCTCCATCTCAGTGGGAAAAAATGAAGCTGATGCAGGCCAATAACAGAATTGGTATAATATTCACAACCGTGCCCAATGCAGACGGGCACTGTTTGGGCTGCAGAACACTTGGGGTCACCCTCTCTGAAGCCAGTGTAGGTTTGGCCATTGTTTTTCATGCATTTTAATGCTCACAGAGCAGACGTAGGCAATGGTTATGGCAGGGTTAAGGGGTCGTATCCTGCCACAGACCCCGTGAAGACCTGCAGAGACTGCGAGGCACAGCGTGCTGTGCGGCGCTGCTCCCAGGCTGCCTGCCCCAGCTGAGTGCTGCTGTCAATGTGGGCAGCAGGCTTTTAAGATAAATGGAGCCATTATATTTATGATGCCATTAAATTAAAACTGGCCACTGAAAACAGGTTCCTAGAAGGTTGTTGCTGGCCCACTAGGATAATGCAGTGAGAGGCAGCAGTCCCCCAGTGGAAACTTGTGCATCCTTTACACATTAGGATGTGTGGATTACTAAAGGAATATCATACACCCTTCAGATTTTAAAGTCAATGTTGAAAAACATTCAGGACCCCATAAGTAACATAGGGTGAAAGATTTTTTATTACAATTCCTGTGTGGTTAACTGCTGCCACCTTTTTTGGCTTCATTCGTGGTCCCTAGGTAATATTCCAATAAATTAGGCAATACCTATCTTTTAAAGCTACAAAAGAGTCAGCATCAGATATACGTGCAGGTTTATGACAGCATGAGTCCATAAGCTCATAAACTCACTTAGAAAGATTTATTTTTAAGTGTAGGACCTGTTATGTAGGGTTTTCCGAGGGTAATAAACTGCATAGCTGGCAATTACTGCTAACGCTTAACAGATGGGGTTAAATTCTTCTGCATCAGAGTTCAGAGGCGGTTTCTGATATGGGAAAATGCATTCGTTGTAAATGTAAGACGATTTCTGTAAAGGAACAGTAATTATTCTCATATGGTCTTAGATGCAGCTGCTGCTACGTAAGGATAGCTGTCACATAGGTCAATTAGAAAAGAAAAGCTGGGAGGGTCTTTGCTGCTGATTTGATTCCAGTTTGGTTTTGTGTTCCTGTTATGAAGGAATATGGATTACTTGTTTTTGTTTTCTTTTTTCTTTTCTTTTCTTTTCTTTTCTTTTCTTTTCTTTTCTTTTCTTTTCTTTTCTTTTCTTTTCTTTTCTTTTCTTTTCTTTTCTTTTCTTTTCTTTTCTTTTCTTTTCTTTTCTTTTCTTTTCTTTTCTTTTCTTTTCTTTTCTTTTCTTTTCTTTTCTTTTCTTTTCTTTTCTTTTCTTTTCTTTTCTTTTCTTTTCTTTTCTTTTCTTTTCTTTTCTTTTCTTTTCTTTTCTTTTCTTTTCTTTTCTTTTCTTTTCTTTTCTTTTCTTTTCTTTTCTTTTCTTTTCTTTTCTTTTCTTTTCTTTTCTTTTCTTTTCTTTTCTTTTCTTTTCTTTTCTTTTCTTTTCTTTTCTTTTCTTTTCTTTTCTTTATCTTTGTTCTTTTCATACGTGGCTGTTGTGATGTTGAGATTCTCGTTGCTTAGCGAGCGATGAGAAATACCAAGGAAGTGGAGCCCAAACAAGCGGCTTTCGTACAAGTCAGTTAAACTTGGGGCATGTGCTTATTTATTTCACATGCAGTAGATGCTTTTCCATTTAAAGGGGAAAAGTCCTTATAGCAATTTGACTTTTGCAAACATTTGAAAGGAATCTACGTGGAGCACAAGCCTTGGCTAAGGGTAGGACCTGCGCTGCCCCCCATCGCCCCATGTCTGCTCCCACACCTCCTTTGCCTCCCGTGGCACTTCTTTGCCACAGCAGTGAGCAGGTTGCGGTCACTAAACGAGCAGAAAATGAGCCAGAAAAGAGGGAATTGCCGCCAGACCCAACCCAGGGAGCGGAGTTGGGCTCCACAGGGGAACAGGGCCACTCGTCTTCACAAGCAAGCTGCGGCGGCAGCCGAGCTGCAGAAGATGCCTCCTGCCCCAGCCAGGATCCTGCAGCCTGGTCCATCCCCCAGTCCGACCAGAAACAATCCTGTCCTGTCTATGCAGCGAGCAGAGTCGGGCTCGAACAGAGCTGCTAGGGCAGAATGCAAGGAGCCTACCCAAAAAATCCATCTTTTGTAGGATTTAGTCTTTTCCAATGTTGTGTTTTTGGTTTGTAAGAGGGATGAGCATAACAAAATGTTCACAGAAAAGATTAAAAAATTTAATCATCTTAAGGAAAATGTGAAAACATGCTTAGTTCCCCTCTGCTCCTCCTCTCTCCTCAAACACACTTTATGGATAATCCTCGTGTCGACATTTTGCTTTTAAAAATACAAAGAAAACTAACAAGGCTTCCACAAAAGCATGTTCATCCTTCAGTAATTCCTAACATTCACGGCAAATTTGAAATGCCTGTCTTTCAACAATAATGCAGTGTTTTTCACATTCGTGTCTGAGGGAAGAAATGCCTGCATTTTTCACTGATGGATTAAGCACTGCAAAACTCGAGCCATTGTTAATCACGGTTGTTAACAGCTTCTGTCAAATATTTGTGCTTATCTAAACTTAAAACTGACCTGGCTTGGGCAGCAGCTAGGTTGCAACATGGTCAGTACCTGTTAAACCTTTCTGTAAGGGAAGAAAACATTATTTGTGAGAGAGAGGAGGAAAAGAGAGGCTCATCGCTTCCTTCAGTACTTCATTTTGTGTTTTCTTTGTACTTCCATTCTCTCTGTTGTTTGTCTGTTGGATATTACTCCTTCAGCTGCCATTTGTTCATTTTGTTCCATCCGAGTGTCTGACCACTGTCCATGATTCATTTTCAGTTCAATGCGAGTTCTGGGGGATGGTATAAAGAAGCCTCCCATTCATAGGAGAAGGTACAAAGCCAGCTAACGTGACTAACCGTTTTGTGTTTGAGTGTCTACTAACCCCATACCGTCATCGTAGGAAACCTGGGACTAGTCCCTACCTCTCAGAGCATTCCTGGTAGAGTTGTACCCCCTGCTTGGCTGCCTTCCCTCTCCAGCCTGACCCAGGGCAATTTTTCTGACCTGCAGAGCATAATCTCAAGCTATTTTCTCCAGAACAATATTATTAATAACTTGAAGACATCTCAGAACTTAAATTTTAAGGTTTTGGCACGTGTCAGATTTGGGCTGTATTAAAATAACTGTTTACCTGGAAGCGTGTGCCTGACTTATACCTAAAGCACATCCGAGACTTGTGCCAGGGCGTGCAGGAGGGGCACCTGGAGAGGGGATGCACCGAAGCAATCTCAGAGGTACAGAACCCTCTGTACGTCTGCAGCTTCTTAACTTAAATGGCTTTAAGTTTGCTCTTTTGCTGTTCTTTAAAACCGTCTCCTTAACATATAGAAAGTGTTTTTTTCTTTACTTCCATGCGTTTTCTGGTTTCCTTCTGTATAGCACGCTTTCAGTTCCTCATCCAGCACGCAGATCTGTATTTTCACTCACGTAACCTTTCAGCTGTCTACTAACACAGAAAATAGAACACTGAATTTTTGACTCAGCAGCCATGCGGACTGGCCACAGCTATACGTTTTTAGGTTACCAAAAAAAGAGAAGTTTAACCTCTCCCGTTCCGTGGTTCAACCTCTTCTGGTCTCCCCTAGCCCGCTGCTTCTCCTCCTGCAGCAGGTTAACTGAGGATTTCTCTTCCCTTGAAATGGCTGCGGTTACCTGAAGTGCGTGTTAGATGCGTGTGTAAACAAACTACTATATTTCCACAGATGGAAAAAATGTTTCTAGGGCCTTACCATGCATCAGCATAAATGAAGCCATATGAGCAGGGCTGTACAGTTCAGGAGAGGGCTCTTAAAGGAAAGGCACAAGAAAGAACATGATTTTTAATTCTAAGAAGCCACTTTATTTGCATTACTCTGCTCTGGAGGAAGAAGTACAGAATTTATCTACTCAGCTCATGCAAATGAACGTCTTTTTAGCATTTGGCTGTTAATACTACCACAGCTTCTACACAGGAGACCTTGAGTCATAATATCCTGAAACGTTGAACTTGTATGTAAAGCAAAGAAAATGTCTCAAAGAGGCAACCTAAAATACCTGGTCAGTTTTGAGAATGTTGTGATATCCCATTCTCTTATTATTTTCTGGCCTCCCAACCATTTTGATATTATCTAACACAAGTTGCAGAGCAACAGCCTGAAACTAATTCCATCAGTTTGTGCTCTCACACAAGGCTGTTGTATGTAACAGCTCTCCCTCCTCCCCACGTCTTTTTCTGTAAAGGGTTTTTGCATGCTATGCAGCGATCTTGTTCTTGTTTTTATGGCGTTGCCAACAGATTGTGGGTGGCTCACCAGGAGCATTATAATTCTGGAAGAGGCTGCTTTCCATAGCCCTTGCCAAAAGGCCTTTATCCTTCCCTGAAATCTTCCACCACTTCCTGGCCTCCTTCTGCATGTATGCACAGCTCCTCTCCCTCCCCTCTGCTGCCTCCCTTTCCTGCAGTTTTAGCACTCGCTGTTGTCGCTGCAACGTGTTACGACAGTCAGGAATAGGGCGTCTTTTAAAGTGCGCTGTCAGGTGTAAATGGTATGTGGTTTATTTAATGAGGAAAATTCTCTATTCTTCAATTCCGAAGCGACCACACACAATTGCTGACTTCTGCACACAAGCCGGTGGCAGGAGGTCAGCGTAAGCACAGCTCCGAGGGCCCAGCAGTGTCATGGCCACAAGCAGATGGCTGGCGGGAGCAAGAAGAGGGAGAGCATGGATGATACCTTCCTTGGGGTACCATGGTGTAGCTGATCATGAAAAAGTCCTTGAAATACTGGCATATGATGGGAAGGTCTTCACAGAGGGTACTTAGGTACTGAGCTGAGAGCTACCAGTGCAGAGCACCTGGAGCTTTGGGCAGCAAAGCGTAGGTACTTGAGATACATCCTCACCCAATTAACATCCTTAATAAAGCAGATAGTAATTATCTGCACTCCAACACTGAATACCAACCACCAAATCCTTCCCGGACGTTTTCAGGATTGCGCTGTGTGTGGAAACAACCCAAGGACTTGGCAAGTGACAGATGTAGTCAGTGGCTTTGAACCTTCCTTTATGCCATCTGAGGCTTCTGGCGTTCACAAATCCTGGCTCAGGGATGCTTAGACTTGTGCTGCTCATTCTGTAGGCTCCTGGCCTGGTGCAAAGCATGCTCTGGCGGCCACGTCCTTTCCATGCATGGATCAGAGGCCAGGGGCTGGGAGCAGGGCTGGTGCAGCACTGCGTTGGCAGATCTGTGCTGATGCAAAATTTCCTTCTGATGGCGTACGTTTCCTGGACAGCTTTTCCAGTATTTAGGGGTCTTTTGTATGCCGTAGCTGACAAGAAGATGGATTTCTTTGTGTCTGCAAAACCTGCAATTGACCCATGAGATTGCAGAGAAAAAATAACAAAAGCAGTATTTAAAATGACAACCAAAATATTTGCATTCTGTATTTGCATTGCTTATGTCTTTCCTGATGTAACTTGGGATTCTTTTGGGGTATGGGAACTGAAAGGTTTTCTAGTCAAAGCACTGCTTGAAGGACCCTGATTTGAATTAATCCCAAGTTAATAGCAAGACAAGCTGTTTTTTTCCTCCCAGCCTCTTTCGCTGATTTGCTGTGCAGCTTTTCAGAATGTAACTCTCCGTCCTTACTTTTCCCAAGTGTAGCCTGAAGTTATTAATTCTTGTATGGAGGGGATTACGTGATTAAATATTTGTGAGGGGTTCTTTTCCTGATTTTGGAATGAGAGGTACCAGGAAAATACTAATCAAGACTAACACAATGGCTGTGTGATTACTTATGCAAAATTGGCTTTGGTGTGTTTCAGCGCTGTGTTCCCCAAAACATCTCTCCCCACAAGGAGCAGTTTCTCTGGTCCATTGTATACTCGCGGGTGGGATGGGTTTGAGGGAAGTACAGGCTGTCCTGCTACCTGTTTGGTGTGTTCTGGCAGCCAGAAATATATATATTAGCTACTGCATCATTTCTGAGTTGTTTTTGTGTGTGTGTTTGGTTTTGTTTTAAGATATTGAAGAGTGAGAGTCTGTTAACAATCCCCTGTTCCGTAACAATCCAATAATCACAGCCCTTTTCCTTTCTTTGCCTCTTTCGATGTTCCCAGTTTGAGCTGGTGTCCCTCTGGTGTACAGTTCACTGCCATGGTTCCTGACTTTAATTGTAGAAGGTATGGTATAAATAAATGTGCAGCAGCAGCAACAGAGCACCGCAAAAACTGTGTTGTCAGCTTTTCATGCAAAGTCTTTTCCTCTGCTCTTCTGGCTAAAGTATGCACGTGTCTGTTTGCTTCATCTGCTTTTTCGGCGATTAGTCGTGGTAACGGGTCTTCTAAACTGGGGTGCAGGTGAAGGTGGTGGCTGCTTTTCGTTGGCTTTGAGTGTTCAAGAAGCCACGCTGCTGGTTTGAGCTGCTCTGCTCTGTGGTGATTTTAAGGTGTGTTTTTGTGCAGCAGTGATCGTAACAGTAATCGTGACAGCCAAAGAATCAAAATGAGAGTTACTGTGAGTCAGTGCCGCTTTGTTCTGGGCAGATCTTGTAAAGGATTTAAGTTCATACAGACTTGCTCTTTGTAAATCGAAAGCTCCAGTTTCTTCTTCAAAGAGGCTGGTCGTGTAAAACTTTCTTAAAAAAAACAATCCGATAACCACAGATGAAAATTTCCAAGGCACTCAATGTTTGCTCCTTCTGTAGAAAGTCCCAGAGTTGAGATTAATGCTTGCAGGTCAGATCTTCACCTGATTCTGTGATTTAATGCAATTGGAAGCCGGTCTCCCGAAGCTTATAGCTTCTGTTTTCCCCTGGCAGTCCTTGCTGGTTGTGCGTAAAGCTATTAAAACTCTTTCTGAAGACTAGATATTGAGAAGGAAGTTAATCTCTCCTTCAAGTTAGGGAATTAATTCCATTTGGGCTATATACCCTGACTAACAATTACAGGCTAATATTACCAACTCATCACTGCTTTATGGCCTAATATTTGGTGTTTTGAACTGAGTTGTGTCACAACCAACTGCATTTTTTTCTGTACTATATTGTTCCTTGGGGTAGAAGAACAAATGTTCCTGTACCCTAAATAGCTGGTATCAATACGGCTGATTTCTCTTTGCAGGTGTTTTAGAATAAGCTTTATAATGCCTGCTATTGATATGCATTTTTGAGTCAAATCTTCCTAAAGCAGATTAAATTGTAAATGCCTCGACCAGTCTTCTTCCGCGTTAATCAGCATGAGACAAATCTTCAGAAAAATCACTAAATCTTCTTTCTCAAGGTTTATTGCAAATTTTGCTTCGAAGTTGCCTGTTTATACATATGCTTCTAAATGGATTCAGAGCATCAATCACTACTGTGCGAGTCTACCTGAATTTAAAGCTCCTCTGGTTGTTTAAATGATCTATACAGTCTGCAGTGTGTTTTCCCTTTCATATGTTCATGTTAGCTTGTTGGCCACTTTGATGTCAATACTAGCCTCAAGCCGGGGTATATATTCAGGGTAGTCCTGGCTTCAGACTAACAGCACTTTGTGCACGTAAGGTCAAACGTTAGCCTTAGAGGTGTCCAGAGAGGTGAATCCATAAAGCGTGCACATTAACCCCAAACGGGAAAGGCAGTGGGGTTATGGATCTTGGCAGGAGGAGCATGAGGGTCAGAAGCAGAATATGAGGGTTAAGAGAGATCAGATGGAGATAGTCACATTTATAAAAGGAGTTCTTGTGTGTAGGTGAGGAGAGAGTGTATTAGCTTTATTTTCTGTAGCTGTCACTGACCTATGAGCAGCTTCTGTCTCTACAGAGGTTGTCCAAACCTTTTATAACTCCGATGTTCTGCAAGCAAAAGTCTGATGTTTTGATTATCACTGAGTGATTATGTCTGGCTCCATTGGACAGACCTAGCTTCATCATCAAATGATAAAATGGCATTGATTGGCTCATGGAGACAACATTTATTGAATTTTAAAAAGAGAGAGAGAGGCAGAGAAAGAAAATAAGAAGGGGGAAAAGAAACCAGCTTTGGCAGAAAGACATTATTGGCGCCAAAGCTTTGTGCAGTGACAAGTGCTAACTAGATTCAGACGATATGTCTGCAAAGATGAACATTGCATGCAGCCCAGTGCTGATTTTGTGGCTGCTGCGGGGGGTGGTGGACCAGGACAGGCAGTGTTGTGCTATGCAAGGTAGCTTAGTTTGGGTGGCTTTATTCCCGGGGGAACCTAATACAAAGCCAGCAAATAGAATATGTAGAAATACCAAAATCTTTGGAAGCAGTGTTTCTAGATTCTGCTGTGCATCACTCGAGAAGAAAAAAGAAAAAGCACTGGGAAAGTCCATTGACCCAGGAGTTGAATGGTTCTCAAGCAACTGCTGTGTCTCATTAGAAGCACAAGATGCTTCTGAATACAGTATAAATGCAAATCCCTCCCCTGCTACCTGCTCTCAGTCATTAAGAAGTAACATGCTGAGGAATAGCATCAGTGTTTCCCTGCACACTTCAGCTAGTGACTGCGTTCTGTTTCACATTTGAAAGTGCTATGTGCCGAAAGACACCAGTCCCTGAGAGTTTGTCAGGATCTAACCTGCATGGTTTCTCTTCAGTTACAGCCTAGAAGGTCTTGCTGGAGATGCTGGTGAGATCAAGAAGCCCTCTGCAAACTTGGAGGCAGCTTCTCTGAGCTCCAAAGACCTCAGGCGGAGTCCACTTGCCAGCAACCAGTGTGGGTCTCTGGTCTTGCTCACCGAAGAACTTGAGCAAGGGGAAATCGGAGACTATGATCGCCAGGTAAAGCTGTCCAACTACTATTAGATTTCTAGGAAATTCTACGTCACACTTTTAAAAGTCATTTTTCAAAGTGACAGCGAAGGCTTTCACCCTGTGTGTGTAATATTATTCAAGTCTTCATTTTTAACACAGAGGAATTTTCACTTTGTTCAAATTTGCTACTTGATTCTTTGGGGCAGCGTGGTTGATGGGAAAAGTCTAAGAGTGGAGAACAAGAACCTTGCTGGTTTTCTTCCACTGATTGTATGTATAATCATGGGAAAGTTAGTAACTTTTTAGCATAGATATAGTGATATTGTCAATAGCAGGTGTTGTAAGAGTTAAGCACTTAATGCTCATGTAGTCTTTTGCAGTTCTGAAATGCAAGTACCAAGTAGTAATTTATCTGTCAAAGTTCTAAGGTTTATTTTCCTATTATAAGAGGAAAATAAAGTTGTTGTTTTTTCTTTCATAGACATAACTAGAATGAAAAGGCACATTATTATAAGCAACAGTTAAGCAAAATGTTAACTGCACATGAAGCATATTGAGTGTGATCTCTGGAGCAGAGGTCTATGATAGGTATTAAGGACAGATGGGTCAAAGATGTTATGAGAGTCTCTGTTTATTTTTATAAAAGAAGCAATTATGGTCTTAAATACTTTAAATACCCTGGATTTCTGAGCTTGATGCTTCAGCTGTAGGGCTTCCTGGGTACCTGCCAGAATCATTAGCCTGCCGGCCTGTTTACCTCGTAGGGTCACTGCAGTGAGTGACACATCAAGGCAGTAAATGGGTCTTACGAGATCTGACCATTGACAGATGGTATGTCAGGGCTCTTATGTCTTCTCTTGCATTGAGGAATGGCATTTTTGGGGAGCACAGTTAAAAATTAGATTTTTTACCATGTTGAATCGAAGTCTATTTCCACTGAGGAGCTGGAATCACAGCAGTGATTTTTATGGCCATCAGACAGTTAACAACATCCACTTTATAGTATCTTGCAAGACAAGCAAGAAGCCAGTGTCTCTGTTTGTTCCAAAAGTAGTTGCCTTCCACTGAAAAGACAAAACAAAATGTTGCATTTCACTTCTGTGATGCTGCTTGCATTTTTTGTTGTTCTTGCACTTTTTACCTATTGCCTTATACTGGGATCATTTAATTACTCATGTTTCGAAAGTGTGAATTTTAGTAAACAGGAACACTTAAGTTCTGCAGTTGGGATGCTGCTGCTGTGCTTGACATATTTGCCCAATGTTTTTATTTTCTGTTCTGCAGATTCATCCAACCTCACAGCCACAAGGATTTAATTTCTGTACTTCGTCTGTTTCATCACCACTGACCAAATCTGTGTCTCTAATGTCAATTAGTAAACCAGCGCTGGACAGTGAGTAACACAATTTTCCCTTCTCCTTATCTGTTTTGTCATATGTTACATCTACCTACCTTCCCAAGGCAAAATTTACTAGTACTTGCTCTTTCTTACCTATATTATGTGAAATATGTGTTTCACTGCAGCATGGAATAGTGGGTGGAAAACCAGAACTTGCTCAGTTTAGATCCATATTTTTTTATTCCCAATATATCCCTGATGTTTCTAATTCTGTTGGTTTTGTTTGTTTCTTAATTAGACTACTGGTGTGAAAAGTATGATTGATTGAGTTTATTGTTAAAACAAAAAAAGTTTGTTTGAATTTTGCACCCTTTCAGAATTTCTTCCTTTGATGATGAGGTAAATTCCACTTGAGATCTTATATTCCTACTTTGGGATTCTTTTTAAAGTAGATACATGCCTTGGTCTCCTCGGGGGAGTTTGTTGCTGTTTCTTTTATTTGAGATAAATGTTTTGGGGCAGATGGGTGTAATTTACTGAATCCCATTCCTGAAGAAAATAGCAAAAGTTGATTAGGGGAAATTTTTCAATTTAGTTTAGCCTAATTGAGGCAATAAAAATCACTTAATTTTGCAACTTCTTTGAGTTGATTCCTTCAGCTGAAAAAAGTCATTCAGAAAGCTGCAGCTGGATGTGCTTAGGAAGGGCCATGTTACACATGCTTTCATTTTATTAATTGCCAGCCAGAAAATGTATGGATTTTTTAGATCATGTCTTGTCAGTCAGTGATGATTCCTGATCTTTTCCTCTTTATTGATGTGCTTCTTCCCTCGAGTTATGAGATACACATCTTTTTGCTGTTGCATGCAATTAGGAGTGCAGGGCAGCAGCCTGGGCCAAGGCTCGCTGGTGCCAGTAGGTGTGATTGGCACAACTTTGCTTCCTCCACAAAACCAAACCACCACCTGGCTTTTGTGGTCAGGTGGCCAAGCACCTCTCCGTGAAGCCAGCAGATGGCTTTACGTGGTGGTCGTATGCCCGCGGTTTAGTCACTGAGATGCATCCTGGTGCTGCGCTGCTGACGTTAGTGACAAGCTGTTAACTCGAGTGGAGGCATCAGGTGCGAACGGAGCGGACTGCAGGAACCACAAGTTCTGCAAAGCTGAATGAGGAAAGGTACTGCAAAGAAGGGCGTTTTGTTCATTTGGGAGGACTGCTGAAAGAAGCTCACAGAGATTGTGTTTCGTAGAAGACGTTTTTAAATTCTTTGCCATCGTTCTTCGATGATTAATAAGCATGTGGCCTAACGGATGTGGCCCCAGCAACAGTAACCAAAACACTGGCAGATCTGTCCCATGAACAGACCGGCTCCTGCTCCGTACCATGGCGCGCCCTCTTTCCTCCTGGTGTTGAAGGCCTTCATTATTTTTATTTTTTTTTTAAGCAACCAATTTCTTGGCATTGCATCCAGTTGCTAACCAAACACTGTAAATAACTCGGCTAACTCCCAGAAAACGCATGCTCGGGGGCTGAGAGCACCCAGCAGGCTGATGCTTTTCTCCCTCTTGCTTGAGAGTTTCCTTCAGGCTCACTCAGGGAGGTTATGACAGTGGAGGTTTCACAGAGTGGTTGAGGTTGGACGGGACCTCTGGAGATCATCTGGTCCACCCCCCCTGCTCAAGCAGGGCCATCTAGAGAAGATCACCCACAAAGCAAGTCCAGGGGTTGCTCGGGAGCATGTCCAGAAAATGTGCCTGCACCATATCCAAGATTTGGGCCACCGTCTTGGAATATGACAAATTACCATCTTGCCACACTTTTCTGGCAAGATGACCCACATTAAAAACACCATCAAGGCCTGAGCTGGTGGTAGACGAGTTAGATTATCCCATCCACCTCTTTTAGTGTCAGCCTAGCCAGGATGGTCTCATTGAGACAGAAGGGAAAGAGAAAATGTAACAAGATAGCTAGAGGGACTCTGGAAGAAATAGCAGGGTTAGTCTTCTGCTTTGAGGTCTTCTGCTGTGAATTTTGGGTGCTGGAGCTAAAAATGACTAATGCTTCCGTGTGCGTTACTGTTTCAGTAGTTAGTTTGCAACACCTCAGGAGGGCCTCATTTTTATAGGAAGATGGTTTCTAAAAATTGCTGCATTCTGAGGTAGTTGAAGTGAGCATCCAAAAGGATTACTCACCTTGAACATGTAGGTTACAGAGTCTCTTCCCAACTCTGACGCTTTCCTAAATTTGGTAACTTTTCAGTAAATCATTTTGTTCTTCTTTAGTCACTTTGAAAGAGGAATAGGGTTTCTTGATTGAGTTGTGAGCATAAATGCATGCAAAGCAGCTTAGTGCCTTATACAAGAAGGTCTGGGAGTCTCAACTCTCTTGTATCACCTACCTTTGACATTTGTGTTATTGCAGCAGAATACTTCAGAGCTGTGCAAGAAATCCTTGATTTCATGGAGGTGTATTCTAGGAAAACTAAATTATTATTCTAGGAAAACTTAATTATCAATGTTTCTACATTCCACTTACATAAATTTGTGGTAGGTAATTAAAAAAAAAATCCCCAACCCATTTAAATATGTTTGGATGAGAAGGAAGCAACGTGTTTTGCACAAAAGCTTCGAAAATTAAATCCAGTCAAGTAAACATATGGAGTGCTTTCTGTTATTGTTCCCATATATTGCTCTAAGTATTGAGGCAGAAGCAGTTTCCAAGACTGAGTTTCTAACCCGCACTCCATCTGATGTCTCAAATGTTCCAGGAGTTGCTGTGGCCATTCACAACTGTTAATTCTTCAGCATTTTATAGAGGGAGGTCACGAGCTGTTGGCTGGAGCGCTCGGAAGACTGCTTTCAGCTTTGGAATAGCAAATTTCCAGTGTGGAGCATTGTTATAAAGCCAGGAACTGCTATAAATAAAACCACTGAAATGGAAGTTGAATTGAGCTGTGCTGGAGGAGGTTGTTCTATTTACAGTAAAGTATTATTGTTCATCTTGACTTTTAGTCTAAATAGACAGTAGACTACAGAAGAAAGAAAGCAGTGTTGTCTCGTCATGTTCTTCAGATGTTGGACACCAGAAGAACTCCTTTGAAAAGCAGCCTAAACAAAATAAATGCATGAAGTCTTTTCAATTAAGAGTTTTTCACTTTAAATGCCTTTCACTGGGTCCCAATCTAGGGTCGCTCTGCTTAAGATGAAAAAGTGTGTACATGAATTGAAAACCTGTGCACGTAATTTTACTTAAACTCTCCGGGTGATTGGCATTTATGACTGATGGCTGAAGGAAATTGTCAGAGGAGTTAGCTTTGTGTTGGCTGCATTGCATGAAGATTCTTCAGATAATATTTTTATATTTTGAATTCAGTTTTGGGGCATGATATCAGCAATTTAAAAACTTCTTATTGTTTTATTGTTTAAAGTTTGTTTTCTTTTATTATACAAAAAAAAATCTTATTGTCTGAAAGGATATGTGTGTGTTCAAAGGGAGTAATAATTGCTACTTCTTTCCTTTGGAAGTCTTTAACTGATAAAATCTTTAGCCTCTTCTACCTGTTGTGCATGCAAATTAGTTTATTCATGCCATGGAATGGCTTGAAAATGCCTGAATATATGCAGCAAAGGTATTTGATGTAGGTGCTTAATGCAGATGCTTAATGCCCGTAGATCAGACCTGTCCAGGGGCAGAGTTTCCCCAGCCCTGTCCCAGTCATCTTTCCCAAGGACACACCGGCCCTTCCCCTTCGAGGTGAATCACCTGCATGACCAGAAAGCAGGTGTCCCCATAGCGTTGGGGTGATGGGTATCCAGCAGCCTGATATTTGTCTGATCACAGCACAGAAGTTTCCACCTGGGGTTGCATGATGAGGTTTGGGAAGTACGGTTCTTGGATATCTCCATGAGAGCTGTTTAGCAATTTCAATTAAAGAAGTGACTAGCTGGCTTCTACATCTCTTTTCAGAGAAACCTGTGCTTATAAAGAATTTTTGCAAGGATGCTACTATGTGAGCACTGCTGTTAAAAATAAATTATTTTTAAGCAGGAATTGCAGTAAAAACCGTTTTTTAATTTGCAAATTTTTCAGACAAGGCCATAAACAAATAGCAGGGATTCCTGGAAAAGTGCATAGCACTGGGAGATAAGTATAACTTCAGAAATTGACATGAGCAGAAGGCAGAGCAGTAAGATTTAAAATAAATAAATAAATAAAATTGAACTTATTTCTATTACCTTCCCGATAATGGGAGATTTGATGTCACAGCCTGATTGCAAAATTTGGCACTGTACTTGGTAGACTTCTGCTAGGCAAGGGCTGGACAGGATGCAGAGGGGCTTTTCTCATGTTTAGGCAATTTCTTTAAAACAAGGACTGTGAGTTTTAGTAGAAGGCAGTAGAAGAGATGGTCGGGTTTTTTTGTTTTGTTTCTGTTTTATGTTGGGGAAGAAAAGAAAGGAAATTTTGGTCTCTTAATTTTAAAGCTGAAAGTTTTGAAGGACATAACATTACCAAAATGTTATGTTTTTATTTAAGGGGTAGAAGCAGCAAGAACTTTTCCAGGTAGATTAAGTGAATGTTTCAGATAAAGTATCCTTGCTATACCCAGCAGCTCTGGTGTGTTATTTAACTGCAAAAAGCACCATTAAATAAATGTCTTTAGTTGTTTTAGTTTGATTCCCTGGCAGTTATTTCAGTGAGGCAGATGCCCTTTGTCCAGAGATCCACCACGTTTCTGGTACTCTGGGAAAATAACTGTTCACATGTAAATCTTCATTATGAGTTCCTATAAAAATATGCCAGCAAAATATAATGAAAACATTGAACGTTGAATTATGCATGCAATAAGACCTGCATCCTCTGAGGCCTGCATCCTCCAAACCTGCATCCTCTGGAATTTGCACATTCTTAATTCTTTGTTTCTTGTGCCTTTTCTGAAGCCAGATGCTTTGCAGACGTTTCCTTTGCTTTGGTTCTAGTTTGCTTTGGCTGCTTCCTCTCCTTTTTGTTATTAAATACATTTTCAAGCATGCTCTAATGTCTGCTGTTAACCCACTTCTCAGCCCAGGGCCGGACTCGACCATCGAGACGAATCTCCTTCTCCTTCAGCATCTCTCCACTCATTCCTAAGTCTAAAACTCTCTTTTCTATTGGCTCTTCTTCCAGTGATGAGGAGGAGGAGTTGGATAGTAAGTAATCGTTTTCTGTGCATTGCAGCCATTATGGGTGGAAACAAAGGGAAATCTGTTTTTCTGCTTCAAACCTTGAAGTTTCACCTTGCAAACACCAATCTAACCTTTCCATTGCATGATGTCTAACAGCATCTTAGTCCTGTATCTGAATGCTAACTAATGGCAGAATAAAAGGATTATAATCCAAAGAGTCTTGTACATCAGCACTGTCAAATCTCATCTGGTTAGTTTGTGTCTGTATTCATTTGGCAAATGTTACCGTCTGCCACTCTGATTGGCAATATCGTCATAACCTTTGTATAAAAAATAATTTGCCTTGAGATCATTTCAGTGCATGGAGTTAGCAGGAGGGATAGATCCCTGCCCTCTGTATGTGAGAGTGAGTATGTTGCGTGGTGGGAGTAGGAAAAGAAGATAGAAGCCCTGATACTAAACTCTGAAAATCTTAGCTACAACTTCCCAGTTTCCCTGCTGAGCAAAAAACAGACATTGCAGCCAAACACCTTAGATTATCGAGATGTTCATATTTAGGTCCTGATGGTAAAATTGGAATAATTTTGTCAGGAAACAGGCAAATGCTATATGGTGGCTTTTCTTCCTGCTGTAAACTCTCCTGTTAAAAAGAAACCCCAGTAAGGCAGAACCTTGAATTAATCATTTACCCTCCTCCCCCTTTTTTTTCTTTTTTTTTTTTTCGTAAGTAGGCATATCAAAAGTATTGAAGATGCTTCCTCTTTCTTAAATGTGTTTTATTGGACTGCTGAAATAAACCAGAAGATAACTCTCTGTCTGTAGAGATCATTCAGAACAGCCTCGTTAGTTGGTTCAAATACACCATTTGCAAGGCAACTAGCCCCCATCCCTCGCACCCATACTGGGACGGGCAAAATTCCTTTCCAGTGCAACAGATTTTGGTAACTTCCTGAACTGCAAAATCTCACACCACCAAATACCTGTTGGAGGTATCTCAATTCTCCTCCTTTCCACTCCCAGCCTTCACTGTGGGTTTGTCCCTTGCTACAAGTCCTCTGCTCTTCCTGGGTGTCATACCACCTGCATCAATATTTAAGGTTCCTCCTCCTTCCCTTTTGCTCCGTCCTTCTCTTCTGCCTTTAACAAAAGGCACCGTTTGTGATCCCCACAAAGTGAGACGCGCCACACTCCCACAGCAAAAAGTATTCTAAGCTAAACTTGTTGGTAGATTTATTTTAAGCATCCAAAGAGTTAAGTAATTCCTAATAGTCAGGTGAGGGTATTTCTATTAGTATTCATCTTCACTCCCTTAATGGAGCTGCTGTTACTGATGAGTATTTGAAGTAATGTCAGATATTGTTTCCAACAAGAATGTTGCTTTCTTTGCTTGTGTTATTCCCTCATATTTGAGGGTACTGTGGTGACTTTATATAAAAGCTGGTTTAGCCACAGCTATTCATAAGACTGCCTTGGCAGTGGGCATTTTTCACGTAGTAATCCCAGACCAATTTATTTATTTTTTCACATCTTCAGGGTTCATTCCTCGTAAGAGGATGAATGTGTTAGTTTGATAGCACCATGTATGTAAGATGGATTTCAGGTATCTGGACAAGCCAGTATGCATTTTAGAGAATACAAGGTTATTGTTACGAAGCCTTTGGATTTCTTGTCCCACAGAAGTTTAAGAGCTGCCTGCATCAAGGGGTTGCAAACTGGTTTTTGTTTGTTTGGTTGGTTTTTTTCATTAGCAATATGCTAGCCCTGTTGCTGCTTTCTGCATAATGGATCTCGATGAATTATTTCGAGTCCAGCAACCATGTGAAATAATTTTGATGGGTGATGCAAAAGATGTTCAGATAAGTACACCAAAATTTGGCTGCTAACACAGAAGCATTGGGCGTACATAGCAGTCCTGGCCTTTGGATAAAACTAACTTCTTTTGTTAGCTATGAGTTTTAGCATTCCAGTTTTGAACCTGGCCATGCCAGGAGATGCTCACTATGAAGGTGAGAAAATTTGTGCTTTTTTATGCTCATCTGCACGGGCTTTATAGCTTGCAGCACAATATTGATTGTATGATGCTAAATTATAACCTAAAATATGAAATCATAAACAGTCTTTCACTGTGGTTTTTTGTCTGGATGCATTTTGCCTACTGTCAAGAATCTCCCATTTCTACGATAAAATACTACTGCAGTAAAAGATATATAGCACATAATTGAAGATCCTGTGCAATGTGCGTTTTGAAGGTGCTGAAAAACAGGCATGAATATTAAATTACTATAGCTCTTGATCCAGTGCTTTGGATTTCTTACGTTAACTGCAGAGAAACAAAAGGTTTGTGAAATACTGAAATCCATTCAAATTGGGTAATCTATTAAAAAAGGAAAGAGTAAGGAGGCTTGACCCATGTAAAAGCAAACCAGAGCTGAAACAGAGTCACAGGAGGGCTAACCAGAGACAGAAGCTGGGAGCCTGCAAATTACTTGTGTGATCTTAGCAGGCAGTTCGGTAATAGATAAGTACAAAAAAGAAAAAAGAAAAAAAAAAAACAAAGAGGAACATAATCAGGAAATTAAAGTGAAGACTTCATTCAATATATGTTACAATATTACTTATATGTTTTAGGGATAGATCGTTAATTAGATGAAAGATTTTGCAAGGGAGATATTGAAAGACCTCCAAGCAGGGATTAGGTAATGAGGTATGCCAGTATCTTAGTTTCTTAAAATAAAGAAGTGATATTTCTGTCTCAGACTGTGCTGACACAATCAGCAATTAGGAAAATGTGTTTAGGATCATAAGGCATAATACTGTATGCACAGATTTTCCTAATGTACGTTTGGATACAGGACCACCTTTGCATCTGTTGTGAAGTGGCGTTTTTGCATTCAGCCGTAGCTTTGATATGTTGACAGAATTTGAAGCCAAAGGACTAGTTTCTGTACAGTGCATATGCAGAAAGCTAATAAGTCATGCTTCTTGAACTTCAGATGTGACTGCAAACAGTCCTTGTAGTGAAGAGGTTTTTTGTTTGGTTTGTGTTTTGTTGTGTTTGGTTTGTGGGCTTCCTGACAGGCCCAGTTCCTCCAGAGAGACCCTTCTCTCCTCTGGGTCATTTCGTCATGATTTTTCAGTATTCTTCAGTGGTTCTGGTAAATGATATCAGCTACCTAATCTGCTCCAAATGCGTTAGGCAAGCAGGTTTCTTGTGGTATACAGAGAAATTGTGTCATTGGCAGGGCTTCAGCTGCATGTCGCAAGTCAGACTTTCCTCAAGCAGCGTTTTGTGTGACTGAGCTCTAAGCTGGTAACGTTTCGTGGAAAATGAAATAAGGCTTCCCTTGTTTCCCTTACTCTTTATGAAGTGCTTCAGGATTTTGATGGGAAAATGAACTATAATTTTATCAAGCAGAAGACTTTTATACATGAATCCCGGATGTGCTACACAATGGATTCTTTCTTGTGGTGTATAAATAAAAGGATTGTGGCAGAATGATTCGCATTTCTACATATTGGGACTAAATTGGCAGTTCTGTATCAGATACCCTGATTTACTAGCAAAGTTAACAGATGCACATCCTTTGCGCAATAACTGAAGAACAATAAAAATACTAAGTAATCTTTCACCTCAGCATCTAATTTGAGATCACCTAAGGATAAGGGGAACAGACTATACTGAGCACATGAAATCAATTCTAAGCACTGATTTCTGGTAAACATGTCCCTTTCCTCTTTAACTGTCCAAATACGCAAGCTATGTTTTTAAAAACAGTGAGCTAAGTAAGATTGCAGCCTTACATGTCACCTCCCATCCTTCTACTCTTTTCCAGGTGCTCCAGCGTTCGGCGGCCCCGCAGGTTCCTTGGTGCAGAGGTACGGTTTTCTGGGGTTCCCCGTCTCTTCTGTTGCTCCAATTTGGAAAACTAAAAGAATTCCTAGCAAAATCCCAAGTGTCTGGGTTGTGCGAATCAGCCCCCTATGGATATTGTAGATGACACAATATGAAAATTGTCTGATTTAGGTCTTATCTCCAACAAGGCTTTGTGGTTTCTTCATAGATAATAACACATCAGACTATCTGTTATTCAACCGTAGTAGTTTACCCTGAGTTATATTTTACGCTGGAAATAGTAGTTGTTCCCGATTTTGGTCAAGTCTGTCTGTGTTACGTTTATAATCATGGTTTTGTATCTCTCATTAAAGGACGTATGCATGTCTATCCCTTCGGTCTGCTCCAAGCCTGAAATAGGCTGGGTGCTGACGATTAAATGCTGAGACTGACTGGATGTGCACAGTGCGATAGACTGGCCCTCTAAATAGGCACATGCTGCAAGCAGCTTACTCGTTATTTGGCCGTTGGAGCAGCAGAGGGTGCTGTGGCATGGCTTGAGGATGGAGATTACTTAAAAACAGATAAAAAGCTTCCTTGAAACATGTGAGAAACTGATTGGCATTTTGCCTTTTTTTGCCTTTACTTTGCAATCTCTGGTGTAACACTATAAAGCAATCCATGACCCTCTGGGATAATACATGCATTTGTCCTTTAAAAAAAACATCTATCCACTTAATATATTATTTGGGAGAAAAAATTAAAAATAAAACCCAACCTTTTTCTTTTTTGATTTTAGCATATCTGAAGAGAGCAGCAGTGTCCCCTCTGGTAAAAGTGCAACAAAAGTCAGTCGTACCTTCAGCTACCTCAAGAATAAAATGTCCAGCAGCAAGAAAAGCAAAGTAAGTGCTTTTTTTTTTTTTTTTTTTTTTTTTAATTTTTACAGCCATGAAATACCTATGGGTATCAGAGATTAATTTTGTATATCAGTGTGTTTCCATAGGGTGGTATTTATGTCTTTGCCTGACTTTCTTTTTCCTGTCGCAAGGGGAGGATTTTCTGTGTGGTCGTAGAGAAGAGCAACATGGGAAATTTCAGCAGCCCCAAATTAAAATGCATCCGAGGCGAGGTTTCATGTGCAATGTTTTTGCCTCTTTTCCCCACTGAATTGTGCTTCATTTATTATAGAGAATAGATTGTGCTCTGGCGTGAGTTATGGTTTTGCAGTGACTGATGGGTCTAATTTTTGCAGAGCCTGAGAGGTGTTTAATAAAATGAGTACAGGAGCTGTAAGAAAGGACTGGCTGCCGAAGCTTGTATTGTCTTTCCCTTTATTTCTACCTTTGCCACAAAGTTCCTGTGCACTGCTGGAGAAGTTGCTCAGACAGTGACCTTGAGAGTTGGCCAATATTTATATTTTCTCCCTTTTTCTGGAGGAAGTCCTTGAAACCCTAGGGTTGAATTTTCTGAAGGTTAAGTGCTTTCTCAGCACAGCTGAATTTCCTGGGAACAGAACTGGCTATAGAAATAATTACATTAGTGGTAAATACTTCGCTAAAACAGGCTGTTTTTCCCTTAGATTGTCTCCTAAAGATGAATGGTTGTTTCGTTTGGTTGTTTGTTTGCTTGGTTGGATTTTTTTTACTTGAATCTCATCCCTGTTTACCATGTCTGACAGACAGCAGATAACACCATCGTACCTCACAGAATGCAACATACATTATGCAGTTAACTGATGTGTAGTTACTGTGTTGGTAAATGCTATTGGAAGGCCCCTGAGACATTAACTACATCTGATGAGAGTTTAAATAGCAAACAGGAAGCAAGGCACAATGCATGGTGCGTGTCACACAGTCAGGATTGGATGGGGTGTGTGTGGATGGGAGGTGTCACACTCTATCTGCACAAGCAAACTCCATTTTACCATTTCCCATCACAAGCACTCGATTTTTCAGCCAGAGCGTTCCCGTAACATAGGTGGGTTTGTGTAGTGTAGAGGCAAGATGTGCATTTTGATAGATATTTTTAGAAGATTGCATCACATTTGCAATGGGATATCGGCTGTAATGAGGTCAGTGATCCTAATGCACAGTTCCTCTTTATGGATCTGTCTCAGAAGACACAAACTGCAGCTGCAGGCAGGTCAGAGCTACTGCTGAAGAGCTTTAAAACAATGCTGTTCTCTGCTAGAAAGTACAACATCCAAAAAAGTGTTTGCACAGAAACCTCTATGCAAAGAAACCTGTACGCAAACCACCAGCGAGAAGTTGTGGGGCATGTTGCACTGTTGCATGTTGCACAGGACTGGAAATTCATTCACTGGTACTTGCAGTTTGGGTGCACAATCTCTAAGGCAAGAACTGGACATAAATAACAGATTTTGTTGGGACGGGTAAGAAAATACAACAGATATTTGCTCTGCCTTTCTTAAGTAGGTGCAGTCCGTTTATTTCGCCCATTTCATGATTGTGTTTGAAACCGTTGCTAAAACAAGAATCGCTCCAAAATCTCAACCATCATACATACATTAAAAATTGTAATACATAGCAGTTCTGATATTTTTGTTAGCTAGAGAGACTATTCAAATTACAATTTCTTGTCTGCTCCTGGTGGAATGGTTACCTTTCGCACACTTTTGGGCCTCAGCTGTACATTTGAATAATTCAACCTAAAAATTCTTGGGAACACTGAATTCTCAGAAGCTTTGAGGCTGCTTAAAACTGTAAGAGTTAAAAAGAAAAACAGCAAACCTTGAAAGAGGAAGTTGGACAGGAAGAGTTGGTTTCTGCTGCTGTCTGGGCTGTCAGGAGAGAGAGAGAGGGAGGCTTCAAGTTCTTTCCAACTAGGTTTTGCTTTTCTCCAAACCTGGCTTCAGAAATGCATAGTTTTCTAAGATTAACCGTAAAAATAAGGCACTTTTGAGAATACTAATGGCAGTGGCTCTTCTTGAAAATGAGTTTTGGAAAAGTTCTGTTATAAAAATAAAAAGGAAAAGAGAAAGGATGTTTGGAGTATTAACCGTAGTGAGGATACTGGTATAAGCTTGTTTGTGTTTACCCGTACACTTCATGTTATTTAGGGATTAGTCAGTGAGTCTTGCAATCAGCAGCATGCGCTGCCTCACGTTTGTAAAGTCTATAACACTCTATGTCCCTGTCCGTTAGAAAAGCATACTCGTTTTATTCATCTTGGTAGAGAGTTTCTGGGATATGACGACATAAAAATTTGCATGAGTAATGTCCCTTCTCCTTAACTTGCGTGGTTACTGGGCAGCGTTGTTCCTCCAGCAGTTTTGGTTCGTGGTAGGAGATTCGAGTGTTCAAAGGGCTAGGAGAAGGCAACCACTGCTGACCCACAGGGCAGGAGGCGTGCAGGTATATGAAGCCCTTCTCTCCAGGGAATCTTCTGCCGCACTTTGTGGACTGAAGTACTACATAGCAACAGTGAGGTTTGTTCAAATTTACTTTTTGTATATCCCAAACATCACGGGGGGGGTTGTTTTACCAATCTTTCTGCCTTTTAAAGGCGTGGCTCCGAATCGGCTTGCAACTTCAACAATATTAATCCCATCCTTTCCTGCCTGTACTTTTATTTGATTTTATTTTTAGCAGTGGGAGCTAGGGCAGAGCAGGATGAAAACAGCAGCAAAGTAGCTAATATCATCTTCGAGGAAGTTAGCGGCACTCGTCCCGCCCGCCCTCCTCCCCCTTTTGCTCAACTCCTCGCCGGCTGCCGTCCCCCGCGCCGGCGGCTCTGGGCTGCCACCATGGGCTAGCTCTGCTCGGGAGCAGCTCTCCTGCCCCGGGGCAAGGATGTCAATAAAATGGAATCGATTTTCTGAAGTTCCCCAAATAACAGTGAAGCTGGTAGGACTTAAGCACTGGGAGGTAAGAGCTTCGTGGTTATTTCGTAGCAGGGCAGGCTGCTGCAGCACATAGGCTGTTGTTTCGGGCTGTAAAACCAAGTTTCTTTACCCGGAATGTCTGTCGGTGCATGTCGGTGCAGCATTGCAACGTCCACCTCTGATACGCCATTAAGTGGTGCTTTAAATCACTCTGGCAGCTCTCATAGAGCAGGACAATGTTTTTATTTTTACAGTCCTTTTTAGAAATGAGTTCCAGTAACTGTCACAGCCAAGAAAAAATAAAAAATCTCATTTTGAGACACTGTTTCAGTGTTGTCGCTAGCATCCACTGCATGAAGCTCACTGTTTGCTCCTTGAATGTGGTGCAGCATTTCCTGTTTCTCACTGGGCAGTTTAGCTTTAACTGAAATGCTTTTTACAGTGATTTTTTGATGAAGGGATATTATTCCTGACTGCAGAATTGCTGGGCTTTGCAGGAAGCATCGGGTACACCTGAAGCGTTGCATGATGAATCTCCTTTCAGCATGGTGTTTGTAAGATCTGCCTGGAGCATTGGCTGATCTGTCCTGGGGCTTCACAGGTGCTGGCAATGGAGATGGTTTGGTGCCGTCACCAAGAGTTTTAGTTCTTGAATTGAGCCGGACCTGGCTAAAGGTGGCCAGGTCGGCCAACAGGGAACGGGGCTGGGCAGGTTTGTATGGGATGATGGGGATGGCTCAAGGAGGCAGAGATGTGCTGCAAAGCAGGCTCTTCCTTGCAGGTTTTCTGCTGCAGGCAGGATTATTTCATCCTGCAATGCTCTTATTTTTGTTTATTTTCAGGGTGAAATAGCATTTGGGGTCGGTAAAGAGAACTTGCGTCTGTGAGGCTTTGCAGGGAGAGACTCTGATGCTGACATTTTGCCTTGGGTGTGCTGGGAGAGGGGAGACGTCAGGCTGGGTTACTAATTATTTGAGCCTGTCATCAAAGGCACAAAAGTTTCTCTCCTGGTGGCTGCTGAGCTCGATTCTTCTTTTAACTGCTTCATGGCAGTTGCTCTCACAGGCTGCTCTGCAGCTCTCTGAAATTTAGGTTCCTCCTGTGACAATATTTAGCAAAGGGCATGGGGCATATAAATAACAGAACTCAAAGATAAGCTCACGGGAGCCTTTGCCAGTTTATGGTTAAGCTTCTCTTTCAGATGCTGTGAAATCTTCAGTAGTAGTTAAAACGCAGACTGGGAGATGAATAGCGTGATGAGTGCTTTGTAGGGTGGTATATAGAAAAAAAAATGGAGAAATAATTCAAATTTGGAGATTTTCTGTGGAGTTTCCTTTAAAAATTATACAGCAAGCTGTGTTTGGGAGACCTCCAAATCCATGAAATGCCACAGGAGACGTTTCTAAAATTTTTAGTAGCTAGCAAGTTTCTGCCTCAGGTAGGGATAGAAAGATAGGAAAAACTACTGAAAATCAGAGAAGTTGGCTGGGCTTGACGTGTTTCCAAAGACAGCTGAGCGGCTCGGAGGTGGAACTGTGGCTTCCGGAGGACAAGCTGATGTTTTCTGATGTTGCTGTTGTTCCTCAGTCTCTCTGTGATGCCATATTTTGAGGGTTTGTGAAAGATCATTTCCCCAAAAAGTGTATTTACTTCATATATTCTCTTGGGGTGGCATGAAGCTGTTGAAGGTGTCAGAAGGAAAAAGGAGGTGGAAACAATCCAGCAGTGGTGCTGTACCATCGCCTTAGAAGGGCTTGCTTTCTCCATTGCTCATGCAGTTGAGAAGCACAAGTCCTGTGATTGGCTTAAAAATTAATCGTGTGGTAAGTTTCATGCACTTCATACGTGGTGTTTTGTATGTAACAAAATTCACTGAAAGTGCTGAAGAGATCATTTAGAGCCCAGATGAAAAAAAAAAAAAAAAAAAAGAGCTAAGTCATTAAACCAAGCAAATACCAGAAGTCAAGGTTGGAAGAAAATAGCTGCCTTCAGAGCAGGCTCGGTTTCATCTCTGCTGGCAAGACACTCATGCAGAGGGCCCTGCAAGTCACTACTATATTACTCCACTTCCGTGGGGGCCCTTAGCTGATACTTTTAGTCGAGAGCTGTGCAGACACATGGCCATTGTTAAGGTGTGCACCGATCGATATCGTCATAGCGCTGAAGGCAAACACTGAAGAATTTGTAACTAGAGGATAGACCTCTGCAAAGTGACGAGGCATTCGTTCATTTTCTCTTGGCAGGAAAAAGAGAAAGATAAAGAGAAGACTAAAGAGAAAGACAAAGATTCCAAGGAGAAGGAAAAAGATAAGAAGCTGTTAAATGGACATCTCTTCACTGCAACCTCCGTTGTAGCCCAAGCAACCTGTTACCACTGTATGAAACCTTTCAATAAGGATTCGTACTACTGTGCAAGTAAGTCTTGGCTTCTCCCCCCCTGCATTTGTTTTTCGTTAAATCTGATGTGGGAAATGTGAACTTGGTGCCATATCGTTCTCACGCTTTTAAACACTGGTGACGTGGGGCGGGAGGGAGGCTTTGGAGATGGTGATTCATGCCGTGATGGGGTGCCTTGTAGGGCTGAACTGAAGTGAGTCACGGGTGCACAGAGCTGGCCTGCAGCCTCCTGCCTAGCCCGTGCTTGGACAGCGCGGCATCCCGCGGGGGTTTCTGCCCCTGCTTGTCGAGATGGATCAAGTCAGATGGAGGACTTGGGTTATTTCAGCTGCCCGGTATGGTTTGAGGCTGAGGTGCTTCATTAAAATTCATGTGGGACAGAGAAAGCCACCTTGGATCGTGGCTGTTACTGCCAGTGGAAGTCCCACACACCTCTGGTATATTGCTTTACATACTTTAGTTATCCGAAATACTGCTTCAGTGAGCCCAAAGTGAAAACATAATATGAAAAGGAAACGCTAGCTCCTTCTCCCTTTATATAAGCTATTGTGTCACAGACCGAGTGGCAGCTACCTGTGTACATGTGAAGCACACGTAAGACAATGCAGGCCGTGCAGAAACCACAGCGTGGGGTTTCTATGAGCTTGGTAGTTTTGTTCTTATTTCTCATCAGACAGTTTCGCATGCCTGTAACTCGATAAGGTCAGCAGCATTTATGTGGTCACGACCAGAATGGTGACTGGTTTGTGCTGCAACCCAAAATTGTAGAACACATAGATAAAATGTCCTGTTCTCAGTGCAGCTCAGGACTCTATTCTTCACTGTTAGTAATATATTTTCTCCACTAGCCTAGAGACGAGGCAAAGTGAGTACAGGAACGGCTCTCAGGCTGGGGCAGGAGGCTCTGCCTCTGTTTGTTCAGGCTGGTAGATGACCAGTGCATGAAACATCTCAAGTGAGGGGGGGCAGAAGCAGCTAGCTGAATCCCCAGAGGCAATTCAGAGTTTCCTGAAAGAGAAGGGATTTCATTGAACTTGTTTGCATGAGCCATGCTCTGTGTCAGCCTGATGGGAAATGGAAAGCATCAACAATTACAAGCTTTCAAATGCATCCTCTCCCTTTCCCTACTCTACTTTCTTAACACGTTTTTAAGCCACTTAGAAAATAATCACAATTTAAATTTTTATATCCTGGCAGGTTAAAATAATCCAACAATGTCATGTAGTAGCACAAGTTTTAGTAGAAATATTCTTTGTTTTCAAGGTAAAACGGAAAAGTATTGCTTTTTTTTTCTGCATTGTCCAGAAAATGAATGTTGCAAAGGAAGTCTGATTTGAGCCCAGACTGTTGTTGCACTCACGTCTGAGTGTGGTCTGTACTCACATCGCATCTTAAAATAGGCTACTCAATGCCTTGAAAATAACTGATAGACAGCAGCAGACGTTCTGTTGTTCCTGTGCTATTGTAGTCTACTTTTTTTCTACAGAAGTGGCAGTGCTTTACTGCTACCATCACTGTGTCTCACCTGTCCATGACTTTCTCTGAAAGCTTTTCAAAGGATTGGCTCATTTTAAGTCAATGTCTGAACCTTTCAGTGGCACACCCGCTTCCTGAAACAGCCAGCCAGTGCTGAAAGATTTAGCATGCTCCAAAAGAAACGGGCAAGCAAAAAAATGTTTTTAATGAGCCTGTTCTTGTATTATTTTTTGTGATCAGTGATGCAGAAAAGAAGCTTTTTGGTTTTTAATTATTAATATTAATGATATGGAGGAACTAGAGGAACTTCTTGCCTTCTGAAGGGCTGAATTAGTTGGGGGAATAAAGTCCCTGAAACCAGATTTTTGATCTAAAGTATGCCATGAGAACTGCAAAATTCTTTTTGGTAAATAGCATTTATTCAGGTTTTCAAGGCTTGAGTTTGAATTTAAGGGTTCTGAATTATCTCACTGCCTCTCTTCATGTGATTTCAGTGTCAGACACCAGAGCGTGTTCTGTCTCTCTTCCTTGTTTGATCTGAAAAATGATACTGCTCGTGGGGTTTTGCAAGAGAATGCAGGTTTCTTTCTTTCTCTCTCTTATGCTCAGGAAGTTGTGGGACATTGATAGAATAGCAACGCCCTATGGCCTTACTCTTTCACAAAATATCAGAAGAATTACTGGCTTTTATGAAATAGGCCACAATTTAAGACATTTTAGGAATGTGAGAATAATTTATCAGTCTGAACAAGGACATTTTTTTCCTCTTGTTTCATAGTTCTTTTAGAAATAATTCTGAGCTGTACACTTGCAAAGTAATTTACACTTTAATACAGTTCATGAACTGTATTATATGTGTTTTCATGAATGAATAGAAATAACAGGTTTTCTCTAAATTCCTGAAACTGATTTGAATTGGAGCTGTGATCTTTCATCAGTCAGAAGAGTTAATGCTTGAAACCCAGTTATCATTTACGTATTATGAAAAACAGTGGTTTTGTGTGGTTTTATTTTTTGAAAACTTAGATACCCGGAAACATGCTGGAGACTCTCATGAAAAAGAGATGCAACATTTGCTCAGTGCAGCAAAAAGTGGCTTTAAAGCATGGTGCTCATTGCACTGGTGAATGTTGTGGTTTCAGCCCCAAACAGTGACTTCAGGCTAGCTTAGCAGGAAGTCCCTACCTCACTGACGCTGTCACCTGGCAGATGCTCCTCTTGCTTTTTCTGATAATACTGTAAGACGGCAGCACTCGGTTCCTGCTCAGTAGATCTGGGTTGTGATATGTCTGGGTCTGTGTAAAATAATTTTCCTGTCCGTGACCTGCCTTCTGTATCCCGTAGTCCTGGTCTTGATAAGAAAAATATTTGTATTTGAAGAGGAAATGTTGGCACTGCAATTGGTTTCTGTTCTGTCTCCTACTTCTGCTTTCTCCCTTACTTTTCTTTCAGAGGCATAACTCCCATCTTTTTCCTTTTTTTTCTTTCTTTTGTTTTAAAATCTGTTTGGACCTGGCAACGCTACCTAGCAGTGATTTTTAAAGAGAATTTCCTATTAATTCCATGAGGAAATCTTGTTAAGAAACAAAGGGCTAATTATCCTGGAAAGCAGCCTGTCTGCCGGTGTCTGTAGCTACTCATAATCTACACAGATAACTGAAAGTTGTAATTCTCAGTTGTGCTAGATAACAGTTCAGAATACGAACAGCAAAAACTGATCTGGTTTATGTGTTTTTTGTTTGCTTGTTTTTTGATGTTGTTTTTTTTTTGTTTTTTTTTTTTTAACTTTTGACAGACTGCAATGCAATTGTTCACAAAGGCTGTAAGGAAAGTTTTGCTTCTTGTGCAAAGGTGAAAATGAAGGTAAGAGAAATCATCTACTCTACAGCATTAAAAAAAAAAAAAAGTTTAAACGATTTAGCATACATCTTCTAAAAGAACATCCAAAAGCTTTCATGTTGTTGAAAGAGCCCTGTGCAATAGTGAATAATTTCTCTAAGCTCTCCTATAATTTCTGGTACATGGGCAGTTGGTATTTTTGTTGCCCCTCTTGGAGAGCTGAAAAATATATATATTATAGGCTGGTTTTCTTAAAATGTTCTGGGTTTGGATGACTTCAGAATGACGTATTCATGTTCTGGAACTCTGAATACTCCAGGTCAGCACCACTGGCTGTTCGTAGGGTGCAGACTCCCTGCATCATTCCCTCCGGCACAGAGGGACCTTCAGGTGTGATGGTCTGTCCTGTGCTCCGGGTGGTCTGCAGGCTGGTGGACTGCAACGAGGAGCAAGGACAGCACACCACAGAGAGAGCAGCAGGCTCTGGGAAGAAGTAATGCACAGAGAAACTGTGAGGGTGTCCAAAACCTGAGACTAGATATTCCCAGAGCAAACACCACCCTTCTTGTGCACATTTAAGGCATATAAGCATATGATTAAAAAATGCACATCAAAAATTCAGGGGTGCCCTGCACTGGTAAATGCAGTATCTCTCAGTTTTTGAATGCTGCATCCTGTAATGTGGCATCGTGTGTATTTATAATGCATAATGACATTTATTAAATATGTATGCTGTTTATATGAGTAATATACAGAATTTGTTCCAAATGTGAGGAGCTTCTTCTGCGGTATGGTTCCCCAAGCTAGTTCATGCAATTATGAAGAAAGTAAGAAAATCTCCTCTGTGATTTTAGTTGTTCTCTTCAGTAGTCAGCCCTTCTCTTTCCATTTTACTCTTTACTGCACACTTCTCCATATGTTATTTTGCCCATTTCGTTGATTGTAACAACTGTAGCTGCTGAGGGTCATGCCAATATATGGAGAGGAGAACTAATCTGTTCTGAGGGATTCAGAAAAAAAAAAAGATTTTTAATTGTAGTTATGTGGCACAGCCCAATGGGAGAAGGGAGGAAAAATTACAGTGAATTTCCTTTTTCTTTCAGCCACAAAAAGGAATGTTGCAGGCACATGATACCTCTTCATTACCCACAGTAACCATGAGAAACAAAAGTAAGAAAACTTCCTTTACCTCTGTTTTGCTGATGGTCTGTATCTGCTGTTCCTAACTGTTGTAACCAACTAATACTTATATTATGAAAGATAAGCATATAAAAAAGCAGGTTTGTGAGCATTTTCTCTGCATGGTGAGCAATGTTTGGGATTTCAGAAGTTGTGCTAAAGTTGCACAGATAATTTATCTATTTTCTGCAGTGGCCCTGTAAATTTGAGCAAATGTAAAGTCATCAAATTTGGAGTAGCTGCCTGGCTGCTCTAGCTTTCTGATGACCTACAGCTGAACACTCCGTAAAACCTGGAAGATGCAGCCTGTGTTCACATGTCTGGCAGAAAAAGAATAGGAGTATTATATTAACAGAAGCTCTTAAGCTTAAAAGTTGAGAGGATGTTTGTTTAAAAAATATATTTTTAATCAAATAGTCTTATGCTTTGACGTAATAAAAATAGAAAGTTTAATTGTGAATGGGAGCAATGCTGACAAAATTTTTGTGGCTGTGCTGAGATGTATGCTGTGCTTCAGAGCTACCCGAAGCAACCAATGGCAAAGAATTGGAATGAAATAACCCACATAGGTTTAGTAGCATCCTGATTAGATAAGCTTCTTTAGAGGTAGCTTGTAGATCACTGTATGGAACCACACTGTGTGATACAGACATACACTCTGTGGTTTTTGTCATGAAGTTCAGAAGTATTGCTCCAGAAACATATTTGAAGATGGGAAAATCTGAAATTAAGATGGAAAGGTTAGTCAAAGTTACGTGATGGTGTGAGATAAGGATTAGTGGTTCTCTGTACAGGTGGAAAAACCTATCTCAAAAGATTTGACCAGAAGCAGGCAGATGGATGTAACTGTAGGATCTCCTTGCCTACAGAAATTTAAAAAAACAAAAACAGCTCAGTAGATTGCTTCATGTGATCATTTATTGAATAACATTAAATTTAGTTTCCAAAGTGTATGTTTCTGGACTTGAAGATTCCACCCTGCTCTTTTAGATACAGTGCAGTCAGTTCAGCAAAGGCATCGATGTTCTTTCCTGCCTGAAACACAGCAGTGCTGAGTTTGCTAAGAAGAGCTCAGTCTCTGCTTTTCTGCATAAGAACACTGCTGGACTTTGAAAATACCACAGGAAAAGATAACAGTTAACGAATTCACTTTGGCTGTCTTTCTATACAGCAAAACTGAAACTTAAACATATTGGGTCTAAAGAGGGTAAAGTTTTCCAGATAGCTCTGATCACTCATGCTGCATTAATACTGTACATGATGTCTGAATTTTGTTTACAAGAATTTGAGGAACCAATTCTCAAATTTTCTATTTGAGGCAAATTCCAGAGTGCATAGGGACTTTGCTTTGACCAAGTCCTGCCTTAACATACCACAGGAGTGGTTAGGGAGAGGCAGAAAGCTCAGGCTTCCCTACAGTTAGGGCCGTATCTAACAGCCACTGATCTCCTGACAACAACTCTAGAGAGAAAAGGAGGTGAATTTTAAAGCCTGGTTTCATTAAGTCATTGTTGTTGCAGCTAGTAATGCAGTTGCATGAGCTGACTTTTCTCTGACACTTCCCTTGCAGGTTCACAACCTAAGGAGCGCCCTCGTTCAGCAATACTTGCTCCTGACGAAAACACCGTCACCTCAATATTCAATAACAGGAGATCACAACAGACTACAGCGCTTTCAAAAAGTGTCTCAATACAGAACATTGCAGGGTAAGGTTTCTGCCTGTGCATGTGCGTACATGGGGATTATCTGATGTGGTAAGGGTGGAGAAATTCAGATCGCATTAAAAATAAATTTGTGATCTGTGTTAAAGGTACAAAAGAGGATCACAAAACCAGAAATGCCCATATTATGTATGGTACCATCAGCTGTCTTCTGCACAATCAGATTGTCTGCGTTAGGTTTAGTTGTGGGCATGAGGTCAGAGGCATCTGACTTGGCCTGGTTATATCCAAGGTCACTTCATAGAGATGCTCTGGGATCCAGGAAGAAATTCTTGCCTTGGGCTTGGTACTGTGAGCACACATTTTTGCAGCTCAGGTATAACATTAACTTTTGTGTCTATAATGATAGGGTGGATGCACAGAGCTGCAGTCTTCATGGTGATTTAGGAATGCATTATACATAATTAATTACAAAAACAGAAGTAAATTACATTTATGGTTCCTATACTACCTGCATATTGAGCAATTCTACAAACAGGACTATAGCATGGATGGGATGTTCTAGACAACTGGCATGCCCTGGGTATTCTTGGTGAAATTTATTTCAGTCCAATTTTCTGATCTTGCTCAGAGCAACAAGTGGTAAAGACTCTTGGATAGCCTTTTGTATTGCATCTTTGCACTGCCTTCTCCGATGACAATGAGGATGGGAATCGACAGTGTAAAATGGAAAGGAGTGAAAAGGAGTTTCCCAAACAATAGAACCTAGGGGTAATTCTGTATGGAAGAAGCACTGTCATTCAGAACTGTAGGTCTTACAGTTTTCTGAGTCCTGATGTGTAGTTGTTAGAAAATAATTAATACAAATATATTTCTGTACCTAACTTTGCAAGACTTGCTTTGGTTTTCAGCTTGTGTTTAAAAATGCATTCCTCTGTGTACTTGAAAAGCCATGTGGCTGTTTTTTTGAAATCATAAACAATGTTTTGTGTTCTGTTCTTATGCAGAGTTGGGAATGACGACAGCTTAATACACACTTGGAAATTTCTGTCCCAGTCAACAGACTCTTTACATAAAATCAGCCGGGTGAATGAATCCATGGAGTCACTAGTTGATGAAGGTAAGGCATCCTCATAGCATTTATAGCAGCAGGAAGGTCTCAGTGCTGCTTTCCAGAAATAGAAAATCTATGTTGCTATTTCAGCACAAGTTTTTCTCTTTAATGGACAATTATAGTGCATTTACTGTAATGTTAGAATATTAGAATGATAAACTAAAACAAGGCCCCACACTGTAATTTCTTCAGCATGTTGAACTGTGGGAAAACATTAAGAAGGTTTCAGTTACAGTTGAGTTACTTGGAATTTAGCTTGAGGACAAACATTTCCTCTTTCGTTTTACTCCTCTGGCCTGTTCATACAGCCACATATTTTACAGTCTTTACCTTTTTCATGCTGATATGTTGGGGTTTTTTTTTGTTTTTCTCCCCAGGGTGGGGAGGGAAAAATGCTATTGTTTAGTTTTGTGGTTTTAAAAGTGAAATCATTTAAATTAATTTCTTAACTTTATTTTTATACATGAGGCTTTCTAGGATATAATCAGTATTCTTACATCTTAGCCAATATTTATCTGAAGAAAAAAAAAAAAAAACACAGAATGATATTAATTTAATAAGGGCTAAACAAGACCATGCTGGTAGAGACAGAGAAAATTACCATTGCTCCATAAATGGGCAATCTTTCTTAAAGAGGTGGATGGATGCAGTAGTGTGCAGATCTACCTGCATCAGTTCTAGCTTTCTAATCTTGACAACACAGCCTTTACATAGCTCTAGGTTCTCTTGATTTCTTGATGTAAATGAAGGAAGACAAATTACACGTTGTGTGTTAAATAATCCCTTCTCTTTTATCAGAGCTAGAATTTGGTCTGCGTGAAAACTGTGAATTAGCAAATAGCTTTTAAAAGAGCTTTTCATAATCTCGTCCTTATGTGGTATAATTTCATATTACCATTTCTGTATGTAAGGAGAAAGTTTGTAATGTTTGTGGTATAACAGAGACAGCCTGAACATAAACGAACAGACAGGAATCACAAATGGGATAAGTTACCCACATCTTCGTGACGTTTACATTGCTTTGTGAAGGTGCAGACATGAATGAAGGACAGCTGATGGGAGACCTGGAACTAGATTCCAAGCTGCTGGAGGCAGAGTCCTGGAGCCAAGTAGTGGACAGCAAGTTCCTACAGCAGCAAAACAAAGATGTTGTCAAACGGCAAGATGTCATTTATGGTGAGACATACATGGATGTTCGTTCTTCACTCATTTTAGATGGTTTCTTAATATACGTACGTGCATGTATTTGGGAAACTTCAGGTCAGTGAATAGGAACATTGACTTTGATTCCTCTGTGGCCAAAGTTTAATTCTTGAAATTCTTAGAAAGTATGTGTTCAGTGAAAGCTTTGTCTTCCTGCTTTTTGCTTACCTGGAATCCATCAAAAAAATAAAAATAGAAATTGCTTCTTGCCATTTGTCTGCTGATGACATTTAAACTCAGTTACAGCACAGCAGCTAGATAGCAAGTCATCTCCTCCCTGATTTGAGAGCCATCCTGCGTGGCAGAAATGAATTATGTTGAGGCTGGCAGTGAGCTACCTGACATTAAATTTTCTGATGCCACTTAGAGAAGCCCAATTAGCTCACTTGGAAGAGCTTTCTAATGACAGCTTTTCCTTGTACTTTACACCCAAGTGTTCTACTGTGACCTTGTTTTTGACCTTGTTCTCATCCTATGCAGAGCTAATGCAGACAGAAATGCATCATGTTCGCACCCTGAAGATTATGAACGATGTATACAGTGCAGGGATGTTAAAAGAACTGCAGTATGATCAGCAAATTGTGGACAAGATCTTTCCCTGTCTGGAAAACTTGCTGCATATCCACAGTCACTTCTTCCAGCGGATTCTGGAAAGGAAGAAGGAGTCATTGGCAGACAAAAGTGAAAAGAACTTTGTTATCAAGAGGATAGGTGACATCCTGGTGAATCAAGTAAGCCGTGGAAAATAACTTGCATTTCTTAGAGCGTAGCTGGAATCCAAACACTCCTGTGTTCTTGCTCCTCCTCCTCTTCTACTTGTTAGACAATCACAGCTGATGGCTCTTTACTCTTCACACACGTAACAATCTCTGCTGCTTCTTTTTTAAGCACTTTTTGCTCTTTCAGAGGAAGGTATAGTTATGAAAATTTATTTTGTTTATTTCATGGGAAATAGAAGCATTCCTTAACAGGCTCAAAATGGTTTGACCATAGCCTGAAGGGTGGGCAGTAGACCACAGTGAAATGTGCACAGTGTGTTTCTTGGCTGAATTACTGATGTGGTATGCAACTTTGGGTAGGTCCTTTTACTTTTCTTTATCTGTGTTTTCTCCTTTCCTCCTTTTATCTACCTTGCTCTCTTTTGGCTTTTAAGCCCTGTTGAGGTAGAATCCCAGATTTTGTGTTAAGTGTGAACGCAGTGAAGTCACAACAGTCAGTTCTTTACTTCTTTACAAAGTCAGTTCTTAAATCTTTAGAGATTTAAGTGCTTGGTTCAGAAGGCTTTGGACTAATTTATTTTCTTAAAGCTCTCTTGAGAGACTAGCAAGCACTGCTGGGGTATTGCACAAAATGCTCAGTGGAAGTTGGACCTTTGTGTCTTGTGTCTTTCAGTTCTCTGGTGAGAACGCCGAGCGAATGAAGAAAACATACGGCAAATTCTGCGGGCATCACAATGAGGCAGTAAATAATTTCAAAGATCTGTACTCAAAGGACAAGAGGTTTCAGGCATTTGTCAAGGTAGGACCTGGTAGAAGAGAGACAGTCGATTGGGGAAAAAAAAATTCCTTTCTGCGCTCTGGTAGGCGTTTTGCTACAAAATTGAAATTTTCATCTTTGTTCCTTAGAAAAAAATGAGCAGCTCCCTGGTGAGACGTCTTGGGATTTCTGAATGTATCTTGCTGGTAACACAGAGAATCACAAAGTACCCAGTCCTGTTACAAAGGATACTGCAGTACACCAAAGGTAGGACCAGTTCTTCTTTTCTAAGTCTGTATTTGCTCATCCAGTGTAAATTTCCTGGATCCTTTTCCACCGAAGTAGATTTTCTTATGATTGACCAACTAATCTAGTCATTATTGTCTCACACTGCTGTATTGAGATAACTTGAGTCTTTATATCTCTATTTATATCTGGTTAGGATTAGTTGCTCAGGTGCCTTGATTTGGTTGATATGTCTGTCTTTAGCTAATTATGGAGCAACATGCTTAGACTCCAAAGTCTCCCAGTTTGCTTTTTCTGTGTAATGGCTACAATACGTGGTTGGTTTGTGTATTTCATATCTACTGTCTTGTATACAAAATATATTGGAACAGCCTCCAACCTCAGCCCTCCATGTGAAAGGTTTTGTGAAGCTCTCTTTAAGGGGGAAAAATGCAACCTGACTTGGGAAAATATTAAAAAGTTATAATGCAGGAATTAGGGAGGGAGAAGACAAAGGAGGGAAGGAAGTAAAATTGGGAAGTTAAGAGTCTACAAGGATGAAGTGAAATGGAGATGTTTCTCTCTTTTCAAAGAAAATGAAGTGGAACATGAAGACTTGACTCAGTCATTAAACCTTGTTAAAGATGTGATTGCTGCAGTCAATAGCAAAGTCAGCAACTATGAAAAGAAAACACGTCTTGATGAGATTTACAACCGGACAGATAGCAAGTCCATCATGAGGATGAAGAGCGGTCAGATGTTTGCAAGAGAGGACTTGCGACATCGGAAGCTCATCCGAGATGGGCCTGTTTCACTGAAAAATGCAGCTGGACGGTTAAAAGGTAAGTCTGCTGCAGGGCACACAGCTTGCCCTCCCTGTGTGTAGGATTGCTCCTCAGATAGGCTTCTCCAACACTTACCTGTTCGTCTGCTATGAGAGGTTTTGACAGCAGCTTTCCCTGTGCTGCATACTCTGTTTCCATCACAGTGTTTCCAATACCTTGTGCTGTTTCTGAGGTGACCGATAGCTGCTTTTCCGCCCGGTGACCAGACGCCTGCTGAAGATGCAGGCTGCAGTGAGGTGCTGGGGCAGCCTTTGGGCCAGGAGGATGCTGGGGCTGCAGTTGTCTGGAGCAGTGAGTCAGATCTCTGTGGCAAAACACGCACGTACAGCGATTCCAGGAAGCGTGCTTGCTGAATACGAAACCCAGCCTCAGCTTCCTGGTGACTCTACCCGCCAGCAGCCCTGTACCTCCTTTGCTGCTCAGGCTCAGCGTTACCTTTCCCAGTTTCACTAGGCCTTGAGAGAGGTGTCCCAGGCATTTATTGCTTTTGAACCTCTCGAGCTGCTGACGCAAGCTGCTCAGGAGAGGCTGGGGAGGCTCTGGTGTCCCTGCAGCTGCCTCTTGCTTGGTTACGTGTGTGTCCATGTTTTCTTGAATTGCTTTTTGTTTATCATCGCATGGAAATGGTTTTTCTGAAGTGCTGTGCTCTAAAGTTCTCGACATGGCACTGAAGTTCTTTACTGAGTTAAGCACTAAATCTCCCAAGCAAGCCTTAAGCTGGGACAACAGCAGTGGTGAAAGCAGGCAGAGCTTTCTTAGGGCTCAGCAGGAAGGCTGGGCTTTCTTTCTTGCAGCTGATTCCTTCTTGCTCCCAGCATCAGCTGATTACACCAGGGTACTTGGGCATGAATGGAGATGCATAGTCTGGTGATGTGCTGGGCAGTGAGGCAGTGATAGGCGAAATTCCAAATCAGATAGGATTTATTTTGAGGTTCTGGAAACAGGAAGTTTACAGATGGTTTCCAGGCTCCCAAGATTGCTATTGATTTTAAATGGTGGATTAAGCAACTTATGCTGTGATTGTGAAATCTTTTGATAAGTACAGGCTGCATTTGCATTTATAAGTCATAGAAATGCCCCTGTCTGTAGTGCAAGCCCCCAGGGAAAGCAGGTCCTACAGAGAAACAGCGGAGCCCCATAGGAGAACAGCTGGTTCAGATACTTAGGCTATTTTATGGTATTTTAAGTGGAGCAGAGAGAGAAATTTAGAAGTTTTCTTGGATGTTTTTAGCATTTCCCCTTCTGCAGAGTGCGCAGAAAATATAGTGATAGAGAAGAACAGAGTCAACTGCTGACTTTTTCAAACCTCCCAGAGCTTTGAGTTCATTTTGCAGCTTTGATTAAAATTTGGTAGTTCTTTTTTTCTGAAAAGGATCCTGTCTTCCCAAAACAGAATGGAAGGGAAGAACCCATGGGATGACTTCACTTTTTGGTTTGCTTCCTGTCTGTCACAAGATTTCCCAAGTACATTACACAAAAACTCTTTGTACTGAGGGGTATGGGTGGGGCCTTATGCTTGGTAGTTACAGTGCAACTTCATGATATGTCATTAGGAGACTTGGAAGGCTGTATGCGTACTTTGGGAAAAGCCTGTATTCTGATTTAAGATCCTCAGTTTACTTGATATTACGCTTCCTTTTCCCATGAAAGAAAGCCAGGTCCTGCATCTCATGCAGGGCTATGTTGGCTCCCCTTGGAGTTAGCAAGGCTTGTATTTGTCTGCAAGCAGAATTAGTGGTGGCTCCTGAAGTCAGTATTTCCTGGGAAAGAAACTGCAGCTGACAAATGTTGCTGTTGCATGATAATTTACACTCCCCAAACTACTCATCAAGAGAACCATAAAACCCCAATCTTCCTGTGCAGATACTTTGCTCAAGGGCTAAAATATTGATTGTTTGAGAAAACAGCGCTTCTACTCAGTAAACGTCACTAGCTTTTGCTGTTACACCGTGTCCTACCTGTTAGGAAGCTTGTGGCTGGAGAGGAGCCCTCCCACCGAGGTGAGGGCCCTGCATGTTTCCTAGGGCAGCTCGGCGTTGCACAGCAGCACGGCCTTTCCAGGAGCTGTGCCTGCCAACCAGCAGATCGAGCAGCACTGCAGGCTGACCCAAAACCAGCCCTCACGCTCCCCAGCGGCCGGAGCACTGGTGTTATTAAAAGACAAATCTGTTTAGGAGTGGGCCGCATGGTTATATTGGTATTCTTTTCCTTTTGCAGAAGTCCAGGCTGTTCTCCTCTCTGACATGCTCATATTCCTGCAGGAGAAGGACCAGAAATATGTCTTTGCCTCACTGGTAAGGCTTCACCCTTTTCTTCTCCCTTGCTTTTCTGTGAGAGAGACCCTTGATATGGGTTCCTCAGTAAAGCCAGCCGTTGTCTGCTAAACAGCTTTGTTTTCCTGCTTATAACTGTTTTGTTTGTTGAGCAGGCTCCTTTCTTTGTGATTGGAAAGCATGTCTTTTTTTCCCCACTTACCCCACTCATGTTGATTTCTGCAGTGCCTTGGCATTGCTGATAATTGGCCTTGAAAATCTGCCTGCCACTCGATACACGTACTCATTTTCAGGCTGCGCAAACTGAAGCAGTGATCCCAGGGGGAAGGGAAGTAATGGGATAACACAAACATTGTAAAAACAAATCTTAGCAGAGGCTGATGTCCTAATATATTATGAACCGCTGTGGGGGGCAGGGAACACCACTGCTGTAAATTCAATAGTAAAGCTTACAAATAAATGTCAGAAGAGTATATTTGTAATGCAAGAAACCAAAACCACTCACCTTTGAAGGCAGGCTTCCTAAAACACTAGACACACTGACCTGCTAGAGAAAGTCTGGTACCTAATTGGGCCTGTTTTGGCTGTACCTTGCAGACATGGTTTAGACTAGGTGAACGTTTGTGTCCTTTTTATTCTTTGAATGTTTTGAAAGCTGATAATCTGTTATTCTAGTTCCATCAATGAGCTGCACAAACGCAGGGCCCTACACAGAGAGAGCTGATACCAAATCACCCAAGTGTAGCATCCTGTAAAATGCACAGAGGTGCTCACTCATGTGCTGGTGACCCAGAAGCAAAGGGACATTTTAACCTAGGCAGGCCGATTACACAAAGACCGTAGCTCACGATAAACATCCTTTTATATACAAGTCTGGTCCATCGCAGGAGTCAACTATGAGCTTCTAAGAACAGTAGGGTTTTTGTGGGATTTGAAAATAAGGTGTTATTCCATCCTACGGAAAGATTGTGACGATAAGGTATGTGAAGCAGCTAGCAAGCTTCACTGAGTTTACGGAGCTCTGATATTAATGACAGAGTAGAGAGTGTGGGCAGGAGGAGATGAGATCAAAGGTCTGCTGGAGATAGAGCAAAATATGGTAGAGTTTGCAAAACCACAAATTCAATTTTAAATTACTTTCCTGTTGAAATAGAGCAAGGTGAAATTGCTTTTTCTAGAGGACTAACGGAGGAAAACAAGCCTTTCCCTGTTGTGTGACCCCATCAAAATGCTATATTTTTTAATTAGCCAGTAGCGTCAAAAAATGTTTACAACCCAAGAGAGGCAGCTGTGTTGGTAATGGGACCTTTTGAATGTTAGTTCATATCTAACTTTTTGCCCTCCTCCACCATTTCTTTCCATCTGAAGGACCAGAAATCCACTGTGATCTCTCTGAAGAAGCTGATCGTACGAGAAGTGGCTCATGAAGAGAAGGGTTTGTTCCTGATCAGTATGGGTGTAAAAGATCCTGAAATGGTAGAAGTGCATGCCAGCTCCAAAGAAGAGCGTAACGGGTGGATAGAGATCATTCAAGACACGATAAACACCATGTAAGCTACCAAGCTGCTCTGGAAAGGCAGGTGATACACATAGTCGTGTTTTGGTGCTTATTGAGATGTGTGTCTCTCTCATCCAGGGATAAGGATGAAGATGAAGGAGTTCCTTGTGAGTCTGAGTTTGAAAAGAAAGTGTCAGACACGAGAGTCAGAGCACTGAAAGGTAGGAAACTGCCTGAGACAGAAGGGCAGAGCTTGAAAATTGTTCTGAAAAAAATGACTGCAATTGTCGTGTTAGATTTTGTGACCCTTTTTCATATGCATGGTTGAGCTATGACTTCTTTCAGAACAATGAGGGCCCTGCATCCAGCAAATAGTTGCAATCCATATTTACACCTCGTTTGCATTAGAATTTTCTGAGCCTGATGGGTGCTCTTGCTGTGCAAGATTGAGCCGAGGCACAGTTGTGTCATCAGGTTCCACTAGATGGGGCCAATATCTCAGGAATCGCTCTGCTTCCTTGCTGAAGCTTTTTCTGTCTTCATCTCTGTTTTCTGTTCACCCCCACAGAACAACTTCATCAGAAGGATAAGCAGATCCTCGTCTTGCTGGAGGAAAAGACCAAGATCTTCAGGGACATGGCAGACACCTCTGCTCAAGAGGACATGCCAGGCTCCCGACTGCTCTTCAGAGCCAACACTGAAGAGGCACCAAAAGGCGAGGCCATTATGAAAACTGCAATAAATGAAGGTGAGCAAGTCAGTGTGACACATTAGTTACACTAACCAGCACGCCTGCCTTCAGTGAATACATCAATTCTCAAGCACCGTTTTTGCAGGGGAAGCCTTCTTAATCCAAGTGAAAGAATAATAGCATAGATCAGGAGATACTGCTACTCATGGTATTGTGTTAGGGACAGGTAATGAGGATCAGGAAAAGAAGCAGGTATTGGTGGCTGTTGAAAGAAGGCAGAAAAGAAGTCTTAGCACAGTAAACAACCCTGCACTGAATCTGAGCTGGGATCAGGGGCAGCCCAGGATTTCGTACTTGTGTGAAAAGTGGACCATACTGTATTTTGCTGTGCTTCAGGCTCAGCAAGGATTGAAGGGGGACTCAGATTCCAGCAGGCATTTTTGGTACCTGCAAGAAACAAGCCAGTCTGTTGGCAAGGTTACATGAAAACTTGAGCAACTTTTCAGTGTGATTTTTGGAAAGGGTAAAAATTACTAAATGCTGTTGTCAGAGTGAGTTTTTGCAGGGGGGACATGTACTGTTCATGTCATTGTCATAGAAACATGAGTTCTTAGTATACAAAAGCATGTGAAGGTAGGGATGAAAATAGCTCAGAAGTCTGAGCTGATCTTTCACAGAGATATTTCTGCTTTTTTATCCTCTCAGTTGAACTGCTGCAAGACCTGGTAAACAGGAGCTTGGGCTGTGCCCTCGGGCAACAGGCTAGCACCACCATTGACCAAGAAGGAGGAGTTGGCCCCATCTCTCTTCCTAGAAGGGCAGAAACTTTTGGAGGATTTGACAGTCATCAGATGAACGCCTCCAAGTGTGAGTAGTTACATGTGCCCACAGCACCATTTGTTAATGATATTTAATGTCATCAAGTCCTCTTGCTTCTGAAGGACTTCAGCAGCTGGTGAATTTGGATTTCCCTGCTCTTCTGCAATATCAATAGTTAAATTAAATATCAGATTAGGAAAAAAGCATAGGTACAGGTAGAATGGTAGTTGTTGAGACCCCACAGCTATATGAGGATTAAACATCTGAACTCTTTGCTTCTCTCTCTCCATGTTTTTTTAAATCATTCTTCCTTCTTCATTTTCATGCTACATGAAAGCATTTTTCTTTATAGATTAGTTTCTTCATGATCTTCTTACTGAAGTGTCCGCAGCTCTGTTCTTCGTTCTTCAGTTATCTTACAGCAGGAGCCTCTTCATGCTGTTGCATTTGCAAATGGATGAGAATATTGCTGAATCCAGCACCTTCTCCCCTGGCTGTGCTCTCTATGCATTTGTGTTCCACATACAACTGCATGTGTTATTCCTGCAATTAAGTCTCTCCCAAGCTAATGAGTGAATATTTATTTCAGCTGCATAGTTGGCTGCTTCCCAATGCTCGCTTTCTTTGCCCTAGTCATCAGAAACTTCCCTGTCCTCAAATTCCTTTCTCTGTGGTCTCTCTCACACTCCCGATACAGCCAGTTTTGCTGTGCTAGTGTCTGTCTCAGCACTGGGATCGTTGGACCCCATCTGACCTCCTGCATTAAAGGAGCAGTGTTAGCTCCAGACAGTCAGACATGAGAAGTATGTAGAGATTTTCCCAGCTATTGGAAAGCTGCAAAGCTCTCAACAGGCCTTGTCATCATAATGACAAATATATTCACACTGAGGGCTGGAGAGGGTTGTTTAGGGCTGTGCCTCACTCTGTCGCAGTGATGAATGGGACAACCTCAGGCTGTTTGCTGCCCAGCACTCCCCCTTGCACTCTGATTTTGTTGTTTTTTGGTGTTTGTTGTTGTTGTTGTTTTTCTAGAAATAACCTTTTTTGAATGAGATTATAATTCAATAGTTATAGGTTCTTGGGAGATTTGGGGAAAAGAAAGCAGGGCGTGTTTGTTCAGCTGTGGGCCAGGAGGCATGAAACCTGGCTTTCATCTCCAGTTCTTCTGTTCACAACCTGTGCAACCTTGGGCAAGGCTTATAACCGGACTCCCCTTCATTCTCCCCTCCAGCAAAACAGAAGGGAGGTGTGTCCTCCTGCAGAGAGGTGGAAGGTCCCAGGACGTGGCGCAGGAGAGAAGGTCTGTTAGGAGGATGTGAGGGTCAGCCTTTAATAGCAAAGCCTGCCTGGAGGGTGGCGGGGGGAGAGGGCCTTTGCAATAGGTGCTGTGTCCTTCATGCTGCTGCAAATACAGGTGTAAGTCAAGTCCTTTATCATTAGAAGAGAAGAGGTAGGGGGGTTACCAGTGCAAGCAAGGAATTTCCCCATGGGCTGCATCTCAGCTGGCAGAGGGAGTGTGGTCTTGGCAAGAGCTAGAGGACCAAAGAGCTTTGTGACTTCTTCACACGCTGCGAGCAGAAAGAACGTGTTCTTGGGCACAGAAGGTGGAGGGCTGCATCTCTCTTGGCCCCACAAGTCAGGTCAGTCCTGCTTGGGAACACTGATGTGAGCCATGCAGGGAGAAGCCAGAAAGAGAAGTCCAGTGTCCCTTTGAAGATAAAGGTTTCTGATAACCAAGGCTGTAGAAAAACTGTTAGCATAAAATTACACACCAGTATTGCACAGCAGTCTAACCCAGCTGTAAATTGCATTTGGACAGAGAGGCATTGAAACTGTATCTGCAATAATATACCCTGAGATCGTATTGTTATTTTTCTCCATCTGCTCTTATTCTGCCTCATAACTTCTCAGCTAATGTTCTTTTGGAGTAGAAAACAGTCTGGGGGCTAGACAGAGCACAAGCTAAAGGTGTGTCATCAGCACATTGTTTGAAACCAATGTCAGTCCTCCTCTGAATTCAGATCCCCCTTTTCTGGTGGAACTGGCAGGTTCTGTATATGGAGGGAGCAAATGCATTTAGTTAAAGTGTGAAGAGCTCTCTGGCCCCTGTTGTGAAACATCTCAGTTCCCTGTATTAAATTTCTCAGACACTAGCAAGTTCATCTGTGGCTTAAAATGCTGAATAACCAGTTTCAATGCTGGCTTCTTCCTTTAGGTGGAGTGAAGGATGAAGGTGACGATGCTCAGGACCTTCGGAGAACAGAGTCGGACAGCATTTTAAAGAAGGTATCACTTGGTTTATCTGTCTGCTACCACTCTGAGTTCAAGACGGTGACAATTCAAGTCTTGAAAAATGCCTGAATTTCTTGGCAACTAGATGCATCCTAATAAGTTAAAATAAAATTGGATGTATGGAGTTAAAAATGGTTCACTGTAGCTAAAATCCTGACTTGAAAACCATTTCAGATCAGTAGTATTCCTTTGTGGCAGAGGTTATCTACCATCTGTCTGCAGATCAGCCAAAGCATGTGTTTAATTATGCATCATTATTGAAATGACAAGGTCAGATATAACCTTGCACCTATTCTTGCTGTGGTTTGATTCATCGTGTAACTCCAAAATGATACCTAATTAACATTTGATGTGATATGATTTTAACTTGCCTAAAAAACATATACGAATTGTCCCAGAATGAAACATGGAGGTGGGGAGTGGGGGGTGTTTAATGTGTCTGTCATTAGTTCAGCTTCAGAACACATTTGCTGTGATTTCTCATTTGTCCTCATATTAAGTCTGTGTGATCTTTTCATAGGGTGGAAATGCTAATCTGATGTTCATGCTGAAAAGGAATAACGAGGTAAGAATTGATTTGGTTGCTCATCTGCTTCCTTCATTTAAGTGACAAGTGAATTTGTCTCAATAGGTGATAATGCAGAAGAAAATACATTATTTAGCTGAAGTGCATGTAGACGTTTAAATACATTAAGCAGAACCCACTGTGTCATTTATTTGTTTAACCTTGGATGTTCAGACAGGGAATTTGCTGATTGTCATCTGCTTGCCAGCAGGATGGTATGTGCTGATTATAGGCATCAAGGGTTAATTACCACTAGGATGCGCAGGACTGTATTTATTGTGCATCTGCAGACAGAGGCAGTTTAATTTTATGTTGCAGGTGCAGTGAATTGGGGCAATTAGATTTCTATTCTCCCTTTGATACACATTCATAACTCCCAATTAGCATTAAAGGCAGAATGAGAAGCTGTTCTCTTAGCACTGGCTATCACACCACTATTGCAAACACTGCTGTGTTTTTTTCTTCTTAAAAGTAACTGGTGGATATATGAGATTCAGAGAATATTTTAGCTGGCCTGAAAATATATTTTGGGATAGGGCATCACTCCAAAGTGGCTTGCTCTTGGCTCTGTGGTGATGCACAATGCGTTCGCGTTTATCTGTGTGTCTGCTGCGTAGCACGGTTTTCTTGTCTATTGACAGGGGGACTTGTACAGGTCAGCTGGGGTGGAAGAGGGCAAAAAGCACGCATTCATTTTAAGATTTTTTTCTTTGTCCACTCCTGGAAGTTATTTCCTTGAAATTTCAAAGCAAACGCCCAGGTTTCATCCCAATTCCTCTGTTTGTTAATGCTGTGGGAAGTGGTTCACAGAGACAAGCCAGGAGATCCCGTGAGGTCTGTGCAGTGTTTCTGCACGTTCCCTCCCCGTAGCTGGGTTGTTCAGTGACCGTGTGCTGGGCTGATGGCTAGGCCAGTGAGGACTGTAATGCCAGGCTCCTCTGAGAGGTGCCCAAGGGGGTACGTTTGGGGCCAGGCTGTGTACCAGGGGATGATACAGTCGTTGCAAGTGAAGAGTGAGAAAAACAAGGGTGTAGAGGGACAGCCATGCAGCTTGTCAGGCTCACCAGTGGGTCACGGTGGAAAAGGAGGGTGCTTTACTCGTGCCCTGGCACCAAATGGGTCTAATAGCAACGCTTCTGTTTTCTTGCAGCAGGTTCTCCAAAGCATTACCAGCCTCCATAAGCTGCTCAGTGCTTTGCAGGTAGGCTGGCCGCTCATCCCGCTTCTGCATGCCATGTGCCCAAACTGCATCACACCAGGCAGTAACAGTGACTTGCGCTTCACCCCCGTCTCTCCTTCCCCTTCTCCTTTCACATCCATGCGGGGCCAAATACCCTGCAGTCGGCTCACGTTCAGCCTCCTGGCACAGCAGTAGGAATTAGCTGCTCCCAGGCAAACCGGTGCTCACCTGAATTTGGGAAGCTGCCGGGGGAGGTTTAGATCTCGACCAGCAAAGCTGCCACCGCAGCATCCTCCAGCAGCCCATTGGCAGTGCTGAGCAGGGAATGTGGTGGAGAAAGACACAGTTCAGCAGCACCATGAGCTGCTCAGCGTGGAAAGGGCACTGCAGTCATGTCTCCCCCTTTCCCTCCTAGGGTGTCGTCCTGCAGCAAGACACCTACATCGAGGACCAGAAGCTGGCCCTGAGTGAGAGGGCCCTAACCCGAAGCTTCTTCCGCCCGACCTCGCTGCTGGAGCAGGAGAAGCAGCGCAACCTGGAGAAGCAGCGCCAGGAGCTCGCCAACCTGAAGAAGCAGCAGGCGCAGCACCAGGAGGAGAGGCGGAGGAGAGAGAAGGAGTGGGAAGCACGGGAGAACCAGCTGACGGAGCAGGAGGCCCAGCTGGCCCAGCGGGAGGAGCAGGTCCAGAGAGGGCGGCAGGACCTCGAGCGGGAGCGGGAGGAGCTGCAGGTGAAGAAAGCTTCCTACCAGCTCGACCTGGAGAGGCTTCGTACGGCTCAGAAGCAGCTGGAGAGGGAGAAGGCGCAGTTCAAGAGAGACATGGAGCGATTACCTCAAATGTGGTTGGAGACGGACCACAACCAGGTAAATGCTGCCAACAGGCAGGCTTCTGGGGGAGCTGCGCTCTGCAGGGAGCTCCCTGCCTGCCCTGCAGTAGCAATAGCCTGGCTCCAACCCAGACCTGGATACGTGGGGCCTGACGTTTAAAACTGGCTCTTTCCTTGCACACGATGGGCAGGGCTGTGTTTTGCCAAGGTATTGCCGCTGAGCTCTGCCCGCATCCTGGTGCCGCTGGTTGGCAGACGGCGGCAGGGAGGTGACTGGCGCCCGGGGAAGATGCACTGGGGCATGCAAGGTGTAGCCTTTCACATTCGCCCCCCGTGGGTTTGGCTTTGTGCAGCGTTGAGGCAGGTGAGAGTTCGTTCTCAGAAACAGCCCACGCGTTGCTGCCCACCTGCACCCTGCGGCTGCCTCGGAAGCCACTCGCATGGCCCTGTGGAGGACTGGTAACTGCACGGCAAGGCCTCGTTGTTTGCAGTTTGTGTGCTTATGTCAGTCCAAAAGTGTTCCAGGTATCTAGCAGAGAGATGGACATTGTCCCTGTGCTAAAAAGACCAGGCATTTGCAGTCTGGACATGACCCAGCAAGCAAAGGTCGCTTGCTCTGGTGCCGAGAGGCTTTTGGTATCTGACTGCCCAGCACGAAAAAGAAAAGCTCAGGCACAAATCCTGTTCTGTACTGTGCATTTTTTAGCACGGAGTTCACTTTTTATTACCGTGCAGCAATCTGACAGAGGAAAGCACGCATCAGTTTGCAAAACACAGGCTGCATTTGAACCTTGAGCCTGCTGTTGATCGTTTGTTTGTTTATAACTCGCTAATTTTGAATGCAATTTGCTTAGAGCTGTAGCGAAATTAGTTTGCAAACGCTGGATTGCGGAATGGAAATGATTTTGGGTGCCTGAATGGACTAATTGCGGAGCTCAGCAGTGAGCTCTGAAAAGCAAATCACCGGGGGAGCGCCTGCTCCCTCCCACCCCACCCAGATCAGGCCAGAAGCTCCCCGAGCATGCGGCGAGGCTGCCTCAGCATCAGGCGTACGGAGGCGTGCTGGGGGCACAGATGCTGTGGGAAAGGCCGAGAGGTAAAATCACTGAGGCCTGGCAGATCAAGGAAAGGAAGCACCTTCTCGAGGCGGGCATCTCGCTGACAGTTCAGAGCTATTAATAGCGGGTTTGGTGAGGCTTTGTGGAGCTGTTGTTTTGATCTTCCCTTTGAATGCGAGGGCTCAATTATACCCTGAGACAGACGTTAGAAAAAATCAGGAAAACGTTTTGCTTTCATCTTTTGCTTGGGAAGGCTTCCTTCGCCACACGCCTCGCCGGTGCTGCGCGCTGGCGTTCCCTGCCTGGAGAGGCACGCTCCCCCTTGGCCTCCTGCCACCGTCTGTGCGCGCGAAAAACGCCGGGCGAGTCTCGGTGTGGAGATCTTAGAGAATGTTTGCCCTTGGCTTGTTGACGCATAGCATAGCACATGTAGGAGCAAAAGATACCGGAGCGTTACTCTTCGTATGCATCATTTCTTCGTCTTAAGCAGGAAGGGCTTCTTCTCTTACGGCTTTGCGTGTTAGGTGGTGTATGGGCTGGATGTTCACAAGAGCAAGCTGTGTTTTCAGAAATACCTCTCCTATCTGGACTCTTTGCTAGCTTCTTTCATACCCCAGTGAAACTCGTTTCTTTTCTTTTATAGGTGTCAAATACACATGAGAAACTTGCAAGAGTCTCCTCCCAGTCCAGCATTGAAGACTTCTCCAAGCAAAAGAGCCCTTCCCTTCCTAAACAAGGGCACTTTGATGCAGAACTGTCTGTCTCCCCCAAAAGGAACAGTCTTTCAAGGACACACAAAGAGAAAAGCACTTTCCATTTGCTTAGCACAACAAACCAGACTAACAAGGCAGCTGAGGAACAGCCCCAGATGCCTACCCGGCTCTTCAGTTTATCCAAACCAAAGGAGAAAAAGGAAAAGAAGAAAAAGGGCAGAGGACATCGCTCCCAACAATCTGGTGAGTGCCAGGAGGTCACAGATGTGTTTTCAGGGTCATTGAGCGGGCACTTCCCTCCTGCCAGAGAACTTCTGGAGGCCATCTCGCCTAAGCAGAGATGGTAACAGTGAGGGATGGAGAAGGTCAGATGTGATGAGTGAATTCTCAGCTTAAAGTGATCTCTATGGGCTTTTCTGCCTGCTCTGCAGCCCCTGGGGTTGTTAGAGGGACATGCTTGGCTCCCTTTTCCTTCCCTTCCTTGTCCTGTTCTGAGCAGATTCCACAAATGAGATCTTCCCTGTATTTTTCAACTTGCTCTGCTTCAAGGAGGAGAATGTCCTGCTTCATTGCACGTGCTTTCAGAAGCTGCTGCTGGGATGTTCCTGGCTGTTGCAGCCCCTCCAGCATTGCTGACAGTTTTAGCTCTCTTACAGTTTGTAAGCAATACCTGCAAACATTCTCGTGAACTCTCCCTTCCCCTGAGCTGGTCTACCATGTCTCTTGATCTGAAAATAAAAAGTTGTGTTTTTCTTTTTTTTTTTTTTTCCCCTGGCAGTCCCCTTAGGACTCAGTTCTGCACCCGAAACTTCTTGCCCACATGCAGCTTGATCTCACAATCTGAGATGACCAGCTGATCCATGTTAACTCACACAAGTTTTCCAACTTGTGCCTGGGAACATTTAACAATTCCAGGCTGTAATTTCACGATAGTTCCTTGGGAACTGGACACCTTTCAAGGCCCCTAGTGGATTGGGCAGAGAGCAGGGCTCCCCCGTGTCTGGAGTCCTGCTCTGCCTGCCGTACTGCTGTATTCCCATAGTGAATCCCACCTGTTTTCTTTTTCCACAGATTCTCACTCATCAGAAGCACCTCCAGAGGGCGAGGAGATCTTCTGCTGAGCGCGGATGGCACCACTGGTCACTCGCAGCTTTGGTACAGTGGACATCTCCCTGCCTACTCCACAGCACGCTGCTCGTGCCTGCATCTGACAAGCATCTGGAGGTTTTGAATAAAACAGGTTATGAAAGTTTATATGTGGTAGGAAAGGGCCTCTCTCCTCGGTTTTGCATGACCTCACGTTGCAGAGGCTGACCGCATGGCAAGTGGTACCATCTCCTTGTGCAAACCTCGCTTCCAATGGATTGGGCTGGATGGTTTCTGTCTGTTCACACTGCTGAAGGACGGGAGAACATAGCCTTAAGGGGTCTGTGCCTTCAAATTCCCCTTTTCTGGGGAAGGTAACCAAAACCAAGCATTTAGCAAAAGATTGGGACTTCACAAATGGTGCGTACACACTGGCATATATAGAGATACTGTACATATCCATCTCTGTATCTGTGTTTCCACTGGGATGTGCTCACAGTCTGTTCAGCCAAGCTTAGCTCGGCCCGTGGGGATGGATGATGACTTTCAGGGAGCGTGCAGATATTAAATATCTCGCCCTTACTGCTCCAACTGTAACACCATGGGCTCGCACGCCCCTCTTGTGCTCATGGAATGGACTGTTGGGTTTCAGAAAGGTACCGCACACCAGGGAGCAGTTACAGTGTGCAAAATGAAAATTCAAGGAACAAATAAAATTGGAGGTTTTTCCAAGAGCTTTCTATGGGGCAGAGGAGTTAAATGTCACACTGTTTCCAGAATCAAGTAGAACATCTTTGGGTGTATTTAAAACAATGCAGAAAAGAGAAATTTGGGAGGCTTGTAAGGCAACCCCGGGAAGCCAGAGCAGGTAGTGGTCAAGTGGGAACAACTCTAAGAAACTTTTTTTAAGCAGTCTCTTTGAGCTACTGCTTCCCATCTCCTACGTAATGGTTTATTTGTTTTGCTGGGATATATTTCTCCAGTTGTATTTGACATCCCTTCATTACAAGCCTGATGACTTACTGGAGAGATGGCTGGAAGTCTACTTTTAGGGACCTTTGTTCTGTTATTTGTATTTTTCTTCCCCTGCTCTTTACATTACCACGAGGCTTATGTTTCTCTGGATTTTGTCAGCTTCTCCGGCTTGTTTCTAAGGCAGAACGACAACAATTTCGGAGCACTTCAGTGAGATGTCACAGGTCAGGGGGCTGAGTGCTGTGAGCAGAGTGAACTCTGAAGAGGCAGCTCTTAGTTCCTCTGCCTGTACGATACCGTGCACTTACTATTTCTGGGGAGAAAAATATATTCTGGTGAACAAAAACATTGTGTGATGGGTCCAAAGGCCCAGTGTGCCTTTTCCAGGTCCGTTTCTGTTGCTGTGTGGTCTGTGGTGGACGAGTCCATGTCTGTGTCACCATCAGCAGAAGGGGAAGGTTCAAGGATGGCTCTCGATGTGCTGACCGAGAGATGTTTATACAGCTGGGGAGTACAGTGATGTATCCAGCAGGGGAAGAGAAATGCAGCAAGCCAATTTTTTTTTCCCCAAAATTATTGTTCTTCCAAACCCTCTCAGGGGAATCAGCCTGGTGGATTTGTAAATGGTTATTAGACTCGATCAGCTTCAAAATGATTCAAGGGTTTGCTCAGAGTTCAAAGCTGTCAAGTGCATTTCCTTTCCTACTAGTTTTTCTTTAAAGAAAAATAATAATTCTTTAGTTGCACTATTGTTTGATTTCAACTTGCTCTTTAGCTTCTCACAAGCTAGTAACAAGCAGCAATTTTCAGAGTTCAGTGCTAATGAGTATCGGCAGTGTCGATGGTGAGGTGGATGCTTAGACTGGTCTGTCTTGGTCAGTGCAGGAATCCTAAGCCGCCTGCTTGCTTTTGAAGCTCTCTAAACTATTAAGATGAAAAAAAAAAGGAAAAAAAAAAAGGAAGAAAGGAAAAAGGGTTGAGATTTATTGATTTATTTTTATTTTGCTTTTTTAATGTTATTTGGTGCTTGTTCTTACTTGCAAGCAGGGCTTGCAAAAATATTTATCTTTCTGTTTATTTGAAAGAGTTCTTTTTTTAAAAGAAGTTTACTTGGTTTTATTTTTTATTTTTTTTAATTTTGCTTTTGTTTGGGGAGGGTGGTTTGTTTGTTTTTTTTTTCTTCTTCCCTTTTTTTGTTTGGTTTGGTTGGTGGGTTGTTTTTTTGTTTTGTTTTATTATTGTTTCCTTACCAAGAGATTGGTAAACCCAATATCTCCCTGGTTCCTATAAAAACAGGGTTTGGGCAGTGCTGCTTAGCAGCCTATGCCACGTCCAGAGTTACACAATTTCAACTGAGAGCTTTCTTTAAGGCAGAACATCTTTGGGCCAGAAAAGTCTGGAAAGAGAAGCGGTGACTTCAGACAGGACTCCTCCTATCAGTTAGTTCCCTTGTCTAAATATTTTCCTTAGGTTTGCTTCTTGGAGGCAAAGGGAGAGCAAAGCACAGCCTCCTGCGGTGATGCGAGGCTCCGGTCGATGTCCGGGCAGATCCAGGCAGCTCTTCTCGACCAGGAGGGAGCCACGCGCTGGCATTGCGGTGGTTTCTTCTCAACAAGAAGAGCACCCGCGTAACCGGACGACTTCTGTCCCGCTATTCGTGTGTCTGTGCAAATGCATGTGCCAAGCTGAAATTTTTGGAAACCAAACCAGTGCATGGCTCATCCTCTGTTGTATAAACAGAGATCAGGTCCCTGGTATTTCTGAACGTTCCCCAGAGTCTGTTACAGCCTTTGCCACTATGAGCTTTTCTTTTCTTCCCACTGTCCTTTCCCCAGCACATCCTGAAGTCGCAGTGCAGGGGCACGTCCCTTGGCTCTGAGAAGAGCATGAACAGGGACACGCAGGGCCAAGTCTCTGCCTGCTCTGACCATCTCTTCTGACCTGTGCAAACCAAAATGAGCATCCAGTGAAAATAATATTTGCTATATGATCTCCTAAGGTCCCCATGGTTCCTTGTTGGAAACCACAGGCTTGAATCAGGACATACTGATGGGAAATATTGCATATCAAAGCTGTTTGTGTCTTCAATTCTGGTGGGCAGGCCTTTGTCCCTCGAGGATGTACATCGCTGTATGATTCACTGGTTTTGGAATGAAGCCTTTACTCCCACACTGCTTCCTCCTTCTTTCACCTTTAGGAAGGTGAGGGCTTGTTTTTATCTCCTTAGCCTTTTCTTTCTTCCCTCTCAGGTTTTCTTTGGAAAGGCTTGGCATCGGTTTCCCAAGTCAGATTCCCACTCTGATCCCTGCAGGTTGCCTAAGGTTGTCTGCTAGGCCGCGGTCCCAGTTTTGCAACACCAAAGCCTTTCCTTTTCCTGGCCTTACAAGTGCATTTGCTTCGGTTCCACACTTGGCATCCATCCTACAGTTGTTGAAAGTGTATCATTTCCTCACGCCGTGTCTCGTTCCCAGAGCTGGTCCCTTGATCCCACTCAGAGAACCCAAACCCTGTAATTCCTTCATGGGTTTGCCGGGACAAGAACAGGTTCCAGAACGTCTCAGATGAAGTACCAAGCGGTCAGTGTGAGCTGGGAGTGCCAGGGGACCCCGGAGGTTAGGGAGCAGCCGTAGCAAAGGGTGTGAGCCTCGGTGGAGTTGCGTGGGGTTGGCCTTAGCTTCCTTTAAGCGACGTGATCATCTCAGCATGTAGCTCTTAGGTCAGTGTGATGTCTTAAAGCACTTTAAATGGAACTGGTCAAGTCACTTTTCATTTTGGTTACGTGGAGACAATCAGCTGTGTAATTGCCCCCACTCCGCATCCCCAGGGAAGTCCGAGCTGCAGGTAGGCAAGTTCCTGGGCTGGCTTGGCGTTACCCCGGGAGGGGAGGGAGGGGCGAGCATTTTGTATTAGTTTTAGACCAAAGTGGGCACGGATACAACTCCAGTCCCACTGCAGGCAGGATGAGCCCTTTCCCCATGGGGAGAACCCAGCAGTCATTTACTCACAAAGCCCTCCAGGCCTTCCCACCTCCCAGCAGGGCATTTAGGAGAGCAGGCAGGGGCAGGACCAGAGCGACTGGCTTCTGGTGGCCCGGTGTAGCCCCCTGGGAGAGCCCACGCCACCACCAGCACCTTCCTTCTCTTCACCCCTGGAGTTTGACCACTGCTGCGAAGCACAGCGATGCCATTAGCTGGAGCGGATTCCTACTGCCTTTCAAAGGCGAGAGCACCTGTAGAGTCCAATCATCCTTGCGCCTTCCTTGCTGCATTAGGGTATCGCAGAGCTGTTGCTCAAACACCCAAATCCAGTCCTTCCAAATCTCACCGGGTCAGAAGAGGTTCATCAGGTGCCAAATGCCAAGGAAGTGATTGATGTAGGCTGTCTGTAGCACGGACCAAGGGAGGACTGGGCAGGGGGCACAAGAGAGAGTATCTGCTTAAATCCCACAAAACATTCCTTGTTAACCAGAACTCTGGAAATTATTCTGCCTGCTGGCCAGGTTTGGGAATTTAACATAATTTAAGGCACCCTTTAAAATAATATTAAGAAAGAAAACTTCCCCTACTGCTCCTGACTCTTGCTTCGTTTGTCAGAAGGGGCAGCAATCAGCCACGATCCATTCTTGATCTGTTGACGCAGCTAAGTTTTAAAGGTAGGCAAGCTGAACTGGCCAAATCTCATACACCTCTTGCTCTCGAGTCATGGGAAGCATAACGCTGGCTCCCTTCCCACCTGCATTTTGAGGGCTCGGTGCCCTTTTCTTTCCACGTGCATTTCACTGACACTGATGCTTTGCCCAAATATATTCTGCTTCCATCGCTTGGGGGGAGGGGGGGACAGGATGACATCCACTGCTTTGCATACAGCTGTGAGCTTTGTATGTATTTAAGCTGTCTATAGGTATCGATCATTTCCATGCTCTAAAGTATTTTACTATTTTCTTTATTGATAGTAAACACTGACTCAGAAAACTCTTTATGTCCAGTTCAGTTTGCCTATGGTTAAAGTTTAGCCTGGTGTTTATTTTGTACTAATACGGAATGCACTTGAGTAATTCCCAGTGAGGAGGTGTATTATAATAACCTGATATACCTCTGCCTTCGGTTTGTTTCTTAAAAAAAAAAAAAAACAAATAAATAATGCTTTGCATTTTCATGTTGAACCCATAAAAAAAAAAGTTGGAAAAAAAAAAGTTGAAAAAAAAAAGATTTTTTTAAAAAGAGGTTAAAACCTAATTGCTGTATGTTAATTTGTAATTATGTAAAAAGTGAGCAGGTTATTGACTGTAAAATTCTTCAGTTTTTCTGTAACTTGCCAGAAACCATTAGGGTTTGTAACAAGCTTTTATTTATCTTCCTTTTTAGTTATCAGCATCAACCTCTTGTAAAGTCATTTTTCCTCTAAATAAATTTGATTTTAAGTCTGAGTTTTCTGCCCGATTCATTTCCACACCTTTGGTATTTCTGCTGTTGACTTTGTCGCATCGAGGGTGAAGGAATAGATGTCACCCTGCCTGCAATCAAATGTTTGCATTGCTTTTATCACCGGGGTTCCAGCGGGCACCCATTGCACTCTTTAACTTACTTTCCTTCTCTTAGAAGATTTACATTTTGCTGAAGGGCATGTGGCCGTGATGGCATTCAGCTCCTGGTTTTCTCCCCCACAGAGGGCTTTTCATCCTTTTTACGAGAGGAGGAAGTGTAACAGCCATTATCTCAGCCACTTCAGCTCCAAAGCAGGCTCCTAGCACCGAGATAAATGGCAGTCTGGTGGCTGCGTGCGCTATCTGACGGCGTACAGTTCCTGTCACCCACTGAAATTGCTGCGTGTCCTAGCCGAAACCTGGACAGCTCAGGTTCCAGGAGGTTTTATCTCATCCGGCTGAGAACTGGAGATGCTCCATCACACTGGGGGGGTGGAGGCGGGACTGATGCGTTGTTCTTCAGATATTTTCCCTTCCCCTGGCGGAGGAGGCCCAGCAGAAATGCTGCAGCAGGAAAGGGGATGCTTGAGGAGATGAGATACACTGAGCAAAGCCTTCAGGGCTTTTCTATGAGCACTCTGGGTGGTGCTGGGCTGTTTCTTACCAGGAGCTAGCAAATGCCAGGGCCCCTGCGGTGCCCCATTTCCCAGCAGTGTGCTGCACGTGTTTTTCCCTCCACCTCCCGTCAGTGTCACACGCTGGTTTTAAAACCTGCACCGTGTCAGTGACCCCGAGCGTGCCCGCTGTCACGAAGCACTCGCTGGAGACGGGCAGCTCCCTGGGCGTGGGGCGGGAGATGAAAGGGCTCCTGTATCTCCGTGGCTGTTCACCGCTCCTCATTTTATTGGCGTTCCCATTCATCCCCGCTCACCCATTTACCAAAGCAAATAAATGCTTTCGCCACCATGATGGCGTTTAAAGAGAGCTTTCTCCTGTGGGCCCTCTCTGCTCCACGCGTTGGGTGCCCCCAGAAACTGCCTCTGGGGAGCATGGGGTGCTGCGGGGGCATGGGCCTCAGGGAAGGCGTTATCCCAAACCCTTGCGTTGCAGTAAATGCAGCAGCACTGCTGTACCAGGCTGCTGCTATACCACGGGCATCGCTCACAGGAGGAGGCAAACTGCCTCTGCAGAGCAGGGGATGGAGGCTCCTGCCTCTCCCGGCCACCTACGTGTGGCAATTTGAACAGCCCAAGCCAGCTGTCCGCAATTTCACCCCTTGTCCATGCTCCGAGCCATTACAGTATGGCTAAGGTGATGGGACTGATGTTCTCCCCGAGCCACATGGGTCACCTATTTCAGATGATCCCAAAGCAGCAGTGAGGTGTGTCTGAGCATCACAGTTCCCGTGGGCTTGCCCAGCCCCATAGCGCGCAAGGGTAGAGCAAAAGCCCACCAGACCCCTGCGTGGCCACATCGTGGGTCATCTGCACACGGCTGCGTTGCCACTGGTGCTTCCACCTGGAAGGGCTCCTTACACTTTGGGAGGGCTTCAAAAAAAAAAAAAAAAAAGCACTTTGATAGCCATGGGACAGAAATATGGTTTACTGCCACCTCTTTATTTGGCATCATCCACCTTTTCCCCCTTTGCTGCCCTTGCTGAGTTCTGTCCTGGTGCTGGCTCCACAGTGAGAAATCGGAGGTCCGGGAGGACACGGGTGTAAGCTGGGCTGGGGCTTGCAGACAGGCTTGTCATTCACAGAGGCTTTATTAAGAGAAGGCAAGGCAAAACCCTAATTAGTTCAGTGAGCGAGCTGCCTTGTGATCAGCTGCAAGGTGAATGGCGAAGGGATGAGTTGGCTTTTCCATAGAAGGCACCTGGGTTTGTGAATTAGTTAGAGGGAGGGTAAACGCTGCAACGTGTTGATTTGTTTAGGGCTGGAACAAGTTTAAATTAAGGGGAGACTAATATTTGACACTAGCTACTGATACAAGAGATGTCACCTTGACCTTTTTAATGTTTAATCTATGCAGGCAAGGTTAAATAACGCAGGCTGGAGCGATACAGCTGCTGAGAGCTGAGCACGGATGAAGCCTTGCTGACCGTGGGTGCCAGTGCCCATCCCTGTGCTGGATGTGACTGTGTGATGAACACAGGAGTATGTGGATCAAAAGGAGCATAAATAAATGTGATTCCCTCAGACCATTTTCTTATTTCTGCCATGGCAGGGGCTTTGATTTTTGCAGCAGGGAAGGGTCCCTTGCCTCGTTCTGTCTCTCCCATCTCCTCACCATGACATTCCCATGCTGGTCTGGGACCCTTCTTCTAGCACTGAGGCTCCTGTTTTGGGTCAATAACTTGTTCGGTGAGGCTATAGAGAAACAGCAACCATCGCTTTTGGCTAGAGGACATCCTGGAGGTCCCCAGCAGGGACGGTGCCAGGCTTCCTGCTCCCCAGCAGGGCAGAGCTGAGGCCCAGGAGGGTCTCTGGAGGGGGTTCATTTAAGTCCCTTTGCACTCCCATGGCTGTGCCTTGCAGACATATTCCAGCCAGCACTTCCCAGTCCCCCCGACCTCCTGCTGCAGCCTGGCATCTCCCAGGGCTCAGCATCTCCAGATGCTCTTTGTTTCCCCTCTTTCTTTCACGAAAGAGCCGATTCCCACCAGCTGCATCTTTCCAGCCAAGCTGGCAAAAGTAATTAGGCAGGGGTGTAATTAGAGCCGAGCAGGAGCAGTGAGTCATTAGCAGAGTCCTGTGGGAAACCCCAAGGAGCCCAGGAGGGCACCGGCCCCATGGGGAGAAACGGGGGCAGAGGAGGGGGATGGCTTGGGAAGCGTCCCCCTGCCTGTCTGTGTCTGCGATGCCTGCAGACGGTGCCCCAGAAGAGGGCAGTTGGGGCAGGTGCTGTGCGGGGACTGGGTGTCAGCACTTCGCTGCGCCTTCCTAAACCATGCCCCGGCTGAAAGTGCCAACAGTTTTCCAAGGAGCACAAACTGTGCTGTGCCCGCACGGCCCCGGAGCGCTTCCCGAAACAGCCAGCACTTCAAAACCACACATGATGTGATCTCTGAGCTCCCCAGGGGGATGGCAGGAGTGTAAAGACACGTCGGATAGCCAGGATCCGTCCTCTTCGACCCTTACCCCACCAGCATTTGGAAGAGGGGACCACAGGCGTACAGAGGGGTCCTTGTGTGGGACGCAGCCATCGGAGGTGCAGCGAGCACCGGGGAGAGGGAAGTGAGCTGTCCGGGCACCGACAGCGTGAAAGCTGGGCTTTCTTCCACGTAATTGGATTTGTTATTCAGCTGAGAAGCACTGAATGGCTTGGGTGGGCGCTGAGCTCACCATTTCAGCGAGGAAGTCCGCGAGGAACGATAAAGTAGGTCACACTGCTGCGAGCAGCGCTGATGGCTCTGCGCAACTGTCGATGACATTAAATAAGGAGGTGGTGAAACGGAAAGAAAAGGGAGATTGTAAGGGAGGAAGAAAAAAATGAGCTCAGCCTCCGTTATTCCCTCACACCAGGAGCCCCGCTGCAGGTCTCGTGCTCTGCACCGGAGCAAGAGGGATTCAGCCCAGCTGAAAATCCCCGGTTGGTTGCGGGGAGCTGGTGGCAATGGTTCCTCCTGCCCTTGGAAACATCTGCATTTCCTGGGATGGCCAGAGCCAGCCTCTGTATGGCTGCGGGGCCGCCTCAGACACCGGACGTATTAAATCACCAGCTACTCTGCGTTTAATTGACTCCAGTGAAAAAGGGCGAATGAGCTCGGCTGAGAATTCCCTGCAGGGCTTCGTTGCACAATAGTATTATTTCAAGGGCAGCTGGGGTCAAGCTGGGCAAATGCATATTTAAAGCGCAACAAGGCACTTTGAGTTTCATTTAAATAAGAGAGAGGTGCCTCAGCCTTTTGCCTCCGGAGAGATCCAGCGTGATGGGTGCTTGGGGACGGAGGTCCGAGACGTGGGGCAGGGGCCTGGGAGGGGTCTGGTCCCAAGAGCTGCCTGACCATCTCCCGGCCCTTCCCTCAGCTCTCCTCAGAAATGCTTCAGGAGCCCAGTCCCAGCTCCAGACTGGGGAAGAGTGGGGCTGAAAGGATGCTGAGCAAGGGCAGGGTCCTGGGGCACGTCTGAGCTCCTGACCCCCAGCAGCGAGGGCTGGCCGTGCCATCGGGCACTTCCCTGGGAGTGCACAGCCCCACAGACCCACCCTCCAAGGCTTTCCCCCATGTGCTCCCAAACCAAGCTGAGCTTGACATGTTGAGAAGCCAAAAAACTCTTTAAAAAAATTTAAACAAACAAACAAAAAAAAAAAAACAATTCTACATTTCTTCCCCTGTCCCTCCCGGTTAAAATCCTGACCGGAGCTGGCCGCAGCTCTGCTCTGCTCCATCCGCCTCCGTCTCCCACTCCCCTCACCCTGGTGCAGCTAACTGAGAAAGCTTTGTATTTTGCATCACATTTGATTCCTTAGCAACAGGTTGCTGCTGTCACAGCAGCTGCTGATTGCTTTTGAATTGTCTTTCGGGCAAGCTCCAGAATAAACACAAAAGAGCACGCCTTTGCATGGCTCATATCAAAGCCAGCCTGTCAAAAAGCCTCTGAGCCGGTATTTAAAGTCCCAGGGTCCTGTGTGAAACCTGCATCAACAGAACTGAAAGGGATTTTATTCACGCACTCCCTCTCTCCCTATTTTTCATCCTCCTGCTCATCCAGCAGTAATTTCTAGGCCCTGAATTGGTTTCTCAAAGGGCTCCTGAATGAGCTTTTGCTATGGGGCCTCGCGCTCAGCTCTGCCCAGCTCACGTCCGCTCCCCAGCCTGCTCCAGGGGCACGGGGACACCTTCCCGGCCTCTTCTACAGCTACAAAACTCAGGCTCCAAACCCCTTTGAGCCTCTGTGCATAATTCGCATGGGGTGCTTTGCATCCCCAGCTAGTATCAGTAGGCAAACACAACAGTGCGGGATCATCCTGCTCTGTCTGGTGCTGCTACGTGCCAGCAGGTGCTCAGCAGTGACCCCGGCTCTCTCACATCCCTCTGGAGCAAAGCTGGCGCCGTGGGGGAGATCCCGGAGCCCTCCTGCACGGGGCTGAATCCAGCCCCGGCCCCCCGTGACGCAGTGTGATCTGGGGCACGACTGGGAATCCCATCCTGCCTGTCAGCAGGGCCGCTCCTCAGGAGCTGCAGCAGCAACGAGAAGGCAAATAAAGAAACCAGAAGTGGAAATTCTTCTCTTCTTCCTTAAAAAAATGGCCGCTTGCTGTGCAGGAGCATGGCTGTGCCGGGGGCGGGCCCTCTCGGCCTATTTGGCAGGTGCTGCGAGGCCTCGGTGAGGCCTGTGGGGTCTCCTCGTGTCACAGGGGATGCTTTTATTCCCAGCCCTGCCACCTGGGGTGAGACACTCCGCATCGTGCCTCAGTTTCCCAAGCTCTGATGCAACAGCAATTAGAGCGAGGCTGGCTGCAGGAGGCTGGCTGCGAACCACCCAAGCCTGTTATTATTCCTCGGCCCTGTTATTAGCCCGAACTCCAACTTGCTTAGGAATGAAGAGAAGACTCCTGTGAAAAAGGCACAAATGGTTTCCCAGATCATCATTTTTATTAAAGTTTGCAGGCAGCTGGAGGGAAAAAAAAAAAAAAAAAAAGACAAAAATCACGAGGAAATGTAAATAAATGGCGTTCAGAGAGTTGCAGAAGGGCTGTGCACCCAGCGTGCTCTTCCTGGCAGCAAAGGGTGCTTGCTGCTCCTCAAAGGTTTTGTTGTTCGAGGCACACAAGGGCTTTCAGTGCGTTGCATCATCCCGCTGGCCAGGCTACAGCGCTGCCGAATGACGGGGAGAAAGGCGAGCCCCGGTACCCACCGCAGGACACAGCTGAATGAGGCCAGCCCGGAGCCGTGTGCCCCCACGGACGGCCAAAAACCCCACAGCTGACCCCAGGGAGCACCCAAACGGCCTCCTTGGATGTGTGCAGGGAAAGGGGTTCCCTCCCCAGCCCACCCCTCATGCGCCCTGTGCTGCTCCTTCCCTTCGTCCTCCCTTTGAGGGAGAGGAGCCGAGAGGCCTCTGAAGGCCCGAGTGTGCCGGGCCGCGCAGCCAGCCTCTGTTCCTGCTCGTTTGCTAATTACGCCCTCACCCACGCGCTGTTTGGAGAGCGGGAGAGCACGGAGGGGAATCTCAGAGGAGCTGCTCCGAGCAGGCAGCAGGCTTTATCCGCCGGGGCATCTCGCCGCGGTGCCGCAGTTTTGGCACGCTGGCAGAGCGGCAGCGCGCGCCCCGGCAGCTGTGCGCGGGGAGCTGCCTGGCCCCCGGCCCAAGGCGAGGAAGGAGGGGAGAAAAAAAAAAAACACCGAAAAGCTCCACAGAGCAAAACCAAAGGCACCTGCCCCGTTTCGCCGAGGCACCCGGCGCTGCAGAGCTCCCACGCTGTAATGTTTCGGCCGGGCTCCATGCGCGGCCGGGGGGAGCCAGGTGCTTTCCTCTGGGCTCAGCCCTTCCCTTGGCCCCCCCCTTTCCCAGCCCCTTTTCCCTATAAAAAAAAAAAAAAACACTTCCACGTCGCCCAAACAGCAGGCAGCACCAACAGCAAGCTCACTGCCTACAAAAATAAAAAATAAATCTCAACCCCCATGACCGAGTAACGTAAAGCACCTGAGGGTGCCCCGGGGGACGCAGCCCGGTGCACATCCCCCAGCTCCCCCTGTGGGCCACCAGCATCCACCAGCCGCCCTCCCTGTGCCCCCCGTGTCCCTTGTGCTCAGCCTGGCAGCGACGGCCAGGTCCTTCGTGTCCCCTGAGATACCAGGGAGGGATGTAAGAGGCTCCTCTGCGTCCTGTGCAGGGGGTTCGGAGGGGACTCGGTGGCTGCACCGGCTCCAGCAGCGAGGCAGGGGACGTGGATGTGATGCCGGTATCTGGGGAGGGAAAGAGAAAGGCTGTTAATTGCCACGTCGCAGGCTCTGGGATGCATGGAGAAAGGGTTTTGCACGTTGGCAGCTCCTGGTGTGTCCCCCACCCCCCCACCGACCGCAGGGAGAGTTGCAGGTGGGAAGCAGTCGGTGTGTTTGGGGCCACGAAAGTGAACAGAAAAAGCAAACTGAAAAAAAAAATTAAAAAAAAAAACTTTTTTTTTTTCCTTTTTCCACCAGTTCCTCCAAAACCATCCCTACGCCTGCTGCTTCCAAGGGGTTGATTACCACAGTCTGGGGCCGAGCGCAGACTGCACATGTTTCCATCTGCCCAGGGTTAGGAAAAGCCTGATTTTCATTGCCTTTCCTCCCCGGGCCAGCCACTCCCTTCCAACGCTGCCTGATAAACTGGCTCCGGAGACAACCAGCCGCCCGCCCGGCAGGCGCAGCAGCAGCGCTGCCCTCCCTGTTCCTCCTGCCTCGCTCTCGGGCTCATGCAAATGCCTTTCCCTGGGAGCCACGACAGAAACCGGCTGCGACTTTGTTCCGGCAACAACAGCGAGGTTGGAACAGGTTTCTCGCACCTAGTAAGCAGGTTAGGAGCAGGGAGGTTTCCTGGAGATTTTTTTCAGCTGCTCTGAGTGCTGCTGCAGGCACCCAGAGCTCGTGCAGGGCAAGGTGTCCAGCGGCGAGCTGGACGCGGCCAGGAGTGATGCATGGCCCCAAAAACCTGCGGCTTCTTGCACGGCGAGAGCTGCCCCAGCTCCACGCAGAAGGGAAGCCAAACCCGTGCTTGTAAAAGGCTTGTTATCTCCGCCATAATTAAATAATCAGGAAAAGAGTCATTGAACAGATCCGACGTTTAGTGTGACCGCAGCCTGGCAGTACCAGAATATAGCGCTGGGCCTGGCAGGCTGCCGAAACCCTCACGGGCACTTTGGGGCCAAAGTTCAGCTTTTCGGTGCCAGAAGAAAAACCAGTGCCTGGCTGCAGCCTCCGCCGCTCAGTGCTGCCACCTCTGCCCAGGGCAGGTGGGAGGTTTTGGGTGCCAGTACCGGTGCCGCCGCGCTACCAGCGTGGGATCCAGGCCCTCCACGGGGCGCGGCATCGGCTCTCGGCTCTGGGATGCGCCCTGGGAATCACAGCCCAGGAGCCAGCCCCGTGGGCGTGCTGGAGAGCGCGCAGGTGTGCGGGTGAAAGAGGGAAGCTGCTCGCCCCTGAGCACGAGAGCCCATAGCTCGGTGGGCCAGGTTCGCCCCAAAATTGGAAGACCCAAGAGCAGAGCTGGGCTTCACGTGTATTTATAAACACGGGCATCTTTAGTAGTGGAGCGTCTTTATTTTGTTTCTCCTTCGCAGCGATTCGCCGCCTCAGCCGCCATCCCTGGGGGAGCGCTGCAGCTAGCTCGGCCCCAGTTTAACCCCACCTTTAGCCCAACTTTCTGCCTCCAACCAGGGCAGAGAAGCAACGTACGAGCAGGTCCCACCAGAAAGCCCCCCGGCAGCCCCAGCTCCACCGTTTCACAGCAGCTCCGTGGCCGTGGGTGGGCAGGGGGCAGGCTTCCAGGCTGCGTGCCCCTCAGCACGCTGCAGCCCTGGCACCGCGGCATCCACGTCACGGGGCAGGGGCACCGGGAGCTCCGTGGGAGGCTGGCCCCGGCTCCAGCTGGGGGGGTTTGGAGGCCAAGCCCCGCGGGAAACGGTTCCAGCCGAGCAGTTTTATGCTTTAAATTAAAAGCAGGCTCGGTGCTTTATGATCGACGTTTTCCAAGGACGCGTGATTTGGGGCTCGGGGCTGGTGTGAAAGCAACCTCACAGGTTTATAGGTGAGATTTTGGTTTTGCTTTTCTCCCAACGTACAAAGTACTACTTCCTACCACACAACTCCCCAGCTGCCTCCTCCAGCTGAGGAGCGTTCCCCATAGGATTAACAGGGGCTGCCTGCTCCCAAAGAGCACCTGCACCCGGAGGAACCAGGGGGAAGGCGCTGGCCACCCTTCCTCTGGGTGCCCCTTCTGGAAAAGTGCCTGTCGCAGCACAAACCCTCGTGCTGTGGGAGCTGCAAGACAGCAAACCCCTGCCAGATGCACCGGGGGATGATGGAAGAGCCACAGGACACCGTGGCCAGCTATCCCAGCTATCCACGTTAAAATGAAGTAAAAAAAAAATGTTCTCTCTGGAAAAAAACACGCTCATGTACATTTCAAATGCTTCTTTTAAGCAATGAGTGGAAATGAAGCCAGGAAAGTACATAAAACCCTTACACAGTGACTTTTCACCAGCTTTATTTGTAGGTTGGCATATTACAGTTTCTAATTCTCTTGTGCTTGTGCCAGGCTGCAGCGTACAGTGATCATATAACCCCCCAAAGATCTTTATTAGGTCTGAGCAATCCCGATGCGGTACGGAGGAAAAGGGCAGGAGAGAAAACCTAAAGGCTCTGTGTTTTGGGGGACTGTTTTTTATTCGGTGGCTGAAGAACCAACTCCCACCTCAGACTGGTCCCCGTTCCTATCGCCAGCGGTGTGGCTGGTGGGGAGCTTTAATATTCAAACACATCTGCTACCAGAGAAAATTAATTTTCAGCTCTAGGACGGCTCTTAAAGGGGGGCCCCATTGACCCGCACTGAAAACGATGGAGTCCTCACACTCCTGGCTGCAATATTTAATAGCTGAGTGGCAGTTAATTAGATTACTGAGCCACTGTGACAGATGCTAGGCAACGCCTGAGGGGGAGAATTTGGAAAGGCCATTATCTTCCAGCGCTGTGAAAGCGCTCAGAAATCTCATTTTAACCCTTCCCACTCTTGCCACTGCAGTCCAGCCCAGGTTAAAGCCCATCATTTTGCAAATCAAAGGCCAGAATAATGCCCTGGGTGCTTTTCTGCCTGAGACAAGCAGGTGGTCACGTTGGGCAAACGCCTGGTAGAGGTGCCAGGAGCTCCACTTCGGTTCCCAGCTGGCATCCAGAGATCATGAGGAAATGCCCGAGCACTGCAGTAATTCACCCGCTGGGTGATCCCCAGGCACACCAACCACAGCGAGTGCGAAGCGGGGAAGTCAGAGGGTGTTAGAGGCTTTGGGAAGCGTTCCCTCTTCTATTAAGCGGATTTTGATGAAGGTATGGAGGAATTTCCCTCCCCATGGTCCCACCTCCCAATAAAACCTTAAGTGAAGCTCATCAGTCCTGCCCCCAGAGGTGAGGGTTTCCCAGCCGGGAGGCTGCAGAGGGAAACCTGCAGGCAGAGCTAGCAGAGGTGTTACAGACTTGCTGGAGAGATGACAAGGATAGCGCCAACACCTCTGCTTCCACAATGCAAGGCGAGAGGGCTTGTGGCCTTTTCCTCCAGCTACATCTTGGCACAGATCGGTGACGATGTGCAGAGCTCACTGGAGGTGAACTGGTGACCAAACATCCCGCTGGGGAGGTGAGGAGGAACCAGCTGCCCTCTGCCAGCGGTGCCAACGCTACTTCTGGGCACGTGAGAACCAGAACCCTACAGGACACCAGGAGCTTCCACCAGCCTTCTCATTCCCACACAGCCCAAAATACCGATAAACATGTTCTTCTGCTGGTTCCAAAACCCCTTCCCTCCCACTCAGGTCTCACACACAAGTCTCAGAAGTTCTGATTTAACAAGCAACAGCTTGGATATTAAATAAACACCAGGACCATCAAATGCACCAAGGCTTCTAAGCTTCTGCTACCCACTGAAATATAAATACAGAACATAAAAAGAGACTTGGGATTCTCCAGCATCCCAGGGGTCACTTGCCTACATATTCAGCAGCTCCAAACCGAGCACCCAGATACCCATATTAAACCACTGAGACTCCTTCCGAAGCACTTGTTGCCCTACTATATTCCAGGTCTCAAATTTAAGTGCCTTTAGAAACCGTAACCCCCTCAGCCACATGGGGACAGGATGTGCTCTGTGGTCATATCCACGAGAGCAGGCGTGGATAAGACCATCCTGAAATGAGAGAGAGCAAGACTTCCAGCACCGTGGAGTTTATTTTTCTTTTTTGGTGCGACATCCCTCCCACCTTTAAATGCACCTTTCTCATTAAAAAGCGAGCGAACTGGAACCTGTGGTTTCTGCGCGGCGTGTGGAGATGCATTTGAGGCAAGACAGCAAGTTTCAGTTTTAGAGGAGACCCTTACCTTACTGAACTCCTGGCTACGAGCCCCCGAGCCCTGCCCCTCATGACGGCAAGTGCTTCCAGGTGCTGACAAAAGCCGTGGGGATGAGCGAGTAAGGCACCGTTGTGATACAGTTCCACGTGTCCGACATGGGGTCGTAGCAGTCCAGCGTTTTGCACCTCTGAGTCCCGAAGTAACCCCCCACCACGTAGAGTTTATTCCCCGAGGCCAACGCGTGGCAGGACATGCGCTTGGCTGTCATGTCCCCGATGCGCGTCCACTGGTCCGTCTCGCAGTCGAAGCGGTAGGCGGATGCCGCCGTGAACTCCGTGTCTCCCCCCATGATGAAAATCTGGCTGCCCAGGACGGCGGCTGCCGTGTAACGCCAGGGCTGCGGGCACTCCGCTTTGATCGTCCACCGGTTCTCGAGCGGATCGTAGCACTGCACCTTGGACACCATGTCCCGGTGAATGCTGGTGCCACCGAAGACGAAAAGCTTGAGCCTGGCACTCACCACCGCGGCGTTGCTCACCCCGTCTCTCAACGGAGCCACCATCATCCACTTGTTGGCTGTGGGATCGTACTTCTCGACTTGCTTCAAGGACACTGAAGGCGACGCGGGGAAGACCCCAGCCACTGCAGTGTGCCCCCCAACCACGTACAGGCAGTTTTCCAGTTCAGCTGAGCCGTGCCCAAAGCGAGCTATCAGCATGGGGGCGGCTTTGGACCATTCCTCGTGGACAGTGTCGTACACCCACACGTCCTTGGAGACCCCGTTCTCCGAGCCCCTGCCACCAGTGATGTACACTTTGCAGCCAATGGCGCAGGCGCTGAACTCTTTCCGCGGGCTCGGCAGGTCTGCTTTGGGGATAATTTCCTTCGCTTTTTGATCCACTTGATAGATCTTATCACACATGAAGGTCTGCCCTCCCAGGATCAGCAAGGTGTGGCCGGCTTTGCGAGGCCTGGCGCAGGGACTGGTGACAACCCCGTCGTTCTGGAGGATCTTCTTCTTGCACTGAATGGCTTCGTCCAAGACAAGCTTGTTCCTTTCATCCACCATGATCAGGTCCTCGCAAGCCAAGGCCTCCTTGAGGCATTCAGAAGGAAGCAAGGCCAGGCGAACATTCCTCAGCAGCTCTGGAAGGAAAGCCTTCCGCTCGTCTAGATCGTATTTCACCCACTGGAGGACAGCCTTAAAGACCTTCTCCTCGTCCTCAATTTCCAGCTCGTCGCTGGAGATGAGGTCCAGCAGAGTGTCCTTGGAGAGGTTGTTGAAGTCCTCGCTCTTGTGAACGGTCTCGAAGTTGACCAGGCACATCCTCCAGGAGAGCTCGTAGAGTCGGCGGCACTGATGGGCATCCGAGAGCAGCATCATGCCCAGGCAGTTGGAAGGGTAGAGGTTCTTCTCCAGGAACTCGGCCGCTGCGTCTCGGACGTCGTGGAACTGCAGCATGTCCCCAGCCTCCAGGAGGGACTCCGCGTTTTCCTCGTTGATGATGATCCGAGAGGAATAAGCGAAGTCCAGCAGCAGCTCCAGCACCTCCGGATGGAGGCTGTCGTGGAAATTCACCTCATCGTCCAGGCTCTCGCGTAGGCCGTTGCTAAACATGGCTTCGAAGTACCTGCTGGAGGCGGCCAGCACTGCCCGGTGGCACGGGAACGAGCGGTTTCCTGCCCAGAGGGTGACGTCGGTGAACATGCAGTGCTTCCGCAGGGTGTTCAGGTGGGACAGCACGCAGTCCGGGTGGGAAGCTTTGTGAAAGAGCAAGATGTTCATGGAGCCGGTGCTAGTCCGGGATTTACGGTTCTCGTGGACGCTGACTGACATGGTGACAGCTCGACAGCCTGCGGAGAGACGAGCAGAAAGGGGATTATTCTCCCGTTCTCACCGACGCGAGGCACCGAGCCAGCACCAGGACAGACACATTTGCTCTCCAGCCCTGATACGCCGTTGGTGGACCTCAGACACGGAGCACCAGCAAGTGCCCCTGCACCCCGATTTGCAGGACCTGCACCTCCAGCACCCTTCTAAAACATGACTCAGGCTGAGCAGGGCGGAAAGGCAGGGGCACGAGGGGGAAGTCTGCTCCTCGGTTTCTGCAATGGAGCAGCAGAGTGAAGCAATCAGAGCCCAAACTCGAGGGTAAATTGTCTCAACGGCCCCTCGAGGGTATTGGCAAACCACAGAAGAGTATTTTTCCTTCGAAAACAGCATTAGGAGAGCAGTCTATCCAGGGTAAAGGGCACCAGTCTGTTCTTGGCTCAGCACAAATCAAGCTTGGCTTCTGATTTCCATGAAGATTATTGCAGCTTTAGGAAAGGCAATTGCTACTGGTTTTATTTGTGGAATATCTAGCTACCGGCACCAGCCCAAAGTTCTGAACTAGTTTTATCAAAGCCTTTCATTGCAGTTTTTGTAAACTCACGAGACATTCTTGTGACTTAAACATTTTCTGTACAGATTCACATCACAGAGAAGGATAAAAGAGACGGCTAATTTATGGTTTTTAACAGACAGGCAGAAGGAAACACAACGCTTTTATAAGCTACTATTTCATTTAAGTGCTCCAAGACTGTGGAAGAAAAAGCCTTTGGACCAATCAAGTTGGTAGTGATGACAGAATTCAAGTCGCTCGCTGCAAAATATTTTAGCCAGCCCAATTTTTTCCCCTATGTAACTAAAGTAGACAGACAGATAACGCACACAGTCCTCTCTTACAGCAGAAAGTCAGCACTGAAGCTGATAGCACGACTGTCCGGAGGTTTGAAAAATGAGCCTTCAAAAAAAAAACAAACAACAAAAAACCACCAAAAATAAGTGAACAAACAGAAAGCCTGAGATGTAAATGAGGAGTGTGATTTTTCCAAGCCCAATGCACAAAGATGCGCTGGGGGGAGGGAAATGTGACTATTAAATGCACAAAGCACCTGAGCCAAGCTGCCAGACACGGCACAGCAGCCAGAAAGCCTCGGCTCGTTCAGCACAGCAGGTACAGCAAAGCCAGGGCAGGCGCTACACGAGATGGCATTCGTGCTGCATCCAAAGAAACTCTCCCTGGCTAAACGTGGAGTTTGGGCTAAAGATGGGGACAAGTCAGAGCTCGGTGGGGTCAGACCCTTCCTGGTAGCGTTCCAGCACGTCTGTCCGGGTGCACAGGAGGTCAGGGTCCTGCTGGCACGAGGCAGACACACGGCCACGAGCAGTTGCTGCATGCTGGGGAAAAGCGGGCATCGTCCACGGGAAAAAGACGTTGCTGAGAAACAGTACCCAGCTCTGATGATTCTCCCCTCTCACCCCAAAATGTGTGTTTTTTTAATTCCCTTGTCTACTGCCTCTTCCCCAAACCACTGATGTTCTGCTTTGCAGGCTGGAGACACAGGGGCTGAAACCCCACGCCATCCCTCTCCAGCCACTTATTTCTTTAGGAGTCAGCGATTTGGCACACCCAGAGCTGGCAAGGTGCTTTTTGGGGGGGAGAATCTAAACCTCGCTCCTTTGCAAGCCTGAAGTTTTTTTAAGGGTCTTTCTCCTCTGCAAGCACCCAGGCTGCCCTCTCCAGCTGCGGGATCCTGGGGAGACGGCCAAGCTCTGCCACCAAGCTCTGCCACCGGGCAGGCTCGGGGTGAGACGTGAGCCCAGGCACCCGTCTGCCCGCAAGCGGCCCCGGCGGCTGTGGGTGCAGGGACTCAGGGCAGACACGGTGCTGAGCCCCGCGGGGATGCTGGCGGCTTGCGACACCGACCCCGCCGAGACACCACCCGCCCACGGATGACCTCAAGCAGAGGCTGATGGCCAGATAAGGGCCCTGAATCACACGCTGCTCACGCGTTTCATACCCACCCCAAGGTCCTCCAGAGCCTGTATGGGACAAGCGTTTGTGGGTGTCTCTCCTTCCCTCCCACCCGTCGTGAATTATTGAGGTTCCTGAGACCTCGATCATTCCCCAGGGCTGTGATACAGCCCAGGGAAAAGGTCTTCTCCGTGCCAAGCAGGGCAGAAACGAGAGCTTGTCCGAGCAGCCACAGCTCCTAACGGCAGGGCAGCAGCATCGCTGGGGATATTTCGGTTGTGCTGGTGCACGTCCCCCACCAAAACCCCTGCGGTTTGGAGCTGAGGCTGCCGAGCCCGTCTCGTTTGTGATGGGAGGCTGTGCGCAATCGGGGCTCCAAAACAGGAAGGAAGATGCCACGACAGGAAGGAAAACGCCATCACCGAGCAGCCGAGGGGCACTCCGAAGCACGTCGCGAGGAAATGGTTTCCAGCATCCACACCCAGCTCAGGGACAACGCTAAGTTACGAGGCTGGATGGATTCCTGCGTCAAAGCTCTGTAACGCTGGACTGAAGAATACAAATGAAACATTTATGAGGCTGCTAAAAGCTATTGATTTAGGTTCCTACTCCTAGCACCTCAGAAACCACTCCGCCATCACTCCTGCTTCCTTTGCTCACAGCTCGGGTCACTTATTCAATGTTAACCTCTGATTTGCTTATCCGCAGAAAAATTAAGCAATTTATACAGGACGGCTACGGAAACAAACGGAAAGATTATAGGAAGGCAGCACCATTTTTTCTGACACTAAGATTAGAAAAGCCACCAGACGGAATGGAAGCAGCAGGTCGTTTAGGAAAGAGAAATGTCGGTATAAAAGCTGCAGCAGAGCTGCTGTGATTTTATATATATTAAAAAAACTCAAACAACCACCATCCAACCTCCAAGCACCTAGCATTTAGCATCTCGCCCAGGGTAATGAAATAATATTTCTAGCCGATGGGTAATGAATAGGGCAGAAGTTAGCGGGTCGCAGGCCGGTACCCATTAGGGATGCTCCTCCTGTCACCGTGTCCCGGTGCAAGCACCAACTGGTCCCCAGTACAGCTGCAAGCTGAAGAGGTCACAGCCGCTCCAGTTGGCCTCTCCTGGAGCTAGGTGGTGGCACTGGCTGCCACTGGTCACCAACAAACCAAAACGCAAGCAGTCTCCAAACTCAGATGTGCAGCCATGTCACCAGCAAGGCTTGCTTCTATTTTTTCAGCAGCTTCCAAAACGGAATTGTTTTTGAGAATGAACACCACAAAGCACCTACTTCTTGAATCCTACGGTAGCTGGGCACAAGAAGGAAAGCGGTAGCTGTTAATCCTTCCCCCATACAAACACACCCCAGTGCATCTCCCTGTCTACAGGGAATCTGGCATCATTCCACACCTATCAGGTGAACAGAAACTGCAGGCAGCAGGCATGTCAGCTGCAGGGTTTCTTCCAAAATCCAGTGGCACTAAAAGGATCTTCTGTGCTTTTCGTGATGCACACAAACATATACTTCAATTTGAGCAACGTTTCACTGCCGTGACGAGCAGGCTGGATCCATGACCCATGCAGAGCGGAATTTAGCCCCTACTGCATTCCTCGTTTCCCTTACCCAGCCACTGAGCTAAAGAGAAAAACCAGGACTGCTCAGGACGAGGAATATCTCACACAAAGAATAAATATAATAAATATAATAAATATTCACTGTGAAGTCTTTTAGAGGATCTTACTGCATGCACAGGCGGATGATAACCCTTCTCCCATGGGGATGAGGGCAGGGGGACATCAGGTTTTTGACAGCTATCCAATGCTGTCTGCTGGCTAGAATATTCCCCTGGCTGTATGAAGCCTTTGTACGGCAGATGCAGGAAAGACAGGATTTTTTCCAGCAGAGCAAGATAAGAGTGCCTTGGAAATCCTTCCCACACAGGGAAGACAGCAACCCAAAAGGAGGGTAAGAGCTGGATCGGGGAGAAAAGACCCTTCTGATCTCAGCTCAGGAAGAAAATGCCCCAGCAGCCTCTGGACAGGACAAAGCTGGCAAAGAAAACACGGTGGGAAAACAAAAACACGGAGCTGGCCAAAGTCCCTCCTTGAGCAATGGCCACGGTTCTGGCCGAGCACTTCTTGCCTCCTGCAAACCTCTGCCGCAGCAGGCGGCTGTCCCTGAGGTTGGCGGGTCACTGTGTCGAGGAGCTGGCGTTGGTAACTGAGGAGATCCTCGGGAAACACTTATCTCTTGAAAAATCCAAGCAGCACTTAGAAATTGGATACTTCGAAGCTGTATCAGCCCCTGGTTTCCAACCACAGAAGATCTGCATACGAGAAGAGAGCCCAGAAGCACTACTGATATAGGAACTATATTTAGCTAGGCTTGGGGTTCCACCCTCCATCCTAAACCAGAGTGCCACAGATCCCCGATTCGTTTCCCTATCAGCAGGGGATCCCCAGCTGCTTTGGCCAAGCCGTCTGCACCTCGTGAGCTGACTCGTTTCCCCATCTGGGCTGGACCAGCAGCCGTGCAGGGTGCTGCATCTCTTCCCAAGTCACCCAGCTGAGATGCTGCTTCCTTTTAAATGGACAATATTTGAGAATGAGTAAGTCCCCAGTGGGACTTCAGGGATTCAAGAATCATTTCTGCTTAGAAGGGGAAAACTACAGTCTCAGGACCGTAAAGGTTGGCTAAACACCAACAAAGAGCCCAAATCCCATGAACCGAGGCTGGCTTTTTGTTTGCCAAGCAGACTTCCAGAGAAGCAGCAGGCAGAACACGTTTCCTTTTTGCCTTGCTCAACCATGAACTATTTAAAGCAGTAAATACGTAAATAAATAAGCAGTAGAGTTCCCTGCTGGCTCCTTTCAGAAGAGCTGGAAGAAACTCCCTGGGCAGTGGCAGAGGCTGGAGAGCTGCCTCCTTGCCACGAGGCTCCATTTCTTCAGTGCTGGGATTTAGCACGGGCTGGGGTGCACGCCCTGCTAAAGGCTTGCAGTAGGATTTAAATGCTGCCCGTGCGAATTTGAGATCAGAGCTTTCATCATTTTCTTTTTTGATTTACTCAAGCTCGTTCTGGCTGCTTTCATTTTTCCGGCCACACGGTTGCCAGTAGATACTCTCAATTCAGAGCAACCAGGACAGGAGCCATCACCCATCCGTGGGCACCAGGCTGGGACACGACACAAACACACCATCACACGAAAGGACTTCCAACATCCTTGTTGATCTGAGCCTTACTCTTTCACCCACCCAGGTGACTTCTCAGAGCTGGGTATCGTGCAGGAGGACAGGGGAAGTTTGGCTGCCTGCAAACAAACGCAATAAATCAATACGATGCCGGCTCGCACTCTCCTTAATGAGCCAAGGGTGTTGTGGCTGATTTTGCAGGGAGGCAGCCTTAAGATTCATTTTTTCCTCTCCGATTTCACAATATCGGCCCTCTGGGGTGAAATGCCATCTCAAATTCAGACAAATTTCCACTTCTCTCTATAAGCAGGGGGACAGATTCTTGACTTACTAGTAAATCGCCTGTTCACTCGTCCTGAATATCGGTGCCTTTCCAATGCCTTCACGAACTGCAACGCCTGCTGCTCAGCTCCAGCCCAGGACAGAATTACTGCTGCAGGACAGCTGATTCCCCTTGTTTACTCTAAGAGTTGCAACCTAGAAATGTAAGAAGCCACCTGCGGTTTCATCTTCGTGAGGGAGAGCTCCTTGCAAAGCTGCTTAGGACAAAGAGCGGTGTGGCAATGCACCGCCGAACACACCCCCCGGTACAGCCGTGTTTCAGAAGCACGGAAAGCAATCGCTGGGTGGAGGCTCTCTCAAAATGTTTGAGGAAAAGGAGACTCCAACACATGCAGGCTTTCATCACGTACTCAGGGACACAGCTTGAGTTTCAAAAGCAGAAAAAAAAAATACAAACACGGAAGAAATGAAAAGATGAGCGGGGAAAGGAGGTAGGAAACAAGAAAGGGGAAGGAACAAATCTGAAGAGGTTTTTCAGATGCGTTTCATGTCCCTGCAAAACACGGTGGCCTACCAGGTATACAGCTCGGAGCTGCTAGAAGTGCTCGATACTAATAATGCCCCTCTGCAAAGAGGGCCTGAGATGAAAGGAATAAAAATAGCAGCTGGCATTTAGCGTAACGCTGCACTCGGGGAGCGCGGCGCCTGGGCTGCAGCCAGGTGGGCAGCCAAGGAGCTTCCCCGCATCTCCTCCGGGAAGCCTCCTCTGCTCTGTCCTCACCTCGGCGGCGCTTGCGTGCAGCCTCTGCTCTCTAATAAAGGAGGGTTCGTCTCCAGCAACGCCTGCGAATTTAGTGGTTTGCCCGTGTCAGTCAAATTCGTTCTCCTCTGCAGGATGACTAATGCAGCAAAGATGCGACCGTGATTTCTCACCCTGGAATTCAGGCAACATAACCCCGCCGTGAATCAGGGGCATTTCTGTAGCAAAGCTGGATTTGGCCTCCCTGACAAACTCCCGTTGTTTCATCATATCTGCAAATAGGTGAGCAAAGGAAAGATAGTTATCCACATCCCAGCCCCCCGAAACAGGATTTCAGATCCTGCCCCAGCCTCGGAGAATGGGAGGCCTCTTTATCATTTCTTCTCATTTTCTCACTTTCTAGTCTGGCCCTCACATCCTAGACAGAAAACAGAGAGACCACGTGAAAGGCTCCTTCTGCTGGCTCAGGCAGAAACTGGGAGGTTTTCCAAGGCCAATTCTGTAGGCTCCAGCAGATCAGATTGTCTGGAGAAGGTCCGGGCACGTATCTGAACGTCAGCGTGCTTACTAAAGCAAATCCAAACTCCGAAACTTGGTCTGTCCATCACCGTTTCGTATCCCATTCCCCACAGCACTCACCATCTCTCCCTTTAAACCTATGCTCCACTCTGAGCCCAAGGTCACCACAAGAACCTACTGAATGCCACTTGCCATAAAAATCAAAGCCAGTACTTGCAAGCTGTACCAACTGGCGAGGTTCTTGTTCTACCCTGCAAAAGCACCGGTAAAAGGGGCAGCAGTGCCCAAAACCTAAAAGGGACAAACTAACGAGAGCCAAGGGAGATCAAATTCCAATCAAAATAAAAATACGTGTAGGAAACTTGCTTTACGCGCAACAGATGCAGTTTTATTTGCAAATCAGGTATTGGACTTGCTACTCCACAACTGAGTTACTCCATAAAGCTTCTTAAGCTACCTGTGAGGCAATCAAATGAAGTTCACGTTCACCACTAAGCTCACTGGCTTTGCAGTCCCTGGGAATACCACACCCTCCTACAACCACTGTCCAAATCGGGATAAATAACGCTTTTAGCCACAGTTCAGGCTCCAGACAATAGCTTTTCATTGCTACGCCTTAACCCCAGTGGATCCTTTCAGAGCCCGTGATTCATTTCAGAGGCTGCTGTGGGGTTTTGTCCTCCCCGCCTGCCCTCCAGCTCTGCTGGTGAATGAATTCCCTTCTGCTAGATCAATCACAGTCGCTTTGCAAAATGAATGCAGGGCTGCAGAGGAGGCAAGTTTTCAGTCCCGTCTCTCATATTATGCCCCAAAAAGGCTCCAAAATGGAAACAATTGACTTGATTGCAGTATCTACCCCAGCCCCATCTGAGCAGGATAAAGCCCCTTTCAAGCAAGGCAGCTTTGCTAATGCGCTGCACAGGGAAAAGGCCTTCAGTACTTCAAATACAGGCAAGCAGAACCACATGCCACTTCCCAGGGAGAGTTTATAGGATGAGATGTGGTGCATGCCAAATTAATGCCAGAGCACCCACTGGAGCTGCTGACTGCAGAGAGCACGTTCCCAGCAGCCTCCCACTCTCTCCGCAGGCTGTGCCCAGCTCCCAGCGCCGAGGCTGGCAATGCTGCTTGCTCAGACGGCCGGAGGAACCGGAGGCCATGCAGCATACCCTCACACCAAGCAGCTCCGTCTCCCTGCTGCCAGGGCAGGATCTGGGTTCTGTGCCCGGCCAGGTAACCTGCTGTTTGTTTCATCTTCCCTGCTCCTCTGCCAGGCAGATCCCGGTGCAGCGGCCAGGTTCAACGTGCAGGAGTTCAACCGCAGCTCTGGCTGGAGCTCAGTGCACCGCGCAATGCCACGGAGATGGGAGACCCTCACGTCTCCGTGACTGATCAGCCGCTGATGCTGGTGGGCACAAAGCCGGGTTGCAAACCACTGACAGATACTCAAGGGTGTGAGGCTGCAAGACAGGGCGTTGCTCATTGCCCTCTGGCTCTGGACAGAAGGAACAAAGGTGACACCCATCTCTGATGTTTTAATTTCAGTACTAACAGCGTCAAACCGCGTAACTCAGCTTCCACATCCCGGATCTGAATGGGAGCGCTGCAGCAAGCCAGGCTATCCCAGGCATGCGCTCATGCATCCCAGGCAAACCAGAAGGACTGGCAGCGTGCTACAGTAATAAACTCGCCTCACCACAATCTGGCAGGCTGTCATCTAAAACTGGTAGTCTCTGCAAAGTCTGATGGTCAGCAAGCAGGCAGCAGTTACAGGACACGCAGCATTCCCAGGCTCGAGCAGCCCTCTCTGGCTGAAGTGATGCTAATGGTCACTGCGGGGATATGAAGTTGATAAGCAAAGACAGACAGACCTGATGGTGGCTAAAGGTCAGCCCAGGCACTCGGGGCGACTCGTTAAGCTCAGTGCATCCTAGCCGGCGCTCCTGCAGCCAGTGTTTTACTCAACACCAGCTACATTCCCGGCAAGTCGATAAAAGACCGGAGCACAGCTACTCCTCGCTTCACCTGCTGACACTTCTTCTCCCCACACGCTCCTTCCACAGGCCCCCAGCACCCGCGACAATTGCCCCAGGATGGCTCTGCCAGCCCTGCTCCACCTCCTTGTGCCCACCTCCCTGCTCAACCACCCTGTGCCCATCTCCCCACTCCACAGCCCCGCGCCCACCTCCCCAGAGCTGCCCCACACACTCTGCCCTCACCCCATCACTCCCAAAACACGCCGCCAGCCTCCGCCACTGGGCTGGCCCCATCCTGCCCTCCCTGTTTCACTCACCCACCTCCTAACGCTGCCTAAAGCCTGGCTGTGAAGGAGGAGGAACTAAGCTCCTGCAGACTGTGGTTACCACTGTAGGGACAAAATCGGTATTGTAACTCACACGTTAGTACATACAGACTGACAGTTGGCGCTCCCTTCCTGCCCCTGACCCTATGAGACCGTGCCCGGCACTGCTCCAGCCCTGGAGGGACCACGTCGAGCACCACCCTACGCTCGTTTTAGCACATTTGGAGTAGGTGTCAGGCAGCATCACCCTCTGTTCCCAAGCTGCCTGCCCTCACAGATTTCATTTGCCTCTCTCCTGCGGTCCAAAGGTTCCCAGCTGGCCTTATCGTGTCTCCCAAACCGCATCAGGAGACCGGTCACGCCGTCCGAGTTACCCACGCCTGCCCCAAACGCAGTGTGGGGACCTACCACGGGACACATTTCACGACGAGGCAGGAGGACTTGGTGTAGCGATTGCTGCATACCGGAGAAAATGAACAAAAAAAGGGGCAGGAAGTTTGGGTTCCCCAACGCTGAACTTGTTTACAGCCTCCTGTCTACCTCAGGGCGCTCCCGATTTGCTTCTGCAGCAAATTCCCCTCCGGTTTTAGTCCCGGGAGCCCTGCGCCCACACCACACCTTCCCTTTGCAAACCTCCACCTCTGCCTCTTCCCCAGGCGTGTTCTTATCGCGGAGATAAGCCACAGCAGACAGCCGAAGACACAGAAGAGACAAAAATACGTTTTCAGGTCCGGTTTGATACGAAACAGCAAGCAGGACGAGGCAATCGGCGAGGCCCTACGTAGGGTCCCACCTCCCTAAAGAGGGGCACGAAGAGATGGGGAGGGGAAATGAGCGGTGCCGGAGCCCCCGGAGATGTTGGACACCGCAGGTGGGATCGGAGCAGGGATCAGGAGCACGGCGGGGTTACGGGCAGCAGCTGGCCACCAGCCGGAAGGCGCTGGGCAAACGCACCGGGTTGGAGAGAAATGAATGAAAAATTGTCCTAAGGCACCGCAGGGAGGGAGAAGAGGAGGAAAGCTGCCGTGTAAAAGTTGCAGAGACGCCTGCACCTCTGGGACCTCGGGTAACTACTCGGTGGAAGACCGCGGTCCGCGGCACCCTGCCAGGGCAGCAGCCGCCCCTGGGGACGGCCCGGGGCAGAGGGGCTGGGGGCAGAACGCCTCCAGGTGTGCCCAGCGCTGCTCTAACCCCCCCACACACACACACAACGCACCTCTGAGTGCGAGCCGATGGATGGAACGGGGAAAAGCGAAGCGAAAAGCGCCCCCAGAGCTGCCCGGAGCCTCTTTTTTTGGGGGGTGCCAGGGGGCTGCGGGGCAGCGCGGGGCCGGGGCACCGCAGCCGCCGTCCCCCCGCGGTCCCGGCGCGCCCCGCTCCGGAGCCTCCCCGAGCCCCAGGCCCGCGGAAAGCGGCGCCCCCCGGCTCCGCGCTCAGGGCTCCAGGGCCAGTTTGGGGATTTCGGGGGGGGGGGGGGGGTCTTTTTTGGTGCTTCCCAGGCGAGACCCCCTCCCCTCCCGCACGCCTCCCACCGCGGCTCGCTCACCGCCTCTCCCGGCGTCCCGGAGCCCTCGGCGGCGGCCGGCAGAGCCCGTGCTCAGCGGACAGCCCGGGGCCGGCCGACAGCCCGGGGCCGCTCCCGGCCCACGCGTGGCCGCGCTGCCCCGCAGCCTTCCTCCTCCTCCTCCTCCTCTCCTCCCCCGCCCCCGCCCCCGCCCGCGCGCCCCCGTGGAACCGTGCGGCCCGGGGGCGGGGCCGCCGCCGCGCCCGCAGCCACTCAGCCGGCGCCCTGCCCGTGACGTCAAGGGGGGCGGGGCCTCGGGGAGCCGCGGGGAAGGCAAGGGGAGGGTGGAAGGGCGGAGGCGCGGCCAATGAGGGGGGAGGGTGGCGGTGAGGGGCGGGCGGAGGGAGGGAGGCTCGCGGGTGGGTCCTAAAGGCCGCCGCGGGTGGCGGGTCGCTGCGGGAGTGCGAGCGGCTGTGTGGCGCCGACGGTCGTGGCCTGGCTTGGCCTTTTGGTCCCTGAGCCGTAGCAACCTAGAGTCACTGGGGTTGGAGGAGACCTCCAAGATCATCTGGTCCAGCCGTCCTCCTGCCACCACTGTCACTAAGCCATGGCCCCAAGCACCGCGTCCAGCCTTTCCTTGAACACCCGCAGGGGCGGTGACTCCACCACCTCCCTAGGCATCCCGTCCCAGGGCCTGACCGCTCTTTCTGAGAAGAAATGTCTCCTCATTTCCAACCTGAACCTCCCCTGGTGCAACTTGAGGCCATTCCCTCAGTCCTATCACTAGTAACCTGTGAGAAGAGGCTGACCCCAGCTCCCCACTCTCCTTTCAGGGAGTTGCAGAGAGCAACGAGGTCTGCCCTGAGCCTCCTCTTCTCCAGACCAAACACCCCCAGCTCCCTCAGCTGCTCCTCACAGGACTTGTGCTCCAGGCCCTTGACCAGCTTTTGGACACGCTCCAGGGCCTCGATGTCCTTCTTGTAGTGAGGGGCCCAAAACTGAACACAGCACTCAAAAGTACGGCCTCACCAGAGCCAAGTACAGGGGGACGATCACTTCCCTGGCCCTGCTGCCCACACCATTCCTGATACAAGCCAGGGTGTCCGCTCGCCCCACAGCCCACCCCAGGGTGCCAACCCCTCCGAGTGCCCGCAGATGGGCTGCTGAAGGCCTGCCCCATGGCACTGCCTCTCCACGCCATCAGAGGCCTCCTCCGGCCTTCCACTGGCACCCCTCGGCCCAGCCTCGCAGCCACAGCCCACACAAAGTGCTGCCCACTTGGCTGGTTTTACACGTGAGGACAGGGCAGGTGGCTGCTGTGGGGATTTACTGGAGCAAAAGCCCTCCAAAATTCAAAACTTACTGGGAAATAAATCCAAAAACAGTGAAATAAAGGCAAAGAACAGTCCCTTCTTTTCTTCCCAGGTTGAAAGAGAACACCATCTACAGCTGGCAGAGGCTGTGTACAGTAAATAACAAAGTACACCAAAGATGTGGAACCGTATCAAATTCCTGGGTTTTGGGAGCTGTGTTGTTCCAGGTCATCGCAGTTTAACTCTTAGAGCGTCGCTGCTGGTTTCCCAGCTACAAGCACAGCTACTCTCAAAGGGCCTACAAATTGTCCTGGGGCTTGTTAATGACTTTAATGAGCTGCTCAGGAAGACAACAGGGATTTGTGCAATAGGCGGGTGTGGTGGCATCCAAACGCATCTGTTAGACAACAACAACATGAAAGACAAAACTGATTTTCCTCTTTGCTGCTGAGTTCCACCCAGCTGCTCCATGAGTATGAAAGAGCTGTGGAGCAACGTGAGGTCATGTTTCTTAATTCTGAAAGACTTTCAGGGTGCTCCTACAAAAGCAAAATCCTGTCGCGGCAAGCTGTGTGGGTGAACCCAGCCTGCCTTCTAAACTGTCAGTCACAGGGACCTGCAAAGCTCTCTGCAAAGCTGTGTGAAAAGATGCTTCTAAGCTGTAATGGCTAACACTGATCTCCAGATGGAATGGCTAACATTGATCTCCCACCCACCAGCTTTCTAACTGTGCAACAATCTCGATCTCAGTGCAACTGCTCCTGACTCAGGCTGCTGTAATTCCAAATACAGCAGCATGGCTGAATTCCACTCACTTGCACGTCGTGGGCAAGTCATTACTCTGATGGGTGATCAGAAAGGTGGCTGGCAGATACCGCAGTGATGGGCACACAGACGCACGGACTGGCAAGTCCGAGAAGGAGAAGTTGAGCCAGCCATCTGAGAAGGCAGGGAGAGCATAATGGGAATGCTTAATAGCAAAGGAAGAAGCCTTGGCAGATATTTTAAAATGTTTTTAAACTTCTTGTTAAAGAGAATTTAAGAGCTAAGCATGTGTAGGGAAAAGAAGCTTAATTTAGAATGACTGTTAATACCAGCTTCCTACATACGATACTGGCCTCAAGCATCCCTGAGGGTATTTAAGGGACTAGTGCTGTGGTTACGATTTCAGTGTATTGGGGGAATTCTCTTGCACTATCAAACAAATCATGCCCTACACTGGCCTTTGGTTTGATGTACATAATGCGTAGGCAGTGTTAGCCAGCTGGGGGACAGGGTTCTACAACTTGTTGGCATTTTGAAAATAAATTGGAAAACTGTTGACTGAGATTCCCTCCCTTGTCATGACCTGTCAAAGGGAATAGGGGTTAAATATTTTAAAACTTGGAAAAAAACATAACCCAAAGTTTAAATAAGTAGTGTTTACCCTGTGGCTGCATTTATTTAGCAGAACATTAATTAGGGATGGAGCATTTAAACATTTGCAAAGTTAAGCATTTAATCTGACTTGTTATAGAAAACAGCCCTAATTTCCTGGTTCCCATTAAATTCTTACTTTCCTGAAGGCAGACAGTCCAAAGGTTTACCCTACTCTGCATTCACTACCTGCTTTTATCCATTTATATCATAGATCTAGTTCCTGAGGGATCTGACTAAGTAGGTGATGTCCTTTGAAGAAGGAGGAAGGATAAAATCTGGCCTGCAAACCATGTTAACTTCTTTAGACCGTTTGCTGTTTTTCACCAAACATTTCTACCCTACAATATCCAACTGTTCAAGAGGTTAAATAATAAAATGTATACCTAGGTCACTGGTTGCAGTCCACCACAGGCCATGCCACATCCAGCCCATGGCTGCTCAGTGGTCTGTGTGAAATTAGGTTAGTGGGTTTCAAGCCAGACACTAGTTGATGGATGCCCCAAAATCACTTCTCCAGTTGGCTTACTTGTTGGCAATCACAGCAGGTTGGCCAAGGACCGAAGAGGCTGTGCAAATTCAGCCGTTTCCCAAGGCTAGGAGGACAGAGAAGATTGCTTGTGAATACTTTCAACCTGTTAGGAACACCAAAAGTCTTCAGAGAAGTTCACAGCACAATGCTACAACTGACAGCGTCTGAGGACGTGATAGCACCTCTGATGCAGCTACACAGGGAGGTAGTGGTAGAAAAGGTAGGAAAATACCACCGAAGAGCCCCAGCAGAGGCAGCCTTGAGGTCAAGGAGACGAGGCAAGGTGGCAATGGGAGTCTTGATCAAGGCTTTCACACTTTGGCTGGTCCTGCATGGGAGAGCAGGCTGCAGAGCTGCCAGTCAGGCTGCACCAGCTTAGCTTTCCCTGCAGTAACAATAAAAATCCAATCTCCCTTCCTCTCGTCCTTTTCCTCCCGATGCCAAATTTAAACAACCTTACTTTTTTGGCAGCAGGAAACTTCACAATTAAATATAGAAGCAGAGCAGACTTTCAGATGGAAATTACAGCAAGGGAACAACAGATGGCATTGTTTGCTGGGCTCGAAAAGCTGCATCTGCTCCTAGAAGAAATGCTAATCGGAGCTTAATTAGGCATTCAGAGGGAACCGTTCACCATCCCCAGGACAACGGCCATGTGTACACGATCCTGAAAAACACAAGGAAGTAGATACAAAGTCATCAAAAATCCTCCCTGGACCAAGCCCAAATGAAGTGCATAATGTGATAGGGTAACCCAGAGAATTTCCTCGTGCTGAAATCTATCCAAGCCACTCAAAATAAAAACGTAACTGGCAAAGACTTATTTTATTTCATTTGCAAGTGGTCAGTGATTTAGTTTTGGGTTTCAAAGCAAACAATTCTAGCATTACATTGGAATCAGATCCTACCCTAAGTGCTCGCTGACTCTCTGAGGTGTGGCAAGATTAAAGGGTAGCCGAAATCTTTACAGCGAGTACCGCAAGTGGGGATAAGAGAGTTAGAAAGATCGATAATACGTGCCTTGCCTAGAATAACTGATGCCTCCGTAGACACACAAAGGAAGAAAAGAAGAGGAAGGTGGAAAGTGTTCCCTGGTTCATCCCAATTAGGTGTTCAGCTACAAAATGTGTCCCGTGGTGTGCAGTGCATGAGGGTAGTTTAAAGCAGAGCACAGAATCTGTTCCTCCCTCTGCCCTCAGGCCTGCAGGCTTGGCCCGGGGGTGCAGGAAGGCTCCGTGTCTCCTTATTTCAGTGCCTGCTGCGGGCAGTCACCAGGTGCCAGGTCAGGTCCCTCAAATTAATGCATCCCCAGATCAGTGCTCGGGCAAATGCTTGGGTAAGGAGCATTTGGCTGCTCGGGCTCTCTCGTGCTCCCTGCTGCTGGTCGAGGCACCAAACTGCCACCTTTATGTGGAGCCAACAGAGCTGTTTGCAAAACAAGGCCACGGAGCTTGTTACCAAGAGCCCCAGCTGCCAAATTGGCCTGCACCGCAGGGATCCCCATTGTGCTGAGGCTTTGCGTTCAGCCCCCTCTTGTTTTAATAGCCACTTTCTCTCCTAGCTGGGGTCCCTGCTGCCAGCGATGGCAGCATGTGCCAGCGTGGTGCCTGGGGCTGCTCTGTGCACCTTCGGGTGCTTAGGGCTCCGTGCACCTCTGGGCACTGCTCCACTGCTCATAGGGACCCCCCTTTGCTGACTGCGCGCCCTACTTCCAGTAGCACTGGATATATGCCCAAGGATGGCTGCCTGGATAAATCAACACCCAGGCCTCTTACACCAAAAAGATGTTAGAAACAGCGATCATTGCTGATTTCAAACAATACTTCCCAGACGCTGCCAGAAAATCACCGGAGATCAAAGGCATTTTTGGAACAAGTGGCTTAGGGCTGCAGAAAGCAAAGAGTTTTCTTGGCACTGAGGCAACACGTTCGTTGCCCTCGCACTGGTAGGACTGGAAGACCTGTTTGAAGGAAAGATGTCCTCATGCCATGAGGTTGTGCCAGTTGAGGACAGCCTGCCAGTGGAAGCCTTGCAATTAGCTCACTCGTGAGCACTGAAGCTCAAGGGCATGGCAAATGGCAAAGCCCACGAGGTCTCAGCTTTCCAAGGACAGCTGGAGAGCCGGTCCCAGCTCATCCCCATGTATCAGCACATGGGGCTCGGAGCAGGGCTGTCGCTGACCCAGTGTGAAGCTTTCCAGCGCTCACAGCCTGAGAGCAGACACAGGCTTTGGCTGGCAGCCTGAAGATTTAGCGTCTGCCTTTAGACCCAGACTTCCTTCTGAGTGGTTCCAGAGGGGGGAAAAAAAATCAAAAAGCATTCCCAAGAACCTAATGTCTCCATTGATGGCCAGTTTTCTGCCTTCTCTTCAGTGTGAGAGCGGCAGAGAAGTGTGAAGGGGGAGCACAGCGGGCCTCCTTGGCTGCCCTCTTTGGCTGGGGAGAACCAAAGGCAGCCAAGGGACCCCGGCAGAAGCAGCGAGCGGCTCCGACTGGGCAGGCGTCCCGACAGCATCGTGCTAACAGGAGAGGCAGGATACGCTGCCTGGCCGTGAATCAGCCCCAGCGCTGCTCCCCTGCTCCTATTACGTCCTAGGATTTGAAGGCTTTGTCCTTGCGCTGTCCTTCTCCGTCAGCCCCAACCCTCTCTCCCGTGCAGGGGCAAGTGCAGGGAATGTAGAGGTGATCCCCAGAGTTCCTCAGCATCCTCCTTGCCCGTGTGTGAGTTGTTGCTTTGGAAGCGGGGTCATTTCTTCCCCATGTTGAGCAGGGCAAGTGCAATGACTGCCATCTGGCCTTGGCTGGGAACTCGGTACAAAAGCTGGCCAAGGCTCAGCACCTGGGGCTTCTGGAGCTGGCTTGCTTTCTCTCGAGGAAGAATTAAGACAGGACACATTTAAAAAAAAAAATAAAAAAATAAAAAAAATTAGGGGGCCGGGGGAATGAAACTATTCACTTTTGCTGTGGAGTCCTCTAGTGGTGAACGTTTCACAAACCACCCAAGCATGCTCCCAGGTGAACTCAGCCTCCATTTCTATTTTTGCAAAATAAAACCACAATAAAAATATATTTACATTAAAATGCATATTTTAAATAACAACAACAACAACATCCAAACTCAATTAAACTGTTTCAACCACTTGTGAACGGTGTCAAAGGCAACGATCCCAAATCAAACTAACCATCTTCCCGCTGTCCCCCGGTTACTCCCTTCCCAGTAGCATTTCCCATCCAAGGCTAGACGACGTTTTTTTCCAGATGTGTGGGCTGAAACCCTGCATGCATTAGAAGACTCACAATATTGCCCACTCAGTTTCTGTTGTTGCTGCTGCTCAGAGAAAGGACGGAAGAGAAGGAGCCCGCAGAAGGGAGACGTCGCCACGCCGGTGCCATGCATTTGCTCTTTTGACACACACAGACAGATCTGCTTAGGCCAGCTCAGTCTCTTGCAGAGTCTCTCAGTGCCTCATGCAAAATCCATACCCAGCTCTGAACAAAATGGTGTTTGCAGCGATTTGAGTATGTGACAGAGGAAAAATATATTTATTGCCTGCTGTGAGTTCCCTCTGCTAAAGAGAAAAGCGTTACTCTTGACGAGATATTCCCCTTCCTAATGAGACAATCGTGTCTGTGCCCCACTCCCTCCCTTCAGGCCTGGGTCTTCTCAGCTGTGGTTCCATTTCTGCTTCAGAACCAAGGAACAAATCTGACAAAGGTTTAAGGCCTCATTACAAAATATGCTCCCAGATGCTGCAACCAAATAATTGAGCTCTGTTTCTTTCCTAAGAGGCTTTTTACTCCTCCCCTCTGAGTAATCAGCCACGAATAGTGCCCTTTGAATTTCGGCTTCTGCACTGGAATAGCTGTATTAGCACCTGCTGAAGTCAACCTGCTAGTCACTGCAAGGCTGTGTAAAGAAGCACCAAAAAATGAAGAAAAAAAAATAAAAGGATCATAAAATTCTTAGCAGCCTGGTAGCTGTTGCCACTTAAAATGCTGCTCGTGTTAGCAAGCAATACAGAAGGAGTGAAGCTTTGAATACTTTTTAAAAATTTATTTATCCTTATTTACCCTGTGCAGTATTTGTCCTGTTCTTGAACCAGAACATAAAAATAACATGCAGTTGTAGAGTCACATCATAATTTGGGCTGGCACAGACCACAGGCGGTCATTGGGTCCAGCACCCTGCTCAGCACAGCCCCAGCTGGACCTGGGTGCTCAGGTGGGGACTTGTCTGAAGCTCTGAATAACCCCCAGGTGGAGATTCCTCCACCTTCCTATGCAGTACACTATTATATATTCAAATAATTTGTATGATATTTCTTCTTTTTACGTAGTCAGACTGCTCTCTGGTTCCTAAGCTCTTCTAGCTGAAAGCTGCAATATTTGGTAGGTATTTGAAAATATACAGGTCTGTTCCCACTGATTTCCTGTAATTATTTTCCTCCAGGCCTGGTGTCCCATCAGTAAGCACAGACACATCCTTGAATATTTCTGCTGAGGAGTAAAGCTTTCAGATTATCTCTGCCAAACCCTCCGCAGGGTCCAGGTGCTCGCTGGTGTCACTGTTAATTAGACTGATTTGGGGAGTGCTTACTGTAAACTTAAAGGGAGCTGCCAGCCACATATCAGTCCTGCCCGCCTGCATTAATTTAGATATCTGGTCATGTCCAAATCAATAATGATATGTACTAGTAAATAATAATGGTTTCATAAAGCTGAAGTAATAGAGATTGAGAGTGTTGTTTCAGCTAAAGAAATGAGCCCCTGGGGTCTCTGTTATTTTTGCTGTGTCCCATAGAAGGATTTCAAAGTGCTTTCAAAGTAGCTTTTCACAAGGGGATTAGCAAACAGACCATTGCCAGGGCCCCGGGAGAGCAGATATTGTTGCGTTTGAGTGAGAAAGTTCCCCCTTTTTTTTTTTCCTCCTTCCTCTGTCTTCTCCACACCAGGGAAAATTGTGAAGAAAATGAAGTACAGTATTCACATCTTCCTTCTACTTTATGCTGAATTTCAGTGACAACCAGAAACTCTGTTTTCAGCTACTGACTCTAAATTCCATTATTTGAAATTTTCTGTAGCTTAAATTACTCCTTTTTTATTTTTTTTAAATAGAAGCTTTCTAACAAAAATTGTTATATGAATTTTATTTTTTATTTTTTCACTGCAAACCCATTTTCTATCCAAAAAAATGTTCACTGTAAAATTCTCACTAGATGAATTGCTTCCTTTTTACTGATACAAGGATTAAGTTTCAGGAAAGGAAACTGCTCAGATACCAGGTAACTGACATGTCAGAACAAGTAGATTAAACGAGAACCTCTGGGATAACTTTTTTTTTTTTTTCAGATAAAGAAGTTAATTTTTAAGCCCAGGATGAAATGCAGCTGCTGACACCCCAGAGCACATCCCTTTCACAGCCCAGGGAGAAGGAGATGGAAACCTGGTTCTCCAAGAGTTGAGGTAAATCGTAATAGATATTTCCTGCAGCCTCTGGCTCATCGTCTTACCAAAAGAGACCAGAAAACCCGTGAGATGTTAATGAAAGCCATGTTCATAGGGGAGATGAGAGAACAGAGAACAGATGTTCTCTGTTTTTACTGGGTTTTCAGAGGCACCAGCTGAGGCAGCCTTTAGAGCAGTATCTGAGCATCACCTTCTTTCAGCAATATCAGGTAGAGTAGCTGCCTGTTCCTCCTTCCTTCTAGGAATGAATTTCCAGAATTTGTCACTTCAGTTAGGTTTTGCTGTCTCCCTCGTACTTTCTCCATACTCTGTTTTTCCAAGGGAAAACTAAAGAGGAAAAGAATCATGGTAGAACTGTTCCTTCTCCCTCTCCCCAGTTACTCCAGTCCCTGGGAAAGCCATAGTTATTGTGGTGAGGGTCCCTCTTCTCCATCTCCACGAAAGAAGGCATTCATCCCTGAAATGCCCAGAGGAGGGTCCCCTAGGAGAGAAGGGACACCTGAAAGTCATACAACTTTCCACTTGTAGCTAGCCATTGCCAACACCACTCCTTGCCTCCTGTTTAATTTTGACAGCATCTGTCTTGCCTGGGCCACCAAATTAAGAACCAGATCCACTGCCTTTGCAAGCTCAGGGAATCATGCTGCCACCTACAGAAGTTTTGCTTGAACTAAAAGGTGAAAGGCTAGATCATTAAAATAGAGGAGAAGAGGAGACCTTGTTGAGTTTTTTCTACCTGGATAGTATCCTGTCATCAGAGTGGTTTACCCCCAGACTCTGTGTGATGCCCGGGGCTATGTGGGATGTTATGTACCGACAGCCCTTGCTCAAGGGGCCCTTATTGTAGCTGGCTTCTTAGATGCTTTCACGGTAAATTAGACAAACCAAAGAAATTAGAAGAGAAGTCTGGGAGCTCAGAGGGAGCACCGTGCCTTCTCCTCTTTGCCTACATATCTTCTCACCTGTTCTTAATGCCCTGGAAGCACTGAGCAGGGAAAGTGCTCTGCCACAAAAAGCAAGAATATAGAAGCTATGTTATCTTTAGAAACCACAGCATCAGACACCTGATCCATTTGCAGCTCAGAATTATCAGCGGAAAAGTTTCCCCCCATCTGCAATTCATATAAATGATAAGAACTGTTTGTTTCTAATGCCTCGCTGTAATTGCAGCCTGCGTGCATCCTAAAATGGCTCCCAAGGGGGAGTGCAGCCAGGCAGGGAGGGGAGAGAGGGGCTTGCGTGGGTGGGTGGGGTGTTAATCAGAAATATGTGGGGCCTCATCCCCCAGGTGTGAAGGAAGGCAGATAGCAAGCCCATATCCTCGTCCCCGAACGGCTGCACGTTCAGAGGATGCTGCAGTGCGCACGGGGCTGCTGCATCCCACACGCGTGATCCCAGGAGCCAGCGCTGAGCTGATGATCAGAGGGCTGGAAGCTCGGGCTTCTCTGGACTCCGCTCCATATTAATTATTCACTATGTACATCTCATGTAATTAAAAGCCAGAGCATCTCTTAGCATCTCTTCCCATCCTCGGTGCAGAGGCACCGTGCCGCTGTTGTAAACACACTTGAGATCGGAGCAAGGCCTTTTGCTGCCTGAACTCTTTGCTTTTATTTCGTGTTAAATGCTAGCAGCAAATACTACCTGCTCTGGGCAGGGGCAGGGGGTTTACATTAATTAAAAGTTGTTATGGAAACAGCACATCAAACATAGGATGGTGTTTCCAGGGGAGGGAAGGAAGGAGCTGCTCGTAATGGAAAGGCTTGTGGCTGATTTGAAGGGACAAGGGTTTGCAGGATCAGATTATTGTAAAATTACCAAAGCCTAGAAACGTCTCCTGGGTTCATCTGTCCTTTTCCTTTCTATGACTGGTGACTCCTGACTGCACCAACCCACTCCCTTGAGCCCTGCGAGAAGCCCCAGTTCATCAATAGACCAAATAATCTTGTCTTCCCCTCAAAGGGCTCCCTACTTGCAACCCGAACAAGAGAGCATTAACACTGAATATGTAAAATCGTGAATATGTAAAATTACGGTTGAATGCCTGATAAGGCAGAAACTGGAGCTCTGTCCCTGGTGAGAAAGGGGAGATTTGACCCTTTGCAAGGGGGCATAGTCAGACTAATCTGTACAGATATCCCTGATGTCCTGTCTTGGCTACGCAAAGAGCCGATGTGAGCCATTTTCAGATGTGCTGCTTCTCCTGCTACTCCGAATGCAGCACTAACCAAGATACCTGGCATTGTCAGCACAAGAATAAAAATAATTGCAACACATTTTATATATCTGAAGAAACACTTTTCCAGGCCAGTGTTCAGTTAATAGGCAGGTTTGATGGCTTATTGGGGATAAGGTACAGAGCCAACCTGTGCTTTGTCAAGCTGAAGCTATGAAACATAGGCATCCAAGAGCAGTTATCCAAAGTACTCGTGGATGAGACCTGCCTACTCTTTCTAAGTTGTCTTTGATATATCTAAGATGAGATGTTTCAGGGTCAGCAGGTGATTAGATCATTTTGAGGCCGTTATTTCCATCTGCTTTGAGAATTTCATGGAGGAAGGAAAGGAATCTGTACGGCCACTTTGAACATGTCCTCTGGTAAGCGTTTCCCTTCCACACAGCAGGTCTTAAATCTGCCCCCAGCTTATGCTCAAGGACATAATGGAGCTAGACTGCACTTGGGACTGTAGCATGGCACCAAATTCTCTTTCATGCAGCCTGGAGTAAATGGTGGACATATTGTTTAAAGAGGCCTTAAAAGACAAAGGGTAAGAGAACAGAGTATTGCAATAGTATTTTTCCCATTTCATGGATGACCCCACTCAGGAACTGACTCTAGCTGAGTTCTGTAAAGTTTTGCAGGTCTGAGATCTATGTGATAGCTCTCAGCCAGCATTTTAGGCCAGGAATGTAAATCATCCATTCGGCTTTGATTTCTGTTATTTAGTTGGGCTGGAGTCAAAATTCTAAAACCAATCTATAAACAGTACCCCAAACCTATACCCTTCATTTTCACCTGGTACCAATAGAGATTCATCCCTCAAAAGATCCCTAACCTGCGTAGCTGCTACTGGGAAAAGTGGTATCTAATTAGTTTGTGTCATTAAGAGAGAAACACATCTTGTAATCAGATCATCCATCCATCTATCCATCCATCCATCCATCCATCCATCCATCCATCCATCCATTTTTATCCCTACTTGTGGAATCTGAATGCAGATCAGCCATGCCACCTGCTTATCAATTAAGAAAGAGCAGATTCATGATCTGATAAATTTAGCGAGTGCCATGTAATCTCTAACTGGTGGACACGATCCACTCGTATAGCATTACTAACTCCAAAAGGTTCTGCTGATCTTATCATATCATGTCCTACTCGTGTTTTAATCAGCCTCACCCCCTCTGCATTGAAATTTTCTATGGTGACAAGCCCAGCATTGAAGCAAGCACCCCTCTGCTTTCACCAACACTAAAAAATGCCTGTCTTGTTCATGGTAAAAACGGACCAGGGGCTTTGCCTTCCAACTTAATTCAAGAGTGCTATAGGCATGAGAGGGTTATAAAAGCTCTTTTTTCAAGATAAAAGACAGTTCCCTGCCAGAAGCAGCTCAAACATCTTTATGACATCCCGGTGCAAAAAACAATTGAAAAGGATTGTCATAAAGGGAAGCGTGTCAGTTGTGAACTTTACTGAATTGAGCCTAATGCAAAATTCATGCCGAGGTGTCACAAACGAAAGGCAGTTTATTAATCCAACTTATATGGAGCTGGTAGGCAGCAGTCATGGTACATTAAGATCGTATGAATAGTCCTCAAGCTCATCTGGGTTTCTATTCAGGACCTCTCTTGTGAGTGCAGCAGGGTCCGGAGACGTCTTTTGGACCAGAAGCTGCCTCGTCTTCCTCTCCCTTCCACATGTCTCCTCGTGCTTGTCACACAGTGGGTGCACTGGGGCTAAGTGAAGCATGATGTCTTTGCCATCTGACTGATCAGAATGCAATGCCAAGCTAACTGTGTCATGCTTCTTTATTCCAGTCATGCATTAGAAAGCATTTTATTTCTCCATTACATTTTGCACATTCTCTGGCTCTCTTTCCCTACCAGGGAGAAGCTGCAGGGAAAATGGGGTTCTCTGGCTCTTTTTTCAAATGCTTTCACCATTTTACAACGTCCTATTTTCCCCACGCATAACAGCAAGCTGTCTTACAGCTGGTGTGTACAGAAGAATGATTCAAATGAACCTCTGTCTGCTGAGGAAGCGTCGATGCCCCTATAGAAAGGGCATAGTGGGCTGGTCAGCACAGCAACCTTTTAGAGAAAACAGTAAGTACCCCAAAGAAGCAGTGGAGTGAGACTAATGCCTTCCAAAAGGAAGAGAGGAAGGTGGAATTAAAACGGTTTGAATAAGAAGTGAGGCAGGCTTGCAAGCTGCCTCCATTGTCTCCTGGGGCTGTTGGGTAGCACTCAAGGTAGACTGGGATCGGATGGAGGGGGCTAGCCAAGAAAACGCATGTCAAAATGTACAAAGGAAACAGTGCCTCAGCTCATTGAAACCAAAGTAGGGAAGAGCCTCAAAGAAAGCAAAGTCCTCTGGTCCCCTGGTACAAGCCTTGCTGGAAGAAGACTTGGATGCCTGTATTTAAAATGTGTTAAAGTTGATCCCTTTCTCTCTTGTTTACAGATGTTACCCAGAGAGGCTTTCATCATATGTGCATTTGGCTTAGCACTGAAGGGTAATTGCAGCAGAACAGCCTATGGAAAGAGCTCTATAAATGCTATAGAATGTGAGCTGGCCAAATTCTGTCCCCATTTACATCCGTGCAGCCTCATTGCTTTCAATGAGGTTGCTCTGATAGCCCCAATGGCAGAATTTGCTTGGGATGTTATAGAGAGACGGTGGGAATGTATTACGTGATTGTGACAGTGGGGTTCTTTGGGTCAGTTGTTCCAGTGTCTCATTTCATGACTTTGGTCATATCACTTAACCTTTCTCTGCTGTGATTTACTCAGCAATGCATATTTATGCTGACCTGTCTTACATGGGGAAATTACTGCAGAATTTCTCGGACACTGTAGAGAGAGAGAGTCTATTGCCTACTACAAATGCAAACAGCAACACTTCTTAGGCAGTTGCAGTCAGTAGCAAAAAGGAACCAAGGCACTCTGCCTAAGCCCGAAGTGCCTTCTATGAACACTGCATTCTGGCTAGCTAACGCAGTAGGAGAAAGATGCACCGAGTCAACATCTAAGGTGGGAAATTTGGCAAGCAGTACTTCTTGGGCTGGATTGCAGCAGAGGTGTCTTACTGACTTTTTTTTCCTCCTTACTTGATCTTAGGTTTGCAGGGCACAGCGGGTGCTTGGGTAGGGAGTCCTGGCAGCCTGGAGTCGCAGCAGGTCACACTGTCCACACTGTGCTGAGATGTGAAGTGATGACCACAGCACGGGTTGGCTTCTCTGTGCTTCCTATCTTTACACTTTTATTTTATTTTTTTTTCAGCTGTCTTGTAAAGCCTCCTTTCCGTCTGCACTGTCCAGACAGAAAGCGATGAGCAGCTTTAAGCAGGCCAAGCAGCAGCTCCAGTGCTGAAAATATTCCTCGCCCTGAGCGGTTTCTGCTTCTAGGGCTGCTCGGGTTGGATGTTCAAGCCTTCTGGTCTGATTGCCCACAAGATGGCAGTCGCCACCAGTACATCACTCGTGGGCCTGTCAGGCAGCTGGACTGGCAGCTGCAGGCACCGAGCTGGCCGAGCTCTGCTCCTGGAAGGAAAAGGAGCCAGGAGAATGGAAAAGAAATGCCTGATTTCCATAGGGAGCCTCCCTAGCCTGGGACATGCTCCTCCGGCCCTTACGGTTTCAGTGTAGACATAACAGTTACATATATATATATATATATATATTTTTTTTTTTCCTTTCAACTCTCAGCAATGAAACAGAGATGCCACTAGAGCCCTTCTAGGTAGAATAGGATTTCTCTCCCCTTCTCTGTCCACATTTTGGCTGCTGGGACAATCCTCCCAAGTAAAGCAAGGCCAGTGGAAATTGAGGAAGGAGCCTCTGCATATGCCAGCTGTCAGCTTGTCCCCTTCTGGCAAGGGTGCCATAGGACCAGTTGAAATGCATGAACGCATTTCTAGAATAAAGCATTTTAGACCTTATAGTGTAGAAGTTGCAGTTTCAGGTTTTCTTTGTAGACTGTGATTTGAGAACCATTTTCTAGTGGGGGAATGGACCACATAAATAAGGAAAACACAGAGTAATTTAGGTGGTAACCTAATTACATGATTATTTCCACCCTCATAAATGCATACAACTTAGAGTGGAATATTCAATAAAATTGTAGCTTTGGCACTGAAGAGATTATCACTAAAAATGTGCTAAGTGTTCTTAAAGAAAGGTCTAGTAAATTGCCTCTAAAGCACAGGAAATTGGCTTAGCTCCTTCTGTGTAATATTTGTCTTAAGAAACACATCAGAGGCAATAGGGCTGAGAAGAGTCACTGAGGTCTGAAATACATGGACTCTTGCAGCAACAATATTACCAGCACCTCTAGGAGAACCTATAGGGCTTAATTTTGCTACAGACTCTCTGGAGGACCATCAAGAAATTGCTTTATGAGTTGAAATACCCATGCTATTATACTCATAATTTGATACCGCAACACCAGACTGCAGCTACTTGTGTTTCTGCAAATCAGTGTCTCTTTTCTGACTACAGCATTTCTCTACTCTCTGCAATAAAATTCTTTAAAGAAGAGGTAGTGGCCAGGATAAATGTTGCTAGTGGCACAATACAGTGGGATGCGATGTTTCAGGACACCGGTTTCAGAATATAAGTAATAACAGCAGAAAGAAATCACAACCTCCATTTTCCTCCCTTTATGACCTTACAGAATTCATTGGAGTTGAATTGTTTTAAAATGTTATCTGTGAAAAAAATAAGGCCCTTTATGGCCAAGCTGGAAGCATCCAAAAATTATTTACTATTTGGTGATCTATATGGAAATAACTCAGTCTCCGATAAGGATTGGTTGTTTTTCACACGTTGGGCTGCTTCTCCCCAAATCATCCTTGTTAGCATCCATGAATGCTAATCTGCACCAAGCCAAGGTGACGAGCCAAAACCTGCTCAGATGCGATAGCCAAAATAATTTCTCAGTACTTTAGCTGATGTGTTTGTGCCACGATACCTTTAGTCAGGGTGGCGGGTATAAGTGCCATGAGGGAAACATGTGCTTTTACCACACAGATGTGGGATAAGCAGAATTACCCCACTGTTAGTTACCTCCAGCAGCTTTCAGCGTTAGCTGTTCTCCCACAAAGACTTCTTGTAGAAGAGCTGCTGAATACGGGTTGCCATATCCCTCCCAGTTAATGTCTAAATATTAGCTACATTAGGCTGTCTTTCCCTCTCATTTGAGTTGCAGAAAAGATGAGGTAGTGCCTGAATGTTTCCTCCAGGGGATATTTAAAGTCAGAGAACTTTTCCCATTGTTCTTTTCCCCTGTTCCTTAATCTAACATCCAATTCTAGTTAATGTGCAGTTTCCAAGGCTAACTCAGTTTTGATTGAGTTGTGTTAACTTTGAAAAGCTGACTGAGTCCAGCTTAAAATGGATGCTCTTAGAGAAGGATGAAAGGCCTTTTTTATCAGTGTTGAAGGAAGTAGTTCAAAAGCAGAAATGGTTTCTTTCTGAAGACAAAGAAGCTCTTTCTCACTCTCCTCTTGCCATGAAAGAGATCTTTTGCAACTTACTGCCCATCAGAGAAGAATTCGATGAACTGGAGATGAAGCAGCAGTGTATTGGGAATTTTATTATTATAGCTGGAATAAAGGAAATTTAATGTATGTGTATGCCCCTCCTTGCTCCCCAAATGCCCTTTTACTTCTGTATTTTTTTATTTTTTATTTTTTTTGAACTGTCTTCTTCTTCCCCTCTTTGGAAGCAAGTAGTTTTGCTGTCTAGGTGGACAGAGAGACTGGCCTTCTTGTTACCATCTCATACTGTGAATGACCCTAGACAGTGAAGTGGATGGAGAGAGAAGTGTAGAGCTATAAATTCCTTATCCTAATTCTACTCGCTGTTGAGGCCGTCAGGGTTAGAGACTTAATTTGGAGACAAAACCTTTTTGCCTGAGTAAGACTATTATTGGTGGAATAGCACTTTTTAGAAGGGCTGAATCCCCTGTGACTTGATTCCATCACTTCCTAAATGAATATTTAATTGTTGCCTATTAAGATGCTCATTGTCTGTAAAGTAGACAGTACCACTGTTGCTGGGTTTGCCAGCTGGTGAAATTGGTGACAAGTTAGATTACAGCAGGAGGTTGTGCCTATGCTGGAGTGCCCAGGTACGTTTTGAAAATTCAGCAGAATAACAGTTTGGGCTTTGCTGACATTCATAAGATCAGAATGCTTAAAAAAGTGGGACCAAATGAGACTGCCTTAAATTCGCACTCATCCTGCCTGAGAAAAGACTCCTTTAAAACTTCTCACAGGTTTCAGCAAGGGTGTTTAGATTTCCCAGTCTGCACTAGACTTAGAGAAGTAACTTCAACCCTCAACCAGAGTGTCTTACGTAAGATTTCTTTGCTTAAATGGCTTCAAAAATGAGAAGAGACAACACACGCACACACACGAACACATACACACACACGGAGCAGCACATACGAGCATATGAAGCATGTTCATATAAATTATTAAAAGCAATATCACAGTAAAGTTGGCAGAAATGTAACCTACATAATTGGCACCAGCGGGCTGCATGTGTCAGAGAAAATTAACCAGAAATTAAACGGATATCAGAGCAAATCCAAAGTGGTTTCTTGGTTTGACAAGTGAAATTTGAAGCAGGAGGGTGTGAAAAACGCCGTTATTTCCTTAACCCTTTTGAGCGTTTCTGCAGACACATATAAATACCCATACGATGAGCATGCATCTCTTCTCTCCTAGAGTTATCTGGCCCACAATCAGAAATATGCCAGCCTGCTAATTAGCTGCATGGATTTAGCAGCCATGTGATTCAGCAGGTTGGTTTGAGCATGTGTGCATCAAGCGTATTCATATTCTTCTAAGCCTTTGGGAGTTCAGAGCAGGGTGCGGTATTTTCAACACCTTTAACGTCCTTTGTTCTGAATTTCTGCATTCAGGATTGACAAAGCCACGCAGTGCCTGGCTTCCTTGGAGCTGCAGAGGCTGACATTCATCAGCCTTATGAGATACCTCTGAACATGTTGAGGTGGAGCTGGTGAAGCTCCTCCAAGGCAGAGAAGAAACTGCATCACCAGAGCCAGCCAAACAGGGCTAATGCTCAGCCAGCTGTTCCTAATCTGCTCAGTGACTCATCTCCACTCAGCTCTGATGTTTGCTTTTTTTTTACCATATTTTCTCCCCACCCATGGTCTTTATCATGATTCTCTCTTTCCTTTTTATCATCCTCTTCCGACACAGTCCTATGACAGGTGGCACACCTGGAAGGAAGACTTCAAGCCTGACCTGCAGCGTGGGCAGCTTCTCCAGGAGAGCAGGGACTGCAATGGGACCCTGAGTGAGAGTCAACAGATAGCTCAGTGTGAACACCTGCTGGACGTATATTCAATAACAAATGGTCTAGAACAGGCACTAAATGTATAAGCAAAGAGGTGCCTCTGAAGTCAGACAGCCAACCAGTAAGTAATAATAGGTGAAATTCAGTTTATTCAGTGTAGACCTAAGGGCATGCATTGGCAACCTGATGGTGAAAAGTTGGGGGCTGCAGGAAAAGATATCCAGAAGTGACTTGATACCTTGAGAAAACACCTTCTAATTGGAATGTGTAGGAAGCTCTGTTTGGTTCATCAAACAGAAGAGCAAAAGGTGACTTAACTTGAGTGTATAAATACCTTTACGAGCATAAAATAACTAGTGTTAAAAGGCTCTTTAATCTAGTGCAGAAAGGCTCAGCAAGACTCAATGGTTGCAAGCTGAAGCCAGAAAAATTCAAATGAGCAATTAGGCATACACTTTGATAATGGGGGACAATTAACCACTGTAACAAACTACCAAGGGAAGCTGTACTTTCTTCATCAGAAGATCTCTTTAGTTCCCAGACCAGATGCCTGGACAGGCACAAATTCTTGCACTCAACAGAAGTACAAGGGTTGAATTCAATGGTCTGTAACCTTTAAGAGCTTAGAGAGTTTGAGCTAATGATGCTTTCTCTTTTCAGTTAAGGATCTAGGGATCTTCTCCTTTCCTAGTTTTCTATCTGGTATACATCAAACGGCTCTGGGGAAGCTGGTTAAGATGAGCGCACATGTCCTTGAACTAAATCCCCCCTTTATTTTGGGTGCTTGTCTAGGTCTGAGAGGCAGCAGGCTTTGAGATATAGGTAACAAAGCCCAGTAGAAAAAGCAGGAAGGAACAGGCACAGGCTCCTTCCGCTGCTGTTTGTACCCAGAGGCACAACAAGCAAAATCATCTCATTCTACTTGATCTGTATTTGCATCATATCAGATTGTATCCATTTATCATCTTGATATACATCACTCTTCAGATACATTTATTTAATGTATTTACTTCCTTTTGATGTGTGAACAGTGAAAAAGCACCCTGATATGAGCTCTGAGTGCTCTGTCAATTATTTAAAATTACACCCAGAGCTCACTGTAATCTGTTTATCCCACCTTTCCAGCAACGACTCATTTTTAAAGGTAACCATCCCTTTGCTTCCCTTCAAAGACCAGAGGAAGTCCAAGTGCTGGTTATAGCGTCCAAGGCATTAGTACCGCTGGCTATTTTTGACCAAAGCCAGAAGGATTTTAAGGGGTTCAGATTTTCCCCAAAGTAGGCTCCTGAATACTCCATCCCTCTTTACAGGGTCAAGGAAGGGCAAGCATATGTGTCACAGCCAACTCCAAATACGATGATTTACCATGGGAAGGAAGGTGTTTTTCCAGAGGATGTGAAGATTAGAAACCAAATCTTTCCTGCACGTAGAGTAAATAATCTCCTTGAACTCAGAAAAGTCTGCTCCAATCCAAAGTATGTGAGGGACTGATCCAGAATATGGAAAGCGCTGTGAAGGTGCTTTTCCCAGCTCCTTGCCATGTTCTGGCCATGCACTGCAGCCTTCAGGAGCCTTCCACTGGCTTCTTTGTTCTTGTGCATCAGCCAGCTGAAGCATCTTCCCGTCCCCTTGAAACCCTGCCTACGCCACCCCTCCTACGAATACCCTTTGATTCCAGATGCAGATGGGAACTAGAAAAGAAAAGGGCAAAACCATGGGAGTGAGGAGGTGGAGATCAGAGAAGCTGATGAAATGAAAGGTCTAATTAAATGTGCCCTCTGCTCTTGAACCACAGCCTGGCTGTTGTCATGCACATGACTGTACACTGGTTTCCAAGTTTAGAAAAGGAGAATATGCCCTCACAGTCAGTGCTGGGGAATAACTCTTGCCATGCCCTAACCTGATAAGATAGTTAATGGCAGCCTCTGCTACATTCATATACAGCTACTTACTAATTAAAAATGCATAGGTTTCAATTTGAAGTTAAAGTGACACATTTAATAGCATCTTTCAGAGCTTGCTAATGCTCAATGAGAACTTGATAGTCACAATAAGTTTGCATAACAAAAAATTTTGGTCTTGATATTAAAGTACTACACGTTATGCAACATGAATACAGAAGAAAAAAAGAGGGAAACTGAATAACGTGTTTCTTGGTCTTTCTAGCTGCAGCAGCAGAGGCATTAGTCAGGTGCACCTCATTTCCAATTTGTGCTGCAGCATTTATTTGTGCCACTGGGTTATGTGTGTACCCAAGTACCCGCATAACTTGATGGAAGAGGGCAGAAGCATACTAGGGAAGATGAGAGCTTGAATGCTCATCTCTGCCTTTGGATGTACTTTCCCATACGTCCCTGGCAAATCTTATATTTTATGTAAAAATAAAGGCGTGGCTTCTCTGACCCAGATCTTAAAAGTGGGCTCCCAGGGTTTCTGTGAATATGAAAGTTAAGTCTGTTTTAGGCAGGTTAGGAATTGCAATCAACTTTCAGTATGCTAGGCTTAACAGTAATAAGGTCTCCTCTTATTCCACAATTATAACATTTCTACAAGTGTACTGTTCATCGCCACTTAGTACTGAATAACTTGATGGGTAGACAAAAATATGTAGCTTAAATAAAAGATTATTTTCAATGTTAAGGGAACCAAAATTATTTTAAAACACTGACTTTTTTCACCCTATTTCAATATTTATGCACTCATGTCAGCTCAGGTACTTGAGAAACAAGCTTCAGTTTCTGCTTCATGTCACTTTTGGAGTCTGCTCCTCATTGGTTTTGGCAACTGGTTCTCCAAACCAGAACTGAATCTTCTTTCATAGTTTTTGTGTATATATGATTCTTGACTTTAAAAGTTAAGACAGAATTTTTAAAATGGGAAACTTTTTATTTTTTATTTTTATTTTTTTGGTAAGATTTCACTAGTTATTAAACTTTCAGAAAATCTAGGGAGTTTTTGTTCTTTGATGTGTAATGAAGTGTTCTAAAACACTCAGTGAAGAGTTCTACCTTGACAAAGAATAAATAATATTTTGTATTAATGGAAAATCCTCCAAAGCTTTTGTCTTTCCAACACGTTTATTAAATCTTAAACAAAATATGAGCCCTACAGTGCTTTTTTATGGCTCAGTTTAACACTAACTACTGTCTTATTTTAACTAAATGCTTTTGTTGCATTGCATAATAATAAAAATAAAGTCATAAAAAGCATCTGTGCTATACAGTGTAGGCTCCTTTGTTCCCGTGTGCTGTGAGGTCTGGTGTCTGCAGTGAAGATGAATTCACCATGCTTAGAAAAAAAAATGTTCGCACTTTAGAGAAAAGATTCATTTTGAAAAGGCTCGTGTTGGCCTCTACTACAAGGAGCAGGGCAGCTTTCCATCTATTCTCCAGTCTGAGGCCACTTTTCTCCTCCCTGATTGTGCCGGTGCTGCAGATCCATCCCTATTTCACGTGGCGCTTCCCTTCCCCGAGCATCCTGCTGCGGGAGCTGTGCACGACACCCACGCAGAGCGGACTCGCGGGCGGTCTGACGTTCCCCCGCCGGCTGCCAGGCTACACAACGTAGTCAGCTTACTCTGCTAGTGGGATTGCTCCCCTGCGTAACATGACAGAAGCCTTTTGTGAATCTCATCCCCCATTCAAACCACACTCTGCACCTACAAGGAAGACCCAACACAAAGGAGCTGCACCATTTCCACCGGGGAAATGTATTCTCTACTCATTTCTCAGTAGCATACAAAAAGAGCCAAAACCTGGCTGGGCAATATTCACATACAGGGTATTTTTATATAGCTTAGAATATTTATAGAATAGCTGGACCACACGGCATGCTCAGACACAGGCCCACCCTGCAAAGGTCAACAAGATTTTGAATTGCACTGAGGTGGCGGGGCTGAATGAACTACCTGATTTATCACCACCCCTGGAATTGTAATTATCTCATACACTAAGATTTTCTCTCAGCATACCTTGGAAGCTTTTTTTGGCGTTGTTGGAGGCTTTGCATGTCTAGGTGAATGAGTGGGTATGCCTGGATAAAGTTTGGGAATGGGAGAAGTGATCCCAAGCACCTGGAATTTATGAAAAGGGGGCTCTGGGAAAGATGGAGGTGTGCCTCGGGGCTGCAGCCATTGGCAACAGATTTTAGGAACGCCATGTCAAAGAGTTGAGTTTTGCATTTAGTCTTAAGTGACACAAGGCTTGGTAGCATCTTTATTTTTTTAGGTAGTCCACAGAAATGAGGGAACTGGGTCTTCACCAGCAAAGGGTCCACACCATGACCTCCCCACCCACCCGCCAGTAAATCAACCTATTCCACAGCCTCCAGGGGTGCTTTCAGTGAGTGGGAGCAGAGGGAAGGCTCCTACCAGAAGACAGTCCACTTTTTAATTACAGATAGACATAGGTCCAAGCTCAAAAATTGCAACTCCATGCAGGTTACTGGGGGCATGGCGAGACCTGGCCTTTGGGCTCCTTTGAGGGAGTCAAATGAGAAGCTCGTCCTGCAGACCAGGCTCTGTGATAGCCTGACATGGAGAAGCTCCAAGAGCACCCAGCAGCATGAGAATGTGTCAGAAAAACGCAGTCCGTGGCACAGTGAAGGAGAAAGGACAGCATCCCCTACTGATCATCGCACAATAATCACAGAAGGATCCAGCTGGGAGGAGAACTAAGCAGAGAAGAATGGGGCGGATGGACCCAGTGATAGGAAAGCTGTCTCTGCCGAAGAGATAGGAAGTGTTTTAATGATGGAACCACTGAGGTGAGGGAAGATGAGAGAGGAAAGCTGGTATTTGGATTTCTTCCTGCTGGGTGAATAATCTGAGGCTAAATAACCCCTTACACCTTTTGCATCAGGGGCTTTTCAGCGTGCCAGAATGGGAATTTAAGGATATTAAACTCAGCTCCTAGTGCAATTACTATGCAGATGGTGGAAAATAAGTGTTGGCAGATTTAGTGTGGGTGCTTGGTGAAGCTTGTATCTATAGCAGAGGCAATGGGCAAACACTAAACAGGAAATTTCAATTTCTTCACAGCTCTGGAAGACCTGAAATAATCAAAAATATTCATAGGGGCTGTTTAGATTCTTCTTTTAGAGAGAAATGCTGTAAGCTGCTATCCGTCTCTGTTTTGCTGTCATGTACAGGTTATCTGCAAAAGGCAGGTCATAGTCTGGGGGTCTATTCGCTTTGATTCACAGGGTGTGATGTGGAAAGCGTTCCTCCCTGCCCTGCCCTGCCCTAGTTATTGCAGTCCTGGGGTGGCTCAGCACCCAGGTCTGCGCCACAGCACTCCATGCCCCACCAGCTCTGAAGCCCTTGCTGCTGCTGTCCCTTAGTGCAGAGGGTGTCTCCTGTCATTTGGGGACAGTCCTCAGTGCCAGCTTCCTCCTGACCAGCCCCGTTCTCCCATCCCAAACTTGTTAATAGTGGCCAGGCTGAGTTGAACCTGTTGCAGAGCAGCCAACAGGCAAAATAACCGTTTAGAGCCCTGATTTGTATCCAGACACCCAGGACATTATGCAAATTCCTGTCTATCTCCTACCATCATATCATCATCTCAGCTGAAGTTGTTTTTTTGTTTTGTTTTCCTACTTCTCTAAAGAAAAGATTGCAAAGCTCCTCCTCGAGCAGAGTTTCACCAAGGACTGAATTTTTCTTTTGTATTTACTTCTTGTACAAAGCAGGCAATCTTGGTAGGCAGCCTGCCAGCATGAGCTAGTCCCTGCATGAGCACTGTAACAAATGGATAAATATCCTATCTAAGATATAACATTTTCCAGTGTTGATTAACCTGAGCTGAAATGATGGATACTGGCTCCTGGAGACTGTGCTATCAGGGAGAGCTACAGTGGATGAATTTTGTGATGTGCTTTAGAACCAGGCCTTAGTAGCTAAGTGGGTAACAGCACCAGCTACCATTTAAGCACTTTGTAGCTCAGCACAGTGAAGTCACTCCAGAAGCACACAGGAGGTGTTCGATGGCCATGCTGTGCAGAAAATCCATCAAAGCCCAATCAAGCTCAAATCTGAAAACCAGGCTTGGTGGCAGCATAAAAAACTTGAAGGGGAGAAATAAATCTCTGCTTAATCTCTCAGAGAGAACAACAGTGTTGATTCAGTGCAGGCATAGTACAGTGCAGCAGTGGCTTCCTCTGTCTGACACTGTACAAAAAGAAGAGTTTCAGAGCTCTGCAGAAGTGACCCACTTCCAGGCTATTTAAAATGCACTCAGGTGCTGTGTACAGTATGCACAGGCATGCTGCAAACCTAAGGGAAAAAGAGAGGGAGATGGGCCACGAGGAAAGGCCTGTTTTTCATTCTGGTTTCCTTGGTCATTCCTCAAAGGGTGGAACTGCCGAAGGGACCCCAGTTTGGAGAGCTTCAGTAGCTCCCCAACAAGAAAGAGAAACTGGTGGCAAGCCAGAGCAGAAGAAAAGCAGATGGCATGAGAGAGCACTGGAAAGCCATGGCCAACAGCTGCATTGTCCATAGGATGGGCAATCCTTGAATAAAATCGCCCTCACCCCCCTATATCTTTGCTGTCTCAAGAAGGGGCACCTCAGGAGTAAGAAACGGGTCGTGGCACCTATCTGCCATTCAGTGATGGCTCTATAGACCAGTCAGTGCATAAACGGGACGTTTCACACACACACGGAGCTGGTTCTTCTCCATTGACCTCTTTTTTGCCTTGGAGAGAATTTTCAGATTTTATATTGCTGCACTGGAACTAATGAGAGCAGCCTGATCAAGCTGCCAGAATGAATCAGGGGGATAATGCTGCACTGATATTCTAGGCCACAGTCTATTTTTTTCCCAAAACTTTAAATCAGTTGAAATCCAATTTTGTGTCTCATTTTTTACACTCAGTGGGGGAATTTTCTGGCAGTGTTTCAGTCTGGAGAATTTGCTTCCTGAATATCATACTTCTTCCAATCATAAATCTGGAGGGAGGTCAAGCTGGGCAATATTCCCTTTGTCTGTGAAGAGAGATACAAACTGTTTCTCATTAGAGAAGAGGCAGAGTTTGAAACCTTAGGTCTGAACATCTTGGGGTACTGAAAGCGAACTTTTCTCCGGGTTTCTGGTCCAAACCTAGACTGGACTAGCTCCGTCCTGCTCTGCTCAGTAAGCTTGCAAAATCTGGCTTGATTTTGAACTGTTACAGGCTGGTAGGGAAAACCAACCAACCAACCAAAAAACAAACAACAAAGGAAAAAAAAAAAAAGAAAGAAAGAAAGAAAGAAAGAAAGGAAAGAAAGAAAGAAAGAAAGAAAGAAAGAAAGAAAGAAAGAAAGAAAGAAAGAAAGAAAGAAAGAAAGAAAGAAAGAAAGAAAGAAAGAAAGAAAGAAAGAAAGAAAGAAAGAAAGAAAGAAAGAAAGAAAGAAAGAAAGAAAGAAAGAGAGAGAGAAGGAAAGGAAGGAAGAAAGAGAGAAAGAAAGGAAGGAAGAAAGAAAAAGAAACCCCAGGAAATATCTGTTTCTTCAATGTAAATCCACATGTATCTGAAGAAAGAACCATTTCAGCATGTGTACTACCCGCTAGGCACCTTTTCAACTGATTTGACTTATCAAAACAATTAAAGCTGTGTTGTGCTTATAAACATTCAAACACCCTTCCTAAGCCATATCCATTCCCACCAGAATTACCAATATTTCCAGTCACTAAGTAAATCAAAAGCAATAGGGGTCCTCCTTGCTGGCAACTTCTGATCCAAAAAAAGAATATTCTTTAAGTGCTTTGAAGGATTGTTTAAATTCTGTTAAGGAAAAAGATTTGTAAGCTGAGAGAAGAAATCAGAGGACGATGATTCCCGGGGGTTAAAGATGATGGATTTGACCTCAGTCTAGAAAAACATGTAAGATTAACATTTAGTTGGAAGTTGAATCTTAAAAAAAAAAAAAAAAAAAAAAAAAAGATCTTTTTACTTCTAACATTTGTCTTCCCTTTAAAGTTTTGAAATAACCTGAAGGAATGCAAGAATGAAGGCCTAAATATACCAAGCTGACATAAGAAATATTTCACTTAATAAGTAAATTTATCTTGCACATGGACTCTGGCTTTTCAACAGGAAAAAAGAGAAAGCTCAGGGTTAGCATTTTTCTCCTTTACCCTGTGAAGTTTGTATCAGGAGCTGCCTCTCATGAAAGTGTCATGAATCTTCTGTTATTTGGTAGGATGTTTGTAGTTTTTGTGGCTCAACTTTGTGAGTCAAGAGATTTCTTTCAAAAGGGAAAACAAAAGATGGGAGGCTTCTTGTGTAGCTTTAACTAACAGGAAAATCCTGTGGTGTTAGCATCATCACTCCCCGATGGAAATAGACATACATTTGCTGTCCAAGCAGAAATTGCCCCTATTTACCTTCGTTATTCATCCTGGGATGCCAGGAATCCTTCTTTGTAGGGTCATTTCTCTTTCTTTGACTAGATGGGGAAAGCAGTGGGTGTAGACCTACCCCTAACTGTTCATTATGTCTACATCAGGCAGCAAATCAATGCAGTAGGAATGGAAAAGCATCTGGTGCTGAGGCTTTTCTGCTATGCTACATAAAGCCCGGGGATTTTATTTCTGGCCAGATCTAGTCTGGTCCCATGGACCAAATGTCCCTGTTGTACATGCAATTCAAAGCTGTCTGAAGGGCCAGACATCAACTTAGTCATTACGTCTTATGTCTGCCTTAGGGTTTGGAGCACATTTGCTGCACATTTGGAGTGGAGATTCTAGTTTAAATTTCTCCAGAAGGAATCTAGTTCACGAGCATCAAAACAGCTCTGCGAACAGAGCCAGTGCATGGCAAATTGATGACTGGGAGATTTACTTCAAAATCCCACTCCTGCTCTGAAACAAAATGCTAATGTAGAGGCAGCCTTATGTGATGTGTGGAAACAATTCATTTCGTCCTTCCAAGTGTAATTTTTTTGTGTGTGTGTGTGTGTGAAAATATTTCTCACGGATGAGATTTCTGTCCTCTGAAGAGCTTTGTCAACCCACGAGTCTGAGCAGGAGCTGATGGAGAGAGTCGTTTCATCCCAAGGGGGAAAGGAGAACAGTCGTGGTGGGTAAGATTTAGCAGCACTTTGTAATAAATGCATCATCCTTCTCCGAGGCTACTCCTGCTGTGCTGTTGCATTAGTGGCCATTCCTTTGACTTCTCTGTGGGCAAGATTGGCCAACAAGCTGGGTCTGAAGAAGGCAGCTTGATTTTCTCCCCGTCTCCTTTAGCTGGGTGTCGTGCTGCTGCCGGTGGTGGTCTGTCATTGTAAGACTATCCCAGTCGGTTTGAATTCTTGCAAACTCTTTGACTTGTTGACCTGCTGCAACAGCTAATTCCACAGGGTGTCTGCAGTGTGCTAAAAAATAACAGCTTTCTTCTCATCATGGCTAAATTATGTGCCTTTTAGCTTCGTAAAAATGTCTCCCCCTGTTCTAGGATGAGGGGAAAAGAGGAGCATTAGGTCAGGATTCACCACAGAGTTCATTTTCTTCTTTAACTGCAAGCCCCCCCTTTAAAGTCGGAGCCTGCTTTCTTTAAAATTAAAGGCAAAACACCTACTGGCTGCAATGAGAGCGGGTTCAAACTTTTACATTTCTCCTTTCTAGGTTAAAAACACACCCAGCCTTTGTGATCTCTTTGCAAATAGAAGCTTCTGCTCCCAGAGGAACTGCTACGAAAATCTGGCTGCAATCTGTTCACATGCTGCCGAGTCCATGTGTTTGGAGATGCGCTCCTGATACACAGCACACCCAGAAAAACAGACTCCCACTTCCTTGGTTCTCTTCTTCCCTCTGGATTTAGACGTCTTCATTCGGTTACCTACGGTGACTCCCAGGTCTGTGCTGGCAGTGATGCTTCAGGCAGGGACAAATGAAGGCATTTTCCTTATTTCCCAGGATACAAAGAGGGATTATAGCTAGCTGTGAGCCCTTGCAGGACTCCAGTATGCTGTGGGTTGTTGGCTTTCCTTCTGAGTATAGCCAGGTCTCACTGGAGTCGATGCAGAGATTGTCAGCCATTTATTCCACAGAATAACATGGGCATGTTCAACTGTGTTTTGTCCTGATGGGCCCTCCACTGCAGACAAGCACCTGCATCTCCCAAACGTAAGGAGAGATGGCCTGCAACCCTTGGCTGCTGATATCAAAAGGTGAGGAGAGGCTCTTAATTTCACAGGGACCGATTTTCCCCTCTGTCTTCAAAGATCGTGACCACGTGGAAAGATCCAAACAGTGAAAAACTGAACTTTGCAAAAGCAAAGCCTGAACTTTATTTCTTGCACATGCCAGCACTTCCAGGCACACAGCAGCTGCAGGGCTGTGAAGCTGGGACAATAGTGAGGCTGAGGCACACAAGTCCTGTGAAGAGTCATCAGGATCAGCAGAGGCTCCTTGGCAGCCACCCAGGTCGGTGCCTGTCAGCCGTCACCCTGCTTTGCTCATAAGAGCCTCAAGTGTAGCTCTGCCAGCACTGCAAGGAAGATCCCCACTCCTGGTGTGAAGTGCTTGGCTAGGGGTGTGCGTAATTAATGAGCTTTTCTGTGAACAAGAAGGAAATTGCTTCTCTCATCTCTTTTGTTAGAGAGCCCCTTGTAACAGAGATTCTCTCTTTGCACAGCCTTCGGTGATTTCTGTTGGTGCTATAAGATAGAATAAAAATTCTTTTGCAAAGAAATGGGAATAATCATAGAAATGTTCCTGGCTGTATTCATAGCTGCTTTGTAAAGACCAGTTTCCAGTCCAACTGAAAGAGACAGAGAGAAGTAGCCAGAGAGGTGCTTGCAGTCTCCTTAAAACACTCAGTAGATAGATGGCGGGGATTATAAACTAGGTTGCGGGAGATGTATTGTGGCTAGTGCACCATGCTGTGTGAAGCAGAGGTGTACCAGCACCCACATATGCTCGTACACGTACCCAGCACAGCACTCTGCAATGCCACCGTGGTCCCCAGCACCGCGTGCCTGCGTTGGCCAGGACCAATTCTCACTAAGAAGCAATAATTAATTCGGGCATCATGCTGATGTGGATATGCTGAAGCAGTGTACATCAGAGGCAGGCCCTGAGATTCAAGTCACTGAATCAGATACGGACTTGGGTTTCCTGTGGCATCACAAGTCTTCTAAAGGGTTTGTTTTTTCCCCAGTGTGGAATAAGAACAGCTTTGTAATTCTGGAAATTTGTCTGTGGGATTGGAAAGACTTTTTCTGCGCCTGTTGTTTGTGGTCTTACATCTCACAGCGCAGTTGCAACATTGCACTAATGCTGAGTTGAAGTCTGCTGTTTTGAGCAGCAAAACATAACAAAATCAGTGTGGCTTTGTTCCCAGCAGGCTCTGAATCTTGGGCTCTGCTTACAGCACTGAAATAAGTGATGTGTGAAGAACGGGAGGCTGATGGGATCTTGGCTGGCACTTCTGGGACATGCAATGTGTGAGGGGTTGTATCTACATGAGTCCTTGCTGGGAGAAGCAGTGTCTGTAGCCCTAAACACCCGTGGGAAGACAGTGATGTTTTAAGGGTTTTCTGAATCCCCTGGTTCAAGAACCAGGCCATCTGAGTCTGACCTTTGTCACAAAGCAGTTCATAATAATGACCATGGGTTTGCTTGTCACCATGCAGGAGTATAGACTAAACACTGCTAAAAATGAAGTCCAAGTTATTTGGAAGTTGGTCCCATTTTTACCTCCTCAGTGGGTCATTCTCTTGTTCCTCCTAAGTACAGACTGTCCCTCCATGACTAGGGCTGTGTTTTGAGAAGTACAGCCCCACAGAGGGAGTGATGTGTATATGGCCTGGTTTCTCTGCCGTCATTTGAGGTCGTTGGGAAAAAGATTCTGCTCGACACTGTGACACTGTAGGGATGCTGCTGCTCACGGGGCGACACTGAGCAGGGATCTGATTTACTGGGTTGTGTCATTGGTCCTTTTTATCTGATGGCAAGCATCCTCACAGCTCAAAGATCTACGGAAATTAAATTAAATGAGAGGGCCCCCTCATTGCTGCATCTGTTTTTAGTGCTACTTCCTGGCTTCAGCCAGCGCAGTTTGGACTCAGGTGGAGCGCTTTTGTCTCCTTCCTGTGTGGAAGGCAGATGGAAGCTGGAGACATAAATGAAGAGGGAGAGAATTAAGTGGTGCAAACTACCGACACCAAGAGCTGTTCATCTCAGGGCTGTCAGCTCAAAACCCAAGGTGGCTGTAAGCTACGGCTATCGCAACCTGGCACTTGTAGGAAATGAATTGTGATTTAACAAATACCCATGGCGTAAGGGTTCATGATTTTGTACGTCCCTCTCTTCCTCTTCTTACAGCTGCAGCAAACTCTGCAAAGTGGGTGAGGAAGGCTGCACCCCTGGAGGTCACACTGGTCTGCCTTCTGTGCTCACCCTCCAAGCACATGCATTTTATGGCTAAGTAGGAAACAGGATCAACCTAAAAAATAGAGGATACCATACCAAATTTATTGAATATTTACCAAACCTTCCTGTATGATAAGGAAGTGGGCAGAGGGCAGGACCTGATCCTGCTGCATTTGTGGAACATTTATGCAATTCCTGCCAGCAGTTATATAGGAAACAGAGCCTGGGAGCAGTTTGCCAGGAGCCTGTTGAAAGGTTTGGAGCCAGGTTTCAATTGCATTTGAAGGACCAATTCACTGAGGTCATTCCTCATGTGAAGCTTCTTCACACGAGACATACCACTTCATTATTAATCCAGGCACAACATATATCTCTCAAACACCCGCATAACAAGTTTCTCTTTACATAATGTTTCTTATTTTTATGAGTTTTTCAGCTCCAAAATCCTGGGTCGAAACCGTAGCTGTCTGAGGTCTGTGTGCCACTCCAGCTTTCAGTGGAGATGTTTCATTTAACACGTGTGGCCACATCCGCAGCTGGTCTAGGACAGCACAGCTCCCCTGAAGCCAGGGGTGGTGTAGTGAATGTCCTTGGGTTTATGGTGGCTTGTTTGTTTTCTAAACAGTTTTTTTCTGGTTCTCCTACACATTTTTTTTTTTTTTCATACTCTGAGGAATTTGACAGATATGTAAGGTGTAATATTTTGAAAAGCAGAGCTGATGTTGCTGTGTGAACTTTCAGAGCTTTCCCTCACCTCCACCCCTTTGCGGAGCCAACCTGGTGTTAATCTTCTTTCACTTTTGACATAACTTGCCATATGCGTCTGTATGCTTAGCCTTACATTGCATATGCCTTCAACTACCTCTAAATCTTGTCCGGGGTATGTACACCAATATCTCAACAATGCATTGCACCAGGATGATTGTCTGTGCCATGGTATTTAAAGCTGATAAGATGAAATATAATGGCCTCTTTTGTTTAGTAGCTGGATGATGTAATTGTTCTGTCTGACCTAAAAATTGATCAATCAATGGAAGGCACGTTTTAACCTGCAGACTGCTTATAAATGGTTGACCATGAACATTGTTTGGTGTACTTGATATTCATAATTTATTACTTTGGTTGCTTGGAGTAGATGTTGAAGTCACATGGCATGTAACAGTTCCTACACTGGCTGGATCCAGCTCCTTAAGACAGGTCTCTGGACTGAATAATGGCAAATGATGACATGATGACTTGTTTAATAGCCTCCTTGAAGGGAGAATTCAATAATATTTGTCTCTAACATTCCTATTATAATTGCTTGCTGGAATATTCATGTAAAAGTGGCACCGCTGCAGTCAAAACAAATCCCTTTCAGGGTCTGACCTGATATTAATAGATTATTTTTTTGTTCAGTTTCTGTCTGAGCAAGCACAAGGTGACACAGTGATTCTGATGTATATAACCTATAGTACATCATGCAGTAATCAACATGTTTCACATGGCATAATAACACAAGAACTCAATTTAGGTTGATGAATGGATAACCCAGAATCTGTGGAATTTTTGGAGGACCGTTCTAGGCTGGAGAGATGTGTTATACAACATTGGGAAACATTTGACCCTCCCGGTGCTTTGTCTTTCTACATGCCACATTCATGCGAGGAGGAATCTTTGGAATGAAGGAGGAGAGATGGCAATCACATCACTTGAAGGTTATAGCTCTGGGCTCAGGCCAGCTGGACAGTGGTCAGCAGGACTGGGCTTTATCTATATTTGAAACATGCACAGGTTTTAAATGTCCTCTAGTTAACTTTAACCCCTTAGCTGGGCATGCAACAAATCAGTGAGGGCTAATAGACAGTCCATGCTTGCAGTTGCAAATATCTGTTGCTTTTGTATTGAATTGGAGTCAATTAAAAGACACTGAAGATGGTAGAAAATCTCTTGACTTCAAGAGATAATGAATCAAGGTTTCAAGGGAGCAGTTGGTAATGATTTTCCTCTTTCTTGCCAGTCCTGGTAAGGAAAAATTTCCTTGTTTAAGAGTGGGTCCTTGAGGTGAGGCAAGATGGTGTGATGGTATGTGTGGGAGGAAGATCAGTCTTCCTCTGTAATTGTCACACATGATCTGCAGAGAATAGACTGAACTGCAGACGTTCCCTGCTTACATCTATGGCTCCTTCACTGGCTTGAAAGCTATAAAGCACCAGAGCATATTTTCAGAGAAGAAATGTTATCTTTCCCTTTTTCTGCCCTGCCTCAGATCTGTGAAGTATTCAAGAAGCATGAGCATAAGGAGGTACTTGTTTCTGTGTGAGACAATCGTGTTCTTCCTTACGAGTGTTATTCTCTTAGAGTCATGGACAATGGAGCAATCTCATCTGTAGCTCAGTAACTGTTGTGCAGTATCCTGGTTTTAAGTAGCTGTCAAGATCTCTCTTTCCTGCAGAGTTAAGAACGTATAAGCAGTGTAGGCAAACGAGGCTGAAATGAAATATATGTATGTATAAGCATACGTATATACATAAATTGAAAGAGGAAAGAGGGAGGGAGGAGGGAGGGAAGAAGTGAACAAAGGAACAAGTGAGTATCAAAAGCACTTTAGCAACCTTCAGGATGAAAGGTGCTACAGAAATATAAGATATTATCACTATTACTTTTATCAATAATACAATATTGCTAGCTCACTTACTTCATTGCAGTCCCATTGCAACACTGATGTTGTTACCTGGCCTATTTTAAAATGGATTGGACTTTAGTTTTATCTTGTTTAGTTTTATCTTGGTAAGAAAACACTCTGTGAACTCCAGCTAATGTGCTTCAGAGTGACAAAACAAATACATTTTATGAAGCCAAATAAAAGTTTGCTTCATCAACCACTTCAGAGTATAAACAACTGCCAGCCATCTAAGGGAGTAGACATCCTTTTATTTAATCGCAAATTAAAAAACATAAACCACCTTAAACACAGAGCTACTGTCACATCAAATCAATACAATAATTGTGCTCAAGCAGTTGTAAGGCACATGATGCTCAGCATCTTGCATACTAAAAATAAATCAATCACCAGAGAAATAAGCAAGTCTTATAATATATGAGTAGATTATGGCATATTAGCACATTTTGTATTGTATGACTGCTTTTCCCCATTTACTGAATGCATTTAATACAAAGGGGGAATTTTGTCATCAGAGAGTTGTTAGCAATTCCGTTTGTTCTGGTGAATTCCTGCTAATGAGAAAATCACTGGAATAAGGCAAGAGACACTCAGGTCACACTCAAACCTCAGAGACAGGCTTTGCTGCAAAGTGTGAGCTGTTCTTTATTGTTTTCAAGCCAATGGATGTGAGGATTTTAAATATTTTTTATTAAATATAGTAATGAAGGAATGTCTTGGAGACTGAAATCCTTGATCTGCCTGAATGCTTACCCTCTGGCTCACAGGAAAAAAAGGTCTTAAAACAAATGTCCAGAGTTTCACAGTAACTTCATTAATAACCTAGCGTTTGGTCTTGTTTTCACTTGACCACTGCAAATGTCTCATGGGTATGGCAGGAGAGATGCTTTCCCAGTCAGGAAGGGTAACTTCATGGATCGCTTTGCTTATGATAGATAAAGCTCTGGCTCTAATAGGAAACCTGAAATCGTACTCCAGCCCTTAAAACACCCTTCCAGACCTTCTTCACCCTGCCCTCAACTTTTCATTTCTGCCATTGTTTACCTGAAGGTAAGGCACAGAACTACCTCGCTGCAGGAAGACAAATGGAAGAACAAATTTTCTCACTAGTGCACTGAAGAGAGGACACTCTGGGGACAAAGAGCATGCTGGCTGATTCATCAGATGCCTGAGAGGAGCAGGGGTCTTTGCTTCCCCAAGTGTACAGATCAATTGTTGTCGCAGCCTGACCTAAGCTGGACCTAAGCTCTGGTGAAGTACCGGCTGAAGTACCTCCTGTAACACTTCTGAAAGCTTTTGGTTCCTGCTGGGTTGGGAACAAAGGTGCTGAGAGGGGCCCTTACAGTAATACAGAATGACCAGGGAAACAAAGGTGCCAGATGCTCCAGGACTCACAGCTCACCTTTTTCTTCAGAAAGGAGACAGTTTCTGTTTTCCCCTGTGACTGCTCTTTCCCTACCCAGACATCACTCAGCTCTGCTCTGTTACACAAGTGTAAATAAACATCTTACCAGCAAGCCCAGCAAAAGGCTGAAAGCCTCCCCTGTGATGCTGGGGGACACCGGCTTTTGCAGCAGTGCTGCTCTTGTAGCAAAGACTGATTTGAATCCACAGCTTTTTTTCATTCTTCTTGTAAACAAAGCTATAGAAGTGCTTGACATTTGCAGGATTCAGCTGCAAGTAGCTGCTGCTTTTCTTCCTTCTGTTCTTGCTATACCTGACCATCTAGTCTCTTTTCAACCCCCGAGTAGCCCCAAGGAGTGCATTTTGTTAACTCCAGGCTTATTGGTGCATGTTGATGCTACAGGGAGGGATGTAGAGGTTGGAGCAGACTTGCTCTTTGTTCAGATTTCTCACCACGGTTTTTGCTCTGAGCTCCAGCTTATGGTGTCCAGATTGACAAAAGCCAAAGAGCTGTCTCAGAAGAGCAGCTTCACATCGCTCCCTACCAGCCTCTGCAGCCAGGGAATTTGAAACTCATATAAAGGGTAATAAAAGGGAGATTGTTGAGGTAGAGCTGGAGAAAAGCCCAAAGGAAGTTACTGTATGGAAGTCAATTCTTTCGTGGTGTTAACTAAGGCTGCCCTTCTCTTTGTGTCGGTACTTTATTGCCCTGATCTGAGAAAGACAAAGTTTATTGTTCCTGGACACCAGGACACCATTGCTGCTGGGTTCCTCCCATCCACAAAGCTTTCAGATATTTCACAAAGATGGCTGCAAGCTGCTCCGGATAAACCAAGGCATAAAAAGCTGAAACATGTTCCCCTGAAAGCCAAAGGCAAAAGTAGGCAAAGAACCCAGGTGTCCTGAGGCTCCCGTGCGTGTCGCTGCCTGCGCCACGTGGCCTCGCTGGTGGCGAGAGCCTTTCGCTTTCTGTTTGAAGGTTGTGCCAGGGGATCCAGCTTGGGGAAATGCCATGGTGCCGCTCTAAAAAAAGCAAGAAGTACCAACCTGATGCAAACAGAGATTTATGGGGGGGATAAAAGTCTTAGTGAGGAACCAAGGTGGCCACAGAACAAGCCCCAGAAGCATTTGGCAGCCGGCCCTAGGTTCTCATCTTCAGCCCATTACCCTACTCGCGTTTCGGGGGCTGTGGAGTGATAGAGCCAGTTTATCCAGATGATACCAGGGAGGTGATAAAAAGGAGTCACCAATTAACTCCAGCTATGGGCGTTATGTAATCGGAAGCATACAGCCCCGGGGGGGGCTGCTTCCCTGGGAAAACATCACACGAGGTCAAACACCTGCACTTCTGCCAGGCCCAAACACGACTGTGTCAGCTTGTTCCCCCCAAGGCACTAAGCCTCTCACCGAAGTGTCACCCACCCTGTCGGCTCCTGAAGATGGGCTGAGAGAACGTGTCCTCGCAGCGGTGGGCAGCGTCCTGTGTGGAAAGGGCCAAGATCCTCTTTCCACTGGGATTGAATTGCAGGCAGCAGTGGCTGGGCTGGAACCTGAGCTGGGTTCTCCCTAGTTCATAAAATTAGGCCACTCGTTGCTCTGGGCTGTGAAGGGTGCCTGGGGAAGGGAGAAGGTGACCCGGGACACATTTTGATCCCGGACGGCTGGTCAGAACCCAGCTATGTAAGCTGGGTGATTGAAGCTGCTCGCAGGTCAACATCTTAATCTCCTCCGAGTCAAAAAGCCAAGAAACAGCAAGAGGGGCAAATTTCAGCCGGGTTGGCTTCGATTGACATCTTTTTTATGAGTTGTGCTCCGATGGCAGATGTCGTGCATTAGCGTTATTTACGCATTAAGAGACCTATAATTGGAGACTAGCAAGTGTCCTCATCACAGTTGACCTTATTTATGGAGGAGCTGACATCTGAATGTCAAATTTGCATCCATGACTTTTCTCCCCCTAATAACCACTCTAATATGCAAATACTGAACGGCAAAAGAATGAAAATAAATAAAACAGCTATTTTCGTTATCTCTGGGAGGATTTGTGTTTGCTGCGACTTTGGAGGCTGTATTGAGATTAGACTCTGTCACTTAATCAAGAAGTAAGTGAGAAAGAAAGGCATTTCGGATGCAGGAATATGTGAATTGTGAATCGTAAATAGCCTGCAGTGCAATCTAAGGGAAGAAGCAAGTATAAAGCGTATTACAGAGCCATTTGCAGTTCCTTGTTCAGGTATAACTGACGCTTACAGTTATTTCGTTAAATATTCTGTTTATATGCTTTTCCATCCTGAATAAGAAGTTATCCTGGTCCCTGGAGTGAAGGAGATTCATAAAATACCTGCATTCTTGTGCTAAAAGCAAGGCATTAATGGAGCTATGTAACTAAAGGATATGAGACATCAGCAGGGAGAGGATCAAGGAACAAACTGTTCCCTATTGCAATGGTAATTCTGCCCGGAGATGATACCAAGTGAGAGAAAAAAAGAGTCTTTGGTGCTTGGCATGATCTGGGTAGGAGACTTGGAATTTCACGTCGGAAAAGGTTGTGATCACTCAAAGAGCTTCTTTCTTCATGTCTCAGAGAGCTTTGGGAGGGCCCGGCAGTGGCACACTTTGTGATCAGAAGCTCCTTTGCCACCGCAGGAATGGGGCCCATCATCCGTCATCCAGCTCCCTCCCACAGCTCTACCCCGTGGCCCCAGGGGGATCAGGGAGATTCGCTCCACGTAGCCCTGATTGCCCCAGGCCCCCTGTAAAACCAATGGTGACAGATAAGCACTTCTGGAGGGTAAACTGTATCCTCGGCAAGCTGAAGTGCCCTTTCTCTTTTCCATGATTATCTGGACAGGTGATAAGGCTCCTAATTTGGTGCCTGAGGTAGCTGCCTAACTTCGGTGGTATTAATCGCTCCCTGGGGGTTTGCAGTTACATCTCCAGGGACACATGATAATAAAACAAAACAAACAGCCCAGGATTTTCCAGGCACAGTAACTCTTTATGAGGAGAGCACAGAATACAAACCAACCCATCCCAGACAGAAAAACCCTGTCTGCGTTTGCCTGCTCTGTTTTCCTTGCTCCTGTGTGTTTGGTCAGAGTCCTTCTGAATCCTGAGTCCACTTTCCAGATGGAAAGACTCTAGTAGGTGTCCACTCTCCAGGGACGATGCAGTAGAGGACTAACTCATCTGCTTTGGAGGGCTGAATGTGGTCACTCGTTGCTGAGTCTGAACAACTGTCCTCTTTGGTGATGGACTAGCAGGCCCTGCCCTCCTCTGCTGAGTACCACACGCATTTCCCAGTCAGTGAGGCATCTCTGCAGCACACCACAACGGGCATTTGCTACAACCAATTGACATTCAAAATCTGTGCATAAAGAGATGACACAAATTATTGTAGTACAAACCTCACAATTAGTATTTTGAGGATTAGCACTGAAATTGTTGAAATGCTTTTTCTTTTTTTTTTCTAACACTTCCTGAGATTTTACTTTTATTCAAAACAATGTTTTTTTCAAAGCTGTAATAAATTTGCATTAAAGAGGTTAATTGTACGAAACGCCAGAATGCAAAACATCTCAACATCGTTACATTTCAAAACTTGCTGATCAGATGCTAACTCTTTTCCTCCATAATACTGTTTTTATAAAACTGTCAAAGTGTGACTTAAGAGGAAAAAAAAAGTCTTTGGCACCTTTAATTGTGTGGGAAGTAGGAAAACACATTGGCTGGTGGTCTACAGGGCCAGATTTATGTACATGATGGAGTGCCAGGCACAGAATTATAACTGTTGCTATAAGAGAAAAATCAGGCCCTGTCTAACGCAGGGGTATAATTCTCCCCCATCATGTTGTGTCAGTGAGAAAAGCATCTCTCTTGTGGCTTGAAAGAGCAGGGTGCTCATATGAACTAAGTTTATCCCAAGAGGGATGGGGAAGAGCGTGAGATGAGCTGGCCTATACAATGAAGAAAACCACAGGTTTCGCTGTGTTATTTGCAGGGACTTTATCTGCTTGGTTCGCAGATGGCCGAGGGGAGATGCTTTCAAGGCCTTGCTGGCAGACTCATCCATGGAACTGAAACCTGTCAGCATGTGATAATTTGTGTTATTCTATATTTAGAGCAGCAAGTCACAGTTGCAGTTGTTCACGTCTGGTCTTTAAAGTGTCAAGGAGAAAGTGAGTCTTCCTTAGGCGGGCCTGAAAGTCCCTGAACAATCGCTGCAGAATAGATTTTGCTGCTTCATTTCACCTCAGTCAATACCACCGTTTATTCTGATGATCAAACATGAGGTTAAAAAAGGGTCTGTTGTAATTAACATCTGCAACTCACAGGTCCAGACCTATTCTTGACTCATCTTTTGCTCATCAATACAGAATCGCAGCTCCTCAGTCCACATGGATGGTCTTGGCCGGGCATGGGCTCTTTTACCCTACTCATGGGCCTGAGCACGGATTCGTACTCCATGGCTGGCTCCTTTCTGTACGGACAAAACTTAAATTGCAGTGGAGGTCTGCCTTGTTTCTACTTGGACTTTTTTATTCTACATCTCTTTCTCGACACAGTCTGGCTGGGATCCTGGTGTTCTGCTTGAAAACATATACATACATATTTTTAAGTATAATTTTGCCACTTGCCTAAGATAGGACTGAAAGGACTGAAAATATTCAACTCCTTCCACATCCCACATCCCATTGATCTTGGGTCAAAGTATACCATTTCAACACGATTGAAACATTTAGTTCAGATGTCAGCTCTTTAAAACAATATTTTTTTTTAACAATAGAACATCCATTTTCTTTTCAGAAGTGTGTTTTGAGCAACAACATGACAGCTTTCAATTCAGAGACTGTTACAAGTGGGACATGCTGATATTATCTGTTTCATTTTTTTGCAGAATGAAATCTCAAGACAATCAGGAAATTGTTGTGATGAAAGCAACCTCTTGCAAACCTCTCCCTGCCCCCCAGAAATCTGAAAAAAATATTCTCCCCATTACACCCCTTCCCAACTGCTATACTCCTCTTTTTTTTTTTTTTTTTTTGGCCTGTCAGTCAAAGTGAGTTTAAGCTTGACGGCCTGGCTAATCCTTGGCTTCTTTGCTTGGATCAGCTGTGTTGCAAACCTCTGCGCTATGTGTACCTGTCCTCCAAATAGAGGCTTGAGGCAACCAAAGCATTTTCCATGAGTCATGGAGTAGCCACCAGATAGCAGTACTATTCTACTTGGGCGGACTGGGGTTACACGGTGACCCAGACTTATCTGGCACCTCTGCCTCAGTTCTCAATGCGAATCCATCTATTTCTTCACTTTCTCATTCTTCATTTTTATTTTTCCAAACAGCACAAGCACATGAAAGTAGGGGAAAAAAAATGGAAATTCTACCTCTATTACTTCTGCCATAACAAGTGAATGTAAAACTATTCATAAAAAATAAAAAAAACAATCATGACAGGATTCAGGATCTGCTGAAAATGTTGAGTCACAACAAGGGACCCTAATTTGTCTGTTTTCTGTTTGTTTCTGTGGCAGATGAAGGAGGGTTGATTTAATTATTTTTTAAAGAGAGTGAGACAAGTGTTGATTTAGCAGTTTAGTCATCAAAGTAATTCCACTTACAGAGCTGCAGGACTCCAAAGAAACATGTTGACGAGCTAGGATTAACATCCTGCATGCAACAATGCAAGAGCTATGCTGACTTTCTCTGTAAGATACAATGAAAAGTATTTTTTTGTAAGGAGGCTTCTATAGAAACTGGATTACAAAATATTTCTTAGAATGGAATGAGACCAGGCAGCAAACAGGAAAAAATTACAGAAAATAGTAGTCATAAAGACATTGCCTGGTGAATAGATTTCAGCATTCATAAGATCAATAGCAGAGTATGAGTTAAATTAAGAGGTAGATGGATTGGAGAAAAGGAGAATTAATTTTAAAATGAATTTTGGAGAGAAATGGAGAGCTGATGAGGCAAGGAGAGACAAGCCTTATCCTTCCAGGTGGCAGGAACTTCCCAGAGAGCATGCAATGCTCTGGAAGCAGGAGAGAGCCTAGCAGGGTGCAAGAGATGAAACCAGCCTTGATAAAGCTGGCATAACAAATTCCGTCCACTAAAAAATCATATTTTTATGCAAGGTACAGTGAAGTGCATTTTATGCTGCCTTACAGAGTCCCTAGAAATACTTCTTGCCCTGGTGACTCCCACAGCAGCTTGCACTTTGCAGCAATGAAGTGGAAGGGAACTTGCCCTTAGATGCCAAGGGCCATTTTCCAAAGTTGCTGGCACCTAATTTATGAGTATGGAGTGTGCACACCCGGGATCTCACTGATCCTTTGGCTATCTGGGCTAACTAGACCAATGGGCATAAAAGGCATGATTTCTACAGGTGCAACAGGCATCAAAGGGCAAAAGTATGTGTGCACGACTATGCCTGTCCGTTTCCCATTTAGAGATGATATACAGGGTAAAACGTACATCCAAGAGAGCAGGTGCTGGGGAGGGCAGCAAGCTGTGCAGTATTTCTGCTCTTCCTCACATAGTGTCTGGTTTCTTTGCTCTGCTCTCCACCTTGTCATGGTGAAAAAGGGAGAAATTAGGTTGTCTGAAGATCAGGCTGGGGACCCATTTGGAAGAGATTTAGTCCAAATTTTGGCAGAGAGGCTGTTGGGAAGGGTGTGATGACAATCTTTTCTGCCCCGGCTGATTGGTGGGCCTGAAGGCAAGTGCGCAGCTGTATGTGGTCGGAGGGGCTGAGGGTGGAGGAGCAATGTCCAAGCACGTCACTTTTTCTGCATCCCCACCTCCTCCACAAAGGGGAGCCCAGAGACTTTTAAAGTCAGAAAAGCTCAAACCTTCTGTGTGGATCACAGAGCTGGAAATAACTGAGGTTCCCCGATCTATGGTAGCAGTGAGCTCTGCAAGGTAATGCTCCATAGAAAGGTTTCGGCCATGAAACCTTGAAACAGCATTTGACAAATATTAGGTAATATGTTTAGTCCTATCCACTTTGTTCCTTCTTTGATCCTTGTTTTCTTTGAGAAATGGGGAGAAAAAGAAACATGAGGGAAAACAGACCCGAGAAAGAAAACTGAGGAAAAATGGAAAGTGAAGAATATCAAAACTAAATGTTTTGCATAGATGTTCTATTTTAAAATTTTCTGGAAAAAAAATCTTTTGCCTTGGATTCTGCTTAATAAAAACAATGTTAATTCATGTGTGATTTTGACTTTTCCGTTTTTCTACCACCTCCTGCTTAACATCATATAAATATTGTAAGAAAAATGGCCTGGCAAATGAAGAATTCAGAAAGGCAACCACTGTGCTTCATTCCTTTCCTTACACTATTGACCCTAGCATAGTGATAAACTGGAGATCGGTTATTAAGATGAAATCCAAGGAACAGTTGGAGTTGTATTCGTAAGGGAAATAGTTGCCACGGTGTTGATTTTCATCCTCAGTCTCACAAAGTACCCTCTGATTTTGTTCATAGAAGTTGAGAGCAAAATCCACTGTTCATATTTGCTTCTTACAAGTTGGAGATTAAATATCCCATCCTAGATATGACAACGGGTATTCTGACTAGCCCTCATTGCAGTCATGCTCTTTCACAGTTTAAAGCTAATCCTTGCTCAGAAGGTGTAAAACTTGTGATATGTTTATTTTATTTTTTATTTTTTTAAATCCAATACTTCTGTTCCTTAAATAAGCAAGAGAAAAGCTCTTTTGCTAATTTCTGGCTGGAGTGGAGAACCAAGCTCCTAGTACTTAATACTTTTTGACCATTAAAATAATTGTAATAATTACAAGATAAAAAACTGCTTAGAAATAAAATAGATTAGCTCAACAGTTGCTGTGCTGCATTTGTAGTTGATGAGGCTTATTGTATTAATCAATTGCCTACAGCTCAGAAAGATGTAGGAATCAGAAGTGGAACGGGATGTAAACGTATCTAATTTTCAGCTTTTGAAAGAATCTAGGTGAATGTGCATTGCTGCTGTGGACAATCTGGGAGTATTTCTTTTTAAACCCTGCATGCATTTTTTTTTTTTTTTAACCCTGCATACAATTTTAAATAGCTGCAGAATAAAACAAAAGGACTGCAAACCAAAGATTTGTACATCCACTGGAGGCAGCACACTGTGTTGTAAAATTGCCCCCCAAAACTTGTGCCAATCCAGCCAATCTTTTCAGTAGCTATGACCAGGTTGGCAAATTCACGGAGGTTCCTGAATTTTCACTGAAATCCTACCAAGATTTTACTGTGTGTTGCAATATATTCATGGAAATACAGTTCATTTTCAGTCTCTAGAAGAACTGTACTCTCAAATGCTGAGATGCCATAATAGCTTACTCTTGTAGCATTTTTAACACGAATTTGAACATGTCAGGTGAGTCTCACTAAAAAGTCTTCTTTCAGGCAAACAGCAGGTCAACGTTATAAAGAAATGAAAATAGTCCATGACTGCTACTAATAAAATTCCTAGTTTGTGGGTTTTATTTTTAAACAGTCTTGAAAGGAAACCTTCTCCCGTAACTGCTGTGGACCAAGAGATTAATTTGTGCTCTGGAGCAGGAATAAGTCAGAAGCTCTTCAGAGAGTCTAGTGAAACAATATCTGCCTATATGTCTCTTTGACATGAGCATCCAGAGCTTTATGGAGCAATAAAAAATATTATTCAGATTGCTTAGATACTGATGTCTTGTCTTGACTCATTGCTTTGTTTTCTCTCCCAGCGTATTTATCAGAATATAGATGTTGCTACACATCACCCGCTTCTCCCTTCCTTCTTGGGTTAAATCCAAACACACCCTCACTGAAGAAAAGGCTGCAAATGTGCACAGTTTTTGGACAGTCTCCTTTTCAGAACTCATTGTAATGTGACCTTCACATATGTCCAGATTGGTCTGTCTGTGGATACTCCCATGAGAGGATAAATGGCTATTGAATTTAATGAGATTCTTGGTGCCCATCAGAGTTAAACACTATATACTTATTTGATGGGACAAGGATTTTAGCTTCATGTGTTTGTAGAACACTGAAAGAGTTTGTCGGTATTTGAACAATCATAAATAATGCTGATAATAAGGTCCAGGATGCAATGAAACCTATCCTGCATTTTCAGAGCCTATTAGGAAAGCAGAAGTATATCTTCTGTGTAAGTTTGGTGGGCTGGAATAGTGAATCATCCAATGATAAATCCATGCTGTATATATATGCTATAAGGAATGATGTGCATCTATTATTTTTGATTGTTATGGAGGGAAGGATCAGATGGGTCAACATTTTTCCCTGTTAAATGAGTTATACTTTTTAATATTTCATGATATTTTTATGACATTTGCTGCTTGTGTAAAATGTGTTTTTAAACCCCAGTAGTTAACTTAGTTCCTCAAAATCGAGCAGGGATTTGTACCCTAAAGGTGCAGGGATGACAATTTCTGACTGCAACTTTTCATGACTCTGGGCAAAAGCTCTGCTTCAGCTAAACAAGTCCTCGATGCTGAACTAGTGAGCATCTGAATTTTATTATCTGCAATAAAAGTGTATGAAATGAAACCAGGAAGTGCCTGTTTGTCAAAAACACCCAGAGCCGTTGAATCGCTGAACTAAGAGATGACACATTTGTTCCTATTAGGTCTTGAAATGTGAGACCCGTGCACATTGCCACCATGCAGCACACCCTGCACTTACTGGTCCTGGAGGCTCAGCCTCAGCCCTGCAGACAGCAGATGCTGCAACGCCAAAGCATCTGCCGAACACGGGAGACTCCTGGATGGCCGAGGGAGGGGGAACTTTGATTAGAAATACCCTGGAAACAAATGCATTGATGTATATAATTTTTCTATCCTAATACCGGGGAGCTGTAGAGAGTTGCTGCTGTTTCCTATACAGATGAACTTGAAGCACAGGACAGACAATATTAGAAAGCATATAAAATCCAAAGTGTTCAACTGAGTTGCTTCAGGTTGTCATCAGTGACCCCATTGATATCTGATCTTGGGGTTTGAGGTAGGCAGTGGTACAAGGGTGCTCTGTCAAGGACTACTGTGCAGAAGTGACTACTTGGAATTTTAGGGCATCACCTAGGGTCCTAGTGCTCCCTTGAGGAAAAGGAATGGTGCTGCCCCCCACACAGCTGTGCTGTGATGCACAGATTTCTATGTCTCCCAAATCTCAGATGCAGTGGAGTGACATTGGGTGAAACTCCCTCTATTCTCCCTTGGACTTGCAATGCAGCACAAACATGAGAGCTCCTGTTCCATTTATTCCCCTAAACTCACTGTCTGAGGAAGGGAGTTGCTACTCTATCAGTTCGCATCTTGGATAGCTAATGGGCAGAAGGGATGTACAGAAGCAATGCTGTTCTGAATCAGAATAAGTATGTTCCTGCTTTGGAAAGGTGCAAATCACAGGCTGACAGGTGCGGTGGGAAACTGCAGAAGAGTCAGGACTGGGAGTTGTAAGATCAGAGCAGTCAAAAACAGAAAAAAACTGATCTTGGAACAACTAGATTACCACAAACGTGGGGAATTCAGCCTCCAGCCTAGCTCTAGCATGTACTTCAGTACAAGTCTCTTTAGTATCTCTCTCCAAAGCGGGACTTTCATGTCTGTATCAATGCCCCAGTTTCGCAGTAGTCAGCAGGATTGCTGAGACATTGAATGTCAGAGGTAGAGGGGCTGGCGGAGCTGGGATTGCTGCCAAACCAGCTGAGATGCACTCAGCCAACAAGCGCTGATTCCATCTGTCCCAAGGTAATGATCCCAGTGAGCTGGTATGGAAATCTAACTGGTCCAACCAGTATACGCTGGGGAAGAGGTGGTGTAGGGATGCAAAACAGCCTCCTGGCCTCAGCAAGTGATGAAGGATTGAGACCTTCATGTACCTTTGCGTGTCTTTGTGTGGTCAGATGCTTCTGGTATGCAGAAATGCCATGAGTGAATTATTTCCAATAACCTCCTTCTAAAGACAAGACAAAACAGAAGAGAAAACAAGGAGGGTCTAGCCACTGCTGTGGCTTTGAGAAGCTTTCTTTGGAGACAGAAAGTATTGTATCTCTACCTAACAGGTTCCTAATGCTGCCCTGTCCTGGCAAAGAGTCAGAAACTCAGAAAGCAAAAAGGGCATCTGGAACACATGGGTTGTTGCAGACTCAGCATTCTTATTATTTTTATTTTGAAATTACTTTGTGCTGGCATTCAGTGGCTGCAATCCAGCTTGAGGAAGGCATGCACAGACAAACAAGCTCCCTGCCCCAAAACAGCTCACATTTTTAGTTTACAATGCTACTACTTCAAGATTCTGTCATGGATAATATTATAGACTAGCACATAGACAAACAGACTTTTTTTCCTCTGTTAAAGTCCTTCCTACCTTTGAAAAATCATTTATCTTCTTTTGAATTACTTTTTTTTTCATTTTTTTTTTCAAAATTGATCAAATGTCTTTTGAAACTTTGGGCCTGTTTTTCCTGGTTTGTCGTGGAAGCAAATAAGACAGATTTATGGCTCCCTATAAAACTTCAGCCTTGTTTATAAATTGCTTGTGATTGATTAAGTAATAAAAATGCTTTTAAGACAGGGAGGTAAATCTCTTGGCTAATTGCTCAGTGCTTTACATTATAACCTTGTTACGGCGACTGGGCCGGACAGCTCTGCCGTTCCTATCTCATGAGAGTCCCAGTGGAACAATCACCCCCAGCGTGCTGCTCTGCCCTGCCTGTCAGAAGACACAGACCAATAATTAATGGGTCAATAAACAAACCAAGTGATGCAGCTGAAACACAAGAACAAATCTTGTCCTTTCAGGGGTGATTTCCTAGCAGGGGATGATTTCCGAGGCCGGAACACAGCCAGTTTTCGTTCATGGCCTAGAGGGCGTCTGGCCTAAGTGCAGGCCCTCTGCCTGTCAGCTACTTCCTCTCCGCCTCAGTCAGGGAGCCCTGAGCGAAGAAATTGCCTGCAGTGACCAGGGTTTGATAAAAGTAGGCACAATGAAGAGTAACTTGGAGATACTAGGGTGATTCGCATGAAAAATGCTTTCACAGCATGACTATGTTTACTGATTTTGATACAAAGTAGGGACCCAGATCACATCAGACTTCAGGCACCATGAAAATATGCATAATATATATTTAACTGGAGCTCAGCAATCATGGATTTATTTTTATCTTGCCAAACCTTAACTGTGAGAGAAAAATAAAGGGCTGTACATTCATTCAATTCTATGGCCTGCGTGGAACGGGTCCTGTAGCAAATGTTGGACGGAGAGAACTTTCCAACAGCAATTTTGGTACAGTTCAGCAGCACACACCTTCTGTCGTGGAGCAGCCCGTGAGGCAGCCCCTCCTGACTTCAGCCTCACGCTGTTACCTCAGATCAGTCTCTCGGCCAGCACACATCTACAGCTCTCACGTGCCGCAAGTACACACCACTTGGCAAATTCAGACTCTCCTTGAAGGCCTCAGCAAGGTACCAACTTTCTTCCTGGGCCCTCAAAATCAGGGGGTGTGAATGTGCTTCTACCCTCTCCTCCTTTTGTTATTATTATATATTTTTTTTTAAAAGTGGTCAATTAGTCTCTTGACTCCGTGGCACCTTCCCGGTGTTCATCAGCGTCAGAGGCAGGAGGCTGATTGCTGGGGCTGATTGCGGTGTCAATGCTGCTGATTACAGGGCCTTAATTGCGATGATGAGAAAAAGACTAAAAAGTCATTGAGCCTTAAAACCCTTCTGGAGGGTGGGCACTATTTCTGTGGAGAGCTGGTGTCCGGACCAGCACCTCTCCCTCCCTGATGGATTCTCCATAAGCACCAAGATGTGCTGGGGTGAAGGCTAGCTCACAAAGACACTCTGTGTCAAGGATTTTTTTCTGTGAGGGAAATGGAGGTGGTTTTCTCACAAACCATCTATGCCCACACCAGCTACCTGTCCTGGGACTGCCACACCTTCAGCAGACACCGTTGTGGTAAGATGATGCTGAAGGAGGTGGTTTTACCTGCAAACTGCAAGATGCAGCCAGGCCAGGCAGCCTCCCCTCGCCCACTCACCTGCCTGAACAGATACATGGTATTAACATTTGGGTTTTTGCACACCTGCATGGTAAAAGATGAACTAGGTAAATGAGCCCTCTTTATCATTAAAATCAAAGTAACGCTTTGACACACAAAATCTGCCAGCAGGCAGTTCTGCCTTTCATGTACTCACAAATGTCTTGGTGTGGCATGACAAGATGATCCCCCTTTGTGGAAGCTTGTATCTTGGGGAAAAGAGCAAAGGAGACACCTAGCTTTAAATATGCTATTTTATACTCTGTGTATCTACTTTACATATTAATTTCCTTAATTATATACATTATCATACCCCATGTTCAGTTGTAATATCATTTACTTTGCACCATGTTTGCATTAACGCCCCTGTCACGGCTTCATTATTATTATAGCCAACGTTTGCAGGTGTCTTATCAAAATGCCCAGAACCAATGCCGTCTGGGATCTAGTTCACCTGCATTCCAGTCTAATGAGCGATCACATGCTTATAGACTGCTCCCTAGTTAATGCAAGGTCAGACTCCAGTTTTCAATTAATACAAAGCTACATTACTCAATCCGGCTGAAAATCAAACAAAATCATTGCACCAATTATTCATTTACTTATGCTAGGTAGCAAAACTTCTAATAGAATGTTCTCTGGGGTCTGGGATCTCTTCAGCATGCACAACTATGCTGCTGTAAAATCTTCATATCATCAATAAGACCCAATACTGCTTGACATAAGAAAACATCTGGACACTGGATGCAAAATGCTCTCTGTTTTCGTCCTATGCCTGGCCTTATGCATATTCCTTAGCTGCCTGCAAATGTCTCAAAAAGCTTTCATTGTCCTTGCTGGATATTTTATGCCTCTCTTCTGGATCTTAATTATATAATAACTGAGCTAATCAGTCCCAGATGTAGTAAGTCACAGGGGACTGTTTTGTTTCCTCAGTCCCCACATAACACATGCTGGTTCATGCAATTAAGCAGCCCTTCTGCATCCCGGTGGAGTGAATGACAATGTCTCAGTCAGAGAACTTAGGCACTGATGCTGCCTCAGATTGAGTTGGCTTCTCACTTTCTTGCACACTCAGAGAAGATTAATGAGAATTCATACCGAGGGGGAAAAACATAATGTTTTATTTTGTAGGCAGCAAGCACATACAATAAAAAGTATCTTTTTTAATAAAAATCAATGATGACTTAAAACACACAATAAATGTTGCAACATTAATAAAAGATGCTACACATAAAATTAGACCTAAATGTGCAGTTTGCCCAGCTATTTACAACCCACATTTCAGGCCTTATCATGCTTCCAGCAGAGAGTGAAATGGTCTAAAACAGCTGTCAGATGGAATAAAATAAATATGGTCTCAAGTGCAAATAAAACAAAACAGCATACGGAAAATTCCTGACTACAATGTCACCTCCCCACAAAATGAAGAGGAGTCAGCATGTAGCTCTGAAGCACACATGAAGGTTGCGACCAGGCAGGGGTATGTAGGGTGCCAAAACTGAAATCATGGAAAGCACTAGTGGGTTAAGCAATGTGGAAGGGGATCGACTTCTGAATACAGGGCCCTGAAAGAATGGCACATCTTATCTGCCTTCATCAAGGCAGGGCTGATTGTGTTATATAGTGCTTGACAGATGCCTGCGTAGACAGTTCTTAAACACTTGCCATGTTGGATGCTGCCATCTTCTCACACAGTTTACTCTAGTGCTTCACTAGCCTTCACATCACTTGGTTTACCCTGGTATTTAATTTATTTCTTGTCCTGTCTGCCCCGAACTTGGAGAATATTCATTTCTTTGCTGCAGCCTTATGTATGACAAGAATAGGTTTTTTGTTCCTCCCTGCCTCCCATCTTGTCTTCTGTAAGCCAAACAACCCCATTTCCTTCCCTGGTTCCCTGTAGGTTACATTATCCAAACCAGTTGTTGTCATTCTGTATTTAATCTGTTGATTGTCCTGGCTCATCACTTTTGTGCTGAATTTTAAGCCTGCTTTCCAGTGTGATTTTAGTTACTTTATGTAGAGTGTTGTGTACAAATCTAATAAGTTTATTTGCTGTTTTATCATTGTATTTATTAATGAAAATATTGAGCAGCACCAGAACTAAGAGGCACCATATAAATTCTCCATGTGTAAATTCTCTGTGAGACATAGCCTTCTCACCTAACTACAAACCATTTATTACTCTGGATATGGCTTTTCAAACATCAGAAAAACATCAGTTTCCTTACTTTATCATGTGCAATTACAGTTAAAATCTTAGAAAGTCAAAATACAGAATAGCTTCTGTGTCATTTTTAAGCACGTGTCCTTTTACTCTGGAAAGATAGTATAATAGTTTACTATGTTTTTCTTAACAGACACATAATCCTCATCTGGCAATACCTGAACAGCGGAAGGAAACTGAAAGATGGGTCTTGATGGAAGAGGGAAGGTGCTGCTTTGCATGGAAATGTACGGATGAACTCCTGAGAGAGGGACTGGCAAGGGGATGGGAAGAAGTAAGTGAAGAATGGACAAGCAGATCTGTCTGAGTCAAATCTAGAGATCATAGTAGTATTTTTGTGCTGATACCATGGTAACTCTAAGGACACGCAGAGAAAAGAATAGCAACAAATTTATTTATTTGTTTATTCTGTTCAATGATATGTACCTGTCTTACCCATTGAAGCAGGCACAATTGGAAAGACCGTGTGCCGCACACTGGGTCAGACTAAACAACCATAATGATCCCTTCTGGCTGTAAAGCTGCCAGCTGCAGTGAGCTTTTTTTTTTTTTTTTTTTTTTTTCTGAATAAAGAGAGAAGGATCTGGCTCATTCCAGATGTTGCCAGTTTTGCAGGACAGACAGGCCACCAAGGGGAGAAGCGGGATTCCCCATCTAGTGTCCTGGATTACATGCCTCTGAGGTCACTGTCTTTAACGAAACCCCAAAGAGATAATTGTATATAGTTGCCGCCTTCTTGCAGTGGCTACCTCCATGGTGGAGGAGAACTTTCACTGACTGCAGAAGGCTTTAGATCAAGTCCTCGTTAAATACAGTTCAGTCACAGGGAGAGAGGAGGTAATGCCCCCATTTTGCATCCTTTACTTTCCTTAGTTATTTAGTGCAGCTGCTCCTCCTAGCAGTGTGCTCCAGTAATTGCCCTTTGTGCACTCTAAATAATTTAATTCCATCCTTGATTATTTATACTCTTAGATACACAGAGACTTTTATCACATACCCTGCTAGTCATTAGTTACCCAAGTGGGCTATTTTTAGCAATGTTAATCTTTCCTCAAAAGTCACTGCCTTGAGTTCCCTAATCATTCCAGTCGCTCTTTGCTGACCTCCCTCCAAGTTGTTGGCAGGGTGTACTGTGCAGCCTTTTATTTATTTATTTATTTATGTTGAAGATCCCTTTTGTGTTTTAATTCCAATAAGCATGAGATAGCACAGTGATGCTGGCTGGTGTGAGTCACTGAAAATGAAGAAATAAGGCCATGTGATATGCTCCAACCTTGACAAGCTTGGGGAGGTGCAAGGTGTCGGGGGGACTAGAGATGCTGAGAGGGCAGAGAGTTGTGCTATTTCAAGTGTTTGCAACAAAACTTGAAGTTATAGTAACTCCCCTATTTTGGGGCATTGTGGCTCATTTTGAGACCTTACAATCACCTTTTGTCTGTGAGACTAGTTGCATGCGGCAGGGTAAGGTCTGAACAAGGACCACTGAGTCTGTCTGCAAGCAGATGCAGATTCACACTTGAACTTGACAGCTTACTGGTCTGCACTTTAAATTCAAATACCAGATTAGATCTCAGAGGAACTGAATAAGTTTTACCTCAAGATTTTTCAGCCTGATACTCAGATTGAGAACACCTTTCACATCTTGCATATGCCAGGTAGAAAGCAATGCATCTACTCACCTAACCCCCTGCCCTCATTTCATTATATTAGGATCCATTTAACAAAGAAAATCTGTCACATATTTTCATGTTCCCTTTTTTTCCAGAAACAGCCAGAGGTTGGAAAACTGTCCTTCTTGTATTGTTACCATGGAGAAAAAAAAAACCCATGAACATCGTTATTTAGGCTTTTCATGTTATCCATCAGTCAGAAGCATGGAACAAGCTATATGAACCTGCCTGACCCCAAGCACAGAGCACACACTCAGTACAGTAAAGCCAGGATATCCATCACCCTGTGCTGGTGCTCAGGGTCAGCTCCCTCACTAAAGAATAACACCATCTGCAATATCTATATGCTTCTGCTTAGCTCAGATCCCAAATGGAGTTGGAAGATAGAAGTCAAATGTAAGCACTGAGTAATTTGGAAGAGTCTGCATCTGGTCCAGAAATGGGTTAAAATATTGCAATTTGGGCCATTGCTCAAAATCTTGCAGACAGAAAGTCAGTGGTATCTTTTCCTTTGTTTAGCTTCTTACATTCCCATCTCTTTGTGTCCCAAAACAACCCCACTTTCAACTAGAAATAAGGACTGATGTCATTGGTGACCACTATCCCAAAAATTGACACAGCCAGGAGTTAATCTTCACTTGCATAATTTCACTGATTCCAGTAGGATTTACAGCTCCCAGTCCCTAGGCTGAGAATAATAAAGCCAGTGCAGTCTGGCTCTCTTTATTATCCCTCTTAAAGTTTATGTCTTCAAATATGGTCTGGTTATGAGTTAACAATACTGAAAAGATCAATACCAGAGTCTGACTAGGGGAGCTCAAAACATGTTCATAAAAGTTAAATTAGAATCATAAAATGATTATGGGCTCTGGGTTTTCTTTTTTTTTTTTTTTCTTTTATTTATTATTATTTTTTTCCCCTTGACTGTTCTGCCTGCTTTGGGTGGTAGTTTGCTGGCCAGTGGGGAGGTAGCTCACATTTGTGTTCCCCTCCTCTGTCCCCACTATATCTTCTCTCAGGACCTGAAGAGCTGGAGCAGGACTGTGCAGAGACATTTCCAGAAGGTTTTGATGGGCTTCAGGTCACATTTAAATGCTCCTCATTTTTTATCATTATTTTTCTGAAGGAGAACTTTGATGGCTACCTAGCAGAAGGTTCTCCAAAAATCCCAGAAATGAATAAGAAATGCAAAACACATTCTCCATCTTGACTACAAGAACATTGTGGGCAGTGCCTGTAACACTCTTAATGCTTTTGCTGGTTGCTCCAGCCCATGACGATTTCTACCCTCTTGCCTACCCCTGCAACACTTGTCCCAAAAAAGAAAATCTCCTATATGCTTTTATTGGTTTGTTCCCTTCCCTTCTTCCCATGAACCATCTCAGCTTCTTTAAGGGCAAAGTACAAAACTAAGTTAAAATACATTGTATGCCTTTTTTTTTGTAAGTCTATAGAGATGTTTCTATGAATGACCATGTAAGACATGCAGAGAAATTTGATCCTAGCTTATTGTTAGTAATTTTATGGTAATATGTCCTGTATCTGCTTTGGCTGCTCCTCTGCTTCTTCTTACTTGCTGTATTTTTAATATACTCATCCTTGCCATGTCCAGTGAGTGAAGGTTGGATATTACCCCAATTTATCAGGCAGCAGGCAGAAGCACAGGACAATAAGCTCCCTCTGGGGTGCAGCACAGGATAGATGAGCTCCTCAACATCAGAGCACCTTCCCCCAGCATCTCCTTGCTCTGCTGCGGTGTGTTCATGTGCGTGAACACATGTGCACTCCTGCACGTGGGCGTACTGTGTGAAATACCAAACTGCTCTTGAGAACTACCTGAAGTAACCTTGCTCCAGCTTCTAACAAAAAGCGTTGTTCAGTGATTTACATTCCTTTGTAATCTGATGCAGTGATTAGAAAATCTCTTCGTTGTAGTTTTTCCCTTTAATGCAGCAACCAATGACCCCTCTGCTGTATTTGAGAGAGAAATGTCAGCTCTTCATGTGGAAATGAGTCAGCCGATCGTATGTAAACATCAGGGGGAGCAGCGAGCGTGACAGAGACCTGAGCGAGGAGAACATGAATTGGGCTTTAATCTAATCACAAATCTCGCTTCTAGGGAGGAGAGCTGTGTGCTGCCAAGCGCCCTAGACAGCAGAGACAAGTCCCCAATTATGGATGTGCAGACTCAGGAGGATTAAAAGAAGGAGCTGGCAGGCAATGATATTGTGCTATTTCACTGTTGCTTTGTCTTTGATGCCAGCCCTGGCACCCTCTGTTAGCCATGTTTGTCATCTCCGCCAGCCCTCTGCCTTTGCACCACTCCTTCTTCTCCAGGCCGTTGGTGCATGGAGAGGGGCACAGTCATTCTGCCCTGCTGGCTTTTCTGCAGAGCCCTTGCAATTTGCCAGGACTGGCATTAGACAGATTTTGTTTAGAACATCGTGTGCAGCCTGTCAATGGGGTAGGGACTCAGAAAGGACTGGCTGCTTCCCCTTCATCTGATGGCAGTTTTCCCCACCCTTCAGCAACTCAAGGCTGCAGCAGAGCTGCTGGGGCAGTTGCTGGCTGCTGCTCTCCTCTCCTTGTCCGAGCCCTGGTATGAACACCCTGCAGCACGTAGAGCAGGGAGGTGGTAAGGCATGGACTGGGGAGATTAGGTGGCAGGAAAACACTGTACTCCTGAAACCCCATTTCCAAAGAGCCCAGCTACTAAGAGATTGTATCCCTTCTAGGTAGCTGTAATGCCTTCGAGAGCAAGGCTGGGGAGAGACAGAGAGGGAGGGGGCTAAAGAAAGACATATCAGGAAGGCAGGGAATAGCATGGGGGGTCCAAGGTTAGCTCTGGGACAAAAGGATGCAGTCACTCATCCAGGTGGGCAGTGAGGGTATGGCGATGGGTGGTCAAGGGGACAGATTCATGGATCACTTGCTGGATGAAGGACAGTGGAGTAGTGAAGCTGCTTTAAATCTTTTGTTAGAGATGGGAGAAAGGAGAACCCCAAATCAGCTGGAGGGGCAGGATGGCCACTCCTGCTCACAGGGAAGGGAACAACTAGGAGCTGTCTGAAGAGGAGAGATTTTCCAGTTTCTCTTAAAAGAGGATAATGGGTCTGCCTTCAGGGAGAGAAGCACGTTCAGGGGACAAAGTGTGCAAAGCACTGCACTCAGGTACTAAGGAGCAGAGTTTTAAGCTACTGTACTTTACTTTCAATAGCATGTCCCCTGGGCAGACTCCATCTGGGCTATTGTTCTCCATCATACCTGTTGTTCAGCCACTCTGCTGTTCCCAAATAAAATGAAATGAGGCAGGTCCTAGTTCAAAGGCTCTGTTCAGAGCAAAACCTGTTAGGAGACATCCACCAAGCTCACCCTGCTGCTGCCACACACAGGGAATTGGGGAAGCGCTCTCACTTTGAAAAGTGTCTGCGCAGCCTTGGCACAGTAGCACACCACGGTGGGTGGTTACCTGCAATCTGGCAGCCAAAGTAGACTAATGATGATTAGTCTTGCAACCAGATTGCTGCTGCAGGCATCTTTGATCTTGGGTCATCTCCGCGAGTGCTGTTCTAGCAGTGGGGAAGGGAGTGTCAGTGAGATTTTATGCAACCACATTTTCCCTGGCCAGAGCTCTGCACAGCAGCTCTCCAGCCCTGCTCTTTTGGGCACTGATGGGGAAAACTACATTTCTCTGCTCTGACCTTTGGAACAGATTCTTCTCCCCATGCTGAGATTATTGCAGATCAATGATTTTTAAGTGCTGACATAAACACAAATACTACACTTTGACTGTTGTTAACAGATACTGTTTATTTCAGCAGCCTTTCTCAAGAATATAAAATTATGTTTACAATTTTATGGAACCTTTCAGCTGAGGAGCTCAGAGTTGCAAAGGCTCACAAAGCCCTTGTGATGTCAATCTAATGCTATTGATGAAGATGAGAGCACAAAGAGATTGAGCGTAACAGCACAAGAACAGCTTTTATGGCACTACCAGCTTAGAAGACTCGGAAGTCTATCTAGCCTGGTACTGTTATTCCTGTTTGCATGCTAGTAAGGAAACCTGTCTAATACCCTGACTGCTCTTTGCTTCTAAATGCCTGTGGCTCTAAAGTTTTCTAAGTTGTAGCTGTTTTTTATGACGTTAGTAACTCCGAATAGTACCTATGGACCTGTTCATGAATCAGTCAAGATCCAATAGGATCAATGGAGCCAGGTAACATCTTAGCATGAACAAGAATTTCATGACACATTGCTCAGTCAAGCCAAATGGAAAAGAAAAAAAGGCAGAAGTCCATCCATTTCACCGTCATACCCTACGCTTACCTTTAAGACAAAGAGAAAAAGATATAGGGGTACTAGCATTACTACCTGGTTTTCTCAAGTGCTGCCAGACTCCCCAGGAACTCCGGTAATGCTGAAAATTAGACCTCTACCTGCAGACTGGTCTATGTCTTTTGTTATGAAAAGAGATCCATGCTGCAACCTCCAGATGTATATAGGGAGATATTTAAAGTGAAAAATGATGAGAGTAGATTTCCAGCAAGTACAGAAGAGATGTAAAAGCATTTTGAAAGAGCACACTGTTCCCAGCCCTGCACTTCACTTGCATTCTCAGCTAGTGTAGCTGGAGAGGGCTGGGTAAATGAAGGTCATTGCTGTTTCTTGCAAAAGTGTCTGGAGGGTTGCTTTTAAATGAAAGGCTACTTCTCTCATTTCTTTCTGGTCTAAAGCTGAAGAGATCTGAAGACTGCAAAACACTGGGCAAGCAGCCCAGCATTGCCTAGAACCGTGAGCTAAAATATTTGAAACTTTCAATATTCCTCTTTTTTTCTTGTGATTATTTTGTTTTTTGCATTTAGAAAGAGCTACACAGCTCTTTTGAAGCTCAATTCACTGGTGCAAATAGAAGAGTGATTAAATAAATCCAAAGACCAGATGGTTTGGGAATTTAAGAGAGTCTAAAGATTCCCACCCTTGTTGTGAGGTCAAAACCAGTTTTACTGCCTGAATATCATTAGCAAATAATGGACTTGGTTCTGAAAGAAACCATGACTGCACTAGGATGTCTCCTTGTAGTTTTCATGGGGTGTTGTCTCCATCACTAGAAATACCTCCACCTGCTGCAGGTTACTATCTCTTCTGCACCATTTACATGGGGCAGCTGGAGACCTCCTCCTAAGGTGGCCCAAGCCGAGTTTTTGTGTGTTGCCTGCTTTGTGCTGAATTCCCACCGGGTAGGCTTTTGCTCCTGGGAGGTTTAGGGATGCCAGAAAAGACACTGAGAGAAGAGACACGAACCACCGTAGTTTTGTCTTTGTTAAGGAATAACTGGGGTCTTGCCTCTAAGTCTTGGTGGGGTGGCAGGTTGCCAGAAACCGGGCCACCCCTCAAGCTAGCAGTGTTAGCAGAAGAACTGGAGGCTGAATATGGTTTGAGGTTGAAGTGTTGTCTCCTGGGTCATGGCACAGGCTTCATCAAAAAAAAAAAAAATCTTTCCCTCTTCATTCTTTCTGTGGGAATAACAGAACAATTGTCAGTCACCCAACGCTTGTCAGTCTGGCCCATTTCACCAAGACCAAATTTGTTTTGCAATATGAATAAATTAAGACAGAACTGAAAAATGCCTGGATGAGGATTAATTAATCATATACAGAGTCCCATCAGCTCGCAGGGCTCTACCACAGGGCTCCCAGATCATCACTGGTATGTTCTGAAAGGCAGCCAGTGAGCAGGATCTGATTCACTGCCTGAATTAATCTGTGTGAATGGCTGTGGGATCCATTTGAAAGCAGCACTGAGAATTGGCCTATAAAAAGACAGCCCAATTTTTCGTGGAAGCTACTTTGGGAAATGAATGAGGACTTTACAATCTCCTTCAGCCATAAAAAAACATACACATCTCATATTGCTTCTTGCCTATTTTAATTAAACCAATAATTAAATTTTAATGAAATGAAGGTTTCCCTAAAAAAGAGTCAGCAGTGACTGAAGAGTTTCTGTTTGGAGGAGGGAGGCGAAGTGGATGTATCAGGCCACTGGGCTTGCCTCCCCCCTAACAAATGCTGGAAGAAATACATGGTGAACAAGGTTCATGTAATGAGCTGAACAAGAAACACTTATGATAATGAAGTCAAGAGGCAGCTTGTTTCATACGGCTCTCCCTGGCTGTGTATTTTTTCCTTGCTTCTCCCAGCATAGTGCTGTATTCGCAAGGTCTTGACTTACACCTGGGAGGCTGCTGCTGCGTGAAGTCTTTAGAGGTGCCAGCAGCAGTCACACAGCAGCCCCAGAGACACGTCGAGGTATAATCAACACTTAGCTCCACATTGCACTGAAAAAGGTGTAGACATGAGCCTCTGTGGCCACTCTTAATTGAAATTGTCCTCTGAGGCAACTTTTCATTAGAAATGAGTCAAAAACCTTATGATTTCACTGAGCCTGTCTCCAGAGTAAGGCAGATTCACATGCAAGATTGCTGGGGCAAAACAAAGGTTCACAAAATGCTACCCAAATGACAAAAGGGCACAGATGTTCAGATGAACACTAGGTCATCAGTAATAAGTGCTGGTTGCTTCAAATGCACAGAAGTGTACATGTGGCCACAGACTCTTTGACTTTAGGGAAAAAAATTCAACTGCTGAATAGATGATGAAGTTTTCTTCCTTCCTCCCCAGATATCACCGCCTTGAGTTTTCCTGTGATGGCACTGGGGGCACTGTGACCTCTCTTCTCCTTCTGTCTCTGCCATTGATGCTCTGTGTGTCCTTGAGAGACTCGTCGTCGACTTCGCAAAAGTGTAAGCTGGAAAAAAATGATTGCCTAACTCCCAGAGATGGAGTTGTGAGAGTTGATGGATTAATATATACTGCATTGTGTACATGTCAAGAGCTATTGATGGGCACACCAGGGAACGTACCAGGCACATCCAGGGCTAAAAGGAAGAGCTGCCACAGCTTGAATGAGAGGTGTCATCTGGGGACTGTTAGCAATTATGACCTGTTTGTAGAAACCACCACAGCAGAAGGGTTTGCATTGCTAACACACCTGCATTGGTAGGCATTATTGATACATTCAGAGATTATCTGAAAATGGCATTGGATGATTATTCTTTTAACATCTCTTCTTTAGTTTAGTTTACTTTGAAACATGGTTGATACGATATTGCCCTTTCTGGATTCGTGCACCCACCCTAAAAACTTATGAACCCAGTGGCCTATTTCAAAATGTGTTTTACAGAGAAGCAAAAATTCTAAAGATAAAATAATTCATAGAATTTTAGCAAAAATATGTTTCTAGGTAGAAGTGAGACACCTGGTACATGCCACTGATGAAAAAAAGGCTTTTCCATTGAACTCTGGAGTACCTGTGGGTAAGGAAAGTGTGAAAAGGGGAGAGTCCAAAAGATTGCCCTAATCACTTCTAGGGGAAAGCTTGTGCTTTCTCAGACACAGCTGATCAGCTGTGAAACTCCATTCAATAGGAAACCAAACTTCAGTAACCACATTGCTTACAGAAATAGTTATTACTGAAGAAGATTTCCACAGGGTTTTCACTTTGACAGAAGGCCTCTTCTGGAATTTTATCAAGCCATCTTCTTTAGCAGGTTCACAGAGGTTCATCCAGGGACTTGGAAGGGAAAAGTAGGGAAAAAAAGCAAACCAACAAACAAACCACAACCGGCGATGGAATCACCAGTAGGATCTATGGACATGACATGATATACCTTTAGTTAGTGTTTCCATTGGCTTCACGGATGTGGGGAAGCTGGGCCAGCTCTTTTGAACTACTTCCTTCCTCAAGTGTTTGCAAGAAGCCTCTTTTCTGCACAACCAGCAGGCTGAGAGGTGGGACGTATTTCTGAGTACTACAAAGCAAAGTCAGAAGGGCCTATCCTTCTCAGAGATTGCCTTGAATTGCTTCCAGAGCCAAGTCTTCAGAAATCCTGTCTGCTTTCAATCAGTCAAAGCAAAATGTAGACAAATTCTGTCCCTCAGTCTTACAGCTTCTCTCTCTGAGATGATTTCCTTCCTGGCAGAGCAAATTTCTCTGCATTTCAAATTTTGTTGTGTTCCTATTCACAGGAGAACCATTCATCATTCAGGATGGAGAGAATTTTAATGATGTGGGGTTGTAAATAACTGCCCATTCTCAGTTCTAACTGTGCTTCTCACGCAGCCCTCAGCAGTGACAGTCTGCTTCCAAGGCCTCTGTAGTACTGCTAAATTTATTATGTCACAAACCAGTATTCAGGGTCAGTCTTAGTGAAGTCTCAGTGTATATATAGAGGCTCCTCCAGCCTCTCTATATATATTCAGAGAATTCAACTCCAGCTTTAGAGAAAGCCAGGCCTCATGGGCCCAGGGGCAAGAGGACAGAAGAACTTTTGCTTGTCTTTGGAAAAACTACAAGTACTTGCAAACAAAAAGCAAACCAAAACAAAAAAAATAAAACAAACAAAAAATCACTTGTCATTTTTGTTGATATTTCTGTCTCAAGATACAGGGATAAAGGAGGAATTTTCCTGGGAGTTTTTCTGTTTGCACCCAGTTACATTAGATTTCGAGAGCAGTCACTCCCAGGCCTTCTGATGCAGGTGGGTGGTCAGTAAAGTCATTCAGTACTGATTATCAAATACAGTTAATAAGTTTAGTAGCCCACTGTTGCTGAAAACATTATTGCATGGGATAAAGTGCTTGCAAACTTATAAGGGGTCACAGTGTTTTTTTGCTATGGTGAAGGTGAAGTTTAGAGGTCTAGTGGTCAAAAGTGGTTTCTTATTTAGGTGCTTCCTCTGACTCGTCAAAAGTGGTTTCTTATTTAGGTGCTTCCTCTGACTCTCTTGAAGATGCCCTTCAGGCATTGCCTCTGACAAACTAGTTTGTGCAGCACTATATATGAGCTAATAGCATAGCATTACCTACCAGTCTTCCATCATCTGTGCAATCCCATACCTCCTGCAGTTTGCTTTTTCTTTGCTTTTTGTACCTTCGTGGGTGTTTTTGCTTGTCCAGTTCAGCCCTGGAATGATATTCATTCACTGTGATATTCATTCATTTTGGAAGCTTGTGGCAATCAAAGCAAAACAAGATGAAGCAGGATGGCCAAATAAGCTTCTACAAAAACTCAGGTGTGGGATATATTTTGGAGTTAATTCTCTGTGCTCTGTGTCCCAATATGGTATCACCAGTAACAGCCCAACTTGCCATGTTCTCTTCCATTTGCTGGTCTCATTAAAATGTATGACCCACTAGACTGCTCAATTGGTCTGAGTGTTCTCCTTTTTCTTTGTTTCTTATCCTTTTTTTTTTTTTTTTCTCCCTGGTGTCTTTGCATACTGAATGTTGCTGTGTGTGTCAGAGATGCTAAATGTGAGACAAACAGAAGAGACAGATATACCACAGTTTGTTCTGTTAATGGGAAGGCTTTGTGTACTGCTGTGTCTGGCTGGCATAAAGTCCATTTCCTTAAACATTCAACAAAACAGATTCTTCCCTGTCTTGCACTTATGTCTGTGCTCACACTTTTGCAACTTGGGTGCCATATACAACTGAATTAGCATAGAGACATTTTAAGCAGACAAAATTGGTGACAAAAGTGACAAAGAAAATAAGAACCAGACTGTCAGGGTATGAAAAACAATTGTTTGTTGTCTTTTTTTTTTTTTTTTAATAAGCAACTGAAAATCTTGACACAGGTATGTCTACAGGAAAACAGGGAGGGTATTTTGTCCAACAGAAATATTCGCTGAGCTGCAGGTGACAAAACAAGGGACCTTTACCTTGTACTGTTGCCTGGAGACTTGATAAAGGCAAGTAAGACACCAGTGCTGTTAATTTAACTATTGCACTATTATTTCATTCTCCTTCCGGGTTTCTTCAGCACATCCCTACTGCTGTCCTTCAAGAGAATACCAGCATCATGGGCTACTTGGCAGGAGGTGGGATAGTTAGCCCCCTCCTATGCGTGCTCTGTTAATGGCCAGAAGTCTTAGCAGCCCAGCAAGGAACTTCACTTGCCTGTATCTCAAAGATTCACTGACACAGCAGGTGTCTCCTCTCGCAATGGACCAGGAGCAATTGGTAATGCTGTGGGTAGATCAGACTTAGACCCACCTGTAGTATTCAGTAACCGAGCAAGTGTTTTCTACCTGCTGTATCTGAGGCATTGAACAGCACAGCAAGGGGCTTTGTAGGAACAAAGTGGAAATATCTGACAGCAGTCAAGTGGTTAAATACATCTTTCTTAGGATAAGTGGTGTATGTGTATTTAATATATAGTTGTTTTTCCATAAACTAGATTTAAATAAGAGCCCAACAAAATATATTTCAGAATATTTGACAATCTGTCAGGGTGTAAGAAACATCCATTCCACTTGACAAATGAAAACTTTTATTCTTAGATGAAGAAAATGACAGCATGGCACTGAGCCAGCATGTTTCCACTCCTGGTTCACGATACAGTTCACGACCAAATTGATCAACTGCTAAAAGTCTGATTTGCCAAAATATTGTCCATTGTTATTCCAAAAGAGATCCAAAGTGTGCAGAGGTCGTATGAAAGCTGTTTGAGCCTAGACTGCAAATGCAGAGTGTATTTTCAAGCCTGGGTTAATGTATTTTTACAGCAGGTCTCTTTATTTGATTCTATTAATGCCTTTACAACTGGAGTAGGTTTTAGGGACCTGGAAAGAAAGAAGTGGGAGTATGTCTTTATATGGAAGCAGCCCTCTCAGCATGTGTCAGAAAGGACAGTGATGCAAGAAAATACCCTCTATCACATACTGACACAGCATACAATATATCTACCATAGCCTCTGATACACTATCCCTATGGTCTTCCATGTCCTATATCCTTGGTCATCATGCTGCTGTAGAAATGAACCGTAGCATGTCCCCCAGACGATGCTCCCCAGGCCATGCTGCTGTGCAGCAACAAATGAAAGGTGAGATGGCAGGAATGTCTCCAGAGAAGCAAAACTCTGATTAAGCCTGCTGTTCCCCTCTCTGCCCCAGGCACTCTGCACAGTACCAGCCTCATATTAAACCAGGGTAAGACCAGAAATTTCCAGTGGTAGGTTTCTGACCCAAAAGATATTAACTTCTCGTCCAGTGGCTGCAGGAGTCTTGAGTCACTTCCAGCAGCATCTGAAAATCAATTTCAGCATCATGACTTCTTGTGTTTTCATTGCCATTTTAACCATTTCACTACTGTAGAAGAGTAAATTATTTCATGAGCAGGGGGAATGTTATTCAGAGACGTAAACCTCTACATATGCATTCACAAATGGAAGATTATCTCTTTTCCACATACATATGTATTAATATTGATGATCATTTGGTGATATTGGTGATCATTTACGATAAGCATAGTGCTTGAACAAAAGACAATGAAAATGAAGGGTTTGTTAGAGAAAAGAGTACCCAGATAATAATAATAATAATAAAACAATATCCCCTTATTAAAATATATACATTTCTTGGCTACATGTAATTTTGACAGCAGAACTCATTTCTTTATTTAATAGAAATGAAACATGGACAGTTAACTCAATATTTTACACAGTCATATTTCAGTTGTGTTTCATAAAACTCAGGCTGGCTTTGGAATGAATAATTTATCCAATTAGATTTTTTTTTCCCCATTTTTAATGGAACCTGGCTGTTCTCTCATCTGTCTCACTGGTTTAAAAACGGAAATCATCCTATTAGAATCCAGATGTGCAACATGAGTACAAAATTGGTGTCATTTTTATGAGAATTAGGTGAAAATATTCTCAGATTATTCACAGGTTTCCAAGATAATTTTATTATTTGGACTGCTAATGTCCAAAAATTGAATGATTTTTTTATGCATTTGTTTGGTATAGACTCTAGATAAAAAAGGGGAAGCTTGTCTGTGGCTTCTCACCTGATTTTGGTGATACTGATTCTGGTTCTGCAACTGCTGTATTTAAGTCTTCTTAGGGCTAGTTTTTCTTTGGCCTGTGAATTACTTTCAAATGCAATTCAGTGGGGGTTCACATGGGAAAGAACAGGCTGAACTGGAATAAGTGGGAATGTGAAAATAACACAGGAAAAATTTATTTTAATATGTTATATTCTTGCGTGAGATTCCTACTTTCAATTTACAAATCAATAATATTACAGTTGCTAGGTGTCTTGGCAGAGGACTTCTGTCTTCCTCTCATTGCTTTGTTCACAAGGAAAATTTCCAGATTATCTCATCTATGGAGATTTTTAACCTTGTATCATTCTAATGCAATGCTATAGCTGAAAACTTTCTTTTTTTTTTTTTGTACAACGCTTCTGAATGAGAGCTTGCAAACTTTATAGCTTTACAACACCTGAACAAGGAAAGCTTCAAAATCTCCTTTTACAGGTAGGGAAGATGTAGGTTTAGGCACAAGAACAAGTTTCTGTGGTTAAAATATTACATAGTGTCAGCTGATCCATGGTAATGTTTTCTGCATAAGCTCTTAAAATGAAATAATTGGACTGAATGCTCTTTTAATGCAGGTGAAATCATCCTGTATTATCTTACCTTTGCTATGGGCTAAAAGTGTGTGCACATATTTGCTGGAGATCAGATGACATCTCTAACTTGTTTGTGTGTCTGAGCCCTTGAGCACAAGAAAAGAAAATTACTGGTCTGAGCTTGTGCAGCAACTGCAGAGAGCCCAGGGGTCCTGCCTTTGTGCTTCTAATGCCCTCTGTCCTCCCCACAAGAACATTAACTCTGGCACTAGTAGGAAGCTGCAGTCATGAGTTTAATTTTCATTTTGTTTAAGGATCACATAAACCTAAGGGCACAGGGGAAACAACAGTGGCATCAATATAAACTTTAACAAGCTAATCTTCAGGCTGGATTGACAGCGTAATATGAATGGGTAGGACAGTGTTTATGCTTTACCTCTGGCATTTGTCTCTGTAGGCTTCCTAACTTATTCAGCCTGTGAGGGTTGAGGTAGGGAACCTCCTATTCATAGAAACTAACAACGAATTCGGAAACTCGACAAAAATCTGGAAGCAATGGCTATGAGGAATGGTGAATAACTAGAAACCTCTGAGATTTACTGCTTTGAATTTGGTTTCAAAAGGTTTTTGAAGTACATTTTACGTTGATGTAAACATCACTGTCACTTCTGGGGTCTTTCTTTAGCATTTCTATTTGTTAATCTCCCTGCTAATTCAAATGCAAGTTCTGGAGCTTTCTGTTGTATGATACTTTCTTGTAGTCTCTGGGCGTCACCAAGCAAACTACCCCCAAATTTTAAAGAATGGAAGAGATTTCGTTTCCCCAAGCTTTGCTGTTGTTATTCTCTTTCCCTTGGGTTGCCATAAGTACAGCAAAATCTCTGCATTTTTTTCTAAAGCTTCTAAAGCTTCTTCGCATAGAAACGAAGAACCAGATCATGGGGGTAGGGGGCTTAGGAAAGATGGGATCCTATAGCAGAGGGCAGTGTGGTGTTCTAGGTAGAGCAGGAAGGTAGCTACTCATCTAGCATCTTACGATGCAACAGGGAGAGGGATCACCATGTGGTAATGACGAATTGCCACTGAGAAGGTGAGCGATCAGGTGGTGTGATGTGGTAGAGAAGGGGATCTGAGACAACCGGGCTGCCTGCCGCTGTAGCCTGCTTACATCCATCAGCTCTCATTGCCTTCTGAACAGTCACGCAGTAGGAATTAACAGTTCCACACAGCTCTAGTGACAGGTACAATTGTCACAAGAAAGAGAACAAAGCGACAAAGTGGAAGAGCTCCTTTAAAGAGCTTCTAATCACCTCTGAAATAATTTTCTGCCAGTGCATTAATTTGTGTAAGACAGAGTGTGCTGGCACTGCTCATAAAACCCATTACCTGCCTTCCTCCTTCCCAGCCCATTTGAGGACGTCGTCCCTGCACTCTCTTGGTTCTCTCTCCTCCTTACATAATGGTCTGTTATTAGATTTTATTGAGTCCTGCTGGTGTGAAAGAAACTCTAAAGCCTTGTCTCAAAGTTACTTGGCAAGTGTGTTAACTCTTGGAGACTTTAAGACTGTCATTGGATGTTTCCCTTGCATTTAGGATGGATCTTTTGGCAAGGAGGGACAGATAGATCTGGAGAGCATGGTGCACGGCATGCTCTTACACCCTGAACCTCTTGCTACCAAACTTAACAACCTTCCAGCTTCAGGACTTTTTCTCCATTGAGGCCATCTGTGTATCAAAGTTACTACACTCAACTCTTACTATTTCATCTTCCTGTGTACTGCTTAGGCCTTCAGCATTTTAAGACTCAGAGCTCATCCTAATTCTTTCAGTTTAACTTAATGCAAGATTTCAACACGTCTCCAGAGACAGTGGGCCGGTGAAATTAATATGGCCCACCACAGGCTGTTGTTTCTTTATGTAAACTTTTACAGACCCCCAGGAGAAAAGTTTAGTGCCACTCTGCATTTAACCCTTTGATGTGTTGAAAGCAATATGCCTGCAAAGGCTGTTCAGAATTCAGTGTTCTTTGGGTAGGACACCATCTCTCAGTCTAAAATATAGTATTTCACAGAGTGCAGCAGCTTTGTTGTTGTTGTTGTTGAAATCAATATTTTCATTTAGAAAAATCCCTGAACCTGAATTTCCATAGGAAATGAGTCCATGTAACTTTTCTTACTCTGCCTTGTTGTCTGTAGAGCATCTTGTCCATCAATCAACAGTCCTTGTGGCATTCTCCATGAATGGACTGCTGTGTCTCCATAATTATGCAAAGGTATTTTAATCTGGTTTATTTTATAACCTGGTAGTGACATCCTGGGACCCTGCTGGCACACACAGAAACCAAGGAATGCCATGCTTGTGTCACTTGTTCACACATCACTGGGCTGAGCTGGAGAGAATTTGTCTTAACATTTACCTAAAACACTTGATCAATGAAGGTTCTGCAGCGTTGAAAGATCTTCACATGAAAATAGTCCCTAGCCAAGAGTAGAGTGGTTTATTCTTCATTTAACTCGTTCTTAGAAGATTAGGGTTTTAGCTCTGATCTGTGATTTCTTCATTGACTTCAGCAAAGAAATGCGTGCACACATTGATTGTCTGGTATGTCACTTTGTGGCACTGAATCCTGTAAGCATTTGTCTTGTGCCAGGAGACCAAGGTTCATGTTACTTCTTCTAAGGTCTTTAGTTATTAATTCACAGTGAAAACACTCCTACTGGAAGGGCTAGAGAGACCCACACCAGCATTAGGTACTTATTTAAGAGGTAAAGACTGAAATTAATGTCCGTAAATTGGAAAGACAAGATCTAACCTTCATCTTCTGCACGTCAAGTAATTATATCCAATGTCAGCCTACAAATCTCCCTGAAGTGGTGCCATTCTGACATTAAGAAAGCTGAACTGAAATTTCTGCATCCCTGAAAAAATGTTTGTGTTGAACTAATTGACATTCTCACATTGAAAACATTTCCCTGGAAAAACCTCATCCAGCTCTCCACTCGGCTTCTTTACCTGCTCCTTTTTGTTTACCAAGCCCTTTGATATCATCTGGCTGAAGCTAAAAGTGGTCTCTGTGCCCTCCTAGGAATTCAGGCTACAACTACAGCCATACCCCGGCATGGTTCATGCACCAGGGAGAGATCTCAGCTCTGAGCTACAATCCTCACAGACATGGATGGGTACGTGTGAATCACTGTAGTGGCCCTTGGAGCCAACTTTCCCCCAGGACTGCACTTTTCTTGGGCAGAGAGGCCGCACAGGATGTGAGTGCTCCCCTTTCCTCCCTGGGCTTTGCCATGCAGCCACGAGATGCCCTCTGCTTGCGCTCCCTGCCCTGCAACTGCTACGAGGCACTGCCCGTGGCCTTCGCAGCTGTGACTGGAGAGAAGCATCGGGGCTGCAAGCCCAAAACCCTCCGTGAGCCTCAGTGATCCTGCTCCACCTGTCCCTCATGCCGGGTGTATCTTCCGTTCGTTGTCAGCGCTCATTAAGACCGAGGGCATCTCTTCCACTCCCTCTGCCTTCTCCGCGTCTCCGGTTTCACTGGAGCGGAGTCAAACAGAGACGAGTCCACGCAGGGTCTGGAATGGATCAGCAGGTCAGCTGGGAATGACTGTCAGGCTGCCAGCGCGCTCCCTCCCTTCTCCCTGGCTTTCTTTGAGGTTTGTAGCTCTTCTGCTTTCTTGTTGCTATTGCCACCCTCCCCACACTCCCCCTGCCATACACCAAGCACCCAGACCTTTCCCGAGCACTTTACTTAATCCCCAGGATTCTTTATATAGGAATTAATCTTCTCGTCACAGTGGGAGAGCTCGGAGGGAGGGGGTACATTTATCTCTCCTGCTGAGGTCTAGAGTTGCATTGCTGTGATTATTGGTGGTAGCAGTGTGCGTGTGTCTGGGGATCTGTGTTTAGCTTCTTCGTTTCTTAAACAGCACAGGGGCAGCAGCCAGGCAAGTTGGCAGCTTTGCTTTCTGGCTGCATTGTGTCTGCTGCTAGAAAGAGGGATTGTGAGTGGGGAGCAGCATGGCAGAACAAGAAGCCAGTGGCTTGCAAGTCCTTCTCTCCACCCTCCAGGTAAGAACAGCTTGAACTAATGAGAAAGGCGCTTGGGCTTGTTTTCCCCTTTAATTCACCAGCAGCAACTTGTTGGGCTGAGTTTGTTCTTACTAGCTCCCTGCTGGCTTGTCTCTAAAAGCATCAGCATGCAGGAGTCCTGACCTGCACCTCCCACCCTAAAACGCCTTTATGAAGTGAAGTTTCACTATTTGGAGATGAACGCTGGCAATTACTGCTATGCATCAATCACCGAGCCCTGTCTGCGGGCAGGCTCGGCTCCTGCGATCTCACCGCGTTCAGCAGGGGAGCGAGGGAGGTGTGAGGAACCGGCTGCTTCGCAATGAATGGGACCTGACAGCGCTGTCAGTCTGCAAGCGAGGCGAGCCGCAGCAGTGCACGGCGCTGCTCCGAGGGCTACGGGGAACGAGTAAACAGATCTGCTCGGAGACCGCGAGTTCCTCCCTGTCAAACTATTCTCACCAAGACTCCTAAGCACTTGCAGGGAAGAGGCAAAACCTCCCAAGGCTGGGCTCGGTGTGGTCCTGGTAAATGTCCCCAAGGAGCAGAGGGGAGGGAGGTGTCTTGGTCCAGGATCACACTTGTTGGACAAATGCGGCCATGGGAGAAAGGAGAGATATCCCTTCCTCAGACTGTAGGCGATCCCCTTGGTTCTGTTTTCTCCCAGCGAAGATGTGCTCCTCCTGGTCTCGCAGGAGATGTCTAAGCTGAGGCACGAGCCATCCTGTGAAATAGGGCGCGTGTTTTGGGAGGGGAACCTCTGCGTTCACGAGCCATTTTTTTTGGTCATGAGTGGTGGGTGGGAACTGCTTTGCCAAGACAAGCTGCACAAAAATCCACTTTTAGACATCTACAGTGAAATTCCAGTTTTCTGCCTTTTTCCTGATCTGGGTCAGAGCCCCACAGGGACAGGAGTTTTGGGCAGTGTGTACTGCAGGGCAGTTTCACATCTGAGGCAGTAGCATCCTCTGGCAGCTATGTGGGCCATCAAAGCCTCACGCTGCTGCATGCCACCGGAGCACAAGATGAGGGGCAGCGTGTGTGAAACACACTGACCACCTGGGTCAGCCCAGGAGCTCCTGCCTCACAGCCGTGTGTCTGCGAAGGTTTCTGTGACCAGCCACGAGTGCGTAGAGAAGGTTACAAAACCTCATGGTACGTAACTGGCTTCGAAACTTAGTTGTGTGGGCTGACCAGCCTTGACGTTCTTATCAAAGCTTATGTAACTGTCAACAACTTTTATTTCTCGTAACATTGTCAAACCCTGGTTTGCCCTCCACGACACCCTGTGGCAGTGAGTTCTGCAGGTGAGCGGGCACACAAGAAAGTTACCTTACAAGTTTTTTATTTTATTTTATTTTATTTTATTTTATTTTGTTTTGTTTTGTTTTGTTTTGTTTTGTTTTGTTTTCAGTGTAACTTGCCTGTCTCTGTGTTCTTACAGCTTGTTTAATGCATGTTTTGCACTACGTTGTGTTTTTGCCAAATCTAAGTTACAGTCCTCTCTCAGTTACTTTGGATAATTTAGAGCTGCGTGTGCATCTCTATGCGATTCATCAGCAAAGCTGTATGTGGGGCTAGAATAGGAACAGGTAGGTCCACTGAAAGCGAAATACATGGCACTGTTGGCAAAATTGCAAGGTAGCCCAACATTCAACCCTAGTGTTACAAAATCTAGCTTTAGGATAAGAACCTTGTTTCCCAAAACTCCATATTCATGTAAAGAAGAGCAAAGCGCTTTCTTGTTGTATCTTCAAGCAAATGCAGAGGTATGGGTGCTAGAGAACAAGAAAGTGGTTGATGACAATTTTATATATATATATATATATAATTATCATACAGTTGTTGCTCTGCAACACCGTCACCTATCTCTGGTACACAAAAAAATAAATAATGGATAAAATAAATAAAAATAAAATAAAATAAATAAAAATAAAATAAATAATGGTTAAAAAAGACCTTTGCTTGACACAGTTGGAAAGCACTGACCTGGGAAATAATAAATTTTGTTGATGTTTGCATTTGCTGATAACATCCCTCTGCACTTTGTGATGTTCTGCAACAGCTGTCCAAAACATGGTTGCTTTGTTTTTGTGTCCTGCCAAATTGTCAGTGCTGGTTCATATTCTTTTATTGGGCATGAAGAACATGTCTGCTGCATACAGCAGGCTATTCTGCAGGATAATATTATTGTGTATTTTCCGTTTATCTTAGCACATAATATTCCTTTGTAACCAGAAAGCTTTCAGCTGAAGAATGAGGGAACATTCACACGCCAAGCCAGTCTTTATGAACTTAAGAATAAAAACAACCTTTCTCCTTCAGTCGGGGCTAGATTTCTACCTCATTTCCAAGTACCGTCATGGATTATTATTCTCAGCCTGGAGGATGTACCCACCTGAGATAAGCTCAATCACCTTCAGCCAAGGGGACGATCTATCCCATCTCCTCCTGGTCTCACAACCTGGCTTTGGTAAGGATGTTATCATGCAGACCAAAACCTGAACAACGTGCACTTCCTAACAAAACTCCTGCTCTAGTCAAAGAAAGAAACACATTTGGTTTCTGAGTTCTTCAGAACTGTTCCCAGCACAACAGAGGAGCATGATCCTCCAAAGACAGCTCAAACCCATGAAAGCGCGACGTGTTACAGATGTTCTGAAAAGTGACAAGGTGAAAAGCAAAAACTGCTTTTAAAGTGCAGCTGCGTTTTGTCACCAAAATATCACTGCAGGGAAGACATGACATTTCAGATCCCTAGGTAAAAAGTGCTTCATTGCTTACAAGGTGCAGCTTTCAAATGTGAGTTTCAAATTTAAGAAAAACCTCTCCCTGTCTCATAGGTTTTGTGTCAGTATTGCAGAGCCAAGCACTTAGGAGTTTTCTGTATTTTTTTGTTCATTTTGGTTTTAACCCTGTTACCTTCTTCTTTGTTCTCTCTTCTTGACCTTTCCTACCCAAAGTACTCCTACAATTATCACCTCCCCTCCCTCTGCCATCCTATTCTGTTCCTATTTCTGCATTACAGCAACTTCTCTGCCCTGTCTTTCATACGCAGGCACTGCAGTACCTATATCAAGGCTGGGCTGGTTGCTACTCTTCACCTTACTCCCCAGTCACAGCATGGCAGAAATCAGCATCCACCCCAGGTACAGCTTATCATCAGGGGAGAAACTCTGACATCCCATTTTGCAGGAAGCCTCCCTCATGCCAAATCCCAGAGATGTTTGGGTTTAGATCTCTTGCTTATTTTAAAGCCTGGAGGATTTATCTGGGGGATACTTTAAAAAGCTGCTAGTAGCTAAGCAGACCAATAGAAAACTTAAGACAGCATCTTTTGTTGTGTCCCAGACTATTGAATCACTTGTTTTAAAGCATCGATCTTCCTACTGCTGGTTGTCCCAGCCCTCATCTCACTCCATCCTCATGCTTGTTAGCTAAATAAGCAGCATTTTGTTTCTTCCTCTGCATTCTCTCTGCTCTCTTCCTTGCCTGCCAATCCCAGATGTGAGCCTGCCTTGGTTCCCCCTGAGAACGTCTCCTTATTCCATGGCAGTGTACATCGCGTCGGCTGAGGAGTCCCAGATTTCCTGTTGGCTCTCAGCTTGGTGTTCACATGCTTCCTGAAGCCACACTCCCTGCGTGCGTATTCCACTAAGCTGGCAACCCCTGGGGCCGTTGGCAGATCTTTGGCTCATACTTTGTCCTACTATGCTGGACTGCAAATGTTCCTAAATGCTACAGTTCAAAAGCAAAGAGGTGAAAATCTTACGTATCCATGGAGGATGTGTTTTGTGTAAAAGGATTCCTCTCGGAATGACTGTGGTGCCCAGCAGGGAAGAGATACAGGATCCGCTGTTTGCTAACTTGAACCTCTCTGCTTCTTTGCGCTGTGTCTTCCGAGCTGGTCTGCTGGCTGGCTGACAAAGCAGTTCTATTGTTATCCTAAAGTCAAGTGGGAAGATAGCTGTGCTGCTCCAGTGACAATGAATATGAAAGCATTTCACAAAATGCTTTTGTCCCCTCTGCATCCTTGCACTTATTCTGTCAACAGAGCTGCTGAGATTCCCAGGACTGAGTGAAATAGATGTAAAATCCAAAGAATTGCTCAAAAAACTGAGTGCCCACTGGATTGCACAGGGAGTGGAGGAGCTTGGAGTTCAGTTTCGTATTTTTGAGAGGCAATTTGGCAAGCAGGGGTTAGTGGAAGACCCTTACAGGGAAGAAAAATCAGCTCAAAAACAGATGGCCATTTTTATGTGGTTCATTAAACAAGTTTTATTGACATTGTTGTACCTAAAGTGAACAGCAGTGGACTTAGCGTTCTCCTATTCCTTACAGCAAATATTCTAGCTTTGGAGCAGCTAAAATAGTGCAGTGTGGTCCATGAGACACTTGGTTATGGAGTTCCAGGAAAAACCCTTCATGGGGAAACACTGGATGCACCACCATCACTTTCCTGTCACTACTGCCAATGCCACATAGACCACACATGTCCATTTTCTCTTTTAACTGTGGAAGAAAAAGAAAATTCCTCTGCAGGCAATTCTATAGAGATGGTCCAGGCCAGCACCCTAACTTCCAGGGTCCTTGTCCTTCCCACCTCAGCTGTCACCTTCTCCCCGTCCACAGAGAACCTAAAGGTAAGGCACAGCTCTTCCCTACAGTTCCTGCCTCACCACCATGGGGCACTGCTAAGCAGGAGGAGACCATGCACCTACCGAAGGAAAAGGAGGCTAGCATTTGGTTATTAGCCCCAAATTCCTGTAAGGCTTTGGGGGAAATATCAACGTTTGGCATTCTTGCAAATCAGTGCAGAACACTAGCAGCTCACAGGCAGCTTGAAGCACTTTTTGGGCTCTGCTGAAACCCTTCTACTGGCCAAGCTGGGACCAGAATTTCACTCTCTGTCCCCAGGCTGGCTGCAGCTGTTTCTCTGAGCACACTGCCAGCTCCTCTGAAAATGCCTCCAGTTGGGCTCTCCAGAGTTCCCTGTGACTGCATTAATGAGGACGCAGGACCTCGAGGTGCAAAATCCACCCAGAGACTGACTTGGCAGCAACTACAGCTGGACTGAGCAAGAAAGTGCGTTTTTTCTTTTCTTTTCTTTTTTTTTTTTGGCCCTGGAAATCAAGCAGAACTTTCCATGTCAAAGTTTTAAAGTGGGCCTCAGTCTGTCTTTTCCTCGAGACCCCTGGGTTCCCTTAGTGAAGAAATGCAAATGCTCAGGATAGTCTTGTCATTAGAACGCAGGTCTGGAGAAATGGGTTATAACCCTCTGCATCTGACTTAATTCTACATAAAATGGCTAATAACCCCGCCATGTCGCATATCAGTGTTTGAGAAGATCAGGCAATGAACATTTGAAAAGAAAAAGTTCTGGTGAAAACACAATAAAAAAAGAGAAAGTGGAATGAATTAATAGTTCTGTTTCAGTGCAGGGCTTCGATTGGGCACAATAAATAATGCACAGGACCGCATGCTAAACGATGAGGACAAAAAGCTGTATGGGGTGATTTTCAAGGCAGAAGACACGTTCGTTCTGAAGCAGGGGGTTTGTGAAATAAAACAACAAGTTATTGCGTAATTAAGAAAATATATATTGTTGTTCCAGGGGGCCAAATGAAATGACACGAACATTTTAAAACTGTCGTCTCTCAGCTGTTGAGGGCCTAGCCTTACTGCATTCATAGCCATGCTGTTTAACTTAGGCTATTTGCATGTAATATAATGGTACATTATATCACGTTAAGCAGCTTTATATCGCATATTTTTGGACAACTGCTGCATTATAGACACAAACACACATTAAGCTACATTAACTAAGAAGGTATATGCATTTGTTTATAATACTTGTATTTCTCATACAGTATAAAAAATATTCAGGTACATCTGCTTATCTATATGTAAGTCAAGAATAATTGCTGGTGGTTACCTTGCTTCCCTGGGCATTTTGCATGCCTACAGATATATTTATTATATCACATCAATACCTTTGTATCAATGGAAAATTTCAACCTTCTTCTTTTCTTGGGCTTCAATAGTTTCCCTCTGCGATACATGAAAAGAGTTGTTTTCATACAGAGAGGTATTTGCTTGAATAGATTTTACTTGTGTTTCTTTATATAGTATAATCTTATTTTCAGTGTATTATGCTGCATTTCGTTGTAATGGCTTAGAGATCCTTTTGAGAGTTTTTTTTTTTTTTTTTTCCTGTTCAATGCATTGGAGCAGTCCCCTTGGCTTTATTTGTAGTGGGGATATACATCTGTGATATAAAATATGTTTATGGACATTTGGAGTTAGAGTTCATCACATTACATTTAGCGGAGAGTGCAAGACAGTTGGACAGTTGGTTGTATAGAAAAATGTGTGGGCTGATGATGGTTAACTTTAGCACTGTCTTCTAACACCAGCAGAGAGTTTCACTGATGCGTGCTAACAGGAAGGAAAACATTTCCAAAATGTACCAGGAATTTAAGAGATGGGGAGGGATTTCATATCACTCACTCTGGTATAGCAGGGCTGAAAGTTGCCCTGGATATGTTGCTGTCACAGGGACACTGCCTTTGCGTGATTACTCCAGTTTGTGCGAAGATAGGTAACACAATGTGTGTCATCATTACATTCGTGAGAAAAGTTGGGGGAGGATTTGTGCTTCTGGGGAAAGAGAAGATGAAAGCCTGTCTTTCCAAAGAACCCAAGAGAAGTGCAGAACTGAAGTGGTATTTGCCAGCAGCTCCTCATGAAACGAGCCATGCTCCTGGGGAAAGGTGGCCCTTTGCTGTGTGTGGTAGGGTTGATGTATGGAGACCTGAGAACCTCAGGTTTTCACATCTTTGCAAATCCTGTATCTGCAAACGTACTAATTACCCACACATGTCGTCGTGTTCTGCCAGACTTTAGCCCCATGACTACATTCTTCTCACCAGACCAGGATATAAAATAATTCCCTGTTGCCTTTCCCTGTTCTTTTAATAAGCACTTGTCTCATGGACAGTCTATTTGCACCTGTTGGCCTTCAGAGCCTGATGGGCCATAGGATAGAAGTGCTGATCCATGAGCTGGAGCCATTCTGCATGCCGGCCTCACTGATCATCTCCTCAGGAAAGGATGAGGGACTGCAATTCTTGGTCAGAGCAGCCTGATTTTGGTTCCCAGGAGAGTGTTGGACCAGAATGAGCCTGGAAAATGGTGGGACATACCCCTTGAAAGACAGCGACCATCTTCTCTAGTGAGACTGATAACAGACCAAGGCAATCTCAAGTCTCCCTTTTCCCCATTTATAAAACCACATACGCTTCAGAAGGTGGGGAATGAGCATTAGGGGGAAGCCGTACAGATTTTTCTTGTACAACTATAGGTATGGATGTCCAGCCTAGCTGACATACTGGTGGGTCTTCGCTGCCTACAGTCCTAGAAGCTATGTGCGCACTATTGTGCTGCAGTCATGAAAGACAGTTTAATTTCAGAAAAGGCAGTTGAATTATGCTGACTTTGAAGCAAGAACATCAATCAATGAAGACACCAAAGTCACACCCAAGATTTAGTATTTCCTGATGATCTGTTGTTCCATTACGGCCTTTGTTTTACTGAGTGGAGACCTATCTTATCATAAAGAAATGAAGGTTTTAGAAGTCAAGAATTTGTCCTTGATTTCATAAGATTTCTTCTAGAGAGGTCAAAGATAATATAGTAGAGAACCCTCCACCCACAGGCAGTAGTGAGCTACACAGAAGAGAATGAATGCTTTAGACTGTCTATTGATTGACAGAATAACATCTGCTCGACAAGAAATTCACTGGGCAAAGTAAAACCTCCTTCCCTTAGGGGGTTGAGAGAACAAGGCTGCTTTTTTTTTTTTTTCTTCTGCCTTTTTTTTTTTTCTCCTTGTGGTTTGTTCTCCAAGAAGAACACAGCCTTCTTTTTCAAAAGGTGCTGTAGGTTGAGGTGGAATTAATGAGAACAGCAAAACTTTCATGGCAATTCTTATTAGAAAATTGAGTAATTCTGACCTGGAAATGTCCTTTGGGAGAAATAACTAGTCTAGCAAAGAAATCTTGCCTTTTTTCCACCTTTCAACAAGGGACACTTTGAAGGTAAAACGTTTCTTTTTTTCTGAGACTAGAGCCATGGAAACGCCACAACATTGCACTTTTCTCCAGTCAACAACTGGTAAGTCTTTTATGTGCATTAATTGCTGGTGTAATTTACAGGCAGATGTTTCCCGCTGGACCCAATGGGAATTTGATCCCTTCAGTAAACAGATTCCTCTCCCCTGGACCCATCTGCTCCACCACACTCCTTGCTATCTATTCCCTTCCTTTCCACAGAATGATGTGGTATTGATGGCTAAAACAGGAGTCCTGGGCTTTGTTCTCAGGACCGCTTCAAACTCTCTCTTTCAAACTCATTTAATATCTGTGCCTCCAGATTTCTCCACTTAGTTGCTAACTGGAGATAAAACTCATCTGTCAAGTTTGGGTGGAACTTAGTTCACTTCTTAGTTCACACTCTTTCCCAAACCAAGGGTGGAACAAGTTACTTCATGAGCAGATGGCATTCCTTCACTGGGTGAAATCAGCGTAATGCCTGTGGTCCTCTGCCATCCTCTGATTTTTACGGCATTTTTTCTGGAAGGCCAAAGCAGAAGATTTACAGTGAAGATAAAGTTGGCCTTCCACTTTATTCAGAATTAACCTGACAAGCAGAAGCGTGACAGAGAGAGAAAGAGATCCTTCCATAAGCAGTTCACTTGGCATAGTGAATGCCCACCTGTCTGCACTGCAAAAGGAGGGGAGGAGGGAGAATGGTCCACCTGACCTTTCCCTACGATTAAAATGCTGATCTGATGAAGTCAGAGGAACAAACTGAACTGCCTCTTTCGACCCTCCATTCTTCCAGGAATAAACCAGCACCATCCACATGGGGACAGTTTCTGAAGAGGCTAGGGAAAAACAGAGGTACTGCCCTGGTTTCTCCGGCCTCCTTTTTGGGAAAGTCCCCTGTATTTGAATGGTCTTTTGCCCCATGGTATGTTCTGTAAGTGGGGGAGAGAGCTTGAGATGCCAAACGTGAAAGAGAATGTGTGCCTGGCTCTGTTTTTCTTCAACAATTTCTCTTCCAATAGGGCTTAGGTCATTTGATCTCCCCATAATGCACAGGGATTTCAAGGGGACAGCTGGAAGCAGAGATACATTAAAATGACTTGCTCTTGGAGATGAAAACCATACTTAGTGGTTTGTTTCAAAAGTTCCCATAGCAGAAGCTGTATCTTACTGAAAACTTTGGAGGGTTTTATCTAAAAGACGATTATTTAAGCGGCTGACAGATCAAACAGATGGAAATCTTCCTAGCTGAGTTCCCCTAACAAAGCTATGTCCTAACAAAGCTTACGGAGCACTGCTATACCAATGGGACCATGCACAAATAAAACAGGACACAACAACAACTTTGTGGTGGTCTCTCCATGCTGGCGACGGATAAAGGCATCAGGAGTTACACCTTTATGACTATGTTTTGGCGTACACTGAACCGGCCACTGGGTATTCCCTGAAAAATTCACCTTTCTCTCAGAGATCTGCCCATCAAGACTGCATTTGCTCAGATCTCAGCCAGACATGGGCGAGACTATGAAGAACTCAGAGGTCCCCTTTGCTGTACCAGCAGCAGAGGAATACATGGCTCCTGCTGAAGATCGCCTCTTTTTATGACTCATATGCCATCACGTGTTCAGCCTGTTCCCACATAAGAGTGTCTCAGGAGAGTCTCTGAACGAGGCTGTTTTATCTGCAGTCTGTCCTTTCGCCATGATTTCTCACAAAGGACCATGTCTGCAGCTATCATCTGCCTCACTCCCAGCATCGTTTAAGCTCTGTGAGCTAATGCCAGCCCACGGAGTTCGGTTCAGTCCACAGGTGTCTCAGAAAGGTGAAGTTAAAGCAGAGAATGGCACAGCAGGGGACACCATGCTCCTGACCTCCTGGGTCAGGCTGTACTGGGTCAGTGTGGCTCTTCAGACACCTGCAGGCACAGCAAGTGGCAAGGTTTTCTCAGCTGCAGAAGTGCCACAGCCTTGCTGCACAGAGAAAGGTGCTGGTAGGAGCAGAAGCTCTCATTTATCTCTCGCTTTGCAATGTCCGTGATCTACATCAGCCTGATCTCAGCTCAGGACTCTCAGACAGGACCCTGAGCTAGTATTTTTAAATTGAACTCCTGTCACGTTTTCCTAGAGCACAAATGCAGCAGTGAACTCATTCACTGAGCTAATAAAATGCTTTTTAGCTTGACCGGCCAGCACTTAGTTTGCAAGTGCTTCTGTGCTGTTGAACTGAATTAACAATGTCTGAATAAAGCCCCAAACATGCCTGCCTTTAACGTGGTGGCATTGGATTGCTTCTGCTGGGTGTCTTGCACAGGATATAGACTAAAGATAATAGAAACCTTTGTTACTTTCTGGATGGAAAATGACATACCACTGTCATACCTTTTAAAAACTTGGCAGCCTTTTCAGAGAGCTGAGGGCTTTGCTTTTAAGAGATTGCTGTTAAAATCTAGACAAATGGCTCTCAATAATGCAGTTAGACAGATGTTCTGCTTTACATTACCAGTAATAATACTTCGAATCATCAAGAATTTTGAAGCAGAGTTTGCTATTCATTATAGATGCCGAGTTTCGTTTGTTGTTTGATTTTTCACTTACGCTGGGTGGGAAAAATAGGTTCATCATTTTCACTTTCAGGTTCTATCTCCTACGAAAATAAGCTGTGACTAACAATAGTTATTAGCAGTATGTCCCTGCTACCCGTACCTCAATCATCATTATTAAGTGTTGATTGATTAAAGGCATTTTCAGTGCTGTTCCAGAAAACACTCCTGAAAGTGGGGTAGATTGACACATAAGGACACTTATCTCAGCAAGAGAAAGGCGTGCTGTCAGTCTAAACCAGAACATACCTTACAGTGCTCCTTTTCTTCAGCATAGCAGGTCAATCTCAGACTAATGTGTAACAAATGGGAGCATTAGCCCTGGAATAGAGAGAGAAGCCCCAGCAGAACACAGCATTATGCTAGGAAGTGCCAAGGCAGACCAAGTGTAGACACAGTTACTCCTGTGGTTTTATGGTGCCTAGCCTAAGCAGGAACATCACAGAGAAGATGAGGACAGCAGTATCTTCATTTTGGTTGTTTACTTCCACCTGCACATGCTTACATTTGCTGTGGTATTCAAAACCTATGGTTTTATTAAAAAGCAAGTACAGCTGGATTTTTTCCAAGCTCACTTGTACTTTGAGAAATGCCTTTGCTTGGAAAACAAAACAGAACAAAACAAAAAAACACTTCGTTAATTTACAAATCCACTTCTTCTTTGAAAGACAGAGTATACTCTGGAGTGGCGCCCGTAAAATCTCACAAAGGAAAATTGTAGCATGTTTCATGATGCTCTTTCATCACGAGTAGAGGAAAAGAAAACTACAGCTGAATGGAAAACACAGATTCTTCCCTATTAAGTTTGGGTAGCAGCTGTGTTAAGTAGCTGTAACAGAGCAGCATTTGAATGAAACATTAATATTTTAAAATATTTCAGTAACAGGTAAAGTAATATAAAGTTTAGGAATAGACTCAAGAAACACCAATAAACAGTAGGTGCTAGCATGCATATAGAAATTGTTGTGCAAAAATAGTTAATGCTATATGAAATCTTATTAAGAGAGTGTGAAAGACACATACTAGGATAATTTTGGCATTAGAATAAAAATGGTTATTTTTTTCTTTTAAAAAAACCGAAAAATGTGAATGATATAACATTAAATCCAGTCAAAATCTTTAGGTGTCAGAGGCAACTTATTGTGAAATAGGAGATGAAACCTCTGAGAATTTATCTGCAGTAGAAATTACAGAAAGAACATTAGAAATATTCAAGGGAACATCTAAAAGCCTTTTGCAGAATATCACGTGTTTTGATTTATTTCAAAGTTTCCTCATTCTTTTAACACTTCCAATTTGACAGAAGCATTTTAAGGTTATATAATAATGTGTTTTACCACTGGTTCTGCATAATAAAGTAATTGCTCTATTAGAGATGCATTAGTGAGAGGAGGAAGTGACACAAAGGAACTTTGTATCAGGAGGAACTTCTGCACAAGGACAATCATTTTTTTTATTTTTTTATTTTTTATTTTTTTTTAATTTTTAGAACATAGAGAGAACTTTGGCATGAGAAAAAAAGCAGGAAAGAAAAAAGCTATTTCCTTTGCTAAAGGCAACTAAGAAATTGCAGTCTATCAGGGCATAATTCCTGCAGATATCTGGATGTGAACATGTTGTGTTAGTGTGACATGCTAATGGTGTGACACAGATGATGAACAACCTTGCCCTGAAGTGAGGTGAAACACCTTGGAGACTTTGTGATAGAGGAGGCAAAATCACGATCTATGTGCCTCTTATCTCCTGTGTAGGTCTGCAGCATCTCCCTCATCCTTGGGCATGAGGATGAATATCACTTCAAAAATAGGGCTAGGATGCGCTGATGGCGAGTAGCCCTTTTTTTTCTCCCAGTGTGGCATTCGGATTCCCTGCAGGAGATATTTTTTTCTGCTTCACTTACTCCTGGGAAGTTGAGAGCTGTAATACCTCTGTGCAGAAAGTGTTTCTGCTTCTTACTGGACTAGCTGTCTGAGCTCTGCCCCTGGTTTTGCCACTGAATCACTTAGGTGATGCCTAAGTGAATTTCCCACCAGTAGGTGATATTTCCCAGCAGCAAAAAACAAGGGACAATGAATATGATACCCTTCATGAAGGATGCAGTGGGGCAGGTGTTAATTAATATTTGTAAAGAAATCTGTGATCTTGCGATGAGAGGTGTTATGTTAGTGCAATTTATTGCATTAAATATAGTAAGATTCCTTGGCACAGATGATTTCCACCATGTTATTCACCAAGTTATTTTGGCTAGAGATCAGCTCACGCCAAGCTGTTACATCTCAACACCTTCAGTGTTTTGAAGACATTCAGATATAAGTTTGGACTTTACCCATGTCTGCCTTGTGGCAGTTCATTCCCACAGAGCACAGCACATATCCTTTGAGTACAAGCCCTGAAGCTCAATGAACGGGAGCAAAGTCCTGTACAATAACATGTAAGAAGTTGGCTTTGAGGCATGGTTTCTGCCCAGACACCTGGATGATCTGCCATCCATTGTGAATGGCACCTAATTACTGAACCCAACTGTGATCTGGTGTGTTATTGAAAAAAATAAAATAATTGCAGCTTATCACACCCAAGTGCAAGCAAAGATGAGAAAAACATACCTTCGGGTCAACGGAGATAAAAAAAACACACTTGACTGCATCAGGCCACAGACAGACATTTTTTATGATTTTATTCTGTATTCCTTGGTATAAAACCCACAGGCGCTGCTTTGGGCTGATGCACAGAGCCTGGCTTGAGCATCAGTAGCGAGCATCAGTAGGAATGGGAATGGCTGGTGCTTGGGTAGAGAGGGCACCAGCCTTGCCAGGCAGGGGCGCGCAGGAGCAAGCAGAGCTCACGGACAGGAGCAAGGAGCAGTCGGACCACGTGTCTTGTTCTTGGAGGCCCCTTGGCCGCCCTGCATACAGTTTGAGGGCTACATGATCTCACACAGCTGTGAATGCCTCTCTTGCAGGATTAAGGAGGTCACTTAGGACACTATCCTAGCAGCAAGGTTCTCCTCTCCGTGTCTTTAAATAGACCCCTTCCCTTCCACATCTCCTTGGAGTTTCCTGGCCTATCTGACTCCCGGGCAGAGGAAAGCCAGGTTAGCCCGGAGAAATGCACTTGCTGTATACCACAGAAGATGGTGGCGGTGCTGAGGACATTTGGACATTTTGGGAGCAGGGGCGACAGGACCATGACTTCTTGGGATTCTTCTGACACTGGATGATAGGATTGTAATGAAGTGCTTCATTTAGTCTGTAATCCCTTGAGTTGCAACACTCCCTTATTCTGAGGTTGCCTAGTGAAATTTCAGAGATCCCTGAACACAATTTTTCCCCTCAGAAATAATATTTTCCAAACCTCCACATATCCAATACTATCGATAACCTCCCAGCAAGAAGAAATCACAGCTAGCTGGCTGAATATCGAGGCTGAAAATGGGAGCACACAGGCAAGAAACTCTCCAGGGTATTTTCCTCTCTTATTTTAGCATGAATTTTTAGCTCCACTTAAATTAGAAAAAGCAATTTACTCTGGCAAGGCGCAGAACTTAAGGCGCCGAACCTGGTTTTGCAGTTATTGCAAGACCTGATAGTCAGGTGTGAGAAGATGTCCAGCTGGCAAACCCCTAACACCAGCGGTGCTGAGCAGTTGGGTCTGGTGCACACCTCCACCTCGCTGGCAGCAGAACATCAGGAAGGGAGCCTCTGATTTAGGTGTTAATGCAATTATTAGCAGCCCTATAGTTTCTGGAGGTCTCAGGAGAGAGTGAGGACTAATCCTTCTCGGCCCCTAACCTAGTCTTGGTTTTAGCAAGCGTAACTTTGCACCTAGTTTTCTCTTCCAAAGACTTTGAATGCAGAGAAAGAGAAATCTTCTTGCAGATGCAAGCGTCATTACACAGACAGTTAGGCTTCTGACTGCTGCTATTTGTGTGAGCGTATTTATTAAGGGTAAGAGAAGAAAGAAGGATGTATTTTGAACATGTCAAATCCTGCTTCCCTATTTAGAAACAGGCTATTTAAAAACAAGCAAACAAATAAATAAAACTTGGAACTGGACATCCTATTCCTCAGCCTCTCTCTAAAAAAAAACAACTCTAGAAGTGTGCTAGCCCAGGTCTTTTATTTATATATTTATATATAAATATATTTATATATTTATATATTCATACCTTTATATATTTATTTCCAAGTAGTCACACAGCTTTGTGGGACTACAGCCAACAATTAATTTAATAGGAGCATTGTTAGAAAACACGTTATCCATTGCCTTCCAGAAGTTACTTCTCTAGTTTTGCATTCGTAATTTTTGCGGGTGGAATAACAGCTTTGTACTTCTTTCCTCAAATAAAATATTTATTAGTAAATATCATGCTGCACAAATTAATATTGTATGATTTCTTACTGGGCATTCTTTTTTTTTTTTTTTTTTTCAGCCACCGTGCTTAGAATCACAGTAAACACTCTCATTAATTTGCATGTCTTAGTTGGATAAATACGTACCTCTGGGCAAAAGATGTGAAAGCCTGAGAGGTACAGAAAAACTGAGTTTTTGGGAATTATTCATTTTAGGGCAGCGCTAACAGGGGAATTGCACCAATAGCCACTGCCCTTCAGGTGGGACAGGAAAAATAATCTCTGGTGGCTCTTCAAAGCCTGGAGAAAAAATCCCAGGATACTTCCCTTGTGAAATGAGATTACCTGGTTCTGTGGCTTAGTTGCAATTTTATAATCTTGTCTTGAGTAAATAACAGCTTTTCTTGGCGTGTTCCCAAGAGCAGGATGAGAAGATAGGAACTCCTTCCCTGCGTACTTGTGGGTCAGCAAAATAATCTGAGCTGCCAGTCAGAAGGATCTGGGGATGGAGATGTTGTCCTCCAAACCCAATATCACTAATTAATCATTTGCTGCCTGGATGTATCAATGCCTATATGCTGGGGTATTTTTTATTCCTGGCTTTCTCCATTCCTCTGCTGTTTATGTATGAGGAGCTTCAGCCAAGCTAACCAAAGCTCTGGTGTTTCAGGGATTAATTCCCAGAAACAGCTCAGAAAAGTCTTAGAGAGGAACTATCAGCCGGAAGCTGATTAAATGCATCTGAACTCAGCCCTGTGATACTCCCAGTTGGGTGAGAAAAACAGCAGGCTTCACTGAAGTAAGGCTAAGATGAGGGGCTCTGGCCAAAAAGTACAGCCATGCTTGATATTTTAAGTGATGCTTTTTGTTACTTTAGACCTTGTCCAGCTGCAAGCCGTGAAAGGCAGCTACAGGCTGTTGTTAATAGGTAACAATTTGGCTCTGACTCTAAATCCTTTTAGTGAAATCCTGCAGGAGGCTGGCGATTTTGTAATCTAACTTGAGCCTCTGGGAACTTTTCTCTGCTCTCATTCCACCCATATACCATGAATGCATCTTCATTAGTCTGTGCGCATACAGATATTGTATGTAACATTCGTAAGTGCTGGCAGGAATGGAAAATATTTAGCAAGAGGAATTTTACTTCTCTCCTTGCTTAACATTTGTTCTTGAGCAGTCAAACATATCTTTCAATAAAAATAACTAATGTGTTTATTTTAACCAGAGCTGGGTAAGTAATTTGCATTAAAGAAATTACCCTATTCATCTTTTTTAGATCAGACACAAGTTGTGATTTTCTCATTTGTATTTACTGTTCAAAAAGATTTACTGAATATTTTTATGAGTGAATTTGTTGGCAATTCTTCCACAAACAGTTTGGTATGAGCATTAAACAACTGATTCTCCTGGAACTCAATGTCCAGATTTCTTTGATGTTTTAGAAAATAGCAAGCTAATTAGCCAAAATCTGAGCTCTCTCTATTCAACAGGCAAGCCATCATCTTGTAAGACAACAACAATGGTAGAGCTTTTAGAGCTTTATATATATATAAATATATATAATACATACATATATATAATATATATATATATTTTTATATATTTTATACATATATATATATATTTTCTGGCTGTCTATTATGAATTGGAGCTGTACTCCTCTGTGATATTCTGTATTATTCAGTGGTTGAAATCCTGGTGCCACTAAAGTTAGTGGGAAATATAATTTCTAATGGGACTAGGGTTTTATCCACTGTTTCAGCAAACACACAAGCCCTCCAATTCCCTCATTAGTGCACTGGAGGAAGGGGAATGATGGTGCACCAACACAATTAGAGTTTCAGTGTTAAAATACCAAGAGTAAATATTCAGGTAAAATATTTGGCAATATCACCCAGCTCTAATTTGCACATTTTAAAGGTTGATCTTTCACATCCCCTCAAGTTCTTTGTTCATCTGTGTCCCTGGATAAAGCGCATGGAAAGTCAGAGGATATCTTATGTCATCACTATTTGTGTTAATGGCTTAGGAAACCCACAATCCAATCAGTTAAAATAAACAGCCCAGTGTAATAGGAGCATAAATCAATGAAGACTTCATTACTGAAACCTTAATGTGTAATCCATCCACCTACAGAGGAAAGGGATACTGAGAGGCAGCAAGACAAAACCAGAGGACAGTCAACGCTGATATTTAAAAAGGTGCTGAGGACTGTAACTCTTCTTGGAGTCAGTAAATTTGGTGGATACTCATCACCCCTGACAGCTTGCTCCTGACTGTTAAGTCCCTATGACAAAAAATGCCAAGGAACTCTTGGGAAGAGATCTCTGATCACTGTTTATTTCCTCTGAAATCAAGAGACTTGAGACAGCACAGGACTGTGGACTAATGAACAAAGAGACCAATTAGCAGGATTATCACGTGACTGAAACTGTACGTTACCAAGAAGCAATGGTATTCGTAGTCACTCTGACCCTATTGCAGCCTTTCCTCTCTCGAAAAAAGGCTCTCTTTCCCTTGTGTGGTCCCTTGAGCCGGTAAGTTGGATTTGGAAAGGCTCTCTAAGGTGAAGCTGAAACAAGAGTTAGAAGATTTTGTTAAAGTCATATTGTTAAAGTCATATATTCTCTTTGTCTTGGCTGTTAAAGAACTGGTAACCCCATCATACCAACCCTTTTGATTTCAACGAGGTTCATATTTTTATATGCATATAAGCATATGTAAGCATATTCATATGCTTCATTCCTGTGTCTCACTCAGGGCACATCTTCCCCCACTATAGTGGTGAAAGGGTAGGATACAGAGCTGCCTAATTAGCTACACCATCTGCAGCACCATTTCAGCTTGTGCTGTGACTTTAGCAGGGATCCACTGGAAATAAATCTTCTGCTTGCATTAATAATAGTCATTATTAAAGATCCGTATTAGGTAGATTTTCCAAATATTCTTTCTACAATTCCTTTTTTCTAGGTGTTACTTCTTGATTCCTTGTCTTGTATCATCAGTTGCATAATGTTAAATGTGTCAGAATGGTTGAGTCGTTTTGGCTGGTGAAATAATTGTATATATCCAGAACATGTTCTAGTAGGTTAAGTTTCTGAAGCACTTCAATATTCAGAAATATAGGAGCCTTGTGTAAGATATGTATAATATATTATACAATTTTAATAATTTAATCAGAGATACGGTGATTCCGTTATAGCTTATGTGAAACACCTAATGTTATTCAGGACCGAAGCTACACAAATGAAACTTTTCTATTATATTGCAAATTTCTTTTGTGTTGTGTTTTATCTTTAAGGATATTAAGAGATCTAGAACTTAACCCAGATCTCGCATACAACAATACAGACTGGTGATTAATTCCTCAGTCTCAGCGATGAAATCTGGTTGGAGGAGAATTCAAGCAGAGGTCTAGTGTATCACACGGATGGGTGGTAGATATCATGTGTTCCCTTCTCCACGAGTACACTGTATCTGATTTCCTCTAGAGAAAAATATAAAGTGAATCTAAAGCAGAATGTGTGATGGCAGGGTGTGGTGCTTACTCAGACTTGATTAAAAATAAGTTTAGGGCATCTTTCTTCTCCCCAGACTCCAGGTTTCCATGTGGTTGTAGCTGTAAACCTGCAAAGACAGGGTAATTTTCTTGTAAATGAGATGAATATAATTTAAAGTTATTCTTTTCCAGGTGCTGCAATAAGGGATGTTCTCATTGAAAACCACCCCACATTTAACATTGCTGTGTGATAAAGAAAAAAAAAAAGAGATGTAATTTAGAATTTAGATGTAAATTCTGCAGAAACGCTATTGTGTATTAAATATTGTGTGGTATGATCAGTATGTCTGTCACAGGCTTTTACAATGTGTTATCAGTATGGCTGCACATATTCACTGGACAGATGGCACAAAAAGTACTCAGTATCCAAGCAAGGATATCGGTGCCTCTGCACCGCATGAGGCACTGCAGCCCGGTGTAGCATGAAGTTCACTGTCCTGATTTTATCCCTAAACTTGGTGTGTTTCCATTTCAGAGCTCCTGTGACAAGGATGTTATGCTGAATATTCTCAGCGTCCTCACTGACCTGCTCTCTCTGGGTAAGGAATTGAGCTCCGGGGCAATGCCTGCAGGCTAAGGGCAGGCAGGGGTTGTTTGAGCAGGGCAGGGAATTCAGATCTGTGTACACTCAGCCAGGTGTTTGCAGGCTGAACAAAACATGAATTGTACCTATAGCTACCCAGTCCTCACTTCCATGTCCAGAAAACCGAACTTACGCTCTAAGTTATATATATAAAAAAAAGGCAAAAAATCTCTATTGATTTTAGTTCAAAATAAGCCCATGAGTTTCAAGGTTTTTCATAAGCCCTGGCAGTGAAACACTGGAAATATTCACCCGTGCCACTGGAGGGTGGGTTGTGAGGTGGTGAGAGGAACCTGACTTCCTGAACTGCAGGGACTCTGATGGAGGGAGTTCATCACCTTCCCATCGGCATCTTCACCTCAGGGCTGCAGGGATGACATGTTGCTGCATGCGCCTGAGCAATGTGAAAAAAATAAGTGAATTGGCACAAGAACTGAAAGAATATTTATTTTTCCTGCTGCTCCACCTCAAAAATGTCTTTTGCTAAGCAATTTTCAATCCAACTGAGCTGCTAGACTGCGTTGGCAAGAATGGAAGCCTCCTGCATTACCTACTCCTCACAGCCCCATCACAGACATCACTGGTCCAGTTGAATCTCTCTTTTGAAGCCTTACAGAATATTCCTCAGTTAGATGGAAGGATTGCCTGCTTGAGGACAGGAGGTACCATCTCCCCTCCAGGTGTCCTGAGGGCTGAACATGCTGCTTCCACCAACCATGGAGAGCTGACACAGCTGCCAGAGATGCACACGGACCACTGCTGATGCAGTGGGGCTCACAGGATTAGTGTGTGGTTTCTTTGGAGACCTTGTTTGAAAGCTGTCTCCAAAGCTTCCCTAGGATTCCTCTTCATTTGGCAGACGTCCAGAGCTTTATTCCTTTGCTGGTTTAATTTCCAATATCTAAGAAAAGATCACTGAGCCTTCTGCTCCTTTGAAATCTGTTGGTGTCTCTGCTTATTCCTCTCTGCTGCATTTCAATGCACAATGAAAAACTTCAGCAGGATGTGGGTTTGTAAAAGTAATGACTGCTGGAGCAAGAAGAAGCAGACACAGTGGTTTCACCACGCAACCATGAGCCGTGTCTCCAGTCCGGGGACACCCAAGAGGTCAAATCTGCAAACACCCTGGAGTTTATAACAATAAAGCAACACAGGAAGGCCTTTGTATGCATTGTGCAGGTTGAAAGCTATCAATAACTGTGGCTTTGGGGCAAAGATGCTCTGATCAAAGCCTTTTACCCTTGCCCTCTTTTCCCTAGGGACCGGACGGAGAATTCAGTACGTGATCAGCAAAGGGGGCAGTGAGGCACTGCTGCAGGCCCTCATCTCTGCTGCCCGCACCGAGCCCCCCGACCACAGCATCCTCCTGCCCCTGCTACGCCTCCTGGCCAGGGTTGGCCAACGAGGTACTGCTGCATGGTGGAAATGCGTAGGTGGGTGGGGGAAGCTCAAAATTCATGGACAGCCCCGGCAATAAACAGCACTGATAGAGCACTGTGAGTTTATTTGGAGGATGTATTACTTTGGAAATCCAGGTCATCTATCGTTTGGCAAGTTGGAAAACTTTTAACAAGACAGGGAAGGTGTACGTGCACACGATGCTGCTTCTTGAACAGGTTTCATCCATGTTCTGCCTTAGGTTGGCCTTCTAGCTGAAAGAAAGAAACCTACATGAAATCTTAAAATATAATTTCTCTTTGTATATGGTAATTGTGAGTAAATACAATTTTTTTTTCTGTTTTCAGTGCAATCTTCAAATAACACCAATTCATTTGAATAACTTTGTTATGAGATTCCAGCTTAAGTGTGGTCCAAGTATGCTTAAAAGCACTGCTGCAGAGGCCTGCTCTTCATAATAATTTTGATCCTGCTATGCTTTTCACAGATAGGAAGTTTGGGCTGAAAGTACAGAAGGCAGAAGCAACTGATGTAATCCTGAGCTTGACAAGACAAAATCTGGGCCACCACCTGAACCTCACCCATTGCCTCTGGGTCCTGCGGGTTTGTGCTTCTAACGGTGAGTACCTGGGTTTTCCTCCTTTCCTCATCATGGAAAGGACAGTAACTTTCTTCATCATTTCAGAGCAAATAAACATCATTCCTGTTTAAGGCAAGTGCCCACACGCACTGTTAATACACAGAATTGGACTGAAAAGTCAGAACAGTCCTAGGTAGTCCCCAAAAGGTCTACACAGTGTATTTCATTTGCAGACTATGAAAACATAAGTGCTATAGTGAAAAACTATTCACAATAACGATCTCCTATTCCATAATATACACAGTTAACGCCTTTGCTGAGACTTAGGTACCTTAAGCCTCTATGCAGTTCCTCAGAGCAGCTCCACATGCAAGGGAAATGCAGGTGGAGAAAGAGGCAGAGGGAAATCATTGACTTATTCAAGGTCCCTCAGGAAGCACGTTAGAGCTGGGAACTTAATACCTGGTCTTCTATCTTAGTATTCCCCTCATGCACTCTTCCAGTTTTTCTTGCTTAGCTATACCCTCATATTAAACAACTCAAGTAATGAGATTTCGAGTATTCTCTCCAGGGATCATTACAAATTCATACAGGCTTTCCCTACTATAGAGCACTGAGTTTGTCAGCACAAGTTTCCCTTTGCTCACCCCAACCATTTTCTCTCCCTCCCTGCTTCCTTCACCAGCAGATAACTCTTGACAGCCATCCTGCCTGCAGTCTGCATCCTAAGATTTAGCATTCCTGGCTCCTAGCCCTGCAGGTCCCTCCTAGCTATACAGGAGCTAGTTTCATGCAACGGGCTTTCTCAGGCAAGCAGCCAAGCCTCAACATTCAACTCTCCTCCCTGCAACAGACAGCATTTAACAGGCTGAGGCTGGCTGAAAGTGCAGCCAAGGCCAGAAGCTGAAATGTGCCTTTATTTGGGTTTCACAGCTGTGGTAATGACCGTGTGCTGCCTCCCACCCAAAATGATGATCTACACCAGTCGCTGCTCCCTGCTTCAGTGCACCTGCATCCATTTCAGCTGCAGATGTTGCAGAGGTTCCAGGATGTGCACTGCAGCCTGGCCTCCTTTCTGTTCATGTCAAGCCCCTTACTCTACCCCAGAACCCATCCTCTGTTCCTTCACAGAGCTCTGTTGCTCTCCAGGTACCTCCACTTCACCAGCTGTGCTTCCACCTTGTCCAGCTAATTTTGACTCTGTGATCTCTGCGGCCCAGCTGGAAAGCTGCAAGGGAAGTTAGGTGAAGGTTTGTGAGGATGTGGTACCAAACTAGGAGATCACATGCTCCCTACCTTAAAAATTATTTTTATGGAGTGGAACTAAAGAGGATCCGTAATCATATAAAACTCTGAGAGTGCTTAGGCATGAAAGCAGAAAAGATAAATCCTTGTCACGCTTCTTTGACCTGGATTTCTCCCTTCACGGTCTCTGCCACCAGTTGTATGTGGCAGCCCACCTCCCACTCTGGGGCAGGATGAGTTCAAGAAGCCTTGTCCACTGCCCTGTCTCTAATGAATCACCAGCTACAATGAAAGCAGTTGGCAAGCCACGCAAGGCTTTCCATCACCGGACAACTTGGCGGAGGCACAGTAGGACAGCAGGAGATGATGGGCCCTCTGGCAGCTCTCTAATGATCACCAGGAAATATTTACAAAATAGGCAAAACCTACCAGTGGGCAGACAGCCAGGTCTCCCTCTGGCTGTTTTTGCTTACTGATCCCTTCACCCTGCTCACTTGCATCTAACATTTTAGAGCTTTATTTACCCCTTCTTTACACAGAGAACCTGGCTTATAGTAGTGAGGCCTGGCTGAACAGCTTCTGTCTGCACTGGGAATTTTTAGAATCGATTGCAAAATCTATCTATACAAGCTCCTGGTGTGCTAATAAGTGAAAGACTAAAGGTAGCTGAAATTAGGCTGCACTTGAAGCACCCCTTCCAAAAATATACTTCCAAACTGCTGAGTAGTAGCACAGAAAGAAAACTCGGCCCTCCATACCCATGTAAAATAAGCCATCCACATGGAGTTGCCTCTGGGAAACGCAGGAAGAATTTGAGCCCTCCCATTTTCCTGAACCTATTTAACTATGATTTGTTCTCTGGAGAGTACAATATCCACTGGGAAAGGGCTTTTGGGGAGCTTGGAAGAAGTGCAGAATCTGAGAACTCATTTTGTGTCTGACCTTGTCTCAGGTCATGTCCACAGACAGCTCTGTGTTGCACTTCTGTGCCTGTAAAATGATTTGTGAAGTCCAGTTGGAAGCCCTTAGAAATCTGCACATAGCCCCAAGGGCAGCTACTCCCTTCCCTGCATCACTTCTAAACACAGTATTGAAGACCACCTGCTTCAGAGCTGACTGCTTTTCTCTTTTATTGCTTCAGTTACTGCAGGAACCACGCTTGGCATCAATGGAGCTATGGAACTGCTTTTCAAAGTCATCACCCCCTACAGCAAGCGACACATCAGGACAGTCAGGTAGGCAGTAGCCACAAGGGAACTCATCTTTCCTGGCCAGCAAGAAATAAAATTTTGGTTCCACTTGAAAAGGCAAAGAAATCAGAAATGGATGCACAATTTCCACTCACTTTAAATCTGCAGAGTTTTTTAGGAGGCAGAAATAGCTCCCTGAAGGACATGCTTGTGCTGTGTTTTATCATATGATTCATGCTGGTGGCCATTTATTTGTAGTGTACCCTATATTGTGATGGCAGTTTGATTGCAAGGTATCGTCCTTCATTTTCCAGTCAGGACTGGATTTTGAGAAGCACATCCCAGCAGCAGACAAACTGCTCCTGCCTGTCCCTTAGCAAGAACCTCCTGTCACCAGTGGCCTGGGAGCAGGTACAATGAAATTGTGGCAGTTCTTTCTTTTCCTCCTTTTGGAGAGAGTTGTGACCAGGTCATCATGATATTTTTGTAGGATGACAGTTCTTGCTAGTATTAACCTGGGTCCATTTTTAGGCCCATTCCAAATATTTCAAACTATTGCGTGTGTTTTGTTTGTTTTGCCTTTTTTTTTCTTTTTTTTCTTTTTTTTTCTTTTTTTTTTTCTTTTTTCTTTTTTTTTTTTTCTGAAGAGAAGTCCATTTTGTATCTCCATCTCAATGGTGAACATTATTCCTCAAGTTCAAGATTCTCGCCACAAATACCTTTCAAGGCAAACTATTTAATACAGAAAACAAACATCCTCAGAAGGACATAACATATTTCTGTGGCTTGCTCCTCACAAACAAAAGGTAGAACTTACTGCTATGACCTCTGCCCATACAATCACATTTGCTAAAGAAACACAGAACCTGCTGGTTCTCTCCTTTAGACATGCTCTGCCATGTGGACCACATAATCCTGACTGGTTCATGCGTGTCTTAGCAAGGACATGGCAACAATCAGTCAGGTTTGCCTTCTGTATGGACTTAGGTCTAGTTCATGGTTGGAGATTATTGAGGAAGTAGCTTTAGGATGGGCATGATGTGAAGGTGAGAGGTAGGTGGACAGACATGGCACAACAGTTTGACCATTAGCTGGGGAGTGGACCTGTCACCCTGGATGAGGAGTCTAATAAATCTTGTCCATCCTGGCGTAATCGTCAAAGATTAATACCAATTCTCCCAACATGGCCAGTTACACAATACACTGTAAGGGAAGGGATTCCTACTAACAACAATTTATGAACTTGTACGTCAACACATGGTACTATTGTTTGCTAAATGCAGGAGTCTTCCAGTTCTCCTGCCTGTGTGTCTGGGGCTATAAATAAAAATTGAACAGTTTGCCTTACTAAATAAGATAGTGAGTGGGCCCAGCAGATGCACGACTTCCTGCAGCTGCCTTGTTAACGGAGGCCAACTCACTTTTGTCTGCAGTTTTGGCTTTCTAGTGTGGTGCTAAGTACCTGGAACTGCTTCACAGCTTCAGTTCTCTCTTAGCCAGCGTACCTGTGATTCCTCTACATGGTCTCTCCAAAAGTAAGATATCAGGATGTTCCCGCACAGGAACAGTTGGGATATCACCCAACTCAAAGAATGTTATTGCTACGGTATTATTCCTAGGATATATGAGCACTCTCCAAGATTCCCCTCAGGCCTTGTGTTACAACTTTAAGACTCAGGGAGCCTGGAAATGGCAGTAGTGCCCAGGTTGAGTTAGTTCCAGAGTTGAATTTCTGAAGCAACCAAAAATGACTGATGAGTCCATTAACTTAACTAAGTAAGCAAATTCCACTCAACTCCCTGGTTTTCTTGTGTTTTCCTGAAGTGTTGGCTATGATTAGACGAGGGTTAGTTCTACTTGTGTGACTGCCTCATAAGTCAGGATGTAGGTGTAATGGAACTTGGGTCTGTATCAGTTCTTGGTTAAGCAATGGGACTGGATGCCTGAGAGCTTTTTAAATAATTTTGTGCAAAGCTTCTTTTTCCATTTTCATCTTCCTTTGAGGGAAGGGGATATCTCAGTATGTCACACATTTTTAGATTAGATTTTTGCTGAGATTTATTTAGAGGTACAGAATGACAACTTGAAATATTTGGGGTTTGTTTCTTCTCATCTCATCTACAAAAATTGTTTTGAACAACTCTTAAACTATTTTTTTTTTGAGGGGATCTCTGAAGAGAGAAGCAGAAAATACAGTCTCAAAAATTTCCCTTATTAAAGCTTAGTAAAAGGTGATTTAGCTCCCATCAACACATGGTTTCACCTGAGAGAACCATAAATCAGCTGAAGCCTGGTAGCCACTCAGCTAGCTTGCCTGGAGGTCAAAGCTGATTGTTTCGTTTAATAACTAGAAGCAGCTGAGAAGATCAATGGCGCAATGGAAACAGGCTGTGTTATGTCAGAAGAAGCACACTAAACTGTTTTGTTTTAAAAAGCACTTGCAACCTATTTAAAGGCACTAGTTTCCTATTATTCATTGGGGACTGTGTTTGTTTGCAGTCTGTTTGGGAGCAGTGGGGAAAGTGGTCTTAAGAGATATTGCTGGTAAGGATGTAGGTCTCGAAACTAGAATTCTTGTCTGCAGAATGAGTTACCAATCTTCTTTCTTGGTAGTAATAAATAGCTGTGTTTTGAAAATCCCAGGCATCTTTACAGTTCATCAAAAAAAATGGAGGTATTTGTAAAAAATTTGCTTCTATTTTTTGAGCAGCTCTAGTTTAAAACTTGTAGGGTTACTGTGGAGGGGGGTTTATGGATGGGCTTTCTGAGATGGATGAGAAAGTGTAAAGGGGAGGGATGTATGCTTTGTCAGCTGTGTTGCTGGTTATCTCAATTGAAGAGACTGTATAGCCTTTCCCAAAGCTCTATGAAATCTGGAGCAAGTTATTTTGGTGTAGCGAGTTGGTCAAAAAAGCATATCTCTCTTTTTGCCTATTAGTATACATATTCTTGAAGAGAATGTTAGTCTGTAACCTGCCTACAGAGGAAATTTTGTAATGTCTTCCTTGCAAGCCTCTGATCCTCCCTTTGTATTTGTCCTTGATAGCTTCTCTCCATAGCTATATGCCACCATGATTTGCCTTGCTGCTGGGAAGGAACAGCCGGCAACTGTGGGGGCTGAGATTACCCTTGTTCTTTGATCAGCTGCCAGGAATGCAGCACTGAAAATGCACCACTTCTCTGGTGGATACACCCACATTCTCCTGTCCTAGGCAGCAGTATGACCAAGGTCACTTTAAGAATCTGCCCTGGAGAGTGCACTATCAGAGCTATTTATTTAGCTAGCTAAGATGTGGAAACAAGATACATAGTTCTATTTATTTTTCTCAGTGGCGATGCTCTGGGTTATTTAGAAATGGTCTCCTGTGCTCCAATTGACCTTCTATGGGTGCATGCCAAGTAGCTCTGATTCCCCTGAGACTGTGACTCATGGACTTTATTGGTCTTAGTTAGGTATCTGAGGTCTTCAGGTTGCTGGTGCCATAACTGTGTGGTTCTCTCTACGGCTAACCATATCTGAAGCAAAAGCCATGGCGAAAAATGTGGCACTTATTGGGGCTCCTGAGTAAACAAAACTCCTAAGTACCATCAAATTCAATGAGATGGAGAGTCTATAGGCTTTCTTATATGGTGTTGTGCTGCAGTGAAAGCTTTCTGGTACATTTCTGTAAGAGCAGTTTAAAATGAAACCAGATGATGTTCCATTTCTCTCAGTTCTGTTTATGTCAATACCCTGGATATCTGATACAAGTGTGTGGGTGGGATGCTCAGATCTTCACTGTCAACACCTCTGAAGTAACATCCCTGATGCCCCACACAGTGTAATGACCCCTGCTTTTTTCACCTTCCACCTTACTTATTCCCTGGATGTTCTGATCTTCTACACTTTTCCACTTTCCCATGTTTCTTTCATCAGTCTTGCTCATTTTACCAATTGACTTGTTCTGAGAGATATTTGGATGTGCTGTAGACAGATGGATGTAGGATGTGACACTGGCAGATGTGTGCTCTCTGTAGCTGGATCTCTCTGCATGGATCCACCTCCAGGTGGCCAAGCATCAGATATTCTCACTGTGCTGCTGGCATGTCAAACATGGTTTTGAGGACTGCATGTGGTCTTTGGCTACATGTTGTACCATCTCTCCTAGGCCACCTCAAGTCGCAGATAGATTATCAAAGTTAGTGAAGACAAAAATCCAGAATTTGACTCTTTCATATGGGGAAAATCACTTCAGAAAATCACAAGTGAATGTGAAATGTGTTTGAGTGGTTCCTTCCACTATATTATCCTTTTCCTTTGTTCTTCAAAGGTTGGCGGGCACTCTCACTCCTGCAGTTTTATTAGAAGTGACTTAGAGTCTTTTGAGATGTCTTTGTTTCTCAAAGCTCTCGAGTACAACTATTTCTCTGAGAAATAAGTACTTCTATTTACCACAAATTGTAAGAAGAATGAATGCTCATCAGAATTTTAATAAAAAAAAAAAGGACACAAAAAGAAGCCTTGCTTTCTATGAATGTTCACACAGCTTGGCTTTCTGCAATGGGTTGTTCTAGTGAAGTTTGACTACTTAATTAAAAGTGGAAAGTGAATAACAACGTCTGGGAATAGTGCCAAATTAATTTGGTAGAAAATGTGACATGCAGAAATTATCTGTCTTTGTTCATGTCCAGTGTCCTTATTTGTGACGTTCAGTCATGAATCTTCTGATGTTTGGTGTTTATTGGATGTTCCTAGCTCCTCAAACACTTGCAGTGAATCTCAAATTTCATTAAAGGGAGGAATTTCTCTTGCATAATTCTGTTCCATCTGAGGTAGCTATATCAAGTCCTTACATATTAAAAGGGGGGAAAAAAGAGCAAGGTTATCTTCATCTGGATCAAAAGTTTGCCTCTGGAAGCTTGGGGTGAAAATATTTATTTCTGTCCACTGGCTGGAGTATGAGTCCAGGGTGGATAACTTGGAAACAGTGTGGTAAGTATTTAGAGTTGGGTCAGGTGGATGGATGCTGAGAGAGATTTGGAAAATGCAATACTCTGCATCTAGTGTCCGGGCTCAAAATCCAGGAGGAAATAAGAACACCACCCATGTATTTCTTTTGGTGATGTGTACTCAGGTATGGTTTGGGATAGTGAGTGACTCATGAATAAGAAACATGCAGGAATAAGGATGCTATTGCTGTGGTCAGGAAGTGACTTCTATATTGCGTACTTCTGTCACAATGTGAACTGAGAGGAGGACTTTTTTTTTTTTTACTGGATTACTGAAAGCAAGGGAAGAGGGAAATGTTAATGTCATTGGAGCACCTCTAAACCAAAAACCCCTGTTTAATCAGACGCTATCAGACTGACCAAGAATACAAAGGCCCTGAAAATACTGTAGATGAAAGCAGCATACATCCCCTTAACTTACAACAGTGCTCTGAATATATATATATATGTTTATGTATTACTTTGTTTTTCTATACAAACTGGTTTGCATGCAATGGAGATTTTTCTCCTCTTAGGACCGGTGTAGAAAAGTGACAAAAGTTGCTATTATCAACAAATGATTGGAAAAATGATCTTCTGTGGCCTTAACAACAGGAGAAGGAATTTGAATGACAGTTGACTGTCTCACTTAGAAAGAGAAAATATAGCAAAAATGACCTGAATACTAGAACTCTCTCCTCTTTTAGGAGTGATGGAGACATACATGAAATATGCTATTGTGAATGTATCCCAGACTCCATGCAGGCAACTAATTTCCTCAGACCTAATCCAGGATAATCCTTTGCTGGTTGACCACCATATATGTTTACTGCAGTTCCATTTTATGGATTGTCCTAAGGCTTCGGTTGCACTCTTTTTGATCAGAAGAACATGTTATATGACTGTTGCCAGCCAATATTTTGAGAATGAGAGAAATTCAGTACACTGACATGGTGATTAGTTCTTCTGCAATCTGATGCAGGAGCTGCTGTGATTGTTTTTTTTTTTTGAGGAATCATCCACATACAACTTTGCCTTTGTTTATTTGGCAACAGTTCCTGATAGGAGATCAAAAGCAAATCATCCTTAATTCCTCTTGTTAGTCACTGTTTTGCCATTAATCATGTAGAGTGGTTTGGATATTTAGTTGGAAAGTAACAATTCTACTGGAATGTGGTCAGAATTAATCAATGCTTAGTGCCTGCTTACTCTCAAATTGCTATTTGGTTCATTTGATCCCTGTGGAAAATACACAGGAGGGGATGAGATATTTCTTTTGAGCTATGTCACAACCAAATGACATGTTTCCCATCTGGGCTTGATCTACATGTGATTCTGCCTAGAAATTCCTGCTAAATAAAACTAGTAAATATTATTCTGAGTGAGATGATGCCAGCGACAAGGGAAAAAAAGAGTTGCCTTTAAAACTCTTGTTCACATCAAGTGGTTATTCAGCCTTATCTTAGATAGCATGGAGCAGAGATATGTACATCACTGAGATAAGTAAATAAGCCCTAGTGTTTGAATTCAATGCAATGAGCCATTGTAATAGAAGAAATGAGCTCTGAGCCAAAGGTGTCCCAGTTTTATGCAGTTCATTCTCTGTTCTTTTTATGGTCCGTGTGATTTCTTTCCAAGAATGACCTGTTCTAATATTATTAATAAGTTATAAAATCTCATTTCAGACTGATGGTATCTCAGTGCTACTTTGCAGAGTAAATAGAGTTGCACTACAGAATTACAACTTACTGGCATTGTATTGTTAATAGCAGCAGAAGAGAGAAATTGGAAAATTAAGAGGTAGAGGCAAGGAAGGAAAAATGCTTTCAGATGAGATTTGAAAATAGATGAAGACTTGATGAGGTGGAGAGAAATACCATATACCAAGGTTATTCCAGATAGTCAAACACGTAAAATGTAGAAACCCTCGTGCCATCTCTTGGTAGCCTATGGTATGGCAAGATTAAGCATAGATAACCTATTTCTGTGGCATTAAAAGTTGGTGAATAAACACTATATGAAGAAATACACTTCTATGTTTAACTTGATACCTCATTGACAAGGAGAAACTGGCTTATAAATCAGTGTACTTAATGACACGTCAAAAAATGTGATTACTTTTCTTTTAGGTCTATCTTGTTTCACTTGTATTTCAGGTAGAAGTAAGTTTGAAAAGAAGCAGTGCTTTCACCTAAAGGTTTTTCTTTGCTTTCCCATTATTTTTGCCCATTTGAGCTGGTGGATTATCTTTGGAAAGATAGTATGAGGACAAGTTGCTGTTCTCAAGTTCTTGACTTCTTCCTGATCTCACCTGATGGCTTTGGGTATGTCTGTACTGTAGGAACTCTGTGCTTGTTGGGTGGGAAGGTTTCTCTGCCCTAGCTCTAATGTACCTAGTTCTGATGTCCACCTCCCCTTGCCTTTCACTTGATTAATTGTCTTTTTGGGGTTCTCCTCCCACCCAGAAGCCTATGACACCTATGAAAGGGAGAAAGCAGTTATAAGACCCTCCCAACAAAAACTTTATGTCCAAAGATAGACATGGGAAATATGACAAACAACAATGAAAGAAAGCATCGGTGCAGAGCTCCAGTAGCAATGATTCAGTGCAATGCTGGCCCTGAGTAGTTGCTGTCCACACAAGAAAAACAGCCCTAAGAATTTCCTGGGGCTGCTATGGCTTTTTCCCAGCTCTGCCAGTGCTGGCAGGTGAAGTGTGAGCCAGTCTCTAAAACTATCAGTGGTTTTAAAGCACCACAGTGATTAGACCTGCCCTGAGCAGAGTTAGATGGCACAGTGTCAGATCCCCTTAGCAACAGCCTTTCTACACTAGGATTCCCTATCCTGATAGCATTGTTTGGAGCTGCACCAGCATTAGCAGTAACAGCAGCAGGGTGGCTGGTTTTAGCAATACAGGCACTACAACTGACTCATTTCCAGTGGGCAGGAGGCAAAGAGCTCCAACAGTCGCTTTCAGGCTCTTTTGGATAGTTAGTAAATGCTGTTTGTAGGGGAAAAAAAAGGTAGCCAAAAAACCTATAGTATTTACTAAGTGTAGGTGAAATGATTTTCATTAGGAAAGGAAGGATTTTAAATAGTGGTGCTACATACGCAGCACAGGTCTCTGGGTAGTTGACGCTGTCAGGGCTCTTCTTGGTCTCTTTATCTACAGGGTAACACTTGGAATGGCAGCAATGCCAGTAAAATCTGTAAATAAACCCAGAGCTGAGCAGTTCTGGGATGTGTTCAGAGACAGGACTTGGAACACGGAGGGGAGAACCTGAAAACTTGAAGTGACTGGTGAGGAAGAACAGGGCTGCTGACTCTGCATACGGCTGCAGTGCTGGGGTCAGGAATGGAACTCCCCCTGAAGTGTAAATCTTTGAAAGGTCATGGCTCTGAGCTTCTACTGTCAGCCTGCAGCAACACTATAGTGGAAGATAAAGAAAATCATCCAGTATATTTGGGTAACTTACTCTATATTCTTTCTTCTCCAGTGTTAAATGGAGACAGTTTGATCTTTGTGTGTACCATAGGACATACGTTGCAGTGGCACAACAGCTCACTGTCTACTCGTCTCATTTCCTTTTTGATTTTTTTGTTTTAAATTGCACTTCAATATTTGTGATTATTCCAGCTTTAACTGCCTTCCAGATTTTCCTATGCAGAAAAAACAATGGCACATGGAAAAAACATCCTGATAACGCTTCCATTTATTTCTTAGTGCGCTTTTTAATTATTTCCATCAGTTTGTTCTTATATTTACAGCTGAAGTTCTACCAGTCTTGGCTTTGGTATGGTCTGTTTTCAAATTTCAGACAGAACTTGGCTTGTTTATATCGGATGGAAGCTTTCCAATGAAAAGAATAAAGAAAAAATACCGACTTCAATTACCTAGGCTTCTGCAAATTACTGCTTCAGAAAGCCCCTGCAGTTATACTAGTGACATTGCTTACTTCAGATGGCCAATGTTGGGAGAATTTGACCCAGTATTTATTGTATTTTGGCTTGTTACTAATGTCTTCCCTTCTAAATGCTGTGAAGAACAGTCATCAGAACTAAGATGTGACTAATTTTCTGCTTAATAGGGAGTTGCATGCATGTACCAAAAAAAATGCATGAGCTGATGGAGAATAGTATTTCTCTGACTCTTTAGCAAGCTTCTGAGCTCAATGTACTTCTCTTCCTTTCTTGGGACAATTACCTATGCATTTTCCATTTCATTCTTATATAGCTGATAGTCTTTGAAATGCTAAGTATCTTGAGATACTGTGGCAACAGAGTCTTATCTCTGACCTGCAGTCTGTAGGGTGCTCGTGCTGGGTAAGATGTCCTACTTCTGTCCCACCTGAGCTGTGGAGTTGAGGAGAGAACAAGGACAGATTCACAGCAGTGGTGGTGTGGTGGAGTCTGCTGCTGTGTTTGAGTGTCTTGTGCTGGTGTCTTGGCCTGCTCGCACAGATGGATCCTGCAAAAGGTGCATCCTTGTTTGCAATGGCTATCCTATTTAATTTGAAGTTGATCACATGTCCTCAGATGACTCTCTGCTTTTCTTATTACAGCTTGGAGATCTTATGTCCAGAAAACTGCTGCAGGGCAGTGAAAGCTGTTCATTTTCCATAGCTTGGCTCCTTTTCCTGCAAAGATGTATCGGTGTATGCTACACAATACAGCAGCATCCCCATTCTCTCTTGCCTTTCAAGCAAGACAGAAACCACAGAATGGCAGAGGGAGGCAAATAGCAAGATGTTTTTTTTTCTGTTAAACCTTTATTGAAATTTCCAGGCAAGTTAATAAGCTTTCCTCCCTGCTCTGCAATTGCAACATCTATTTTCCCAAAGACTTCATCCTTACTTTACTTGCCTGCGGCAAACCTACTCAGTGCTCTGTCTCTAGCACTGTTCTACATGTGTTTTGCAGTCCTCTGTTTTCAAAACACACAGCAGGTAAAATTGATGTTTCTTTTACATATAACAGACTCTAAACATTTTTTATCAACTGGTTATTGGTGTTGAATGGAGAGACTTTGGTCAGTGAAGACTGAGTCTTCCGAATAAAGGTCCAGATTCTCAGAGATACTTGGAGGCATAAAGATGAAACTGGGAATCTGATATTCTCATTGAAAAGTCTCTTGGCAGGCTAAAGGCCTAACTCCATTCAGTTAAAAGGTAGTTCTGATCTTAAAATACAAAGGGGCTTTGAAAAATCCTGCTGAGTGTTAGCTGCATGTTTACACATAGAAATGCCTTTTCAGTGGAGGTCGAGATGCCTAATGTAGCTCTGAAAGAACATTACTTTGTTTCTCAAGCGTGTTTATGCATTGATCTCAATTTGAGATTGATTTAGTACCAATTAAGCTCAGCATTTCATGTGCACACACACAGGGGGCTTATAAAACGGACACACCTCAGTATTTCCAAGCAGTATCATATTCAGCAGCATCAGCTAAGACCCTGAAACTGTTAACTGCCCAATTCACAGTAAATTCAGTGCTGAAGGGGGTAAGTAAAAAATAACCCCTGTATGTATGGTGAGGGAAAGTCATTGGAAGAGATGAAAAGTCAGGTAGCTGGAAAATGGGAGAAAATTGATGACAGTTCCTCCATATCTTCCATATATTTGGTTGAAATTCTAGTTGCATGCGAGCTTTCAGCTAGCTCTAGCTCTGACCGCCATCCTCTGGGATTTAGATATGAGCAATATATAAAAACTGCTTAACTTGTGCTCATAACAGAGGAAATGATGTTTCCCTACTTGGGAAGCATGTGGAGGTTGATAAATGGAAAGTCTTGCATTCAAGAAGATTAATTAGCATCAATATTTTGTCCATTTGCTCCCCACTGCAAATGTGAACGTAACACTGTGCTGTTAGTGCTGCAGCTGATGTGTAAATAGCTACTTGCACATTCAAACCACAGTCTTGTGCTATAGGTAGACTTTATAACTGGACACTCAGGAAGAGGCAGAACTGAGTAGGGCTATAGGGCTATAAGACATTATTGCCAGTTTACAATCACCCAGTTTGCACCTTGTCATGCAGAGTAGGGAGAAATGATCCCAGCAGCTGTACTTGCATGAAACTGCTGCTTCCTCTGGCATATTCAAAGAAGCTCTGCAAACCAGCTCTTTTTCCCTAGAGTGTTAAAATTTAAGTTTCCTTTGGCTGGTCTTTGTGGTCATGCTTCATCTGAACAGGACCATAGGGGAAACCTGAAGTGCCATATAAACTCATGGATCTATTTCTAGAGCTTTGTAATATGGAAACAGTGTAATTAAATTAAAAAGAGCAAATACAGTTTTTCATCTTGTGTTCAATATTAGTAATTCCTTATTTTATTTGGAGGCATCTGACTTATGCTTAAAGAAAGGGCTGCCACACAAGTAAACCTTGTTTCCTGGTGTAGAGCTTGGGGAAGATAGTACTTCCTCAGTCCTTCAGCTTCATATATATTATATATATATATTTTTTTTCAGGCCTGTTACTGTATTAATTTACTTTTGGGCTGGCTCTGGGCACAAGCAATGGCATGTTAGATACCTCACTGCCTGGACTGCTGGCACCACAACCTGCATTCGGATAGCCCACTGCCAGCAAATGATTGCATACATAAAATAAAGATCTTTCAATTGTTTGCAGGCAGTATTGTATGAGGGCAGGCTTGTTATTTGGCACCATAAGGCCCTGGGTGCTGCCATCTTCATTGTCTTTTATAACTTGCATTTAGAGACTCCCCAGTGGCAAAGCGATTGCAATTCAACTACTTGTCATGATGACAGAAGATCAAGTTGCCCTACTGAGACTTGAGCCTGGGGTGTCTTGGTACATCACCAAGCATTGCCCCTTGACTTCATCATGCAGCAAGCAGGGTTTTACCAGGTATGTAGATTGTGTCCCTCTTTCTGCCCTTGTTCTGGCTGTATGCAGCATTCCGAAAAGCCTCGAGGAAGAGGGAATTGTCCAGAAGTGAGAGAATGGGTTGGGTCTTATTCCCATATGCACCAGGTACTTACCTTGCCATGCACACAAAGTGCATGTCAATCCTTGGGGTCTCCAGCATGCAAACTGCCAGTCATTGTGAACTGATAGCTATTAGTTAAGTGGCAATTAAGGATTAAGCCAACAGACCACCAGGCTCTTTCTCGCTAGTGACTGAAATGGGTTGGAAGACAGTTCTCTGGGGAAACAAGGGGTTTAACCCTGTTCACTGACATGCTTTCAGTGTGTATGAGATGTTTTGTAGGTCTTGTTATCAGATGTGGCCTCTGAATATCCCCACCCCTCCCCTCCCTGAATTAATCAGGGATAGCATCAAGCCCTTCTCTGTCCCCCTGTGTGTGTCCCTTGGGTGTGAGAGCTGGGTTCTCACACTGTCAGCCTGAAACTGCCTGGGTGATTGATCTGTTAAGAAACCTGTCTGACTGATCCTTCCAGCCTCTTTATCTTGATGTGAATGACAAGCTGTCACAGCCTGCCTCAGCCATATTGGTGACATCTGACCTCAGAGAGGGAGTTGACAGGAATAGGAAATCTTCTGAGCTTTGGTTTCTGCCTTTGGAAGCAGTGCCAGCTCTGCCCATACTGTAAGAAATGCCTGGGCATTTGTTTGGCAAGGATTTAAGTTTTTTTTTTTGTACCTTGTTCTTTATTACTACTTTTAAGCTAATTTAAGTTGGAGGTACAGAGAATAGGATGGATTTTTAGGATACAGCTGTCTCTCCTTCTGTACTTCTACACTAGAAAGAGTAGGATACTTGTAAGGATGCCTGGAGGGTAACCCTGGAGTGACTCTTCTTCCTGGGAGGCAGAGATGAAAGAGGCTGAAATGTTATACCTTTTCACTGATGTAACCTAACAGGCTCCAGGGCAGGCAGAGGTGTTTGGAAGGTGCTTCAGTGAAGGCTTTGAGCTGAGCCTGGGAACTGAGATATGTTCATTGTATTGGCCATGAGAGCAGAAGAGAGGATTTCACACCGGGGCTTCTGTATCACAACTATAACTTTTCAATAACCGCAGCATGTCATTTGGAGAACACACTGACTTCTGCTCACCAAAGTGTAAGATAGGAGAAAATTCCATCCTGGGCTTGTTTTAGGCTTAAAAAGTAGGGAACCATCACTCCCTTTGCTGTTAGTCTTTTTGCGTTGACTTTGGTACCTGTGCTCGCTCATCTTTTTTTAACAGCCCTACTCTGACAGTTAATACCCATAGAAATCTTTCAAGGTGGGGATGAAATACTGTTCAGTATGTGTTTAATTTCTGCACTTTTTTGTACAGGGTCCTATTCAGTAAAATTAATAACATCATAGAGAATAAGTTCTGTAGAAGATGTATATTTTGATTAAAGGCAGCATGTGCTTTTCCAGGAGGGGAAAAAAAGGCACTAGAATTGAAGTTCCTATTAGAAAAGGAGTGTGACTTATTCCCTTTCCTTCGGCATTATACCAAAAGCACATCTGTGCAAAACAGCTGGATCTCCAAACTCCACCTGTTGGCAATGTGTAGGACATTGCAGACTGTAAACAGGCTTTGCCTTTAGCATAAATTTTAATACCTACCTAATAAGCTGGAATTAAAGTGGGTTTGATGGTTGTTTTTTGTCAGTCTTAGACCAGCAGTGTTATGAAAATGCTAGCAGCATATGCAGCTTTTGCCCACCTGCATTTCTAAGATGTATGAAACTGCTGGTTTTAAAAACTTTAAAACAAAACAAATCACATCATCAAAGTGTTTGCATATTTAAGATCTATATTTCTGAGCCACAAGGGAAATGACTGTTCAAGGCATGTGCATCGGATGAGATATACCTTCTGGGAGGATTTATAAAGTACCTATTGCTGTGGTGCCTACATGTTTCTAAATGTCTCTCAGTTGTCAAATGTAAAATTGTCTTTTGAGTGAGCTGCTCTGTGACTGTATAAACTCCAGTAGCTAGTAAAAGTCCCAAGGGTTGGAGGCAAAATGCAGCCAGGCAATACATACTCCTGAGTGCACTTAATTCCTTACAGAGACCGGGGCAATTGAAGCTTATAGGCTCTAAGCCTGTAAGCTGTAATACCATGAGCCCTCAGTTGAGATTCCCAGTGATACCGTACAAATATATTGCACGGTCCATGCCCCACACTGTGTGAGATATAAATAAACATGACAGCAACAAGTGAGTATACTGAGAAATCGCAGGGTGAAGAGCAAAAGGAGGGAGCATGGGCTGAGTCAATAGGGGCTGCCAGGCAGGGGCAGAATCCTTTGTTAAGTCTCTATAAAAATAGTACTTACATCTTTATTATCCGGGTGCGACTGCCTTTAGGAGTTGCAATGGGTCTGAAGAAGTATTTAATGAAGCACCAAACCATTAGCTTTCATTCAGTAATTTGAAGAGGGTGTTTCATGTTTAAGCATGTATAAGATAAAATCTCACAGGAGAAGGAAGATGCTGGTTAAATTACTTGGGAGCTGATTTACAGAACCCTTCTGGTTCATTTCTTTGTTCATTCTTTAACTTCTCTGCTGTTTCCCTCTTCATAATCACAAGGTAGTACTGAACAGATGGGCACCAAACTCAATGTGCCCTGTGAGTCTTAAAATCCTTTCATATAGTCCACCAGGCATGCCTTCTGTAACAATATTTTTCATTTTCAGGAGTCTTTTTCTAACACGGAGTGAAATGGAAATAAATGATCTAGTCAAAATGCAGAGAAACAGAGGCACAGAGTTGTCCATCATAATGCAGAGAGCTACAGCCTGTGAGCCAAGATCAGAGCAGGGAAGAAAACTTGAGACTCTGACTCCCCGTCTCCTCTGTCTGCAGTGATTCCAACTGACGCTGTCCCCTAGGCCAGATCTAAAGGGGTGACCTAGACATAAAAGACTCGTGTCTATGCTTCTGAGCAGCCCAACTTTAGTGGCTAATCCAATTGTTCTTTGGCTTGGGAAGTGGATTTTTTCCTTTGTTGTTGCTCCTGGTTCCTAAGCACAGAATCTGGAAGTTGTTTGTCTATCTGTCTAGTAGTTGTACTTCTGCCCTGATACCCAAGCTGCTGATTTGGAAACACTTCAAAAGACTTCCATGCTTCAAAGTGGCTGTCTTGACTGCTATTACAGGCAGTTTTAAACGTTTTCTGATTATGGATCAGCATTTACTATGCCTCTTAAGACAGGGCTGCTTTATTTATATATCCTTTTATTGAAATATATAAATGAGTGTCCTTTGAGATAGCTGCTTTGTCAATCCCAGTGTAAGATTTTTAGTAACGTATTACCACAAAGAACAGAAAATCAGAGGAAGGCATCTGGATAGGTTTGCCAGTTTTTTTAATGAAATCTTTCCCTCCATTCCTTCTTGAGACAAATGTGGAGTTCTGCACTGGGCATGCTATCAAATTCTCTGGTCTAGCATATGGCTCATAGTCATCTTTCTTGTGCTCTTAAACTTTCCCTCCTGTTCTCATCTTTTATTTTTCTCTCTTGCTCTCATGCACAATTTATCTGCTTTCTCTCCATCTTCCTGTCCCAGACTTACTCATCTCATTATCTTTTCTGATGCCAGAAAAGATGCTGTTGGTTTACCATATGCTGTTAAGAGGTGCTGATATCACAAACACCAGTTGCCCTGGCTTGCTGTTAGCTTATTGATACATCCTGCTACTCTCATTGAAAGTTTACTCTTCCCTCTCTTCTGTGACTTGATTTGATTCCCACAGGGTATTTTGTATGTTAGATTTTTTTCAGCACCAAAGGCAGATAATATTCTGGGAATACTTGTTGACAGCTGACTTAAGGTGTAAATTACAATGATGATATAAACTCCTAGTTTTAAAAAATAATAAAAAAAAATGCAAGGGGATAGTTCACAGCTATTGTGTGAAGCACTTCTTTCCTAGGATATTGTGGACGACTTTGCATAGCTTCAGAAATACATGGAAGGAAAACAAACTAAGCTAAAAATTCCCATGGGCACTGGTGTTATGTTACATTTATGACATCTCTGGACTTCAAATTGTTGAAGTCTGAGTTTCTTCTGGAAGTTCCAGCATTGTGTTTTTGCTCTGGTCTTGTATTTTTCCCCTGAGCACTGTTGGACATGGGATACCAGACTACCTGGGCTTTCAGCTTAAGCTGGTGCAGCTGCTCTTTTCTGGCCTGGTTAATTATCTTTGTGTTTAGAATACCTGTTTATCATTCACTTCCATTTTATATATGATTAAAATGTAGGGGTATAGGACTATAGTGATTTAAGGGTCAATTTTTTTCAGACCCCTTCCCCATTTGCAGCTGAGCCTCTTGATCCCATTATAAGCAATTCAGGCTCCCTTTTCAAAGTCATTACGTTCTTCATCCCATTGCTGCCAAGAGGGTGTTTCAAAGCTTCATTTTCCAGTGCTTAAAACCTATCTTTTAATTTCCAGTTGAAATTTATTCATGGCCATTTTATATCCATTTGTCCTTGTGCCAACTTTGTTCTTTAGCTTAAGTAGCTCTCTGCCTTCCTCAGTGTTTACTTCCCCCTGTCCCAGTGTGTCTATGGAGAACAATCAACTCCCCTTTTATCCATTATTCTGCAAAGGTGACCAAACTGTGATCTTTAAGACTCCCCTCATGAGACTCCTCTGTTGCCATAATCACTTCCTTAGCCCTTTTCTGCACTGTTCCTTCTGAGTACTATACACAGCTGCTCAGGTGAAGCCTTGGTGAAAACATTCATGCTTTCCCTTCACCATTGGCAGTGGCTTTTCTGAGCCCTGATCTGTCCTTTACGCAGTTGTGTCACCCTGCTGGGTCACACTTGTCCTAATCCTCTAATGGGCTCATATATCCAGGGTGTCCTTCTACTAGCTTCCAAATTATGAGCCCCTGCTCATAACAGAAATTCTTATTTAAACCCTAAATGCATAACCTTGCACTTTGACTATTACATTTCATCCCATTTCTATTGCTTCAGAACTCAAGAACATCCTGTTATTCCTGAAAGATAATCTGAACTCCCCGCTGTTGGCAATGGCTCCAACACTTCACACTGTCAGCAGATTTTGTTAGTATACTTTGACTTTTTGTGCCAAGGTCATTAAGGAAAGTATAAAATAAGATCAGTCTCAAAACGTATCCTTTAACTTCTACATGTAACCTCCCCCCAGCCTAATAATTCCTCTTTCAGCACAACTCCTGTCGCTGCCTCTTTAACCAGTTCCTTACCCACCTTGCAATTCTTGTACTAATCCCCATCTGTTATCTTAGCTAATAACTTCCAGTATGGTACTTTTCTGAAGTACAGATAAATTAGATCTATTGTATTTCTCTTGTATAGAAAAATCAGTTATTTTATCAAAGACATCAAGTTAGCCTGACTTGATCTACTGGTTTAAATTCATTTTATTCCTTAAACCTGTTTTATCCATTTGGCACCTTAAACTCATGTATTTAATTATTCTTTCTCTCAAAACTTGTTCTAAAGCAATGCATAGTATTGAGGTCGGTCCACTGGGTCTGCACCTACTTATGAGAAATTGTAGAGTGTCTGCTGTAGGACATACAGAACGCTGCATATCAGCTATGACAATCTTTGTGATGAATCTCAGTATGTGATGAGCTGAAATGTACTAGTTTTGTTTCCACTTCATTTTATTGTGGTACTGTGTGCAGGCGTGGACTGAGATGAGGATGGCTCTAGGCTGTTAGTCTGGCATGTGGGAAAACCAGCCAGCTACAGTTGCAGGGCTGTAATGTTGCTTCACAAGTAGATGGTTACTGAAAAATTCTTACAGTAAACCAGATCCCTTCTAAAACTCTCCAGATTTCTTCTGCTTGCATCCAGAAACACTCTGGTCCTTCCTTCACTCCTTCACTGTTCTGGTGTGATCACCTTAAGCCTGCAGAGACCACTGCGAACTCCAGCATGTAATGTTTGTTTTATCAGAGAAAAACATGCTGTAATGTGACCTCACTGAGGTGCTCTGGATGGTCTTTTTAATTTGCTTAGAAATGTTTACTTTGTCCTGAACATGAAGACTTAGGGACAGAGTGTCAGTGGAGGTAGCATATCCCTGTCCTGAGCATGCAGAATGGCTGGTGGCTGAAGGTATTCCTCCCACCAGCTCAATGATTGTTGTTTAGGTGGAGTTAAAAAAACAATGAGAGCATGACTGTGCTTCTGCTGGTGAGATTTTTAGCTGCTGATTTCTTGTTCTGTCTGTATTTGTGGGTAGTTTTTATGTTTTTATTTTTTTTGTAATAGTGGTGTTGAATTCTAACAGTTTCATTATGGAAGAATGACAGTATACAAGGATGTCGACCCAATATCAACAAGAACCAGTTCTCAAATCTTTCTTAGTCTCAGCCACTGTCAGGGCACAATGAACAGCAGCTTGATGACAACAAATATTTCTTGCTACAGGATGATAATTGGTTCAGTATGGGGAAGTTAATATGATTTTATTTGGGGATTGGTTTGTAAAGAGATTACATTTTAAGGAATCCATGGGTATGAAGGATTTTGTAGCTGTATTTATTCAATAAGCTATGAGCACTTGAAATTTCACAGCAGTAAGCCAGGTTAGAACAAGGATCATCTTGTTCCAGCAGCATATGGCTGGTAAAGAAAATCTTGCCTGGCTGGTAGGATGGGGCATATACTACATGGGGGCGGGGAGGGACAAGGATGTCTCGGTATGGATTTTCAAACTGCAAATGCAATTGGCCAGCTCTCATTCAAACTGGTGCTATGCTGAGTCAGGCAGGATGAGCTACTTACCTGTGCATTGGAAATAACACAGAGGGTCAACAAACATATCTGCATCTACTCCTCTACCTACTATGGGGCAAATAGTCTTACCACACAGCTTCAGCATCTTTCTTACAAGCCGTGATCTGTGTGGGGACCTTGACATGCTGCTGTAATGCAAAGTGTTGTCATAATTAAAATAAAACTTGCTTTCAGTTAAAGCTGATGGAAAGGAGGATGGGGTGGAAGCTTGTTTTGGGAAAATGGAGAATGGAGTGGAATTTGGCTGGAAATGCTGACATGGATGTCCCAGATTGATGCAGAAGTTATCATCTGCTGACGTAGATAGAAACACTGGTGTCTGGAATGGGCATGTGCTGAGTCTCTGATACAAAGAAATAGCTCTGGGGCAGCAGTTTAAGGACTTGCTTCATTACTTTGGATATGTGGGTGTTGCTTTAAATTTAATGGTCACTACAAATCAGTGTAACATTAAAGCTAGAGGGCTAATGGTCTTTTAGAGTAACTGACTCAGCTGCAGAGACGATGTTCTCTGCTTGTGTGAAGCACTGCAACTCTGAAGTCAATGATAAGCTGTCAGTATAGACCAGCTGAAAAGCCTGGCCGCGAAGACTGAAGATGAAGGTTAAAAAAATTATGAAAGAAATTGACATTTCTTCATCTTTCTTCTTTCCCCAGGGCAGCCATTGAGGCTCTGGCAGCTTTGCTGAAATCAAGTAAGCTTTTCTTCATATTATGGCTTTCCTTTCTGTGGTGTGCTGCTGGACAGAATGATCCTGTTGAATGTCTTTCTCCCTTAGTATCCTTTTCAACCTAAATCCCAAAGTGCACTGCTTAGAAAAGAGGGGTAGCTGACTGTCTTGCGGTGCTTTTCAGCACCTCACAGCTCTGTGGACTTGCAGCTCTATGGTGATGTTCTAGGTCCCAGGAAGTAAGTTTCTGAGGGAATAAGACTTAGACGATGGTTGTCCTGGGGCTTGGTGCAGTGAATGAAATGGGGAAACCTAGCCAGCCAAAAAATGCTTATTGTTCTGTTCTAGCATTACTGAAAAGTGGGGCCAGAACCTTTCTGTCCTGTGGTTCTGTTGGACTGTGCACTCACCTGGAAAACACAGTGGTGTTGGGAAACACTTGGAAAACTTCTGCAGTCCAAAAGACATGACCTCATTTTCCCTTGCAAGCACGTGAGGTTTGATGGTGCACACATCTAAAAAACAGGGCTGAGACCTATTGATTGCTGGGGTACAGCCATGCTATGGCAGGTTGTGCTTGACATTTGCACCAGCTGGCTGGGGGAGTTGGAGACCATAACATGGATTCTCAGTCACACACTACTGGTGTGCCTGTTCCAGAAATGAGCGTGCTACCCTTTTTTGCCTTTTTTCCCCATCCAAAAACACTTAGCTTTTATTACCAGAATTTAATAAAGCTTTGATTAAGAAAGAGCACTCTACTATTGCAGACAATCTACTCTACAATAAATCACAAGGGCATATTGTCCTTCTCTCTCTCTCTCTCTTCCCCCCCCTGCTCCTTTTCTCCCCTCCCCCTTCTCCTTTTTATAGTATTAGGAATAATGCATTTGTGAAAAATTGTAGTCCTGGAAGCAGTGCTTAAATGAGAACACTGCAATGGGATCGTGTCTGAGCCGTACCAGCTCAAGTGATGAATTTTGAAATAATGCCCCAATATTAACCTTGCTGCCTATATTTAAAGGTCAGGTTATCGCAACAAGGGAAGACCTTCTGTTTTGGGCACTAAATCTTAATAAGGGGGCTGTGGGGCTATGCCACAGCCACTTGCAATGCAAAAGCAAAATTAGCATTTAGAATAGAAAGGAATTCACAGAGAAGCCTGGAAAAGCAGCGCGAGAGCTGAAAGCTCATCAGGCAGTTTGAGCTTTTCTCCATGCTCCTGGTACCTGCCATAAAACAGGAGCGCAGAAGTGAAATTCTGCTGTCCCAGGATATTTATAGAACTGGTTTTCTATGTCAAGGCTTGTTCTGGGTCTAGAGATGAGGATGGTACAGAGAAGCGGAGAACTAATCACCGAGGGAAGCTGCAAAATGTAGTCTCTTGAGGAGTTCTAAACACATGTAAAAGTCAGTGTGTGTGGGGACCTTTTGTCACCTGAGGATTATCTAGGGAATCTGAAAGGGGTTGGATTCGGCTCCAGATTCTCCCAACATTTTTTCTTGTGGAGTGAAGTAACTTTTAAAGCAACTTTTTTCATTTGTTCTTAGAATAAATATATCTTTCTGTGTGGCTCTTCCCAGCCAGTTTAGGCTGTAAAAACATCTTGGTTCTTCCTCTTACACTTTTTGCGCTTTGGGAAGTGCATGGAGCATTTCCAGTACTGGGAGAACAACATACTGTTCATTCTAGTAGTTTGCTTTGGGTGCTTTCACAGAGGGCATAAAATAAGAACTCTGAGAATTTGGTCTATTGAGCAAAGCAATCCATATGTTGTCACTTTGGGGGATCATTGTGATGTACAGGTTAGGGTTCTCATGTTCATGGATAATGCTGACACTGCAAAGAAACAAACAAACAAAAAGCATTGCTTGAGAGAGATTTCTTCATTTAGAGACACCCCTCCAGGTTTGGCGTTGTCCTCTCTCCTTTATCTTTTGCACTGAACAACACTGTTGTGGTAACACCAGCTACTGCTTCCACTAGGAAGTGATTTCAGGAAAACACATGGCCTATTTTCAGCTGACGTTTTGTTAAAGCACCGGAACTGGGATTTGGGAAGTGGTGCCAGTACTGTGTAACCAAATAGAGCACTGCATCTCACAAACCTGCTAGTACTGTTTTCTGATGGTTTCTACAAGCTGATGATCAGTGGTCGGAATATCTTTTAGTTTTCCTTGTCCTGTGGCTCAGGACATTAGAAGCTCCAGGCTTCTGGAGGAGACTGTGCTCTGGTAGCTGCATACAAATTAGCAGGCTGTGCCTTTTGGGATGTATGGGTTAGGAGATGTAAAAAACATCCCTAGTTCTTTCAGAGATAAATTCACCATGGCAGGAAAAGAACCAATTTGTTTCTCACAGTTGTGTCAGGACAGCTTTGCTTGTCACAGTTAACTTACCTATGTGTATGACCTTAGCATCTTTGAATGACGTAGGGGTTCATAGAAAGCTAAAAAAATTAAATACTGTGAATATTATAGCACTTGACAATTTATTGTGAAAACACAGGGTAAAACTGCATGGCAAAGCACTCAGAAGTCCTTTAGCATGTTTTAGATGGGATGCAAACTGAATGGGAGGTGGGAATCCCATAATGTGTTACAGTACTGAATTACTGGACTGATTATTGTGATGTTTGTTGAAGTCTTGAGGTAACCCGCTTGTTGGGAAAGGCTCAGTTTTGCTGGGGATGAGGGCTATAAAGCAGACAGAACAAGAACATGCAGATTCTTGAGGGTCTCCCTGCAGGGTTGTTGTATCCTTAAAAACTTCAGCTCAACAAGAACACGAGGGTTATAGCTATACATGGAGGGTGCTGGAGGGAAACTGTCCCTCTCGCCTCCAGCAGCAAGCTGTGATGGGAAAACAGTTTTAAAGGAAGCAGGCAGATGGCAGTATGTCTCCCTGATGGATTCAGAAACATCCATCTTCATCTCCTCAGGCTTCCTTAAGTTCTCCTTAAGACTTAGTCCACCTGCAGAGCCAGGGGCTGGATGGAAACTTTTTGACCTCTGTCTCTTACCTAACAGAAACTGATGCAAAATGTCCACATAACAGGTGCATGTCACTGCAAGGAGCAACATTTACCTTGACAGAAAACATCACTGGAGAGAGAAGGGAGGTGGGAAAGGATTCTGCACGCTCATGGTTCATCCACAACAGGGAGGAAACGTTTGCATACCCAGCACAAGAGCAGAGGGACCTTGGTTCTCCTGTTCCCCTGTACCTGAGCAGTTGCTGATGGCCATGGAGGTGGTGAATACTGTTTAGGCTGCTTCTAAGAAAGTGCTGTATCTTTCTGTCAGTGGAAGATACAGAGAAGACGTTTCACACCTGACTATCAGCCAGTTTCTCACTCCTGACTGTCTCTTTCTAAGCAATCCAGAGTACTTTCCCCATCATTGCATGCTGCTCTCCCACTTGCTTGCCATCTGCGATACAGATAGCTATAGAGAAATTTAGGTAGGGTGAGGCACAGCATCCATCCCACAGTCTCTTCTCTGTCCCAGGGTACACCTGCTACTTTTTCTAGCCTTCTTTTTCCTACTTCTTGGTATATCTGTCTTCACATCTTGCTGCAGTTCTGTCTTAAGCTAGAAGAGATCTGAGGAGCCCTCCTTTCCCTGTAAGAGTCCCAGGTGTGGATGGGACATACCCCAGCTGGAGCCTTTTTGAGAAGGGATAGAGGGTGAGGGAGCTATTGCTTTTGGTTACATCCCCTCATCCCCATTAAAGCAGGTACACTGCACTTTGGGGGAGCTGGAAGAACACTGGACACCTGATACAGAAGTGGGGACAAGCATGTCCCAAGGCTTGCAGGCTGAAATCGATGCGATCGCCACTCGACACCTCAAGCCACACGGTGGCGATGTTATTATAGGGAACCCTGCTCCCACCGGTGCTTAATCCAATATTTATTTTGGGTGAGTAATTTGTTTATCAGCAGGTTATTTTAATCTAATTTTGGTTGTATTTGTTATTCCTGACTATCTGCACTTCCCAGAATTAGCGGCTTGCATGTCTTTAAGGCAATTAGCTCGAGCTGATCTTAGAGGCATTTGCTCTGCTGATACTGAAGCAAAGAGTTAGGGCGATGGGCAGGGCCCTTGTTGCAATGTTTGCCTAGTAAAAATGTAGTGAGCAATTTAATGAGACAAGTTGTGGTCACCCCCGATCATGCCTCTTCTATCAAGACAATTCTGTGTGCTAACTGTAGTTACTGCTGATAGTCTTTCCCCTTTTACTGTATATTTTCCCTTCCTCCTTTTGTCGTCTTTATCCTCGTCCCCTTTTTCCCCATAGCCTTTCATCTCTCACTTCCTGCTATTTCCACCTCATTCTTCTGTCAACTAACCTTTTTTTTAACCTTTCACTTTTTTTTTTTTAAATCAAAGCATAAGGATTATGTCTTGTGGCTGGCAGGATAAAATAATCAGTGTCATTTTTTCCTTTTATGCTAGCATCAAGTAGGGGAAAGTAACTGCGAGGAACAGAAAGCAATGTTCTAGCACACAAGCATATTACAATTTCTGAAAGGCCTGCACCCTCTGTCTAAATTCATAATGCTTTTCAACAGACTGACACAGGTCTTTGATCGTGAGTCAGGGTAGCCCTGTGCTTAAACCGTGTCAATTCCTATAGCTAACAGCCCCCCATCAGTGACTCTCCTAGTATTTTGCTAGGTACCCATTTCTTGCAATGAGTTTAAGACTTCATTTCCCACCTGTGGATTCAGACTTCATTATTAGTCTGGCCCCAAACCTATCATCACAATTTGTAAGATACCATGATCAGAGTTAAATTTACAAATAGTTCATTTCATAACTTTCTAGAAAGTTCTGTGACTGTTTTCTTCCTGAATTTCAGAATGCAGATAGTCTTGATTCTGTTTTTAAGCTTCTTTGAGAAGAGCCACTTGATGGGGAAGGAGGGAAATTGAACCACCTTTAAATTTCCTTCTTCAGGATTTGCTGCTCATTCATAGAGATGTCCCAGGCAGAAATTAATCCAGTGCCCTAGAGAAAAAGGGTTGCTTCAGCTCCCAGTGCATGGCAACTTCCCACTGTTTTGCTCCTGAGGGTGGGTGTAATGGGAGGTAAATTGATAAAAGCCACACTAGTCTCTGACATCCTTAGCAGTGATTGCTTCCTGCCTGTGTCTTGGCATAGGCAGTGTTTGTACCTCTAGTGAATATCAGGCTTCAGAAAATTCAGTGGCCAAATCTGGGGAAGTTTCCCAAACTCTAGTATCCTTCCTGGTACTCTTTCAAACCACTTTGAGGAAAAATCAACCTGGAAATTTTGAGCTAATTTTTTTTTGGATTTCTGGCTTTCTGTTGGGTTACAACCAGAGGATGCTATGAAACTGAAAAATAAAGGAGGAAAGGATCTTTTTGAAGGTCACTTTCCTTCTGGGGTTAGTTCAAAAATTTCAGAAGGGGCTGACTTGCTTAATTTTTATATATGAATAATGCAACAAAGGCCAATTAGAGAAGAATCATGTCATGATACAATTTGCATGATTGCTGCTAAACTGGCCAGTATCTGGAGCTAAAAAAATTCAGAGCAGAAAGAATGGATTGTTCTTGTACTGATATTAAGCTCATGGCTGATTCCTGGTCTAGAAGCAGACACAATATTTATACTTGCTTGCAAATCCTACCTCTACCTTTGTGCAAGTGCGATACTTCTGTTCCAAATGCTCCAGTGCATTCTATCTCAGGATGGTTGTGAAGCTTACAGGGCATAATTAGTTTTTGGCTTCTGAAAGAGCTGAACCTAATACCAGCTTCTTGCTGGAACTGCAGGAACTGTAAAACCCACTGGGTATGGACTCATCCCACCACTTGATGGGTGACTGGGTTCATCTGAGGACAATAAATTTGATTTTCATAGGGAACCCTAATGTTTGTCTCCAGCAAAAGTGGTCTCACAATGACAGAATACAATAGATGTTTTCACTTAGCTGTAGGAGGTGTTTTGCATTTTTTATTCACAGTTTTGTTCCCAAGATAGAATATGTGGAGCAGAGTAAGGGAACTGGAGATTTTCTTACTCCTTTCACTCCCTTAGGGGCCATGGGGTTAATCTAGCAGAGCATTTTTATCTCCAAACCGTAGCAATGTATTCTCTTGGCATAATGAATCAGCTGAGTGGCATCAACAAAGATTTAAATAGATAGACAGAAAGATAAATATCTCTTTGTTCTGCCTGGTAAGCAGTGCATTGCTCATCATATTTCCGGATGACTGTAATTCAGTTTTGTGATTAAATATACTGCATGTTTTCCAGTGGTCCTTGCGTTCCTGGCAAACACTTCAAAGGGGACTGGGATACAAGGAAAGGCTTCAGAAATGTTCAGAAAAACACTGTCAGTCATAAGTTCAAACCCTGGCTTAAGAATCTGTCCTTGACCCTCAACACAAAATCAAAATTCTTTCAAAACTGTGGATTTCTTTGTAGTGTAAGCCCTTTGTTAATCTTTGTGCATCTCTGTTTGGTATGTCCACATACTGGCTGTGCATCTATGTTACATGCTTTTAGCTAACGTAACAGACTGTTCAGGCCAGCTACTCTGTCATCACAACACAATTATTTTCAATGGTTAACAGCACTGCCCTGGAAGTCAAAGGGGATGATCAATTCTGGATGTGCGGTGAATTTAAGACCACAATGTGTGTTTTCATATTGCCTGTCCAGGTATCAGTGGGTAGAACTGAAACTCCTGTAAAGAAAACAGTATGTGAGTGGCAGGTTAGGGGAAGGTGGTGAAGACTAACCTGTTCTCAGGGATGCCATAAGCCTGACCAACCAAGCATGAATTAAAATATGAAGTGTCATGCCTGGGCACTCCTGTAAGTTCCCCAGAAGGAGAACTTCCGTTTTGACTGAACATACTTGCCAGACCCAAAAAGGTAATAGACTTAAAAAAAAAAATAAATAAAAAAATCAACCAAACAAAAAGGGTCAAAAAGTCATAGGATGTTTTACCACTTAACCACATGGATCATGCATATTCGCTCCAGGAGGGCTGAGTTCTTGCTGCCTACAAATCTGTGCAGTGCCGCTTGTACCTGTATGATTCATTTCCACCATCTGTATTTGTGCCAATATATAGACAGATACACAAGCAGGTGGATCCATGGATGGAGGCACCAACAGACACAGACAGGTGGGGAGGCCTCCTTTTTCCATTCTGCCTTCTGGAGATCTTGGCATACTTCCTCCTTCATTTATTTGCTACTTTATTGACTATACAACTGAAAAAATCTGGAAGAAAAAAACACTGAAAACACAGGAGAGCAGAAGAGAATCAATGGAATGAGACAGAGAAACAAAATGAATGCTTTCTTGCCCTTTCAGTTAAGTAATTCTCATTGCCTCTGATCAAAGTGCTGAGGGAACCATAGTCCTGCCTCTCCCATCTCCTTGCAGAACAGACTGCCTCAGCTTCACTTTTCAAAGTGACTGTTTTGTTCTTAAAAGCTATATGGAAAAAATGAGGGAAACAAATAAAACTGTCTTACTCAGCTTTCTCTGTGCTTTTCATCCAACGATAAGACTGATAAGCAATGGGACAGTTGTTTTCTGCCCCCCATGGAGCTAGAATCCAAATGTGAAATTTTTACCTGAAATAGAGGAAAACCTCACAAACACACTTTCTATCTATTTATTCTATCTACAATAGAATTCTATTTAACTTCCCCAAGCAGCACTACGCATGGTGCTTTCCGATATTTCCCTCACCCTATTAACATTGACACAGAAAACTTGGACTTCAAGTGGTGAATGCCAGGAGCTGTAAATCCTTAAATCTAGTCCAATTTCATCTGCCTCTGAACAGTTAAGGGAGGGTCTGAGCCTGATCTAAACTGTCCCTACCTTGCACTGCCTGACTCTTCTTGTCATGTTTTATATACTTATCAACTTTTACAGAGCTCTCTGAATAATTCTTCAAGGAAGATTGACTGATTTAAGGGGCAGGTCATCCTACAGGTTAGTAAACATGACAGCCGGTTGAGGATTACAGGAAATCATGAATAAAATCATTGGGATTGATAAGGGATTCTCAAGCAATTAAAGTGTTCTAGCAGAAAGACAAATAGAAACAAGAAACAGAGTGAAGGTCAAAGGAAAAGGATGACCTACATGCTAACCACCACTGAGCCCCAAAATACAGGTTGTACTGGTAGAGAGAGTGTGAGAAAGTTAAAAGGGGGATAAAGTGCTACAGAGGGATGTGGACCGCAGTGGAGGTATCTGGCATGGCTGTGCATAAGGTATAAGAAAGGAATACCTGTGGGACCTGCAGGTCAGTGCAGCTGCGTGTCAGCATCAACAGGATGGTGTGAAGATGCAAAGCAGGATTACAATAAGTTAGCAGACTTTTGCTGGTCTGGAACACCATTTGTTTTCTGCCTTGTGACGGCAAAGGTAGAGAAAAAAATGCAGGGTGAGAACAGGTAGGCCCTCCAATATCATCTCGAGGTAAAGTTTGCGACGTACTGTGGAGAGCAAATTGAGGTGACTTCACATATCTTCCTTTCCCTTTCCAATATTTTCACATATCATTGCTGGGATTGAGGTCTGCTGCCTCCTAGCTGCTTTCTCGTTATTCTCTCCATGGCTTCTCTTTTTACTGATTTTCTTCATCCAGAATCTTACCCCTTTCTGTTTTCTCTTCTCCTGTCCTGTAAATCTTCACTGATGACTTTAATGTTCCAGGTGTGAGAGGTTCTGGCACTCTGTTTAATGAACTGGAAATGAATTGGAGCCTACTAGCTCTGGAGAATCCATACCAAGAGCCATCTGTTGTGAGCTGCAAATGCTGATCGGTATTCAAGGAGCTGAGCTCCAGTCTTGCATATGCTGCCTGGCCCCTTGGTTGATTAGCGAGCTTCTGACAGCTTCTAATATGTGTCACAGTGAAGAGTGTCAGGACCGGTTGGGAAAGTATGTTTAGGCAGGGTAGGTTTGAAGGATGGGATCCTAGAGTCTGGTATGGCTTCATGTTCGTCCTGTGGGGCTGGGAAGGGGGCACTGTGGGTGAAGGGATGTGCTTTAGAGTAGTCATGTGGAAGAACTTATATTTTATCACAAGTTTTGTAATCTTCTCAGAGCCCCATATCCTGAAGCTACACAATTAAGAGAACGTTGCATCTTTCCTCTTATATTTTTATAAAACTACCTTTTATTTAAAAAAAAAAATATATATATATTTCATCTTTGTGAAGTAAAACCTTTAAAGCGTGATCTGAACATTACTTAAAACTTTTTCAGAACCATAAAGAAATGGAAAAGAAGCCCAAACTGCTGTTGTTCATGTTGGTGTTTTGTTAACTTTTAAATACTGTGGGTTTTATCTAGCCTCATGATTTTAGGAGAAGGGCTATGATTGTCCAGCATCAGTTGACTCATGGCTTTCACTATACATGTATGTGTGGGATGGGTTTAGAAGTTAAATATAATTTCACTGGCTGTGACAGTACAGCTGCAAGACCTGATCTCTGATCTTTGTTGATCTCATCAAGGTGTTTTGTCTGGACTGAAATACACTGCTATACGAAGACTATATGATGGGCTGTCAACTAATCTTATTGTTTAGCTTTTTTCAGTCCTCGGGATCTTCCTTAATTTTGGAAATGCTTATGGTGCTGTGATCTGGATTAGGTTTGTTAGCACTTGGAAGGAGATAAGAGCTCTGTGCCTATGCCAGCCCTGGTTTGCTTAAAGGAAAACTTTTGTTCTCTAGGGTTCTGAGCAATTGTTTCCACCTAGACAGAAGACATTTCTGTACAATTCCAAGAACCTAGCTCATACTTAACAAAGAACATCTTAAACTCTCTAACAAAACAAGATAATTAGTTGTGTCCATTAGGTGAGAAAGAGGAGCTGTAAAAATCTGAGTTTCTAAGCACCGAGTAGCCATATGGTTATCAAACAAAATGAGTAGTCGAGAGAGTTTCAGCCTTTTCTGTCAGCCTTTTTTCTTTGATTTCAGAATCTAACAGCCGACGGGCAGTGAACAGAGGCTACCTGGGTGGATTGCTGAGACTCTATCAAGACTGGCATCAAAATGACGTCTCCAACAACTACATCTATATTCGTAGGGGTCTCCTGCTCTGCCTAAAGCACATCACCAACATCCAGCTGGGCAGGGAGACTTTCCTTGGTTCCCGAGGTATGGAGATTCTCTTCACGAGTGTGCAGGTAAATGGTGCTCCTGTGCTTAAGTGAGATGGATTGGTAGATAGTGCTGGGTCCTATCTCACTGTGTAGAGTTCTATTGAAAACCAGACATTTCGTCCTGCAGGGAGTGCTGGTCTTATTCTGGATTTGTATAACATTTATGAAAAAAAAAATGATAATGTCTAAATAAAAAGTATTAACAATTTTCAGTCAAATGAAAATGTTTCAGTTTACAACTAATTTTAATCTCTGCTGAGCCTCACAGAAATTGTAGTTCACTCTTTAATGATTTTTTTCCTCCTCCCTTGTGGATCCTGCTGTCTGCTTGGACAGCCTCTCCTGAAGCACAGTGCAGTCTCCACAGAAGAGTTTTTGAGGGGTTTTGTGACATAGTTCTTTCTGGGTATTCAGATGGATAACTGCACTGAATCACTTTTTCCATGAAGGAGTGTTGATTTAGTCAGACTCTTGTAAATGATGAACATAGAATCATTTAGGTTGGAGAGGACTCCTAAGATCATCAAGTCCAACTGTTAAACTTCCAAAGTGCATGAACTGCTTTTACAGAGGCCCAATTTTAATCTTGGGAAAGACATTGTAGGTCCGTAAAGAAAGATGATATAGTCCTGAGCTTACTTCCTTAGCCTCCTTTGGAGAAGTCCTGCACAGAGAATCCTTTAGTTCTTGACCCATGTGATTCCACAAGGAGTGTTTTCATTGTCATTCTTGATGGCCAGTGTATTATCTCCCTTCAGAACCATCACATACAGGATGAAAAACCTGTCCCCTTTTCTAGAAAATTCATTGCCTTCATATCCTGTGTATCTCCTCTTCCACTGTTTCTATCGCTATTGAGAACTGTTCTCCTGTGACAAATATACTTCTTACCAGCAGTAGATGATAGGATGGCAGGCTTTTTTTCCCACCTTCCCTTCAGGTGACCACAGTCAGCAGAGCTTGCAGGGAGTACGGACTCTTTTTATGGAGAATCCCTGGTCTGCAGAAACTTCAGTAGGGTGCATGGCAATGGCTGCTTGAAGGTAGATGTCAGCTTATTCCCTCTCAAGTGCTTTCTACAGCCCTTGTTCCTTTCTGAGCTAACATCTCCTGATAGCTCAGCCTAGGAGCAACACCACAAAAAGTGCAAACATGGGGTCACATTGGGCAAATGAACAGGAAATGACATACTAAGTATCCAGTGAACACTGAGAACACTAATCCTTCCCAAGGTTAGAAGTGGAGCAGAAATGACAGCTTCAGGGGCCCCCAGTTACTCTTTTCTACTGTGTGCTAATAGGTTGATCTTGGAAGAGGAATTATCAAGGTTAATAGATTCAAAGCTCAACCTTCTCTCCTTTTATCTTTGGCATACTGTCAGTCTTACAGTGTCTCTCCAAGATACGAGGCATCAGGAGGAGTCTGGCAGCCATATGAGATGTCACTCATGTTCTTCTTTACTCTATACCCCCCTCTGTATTCCTGGTATCATCTGGTATCATAACTTTTGACTTAGTGTAATATTGAAGACTTTTTTTTTTTTTGCATATATCACATACATATCATAGTATCTTGGTAAGAACATTACAGCATCAAAGGTGGAAAGATTAACTGCAGATGCTGAAAAGCAGATCCTGTGAATTCAGGTTAGCTTTACATGAGGTTTCAGAGCTGAGGATTCACTTTTTCCTCATTCACAATATTCTACTACAAAGTAAATGGGAGAGTTTGCACACATACAAAACAACCTCCTCTCTATTTCTCAGTTGTCAAAATAAAAAATGCTTTCTAATACAGTGATGCAACACTTTGCAGTCACCCGTAAACCATGTTATCTTGGAATCTCAGAGCAATTTATGATCAGTAATGAAAGCAGCCCCACAGATTCCCTGTAAGGTATCTGGAGGCTTGTTTACATTTGTAAGTTAATTTGCTATACAGAAAAATGACTTTCAAAACAGTATTCTTGAATAACTCCACGTGTGGAAATTCATTGTCAGTATGAACGTCTTGCTCTTGACTTGCTCAATTCACTTTGAAATAAGTAAAGATGGCTAGCCCAAGGCAGTCATTTACAGTCTTGTGTTCTAGTAAAAACAGAACATTTTTAGTTAGTAAGATATGGCTTGTAAACTATGTAGTATAGTAAACTAGAGTCAAGATTTATTCTGTTCCCAAGTGCAGACAAACTTTTGTTATCTTTCTCTCAATAATGAGCAAACTAAGGCACCCAAGCACCATATGAAAGAGTGAATAAATTGAAGAGCTGGAAGTAGAAAACATTTGTCCTTGGTCTTTTTCTCTAGCCACAATAGGACTTTCATTGGAGATCTTTCAAAATTGTCTATTCTCTCACCCTTGTTCATAACAGCCAGAGATCTAGAAATATGTATTAAGATTCTTGTAGTGAGTCTTGTAAGCATGTCAGTAGATGATTTTTCTAGTCTCCCTACAGGAATCCTGGTTAATCCCACTGAATCTTTTAATGCTGTTCAATCATACATGAGAAAACAGAATAAAATCCTGGAGAAAAAAATAAAAAATCAACACAGCAATTTTCCTGTTCTTGCTTATTAAGAAGCACTTTGTTCTTCTGGCCCATTCCTTGCTCTGCTGAGTTTTTCTTCTCTAGCCAGTGTCCTAACTATGGTCTGTGAGACAGTGGCCCAAAGTGTCTACTCTGCCCTTTTGTCTGTTCCACTTAACTGTGCTGAAGAGAGGCGAACACTTTTAAATGGTATTAGAATTATTGTATTAATATTTCTTTTTCGCCTTATAGCGCATTCATGCTGTTTGAATTACATTCCTGTTCTGGTGGGCTAAGCCATGGTTCCAACTTGATAAAGATATCAGCATGCTCATAAGCGTGGTATAAGCTGTGAATTTCAGAAGGATGCTGCATAGACTCATCAATCTGATGGAGGCTGTATAGATACAATAGATGTGCTGTACTGGGGGGAAATATGAATGGTTTTCTGAGTAGTGCACCTACCAGTTTTAAGCTTCCATGCCCTCCCCCAACCTCAAAAAAAAAAATCAAAAAAACAACAAAAACAAACAAATAACATAAGAAGAAGATGAAAACGTATCACAAATGCATGTTCTGATCAGAAGAACATCTCTTGGAGATCATGTGCAGTAGGCAGAACGATAGTAAGAAACAACCAGTTCTTAACATTGCTTTCCTTTGGTTCACAGGACTGTTTGTCTTGCAAAAATCTGGATCCTATCGTAACCACTGTGACTCAGATTCTAAGAAAGTGCTACCCCAAGGAGCCTCTGCCTGTGGTGTCAGTAAGAAGTTCCTATTCCTTCCCTCTTCCTGGGAATGTCAAGACTGAACCTCCGTGTGTGGGATTTGAAGGTAAATTGCTGAAGGGTGCTTTTGGTAGGAGGAAAAGGAGCATGACATAAGAATTAAATGTGGGATCTGGGGAAGGGAGCCTTGGCAGCATAGTCCTGAGTTTTGTAATTAAAATTAGTCTGGTGGCCTACAGTGGCGCTCAGCAGGGATGAAACTAATTCCACGTCGTCTTGAGGCTTGGAGATTCTGTTAGGAGAACAAATCAGAGAAGATTGAAAGGACCAAGGAAAATAAAATAAATATAAATATAAAAATAAATATAAAATAAAATAAACTATTCTATGATCCAAAATAATAACAGAACAGGTAGGGTATGGCAGAGGCTGGAAATGCCATTGCTCCATAACAACAACAACAGAGAGGGAAGAGCATGACTGTGGGGATGACCTGAGCATGACTGTGGGGATAATGCTGCCCTGCAACTATTTCAGTAAAGAATCGTGGGAAGTATGATCCTTTCTCCTTTCTAAAATACAAGCAGATAGCAGGCAAATTGCTTGAGTAAATGATATGTTTCAGCACTTGATGAAAATAAGAACTCAGGCATAGGCAGGACAGCCACTCCAAAGAAACAGAGACAGCAAACTCCATGACACACACAAGCAATTTCTCTGTTGTTTTCAGTTTCACATGGAAGATGCTCAGATACTATAATGATGATAACAGTAAAACACCCTAATCTAGATAACATGGATTAAGACCATCCTGTAATATCACTGCAGCCAAGCAGAAAATCTCTATTGCTTTGTAATATGAGTTGGATCCATATCGCGGTGATATTTTCATGGTTTTGAAAGGCAGTGCTTGATTCCAAGAGAATAGAGCTTTAAAAACAGGGAGATTTAGTGCCAAATTCATTTATACTAGATTAACAAATGGGATCTGCTTTAATCAAGGTTGTGATGGGTTATAGTTGGAAGGCTTGTGAGCCACGCATGTGAGAGACTGCTCATATTTCTCTGGAGGGCCTGAGAGGGATATTAGACTGAACCCTTTTGGCTCTACCTCTTTTTTGTTTCTGCAGATGACTATGAAAGTGATGGAGAGGAAGAGGTAGAAAAAGACCTGGATAAAGGCGACGTGGAGAGTAAGGAGGAAGTAGGTATATAAACAACAATTTCCTTTATCATCTGTATACTGCAAAATAAAACATTTCATTGTCTATTTTGATATTCTGATAAACCATATAAGCAGAGAATGTAGATATGTATGTAGTCTCATAAAGTACACTGTATGAATAATAAAAGAAGAATACTTGAACGAAGAGAAAGGACTGCCTTTCACTGAAGAGCCCCCCATGTTTATTGTATTAATTGTCACGCTTGTGACCCCAGGTACAGGTTTGGTGACTTCTGTATTCCTGAGACTGCGCAGTGACTGTTAGTATCACATGCACAGTCAGGCATAAATGAGTGATCTTTGATTTCTCTAAGTGTAAATCATCCTCAGTAGAGGATAAATGAATTATCACCCAGGAAACACTAACCTTCATTTTCTTCCCATATCAGAGCATATTTGCTGTATTCACCTATCCTAAGAAAAAGGTTAAATGTTTTAGGCCACACCTGGGGCATTTGAACTTAGATTCCTTCTTTATTTGCTGCTGCACAAAAAACAAATATAAAATGAAATATTCAATACTTATTTTTCCCTTTGCGTTCTCTGACATGGTCTAACTGGCAAAAACAACAACAACAAAAAACAACCATCAGCTGAGGATGAGTACAAACTTCTGTTCTGAAGATACATACAAGCTCATACACAAATGTGAATGAGTGAATGCTGCTAGTAAGTCTTGTCCACAGAAAGTGTTTGGGGAAGGAAAACAAAAGAAATGAAGTTGCAAATGAAATGAAGTCTAATTAGATGTGATTGAGACTTCTGTGGAAGAGCTATATCATTAGTTGCCCTCTTTTTCTCTTCAAGTATTAAACTGATATGTCACCCACTGAGAAAAGTAAAAACAGAAACAAAATAAAACAATACCATTAGTTCACACCATAGTGTCCTAACTTTCCTGTCTGTTATCTATAGATAACAGATAGATATTAGAGCTTGTCAAGATGCTCATTAGGAATAAGGTTTATTGTGAATTTATCTCCTTCTTTAATTAGTTATTCATTCAGAAACAGAGCCTATATGTCTCTCTTCTGTTTCATTATTCACAAGGATTTACTGAGTAGAAGTGAGCAGTGTTTTGTTTGTTTTTGCCTAAGTTTACTCTGAATGAGTTTTAAGTACTATTTGTTGGGTGTGCTGGTCATACATCTCCCATGACAAATCTTTCTAAAGGGAAAACAAGAAGGGAATGAATAATGAACTTTCAGATCACCTTTTTGTATGAGATATCATTTGCACAGCATTTCCTGGTACTAAGATGGTTTACAAACATGTCTGTAGCTAGCCACGCATACTGGGTAATACCAAACAAACAAACTTGGCTCTACACTTCCAGCAGTGACTGTTCATACAATTCTACAAAAATCAAAATTACCACCTCAAAAACAGATCTACATCAAGTTTGAAGTTTTTTCTGCGTTATGTTGTTGATGGTAAATCCTTTAGAATTGACCTCATGTACTTTGACCTGAGATGCTTAGAGGCTCTCACTGCCCTTTCAACTATGCCCAAAAAACAGTTCAAACTGCTCTGAGTACAGCTGTGCCTCAGGGTTTGAAACTCCATAGACATTTTTGCATTCAGGGGAAAAAAATAAATCTGATAACAGCTTCAGAAACTGTTCAGAAACTGTTCAGAAACTATTTATCAGGAGTGAATAAGTTCTTTGCTAGCATTTGGTGGTGCACACTTACGAATGCATGCTGAATTATTAAAATAATCCTGTATTGTAATGACCATTCGATAACGTCATGTCTCCATCTTTCATTCTTGCCTCATCTTTTCCTCGTTACTTAAGCAATGATGGAATGCTTGGCACAGCTTCTTTTTGGTTCTGGAATCTGATATGGAGGGGCTTGCACATCAATTTGATCCTCTACAGTTGCTTTTGAATGTAAAAGTTTCAGATACAATTCTTATCCCTGCTTCACTGATAATATCTAAAAGTGTTTTTTCATATATAAAAATTAAAAAAAAAAAAGATGGAGAGCATAGAAGACGGATTGGGCAAGAGTTTCAAAGATTGTTATTAATAGAATTGAGACAGAAACATAAAATATGAGCAATTGGTTTCTGCAAGCTCAGTGATACTGAGGTGGGCCTTTCTGTTTGATCAGGAGGTGCTCAGAGACACCATTTGGTTATCTATATCAAAGGTAGAAGTAGCCTGGGAGGCCGTTTTTTTCCTTTGATATATTTTGGTAATTTTCTTGGTAAATAGATTTTTTTAAAATTATCATTTCTTTGAACAAAAATATTACCATTTATCCCTGGAATAATATACTTGGTTTTCACGACATAAAGAGAATGGTTGATACGCTTGAAAAGAATTAGTGGCAGTTGGTGTCTCTTATTTTGGAACCTCTCAAGCTGAGCTGCTTATAAATAGGTTCAAGTTTCAGTGAGTGGGTCTTACATACTTTTTGGAAACTAAGTTTTTGGGTTTTTAACGCTACTTGTAGGTAGGTACTTGAATATTAAAGCATCAAATTCCTCTTTTTCACCATCTAGCCTCTACTCTTGTGCCTCTATTTTCCATTCCATGAATTGACTTCAACAACCTTCATGAGTATGGGAGAAATGGTTGTAAAACATACGGTGTCATTAGAAACAGAGAATGTTATGCAGAATAATACTTTTGCAGTCATTTTGTGGGACATGTTCAATATATGTACTTTTTAAATTCTGTTTTTATAGGATTATGACTTGGAGACAGATGTTAACAAATTGAGGTCAAGGCCAGTACTTGACCGGCCAGAGGAAGAGCTTGGACAATACGAAGCAATGTGCCTAGAACTTTTCCATAATTTTCAGGTACAATTATAGCATGCCTTCCTTTACTTCTGAATGCTCAAGAGGTTAAGCAATACTTGAAAGGGAGTAACGACAAGAGAGAACCAGAAGACTATTGCAAAAGGAAACCTAGGTGTCTCATGGGACTGGAGGAAAAAAAAATAAGACTTTTTGTTGCAGCTTATTGGCCTGAATCAAGACTGATAGAAAGGGAGTGATGTTGTTTAGCGCACGTTTGGCTGGATATGGATTAACTAAGTGCTACTGAATCAATTGCCACATGAGAAATCTGTCAGATAATAATTTGTATCTTTGCTGGCAGTTTCAACAGCAATATCAAGATCAGAATGAGATGTGGAAAATAAACGCTGTCAACTAGTGGTTTGAAGGAAGTGATGGAGAAGATTGCATTGCCACTGAGTGAAATGCATGGTTCAAATCATTGCTCTATTGCAGTTTGGGACAAGAAATGAAGAAGGGCGTTGCACTCGTTAAAAGTCTCAGAGAATTTAGGAGAGCTCAAAGCTATGATTCAAATATGAATCTGGAAAGGACCATTGTCTTAATGTATCACCTATACATATGATGCTGTTACATTTATTATGACCATAAGTAATTAAATAGGTTTAAATTATACTCTTGCGTAAAGGCAGGGGTGGAGTTTTGCATGACAGATTAACCTCCTTTAGCCTGCTGTAAGGAAGGCAGCCTTTTGTGAATTATCTTCCCTAATTTGTTAGAACAATTGGTTTTGTTTGGCGATGACTCATCTAGATGACTCAGTCCGATCCTCTTTATATTCTGAGGACTACTGCTGATACAGCTTTGTGGATAGAGAAATTCTGGCAGGTGGTCCATGGGCTGAGTTTACTTTGGATGTCTTATTGGATAAGTACAGTTCTGGGAGATTTGTAAGTATTTTCTTTCTTCCTTGAAATGATTCCTCTGGAAGGAGGAACAATCTGTCTTTAGTTTCTTTTAATTTCTTCTACTTTTTAAATTTAAAGGAGCTTGAATCAGAGTCTGAAGAAGACAAGAGCTTGGAGGACAGGACTGAGAATCTTCCCTCCACTCCTTCTCATTTCATTCCAAGTGACAATTCTGTGAAACATCCAAACTACAGATGGAGGAACCAAAGCGTCACAGAGGCAGGACCAGATCCAGGAGAGAAGAATTTCAAAGTTCCACTGCAGACCTGGACAAAGAAAGAGAAATGCAGACGGGATATAATTGATGAAGAGAGAGACGGTATAGAAACTGTCCAAAATACAGGCTCCTGTGAAAAGGAAAATCCAGCCAAAAGTCATGTGTTTACTCTGCGTCCTCTCCCAAAAGAGGATGCTTGGTACAAAAAAATATTTAATCCTGAATGTGAGGCTTCAACTGATCCTAGTTCTGAAGAGAGACTGGAGACCTCAGACATAGTGACAAACCTTCTGGAGGAGCACCAAGAGAACATCCCGTTCCATAACCCTCACTTCTATGTAGCCAGGGCAAAATGTATCAAGTCCACACCAGCCTACAAAGACTTGGCATTCCCTGATTTCTGGGGTCACCAGCCACCGCCTTGTGGCAAGCCTGTGTTGGAGCGGCAGTATGGGGTTCAAAGGTGATTGTGCTTTAATATAATTAGGTTTTGACTGTCACATTTCTGAATTTCTTAGGAAGTTATAGAACAAGTTTTGGACCGTTTGCCACAAGGAGATAGGCCACAGAGCAGGATGCTTTCATTTAGGTTTTATTCTTGAAGAAAGGAAATTTGTTTCCCACAAATGGGAAAAAGTTCACTTTGGAAAGACAGAAGACTGTCCTTTCAGGATACTTTTTTTAAAAATTATTATTATTTTTTTAACCTTCAGTCTTCTAATCCAGACACCTTTAGTGCATGCAACAAAAGGTTCCCTCTTGTTCTTTGAGGAAAAATCCTTTCTGTCACCTTAGATCTGTGTGTCTATGTCAGGTTATTGTCGGGAATCTTACTGTCAACCCTTCTGCTGCTGTGTCCCTCCTTGCTGAGTCTCTTGCTCTCTGCTTGCTTCATGGGGTCCTCCAGAAGCTGCTTCTCCTCCTCTTGCACATGCACCTGTTTGTGGTGAAGGGTATAAGCAACCACTGCTCTGGAAAGTCCTCCGTGAGCCAGAGAGCAGCAGGCGGGACAAGGCAAGTTGGTTGCTTTCCTTCCCTGCTGCTCAGAATTCTAGGAAAAGACAACATATATGGCATGCAACATGCAGCAAGAAAGAAAACAAGTCTTCCCTCTGGCACGTTGCTAGAGGTTTCTGTTGTTCTCATGTCATTTCAGGTTACAATGGAGGGGAAAGCTGTGTTTTGAAGCTGTGCTGAGAAAGAAAATTCTTCCTATAACAACAGTTTTTTTTTTTCTTTTTTTTTTTCTTCTGTTCCATGTGTGGCTGCATGCAATGACCTCACATTTCTTTTTAGCAGCATAGGGATTTATTACCAGACAACAGAGACTGAACATCAGGGCTCTGAGCTAAACTTCAGAGTTGATCAACAGTAACCAAATGGAATTTGTGAAGACTACTAATTTCTGACCTCTAGAGAGAGAATTCTTTCTGCCGAAAATATAAAATTTAAAAGTCTTATTTAGAGGCAAATTCATTCTACCATCTCCTTGCACTGTTGCTCTAAAAGCTTTGTTTTTATGGTTATAATAACATGTGTAACTATACAGCTAAAATGGAAATCATCATATCATGCTTCAGGGCATAACATGATTGCTGCAAAGGTCAGAAAGTACTTCTGGCATTTCACATCTAAACTTCTTTTGGAATCAGAGAACCTCAGTTTAATAAAGAGTAGAAATTAGCCTCATTTGGAGTCAAGATTCATGGTGAGACAGCCTTACTAGGTCTACAGTTTACAGAGGGTATTTTCTCACGGGGCAAGGCTGGCTAGTTGGAAGATTGAGATTGACTGGGAAGAACTGGGGATAAATCAGACTTGACAGAATACCGCAGAGAATAAAATTTGTACAGAATCAGTCATTTAATCCAAAAGGAAACCTGTGGTAATGGGAATGGAGTAGGAGCTTTCTCTTGGTTAAATAAATACAGATGATGTTCACCTGGAATTAGCACATGGAAATCCTCTTTCTTACCAGTCCTTCAAAAGAATTTCCTAAGCCTCTTCATATTTCTTCTAGAAGACTACCATGTACTGAGACTTCTCACAGTGTCCTTACAATTATTATTATTATTTTTTTTTTTTTGTAGGGACAAAATACTGGATGATGTTCGCCGCTTAATCCAGCCATGTGATGTGATAGGCAGAACTGTTTATGATCTAGATGAGCCCAGGTCGGTAACATAAACTGAATGCTGCAGCTAAGGGGCACAGTCAGTTCTGGGTTAAGAAGGGAGTTCAGTACATGGTTTACCTGATTTACTTCAGATAAAGGTATACAAGAAGTGACCTAGGAGGTAAAGCCCAACATGAAACATCTAATGGAAGAGTAGGTTCCTGGTACATGGCCCTGGGGAAAGGATTTATTTTGGAAGTCCAGTATATTGGTCCAAGAGAGCCTCAAAACTTTTTTGACAGAATAAGAAAATCAACAAACCAAAGGGACTGCATGGTGCCCCTGGATATGTCTGCACTGCACGTGCTGATTTAGAGTAGACAAACAGGTTAGCGCTTGGAAGTGTAGCTATGAATCCAAACAGTCTATCCCCACCCTGAAGTGACACCTAGGCTGAACAGACTTTCTGCTGAGAGTGCATTTGAGCATCTGTACTGCCAGTGTCATAGGCTGTAGATGTACCCTGAAAGGTGTGGTACATTTAAAGGCTTCTGAAAATGTACATCAGAGTTGTGTTCAACCCTGAACAACAGAATTGTGAAGTTGTTCAAGATGATTTTAAGGATTTCCAAGCTTTAGGAGAAGGAAACAATATAGATGTGGGAAGAGTAAATGGAAAGCTTGCATAGAGCTGCCTTGTGTAATTAATGAACTAATGGGAATAAGTCAGCCATGAAAGTAACTGGAATAAAGAAAGTAAATAAGAACTGGGACAAAAGTGAGTATTGGGAAAGGAAAATGAGATAAGATTTAGAATTATTAAGCAGATTCGAGGATGCTGCATTGAATGGAAAGATTATGGATTTGCTCATCTCTTGCTACTTCTAAGGGTCTTGCTTATTAAAAACAAACGAACAAAAACTTACAATTACTTGTACTAGCATACAAAGGGTGCTGGGGAGGACTTGTCTTTGAAGCAACCTGCTATAGGTATCCTTGCTTTGATTTACCGCAGTCACTCAAGCCCAGGCACTCCAGGCTGTCTGACATTCTTCTCCAAGTTTGAATCAGGAAACCTTCGCAAAGCCATCCAAGTGCGTGAGTAAGTACTCCTGCAGTGGCTGTGTCCCAGCCAGTCTTTCTGCTGTGTCTGCAGCATGAAATGCTGGAGTTTTGTTGGGTTCTGAAAGGATCAGCTAAGGAAGTAAGTTTTATGATGCAGAAGTTATGACACCTGCCAATACTTATATGTTCTGAAAGAAAAAGAAGAAAGTAGAGCCCAGGAAGTTTTTGTGTGACTGAAATATGATGAATATTTCATGATGTGTTTGGGTGCTGCTGGTTTGATGGAGCTCTTTGGCTCTTACAAGTTATTAATGAGTTTGTTTGTACAGCCTGCTCTTCTTGGCAGGTTCAGTGGCAGATTTGGGTGTTCATGGACACTGTTTCTTTGTCTTCCTTAACAGGTTTGAGTATGACTTAATTATGAATGCAGATGTGAACAGCAACCAGCATCACCAGTGGTTCTACTTCGAAGTCCGTGACATGAAATTAGCAGTTCCCTACCGCTTCAACATTATCAACTGTGAGAAGTTCAATAGCCAGTTTAATTATGGTATGAGTCTTTGGGGAATTGGGATACTTTTCTGTTCACATTAATATCTTTTTCATGCTGTAAAGGTTTCAAAATTTCCATGTCTATAAGTAAAAGGGAGACTTTAAGTTTCATTTTACTTGCCCTGAAATCCACTGAAAGAGTTATTTTACATTTGACAAAGGACCTTTCTGTATCCTCAAGAGGACTGAGAAGTGAACTGAGTATTGAGAGAGGATTTGTGGAAAAAATATTCATTGTTCTGTGATTAGTGACCAGAACCGAGAAGGAATGGCACTGGGTTTGGGAGAGGAGAGAAGAAGGATCTGCTGAGATTAAATGAGCAGAATAGGACTGGAGAGCTCTTCTAAGATTTAAATAAATGTGGGTAATGCTTAAATATCCATGATTCCTTGGGTTTATCCAGAAAGACATCTCTGTCTTCAAACATCATAAAACCTCTGCTGATTTAAAAAATAAATAAAAAATCAATAACTAGCTGTCTTTGAGCGCCTGTCATAGTCCATAGTTAAGGAGAAAGGTTGCATTGCTTAGAAATAGGCAGGACAAATCCCAGCTTTCAATGCCTGTTTTAGTAGAGAAATTATTTTATCTGTATGAAGATTGTGGGTTGAATTCTGAGCTGGCATAGGCTGTTTTTAAAATTTGTTTCCATGGAGCTGTGTTAATTTACACCAGCTCAAGACCTGACTCAGAATGTTCAATAAGTCCTTAATATCAGACTCTGCATTCCTCTGAAGCTCTGTGGATACATCTTTCAGCATTACAAGGGGAACTCTCTCAGGATCAATGTACCTAAAACAAATAGCACTGGGAGCTGGAATGACTTGTCACTTGTATTTGTGAAGCTGTCTGGATGAATGGCATAATGAATTATAAGGCACTTACTCTTTAGCCCTAAGGGCTGGAGTTCAAGTATTCATATAGATCCCAAATGAAAACAATTTTTTTGTTGTCATCTTATTCTGCTTCCCTGAATTACCACCATTAAAAGTGCTGTGTCTGGTAGCAGTCTGAATATGAAGTACTTTGGGGTCTTTCCCATTGCAAAACCCACTGTCACCTTCAATACAGCCACTGGTGGCTCCATAGTTAGAGATTCTGGCTTTTATTGGTGGAAGGTTACTTGTTAATCTGCTATTTTGGCTGTTGTCAGCATTTATCACCTCATTTTGTATATCTGAAATTGGACATGATTTGCACATTGAAGCGTATAATGAAAAATACTTATTTGGAAGAAAAATATGAAAATACCTTCCAATGTAATGAAGTTAAGCCATGGCTTGGTTTTGTATGGCTTGTTAAGGCATTTCGTCTGTGGTTTGATTCCGCTGCTTTGAGAAGGTACTCAGGCTCTAGCTTATCTGGTATGGCTGAGCAAGGCTCACCGCCTTTTCCAGCACATGCACAATATTTACACAAACTATGGGTACAAGATATTGCTTTCCTGCTTTATTTCCTTGACACTTTCCTGTACTAATGCCCATGCTGTAAGACTAGGAGCTTCCAGTCATGATGTAGTGCCAAAGTGTAATGGGTGTCAATACTTCACAGCTCCTGGTCACTAGTCTGTTTTCTTCCCTTCCCTTTTGATCTCAGTTAGATGGCACTATCTAATTCTCACACCAGCGAAAAAGGATATTTCATGAAACAGTTGTGATGATGAGCAAAGCAAGTCAGGAAGTGTGGCGTCCAACTCCCTCCTTCCTTTTTTTCCACCAACAAATTCTACCCTGGAAAATATTGATATTGTTCTCAGAAGCCTGATTTGTGTTTTAAAACTGAATGTTTCCATGAGGAAAAGCTGTTTTTCTTTTTGGACTGAATTAAGATGGCAGACCACTATCAATCACCGCTCTGAGGCAATTCAGTGTGTATGTGCCTTTGTGCTCAGAGAAGGGCAGGAGCTGGAATTTAGAATGTTTACGGAATTGTAGATCTTGAGCCTTGTATTCCTTGTCTAATGAACTGGGCTTCTGGGCAGGTTTGTGTCTCCCACAGCTCACTATGGCCCATGTCCTGGAACCAAATGTAGGATGGCTTATGTACGTGGCTCTGGTTCAGAAAACAGCAATTGAGAGGTTACTCCCAGCTGTATGCTAGCTACTGCTACCCCACAGCCAAAGGTGAGCTGGAAAGGCATTGCTGCCAGTACACTTGCCAGCTCTTAAAGCTCTGGGGAGATTAACAGAGAAACCTAAACAAAGACAGGAAACTGAATGGATGCATATGGAAATACATCATCAGGATGGATGACTTTCAAGTACCACCACCTCACGGCACAAGAACAGTCAAGAGAAGGGTTGTGCACTATGTTGTGCATAAATATCTGACAGGAGTATCTGTAAGGGTGTGTTTTACCCTCTCTAAATTGTGTTTTCCCGGAGGAGTCACCAGTGCCACTGCCGGGCCTAGCTGTGGCTGTGGTGAGGCCTGCTGCAGAACCAAGCGGAACTGACCTGGGGCGGTCTGGTTTCTCCTTGCAGCGCTGCCCACACCTTGCTGGGGACACCCAGTCCAGAGAGCTTCACTGGTGTACTGTACCGGTAATGGGGCTGGCAGTTGTGTGAAAGAATTTGATAGAAAAACTGCCTGCAAATGGACCGGCATCACGGAGCTGGGAATAAATGTGTGCGCAGTTCAGACTGAGCCTCATACCCCGGGGCCTGAAATGGTAATATTTTGGAGGTCAGGAAGAAGTCATCTTCCGATATAATATGGTACAAAGACAGATAGTATCATTATCAGCATTTATAACATAACCAGTATTATTTAGGTCTAATGGAAAGTTTAAAATTGTACTCTAGGACGGTTAGTTTTGCTTGTTGCTTTCTGAAGGTGTGTTACTAGGTGCACCACAGGCCTCTAATGTTGTGGCAGGCTTAAGGATTCAATAACGGTGCAGCCAAGCATGAAATACTGGACTAGCCAAATCACTGATCTGTTTGATATGTTGATTCTTATTCTTTTCTTTTCTCCCTTCTTCTGTTTGCTTGTAAACAGAGCAGCTTGAAACTCTCCTCTGCAAAGGCCAGAGGGATAATTTATTTTCTAATGAACTCCATTCAGCTCACTTCTGGCAGTGTTTTTTGTACTGACATGGCTGCATCAGAACCAAGCATGGGGTTTAGGAAAACGTATTTACTTTGCATAAGCTATCTGCAGAGAGCACAGACAAAATAATGATCCTTCTTGTTTTCCCTTTTCCTCTCCATCCTTGCCTTTTCCAGCCGGGGAGGTCATGTCATTTGAAACTATCTTGTTTTATGCAGGCATGCAGCTCGTTATGTATTCAGTGAAGGAAGCTCTCCTGGGCAGGCCTCACTGGCTTCGAGCAGGCCATGATATCTGCTACTACAAGTAAGTGCATTTTTGATGAATAATTTGTAGCTTCCCTTCTCCTCAGTTCCCCTCCTGTTAACTGTATTGATGTTGTTAACCTTTAACCACTAGTGTCACATTTTAAATGTCTCTAAATTAATGTTAGTTCTATGTGTTATGTGCCTCCAACTTCAGGAAACAGTTAAAAGTGAGATCTCTAAATTAGATGCCTGAAGAGAAACAAGGCATGTGCAGAATTCTCTTCCCTAGAAGGAAGACACCTTGTCTTGATAGCACAAACAATAGTGATTAGCCTTGCCCACTGCCATATGGGAACTTTTATCTTTGTCTCAGGGATCAGAAAACAGGGGTGTAAAGCAGTTCTGACAAGCTTAGGGCTGATACTTACATCAACTGCCCGAGTCTCAGGCTGTTTCTGCAGTTTTCCAGAGTCTCAGAAAAATGCTAAATCAGTCTCATCTTCAACTTACATTTGACCTGGAGCTTGATTCATGTGAGATTCTCTCACCTACGTATCTCATTTCCACATGGCAAACTGATCCCATATACATACATCCTGGTTATTACAGTCAAAGAAGAGAAGTGCAGGACTTAGTTTCAGTAGGTTGAATGAATACTTTTTGTTTTTCTCAAAGCTTCTAAAATGTTATCCACAACACTTACTAATTATTTTGCCGGTGAAGATTGAACGGGTTTTCAGGACTAGGATAAATGGTGTGTTTTGTGTTAGTCTCGACAGAGTTGAAGGTTAAGGGACAAAATGGAACAAGCAGGAAAATTATAGGGGTGAGTAAGGTATTTGGTTGAGTACCTGTGTGGGGGATGTCTGGGAATGATGTAGCCTGGGGCAAGGCAAGCAGGAAGAGGAGCCCCCTGCAGGAAAGAAGAGGTCAAAAATAGGTAGAGCATTATGGGTGAAACTCACATACCTTGTAATAAAATACTGCAGCATTTTGGGTTAATTAACTACTTTATTCTGGCTTTACCTATGATGACCTGAAAGCTGGGACTGAGAGTGCCTGAGTGACAAGCCTTCCTGGTTTTTTTTGTTCTTATAATTCCCCTATTGTTTTTTCAGTCATGATGCCTGTTCACCAATTTGCATCACCAAAATGCCTCACTGTCTCAAGACTCTGTGGGTACTGTATTAGGCAATGTATAAACAAAAGAAAAGTCTGATCCTTGCCCGAGACACCTTGTAGTTAAAATATAGGTCTTGGGCTACCAAGTAACTACAGACTGAGAAATGCATGAAAACTGAAAGAAGTTAACACAATTAATAAAAATAACTGGCTGTGGCAAGATAAGTAGTGCTGTTAGGACAGAACTGAATTCTTTCCATGTAGTAAATTATATTAATTTCTTCATGAGCTCATGTGATGAGGCTGATTTTAGAAACTGAAGTGAAATAATGGGCTTTCTCCTTGTAAGAAGTTGTATTTTTGTTGTAGTTAAAATTTTTGCTGTAAATGTTAGAGATGGCTACGTTCACAAATGGATTTGATGAGACAATAAGCCCCTACAATGACAGCGGGTTGCCTCTCAGAGGTAGCAGAACCTCAAATTTGTGTCGCTGAAGATGGGGAAGAGGGAAAAAATCTCTGTTGTAATGTCTTTTCTTTTGGTGGACAAGATATGTGTCTAAGGGTGAGATTATCCTCTTTCAACCTGGCATGTTGTTTGCAGCAATGAGTTGCGATTTCATTTTGTTCCAAATACTCCTTACTAATCTTATTCACCTGACCTTTTCGACCTCTGGAGGTGTTCTCTCAAGAGCTAGTGTACTGTGGTGCAGTGGTTTCCCTTTGCATGCCTGTAACCTCTGGCTTCGAGTATCTTCTTTTGGATGCACGACAGAATGGGCAGCATCAGCAGGTGCAGGTTGGGCAAACTTTACATGCTGATTACCATGGCAATGGTTTCTTATGTCATTAACAAGACGGTTATTGTGTAGCGATTAAACAGCAGCTGACTTCCAAGATTAAGCCGTGATTGTACAATTAAGCAAGTAATCAGATTCTTGTTCAGAATATGAGAGAGAATAGAGTCTTATTGATTCGGTGTTTTCTAACTCTACATTGGATTATATGTCAACATGTTCATTTAGGGAAACTGCTCGTTGTCCCATCTACTGTTTATTCCAGTTTTATATATATTCTTGTATGCACATATACGTACATATGTATACATATACGTACACATACGTACACATGTACTCTCACTTTTGCTGAAATTCTAATAATTTTGTTCTAGTCATTAACAAAGAGGTTCCCACTCAAGAGAAATTGTACTATGGCAGGGAATATGAAGAAAGTATGTATGTGGTTGCTGAGATTACGGTTTCCAGAATAGGAGTTGGGATTGCTGTAGTGACACCACGCTGCTTGTGTTTTTGTGAAAGCAGCTCACTTCATTTCTATTCACCCTAGTCACATGTATCCTCGGGGAGGTCCTGGCAGATTTTGAAGGGAACCTCATCTGGTTACTTTTACCAGGGGTTATTCGTGATTTTGGAATGCCCTTAACTGCTTTTGCTGCACAGCTCTGATTGAGAGCAACCTCTGAGCTGAAGGACAGTGGGAGGAAATGCACATTCACAAGATGTCTGGGTGATGCACGCTGGCTGATCTCTGCTGACATTCATCTTCACTGAAGATGGGATAGTTCACTCATAAAGATGAATGTTGTGGCACAGCTCTGTCACTGCGTACCTTTCTCATATGTCTCATGAGAGAGTTTTTATGTTACAGAGAATATTAGCAGTGCTCTTGTCAAAAGGAAGCAGAGTGACACTTCTGCTCTACTTTATTGCCTCTCCATGAAGTGACAGGATACACCCATGATAAACAGAGTTGCAGTTACTATAAGATCATCTAATTCACTTGCTGTCTTGGCAGCTTTTATGTACTGAATAATATTCCTTTCCAGCAAATTATTTAAGGAACAATGGCAGCATGCTGAACTGGAGACAATGTGCTTGTGCCTTTTGGTTTCTTGTCTCATTCTAGGCATATTATCTAACCTCCAGTTTTCCAGACAATAGTCAGTTCACAGATAGTAATGAGGTACATGGAGTGTTTTGTTCGCACATCACCACAAAAAACTTTGCTATTTGGTGATCACAGTGGTGTCAGAACTAGGTCTTTTTTTCTCTTCAGCATCTTTGTGATCACATAAGAAATCATAATTAGCAGATCACATCTCAGTTCTAATGATACCTACAAGAGTGCTGAGACACTGGTAGTGCCTGACAATCACAGTGTGAGTGTAGGCCTTAATAGCAAGATAGTAATGGGAATATTCTGCATTGAATGGGATTCTGCCTACAATTTAGAAAATAAAGATGACTTAACGTGAATTAGCCCTTGAAAGGGAAGTTGTGCTTTTCCAGTTTCAAATGTATCAGGCCCCAGATAACAGCTGAATTTATGTATGACCCATAAATTCTTAAAATACTATTATTTTACAGTGTAAACCAAAGTGTTATTGAAGCATACTGTGTGTACCACACTTGGATGTAAGAAGATCAGGTCATGTTGTAAAGTGAGGATAGCAGATTCCAGATGGTATATGGATTTTGGACAAAGGGAATGCATCAGTGGTGAAGTGATGAACAGTTACTTTTCAAATTAGTCTCTTTTAGATGGTCTGGAAATCTGGGATATAGATATTTTCTTCTGCCCATTTAATTTACATTGATACAATGCTGTTTTCCATCGCTTACCAGTGCTTCTTACTATTCTAAATATTGCAGACAGGGAGTAAAGGGACAAGATGAGCAAGACATGTAGTTCTTTTATCATTTGGTGCTTTTGAATTCCTGAGTTACAATCCAGCTCCTTTACTGACCTGCCTCTATCTTGGCCAAGTAGCTTCACCTGTACGTGTCTCAGTTTCCCCGTCTATAAAAGGTGAATAATTAGAGTCACTTATCTGCTACCCAGAGAATTGAAACAGATAAATGGGAGGCAAATTTTAATTAGATAATGCTTGCAAAGGTCATTTAAGCTCAAAAAAATTACTGTATAGAGTAAATGATAAGTATTATTATTAATTAACTTTCCATCACAGCTGTATTAGAAATATACTACCTGTACATTATTTCTTAAGTAGAGCAGCAAGCAAAATGATTTAACGATTATAAAGTGACTGAAAGGCACAGTAGATACAGCTTGCATGCTGATTTAAAAAAAGAAAAAGGAAAAAAGAAAAACCCTTTTGTCTCTTATTTCGTTTCTAATAACAAGTGTATTAGCTTCTGGAAAGCATGTGAGACTTTGGGAACATTTTTGGAAAGAGACAAATAAGGTAGTGAGGACCCAATGTTGCTATGGTCTTTTTTGTTTCCTTCCCTCAGGATCAGACAGAAGAAAAGTGAAAATACATTTACACTTTCCAGTCAGAAAATGAGATCCTGCTGAATGGTGTTTCAGTTCATTAGGAAAATTGTATCATCTGTCAGTGATACTCAAGAGTCATGGTCAGGATTAGGTCCTCATCCTGCAGGGTGCTCTAGAAATGCACAGGGAAAGGCAATCTCAGCTCCCGTAAAAGTAGACAAGGATAGGTCAGGACATGTGCGTGGAGGATAGCACTGATGCTCACCTACTGAGATAAATCTCATGCCAGTGTTACAACGCTAAGTGGGCTGCAACACCGGCAAAGCCCAGAATAATAGCCTCTTCCTGGCTTGCTGATTTGGGTTTCCTGCTGCTATGGTAGGGTTGAAAAAGGGGTGATGAAGAAAAAGTATCGGTCTGGTGGAGTAACAAGGAGGCAATAGAGCCATCTTGGGGTGTCAGCAGTGGAAAGAGAGAGGGAGGCAAGGAAAAAAAATGCTGTTTTTAAAGTTTCCTTCAAAAAGATTCAGAGCTACTGCATTTTATGATGGATTGTGAGGAGACCAGATTATATGCAGGTTGAATACATGATCATTTATATTGCTTACACATAGGTATTTTTTCTTTTTAATGTATGAGTGAAGAATGTTGAAGCCTTAAAAAACCACTTGTAACCTTCCTGTTACTACCAGACAGTTCGCTGTAGATTGAAGTAGGTGTCAAGAAGTGATTAAAAAATCTAGAAATATCTGTTCTGGGTGGGTGGTTTTCTGGAACTGCAGAGGTGCACAAAACAAGAATGAAATGTGATGCTAAGCAGCGAGGTTTGAGAGCTATGCATCTATACACTCGGGATCGTGAGATCTGTCAAGAGTAAGGAGCATGGACTGCCAGGTTAGTATCAAAGTCAGAGGTGCCTGGTGGTGCAAAGCTTCTGGTTTAAGTGTCTATTTTGTACAGGGAGAAGCCTTTACTGTGCCATTAGGGACAGGCAGGAATACTTTCCCAACTGGGCATGGAAGACATGTAGGCAGTATCTTTCTGCAAAGTCCTGCTTCTCCCAACCTCTCTGACTACAAATACAAATTTAGGTGGAAGAACTCAGAAGATCTCAGCACTTTGTGAAAGTATTTCATAAGTAATGTTATCTAATTTTCCAAGTGACACTGAATATAATAGAGTCCAGGGAGATTAGTCCTTTCCCATTGTACAAGAAATGGTTCTTAATTATCCTTTACTGAAAAAATTAACAGGAACTAAGTCAAATGGTATTGTCCTGACCTTAAAAACAAACCACCACCAACAAAACTTCAAATCCTGGACCCACTGAAACATAATAGCTAGGTAGATGTTTCTATATATGTTGGATTAATTGCATTTTTATCTGACTCTTTGTCCAATATTAAGGTGGTTTATTTGCAAGATAAATATTGGGGTGAAGGGTTCAAATCATGTGGGTTAGGAGGATAAAATCATAGGCTTTTCAGTTTTCCACTGTGACTCAGTGTTCCTGTACTGTCTATTGATCCACTCAATGTCATTCACCCCCACGTGTTCCTAATGTTAAATTCAGGTGAAAAAAACAGCAGCATTGTATTGTGTCTTCCTTATGAAGAAGAGATGATTATTTAGGAGAATTTGGCAAGAATAATTATCTTTTTCTCTCCACCCCTTTGAATAAGAATGAACAGCAGCAAAATAAACTAGTATTGTAAATTTCAGGAGCTGAAATTGCATCTTTTGGTTGCCGCCTCTATTTTGCATTTTAATGCAACGTTGATGATAACATTTGTCAAAGAAACCTCACAGTCCTTCAGAATCAGAAGGTTCCACAACCACATAATTGGTGCAATGTGGGAAAAATATTGTTTGAAATGTACTTATGGATGCAATTTGCTGTGAAGCTTCTCCCTAAAGTGCATGAATTGTCTCTTCATCTCTGCTGAAAGAAAACTTTCTTACTCAGCCTAAAGTCATCTCTTTATCAGAATAAATCTCCTGCAAGAGTAGATTGGGAAGGGATTGAGAAGCTCCCTTTAAAATTTTCTAGTTTTAATGAAGGAAGTGTCAAGTGCCTGAGAGTAGTGATCGGCCTTGGCGGCCCTGACCAGGCTCACCTGTGGCCTCCACTGCCCAAACCCTTTGCCCATGGGCCCAGGAGCTCTCTTTAAGCTCTGTGCTGGCTGTTCAGTCCCTGCCTGAGCTATGTTGTAGAAAGGCTCTAACTCAGCCGCAGCTACGTCTATGCTTCAGTAAGAACTGTAGTGATCTGGACCCTGACCCACAGACTGATCTCCTGCCTTGATGTCAGACCTGCCTCATCACCCCAAACTTCTCTGATGATCTGGACTAGCGGCTGAACCTGACTGCCATCTCTGGGCATACCCTGCCCAGATACCATGAGGGGACCCTGGCTGGTGAGGCCCTTGCCCTGCTGGCTTTGATGCAAAGCTCAGCTCCCTGTCTCTTAGGGAGAAACTGGCCATCACTGTTCCCTGACAGGGAGAGACTAAAGTGTTTGAAAAGGAGAGATCCAAATGAGGATTTTTTTTTGTTAGTTCTTAATTTGCAAGTCTGTGTGAGCTCACTTCTCTGTGTGCAGTCTCCATACAACCCAATCTCCTGCTCTTCCTAGTCAACACAGAGGCTTTGATGACATTTTAAAGACTTTTATGCATATCCTGTGTTTTTTCCTGGCATGTCCCTTGCTGTCTCATGGTGGAACTGAATGACTGGCTTCACATTCTACTAGGATATTTGTATTTTCTAAATCTCCAGACTTTCACAGAATATTTTCATGTGGCATTGTTCAGGGATGTGAATAGTTACATACAGCTCAGAGCAAGATAGCCTGGATGTTGAAAGCAATACCACAGTGTTAGCTGAATGCATTAATTTAAACGTCTGGACTGCACTGTATGAACTAGCATTAGTTAGCTTCTTATTTTCACCTTCACAAAATGAGACAAACTGCTATGTCTCCATGAGAGAGCTCCCATCCAGGAGCAGCATGACTACCTGGGACTGGCTGTGCCAGTACTGCTACATGTTGTTTTGTCACTTATCTGCCTGCTGGCCTTTGTGGACTGAGTGAATCCCAGGAGAGCCTTGAATCTGGATTTGCACAGTGGTACTTAAAATCATCATGCTTCTTGTATTTCTGTGTCTAGTAGGACCACAGTTTCTCTAACCTTCCTACTTTTCATATAGCCTGTTGGTGACTTGCTATGTTACAGGGTGTTGTTTAGCACTGTTATATTTTGTACCTGTTCATTGCTGGGATTGGATTTGCTGTATTTACATGTGTCCTTCCCAGACTTCATCCAACAATGGGATGAGTTTAGAGCCCATCTTCAGTATAAGGTGAAAACTCATTCAGGGTGGACAGTTTTCTGAATGCTTTGTTCTTTCACGGCTACTCCAAATATGCATCTGAAAGTGATAACTCTCCACTTTCCCCTCTTTCTCTTCAGAAACCACTACCGCTGCAGTGCAGCTGCAGGAGGAGGCATGAGAGGAAAATATTACTACACACTCACCTTCAGTATCAAGTTCCCTCACAAAGATGATGTCTGCTATCTGGCCTACCATTACCCCTACACCTACTCCACAATGATGGTAATGCTGATATGTCTATCTAAATAAACTGATAGGCCTGATAGATTGGAGATGCTTGGACATGAGAGGTCTTTGTGATAGCATAGAGGTCTGTTCTCACAAGCAGCTATTTAACTATCATGATGCTCTCAATGCCTTACTTGCAACTATAGCCTCTGTCAGCTCTGGAGCCCAGAATGTTGAAGGAGAAAAAAAAACCTGCATGGGATGAGCTGGAGTGCAAACATAACAGTCATAAGATAACGCAAGCCCAAGACGTCTCTATTTGCTTGGGCTTGCAGTATCCTCCTGAGAGAAGCAAAGATCTATAGCTAACGGCAAGTAAGAAGTGAAGGCTGCCCACTCCCGCTTCTGCCAGAAGATAGCAGCTTAGCTTTCAGAGCTACACCTGCAAGTAGAGCAATAGCACAGTGCTAGGCCTTCTTCAAATATTCTTTGTCAGCAGTTTCATCTGTGCCAGCTGGAGTGTCAGGAGGCATTTGTGACACCCCAAACCAGTGTAGTAGATTTGAAAACTAAAAGAATATGAATCCAAGGCATAAATTGTATTATTTAGTTTTACTGAGCTTATTTCCTGGGGAAGAATTTGTTTTCTTCAGCCTTTTCTGGCTGGGGTGGATGGTAGGAGAGTATTCTGGGAAATGCATCAAATGCATTTTCTCAGATTGATCTGGGAGAACCCAAGGTCTAAAAGGAAGGTAGAATAAAAGAGGGGAAATGAATGGTTTTGTGAGTTGCTTTGTGACTTTCGCACTGTTAAAGTTGAGAAAGATATTGCAGAAAATGAACACATAAGGTTCCTGGAGATCAGTTCCACCCGCGGCAAAAAATAAAAATAAAATTGTTTTTAGTTCTGGACATTTAATGACAGTGTGGGTTGGTGAAATATGGGCTTATTCTAATTTTTACAATGATACCTGTTTGCCATTATCAGGTATGAAAGCGTACACAGGCTTTCTAAGGAGACTGTCCTCTCTCACTTAGTAGCCATGCAGCTTTGCATGCTGCCAGCATAGCCCGGATTAGATTAATTCCCACTCAAAAAACAGTCTCTTGTCAACTGCTTTACATCCCATTATGGATGTTCAAAGAAACTGCTTTCAATAGCTGGGAGAAGGCCAATCAGGCCTTCGCAGTCCAAGCTATGCCTGCCAGCTCACTTCTCATCAGGCTTACGGGCACCAGCTATTCCTCTGAATCAATGAGGAGGAGAGCATGCCCTAGTAGTGGGTTTTGACCTATAGCCTTAAAGACACATATATACTGCAGTCTGCAGGGTATTACAATTACAATTGTAGTACTGAAGAATTGGGTAGAGTTATTCACCACCATGCTTTATTATGGAGATGCAGTGCCTCATCACTATTTTACTGTTATTGATTTCTATCTTCTGCTGGCACAAAAGCAAGGGAGACTTGGAAAATTTGTATGCTCTGGGAATCCCTGAATATCTCACCTACGCTGGAATGAATTGAATGGAGAAGAAAAAGATGTTATTCCTAGACTTGCAGGACCAAGTCTTGAAGTATTTCACTGCCTCTTCAAATAAAATGCTTATTGAAGTTTAAGGAAATTTTGCCCCAGGAAAAGTTTAAATGAACTCAAACTCAGTAAGGACCATAAAATTTTGTAAATGGGAATTATAAGTGGAAAAGATTGATAGATTGTTCTGTCCAGCTCTTTATCCAAAGCAAAATTGTTGCCTCTAATAATTCTAAATGGCTTATTTGCTTGGACTAATTTAAAATGTCTTGAGTGATGCAATTTGCACATTTCTATGTTACTTTAATTTCCACAGTGTATAAGCTAAATCAGGTTTGTGCACCACTAGATCTTATTTTAAAGCATTTGTCCACTGGTGAATATGTTGGTTTTACATATCAGTAATAAATTAAAAGTGATTAGGAGCCCAAGGGCCCAATTAAATACATAATGCTTTGGGGAAGAAGATAAACTTGGATATGAAGTTAGTAATTTGGAAATGTTTTTAAATATCGTATATATTTAATTGTTACAGGCACGTTTACAGGAAATACATATTGCAGAATCCTATTTGAACTGGATGCACTCTGCAGTTCATTACTTTTTGTCCATTAGTAATTATATTTATTTTATGAACAGTAATTTATCTATTTTTTCATCATAGCGTTAATTGTTTAGATATCTAGCTGAAAACTCTATGGCAGCTATACCCAATTAAGTTTCACTGGGTACCAGAAGCATAAGTAAATGATGATATTGAGTTCTCTGTATCTATGAGAGATCTTTAAATGGGTCTAATAATTTAATTTACTTTGTAGAGCAGTATGTTAATTATTTTATGACACAGATGACTGTAAATTTCAGTTCTGTGTTTTCATTCAAAACACTGGGAAAAGCAGTCTGAAAGATGGTAAAGTTCAAGGTTTTAGGAATAGAAATAGTTTGTTCCTTAAACATTGGCTGAAATTTACCCCTGACTTCTAAACACAAAAATTTACAACGTAAAGGCTGTTCTGTGAACTCATGCATTTTAGTTAAGATTATATTAGGATGAGCGTGCATACTGCAATATACCTGTTTCTTCCAGTCTAGAGACAACTGGTGCTCCACAACAGTTAGCGACACTCTGCAATGAGATTACTTTACAGTATCATTGCCACTTGCAATTGCAACATAAACAGGGAGAGAGAGCCACTGAGAACTGCACATCATCTGGTGTGTGGGTGGTGAGTGGCTATGTGTCTAATGAGGCGATTAGAACTAGTTCCAAAAAGATTTCTTTCTTTTTTTTAGGCTGCCAATTCTTTTTCTCAAATTTCTCGAGAAGCTTTTTTTTGTAAGAATTATTAAAACTGACAACCATAAACTTTGGGGGGTGGGAGATGATGACTCCTTTTTAAGTAACTTTTTGGAAAGATGCTCTTACTCACTTTCCCCGCTAGTGGCTGTACAAAACTGTTTTGATGTAAACTTTTTGACTGCCTCTGGTCTGGACTTGTTCCTGAGTCTCACTGACATATGCTTGACAGCTAAACAGTCAGTTCTATAAATACTGAAAAAAGACTATTTTTCTCACATTACGTGGTCTCTATGAAAACATAAGGAGTATGCAGTTCTTTTCTGGACTTTATGTATGCATAGAAACCCCTTTTTGCTAATAAAAGAAGCACCTAGGAAGAGTTCAGGTAAAATGATACATGAGTAATAGACCCGTGCAGCTTCAGTGAACTGGGCTGTGTTCTGAAAGGCTTATGCTTACTGAAGGTATGTAAAAGGAGATACTATTAACTGGCATAAGAGAGAAGCTGGTGAGTTAGCAAGAGATGAAATTAGTACCAATAATCACATAGAGACAGTGGAATAAAATCAGTTTTTATAGACCATGAACTCATAAATCTGTTTCCTTGCTTTTTCTCAGGCCCATCTTGACAGTCAGGAACAAAATAGGAACCCCAAGAAAGTCTACTGGAGGAAGCAGACGCTCTGCCAGACACTAGGAGGAAATCTATGCCCATTGCTCACAATCACCGCCATGCCAGAATCTAAAAAAAGTGATGACTTGGAGCAGTTCTGTAAGTAGCCAAACGAAGCATTAAAAAAGATGCTGGTGACTGTGGTAATGTAAGGAGTGGCAGTGACAACCTGTTTTGTGAATATGTTGATTTTCTTGCTTTCCTCATTTTGAAAAAAAAAAAAAAAAAAAAGGAAAACTAAATATCAGGAACAGCAAATTACAACACTTCTTTTAAATGACAGATTTATGCAGAGGGAGGATACATAAAATCATTCTTTACTTCAATTTTTCTTTAATAATCCAAAACAGAAAGTTTAGTATCAAATATCTACAATGGCAAGAAACTGCTCTAGTAACCAATTCAAAAAGAAGCTTGAAAGATTTTTTTTTTATTCTTGTTGACATTCCAAATTGAAATGATTTATTTATTTTGAAGTTGCCCCAAAAATACAAGAGCATTCTTCCCCAGATGTGTGCAGTAATTGAAGTGTCCTGGTCAAATTCCAGATCCTCCAAAATGCCTGGTAGCTCCATCTGGACATACTATGGCTTCTTGCATTTTGTCAGTCTTAACTGATGATGTGGTAACTATACTATAATAGCTACCATGTTATATCTAGAGATAGTTATTTTTCATTGTGAAAGTCAAAGATTTAGACCTCTAGTGACCTCGATTAATGATGTTAAGCTATATAAGTTTCTGTAACCAACAGCAAGTGACAAGAACATTCTGGTTAGCATCACATTGGATTAGCTTTGTCTTTCATGTCTAAGTGTCAGACTACCTATATATAGGTTGATGTAGAGAGGAAACTTTATTTCCTGAGTCTGGAGTAAGACATAAACATATTTTTTTGTCTGTTCTTTATGTATCTGTTACACAGGTGGAGAAATTCTAGGGAGTGTGGAAATTTAGATTGCCTTAAATCTCTTAGCTTGTTATGCAAATATGTATCATCTCATGGAGATATTAGGCTAGATATATCCAAGGAGATTCTGTGATATGAACTACATTTCTAATCACAGAATTCTCTTTTCAGGGATATGTGATGGTAAGTCAGACTCCTCACAATGCCCATTCCAAATTTGTAAACTAAAAGGAAGCTCACATAACAGAGTTTGGGGGAAGTTATTGCTGTCTTTCCTAGTTTAGGTTTACTGCACAGTGACTGCAGTTATGCTGACATTACAGTGTAATCATCCTAAACTCAGACCTCTTTATAATTGTTGGTAAGTTTTCATTCAGGGAGCATTTACATTAGAATTAGCATGTTTCTGAGCATGAATATACTTTCCTAGGTCGAAATTTTAAAGCAAAATGGCAGAAAGTTGCCAACTACAGCCTACATGGGAATTCATAAGATGCTTGCATATAAACTGCCTTGATGGTGGGAACTGGAGGCAGTGTCAGAGAAAATGGGATCATTGTCACTGCTATTATTAGTAGTATTTACATTACAATATCACATACAGCACTCGATTAGGGAGTTTGGCTGTGGTGGGTGCTGTTCATGCCTAACAGGAAGAGAGAATTCCTGCCCTTAAGCACTTTTGTTCCATGATGATAATGCTACAGAACAGAAAACCAGCGGGTGGGAGTTGTGGTGGGAGTGCGTGGTTATATAAAGAAGTCTTTGGCATACTGCAGATGGTCACCTGGTTAGATGTTAGCTGTTGACAGCAATTTTTAAACCTTGTGGCAGACAGTCTCAATAGGGCAACTGGAAGTAAATTGGAATTAGGGATTGGAGCCGTGCAAAAGAGACATGCAGTGAACAAGTTTTTCAGCCCAGGTAAATATGCTTTTCCAATAGGAGTGCTAAATGAAAGGTAAGGTAATGGTTGGATTTATCAAAGCAGGGACTTGGAGTGGGTCAGTCACACGATATGTGAATGTGCTGACCACTGGATTAAGCATGTTTGGTTTGCATAGGACTTTATGCAAAGTCTTGCTTTTCTGACATAGGAAACTTGCAAAATAATAATAAAAAAAAATAATAAAAATAACCATCAATTTTCCAAAACAGAAAGCAATGGTCTTGCTTTCTGACCAACCCAACAACATGCCAACATCTGCAGGTATGCATACATAGTGATCAGGATAAAAACTCCGGAAGAAAATCACCAGCCTGTACCAATGGAGGTAAAGCAGGAATAGCTAAGGACGTTTCCACCTTTGGCGCCAGCCACCAGAGGGAACTGTAACTGCATATGGTAATAATGTGCTAGACTGTATATCATCTTACAGTCCTTGGAGTCCTTGACCTGAAACCTTATTGTACCAAGTGTGGTACACTGGGGAGAATGATTGTCCTCTGTGTATGCAGGACTTACAGCCTGTATTTGTGACAGTTGAGAGGTACAGGGTCATGAGGGAATGACAACACAATATTGACCAGCAAAATCATACCCCCCAAAGTCACACTGCTTTTAGGGAGTATCATGAAATAAATGTGACAGGAGGTATTACCTTTTTCTGGGGCACTCTTTCCCCTGAGAATGCATCTTGCAGTGTTGAAGTAGTGTCTGGCAGGCTTTCAAAAGTCACTAACCTGTCTGTAAAGGCAAGGTTTGCGCAATCCCAGAGCAGTGGAGGCTTGGATTCTCATTCAGTACAGATTCACTGAAAGATTCATGAAGGATTTGTGAACATTTTGGACAGGTACTTATTTTGAATGCCTCAGGATGTTGTAATATTCAGCATTTGGGTTCAAATTCTAGTTATGTGGCTCAAGTCCTCTTTATTTTTGAGAGAGAAATACCTCCTGGTTTGTGATCTTACATGAATTCAGTAGAAGCTCGTAGTTCTGACTGAAATTCCATGAAATTATGTGCCAGTAAACTTTTCTGATGGAGCTTTGCAAGGAAATGAGATTGACTTCCTAAATCTATCTATGAACCAGTTGAACTCAATCAAAGCAGAATGTGTACAAACCCAGCTGCCTGAACTGAAATAAAAATTGTTTGGGGGAGAGACAGTGTCAAGGAAAGGCAACACATTTTCTCTTAAGTTTCCAGAACTAAAAATGTAAACACCAATACTCTTAGGTGATGAAAATATTTGTTGTTTTATCAAGTGGAAGAACAGCAAGCGCACCATGTGTTTTATGCTGTGGGGATGCCTCCAGGCAAATGTGAATAATCACATATATACTTATTTTGTATAAGCAGCTTGGATAATTATGGCTTTGGGGGACGCATTTAGCTTAATTTGTGCTGCTTTTTGTGGCTTTGATCAACAGTTGCTTCTTAGCTTCCTCATCTTGTACGACATGCCCTTCTCTCTATGAAGTGGGTTGGCTGATGGAGGGGCCTGTTTGTCAATATTTTCCAGGCTGAAAACATAACTCAAAAGCAACAACTGTGAGGGAATCAAAGGATGGAGACTTCCCTAGCAGTAACTCTCATTGCTTTGTACAGTGTCCATGCATATGCATTTCAGCTTGAGAAGTGATGTGGAGCTCCAGCATTGGGAAACTTGGCACATGGGTGATGAATAAAAATTGATAGCCCTCGTTCTTTCCTTCTGTTTCCAGGGTTCTGTACAATTCATAGTTCTCATGAGCTATAGCCATTTTACTCTCCTATCAAATTTGTTATTTCTGCTTTGTACATTTGTTGAAAGGTTCTTTTCAATAATACCAGTGGCGCAGGTAAAATACAAAGCTTTTCAGGGCTTCACAGCCGTTTCTCGTGATTGTACTTTTAATACGCTAAATCCTTCTCTAGTATAGCTGCATGAGGAGTGGGAAACATCACTGATGAAGAGGCATTGGGTTAGGAGTGCTGGGAGGAGACCGTGATACTCCTGCTAGGAGCTCGGTGAGGAGGAGTTATTGCACTACTGGAGGTGCTGATAGAGTGGGAGCGACCCAGGGATGATGAGGGCATGGCATCTTCTGTGTCAGCTGTGCTTTATTTTCCTCGCTTGACTCTTTCAGATTGGTCTTGTCAGGCTTTTGATTAATGTGGCCCTAGGATGGTTAAATTTGTCTGAGTTAAATTTATTAATGTGCACCTTGTTAATAGGAAGCACAAGCCGTGCACGCTGACAGGAGCTGCACATTCACTGCATACTAAAGGGAAGAAAAATGGGCTGCTGTTTTTCTTCATTATGCGTAGTTTATGTGAGGCTTTGATATCCATGTAAGCTCCTTTCTCATTCCTCTCTATCTCCTGTTTATGTGATGGTGGTGTACTGAATTATTTTTATTAAATGATCAATTCTGAAACTGATATGAGGAGAGAAAGAAATGAGCCAGGTACTCTTTGACTCCCTTTGTTTTGTATCGCTGTCATACATCTCAGATACAAACAGCACAACAACTTCTCTTCAGACTTAATCAGTTTGTTGTTATCTGTTTTCCATATTCCTCCTTCCTCTTCCTTTTTCCTTCTCACAGAGTTACACTCTGCAAATTTGGCCTTCCATATTACGTACAGAACTTTTCTTCAGAAGACTGTAGCTCTTCTCAGAATTATTTAAAACATAAAATAAAACTAAAACAGCTTTCTGCAAGCTCCCATGAGTGTGGTGAGCCAGTACACCATGCCTGCCTTAGATATTGAATCACAACTTGTGAATCTTTGAAAATGAGAGAAGTTGGAGAATGGAAAGAATGGCTGGGTAGGCATTTACTCTTTGGCGACTTTGCTTGTGGCTGTATCAGGTCTAACCTTAGACATTGCCTGATGAGAGGGACTTCCCAAGAGAGCAAATCTCCACATCTTTCGGAAGTGTTCTTAAATGCAGAACCAGCAAGAACAACGAAGCTTCAAATATTGGTGCTGAGTCACTGTTTAATGAAGTTAATTGGAGCTTGTAAAGCTCTGATTTTCTTGGGCTTACCATACATAGCTCCATGAAGACAGTGTTAACATCATGTGTGTACTTAATAAACCCTTAATTCACAGTGTTATGTATTCAAATGTGCATTATGTGTCTGTGTTCTACCAAACCTCTCTGGCAGAGAGTTTTTCACTGCAGTTAACCTATGTTCAACAGAAAGATCTCTCTTATTCCTGAGACCTCTACTATTCCTGGTTCTTGGCTTACATGCTCCATTTTTTAATGGATACAGACAATTGCAAATTTTCAGTTCGTGCTTAATCTTATCATGGTTTCTTACGTGTCTTGTGCAGGTGCCATTTTTTAGCAATGAGGTATGCTTGGCCTAGTGTAAAATAAAACAGTGTGCTTGTCACAGCGAAGAGTGGTTTGTGACTAGAATCTGGTACAAGAATCTGTCAGATTCCAGTTCATCTTTCACACCAAAAACAGAGTTTATCAGCTTGGCAGGTAGAACAAATGTATATTTTCTAGGCAGATTAAATGAACTAAGTCAGTAGTCTCCAGGAGATGATGAACATGGTAATGCACATTGACTCTCTTTTAGAAAAAGAACTGTGCTTTAATGAAAGATTTTCTGTAGCTGGAACAGCTGATCTGTGTGCATAGCATTGTACAACTGAGGCATTAAAATGTTTAAAATATGAAGGCTTAACTTCATGCTTACAAGATACCCATAGCGATGATGGAATGATTCTTTACCTCTTTCTATTCATTCAGTGACAAGTGATGCTTAATTATGACTGTAAGAGAACTAATAACCTGAAGTAGTCAGTATAAATATGAAGGCAAATCAGAAATAAAGTGGGTACAGCGGCATTTTCCATAATCTACGACCCTGAGCTTCTGAGCCCAATTAAACGACTGGGAAAGCAAAGCTGAAAACTGGTTCTTTTACTGCAGGAAGCAGGAGCCGATAAGACTGTGAAGGATAATGAAAGTGATCTGCCAGCTGACAAGCCCTTGCAGGCCGTAGGATACTATTATGAATGGCAGAGTAAATGGACAGATTGACTCTTCAAAGTGTAGGTAAAACATCTAGCCAGTCATGCGTGGGTGATGATGAAATTCTATTCTGTAAAGAAAGAGCACACCAATACATTGTCAATGTTAAGAGTGACTGAACTGAAATCACCAAATGCAAAAGGAGTGATCGGAGAAGGCCTGTTTACACTGCACTACTGTTCTGAGCTTGCTATGTGTGCATTCCTCAGGAGGTGTTTCCTTGGCTGTGCACTGACATGGTGTGGGTGCGTTAGCACTCTTCTTTAGGTAGAGAAGGGGAAGGGGAAGATATAACTGAAGAGGTGTATAGTAGGACCAACTGGCCTGGTGCCTAACATAAGGGGATAACAAACAGAGTGAGAAAGGAATTCCTTAAGGACTGAAGATTTCTATTGTTCTGTTTGTACAGTAGCATGCCCCTGGCTGATGACCACCATCATTACTGCATTCTCAGCTCAAAGGCATGAACATCTTATATCGCCGTGGGGGTTAATCCTGCATCCATTGAGAATACAGGAACTTTGTCACTTCTGCAGAGTGGAATGGGGCAGTCCCAGGTTATGGTATCGCAAAGGAAGTAATTGGAAAGCTCTCTTCATGGCTGGTTGTACTGTTGTGACTCCCATTAATAATACTGATCATGCAGTGTGTTACGAGTATTTCCCCTATGCACCTGATGAGCGTCCTTACAGCAGTTTGTGCAGTGTTACAGAGCTGAATGTCCTAGCTAACTAGCAGCAGTAGTGAGGAAAATTAAACAAAATATGACACTAGCAAATAGATTTACATCTGTAACTGCTGTCGCTTTGAGTTGCTTTTCAGTCATCACATGTCCTCTTCATGCAAGGCTGGGGAAACCATTATTGTTATTATTATAAAGAGACAATGACACCTCCTTTACCAAAATGTAATCTTTATGGGAGTTGGGACACATTTTCTGCCTGAGTATGTTTCTAAAGATGAAAAGAGTAATATTTTTGGAATAAGGAATGGAAGGATACTTCTGCCCTTCAAATCTCCAGTTGCTCCTAGAACTAGAATGAGGGATAAAGTGAAGCTAATGAGGTGTGTTTACTTGGTCTCCTCTTAAGCATAAGGAGTCAAAAAGACACAGTTGCTGGGAGAAATATTCTAACATTTCTTGGTTGGCTTGTATTAGCTAGTTACATGGTTGCTTTGCAGCTTTGATCTTTTCTCAAAAAGGAACAAACCCCTTTACCTTTAAATGTAATTTGCAGCAGAGAACAATTCCTGAACAAAGAACAGCAAAGGATGTGAATTGCAAAGGCCACTTGTGCAGGATACTGGGAAATAATGATCATGTGGAAAATGTACACAGTTTAATTAAGCACATTGATTAAATCAATATGATTCAAATAGCTTAGTGCTCCAATCAGCTTAATCTCGTTAAATGTAATTCAGGCCTCGATAATTGATTAATAATGCATTATAGTTTATGAATTATTGACTTCAAGTTATAATAACTGTGCCTGCTCCCTGCATGGCAGCAACCAGTGTTGCATGTTAATTATGAAAAACTCATGCTCTATTCTCTTGAATAACTTTTTTAAAGCTGGAGATGACAGATCTCCTAGTGAAACGGGGATCAAATTAGATCAATGCCTTATTGGAGTTAGCCCACCCAAAAGGAAAATGCACTCTTTAAAGGAAGCTCTCATCTAACAATGCTGAAGTAGGGAGGCAGAATGACCTGCTTTGATTAGTAATGATCTTTCAAGCAGTCAGAAGAACTGCCTGTAGCAATTCAGCTGAAGTGCTAACCTGGCATTGTGCTTGTTGGAAACAGTTCACAATGGCAAGCACATCTGTTGTTCTCTTAATGGCATTGCATTCTGTACCTTCTCCAACACACATACACACAGCATAGCCAATGCTGCCGAGCTCTTAGGTCACACCTGTTTGCCAACTATTCATAGAGCAATCCAGTTTCCAGTATTTCTGTCTGGATGCTCAGTGGTTTCTGTGGAAAGGATGAATATGCTTTTATAATAGTGGAATATTCCTCTAGTGGTAGGTGCTCTTGCCCACGGCAAGGGGCTTGCAACTAGATGATCTTTAAGGTCCCTTTCAACCCAAACCATTCTATGATGATAATTGCATTTCTACATAGCAAGTGTCATACAACAAAAAGCACTGTTGCTACTACTGATGAAAGTCTCAGGAAAGAAACCAATACTTCAGGGCCTGAAGTAGAGGACTTCTATTATATGGCATTTCCACTGAATCTGAACAGAGGATACTGTCTCAGATTGTCTTTCTGCCTGCTTAGGTACTTAACGTGATCCAAATTGCAATTTTATGCAGAAAAGTCCACAAGCATTACACTTCCTTAAAGTACTTCATTTATGGAATCTTTTCTGCTTTTTTTCTTTCACCTCCTTTGCTATTTCTATTCCTTACTTGTGATTATATTTAAAAACGAACAGATTTTATTGTGTATAGAAATTGAATGAGAAGATTATAGCAAACTGTGGAAGGGAAAAACAAAACATTTTTGCTTGATTCTTATGTCTGCAGTAGTGATTTTTTTAATCTGCAAATTCCCTTGAGTTGAAGATTTACTCCTAATTTGTGGAGGTGCTGGCTTCTCTCTTGCTTTGTACCAAACACTTTGTTTTTGGTGACAAGAAGTCAGCTGTAGTGAAAACTGTGATTCTGTTTTAATGCAGTAAAGAATGGATGAATAAAAATGTCATGTATTCTGCAATGCTAAATAGTTACAGAATTGTGAATATGAACTTTTTCTGCTTGAATAGATAGTTTGTCAGGCATCTAAAGCCAAAGTAAAGCTCTCTAGATATGTAACACTGGCAGTGTGCTCTAAATTTCTCAAGATTGTCTTTCAATTTGAAACATCCTTTCTCTATTTTTTTTCTGATATCCCAGTCATAACAACGTGGCAGCCCATTGCAATGCCCTGAACGGTGTTCTATTTACAGACAAATTTCCGCAAAAATGTGTTCCTGTTTGAATATTCAGTCTGCTACCATAAAGGTGGAAGCTGGTTGAGTGGAACATGAAATTTGTGAGATAGATTTGGGGCTGTCTGCGGACTGAGGCCAGTGTTTTTCATAATGTATCAGTTGTTCTTTGACCTCTAGCATTCGGTGGGACTCACTCAACTAGCACAGCACTGATGCTGCGGTCAGCCTTCTGTGAGTTTGGCAAAATGCCTATTAACATATTGAATCCAATGGTCGAGACAGCAAGCAGAGCACAGAAAACACTGAATTGAGGATCCTGAAAAACGTGTCTTGGAGCATAAGCAACTAGCAATGTTATTTGCAAAAGGAGAAAGCAAATAGTGTAATCTCTCTTTCCCACCCTTTGTGCATGCTAGCAGGACAGCCATCTGAAATGAGATAATTTGTGCTGCTATGGCTCTTCTTCATTCGTCTGTAGTTTTTCACAGTAGTGGTGTGTGTCATGGTTTTTTAATTTTTTTTTAAAAGAACCTTCATTCTGAAATTTGGAGATTTGTTCTAAGTTCTCTTCTTAGTGGATTGTGCTATGCAGTTTTCTTCCCTTTCTATAATTTTTGTTCTATTGCCTTTCTTTGTTTGAATTATAAGTCTCATCTTTGTCCTAAGAGACTTGTAACCTTTGCATATCCTTTCCATGTCCTTTCCAGAGGATAAATATTGTGATTAACAGCAGCGTTTTCTACAATATGAGTTAGCAATGTCTTCTTGGTTGGCACGGACTTGGGCTAGAATATCAGTAGCTCTTAGCACTGTCTATGCCCCATTCTTCCAGTATATCAGAGCCCTTTCTGAAATGTTAATGAATTAAACATCTTGAAAATCGAAATCACTACATAACTGTTTGTCATAATTATTTTCATTAGTGATTTGTTTTTAAATGCCTCAGAGATGCCTTCTCGCAGGTGCATAGCACGACTTGTATTTTTGATATAAGGCATTGAAAATTCTGAATGAAACTGGAAAAGGTTTGGGGGAGTTCACGCGTATTTCTTATATTTCTTCACAAATTTATAGACAGCTGTTTGGAACACACCTGTCTCACAACACCCCAGTGTCCCAGCCTTGCTGCAGCGGAGTTACAAGCTTCTATCACAGTAATAGGTTGTTCAAATTCTCACCTTCATAGAAAGGGGAAAAAATAATTCATCATCTCTCCCTTAGGGCCAAAGGCTTCAGAAACACCTGCAGATGCCGTGCTTCCAATGGTCAATCTGTATATCTGGTAGAGGTATTGAAATACAGCCCAGCAGAGCCTCCAGACAGCTTTTACTCCCTGAAATGGTGAACGAGCATTGAACGGCTACTAGGCTTCTGTTATCAACTTCAAATCATGGCATGAAGAAAAAAAAAAACACAACACACAACAAATGTGTTTCAGTGAGCTGCACATTTTCCCTCTCCGGCTATAAATTCCAGTCACATATGGTACTGTTGGGCATACGCTAAAAGGTCAATGTGGTACCGTATAAATTAGCCAGGGAAGCATTCGAATTGAGTTAAATTTGTTCTCAACATGACAGAGAGAGGCTCTGTGAGGAAGGACATAATTTTAGGGTCAGATTGACTGCAGACTGAATATTGTTATAAGCAATATGCTTAGAAGGGGTGAAGAGCTAATGCTTATGCCTCAAGGTAAAGCAGAGGTCAGGAAGGGGTTTCTTCCAGCTGGTCACAATGTCACCCAATTAGTTATGTGTCTTACTGCACAGGTTATTTTGTTTCACCACTTATAGGCTCTAGAGCACCTCCTGATGCAGGGTAAAGTGGGTTGGCCTGGAGGTAGTTGGGTTTGCTGCTGCACACCTGTGATAAATCAGTTGCCTGCAGATTTCAGATTCCTGCTGAAGTTATGGATGGTATGGTAGTTTGTGGAGCACGTTTTGTCCTTAAAGACCAGTAAGAGGTCCTCGTGGCTGCTGATGTGGAGACTTGCTGTAAGGTAAGAAACTGGAGTTTTGTAGTGGTAGAAGTATTGCCTGTGTATACAATGTTCTTTTCTGTCTGCTCTCTGTAAGGCAATTAAGAAGTGTTCCTCTAAGAAAAGGAGATGAGCTGCTGAGCTGTCACAGTGACCAATTGTCCTCCTTTCTGTTTGGTTGTACCTCCTCATTGCTAAGTACCACGCAAGCTGTAGTCAGGGAGTGAAGGGCAGGTCAGTTGGCAGCTTGCTCTTGTGAAAAGGAGTAACCCATAGCTGGAAAGCTCACTGAGCGTAGCATAGGTATGAACTGATGTCAGGCTCAAATAAGTGTGCTTGCTGTCATAGAGAACTGTGTTTGTCTCCAGTATTTTTTTCTTCTCTGGCCCAGATGCTGTGATTGCAGATCGAGCTAGATATACATTGCTTTTTGATGCCTGATGATCTCATGGGAACACACTATTCTTTGACCTGGACTCAGTAATAAGATTGGACAGAGTGGGCAAAGTGTGGGCTTTGCTACTCTCCTAGTAAACTATTGCTGTTGGTTTGGGAACTCAAAGGTAGGTTAGGGGAAGATGGTTAAGTCTGGCACAAACTGTGGAAAGAATTGCTAGGCTGTGGCAGAAACAATAGCACACCCTGCTTCCAGAGGAACCTGCTACTCTTAGATGTTCTCTCATAATCCAGTGAATCTTGCATTTTTCACTCTATAACCATAGGCTTCTGCCATGCAAAGGCAAACACTTCTTCAATATACAGAGCAGGCAGACCACTGGGAAACACTGTGGGTGTCGTCATAACTTTCATGCTGTTTTCATCTTTACCCTTTAAATCTTGGCTGTTTTAAACAGACTGCCTATTGCAGCTTACTTTGAACAAAAGAAATGTTTTTTAAACTCACTTTAAACAAAATAAACTTTTTTAAACAAAAAAATAATATCTCAAGGCTTTGTAAACTTTCTGGAAAACAGTGTTCCAATTTCTGGATTTCACGTTAAGAGCTATGTGTTTCTGTCTAATAAAGGCTGACCTAGCCAGTCATGTATTATAAATTACTGGTGGTGTTTGGATTGTATGGAGCAGCTTTACTACTTGTTTGCCAGAGCTGCAAGCAGGTTCTTCCGCTACTCTGCCCGTGTTCGTGCAAGCAGTTCTACACTCATGAAACATAGTGGATGGTATTCCTTTGTACTGATCCTAGTATTAATATACCAGAGAGCCTTAGTGGGTGAGGAGACATTTTTGCAATACATGGTGTATGTTTGGCTTTCCCTTGTTGTGGTATCTGTAATACTGAACACCTGCTATTTGTAATTTTTACGTGTAAATTGGTTTTGCTGCGAGCTTCTCTGTAGGTTTCTATTTGATCTGTTTAACTGAGTTTCATTTCTCTAATTCTAGAACAGGATCATTTCTATGTGACTGATACGGCCAATCTTATCTCAGTAAAATAAGTACAGCAGTATATTGAAACTCATAGTTTTGCAGACGCCACTGGCTGACACTTCTTGTTGCTTGTAACTGACAGATTGTAGAAGAAATTTGCAGTTAATGGGCTGCAGTTATATATAAAACGAAATAAGACTGAAAATACGCCGTAATGATTTTTAAAATACTCTTCAGTTAATGAGAGGATTTGTCCATCTCTACATCAGAGAAACTTGTTAGCTCTCTGAGCTTGACCAACTGTTTCTAATGCAGAAATAGAAATTGCCAGTAAACAAGAAGAGACAGCTGCTATGTTCAGACTGTAAATGTGCTGATAAGATCAACTAGTTGACAAGTGACATGGTAGATGCTGCAAAGTGCACCAGTGTTTGTAGAGAGCTGAACTTGAAGGGTATCTTTTCAGAATGTTTTTTTGTGTGGCTGATTGATATCAGTTTCTAGCTGACAAAACTAGATGCATCAGGCCTTTCACTCATTTTAGGTTGCTCTTCTTTTTCTGCAATTTCTACTGCTTCATTTTGTTACATGACTTTGCAGAATTGAGTAGCAGAAGAAAAATACTAGTCAGTGTGTCTCCTGTTTCCCTGGTCTTCTATTCTAGAAGAGAGGAGGGGAAGGGGAAAAAGAAAAAAAAAACAACACAGGAAACTGTTGAATTTTGAAGTCACCAGTTACCTGTTATATGTGTAAGCAGGCCTCCCAAATATATATATATAGGACTCTTATAGTCCTGTCAGAACAATTTTTCTTAAGGCATCCTAGAGATGTTCCATGCCTTTTCTCTCCACTCCATCTTACCTTTACGTTAATGAAGTTTGCATAATGGAATCAGGTCCCAGAACCAACAGGACTTTTTCCAGATCTTAACTCTTTCCCAAAGAAGGCATTTTCTCAGTAACACTCAGAAAGTTATATCTATCAAATCACCAGCGCATTTAGAATTCAATTTTCTCTCTCAATTGCAATTGTCGTACTACTTAGTTGTGGCTGGAGCAGGGGGGAGTAATTTCTCTGCCACTTGGTAATTTTTTACAAGCTTTTTATCTTCTGTCTTCATTAAAGTTGTTTAACAAAGTGTTTTGAAGATTTGCTTGCTTAGCCTGATGTTTCTGTCTCTGAAATGGACAAGGTGTTAGGAGAAATAAGCTGTATTTTGTGTTAAAATTGTGGTGGGGTGAACTGGTGGTAAGTGTGAGTGAATGAACAAGTCAGAATGGGGTTGGAGGTATATCTTGACCCACAGATAAGTAAGGACTTGTGGATGACTCGGGGAAACATGAAAAGGCATTATGGAATTGTCTTGTGTGTCTTTTCCAAATGTTCTAGACTTTTTTTTTCTTTTCTCCCCTTAAGAAAAACAGACCTACTACAAGTTCCCATTTTCTTTCCTCATTCTTCCCTTGGTCTGAACTTACTGATTTCATATGATTTTTATTAACTGATCTGCAAACACCACTTTTCTCCTCAAGTCTGAAAGTGAGACATAATATGATGGATGCAGGAATATTGTAGCACTCTGCAAAGGTGTATGTATGTGCTAATTTTGGGAAGCATGGATGGGTTTCAGTATGAAATTGATAGCCATGCTGTAGTATCATGGTATAAGACAATTAACATAACTGAGGATGGAATATTCTGATGATATTTAGATTCCAGATTCAATTAATTTTCATGCCTGATGAATTAAATACCAAGGCAAAAAGAGGAGGAAGTTTTCTGAAGTCATGGTTCATGTGGAAATTCAATTCTCAGGTGAATATGGATGGCAAAAAATACTTCATGACTGGGACTTTGGAAACTGAGGTTGAACTCAGTGACTGATATGTATGTTATCCTTTGGCAATTTGATTGTTCTTTAAAACCCTGAGTTGTTAAACTAGAATATGCTTGAAACGTATGAAGTCTTTCAGAAGATAATGAGTGAGATGGAATTTATTTTTGCTGGCATCAGGCTTTGACAAGTTTTCCAAAGGACCTTTAGGTACCACCATAAGCACCTACCTGAAGACTGTGACTGAAGTGAAAATGAAGAAAAAAGGTGGATGGATGAGAGGGCAGGAAGTCCTTAATTACATCATTGGTAAGGCTGCATCTACAGGAAATAAAGATGCAGGGAGACTTTCATTGTAAAAATGAGGCAGTAGTGGATAACACAGCAGAAATTATCTGTGACTTTTTTTTTTTTTGTGTTTGCTGTCCTGGAGTAATTTCTGAAAAATTGTCTTATTTTTTATAGTGTTCCCTACCCCTGTAACCTGGTATAAAAGGCGCAGCCAGTGCCAAGGTCGTTCCTTTCCGCTTCTTGACCAGCAGTAGGCAGGGTAGACTCTAACAAGATTAGTGTCTCATCTGCTTTGTCATTTCATAGTGTTGCAGGTCACCCTAATGCAGCTTGGGAATTTGTATTGCAGCAGAGTGGGAAAGTGCATTCAGTAGAGCAGGCATCGAAGGCTGTTCTTGAAACACACAATCCTATAAATCCTGCCCTCTGGCAGCCCAAGCTGTTTAGTTATGTTTTATGAATCAGGTCATATAGTGTCTGTCATAGCTTCCAGATGCCAAACTCCTGTGATGGCTTTGTCAAACATTTTGAAAGGGTGAAAATACAGCAAGAGGGTCACCGTGAAGCATAATCCAACACACAGGAATTGTTCTGCAGAAAGAGCAACTAGCCAGAGGCAAAAGAATAAGCAAGAGACACGTGAAGGACTCTGGAGTCTTGGTGTCCCCACTCTCTATATTCTGCCCATGTTTAGCACTTACTAACCATGAATGAGCAATAAATGTTGTGACATACAGTCTCTCTGCTGACATAGGTGATGGGCCTGCGAGCTATGTAGAATGTCTGTAGATAGACTTGAAACAAAGCTCCTGCTCATCACAGCTCAATCAACACTCAGCAAGGTGACTTGCTGCTTAATTTCCTTTACATCATACCCTTTTAATCAGAACGCTCCCAGAACCCACCTTCGAGCTTGTCAAGCATCTTTCCCACCAGTTGGGATATCACTTGGAATGCAGATACTACGACCTTATTTGTTAGCTTATCAAGATGTGACTTGAAATTGGGCTCAGCCCAGATAAAATAATTGCTGTTTGCACACAGGGTAATGCTGGTAAGATGCTCCCCATGAGGCCATCTGCTAACCTGCCTCAAAAGTAATTTAATAGAAATCAAATAAAATAAATCAAATTAAAGCATGCATCTAATACATGCAAGCTCTGAAATGAATTTGTATTCCAAACAGGCAGTGAGACTGAGTAGTTGGTTTCTTCATCCATGAAGGAAGCATGCTAACTAATAGAGAAAACAAAAATAATTTTAGGAGACCTTTTGATTTTGAGGTTCATGGGGATGTTAGATGACAGGTGAATATTGTTACTCATATTCTTGCAGTTAGAAAGCATTAGGTAGAAGTGTTTATATTTTTGCAAACAGTGTATTGGTGTAAGAAGCTTTGTTAGATATAGAAGGACGATGATTCATCTTTGCAATGCTTGCCATTAGCCTGTCATGACCATGATTTGCAGGGATTTTCTTTTATTTAAATAAGTGATTCTTTTAAAAGCATTCTGATAGTTTATAGAGCAGAAGATGAAGTGGTAGTGAATGCTCTGAAATATAATGGTTTCAGTGTGAGCGCTTCATGTCAAGTAAAAGAGGAACTCATCTTAGGGATCCGATGGTGCTGTAAAGAATGACTGAGCAACAATGTTAGGATTTGTTGGCAACATGAGCTGGAAGAGTTCTTCTAGGGAAATGTCGGTCTGAAAATGCAGGAAGGCACCTCGACTGAAGTAACTTGTTACGCAGTATCAGCTTCCTGAAGCCAGTCTGTAGTACGTGTCAGAAATTCAAACTGATCACTCATGTTATTAAATTAATTGACAAAAATAAATTTCTAGAGAATTCTAAAATAAATTGTATATCACTTAAACTATGAATTAAATAACAAAAACATCTTTTGTGTGAAAACTCCCACTTTTGTAGTGATACGTGGTGTAGTGTGAAAGGAAAAGCAACTGAATCCTGGACGTTACGTGTTTACTTCTATTAGTTTGCCTTCTGATACTGCCAAGGCTGTTCTGCAGCCTGACTCCTTTATTCATGAATACCTTTTTTTTCTGTGTTTTGTTGTAACTTTTGGGAGAAAGGGAAAAAAAAATGTTCCTTTGCCTAGCTTTTCTACCATCTTATTCCTAAGAAGAAACAATTTTCCTCAGACTAGTAGTCTTCCTAGCTTGACATTCAGCTCCCTATAGTGATTGATGTAGAAAGACATGATTCATTAGAAATCACTTCACAAGCATCCGAAGGGAAGAACTTCTTTCTGACCTTAGATGGTGACTGCTCAGTGTCTTACCATGTACTGGTCGAAACTTCCTCGTGTTATCTATTTTATTGCAGTGGCACATTTTGCTCTGCCTATCTTTCTGTCGAGTATTCTGAGGTTCTGATTATGCCATGGGATCCCAATTCTCTGTTCATCCTTAGGGTATATCAGTAGTCAAACTTGCTTGTGGTATGGAATTGCTTGTGGTATGAACTTATGGCCTAAACAACTACTGAGAGCCCATGGTCTGAGGGTTTGAAAACAAGCTGTTAAAACACTAATATTTCTAGGTTGCTGTTTGGCAGCAGGGGAATAGAGGTTAGAACTAGCCACTAATATTAAACCAGTTACTGATATCAGTTGTCCTAAACATTTCGGGGGGGGGGGGGGGTGATGAAGTTTCATTTATCACGTTTTAGACACAAAGTGTTAGTGCATCCCACTTAATTCTTTATCAAGATAAAACTATTTATGTAGAAGTAAGCTTCTTGTCAAGGCTGATGGATGCAGGGATCTGCACCAATCATGGATGGACAGTAGGATAGTCTGTTTAAAGATCTTATTTCCACATCTCTGTAGTGCTAAACGTTTCCAGTTCAGTCAAACCCTTTGTGCGTGTTACATACATCACATCATCTAGAAGATGAAAAATGGTGTTGCTTATGTCATTCTGCAAGATCATTGTGCTGACGCCAGTTTTGTTGTCATGATCATCTCACTGAAAGACCTTTTATGTTGTTCCATTACTTGCATTCTTTTGCTCAACTATATGGGGAGTTCATCTAAGAACTTGCTATCAAGACAAGATTCATTGTTCAAAATTGGAAGACCAATTCTGAGGGGTTTTCCTTATGTCTCTTGTATGTGGAAAGAGAGAATTCCTTTTGGGATCAGCTCTAGGCAAGACAGTTCTAGAACAGCGGTGAGGTAAGAATCAATTTAGTGATGCCATAAATGAGGTGAATTGGCAAAAGGTTCATTATTAAGAAGATGTTGACACAATGAGGTATTAGAAGGTGCATTTTGTAGACTGTTTTCTTTCCTTTTTCTCCCTTCCTGTGAGTTTTTCATGTGTACCAAAGCACACAAGTTAAAACCCTCATAGCTTGCTAACTGCAGGAGAAATACATGATAATATTTTTAAGAAACATTCCCTGCTAGGATATTTCTAGAGCAGTGGAGTGATAAATATCAAATCAAGTGAAGACCAAGAATTTATTTTTTCCCATCAGAGACAATCTGCAATGCTTTTTATCTTGACAAAAATTGATATTTTATCCCTTTGATAATGGGATGCTCTGATTGCACTTCCTTTCAATATATTTTATTTCTTACAAGCCGTTCCCTGAGGAAGACCTCAAGTCAGAGACAGAGATGGATCTGTACCTCTTAAAGACACAACCCTTGTTTAAGAATGAGCATTACTTTATGATGCAGGTGGCATTAGGTGGGGTTTAAATTTCTGTTCTGTACAGGCAAAAAGCTGCTCTTTACTACAGAATTCATCTTCAGTAGAACAGAATTGCTTGAAGATCTAAACAGGAAAGTAAGTTTTCTGCTGTGAAATTTGGCTGTTATTCCCTATGGTGAGAGAAATGTTGACAGGTGCTTTATTTTCCATGCCCATTTTAGGGACAACAGACCCAGTTGTGGGTCCCAAGTTGATCTTTGCCTCCTGTGGTAACAGACTGGGCAAAACACTGAGGTCTTCACACAGCTTTTGACCATTCCTCTCCTGTCCAGATTCTACAAGGAGCTATTCTAGAAAAGTAAGGGCTTCAGAAGTGGATCCATAGAAATAAGAAAGAAAATAAAAGCATGTTGGGTTATCTCTGTCCCCAGCTACTGCAAGATTGTTATGTACAGAATGGCTTCTAGTGCTCTGGGCAACATATTTTTAATGTTAACTTCTACCTCTCCACAGGGGAGACTCTTCAATATAATTCAGTGATATTCAACCTAAATGTTCCTCTGTGAAGTTTCATCCCATTAACCCTGGCTTCACCCTGGTTTAGTACTGTAAGCAGTTCCTTTTGCTGCTGTGCCTGTTCTCAAAGTGATGGCAGTGAAGGGCATGGGGGTATTACACTGGGGTAAAGGCTGTCTCTCATAAACAAAAAGCATGGGTTTCAGGCATTGCTCAGTGTGAAAGCCATTTACTCGTGGAGTGTACTCTGGGGGCATCCCCACTGCAAGTGATTCCTGCTGCAGACTGTCCTGTCCATCTGCTACCCTTAATTTCTGCAGAGAAGCTATTAAGGACATCCACAGGGCTGGGGATGTGGCCCGAGGGCAGCTTATGGTTCAGAATTCAAAGCTCTGATGCTCTGCCCTGTAGGTGCACGGTCAGCTTGATCCCTTTAGGGATCAGATACTTAGAGGTCTCTCTGGCCAGGGATGTCACCAGAGAGTGCCGAATTGCTGTTGCTCTCACAATACTGAAATGTGCCCTGCAAATGAGATAGATGGGCTATGGGTGAGTAGTGGATATGTAGGATGAAATGTAAAAGTAAAGGGTGAGAATATTTGCTGTTGTGGAGCTGAAGCCTTATTAAAGTCCTGTCTGTCCTATTTGGGCAAATACTTTCTAAAGTATCATGTGTCACCAAAATCCCATTAAACTGTCACATAAATTATCAGAGTTTCCTTTTTCCATCACTGCGGATTACCCAGGGAGATATTTTTATGACAATGGAAGCTTTTTCAGTCTGCTCCTCCTGCCTGATTTCATTTCAGATGAAATCCTTCTCTCGGAAAACAGCCCATGGATTTCATAGCTCTATGGATTTCTGTACTCAGCCTGTGCAGCAGTTATCCTGCAGGTCTCTGCTGCGCTTATGGCCTTGCCCGTATCTTCTTTTAGGCATAGCAACATTTAGGGCAATGATTCCACTGCTCTCTTTATACTGAATGAGAGTAGGATTGTAGTCTGTTTTGATGGATCTCTGCTCCAGTGTCTTCCAGTCTTCTGGGCAGCCACTGACCGGTTCCTCTCTCAGCCCAGTGTTGTTATCCTGATATGAAGAACCCAGGAAGTTAAAGTCACAAGCGCACATAACTTGAAAATATTTATCTTTTCTACTTGCCATGTCTCAGAGGTGTTCCATTTCTCCAGTGCAATCTGTGTTTTTCCTATGCTGGCTGAAAATCATATGGATTGGTGGTCAGGACATGGCAGTACAAAATACTTGAGTATCTGAAATCGCCTGCTGCCGTAGAAAAAATTAAGACTAATGTGTGTGTTATGGAAGCAGGGGATGATAGAGCCTCGCCTGCTTTTGACAGATAATCTGGAGCTCTGTACATCAGCTACCTAGATAATCTGTTGGGAAGATTCTTGGAGCTGATTTTGTTTGCTTCTTGCTGCTTTCAAAGGGCACGCTAAGACATGCACGGATGCTTGCAACCAGTAGACTTAAGGATAATAGAGGAGCTTTGGTAGATAATTATTTAAGAAAGAAATCCCAGTAATTATATTATTCTGTTCTTAAAAGTTCTAAGACTGTCAGTAATGGAGAAGGCAAGAGAGAACTTTCTATACTTATTTCTGATCTATTTGTGTGAAGAAGTCCTGATGATGAAAATATCATGATGAAATAAAATATTTCTGATGTCACTAATGGCTAATGTTTAACATTTTTAACTGTCTGATCTTAAGTAGCAAGCAGATGCCTTGCATTGCAGAGATAAAAAGAAGTGGTTGAGGTGCTGTGTGGACTGGAATAGTGATTCCAGCAGCTCTCAGGACACAAGAGTTCATTCCAGAGGACTACAGGGATTCATGGATCAAATTTCTCAAGGGGCAACTAGGATGCCCTAGTGACGAGAATGACCTATGTGGCGATAGGCCTAGTCCTGACACTATTCTGGGAAATGTAGTGGAGTGACTTGATACAGGGCTTGTGTGAACAAGGACCTAAAGGAAGTCAGGGTAAATATGCAGGCACACCAGTGAATGCAGGTAAGTCACTACAGACGGGGACCAGTAATAGTAGGATGTAAAGCTGCACCAGAGCTGGGCACTCTGTACCCATATTCATCTCCCCAATCATCTCTGATCATCTCTGATTCAAAGGTGAATGAATTCATAAAACACATGCACAAAAGGAGGTTGCCAAGCAACTTGGAGCCTGAAACACCCCCACCATGCTATGAAGGTAGAGAACAGCTAGCCAAGGCAATTTGTAGTGTTCACTTCTTTGCCATAGGTAATAATAATAATGCATATAATGTAAGTATATTTAAGGGAGGAATAGCTCCTTGATAATTCTGGAAAACAACAGCTGGTCCTGCCAGACTATGTGTTCTGCCTCTGTCATAAGACATGTCTGCTTCTGCAGTATCTAGCCAAAAGCAGGGTCAGCAAGGAGACCGTAATGTTGGGGTGGGGGAAGAATGGGGGAGGAAAGAATTGTATCTTAAAGTAACTGAAAGACTGACAACTAGAGGAAAAGCTTTAGGAGGAGAGTAAAGTGTCTGACACAGATTCTGCCTCAGATCAGTCTCATGTTTTCTGTGATCTCGGTATTTGAAGTAATTTTTTTTCAAACTTTAATATATTCATTGTACATCACACCATATCCTGTCTTCTCTCTGACTTTGCGTAACTATGCAGCCTTGGGCATATCAGATGTATCCAGAGCAGGACGCAGCCGTGACATGCATGGAAGAGCTACGATTGGTGCTCCTTTTTCCCTATCATTTGACTCTCAGAATAAGCTGTAGTGGTCACAGATAATTAAGTTGGGAGGGAGAGTTAGCGTTCTTGGTTTGTCTCCTGTGTCCTGGGGTAAACTTGACCCTTTGATCTGTGCAATGCTCATGATAAATTCATGCTGTATTTAGAAATAAAGGGAGGGAAAAAAAAATAAACATCACACACTGTTTTAGTGGCCCTGGGCTTGGGGGTAAAGGAAAGAGAGGTATGCAGAAGCACAGCCAGAAAAATTCGAGTCAAGACCTGGATCTAGGTTGAATTTCTCACATGCTGTGTATATAATTCCCTTTGACTCCTTATTAAATCCTGTGTTGTTTCGAAACTTTCTCCCTTTACAAATGGCATGGCGCAAATCTCAGCTTGATATAATTTAGAACCTTAGCCCAGGTCAGGGCATCTGGAACTGCATTTCCTTTCCTTTCTGTGGTCGTCTTGATGAGGGATGCTGCTGCGTTAACGTGGTTTTGTTCTTTTCTTTCAGGCTGCTCTTTCCCTAACTGATGCCATGATTAGTAACATCAAAGTCACCTCTTAGTGAATCTTGGTGATGGCATAATGAGAGGAGGATTCCTACAACAGACAGGAGATTAAGCAGCAACTTAGCAGTACTGGAAGAACAAAGCTCTTATTTTCATGCATATATCCACAGTTAAAAATGAGTGAAGAGAGGGGGAGATGGGAAGTAGGTGATACGTTAGAATTATTACTCAAAGGGTTTTTGCTCAAAGTTTTTGCAAGAGGCATCAGTGATGCTTTAATCTCTCATCTCTGGTTTTGTTGGTGCCACGTTAAATCCTGGCCATGTCAAAATGTAACGCAGAGTAATGAGACAAGATCTGTTGGATGAGGCTTTATGTAGCATGAAAAGGTTCCTCTGCTCTCTCTTTTTATTATTTACATTCCCGGAGAAGGTTATGTGTCATGTGGGCTTTGCAGAGATAAATGGCTAACCTGAGCTTTCTGGCAGCTTCCCCAGAACTTGGGAAGGATTCTGCCTAAGCGTTGGCCTGAGGATTTTGAAGACTCGAGCTCAGTTCTGGGCCCCAAGGGATGTGTTTGAGAACTTGTAGCTCAGTACCCTGAAGATAGGTGTGACGTGGCACACTAGGTAGTCACAAGGGGCTCGGGATTGAAATAGCACATGGGAAGGGTAGCTGAACACCAGTGGAAACCAGCAGGCTATGCTGGGTAGCACTGAGCTGGCCAGGTCAGGGCTGCAGTCACGGGGCACGGTAAGTCAGGAATGAAGTGAAGCAGCTCAGCTAAGTGCACAAATCTTGGCTGGTGCTTGCCAGTTGGTATACTGAGTACAGCTGACCAATGCTGCTGTCTACCGCTTTCATAAGCGGCAATGTTTATTACAGTTATCACAACAATTTCAAGGCAGATAAATTACTGGATATGCTTTACAGTTATAGGATTGAGTGGTTTCTGCCTGTCACAGAGTCAGGTCTCTGTTTCCCAGGTGTCTCAAGGGGAGCAAGTGTTATGGCCATAACATCAACTCTCTGCTCTATTTAGTGCTTCATTAGTCTTCATGCTGGGTGCAGTATGGGGGAGAGCAGCATTTTGATATGGGATTTCGCTGCAATGCCTTCTGTGAAGGGAACAGGCACTTAACAAGATCTGCAGTTTGCCTACTGGTACGGACCTTTGTTATGACTCTCCTGCGGACGGGATGTCTGAGTTGCAATCGTGCTTGTCAGGAGGGGAGCTATTAAAGGAAGCTTTAACTGGAGTAGAGAGAATTCCCTGGTTGAACCCTACAGCTGTGGGCTGCCACCATTGTCACCCACAGGGAAACAGTGTAGATAATGTCTGTCTGCTCTCTTTACCCCAACCATTTCCTGGGTTTTAAGATAAGGAAACTCTGGAAGCTTTTCTCACATTGAAACGAAGACAGACAGGCATATCAGTCTTGAGAAGAAGAACAGAACTCAGGTCTCTGCCAGTCCCACAGTATTTGCAATTAGCAGAGATGAGAAAGCTTAGGGTTTCTTTTTTTTCTTACTTTGACTGAGAAAAGAATTTCTCAATTAACATGCTCTGTGCTCTCCCAATGTACAGAAGAGACAAGAGTTGTTAAAGCTGTATTCATCAATTGCAAGAGAACATGTTTTATTTTGCTTTGTGCTATTTACAGCTGTTGTCCATTAGGAGTCCTCAAGAGCCTCATTCTCCACTACAACAGCACAGTCCCATAAGTTTAGCTCAGCAATGAGCCTGCAAAACAGCACTAAATCATGGAGATGGGAGAACGAAGAAAATGTTTGGAAATGGCAAAATGCAGCTGATGTCTTTGTGAAAGCTAGTTTTTTACTTGTTGCTATTTAAAAGCATTACTAAGGTAGATTGTAATGCACAGCATCTAGCTGGAGCAGAATAGAAATTGTGTATTCTAATTTTGGAAAAAAATAAAGGCAGAATGGCTGGGATGTGACTTGGGCACTTGGCATATTTTCACTAATGTATATACATAATTTGGGTTTATGATGTGTAAAAATGTGGTGTAAGAATAAGGTGTAAGAACGATAAAAAAAATAAAAATTAATTTATGGCTATTGAGAAAAGAGTTCCAGTTGCTTTACTGGACCACAGTATAATTGTTCTGTATGAGCTCTTTGAGCTGAGAGTGCAGTATTGCCCACCAAATGCTTAAAAGGAAGGCATGGAAGTGGGGAGGGGTACAAAGGGGATTATTTCTAAATCTGTATGCATCCCTGAAAGACGTAATTGTATTGTACTATAATGTACAGATTGAGCAGAAGTGTACAGAATATACATTTAAGAAGAATTACTGTTTATTCTTTCTCTGGGAAATGAGAAAATTTCACTTGTATTCTCAGCTCTGGCAGTCTTTGCTTGTTGGCCAAATCACTAAGCAGCACTTTAATAGCATCTATATTTTTCAGCATGGTGTGCTACCTCCCCGTTTCACATTAATTGATTAATGATTTGTAAAGCATTTAGAAAACTGAAGGAGAGCTTTGGGATCTAAGGGCGAAGGAGCATAACTTGCTAATTCAGCATTTGTTTACAAGGGCACTCAGATGATGCGTTTGGTTGTGTTTTATGTCCTTTTACCTTTCCAAAGCCTGTCAACTGAGGTCCCTTCAATTCATGCAAGTGAACAGAGCCTGAGCTCTGACATCACCTGACAGAGCTGGAAAAAACATCACGGCATCATTGTGATTCTCTGACAGATACTGGTTTCCACTAAAGCAAATCTGTCAGGTTGACTTGTGACAGCTGCGTGAGCTTGTGAACGCCTCACAAAAGGATCATTTTAAGACACCTCAATGCTTTGTCCTTTCCTTCTATTTTCTCTGCCTGGCAGGTGTCTCCCTCTGCCTTCTCCTTTTTCCTTGGCCCATCCGTGGAGTATTCTCAACACAGATGGGATCTTCAAAGGATCTGCTGTCAGACTTGGTCTTTTCTAAGCATGTGCATACTGAGAGTTTTTGGAGATTTATAACTAGGCCAAATGTGGGTGCTTTTTCACAGGAACAGCAAATAACATATCCGATAACAAGGCAACTTTCTCTGCCAAGCTGCAAGTCTACTTTGAAAGGGAGGGGGTTCATCAGAGCTTATCAATGGACTGTTTAGTAAGGTTTTGATTAAAAAACCAACCAAACAAAAACAACAACAACAAAAACTCCTTTCTCCTATCCCAAATTCCCACAGCTTATGTCTCCCATGTCAAATGTATTACTAGAAACAGCTGAACTGTTCTAGTTGCAATTTCTGAAAATCATTCTTGCAAATCTGAGTCTGTGTCTATATTAACTGAAAACAGCAAAAGTAGTGGACTGTCTTAGCTGTGAACATTATTTCTAAATTTTTTTGGATGCTTATGAAATGATGGTTAGTTTTGAAAACTCTGCCTCTGCAGCTTCTATGAGTAATATCTTCAAATCTTTGGTTGTTTTACAGACAATCGTCCGTATGTCTTTCTAATGGCCCGTGTTCACCCTGGAGAAAGCAATGCCAGCTGGGTTATGAAAGGGACCCTAGAATTCCTTGTGAGCAGCGATCCCATTGCAGATCTCCTGAGGAAATGTTTCATTTTCAAAATTGTCCCCATGCTCAATCCTGATGGAGTCATCAATGGCAAGTGAGTTGTAATGGCATGTACTTTTTGTGGGGTTTTGCTGGGTTTCCCTGCAGGCTTTTTTCCTGTACACCAAGCAGGTCTTGTCTTGCATGTTTTGGGTCAGGAGAATTGTCTTTGCCTAGAGCCTTGTGTTTTATTCATCCTGTTATTAATCCTGTATGGTAAATGTAATTCTTGGATGTAGCCCAGTGCGCTGTCTTGCGTGGGTCAGATGTTTGCGATTCTGTACTGTGTGGGGCTATAAGATGTCTCATACATACTGCATTAGTGGTACCAGACAAAGTGGATCTTGCTTGCTAAATGGGGATCTATCTGTTCTGCTAAATCAGCAGGGCAAACTTCACCTGTAAGGACATATACTTGGGAATAACTGTCTTTAATGCTTTGTATAGCCTGAGTGGGGAAAGATGAATAAGGATCTATTAAGCCTTCAAGTTTTCATGGAAACATTTCCATATAGTGAAGCTCCCTCCTTCTCCCACCTCCTTTTCAATCCTCTCTCCCACACGCTTCCTAAGAGATACCAAGTCTTTCTGAGCTTACAAAAATGCAGATTCCTTTTTGCATTCTTTATAGCTGCTTTTACACCGACCCTGCCCATCCACAGTAACATACCTTCCCTCTCCCTTCCCAACAGATGAAAAAGTGCAAATTTGCTTCTAATATGTTAAAGTGAAATGAAATAGATCTCTATGGAGCTAGTGAAAGAGGAATTCCCCTTGAGTGATTGACAAGTGTAGTATGATGTGGTAGGTTTGCACTTCACTGTTTTTGGAGTGATGGTGAGTTGCGGACTGCCTGTAAGCGGTTGTATGTCTCTGTATTGTCTCTGATGCAGGGGCAGAAAGTTGTGGCCACATCCCACCTGCATCAAAGAAGCTGTGCATTTTAACCTGGTAATAAGGTCTTGCAGGTTTCAGTAAGAATTGTCCTCCAGCTTGTTGGAATGGACTATTCTCAAAGCTGAAAGATGGTTTTAGACAAGCACAGAAATACATAAGGTGGAGAGGAGTAACTTTTCTTAAACTACAGTGACCCATCTGGTTTTAGGTCAGGCTGTGCTGATCAGGTGTTACAGGAACAGAAAAAGGACCCTAAGCAAGAACTTGAGCTTGTTTGGCTCTAAACGAATTCATTTCAGTTGTGGGTGAGGGCTTCAGCAGAGACTACTTGGGCTATTCTGTCTCTAGTCTGTGACTCTGAACAGTTTTTGTGCTTCTACGCTCCCCAGGACATGCATGTGTCAGTAGTTTGGGAAGACTTTTCTGAGTAGCTCAATACAGCCCCTGAGTATTTGAAGCTTCTGCTGGCACCAAATGTTTCCTTGATCCTTCCAGACAGCAGAAGCAAAAAAAGAAAGGTTGTGGCTTTTTTTTCCCCTTTCTATTTTTCCTTTCACTGTGCTTAATTAAAGTTTCCAGCAGATGGAGGACTGGAGGGAATGTCTGACCTTTTTTTCTCCGGCTGTCAGGAGCGAGTATAGCAGAGAAGGGGCCCTCAGGAGGGAGGATGTGGCTCTCAGTGACACCTGGATGAAGTGTAATGTCTGAGCTCACGTCATGCAGGAAGGTGTTTTGCCTTTCCTCGTGCAAAGGAGCTTAAACTGTAGTTAAACCTGCTGACGAGTGAAAAAGTTTGGTGAGCCTTACATGTGGATTAGGAGCAGGGAAAAAGGGACTTGGCCATGGCTTTGTAACTGATGAGGCCTGAGGAAGGGGAGAACCAATCTTTTATGCTCTAATTTAAACACTTGTAGGCTTTGAAGTCTCCTATGGCTCACATATTCTTGTTTCTTCCCACATGCTTTTTCAGTGGACTCAGGCCCTGCTACATGGAAAGAAATGGTTCTGTTCTGGGCCTGAGGCTTGCTAATAGTTCAGTGAAAATAACTGAGCACTGGAGAAAAAAAAATCTTTCAGGCCCTTAATGTCTGTGGATGCACATTCAGATTTCTTTAGCTATTAATGTTCTACCTTTCCCAGGTTCAAGCGCCTTAGTAAATCCTGTTGTCTTTCAAGTCAAATCACTGCCAATGTTATGAGGGAAATTATTTTCTGAGGAAACAGGTCTGTAGCCCATTCTCAACCACAGCATTTGTAAGCAGGTACTTGCTATGTATTTTTTACACCTCTAAAACACATTTCATGAAGCCACTTGTTTGTCTTGGGATTCACAGCCCCTTTTGTGGAAGGGATTGACACACTGAATGTGTCAAATCTGCTGTCAAGGCCAACGATTGTCTTGGTTCTCTGCTGGAAATACCTGCATGTGGTAACCTGCCGTTTTATTTCTTATTATGAGACAGTGATCCCTTCTGTTTTAATGCTAGGATGATGCCCAAAGTTTTCAGTTAAAATCACCTCTTCCATAGCAAAAGCTACTATACGAGCCATCCAGAGCAGTCCCATTGCCCTGACCATCCTGGCTCTGGATTTTCTAATAAGCAGACTGATTATTATTATTAAATTTATTTTTTTTTTCCACTTTGGATGTACATCTTCCAGTAAATCTCTTCCCTAATTTTCTTCTATCTTTTTCTCAACTGGCGTTAATCTTTCTTTAGTCTTATCTCAGTATCTTTATTTAAGAAAGAGTTGGACTTCTTTCTGTTGGTGGTTCTTTTGAAGCTCCTCACTCTCCCTCTTCCCAAACCCTTTGTGCCAGAGTGTGCTTAACGCTTCCCTGACCATCACAGAGATGAATGCCAGTGCACCGTTACAAAAGATTTCTTCCAGCAGCCCAGCTGTGCCCCTACCCGTGCTGGCTCCCTGCTGCAGGCACAGCTCAGTGGAAGAGTGCTCATCCCAGCAGGGTACCTCGCGATTGCACTTTGGGAGCCTTGGGCAGCAACAAGACAATCAGGGCCTTGGTATTTGCTTTGGTTAATGTGATCTGAAAGTTACACGCAGAGAATGTTCCCCTATCACAGATATGACTACAGTAATGCAATTATGCTCTGACTGCGTGTGGCTGAGCCGGGAAACAGCTCTCCACTCTCCTTTTCACTTCAGTGGATGCTCTGAGAATCCCTTCCTGTCTGTCAGTGATGGAGAGAGTTGCAGCCCTATCACTGATGCTAAATGAAGGTAGTGGTGATGCGAGTGTGTATGTACAAGTGAGGCTGTAATCACATAACAATATAGATCACTACCAAATATTGTAGCTAACTTGAGTTTGTTCAAGCCAGAGAGAATTGATGATTGTGTTGCTGTGTGTGGCTGAGTGCTTTGCTCCATCCCGAACAGCAGTCAGGTGTAGGGTTTGTTAAATAATATTCAGCTGATCTGATAACTGCTATATATTTTAATATTAGGTACTACTTTTCATAAGTTGATCTTATACTTTGTCAGACAGTGGCTTTTGAATGCTGCAGGGGATGGGATGCTGCCTCCAATAGACCTGTGGTCTGACCTGATGTGATTGTTTGTATGCTTTTTTTTCTTTTTCTGATATAAATTACAAGGAAAAAATAGTCTTAATCACTGGGAACACAAGTGTAAGTCAGTTGGAAGTGACAAACACATTAAACTGCTTAAGAGAAAGCATTCTTGCAGGCTGACTCTTTTGTGTAGGTTGTTCTATAAGAACTCAAGCTTTTAAGAACATTCTTATGAACCTCTTCCTCCATACCTCTACCCCTTTTTAAAATTGAAACAGATAAATAGGAAAGCTTTAGAAGAAATTCCAGTCTATTAAGTGGTGGAGAATCCATGAAGGGGAGAATAGCATTTTCATTAGGAAACTGATATAAAATGCAGTGGGTAAGCGAGAGGCTTTTTTCCTGGCTCTGCTATTGACAGACTATGTGACCTTGGTCATTTTCTCCTCCTCTTTTTGTGAGTTTTCTTCCTGGGAGAATGAGATAATGACATACCACAACCTTTGCGCAGCGTGAAATGAAGTGAAATGTGTGTACTGGGAGCATTTACTCTTCAATCTAGATCATCTTCTGATTCAACTAGTGAAAGCAGGGTCAGGCAGGGATCTTGTAAAAGCTTAATTATGGCAGCACAAAAGGACATTTTCATAAAGAAACAGAAAACTGTTGGCTGTCCGCACTTAAGCTTGTTATCACACACTTGAGCATCAAGTTGCGTGTGCACTGATGCTTACCTATGCAGTTGCATGCTGCCTCGTGATGTGCTCTTGGGCTGTCTTCTCTGTGCACCTGCTGCATACCCTCCTGTCAATGGCTTGCACACACAGCCATTCCTCAGCGTCTGCTCAGACCTGCATACCTCCTACACACACCTGGCAGTCCCACGTATGCTCACAGTTGCAACATGGTAGTCAGCATTTTGTTTTTCTTCGGCTGGGCTTCTTCAGACACTGCAGTTCCATATAAATATTGCTATTTATTACCCCTAAATTTAGGGTTATTAATTATGTCAGTATAACCTAATTTATATCACCATAAACAGCAATAATAAATGCTGCCAAATGCTAACACTCGATGCTTGCCAACTGTGCCTATGTTTAATGAGTGTTTTTTCCCCCCACTTCCCAGAAGTATTAAATTAAAAATGATTCAGCCTTGCAAGATCATTGATCAGGCAAGAGGTGGGAGCTCCTAGAGAAGTGCTTTTGTTTTAAAAAATACTTCCCATGCAGTCTCTATGTATTTTGTGCATTCACAAATTCTCTCCCCCCTCACAAACCCCTAACTGCCCAGTGTCACAGTTCTGAGTTTCTCGCTCCTACATTGCCACCCTCTTCCTCTTTCTTTACTCCTTTTAATGTTTCCTCTTTCTTCTCTTCTGTCTGCCCTTTTCTCGCTCTCCTTTCGCTCCTATTGAATCAAAGAAGCTTTTCAATGAAAAGAACTTGATGCATTTTTATAAATGAATTTGAACAAGTCAGTGGAGATGGGAGCTGGTAAGTCTTTTTTTTTTTTTTTATGGTAAAGGAAGATGAATTTTTTGGAAGCTGTGTGATTTTTTCAAAGCCATGGGGTAACCATAGTAGCAGTTAGGAAGAGGAAATCCTGATTTGCATTTTGGATTATAGCCATGGACTATTCTTTATCTGGTTTAAATACACCCTGTTCCCTCCTGCACCTGCCCTCCCACAGCACAGGCTGAGTAAGCTTTTCTGCTGCTCAAAGGTAAGGCAGGTGAGCTGTTGTTTTTTTCTGTTTCTCTCTCCATTGATATTCACTCTACTTTAGTCAGACTGTTTATTCTATCCTGTTCAGCTTATCAGGCTTTGTTCATTACCTCCTGGAATCCGAAAAAGCAAAGAAAAGCTTTACCTCTCACAATTACTGAAATGGAGAGATATAAATGTCCTCTGAAATCCCCTCCAGAACACGTTTCCTTTGTGTGCTCTCAAAAGTTAAAAAGGGAAAAATAATAGTGTTGCCACTTATTCTGTGGAACCCAGTTCTTTGTTTTTTGAAGGATACTCTTAGGAGGAGGAGTAGAAGCGGGTTTATCTGTATACCAAAAAGCGTTAGTATATATGACTTTTCTCCTTCTGCATTATTGCTTACTCTCCTCCATTGAGACATTGTGTTCTGCAGACAGTAAGAGGCAGAACTGGACAGGGACAGCAAAAAAAGCTAATGGCTAGTCTTAAGGAGATGTTTGATGATCCAGAACTGCATCCTCAAGGATTAAACTTTGTGGTGATGTCATACGAAGCCATGTAAATGTAGACATTGCTCCTTTTTTCCACCTCCTTCCCTTTATTGCTTCTCTGTGGTCAGAGGATCGAAGAGGAGTTTAATTCTCAGAAGCTAGCCTTGCATAACTAAATTGGTGCCATGCTCTTTGCAAACACTCCACAGGCTCTCTCCAGACTAGCTAATCTATGAAATGTGTTTCTGTAAGGATTGTGCAAAGATGTGGGAAGGCTGGGAAAGGAGTGTTTTTGAACTGACGTTAATTAATGCAGGGGAAGAATTATCTCTAGGAGAGAGAGGTACTCCAGGATTAGTGTGCTGCTGTTCTTTAGCAGACAGTGTTGGGCTCTGTCCCCCATGTTGTATTCTGAAGCCCTGAATCTAAATGAGCACCACCGTGCCATCAGTAGTTAGCTAAATGCATGAAGAAGACAAGGTAAACTTAGATAAAAGAATATTTTTGCAAAAGATTCAATCCCTACTCATTCAGAATGGCTGTGCTCTGAGCTGCACATTTTTGGGTGGCATATTTGCATGCACTGACTCAGACCTCAGAGGAGATGAAAATGCCAGGTCGGGGAAGACAGGTCCCTGTGTCCTGGCTTGGTGTGTGGCTCTGGGAAGTGCTTATGAACTGTGGGTGAATTTTCCCTGTACAGAGTAAATGCTTCTCAGCTCATTGCTGCTCTGTTGCCTCAAGCATTGCCTCAGTTGCCCTATATTAATTAAGAGGACAGGGATCCTGTTCCAGTGGTGAAGCAGAGCTGGTGAATAAGCACTTTTTGGACACTGTGGTCTTCTCAGCAGGCCATCCTGAAAATTTTTGGGTGCTTGTCTGCCACCTTCACTTCTCCCAGTGAAATGGAGCTCAGAGACTACTTTCACCTCTTCAAGACAAACAGCCTTACGGCTTCTGACAAGCTCAGAAAATCCCCTTTAGACGAGGCCTGTGATTTGTGAGTTTAGGGTATGTGAATCTGGCTCGTATGTGAACCACGCAAGATGAAATATGGGCTACAGTGTTCCTTACCTCTCGTCTCAGCAAGCCCTTCCTTCGTGGACCCAGAAGTGATGTCCCATCCTCCACCATACTACTGAGGACATCTCTGTAGTGGGAGGTGACCTGCTTTCAAACCAAGCCCTGTGCAGTGGTGGCAGTCCATCCTTGGCTCTGCTGAGGCGCACCTCCGCCAGCAGACAGATGTGCCCCAGGACTCCCTTCTGACAGCGCTTCCAGTGCAGGGTTGTTTATTCCTTCCTTTATCAGCCAGAGCTGCTGGGCCCCCTGAGTTATTAGATCTATTCGCTCATTGTCAGTGTTTCCTCCTTCGTAAATATGTCCCCATACGTCTCTGCTCCTGAGGAATATGCTTTCTCTTCTATTTACTGCTTTTCCCAGGCCCCCACCTCCTCATTGCTTCCTCCACCCAGTGGCCCAATAACAACTGAGGAGATAAATAAGCAACATAACTCTTCCCAGCTATTGTTTTTGTTGTTGTTGCCCTGCATAGTAATATATATAATAACAAGGAAACAAATCTTATTACTAAAGTAATTACAATAAATAAAAAGCTGAGAAGGGAGATGAAGGAAGGGTCTGTCTGGGGAGAGATTGCAGCAGGATTTTTTAAAATTTAATTTACTTGAGATGTTCTCTGCCACTTTATTGATACCCTGCTGAGGGGGGCTGTGACTAATTAGCAGCCAGCTGTTGTTCTAACACACCCTCACCTAATTTATTGTGTGGCTGAGTCTCTAAAACAGGAGCCTGTCTGCTATCGTTGTCTATGGGACTCAGCACCAGTCTCATGTCAGTGGTTGGGTTTATTGCTTGGTGCTTCTGTTTCCTGGAAGCTCAGTAGCTGAAATTTTGGGTGCTTTGTTGCCATTTCTTTTATTTTCTAGCACATCTCATGTGTTTCCAGAAGTTTGGGCAGGACAATACACTCAATCTGTTGAATATCAGCTTGTCCCAGCGTCCAGCCTAATAAAACCAACACAACTGCTAATTTTTGATAAATTGCCCAGAGAAATGCACCACTGTTTGTATACCTCAGGAGAGAACAAAACAACAACAACAAAAAGGGAAAAAAAAAGACCTGGTAATATGGTAATAGAATGTCTGGCATGGGCAGGGCTTAGGGTTTCTTCATGTCTAAAAGTCTGGGCCCTTGTTTTCTTGCTTGCTGGTATCTTATGAAGTGCTGTACCATGCCTGTCGGTGCAATGGAGAAAGCAGTACCATCTGTCTTCTAAATGGTCACAAAAACTAATTAGTTAATGCTCGTATTAAGGACTGGGAGGATCAAATGCATTGTCTCGTGTTTCATTAGGCCTCCAGTTGCAAAAGCATGCGCGGTGTTTGCTCTGAAACAGTAAAGGTACCACATGAGCCGAGTACATCTCCCCTGGCTCTTTCATACACAATTTATGCTGATGATTCAAGGTCACCTGGGAATTTCACTGCAAAAATCACTTGATGTGGGCTCAGTGACATTAATATCTTGGACTACTAAACAATTCAGCTTTGAGCCTTGAAAATTATTTCATTTTAGATAGGTACTACCTTGTATTTTCAAGTTAGCATGAATATTAGATATGAACACGATGTTCCACGGGCTCAGAAAGGAATTATTTTTGTTCTGCATTCGTGTCTATTCTCCTGACTGACAACGGGAGTTCATAATCAGATATGTGCACTCCTTTGACATTTCTAGGAGCCAGGAGACGGGTGTACAGAGCTAGCTTTTAGTAGAGTTAATGAGTTGATTGAATTATATTATTATTTTTATTAGTTTGATTGTGTACAAATATCTCCTTTGTTTGTTATTATGTTTATTTAAGCCCCCTTTCTGATATATTATTCCCATACCAATTGTGCTTGTGCTAGGCTCTGTGCAGACAAGTAAGGAGCAGCTGGTTCCCGGTTAGGAACTGATGCATTAGTGGCACAGTCTATAGTATTGACGAGAATGAAAAGGATACTGGGGTGCTGGCTGATGGATCTTTTGTGGAGTCCGATCCATTTTCTCAGCTGTGGCCACTTGATGCACTCCTTCACCGTTACATCCTGGCATGGGGAAAGTATCTCACTGCCACGACTTCTGCAGCCATCCAATGAAACTTTGTGAGGCTCATTGTCTTCAATACAGGAACAGGAGAATTGTATTAAATCACAGGAGTCTCTTTATACCTTCTTGCAATTTGCAGGAGATACCTGCAAACCTTGATGCAGTTGGCCCCGTAGGTAAACAAACAGTGAGAACTATGATGGTTACTGTTAACCTTGGATTTTGCATCTGATTCCTAATCGTGGTAGGAATGGAGTACTGATATAAAAGTTGAATATATTGGACAGGAGCTAACGTCATGAGTGGAGAGGCTGTTTTGATCACTTATCTCCAGATCAAGTCTTCTTACCCAAGCTAATGCCTTTTGGAAGCCGTGGATTCAGAGTTGGGGTTGTAATTCATGGGATGGGAAAAGTCCACAAAATGAAATTGTAAAAACTTCACTTTTATAGATGCAATGAAGAATGTCCAATACTTTACTGCAATATCCACACTACCTGGAAAGCTGAAATTGCCTGGGAATGAAGGTTATTGTCTCTTGTAATATACCTTCATATATTACACTGTGTAATAAATCGGGCAGTATTTCTTTTGCCCTGCAAACTGGACATCCCTGGAGTTCCAAGTGACATTTCAAATTTTATATGACCATTCAGTTCCTTTTAAGTATTAGAACACTTTTGTGTGTGTGATATATGCATAGAAATTCTTTTTAAAAGCATATGAATAAAAAATCTGGAGTTCAGTTATGCAAGTGTAGAGCTGCTTTTCCATGTGCTTGCCTTTAAAAATTCTGTGCTGGCTTAGCTCTGTGTTTTGGCTACTATTGTTCTTTAACATCTGTATTTCTGTGTTTCTCTTCCGCTTTTCCTTGCCCTCTTTGTTTAATTTGAATAACAGATTCCAATAAAAGCTGGCAAAGTGCTATGATAGGAGAGCAGATATATGACAGCCTCGGGTTGGAGAAATGGACGGGTGATTGAAAATGGTGTTTTTAGAAATGGGACAAAGAGGCATATCAACAAAAATAAGCTTCATTTAGAAGCCTGTATTTTTAAAATTGCTTGTGCAAAAATGCACCTACAGAGGACCAGCTGAGGTTGAATTGTTCACCTGTGCACATGGTTCATATGATTGCACATGCAATTGGGGTAATTACATGGGCAAATTTTGCTCCAGTAATTTGAGCAAATTGCCACCTTAATTTATAAACCCACCTGAATGTCCCAGAGAGGCAGCAGGAAAATGAAAAACAGAAAATTGAGTCAATGCTGGAATGGCAAAGAGTGGGAAATCAAAACCTCTTCTGCAACCTAAGAGACAGCACTGCTGGAAGTCAGGAAAAAAAAGTTGACCACACTTTTAATGCTGTAAAGTAGCTCTGAGTCTTGAAGGGGTAGAAAACCAAAGAGTTTTTGAAGTTATACGGCCCAGACTTTGGGGGGGGGGCGAAGCTGAGATGGGCAAGGAAGAGGGCTTCAGTAATGGTGCACCTTGAGTCTGTACTTACTGCAAAACTTTGAGGTTATTATTTGAACACAGCTTAACTCAATGATATTGTAACCATGACAGGAACCCTTGGATAGCTACAATGATGTTTTGTTGCATGGGGATAGTGATTATTTATACAGTAAGATTCTGTAGAAATTATGCTACATTCAGAATTGTTTAGAGCTGAGCAACTTTTCCCTGGCCTTTTAGAACTGGAATTTCACAAGTGGTTGTGTCCCTGTATAAGATGGTTAAATATCTGTTACATTCTATGGGACTCTTCCGTGTCCTCTGTCTGAGAAAGCAGTATACAGTGAAGAAGTGGCACTGAACAACATAGTCTAGATCTTAAACCACTTTTTGAATTGCTTTCATTTGTCTGTAACAAATGACAAGTACTTACAGTATAATTATTATAATAGTTGGAGACCTATTATTCCGCTGCTTATGTATTATAGACTGCAAATAGGCAAAGTGTTTTATTTCTGAATATGTATACATAACAATCCATAATCAGGTCGGTACCTTCATGCAATGCTGGTTTTGATTATTTTATTTCCTCTGACCTTTTTTCTTAAAGCTCTCCTTCTTTTTCTTAAAGCTCTCCTTCTACTCCCGTAGAGTTACTAGGCAATAACAACATTGTGAATGCAAGGATTCTTTCTATGTACCTCTATTGACATCTCTGGTAGTACATTTTTGTCCCCTATGTTCCCTCATTTTTCTCCCCAACATGTTCAGCTCCGCTTTTGATGGAGAAGAAAGTACCATTTCTCCCAGGGGACACCTGCTCAGACTGAGCACTGCCTAAAGCAGAAATTCAATTCCCAGTTCTAGCTGTGGTCCATGGTGTCTTTTACCAGTAGGTAACAGTGATAACACTAATGAAAACATACTTGTTGAGGAACGTTTCCCATATTCATTGTCTGTTAGCTAGCAAAAGATCATTAGGGAAAAAAGAAAAAAAAGACAAAGATTAAAAAAGTGACAATTTTTCTGTCTTCTCAGAAATGGTTATGACACATAAGAGGATGTAAAGTGCAGAGTAGCTGAACAATCATAAACTATTTTAATACCATTTAGAAATGAGAAGAAGCAGGAAAAGAGGCTTAGGTATTAATGCAGTTTATTGCACTAATCAGTCACTTCTACGGAGCATGATCATGGTTTTAAATCCTTGCTCCAGTGACATGAAAATATCTGGTGGTCTGTCATCCAATTCTCTAATAGATGTTTGTCTATATCATAGAAATCTCTAGTGCCATATTTGAGCTAGCAGTGAATTCTATGCTCTGATGGATATAATGCCAAGCAAGGCAGGTCTGGATTATAAGTGTGATGGCAGAGATGTAAAGCAAGGCCTGAAATTGAACTAGAAAGAGCTAAAGGAGATTAAGCTATGTTTTACTTGAATATTTTTGGGAAATTTTTAATAACATCTTTAGGTTTAGGCTGAGATCTCTGGAAAGTCAATACAGGAAAGGCAGGTCATGCTTTGTGGGTTAAACCATTTGCATGGAGTAGCCAAACCTACTGCTTGTTGATCTGTCTAGTGTTTCACTATAAACATGCATTAGGGTTGAATGTGAAAAGCCCATGAATGAAGGCAAAGGAAAAATAGTCGTTTTCCCTCCTCCAGAACATGCATATTATGTGAAGAAAGCTTGCTTTGGAATAGATGTTTGGGGAATGTGTTGTGTGGTTGTGTGCATGTGCTACCTTTTAAGTGGAGAAGAGCACTGAAGAGCTGAGCACTTTAAGTTGCAGTAATTTCCGTCTCTTTCCCTGACATGCAGTTGAGGGCACCCTTGAACTATGCTACTTCTCCGTCTATCTTTAGACAGATTTGAACAGTATGTAATCTCATCGAGCACACAGTCTGCTCAGAATCAGTGTCCATATCAGTGGCTTTGAGCTTCCAGACTCATAATGCTAACACAGCTGGGAATGTAAAGAAAAAAGAATATTGAGAGAGATCCTCTGTTTCTGTAAGCAGCAGAAATAATCTGAATCAAGTATATCTTTCCATTACATGGTTTCTTACCAAAGCAAAAGCCCAGCTCAGGGCTGCTTTTTGCAGGTGTTCATACTTTTCCCTTTTTCAGCTGGTATGTGTCAGTTTTGGCTGTGTATGTACTGATGATGGCAATGTATTTGTTATATATATATTTTTTTTTGTCCCAAAGGGTCACAAAGCACCATAACAAAGCTGTACCTACTTTAACGTGAGGCTCTGCCTAGTGTACCACCTTTGGACTGTTACAAGGCAGCTCTTTATAGCCTCTGAACCTATGCTGGAGGTTGTTGGTTTAAAGCCATTGGGCAGAAGTTGCAGCCACTAGGTTTGCAGCAGGTGTTGTGAACTACAGAGTGACTTGAAAATTAAATCATTTAGTTGCAATCAAACCGCTTCTGTTTTGTGTGCCTGTGTTTTTCCCCAAGCATTTTATCCATCCTTAAGAAACACGCGCAGCAGCTCTGAAACCATAATTTTGCTTGCACAGTCTCAAATGGAACGTGTGGTCCCTAAACAGCATGTATCCAGCAAGCACTAATTCTCCGCAAACTAGCTTGTGGTGCACGTATGATTTTTTCATTGCTAATTCTTGCTTTAACCTGATGTGAGCCTAAATAAGGAGTTTGTTTCGGGATTTGCCAATAACAATGTTCTATGTGTGTAAGTGCATATATAGTCATGGTAACAGAGGCCATTTGATCCAGATTGTCACTATTGAAAGGATGCAGTTGTGCTTGAAAAATACATATGCGTTTGCATACACAATTACTCAAGTTGGAGCTTAGGCATTTAAATGGCCATTTGTGCTCTCATTTTTGATTATTATGTTCATCCTGTGGGAATGGGTTTACGCAGATTAAGCACACAAATATGTGTGTGTTTTGAGGTGTGTTATGCTGAAAACATGTTGCTTTACTTGGACATAAACTTGGATTGATTTATCTTTCTTCCCCCCATGAAATATCTGTTCTAATCTGAAGAATGTTAACTGTGATGGCTGAACAGCAGTGCTTCAGCATTATGTTTTCCTTTTCCAAATGGCTAACTCTTGCAATTGTTTCTGTAATGTAAGCTAATATTTCCAACTAACAGTTATTTAGGGTGCTGTCATGACAAGTTGTAATTCAACCCTGTTGCCTAGTGGTCCAAATAATGACCAAGGCTTGCCCCTAGCTGAATTATCATTCTTTTGTTTCTTTCCCTTCATACACAAAAACAAGTCTGTCTTTATGCCAAACTCTGAAATACACAGGAAAGCAGAAGTGATATTTTTGATTCAGAACTCCATCCTAGCAGCTTCAGGGAGAGAACTGCTTATAGGGTTATGAAGGTCTTTGAAGGGCTTGTTAGTGATTAGGCTCACTAGGCTCTGCTCAATCACTCCTTTAATATCTCTACATGAAGCATCTACTGTGAATACTTAACAGAGAGGATGAAGAGGTATGATCTATGACTAGAAGACAATTTGGCTGGATGCTAAGTTGCTGCCCCAGAACCTTAAGTATTCTGAAATTCAGGACCTTTGAGTCAGCCAGCTTATGACCCAGCTTATAGAAATAACACTTGTAAATAATATAATGTTTAATATATCCTCTGTGATTCTCCTTTAAGAAAGAGTAGTCATCAAGAAAGGGGAGTAGTTATGTGAATGCCACAAAGATATGGAGTTTTGTCAGTAAAATCTTTGCTGAGGAAGAAATTAATTTTTAGTTCCTTCACATTAATAATCCTATTAAGGGTTAGCATAATAAAGTTTTATTGACTAATTTCCAAGCTGTAATTTGCCAGTGGTCCTTCTGAAAATTTTTTAATGAAATGGAAATATACATAGACTGCATAACAATGACCTAATGAAGTGGCAAATCATATTTTTAAAATCACTTGTGATCCAAAACGGCATCTTAATTCTTGGAATTTAACACCATTCACACTGAGGGAATCTGTGAATCATTCAAAGTAATATGGAACATTTTCTAACCTGGGAAATGCTAGCAAGGACAAAATGAGTCTATGAAATGGTCCGTATAAGCTTGGGCCAGCTTCGTAAGCTGCTGAAGGAACAAGAAACAAGATTATAACCTCAACTTTCTAAACGGTGATTCATGGACACACAGGGTATGACAACTTGCCAGGATAGATGTGGGAGCTCTGCTCCATCGTGGGTGCTTCAAGGGCTAAAAAGAGTCAGTTCTGGGCTCATGGAGAGTCAGAGATGCCCAGGTGGTGCTGGGGCTGCTCTGCAGAGACTGCTTTGAGCAGAGCAGGATGGGGTTTGTAAGAAGCTGAGAAAAAAGGTCTGAAAGCAAGCCCCAATCTTGTTGAATGAATATTTTGGAGACTAGAACTGTGGAGAGTCATGCCCTTGGCTATTCCACACTGGAGGGGGAAGGTCATTTAGGGTGTAGTAAGCAGAGAGAGAGAGGTGCAAGTGCTACAGACAGCTGCTGTCTGTGCTCAGGCAATCCAAACAATATAATCAATGAAAGTAGCCAGTACCATGGTCAGGCTACCTTCCAAGTCTAATGGCAAGATGGATGGATGGATCATGGTTTGATTATCATCCATGCTAACACTTGAGAGACAGCACAGGGACTGGTAAGTTTGTGTTAATATAACAGAGAGCAGAGCTGAGGCCCAAGCACTGGCTCCAGTCTCTAGTTTGTGTTTCCAAGCGTCACCTGGGAACTGACGTGCTGAAATTTTGCATTAAGGAGTGATTTCTGATTACTTTAGCTAGCCCATAGCAGGACCTACCGGATAATCTCAAGAGGCTTTCCTGGAAGCCTCAACTCCATTTTGTACCTTTGAAGAGGTTGAAAAGATGTTGTATACTTCCATTAAGCAGCTGAATTCAGGAGCTTATCTGCATTCCTTTAAGCTTCCTAGTTTCACATCAGCACATTAAGGAACCTTTTTCCCAGACTGGGAAGGAGAAGGGACTTTTTAGGTCTGCCAGTAATTGTCTTATACCTAGTGCTCATAGACTGTCTTTTCTTTCTCCACTTCAAAATGTCACGTTGGATTCCTGATGGAATTGGAGATTATCTTCCTCTTTTCTGCTAGACCTGACATTTTTCTGGTTTTCTTCTACACTGAAGACTTAATTTCTTACATGTGAGACAGGGTGAAAATTAAACAAACAAGCTGGCAGATAGACAGAATGGTTCTTCATGTCTGGAAAGCTGCAATGAGCTGTGACTTAAGAATTACAGTGCTTCATATTCAAACTTTTCTTTTTGATGCATTGGGGTGGCATAGGAGCTGACAGTGACATATGGAGAAGGCCCTGTTAGCAGGATTGAGGCTGTTATGTGATAAATGACATGGTATGTCAAAGGACTTCTGTTATCCATCATGCTGGCTTCCTCTGAACACAGTCTCACTCAAAAGAGAAGTAGCTACACAAACAGCTGGGGGATGCTGTAAATAGGGTCAGTAGTATGCTCCAGAGAAATAAAGTTGGAAACTGCATGTGTGCATGAGAATTAATAACCCTGGACTTTTGAGTTTAGAATTTTAAAGCCAAATTTCATTTAAATGTCTGTGGTATCTCAGTTCTACGTTTGTGTCAAGAATGTCAAGAGCACTACCTTCAAAAGAACAGTTTTCAGTGTTGAATAGCTAAGCTTTCTCTAAAGAAAGTCTGTTTAGTATCAAGTTCAGGATTGATGGCGTGGTTCTGACCCCTAATACACACCCAGACTTTCCTACTTCCTCCTTTTCATCTCTGTTGACTACTTTGAGTCTGAAAGGTTGTGGAGCGAAACTCATGATTACACTTAGGTACGGGAGAGACATAGATACTGTTGCTTTTACAAATACAGAGGATAGAAAATATTCGTAAGTGAAGGAACAGGGCTTTGATTCTCAAGACTTGATACAACAGTGTCCTCTGTAAGACACTTTCTACCACTGTTGATCATTCAAGTTGAGAAGAATCAGGGCAGACTTTCACAGCTCTGTGCCTTCCGCTGTTGGAAAGTTTGTCAGCGTTCAATCTCAGATTTCTTCTCTCATCAACTTTAATCCAACAATACCTCCTTATTTTTTTCATTCATTTCAGAATGATGCATAAACCAGTGGCTGTACAAGAGGGGCAAGGGATATGTGGCTCAGCACAGACACGTGTCCTGTTCAGCCTCCTCTAGTCCATCTCTTTTTGCATCAGCCATAATAGCTGTATTTTTCCCACATGATTAATGGACCCTCAATAGCTATGTAGTCTATAAACCTAGACAAGACAAGTAGTCTGTCTCTTTTGATCCCTGAACTCCTAAAAGCCCGATTCTGACTCCGTTTAAGTGGTGTTTATGTGCCCACATGCACAGTAGTAATTGGTGCAGAATATCAAATGTCACTGTTTGACATTTCATTCATAATAGTAGTATTTAAAGTAAAGGCTTTAACTTGATGATTCATCAGGAGCCAGTGTCAAATCATCTGGGATGGTCCCCATTTTAAAAGTTTCAATCAACAAATGGATTACTCTAGAGATAATTTAATCAGAGGCCATCAGTGAACTGGCTTAAAAAAAAAATCCTTCAAGTTTATTACCATGGCCTCATTGCACATGAGACTGGAGCTTGTTAGGGAGCACAGTCTTGGTAGAAGTGTGGCTACAACTTCTGTAGCCCATCTAACAAGCCCATTTCTGGGAGGATGGAGTGGCAACCCCCTTAGATGAATCTGTCCTATAGTAAAATACAGGACTTAAGGCTCTGTGGCTGTTGAGCTGACAGCTCCTGTCCAGAGCAAAATTTTCTAAACACAAACCAGCCTAAATACATAGATGACTGCCCCTTCCAATTGCTGTGCTCCACTTTATTTGACAGTACAGCTTTTCCTTCACAAACTCTTCATGTGATGAGACACTTATTTCAGCTGTTGACCCCTATCAATGACCCCTCACTGGGAGATCAGGTGTAGAGAACCAGGCTATTATCTGCCTTCCACTCACACGTTTCTAATCAAAGCAGCCAATTTTGCTAACGCCTACAGCTGAAGTCACAGTGAGGGAGACCTGGCTGAGTACAGAGAAAAGAAGTGCTTGGAATGGTGGAGACAGGGCTAAGAAATCCTAAGGGTAAGGCTAAAAAAGAAAAGTCAAGCTGGGAGAAAAGACGAACAAGCAAAGCAGAGAGAAATTTTAAATTCTAGTTTCATATTTAATGTAAGAATTCACGAAGATCAGCAGACTGAGGTAGAGAATCTCCACACCCTCCATGCATCTCTCCATGCTTTCTTACTCTGTGCAGTGTTGGTAAAATATTTAGCATTATATTCTATTTTCAGTTCGTATGCTTAAGAAAAAATAGGTTTAAAAAAATAAATAAAATCCAAAACAGCTCTAACAGGAAGATATCTCTTCAGCTGTTATAGAGGTTGATGCTTAGTCCAGTTACAACAGCTGTTGAGCCTTTCTGACTTGGGTTTTGAATTCTTTTCAGTCTCAGAGAACACTCAAAGTTCTGAGCCTCCATGCGCTCTGGGTTCCAGAAGAAAAGGTGGGCAGGGGGACACCTTCTGCTTGGTCTTTGAAAGTTATTATCCAGACTATTGGCTCTCACTGTTTATGGTCATTACCTGCAACTGTATAAATCTTGTTAAAATTATCCTTGCTGATGTGTCAAACATTAATGCTGTTTCCTGCCTTGGAGCATTAATTTCAGACGATAACCACAACGCTTACTTCTTTCCAATGTGATGTAGAAGTGTCAACTGCTTGTCATGTTTGAATGTTTTAACTGCACTTCAGTAACAGGCAAATGATACCAGTATTTTATAACCTGGTGGAGCAGGTTGTCAATAGTGTAGAGTCACAAACGATTGATTGGCATCTGAGGCTGGGTACTGATATGCTGCCTTTATCTGCCATGGTCTTCGATTTTCATTTTTTTTTTTCTGGTTTAAAGGTCCTGCAGTCTGTAATTGCTTTTTTTGGGCTGATAACATTGTATTGTTAGCCACAAATTTGAGAACAGCTGTTGTCTTCAGTTCCTGTATGTTTCACTGTCTGGATTATAATTATAGTCCATAAATTGTGTTAGGATTCTTGGTAGCAAGAAGTAGACTGAAAATGAGATTCTTTTCAGTATTTGTGTCACTTTGCAGAAGACAGGGAAGGAAGAGAAATATTGTCAAAGGACAAGTGTATGTTGTTTTTCTCATCTTTCTCGGTTTTTGATGTGAGAAAGAATTTGTCTGGCATATTTTCCAGGATTGCAGTCAGATGTTCACCTGGTGCTACTTGGATTTATAGCATGAAGTTTCAGCCAGAACCACCACACTGCAACAGCTTCTTAGCCATAGGAGAGCAATATGAGCATCTTTTCCAGTGAATGACCTGATTCCTTATTTGTAACTCTGCAGTAGAGCTAATGGAAGATGCTCTAAGAAAAGTCCTGGGTCTCTGGGTATAAACAAAACAACGCTTTGTCCCTGAGGACCAAGCTGTTGGTTTTTCTTACGCTTTGTCTTTTCAGTTATGTGAATAGAAATGTAAATGTTTACCTTATCTTGGATTGCTTTTCTTCACTATCCCAGCACACAGTGTGTGTGTGTGTATATGTATGTATATATATATATAATTTTTTTTCTTTTCCTAGCTGTACCCCAGTAGGGAGTTAGGTCCTAATTTCTTTTCAGTTCAGAATCTCTTCTACTCTTGCGCTTTATTTCTTGGAGAAAGTCTTTTCCCTCCACATGCAGTTCTACTTCTGTCTTTTGTCTGCTGCTCTCCCACTCTTTTGTTTGTTTATTTTTGTTTTGCTTTGTTAATTCACTGAGATTATATAAAATTCCTATTTAACATAATGTGGACCAAGGAACATGGAAGCTCTGAGGCAGTGTTTTCCATTAGTGGTAGATACCATTCAGAGCTCTCTTTATTGTTGTTTCATGTTAGTAGTAAAGCTATCTGAAGATGCTTGATTTTGTCAAATAGGTTCAAAGAACATCATCAGAAAATATCGTAATTTAGCAGGTTAAGTTCCCACGCAGCAGATAGGAAAACTTATGACTTTCTCTAGTTGCCCTCAGATGATTATGTAGATTTGCTATGCAAGATCTAGGAGTGGTATTTTTTTTTTTAATATATATATATATATATATTTTATGATTTCATGAGTTTCAGGAGATGTAGTGTTTGGAAAAGATGTCCCCGTAGAGTCAGCTATGTTTAGTGCACCATCATCTGACCTGCAGCATGCCTAGTTTCTCTTTCTGGCCCTTTTCTGTGTCAATACGCCTCAATATTGACCTGTGGTCACAGTTTTGCCCCTATGGAATCCATCCACTCTGTCATCTGAGGGAACTCTGGCCTTGTAGTTTTCTTGCATTTGTAAAATGATTCATTCCTTCCTATTCAACACAATGGGCTATATCATATTCCTTAAGTAGCTTTGCTCCCCACTGGCCTATTCTATTACAATATTTTCCCTATTACTTACGTAGAAATGTTTTATATTAAATAATAGAGGGTTTTAAATGGTCTCATTATTAGCATTCAGAAGTCTTTAGTGTAGCTTAAACTCTCTGCAGACCTGGAGCAAGCTAAAATCCCATTAAAAAGATTCCTGGGTTTATATCTTCCAAACTATAACTTTCATTTCTATGGCAATTTCCCTTCATCACCAAGAAAAAACAAGCAGTGTTTGTAGATTCTCAGGCTAATAATTCAGTGATTACGATATTAATGACATGTTGTGCAAAACAGGTGGTGGTGGTGGGAGAAGGTATAGAAGAGAAGAGCAACTATCAATCTTGAAAATGGCAGCAGATTTCTTTGTTTCTCCTCCTTGAAACTCATTTGGCTAAGTGAAGTGGGATTGGGTTTGATCGCTTGTTTTAAAAATCATGTTAGTAATAATCCATTTATCTGCGGGATATGTGGAAAGGCCTCTGAATTCCATGACTTACTGTAAACATCTCTGGGGTTTCACTCAGCATCTGCATTTGATGCCACTCATCCCAAATAGGTAAAAATGTACCTCAGCAGGGTAGGAAAAGAACTTGAAATCATTTAAAAGCCACATTGTGGTTTTTATTTAGATAAAATTAACCAGCATATGCTTTTTTTAGTTGTGTGATATGAATAAAACATTTGTCTGTGTGCAGCTGATTGTAACACAATGTTCCTGTTGCTTCCAGTAGGGATTTGGGAAGGGATTTGCTTTTATATACTGTCATACCTGGGAACTAAAAAGATGGATGTCCAGCAGGGAAGAGAAGTTGGCCCCATATATAATTTCTGGATTTTTTTTTGAATATTCTACCACAGAGTACATTTGAGAGGAAAATGATCATATTTATGTAGAACGATGTATGGCATATCTGTGGTACATCCAGTTATATGAAGGTCATCGATGGATCAATCCCCTAAAGATAAGGGTTCTCTTTCCTTTTTTAAGCAATGTTTTTCACCAATCGTAAGCATTTTACCACTGCAAATTTGAAGTGTACTGACAGCGTTTATAGTTGATGGAAAGAAGGCATCTTTTCCTTCATATCATACAATGTAATAGAAATTAAAAGGAAGCTAGAAAAGCACAATGTAGAGTTGACAGTTAGGTAACACCCAGCAAACCTGCTCCAAAAGGGCAAAGCTTGACATTTGTCACCATCATATTCAACAGGTGACACTGAGTGTCAATATTGAGCTCTGAACATGCCATTGTAATGGCTATGGGTGGCAAGGAAAAGACTTTCTTGATCTGTTTGAGATTATCTTCTGTCCGGGAACCGAAGGAATAAGAAGCTTTATGACTTGGATCTAAATAATTTGATTTGTTCCTCTAATACAAATTACTACTTTTAATGTACAGCATGATGCATCAAGTGATAACGTATATTTTTGGCAGATTATGAGCCTACAAATGTTGTGGAAATGCATATTCTGCTGGTTAATCATACAGAATGGTAAAACAGTGATTTGGTGAACTTTCTTGGTTCTTCTGTTTTAGATGGCCTTTTGTGAAGCAATGTGTGAAGCATCTCTACAGCCTTTAGCTTTGAAGAGCAAGTTGGTCAACATAGGGACCTTGGCTTATGGTTGGATTCTTCTTTCCTACACTTTACTATAGATTCACAGTTGCTCTGCTGAAGTAAATGAAATTACTTTGCAGGCTGACTGTGTAGCTGGAAGCATAATTCACTTGTGATGTGTAAATTCTCCTGCTTTCTTTTTTTATTCCACTGTCCTAAGAATTTGTGAACTTTCTCTGCCAACCAATCGGAATCTCCCAGTGAAGCATCTGGCTTAAACATCTGCTGTCAGAGGAAACGATTTGCATCGCTGCTAACAAGTAGCAAACATTGTGTATGCTAGGGTTGTGATGACAAGAAAACTCCATTTCCTTTGGGAACAGCAAAAGGAAGACATGTACTGATGTTTTCTTGCCATCACAACTTTTGCTAGGACCTGATGTGTACACACGCACACTCTATTAGAGAATTAGAGAATATATATTTATTGTGCAGGAAATCCAGATGTTTTTTATCTGTTTCTGATCACCTGACTTAGTCTAACTCCAGGGTGAATTCCCTTCTAAAATCTGCTTCTTTGTGTGTTTTCTTTGATATCCTTTTGACTCTTTAGGTAATCTTTAGGTAAATGGCAAAAGAACTGACCCTTCCACTTCCGTGGGACAAATGGGAAAGGTTGTGGCAGAATCATCTACTGTTATTCAGCACTCGGAGGGATGAGGCCTGAATCCTTTCTTAAAACATTAGCAGGTTTTTAGCCCAGTTTAAATATTCATTAAAATGTAACCCACAATCTCATCCATAAATGCAAGGCACAGCTTCTCTGAATGTTGCATAGATGTTTTCTGTGTGGACATTCCGAGTTGAGTTTGAAACATAGATAAGCGATCAGGTTAATGGAGCAGCAAAGGCATATTTGCAGTTGCAAGCAGAGAGCTAAATAATAATAATAAATCAATAAGTAAATAAATAAAATTCAAGCCGCTCTCTTCTCTGAATGTCATTAAGGGATTGTGTCCATTCAATCAGTGTAGGCACTTTGCATTTGATGAAATCCTGAGTTCATGTAAATAATACTTTGAAAATATAGTTGACTCAAATGTCCTTTTGCAATGATGGGAAACATGTTTTGGAATGAACTTCAACTCAGCTCACTGAATCAGGGTAACCAGGGAAGTGTTTCTTTCATTTCGAGGCTCTCAAGTTACTTGTATATATGGAAGTAAAAAATAAAAATTAAAAAAAATGTCCATCCATATGTCCTAAGCTTTATTCTTGACACTTCATCTGCTTCAGGAAGATTTACTGACCTGCAAGAAATATGATTTGACTGAATTAATTCCTGTTGTTTCTTTGCCATCCTCCAAATTGCTGCCGCCGCAAAACTCCTTTTGCTTCTTGAGAGAGCTCATGTCAATGATACACTGGGATCTTTGTTGAGCCTCTGCTGTCTTGAAAAGTTTACTGTCCTGGAGATTTCTGTGAGAAGCATGTATAATTTTTTTTTTTTTAGCAGAACTTGTGATAGATGCAAACTAATTTACCTTGGAACCTGCTCCAAAGCATTGTCATTGCTTTAAATAACATCCCTGCTGAGATGGTAGATGTGACTGGAAGTTGGCAAAGGGAAGAGCAAGAAAGAAAAGAACCCTTGAGGCACTCCAGTTAGAACAATGTTGTAGCCTGTCACTGAATTATGCGAGAAACTGTTAGGCAACCTGCTGTGGACCATGACAAATTATCCCTGGAGAACCCCATAAGAGGAACACAAGTAGCTGTGAAGGAATACTATGAAAGCCCAAAGCTGTTGCCTGTCTATAAGGCTGAGTGGCTTTATGCATGTATCTTACTGACCCTGTTAGGTGACAAACACCTAGTCATTATTTGTCCTCTGGAGTAAGGCAATACCACGAATTTTGTATTAAACAGGGATCTTGGAATAAATGGTAACAGCAAATCAGTCACTAATTATTACTGACTCATCATGTTATGTTTGTAGGCTTGCAGCAGAGATCTTTAAATTAATTGTTACTTGTACTCTTGATCTTGAAAAAGAAAATTTAGACTAAATATGGGGATCACCCTTGCATGGAAAAAAATCACCTGTTTCCTTCCAGTACCCATCTTGTTACTTCTTGCAGTAGGTTGAAGTGCTGTTGGGGGAGAGTGGGGTTGAACTCTGATGTCTTTCATCTGCCAATTCAAGACAGTGAGCTCTACTCAAAGGGTAGTGCCAGTAGCATAAGTTAGGACATGCCTGTGGCATCCTATTATCTTCTTGATGCCAGGCCAGACATCCACTCTGTCACTGCTGGGCCCAAGTCATCCCATTCCAGCAACTCCGTGATGTCAATGAGAAACAGACTGTTCATAACGACAGGGCTTGGCACTCTTTCTCCAACTGTTAGAGCAGTAGGCACTACTACCGTGTGTGCGCCAGTAATGTGTGACAACATTAAAACTCTTTCCAAGTGAAATTATTCTTCAGTGTTTGACTTACAGGCAGGTAACGTGACAGACCTATAAGAGGCAGGAAGGGAACCTGCACCACCTCACATAGCCTTGTCTTTACCCGCAAAGGGCTTTTTGGTTTAGTAAATGTCTTTAAGTTACTTGGATAACAGCTTATTATCAGAGCAGGCTGATCTTTTAGTGGAGCTTTATACTTGGAACGAGCTGAAGAAAACGAGGCATGTTTGCTGAGGATGGTAGACTTTTCTTTGGTGTTGTGACAGCTTTCTACATTTCTTTAAAAGGCTTGCTTAATTCTTTGGGTGGTGGAGAAATTGTCTTTACCTAAGAATAAATGAAATCTGAAATTCTTGAGCAGTGTTGAGAGCTCAAAAATAAACGCTGCAGTGGAGATATTTTGTGTTAGTTTGCTTTTCCCCATGAGATCCATTTCAAGTCCCAGTGCGTTGTTTACAGTAGACCATTTCTACGCTGTTTAGGGTATTATTAGCTTTTTTGTATAACCCCTGAACTTGTTGATCAAGAGATACTTTCAGCTGATGGGAATTAGCATGAGAGATAAGTTGGAGTTTAAATACTATAGATCACTTGAACTCATAATGTGAATGCATCTAAACAACATGGACTTAACTAGAGGATCCAGTTAAAGGATGGGATATTTTGGAAGGGTTAGCCAGACGTCACATGTGAAGCAAAGCTATCAAATACACGTCAATTTAAATGTATTTTGGTTACTAAATAAGTTCTTCCACCTTTGCCAGTGTGATCTCATGGAATTAGTTTAGACTTACACTAGCTGAAGGAGGCCAGTGTTTGTACCTCCTAGAGGGTACGTTCAGAAGTATTCACCATCATGCATTTTGTAGGATATAGCTTTAATATTGAGGAAGACAAGAGTTTGTATTTTTGTATGTGAGCTGTCATGCTGTTAAATTATGGTTAGAATCTGTGAACCATCCAATGCAGTGTTTCTTTCGGACAGCAACCAGTACTGGATGCTACCCAAGACATGAAAATCCACCTAAAAGACAAGCATGAGAAAAAGGCATCATCCTGTTCTTTAATCATTTGAAACTGGCTCACAACTGGAATCACAAGGATTTTGTATTTCCTATAAGGTGCGTTCTACTTTGAAATTCATCTCTCCTTTGTCTATTTGAAGATGTAATGCTTAGAAGGTCATCTAATCACCTCTTCCTCTCCAATAGTGTAAAACCATATTCTGTGATTTCTTCCAAGCAAGTCATATTCATCTGACTGAGCTGAAAAGTGCTAGAATGAAATCATGCTTAGCAACCATGCTAAACCCTTTCAACACACGCACAATTTGTGTCTTACTAACATTTACGCACAATTGCAGTTACTGCCTTTCTGCTAGGCAGCAGCTGGGGGCTGACTGCAGGCCAGCTGCAGCCTGCCACAGCCACCACTGGAGTGCCTGCATGTATAAAAATAATAAAACATCCAACCCTACAGTTATTTAATTGCAGCTGGGATTTTGCAGCTGTGGAGTCACACCATGAGAAATGTATTCAATGCTGCAATTCAGTGAGCATGCTTTTCAGGCCAACACATTTACCTTGTGAGCTGAAGAGAAATGAGCTCTGTAGACCTAATTCTTCCTCTTTCTCTTTTTCTTGTTGCTGTCCCTTTTTGCTTTCTGTTGCTTGTAGTTTGCTGCACTCAGGAATAGAGATAAGCATCCTTCATGCCATCAACCTTTGAGGATCACTAAGTAATTGCTTTCCTGTCTGTGAGCAACTTAAAGAAATTGTCTAAGGAAATGATTATGAATGTTTTGGTCTCTCGATTCGTCATTTTTCCACTTCTATCAAATGTTTACTGTGTGGCTTCAGACAAGTCATTAAACTGTTTTGTAGTTACTTTACTCGTCTATTGCTAGAGTGATGGTAGTAATACCTTAAAGAAGCACTTTGGGCTTAATTTAATGATAATAGAATTGTTTGAAACATTTAAATGCTTATTTGAAGAAAGATGGTCCTACTGAAGGAGAGAATTCACATTAGAAGTACCTTTGGCATACTGTGAGGGAGGGTGGGGATGATTCATTTTAAAAAATACATAAATTTTTATTTTGCGCGTTCAAAAATGGCAAAAAAAAAATCTTTAAAAACCTAACTCACTAGAAATTTTGGTGATAAAACTTGGCAGCCGGCCAGAAAAACCAGGACAAAAACATTATCAGCTTTCTGGAAAATGCTGTATACTTCTATCTGGTTTTGTTGATATTTTTTCAGAGGGTGGTTGTAAGCACTGTTATACCATAACAATTAAAACTATTTAGTATTTTGCAGCACTATATAACATTATTAATCACACATTTTTATTGGAATGAAGCTGGTCAAGAAGGGTAGAAGGCTGTTTGTTTGAAGTTTTAGCTAGGTTATCTCCCTTAGACAACGTGTGACTTTGTTTATAAATATTCCAAAAAGATAAGCCTCAAAGCTGAGAAAGCACTAATTTACCTAAGTACAACTGTGACAACTGAACTATTTTGCTTATATGTAGGACGAAGAGAAGATCTTCAGGTCATTCTTATGCCACTGCTTATTCCACAGTGTTTTTACAATCTCAGCCAAAATAATTTGCAACCTTTATTCCAGTTGATCAGAGTGGCCTACTTGAATTTGCATTGATTTTTGTAGGGGATATTTCTGTGAGCTTACCTATATTGACTAAATGTTATGCAGCTGAGTCTTTAATCTCTCTTGGGTCTGAGAGTGGCAGGATAGCTCAAAGGACACGGAGCCCTGAAGAAATTCAAAAAGGCAGAACACTGTCGGGTATCATCAGATATATTCTAGAGACTCGTTAGCCTTCCTGCCTTTTGTTATGATTGTAAGCAGTCGTCATGCTTATTTTTGTTTCAAATCCATCTTCAAGCACAGAAGATTTTATTCCTCTGTACTTTCTTTCCATGTTGCTCCACTGATAGAAACACTATGGAACACACCTCCGCTGAGAAAAAGTCTGGAAGTTGTATCTCAGCTTGCTGATTCTCAGCAGTGACAGAATATTGGTTTTGTTTTTTCAGAAAGCAGTTTTGAAAACCTCTTGGTTCAAGGTTGGAGCTTAGCATAGTTTCTCCTTAGAGGCAGACGTCATATTACCCAGTACGTTGCACTTTGCACTAAATCAGTGCTGTCATTCACCTGTTATGTCTGAATGTGTATTAACTAAAACATCTTCAACTCTTTTACAGAGGTAGGCAAAGTCTTCTTTCCCCATGAGGAGCTTAAAAAGAGTTTTCTGTCTAGACAGAGGAAAACTGTAGTCCTCTGTTGATTTAAGTAAAGATAGGCAATATGCTCCTTCCCATTCTTTGGTTAGTAACTGAGCGTGCTGAGTTAGATCAGCCACAAGATATAAATTGCTTTCGGTGGCACTGCATCAGTTTTTACCCATGGGCCTTCTAAGTAGAAGAGTTATAACTGTAAATTACCTTTCCATATGGCTTACAACAAGTGATCGAGAGGTTATATTAGCACTCTCTTCTTGTCCCCTCTTTTCTACATCTAAATAAGGGATTCTGTCAGCTTGGTACTTCGTCTTCTGCCTTCCCATGGAAATATTTCAGCTTCTGACCAGGACCTGATATTTATTCTTAACTCTCTGAAACAGGACAGTGCTTCTAATCTGAAAGATTTTTAAACACTTTGCTACTAAGATTGGATGCTGATCATTGATTTTCTTCTTGGGTGTGTTCACATCAATCGATCCCCAAATACTCACAGTTCATTGCGCTTTAAGAGATTATTCTTCTATTACATTACATTAAAACAAGTTGGAGTGGGGTGAGAGAAAGAGCTAAGTGAAAAGCCCCAAATGTTTGGATAAGCACTGTATTTTCCATTCTGAAATATTGCTGATACCTTCTGATGTATAAAGCTTCCCGATTCAGTTCAAGAACAGCATTAAAAAATGAATGGTAAGGACCATAAATCAGTTGCCCTGATCCAATATATTTTAGGAAGCTAGTTAGAATTTTCTGACTTTGGAAGATGCTGAGTGCTTGCAACTCTATTGAACTTCAATAAGCAGTGATGAGTAGTTCCATATTTTGAAAAATCAGGTCATTTATTTCAGTATTCCAGTAACTTCACTTTACAAATCTGTTTCAAGAGGGAGTTTTTTGATCGTACTAGCCCCCAATTAAAATTTGCCAATTGCTATGCAAAAACAGCTTAGATTTCTGCTCACACAACTGTATATGAACCACTTACGTTTGTTCCTATCTAGTGTCCTAGTTTTTCTTTGACTTTTGTTTTTTTACTAGAAACTGCCAGGAAGACTGTTACCATTAATGTGGCTGGCCTGGTTTCTGTTGCAAGTCTTTTGGCTCCCCTGAGATTCTGATAGTCCCTTTTAGGAATCTTAAATTTTTCTATGCACCCTGAATTTTCAGTGCCAGTTTTACTTAGCCCTTGCAAGGACTCTTTCACTTGGCCCAATCTTGCTAGTGTGTGAGTTTTCCTGGAGAATTAGGTTCATTTTTTTTTTTTTTACAGGTTTTACTGCCTTAAATGTGTATATTTTAAAATGTTTTTTCCTGAATGTTTTGCAGACCTCTACAAGCCAATCAAGCTTCTCTAGTGGATACTTTATTTTAATAAGTGTATATTGAATGCTTCGTTTAACTTTACTATTGTGAAGTGCCCAGAGACACTGTGCTTGGATGAGCAGTTATGTAAGTGCAATTTGTTTTAGGGTTGTTTTATTTTTTTTGTATCAGAATTAGCATTCAGCTGAGGTTTGAAGTCTCCTAGCGCATGTGTGTGTGGGAAAGTAAATGAATAAAAGAGAACTTAGTGCATCTACAGACAACCCTAGACTGCTTTGCTTATCTGTGGCTGCTTGCTCTACTTGTTGGCAAATCAGTCCCTCAAATGGCCTCCTAATAATGCTAGAGTGGCTGTTGCCTCATCTTTGAGGATACAGTGAAGGATTAGCTTCCTGCTAGCATAGCAGAGGACATAGCATTTGCTTTACTAAGAATTTCAGAATGCTCTCTCCTTCCCTCTTTCTCCCCCATTTATCATAATTGAATAATTATTGCTTGCCATGCTCATCCTGGGGACCAGACGTTGCATTGGTAAACCTTTGTTGTCTGCAGACTGGATGTGCTCTTATTTGGCAGGTTGCATGCAGGGACAATTCAAATTCATCACTTGTGTGGCAGTCCTAAGACACAGAGTTTCTCTGGCCTGGACACTGAAAGAATTCAATCTTTTTTCTTCTCTTTATTGAGACTCCTATGTAACAGGTAGAGTTGAGGAGACCATACACAAAATTGTCAGCAGAAGAAAGGTCCACAGGAGAGTGAATGATGTTTGGAATTATTTCTTTTAGGAACTGCAATGACCTTATAAAATTATTTGCTATGCATCACTTACTAGCTATTGCATGAAGCAATCTCCAGTTATTGGCAGTGATGGTATCTCTAACTCATTGCTAAAGCCTTCTGAAGCCTTAATGGTCTCCCCTGAATACACAGGGGAACCATGCAATATGTTATCCAAGAGTTTGCAACACCGGAGAGAAGCATTATGTAGGGTATAACATCTATGAGGAAGATAGCATATGCTGGCAAGGAAAGAGGAAAGGAATATGTATCTAATTAAATGGAAAACACCCATTCAAAAGCAGGTGGAATGTATGACTAGAAAATAAGTCTTTTTTTTTTTCTGTTTTGACTTGGAAGCTGTGTTGCAGACAGGTCTGATCCATAAATATTGCTCATCTGCACAGAAGGGAACATTTATTGCAAATAAAGCAAGCTGTTTTATTAAGAACTCCTGACTATTCAGTGGAATTCACGGGCAGAGCTGGAAATTCTGTGTCAGAAAGGAGAAAAGCCTGGATTCATATGTATTATTGCTGAGTAACCTGTGAGGAAATACTACTTTATTGCAAAGAGGTTATATTTGACATGCAAGTACCCTATGAGGCTAGAAGAGGTCAAGTCCCATAACACTGTAGCCTGTTACAGTGGGAATATCCAATGAAGTTATAGATATCAGTAGCAATATCATCATACTGGTTTTACAGCATGACTGTAAAAAGAAGGGGGTTTCTCTTTTTTCCGGCCTTGTTTTCCCCCTCTAGCATGAGCAGCTAACAGAATCTGGTGTTACTTTCTTTAACTAGCCTGTGCCTGCCTTGCAGAGGAGAGGAGCTGCCAAGCTGTGTACTTGGTTGTGTGCTATTCTGTAAGCTACCACTCAGCATATTTCAGTTAATGGTGCTTTGTCAGAACTGTAATTTACTAATGGAGGAAGTATAGCGTGTCTTCGTGTATGTCAGCCTGTGGCCAATTCCACTGTAAATCACATCACAGCCTTGTGTACAGTGAGGTTTCTCTTGGCAATTTTGAGCTAAGCTGAGCAATTTGGTGACAAAATAAACCTGCCCTGTCCCAGTCTGTGTTTGGAGAAGGAAAACAGCATCTTTCTTGAGCAATGGGAATTAATATTGAAGGACGAATGTATAAGCATAGTGAGCATTACAGTGGGACAACCTACTCTGCCTAATCTAGAGCAGACATTTTGTTTAAAGAAGAAAATGAATTTATTATTAACCTCTCTGCAGGAAAAAAACAGAGCATATTTGGCAAAACAGCTTTCCAGCCTCCTACAAGGCTGAAAAAATGTGCTTAAAAAGTCTTATTTTGGAATTCCACAACCTTATTTGTCATGCAGGTGTGACTCGTAGAGGCTTATCCCTGCTGCTTATTTTTATTGAAAAAGACTGCTGAGGTGATGGAGAATGGGAGTGTGATGCATCTCAGCTTGGGAGGGGTGACTTCAGCCTTTTTCACCTCTGTCTCTTCCTTCTTCTTGGCCTCTTCTCCTTTTTTTTTTTTTTCTTTTTTCCTGTGTTCAGTGCCAGCTGGCATGTCAGTGCATTGCTTTGCTGTGAGGTATCAGTTTGCTGAAACAAGTCTGTTTCCCATACAAAGCTTTGCAGGCCTCAGAATGGAAAGGGATTCCAGGTTTCCAAGCAGAGCTGTCTTCTGGGGTAGGCCAATACCCTAATCAATTCCTAGTCCCTGAAAGCTGGACATTAGAATCTAGACAAAGCCTTTTAGATGATGTTGGATGTGGTTAGGCCAGGATGATCTAGTGATGGTCCAGGAAGGAAGTGTATCTTGCAGCGTGTTCCTTGTGCAGTGTTTGTCTCATTATTCTCATTGTTAAAAAGCAAGTACAAAGGTTTTTCACCATTTACTGGCAATGATTTTGGATTAGTCCAATTATTATGTAATTTATTAACAAAATATTTCTGATTCATAGCAACTGCTTTGAGATTTTTTCCTCCCATTTCTAGTTACCTCTTCAGTTCCACAGAAGCAGAGGAAGCTTGGAGAGATGAGTTTTTTTGTTTGTTTTTGTTTTGTTTTTCTGGGCCTCTACACACCCTTCTGCTTGTGATTCTCATCGTCAATCTTTGATGCCGCACTTTGCCCTTCTGTGTTTTTTATTTGGATTTGAGGTTTAGAACGATCATCTGGAAATTGCAATTCTTAGTGCTCATTTGTGTGTGGAGATTGCACTGATTTAACTACCAGATTTTTAAATCAACTCAGTTAATTCAATGCAACCCATATGTGAGCAATTAGCTTAAGTCAGTTAAGAATCCTTCTTGAACTATCTGAATATACAACACATTTAAATTAAGAAAATTAGAATACAAGAACTAGAAACAGGTTAAAGGATGTCACTTGAAAAGTAAAGTTTTAGTTAATTCAGTATGCTTTCACGAAAACTCTGATTTTATTCCTAGTTTTTCACGCGTTTACTACTTTGTATGAGTATCTTCATTGTCAATATTCCTGCCTGCAAAATTAGGATTTGCTGACATAACACGTAGGAAGACGTAAGTGAGGCTGTTTGGAAAAATGTGTTTTTTTTTTCCCCCTAGGAAAACTTTTAAAGCAATAATGGATATTCAAAACCGGAGCCAAATCTCCCCATCTAAAAGACGTTATTTCCATTGGGAAGTGTCACTGTTGTGCCCTTTGGGAGTTGTTTCACTGCCCTGTTGTCCGAGTGCCCCCTGCCAAACTACAGCTTACATGCTGCATCATAATTCTGCATCTTACTGAACGGCTGTCGTGGAGTCTTGCTGTTGTGCTATGGGACGTGCAGCCCAGCCAAAGAGACCCTATAGGCAGAGAAGAATGGGTACCTAAGAAACCCTCAAAGGCAAACTTTAAGCTATGTGCTGACAGCACCTTTTAAACAGTTTGAAGTTTTGAATAGTACAATTTGGAGTTCTGACTGGGAAGTCAAAGTTTTGAGGGGAATAGGGTATTTGCATAGGAAAAGCCAACATTTCCTGCAGAAAGTAGATGCTTGTTATAAGAAAATTCTTGAGATGAAAATTTTCCAACCAAAACCAGTGCCTAATAATTCTGTTTTAAGGCTGTCTCATCAGTGACAAGCAAAATATTTGAAAGTCCTAAGAATAGGTTCTTGAGATGACCCCATCACATGGAAGACATCAAGAAACTGAGAACCCAGTTTTTACCTGCTCCCTGAATCCTTATTTGCTCCTCCATAAAATAGTACAAAACATTATTACTTGCATTTTTTTTCTCATAAATGACAGCGCAAAGCACGACCAACTGCAGGTGAATGAATTCTCATATTTGATAGTTACTGTTGTTGCAACTAAAATGAATAGAAATCTGATGAGCATCCTTTCATGTAGAACTGGGAAAGTAGTTTAGCTGATCTGTGATAATGTTTTTTACTCACTTTTTCAATAGTTCATGTGAACTTGTTGTCTTCTTTGATTATGACATGGATAGTATTAGTTTGGGTGTGATGCAGATCTCGTTCTGTGTGTCTGACTGGTTTGCGACAAAATATGACAATGAAATGTGTCCACAGAGAGAAAAGGAACTCTTCTACCAGAGCTGAACAAGAATAGAGGCACAGTTACGTGCACCAAAAGGGAAGAACACAGACTACATAATTTATCTTGGGAAGCTAGGATTGTCCATTGTGACAAAATCAGTCAGATGTAGAAAGTGAAATACTGAAGGTTCATTACACTAATTAGCATCAGTGCTCTGCTGTAGGTAGGCAAGAAGAAACTGGCAGTGATGCTTTAGAATAGCATTTGCCCAAGAGGGAGCATTATGCATCGTGGATTCATTAGTCTGTGCTGAAAGGGAAAAGTCCTACAGCAGCCACGGTCCAAAGCAGGAAGGATCCCTTCAGTGGCACCGTTAAGTTGGTTGGCAGCCAGATAGTACAAGAGTCATCTAGGAGATGAGTTTGGCACTGTGTGTGTAAGAAGCAATTAAAAAAAAAAAAAGGCAGTACAATTTTTCCTCTTAAAGGTCTGGAGATAAACTAGTATGACAGTAAGAGGTCACAGTGCAATTGAGAAATTGCCATCGCTTGATACTTTATGGGACTCGCTTAGGAGAGGTTGACTTTCTGGCCTTGATTTTCATAATCTAGTACATGCCTGCCTTGGTGCGCTAAGACTGACTGTGGCCTTTACTTATGGTGAAAGCAGTGTGATAGGAAGATGTGGTGCAAATGAGGCTTGAGGGCTCTTGGCATTTCGGGGAGTGGAGCATAAATATAATTTAGGAGTGAGGTGCATGCTTGAAGAAGAAAATATATGGAATGGACGTTGTGGATCCTGAACTGGCTGCTTCAGTTCTGTTGGGAAGTCAAACTGCTCTTGCTCCTGATTCTACATAGGCATTTTAGCATTCATGGCACTTGCAGTCACAAGGAGAAAGAGTATATGATCAGTAGTGAACTGTCAGCTGCAGTAATGTGGATGGGAAGTGTTTCATTCATTGGTGTCTCTGTATATGCCTTGCAGCTATTTACCTGTATTTCACTGTGAACAGATGAAAATACAGTAACTTCAAACCCTGAACAAAGAGAGAACGTCACCTTCTTCACTTCTTGGAGTAACTGGGCAAGGGATCACTTCCCTTCAGGGAAACACTTTGGCTTGCCAAAATGCAAAAGCAAGATGTCCCAGAAGGAATTTTAAGCAGCCCACTTTAATGATGGGAAAGAGATTTCACCGTGGAACTAATGGTGCAGTCCAGTGCACAGTAGGAAAAATACTCTGCCCACTAATTGCCCATCTTTGATTCCAGCTGTAGAGTGTGGTAGTGCAATTTTGTACACCTATCTGCTATAAAATGAAATAGTTTAAATGAAGAGCTCTACAAAGAGGTCCTCAGCAGTTCAAAGTTTCTCTTATGCCATTAAGACACAGAAATTTCAGAAGATGGAAGACTAGGTAGTTGTCATACTGAAGCTTCTGAAAAATATCCAAACATTTTAAAATCCAGCTGATTTTACATTACATAAGCTATTGTTTCATTGGATTGCTCTCAGTGTAAAGCCTCCAATGTTTTCATTGCTGTGGGGATGTTCTGTTTCTAGAATGATCACTGGCATCACAGGGCAATACTGTGGTGCAATGACTGGGCGGCATTGGATGAACATCTCAGTGGAATGGACATATGATGAATATAGTCATTTTAGTTTTAGCACGTGGGCTTATATGTAGAAAAAAAGGCTGTATTTCTGACAGCTTTCTTTAAATAATGAGGGAGGGTTTTGCTTGTACTGCTGCTTCCTAACATCAATGAGTCTTGCTCTCTGAAAAGATTAAAAAATAAAGCAAAATGCAGGATTCCACCCTCCCTCCCCATCCCCTGACCCCCTCAGGTTGCTCTGAGCTTTCTGAATGGCAAGACCAAAACACCTTCCTGCAAACATTCCTGCTTCCATCCTGGGCAGTGGCTATTTATAAAGTACAGCATGCTGTGTCTGTCTGAGGCTGCCACATGCTGCTCAACAGCATCCTGATGTTTACTTGTGCCTACTTACCTTTATAGATATTCTTATCCTATGCTAGTACTGCTGTATGCTTTTAAGACGCACAGTGAATGGTGATGTTGCTCTCTACATATCAAACACAATGCATCCCTTTAGATTTCATAGTTCGCTGTGCCCCAGGTGCTGTTATTATCAGTCCCGACATCATTCATTTGATATGACGGGCCCTGTCTTTCCATTTATCTGTAATGGACAGGAGATTTTGAATCATTTTATCTTCCAAGCACAGCAACATCTTTTCTTTAAAAAGTGACTTTCCTCTCTCTCTGTCTCCATTTCTTGCTTTCTTCCCTGTCTAATATTGTGTGCTATGTTTATCTCCCAGTCCTTTTACTCTTTATCTCCGGTTCTCTTTTGTTTTTTTGCCCACCCCGCAACCTTACTCTTTATCTCCGGTTCTCTTTTGTTTTTTTGCCCACCCCGCAACCCCTTTCTCTCTCTCCTCTCTCTCTCCCCCCATCCCTCTTGCTTTTCTGTCTATGCAGGGCACTGGTCCAGGTTTATTGCAGTCAACAAAAAGGTTCTGTCGACTTTATCAGCCTTGGGTTATGACTACATAGCATCTCCCCACTCAAACACATGGTTCATGCAGAATTTAGTGCAGCTGGAAGCTGAGGTGCTCAGGATCTTTTGCTTTGCACTTAAGCCAAGCGGGCTTAAGAATAAGACAATAAAGAAGACACATCTGTAGTAAAACTTGATGTCAGACTTTGAGGTACAAGATTAAAAGCAAGGTCTTACAAGTGCAAGCATTTAAAATACAATTCTGTTTTAAAGTGAACAAGTCTGTACTTTAGCTACTTAACCTCTTTCTCATTAACTCCCTGTGAGGTGGCCCTGCCTTCAGAGCAAGAGTCTAATGCTTCTCTTAGAAGTGCAGTTACCTCCTCGTGGGTTACGAATGGGAATCACACCCTGGTCTTTTCTGATTGTGTTATATCAACTTCAGGTGTTAAGGATCTGTTTTTTTTTTGTAAAGTAGCTCTAGTTCTCCCATATGCAGTTCTAGATGACTGCCTACCTTTATACATCTTTAGAGCTGAGGGTTGTATATAGAGAGGAATATTATTGATGGCATATAATGATATTTGAAACCAGCAGTCATCAACAAGTTCACCTAAGGTTGAATTTGCTCTGCTTACCGCCAGTCAATAGGGTTACACATTCCATCATGTTTCTCCAGGGACTGGCTGGCTTGAATACTTTTTCCGTTCATCTAACCGGACTCTGTGGCACTATTGCAGCATATCTGAAAGACAGACTGCCCAAGTATTTCTTTCCTCAGGCAAGGGTGAGCGGTGAATGCCTTGCTGTGTAGCGTTGTGGTGGCAGTGTTTTCTAACTACATCTATTTTTAGAACAGCTTTGTAAAGCTCAGAGGATCCCTTCTTCCACCAGCTCCATGGCTTCTTCTGAGTCATTCTAGAGATACCTACAGAAATGTTACAGCCCTAGGGTCTCCTTGAAGAAGGTCAAAAGGATTTGGTTTAGCCTGGTGGGAGAGACGTGATATTTGCACAGGCCACCTTGTATTGTGGAACTGATTCTTTCTACACTGTCCCTCATGGATCATGTCACCAAAAGACTGTGGGTGAAATGTTTAATGGAACCACTTCAGTTCTCACGCAGAACAAAAGGGGAAGCAGTCTCTCAGTTTCCTTTTGCTGTGCTCCATTTAGAGCCAAGCACTACCCCAGAGGCAGCGAACGGCTCTCCTGTAGATTGACCCACATCAGAGAATGCCCTGGCTGTTTAAAGGTAGAAGAGGAGGCAGAGCTATAACAAAAATACAATCTAAAGCATCAGGCTCGTGAGCAAGAGAAATGCAATTTATTTGTTTCACACATATACGTGTAACACATCTGGGCTCAAGATGCACGAAAACTAACAGAAGTACAGGCAATCTGTACAGAGCCACAGAGGTGGGGTTTTCTTTACTTATTGGAATTCGTTGTGGCAAATGTTTTCATCATTCCTGTTGAGCTGCTAGGAGTCCCATCCAGGGTGGCAAGTAGTCTCACTAATGCTGTGAAGGAGAAAAGACACATCATGCATTTAAAGCAAATGTAATAGCTTGGAACTATGTTGTAAGAAATGTCTTTGATTTGAGAAGTGAATTTCATTAAATCCTGCCAAACATACAAAGCCACTCTCAGCTTCCCAGCCCCTTTATTTGCTATCAACACCTGAGATCAGCCTAATATTTTACCTTCACCCTTAGTTGCAGAGCATAACGGACAAACCCATTATCTGTGAATGTCATCGCTATTAGGAATGGGAGAGAAGAAAGAAAGGAACAAGGGAACAGGGCTGGTGGGGATGGTGCAAAAGTAAACAGGCTTTAACAGTATGGTCGGAGTGGGGAGTGAGATGGAAAAATCAGTCTCATAATTTAATTAAAGTTCTGCATCTCCTTAAGAGCTGTGGATACAAGCTGCCAGGCAGAGTGCTAATATTTAAAGGTCATTTAAATGAGCAAAGATGTTAATCATCGAAGGGACAAAACTGAACTTTGTCTCCCAGCTCTTGCCTATGTGCTGAGATTTTACCCTCCTTCCCTGCTGTAAATAAAAGCTTTCAAACAATTGCTGTAGTGTTGGATTATGCTTACTGAACCCATCCTAAGTGATCAGCAGTGTTGGTGAACGGCATGGGGGGGGGATTGGCTTGTCATAGGGTCACCTCTAAGAAAAGTCTCAATTTTTATCAGAGCAATGGAGTTGGTAAATTGCATCACGGGCAGAGTGAAGTCTGCCCGAAGAGTGAGACATGTTGGCATGCTCTGTGGAAACTGTGCTCGTGTACAACTAACACATCCCAGTCCACGGGCCACAGCAGAACCAGATGCTGCAGTGGGAAACACTGGTGCCTTGTAACACCATCTACTTGGCTTTAACATGTGTTAACGGAGTTGATTAGAAGTTTTTCTTGCATCCTTTTCGAAGAGCTCATGGGATTTCTTTTATGTTCTAAAGGATTTATTTATTTATTTATTTTTAACAAAGAGGCTTTTAGTTTAGTCTAAGAAACAGTGAAATAAAAATTGAGCTTGGTATTAGCTTGACATTAATCTCTGTATTACTGCATCCTTTTGGGAGTAGTTCATTCGTCATGTTCGCACTCCCCTGCATGTTTGGCTTGATACGTTGGAGTCTCCCAGCAAGTACCGAGGCATTTTAGCCAAGGGAGACATGCAGGTGGTTTGAGAAGACACAAACTAGTGTCATTTCCAACAAAAAGGGAGGGGAGAAGTAGTTTTATTTAAGCAGTGACAGTGCTGAAAAAGTATTTGTGTAGTTCCGTAATAACAATAAGATTTCTTTTTCTAGTTGTTAAAGTGTGAGAATTAAAGTCTAGCCATCATTCAACTATTGTTTTCAATTAGTTGTGCTCCCTGGTACAACTGTTGGGCAGGCAAACATCACATGCTTACGTCAAGGAAGTGGTTGGTGCTGGGCCTTTTTTTTTTTTTTTTTTCACCAATTACCAATGAAGAGATGATTGCTTCTGAATGTGATTCAGTGATTCTTTTTGGAGTTGTATCTGCTGAAAGGAAAACCTGTATGCACACAGATTCTTGACAGAAATACAGTTGATAAGCTTGTCTGAGCAGCTGTGGTCCTGAAGGTCAGCAGGGGTGAGCCTCCAGGTACCTCTGCCTGAAGGACCATTACACAACAGAACCGAAGTGGTCATGTTTTCACATCGAATTTTTGGCAGAAGCATCACATCAGCATTCAATGACTTCCCATGTGTTAGCTATTGCTAATGTTTTCCAAATTGCAGAGTGAGTAATGTGGGAACTATGGATTACAAAGAAAGAGGGGAATTCAGGTAACACTGAAGCTAAAGTTGGAATGGATCTTGTGATGTTGCCAGAAACCCCAAGATGGCATCAGAGACCTTGTTTTTCTACATTAAAAACATACGAAACATTTTTAGTGACTCTTACTGTTTCTTTGTCTTGCTTTCTTAACCAGTTCTCTTGTTTCTACTTTTATTTTTTTAATTTTTATTTTATTATTATTTTTTAATTCCTACCTTAGGACCCTTTTTCTGTAAGCATCATTTGCAAGGCACTGATAATACCAAAGCTGCTACTTGCAACACACCCCAGCTGCAGTTCAAGATTCTGCCTAAACACCACCAAATTGTATCCCCAGGAATACATTTGTACTTCGTTACTAGGAGGCTAGAACAGCAAAGCTGGATGCAACTGTGCAGCTAGAAATTTGCCCAATACTTGGGATAATTAGGCTCTGTACTACACACAGTCACTAATGAGGGAGATTAGACAGATTTTGCAAAATTGTACAATGATGTACTGCTCCATACAGTCAAATATCCTGCAGAATTTTCCACTGATCACTGGCTCAGGAACAGAATATTTTCAAGCCAACTAAAGAAAACACTTTCTCAGTGCAAATCTAGGATCCTTATTTAGCTTTTTATTCAGCCTTTGCAGTGAATCTAGGTAATTGTTCTACATAATGATGTAGCGTGCATCAAGATCTTCTTGATGTGCTTCAGATAGCTACATTTCTCGTGAGCAGAGAAGCTTAAATGAGATATCCAGCTCATCTCATTTAAGTGCATACATATTTCAGACTGGTCGAAGAGATTCAAGCACCTGTCTTCAATTAGAATGAGTAGGAGTTGGATGTACTCATTTGCTATAGAGGTTTTGAGAAGCCTTTGCTCTATGTAAGCGGACTGAATTTTGTTAGATAGCATGGAATTTAAAACATTTCCAAAGATATTTTGTTTCTAAGTAGTCTTGGTTATGTATGTACTTAGGTAAAGGAAAAACTGTATTTATTTTCAGGACTGCAACTGTGTGAACCTTAGAAGGAAAGGAAATGATAAAATTTGCTTACTGTAAGCACCCTTTGAAACTTATGGGCTGTTGACTCATTCCAACCCAATGTTCAAAATCTTTATGTTTGTGTTTTAATTTACATTCCCTGTCCTTGTGCCATGTCTTGGCAGAACTGGAAACTCTTTGGAAACAACTGTGTTGCTGGTTTGTGATATGTTGTTTTTTTTTTAATTTCAGCCATCGTTGTTCCTTGAGCGGGGATGATCTGAACAGACAGTGGTTGAAGCCCAATTCCCAGCTTCATCCAACTATTTACCACACCAAAGGTCTTCTGTACTATCTGCGCAGCATTGGCCGGGCTCCTCTGGTGAGTATTTTCCAGTGTCTTTTATAAGTTACTGTGTGTAGATTGATTACTGCAGTTGTGTGAACAGCTTTGTTTCAGAGCTAGAGAGATTTTGAAAGTATCCTGTGCTGTTATGCTTTCATCTTATAGATCTGTTTTGAATGTCTTGGATTTTCTACTGAATCTTCTAACCAACAACTCTAAGTTTCAGAGCTTTTGCACGCCTGTAATATGAATATGAATTCTTGAAAGCTCTTTAATATCCTTAAAGTATTCTGACTGGGCTAAATATTGTTAATAGGTTATTGCTATCTTCCTGACAAGAAGACAGAAGAAATTCTGCAAAGACTTATTCTGAATGGACGCTCCAAAGCCCACGTTGGAACAACCTGTGCAATCCCCAAAGCACAGGAAGCAGCCCTCAAAATGGCTGAACTTCCACATTGCTTTGGTGAGGGGAAGGAAACAACCGGATTTTAGACTACCAGAAATTCATGAGGTGATTCTAGTCTCAGAGCTGCAACTGGGATTGGTCTGGGATCTGTCCCATCTGCTCAGTCCTGTTGTCCAGTAGAATAAATAGTTCTGAGACCTCAGGATAAAAAGCACAGGGAAGTTCAAATGTTAATGAACAGAAACGGATGCACAGACTGGCAGGTTGGCTGCTTACAGCTACAGTCATGCAGAAAACGTCCAAAGATACACAATTCTCTCTAGTCTTGACAAGGTGAAAATGTCTGTGAGCTTCTTTAAGTGAGTTTTTGTGGAAATGTGATTCATTATTATTATTATTTTTTTTTTTTTTTTGGCCAAGGCAATAGCCTGGCAGCTCAGCTCTGCACTCCAAGGAATCTCATGGAAGCTCAGCTCACAGTTGTGAGCTTACTCACCAACCTTTTTCTTTTATAGCCATATATGATCAGTTCTGGTTTACCACACTATTTTCTATTGGGTCTTTTTTAATTCACAACCACCCCTGTCATATCCAGATGTGTAAAGTTGAACATGCACCCAGTACGAGTTTTCATCATTGCAGAGCGAAGGGAAACTATTGATCCTATCATCTCTCTCACTCACAAGCTGCATGTCAGACTTGGTAAACTGATTTTTCTTTGCCTTTGAAGAGTACATCAATTTTAGGCTATACATGCTCAAAAATGCCTTTTCCCTGCTCCAGAAGAGAGACGAGTTTCTTCTTCCCTGGCCCTGCTGCCAAGATCCCATGGAGCCAAGTTCCCAGATAGCCAAATGATTTTTGTGAAGCTACTTAGTTTAATTTATCCTGGGGATGTGCAAGCGGTTTCTTCAAAGCAAAGAAAAGCTGCTTGAAGGAGGAAAGGAAAGAACTTTAAAGTTAACAGCCTTTCAAACCAAAGCCATTTTAATTGGTAACTTCTTCCATAGCAAACAACCTGCCTCTGGAATCCGAGTAAACCAAGGGGCTGGAGGCACTGTGGCATTGCAGCTCTCCACTGCGTGGGATCTCTTTCCAACTGAGAGCAGCAAAGTGGCAGTGTTAGAGAGCTGTGTATTGGAGCAACCAGGTCTGAGGGGGAGAGAGGTGTTGCTTTCTCCTTGAGCATTTGTGGTGAGAAAATGCTAGGGTTTACAAGTTACGGTTGACAATGCAGTTGCAGTATGCAACAGGAAACGTGCAGCTCATACAGAGAGACCAGGATGCCCTTGGAGGGGACAGAAAGAACCTCCTAGGGACCAGGAGACACAGAGTTTGCTGCCATTCAGAATTATTCTGTTAAGCTTGGAAACAAGATCTGCTTGCAAGGATGTAGCTTTTTGCGTGGGGGAAAAACCTAGACGTGTCTACCTCAAAACTCTGAGACTGAGTCCTCTCACAATACCATTAAGGAAAAATGGAAATTTTGTAGGAAAATCAAAGAGATTTCAGAATAATCTGTTTTCCAACAGAGTTTCTTGCTTACCATTTTCTATTTTTCTTTTCCTTTGTTTTAAAAGCTGCTTGGTTCTGTGAGTCATGAGGAGGGTTGTTTTTGAGTTTGAAAGCAGTCCTTACCTCTATGATGATCAGTGCTGGCAAATAACTTTAAATAGATAAAAATTTGCATGTGTGTCTTGAGTCATATCCCAGTGAGCACAAGACTTGGAGTTTGACTGTGTGTTAGTGTCCCAGCTATACAGAAGGACAGACTGGAGAAAAAACAGATGGGGAGGTCCCAGGTTTGCTTAGTGTTTGCCCAGACAGGAAAATTTCTGTATTGTGTGTTGAAATTACAAAATAGAGCTTTTTCTTTGCTGAATAGTGAGGCGTACGCTACACTGTAGTGTGAAAATGAGGCAGAAGAGTGTATTATAAAGAACAATTTGTTATAAACATAGAGAATAACTGCAGTATTCAGCAAAGTTAATTAAAGCGTAGGACTGTGCGACTTGCAAATGGAATGAAAATATTTCCAGTAGCACTGACTTCCCTGCCATGGAATTTGGGAATCAGTGAAAGATCCCATGGCCTGAAACAGCAGCACTGTTACAGAGCCTGGCTTTGATAATCCTTTACTAACACAGAAGGCTCATTCCAGACCTGTCATTAAGGACTCATCGGCAGGTTTCTTGAGATGCAGAATTATAGACCTCACACTACTAGGCAGCCCAGCTATCTGAATAGCTGATCATCCCTGTGTGGTTTCTGATAAGTAAAGTAATCTTTTAGGTAATAATATATGCGTCTTTTCCGTATTAGTAATTCTGTAAATTGGCAGGTAATTGATACCCAGTTGAGCTGGGATCTCTGCCTTGAACCAGAACGAAAGCTATAAAATCTTCTTTTTGATATTCATAGGAATAAATTCTAGGTGGTACCTGTGGTTAACCTAAACTATGACTACATGTCGCTGAAAGCAGAGATGGAACACTAGCTGGAAAAATGTCTGTCATTAAGAGATCCAATAAATGCAGCTGTTTGGAAGGGACCATTACAGGGTAATTCCACTTGCTTCAGCCAGTTATTTCTAGTGCAGGGGCTGTATAAACCCTGTAAAATATGCACACAGCCTGACAGGGCTGAATGTCTGGGGTCTGTGCAATGTTGTCATTTTTTTTTTTCCTTTGGAAGGGATGCTGATTGTGGGTTTGTGCTCATTAGCAGCTCTCAAACTGCTCTCCTTGTCCTCCCCTTTCTGCCTTTGCCAGGTGGCAAGGGTATAAGCAAGGCAGGAGCACTTGTTGCAGTGAAGGTCACTGATCTCGTGCTTTAGGTGTGGAATGCTCTGCGCTGCAGGGATGGGGATGTGCAGGTCCAGAGTCCCGCAAAGAGAGCTGGAGTTGAGTGGTGGTGTGTGAAGGAACACTGACAAGTTGGAAAACAAAAGGAGCAGGGTATAAGCAAACAAACTGCCAGTGTGAGGTTTTTGTCAAGATAAGTAGAATTGTCCAACTGATTAGGAGCAGGGAGATGGTTCTTCATGTGTGTATGCCTTAGCATCTTCAGTTTGTCAATGTACAGTTTGTCAGAGGAGCTGAAGGAATTTAAATACTCAATTCCTAGATAATTAAACTCCATGACTGCCTTCAGCTAAACTTAGTTACTGTATAACTGGCAAATAAACGTACTAGGGTAAATCTTGCCTTAACAGTTGGTGGAAGAAGCTCAACTGCTCCATCTGTTTCTCCCCTCCTGTATATGTGTTTATGTAAGAATACATATTTTTCTCCCCCATATTTTTCCCCCATCTCTCTATATATTTTTTCATAATTCTTCCCTACCTTCCAACACCTGTTCCTTTGTCTCTTGCATATGCCCCAAAAAACTATTTCAATGAGATCTTGAAGCTCCTTTCTAATAAGTGGTGAATATTGGTTTAAAATGAACCAATTTCTTCTCTTTAGAAATTCTTGTCTTTCATTGACAGATTTCTGAATTTTCCTGATAAAGACATGGAGAATGTATGTAACAGCAGTGTATATATTGACTTCATATCTCAGAGGGTACTGAGATTGATTACTCTTTAACACTTGGGTCAATATTTACCTCTTAGGTCATTAAATCGTGATTTTCATTTCTATAGGAGTTGATATCTGCCTATAAAGGCGATCAAAACTTCCACTAAAACTAGAAATGTGCCTTATGCCTAGCTTATATGACAGCTGACATAAGAGAGATGGATTAAGTAGATAAATTAGATAGTGTGGAATGAGATTATTTGCCGTGAAGATAGGTCATGTTCTGTGCTTGGCTTCCAGGAATTCATGCAAAGATCTGACAGCATACTATACGTTTTTACATGAGTGTGCAAATTATATTTTCCTGAAAATTAAGTAGTACTGGTTTTGAGTTTAAAGAAGCTGAGGTGACGATTAATTGCTGGGGAAAGTGCAGTTTTAGAATCTCTTGAGGATAATGCTAGAGTTTAGAAGTTGAGAAGTCACAGGAGCCTGACAAATTGCTTTGTTGTATCCTAAGTTACCATGAACTCTTAGGTTCCTGAGTTGCCATGGATTCTTGCACAGGTGTCATGTTTATTTCTGCTGCAGATGGAAATGCACTGGTCTTGACTCTGGATTCCTAAGATCACGTCAGATCCAATAGATAAAACAAGATACAACTGACTAACAAAGTTTGACACTGATTATAGGCATGGCCCAGAGTCTGAGCTTGCCTGAAGAGACCAGGAAAAACAAACAACAACAACAAAAAAACACAACCCACACATGAATCCCCACTATAGTCTTATAGCACCTGTTATGAAGAACCAGGAAACTTTTTCTTCAGTGTTCAAGATTTTGCCTTTTACCTCTTTAGGTATTCTGTGACTACCATGGCCACTCTCAGAAAAAGAACGTGTTTCTCTATGGTTGCAGTATCAAGGAGACCTTGTGGCAAGCAGGCTGCACGGTTGACACAGCAGTTATCACAGAAGATGTTGGCTACAGGGTAAGTCTGTTTTGTTCCTTTATGCAATTACTGACGTGTATGTGCGCGTACGTTGCTCTCTAAGATAAGGCCAACTCACAAAATTTGGGTGTAGGTGAGAGCTTCCCTTACTCCAGAGGAGTAGATATTCAGAAAACTTCAAATCATTCACAATATCTCATGCACCAGGTATCAGGACAACAATTGTCAATAAGTGGGTCCCTATCTATTTTATTTTAGGAAGATGCTGTGTTATTATCTTTGGCCACAGACTGTTGGAATGCCATAGTTTTGTGTGTTCTATGAGTTCCAAGTATATATGTGCTTTTATCACCCCACCATAATAAGAAAATAAAAAGGCATTCCATAATAGTTACTGACGAAATGTCAATGTGCCATTGTCCTACTCCGTTGAGTTGCTTCCTCACAACATGCTCCTGGTCCCAATGAAAATGCCAGAGAATTCTATGGATGTCAAACAGATCTAACACAGTGAAGTTTTCATAGTAAGTGCTTGGCGTCATAAATGGGGAAGAATTCTGGGATTTGAAAGAACGAATATTGAAATCTGTCTTGCTTCTATTTCATCAAACTCTTCTCTGGATTTTCTGCCATCTCTTTCTTTGCATCTGTCTTGATGATATTTTCCTCTTAAATGACAAATTTACATGAAAAAAATAAATCTGATAAGTTATATTTATAGTCTTAGAAAAGGTTAATTTTGTAAAACATTAACTGTGGCCTTAAACTAATTATAGAGGTATAGATTGTCTAACTCCAACCTGAAATAGGTTGACAAGTCTGATTATCATTCCACAAGGTTACCACATCCTGCGTTGGTCTTAAAGCAGTGTGCATACCATACGGCCACTTTCCCTGAAGAAAGTACTCCAACATTCATTATAAGGGGTCCCTGTGGCAAACACTCTGTTTCACAAAGAAAGCAGGAAGGGTGCTTACAGTCAGGATATCTTTTGCTGTGTTTGAATTCAGGCAGCTTGAAACGGCTGAGGATGGTTCACTGTTACACAAACAGAATTCAAATGCTGCTTTCAGCATCTGGAGCCTGTCTTGAATCTGCAATGAAGAAACCAGGAGCAAGCCTCCAAGGCTGTCCAAAAAAACTCTGCAGTGGCCTATAAAAGGGATTTTGTGGTTAGAATTCTCTCTTTTTTTTTTTTTTTTTGCACAATATGGAAGGTTTCTGTCCTGCCTCCTGTAGATAACTGGGGATCGGCCTGACCTCCACAATGGATTTGCTCCTCAGGAGCAGGAACCTAATACCTCAAGCAAATGGTGATTTTGGAACAGCCTTTGCCTCATAGGCCATAGAGTGAGCTGTAGCCCTTGGCAATTCACAGGAGTAAGAGGCTTTATTACTTTCTATTATTTAGTGGCCTTAGATGGCTTGTGCAGCATTGGCATCACAAAACCCAGTTTCAGGATTTGTCCTTTTAATAGCCATTCCAGGCCCCTTTGAAAACAATTTCTGCAGGAACATCAGCAGAGAAACCTTATTCCATTCTCCTCTAATGTGAATGGCGGTTTCTGGACATGGTCCTGTGTGAGGGGAGCAGCTCTCGCTGTTGTGCATGTTAAATCCAGCTGTGTGAGAGAAAGGGAACACAGTTACACTGCTGCATTATCATAAAAGAATCCTTTAAAAGGGTGTGTTTTCAGCCTTCCAAAAATACAATTGAAAGATAATTAATGAGAAAAATAAGTAGAGAAGAAAGAACCATTAGTGTGAAATCCCGTGAAAGCTGGTAAAATGAACAGAATATTAAATTCAGATTCGCTAATGCTCCTAAATGAGTCCTGCATACAGAGACATTACTGTTACCTGCCAGCATTTTTATTTAATTGTATGTAAAAGATTGATTATGCATATAATTTCAATTGTTTTTAAAAGCTAAACTGGATTAAGGATCTGATTATTGTACTTCATAATATATATATTTACAAAAATCTGTGTGTTGCTTCAGATAAGGACAGAATGAAAACTATCTGTACCTTCAGAAACAGTTTAACTGGATCTAATGATACTGCTCAGGGTTATAATTGTTTGGGTGACATGACTGCGCTGTGTTTTGTTAATTTCTGTTCAACCCAAGTCCAGGAAAACCTGGAAGCTCCGCATGAAAACATACCATTTTGCAGCAAATAGTACTTTGAAGGCAATTCAGGAATGTTGAATGCTTAGTCTAGAGCAAGCAGTCCATTTTCAAGGTTCCTCTGTTCAGTATGCTCACAGAAAAGGGAGTGCTGCAGTTCTTAGTAGCATGCTGGAGATCTTGACGTGAGATTTAAAGCTCATGTTGGTCTCAGATTTAAAATGTAATTTCTCCCTTTGTTCTAGTTTTCTCCTTTTTTTTTTTTTTTTTTTTAATCTGAAAAAATGAACCTTATAGATCTATACCTTACAGAACTGGTAGGGTCCATTGCCAGCTGTAACCAAGATATACAAAAAAGTGACATTTACTTTTTTGTTACAGAGATATGTATGGTTAAGCTGTTTGCAGGGGATATTGCAAAGTAGTTTAGGCCAAAGATTTATCATTCGTGTCAATCATGCGTTAGGAAAAGACCTGCTATTAAACCTTACTCTTTCAAAGTTGATGAAACCAAGAATTCCAGTACAGTGCTATGAAGTAAAGCTCCACAGAACGGAACTACAATTGCTCATGATCAATCAGTGAACCTGATTGTTATTGGAAAGTGAAATTAGCCTCTTGGCTTTCACCGCCCAAACTGAATGAAATTCAAGGGTAAATGCCGTTAGCAATGAGCAGAAACTCCTATATGATTCCATTTGGTTCAGAAGTTTAAGAAAGCTGTCATCAAAGAAATAATGAATGTCCTCATTTTGCTTGCTGTTTTCTAGATGGACCAGATGGTCTTTTTGGTCTTTTGGCATATATTCAAGGTAGTATGCAAGCACTAAAAGTTACACACGTGTATGTGTGTATGTAAAGGTTCAGTTTCTACATAAAGCACACCTAGTGTTAACGGATCTGGTATATGTTTTTACAGATGTCATGAGTAAGTATGTGTTGCCTCTGCACTGATGGAAGTTTTTGATACTGCAGTGTGTTAGGAGTGTTTATAGACTGTTTTAGGAAATATGGTTTCTAGAATAAGAAAATTACTCAGGGCTAAGATATAATTTTGACTGGGTTTTCATGATTACTTTTTATTGTGATTTTCTAAATGAAGTGTATAAAATGTACCACTTGGACCCAGATAAGAATATTTTGGTTTCACAGTGCAAGATAGCTAAATGCTAAGCTCTGTTTTCATGTAATTATCTGTGACCTTCATTGGGATTACACATCCCCTTCCTCTGCTGTATGCTAGGTTCAAACAAAACTCCTCCCATAGCTGAATCCCTTGTCAAATTGTGGATGTGTGATGGCAGGAGATACAGTAAACTCCTGAAGAGAAAAAACAGACTCCTGAAGAGGAGAGTAGAATGGAAACATCATGTACTGAGCTATGACTGCAGCCCTCTGGGCAGAACAACAGGAAGGTGTAGTTAATGCTGAAGCAGCTTGAAAACAAAACTTTGTGACTTCAGCAGTCCAAAATTATTGGATGTGAAAAATGTTTCATTTTGAATGAGATATACCAAATGTACTGTATATTTAGCATTTTAGTCTTTGACTTGAAAGAAACAAACATTAGAATATGAGGATTTCACATGGGATGAACATAATGAATCCAGTCTGGCACTAGTTGGAGCTACCTCAGTAACAGTTTCTACAGATAGGTTTGATGATAGACACTTCAAAAAACACAGGTCTTTCTGAAGATGTGTGAGCAATATAAACACGTGTTCATCTGTTCAGTTCATTTTCTCATTGCTGATACTTTCTCATAGACCCTTCCTAAAATCCTGGATAAAGTGGCCCCTGCGTTTGTCATGAACAGCTGCAGCTTCTTGGTAGAGAAGTCCCGGGAGTCAACGGCACGGGTCGTGGTATGGCAGGAAATGGGTGTGTTGAGGAGCTACACCATGGAGAGCACATACTGTGGCTGCAGCCATGGTCTCTACAAAGTGAGTAAATCTTCCAAAGAACCCTGTTCTACCCTCCTTCTAATGTATGTCTTATGAGCTCAGAAGAGTAAAGAGAGAGCTATTGCCTTGCTGCTTAGTGTTGCCTGCTTTTTCCAGACCTTCTACAGCATGAGCGTAGCCACGCTTCTCAGTTTCTCCTTAGTGAAATCTTTCCAGGATCCCTCACTCTTTCAACCTTTCATGCCAGGAAAGTGGAGTCCTTGCTTTGAGGTTTCATTCAGCAGTGAAATTAAAAGAAACTCCAGTCTGGAGCCAAAAACACTGAGCTGAAGGCAGGATTGTTTCTGGGATGATACAGGGAACTTATTCTTCTAAGAGTATTCACAGTGTTGTACAAAAAAAAAAAAAAAAGTGTTGGCAGGTCACATGGACACCTTTAAGCTAGATCTAAGGTAATTAAACACTCATAGAATGGTTTGGGTTAGAAGGCACCTTAAAGATCATCTAATTCCAACCCCCTGCCATGGGCAGGGACACCTTTCACTAGACCAGGTTGCTCTGGTCTATTCATTATTATACTTGTCTACCACTAGTATTATCGTCAACACAAGTACTAGCGGTAGTATGCTGTAAGGTACAGGCTTACTACCTGAGCATTCACTTGGCTAAATGTAAGAACCTGTGCTGAGAATCCTGCATTTGGAGTTGCCTATTACTGACAGCCAAAGATAGCTAATCTACGGCTAGTTTTAACAGCTGCCCATAAGTTCAAGGCATGCCTTTAACTATGATCTAAATGGACCCAAATTCCATATAAAATGAGGTTCTAGACTTTGTGGGAAGGATCATACTTGCACTGAATACTTCAGCGATAGAGGTCTATGAGATCTCCTGGCACTTTTTAAGTGCACGGGATGAACTCTGTTAATGCATTTAGCTGTTCATAATTTTCCATTCACTCAAATGGTGAATTCTTTTTCTGTTCCTTTCTCCAACCTGTTGTTTTCATTGAATGGCTTCCATATTCCACCTTATTTCTCCCACTAGGGAGCAATCCTTATCTATACAGCATTAATAACCGGTTAAGGATTCTAAAAGACCCTTAAGGAAAGAGCCATTATTACAAATAACAATTAATTAATAAGACATTCAAATGATTATCTTTGCAAGCTCTATACTAATCCTTTTATTTCTTTGTAAAGTGTAGCCAGGAAGTACTCAGCAGCTGTTTTAACAATGTTCTCCTATACACACATCAATTCCAAGACAGAAAAGGCAGAAGAAGAAACTGCAGACAGTTTAAAGGAAGTGAATATAATTGCCTTGAGCATTACATTTAACACTCCCTACTCCTGAGAAGTTCTAATGGGTTTTTAATAGGCACCACAGGTCAAGACAGTGGTTTTGAATCTTCTTTAGACAGCGAGGAAAAATTCTACATTGACTGAAGTCAGTGGCAGAAATTCTAGCGATCCCCATGGAGGAGGATTTCACTCATTTCCTAAATAACCACAGTAACACCTAAAAGCAGTGACATATCAGGTTGTATCAATATCTAATGATTTGCTCTCTTCCTCCTTTAGCATCTGTGAGGTCTTTAACCCAAATTTGCTTAAATTGTGTGATCAGGTTCTTGAAATAGTAGGAAGAGATTAAATGCCTCATTCAGAGGATGAATATAAAGTGTGCCATCTACAGGTCCCTACTATATGGTGGAGGCACCAAAAAATAAGCAGAAAGACCTGGTGAAGATGGATCTTTTTTTTCTTTTTTTTTTTTTTAATACATCCTTTAAAATGTGTAAATGATTTTCTGCTTTCTTTCTTGTTCCATTTTTCATTACTGATCAGGACCACAGACAGGCACTGAGGACATGAGCAACTTGACATGAATGTTTGTCACCGGTGACAGAATCCAGTAGTCTTACAGCTAGCCCGTAAAAGAGTTTTTTGAAATTTCCATTCCTAACATCATGAAAATGACTTCTGTATGTTGAAAGGCTGAGCCCCAATATCCAACTGGTATCTATCAGGTTATTTCTCTTTTTTTTTTTCTTTTTTTTTTCTTTGTTTAGGATTTTCATTCATCTCAAAGATAAAAGAAATGTAAATATATCCACGAGGGAACATTTCTTCATTTCATCATAAGGATAATAGAAACACTTTCTGCATTTTCTCTGATTCAGGCATTTTAAAGTCTTTCCACTTATTTTTCCCAAGTACTCTAAGTACCTGACTTGGTAGCACTGAAACAAAGTGTTTCTTATATTGACTTTTATGCTGGAAATGCATAAAAATGCATAAGTTATCTCTTTCAAATAATATTAATAGGCTATTTCATCTTCCTTTTAGCAGTCTTTAGCATTAGTTCTTGCTTGTTTCTTCTTACAAGTGGATTCTTTAGTGTACAGACTCGATACGCTGACCTGAAGATTTGGTTGCAGAATACCATTTAATATTCAGCTTCCATCTGTCAAGCCAAAAGTAGTTCATTAAAATCTGGAACCCCTGAAATATTACTGTAAATTGGAAATGAATCACATAAGAGGTCTTTTTTTTTTTTTTTTTTTTTTAAGGACTTCAACCTGAATACTTCACTCTTGGACCCAAGTGTTGATAGTTCACGTGTGAAAACAATAGAACTGAGATTAATGCTCAGGTTGCAGATGTCACCATCATAGATTTAGAGCTTTCTGATACTTGGATTAGTAGATTTACTTTACTTTTTTTTTTTCTTTGCCCCTTGTCCTATGTCACCAAGAAGAGCCTGGCTTTGTCCTCCTGACACTCACACTTTATTTATAAACATTAAAAACCATCCCAAGGCCTTGAAGTCTTTCTTCAGTCTTCTCAGACTTCGGGATGCAGCTTCCTCCCCACCTATCTGGAATATCAGTTATGGGTAGTAGTCTGCAGAATGCACCAGGCTGGGGAGTGTCCTGGTGATATCTCTGATCTGGGCTCCAGGCAGACTACAGACTTCGCTTTGATGAGGATCACATCTGCATACCAGGCCCTCTGTTTCTCTCAGAAGGGAATCACCTACTACAATTACCTCCCTTCCCTTCCCTCTTCCCTTCCCTTCCCTCTTCCCTTCCCTTCCCTTCCCTCTTTCTTTCCCTTCCCTTCCCTTCCCTCTTTCTTTCCCTTCCCTTCCATCTTTCTTTCCCTTCCCTCTTTCCTTCCCTTCCCTCTTTCTTTCCCTTCCCTTCCCTCTTTCTTTCCCTTCCCTTCCCTCTTTCTTTCCCTTCCCTTCCCTTCCCTTCCCTTCCCTTCCCTCTTTCTTTCCCTTCCCTTCCCTCTTTCTTTCCCTCTTTCCCCCTTTCCTTCCTTCTTTCCTTTCTTTTCTTTCCTTCCTTCCTTTTTTCCTTTTCTTTCCTTCTGTTCTTTCTCTTTTCCTTCCTTCCTTTTTTCCTTCTTTCTTTTCTTTTCTTTTCCTTCTTTCCTTTTCTCTTTTTTCTTTTCTCTCTTTTCTCTTTTCGTTCTTTCCTTTTCTCTCTTTTCTCTCTCTTTTCCTTCTTTCCTTTTCTCTTTTCTTTCTCTTTTCCTTCTTTTCTTTTCTCTCTTTTCCTTCTTTCCTTTTCTCTCTTCCTTCTTTCCTTTTCTCTCTTTTCTTTCTCTTTTCCTTCTTTCCTTTTCTCTCTTTTCTTTCTCTTTTCCTTCTTTCCTTTTCTCTCTTTTCTTTCTCTTTTCCTTCTTTCCTTTTCTCTCTTTTCTTTCTCTTTTCCTTCTTTCCTTTTCTCTCTTTTCTTTCTCTTTTCCTTCTTTCCTTTTCTCTTTTCTTTCTCTTTTCCTTCTTTCCTTTTCTCTTTTCTTTCTCTTTTCCTTCTTTCCTTTTCTCTTTTCTTTCTCTTTTCCTTCTTTCCTTTTCTCTTTTCTTTTCTCTTTTCTCTTTTCCTTCTTTCCTTGTTTCCTTTTCTCTCTTTTCTCTCTCTTTCTTCCTTTTCTTCCTTTTTTTCCTTTCCTTCCTTTTCTTTTCGTAGTAGTCTTGAGGTGTGGTATCAACTGCCTCTCCCTGCATGATCTCACAGGCAGGTCTTTCACCACATCCTTGCCTCCCTCTCCTTCAAGGTCCAGGGCCTCAAACAGGGGCCCAATATTGGGGCACAATTAGTGCCCTATTACGGAGGGGCACCTGGGGAAGCGAGGTAGGTAGGAAGGGACATTGCCCGTGGCACCAAACGAGGACTCGCTTCCAGCCCTCCTCATCTTTTTGGTCTGACAGCGGCAGGGCAGGGGCTCCACCACCCTCTGCGGGACATCTGCCCGGCGCCCTTCTCTCTGGCGCACCAGGGAGTTAGTCCAGCAGGCAATCTCCTCCTCACAGGCTCTGACGCTCCTTAAGCCTCTGCCTGAGCTCAGCCACCACAACGAGCAGCCCTTCCCCCTGCGAACAGGCGGTCTCCCTGCTGCTGAGGCACTGCCTGCAGCCAGAGGCCTGAACAGCCGCGTCCCTGGGCAGGCTCTGCGCTTGGGTCACCACAGTCCCTTCGGAGTGAGCTCTCTGCCTGGTGACGGCACGGGAGCCGTGCGGTCTGACAGACTGCCCCGCGCCCTGCCACACCGGTGTATGTGGTGCTAGCCCCGCCCTGCTCGCGGCTGGCAGCGACACGCCGACCTGTCACCGCCCTCCCGGAGGCTGTTTCCAGGCAGAGGGCCCGGGCAAAGTCATGGCCCTGGGCACGCCCAGTCCCTGCCAGCCTCTCTGAGGGGAGCCGGTGGGCGAGGCCTGGGCCTGTTGCTACCCTGGCCACCCGCAGTGAGGAAAGGGCGCGAAATCCCCCTGTGTGAGCCGTGGTCCTGCGCTGGGGCTGAGCTGGCTCTGAGGTGGCTGACCTCGACCACTGTTACACAGAGACACCTGACAGGGAGTTTTAGGAAAACCAAGAAAGCCATAGAAAGGCTGCAAAGGGTTTAAATATTAATTGCGCAAGGCTAGCACACGTGCCCCCTCTCATCACAGAGCAGTGTCGAAGAAGGGCTGAGGTAAACCAGAGCCTAGTCTGCCTGATGGAGTCCAGAAGAGACATTGCTAGAGTTATTCCAAGGCGCTGTGTGGCCTGTCTTTGACTGAAATGTAACTTTAATTTTTAAAGCAGTTAATTGCGTGAAAGATAAGACAGGAATTTATTACCAGCAATATGTAAACGAGAAACAATAGTGAACCCAGACTTGTTTAAAAGTCATTTGATTTCAGATGGGGCAGGGGGAGGCAGGAATGGAGGGCAGAAATGAGAGGTTAAAAAAAAAAAAAAAAAAAAAGGCTAATCTCTTCTGTTGAATCTTCCTGTCTGTGTGATCAATGGAAATGTAATAAGCCAACTACCCTTAAGGAAGAGAAACATAAAACTAAAGAAACTATTGATCTTATCTAAGGTTTTATTCAACTTAAGGAAGAAGAAAAGAAGGGCAAAATAATCCGAACTCTTTTTCATTTTGTCTGGATTGTCCAATTGAGTCTTAGAGGAGCAGTGCCTCCATTTGAAAGTTGCTTAAAACAAAGCAGCCCATTTCCACAGGGATTTCTCCTTCCTGCTTCTACCAGTTTACAACCCTACAGTTAAAAAAAAAAAAAATCAGTAAAAGAAACTGCCTATCATTTCTCTCCCAGCATGAAGGCAGTCTGCATTATTCCCCTGTTGGAACTACTACCTCTCCAGCCTACCCCTCCAGATTGTTATTGCTGCCTCCCTTTTGCAGGATGTTGAGCCACCTTTTCATCTTCGGTTTGTGAAAGACCAAATGCAAGGCTGTACTATAAGAAGTTCTTCTGAATACAATCAGGAATAAACATGGGGCCCAAACAAATCAAGTCTCCAATGACACTTTGATATTTTCCCAAGCTTCACGTGCAATTCATTTTTAATCTTGCATATCACTTTTGCTATTCTTCTTGATTTCTTGTTACCTGGCCTACTAATTAAGGCCCCTCCATAGCATACTGCACTGTGCTGTTCAGTTCATTAACTGTATCTGTCATTCTACAAGTTAATATATATTGTGCCATGTATACAGTTGAGTTCCAAAGCATGTGTCTTAATAATACAGCAAATCTCAAAAATTGAGCTACGTGCCGAGTACATGCTACGTTGGAAAAATGTTTTCCTTGTCATGTCGTGTCTGGTGGAGGACATGAAGTACTAATGGGAATAGACTTTAGCTTCTTGCTTCAAAGGGATTATACACAACAAGGAGTAACAAATGAGTTTTAAAATTATTGCAGATATCTTGACAGTGCCCTTTGAAGGAGATTTTACTGGTGATATGGATCCTTCTTTGAAGAAAGCCTTTGGGGAGAGATGAGAAGAAAAAAAAAAAAATATATATATATATATATCCCATCTAATGGTTCTGAGTTAGAGAAATTGAATACCCCCAAATTTATCGCCGGACTTGATGAGAAGGAAAAGTCATCGCTTTGCAGAGATGTTGGAAGTAGAGAAGGCAGCACCAAGCAGAGTGGCTACGCAGTTCAAAAGAATTTGTTGATAGTTGTTCAAAATGTCTTTATTGAAAGGAAAGCTTCAGGAATTTCATGAGTGATTGTCTGCAGAACCTGTATTCACACTGGAAGAGTTTCCTCTGTTGAATCTAATCACTTAGCTCACAGATTGTGTGGTGAAGCTAACCAGGGGTGGGTGAATACTTGAACAAATCTTGTGAGAGAAACTGTTTTTGTTTTTAAAAATTACGTTGTGATTTTTGACTGTGTTGCACCCTCTCCAGTCATTTACAATAGGAGAAAGAGATAAAATAATGCCTGGTCAGAAAAGCAGCAACTGGCGGAGTAGAACCAGGCCAGAATACCTAGCAAAAAGCATGGCCTGTCTAATGGGGGCGTCTATAAAACTCACCCAACATAAATTGAGAGTAAATGTTCCTGAAGTTTCTGTGCACAGTCTACCAGGGAGCGAGGATGTGACATTAGGAACATAGCTTGTGTTCTACAGCGTCAAAACATAAGTCTTCACTCGTCCTTCTAAAGCAACAGATCTTCTGCAGAGGATGCCATCTTGCTGAAGTCTGGCTTTAGTCCTTCTAGTTAGGTAAATAAATTGCATATTTTTTATGCTATATTGGCATAAACTCAGAATAACCTTATTGATAGATGAGGGCTGATAGTTTATATTTTAAAGATGGAATTACTTAAGCACTAAAGGATAAAAGGACTGAGCTGGTGATAAACCAGTAGCAGAGCTGGATAAAAAGCCCTGCATCCTAGCCTCTTGCACAGTTACTGCAGTGATGAGAGATGAGTATAATAAATTGGAAGAGCTGACATTATCCATTCCCTGTAACCTGGCTAGCCTGGGCTGAATTATTTCAAACAAGTAATGAATCAGTGAATTACTATGAAAGTGTGGCAGAACTAAAGCAATCTACCAAGATGAAAGCCTTTCCTCTTGCTACTCCTTCAGAGGTGGACTGCTCTGGTTTGACCTGTTTCTGCCCAAACTAGCCAAATTGTTATTAATGCGTCATTTGTCCATTGAATTACAGCACTATTTCTTTATCGTTATCTGTATGCAATGAAAGATTTTTATCTTCCTTATTATTGGAGATTACATACTAAATTTCCATGAGGAATTTTTATGTATGCTTTATTCATAAGCAGTTCATTTCAGTTAATAGAAACTGAGTTGTTTTGAGGGATTTTACGGGTCACATGACGTTGCTTCTGTATACTAGCAAGATGTATATTGTTATTTTAGTTATAAGTTTGTTCACCAGACTTCCAAGTAATTTAAATTTGGCCCCTTGCCAGTATTCAGGCACTAACAAAAATGATTTCAGCGATATTCTTGCCACAGACCATATTTGATAAGTACTTGCAGAAAGGAAATGTAAAGAAATGGGGTATATGCTGTGCTTTTTGGTGGACGTTTCTGGAAAATGCTTGCATCGTCTTTGAATTCTGACTGAATTCCTATTTCTGGTTTCTTTTGTCTTCAGGAACTTACACTTTTCCTAAGTATGAGTAAGACTCAGAAGCATTTAAAAGTTTCTTGCCAAAAAAATCATCTCTGAAAAGTGTGTTTAGCTGACCCTCTGTGGCCTGGGAATCTCATTCAAAAGCAGATGCTGAGAATACAAAAAAATGATTTTCTTTTTGATAGTTCCGTTTCCAGTTCTGATCCAAAGTGGCTCAAATTGGAAGCAGCTGTAATAGTGAGAAAAGTATAGAAAATAGTGAGAAAAGTATAGAAAAAATAGTTATCTCATAGTAAGCTAAGGATCGAAGGTTCAAATTGAAGGTTTTCAAATTGAAGGTTTTTCATTTTCTTCAATTTCAAAATTCAAATTTTCAAAATTCAAATTTTCAAAATTCAAATTTTCAAATTTCTTTCAATTTCTTCAATTCAAATTGAAGGTTTTTGCTTGTTCTATTTTCTTTAGTTGTTATCCGGTGCAAAAATTTGCATCCCTTTTACTTTATTTTCCTGTTCCTTTTATGTTCACCAACCCTTTCAATAATTGATTGATGATTCAATTTGCAAGATATTCTAATTGTACCTTTTAGGCTTGTGGACCTTGCTTAAAAATATGTAAAGGTTAATGCCATTTAGGAAACGGAAAAAGGCATGTGGGGGAAGAGGAGAGAAAGAGTTTCTGAGAAAACAAACCAGGAGGTAGTGGGCATCTGTCTTCCTTGGAGACTTGTAGGCTCTTATATGACCTGTTGAAGGATTTTTCGTGTTTAGGTTGTGCAGTTTTTGTTTTGTTTCCCTCCCTTTATATTGTTTCGAGTTTTATTATTTGGCTAGGAAGTTAAGAACTGGTTGACAGAAAACCAGCTAAGAAATCAGGTGCTTAGCTGTTCTCAGATCTGCTTGATTCATGCCATGTTAAACAACAGGAGTCTGGAAGTGTGCTGGCTTTGCCTCTTTCAGACTGTTTGGAAAAGCAAATTGCAAAACTGGAGTATCTTCATAGCATTTCTTTGCCCCTTTTACACCTCAAAGGAAACGTGAGTTTATCTATTTTGAGCTGTCTGTCTGATCTCATCTTCCTTAATGAGTAATAAGAGGGTTGGTTATTTGATGTCAATTGTGGCCAAAGCTGCATGAAACAAATATAATCACTGTTGCCCAGAGTTGTGAGTGTTAGTAGTATTTACTGATTTTTGTTGAAGGTACTCAATGTTGTTGTACTGGAAGACCATTTATGTGTGTTTAAAAGTACAGATATTTTGGAAGAATGAAATTTGGTCATTCAGTCCTCCGCATTCTGTCTTCCCTTTTCTCGATCCAGTCCACAGTCAGTTTAGCTTTTCTGTTTGGGGGGAGATCAGTAATTGAGTAGGATTGTTTCTGTTGTCATGATTTCTGACGCAAGATCATTTCTTTATATTTATTTATTTTTGAACACTAGGTAGGACAAGACCCATATTCTGGCACTAGTATGAGTTCTCAGCTTTGTGCTGAGAACACTTAGTCCCTCTTCCTGAATTGCCAAATGGAGCTGTTTTGTGAATGACTGGAAAAGCAATGGTCTCTAAATCCTATGGAAGAGTTTGCTGCTTTACAAACAACTCCTTTCTCTGAGCAACCAAATAAGTTCTTACCTCTTTCAGGAGGTTAGCAAAGGGATGGTTGCATGCCAAATACTGTGCACTGGTCCATCTGTTGAGGTGTCCCATGAACGCTGCCTTGAAACAGATTTTGGAAGAAGTCCTCGTGAGCACCTGCTGCAGTGGATTTCAGCTGTCACTCAGGCCATCTGCTTTCCTGTTCCCAGGTTGAAAGTTTCAAGTTAGGGGACTGAGGGATGTTCCACTGCGTTTGAACTCACGTGGTTAGTGGAGAATGACACTTAATGGAGAAGAATGGCTTGTAGCCTTCTTTAGCTTCCCTGTCCCTAAAGCACTCAGGAAGCACTAAATGCTAGCACCAGAATTGTCAGGGGGTATTGGGCAGCAGTGTTTTAATTTTTTTTCATTATTGACCTATATCCAAGAAACAATGTATTGGAAATTCTAGATATATGTGACAAAAAAAAAAAAAAGGTATCTAATGCTTGTTGGATGATGGGTAGAGATATTCATTTAAACTCTTCTAATTTGATTATTTCTCTAGAGATGCTGGGTCAGTTGCATCCCTGACTTGCCAAGTTCAGTGATGTTATGTCAAGGTAGATTTGGATACAAGGCTTTGGAGAGAAGTTCCAGAAACCCTAACAGCCTTGGAAGGAAGGAAGTATGCATCACCAGTGTGCTGGGAATAGCCTGTGAATGTGTTGTCTCCCTCTTAGACCCTGTCTGGAAGGAAACAAGACTGCCTGTGACAGCTTTGTTATTGATAGCCAAACTGCTGGGAGAGGCACCAGGTTTTATTCTTAGTCATATACTAGTCAGTAAGTTATTCTAACTGTGGACATTTGGTTTAAAAAAAAAAAAAAAGGAAAAGTCTGTACAGAAGAGCTGTCACAGTAGTGATTGTTTAAGACAAATCAAACTGAATTTGAGGCATCTCTTGTGGGAATGAGCCACAGGGAAGGCAGATCACAGTTTACTGCCATAGTGCTAGTCTTTTGTGCTTGATATATGATCCTGTCCTGAACTTTTCCACCAAGGTTTGACAGCGTACACTAGTACTGATCTCTGGCATTCCTAGCTATTCCAGTCCCAAATGTAGCTTTTGACACAGCATTCTTACCTAGCAGTAATGAGTCTTTCCTGTTGGAAATAGGTAGTGCTATTCATAGTGTCAAATGTGTGGTTTATGATATTGATTGTCCAGAGCAACATAATGATTAAGTTGAAACCACCATGTCTTGTGGCTTGCAGCCACAAAACCTGTGTTTTCCGGTCCTGTTAGGCTGTATTGAGTCAGATGAGCTAGTTTTGTACAAGAACTCTCCGCAGGCTTGGCAGAAAAAAATGTGTGCTATCTCCTTCCCCAGAGTTTGCTAATAGAAACATGTTACAAAAGGATAAATGTATGGTCCTGAATTGTAAAGGAGTGCAAAATCAGCTAGCTTCTCTACCTTTTGGAACCAATCTTAAAGCTGACACAAATGGGATCTGTACTTCTTCATCTCCCAAGTAGGCTACTCCAATCTGGAGCCCTTTGGAAGTAGTAGTATCTTAAATTAGTTCCTTCATCTCAACTGTTGATAGGTTATTGAGGGTTGGCCATCTGTGAAACTGGAGAATAGGTCCCGTGCCCCACTGTGATTTGTAGTTGTTGGTGGGTTTTGATTTGCTTTGGCCAACAGGGATGAGATCGTAACAGATCTGACCTGGCAGAGTTGGGAGGGATCCGGTTCTGTACAGGTTCACTGGACATGGCTAGATGCAGAATAAAAAACCAAAGCCATTATGTGCACCCTTTTGCTCCCACCCTTTTCCACGATCAAATAATTGGAACAATTGCCTCAGCTCTGCTGCTTACCACTTCTGCTTAGGACTCAGCCTTGGGGTGCTTGTTCCAACAAATCCCTACAGTCTCCTAATTTCGTTTTACGTGCAAATGATGATAGCATTTCCTGGTTGTCAGCTTGTTTATTTATTAAACTAAGAGAGATATCGGACTCTGTGGGGCTGAGAAGTGGAAAAGAGGTGTTACCTTGATTCTGGCCCATCTTGAATGCTGATGTTCCTCTTTTTTTTTTCTTTTTTTTCTTTTTTTTTTTTTTTCCCCTCAATGTCTTCTAAACAACTGATGTTTCTGCTTTGTTTATGGCAGCCTTCTCCCTCAGCTGCTTTTGAACTTCCAGAGATGTTTGGTTGCAACCCAGTCTTTTCATATTTCAAAGCTCCACTCAGGAAAAGAGGCGATAGGTACCAATTTAGTAGAGTTATCAAACTGTTTCTCTACAACAGGAATGAGGAACGAGACTACACAGAATCAGAAATGCAAGTATCCTGTCCTATCCATTTTCCGGAAGTTGAGAGAACAGGATTAGATGAAAGTATCTCTGTTTCCTACACTGCAAACATGGGCAACCTCAATGCTTGAAGCAAAAATTCCATTTGCAATTCATTGCATTTGTGGTTGCATGGAAAAGAGATTGCACTTTGTGAGGGAACAAGATACGAATCCATGGCTTATCTCTATATTTTCAGCCTGCTGATAAGATATTTTTATTGTGGCACCATCTAAAAATGAGCAAAACCAACGTACTTACATGAAGACATCAAAACAGCAAATGCTGTTACCTTGTGACCAAGGGAGTGGGTCCTTCCATGTGCTGTAAGGAGGAGCAGACTCTTCTAGTAATAAAATCAGTACTGTCATACTCAGAAGTTAAACCATCTTTTGTATAGCCAGAAGGCTGAAAATGGCTAGTAAGTTGTAGCTGGGCTCAGTTATGAATTCTGCTTATTCAATTCATGAGTATAGCTGAGTAGCTGGATTTGCTTCAGATGTGGATTTGTTAGAGACTTAGCGACTTTCACAGTGCAAATTATTAGAACAAACATAACTACAGAAGTGAAGCAAATTAGATTCTTAAAGATTATTTTTAATTTTCTGACATAAATATTAATGGTGACACAAATCAGACAATTGCAGTCACATACATACATGTGATTTTTCTGGATGAAATGTTATTTTCATTTGAAGACCACTAAAGTTCTGAATGGCATGACCTTGAATGTCAGTGGGATTTCAGTCTGCTAAAGAAAAGAACTCTTGGGAAGGATGAAGAATAGAAAAGCAACATTTCTAATGAAAACTAACTCTAGTATTTTGATGGTGTCCCTTTAAAAGTCTAAATATCATTGCACATCATCCTTTCAAGTTTTCTGTGGAATTACAGCAACAAGGTTTTTGATTTCTGATGTGTCTCTTCCTTGTTGATCTGGCCCCATGTGGATTTATTGTACAAATCTATTTGGCAGCTGAAAATTGCCCTTTGATGAAGCTCATAGTCTAATCATGAACTCCTCAGGCATGGAAAATAAGAATTGGGAGGTGGCAAAAGCACAGGCTAAAGGAGCCATGTTTGTTTTTGACTCTGCATGGATTTTAGAAGCATCTAAATTTCAAAGTCTTTTACACACAGGATTTTCTGCAAAGATTGATTTTGCTTCTCTTAGGATCATAACATTTGCCATGCTGGATCAGATCATTGGTCCATATAATCAGGTATCCTGCCTCATACAGAGTTTGGTTCCTCATGGCTCAGAAGAGAACAAAACCAGGCTGTAATGCAACTGATTCAATTACACTAAGACATGGAAAAGAAGAAATAATCCTACCAGCCTGATCTGTCTCCCCTCCATGTGCTGCAGCATGAGGCCTGATTATCATTTCCACAACCTTGAAATAATGAGCGACTTTCTCTGTGAAATTATGGCACTTTTCTATCCTCTTTTATAATCGTTTCCCAGACGGGATTTCCTGCAGCAGTGAATTCCACTAGTTGATGCCTATAATATGTATATGCTATCCAGTATTAAATGTAAACTGTATATTGAAATCTGCTCTCCTTTCTTTCTCAATTCTGTCTCTTTGCTGGTTTCTGTGTCCTTGTAAGATTCACTTCCCACAGCTGCAGTAATTCCTAGTCTTAAAAAAAAAACAAACAAAAAACAACTAGATGATCTACTTCTCTCCAACCTTGAAATCTGTAGGTACATCCTTCTTTTCATCCTGTTCTTGTTTCTTTGGTTGCTTTCTTTATGTTCCCAATCCAGATTTTATTTTTCATGTTTTCTAAACGCTCATACTAATAATGTTATCTTTTCTCTCTTTATTCTTTCTACCGCAACACTTTTTTCAAATTACTGTATATACCAGGACCAACTGTTATTCCCCTGCATTATAAGTACTAAATTACACCCTCACTGTTAGAGTACTGCCATTTCTTTTTACTTAAATCACAATATACGTACCTTTGCGTGTCCCTCTAAACATGATAAATAATATAGACATGTCTGCAGAGTGTGCCATCTGATAGGTTTGTCCTTGGGTGGGATCTGGACTTCCAGCCAGTGAAGGTGAGCATTGCATGAGCCCACTCCTTGAGATTCTGCTTCCAGCACAGCTCCTTGAGTATGGTAGTAGTGTCTGTTCTACAAAACACAGCTCCAGAGCCTCACTCCCTTTCTGAGACTTCAGACACTGGAAGGAAGTTGTAGGGGATCCCAAACCAGAGGCAGAGAGGCCAGTGTGCTGCACTGCACGTGTATGAGATATGCACATGGGGGCGTATGAAACAGGACTCAGAAGTCTCAAGTGTGGACTGAAGACATTACAAATTATTCATTGTCAAATTCAGAGCGAGGGGGATCCAGATCTCCTGCTCTTGTCTGCTATGTCTGGACCCAGCCTCACCTATAGCAGAGAAGGCTGTGGTTGCTGAGATAGGCATTAGGCACTGAAAACAGTACCTTAATAACATATTCATGGAGTTTAATGGCCAGGAGGGATCATTAGCTCTTCTGGTTTGACCTCTTATACGGCATAAGCCTTTGGGCTTCACCCAGACAGCTTTGTACAAAGCCCAATAACTTGTGTTTGTGTAAGTAGATTTTTTGTAGAAAAAAAAATCAGAATGGATTTGAGGGCATCACATGATTGGAAATCCATCTGGTCCCATGGTATTTTGTTCCAGGGTCAGTAACCATTAAATATTATTCCCTTGTTCTAATTTGAATTCATCTGTCTGCTGTTTTCAGCTTCACTCTTGATTTTTCTCTGTTGGTTTAGAGAGATCTTTAATAACTTCCAATTTACTGTCTTAAAGATACTTATACAATACAACCAAGTCACCTTTCAATTTTTTTTAATAATTAAAGCAGGCTGAATTCTATAATAGTTTGTCTGTATCAGAACATGCAGGAAAATAGCTCTGATTTAGCTAAAGGTGCAAGTGGAAAGTCCTGTGCTAAACCATATTAAGCCACATGTCAACATTCTGAAGCAGAATTAAGGTGGCCTTAATTAAATTTGGCTTAACTAATTTCCAAAGTAAATTAAGCTAAACTGAATTGCGGATACTTTAATTCTGAATAACAGCAGAAATACGTGCTTCTATATGCAATAAACTTGTAGAGTAAGGGTATGCTTATCCTGGATAATCTGCAAGACAGAAAAGTCGATATGCCTTGCCTGGATAGTTTTCGCGAAAATTTGGGGTTTTATGGTTTGTCTTTAGGTGAGACTCGCTATTGTATATTGCATGTGAATGATGAAAAAAAAATGCTGTGATCTGCAAATGCTGTGATTCTAATTTTTGTCTAAGGAAGAAATTTTTGGTGCATGTTCTGCCAGATGGTGGGAGATCTGCAAGTGAAGATACATGGTCTGGAAAGAGAAACTTCAGCACAGGGTACAACCCATGGAAATACAGATATCAGTGACAATTCAGAAATTATTTGAATACATACTCTAAGTGAGGATGGAGCAGACACGAGGAAGCTGAAGATAGTCAAAATCAAAAAAGTTGTTGGTTACTCATAGCCAAGAGAAGAGAGAGAATTTGGGGACATTCAATACTGATGTTTGGTAGTATCTTTCAGATACTCAGTAAGACAGCTTCAAGAGTATAGAGAATCATGAAGACATCCTTAATGCCTTCTGAAGTGAAACAAGAAACCACCGATATATTTTCAGCCAAGTAATTATCATAAGTGAGCTCCACTTAGGAAACAGAGGACAGGGAAGTAAAGAAAAGTGCAATGGGACAGTGCATTTTCTTTTTAAAACAAAAGAGCAAGATACAAATACAAGTTTGGCTATGACACATGTGGAAACACATTGTGGAGAAACAAGCGGAATGGTATGTCAGCATACTTTGAAGTTCTTGGTGAAAAGGCAAATCTTGATGATATTATCAGAAAGCCTTTTAAAGCTGTCATTGAGAGAAGACAGGAAAGATGGAAAGGTAATCATTGGTTGCATAAATGATGTGAAGCAGAAGACGATTTGTTGGAGAAAAAATGAGTCACTTTTCAATGGTCATAGGGGACCCTTGTGCTTCAGGGGAAGAGAATTGATCTTCCATGAAGCAAAAAATAAATAATACTAAAGTAGCAAAAAAGAGAGCTCTGTGAAAATAAATGCAGTTGAAGCTCAAATAGCTTGTCATAAAATATTCAACAAATATGTGAAAAGCTACAGAAGAAATACATTTCTCAGATGTCTACGTGCTACGATTAGCCATCTTAGTAATGAGCAACATCAAGTGAAAGATCTTGATGAAGTTCAGTGCAATTGTTTGTGCTGAAACCTGATAGGAACAGTATATTCCTTGGTATATATCTTATATAAAATTTTTTGGAATTTGAGAATCTCTACCTATAGATCTATCTGGTTTGGGAGGGAGAAAAGAATAGTGAGTATATGTGGCTTGGGTGGGGCAGAATAGCAGTCCGTTATATCTTCATTTACTAATAATGCAATTACTTACTATGTATCGCAGCTATGCTGACATATTCTAGCAAAAGAGCCTGCTTGGCCCCAGTGAATACAACTATAAAATGAGGTGAATTACCTTATAAGTAGTTGTATTCACTACACAAAAAGTAAACATGAAGTTAGGGACTTCCGTTTGGGTGATATATACCTGAGATTTCATGCAGGCAGCACAAATGCTATCACAGATTCTAAACACTGCAGATGATTATTTTCTAACACAAAGGATGTTTTATGCAGTGTTACTCTATTTTGGACTACATTATAATAGGAAAGGATGAATTAATCTTTGGTGTGGGAGTTTGTGGTTACCTAGACACCAGTGATCATGACCCAATTACATTTAATATGGGCAGAGGACAGCATTCCTATTAACATGTGTTCGTGTAGATTTTTTCTTTAATAAGGGCTGATTTTCCAGAGCTGAGGAAGTATTACAAATAAAATAGACTGCAAGAGAAGCAAAAAGGCAGAAGGATTATGAATAAAAATTGTGTCCTTTTAAAAGGATTTTGTTACATATTCAAAAAAGGACACAATTTTAATCAAGAATTGAGGACGTTCAGTTAAAACCCATCCTGGTTTAGCAGCAAAGAGAAGGCAATCATTAGAGGACAATGAATCATAAAGCTGATGAAAAATCTACATGATAGATTGATTATAGTGAGACAGATTTCTGTTATTTCAGTCTGTTTCTTGTTTGCTAGTGCTAATTGTTTACTAGTATTTCTGAATGTAATGAGTAAACTACAGTAGATGCTAAACATGGCTGACGAAAATGATCTTCTGAGGAATAACAGCGTAGATTTATTGTTTTTGAACAACAACAAAAAAAGGAAAAACAGATACCAGCCACTGTAACATTGTAAATAAATATGATAAGCTAAAAACATAAGTAAAACCAGGGTAGTCAATATTAAGGACAATAGGAAAGCATTCGATACAATAGGTAGTAAATAAGCTGTAGAACACTTTTATGGGAATTATTGCATATATAACATATGCATATATAAACAGATGCATTTAATAAAGAAGTACCTTTTCTTTGTTAGAGGTGCTTTTCCTTTCACCTATAACATTGTTGGTCTTTCCAAAGATTATGGTATGTTATAGTCTGGGAGCTCTCAATAACAATAATGCTAAAAATTCCCCATATCACTTCTACCTCTGGGATTTATTAGCTCGCTGGTCTGGGTGCAGGATGAACACACTTTCTTTTCACACGCTTTATTTTCATGACCCTTTGTGTCTTCCGTAGATTGGCATCTCTAAGGCATCTATTCAGTTTGTTCTATCTGCTTCTCCTTGAGCCAGAAAGAGGCTAATTCTATAACTTGGCAGCAACAGTACTTGCCTAGGATGCAACAGCCCCGTTCTAAAACGCTGCTCCAACTCGTATTGAATTGTTCGTAGGGAAGAGAAGAGATCAAGTGGAAAGGCTATCTTTCTTGTGGGGTCTGATCAGAAATGTCACCTGAGAGCTGAGCAGCTCTTTCTGAGGAAAGTCACCTCAAACCTGCTATATTCCAACAAGGAAGTTTTGTCTCGCATAAACAAAAACATAAATCAACAGCAACAGTTTTCCCCAAACATTCCTAACCAGATCTTTTACTGTTTCTCCTACCTCTTCTTGGCTTCTGGAATAAAGCAGAAAGTTTCCTTTGGGGGTGCTGGAAATAATGAATGAACTTCACAAGAAAATTGAATCAGAGATTCATACAAAGCAACAATGAAAAAGATTATTTTTAATGAGTTGAAGAAGATATTGCAAATGAGTTTGAAAGAGAAGTACAGCTAAGTACAATCAGGAATAAAAGTCCCTGAAACTTTGTCCATTTTGCCGTAGTTTATTCCTGCTGGCAATTACTTTTTTATTTTATATAGTTTAATTATAAATATATATTGATTTGGTTTTTCCACGTGATTAGAACGGCAGTTTGTATTTCAGTGGAAGGTATTCTTTTTGTAGTCATTCCTGTAAAAGCTGATGGTCAGCAGATTGCAGGTGCAGGGACTTGTTCTCATTTGGAGGGGAGGCTGGTAGTTTATAAAATGATTTTATGTTGTGAGGTAATTGAAAGTTGAGTGAGGAGATTATTAGATTTGAAATGCTAACTCTACATAAAAACAGTTGAGGAGGAGTCTAGCACTTCTGGAGGTGTTTCCTCTGCAACTCTCTTTTTCTATTATATTGTACCTTCATTCCATTTTTTATTGCTTTTCGTGTATTTTTTTTATTCCCAGGCTTGAAAAGTAATAGAATTGGATCTGGCTGTCATGTGAGTTGGGGAGAAAGGGCTACAGAATGATGTTGTGATGGCCCAGAGCGTGCATGCTCCGGCAGTTGGCAGTGATGGGCAGGAAGGGAGACAGGCCTGCAATGCAGCATAAACGCGTCTGAGTAACACAGCGCCTTGCTCACAACCTTCAGCTGACCTGCACCCAGGGGAACAGGCACCTGAAGTCAACACCGTAGCCAGTGCTACTACTTTTCACCAAAAACAAAAGCAATGACTGTGCTATGTGACAGCTTTTATGTTCCCTGCGGCCTGATGGCACGTATGGATTTTGTGGTAGGCAGCTGGACACCCTTTTCATGGTGACCTTTTAAGAGCAGCCCTTTTGTCTTTTCCAGTGAGGGAGAATGAAATAAAAGGGATCTGAAAACAGCTCAGGCTGGCTCCAAAAGAGTGACAGAAAGGTCATTTTTCTGATAAAGCCAGTATGTCTGGTGATTGGAAGGGCTTCCAGGGGTCAAAGTGTTGACATTTTTTCCAAGTCAAGTACACCTCCATCAACCTCCAGGTGCACTGAAATGGCTTGAATTTCTCCTGGTTCGTCAGTTCTAGATAAATGTATTGCATAGACTGGATACCTGCAGCAAGCTACCAAAACTGCTTCTCTGGTTTCATGTGTTTGGTTCTTTCTCACAGATACTCACCAAATGCTTTGATTTGTGAACCCTAAAGTATGATTTGTACGGCTAAGTGATATTAAATGTCAGCTTTGAAAATGGGCCTTGTCACGACTAATACAAAATTCACTCCTGTGGTTAATTTAACGAGATAGATCGGCAGACATCATACATTTATTAAACAACCATAATTATATTTATATTAATGCCATTCTCTGCCCAGGAGAGATTCAGGCCTAGCATAGTGAAACGTGTCCATAATGCAGAATTGAGATTTCTGAATATAGACATAATGAGAAACTCAGGACTGTAAGAATGAGGCCATGTCGTGGGCTGAGACTGAGTAGCTTTGGGATGTTCAGATGTTAGTTGGGCAGAGGCGGCTGTGATGAAGGTACATGATAAGAGCTCATGTCAGACTTCGGGAATACCGACAGCTTTTTGGTTATTCCAAATGCTGCAAGGTTGGTTGAAATTCATTGGCAGAGGTATTGACCGCTCTCAGATGTATTTCATTTGTATGCTCATATACTTTAAAAGGTCAACAGAGCAACTTGATAATTTTAAAGACAGCCTGCTGTGTCTGAAGTATATTTAGTTTCATGCTGTCTTCTCTGCACGGTATGATATCAAGTTGTTTTGGTGTTACACCGAGCATGTTGCACATCTTTATGTGGACAAGATCATTGCTCAGACTTAGGAAACAGATAAGAATTGGATTTTTTCTGAATCTTCCTATGTACAATTATGTTGTTTCAGGGAAACGGTTCATGGTTATTGCCCTGTTTTGTTCTGCCTGGTTGCATTGATGTCCTGGGAATAAAGCAGAAAGTGTCTGGGACAAGTAGCAGCTCTGCTCTTGGTTGCAGGAGGCAAGAACAGCCTCTACTGAATTCAGCAGCTTCTGTCTGCTGCTTATGCTGACACAGTGTCCACTTTTCCTCCTCTGCATACTGATGTTCCCTATCTTTAGTTTGCTTGTCTGTCGCTATAAACAGGGGAGAACAAAGTTGACAGTGTTGGATTGAAGGGCTGTAAGTGGTTATTGATTCCCGGGCTTCTTGCATGCGTAGAGGTGGGGGTCAGGAAGGGTGTGTGTTTGAGTACAGGCACGAGCATGCAAGTGATGATGGTATGTTACTAACAGTGAGTAATGGGATGTACATAATTGTGCTGTTCAAGTGGATTTATATATGCTGTAGCTAGATGTGTGTTTGTATGCACACTGAGGATGTGTTTATATGTTATACTTGGAAGAAGTTGTGTGCAAGGGTGTGTGTATGTGTACATACATCTCTTTTTACAGGCAGAACATGAAATGTGTCTAACTGCCATGAATATTTACTGCTTCAAATACATGAGTGCATGTATTTTGTGCGTGTATGTGTAGTAGCACATGGAGCTCCTGGTGGGTCTGTATTGGGCTACGTACATCTCAAGTGAATTTGGAAAGTGCAGCATTTTGCTGTTGTGTGACACTATTTCAGAGTTGCTAGTGCTGGTGGAAGGGCAAAAAGGAAGGGATGCATAATCCTCAGCTTTTTAGATAAATCTTTCTTGCATAGCACATGTGGAAGTCTGGAGTACCTTGTGAGGGGGAAAGAGACCTCATTTCTAAATGAAGACTGAAAAGAAAATGTATATAGCAATGATGAGGTCAGGTTTCTTTCAATTCTTATATCTGTGTTCACAGGAAAAGATCACACTTCCTTGGTGACCTTTTAATAAATGCAAAGCTAGGTGGGAAATCTGTCTTTCAGTTCCTTTGCATTTGGATCTAATTAGAGTGGAGGTATGGAGTGTGGTGTACAGGATTGCAATGAAGCCTGCTGAAGGACAGCACTGGCATTTGTGACTGTGTGGCTGCTCTCCTACGGGCTGCCACACGCAGAGGAGATGAATGCCTTCTGAGGCCCTGTCTCTTCTAGCTGAGATTGGACCAGAACTGTAGGGCAGCCTCCTCATACTGTACAGGTCAGTTCAGTGATACCTTATTGACACGAGGGGTGATAAGATGGTGGAAAGCAAAACAGAACAGACCATGCCTGTCAGTAGTCCTTTTTTAAGTTGGTGTTGTCTACTGCATTGTAGAGCAAGGAGGAATGCCTTATTACTTATAATGTTTTCTCATTACCAGTGTTTATCAAAAGATTGATAAAATACTCCAGTGTTTATCAAAAGATTGAAAGGAACACAGCATGTGTTCCTTGACTTTTCATGCTTTTCTTTAGGGTATTCTACAGCTCTTTCTCAGCATAGGTATTTTGGTAGTTAAAACAACATGGCTGGATTTTGTGGCAGAGAAGGAAAGGAAAACCAAGATTTGCCACAACAGTGACTTGTTGACTGGTGTAGTATGAATGATGTCTTCTCTGAGTTCATTGCTAGAAAAGAGGAGGAATCATAGCAGTATTTTCTGTGTCTCTTTGGAATAATCTGTTGTGATGCTTTCTGGGAGAGGGGAAAAAAAAAAACAGATTTCTGAATCCATGTGAAAAGGTTCTTAGAAGAGGGGCAGCCCAAAGAGAGATCAATTTTATTGTGGTACTGATTTGGCTCATTATCTGCTCACATATTCCACAAATGAGAAGCACGTGGCACTTCTAGGCTTGCTCAGAATACGTAAGTACAGTTCAGATGGCATTTCAGGTCAGGTTGGCATTACTCAAGATCCTGACTGGTTGGAATAAGCAAGGGTAAAATTTTGAAGAGAGATTTATTTCATGTACATTTAATAACAGATATTTCGATTCCCAAGGCACTTCATCAAGTACCCTACTCTTTTCAGTCAGTTCCACTGATTTCACTTGAGAGCATACAGCTATGATAAACTGAATTGAACATGAGATCTTGTTAAGTCCTCATCTGGAATTTAAACCTTAAAAAGCTTCCAAAAAGGCAAAATCAGTAATTGAAGACCTTCTCTTTAAGACAGCCAGAACCCTTCCAAGGCAACCAGAAGTATTTTACACATATTATTTCCGTGTCAGTGCTGCAGAGGCTGGGCACAACTCCCAGCTACAACTCATTTATATCTATATGCTCGATTCTCAGAGGAAGAGGGATGCAGGGGGAGTGAAGAGAAACCCTTAAGACCTTTCATTCCTTTGTGGCACGTTGGCACTTCTGTTTGCAACAGCATAAAGTTATTTGTTATATATAGAGAACCTAGCCTGTAGGACTGTGTAGAATTTACATCCCATTTGGAGGGAAAACCAGCTGCAGTGTACATGGAGAGGATATTTCCACATGCAACTTGTAACCTGCCTCTCAAGCTTACTGTTTGCCTATGAATGAATGATTTGCCCTTGTGAACGGATGCACACACAGCTTTTACAGACCTGCTAAAAGAGCCTGCAGGGACGGAGTTAAAACCTTGTCCTTACTGATCGTACATAATCCTTAGTGGATTTTGGATGTAAAAGAGAGAGTCCAGGGTTGGACAGAACAAAGGGGGAAGAGATTTCCAATCAGAGCTGGCTTTTAATGTTTTCAGTAGTTGAATAACTGTATTTCCATTCTTTTGCTTAAGACTGATATCAAAATTAGGGACTTTGGAGTGACTTTAGGGGAAATTCATAAGTCGTGGAGCTGGACCTGCTGAGTTTGGGACCTGTTGCATTTTCCAGTTCAATACTAGACCAGTGGAGAGGCATAGGCAGAATTAGTGTCACTGAGTCACAGTAAACACAGCTCAGAGTAATGGCTATGCATGACGATAGCGTGCATAATCTCCTGCTTGCTGACAAGAAGTGGAAAAGAACAGGGTATATTTTTCTCAAATCATTTGCCAATCATTTTTGATTTTTATTAGGCATCTCGGTAACAGTACTGCCTGGCTTGGTTCTGTGTAAAAGGCTCTAATTTTTATGTTTCCATTTAGTCATTTTTATTGTGTTGTTTCCTAGCTCGTTGCTGAATAAATCTATGTTACACTGAAGCAAATGCCTCAGAAATAGAAAAACAGTTCTGTGCTATTCCGTTGTATTTATTGGGGGTGACTGGTATTACTGGGTGTAATGAATTGACTTATAAAGGACCAAGATCTGTATTCTTGTGTTTTGCTGTTTATAACACTAATTGCTAGAGATAATTAGGATGGTGTTAATAAACGCCTGAAGACCGTGCACACAGTTTAGAAGAGCAGCAGATATGAATCTCTGTGTGTTCCCATTTAGTTGCCTGCCTGTACTTTCTTGAATCGCACTTTAGGTGAATGTTTGTACTGATGGAGTGTTTTGTTTTGCTTTTTAAATACCCAGTGAATATTTGTGTGCAAACTCGGAACGGTGGAAGATTATAACTATGACAGAATGTGTATACATGCATGTGGATGTAGGAGCTATCCCAACACATGTTCTCTCTGATCTTCAAGTGTGCAAATGTGTGCTGGTATGTCAGATGAACATTGCACGTTTATAGATGGATCCTGTTTGTGATGGTACTAGAATCTTAGAAATGTGTCCCTGTACATCTGCAATCAGGTGTATGTGGAGATCTATGAGTGTATCTGATGAAGAAGTGCACATTGGGGTTCCCAAATAGGAGATAATGCGATGTTCAAAAATGTTCTAAAAACTCCACAACATCCATGTTTAGCAGTCATTTTGTGACTAAGAACTGGGGGATTTTCCTTGTGAAAGAAGAAGCGTAAGTGAAATAAGTATATGAGGGCATCTGTGGCATTGACCATACAGCTGATTGTCAGTCTGAGACACTGAATTTTCCATATGTGCCTTTTTCTCTCACTGGCCCTCATAGATGTGACCTCTGGTAATAACAGTTAATAAAGCCTCTTTTTTTTTTTTCTTTTTTTTTCCCCAGAGAAATGGGCATAAGGGCTTGGCAGTAACTGACGTTTCTTGAAAGTCATGTCTAACATTTTTTCCACTAGCAGCCAGTTCCTCCTTTTAGTCTCTGAACATAAGACTTGCCAATAAAAGCCCAGAAATAGCTTTTCTCACTTGAACCGATGTTTGCCAACAATAACTAAGGAACAGGGATCTATTTTTGTAGCTGGATTCTAGTGTGAGGTAGCTCTGTTGGCTTCAGCAAAAATGAACTTGGCACCTAAAGTTAAAAGGTTTATTTGTTCTGGAAAGCTTTTTGGCCAAATTCGAACACGATGGTCGAGAGGTGACATGTGTTAGTTATCTATGGACAGGAAGGTGTCAGTCAAGTAAGCATAAAACCGTGCAGTGAAGTTGGTCTTAACCTAGCTGTGATTTAGGATGTTGTAACCTCTATATTGAGGAGTGTTGGAGAAGGATAGTGTGTGCCCGTCTAGGCCCCCCCCATCATCTTGACCTTTCTTGTCTGAGATTTCCCCAACATCAGGACTGAATGCAAGGGACTGTAGAGCTGAAGTGGAAAGGCCAGACAGGTTCAGCTCAGGTAGTGACAGGTTGAGGGCCAGTGTTTCTTGTCCATACTATATCATCTCTGCTGTTGCTCAGCTGGGATTGAGTTGAACTATTTAGGTTGCCTCTTCTGAGAAAAAGAATGAAGGTCAGCAATAGCAATGGGAGAAATGGAGATAAAGCAGCTGTTTCTGCTTGCCAGCCAAGGCCTGGTCCTGCTAGCCTCAGGCAAGACAAGGGGACCAGGCCTCTGAGGATACTGGGGTTCAACTAGGAGCCCGAGTCATTAGACAAGACCATGGTGATAAAGCAGGTCCAAAGTCAAGGTGGGAACAAAAGTCAGTCAGGATTAGGTCCAGTGCTGTTCAGCAGTGTCAGACACAGCCTGGCAGCCACTTGGCAGGTCCACGGTGACTTGGTGAAACTGGGAAGTCAGTCTGTGGGTCAGAGCCCAGACTGATGTGCTGTGTGGTCAGGTGTAAGTGTGGAGGCAACGCAGTTGGAGCTGGAGGTGAGCACATTTACAGCATAGCCCTGAGCTGAAATGAGGCTTCTGGCCCCATGGGCAGAGAGTGTGAGTGGAGGCCCCAGGAGGGCCATTGTGGCCTGCTAGTGCACTGAGGGCCCTGAAAGCCTGATTCAGTTCGCTATCAGAGAGTATCATGTCTGAGTTGTCTCCATCTCTCTTCCAGATCAGAACTGTGGAACAGCTGTTAAAAATAAACGCTAGAAAATCTATTCCAGACATTATACTAGACCCTGTCTGTGTTGGGCAGGAGATTTGGGAATTATTCATTCAAGTGTTTGCAAACCTCAGACCCAGCTGGGTGTACTCAATAAGTATGTTAGCTTTTCATCTGAGTTTTATAACTTAAGCTATAAATTCAAGGCTTCTGTTCTTTCTTAACTAGCTAAGATCCTGACAGACAGTCTAATTCTAACAAACCACTGACAGTCTCTCCTGACTCTTGTAAAGGCCAGGCTTCATGGACAAAAATGTTTGTTCCTTTTGCTTGGGAGACAAAAACAGATTCGGGTTTTCATTTGCTGTGATAAAAGTTACTCAGATAGAAGCAGGCACCTTCCAATCTTGTTTCCATCTGTTGCCATCCTCCAGCATCACCACTCTCCTGAACTCACCTGGCTTTTTAGTCCTCCTATTGTCTGAAAGGCTGGTTGTATGTTGTCTTTCTGAGCCTGTCCAGATTACACCTCCTCCGTCCCTGCTGTGTGGGCATAGCAGGAGCTCCCTGGCCACCTTGTGTTCAGCTGTCCAGCTGCAATGTCTTTTCCAACCTTGCTGATTCTATGTTTCTATGAATCTGTGACCTGCAGGGCTTTGTCAGAGTGAGAGTGGTGCTCAGAGGCTTGCTGGTACTCAAGAAGCTTAAAATGACCCTGCTGTATGCAGACAAGGGACTTCAAGTTCTCTGGAGTATGGGGATGGCTGGCTTATCTACCTGAGGGAAGGATGTTGTCTTAGGAGGAAGGGAATAAGCAGGGCGTAACTGAAGATTGAACTGCTGTCCTGCTCTCCACCACTACCTGTCATTTTGTCTGAGTGAGTCTGATGTGGTGGTGTTGTTTATTACAGGAAAAAGGAAAAAAAAAAAAAAACAAACACAAAAAACAGAAGTTCGTCTTAGAACAGTCTCATATTGCATTTTTTTTTCTAATTTAGTCTTTAATTCTTGTTATTCTATGGGTAAGAAAAAAAAAGTGTGGGAAAATTTCAAATTAACAGCTTCAAACAATTTTGTTTCTAGCAGCGAGACGTGAAGTGTGAGAGGTAAAGAGAACTGCGGGCTCCCCAGCTCTGCCCATGCCCTTCACTAGGTGCCCTTGGCTTGGTCACTCCTCCTCTGATTCAGCATCCCTGATTGCAGCTTGCAGTGCTGCTCTCCTATCCCCCAGGGGGTATCCTGCGATTAATTGAGGGATGTATCTAAATCGCTTTAGCATGCAAGCTGAAAGTCACCAGGGACAAAACTGTTACTAGGGCAAGAATAAAGGTCAGACCCTTGCTGACATGGTTGTCTTGATTAATTACTACACTAATCTCTATAACCCCTCTTCAGCAAATATAATTCGGCCTCATCCCTTGTTTTGTTCATTTTTCTCTGACTTAGTTCTGAGAGAACTAATGAAAAGACCTATGTGGAAAATATGCTTCTCTCTGTATCCCTTCCTCTTGACCAGCTGTATGTCTGGTTCTGCCATTGGGGTCCTGTCCTTCACCCTTGTTTTGGGACAATCACTTTTGAACACAGATTGTCCAAGATCTATTAGGGATGACCAGCAGCATCAGAGAAAGATGCAGCAGGGCTTGGAGAGGAGCAGAAGGCAAAGTGAGTGAACGTGTGTGGGGAAGCTCAGTGAACCAAACCTTCTGTGGATGAACAAAAGGGAAGATTCCCTCCAGGTAGCTACCCAGTGGGAAATCAAAGAAATGAAGAAAATCTCTCCTTGTCTCCTATTCAGCTCTTTGTTCTGGTGTGTTGTATTTTCCATTCCTTCGTGATTACATCCGTGTTTCAGTCAGGTATTGTTTTCTGCTTGAGTTGGGAACATTCCCTAAAGCTGTTCTGAGTACACAATACTCTTATTCTCTTTCCCAGGCCAATTTTAGAGTGAATTTTGGCAGATTACACAATTGCAGAATGTTTACTGTCCTGTCTTACATCATCATTTTCCTATATCGTTTATTTTTCCTTTGACAGATTTTTAACGCTCTCAGTTCAATATGCATCAGAGATTAAAGTGTATTACCATAATGCAGTGGGAAAAAAAAAGGCAAAACAAAGACTTTTTTTTTTAAACTGTTTGTTCTTTAGATTTCAGAGCAGCTGCCAGAGGCAGTGGTTTAAACCAGTTGTTTGGCATTCAGCACCATGTGCAATGATGCTTCTTCTCACAGTACACTGCTGAAAGGATGGAGTTGTGCAGTGGACTAGGTTTTCTGTATACGTTTCTCTGATGTTTAGTTTTAAAACATTGTTTGTCTAAGTAAAAATCTGAATGAATGTTGGGGTAACATAGCGAAGATAAGTTTTTGTGGCTAATTTTTGCAGCTCCATTGTGCAATTATGTATAGGAAACATCAGTTTTTATGAACGTGAAGAGTATCAGATGCCTCTTAGAAGTGTCACATCTGATCATATGTAGATTTTTTTTTTTTTATAATATATTTCTCTACTTTTGTTCTCTGTTATCAAGGTCATTTGCTTGGAAACTGGCTGCTTTTTTCTTTCTGAAGTTCGTATACTTCCCCAAACTGAGACAGTAATCCTCTTTTTGGACAGAACTCTTGATTGTAGTAGAAATGATTGCAATGTCACAAACAGAGGATTATCATTTTCAGTAGGAATCATAAAAGCAAGTTAAAAAGGACTCCTAAGAAAGAGCCAGTTTATTCTTATGCAAATTTTCTCAGGTAGTAAGGCTGCAAAATGATAAATCTTAAAACACCTGTAATCTGGAGTCAGCATCTTCTCTGCTGATAAAGGTTTGCCTCCTTTGCCTTGAATGGTCAGGAGATCCTCAAAATCGTGGAGACATGTAGTTTATTCTTGGAAGGCCTCCATGTTTTTTTACCTGATGCTTTAGGAAGCTGCTGTGCATTTGCTTCCGTCTGGTCTCCATCTCTGAAAAAGCCAAAGTGGAAATATCCACTACAGAACAAGAGGAAACATAAGCTGCTTTTGTGTGAGTCACATCAGTTATCCCACTTGTTAGAGACAGCTGCCTCCGCCTCACCCTAGTTCTGTCTCTCTGATCTTGTCTCCCTTTCTTCAGTCTGTTCCTTACAGCCTTCAAAGACCTGTTTTATTTTTCTCTTTCTCTCCAAAAGCACAGTAAGTGGAGATGTTAAACTGAGCCTTTGCTGGTGGGATTATAAAGGAGAAAAAGCTTATAGGTGGTTTGCAGAAGTTTGTGTCTAACTGATACTCGTCCTTGGTAAAAAAAAAAAAAATCCATATGTCTAAGCTCATGTACATGCTGCTGGTCAGTTCCTTGTGGGCAAGCATCATGGGTTCATCTCTCCTGTGATAAAGTAGAATATACAGTAGAGAATCTTTAGAAGAGACCTTTGATCTCCAAATTTTTTCCTTTTAATAAACGTATTTTCAGCCAAAAAGATGGTTAAAATATTCATCAGCCATCAGTGGACACATGAGTTGGCAATAAAGTGAGCCTTTGGACTCTGCAGACCTGTGAACCCAGGTTAGCAGTTGATGGCAGCTGGTTTTTGATTTTTGATTTTTCATTTCTGACCGTGCAGTCCATATTCCCATGACTCTTCACAGGATGTCCCTCCTAACCCAGCCTCCCAATAATGTGATCAGTGTCTTGCCCCTTAGGCCTTTTGGTAAAATCTTTCCTTGACATAACTTTCTCATGTATTCTTTAACTCTTTATATGGCACTATTGCATTATAAATTTGTTACATGAATCTATATTGAATCAAAGCAGACATCAAAGAGTGTTCTGCAGTACTTTTGCCTGAATTACCCTCAGAGTTATCAGCTAGCTCTGGGTGGCTAGAACAGTGTTCAAAAGAAAGAGAGAGGAAAAAATGGTCAGATTTTCACTGTTATTGTGCATTCTTCTATTAATGTGACAAGCAGCAAGAAGGGTCCTGTGGTCAGAATAATTATGCTGACACCTGTAAGAAAACAGGCAAAAAACTCCTTGCTTGTACTCCCATCCTTTAGCTTCAAAGAGTTGCCAGGCTGGGGGAAGTCCTCTCCTACGCAGTGTCTCTTTCCTCTCTGATCTGAACTGGGCATAGATGCTTTTTATGCTTTCCCATGTGCCTTTGGCTTGGAAAATCAATGACTCTTTTGTTGTTTCAGAAGTGCTAATACAATGAATTGTAGAATCATAGTTGTTTCCCATCACCGATCCTGAGGTTGTAGGGAATGATAGTTGGAGGCCAGCTTTGATGGTTTACGAAAGATGACCAAAGAGAATTTGTGATATTAAAAAGAAAGAAATTAGCATGGGGAGTCATTTATAATTTAGGAGGAAAGTCTCAGATAGCTCTTCAGTTGTATCAGCAAAAGGGGATGGGCATACAGTACACAGAAGGTTAGAGTAATTATAGTTGAAATGGGAGAGGAAGGCACAGAGCTGTAGATGGCTCTATGCCTTTGCCTCTTACCTCTGGATCCTTATGTGAAGAGAGGTATTTAAAGTAAGTTTTTAAGCAGTCTGACACACAGTGGGTCTCAGGCTAATCCGTGAACATGGGCATGTGATGGTTCCACTGTGCAGTCTGGCATGTGGCACGAGATGTTGTCCAGGCAGGGGAACTGCCACCAGGTAGAAGCTGCGCTCTGCCACCATTGGAAGAAGGACATGGAGGAAATGGGAGATTTTGGGGAGAACAGTCTTACATCTGTCAAAAGCATGCTTAAAAATAAATAAAGTATGCCTCAAAGCATAATCAAAAAAGCTACGGAAGAAGATATGGGACCCTGAGGACTGGAATAAGGAGTTGTGTAGGCTGAGATTTGGATGCATTCTGGAGCTGTTTGTGCTGTCCTGGAGTCACAAGTACATTGACAGAGCTGGTAGGCAGCCAGGATAGGAACAGAGCAGAATGCTATGGGACCGTGCTGGCTGGTGTATACAAGAAGACAATGCTTGCATGATTTCTGTTGGTGTTATTTTATATTCTGCCAAAGTTGTAACTCACGGAATCAGGTGAAGCTCAGTAGCTCAGGTTTTATTCCTGCTAGACTTATAAAGGATCTAAGGAACAAAGAATTTGAACTACCGAAAAAGAAATAATTAAAAATGGCCAGCAGACTAGATAGCATACATCTAAAACATGATTAGCAAGGTGCTAATTATCATTCCTTGTGTTTAAAAACTTACTCCAGAGGTCAAGAATCACCAATGAAAGAACCACAGGTACTAGAGTAACTTGGGTATAAGGAAATGCAATGACTGAGTTAATTTTGCCTTGATATGGTGCATTTTGGGGGGGATGTATAGGGGATTAGAGGATGAAGACGAAATGGTATATAATGTTTCACATTTGCCAAGACTCATGCTTATGCAGATTGGATTAATGGACATCCCAGGTGAGTCAGAACTAATAAGAAGGGAGCTTCCTAAAAATAAATAGATAAATAAAAATAAATAAATAAAAAAATGGAGTTTTGAAGTGCACAGAAGAAGCATTTGTGTAGTCAAAACCTAGTTAAGAGGATGAAAAAAAACAGGTGTGATACATTAAGCATCATTGGGATGGAAAGAAATTGATAGTAAGTTGATTCCAGTTACCTCTCTGTGAATTGGTCTATATTTATATTTTTAATGACTGAAAGGCAAGGAGGACAGTAAGATAATATTTATTGTTTGCAGCTGATATGAATTATACAGTGGGAAAGAGGACCAAAAGACTGTAGATAGAATGGAAGATGAAACATAGACAGTGGCAGGGTAAAGCATGTTTGAAGGAATAGTTTAAAGCATTTAGACACATGGTTGGACTCTGAATTAGCTCTAACCATTCAAGAAAACATAAGTAGCTATTATAAAGACAGCTTGATAAAGATGTCTGTGCTATGTGCAGCAGCAGCAATAAAGAAAAAAATGTGAATAAAATGCCTGCATGTGTGAAGAAAGAAGGGGACTAGGAAGATGCTATAATATTCCTCTAGACATGAATGGTAGTACCGCCTGTGGAGTACTGTGTTTGTTATGGGTCATTTCCTTTGTAAGAGACAAAGCAGTGATGAAGGGGAGCTAGAGGGAGCACGTGAAAGTGCTTAGTGGCCTGGAAGGCAGCTTCAGTATGAGAAAGCATTAGGGATACTTGAGCTATAGAGTTAGAAAGGGACGGAATAAAACGTTGCGGTGCAGAGAGCACAGCAGTGTGCAGAAGTAACACCAAGCACTGTGCTGGGGAGAGGACTCGCAGTGCTGGGGGTATTTGGCAGCAGCAGGAAGCAGGCTCACCACCCCAGTGGGTTCTCCTCCACGTAGCATTGCTGCCAGGCCAACACGCAGCTCTGCTGGTCTGCTTGCGTCTGTAATGCGCTAACGCGGGAGCAGAGCACCGGAGATAATGCGGGCAGAGTTATCAGGCTGGAGAGGCTGGGGCAATGTCTGGGTCGTGCTGTGCTGGCTTCTCACGAAATGTACTTTAGTGCCTTAATCCTTACGTTGGTGCAAAAGCGGTACTATGATCCTGGGGTCTGATTTTGGATGGGGAAGAAAAGCACACTAACCTTGTTGTATCATTTTGGTCAATACATATTTTCATCACCTCCGAGGTGGGGAGAAGAGGCATGTGTTTTAGCAGGGTGAGAGGGAAAGGCTTTAAGGTTGCCTCCATTGCAATTTCTAGCACAGTAAATTTTAAGATAAAAAATATTTTGGAAGTTCCCAGTATTGCTACTTTAAATCTTACTCTACTTTAAAGCCATGCAGGAAAATAACAAGGTGTTGTGTAATATATTAAAAGAATATGAGAGCATTTCATGTAATTAAGATGCAACAATTACTTCTTTATGTAATGCATAATTAACCTGGAGAACCCGGTAGTGGAAGGCATTATGGAGACAAATACCATATTAAGAATTTTTAAAACAGGTTAGACAGTTTATGAATAGCATCTGCATTTACATTAGCCAGAATAAATTTATAAGGATCGTAAATCCTTTTGTTCCAAGGCATGTGGTGATCACCAGCCAGGATTAGGAAGTTATTTCATGGCCAAATGGGGTAAATTCATAGCTGAAAAGAAGGCTTGGGTGGGCCTAGAGTCTGGTCACTTTTCTGTATGCTGGAGTTATTTATATAGGCAGACATCTAAGTGGAAGTAGAGAGGAAGGAAAAGTGATCCAGGGGTTAGACTGCCAATTTAGGACTTGAAAAATGTAGCTTCTTGCTGTCCCAGACTGCTTTTAAAAGCTAATTCATTTGACACAGATTCTCAGGCATACTTAGAGGTCTACCTCCCACTTAATCTTCAGATACCTCAGGTACTTGTCGGTGACTTGTTCCAGAATCCACAGTGTTCACATAGCAGGAGAAGGCATGTATGTGAGAGAAAGTCATGGATAGATTACAGGTGAATTTTCAAGGTACCATCAGATGGGGTAACACATGATAACTTGTTGCAAATAGCAGGATTATGGTAAAGAAAGGTGCTTTCTTGAATAAAGCACTTGATTGTCACCAGTGTAAGGTAGCTCCCTTTCCTTACGCTGCCCAAGAATCACTACATGACCTTGAACAGTTTCCCTGGTTCTATTCCTTAAGCATCCTGAAGCAGCATTTTTCTTTTAGGAATTATCTTTTTGTTTTTGTTTTAATATTTATATTAATAATAATTTTTATTAAAAAAAAAAAGCATTGGTAGTGCCTATTGCTTTTGTTATCTCTACTAGTAAAAACTTACCCTCTGGACCTTCACTTCCACAGGCGCTCATCTTCCCTCTGCTTATTCTGTTTGCATTATTGCCTGGTCAGTAATGTGAGACTTGTGCACAAACGATGTACAGGTAAAAATTTAGGTCGGATTATGCGGGCAGACTTCTCCCTGGAACCGTCTGCGGTCCTTAGATCAGACCTTCAGATATGCCTGATCCAGTCAGAGAAACGGTGCGGACTCCTCCAAACTGGCCTGGTGTATCATTCGCTCAGCCTCTTTGGTTATGTTTGAAAAGATACTGTGGGAAGAGGTGAAAGATTGCTCAGCAAAGAGAGGGATAATCTGTTAATGCTGGTCCAGGTCCATCCAAAGCCTAAAAATAGTTCCCTAGCAAGCACATTACATGGTAATGAATAAGGCAGAAAACCATTGTACTACTCAACTTTTTTGGAAAGCAAGAACTCTGCAGAGAATAATGTTTTCCTATGTGGTTTGTCTACATAGGGGAAAATATCCTCTTTTTTCTTTCTCTTTTTGTCAATCTTTTATTCCCGATTTGTGCATCCTTCACGGTTATGCCCCACATAAAAGCATAGTCAACCCTAGTGCTCCTCAAGAAGCAGTTTGGCAAAACTGGGCATTCCGGTCCCCTGCGCTGTCTTCAGTCTCATACAGCAAAGCGGAACAGGTGTAACAGCATCCAACAGGCAAGGAAGCATTCCCTGTCCAACTAATACTGTCTTATATGTGTGCTGTCTTTTGGGGAGGGTGCTGGGAAGATGGATCCAGCCCTGTGCAAGCCCTGGGTAGTTTTCCATCTGTTGATGTAAAAGATGAGACAGCAGCGTGGGGGATAAAGCGGCCAAGTAAAGTGGTCATCTGGGGTTGGCAAATGCAATGCTGGTATAATGTCTTTGGCTCTGACGCAGCTGACCATATGTTGAATATTGGGTCGATCATGGGAGGAGATTAAGGAAGGGAGAAAGGACGCCGAGCAAAGAGCAGAGAAGGAGAATTTGGGAAGGGAGACAGGGATGGGGGGAAGAGACAGGGAGACGGCTGTGGGAATGCTGTGAGGAAAGGGGGTGGAGATGGGAATGCATGAAAAAAAGAGGTCAGCACTGTTATAAGGAAAGAAGGGAGAGAGAACCTTCTTCTCCACAGTAAGTTTAAGTAACCTTTTTCTCTACAAAGCAGAATGCCTAATTAAAATAATTGTTTATCTGGAGAACTTGACCAGTAGTATTACTGTTTACTAAATCCCCATCTTTCTCATAAGCAGGCCTGTCAGGCCTCTTTCTCCCCTCTGCTCTGCTTCACTCCATCCCTTGAGCAATCTTGCCTGTAACATCCATATCTTTAGTCAGGGAAAGAGTCCAGGTGAATGATAAAAAGAGTAGCACGTTCTTGGGTACAGAAAAAAAAAATTTGCTTAGTCCCAGCTGATGCAAAACCCCAGCCGAGTTCAACAAAAGTTTTGAGAGAGGATTCAAGGCAAGCTAGGCCTTGTTTCCTCACCATGTAGCCCAAGTACTGGATATAATGAGAACAAACATTCGGAGTGAGGCACACCTCTCCAAGGGTGAGGTGGGGGGTTGAGGTTTCCATTAGCTTTCCTCTTGTTATCATTCCTCTGTATCAGCATCCACTGACCTCAACAACCCCTCCCTCTTTCTCATCCTTTTATCTCTCCCGTCCTTTTATCTTCTGTCTCTAACTCCATCCCCTCTCATCCTTCTTTCTAGAAATTCCTGCTAGCTTATTTTTTTCTCGTATCTTCAGCCTTTTCTGCTTGCTTAATCCCCTTGAAATCATTTGGCCCAAATTCCTATCCCCTCAACTCCATCTGTTTAGCATGCCATACCTGCTGCTTAGGGTTCTCTGGGGCATGAGAAAACCTGGCTTGTTCTCTCCTGTCCTAGTCGAAATAGCCAGTTCCCCAGCGTGTATCTGCATACATTCGTTCACAGGGGTTTAAAGGACGGTACCTTTCAGGGTTGGTCCAAGCTAAAATTTAGGCTGCAGACACCAGGCACCAAATGTTTCTTTCAGCTGCCTGGTTTATCCTCTGCGGCCTCCAAATGGTTTCTATCAGTATTCTGATGGAGAGCTCACTGATGGAATTAGTGGGAAAACAGACTGTCAATTTATTTATACCCAGCCTTAGGGCATAACCATTGTGCATGTGTAAAGCTATTAGGATGCAGAGAATACTCTGCATGTGTGTGTGTGTGTATATTGACTGGCAGTGAGTTTACAAGGAAAAGCCGTTGCCCCAGGGATTGAACGGTGACCAGAAGTGGGAGAGGTGACCATGCCGAATGCCAAAGATCCCCTTTCTCCGAATGCAAGAAACAACTGATGGCTCCGAAATTTAAAATTGTGTTTATAAATATCTTTCGACTCTAGTTTTGCTGCAGCTCTAGTTACCCTTGTGGAGAGAGAAATTTCTAATTTAACTTTTGGAGTCCTTCCACCTTCTTCAACAATATCTGTGTTATGAAACTATTGCTGCCTTTGGCTGTGGGATTGTTTAAAGCATATGAGTAATGAATAATAAAGTTTTTCCATTACATTGTCTTTTAGCCTGTGAAGCGTTTTTAGGGCAAGTTGAGAGACACTGGAAACATTTAGTTGTGGGTGTTTATTTGATGCAACAGCTCTGAATATGAATGAACAGTTTTTCCAGTATGATTTCATCAGCTTTGGTTGGGAAAACGTGTATTGTCAATATCCTGATCAAATGATAAGTGAATGAATAGCTGCCTTTTTTTTTTTTTTTTCCCTCCTCCCCAGTTTCCTATTACTGTGACAGTGTCAATTAGGAGATGCAGGTGAGCCCCCTACTGCCCCAGCCATTACACTAAGACAGTTTTAGCAGAAAAGGCAAGATATATGTTGGTCTAACTAGACCAAGAGCTAGTAGAGTAAGTGTCCATTTCATTCATTTGATAAGCCATGTTGCCTGTCTCGGGAATCTGTTTCTTCCCATAAAACGTAAATATATATGTGTGTCTATGTCCAAATCTTGGACTGTTGATAGGCATCATCTCCTGCCTTGCTGTCTGCTGTGGTATGAAAAAGTGAAAAGGCATTAGCAAAAATTGTTTAGCTCCATTATTCTCTATAATAGCCAGAAAACAATTAACCGGTTATCCCTTAATGTTATGCCTGCAAAAGACTGCATGAGAGGGCCCGTGGGACCAATGGGCACATTTGTATTGCGCAGTGGAGCGTGATGTACCAAGCCGATGCTGATCCAGACTGGTTCTTTCATGTAATAGAGAGCAGAAATTGTGCAGAGATATGAGCTGATCATCAAAGTAGGATAGCTTTGTTAGCGTGTCTCTGAGCCTAAACTAATTGTGACTGATGAGTTTGTCTGCAGCTTTCTGGTGCAGCGTTTTCTGCTTCAGAATTTGCTTAGATTTTGCTGGCTTGGAAGACTTTGCACTGTGCTCCATGGCTCATATAGATGTGTCCAAAGCAGGACAGAGCCATAAAGCATTGAGAAAGATGGGGTCACCGAGAATGCAGACTGGCAGGACACTGCAGAGGACATGCCATCATGCACAGCAGCTTCCTCCTGTACAGCAGTGGCAAATACATCATATGCTATGTGTAAAAAAAAAAAATGCAGCTTCACTGCCATGGAGGTGTGCTTCCTTCCAGCTTCTTAACCAAACCAAAGTGCACCACCTCTACTGTTGTTTTCTTCTCTCTTAATCTCTTGGAGAATATTTTCACAACTCTGAGCCGTGAGCACAAGCTCAACAGTTTTAAAACTCTGTGTTGCAGAGCTACAAGGGAAATGCCTGGAGACCAAGCTTCCCTTTCAAGCAATGCAAGCGGGACTGAATCCTAACCAGCACATATGCTCCTGGCATCGCTGGCAGATGCCGTCAATAACATCAGTTTCATAAGTCAGCTCTGTCAACATCTTTGATTTAATGGTAGTCAAGCTCTGCACCTCCAGCTCCGCCCTCTGCTGGGAGCTGAGGAGGGAGGAATTATCTAAGTTAGCTGCGTTAAAAGATAAAAGTCTGCCTGTGTTGGAAGTGAATAAAATAGTGAACAGTGTGTTAACTAGTAATCTTCAAACTGAGGTCTCCAGCTGTTACTCCTGAGCTGTTTGCTATCAAAGCAATATGGATCCATCGTGCAGCTGCTAACTTCAGTGCATGAGCAGTTACTGTCTGAGGTTTCTCAGGTATATTATAGTTTTATTATTATTATTTCTCTGTTCATAGTTTCTTAAGGCCTCTTCATATCCTGAATAAAGCCCTAGGGAATCATAAAGCCACAGGCTGAGTTTTAGCACAGACAATATTCGCATCACCTGAATTGATAGGTATTTAGTGTGTTGCCTTGATCTTGGAAGCAGGACCCTGAGATGCACCCCAGGGAAAGCTGCAAGATATTCTTTGTATTTTTTGCCCCTGAGAGAATAACTCTTTTGCTGTGGAAATGACATTTTTTGCTCAGAAATGTCACCACTTCTGCCTGCCAATTGTAACTCTGTCACACTAAAATATCTTATTTTTTAAAGTAAAATAATAAAACATTTAGGAATCTATGCAGAGCTGCTAAGCACTCTCATTGTTTTGCATTAATGACACTTGCTTCCCATAAGCCTCTCTCTCTGTTTTCTTACCATTATTAATAATTGCTGTAGTTCATTGTACCTGGATCTTGCTTGGCAAAGCTTTCAGTAAAGGTGATTAGGGTAAGAGAAGAAATGGTGTCAGAGATGTGCTTACTGTTATTAAAAATATTTAGGAGACTGTCCCAAGAGCAGAAGCCCGTTTGCCAGAGACCTCCAGCCCTGCCTGGCACTGAGGCTATGTTTTCCCAGGCTGTTTGCGTGCTCTTCTAGGCAGGTCTTGTGCTTATCTAGCTGTCCATCTACTCAGTATAAGTTCAAGCTCTGCATTATTTTGTTCATGTCCATCATTATAATAGCATATTCACACTTGGCTTACAGGGTCTCAGAAAGGAAGCAGAATTTCAGCATAGTTTTTATGGGAAAATGTATTTGTTATCAGATAGGGCTTCTGTGATGCTAGATATTTGCACATGCCAGACCTACTAGAGTTGAAGTAGTGGTTTTCACCCTGTCCGAGTAGTTTGTGGCCTCTAACAAAAATGCACAAAAAAGCTTACAAGAGAATTGTAGACGGTAATGTGAGAAATCTCTTCTTCCATCCACCTGCACGTTGTTGGCTCAGAAACAATCTCTCAGCTCTGTAGAGCTGCTGAGATCCCAGAGAACTTGACAAAGGCAGTGACGTTACAGCAAAAACAAACAAACAGCAGGGCAGGGCTCAGCCCCCTGTAATGGATTACCGGAAAATATATGGGCTCTGTTACCCATAAGATGCCCACTAACAAATTTCTAGTAGGGAGTCAAGTACAGGCCATGCTGGCGTGGGGCACGCCCTGTGGCTAGGGCCAGGACTGCGAGCGTGGACTTGTGACAGTTGCTAAGGAAACAATCTTGGAAATGGAATTGGAGCCCGTGTCGGAAAATGGTTGGCTGCAGAGATGGCTTGTGCTGCAAAAGCGCACGGGGCTGATAGAAGCAGCAATTGTTCAGCAATTGATTCAACCCCTGATGTGATAGCATTAAGGAGTAACATGTGATGTGGTCACTAAATGCCAAAGATGAGGGATTTTGCAGTTTCTTAGTTTTTTTTTTTTTTTTTTTTTCTTTTCAGTGTATGTTTTTTTTTTTTGGTCTCTCGCCATCTTGCTGCCTGCATGAAACTACCAGTAATTACATTGAATTACTCCTATGCGGGCCTTTGATGTCTTACTTTTTTGTTTGTTTGTTAGATCTGTAGTTAGTTAGTGAAAAAACACACACAGACTTGGTAATCAGGGGTCTTCCAAGTGAGGATCCACAGCTTGGAGGAGTCCCCTTGGAAAGATGATGTTAGTAATCCAAACCCTGCTTGTGCATCTTTGTCTCAGCCTGTCTCTGATAGAGAGACATAAGCTTTTAATAGACTGAGAAATTCCTTGGAGGTGTTTGTTAGTTTGCAATTACTTTGCAATTGATTTTCTTAAAAACAATTCATAACTTGTTAAAGATCTTCCTTCCCTCCCTCTCTCCCAGTTTCCTTTTCCATCTCTGTCACTGCCCAGTATTTACAGTCATAAAGCCTATTTGTTTCTCATTGCTTAGGGAGATGATTTTTTTACAGAGAGAAAGAAAAAAATGAGACCTAATCATTTGTAAAACTGGATTTACAGTCAGATCCTCCTGGGGTCTGAGTATAATTCTGACAATGATGACTTCTGCAAATGTAGTTTAGGTGGTTGAACTATTTGCCTCTATTTCTCCATTTCTAAAATAAGGTCTATTTTAGAATAGCTCCTGTAGACCAAATGCTGTCAGTGAATTCGTGAATGGCTTAGGGGAAATATAGCAAAATATATAGCAAAAGTGAATGAACCCTTCATTCAGAATGGAAGGAAGAACACTAAGAGTTGTCCTCCAAAACAAGCCCGACTCTCTCCTAACACCTGCAACTTGCACACTCAGCAATGAACCTTCCTGCCTTTCTCATCCAGGGCCTGCAGCTGGGAACTCAAGAGCTGGAGGAGATGGGAAGCAAGTTTTGCCTTGCTCTGCTCATTCTGCATCTCAAATCCTTGCCCTGCAGCAAGAAGGTGATGGACCAGGCAGCGCTCCTGCTAGATCTGGATGAGGAGATAACAGACCGAGCACAAAGGTCAGTGATGAAAAAAAAAGGTCAGAGGGTTCTCCTGTGGGAGATCCTCCATGGAGACAATCTCTTACAGGGAAGACGTTCTTTAAGGGCTATAGGCAGGGAACAAATATTGCAGATTAGTAATGGAATGTGATGACATGATTTAGAAACTGTAGGCCTGATTCTGCAAGGATTCTCACAGATATTCCTCTTCACACTGTACTGAGTCCTACATACATTTAGAGCACAGGTTGGTGACTTTTTGATGCATGTGATGAAGTTGGTATCCTACTGATCATTGAGGAGGTGTTTTCCTAAATTGCAAAATTCATTTCTTAGCTTCCTTTAGGGATTTATGCAACTGAGTTTGCTATAGTATAAATATATGGGGATTTGGACCTGGATAAATATCAGAGAATGGGACTCTTCAGCTTGAATTTGTGATGAAGTGGAAATGTGTATACCCTTTCTAGACCATTCTCGTTAGTGCTATGTGCAAGCACATATGCCTGTAATAATGTTTTTCCAAGACAAATGGAGAAAGAAAACTTAGTGATGTGATATGATTTGAAGCTTCCCAGTGGGTTTGTCATCAAAGAGTGCTTCAAGCTTCATCAATGAAAAGCAAGTTTTTCAGTTGCAGAAATGCCCCTATAATTTATAGCAAGCTTCCAGTCTTCCCCCTGCAGGAATACTTAACTGACATTACCACCACCTGTTCCTCATGCCGGAAACCATTCTTACAAGCTTGTTCACGGTTTTTAATGTTTATGAGGGACAATGAAAAAAGAGGCCTGAAAAATAGAGACATTCCTTTGGTGTAGCTGTGCTCACTTGAACGTACGAACACATAAATGAAGCAATTAGCATGTATCCTAAATAATTTCAGCATTGTGGACATCCATCCAACAGATCATTGGTGTGTCATTAGAGAGAACTACTGGCCAGGTGGTTGGATTTGAGATATAAATCAAATTCTTCCTTTTGAACTAGAGCTGGAAGAGCCTTTGCATAAAATAATGTTTCTTCTGGGAAGGAAAATATTGAACCTTGATTAGCCTCAAACACTGATAAAAAGCCACCCAGTAACACTAGCTCAGTGAGGCCTTTCCCTGATCTGTGTAGTTTTCTGTTACTATTTTATTTGTTTGGTTTCATATTAGTACGCATTCATTTATTTTTTTTCCCAGTATTGTGGGGTAATGGACCTGTACCAAAACAGTGGTAAGAAACTCCCTAGTTACAAATACTTTTAAAGTGAACAAACCTCCAAATCCCTTACCCTGTAAGGCTCCCATAGTGTTTCAAATGCGTCCATGGTGACTGAAAACAAAGTCTTCTGTCCCTTCAACTTTCCCCAGCATTAGTGTCATCCAGGGATGTAATGCCACTGTTGAAAGGCAATGTGATAGTTACTTGTTCATTTTCACTCCACTGGGTAAAATTGCAGATCTATGGAGTTTTGGTGGGTTAGGTGCAATTAGTTACCATTTGCAGAACAGGTAAACAGTTGCATTGTTTAATCCTATCTAGAGATACGCCATATTGCAGGAGCTTGTTGCGTGAGGCTGGGGAGAGAGAGACACAGGGACCAAGGGGCTTGCTAGCATATTCTGTTTTTTGATAAATAATTCATTGAAAATGATTGTGTAGTCTATTGATTCTGATTCAGAAAATTAATATTTTGCCTCTGGGTTTCTATGAGACTCACCAAGAGAATTGCATAATTTGATTTTAGAGGAAATAGGAGGCCTACTGGGACCAATGGAAGAATGCAGAATACAGAGAGCACATAGATATGGGCAGGAGGGCAGCTATGTCCAGGCCTCTCTCTCAACTCAGACTTTGAAATAAAATAACATACAGACTTTGAAGTAAAAAATGATTCTCCATAAAAACATTTATCTGGAGGAAGCTGTGGGGTACCATGCAGTCTAATCTTACTCTGTAAAGACAAAGTCCAATCTTGCTCTTTTAGGTAGCACAAAGAGGTTACCAGAGCTTTGCAGCTTACTGGTGGTGTATCATAACATCAGTGGAAATTATACTCTGCTTTTTCCTACACTGGTGCCATCTTTGTGGGCTTAAGGAGAATGAAGGGTCTGTAGTTTAAAACCAGCTCTGTTGTCTTCTATGGTTATCACAAAAATGCACGGCATCCTTGAATGCTTTCTATATTTTCTTCTTCTGAAAGTGTGAGTAGATGTGGATGGAAACACCCAATTTATTTTGTACCTTTGCCAAAGCAGAGTTAGACCTGGGGCCTGCATGTGCAACACAGGATCAATCTAGGTGGTTACCTTGTGGGATTTCTTTCTTGTGTGCTTTATATTGTGAACAGAGGTGGTTTTTAACACCCTGAAGGTAAACTCTTTTCCAGGAGTCTGTACAGCCTTGATCCCAGGAAATATTATTCATAGAAGATGTTAAAGTGGGAAGCATTAGCTCTGATTGTAGCTAATGCTTTTCTGGCAAAGTAAAGTGTGTCACAAAGACTGTTCTACTAGCAGTGTCAAAAGAAAATAATTGCTATTGCTCAACCTTGATGAAAATACAATCTTTATTCGTTGGTAGGGTTTTGTTTTGTGGAAAATAGGATGAAATTGCGCTGATCGCTACAGATGTGAGCAGTGTGATGCATTGCACAGTGCTTATGTTAAATATGTCTATCTTGATCTAATGTGTTTCCTAAATATGTATTTCTCAGTGCCCATCTCTGTAGTACTCTGGGTGACAGGTCAAGCTATGGAATGAAAAGTTAATCCAGCACTGAATAGAGCTGGCTCCCAGATGAAATGTGTCATTGCAAAGGTACATAGATCACAACCTATGGAGCCAGAGGGCTCTTCTGTTGTTAAATCCCTGCAGTTTGTGCCCTGCATTTGTCTCTCTTTTGCCCTGATGTCTGGTGTACATGTCATTGACTTGGCATTTCAGCATCTCCTTCCAACAGCAAACATTTTCACCTGTCAAGGTTTATAACTGCATGTGTCTTTTAATTTTCCTCTTCAGGCTCTCTCCACTCTGAGTATTTCGTAGCCTTACTCTTTCACTACTGCTGTGAGGCAGGTGAAGATGCAGGTTGGACCCTCCCTGCTTCCCTGGAATAAACTATCCGCTGTGAACTTTATACAGTTCTTTCAGAATCAGTGGTCAATAAATCACAGTAAGGTAATAGCTGTCAGAGAAATAACTGGTCTGAAGTGACTGGTCATCCTGTGTGAATGGGATATTTCTCACATCAGATCTGGTCCATAGTGTTCAGACATAGTCTCCAATGAGCCAAAGAAAGGTGTACGAAACCTTTAGCAGACAGTTTGTACCAAATACACTTTGGTACATGGGCAAGAATTTCTTCCTGACCCATGCATTCTTCAGTCTAGCATGAAGAGTAAATGGAAGTCATTCACAAGCATGAGTAGGGCAAATGGTATAAGTTCCCAGCAGAGGCAGAGTAGTAAAGTAGCTGCGTCTGAGGATAAGTAGAGGGGGCTGAACTTCCAGCACTTGTAGGAGAGTAGAGTATTTCCCCTAAGACCCAGAAGTCCTTAGACAGCATGAAGTTGGTCTAACAGCTATTTGTCACTGGTCCTTAACAGGTCTATATGGCAGCTGTTTCATAAACATGCCAAAAGTTGGAGGAAGTATAAGATACAATGCATACGTTATATAAATTCCAACCGTAAGGTGTGACGGCTGCAGGAAGAGGGGCAGGGAAGAGCTGCTTTCTCCCTGTGTGTCATCAAAGCTCATGGGCTAGACACAAAATAGGCACATTCAAGGACTATTCCAAGTTCCACCTAGTTACTAGGTGACATATATGTCCTTCTTAAGCCTGCTTTAGAGACCAACAGGTAACTCCTGAAATTATTGCCATTGGTACTGCAGTGATATAGGATTTCTGGACCACCTGGAAGTGCTCACCTGTGTTATACCTGAAGTGCTTTAACTGTGAAACCTCTGCAGTAAATTCCAAGCCCATTATTCAGATACTATCTCTCCACAGAAAGTTCCTACGTGCTTCCTACCAAATGCTGTACCTGATTAAATCAAGGGAAAATCCAGTTAAGGGACTTCTGAATTGATCTAATGTAAATGCTATATAAATGTTGTGCTTACAGGGTCCTGGAACCAATGCTCAGAAGGTTATTGGTATCTAATATGTTGCTTCTCATGATTTATTAAATGAAGACAAAACCAAGTGGCTATTTAAGTGTTTCCAAAAACATACAGAGGATGTCCTGAAAACTTCAAATGAATAAATGCCCTTGGGGCTGGAGCAAACTTTTGATAATCCTAACAAAATTCTAACTGCCCCTCTAGTGGTTAAATTGTTTAAGGTATTAGCCAGCTTTTAATTAGCATCCTGTGCTCCTGGGACACTTGTTCAAGCATTATCACCCTCATGTTTCACAAAACCTTAAGAACTTAGTAGTTGTTTTTTTTCTCTTCACAAGTGCTAGATAGGAGTTCTTCTGCAGCAAATAGCCCTTTTTCCCCCTCCATGCAATAGGGTCAGTCTTAAGGAACACTCTGCCAAGGTCAAAGGCCAAATATGTGGAGAGTTTTCTGGTCTTTAGCATCCTTCTTCAAAAAACAAAGTAATGTGTCAGATGCTCATACAGACATTTTATTCTGCCCTCTCCCAAAGGCACAAGCTGGCCTCACAAGTATTTGCCATGCCTCAGGAAGAACCACTAATTTTGCGTTTCCAGCCTGCCACCACGCCTTGTAGTCAATTCAGGCGTTCAGAAGCTCTCTCTGCTGGGAAAATGAAATGCCAGCATGGACTTCAGACATCATGTGTTTTGATAATAGGTTTCATGCCTCATTTGCTGTAAAAGCGATTAGGTTTTAAGTCAATGCTGTCCAGGTAACTTCACATTTGTCATGGCCAGAAAGAAGATGGGAAGTGACTGTTCACTTAAAGCAGGTTTAAGAAAGCAAGAGCATCTTCTCATTAAAGGTGTCTTCCCCTTCTTCCTCATGTTTTGAATGGATGGTATATTCCTTCATTCTCTTCTCCTCTGCCCTCCAGGTTGTGCTTGGGAGTGTTTTGCGCTGCAGCAGTTGTGTCAGCTTGTTCAGGAGACACATGGTACATATTGAGACAGACCTTTCAGAAATCATTAAGAATTTTCTGCTGACTCAGTTATTATTCATCTCCTGTGTTTCTTCATCATTTCTTACATTTCTTGAGCAGAGCCAAATCCTTCTCCATCCCAGATGGCAAATATGCCTAGCTCTGATATTAATCAAAAGCAGGAAGCTTAATCACTATTCTGGCTCTTTGTCCGGATGTAATCTTTTCATCTTCCATACACTGAGAAGAGTTAGATTGCTTGGTGAGTGGATGGCAAATCCAAGAACTGACAAGAAGGATTTGCAGATTGTGTGGAACTGTGCTTGCTCTTCTTCTATAGTGCATCGATGCACCATCATGATCCTGGATGGTATTGAAGTGTTGGATTTCCCATCCTTTCACTCTAATTCACGCTCCCCTGATTATGGCTGTGCAAGCAAGTCCGCTCATCTTTTAAGCTATGTGGCCAAAATGCCATTCAGATCAAACTAGAGTGAATTTTTGGAGATGAAGCAAAAAAGAAAGAGAAAAGTTCAAACAGCAAAATAATACAGATGGAACAAAGCACGTTTGCTTCATTTCAGGCATTTCTGACAAACCTTTGAACGGCAGAAATGCAGCATGATACTTCTGTGCAGTGATAGCAAATGGCTCCCTTGCCTCATGGTGTATGTCTTCCTATAATTACAAGTGAATGTGGGTTTCATTCCTTGTTGTGTTTTGTTTGTTTTTATTATGTAAACTGGAACAAATTTCAGCTGAAAGGTTTGAGCACAAGACAGTGCTTCACCCTGCAAAATGCCCCGTCACCTCGCAGTTAGGGTGTTCCAGCAGTTGTGGCATCTGGTCCCCTGAGGCAGACTGGGCAGTTGGACTCTGAGGAGTCCTCTGACACATGCATGAAGTTGAAAGTGTTCTTTCATGAGTTTGTGAATCTAACTCCTTGGGGAATATACCAGCAGGAATTATTTGGCAGTTTTGATTCAGATTTCTGTTTGATTGAATGCTCATTTTTCTTTAAGTAAAGATTTGGGACTTTTTTTACCTTGATCATCTGTAGACATTAAATATCTTGTGACAGCTTTCAGGAGAGGAGGTTGTTTATTGATTCTGTTTTTTATTTTAGTCACAGATTTTATTGCTGGTAAAGGAATGTAAAATTTCTACTGCTTTATGAACATCTCTGGATGTGGTATTCCTGTATTTGAATGCCTGAGCAAGAAGTGCCAAGGAGATGCATTCAGCTAAATAAACCAAGTGTCACCTTTGCCATGCGTTGTCATATTGGTGGTGTAGAACATGGGACAAAAGGAGTTTCTAATGTATTTCTTATGACACTTTCATGGGCACAGTCTAACATTTAACATTAACACAATGCGTCAGCTATGAGAGTAGCTAAAGCTAGGTTCTGGAGTGGTCTCATATTACTGTAAGGAGTTTGAATCAGTTTAAGTAATACTGAGCTGTAGTTGTCTTATAACTCGACAGTGATCTTTCATACAGATGGTGCAAAAGAGTGGTGATACCTTGCCCGCCAGGGTCTGACCTAAAACCTGGATGTCTCTGCTATTGGAAGGAAAAAACTCAGGTTTTGAGTTTGGATCTATTACAGGCTTCAGATTTTACTGGCACTGTGTACCTTGATAATCACGTTTTCTAAATAAGAATGTGAACTTTCTCCTATCCATCCCTTCATCCTTCTCGTCCAGCACTCTTCAGCATCTTTTCTTTGTTAGTGTGAGAATCCGAGCCCAGTGAATTCTTTGGAGGTTCAGTCAAGCAATACAGCCTATAATGAATGCATTTGGTATTCAGAAGGCTTTTATGTAGCTGTGCACAGGTGAGCCTCTGTAATTCAGCAACTTTTCATTAACACTTTCTAGAGCTGTCCCTATTTTCCCTCTATTGATTTTTATTATGATTATTATGAAATACCTTGGGAGCTGCACAGCTTTTGTTGATTGTTATCAAATGCCAGCCCCAGCTATGCCAGACTGGGAACAATTATTCATGCTTATTTCAGAGGTAATTAATTTATCATTTAATAGCTAATAATAGCAATTTAAATGGCAGCAGAAAGGAATGAGAGGAAAAGAGTGAACAGCAGAGAAAGAAATCATAGAAAGAACTTCAAATATGCACAAAAGGACTACTTGCTATCATATCTGTCTGAGGTTATTCAAATTACTGTACACGTACAGATCTGACTAGAGTACAGATAATGAACTTGTATATATCCAGCAGAACAAATGGGCTCTGCATTGCCCTTTCTGTGAGGCGTATTGGTATAGTACTGTCTGGTATTAGACATTTTCATATTGATTAGGAGCATCTGTATTTCTGTGGTGCAGTCCTTTCCATTAAAATCTAACTTGAAATATGAAAGCCATTGGGTGCCTTCACATGTTGGGATAGAATAATAAAGCTGATTGCTGAAGTGTCCCCCAAAGGAATGGATTATGAGGGACATCCACTTTCCTCTGAGGTGACCTTTATAGACCAGGATAATACTGACACTGGAACAGGATAGATGGTCTTTTCTGGGAGGGCACAAAGGATCGCGGGAGGATTGGTCTACTTAGACTATCGGTCATTTTGAATGCAGCTGGAGGTGGGATTTCAGACTGTGAATATGTCATGGGTGTAATGTTTAAGAGCTAGAGTTAGGAGATTCTATATAGCATTATATAGGTTATATGTATACTGCAGCAGTAGCTGAAGCTCTAGCTGCATTACATTTGTGTCTCTGTCATCATAGCAGAAGGAGGCAATTTAGTGCAACTCTGATGATCTCTGTCCTTTGTTTTCAACTATAGTGTCAATTCTTGTGCCTTTGGGCCGGTGAGAAACATGGATAAGTGATAAGGGAAGTCCAAGGCTCTTATTACTGTATTGTTTCCATGTGGTGCTTTTCCAAATGATTCCCAAAAGAGCTTTGATCTTGTGAAAAACAGAGAACTGTCATGTATTTCATAATGACGAACACTGTAGTACCTGTAGTAGGGCAGGTGAGGCAATGGGGTGGGTGACAAGGATGGTAGTTAGGCAAAATGCACTTCCAGCCCTTCATATGGAAGCATGTTTTAGTGGAAGTGATGTATTTTTCCTCTGATGAGTTGTTCTCTTTTCTTGCAATTGTCACTTGAGGTGACCTTTAATTAATCCGTCCATGAGTCCCAAAAGAGTCTCTTGAGGATCACACTATGTAACAGAAAATTACTCTGGTTGAAGGTGAAAACGGACTTTGCTTTCCAGTGTTCTGGAGAATTAGTAATGGGATGTAAATCACAGGAACTAAAGGCTTTATCTGGTTTATCTGGATCAAACAATTCACCATGTGGAGTTCTCACCTCTTGGACCCAAAATAGTAGGGGCTCTGATATCCAAGCATCACAGAATTTAGAAGCAAACTGAAATGAATGCCAGGGGTCTGTGAAACCAGGTAGAGCAGAATGTTTCCCCACCCATCACTAGCATCAAAGCCTCACAGTCCTGCACAGCACTGAAAGTGGCAGTGTCACATACCTTGCTGTTGTTTAAAGTGAATATTTCCTGTCATGGGCAAGATATAGTAATAAAAGGTGCTGAAACCCCTGTAAAACCACCAGCGGGATCCAGTTATTCTCTAGATCAGAAGTTCATTATATATTTAAGTTACTCAGTCAATAAGAGTGAAGGAGAGCCAAATGTTTCTGATATAATGATATTCCTAGGCACATTGTGTCCCCATCTCTGCATCTTTTCTCTGCAAAGGGAACGTAAGAGATTTCTGCTTTCGAGGCAAAAGCTTATTACAGGTTCTTTTGGTTCGGTGCCCAGCCTGCAAATGAGAGTCTGACCAGGCCTCTTGTACTATGATGACAGTATACAACTGCTATCTAGGAGCATATCAACAAACAAACAAACAAAAAACACTTAGCAAGACAAATGAGAGACTAAACAGTTAAAGGGGTAGAAAAGACAGAAATTCATAATTAAAGCTGGTGAGTTACAGTAAAAGGAGCGTATAGCCTGTAAGGAAAGTGGGTGGGCGAGCAAAGTGTCACATTTGGAGGTGAAAGTTGGCACTTGAACAGCATTTTTAACGTACTCCAAAGCCACCTCCACTGCCATCTCCGCTCTATTGTATATTCTGTCAGAGGCTCCGGCTGTTCAGTGTATTGTGTCTGTGACTCACGCAGACCCTGACGCTTGTTGCCACATGAGATACTGGAGAGAGAGACGTGGCAGAGGTATTGTGTGAGACATGAGATAAATGTGCGCAGGTTGTTGTTTCAAGGCCCAGCACACACATGTACCAGTGTGGACGAGCACATACGCATGGAGATACAAATGTATAAGACAGTCTCTGCCGGCTGTGACAATTCATTATATCCTCTCAGAAACCATATGGATTTATTAGGATGTATAGACTAAATGGAATGTTGGGGAAAAGAATTTGTGAGAATTATTGTGCCTGACCACCCTCTGGGTGAAGTACCCTTTCCTAATTCCCAGCCTGACCCTCCTCTGTCCCAGCTCCGTGCTGTTCCCTTGGGTCCTGTTGCTGTCCCCAGAGGGCAGAGCTCAGCGCCTGCCCCTCCACTCCCCTCGTGAGGGAGCTGCGGGCCGCCATGAGGCGTACCCTCAGTTTCCTCCTCTTTGGGCTGAACAAACCAAGTAACCTCAGCTGCTTCTCATATGTCTTGCTCTCTAGGCCCTTCACCATCTTTGTAGACCTCCTTTTGGACACTCTAATAGTTCTTTTCTATTGTGGTGCCCAAAACTGCACACAGTGCTTGTGGTAAGGCCGCACCAGCTCAGAGCAGAGCAGGACAATCACTTCCCTGAACCAGTGGTTGGAGGGCAGAGCACTGACACTTTCTCATCACTGTCACAGTGCAATGTGAGAGCTGTGGGACTGATTCTGGCCTGGAAAAGCGTGGATGGACCTGTGATGTGGGGTAGTGGTGGTGGTAGAGGAGTGGGAAAGACTGATGCTAGGTGAGATCAGTTAGCAGAACTCTATGGAAAGTTGTAGCTCTGAAAGAGTTAGATTGGGATGCAGTGGCCAAAGCAAACAAACATAAAAATCAGCTTGTTGTGATGTTTTCCATTCCCAAAGGCCCTATCGTTTCAGTCATGGCTTCTTTCCGCTCCCATGGGTAGATGCTAAGGGCTCGGGCAGCTGCCACGAGTGCTGAGCAAAGCCAACGTGCCAGGCGTGGGCTGTTGCTGGGGCAGGAGGAGAGGCAGACTCTAACGGTGTAAGAGGAAAGAAGATAAACTTTCCCTTTGCAGCTGTTAGGGCAATATTCCCTCTCTGTATTCTCCCCATGATGCAGTTGGAGTTCCCTGCTGAATGGCTCCATCTCCCATTCTGACTTCCGTTTGTTCTTGGTAAAACTTGTATTTTTCAAATGGATAAAAAGCTAATTTCTGGACGGTTGAGTTTCATTTTCAAAGTAACAGAAACAGGCTTTATGGTTAGATTTTCACATATGTCTTTAACCATTTAGAAGTACATAATCAGCAGCTTTATCTATTGCATACTATTCACCAGTTAAAACATAATGGTTTCCTATTAAGTGTTAACAGTTAGTTACTACCTTAAATCCCTATTTCAAAAAGAGTAAGAGGATTTGGAGTTGGAAGGCAGAATAAGCAACAGAAGCTGCTGAATGTCAGAAAAAGATTCTGCTATCAGGGCAGTATCGTCAGAAATGAAGAATAAGGGGAAGAATAGAAAGCATCTGCTCTCTATCTATTTCTCTGTCTAATCTGTTTGTTCTGTCTAGTCTGCCCAACAAGTTTTTACATCACACTCTGTACTTCAGAATTGTTTCTGAAGATGCCATTCTATAGCATCTTCCATAAAACACCAGCATCTCATTAAAAGATAAAAGTCCTATGTAATTCCAATAGCAAGCAAACCCCCCATTTCAAATAGGAAAACAGTGTTTCATCTTCCGTCGAACTGCAGGGGGCAGCCAAGAATTTGGGTAAAGTATTGCTACCTGGATTTATCTTGTCAGGCTTTCGCTGGTATTAATACTTATTTTTCATTGTAGCACACAACCTGTATTTTCATCTGTGAATAAGTGAATCATAAGAAGACAGGATCCATTGTAGTACATTTGTCCAGTTACGTGTCCTATCTGACAGTCCTCTGCATTAGAGATTTCGAAGAGGGATGCAAGAAATTGCCATAGTGGACAATTACAGACAACCCAACCACCTAGGGGACTGTCTTTCTATCTTCAGACACTTATTTATTTATACCTGGAAACATGACAATTTGTAGCCTTTCCAAATAATTATAATAGCAATAATCCTGTCTAATGAAATGTTCCAGTGCTCTGATTTTCTGTACTAGTGGCTAATGCTTTTTGAATCTTATATTGCTCCTGGCTGCACGCTGCTATCTCATGAGTTTTATAGATTAGCTGTGTGTTGTGCAGAAAGAGAAAGTATTTCCTTTCATCAGCTGGTCTTTCACCTTTGCAAATGCATTTTTGTCCTCTGCTGTAAGAGAGAATAATTGGGAGTGCCCAAATTGCCAGTTATTTTGTAAACAACTATCACCTCTCTTCTTGTACATCTGGTCGTGAAAGGTGCTTGGTTTATTTTCAGTCTTCCTATGCCTCTAAGTACTTTTATCACCTGGTCTGGAACCCTCCTTATTTATGCACTGTCCTTAAAAGTTATAGGAAGACAAGAATTCAAGATGGTTTTGCTAAAGACAGCGTAGCATTTGTTAAAGTAACAGTTTTGTAATATTTTCACTGTTACTGTCTGCGTGCATTGCAGCTGAGGTTTAGTATTTTCAAGAAAGGTGGTAGGTTCCTGGATTAATCAGCCCTATCATCACTTGGTTTGATGAATGTATCGGAGAAACCATTTTATCTTTAAGCAATTACCTTGGAAGTTTACTGGCCACAAATAGGAGATGTGAAGGAAACCAGAGTCTCTCAGGTGAAAGTGCATGCCCATAAGAAATCATGTCGTTTTTTTTTTTTTTAGACCGTTTAACTGTAGTTATCTGTCTGACTTGAAGTCAGTGCCTATTCTTACCTATGTCTAGAAAGGACCAAACAGAAAAACAAATGGATGGGGATGTGATGCTGGCAGCTTGTGGGTAGCACAGAACAGTGAGAAGAGAGAGGGGCCCTGAAAAAGATGGGTATGGAAAGTCAAAAGCAGACCAAGACCTAAATCCTCTCCCTGCCTTCTCCTGCAGCTCATGAAAGTGATCCTGAAGACTGCAAACAACCTGATGCCTCACTTTCAAGAGCTTGGGATTAAAAAGAAATGTTTTGTGTGGAAACATAAATAATGGATTAGGCTGAAAAAATGGTTTAGGTATTTTGACAATGTCTCTGAAGCATCTTTGCCCTTTCAAAGGAGGAGCAGATTGGAGGCATAAGACTCAGAAGCAGGGGTTTTGTTCACTTTTCTCTCACTTCTTAAAATCATACCCAAACTCTTATTGTGCAAATGTACTGTTCAGGATCAAAGCCTCAGCTCCAAGTGGAGAAAGTCCTTGGAGAGCAAGGACTGAAGGCTAAGCCCGTAATACTGCTGCTGCTGGCTGCATAGCAGTCTGCTTGGGAAATCTAGTCATGTGTGACCCAGCACCTGGAGATACAGCAAAATTGGGAGCAGCGTACTCAGAATCGCTGCATAACTTGTGATCTTTTTGCTCTTTGCCAGCTTAGGTCCCTCTGTTGGTCATGGTCCATCAGGAGTTTAACCCCACCAGTGTCAAATATCTGTAAGGCTCTTCTGTAACGAAGCACCTACTGATTCCTTAAACTTCTCAGAAATGGAGTACTCTGGCATATGAGCTAGAATTTGTCAGAAAGGGAATAATGAATATACTCACCTGAGGTCTCTACTCTTTTCAGAGTATTTTCCTCATGTCTGGCCTTTCCATCCACTTACAGAGTGGCTCTGAGGAACCAGCTGTTGGTGAAGGATCAATAGGAAGATGGTTACTGAAATTTCAAAGATTATTTCCCCTGTAGCTACGACAGGAATAGCCATGAAGACAGGATACCTGTTTGCGTAGATATCTCTCATGCCTTCTGGTGCTTTCTTGCTTTTACTCCATCCCTTGTGGGGTGCTGGGTCTGCATGCTAAGAAAGATGCAGTTAATAGAACTTAAATAAGGTGACTCTCAAACAGTAGTGTCCTTGATCCATCATTAAAAACGTCCTTGAAACATCGTGTCATCAGACGGAAGGTTTGTGTTGCTACTTGTTCTATCGTGTATGTTATACAGCCCCAATATATTTTGTGCTATTCAGGGGGGAGCGAGCTGGTTTGGTTTTGCTTCTTTTTACCTTTTTTTTTTTTTTTTGGTTTTAAATGTTTTTCCCTGAAGGGCACATGAGAACTGTGGGGGTAGGAATGCAATTGCAGGAAGGTAACCTTTCCTATCCCTGAGTTTTCTCAAGAGATGCATGCAACAGCAAGATACATGTAAACCCATCAGAGCTGTTAGTGTGGCTTAATACTAACAAATGTAAACCCTTGAAGGAAATAAACAGCCTAGCCCTGAACAGGATGCAGAGATACGAAGCTGCAGCCATGTGCTTACTCCCCATGTTATTTCAGGTAGTTATTAATCGTTTAGATTTTCTAAGAAAATGACAGCCTTACTGCTACTTTCTTTCGTGTTTGTATACTACTACCAATAATACAGTATATTTTTTTCTAAATTCAAACATCAGATGATGGTGTGTTTTTTTTTTTGTTTTTGTTTTTAATTATGAGGACTCCATTCTAAGACTTAAATGGTGAAAGAATAACTAGAGGGGTAAACAGGCCAAATTTCCTTTCTTTCCCAAGTATTGAAGGTGGAGGGAAATGGAGAAGACTGTCTTCTCCAAGCAAGATCTTCTCTTCCACACCAGGAAAATAATTTTGGAAGTTGATCAGGAAGCCTCAGAACTTCAGGAGTAACAAACCCCAGATCCCTGCTGTGTCTCTCTCAACAGAATTTATCTTTGCAGAGTATGGGCTTGCTGTTCCTCTGATCCTTTGCATCTGAGTGACATCCCTGTGCAGTGTGCAGCCTTGCTGGCTTGTCCTCTCAGCTAGATCTGTGGTTGATGTAAGTGGGCAGAGTTTTCAACTCATTTACAGTAGTTACACCATCTTCCTCCATCTTCTCTTACAGTAGCAGCACAGTATGCCTGGAGAATTTCCCTACTTACTCCCACATAGCTTTTCTAGAAATCACCTGTGCCCTGTAATGGCTCAGAAAATAAAAGCATGGAGGCATTTGCCCTTGTTTAGTCCCCTGCTGATGGGTCAGAAGTAGAGATTAATAGGATAGGAAATGTGTTTCTACTCTGCAGTCAGTAAAGGAAATTCACTGGAACTAAATTAATCATGAAACAGACACAAAGAAGAGAATAGATTAGCAGGGAATTAACTCATTAATTAGATTCATACTGAAGTTCAGAAGAAGCTTTCCTTCAAGATAACAACCGAGTTCAAAGATCAGCAAGGGTAGGTCTTGGGAGGCAGGCACACCATTTTATTTCTGAACTCTGTCAGGTTTTACTTTAGCCCAACATCTGCCTAGTTATAATAGTGCATCAAAAAAGCTGCTGGAAGGAATTCAGCAGCTGGCAAAGTCTAACCACTAAGTGCCCAGCCATGGAAGCTATTATCAGCCCATTCAAATCGCTAAGCTCTGGATCCTGGTGTTAACATAAGTGCGGGAGCCCTCTCTATTGTGCCACCTTGCTATATTTAGAGCTCGATCACAAGTCCTCATGTGAATAGCAGCAGCTTGCTGGAGAGTGGTTTTTTATTTTTTTTCCCTCCAGCATTAGGGTGAGCAGAAACCTCATGCAGTTTTAAGAAAGGTAAAGTGCTAAAGCACTGTTCTCCATGCTGCACTTCTCAGGGCGCCCAGCTCGCCCTTTTTGTTCAAATTCACAGTGGCAGGGTGGGCTGGAAGTAAGTCGCTGTATGTTTCGAAGGAGATAGGGCTTGGCTGCAGCCTTGTTGTTGTTCTAATGGGACACTTCTCTACATGATCCCATCTTAGGCTAGCCAGCAGCTCAGGCTCAGGGTTAATTTGTGATCCACACGTCGGTGTTCTCATTTAAGCATGGTGTACACTGCCTGTCTTATTCATGGCACTTCACCATAAGCTTGAGTGCTGTGCAAGAGAAACGTCTCCCTTCGTGTGGCCAAGTATGGTACTCTGGTGGAGGGAACAGAGAAAAGTGAAGAACTTTGCAGTTACCCGTTAGTCTGTGCTGCAAAAAGGCCCTACCAGCTCCCTTCAGGCTCTGCAGAGCCCTTGGGGTGAGGTCTACTACTGCCCAAATGCCAGAAGGCCCCCGTTACCGAGCCGTGTGTTATAACAAATGCCACGCCGCTGCATGATGGAGCTGGTGATAAGTGTGTAGAGACTGTTTTTTGTAACGCGTTCTTAACGAACTAACAAACCAGAGCTAAACACCGAGAGTGAATCCATGTGAGAAAGGCCCCCTGCTTTCTGACTTACGCTTTCCCTTCTTTTGCTTTTGCTATCTCTCAGCATGAATGCAATCAAACCGCACTCAGGAACATCTGAGCTGTGCATTCGCCACTTAGGACTTTCTGGGTAGTGAAGTTTCCACATTGTTTATTTAGAGCTAAGTGTTCTGCTGGGTCTCTTATCACTTTCTGTAAATAACAACTGTCCTCTAAATTCTTCAGGCTGATTACTGAGACTGACAATCTGTGTGTTTTGAGTTGCTGAGCTGTATTAATCTCTAATATACCCTGGTCTGTGGATGGAAAGGCTAATGTATTGAGGATGTCACAAGAGGTAAAAGCCAAAAGACTTAGTCTTCCTGGGCACGTGAAGTGCTTTGGTTGTGACATGAATAAATCTCCCAGCAGCAACAGTGCTATTTCTGTTGTGCATAAAGATGTAAGAGGAGTCTGTTTTTCAATCCAATTTGTTAGAGATTTTATAGCACCAGAGCTAATTCATTTCTAGAAAAGAGAAGGCATACTTTATTTTTTACCTACCTGTAGCTTGCCATGATAAAGTTTATTCCTCCTGCTTATTGATGGAGCTTATAGGAACTTCATCCTCAAAAGAAAAACTCTAATTATAACTAGATAGGAAAAGCATAGTTTATGGCTGTAATCGGTTCTACTTTGGTTTTTAGAGTCTAACCCTCTTCCTATCAGTGTGAAAGCTGGAAATGCATCTCCTCAAACCCAATTGAATGACACCTACTAGTAGCCCTAGCTGAAATGCAAATGGGAAAATGGAAGGAAGCATCACATCCATAGACTGTATAAAATACAATTCAGAGTTTATGCTGTGATAATTCAGTCCTGTATAATCCACACCAGGCTGATGAAATACCAGCTTGTACTGTGAATATGACCCAAGGTAACTGAAGACTTTATTGTACTTTGGATCAGGACAGTTAAGAATGCAGAGTCCACATTCAGTTGGCAAAACATTTCTTCTTTATGCTTTTAATACAGCAAAATGCTTTGCTGCTGCTTTTGTTTCTTTCCTTCAGTCACAACAAAGGAATGTTACAAGTGGCTCCAGAGAAACAAAGCCTAGAATAGAAAAGGGATTTAGAGAGAAGAGAGGAGATTAGATGAAATTGGTAAGAAAAAGAATTCCCAGTACCATGTTCCCAGCTCAGCCTTCTGAAGGGAAGCCCTGTACTCCTGATCCATTATGATTCACTTGGCAGCTCTGCCCAGATGGCCTCTCCCCTTCATCTATACTGCTATAAACTAACACCCAGTGATAGCAGCCCTGCCAAACCTGGTTGCTGCTGGTGCATTGTACACAGCTTTCATTAATCTATTTGTTCCTAGCAGCTCATCAGTGAAAGCTCATTCTAATTCCCTTCCTTTTGATCTTCTCTAGACTTTTTGTGAAGAGGAGTGAGTTTGCAAGAAAGGAGTTGACCTGTAATACTCCCTAAATTTAGCTGTAGCATAAACAAGTTTTATTCAAGCTTTCCTTTTACACTGCACAGTTCAATTGGCGCATGTTGATATAGGCTTGTACTTTCTCATCTTCCTGTCTTCTGACCTTACAGTGATTTGGTTTTAAATACTGTTGTGTCCAGTAGCAATTGATTTTCCAGTCTTGGGTTCCTTGTGCAACCTTAGCAGTGCATCCCATTCCTGATATGCAACTATTCCTGCTACACTTGGTGGAAAGTGGTGGAAGTCATCCTGCATTGCTGTAGCAGACCTGACCTCTAACTGTCCTGCTGCTCCTTTGTCTCTGCTCTGCCAGTTAGTACTGAAATTATTCCTCCTATATTACCATGGTGGGGAATGTTAATGGCTGGCTGGGATCTCCACAGGTCATTTGTTTTCTCCAGTGAAGATCAACTTAACCTGTATCGTTCCTATACGTTAGTCTAATTTTTGTCTTAAAGATCTCTAATAATGCAATTACCAGACTCTCTCCAAGCAATCTATCTCAGCTCTTGCTATCCTTATGTTTAGAACATGTTTTCCAGGTATCTAGTTTGAGTCTTATCTTGCTATGGGGAGTCCTTGCCAATTATTTTTGCCTTTTCCAGCCTAGCCATAGGGAGCAGATTATTTGCTTTTCAGTGATGTCTTCTGGACCCTTTTCAGTTGCGCCAAGTCCCTCTTGAATTGCTTCCCTGAGACTGGAAACAGATTTCTAATGGAGAGCTTAACAGTACTGAATCAAGACAAAACAGATTAATCTGCGTGTCTTGCCAGGATACTCTTTTTATTTATTTTTTTTTTCAATACCCACCCAGAATTGTATTTGCATCTTTGTTACAGAAAGGAGTAGCAGGCTCACATTCAGCTGGTAATCTTCAATAATGCAGAGTGTTTTTTTTTCCAGTAGAAATGCTATCTAGTCATTGCTCCTCATTTGTGTGTTTGTACCATTGATTATTCCTGTCTAATTGTAGTAACTTGTACTTGACCCTATTGAATTGCAGCTGTTTTCTTCAGGCAGCTTTTCCAGTTTGTCAAAATGATTTTGAATTCTAATGCAATTTTTGTCTTACTTTGGTTTCATCTGCAAATCAAATTAACATACTTTCTATTTCATCTAAATCTTTAATGAAAATATTGAATTGTACCAAATCCATGACAGAGTCCCGCTGAAGCTCATTTAGCACATCTATGCATTTTGACAGTGGAACACTAAGAACTGTTTTCTGCGTACAATTTTCTAAACAGTTTCTGTATTCACCCTGCTGTAGCCCATCTAAACCATGCTTCTTATTCGGTCTGAGAATTTGAGACAGGTTCAAAAACTTTACTATGGAATCTTGGCTTCTGTGTATTGCCCTGATACCTTCTCACAGAAGTAAATTAGAATGGTTAATCATAATTTGTACCTGACGAAGGTGTGTTGACTGATACCCACCTCTTCTTTTCTGCTTGGTGCTTCTAAATTTTTTCTTTGTTCTGAGGGACTAAAGTTAAGCTGACAAGTCTATTGTTTTCAGTCTCCCCCTTTTTCTGTCACCAAAAGATAGTCACTAAATTGTATCAGTTATCTAGTTCATCACCAGTCCTTCCTAAGTTCTAAAAAAATAATCGTTAACAGCTTTGAGATTGATTGAGTCAGTTCCTTAGAACTGCAGAAGGAATATAGCAGATTCAGCTCATTTGGAAAGATCTAAGCCATGTAACTTCTTTAACCTATTCCTTTTGTATTCTAGGACTTTTTAAACTTCTTTGTTAGTTCTTAACAACATCAATTCATCACAGTTGACCTTTTTATGAAAACTGATGCAAAATCACTCTTCTCAGCCTTACTGTCAATAGCTTTTCCTTCTCTTAGGAGCAGTAGACTAGCACTTAACTTTATGCTGCCTTTTACTATAATAAATTTAAAGAATGCTGTCCTTTTCTGTGTGCTTTTTTGCCAGTCTCATCTCACTTTGTACATTCATTTTTCCAGCTTTACTCCTAGCTGTTGTTTCTGTACACTTTCAGTCATTCATATTACCCAATCTATTTTTTTTCAGCTTTCAGTGTATTTTTGTCACACATTTGAAGTCAACAAAGAGCTTATGATATGGCCAAGTTGGACTCTTAACACTATTGCTATCTTTCTTTGTAGTAACCTAGTTTGTTCTTACGTTCTTTTTCTCAGGAACTGACTGTTCTTCTTAAGTCTCTTCTTAGAAGAAAGAAGATTCTTAAAGATCCTCATCCACCCACCCCCCCACCTCCCTTGAGTACTGTGGAAAATTTACATAAAGCCTTGTCCACTTGATTTATTCTTTTGCTAAGTTTTGGTGGAGCTCTTCTATGATAGCACTTTTTGTCAGGGGAACATGGTTCTGAAATGTTTGTTGTCTTTCTCTTCTGACACTGCTTGCAAGGAAAATCTGAATTTGTGCTTGAAATAATGCTTGAAAACCACACGTCTTGTGCTTGGTTGACAGGGTCTTTGAAAGTGAGAAAGAAGTTGATTGATACTGTGGTTCATTGACTCTGAAGGAAACAGAGTTCCTCTTGAGAGTCAGCTTTACCTAGAAAGCATACAAGACAAATAAAACCACATTATTCTATCAAAGCATAGCTCAAACACAAATTGCAAATCTCATCATAGTTATGATACAACAAGCAAAATCTTTGCTCATTTTATTTGAACACCTTGGCTTTATCTCTCATTCTGCAGGTTCTGTTTCCCAAAGTCTCTTCATTCTTTGAAGGTTTTGACAGTAGCTTCTGATCAATTGAAGGTATTAAAAGTAGATTGGAGGTAGATTCTGGTGTACTGACACTCCTTTAGTCTGGCTGATGCTCTGTAATAACCCAGAACTGGCCTACTGAATCATCTGATTATACCAGCAGGGTGCCTGATGATTGTAACCCCATGAAGATTTGCTTTCAGATCTCTTACTGAGTACCTTTCTTTTACCTTACAGAATCTGGGGTGGATCCAATGAGTTCAAGAGCCTCGGCACTGGTCAGTGTCAGCAAATAAGAAAAGCAGTTTTTTCTTTTTTTTTTTCTCTCCTTTTTTTTCTTTCCCTTCCCACTGAAGTGTAGAAGGTAATCCTCTATCTCATTCGTTAATGGTCATTCTCTACCGCATGCTGGAGTGAGGGTTGTCAACTAGCATGCTACACTTTTGATTATAATACCCTATTGATTCCATGATGTAAACATTTAACATTTTTCTCATGATTTTACTGGTATTCTGTATGCTCAGTGCATAAACATGATACACTCAGATGGAAGCAGCTTTATTGGCAGGCCCTCATGACTGATCCCACTGGTGATATAGGTGGGTACTGGTGTTGTCACAACACTCATTTGCTTACTGTCTTAATCACCATGCAAGCACTGTCAGCAAATCTGTCTCCTACTCTAATCGGGATTTCAGAAGAAGTGCATGAACACCTTGACATATGAGGCAATGCTCTGTCTCTTATTCCTCTGCCTGTCCATTCTGAACAAGCTGTACACTTTCATATCCATATGCTACTCATGAATTACCCCCTTGCCTGCTTCCAAAAACCTTTAGCCAATTTCTTTCCTATAAGAGGGTGTTTCTCCTCTGCAGGCTTCTTTATCCTAGGAACTGTCCATAAATGTTACGCTGAAGATGTAATTACTGATGTGCCTCTATGGCTCCCTCCCCTGCTTCTGGTGAAAATGAGTCTCAAGTCGAGAGCAGAGCACTGAGTGTTTCGTTGCCCTCTGAGAACAGTTGCAGCAAGACTTGACAACAGTGATGGAACAGGAGTACACCGTGTCCACAAAGCCTGTTTGCTCTCTCCAGTGTATGCTTCTTAGACTGCCTGCAAGAATTCTCTGTTTTAGCATACTCTTTACAAGCTCTTCTAATTGAAAGCTTGTAAACAATGCCATCAAGAATTTTAAACATTTGAAATTTTATTTGCAAATGCTATAGGTTTACTGGGGTAGAGCAGACAGCATCTCCGTGTGTACATATGGAGGTGGGTGTGTTTAGGTGTGGGAGTGTGCATGCCTCAGTGTTGTGAGGTGTATTATCCATTATCCCTAGTGTTTATTATCTGAACATGGAAATCTGTAGCTGCACGCTGTTGGGTCTTTGTCTCCTCTAATTGCAGCAGCTTCTAGCTCATGCTGATTTATAACCTGCAGAAAACTGACTATCCCATAGGGTAGAAAGCGCGATGTACAATTTTACATGCCAAGGACAGACACCAATGAAAACTAAAAAGCGCTCTTATCTGGGCTGAGAAAAATATAGAAGAAGGTAGAAGGAAGCTATGACCTTAAAAAAATAAATAAGTGAAAGGGAGAAATTGGAGGGAAAAGGAAATATAGCAGAATATGGTGACCATACGTGCATTCACTCTGCTACAGTCTTGTATCTGACACGAATTGTTCATGAGAGGGCTTCAAGAACAAACTGCTTGCTAAATCTCATTTGTACATAGGTCTATCTGCTAGTTTCTTAATTCCTTAATAAGAACCCTTAAGTAAAACCTTGAGCTTAATCTTGTTGAGCTCTGAAATATTCATTATGTTTCTGTATTTCTCAGTTCTCATCAAGATTTTGGAAGCTAAAGCACTCAATAGCTTGGATCCTTGATGTTTCAGCAACCATATATTTGATGCTACATAGCAGCTGAGTGGCAGCCAAATCCTCAGAGATGTACAGCATCTCCTGAGTACCTCTAATTCTCCCAGACTTCCCACATGCAAAGTTTCCTTGATTTCACTCAAGGTGTGAACTTAAACTCAAATATGTGCAGTGTTATGTAAGCAGAGCTATATATATCTGGGGCTTAGTTTGGCTTACATCAGTTGACCTCTTCAGTTAGAGTAGCTGTATTTAAATCCGTGCAGCTCGTTTCTGACACGAGCCCCAAACCTTTTGCCTGCTTCACTTCCATACTAAAAGGACAAGCGTATTTAATTTATGCTATGCGGGGTGATGTTCATTTAGGTGGAGTTGTGTGGGCCAGGACTTGTTCTTTCCAGTTGTGCTTCACACTAATTCAGTGGAACTGCACCTCACCTGCCTCTTTAGAAAGAAAACAGTGGGAGCTAATACTATGAATTAACTGTCTACCTGAAGAGGTGGAAACTCTCCTGTGAATTACAGACTTAGACTGAGGTGGAGATGAAGGGAAAGAGGCTGATCCAGAGCCCATTGAATATAAAGAGTCTTTCTATTGACTTCAGTGAGTTTTAGATCAGACCCTGAGTGCACAGTGCATGAGAGAATGCAGTCCTGAGCAAGGGAATTTAAATCCTTTCGTATCTTTTTTTCCATCACTTTTCTATTTAATCATGTTTTGTATCTTTTTTTGGAGTGAAAAGCACTGATGTCCTGCCTGCAAACTGGAGAATAATAATTATTTCTAAGATGCACTTTTTTAGCTGAATGTTAAGAGGAAAAGATAACAGGAAAGACAAGTAATTTCTTGGGATCTCATTCTTTAGACCTTCAAGGAAGTAGTGGACACATTTGTAAGTTCATTGTTTTCAAGCAAAGAATAGCCTTAGAAAAGACAGAAAATAGAAAAGAAAGAAAATGAAAATACAAAAGAACAAAGGAAAAAGAAAAGAGCAATATTTTTTTCCATGGATTTGTGCTTTCTCTACCCCATTACTCCTGTGCTCACAGTAAGTTTCCTAAAGTCTGGTCACTCACTACAGGATAAGGTTAGATATGAAGTATAATACAAATTTGGAAATACTCTTTTTTAAATTTTCAAAGTACATCAGATACTGTGGGAAGAAAGTTTGTTTAATTTCATGACTGATGAATGAGATCCTCCACATTGCATATCCTCCAAACTAATTTCAAGGCTGAACTTTTACATAAATGAAAGAGAGCCTCACTGGGGCCTGGAACTGAACGCAGGGATGGGAGAGAACTGCATCTGGGAGGTGAGCCGGGACTGAAAAAAAAGGAAGATAACACAGCTGAAGACTGAGTGGATTAGCAGAGTTATTTGACAGCCCTAGACTAGAATTTTACAGTATTTGCTCCAGATTCACACTGGCATACATTATATTTAGGCATCATCCTGTCCCTGAAAGCACAAGCAGGGACTCTGATTCATTCTGAACCCTACGCTCTTGTTAGGGCTGCATTTCTAGTGAGGGAACAAAGAACAGATCCAATAGTGCTGAGAAACAAGGGCTTGATTGCTCTGTTTGATTACTGTGAGAATGTGAATAATGTGAGAACCTGATTTCTTTGCCCACCATACATATTTTTGGAGGATCTCTACAAAGAACTTAGATAAAGTCTGAAGCCAATATTTTTGGGAAATCCTAGAGAATGCAACCTGGAAATCCTGGATCATCGGTTTCTGTTTTCTCTTGCTTTCCTTATACCATGGCAACAGTTTCCTATTTCTAATGGCTTCTTCTTCTTTTATGGTTTTGGCCTCTACTTTTCCCTCTGTTCCAGGCACATCGTGTGAAGCCAAGGCTTTCTAATCTGTGTTTGTAATACATACCAAAGAGGAGATTAAGTTTAAAATGAGAGTAGAAAATAGTACCTGGCTCACTCAGATAAGCCTGAGACAAAGCCAGAACAGAGCTGATCTCTGAGGAGTCCTGGTTATTATACTGACTTCTGCTTGCCTTTTACTTCTGCCATTAAAATACAGTTACGGCTCAGAAAACTGGCAGTAAAGATTACCTTGTGGGGTATCATGTTCAACCTCTGTCAATGATGCCCAAATCCACTTTGCTTGCTTCAGAAATCAAAGGATGATTTTTTTTCCCCATGTAGGTCCCTGGCACCAGGAGTATTACCTTAGATCTTTCAGTAAAACTGGCTACTTTTTTAGCTGCTATACGGTCACTGATAATAGAGTACATGGAAACAAAAACTTCTAAGCAGAATTTTCGGTTCCTGTGAAATAACTGTTTTACTTACATGACAGTATCATGGCAGCTCCAATAAAATTCAGTTGTTTTAACTAGTTCTTTCTTTCTTCTGTATAACCTGGTGCAAAGAAAACAGTCTTATGCTTTTGAGCTGTTGGTGTAAAGAGCTACAACTTGAAGAATGTATTTCCACAATTTTAATGCTATTAATATCTTCATTGTTGGTATGATCTGCCCGGTGTCCAGGGCTTTGTGTCACGGCTATGAAGAGAAAAGCTATCTAAATACTATAAAAAGTTTCCAAGAAATATGAGCTTGAACTTTTGTGTTTGGTTGATTGCATTTGCATTCCTTCCTTCTTCCTTTCTGCCAGAACCTCGGCTGAGGGTGAGCTGGGACAGAGGCAGTTGGAAGCACAGGCCATAGAACAGTCATGGGAGGGAAACACAAACCTGCAGTTGTGTGCATTGATTTTGAAACCCAAGCTTCTCCAGCAGTGAAACAGAAACATCCTCCATGACTTGAACGTAGATGGCAGAAAACTGAAGAAAAATCAGTCTTACATCCAGATTTTTTCAAACAGAAGAGTGGTAAAGGTTGAAGAACAATCCATTACTTATAATTATTCTGAGTATAGGAAGAGTCATTTCAAAAGGAACAGTTTAAATACGGAAAGGTGGTGGTGGGTGGCATTTGATAACAGCCTGTGTCCAAGGTCCTGAAAAGCGGTAAATTAATGTATTGTCCTCATTTCGGAGTCAGAAGTGAAACTATGGCATTGTTCCTTTCCTGGGGTTTTGAGGTTTAGAAAGTGCTATTTAGTGACCTAAACAATTTGCTCCATCTTAACTGGTCATAAAATTTTGTTTGTCAGCTTTATGGAAGTGTGTCTGTGTCCTAACTCTTATAGAAATGTAAAAGTATGGAGTATAGCTCATTTGGAGATTGTGGCACAATTCAGGCAGGACCACTGATATTCCTGAATAACAGTGATCCACATTAAATTAGCTGAAATTGATCTCTTTTCCGATTTAGCTAAATCACATTTTAGTCCAATAGATTGCTTGCATATGTAATTGCACTAAAATAGCATGTATTAGGGAACAGATTCAGTGGTGTGTTCATGGCTGCACTCAGCATCTTTCTTGGTGAATGTCAGGAGCGATGTCCTCTCAGACGCAGATGGGCTGGGTAGAATGAAGATCAGGAAAGTTTCTAGCCTGGTCTTCAAAGATGAAAAATAAGTGCACGTGGGAAAAGACGACCAATGAGAAGGAATCTTCCCCTATGTCCATCTGCCATCACATTTTTACATCTTGTCTTTCAGCAAAGAATTAAAAAGAGGAAGAAACATCAAGAATGTGTATTTTTTTCCAGGAAAAAGACTGTGTGAAGGGAAACAATTTGTTAGAGATACTCGGAATACCTCTCTGAATACAGAGTGGCAAGCACTTGACGTCTCCTCTTAGTGCCAGCCATCCTAGAGCTTTCTTGTTTCCACCAAATGGAACTTCCCTGAAGAATAATCAAAGTAAAGCATAAAGCCTTTTCTCTCCTTACTGCCATTCTTCTCTACTCAAGAGGGAAGAAGAAGGGATTTGGCACCCTGAGACAACAAAACTACGAAAACAGAACAAAGGCATAGAAACTGCCTGCCTTTATCCTGCCTAGGATTTCCCTACTCTGACAGACCGCTTCACTAGCTTTGCATTTTGCTCACAGTCTGAGCATATTGGTATTGAACTTCCCGTGAAAAGAGGCTATAGCACCTTGGCTTCTAATTAGGTTAGATCTTCAATATAAAACACCATCTTTGGAGTCCTCTTAGGAGAAGCAGTGGGCAAAAAGGAAAACAAAGCAGCAGTGTAGTGAAGACAGAAGTGGGGAGATAGAAAAGGATGCCTGTGAAAAAGTAGAGGTGAAGTCCTGCCCTTCCAGGTATATGCTCTGCTTCCTGAAGTGTGTCTCCAAGTCCTGATTCTTCCAAGGTTCTAAGTAAGAAAGGACAACTATAAATTTTTTAGGGACTTATCAAAGTTGGATGAATCCTACATTTTATCACCTTTGTGGGCAATTTTCCAATCATGCTGCTGCTATATTTACTTATGGTGGCTGAATCCAGAGAACAGAAAAATAGTGCAGCACTCATCCACAATTTGAACCACGTGCACTTCAGTGCCTGGGAACCTTATTTTATGGAGGCAGTTGAGATATATTAGTTCAGTGTCACATGTAATGAATTAACCAAATATGTATGTGGAATATTGCCCTTTGTAGAATTAGAATTTATTCTGGTTTATATTCTGCTCTGTATGGATATGTCTAAACTTCAGGACCCTGGCAATGTCCCAGTTCAGTACCAGCATATACCACCCCCTTTTGTTTCCACTAACTCATGAGTTAGGGCTAGAAAGAAGCCATGTCCTGCGTCTGAAGAGTGACAGATCTGGGAGAGTGGTGGACTACAGGAAATACACCTGTCATCTGCTCTCACTACACCTTGTGTTGTTCAGAGCTAAGGGAGAGTCTTAATAAGCTGAATTGATTTTTAGTTTTGCTTCTGGGATAGCTGCTTTATCAAGCATAGCGAAGACGTGAATGAATATGGAAAGTCATCCTTCCAAGTGCCAGGGAACTCTTTCATCATATTACCTGTAAAAACGTTATTTGTCTAATGAGAATCTGATTTATATAAGATTTAGGGAAAGAGAAAACTAACACTAAAAAAAAAAAGTAAAATTCTTTTCTACTTGAAAGTGTCATGGCTTTAAACTCTGTTTCTTTGACCCTTCTGTGACATGGAACAAAAAGAACCAGCTACAGGGCAAAGTTGAAACACTCCTTTTTTTAGTGACATAGAGCTTCTGATTGGAACCATGAAAGTTCTTACTGTGGTTTAACAGTACAGGTACCCCATCCTTTTTCCCAAGAAAGACTGATGGTAAAATTCCACTTGTCAGAGAAAAGAAGTTGACACACTTGTGACTTTTATCGCAGTTGCACTGGAGTGAAAGTAGGGATGGTGGAAATAGCCTTGACAAAGAAGGAGTATCAGGCAAAGTGCAGGTGACAGTGCAATTTATCACATGGCTGTGAAATGTATTAGCTGCCTATCACCCTCAGTTATGTAAAACAAAGAGAGAGAGAATTGATTAAACTATGACCTCTTCCATCTCCCAGCTGTCATTTTAGTTGTTGTGACAGAGGCTAGTGTGTAGTCATTAAATGCACAGACTTAGTTTCAGGTTTGAGCACTAGATTAATGTAGTCCATGTAGTGTGATACCTTTTCCTTTTGCCTGGCTCGCTGTGTATGGGGGAAGCTCCCCTCTGCGTACATCACCACTCTGGAGTTGGCTGTCTATCCATCACAGAGTCATGGTGGATCCCTGTACAATTGCTCACACATCTTTCTTTTGTCTCAGAACCTTGTACTCTTGCAGTTGGCTCAGGATCTCTATCTGCTTCCAGTAGCCCAAGGGTCTGATTTCTTCTGAATAGCTGGACATCAGATCCTGTAGTGCAGAGTGACCAGTTGGTCTCTTCTAAGCTCCCAATCCCAGGGGAAGTTAGGAAACTGCCTTAAAAAGTTTAGTTATGTAAAGGATTATAGTTGCTTCTATGACAAAAGAATTTGAAGTAGCGAATAATTTAGCACCACACTTAAGGGGAGGTTTTACAGGTTTCTGATATAGTCTGTTTCCATCTGGTTAGTCCAGATAAGGCTTTAAAAGAACCCTTTTTCCATAGAAGCTTGATACATCCACCTCTTATTTACTGTTTAGGGAGATGGATAGCTGTAAAGGTAAAACAAACTTTAAGAAGGTAGCTGCTAATTATTAAAATTAATTAGTGAAGTTTCACGGGCTCTTTAATCAATATAGATAGCTACCTGACCTGAGTCAGTAACTGAGCTGCAGGCAGGCTCTGTAGAGTTAGCATTGCAATATTAGTATATTGCTTCAGCAGCAAGGATTTATGATAAATGCTATAAACCTTTACAGTGTAAGGGTCCACCAGACCTTTGAGAAACATTCTCCTATTTCATCTGTCAGAGTGTGTTCAGAATGAATACAGAAGGGTTGCCCTTTAGGTGTCTGCATGTATCTTTATTCATCCCCATGCCAGGTTATCTGAGCATCTAATGTGGAAGAGTAAGTTATCCATGGATTATTAGTATGGATTTGTTTGGGGTTTCTGGATTGTCAGAAGGTGCTAGAATGAGTGTATGAAAGGACAGGGTGGTCAGCAAGTCTTGTCCTTGAGGAATTAGGAGCGTAAGTAATGTATGATCAGCGGGTAGTAGAAAAATTGTTTTCCTTAAAGCTTAATCTTATGAGTCTGCATTAAGCAACCCGATCTGAAAGCATCTCTCCTGAGCAGTTGATCTTTCCCATAGAAGGCATTGGGTCAGAACAGACTTCTCGTCAGAAAGAGTCAGATTACCCTAATGTTGCTGTCAGTGCATCCTACAGTTTTTCTTACATTGAAAGGAACACTTCTGTGTGAGGCATGAAATAGCTGGGAAAGGATGACTACCCACGGTCTGGCAGAAGGCCAATGTTGAATCTATGGTAATCTGATCCCACTGTATAAAACCCCAATTGCTCGGGTTTTAGAATGTTCCTATGTTCCTACTGTTGGCCTTGCTGAGATGGGGTGTAATAAGGAGTGGGAACACAATCCTCCCCTGGGCTGTGCTCTCCATTCCTCCCTTGAAGTATTAAGCAGGACGAATGTGCTCATTTGCCTCTGGATGGTCTCAAAGATCAAAGCCTCTGCAGCTAGACCTGGGCTATTTGTGGTTATGTTTTGCACTGGTTTCCATTTGAGAAATGGAGCCAGTGGGAGAAGGAAGTCCAGTGAAATATAAATAAACACCAACAGAGTGAAGAATGGATCCAGCAGGCCCCCAGTGCAAAGAAAAACACTGTCAAGCTGCTCATATTTGTGTCTGCTATCAGTAGCCATGTAGGACCTTTCTGGTAGCTAAGCAACAGAGGCCATAAAGACATCCTGGCTGCACAAGCTATTTTTTCAGACTTCTCGTGTTATGGGAAAGCTGTAAGAATTGGGCAGCCAGGTACGAGAGAAGCCAGCAGTGGATTTCTTCCTGTATTTCAAAGCAGCTGAAGTGGGGACTAGAATCTAGCCACGTGAATGAGAGTTAGAGAGGAAAAAAAGTTCTGTGAATTCAAATGAGTCCTGGGAACCTCACAAAAGCCCAGTATACAATTTAGAAAGTTCACAGAACCTCTGTGTGCCTGGGAGTTCCCAGTCACTACCTAATAAATACAAGTCTCCTTATGTTGATTATAGACTTCTGCCCGCTTTAGTTGCCTAGGTCTATTAGTCACCAAATTAAATTTTGTATAAGTAATAGTGAAGCACTTTCAGGTAGTTTTGTTCAGCAAATAATGAAGAGCAGCCTGAAAATCAACTTACCTATCCATTTATTCTGTGGATAAATGCCGGAGAAAGTCATAATAGCAATAACTGAGATTTATTTAGCTCCTTTCATTTGAAAGAATCCCAGAGGGCTTTTCTCACAGCATACAAAGAGATTGCTCACTCCCTGCTGAAATGCAACACTTCTGGGGTGGAACACTGCAACTGCTCTACTCCAGCAAGAACTACATCAAATTTGTTAACAGGTATATAGAGAAACAACAGTAGTATTTTATGTAGACATAATATAATCTTCTTAACTGGAATTTGGCCAGAACCTTGGATTTAAAAATTTTTATGCTTGCAAGAAAGGACAGGGTAATCAAGACCTTGATTTTCTGTCTTATCCGAAAGATAGCTGCAGGTTGGGCACTGGTTCAGTACGGACTAACAAGGAAGAGCATTCTGTATTAATTACTAGTTCTTTACAACATCTGGGTTTTCCTTAGAGGCCCTCCTCTCATCCAGATTCAGACTGTACTGGTTCATGAGAAAGTATGAGATCATACTCTTAATGAATTGCACATACTGGTTTACGAGTCTTAATCAAAACTGGATTTCCTTTGCCTATATTCACTTGCCAAAAACTGAACTAGGTGTGTGGTGCTCAGAAGATCTCTTTGGGAGCTTGAGAAGAGATACCATCTTTTATTATTCGACCAACACAGCACAGGTGATCACCACCCATCCGCCGCTCCATGATCACCGCAGAGTTGTAGCAGTGCAGGTGAGGTCATATGAAATAACTTGGTGTTTAGTGAGGGAGGGAAAGTATCTTGCACGTCCTGTAAGCCAGTAAGAATGCATGCCTATGCACAACACAGGAGGATGTTTCCCAACAGACCTTTGCTCTCGTGTCAAAGTTCTCCATGTCTGCACATTATCTACCCTAGTGGTTTTCATTGCTTTGTCAGGCTGCTGAACTCTACTACAAAATAATAGCAAGAAAGAGCAAGAAAAATACCATTCTCTCTATATGCTTGCTTCTACCTACTAATTATCAGAGTTGAGACACTGAAGTTAAAGCTATAGCTTTCTCTCTGAGTGCTGGGAGAACTCAGAGATGTATACAGCTGATGCATAGTGGAGGATGGTAGAACAAATTGCTTTGTGAGTGACCTTCCTAAATAACGAGCATTGAGGGTTACTATCACAGAATAGATAAATCAGGGTACAGTTTGAGAAAAACTAAGCAGTAACTTATGGTAGAACACAGAAACATCAATCTTTCTGCTTTGGCTTTAATTTCTTAACCTATAGATCCAGGTTAGATAGAGACAAGAAATCCAAAGTGCCAGATCTAAAAAGAGTAAGGCCGACCCTTGGGCTGGCTGTGTGACTGTGGGTAGAAAGCTATAAGCATCAAGTTGTCCTCCTCATCTCACTGCACTCCTTGTTTCTAATGCATTCTTCTTAGGATCTCTTTCTACTGCCATATTTTTACAGACATGATGTAGCTACATAAATGTAACAGTGGTTTCTGTAGGCTTATTTAAATTCAGACAAATATTGATGAATTAACTGTGAATAGTTGATCATATGTTATTGAATGAAGAAGCTGAAGATACAACAAGCCACATTTGTGCTACATAGGAGAGTTAAATCAAGACAGCACCACTTTATTTGTCTTCAAAAGTGATTCTTATTAACCAGCTTCAGAAGACAATTACAACTGGTCCTTTGTTGTTCCCTGGTTTTTGGCTTTATCTAGCCAGCAGGGCTCCTGGTGAATGTCAGCAGTACTGCAGGTCGCTCTGTTTCCTTAAAAAATATCTTAGTGATTATGCTGTTTGTCCTTCCCTGTTAACATATGAATCCATTAGCCTGTTGCAACCAAATGTGGAAGGGGGGGTAAAAGTCCTACTAAGATTCTAAAAGCGTTTTGAAAACAGATGTTAGAATAGAGCAGAGAGACTCAGGTCACATCCCCACTGGTGTGGGGAAGGCAGAGCTCGGCTGGTACATGTCTCGTGTGCAGCAGCAGACTGACTGGCCAGTTGGCATACAAGTCTTGGTGAAGCTACAGGTTGTTTTGGACTTGCTCCGATGCTTTCGTGTTCATGGAAGACTTTGCTGGGGAACTGGGTCTGTTGCAGACTGGGAATGTGGGTTAGATGAATCCATAGGAACTCAGGCTTTACTAGTCCTATTTCTCGAGAAACTTATTTTTTAGTCTTATCCATTTAGAGAGTGCTGCTAAAACTACTCGACAACGATCATTTATGAAACTAATGGGCTGTTCTAGGCTGAGCTCTCTCCTAGATCCAATGGCTGGGAGCCAGCAACTTTTGCATTTTTCATAAAGTGCCTACAGTACTGGCTCTTACATCTCTGTGCTTTGGTTTTGCTGTCTGTAAAAATGGGAATAATAAATCATGGCCTCTACAGTGAGGTGTTTTAAGACTGTTCTATATTCTCTCATGTATGTCAATATTTTGAACTGATGGGTATAATTTCTAATTATTTTTAGTTACTGCTAGCCCAAGCTTTATGAAAGCCTGTTAACGTGAAGTGAGGAGCTGTATTTACCACGCCTGATACCTCTGTTGTCTAGTCCTTGCGAAGAGGTGTCTTTTTTGTTTGTTTGTTGTTGTTTTTTGACAGTGAGAAATATAGCAAGCAGAGGAATGATCTAGTTAACCAGGTAGTGGAAGGAACAGATTGTTCACAGTAAAAAGAAAGATGCTCTAGTAATATTCTGCTTCCTCTTTTTACTTGAATCTGTTGCGGACTTCTTCTCCTTTGCCTAATAATCTCATTGTCCTACATCTGAGGCAGTATAGATATCGAATCTGCTTATTCATTCAGTACATGTGAGAGCTAAACTCTAGGAGAAGTAACCTATCCAAAGCCTTACACATGATTTGGTGCAATCTGCCCTCTCATTGAATATGCTGCCATCCAAGGGCCTCCCTTCTTCCAAAGAAGTAACAGCAGGGAGCATGCAGTTCAGATTAACTGAACTCCAGCCATCTGACTTTGCTCCACATTTTCTGAGCTGATCCAGACTTTTCCAGTTGGTAAGTGATTAGGGACTGCTGCACTGAGATAAAGGAGGAGGAAGGGGAGAAAAAAGATCTATTCCACAGGTAACACTTACAAGAGAAATGGAAACACACGTAGTGTTTCTGCTGAAGAGCATGACTCAGCTGTCAGTGTGTCTCAAACCAGGCCAGCAGAAACCTGCTGACTACAACAAAGACCTTTAACTAATACTTGTAAGCCATATGTGAAAGGAAGGGCAGCAGTCACTGCTGAACATTGTGTTTTTTGAAACCTCCGTAAGTAATTAACATTATCATAGTGCTTCATGGCAATTTTACTCAAGGAAGAATCTATAATCTGGATGTTTTACAGACTTTTCTCTGTATAACACAAGACTCCAAGAACACCTGTTGTACAGGATCTGTGAGGATGGGAAGACAACGCTGTGGCTTCTGTAAATGACATAGATATAAAATTTATGAAGGCAGCAGCATGATATTTCTTCTTAAACTATATAAAGGTTATATGATGATCAAAATACTTTCCAAGGATGTGTTGGAAATCTAGGCCAGGATTTACATAGAGCCTGTTGCAATGGTTTTTTGATAAAATTTATATTTGTCATCTCTGTCACAGGAGGTTTTCTGTTTTACAGATTAGCACCGTGGTTTTAATGATTGCTGGCAACCCGGTGCAGCACACAGGTCTGAGGAAGGTGGTTGAAATGCATCCTAAAATGATGCTAGGTGTAAGCACAGACTAGCTCCAATTTCTCATTTGTCAGCTGTCTAGGCCCTGTTGAGCTGTATCTAAAAAGTGAAGTCAAAATATTTCTCACCATAATGGAGTAGCTATAAATGATGCCGTAAATATCTAAGCAAACATGGGAATCACCAGTGCTTAGCTGTAGCTTGCATAAGGGGTATGACATATTGCCGTTCAGGAAAACTTAATTGAAGCCATTTTCCATGGGAAAACACAGCTTTAGTAAAATGGGTCTTTTTCAGGAAATCAAAAAAGCTTCCAAGAGCCCACCTACAAAAGTATTTTATTGATACAAACACAAATCCTTTTGGAAAGTCCCTTCTTAAAGAAAACAAAAGACTTCATTTATGTTACTTTTTTTTTTTTTCCATCTTTTTTCATGACACTTCAGTATTAGTAATGCAGAATATGTCATCTGTTACAAAACACCTTTTTGGGGTGTGGGAGAAAGTCATAGTAGTTTTACTTTCTAATCTGATGAAATTCTGGAAATTTGACTATCTGTCTTAAACCTCTACCCACTTATAAATGCCAGAGTTTGTCCAGGAATCCTTCTGGTGCAAATTATCCCCCTGTCATTTGGCCTGTCACTTGTAAATAACCTGAATTGTGGGCTTGTGCCGTTCTGTGTCAGAACTGTTTCACCTGTCTTGTACAGACTGTAAATACAAGAATTGCATTTTCTGGGCGCTGGGATAAAAGGCACAGAAGAGAACGCAAAGCTTTTATTTATGGCGTTGCCCAAAGACTGAACTGTCAACAGGGAAATAATACTTTCTTCTTTTAAACACTATTATGCTATAAGAGAGGTCAACATGAGCTCTGCTCTTGGCCTCAGTGGGAGCAGGACTGGATCCAGGAAAGTATATCATGCATTTCTTCTTTTTACCTTTGCACACACAGCCTGTTGATATACAGCTGAGAAGGCTTTTGATTGACTCACACTAATGTATGTTATTTTCAGTGACTTAAATAGCTCCTATTATTATTATTATGATAGGGCTTGCAGACCCCCATTAAGATTTTGGGACATCATAGTTTGACATTGTGTAAATATAAAAGGAAACATGGCTCTCTGAATTCATGATTCCCCAGCACCACATGCATACTGTGCGTGAAGCACGAGTCTTTTGTCATAGAACAGTTTAACACTTTTTATTTCAATGCATAATTATTAATGGAATTAGTATCTCCATGCTAAGCAGTTTCTTTGTTGCCTTCCTCTTAGAACTTTTCCATTTTCCTTCTATGCCAAGATGACCTTTTGGTCAACATAAATTTTTGAACTCTAGAGAAATCTGACTGTGGCCTTCCTGTTGTTTAAATCATTTTCTCTCCTCCAGACATAGACTTTCTTTTCTCTCGGATTTCATTCTGCTGCAGCATATTCTCAATGCACAAGTCAGGAAGAATGAGAGGGACAAACACCTTTGCAATTTGAGATTTATCAAAAGCTTTTCATTCTGAAATGATGGCAGGGAAATTGCATCATCTGTATATCTGTCTGGGGAAGAGAAAGCAGACTGGGAAATATTTCTGCAGAATGATGGACTCTGGTGTCAGTGTCTGTTCCAAGAAAATAAAAAAAAGTGTATGTAGAGAGTTAGAAGAATTAAAAAATACATGTGGATATAGGTGACCACTTTTTGGCAGCCATAATTGAGAAGATAGCTAGGCCAATATTGTTTCTTTTGTCTTTGAAAATTCAAATAGGTATGTTCAATTGATCTCAAGAGGGAAATCAGAAGAAAAGTCTACCTTTCTTCTTGAATTGGTCTTCAATTACAGCTCAGTATTGATTTCACAAAATTATTAGGCCAGATTCATGTCTGGTTTAAATAGACACAGCTCTGGAGGATTTAACAGAGTTCCCTGATTTCTCCCTGTTGAGGATCTGTCTCGTTGGTGCTATCACTATTTTTGTAGCCATGGCATATAAAGTCCTGGCCAAGCTGAAGTCCTTGTACAGGGTGTAATGCAGATACAATGACTTTCTCCAAGAATATTGAAAACTTTGAGAAAAGCCCTTAGTTGGCACAGTGGTCACCGTTGGGCTTCTAGTGAAACCTAAAAGAGGCTCAACTGATCCTGAAGATTTGCTTGTATGAGAATGTTGATTTTTTTTGTTATTATTATACGCAAACGCAACAAAAAAAAAGATTGCTTTCAGATGATCCTATGTTTTTCATATACTACATACTCAAAAATCCATCTCTTTAAAGTGAAAGTTTCACTAAATTGGAGACCAGTTCTAGACAAAGGCAGCACAGCAGTTGCTTGGGGCAGGAGATTGGTGGGAAAAGCTGGCCTGGCCTCCCTACTTCTTTTCTTTGTGTCAGCACAGAGAAAAACTAGGTTTTCTGTAGCTGAGGAACGGTTTGAGATGTGCCATGCCCTCATATAAGCCATCAGAAGCAGCCACGTGTCCCCTCTGTGTTCACAGCACCAGTAAGAACTGCTAGCCCAGCTTTCCAGCTTGTGCTCTCACCAGCTCTGCCTCCCTGTTCTCTCTTTTCTCCCTCCTTTCTATTACACCTCCTTAGGCACCATGGTGTGATTTCACACGAGCTTTTAAGAAACCTTCCATCATCTGTGGCCAAAAGTGCATCAAGCTGGTAATGAAATATTGCGTTTGAATTCAACCAACTTGCCTGATGTTTATTCGCTTGTGATAGCTCTACAGTGACCTATGCAAGCTGCATCTTTTGCTTTGGTTCAGGAAGTGACCATCACTGCAGTGTCTCTAAATTCTTCACATAATAAGAATAGTTAGATTTTACATACAGCTTTTATAATATATAGGAAATTCACAGTGATTTAGCAAGGAACTTAACTTTCCAGTACAGACCCAGACTGCCATTAATGGAATTAAAGAGAAAAAAAAATAGCAGGACAGATCAAATAATCTTTTAGTAAAGGAGATGTCCTGCATTTCTTTCCCAAATCCCCGGTACTGATTGATATCAGAGATAAGATATGTATGGGTTTGATCTAGTATGTAATTTCCTACATTTCTGAGATAGATCGTTACTCATCCTTAGATCGTTTCCAGTGTAACTGCCGCCCAGTCTTGATTGCACATCTCTGCCTCTCCTTCACTGTGTCTGGCTTTTGTCTCATGCTTACAGCCTTTTTGGCACGTGTGGCCAGCAGAAAATCCACTCGACCAAAAGAAAGTGAATAGTTATCTGCCAGCTGAGTGCACTGAGTGCAGTTGTTTCACTGAGGTGGCCCCAGTCTGAGATGTGATCAATCTTTCTGCTTAAAACAGAGGATACCTAACCGACCAACCTAGATTAAGCATCCAACTTTAACATGCCTGATGGTTGGCAGAACAAATGCCACCTGAACAGCTGTAAGCCCATTAATAAGGACTAGTGGGCTGCTAGTTCCTCCCAGAGGGTAGAAACCTCTGGCAGCTCCTTGTCTATTGAGTCCCACTACAAAACTCTCCACCTCCAGCCTGGAATTGCTTGCAGATCACCGTGATGGTTGACTGCAGCTTTCCCCCAATACCTCATGAACTCGTGCAATTACAGCCGCTGGTGTGCAGAGGTTCCCACGTCTCTACTCCTGCTCCTCGCAGGAGCGCACTGAACTGCAGCAGGGCTTGGTGTGGATACAGTGGTCTGCCTTTATGCCTCCATTTCTAGAATGGGGCCTAATTTTGAATAAGACAAACTTAAAATAAAAATAATTAAAATAAATCAGACAGATTTCCCCTATCCTCGCTACTTAACTTTTCAAGAAATGTCATGAATCTTTTACGGGAAAGGACCTAGCAGCAGGCATTGCTGCATTAGGGAAAATGAGGTGTAGAGCTATTTTTAAACATACTGAAATAGCACCAGACAGATTCCATTTATAGGAACTTGTACTTGTCTTCTTCTGTGCCTTGAAAAGGATAATGATTTCTGTGAAGTAATGATCCTCTCATCATAAACAGGATCCCAAGTGCTGAACCTGGTGCCCTCCTTGATATTTCTGTTAGTTTTTTTGGACTAACTTCCATCACTTCCTTCCCCCCCAACCCTTTAAGCAAAGAGAACACAATGATTTTTCTCCATCCCTTTTTTGTTCTTCTTCATTATAAGAAAATTAGAAGCTGGGGAAAAGCCTCTTGTGGTGCTAAATTGTTACTGGCTAATAAAACTGCAGGAGCCATACACAGTGTTTTTTTTCCATAAATCAGCAGTGGAGGGAATTAGGTGGCAAGAGATGGAAGGGCAATGTTTAATCAGCTCGTGTAGGAAATCATTAGCTGCACACCCTCATTCCATCGCTGGCTCATTCTTCATTCCCAATGGCTGCTTTGCCACCAGACCATTAACATTTTTCAATGACTTTCTAAATGCAGTGAAAAAACACGCAAGTGGTGAAATATCAGTGGATGTTATGGAAACAAAAGGCTGAAGGATGTGCTTGTCTTTTGATTGTTTTTTTTTTCTTTTTCTTTTTTCCCCCCCTTTTCCTTTCTTTATGCACTCTCTCTCTAGATTAGAAATGTACCTTGTTAAAAGACAAGTGACCTATAGCCTTGAAGGCTGTCTCTCCCATCCACCAAATAAAAAGAGACAGAAGATTTAGTAGTAACATGAACAAGAATAAGATTTTTTTATTAGATTTACTGTATGTTCTCATTTATGCGTTTGTCGATTTCATGGCCTTTTGCACAATCTACCATTGCGATCCAATTTCTGCAAAACTGATCAGAGATTAAGTTTTTCATTTAAGTGGCACCAAAAAAAAATTGGGTCACAATTTATTTGCTAAAAATTCAGGTCAAACCAAACTAGTGCTACTCAGCCAGTGTATCATAGCTCATAAGGGTCCCATAACTCAGCTGCGTGTCTCACTTGCAAAGGTTAAGACAAAACTTCATCTTCTACTGCCAGTTCTTTATTTGATCTGAATGAAACTAGCTCACAGACTCCAATGAGATGAAAACCCATCCCTAAGGAGTCAGCGTGACTTTTTTCAGAGACTGCGTGCAGTGGATCTAGGCTTTCTGCTCTGGGCTGTTAATCCGCTATCTTTTACGAACCTCCCTTTGCATTAGCTGATGCACTTAGTGTGGTAGTTTGCTAGACACTCGTATGCATAGCTCTGGAGAGCGTGTACCTCTGTGTGTATGGTTGTGCTATCCTTGTGATAACTTGCAGAGCTCTGTGATGAACCTCCCTGTTTCTCACCTCATCACCTGTTCCTTGCTCACCAATTCATATCTCCCATGACTATTACACATTACAATCAAAGTCTCTGAAGATTCTTGCAGTTTCTATGGCTTGAAAAGCAAGAGAGCGCGCCAGTGCATTTTCCAGAATTATTTTAATATTAAAATATTAATATTTTTGATTTTCTTTTTAATTATTATTTTTCTGGAGCTTGAGGTAAGTGTAGAAGTTAAGGTTCAGTAGAGTAGTTTCTTCTTTCATATTCACATAAGATGATCTGCTCACACGCAGATTTGCAGCTTGTAAGAGATGTTCCCATGCCAAACTCCTGTTGCTTTATAGACAATATTTGCCAGTTTCTGCATGTACAGTTGAGGACGTTGTCTCTAATTGGTGGCCAGTATGACCGCCTCTGGAATGGAATTTCCTAGTTCAACCTGTAGCAGAGGAAAGAAGTGTGTGCAAAAGTGTGAGCCATATACTGAGCAAGTTGGAAGTACTGGGAGTTTCTGTGAAATAATACAGCCGTAGCTGAAGAGAAAATCTTATGATCTTGGATTGTCCAAAAGATATCAGGTCCACAGTCCTGGGCCTTACTGGAAATGCCCTTGATCAGTCTGTCCCCATGCAGAAGTACCAGTTTAATTCCTGCTCTGTGCTAATGTTCAAAATTGATAACATTAATAATTCAAACTGCTGGATAGCTGGTTCAGTCCACACTTGACAAGAAGAGTGCATCCAACTCCTTGACATGCATTCCTTTGAGTTTACCTTGCCGCTTTCCCATCCTAGTCTGAAAACACCACCAGGACAGAGTTTAAGGGCATCTTTGCGTGGAGAAGGCGGGAGACAGTCAGCTAGGTGTGAATTTGTGCTGCAGTGTGAAGTCTGGGAGGTCACAGACTGAGAGCCTTTCTACCTGACATGAAGCCCACGTGATGCCCATAGCAGGGTTATCTAGGGCAACGCAGTTCTCTTTAGCAGGCTTATCAAGTCAATGGGAGGAGAAGGGGACTTCTAGTGGGCAGCTGGAATCTCAGGTGGGATTAATTGCATTCAGAGAGGGTGTTAATATCAAGGTAATATAGGGTAAATAGTTCCAGGAATAGGTTTCTAGGATAGAGGGTGGGGGATTAATTCAAGTCCTACCTAACAAATACTGTGAGGAAGTGTATTATGCTTTGCAAATGTGGAGTAACCTACCTTCCGCAAGGTGCTCTATTAAGAAAGATATGTGGAGAGTTGACTCAAAATACCATGTGGTAAAAGTTTCATTTGCTTCCCTATATGTGACCTAAAGCCTGTAGAGAAAAGCTGGAACTGCAGCCCCTTCCTCTTGTGAGGAGTACATATTGAAGATTCCTTCAAATGGATTCCAGCTGCTCCCCAGAAGGAAGTATGTCACTTGGAGGATATAGTTTGACATTTCTGTACAAGACACATTTCTTCTTTTTCTCCATTTCATCTTTAGAATTCAGAGACTGTTTTATTCAAGCATTAGCTGGCACTCCATCATACTCTGACTCCTTATAGTGTCTGCAAAACCCAATGTGAAACAAGAAACCAGTCTGATAAGTAGAGAATACACTTTAAAAAGTAACATCTCATTTGTCACAGTGAAAGAAATATAGAATGGAGTGATCAAAATGTGTCTGTGTATTAGTCCTGATGCCATTTTGCTTTGGTGAACTGAAAAGGCTTCTTAAAGTAAGAGAAGGTAATGACAACCCACACCTGACTTTTATCAGCTATTGCTAGAAGAGTGCTTCTTTCCTCAGGAACCTCTTGCCTAATTCTCTTTATCTTGGTCCTGTGCTAGAGGTGGGAGCATGGGATTTTCAGTAAAAGTGGCTGTAAATCACTGTTGCGCTTTTTGGTCTTCAGCAGACACAGTCTACTTTTAGATTTGCCTTGACTTTCCTTTTACCTCTCTGGAGCTTTGAGATGTGAAGCAGCTCTTGTGAATCACAATGTGTATGATACTCTCAGCATTATCCCTCTCTCTCAGGACTCCTTAATCAGGCATCTGAAGGCTTGTCTTATGGAGCAGGTAATGGAGGCCATGCTAGGAGAAGCAAAAACTCTTCCTGACAAGTTCAGGATTGCTGGGGACAGCTTGGGAGAAAGATGCCGGAAGCTGAAGCAAAGGCAGAAGGAACCTTGAGGAAAAGTGCGTGAGGCTGTGCGCTCTGCAGGTGTAAATCTGATTTGTGGTTTGCAGAGAGGATTGACAGAGATTGTATACATGCTCCATTTTAGAGAGAAGAAGAAATCTTAGAATCCTAGGGGTGGACAGTGGCAGTGCATTTATGAATCTATTCACTCTGTAAATGGGAAGAGAAAATAGCATCGTGGCTCATTGTTTTTGGTTTAGAGCGAACTCGGGTTTGTTTGACTGTCAATGAACAGCTTCCTCTCTGTGTTAATGTAGATTTACCTAGCCAGATAGTCACCTTACCTGCTGTGACTGGCCTGTCATCATTGTGTTCACAGAGAGATGTAAAGCTGTAAATCTCCTGAGCTGAGTGATGAGATTGGTGCTGGAGAAGGGCTGCAGAAGCAGTTGTGCATAGACCTAGGGGGAAACCAGCCAGCAGTGGCACAGCTGATATCGTTTGCTTTGTGTAAAAAATGCTCAGGGAAAAAAGGGATACATAGCCCATGTGATCTCTCAGACAGAGGTACACAGAACATTTTTCATCGTAAAATTTCCTTACAATTTCTCTGCTGGTAATGTGAGAGAAACTCAGCCAGCCAGCAGAACTGGGGGCTGAGGAGGCCAGTTGGTTCTTTCTCGCCCTGACCAATGGACTCTTGCCAGCCCTGTGAACAAAAGGTTCATTCATAAGTTGGAGGAACAGAATTGACGTTAACTTTTAGTACAAAAGAAACATTTTATAGGATTTTATTTCTTTAGCTGAAACTATACCACGTTTCAATAGTCACATTCTTCAAAATATGCTGGCTGGATGGGGAACTGTGAAAAGCCGAGAAGAGCTGCTGTTTAAAACATCGAAGTAATAGTTTAATCTGTAGAGAGATGGCAGGAGAAAGTCTCTGGTCAGACATTGCTTGCAGTGCTAGTCTTAGTGGAATATGGGGTCATACAGCACAATTCTTCTGTTACAATGTAGAAATCCCAAACAACAGGCAGAGAAACCTCACACTATAGATTTTAATTTTGGTACATCGAGCAAAAGACAAAGGAAGAAAACATTGGTTTGTCATGGATTAGAAAGCTGGTGGTAACAAAGACCCCAAGAGTTCCAGTCTATAGCACATGCCTGAAATGAGAAAAGCACAAATGGGAGAGCGAAAAGACATTCCAAACCAAGAAAGGTTTAGGTTGTTTTGTAAGGAGAAACGTCTGTGCCACCAGGGATGTGGCTGGGAGAAATGAAGATGTATCTGCAAGGACCCAAACTGAGAGCTATTAATTAGGGTAGAACATTAAATTCCACAAAATTTTGCTTAGCAACATTATTCCAGACAATCAATTTATTTAGGGAGCGAAAAGAAAGTTCAAGCAGCAATGATGTTAACAGCTGATGACAACTAAGTGGGGTTCCGTACTCTGCAATGTAAAGCTCTGTATCTACTCGAAAGAATGAAGTTTAACTGCAGATAGCAGCTCTGTGCTGCCACAGGGAGAGTCACAGCGCCCTGCTTGGAAATACAGCTTGATAAAAACAAGAGAGATTAAAACAAATCTGAAGGCAGATTGATGCAGGAGTTTAGGCATGTGTTGTAATGATTTCCTCATCTAGGCCGTTGCTTTAAATTCAGCCCCTGTCATCTGTGACTGGAACGTTAGCCTTCAGTATCTCTTTGACCTGCCTGAGGTTAATTGGTGGTTTCAGTCCATCCCTCCTTACATGACCATTCATATCCAACTTTCACTATTTCTGGTTGGTCCCAGACAGTCTCTTTGTTTTTAACCTGGCTTGTTTAAGTGCCCTTATTTTACAGAGACATGTGTTGCCAGTGGTCACCAGCCCAGTGACACATCTAGTCTAGGCTTCAACTGGTGAGGAGCAGCCAAGGTCTACTGCCATGGGGAAATGGGAAGGAAAAGGAAAAAAAAGTAATCCTGCAGACGAGAGATGATTCTTGTTCCTGGGTGTCCTGTAAAATGAGATTTGGACAAACAGGCCAGCAACATATTGACACTCAGCTCAGATGTGAGTGAGCAGGAGCAGAAATGGGTTGTGTTTGTTGTTGCTGCTAATACTAGTTTTATTTGCAGCGTCTTAGAGAACGAGTTGTGAGCTGAAACTGCTCTGTGTTAAGTAACGTGCAGATTTGTAACAGCAGGACTGCTTCTTCCCCAAAGAGCTCACAGATTATGGGTAAGGCAAGAGAGCACAGATGGGTGGGTCCAAAAAGAGGAGAGAGGAAATGATGTGCCAATGCTAATCAGCAGAATATTCAGAAATTATAGCCTGTCATTTCCATATTTGTGAAAACATCACAGCAATCGGGAGTGTTAATGAGGGATTTGAATTATGTAACATTCTTGTAAGTCGGAGGTGAATCTCAGAGATGCTTGCTTGGAAATGCCACAACTGTGTGATGGAGCTCGTGTTGTATGGTGTTTAGAGAATGTTTGAGACATGTTTAGAGAATGCTTGAGAATGTAGAGACGTGTTTGTCTTACCCCTAAATAAGAAGTGTCTGATAGCACAAAGGCAGGTGGTAGAGTGCCCTGGGACAAATGGAAAGGACTGGAAGCCATGAAGAGATGGTGCCTTTGCCACCTAAAGCACCATTGCTCACTCTGGCAAGGATGTTGTGTCCTGCATTGTTGTCATGTGAACATATAGCAGCATGCTGAGGGATGATAGTTATTGTTACTATTTCCTTTTGATTTAATGATGGCTATTCTGATTATTTTTATTTTTTTCCCTTCAGTGAGAACTTGATGCAGGGCATCCCCTGGGGCATCAACATGTGGTCAAATAGTACAGTCAACATAGATGCAGAGGGTATTCCTTTGCATGGTAGCTTGTACCATGTGTGCTCCAGGACCCAAACTGCTTTCCTGTTACTATTCAGATTCAATTGGAAGGCTACCTCTCAGCTGAAGTCCTAAATTGTTTGAAAAGTTCTACTTAAGAAAAGGGAGAGACACACTTCTTACACTTTATTACCATAGCTCTGCTCAGTGGAGGTATTTCAGCTTCTGTGGAAAGCTTTCTTTAAGAAGGGCCCCTAGCAAAGGAAGAAATACCCAGCCGTGGTCCGGAATGGCTGGGATTGTGAATTGCTGTCAGAACACAAAGCACACAGTGCATCTGCTTGTGGGGATGGGAGGGGACTGCTCGTATGATGACTTTTCTGTTTTGCTTGGGAGGACCTACACCCTTTTGGCTCTTGGGATATACTGCTGTTCTATTTTTGTTTTGATAACTGGTGTCAAGGGCAACCAGGGCTTTTTGTGTTGGAGAAATCCAAATAAAACTCAATAAATGAACACCAGCTGTGGGCTACATTCTAGAAGGTCTAAACAAGGGGAAGAGGCCATATAGAGGATGGAGATGGTTTCTGTGAACTCCATGCAATGCTCAGAGCTGGAGATCAGAATGCTTGAGGTTTGTACAGTTTTGAAAAGAACAAAAAATAAAATAAAAGTTGAAAAAGAGAGAGAGGGAAAATGAAACTGTTTGTTAATCCAAGTTTTGTCCTGGTGAGCCAAAAGTCCTTTTTTATCCCAGATTTGCCTAGTCTGGCCTTGTCTTGGAGAAGATCGGTGCAGCTTATAAGAGAAGGAGAGTCCTACTGCCCAAAAAAAAAAAAAGATTTAGACACACGAATCCCATTTGTTCAGACTCATGGAGCGATGGCCATGGAGCAGATTGTAATAAGCACTGAGATCTGTTGAAACTGTACACAACAGCACTAAACAAAATGTTCTCCTCCCACTGGAGGTCAGCAGTGAAATATTTTATCAGTTAAAGACAATGGGGACATCTCTGCCGAATGTGACAAGCAGCAGGGCTTACCATTTTCCTGTCAGCTTCTGATTAAAGTGAAATTAGTTCAAACTTGCATTAACACAATCATTGTCTTCCCTCTCCCTATCTCTTTTTCATTTTAAATTTTATTTTTTGTTTTATTCAAAACCACATTATATCTCTTCACTAGCATGTATAATTAATTAGAAGTCACAGGAAAACAACAGCCGTTCCCAGAGGAGTTGCTGTGAAATTGCCTGGTGTTTCCTTTATGGCTCCCAGCCTTTCTGGTTGTTTTTAGAAAGATGTTCCTCCATATCAAATTATTTTCATTTTCCTTTATTTTTCCTTCCTGCTCTTCATGTAGTCTCTTTAGATGCGTGTTCCATTCGGTCTCAACAGGACTCACTTGATTCCAGACACAGCATATTTTTGGATTTTTTTTTTTAATGTCACACTTAAAATACCTGTTCACTCCTTCTTACTCTCATCACGTGAGTCAGCCACCTCCAGCAGCCAAGAAGTATGTAGCTTAGAAAAAATAAAGGAAATCCACTGTTTTATGGGGAAAGAGAGAGAGGAAGGACGGATGGAAGGACGGATGGACGGAAGGACCTCTAAATCTGGTAGACCTTCTTGCCCCCTTTTGTAGCTGCCAGAAATATCCTGCTGCTGAAAGTCAGCGAATTGCTAGGAAAGGAGACTGAAGACTTTGTGTATTCCCAACACTGCCTCTATAAGACCAGTTTTGTGGCATGTACAACGGTAGGGCCAGCACCCCTGTGGTGACCCAGGCTACTGAGTGCTTCTTGACACCTCTGAGGACCAGCTCCCACTGCAAAGTGAAATTTAAGTGACCTGGCTCAGCAGCCAGGATATCACTGTCCTGACTGCAACACTGCCTTTCTTTTTGGTGAGAAGGAACTGAATCTGACTTTGTGCTACGCTGGCGGGGGAGAGAGCAAATGCTTCCAGATTCCCAGGCTGGATGTTGAGTCAGAGAAAGACAACATGAGCTAGGACAGGATGCTAAGAGCTTTGACAGTGTTCTGTGGAAGATCATTGCCCCAGAGTGGATTTCAAGTGCTTACAGAATTTAAGAAAAACCACAGTATTTGGGGCTTTTTCTGCTTCGCTCATAGAAGCACGGGTTTTTCTCTGATAAATATATGATACTCTGTCTGCATTTGAAATACACTGACTCAGGGCAATCAGTGCATCTTCTTAATCATTGGCTGTGGGATTCAGACTACTCCTTGTGACTGAAGACAGTTTTCTTCTACTTGGAGTTGCAGTTTTCCTGGTGACCAGACAGTCTCTGGATGTGTTTTAGGGCTGAGGTCTTTTTAGGAGACCTGCAGCTTCCTGCTTGAGTTGTCTGACAGTAGAGAAAAGAGGGACTCGGGGATTAAAAAGACAAGAATACGAACAACATGACAGAGGCTGGCAGGTAGATCCTGGCAGGAAAAAAATGAAGAGATGCTGTCAAAGTGGGTGTTGTTTGGCACTTGGATGTGGAAGCTAGACAGAATAAAAATTGTCTCTCTCTTTAACAAGAGCTCCACCAGTAAAAACACAAAGCAAACACCTCAAAACCACCCCAAGCCCTCATCACAACCTGGTGAGGAATTGCATTTTCAAAGTGAAAACCAAATCTTTCTCTGCCTCCTGATGTATTGCTAAACTAAAGGGCCTGCTGGCCCACACGTGTGAAAACTCCGAAAGCCTAAATCAGCTGTTCAGATCTCTACCTGGGTCAGAATAGAGCCAGCATCTAAGTTAATAGGACAAACATGCTCTGCCAGTCCTAGCTGCTGTGTCTGAATGAATTTGCTTCTAAGTAATGGAGCAGAGCCAGAAACAAGGGTCATTATGGAAATAAAAACTGTTTCTCTGCAGCCTCTATCTCACAGTGGCAGAAGGTGACATTTGTTTTCCTAATCCAGTTCTTGGTTTATAGAGATCCTGTATTGCATGACATGCATGTGCTAGTGGTAGCTTTTCAGGGCAGAGAGTAAATGGCATTAGGAAAGCCATAAGAAAATAGCTACTTCTCTTCAGGAAAGCGAGAGCAACGAAATGCAGGCTTCTGACTTAAGAGGAGCTACGAAAAGCAAATCTCAGGGAACGTCCCATCAATTCCAGCTCTATTTTTCCAGTTGCTGGCTGGCCACTTTAAAGCAATTCAGAATGAGCCAAGCATTTTCATTACTTGGTATTTTATGAGATTTTGTAGACTGTTCTGTGGTAGAACACAAACAGGTGATTTCAAATGGACCAGACTCCAGCAGTTTTTTACTTCTTGCACAACGCTGGGTAGGAAGCAAGCAATGAGCCTTTAAATTACACCTCTTCTGATGTGCCCTTACACTATGCAAAACTGTAATCAGACCTGAGTCAGTCGTAATGGCTCTGGTGCCAACGCTGGCAGTTTCCCATAATCCATCACCTCCCAGTTCCCTCTCAAAAATGTGTTTTAGGCTTTCTCCAAATAATTTAACCATTTCTGCCTAAGAGAAGGAAACGGTTGTGTGACAAGATAATCGCCACTCAGCGATGATGCTAAAGCACCGAATTCTGCAGTGTCTCCGGTGAGCCTGTTGCAGTCGTTAGTTACAGGCCCGTGTCTCCGTATCGCTGGGAAAGTGGGTATTGAAGAAAAAAGCCATTCTCAAACTCGGGGGTACTTTGTCCCTTTTAAGCAAAGGTTCTGACCAGCAAATCACAGTGCCCTTTTAGCAGAGATCATCTGCTATTCTGAGAGTAATGAAGGACTGTGACACATCTGCAGCATCTTTTGATGCTGATGTCTCAGGCATAGCATATGCTAGAGAGAGCACTCAAACCTGCATTTTGTCATTGAAAGTAATTTCAAATCTCAGTGTATACCAATACTGGATAAAGAGTTTTTATTGCTTCCAGAAGTCTGGTTGATGGTGTAATTGTGGAAAAAGCAAAGGAGATATGGTTTGTCAATACCACCGACTGTGTTGACAGAGAATGAGTGCTTTTCAGATTTATTACTGTTATTTTGAGCAGATTTCTTCTCACTTTGCATTTTTTCCCATTGCCCAGACCACCCTCATAGTGATCCCACATTCATCCTGCTCTCAGAGTCTGACTATGGGAAGATGAAAGGGGTGAGACAGTCAGTGCTTTTCCAGGGCTGAACTATTAATTTGCTAGTCTACAAAGTGAGTTATGGGAGGTTTCATGGTATGAAGCACTAGAGCTAAAACTGGGGTCCTTGCACTTCAGGACAATTGTCTCAGCTGCAGTGCAGACACACATTAATGCAAAATTGTTGCTGTTGTACAGCTTTTGGGTGGGCTGCAGGGTGTGATCTGTTATTTTCTGATTGCTTCGAGCAGATCACTGTCTGCATTCACTATTAATTGACGTCTGTGGATTTAGAGAGTAGTGGGGGTGAGCTGTGTTGAGACCTAAGGCTTAATTCTCAGCTGTGCTCATCCTCTGCCTACCGGTGGTACTAGGTCCTGGGGTCTGTCCGGAGCTTCTCTCAGTCAGCTGAAGTGTACCCAGAAGGGACATTTAAGCAGGTCAGACTGCTGAAGCACCCTCTCACAGAGTCTCTGCTCTTCGTCTGTGAGCAGATCCTTACTGCAAACCTTCCTCCTGGAAAGTATCAGGTGTCCTCTTTCACTCCGGGGAGAAGCTGTTCATGTGTAGGATGGATGCTCAGAGTAGGCAAAAGTGACAACTATAAATGCCCTTCTCAAGTGTAGGAGAAATTTCAAGAGCTTTTCGCAAACAAGACTGGAAAAGGAAACCACAGAATCAATGAGAATTTTTAAACATTTGGCCCCGTGGGCTTTGAAAAAGAGATGAGATCTCTGATCCTATCAGAAAACAACAAAAACCCTACCATCTTGTTAATTCCTTAAAGCTTTAGCTGTTTGCTGTATAAACACATGCAAGAGGCTTTCAGATTAGAGGCCCACCTGTAGTAGAAGAAGGAGGAGAAGAAGCTTCTGAAAGGTATGGAAAATTTGGCACTCCAAAGAATTTTAATTGGTTTCTACTGCTCCCTCAGGCCGAGGGTGATTCACATGAGGTCAGTGCAAGGGCACATCTATTGGCAGCTGGAACATTTGTCTTTCCTCTGATAGTACCCAGAATCCAGCCCTGTCAGTTTAGTTGATATTAGACTTGCTAGCTCTGTAGATCCATGTGTCATATCGTCAATGATCATTGACTTGCAGTGTCCAGTTGTTGGATGTAAATAAGGGAGGTGGAGGTGGGGGGACGTATCAGACTCAGCTGAGATTGACTTGAAATATCCTGCTGAAATTGCCTCAAGTCAGTACACAATAGACTTTTCATTAGCTTTGGAAACAGAGCTGAATTTACCCCCAAGCGCTCAAAGGTTATGTATTTGCACTAATGATAGTATCCTAAATGATTCCCTCCGGCCTTATTATTGGGACTGAGAAGGCTTGTCCTTAGGTTCCTGGACTTGGGTTAATTCAGTCAGGGGGCAGTGAAGCTAAACTTCTCCAGCTGGGTGAAGTAGCAGACAGGCAGAGAGCTACAGCTGGGATATAGGATGTGCCTACTGCTTCCCTTCATGGTTGAGCTCTTACAGCTGTACGTGAGGTGCAGACTACAAATAAACTGCCCTTCAGGGTGAGAGCTGGCTCGTATTGGCAGAACCAGCAGGGAGGTGTTCCTGTGAGAAAGAACAGTAACCACTAGTGTAAAATAATAATACTATCTGGCGCTTTTAAAATTCATCCTGCCTTTCTCCTGTAGGATGATCCCCAAAGCCAAGCTGAACACTAATACATTCCAAAACTGGAAGCAATCATGCCTCAAGAAACAGCTAATACCAACAGAGCAAAAACAACTGGGATAGATCGTACAGCTAAAACCGTATTTAAAAAATTAGCACTTGCTATAAGGTGGTTTGTTTCATTATTGAAACGTTGGGTGTTTTCCTACTGCCTATGAACACGAAGCGAAGCTGTGGTATGACTGGCCAGAGGCCACAGCAATTTTCTACCTCGCAGCCCTGAATGGCAGCTTCTGGTCCCAGGCTTCCAAAGAGCTCTGCTCCGTTCTTTTTCTCCTCATATGGACTTGCATATTTCCAGCCATCCTCATCACAGCCATTTCATGCAGTTCAGCTAATGCTTCCAAGTCTCTGATTTATATCCGTTTTCCCCAGTTCTGCCCCTCTAGCGATTCTCAGTTCTACTAAATCCTGGCCTGTGACATTGCCAGTTCTTTCAGTCATGAAAACTCCTTTGGGCGAAGAAAGGGAACACGCAGGTCTGAGGCAAACAAAAATCCAAATGGGAATATCCTGAGATTGGCAAACTTATTCCCTCTATGACTCCAAAGGTGAAAGGGAGATGCATTAGCCTGCTGTGCCACCTGGCCTCTGCTATGAATCAGATGGTGCCGGAATGACATGTAATGCGCACGTGCCTCAGAGCTGTGAGAGCAATGCAGGGAGGGACAAGGGGCGATCTCCAAAAGGAACAATGCCATTCCTTTCCTCCCTTACACCTTATGTCTTCATGTGCCACAAGCTGCTTATCCCCCAGGCATCTTGACTTGCCTGCTTCAATAAATAAAAAATGTGCCAGGCAGTTATAACGGTGCTAATTGCTGATAGCTCTCTATTGATCCATCCATTTGGCGGCTCTGATTACAGAGTGATACTTCCATCTAATCACAGCTGTGGCAGCCAGAAAAAAGAGCCTGGGCTCATAGCTTTGAAACGGTACGGTGTTCTCGAGCTTTCCAGCCGTTCTTCTGAACGAGTGCTTTAGTGCATGAAGAGAATTTTCTGCTGCGCTGTCAGGTGCGGCTTTTTGGAAGGAAATGATGCTTTAGTGAAACTCTGCAGGTCTGAACAGCATACGGAGCAGAACCAGTGAGCTTGGAGATACTGATGGCAGTCCCACCTGGGTGAAGCCTTCCAGGAACTGGTTGTCAGACGGGGACTGGAACTGTGGACCTTCCTGCCCTGCTGCTTAGACAGTCCTTGTGCAGTGAGTTGGCTGATCTCTAGACCACCCGAGATCTTGGGAGATCTTTGAAGGGCTCTACAGCCAGCACATTGCAGCTACTTGTAGCTGCATATCAGGGAAGCTCATACCTTACTGCAGCAGAAGCTGCTGTAGCAGCTGAAATGGAAGGAAACGTACTACGTTATTTTGAAGGTGTCCCGATGAATTATGGATATTAAAAGTGACTCTTTGGCTCAGGTATATTTGACTGCTTGGGCACTATCTGACATTCAAACTGTGCAGAAATGTTCCCTTACTGTTCTCTTCCTGTTGCTTTTCTCCACAGCACTGATAGGTCCCTTGGTTGCTGTTGGCCTAAGGTCTGAACAAAGATGTTCTCATTTCAAACGCAGACAGATTATGTTTTGCCCCAGGGGCCTGGAATACATAACTAGAGCTGGTTGACATTAGCTGAATGGGAAAAATTGTATCAGAAAATGGCCTTTTTAGAAAATGAATGTTTTTGTTAAGCTGGAAAAGATTTTTTTTGCCTTCCCTCCCACCCTACCCCCCCCAAAATGTTTATTTTTGTTTGTTAGTTTGTTTGTTTTGTGGAGATTTTAAGCACTTCACCTCATTCATTTCTTGTCTTGTAATTTTTGGTTGTTTCTACATGTGTCCTTGGAAATCCATCTATGATTGGGGTTATTTTCCTTTGTCCACATGTTCTATCACTGGACACTTATTTTTTCCTCCTGTGTGTATGAGACTATGTTGCCATTGTACTTCTTTCTGTTTTGCCCTTTTTGCTGTCATGAGAGCTCTCTTTTTTTTTTCCTTTCTGATTATTTAACACTTCAATCCTTTCATATTGTCTTGGTAGACAGCTGCTGTACTTTTTTTTCTGCCTTTGTGTTCAGCCATTGTATTTCACTTGGCTTTGTGTCACACCTTCAGCCATTTGCCACACCTTTGTACTTCTGCTTCTTTGAGTTGCTTTCCATTCAGAGTGTTTGATAGTGGTCAACATTCTTTTTTTCTTCAAACATTAAACTCCCTCAAGAATCAACTGTATTTTAAAATTTTTGAAGAAAAAGGCAATTAAGAATCTGTAGGAAAACAAACAAACAACAACACAAACAGCATCAAAATGACAATTATGACAATTTACAATTACATTTTAAATACTTGTGGCTATTGAATGTAGCCTGTCCTGAGATATAAAAGTTGACTGAGAAAAATAAAAGGGAAAGACTGAATGAATAGAATTGTCTAAAATCTCTGAAGAAAATGGAGATTTTTTTTTCCCTCTTGATTGATAAAGGATCTTCACATGCTTAAACTGTATTTGACTTAATGAGACACATTAGAAGTGACTCTAACTAAATTTAATGAGTTCAGGTCTGTTAATTTCTCTGGCTTTCTCAACACGTTAGTGGGATGTATTTTAGAATCAGGTTCTCTCCCACTTGTTTCCCTGTAGCTCACACCTACTTACTAGTTACCACTACATTGTACCCAAGGAAAAGGCTAGGTCAGTGCTGGTGGAGCACTTCATGTGAGCTGAAAAGCAGCTGGAGACAGAAACCCTTCCACTGGCACAGCTGGTTCTGGGAAGGCTTCTCTGTCTTTACCCTTATGCTTTAGATTTGATTCCAAATTTAGTGCCACATATTTATAGGTTTAGATCTGCTACCTAAAAAACAACATACAGATGTTTTTTAGGAAGATAATCAAATTACTGACGTCCTTAATACACAGTGGCCAGAAAAAGGGGGAATAATGAAGGAGAGAGAGAGTAAAAAGTGCACAGTGGAGAAACAAAGTGAGAGCTATAGGAATTCTCCTTCTACCACCCTGTAAATTATTCACACGTGCCAGCTGGTAATTACTTATAATGAACATCTATAAAGCACTTTGATATGCTCAGATGAGCAATACCATAGAAAGCGTGTCCGCTGTTTAGATCTAAAGGGTAAGACACTAGTAGAGAGGCAAGAACTACCCATGTAATTATCCTCTTACAATACGTTGGCTCACTGGTGCTGTACCTAGCTGTGTTATTAAAGAAGTAGATTACTTTTTCAGAGTGTGAGCTTCAGAGGCAATAATCTGATGATGATTCAGGTTGAGGAGTAATGCGGAGTGCTGATAATTTCTGGCAGTCTTGCTGAACATGGAATTTGAGTCTTTTTATTTCCCAAAGAGATGATGTCATCATTACCCTTGAATCCATCTGTCCAGCTGCACGACTCAGCTTTGCATCCCTTGTGTCCATCAAGCCACTGATCAGCTTGCATGAACTTGGCATTGATGAACTTGCATTTGCCTGTGATCTCTCTGAGAAGTGAGTTGTGGAATGCACTTAATTAGATTTTTGATCCACAGATTTGTAACAAGATCCTTTAAAGAAGCAATTTTCTACTGATCTTTGTCAGTAGCATCCTGAGCTGAACCCTTGATCCTTTGATGTTTCCCTTATGCGAAGTGTATCTTGATCGCTTGTGTTACCTGGCTTTGGAATGCTGCCCCATGAAAAATTAACATGCAATGTAGTTGCATCGTGTTTGTGGCCATGGCATTTGTAATCCAACTGGCAGGTTTCTTCTGTTTATGGTAACATTTCAGTATAGAATTGTGGGCTGCACTGGAACTGGTGACATTGAAACCACTCATTCATTCCCGGTCTTTGTGAATACTCACTTTTCCCTTCCCATTCCAAGTCTACGGTACTTTGCATTTCCGGAGACGCACCTTCCTCACCTGTGCAGGGTACTGTTGGCATCTCTTCAGGACACACTAGCCAGTTTAGAAAAGTTGTCCATAGCCCCATTGAAGTAGAAGCACCTACTGGCAAACTAAATTTGCCTAACAGTTTGTGCTGTATCAGATCAAGGAAAAATTTTTTATGGGGGGGTGTAGCCAGATTAAGAGTAGTCTAATTCTACATAACGTATAGCTGCTATTCTTGCCCTTTTGTGTACTAGAAAGTAGAAGTGCAGTGGCAGAAAAGAGAAAGAAAAGAGGGGAGGAAAGAAGGAAGGAAGAAAGAAAGAGACTTGATTAAAAAATAGCTCTTCCTTTTATAGATATGTAAGTTAGATCTTCTCACAGCACCAGTTGAAAGCTGGTGACATTTGAGAGTTCAAGATAAGTGAAACACCAGTTGGAGATCAGTATCAAGGAACATTTTTTAAACAAGTGTTGCACAATGGGCCAAAGGTAGCAAAAAAAAAAAAAAAAAAAGAAGCCTTTCCTTCATACATGCTTATCACTAGATAAGGAAGAAACTTTCACGGTTCATGTCTCTTTGTGTTTTATTCTCAAAATGACCTGTGTATTCATTGGATAACAGCTTCAAAGTGGACTCTTTTCTCCAGCAAAGAACATGGTGGACCTTTTAAATTTCTATCTCGAGCAAAACTCTATAAGAAAAGGTTAAAAAAAAAGAATGAGAACATTAAAGGAGTGCTGTAGTTTTCTTATCCTCATAGATTGATAAATCCCCCTGTTAGTTAAACATACAAGAAATAAATTATAAAATGATAATATAAAAATGACATGGAAGGTATAGTATACGTAGGGCCATTTGAAAAAGGAGTTGTGTGACCCATCTTCGCATGGAGGAAAGTTACAGTTTCTGTACATCTGTCATTTTAAAAGATTGCCAGATTGTGCAACCCATGGGAGTAGTTTCATTGTACTCTCTGGGACTGCTTGGGTAAATAAAACGTGCAGCAGCTGCATGGCCTGGCCCTAAGTGAGCTATGTGTACTAAAAAATGTAGAGATAAGTCACAGAAGGAGGGAAGCATCACATGCTAAGAGACCTTATGCCATCCAGCACTGCCAGCTGGAATTCAGCCCAAAGGACAGACCAAGTGCTGTGGTAGTGCTGGGCATCAACAGTGTTAGAGGGGCCTGCTGGAAGGTACCACCTGGGGACTCGGTCTCTGAAGAGATCACCAGTAGCTGATGGGTCATGGGAATGGAGCTACCCTGTCTCCTTTCCTGGCTAGTTCCCTGATCTGGTGTGCAATAGGGTCCAGTGGTCACGATGCATGTACGGAGCAGGTGTTCTGTGCCATACACTGCTCAGCTTCTTTCTCTTGCATGACCTCCAGCAAGTCTCTAAGTCTCTTTGTTCACAGACTGTACAATAGGGAGAAAAGCTCTTCTGTACCTTCTAAGGCTATTGTGATGATGAATATGTTACTGATTGTAATGAACTCACATACTGGAACTGTGGGAGCCATATAAGCATCAGAGATAAGTAACTAGAAGCCAATAGGAAGGGCAGTGTGCTAAAGCTTTCATTGGCAGTACTGCATCTTTCACATCCTGCTGAGCTTTACCTGCTGCTGATCACAATGAACAACTTAGGCCCTGAAGCAGGAAGATTGATATTCTTTGTATTTTATTTTTATCCAAGGCACCGGAACGCAAAATGCTATCCCTCTTCTTCGTACTGTCTAACCCTTCCTGGGCTCTGTCTGAGCTCTTTATCCATGGAATACCATGTGGGAATGAGTTCCACAGGTTAATTACATGCTAAACAGTGATTCATTTTTGTCCATTTTCAATGTGTAACCCTTAATTGCAAATTGCCCTCCAGGTCTTGTGTTATGGGAAAGAGAAAAAAGAGAAAGAGCAAGTAATTACCCTTCCAGACATTATTTGCAGCCCTCTCTTATATATCCTCTCTCTCCCTCTTACTTTCTACCTCGCATAATCCCAAAGCTTTTCATTTTCCTTCTAATGGATTACTTTCTTTCCCCTCTATAACAATAGAAACTACTTTCATTGTCCTCCACTGTTTCACTTTCTGATTGGCCTTTTTAGTGACTAAACCTAAAGTTTAGTCATTATTCTAGTACATTATTCCAGCAGAGGATGAAACCTACATTTGCACAGAAACATACATTTACCACAGCAATGGCAGAATGCTACCTCTATTCCTGTCTGGTCTCCTTTTTGTATTCTTCTATTTGGGATTTTGTTTGTCATATTAATCCTCAGGAGCTGCCGAGAGATGGGAGTGATTTCTCAGGAAAGAGAGACATTCTGAGCTGTAGTGGCAAAGAGATGCCTGGATCACTAGATGCCATGGGTTTTTGAGAGACACTTTTGGTACCTTTTCAGGTGACTGCAAGGACACTAAAGCTCATTGGTGATCCTTGTGGTAGGATGAAATGCCTGCAGAGCCCCCAAGATTTGCAAATGTTAATCATGAGAGTCCAAATCTGTCAGTTTAGGCAGGAGAAATTCAAAAATATGCCATCAGCTTATGGATGTTATTGAACTTAGGAAAGAATTAAACTTTATCTTCTTTGGAGATTAAATAGCTCTCTAGCCTGTAGAAATAAATCCTGAAAACATTTCTGATGATAGGAGGGGATTGAGGTTTGCTTTTTCCATTTTTGCTTTTTCCTTTTCTGAAGAAAAGCAAATACATCTAAGAATGACTGCGTCAGACTGTGCCGGTGGGGACTGGTGATCCAAGTCAACTCCGTTCCACCTGGATGTCTGCCTGGCCTGGTCTCCTAACAGTACACAGACAGAGGTGGCATTTCATGGAGGGCTGCTAGCAAACTCATTAAGTAGTGCTTTCCCATGGATCTGTCTTTCATTTTATCAGGTGAAAAAACACGTATCTCAGTCATCGTGGCCTAAGTGACTCAGCATTAGAGTTTGATGTCTTTGCATCACTTCAGAAAGTCATGTGTTGATATAAGCACTACAATCCTATCAGGCAGTGTTATGTTATTGTATGAAAATGGAGACCCAAACACACTGCCTCCAGTATATTGAATTTTCCTGTTCTCCTGTTTGTTTTCTCTACCATAATTTATAAATAAAACAGTGTCATACTTCATATATTTCTCTCAATCCTTAGCAGAGTATATGCTGAATCTTTGTGAGGACATATAAAGATGTATTTATGACCAGATATCCTGCAGATATATATCAAGACAGTTTGTATGGTGTTTGGAGAACTGTGATGTTTTATACCACCAGAATACCTTGTGTTTTGTTTTTCAGACTATCCTAAACATTGACACTGTTAGTATTGTTAGCTACACTGCTTTGCTTTGTAGCACCTTGTAACAGCGTGTGCAACGCTGTCCCTCCACAGTTTCTTAGAGATATGAAAAACAAGAAAAAAAATACACATAAAGCCATGCTCTGGAGGGATTAGAGAAACAGCAGAAGGAGAGATGTGGGGAACTAAATCTAGTCTGGAAAAGAAAGAACTCGGGATATGGTCAAGATCTATAAACAACTTCTAGGGAATATTACGAATACAGAAGGGAATTATTTAGTCTCTCTGTGCAGTAGTGCAAGCAGCAATGACTTGGATGAATGAAAGGAAAATTTAAGTTAGTTTGAAAAAAGGTTTGCAGAAATGGCAAGTAGGATGTTAACATTATGAAGTAAGTGCATATGTTGTATATTGTAACATAGCGGTGTTTGAGGTGTGTGGTTATCTGCTGGATGGTGCTGCCAATAATCTTGAACCCAGGTGAATAAATTTTGGTTTCTATCTCAATTTCAGAAACTAAACATGTAAGTGACATGACTCTGGTGCTTAATACATTTTCAAATTAGCATATTAATAAAGAATTTGGGTATCTGTTGCTGGGTCTACCTGTAGGAACAATTTCTGTGAAAGCTTGGGTCCCATGGAGCTCCATCAGTAGCTGGTAGACAGCTGGAGAGATGAGAAATGGTAAAATCTTTTGATTTCCAGAGACAAAAGTTCATTTCTTCCTGTAATCTGAAAGCAGAAAGTTACATTTCCTAATGTTAATTCTGTGGGAGATCTTTGCCCACAAACTCATGATTTTTCAAGGCATATTTGTTTGATTACATTGAGCAAAAGGGTTGTAATTACAGCCATAGAAAAGCCAGTTGGAGAAGCTGATATGTTGACCTTTAAAACACAAAGAACTTTGACACAATCCCAGCTTCCCCTCATCAAGGCAGTCAGTCTGTGCTCATTTCCGAGGCACGTTTGACATGTTATGAGCAGAACTCTTGGTCAAAACATCCATTGGGCAGTTCAGAAAGTGATGTTTTACAGGAGCCAGGCAGGCATTAGAGCGTGACCTCGAAAGAGTAACATTGCAGTCCGGGGAGACGTGGGGTCACCTTCAGCAGAAATGCAATGCTGTGAAACAAAGCATAAATCAATAAACGTGGCCAAGGTCTTGGAAACAAAAGTGAAAGGCAGTGTAAACACACCCCAGTATGATCTCTGGGGGACCTAGAGGAACGCTGGAGATTTCAAAAAGACTGGTGAGGTCACCTGGAAAGCAGCAGCAGAGCGTGGAGACTCCAAAAAGGGATCTTGGTATTGGCTGTCTTCTAAGTTGTTTGGTTATCCAGGATCCTGAAATAGAGAAGGTAGGAATAGTCGAGGGAGTGTAAAAGGTCTGGGAGCCCCAGAGGTTTGTCTCAGTGCTGTAGTTTTAGTATGATGCTGGTGCCTGTCTAACCTCACGCAGGTCCCTTTACAGTACCCCTTTTGGTCTGGCTACAAGAATGAGTTTCTGCCACGTGAACAGGACAGTGGATTTTCAGCATGCAGGATGTGTCAAAGTACTGTCTGTGTGCATCTTCTTATCCCTGAGGAACATAAGGTAGCTTGTCCCCACCTACTCTTGTAAAGTCAGAAAAAAAAGATGGCTTGAGATAAGCTTCTGTGCAGGAAGTGAGATCAGATGAATTTTGTGGGATTGGAGGCTGTTGGAAGTTTTCCTTTGAGAGTCCTGTTGACATTATTCAGTATAACAAGGCTAAGAATTCAGAAAGTGCCTTGAAAATATCACACCTCAGGGCAGCCCGGAGGCAGAGAGCTTTCCACTCAGTAAAATGCTAGGAAGACTATTTCCAGATGGGAATGAATGAACCTTTTTTTTTTTTTTATATCCCATCTGGTCTTGCAAGAAGCATTGTTGAGTCCAGAGCAAGGATTGCTTAGTTCAACTCTTCATTTCCCCATGGCAAAGGAATACATTCTCCCTGACATCATGCTAAAAATCCCCATTCCTCTAAACTGTCCCTAGAGCTGGTATCCCACTTCAAAACTCCCACACTGCTCCAACAATTTAGAAGCTGCAGCCTTTAAATCAGGCTTTTATTTTTTTCCTTGATATAGGTGAGTTGACAGGCAAGCCTCTACCCAGATCATTAGTGGTAAAATAAAGTAATAATAAATAAATAATGGTTGTATACATATTAGGAGCAAGATTTGGAAGTTGAAGCTGGCTTCAAGAATTTAAAAAAAAAAAAAAAAAAGAAAATTGGACAGAATAAGCCAGCATATTAAAGTGTCACATTAATTCAAGGCTGTATTTATTCACTCCTAAAGTGAGGTAGCTGGCAGACTGGCTCGGTATGTCTCCAACAAGTTCAAAAGCACGTAAGTTTTGCAAACAGCTCAGATTCTGCTTCTCTGTAATAAGCTGCATTTCTGCTTGCTGCAAGAATGTGTGAGAGACGGAAAGAATACCTGTCACCACTCTCTGCGGCTCTCACATCGGAAGTAGAGAGCAGTCTTCTTATTGGAAAGACAGTTTTGGAGGGAAGAATGAATTTGGATGAGCCAAAGAGAAGGAGAAAATTCACTTTTTCTGTTCCTTTTTTTTTCCACCTTCTAATTTTCTTATGTCTTTTGCTTTATGCCTTAAACAAAAACCCACTACTGGAGAAGATTCTTGCAGACCATCAGATTTGCAATTATGCCTTTTCCGTTCCAGAGTTATCAGTGCTCTTTTGCTGCTCAACACAACTGCTTCAGTGAAATAGTATTTCCAGAAACCTCATCACTTGAGACACTGAACACTATCCTGGATAGTTCGTTGGGAATTGGACCGCAGTCTGAAGGATGGAGCCCATGGCTTAATAGGCTTTTTCTTTGCAGAGCTTCGATGGTGCTACAATTAATTAAGCTTTTCTTCTTCAGAGCCCTCCGGGGGAAGTCTGCTAGGCTACAAGAAGCTTTCACTCACTCTCCCTATTTCTTCCCATTCCATCTTCCCAGCAGGACAATTTTCATGTCCCTGATTTGAACCTTCCTTGTGTATAGAAGAGCCCCGTAGTGGTAAGATTGTTACTTTACAACACCTGCAGCGTTCACTGGGAGTTTAGATTAAATGATATCCAGCCTGTAGGACAACAGTACATGCTGACAAATCAGTTCTGAAAATGAAGCAACTGCCAATTTTTTCCTTTTCTGCCAACTTTCCTTCTGGTTTGGCCTAAATGAAGCAGTGCCTTCCCATCATGCTTTGCATTTAATTTCCTGATCAGTTCTATAAGCTGTGCACGCTTGGTGCAATATTGGCTTTACAGACGTCTTCTCTCCCTCTCTGTCACCACCTCATTTCCCTTTATCATCTGGCATGCTCTCATTCCAGCCTGACCTGACACTTGCAGCAGCTTAGTGGTAGCCCCAGTCAAACCCTTCCCTTTATAAGTGTCTTCAGGGATAGGATATAAAGGAGTCAGCCAAGGGAAAAACCTAGGCTGGCAAAAGAGAGAGTGACTGACTTTGCAGGCCTCCTGGGCTTAATCTTGAAGGGACAACAGGAAACAAAGGAGTTGGGTGAAGGTTTTGAAGGTGATGAGCCATGGCACGAAGATCTGGCTGAGCTGTGGAGGTATCTCCAAAAACATAGATAAAATATTACCTTTGATTAATATCAGTTTTTGTTTGAGGATCCTTTCTCTTGTTCCCCTTGCAACGCAGTGTGTGCCATGGCAGCATCTGCAGCAGCTGAGAAATCAGCAGAGGGTTATAGATGCTGGTGGCATCTAAACATTTCTGGAGGAGCTGCCAGTTGGCAAAGTGGCTGCCCACCTTCTTTTGGGTACTAACTGCTTAGGGAACATCACAGGCAGTTTGTCACCATTATGAAGGTGAGACCAAAAGCAGCTGTAGAGGAGGGCTGGGCAAGAAAGAAGGATAAGAGGGATACATACCAGAAACATAAGAAAAGAAAGGTGGAAGAAGTGACTTTGAGTTTGGTTTGAGTAGGGTCCAAAGCATCACTGACACTCCGACTTTGAGCTTTTCTAATGTGTGCTGTTAACCTCTGAGAGATGAGAAATAAAGAATAAGAAAAAAAAAAAAAAAGATTATACCTTTGTAGCCACTCTGCCATTCCTATTGTCTAGGGGAAGTGTTTCTTTTCCTCAGATCACTCATAAGAACACATGCCTGTCTATCCAGGATGTTTCTTTTCCATTTTCCATTAGCCCTCTATTCCTATAGTCCTTTTTGTTGGCAGCTCATCCAAGCAGAGTCTGGAAACTAGAGAATGTTGCCATCTCCGTGATTAATGGTTTCCTCCATTGAATTGCAATTACAGGTTTTAATCAGTTCATTATTCCACCTATTTTTTGTGTCTTGACGGTTATGCTGTGGAAACTAATTGAATTGGCTTCATCTCAAGGCTTTCCCGCAAAAAAGATCTTGTCTCACTTTCGGGGATTTTGGGGGCTAATTGGCCAGCTCAGACTTAATTTCCTCTTTTTCCAACCTGAAAAAGGGAGATATTTTTATTTCCCAGTCCTTGCCAGTCAAAGGTTCCCATTTTGTATTCCACTTCCAAATTTCTTTTCCTTTGAAGTGCAAGATGTGGGCACTGCTGTAAGTTCGACTTCAGATAATAGTTGGGAACTCATTGTTTTAGTCAAAACTGTTAATACTCTTTTCTCTTTCTCCAAGGGTGGTTATTCCTCAGAGACAGCAACTGTTTCTTCCCTGACTACATTTTCACTTAAGCTGGTCTAGTGGTTAATTTTTATAAGGATAGGTCCTGTGACCAGCAAAACTGTTGTTTTCAGCTTCTGTTGTAAGTCATCCTTCAGCTTGTTTTTCTGTGTGCCATATTACTTGAATTCAGAGATGAGCAAGCAGTAAGTTCCCCAATGAGGTGTATTCTATAAAGAATTTAAATTAGTGGATACTTAGCACACTGACAAAAAAAATAATCTCACAATTGGACTCCATCAAGCAACACAGATGTGATCTAAAATAAATTTCAGCATCAAATGGAGTCAGATTGAGTTGTTAGCGGTGAGAGATGTGTAACCATTAGCTGCAACAGCACTCCCAGGTAGAATCAACCTGCTAAGCTTTCAGTCTCGTTGAAGCGCTGCCACCCACTTTTCTCTCCTCTTCTTTATTATACAGTAGATGTTTAGTTCACAAGGAACAAAAATTCAGAAATATGCTCTGAGCGTCCATTCCTCCAGAGTAAATCCTTCCGTATTTATTCTGTTTACTAGGATCCATCTTATTCACATTGTTAAGCTTAACTGAGAAGGTTGGTTGATAGAATAGCTGCTGTAGAAACCAAAAAAAAAAAAAAATAAAACAAAAAAGACCAGCTCAAGGCTTATATTTATTCCATCTGTAATGATAGCAGTGCTGGTTGATACCAGTCCCCACACATCTCAAGAGCGACATTATGACCACGCATAGCAGAACATCCCTGTAATGGTTCAAGGAGGCTCACTGTGGGTATTGTCTTTGAAATCAAGCACCAAAGAGGTGTTGTGAAGTTTTAGCCATTGCAAATATGAAGGGAAAAGCTCTTTACCCACCAAGACCTGGGTTTCCATATCCTATATCTCTCTTACAGCAGTCAGTATCCGTGGATGTGTCAGTAAGGACCTGAAGTTCTTTGCAGGCTCACCTAGTGGTGACAGTCACATGCCACATGGGATCTTCAGAACCCTGAATTTGGGCATTTGGACTTAAAAAAATATTTGATTTCTCACTAACCTTTCATTTTACCTGGTGTGTGTGTATTTTAAAGTTCAGTACCCAAGCTGGAAGTTGGAGACAATCCTTTCTGTTTCTGGTATGCAGTCCTGGATTCACCTCTATTAAGGTTTTCAGATTTTGTCTTTGTCCCAGGGAGAACAGTGCAGCCCCTGGCTGAGATGCTTTGGGAGGGGGTAAAGGCAAATCATGGAAAGTTGAACATGTTTTCCTAGCGATTAGGAAGGGAATCTCCTAGCGATGGAGATTTTTAAAGAATCAAATTTATTGAGGAACCAAAGTCTGTTATCTTAGGGTTTTTTTTTTTAAAAAAAAACATTTTTTCTTTAATGAATCAAAGAGTTTCTGAACCTGCCTTTTCATCTCAGCTGGAGTCACCAGCCAATATAAATATCAGAGAAGAGGGCACAGTGGCATCCTAAGTTCCATTTTCCATTGGTGCTTTGCTGTAATTAGAAGGCTTTCTGCCTTGACAGGAAAGCCATAGGCTACAAGGCCAACGCAGAAATAGGGCAGAACCATGCTATTCACCTCAGATTCAGTTTCCTTTTATTAAATGATAAAACCATAAGTTTCTATTTCACAGCAAGAGTTTAAGGCTTCAGTCAGAAGTGAAAAGGTGCATCATGCTGGAAAGCTGATTAAAAATACATGCTGCACATTAACTTAGCACAAATGGAATCATTTCTTTCTTAATTCTGTCAGTTATTAAAGTATATCAAAGGTACTTGCTTTTTAAATGATGAAAGAACATTGCCTCCTTTTAGTCAAGGTGATTAGTGGTATTAGTATCAATAATATCAATTAGTATCAGATCCTTTTGGTATTGTTAACAGGGAGCAGCATTCATCTGGCAACTCACAGAGCAGCATCCAGAAGGGAGCTTATTAAAAATCTGACTCCCCACCCTTTCCCCCACAACCCTTAGAGGGCTTAATTGCCTTATTAATAATAATGCAGGATCCAAGAAGTAACATCCTCCCGGGTGTTTCCAAGACGGGTTGTGGAATTACGGGCACCAGCAAGACTGAGAGGTATTTACATGCTCTGACTTTACGTGGGAAGAAGGGGTGTAAAACCAAGGAGCCATAGGAACGCAGCAGAGTCCAGGAAGCACAGCATGGCTTGTGATTGCAACCACATTTGAACACGCTTTGCAAGCAAAGAGAGCACTTTGTGAGCTTAAGAGAAACAAACAATAACAGTTCCTCTAATGTGCAAAAATAAAGATCTGTTGTTTAAAGAGCACACAACTGTATCTACCACCTCCTGATGCTTTTGACAGGAATCACAGAAGGAGCAGATTGGATCAGCAAAACTTCACTCAGCCCTGACAGTTTGATTGCACTGCTGTGGAGGATATGACAGATGTTGGAACAGCACGAGCAACTTAAACAAAATGCATCATGCACAAAGCTGGGGCTCAAACTTTCCTCCACTTAAAATGATTTGCAGTCTCTGAGGGGTCAAAATGTAGGGGTGTTGGGTTTACATGTAAAGGGAGGAAAGGGGAGAAAGGAAAGATTATGACAAATGGGAAGAAATTGTCTCCAAATGATGAAGTGCCCAGCAATATCAGACAAGTATGGGGAACTGGAAACCTGCTGTTTGTCTTTCATGAAATTATTCAGAAATGAATCATAGCTAGGGCACAGGAGGCTTTGGAGACTCATTGAGCAAGCAGAGAACAGATAAACAGTCTTTACAGCATGTGCATGTGTAAAAATAAGGAGAAGCAAAATATTCAAAGGAGACGAGGGACTAATGTTTGGCAGCTCATTCCTTTCTCAGATATTTACCTACCTGTGGCATTGTTTTCAAATTTGCTGAACACTCCTTGCTCTTGCTGATTTTACCTACTGTGTTCAGCATTTCAGAGAAGCGAGACAAACGGGGAGGAAGGGAGGTATTCAAGTCACATACCAGAGGATCTGATATATACAGCAGGCATGTGCAGTGCTGATACTTGGGCGACAGCCTTTCACAACCAGTGCCTAGCATGTCACTACCAGATGATGAATTTAGCCTATATGCTCAGCAAGCTCCTGCAAGCCACATCAGACTGCTTTCCACATCATAAGTGAGATATTGATTTACCTCCTATACTTCATGGAAATCTTTTCTGCTCTCTATTGTGGGTATGTTTGTGAGGTCAGCAGTCATATTTCATGCTTGCCATTTGTTGTTTATCATAACAGTGGTGTTTATTTTAATGTGGGTAAAACGTAATCAGATGCTGACAAAGTGAAATAGGCAGTAGCATCAGATAGATGAAAAAAGTATGTGCACTATGAATGTGTTAACTTCTTCCGCAGCAATAGGAATGCACCACCATCCTTACCCAACACACCTCTTACTGTTCAATTTCAAACATGAGCACAAAGTTCTGCCAGACCATGACAATCTTGCCTTACAACACCTCCTACTGTCCATCACCCCTAGGCAGGGTCTGACAGTTCAAAGCCAGTTGCTTGCTGGGCTTGTGATGGTGAAAAACTTCTGTTAGGAACTGGTTTGGGATGACCAAAACTGCTTTCCTTTGTGATCCAACCTGAACATGAATCCCACTCTTCAAAACTGAAAGGTTGGTTTCATTACTGGCTCTGGTCTTTCTGAATAGCATTAGAGTACTACAGTTAGCATAGTTTAGCCCAATAGTTTAGCCCAAATATCATTTCTACTCCACATCTCATTTCCAGTACATTATCTCTGTCTTTTTTTCATCCAATGAAGGATGTATTATCCTTATCTCCTTCTGATGTTCTCTTCCCAATCACTTTTAACTCTTGATAGCATCACCAGATGTAGCTGACCATATCCAGAGCCCAGCATTTCCTCTCTGTTCTGATAGGTGATGCCTCCCAATGCTGTGATCACCTCTCTTCACCCCATCTTGTTCCCTCATGCTCCTTGTTCTTAACCAAACAGAACTTAATCTTCTAGCTTGGTCTTCTCACCCCCATGGCAGACTGCAGCGTCTCTCATTGGAATTCTCCTTGTTGGCTTCCCCTTATCTGCTGCACCTATGGTCAATGTTGAGTTCATGCTGTTAGGGGCCTAAATTACACTTTGAGTAGATTATGTGATTGAATGCACAGCCTGTGGCCTAAAAAGCTGCAAAGTTTGTCAAAAAGCTATTTCGATATTGAGTTCTGTTGAAAGCGGTGGGCCCCAATGCCTTCTCCATTTCACAAAACTGCATTCTTCAGCTATTTATGTAAAATTCTCTCATTACCTCAGAGACAGTAACATAGCCATAATGCTTGTGTTTGGGTATCATACATCTACGTATGTGCAGGTCATCGTATACATCTACATAGAAACATATATGGAATCTGTATCTGGAAAGTCACAAGATGGGAAATGATTAGTGCCTCCAGTCTCTTAAAACTGCACTGTTTTTTTCTATTCCTGTTTCCTTTAACATCTTTTCCTGTCATTTGGGGAGTTCTCATCTTGGCAGAGCCTGCCAAAATTTGCTACAATCTTACTTAAAAAAAGCAATGTTTTCCCAGACTTTTTACACCCCCACATCCTAATGGGCTTTCTTTTCTACCAGCAGTAGCCCAGATTCCCTACTCCATTGCTCTTTCCTTTCTCAGATCCCTCCTGTGGATGCATTTCCTGTGGGATGCCTCCAAGGTGGGAATCAAACTAAACAAGATGATATCAATAATATCATAGTTCCAGCAATAATTTTCTCTTCGCTTTCAAGCGCATCCCAAGCAGGTGGCAGCTTTCTTGTTTTATTATTCACAAACGAACTCAAAACAAAAATCCAGCCCACGCCTTCCACTTAAGCTATATTGCTCCCGGGTCTCCCCCTCAAGGACTGCTCAACCTGGACTCTGGATCCTCTCCTTATATCCAGATGGGACAACAAATATCCTGCAAGACTGAGCCAGCAAACCACACATCATGTTTCTTAGCAAGACCATCATTTGCTAACAGGCTGAGATTTTCAGGATAACACTACACTGCCACTTAATATATTATCATACTACTTGTATATTCCAGCCCACTCTCTTACAGGCTCTTTGGGGATAGAATTGCTCTCCCTTTGCATCATGTGTAATGTGAAACACATTCATTGTCTTTGCAGAGAAAAACAAGCAAATACTTATCTTTTGCATGTTCTAGACCGTCCTTATTTCAATGACATATAACCTAATTTCAAGAGCCAGCATATTCAGACAGCCCTGGTGCAGGATTGCTACCAGTTCTGAACTTTGCAGGAATATGTAGATTTCATAGTTTAGTCCTGACTCTTTCTGCAACAACCATTTTAATACCCTTCATCTACCTCTGCTCAAACGTCTCATGGGGTGTCCCTTCTCAGCAGCATAATGCTTTGAAAAATGTAGCCCTTTGTATGTGAAGTTTGGGTTTCTAACCAGAGCTGGTTAAGAAGTCTATTCTGTGGTTAGTGAGAGATGAAGGCACTGATAAAAGATGATTAATCTACTAACTTTTACTACCCGTAGCCACAAAAGAGATAAGAGAATGTAGCTCTTATCTCCCACCGTTGGTTTGAAGGGTAGCCACAAAATTCAGTTTAGACTAGATGCCTAACTTTGAGCAGCTAAGCTAGCTGAAACTAATTCCATTCTTTCTTAACATAGTTCAGTACTTGATTTTGTACACGTCCTGGGATGGTGAGCCATAGGAGTTGGTAAATTGAAGGCCAAAAACTGGAGATAGCAATAGGGAAGAAAAAAAAAAATTAAAAAAAATCAGCTAAACTTTTCATAAGCTTAATTTCTTTAGGAAGAACTTACTTTGATTGGAATCTGGACCTTACAGAAGACAAGTGGTTGGGGGTTTCTTTTCTTTGTCCTCCCAAAAGATTCTGCCCATCCCTAGAAATCTCATGTAAATTAGAAATATTGTGAGATTTCTGCTGTGGCTGCTTCCTTGGCTAGATATGACTGGAGTAACAAGCAGCATAACAAGTACATGATGACATATGGGAACAGCAGTACACAAATATAGTCAGTGCAAGAGAATCCAAATCACAATCTTGGGCATTCATTGACTCAGCTAGGTTTGGCAAGCAGAATAGGGATTTATAAAAATAAGGTTGTGCCTTTCAATGCTTTTCAGCTGATTTTATGCTAAAAGAAACCTGAGGATCAGAGCAGTGAGACACGCAAAGCTAAAGTCTCTAAAATCCCTGCAGGCCTTATTATGTGTGTAAGGAGACAGACAGCACGTATTTCAGGGCTGGGGAAGCTATTGCACTTGATTTAAGGGTAATTAAAGTGTGTGAGTGACAGCAGAGATGACATGTGATGCATCAGACACCTTTTCTCCATCTCGCTTCCTGCTTGGCAAATTCATTTGCATTCTGAATGAAGGATAATGTCACATAGCCTTCTGCCTCTACCCTCCTAGGCTTTCTGTTCTGCTCTCCACATTCCTCCTCACAGCTCTTATCTGCTCAGGGATTTCAGAGAGAATATCTGGGGTTTACTAGTAAGTAGGTCCTTATTCTTTCCATGGCTAAGTCAATGACAAAACATTTATTCCTATCAGTAGTTTATGGTCATGCCCTAGAGAGTAAAAATTACCAGTCTAGTGGGCCACTGAGAAGAAAATAGCTCCTGCACTGAAACGTTTTTGTTGGCCATTGTCTACTGCTCGAGTGCAAATGCACACAGAGAAGAAGGGATGATGTGCTCATTGGTATTTTAAATCTGCCCATGGCTCATTTTGATTCCAGTAAGTCAACCAAAACCAATGTGAGAGTGAGGATTCATTGTAAATATTCAGTTTTGGAAGTGGAGCAGTCTGCAGTTGTGCACACAGCACTTGCAACATACAGCCTGAATCTGATGGCTGACAGACGTGTGACAGACAGGCACAGAAAATACCACGAATGGCTTCTCTTGCACTTACACCAGTAGTTCCACTCATATGTGTGCACTGGGTACCGAGAGCTCAGAAGACTGTTGTCTAAGCCTTATTTCTAAAAGATCTGTAAGGGGGTTGAAGGCCAGCCATGATTGCAAATAGGTGTATTTACATTAAAGTTGAAAGACAGAGAATGCACACAGAGCTGATAATTGTCCACATTATTTCATCTGCCTAATAGCAGAACAAAATTACCGGCAGACTTGAGTTCACTGCAAGTGAAAACAAAAAGCCTAAGGCATTCACAGAGCCATTAGGAGAGAAAGGAAGGCTTGGGCTTTGACCTGTGACAGTCATTTTGCCCCCTTTGACTGCACCTCTAAGTTGAGCTGAAGCAAACTGAAAGTAATCATGGAGCCAAGGGTACATCTCTGTGGGCAGCAGGTTGCCAAAGGGAGAGAGGGTAGCCATCCACTTGCCTTACAAAGAAGGCATTTCTTTCGTTGGTTCTTGATTAAAAACATTGTGAGCCACAGAGCCGTGTTGGGGAATCTAGGGGTAAAGAAAATCCTGAGCGGTTTCACCATTTGGTTTAGAAAGTGAGGATTTAAGCTGCGAAAGGGATGCCATTTGGATTGGATAGTTTATGAGCAAACAGTGTTGCTGGCCTAATGGGTAAATAAACAGTGATTCTGGAGTAGGAGTCTTCAGGGAAAGAAACGTCCAATCCTTCCTCTGATAAATGTCACTCTGGTAGTATTGCTTTTGTCTCCTATTTCTGGAAGTAGAGCTCAGGTTTGTAGGTTAAAGAAAGGTTTGGAAGGAAATTGAGAGTCACAGAGTTGGGGTCTGTATTCTTTGACATGACAAATCACAGCAGATCAGGGTGAGTACTGTCACATCGCGAAATCAAGCTTAAGACGCCTGTTCTGTTTTTTCTCACTAATACCTGGTGTAAAGACCTCCCTGAGACCAGCTGTTCAGGGACAAAATAGAAAATGTCTGAAGGAGGATAGAGAGGGAAGGAAGGAATACAGCAGACATGGTGAAATTGCCTGCGTCTGAATAGATTATGTAACCACTTTAGGATAATAAGGATTTTTTAATTATTATTATATTTCATTGTACCCATTTGCATTTTTGGGCACCCCACATGCATACATATGGATTTTCCCTTTTTGAAAGCAGCAGTCTTTTTTTTTATCTTTTGAAGCAACGTATCTAATATGTCGCTAGCATGTCTAATATTCATCTCCTCCATCAGATGCCATTATCCTCCCAGCAGTGATTTCCAATGGCAAAAGCTTCATGGCTCTCCTCCCTTGAGTAACAGAAATGTAGCGAGGGGCTCAGCTGAGGTATTTAGCAGAGGGCTCAATAATTCTGGTGGAAAGAGGGGTGCTCATACAAAGCTGTAATGACTAGCTGTCAGGGAGATGCATGGTGTCCTTTCAGCAACTGAACACAAACAGATGAGGGTGACGGTGGTATTTCTCCAGTCCCTAATTAGAGCTATGTGATGGCAGAGGCACAAATGGAGATGTTTTCCATCATCTCTGCTGAGGAGGAAGGTACAGCAGAGAAGCTGGTTTGCTTTTGTTAGCCCCAGGCATCCTTTGCACTGTGATACGTGCTTACCACCTCATTTTTATCACTCTCCCTTTAGCTGTTTATTTCTTCTTTTGTTCTGCTTCTCCCTGTGTTTCTTTCCTTCCCTGACCACCTTCAGATTCCTATCAGGAACCTGGTTTCCACTTTACATAACTGGAGCCTCCAGTTTTTCCATAGCAGCCTGCCCAATCCAATTGTTCAGAGCTGCAGTGAACTTTAAGGACCGCCTGTAGGGATGGTACATACGGGTAGCTCAGTGCTGCACATAAAGGAAGCTAAGACACTGCTGGACTTGGGGAGTATTCCTACAAAGCTGAAACCAGAGCTCAAGAATTGTATTTCCAGCTCTGGAGTCTCACCTGGAGGTACTGTGTAGGTAGGTGAGCTCTTTAGCTCCATGCTCTCATATACAGTCATATACAGCACTGCATAAGCACAAACATGTTGCAGTAAAGAGAGATCCGGGGCTTTAGAAAATCCACTTGTATCAAAGGTGCTCTACAGAAGGCAGGGAAGGAAGGACAGCTTTATGTCTAGCCTAAATGTGAAGAAATTAAAAAGGAGGGTGGGGATATGTACTTTTTCAAGTTCCTGTGAGGGGAAAAGAGACACCCACATCCCTTCATTCATATCCCTGCCCCTCACAACCTTTTCCTCAGATCTAGTTTATCACAGCATCGGCATCTCCTTCCCCACACACAGTTGAAAACAGAAGCTCATTTCAGCTGACTGCACCAAGGAAACATGGGGGGAGTCTCAGACCTTGCCCCCCACAATGTCTCCTCCGGGAAGTCCAAGGAAATGCAGAGTCCCCTGTGCTAAATTCAGAGGTTTTGGCAGGTAGACAGCAACAACAGGAGGTGGGAACAGACAGCTGTGCAGGGGAGGAAATGGTGATATAAATACATGTTTAATTGTAGTTTAATTACAATTACTTACTAGGCAAAGTTTATTTAAATGCAGTGTAATTAGAGTGAGACCTTGATTTAATCACAGTTTTATCAGATACGGTTACTACTATTTTCCTCCGCTTCCTCCTCCTCCACCTTCTCTTACACTCCCTCTCTTGAACTTGCCTAAGGAAATTAAACGCCAAAGCTTGAAGTAAGCAGAAGGTATCCATCTTGGAAAGCTTTCAGTTTCCTGAAAATTCAATTGCCAGGTGGCTACTAGCCCAGAATTTTCTCCCTGGAAATTGTGAAACCCCCACTCTGTCCTGGCAAGCCATTATTCTTCCTTAGCAGCTAATGATAATGGATCCTCATTAGCTGGGAATGACTTATCAGGAATATAATTCATCACTGATGGCAGACCTCATAACCCATCTGCTCACAATGAGTAAATTATATAGCCCAGTCAGAAGAGATGGATTGTTCTTTCTGATCTACCTTTGGAGAGTGTCCACATCCTGTTCCAATCAGTACGTACTTTGTCTTCGCTCCATGAGCTAGGTGAACATGAGGAGAGACATTTGGGCAAAACCTCTTGAGCAGCTGACCCCAGTTCTCATCATTCACCATTCTCCCTCCTCCACTGCTGCCTCTTCCTATGCTCCTCACCTTGACATGAGTCTCAGCATGGCAGTAGTTTACTTGCTTAGGAGACTAGTACTAATGTCAAACGTCTCTTACAGCCCTCTACAAAGACAGATGGGACCAATTCTGAGGAGTGCTGGGCATTGTGGAGCAGAGGAGTGATGCCCAGTGCACCACAGTGCCAGCCCCTGGCAGGCGATTCAAATTCCTGCCACTGCCTCAGCTGGCAGCTACCGCTGGGGCCCAAATAATGTTGTGTCCGTTTAGGGATGTCCTGTGCCTCCCTTTGGACAGTTCTGGAGAAGATCTTCAGAGGGTCTTTATTCAGCAGGTAAAATCTGATTCCCCCCTGTAATAGCTCCATAAGCTATTAGCAGGTTTGCTGACTTCAGTGAAAATATCGTTTACTCCTTCCATGTCAATACCAGTTAACTCATGTTGCCTTACTATGCATCTGTCTCAGTCTTTTTTTCCAGCATCTCTAAGCAAGGGAAAGAGTTAAATGTATCCATAAAGCAGTGAAGCTCTTCATTAATTAATGCATATTTTATTCTGCCATTGAACCATACTGGCCCTGCAAGAAGGAAAATTATGAACTGCTTGGGTCTTTGCTCAGGGAACCAAAACCAGAGACATGGAGGCTTTTCCCTCCCTCCTTTTTCTGTCATAGTTTGCTCTGCTTTCTTTCTTTCTTTCTTTCTTTTTTTTTTTTTTTTTTTCTTTTTTTTTTCTCCAGGTGCTCTTGACATTTTAACAGGCTCTCTGATCACTTCCAGGTGACCTGACCATCTTTTGTACTATTCTTGTCACAGTTCATCTGGATGAGAAAAAAAGAGGGAGAAAAAAAAAAGGAAAAAAAAAGAGGCAAGACAAGGTTTTAGTTTTTATTGTCCTTCCTCTCCTGGCCCTCTCCATGTCATTCAGACCAGTGCCCTTGGTGGGGACGAGCTCTCTCCCCATCACAGGCTTTTTAAGAGCAGAGGGTCTCTTAATCCTTCATAGCCTGTGGAGTGGGTGGCTGTGAAACCTATTTAACCCCTCGCTGCAGTGTTGTGCTGGACCTTGCGTTGCAGATCACAATAAATCACCCAGTGTCAAATGGATTTTTCTCCCTGCTTTAATATTTATTTGGCATTGAAATTTTAATAGGGAGGCGCATTCCCTTGTCATCCTGTGAATGCCGAGTGGGTGAAAGAAGGGAAGGAACAAACATAGAGGAATGGATGTAAAGTGCTGGGGGAGGGAAGAAAGGAAAGACTGAGAAGGAGTATAGGAAAAGGGAAAGGGGGAGGCAGCAGTCACTGCAGCATCTCTGTTTGAAGATGAGTTTCTCAGGTAACAGCAGCTCAGTTCAGCTCCCTGCCCTTGCAGCAATGGGCAGCTCACACAAAGCAAGGAGGTAAACAAGCCTGGGAAGGACCCAAAGGTACTTGCACCCTCACAAAGTTCTTTTCTCTCATCCACCTTTCCAGCAAAACAAATAAATGAATCGGTGATTTGTGGAACCGGATCTGGAAAAAAAAAAAAAGGAAACTGTGGTTGTGGTCCAAAATCTGCAGTTAGACTCCGGTGTTGTGTATTACTGCGAGAAAGGGATAGAGTCACATCGAGGAGACAGATACCACTGACTAGATAAAGAGATGGTGTGGAGAGATACAGTAAGTGCTTCAGATAGGTGACAAGTGTTAGATGGAGTGGATATATAGTTATAATTAAAGAGATGGATACTATGAGTGCACATGGGAAGATACCTCAGACAGATGTACTGTGAATAGATGTTGCAGGAAGAGGGATATTGTTAGACAGACACTGTCTGGGAAAAATGGATAAGGCAACAAATAATGCTACAGCTAGGCACATAAAGATTGATTCCGCAGATAAATAAATTCTATAAATAAATACTCCAGAAAGATATTTCAGTAGCCTGCCATCTATGAATATTTGACACACACATCTAAGAAACTGCATAGTACCTCATCCAAAATAAACCTAACCAAGTAGCTACTAGATATGTGTACGAATCATGCTGTTTAAACATTGAAGAGATGTTAGCAGTTGCAGCAAAAACAACAATTTATCACCTGATTCAAAGCTCGTTTCACCCTGATTGTTTCAACATTGATGGCCTGGCAAGAGCATGGCAGAAAAGGCCAGGCCAGCAGGTAGACAATTAAGTGCTGAAGAGACACTGAACAAATAAATGGGAAAATACAGTGTTTGGATTTCAGAACTGGAAGTGGGCCTCAATCTGGGTACGAAATTCCAATTTTATATCTGGGTTTACAAACAGATGACACATTTCAAAATCATTTCCACCTCTAGGTACTGGCACAGTTCTGATCTTATGTCCCTGTCTGTCCCTGCTGCTACTATAACCCCACACCTTCCATAGGGAGCTCCATTCCCAGCTCTCTCCAGTTACCTTACTGACCACAGAGAGCAATCGAAACTCCCACTACTGAGTGTCCTGGCAACACCACAGAACATCGTGTTCTCCTATAATAAGCTTTAAGCAAGAGTTCTCATCTACATGGACACCTACTCCTGCTGAGGCTGTCAGGTTCAGTCCTGCGCCTGGCAGATGGTGCCCAAATTGAGAGCCTCTGCAGGGAGGCAGGTCCTGTCAAGGTTCCTCTGGCCAGCAGTTCTGAGGACTGCCTGTGTCCAGGGCATCTGAGGAGTGAATGTACTTTTGTAATTTACATCTTTCCACCCTTGCTGTGTTTGTCCTGTCACACCTCAGGCCTCCCTTGAGCCTTACAGAGGGCCCATTTTCTTCCTGTGGTCAAGTTTTCAGTGTTCCCACTGGATGGCTTTCTGTACCAGCTACTGTCCTGTTCACCTTTGTAGCCACCACCCTATCCCGAGCTTTGGCAGGACCTATCCTTCTGTTAATTGCTCTGCCCTATCAGGGATGCTCATTTTGGGGCTATCAGGCTCTACTTAGCATGTTTAATCACGCTGCTATTGAAGCAGACAAGTTCCTTTGCAGGGCTCTGATAGGTATCCTCCAGGCTACTGCTGTGCTGCTTGCTCAGCACTCTCAGCCTGTGCTCTGAACCCTCGCAGAGTTTATGATGCACCTCAAAGTCAATCTGGCGTATGCCAGAGCTGGTTTGCTCAGTTCATTTTCTGTGTGACCTGAACACCTCCAGTATGCAGGTCCACAGAGTTGGACAGACAAGCACATTAACCTCAGCTCTTTTCCTTTGGCACCTCCTCACCACCACAATTAGTGCTTCAAAACAGTCCTAACCATAAGCAGTTTGATTTCTCACTATGACAGACATTATATTAAATATATGTTTTCTAAATCATTTGATCTAATGTGCACTTGTAAAGCCTCACAGAAAGAACTTCACAAACTGTCTTTTAGCTTGTTATGGATGTTGCCTTCAGGGTCCAAATACTAGTTTGTGGCAAGGAGATGATATATATTTTTAATGGCTTCATACACCAAATTAAATTTGAAATTAGCATTCAAGTCTACCATCCATTTTCAGTGATGATGTTTAATATTATTGTGAGAGAATCAAGTGCTTTACATGGTAGGTGCCAATCGAGTCTTGTTTGGGAAGTTATCCAAGGACTCTTGGGTACCACATGCTGGGAAAGTGATTAAAACCCCGTCAGGTTAAGTGAGAAGAGTATTTTTGGTTTTCCCTTCTCCCCTTCATTTCAATCTTTTTTATCAGTCAGTTTCTATTTCCAAGGATATATCTTGTAATAATAATTGCTTGTTATCAGTGGATATTTTCCAGTACAGCAAAGATATCTAAATCCAAAGTCTCCAACAGAGGAAATTGATAGGTCTGAGTTTAAGAAGTGTTAGGTTAATCCATCTCAAAGGAGACCCTTTGTAAGAAGGGAAATGTTAGGCATTTCCTGACTATGGGGAGTAGTGTGGGAGGGGGGGGTATGCCAGGCTTCTGAGGGAGACACGCCTACAAAGCAGCAAGGGAATAGACAGCTCAGGAAATGTTCTTCTTCCTCGATTGTCTCCCCATGGACTTCCCTTGCATTGGAAATATCTAACACAGCATGAGAATGTGAAAGGAGGCAACTGTGTGAAGCTAAGGACTGTTCAGCGTTCAGAGCAGATGACTGGGAGCAGCAGATTTTGGTTTGTTGTACCTGGCTTTGCTCGTCTGTCATCACAGATCTTTGAATGTATAATTTAGCTTCTGCTTAATGAATTCACCCTCAGCAGCCTAGGTTAATATGACTCTAATTGTGTGAGTGTATTTAATTGCAGGCCTTGTTCTCCTAAACTTGTAGGAGACAGTTACAGTAAATACCTGCGTGTCTCAGAAAAACAGCAAGCAGGATCTGTGCCATCTTTCACTGCGACCTGTTGCTAGGATCACGGCTGAAAAAGGCTGCCTGAGGATACCCTGGATCAAGCCATACAACCTCTCTGACCTTGCTCTGCCACTTCCCAAGCATCGTGCTTTCCCAGAACTGCCCGAGCAGTTCCGCTCCTCCAGCAGTGCCTGCAGTTTGCACCATGCCTTCTTGTAAAGCCTGTCCACGCACTGGGTATGTAAGGCTGATGCGAAAAGTGCCATCGGCTCTCCCTGCCATTGCAATTATGACAAAATAATTGTCACTGTACGGCACTCCTGTCACTAGCAAAGCAAGAAATACTCTGAGTGTTAAAAATTAGGGAGATAGGCCTTGTGTCTTTGCCAAATTTCCACACAGGACATATTTCTTATATCTTGGATTCCTTCAAATTGTTCCGCTGGCTGTTCACTGAATCTGGGAATTCTTCACTTCCTGTTCTAAAACTGACAAGATTTAAAGCACTGTTATTCCCTGCCTCAGAAATGGCTGCAAAATTAGTGGTGAATGATGCTGTTCAGGAGCTCAGCTGCTCGGTCAGACCTGCCGGTGCAGCTCCATGCACATTAACAGTGTAAATCATCAGAATGCTTCCCTTGTTGTTCAGAAAGCAACATCGGGTGTTTCAGGCTGCAAAGCCTGTATGTAAAGTAAATGCATTGTTATTTAAAAGCAATTCATATTGTTGGGAAGCCCAGGCAGGTAAGCTGATTGGTGGGTAAGCAATGGAGTGTAATAGCCCTGAGAAAACTGCTGTGTAATAACAGCTTTGATTCCTTGCAGGATAAAGCTGTATAATGTTGCCATCCTTCCTCTACCTTTCATGTGTACAGCACTTCATATACACTAAGTGTATTACTTTGTCATCTGGACTGATATCTGGTTTGATCCTCCTGGGCTTTGCTAGCCTGCTTGTGAGAAGTATGAAGTTTTCCAACAAAGTTTTAGGCTTAAGGTAACATCTAAATTATAGATTTCTGAAATCGCCTTGGCAGTGTTTCTTGATAGGCTGCTTTTTGAGCTAAGCTGATAACCCATCTTGCCACAGAGCTGCTTTTTTCTCCTTGATACTGAATTGCCTGTATCATGCACCATTAAATCTGACACAGTTTATCTGCAGGTTGGTTGTGCAGAAAAGGAGAAAGTCCAGCATAAGCTTGGCAATCTCACGGTAAAGTCAGCGGCAGGCTGACTTTGCTGCACCTGCTCTACCGACCTATTATCTCTGCCATTTGGAGAGCCTGGGTTCTTCAGCACCGTACATTTTTTTTTAACGTGTGGTGAGTTACCGACGCTAGAAATGTTATTGCAGGGGGCACCCACATAAAGCTGCTGGAGAAAAAAAAGTTCTGTAGGGAAAATGATGTCATTGTGATTTGATAGAGAAGAAGGAAAAAAGAAAAATATTCTATGACAGTGCATAGCAGTTAGGAATCCTGTATGCATTCAGTAATACAACCTTCCCAAATGCACCCCCTCTGTAAAGTATGCATGTATATTCTAGCACTTGGATTTCTGCTGTTTGTACTGGAAAATATAATTTTTGTGGGCTTTTTCAGAGCCTTAGGGAACAATTCCTGAGCCAGAATAACTCACGGTCTGGTCTTTTCCTGGTGTTCCAGTTCCTGGAAGACAGAACACACCATGAGAAGAGCAGATGTCACTTTATTTTGGTGCAATGAGCAGCTTCCTGAAGCAAAGATACAGAAATTGGAGCTAGGAAAACATAAATACAAAGACAAATGCCAGGAAATACAAGATTTCTGTACTAATGAGGTTTTCAGGTCCAATGAAAGCAGCATACACAGCTCCTCAGTCTTTCTTTCCTCGAGCTGGTTGGCTGGTTTTTGTGCTAGACAGGCGAGTTGGACAGTTTAAAATCAGAGGCCAGGCTGGGTACAGAAAATCTGGCAGCTCGCAACAGTTTCTTTCTCATCTGAATAATCTCCCCTTCACTTTTATGCCTTTAGTTGTTTCCAGCACTGCAAGAATTACAACATTTCTCTTTGAAATATGACCTGGCAGCTAATCCTTGGTATTACTGAGCACCTCTCTCTCCTCCTCATGTCAGCAGGAGTCCTACATCCTCATCATTCCTCTAGCTAAACTCTACATTCCTGTCTGGCAGAATCATGAACACTCAATTCTTTCCCTAATGGATCTGGAAACTTGCTATTTTCTTTGCTGAAATCTTGGTTTGCTGAGGGGAGGTTTTGGATCTGACACACCAAGGTTATTAATCACCTATTTTCTTACTGCTTTCAATAGGGAGACAGGCACTTACATAGAAAAGGCAATTAAATAGCTTGGACCCTCATTCAGACTAGCCACGTGGAAGAGGACTTCAGATACAACCTGGCTCTACCTCCATGCAATAAACTTGCTGTCCAGGTAGAGTGATGGAGCCTGCTATCTTCACGTTATTAGGGAACTGGGGCAAAGACCGAAAAGCAGTTTGCCTGAAGTGACTGTGAGGCTACCAAGTGTAGAATCTTTATCTTTCAAACACAAGTGTTTTAGCCTCATGATTCAATTTTCCCTTGATGCACAGTCTGACACATCTTTTCTGTCACTTACTCTGCACACAAGAATTGACCTTTTATCATTTTTGGTTGTAAATCAGAGGGTGACGTTAAATGCTTAGGGTGGTTCTCTATGAAGTGACTGTTTCGCTGCTCTGCAAGCTGTGCTCTAATTTGCTCCATCTATCCAAATATATGTCCCATTTTGATTAAATGAGTACTTTTGTCAGTTTATGTTGCTTCAGCTTTCACTCAGAATATGCTTGTTTCTGTGATGTTAGCAGTCTTTTAAGAATTGTAGTGGGAATTTATATATGCATAGATAAATATACACACGCATATTCACACAGAAAAAGTAAGAAAATGTAATTGCAACTTTCAGGTAAAACACATAGAACATTTTGGCAAGCATTTGAAAATTGATTTTTTATAAAATATGCAGGAAATACTCATGTTAACGGAGATTTTAAAAAATGTTCCCTGCTGGGAATTGATAAATGTTACAAGCAACAAATGGATTCATTTGAAAACAGCATCTCAGTGTTATACAGGTGAAACATTATTAAAAAGCTGCAACAGGAACAGAGGAAAGTATTAGGAGATCTATTGTACAACAAACAGCAATGGCAACTCATATGTACTTTATTATGTTCTCTTAGCAATTTTATGCCATTTCCTTAGATCACAGCAAATGGTTGCTTTTTCCCTCTTCTCTGTGTTTACTGGGAGTTGTATGTTCCTGGCTGGTTGCTCCTTCCTGCACCACGAATCCCTTTAAACCCTGTTTGAGTTCTGCAGTACGACGACGGTGGTGTTTCATGTTTGTGTTAGCTCTCGATGCTTATTGTTTTTCTTGTGCGCTAAATCACTAAAATTCTGCATTGCAATTCCTGACAAGCAAATTTTAGGAGGATAATGAAATATTTGCTATTCTTCATGAAACATCTGGCAGGGCTCTGGCAAGATCAAGGAATTAGCAAGAGTTGCCACTTACATGCTGTATCTGACATTTTCGTTATCCTTAATGGAGTCCAAAGCATATGCAAATCAACTGCATAATGAGTGAGGTTAAGCAAGGTTTTGGATCTGGTTCCATATGGTGGTAAAAACATAATTGATCAGAATGTTTTGAAATATATTGAACATGAGTGTTCAGCTTTGTTTTATCTGAATCTCATTATGTCTGAGGAAAGATTTAGGGTGAGGGCAGAGGCTGAAGTTTTAACTGGATCTATTATTGGTTATCTGTGATCACACATACTTCATCAGATGTTTCTGCCATAAGCTCCACTTCAATTTGCTTTAAAAGCAAGATAGATGTTTTTGACCTTGCCTCTTCTGCTTTTTATTATTATGGGTGTATATTCTCTCTCTCTCTCTCTCTCTCCCCCTTCCTCCTTCCTTCCCCCTCCCTTTCTCTCTTTCGTAATCATGGTATTGACTAAGCACCCTTGTTCTCTTCAGGAAGGGTGAGAGATCAAAAGTTACGTATCCGCCTCACAACTTTGTACACTACAGAAATCTCTCAGATCAATTATAACGAACATACCTAGAATGAGATACATAACTTTTGAGGGGACTATGATTTTACAGATTTGTGTTGGATTCATTTCAAGAAACCTGGGATAACACAGGGTCTTGTAGAGATGAATTTACTTTGAGAGGTGGCCATGCTGACAGATGTCCGTCAAGCTGGAAACTCTTAGGCTTAAGTGTTTAGTCATCTTGTTGGCCCTGAAATTCAGAATTTTCAGAATGCTCCAGAAACTGTTTTCTGTGAACCTGAAGCTGAGATTTACCTTTAAGGAAAGGCAGAATCCAGTGGTGAACCAGCTATCAATCCCCTACACGATGCCGTACCCTCTCCACTGTCTGGACACCCCGGTGTCTGAATCATCCTTTTTACTAGAGCTCAGTGCTTTTAGTCCTGGTCATTGTTTACCCCTTTGAAGACACATGATTATGAAAGATAAAAGAGCTATGCAGAAGGGTTTCTAGAATAGTCATTCTTTACTTTAAAAAGTACAAGAATGAGTCAGGCTCATGTGGAACAGAAATATGTCTGTATTTCCCTACAGGGAATCCAAGATCTTACCTTCACTTTTGCCATGCAGTTTTGCTTTTTGCTTCTCGTTTAAGTTCTCAAATAGCTGGTGATAATGCTTTCTGTTATAGGCAACCATTTCTGCCTGTCAGTTGACCTTCCCATCTTTCTCAAGTCCTACCCAGACGTCCTAAGTCTCCCTTCTGATGACCTGCTGTTTTGTCAACACTCACCTGAAGGCTAGAGTCAAAGAAATGGTTTGCTTTGGTCAGAAGCCAGCTCTTTCTCTGTGGTTGCTTCCACTTGAATGCAATAGCATCAAGGTTCAGTGATCATCTATTGTTATCTCTCCGATACCTGTAGGAGTATCTCCTGAGACCTCCTATGGCTTGTAATGAAAACTGTGCTCTGAATACAGAGCAAGCGATGTGATTGTGTGGGTGTAGAGATATGCTGGGGTCTGAGTGTATGTGTATCTACATGTATGTGTGTATATTTTTTATCTGTCTATCTGTTAGGAAAGATGGATAAGGGATGGTAATCTACATATTTACTCGCACACGCACATATGCATCTATCGTATATAGAGAGATTCTCTGAAGCATCAAAGTGGTTATCAGCTAAAAATAATTTTTCACAAAGAAAAGATAGTAAACATGAGGTTGTTTTCTCCTCCAAGGGGCATAATGGTGGGAATTCAGTCATTTACAGCAGTTTTTATTTCAGTCAGGTAGTTAGATGTGCATCTGTTACCTGGTATGCAAGCATATATTTGCATACATGGTTATCTGTATGAAAAAATACCCTGTACATAAAATATATATGTGGCTAAAACACAGTCTAGAAGTGTCTTGGCTATCTTAAAACATTTTGCTTTCAAAAACCCTAAATCCTTTAAGTCGCTCAGAGACAACTAAGGGATATATACATATGGAACTTGGACTTTTGAAATTAAATATATAGAGCCAATTACAAACTTGGATGAAGTCAGTGGAATGATATGAATCAGCACCAAGGGAAACAAGAACCCAGGATTACCTGCATGCCTCTACATTATTTATCTTCAGCAGTGCAAACTTCCAGCATTTAAGCCAAAATCTTTCCACATTTCTTTCCTCCTTACAGTGCCAACATCTCAATTACTGGAAGCACCCAAAAGCAATTACAAGGATTCCAATAATCTTTCTGTATTACAGTGGCTGGACTGCTAAGTATCATTGATAACTTGATTATCATTTTGAAAAGAAATTGCTTGGGGTAGGGACTCTGTGAGAAAAACTAACGAACACTTACAAATCATATTTTCAGAAACTCTTACATTATTCAGTGTCCTAATGAGTTCCAGTAGTCCCATACAGGAGTGTTTGACTGCTCACATTTCCACAGGAAGCTTAAGCTGTGCAAAGTCAAAATGTTATCAGTTTTGGAAGCATTTCTTTTGACTCTTAATCTCAGAGTGAAATCCAAGCCACTGGCAGTGCTGCCTGGTGGATATTATCCCACCTATTTTATGCCATCCATCTTTTATTTCCTGCATTTACCTCCCATTTTTAATGAATGGAACAAGATTACAGTGGATCAGATTTAAAATGCTTTACTACTAGTTGCTTCATTGGAGCTGGCCATAAATTTCTGTTCAGCATAAGACTACAAAATCTGTCCAATGGCTGCAGAACATATTAATGAGGTGTCTCACGGGTATTTGTCATACAAGAACTTCTAATTGATTCCAACAGCAAAAGTGGTTGTGCTGCCTGCATGCTGGCCCAGAACTGATGCTGTGTGACATTCTTCTCTTAAAAAAACACCAAGTTTTAGTGCAATCTGGATCTGAAGAGCAAGACCAGACCTGTGCTTTCACAAGACAGCTTAACCCAGGCTCAGTCTCCCAACAGACACTGGATTATATCCAGTGTCTTATAAAGGTCTTCAACTTGCTTAAACTTGAGTTCCAGGGCTTGAGCTCTGTTGTTTGAGAATTTGGCCCAGTTCTCAAGAACACAGTGCTGTGCAGCTGTAGGCACTCAGGACTCTGATTTTTTTCTCATGTTGCCAGGGAATTGACACAGAAACCAGTGCTGAATGGCATTTTTAGGTGAATGAACTGTTCCCCAGTTGTGTGGAGTGGCTGAACTTGTCTGGTGTGACCAAAATTTAGCAGTTTGCATGCATGATGTGTGAACTAGAGAAGGGAGAGAGGAAGAATACTAATATTTTTGGGGTCTGCATCAACTGTCATAGCTCCATTTCATGGCTGATTTGTATCTGTTCAAGGCAGTTGCTTTTATTAATGCTTACAAGTCCACAACTATAAGAATGCAAAAGATGCATTGTTAGTGCTGCACTGATATATGGATTGGTTCTCCATTAAGAAGAAATTAATGACTGTTCATAAGACCAAATCCACAGCCTTTGGCTTCTCACCAGCTTTTCCATCCTGCAAATCTAAAGATCAGCTCATGAATTTTATTGGTTAGTATTAGAAGAAAGCCTGGATTTGACAGAGATGTCAGGAATCCAGGAAGGCCACGTAACCTTCAAACCTCCCAATGTCCTCCACCCAAACTCATCTTTGATGGAACGATCACAGCTGTACCAATGATACCCTGTAATTCAATTAAATGCAATTCCTCCTATTCAGAAAAGGCTTTTCAGTCTCCCAACCGTGTGTAATGAGAGGTGCATACTCAACTTTTCCTCTGTTATTGCTGCAGTTATCAACCACCTTCTCACCAATAAGGAGAACAGAAAGAGTCATTTCTTAGAAGACTGACAGTTTCTGCTGAATACAAGTAAAATGCTGTCCAGGGCTAAATTGTTGCAAGCCTGAATGAACATTAGGGGACAGTGTTGGCCAGGAGTCAGCCTGTTTCATGTTCCTTTTATTTACAAGTCATCCTCCCCTCTCTTAAACGATAAAGCCCCACTTGCTCCTTACTTATCTAACTGGTGCACCAGACATCCATTTTTAATCTGGCCAAATCAATTATAAATATTACAGCCTGCAATTACCCTGGGAACTCCTGAAAAACTAATTAGTACGAATCTCACCAATGAATTACACCTTTCTCTTGGCTATTTGCAGCAGGAATAAAAAGAAAGAAAGAAAAAGAAAAAACTACACTCAAAGAGACCAAACATCTCTCAGCCATAGCAAACAGAATTCAAGGCAATGTTTAATTACGTTCATATTGTTCGTGGAAGGATGGCCCATGACGGGCTGAAAGCCAGGGCACCTGGCATTGCCTAAGGCTTAGCTTGAATTTTCTTAGGAGATGTAAGATGTAAAAGTCCTTGGCAAAGAGTCTTTGGAAAAAGAGATCTTATGGGAGCCTACAAAGTTCATATCATTAGTGTTTACCGTGTAGCAGCAAAGGAGGCAAATGCAATAGTTCTTTAAGCTGGAGCCATCTTGCTTCAGCACATAGCTGATTCCCTCCCTTAGTGAGGTCAGGGACTAAACAGAGCTTGTCTGGCTTTTCTCAGGCAGAAAGAGAAGCCAAGCTGCTGTCTGGGGAGCTCATGAATTGCAGAGATGAAATTGGAAAGTCATAGCAAGGTATGCACCACACCTTGTAGCAAGTGAATCAAGACACAAAGGGCAGACTAAAGGCCTTCTTTGTTGGCATCTTGTTGCTGTAGTGTATTTCTTGCACTAGGTGTAATTACCTAAAAGCATCATAGTTGTTTCATTTATCTCCTAAAATTATCCTTTATGAAGCTATTAAAGGCAGAATTGTACTCTGGGCTAACTGCAAATGTGGCTGCTTTAGATTCATTTTAGGTTCTTTACAAGACTTCAGAAGCAGTGTTCCTGTAAAATACTTTTAATAAAACATATGAATTCCTCAAAAGCAAAACTGTATGAGATCACACACCCTTTTAGATTTGGTGACATAGGTGGAATTTTAATGACAAAAAAAAAAAAAAAGAAGGGCAAAACAATCCCAATCCACTGCAGAGGGCGTAAGAGCTGCAGGGCACTTTACTTACCAGCATGTAGGCAATGGTCCATACAGTTGGTACAGCTTTGTTGGAAAAGGAGAGATTTCCCTTCCACACAGGAGATATAACTGGTCAGGGAACTTGGTGGTGTCTCCAGTCCCTGTTTGAGTGAAAAAAAGAGCACCCTTATTTCAGGTGAATGCTGTAATTGCTGAGAATATGGCCTGTTTCTGTCAGAAAATCATTTTTATTTTATGTTTTCTCACAGTAAAATGTCTGGTATCTTGGACATTTTCAACTAAGCCATTTCCTGACTTATTTCTGTCTATGAACTGTATTATGGACGTCCTTGGCTCCATATACACAGCTATATCCCTGTATTGGACAACTTCCAGTGGATTGGGACATATCACGATGGAGAGAAGGTTTAGGGGAAGGAGAGAGTAGGGCTATGGACAGGGTAATTATGCAGCTACCAGGATGTTATTTTTCACTGCAGAGAGAAGATTAAAGATATGTTTGTTGATACATCTTCACAGGGAGTCATCGGTATATCCATGACCAGTGGTGGTCCCCAGCCTTGGAATTTTCTTCCTTTTTGTCTGAAGCATTTAACCACTTGCTTCCTAGGTTTGCTCTGGCAAAACTGTAGCAAATTCCACAAGAGTGAGCTGAGCAATATGTATTAAAAAAAAAAAAAAGTTCAGTTTTCTTCCCTACAATACTGCAACTTCTAGGCCAGTCAAGTGAAGGTCAAGCAGCAAACCTGAACAATAGTCACAGATTCCCTAAGAGGGACAGTTGTCAGTGCCCATTCTTTCCAGAAGAAAAGATAAAACGTTCTATTTTGAGCGATTTAGTAGAATATACACAGAGCAAGTGACCTGCCACACAAGCAAAATGTAAGTGAAAAATTCCAATAAATTACTTAGGAAATATCTAGTTTTTTCCAGTGCTCTGGGAGTGTATGCACGTACATCATGTAGCTATATCCTATCAGCCAGAACTACAGACTGTGTTTTCTGATGTGCAGTTCAGCAGGACAGCTGACTTACAAGGTTTCTGTCCAGCTGTGAGGTCGGCTGACTTAGAGTGGGGGGTTTGTGGGAAACACCTGAAAGAATTGTTTCCCAGCCGTACCAAAATGCTCCAGTTATACTGACATATAGAGAAGCACAGAACTTACTTGTCCTTTTCTTCATGTTAAGTCAGAAAGAAAAAAAAAAAAACGCAAGCAAAACAAACAACAACAAAAAACAGAATTATTTTACAGTGTACCAAAGACTACTTTCTTTCAAAAGCCAAGCAAACAAACAAACACACCCACATACAAAAGCAGAACTAATTAAGATCAAGACATATCTCAATAACTATGCAAATTAAAAATCAAAACAAAGAAATTCTATTTATCACATCATAAAGTTGCAAATTGCTGTTGTGGCTCCCATCAGCTGCAATAGATGAGGGCTACGAGGCTGTAGGTTTTGAATTAGTAGATCAACCAACACGCATACATGTTTTATTGTGATAGCTGGGGGATTGTTGGCTGTAGATATATTAACAGCTTTCACTCCCCCTCTTCTGCACTGTGTTCACGTTCAGTGGTATTCATAGACTGTATTTGTCTTGGAGTTCTCTAATGTAACGTCATTGGTCTTCCTCATTGTTTACCTTCTGTAAGACAACACCATTATTCTTCAGTAAATCTGTTTCATGTCCCCTGGGTGTTTTATTTTGTTTACTTTTTTATTTCTTTTTTTTTTTTTTTTTTGTGGGGAGAATTCTTTTGCAGCTTTTAAAAATCAGATTAAAACCAAACAAAAATACCAAGAACCTGCCCCTAACAAAAACCTCTTTTTTTTGGAAATGAAAGAAAACCATGCCCTCTGCAATTGTATGCAGTTGTCTAGATGATGGCATTTCTGCTCATTACCATTTTTCACCATTTGCATTATCTCCTAGAGGAGCTGGTCTTTGTGACATGGTGGAGCAGCGTGCAATGACTTTGGCAGCTTCATTAGTGGGACTCTGGCTCCCCAGCAATGCTGCCTGCTGCCTCCTCTCCTCTTTCACAAGCAACTCTAACCTGCTGGTTTGAAATAACCCATTTGTATTGCTTTGGTTTGTGTTTTATATCTTCCCACTGCAGAAAGTGAATTATTGGGATGGAAAGTTCCACATGGAAGAGAAATGTAGCTGGTTTGTAGAGATTGGTAATGTGATACAGAGCCTCTCAATTTTTAAGTCACCAGGGTGATTACAGCCTCTCGTTGGCAGTGAGACGAAGTTGATGCCATCTATTTGCTGTTTGGTAGCTCATTATGTGATGTGTGGTGATGGCATTGATCCAGTTAGTAGCAAGTATCAATCCAAATTGGAGAAGCCACCACTTAGGTCAGTGCTAATTGGCTTGCTCATTCACTGTCACAGCAAATAATCAAGGCACAGAGCAAACTGGGAAGAAAGGCATCTTTCTTGACCTCTAAAGATGGTCTAGGTACAGCCTCACATGTGGTGAACCTCTCTCTGCAGTATATATGTGCAACTATTGAATCGTCATGGTCTTAGTGCTTTGTATACTGTGTCGGTAGGCAACACAGCAGGAGCTATCTTGGAAAGCAGAGTTTCTGCAGGGCATTACAAAGGTTTTATTCATATATACTTGCTTCCTAAAGACTGTCCTGTAAGTCTTCAATGTAAGGAAATGCTAGTTTGGTGTGGTTTTCTTTTCCATATTCTGATTGTTGACTTGCAGATTTTCCTTCCATAGTAAAGAGCTTCTGTGCTAGAATTCATTTTCCTCTTTTAGTCAGAAATCCAGTCCTAAAATCGTTGAAGTCATCAACTAAACTCAGAAGGTTCTCTGTTAATGTGTTTCCCAGGTTTAAGTAATAATAGGGATTTTTTTTTAACTGTTATCCTGTTAATGCAAATGTTTGACATTAAGTTCTCAGATTGCAAACTGAACTGTTGTTCTATCTGTAAAATAACAGTGCGTTGAGCGGCAGCTATGCTTTGTCTCAATGGCATCAGCAGCTCCTCCCAAACATACAAGTGCAATGTCGAAAGTGGATACACTCAGGTTCTTTTTGATTGCAAGACATCAAAAGCTTATAAATGAAAAATCTAGTTCTCCTGAGTTTACACAGCTTTGAACATTATCACGGGTACTTGGTATCATGGTAATTCATGCCATACTTGCATCTGCAAAAAAAAAAGAAGAAATCAAATCCACTGGTCAGACTCGGTATACTGAGACCACTGCTCGTTGCTTTTTGTGCTGAGAGAATTGTCCTGGTTTGTTTTGTTTTGTTTCATGTCACATACTCAATTTCAGTATGAGTTCTTCCTGACCTAGATTTCTGGGCAGACTAAAGTGGAGCCAGAAACTATAAAATGCATAATTATTCATTTATTTATTTTTAAGCTGTACAGCTCTATTAAGCTTTCAGAGAATCCTTCATACCCTGCCTTTGAAGTAAACTAAGCCAGAGATCAGCCAGCAAAGTGGGTTGAAACTGCTTGTTTCTGATTGCAGAGTAGTCTGTATACAGTTAAGATCTGAAGATCTGGAGACTCGAAGCTAGGAAAAAGTTATGCTTTTTTTTTTTTTTTTTTTTTTTTTTTTCGGATTGCAGAGAAGAGAGGAAAGAGATCAATACATCCAAGAGCAATACTTTACACCTTTGGTATGTTCTGAAACCTCAGATGCTGGCAGTGCTGTGAAACAGCTGAGAGCTGGAAGATTATTCCGGTTACTGACATGTAAATGAGCAGACCACACATTAAATCTGTGTATACTCCATCTGCCAAGCCATTCATTCTTCCCAACTTGGGACAAATTAGAAACTCTGGCCCAGTGGCGGAAGATTATTATTCCTTTCCCAGTCCCCCAAAGCAATACATTCTCCTGCTTTGAGTCTGATTGAAAACAATGACCCGGAGGTGAAAAACACAGTATCTGTCCCCCTGATTCATCCAGACTCTGACCTAGGCAGCCCTGAAACCACAGGCTGCTTTCTAGTCTCAAAAAATTACCCAGCTGCCCTCCCGGACTAAGGGCCAAATTGGAACTAGACAGCTAGATAGGAGAAAGACCCTATCCCCCAGAGCCATCAGGTCTTGTGGTTACAGTTCTGTCATAAATATTGCATTAGACTAACTTAATAGAAAATGTATTGAAAGTGAACATGTAAAGAAAGCCTACAACCATTCCTGTAAGTAAATGGCAGGAGGCTAAGATGGTATAACCTACCCTTCTGAGGGACAGACAAAGGAGCTGTGGCATCTGTTCAAGAGTCTCTCTTCAGCCATTCTGACTTGCTTCTGAATTTGGCCTTTCTTCAGTAAGTCATGCTGTCACAGCCTTTTCATGCTCCTTCCAAAACACTCCTGGTATTTCTGCCCACCTCGGAGTCAGTGTGCTCCAAGTCCCTAGAGCCTCTGTTTTCTGCTTGTGCTGCCTCTTGTTAGCAGTGCTCTGAGCTTGCACAGAACAGGAGGCAAAGATGCCAAAGCACTTCAAGCACCTGGATTACTTAGATCTTACACCACATACGGAACTACAGCGAGGTGGATGATGATTAAACCAGCAACCTTGTGGAAACTGAATACCGCCTCCTCTACTGCATTTCAGCTGCTTTAACCTTGTAAGTGCCTTGAGGCAAGGATGATGCTGTCTGTGTATAAAACACTCTACATTAGCAATAGCAGTAATAACAATAATAATGCATTTCTCCTATGGGTTAGGTAAGTATCACTCTTCTTCATTTTACAGCTGGTGAAACAGACACAAAGACACACAGGATCTTGCTTAGTGCCATCTTATGCTCCATTAGCAGAGCCAGGATTGAACCCAGGAAATGGATTTTCTTGTTCCTTGCTCTTACAGCTAGGTAACACACCCTCCTTTGATGACATCCAATCTCTCTTGTGATTTTTCTGCAGAAGCTGCAGCAACAGCAGCCTGGAGACTGATGATGAACCTCCTTGCGTGGAAGAAATCGATTATAATACTGACAGTTGTTCTGATGGTGAAGGGGACTTCTCGGAGCTAGACCAAGAGATCCAGGAGTGCCTCTCATGGGAGGAAGGAGAGGCAGAAGATGAGGGAGAGACCACAGGACAGACTTGCAGCTCCAAGGCTCTCAGGGGGCTTTACATTGCCAGCCAGCCAGCATCCAACAGTACGGCTCTCCCTCTGCGTTCAACACCGCTCGGGGTGTACAGTGGGTTTGAGGGCAGCCCTGCGTAAGCAAGGCTTTGAGTCGTAGAGCAGTAAGCAAATGGGCTACTGCTTGTATTCGCCTGCTTGCCAGCTTCAGCACCCTTCCTAGATGCGTTGCTCCAGTTCTGCATGGAAAACTGACTGTGTGTTTGTGGAATTTGTATACATATATATACCGAGAACAGCTCCTTGCACTTTGTACACAAGGCAGAGTACGACGCGAGAACATCATCCATTCCTAAACAGAATCCCTACTTCCATGGCTGTCTCTAGTATACGGATTCATGTAGATTGACCTGAGAAATGGTATTCTGAGTGTCCAGAGAACAAGACACTGCGTCCCTTTTCCTGGTTTAGGTTCTTATTATGGGCAGCAGCCTTTGCCCACAAATCCTGGAACAGTGACAGTTTCTGAGGCCTTTGGCCAGAGCTCTCCGTTACCATTCATCTCTCCAGAACTTTAGAGCACGTATCTGATCTCTGATCAGAATTTTGGCAGTGTTTTTAGTGGGTTGGGTCAGGCTGTGCATACTTCTGAGCTGTTCATATCTCAACAATGGTGTGCGAAATCCAACATGCCACAGTAAGGAAAGCACCACTGACAATACAGGGCAGGTCTCTGGAAACCTGGGCTAAATTCACCTCTTTGCTGCACTGGAATGAACTAGCCCAGCATAATCTCATTTGAGTCACTTCATGCTTGAACTGATGGGCCCAAGTGCTGAATTTGTTTCACAGATGCAATGAAATTATGCTTTCTTTGTGAGACATCCTTCCAGCAGGATGTGCTGAGAGAGTACAGATACAGCAGTTCATCTTGGGGAACTATGTAAGGATGTTGTTGGGAGTGAGAGGGGTTGGAAGCATTTCAAGGAGGAAAAGATGTTCTCTTGATTTAGCTGGGGTCCCCCACTATTGTGCTAATGGATTAGTGATGGTGGCAATATCCAAAGTGAATTCAGCCCAAAAAGCAGTCCAGTGACCAATTATTCTTTGTTAGTTTTATTATGATACCATTAAGGAAACCTAGTTCATGGAACAGGACCCCATTGTGCTAGATAGCAATATAAGAGAAGATATTACTGGGGGGTTATTCATAGGACACATTGTGCTGGTGATTCCCGTAACAAAGTCAGAACAGCTTCTCCTCTGATCCACAAAAAAAAAAAAAAAAAAAAAAAAAAAGATTTCTCCTAAAATTGTCTGCAAAAACATCCCTTGATTCTATAAAGTGCTGTCTACAGTGCTGTCTATGTTACAGGTAACATAGCAATGTCTTTGCAAGCCTAAATCCACCAGCATTAGAGTTCACTGTGCTTTCATACAGATGTTCAAAGCAATGGAGACGTGGCTTCTTGAACTTCAACACAGACCAAGATCCCAAACATCTGCCTGAGGTCCCTAAAGCATGAAGTCTGTATAAGCGCACCTCACTCCTCGTATTGCCTGTACTTACCATGTGTCTTAGACTCTGCTGCTGCAAATGGAGAATTGTCTTGAACACAGACGGTTTGAGTGTGCTGTGCAAGAGGCTCCCAACTCTGTCACTGCATCTTTTATGAGTCTCAAGGAGAAGGATGAACGTATAGTGTGTTGTAGCATTACAGACTGTAAGGCCTCCATTACTGGTGATTACTGTTATTATTATCGATGTGTGATTAAAAGTATTATGACATCCTCTCCTCTTTATGGTGTTTGTGGAGAGAATTACTGGAGCAGACTGATATATTTTTTTTCTTTTTTTTTTTTTTCTGATGCATTTGTGAACACCTTTCCCCAGACTATGTGGACATACACTTCCATCAGGAGCCTGCTCTTTGGAGAAACTGCTTCTTCCTATCCTGCTGGGGTTTCAGTATCCAGGTGTTTGAAAGTCTTCACCGCCATATCACAGTTCTCTCTGTCTCTAGCTCTCTCTTTATGACACCGCTCAAAAGACAGTCAGCTTGGGTCCTCAGAAGCCAAGCTTCTTAGACTGAGATAATTCATTAGGTATGGTGTGTGTTCTCTGTTCAGACGTCATGTTCTGCTTGCTTTAGTGTGCAGCTTGTTGCACATGATACTGAATTTTCATAAAAGGATGGCTCCCAGGAATGGGCATCAAACAGGTGCTCCCATTATAATAGTTTGTATAACACTGCTTAAAAGCTTATTATTAAAAAATGCTGTATGTGCATAGGTGACTTCAAAATCCAGGATTCGTATGCATGACAAAACACTCACACTGTGCTGGATCCAGTCTGCAGCATACACAGTCCATGGTGTAAGATCTTCAGCATTCAGCGTGACCCTAGGACACCGGGCAAAAGCTACCACTGTGTGTATATGTCTGTAGATGTGCACGTATACATCCAGAGCTGCTCTTCATTCTGTGTTATACATCAACACCCTCCAATCTTACTGGAAAAGAAAACAATTCTTCTTAAAGCTGCATATTTCTTAATGAGGCACCAATATTTTAGCTATAAATACTACAGGCCAGCCTCAGCCTTCTAGCTGTTTCCTTCTGAATTTCTTATGCTAGGGAGAATTCTGTTCAGTGGGCAAACCCTGCCATAGTTGTGATTCATTCAATCTGCAGACGGTGGCAGAGTTGTCCAAATATAATAAAAGGGGAGATGTCACCTCCATGCATGTTTGGAGCCAAATGAATAGGGCTGTTACACAGATCTATGTGCTCGGAGCTACAAGAGGAAGAAGGAGAGATGGCAAAGGCCCTTGGTGTGCTGTCAGCATCCAGGATCTGAGTGCAGCAGTGGAGCAAAGCCTGGGCAGAGCCACCACTCCCGCGCAGATGCTGCTGTGCGATATGAAATATCCAGCCAAGGCTTCTCCCTGACAACTTCTGCGTTTGCACCAAACAACCTGTCAACACGGGGTGACAATGGGCAAGTGAACCCCCCAACCCAAGGGTACCCGGCCTTCAACTGAGAAGGTGGGAGCAGAGGAAATACAGAGGGAGACTTGGCTGACCAACCAGTAGGGAATGGCACCTGGAAACCTCCAGAAGAAGCAGTTTTGTGGGCTGCCTTATTCTTCATAGAGCTTCTATGGTGAGCAGATACTCTTCTTCTTTTGACAGACCTCTAGAGGTCAGGAGAGGGCCTCCACCGCGCACCGCTCTCTCCCCGTTATTAAAATTCTCCCTGAGTCATGGTAATTAAGCAGAACTAGGCTCTGCACAGAGGAACGGAAGTGCATTGACTTTAATAAAACAGAGTGTAAAACAACTTCAGATTAACTCCAGCCTTGTTTATTCTTGCACACTTGTAATTCTGGTTCGGTATTTCCCCAGTGAATGGAGCCGTTGTGCCCCGCGCTGAGGCATGTCACCTCACTTCAGCCTGCTAAGTGCTGAGCAGGGAGGCCACTGCCTTTTCTTGCCATCGCGAGCTAATCCCGAAGAATTTGGAAACAGCCGATGGAGAAAGGGAGGGAGGAGAGGGACGTCTCCCTGCTCCCCACCGTTGTCATTCCTCAAGAGTCGGCAAGGCTGTCAGGTTGAGACACAAGCCAAATATTTCCACAATGGCCAGAGGAGATGATGTCCTAGAGGCACTCGGGCAGCCCACGCTGCTAAAGCAGTTCTGGGCTCCTGCCAGACACATTAACTTTTTTTTACTGATGCCTTTTGTCTCGCTGACTCTCTTCGCGGCCGTGAATAGCTCTGCTCTCCTTCCTCCCCTCCCTGTGGTTTACATGACATGGGTAGAAGATGTGGCGCCGAGGCGCGCTCACACTGCTCCCTCTGTCTCAGCCTCTCGCTGGCTCTCGGGCCCGCCCGGCCACAAGAGCCGCTTCCCATCCGAGGTGATGCGAAGGCTGCCTGGTGAAATACACGCGTGTGTGTAAACCCCTGGGCTAAAAATAAATAATTAAACAATAAAAATAAAAAGAATCAAGTCAGCAAACTAAAGGAAGAACAAAATCTAATTAGTTTTATCTGCTGTTTGTTATGAGGCTGTCAGAGTGCTCTATCCCCTGGTTTTACAGCACTCTGGAAAATAACAGCGATAATAATAATAAACAACTGTGCACTGGGTTGTTTTTGAAGCAAGCAGGGAGCAGATTAAGGAGGGGAGAAGACAGCAGCCCCTCTCCGCACGGGTTTTCTCCTCCTGCCAAAAAGCAGAGGCGCAGGTGGTAACGCTATCTCCTCTCTTATCTGTCCTTGGACGAGATTCACTGCCTCTGTCCATCACCTGGAGACAGAAAGCACGAGTGGGCGACTGTTCGGCAGCCAATTCAGGGCACTCAGATTGTGTTTCTTGCTCTGCCACCAATCTGTGTGCTTTTGACCGAGTTATTTAGCCTTGGCTCCCAGCCTCAGTTACCAATGTGAAACATGAACAAGGCTTAGATTCCTCATAGCGAATGCAGTAAGGCGTGAGTGACAGTGGGTGTGTATTTTGTGTGGGGGGCAAGAAATAGGGATGTAAAACTACCCACATGTTTGTACTACAGTGATTTCGACTGTTGTCAGTGGAGAAGGTTATTCTGTGCAGGAGTGTGGTGGTAGTTGCCATCACTACTTTCCACTTTAATGATGAATGGTGATGGTTCATTAGGCTGTTTCTCTTCCAACAGTGCTGGGTAATTTTAGAAGTCCCTCCTTGCAGGCTGTTATCTGCCCATCCTGTCCCATGTTCTAGTCCTCACACTGTGGAAACTTAACACCTGTTTTGGGGAGAGCAGGATTTAACCCCATGTTTCTAAACTGTTGTATGGTTTTCCAGGCAGAGAGCTGGACACAGGTCTCCACCTGGAGATAACACACAAAAGCCTGGAGTACTAAAAACTCTGTACGTGTACTTGCATCAGGAAAAGATGAGTGAGAAGGCTAAAGGAGGAAGAAGAAATAAATTGGAAGAGAGGAAGGAGAGGACTCAGTGTAGGGAGAGGGATGAAGGGAACAGGGAGGAATGGGAGTAGGGAGCATTTAGGGGAGAGACAGGCAGAGAAATGGGAGAATTGTTCCTATTTGTGTATCCTCTTCCGTCCCCAGATAATGTGTCAGTATTAACAGTACCAAGAAACAACCCTCTCTACTGTAGAATAAATCTGCCACTGTATTCCCCACTCCATAAACAGCAGCCAAGTCTGTATCCTCAGCGCTGCATTGTGTGTTCAGTGCTGTATTTTGTGAGTGCTTTTCATGATGGTTAAGCCCGTATCATTTCTGGCCTTAGGTTTCCTCTCCAGGGACTCACATCCTCAGACAGATTCTGGAGGATCCATGGCATTTTATTGTCGATGCAGCACTTTGTGGCTACTTTTCTCACCTTTTCTTTATTCTGCTTCTTTTATTGCATTTTTTCAAAAGTGGAAGGGAGGGAAATGAAGGAGACGAACAGGAGTGAGAAAGAAAAGAGAAAGCAGAAAGTAGTTCCCCGCTATCTGTCTAGCAAGGTCTCCAGCAAGATGGTGAGGCGGCTATTTTGGCATCATGATTTTGAGCCTTCGATTAAGCAGCTTGTAGCTCATGCAGGGATGAGCAACAGGGAAAGGCAAATCTATCACTGAAAACAATCATCCATTGGATACCCTGGCAATAATTCCAGGCCTGGTAAACAACCATTACCTTTGGCTATCTGAGCTCTGGGCACTAGTGGCTGGCTCCTTACCAGCTGATGTAATTGCAGAGCCCCATTTCTTGCCACCCTTGCTCCTAAATGCCTGACCGAAGGCTTTGCCTGGATGGTATCCAGCATGTGCTCTGGCAGTGCATGCTTTCCATGTTTGAGTGTATGCTCATGCACAGATCTGCAAAGGTTTCCCGGCTTTGCTACATTTTCATAAAAAATTATCTAGCTTTTCTGTGCTTGCTTCCACATCTATGAAGGTATTGATATTTATTTGCGGGGAAAGGAGGAGTCACAATGAAGCTTAAAGCACCAGGATTTGCAACACAATTGGAGATCCTTAAAGAAGGCAGATAGGAGGGATTAATTCCTGCTCCCATCACATACCTGCAGTCACTGAAAGAGAGAAATACTGCCCATTGCCGTGATCAGTTCAGTTTCCTTTGGTCTCTGTGGAAGGGGGCACAGGTGGACCAGGCAACTCCTCAAGGTGAAAGCATGGACTGTGTTGACAAAAAGCCTTTGGATTTTTTGACAACGCAGTGGTCTTCCAAGTACCAGGGAGAGTGCTAGTTAGGGAGCTCAGAATATGGGAAATTTAATGGAGGTGAAAAAGAGAGGCCTGGGAGAATAATGGCGCAGCCCAGTAACATCTGAAGTGGCCCCAGGTACTAGAAATGTAAGGGGCAAACAGGGAGAATGTGAAGCCTCAGTACATACATCAAGCTAAGACTTAATCAGCTTCCCATACACATGGAAAAGGGAAAGTAGGAAGAGCAGAAGAAGGATTAATTGGCTGTGAAACATCAGGGAATTGGCAGGTTGGGTCAAGGAAAGGGGAATACAGGCCAGTAAGCACTGACTTAGAGATTGGGGCAGAGGTACAATGACAAGATCTCCTAAGGCAAGTAGAAGAATAGCAGAAAAGTGAAACACTAAAGGTGTGTGAGGAATTCATTAATGCCTTAAAAGTGAGAAAAGAATTGTTTATAAAGTTAAAGCAGCAGCATATGACTAGAAACAAGAACAGAATGGCACCAAAGCTTGTGTAGATGAAATCAGAAAGGTCCTGGCACAGAATGTGTTAGAGGTGGTTGGGGGCACACAAGGGAAGAAAAAGAAATCCTATAAATATGCTAGAAGGAATTAAAGCATGCATTATGTACCACAGAAGGAGAGCATGTGCAGAGGGTTGGAATAGTCATTGCCTTTTTAATTCTGCTTATCACCAAAACAGTTGTGACTAGATCCATAGCAGCAGTCATACTGACACAGGGGTGAGAATAGGCTAGAACAAAGGGGTGTAAATTAAATAATCTTTACATTGAGTCAGTGAATTCAAACTGTTGGACCCGAGGGAATTCCCCTTCATGTTGCCCAAGGAAAGCAGTCTTCGAGCAGTTAGGAATGGATTTCAAGAGCTTCTTTTGTACTGGGAGGCTTCTGCAGACTGGAGAAGGGCAAACAGGGCATTCGTTTGTCAAGATGGGAAATGAAAGAGCCAGGAAAATTTAGATCAGTCAGCTAAGCTGAGTGCCTGTGGAGAAACCTCAACAAATTATGAAACAATCAATTAATTAGCAGCTATAGGATAAGAAGGTGGCAAAAGACAATCAACATGGATTTGTCAAACTGATCTAATTTTCTTCCTTTATTGGCTAATTGGCTTAGAGGATAAGGCAGAAGTAACATATGCCTTTGCTTCAGGAAAGCTTTCAATAAGGTCTCACGTAACATTTTCGTAAAGAACTAAGGAAATATAGTTTGTATTAAATCCATGTAAGATAGATGCACGCTAGCTGAGAAATAGCTCACGAAGGCTGGGGTTCATCACCCCTAACTTCAGTCTTCTAGAAGTTAGGCATCTAGACCATATTACTCTATACAGAGAGTAAATGTAGAGAGTAAATATCTACGTGCCCTTCTAAGATAATTGTCTAAAATACATGGAAAGGATCCTTTGCTGAAATACTGTTTTCCTCATTAGCTTCTGAGCAAAGATAAACAAACCACTTAGACAGGACACCTAGCTCTAAGAACATATCCCACAGTAACACTCGTAGGGTGGTGTTTTGCTTAAACAACCGGGGCGGTGCTGTGGAGAATCCATTTCTTTTCTTTAGAACAGCCAAAAGTGTTTTGTTGAAACTCAGTTTCCCATTCACACACCTCTGTTTATGTCCACACACCTCAGCACACGCCAGCCTCAGCTCCAAACCTCTCCCACCTCGGGGTCTGCTCCAGAGCATGCCGACCCAGCTCTGTAATCCCATTCTTTGCTCTTCCAGCCTCACTCCTCCAGAGCCAAATACACCAAATGCTGGCGATTCGGGGGGCACCACCCCAGAAGAAGCTGCGATCGGAGCATGCACTCTCAGTGGTGGCTGGCTTGCAGGTAGATGCCAAGAGCCCTGGAGCAGGGAGTGCACAGTGAAGCCACTGTGCCAGATGGCCTGCCCGCTCTCGGTTGTAAGAGCTGCTTTGTACTTTTTAGCTTTACTGATGCGGAGAGAACATTTTGAACTGTCTAAGCCTTATAACCTTGTATCATTGGCACATGAACAGCAGCAGCACACTGTTGAACATAATAACAAGGGGGAAAGAGCTGTGGAATTAAATAAGAATTTAAATCTTAGGGTTCGCAGCTCAGAGAAAGAGGCTTTAGCTGTGTTATTTCCAGGAACTGGTTGAGTCATGTTTAAGAATAATGGATAAGAGTAATTATTTCGTGACTATAGCTGAATAAATTATTTGCCAATAATTTTGTCTATGATTTGACCAGTTCTAGCTGCTTTCTTTAACGTGTATATGCGGGAACGTCCGCTGTATTCTGGACGTGTGTGCTGGATGTGCAGCTCCAGTCCTTGGCATCTAGCAGTGAATTTATTCCCCAAAGACAATTTTGAACAAGATTTACCCCAGAGCAACCGAAGGCAGGATTTGATCTGTCATATTCAGAATGATTCATTTTTCACCTCATCAAGTAGGAAGAGAGGAGAGATAAAGAGAGTGGGGAAGTTATTTTGCTCTTCACAACAAACCCTTGTCTTCAAAGTCGGAGCTGCCACAGCGTGGTAAGCAGTGGCCCACCGAGGGACACGACAAATGTTGCTTGGCAACTCCACACCACTGATGGGAAGCGCTCGGCAGGCTGAGCATCACAGAGAGACCGAGACGGAGAGTGAGACAGTGGCACGCCGGGACACTCGCTGCTGTCTGGCCCCGCTGGAAATGACACTGCTTGTGCCCCGGTAATTGGCAGAGGTGCCGACCAAAAGTATTTTCTCTTGGGTGGGAGAGTGATTGCAGGGCATAAATGTTGAAGTGTCCCCTGCCCACGCCCCAGAAACAAAGAGGCTTTGGATGTATTAATAACCTGAAGGTTAATTCTTCCCAGTGTAGCCACCTGTTAGCAAACCTCAAATGGGTCAGAAGCATGCTTTGGTTAAATGTTTACAGGGATCCAGAAAGCTATCGTTGCCCTTTGGAGAACTGCACAGCCACCGTGGCACCTTGTGAGAAGCATCAAGCCTTGGTGTAGTGGTGTTGTAGCCCTGGTAGTCCAAGGATGCTGGAGAAGCCAAGTTTGCAACAAGAGGCTGGTTGTTAAAACTGGAAGGCAGGGTTTTCAGGCACAGTATTCTTTCATCAAGTGTTGTCACTATTGAAAGATTATGAGTTAAATGAAACAAGATTGACCTCACAGAGCAAATCCCATGTGGCTCTTCTGCCAACACATTTTGCCAAACTCCTAGATATTTTCAACAGCTAACAACTGAGAATACACTACTGTGTGTGTGCTTGGGCACACAAAGTGCTATTAGGATTATCAGGCCCAATGCTGGCATGGATCAAAGATTCTGAAGCAGTTACCAAAAATGGGATTTGGGGGTGTAAGAGAATATTCTATTGAAGCTAGAAGTTCTGCTTCCATCAGTATTAATCTGGGAAAATATGGTGCTCACTTTCCTCTGACTTCATGCAGCTTTAGACTGGTCCTTTCTTCTCTGCGAGACCTAAAATTTTGGAGCAAGAAGGGATATTTCCACAGAGCTGATTTTTCCTAACTACCTACAATTGCAACAATCTAAGAGTTTTGTTTATGGAAAGTGCCCACGCTGTAGTAGTGCTGCGGGTGTTATCAAAAATCACTACATGCCTCTGAACAGTCTGGGTAGACAATACATGTGAAATCTTCCCTGTTGTTCCGCCTTAGGGTTTTTGAGTGGCATACTGTCTTGGATGTTTTTAAGTGGAATAGCCTAACAGTTTCTAATGTGTATTAGAAATTGGATTTCTCCTTTTGCAAGCTGTTTTGTGCATCTTACCACCCACTGGAATGTACCTTTTTTTTTTTTTTTTGGAAGAACTGCCTATGGAAGAACTTTTGGAAGAACCAACTTTTTTTTTCTTTGGAAGAACTATTTTTTTCCTCCAGGTTATGACTCTTCCACCCAAATATGACGACTCCTCATTGTCTTGCTCCCTAAACACAGGCCTTAATATTTTGAGAGATTGAATCCAGATGCAACTGTTTCTGGTCTTCATTTTTTTGTGTGCCATTATGGAAATTTTGCAGAGTCACAGGCTATTGCTGCATGTAGCACTGCCTTGAAAAGCCCAAGCAAAAATTCAGCTTCTGACTGCAACTAAATACACATATTTTTTCTTCCTTTTATGTAAATAAGTCAGCGTTTCATAAATAATTCTCCTATCTTTCTCTGTTGTTTTTTATTTTAATTGAAGCTTTGCCTTTGTAAACCCTCTTCCTTTTTTCACTGTCTCTTCTCTTATACTAATTGAAACAATTACATGGCATTTCCTGGGGACAGGTTCTTCATTCTGAGGGCTCTGACACACTGAGCGCTGGTCTGATCTTCCTCACTCAGGTTTTGTGCTGCTCAAATGCCTCTCCCTTTTCCATTTTTTCACCTCTTCCTTCACAAAGATGCCCTGGGGAACAAACAGCCCAACACATATCACATATCACAGGAAAAGCCTTGCTTTAGTCTCCATGCAGTTTCCTTGTGAAGACCCCTGGTCCCTTTGGCTGCAAGTGAGCGTTTGTCTGGCCTCAGTGGTGGAGACAAGGATTTCTTCACCAAACAGAGGGAACGGATTAGAGACAAACATCTTCCTTAGGCTTTAGAGGAGGTCACACTTAGCCTCTCTAGCCTTGCTGTCCCACGCACCTGCACATTTATATGTATATATCCGAGTCACTCTACATACCTGCAATTTGGACTCTTCCACTTGAATCTGTCCAGGTAGGTGCCCCTCTTGTGTCCCTGCCCCAGTGCCCTGTGAGTGCCTACCTGCTGCCTCCTCCTGCTGATTCAACTGACTTTGTGTTTCTAGTTAACATCCTATACGCAGCGTTCGTACAGATACCAGCCAGAGGAAGCTGGGATTTAGATTTCAGTCATGTTTCTAATGCCTTTGGTTTCCTGTCTTTCAAATCTTCTTCCCCAGAGGCATTTCTCCCGAGACACACGTTCACTCGTGCTTTCCTTCTGCTGCTGTTTCTGGGCAGTGCAGGAAGCAGAGGACCAAGGAAACCCCACTTGTGCCTGCCAGCCAGCTGCTGGCACCTCAGTGGGTAGGGGGCTGCAGCCAGACCTGCTTCTGCACTGCGGAGTCATAATACCTTTTTGAAAAAATAATTGCTTTTGATTAAAATGTAAGGTTGCCATCTTCTTTTTTGTTGTTGTCATTAATGAGGGCTGCAGGCTATGGGCCTTTGAAGTGTTTCCTTTTGGCTCTCCCTGTTCTTTCTTTTATTTTTTTTCTTTCTTTTATTTTTTTTAATTTTTTTTTTTAATTTTAATTCTCTCAGTTATCTGCCCTTTCCAGCTCAGAGTGAGATTTGTTAATTTTCACATGCTTGCAAAAACCTGGCTGGCACAGTCTGGCTCCCCGGCAGCCTCTATACAGGCAGCCAGTCAGGGGAGCAAGCAGACAGGCAGCGCACCTCCCTCATTAGCTGCTCTCACCCCCACTTGGCTGCTCCAGAGGGGAAAAGATGGGGCACAGGTACTCTCCTTGCCAGAACAGCTCGTCTCCTCTGCAGAAATGCCCCTCAGCAAGGCAGGAATGAGCACACCGCTGTGTTTAGTTCAGGCTGGCCAGAACTATTTTGTCATCTCAGGCACTTGCAGGCTAATGGACTCCTCTGCATCACTTAATGTTGAGGGTCGTTTTTTTGTTTGTTTTCCAGCCTATTAATGGAATAACAGGACACCCAGCTGAACCGCAATGGTCCCTCAGGTGTTTCCATCTGTATGCCACAGCTGATTGCTACCTTGGGTTAGTCCAGAAAGGAAATAGTAAGCTTCGAAACTCGTTTCTCTCTCCTCTGCTCAGGGTTGTGGTGTGGGCAATGGAAACAACTGGACTGATCATCTCCAGGTTGCAGAGGGTTTCCCAAAAGGTGAGAAAAGGTGTAAAATGGCTGAGAGACTTGAGCAAGGTGATGCTAAAAGTCAGCTGAGAGAGAACTCATCCCTTGGATGGCAGTCCAGGGCTTAGTCCATTGGACAATATCGAGCACTTTCCTGTAGGCTGTCATGCAGTGGTCAGGATTTTCATTACATCCATGGAAACACCTACCTTGACCTTTGTCATCCTAAAACCCTAGTTTCTTCTTCCATAAAAGCATGTGTAAGTGCATATAAGCAGTTTCTCTTTATCTCTCTCATGAAAGACTGCCTGCATGAGATTTCTGTCTGGTCTTTAAGGAGGGAGAGATTGCTCTAGATAAGAGCAACCTCTTAGCTAAAGTGCTTGCCCCAGTTACAGGTATAAATCTGACTTGAACACTGCGCTTCTGGGCCAGCTAAACCAGTCAGGGAGGGAAAACCACATCATATCAAAATAAATTTGGGGATTAAAATTGAGGATTAATAGCAACTTCACTAAAATTTTTCATTTGGGGGTTCTTTCGACATCTCCCACCTCCAGGTGGCTTTTATCTGTCAAGAAATACTTCTCTTTGATGTCTATTGACTTATAAGTCAACATCGTGACACCAGCTCACCTAAGTTCTGCACCATGTCGGAATCATGCTTCAATGGGGGGATGTAGACACACTGTGAAATGCAAAAATCACTTATTTCTGCCTTATCAAGGGACCCTCTGCATAATGCTACCATTCTCCTTACACTTCCCTTCCCCTTTTCTTCTCAAGCACAGGCGTGGTCTTCCTTTCCAGGCAGAAGATTTTCTCCTAAGCATCATTTTAAAAATCTCCCCTTTCTGTTTCTCAGGCTGAAAGTTCCTCTTACTTTTATTTATTTATTTATTTATTTCCATAGTAAAAACAACACATCAGGGGAACTGATTTTAAAGAGATTGAAATGAATCCTCCAGCCTTAGATCTTTTAATGCCTCCATCAAGAACACATCAGAGAGCTCCAAAAGTGGCCAGTGTTACATCTCCAGACTGCCTTTTGTAGCACATTTGTCTCAGAACTGGAAGGTGAGCTCCCTTATGTACAAATCTGCATGGAAATGCTTTAATTGCTGCTGTGTCATCACAGTGGAGAAACTCATATGGATTCCTGCCAGTGGAAGTGTCGGAGCCCCAGCTGGGTCTGGTTTCTGGGACACAGATGTCAGCAGAGAACAGCATGGGACAATGAGGCTGTGGCAGCTCCCTGAGTCTGGGAGGGAATTGACGCACACAAAGTTCCCTCCTGCCTCGAGCAGGGCAACTCTGAGTTCAGCCATATTATTAAATTAATGTGGTTTAATAAGTCATTGTGTGCCACTGAGCAAAGCTAAGTGATGGCAACTGTTATCCCCAGGTCATGTCACATGTGAGATAGGGTAGGTGATGCTGAAACCTCTTCTGCTAACATTTAGTAACTTCTATAGCTGTGGTAATTTGATCATGTGTCGCCAGCTTCAAAGTGAGACAAAGCAGATGAGACATGAACTGTATGTATCTGACTGGATGCATTTTAATCCCAGACAGCCTCCTGCTCAAACCTCTGTGCCATCACTGAGCTGGGTGCTGCCTTCCCCAGCAGCCCCGGGCTGAACGGTGCAAGCAATGCTGTTAAAAACTGCCAGGCCCCAGCAAAGCCCATTGGTGCTCCTGGATTTCTCTTCATCGGACCTGGATCTTTTTTCACCAGACGTGAGACGATGATGAACGTGACACTTGGGTTGCCATGGGAACACAGCGTGAGCTTCATGTTAGCAGCTCTCCTTCCTGCAAGCGAGCGCTGCAGGCTCTAGGGATGGGGACGAGCGGCACTGCTGGCATCTGTCCAGGGCTTGCCCACGTGCTCTCTCGAGGTCTGGGGGTGAGCCCCACATATTTAACCAGAGGAAGATCTGAAGGGACAAGTCACTGCAAGGTAGGAAGACGTGTCAGACAGTAGGGAGGGAAATTGCAAAGTCCTGGTTGAAACTTCTGCTGCAAAATCTTGATGAAGATCATAAGGGAGGCCCACAGGGACCTACAGACTAAGAGTCTGCCTCCCAGCCACCACGGGGAATATATGAAAATTTTCAGCATGGGGAAAAACTGGATCCCTGAGGTCCCCTTGTATAAAGGGATATACATGCTGCTCCAGCATCACTGGGAGGGTGGCAGGGACCAGAGCGTTTCTACCACAGCTTCCCTCTGCCTCCTTCCTGAAGGCTTTTATAAATCCTCCCCACAGTCCTTTAGAAATGCTTGTGTTCAGCTGGTGACATCCATGCTGTCCACTCTCCTGTCCACCCGTAGGACTTTCCTGAGCCTTAGCTCAGGAATAATCAGGAAGCACTTTTGTGCTGTTAGAAAACCATTTGGAGCTTTCAGAAAGGCAATTTCAGAGAGACTCCTCATTGTTACTGCTATTATTCTCCTTTCACAGATCTCCCTTTAAATCCACACCTAATATTGTTTTATTAGGGGAAAAAATACTTTTCCAAAGATCTTACAGAAGTAGGTTTTGATGAAGCAAAGGGAGGGGGGTGAGGTTTCAGGCCTGTTTGGAAGACAGGTGAAAACTGTTGTCCATCTGTCTCACTAATGTGTTGATTTGAATGTGCATCAGATGGGTGGGAGCTCCCCAGGAAGAGATAAGGGAAGCCCAGGTTAAGAAGAGCTGAAATGCTGCTGGAGGGAAGAAAGGGGTAATGAACGTAGAGGTTATGGTGTTGGCAATACAGATACTGTTAGGGACTACAAGAAAGAGTGAGAAATACCACCCAGGGAATCTAGCCAGGTGGTTATAAAGTATGATAAAATAGGATTTAGAGGAACAGCTTGCAGCATGGTAAGTGTTAGTCTATAAGACCTGTCAGAAGTTTGGTAGAGAGTAGCAAGAACAGCAGAAATAGATTAGGAACGTGAAGCTTCTTGCAAGAAAAGAAAATTTCTTTTCTGTCTGTCATAAATCTTTCCCTCTTCACCACTTTAGCTGCTTCCTGCATTCCCTAAGCAGGCTTAGTGCTCATACGTGGCCAGAGGGTTTCAATTTGAGCTCCAAATAATAATAATAAATTCCATAAAGTGATTCCATGTGGAGAGCAGAGATGATAGTGCCTTATGCTTACACAGTAGGGCCTGCACGAGTTTGGGTCAGGCAGGCTGAGGGGTGGTTTCTCACCTGCAGCTCGTTGTGGGGTGATGCCCTGCACCTGCTCTGCGGCAACTGCACGAGGAGCGGGGCGAGGGGAAAGCTGCTCTGGCTGAGGCTGTTGAGTTAAGGCGAGGTAGAGAAAGGAAATGTAGCTCTCTGTATTGGATTTTAGCCAGGATGCTGAAGTTAAACATCTGGTTAATTAATAAAAAAGAGCTGCAACAGCACTATGCTTGCTACAGCCATGCTGGGACACTGGAATTGTTGTTCTTTTGTGATCGCGAGCCTGGGTCTTCTATTACAATTGCACTGCCATGAGTGCCAAGACTGTGCCTGGAAAGTGGCTCAGCTGACTCTTGAACAGTAGCTGCTGCTTTTCCCGGGGAGTTGGAAACCAGGCTGCCTCCGCAGCAAGCTCACGGCCGGGTCCAGGCAGTGCCGCACTCAGACTGAGGTATGTCATTGTTTCATCCTGTTAAGGAGAGCAGAAGCTGTGTAATAGCTCTGCTGAGATCTCTTGTTCTGTCCGTTAGCGGGAGGATTGTGTGTTTAGGGAGAGCAAAGAGAAGAGCGTATCTGTTATCACCTCTTCCCCTGCGTTTGCCTTGGGATGTCTCATGCTTGTTTCCACATGTAAAGGCCATCGCAGCTGCTCTGTCCTAGGGCTGGCTCATAACCAAGGAGCTCCGAGAATTGATTCTTGCAGATGATAAGAATCTATTTGTTGGGCAGCCAACTCTGTTGTGGTGGGATGACCTTGTGATGGCTTTCCAGTGTAATTTCTGGTGGGAATTACATTAAGAGCTTCTTTTATGTAGATGTTTTGGCCTGCTGCAAACAATGGCTGGCTTTGGGTTCGGATTTCAGTTTCTGCAGTTTTGGAAAGCCTTCTCTCTGCCTCTACCACCTTCAACTTTGTCTGTACTCTTCCCAGCTGAAGCGGGGATGGTCCCTGTGCTGAGGCTCTTAGTGCTGCTCTTCCAAGAGTGGAGGGCCAGGCTTCACAATGTGCTAGTTTTCTGCAGAGATGGAGGGAAGTTTCTTTTTCCTTTATGGTACTGTTGTGCACTTGGGCTGATCCACCACACAAACTGCTGTGACCTCCAGCTGCCCCATTTACACTCCTAATTGAGTGGGTTGTTAGAGGACTATACAATCAACAGTATGAAATGTTGCTTTGGTCAAGTATCTTTTCTTGTTGGTTTCTCCTACAAAAGCACAGCACTAATAGAATTAGTTCTACTTGCCAAACAGATGAGTATCACACAATTTGCAGAGAGTTCCCTGCCAAAAGCATGGGACTTTATCATTTCAATTTTCTGTTAGGTACATGGAACACCCTAAAAGCCCAAACTGGAACTGTGGCTTCCCATCATATTTTGAATCAAATCCAGTTTAAAGAGGAGGACTTCGGTGTGTTTCCTGTATCCAGACTTGTGGGAATTCCTTTTGCCTCATTCACACAAGACTGTACAAGGGAGAGGTTTAACACTGGAGATGCATCTCTTAAGGAGGGAACTGAAGTATTTTATTGCATTTCACATACCACCTTCTCAAGCAAAACTGCAGACTGCTGTAGACAGGGTCTGAGGGACACAGTTCTAAGATAAAAGTACGAGTCTGCACCTCATGTATTCACAAGAGGAGTTGCTGTTCATCCAAGCCTCAAAAGCAATTAAGATCCATGTTCTGGCTAGAGTAAAGCTGATTTAGGTCTAGAGTATGAAATTCAATGGCACGCTGTGGGAGGTGACCTTTGGACCACCCCTCCTTCCCACTTGCTCATGGATGGCTGTTGTGATGTGGAGCAGGAGTGGGCTTGACGTGCTGTACTAGGGGAATGTCTATGTCAGTGGCTGGGGTCCTCCATAGCTAAAAGTGGAAGTGAAGTTGTGTGGTTTTTTTTTTTGTTTGTTTTGTTTTTCTTTTACCCTGAATGAGGAGTTGGCTATGTTCAGCCCATGACCTTTCAAGGAGCACTCCTGTGCTCTGCATCAGAAACTAAGTCAGGGAAGAACCACGTTCTCCCCTTTGTTTCCCTTCACCTTAATTAAGCTTCTTAGCCTGATAAGGTTTTAGATGTTTTTGTGTTCCGTCTTGATCTTTCAGACATTCCACAACCATCTTTTTGAATGTTTCCCAGGCCCAAAACTTTCTGCTTCCCAGGAACCACCTGGCTGGAATATATCTGGTCAGATAAAGTCCTGTAGCTCTACCAAGTTCAGGGTCAATTAAATTACTCCAAACCTACCTTTCCCTTGAGATTTCAGTTGGATGCAACCACTACCTTACTTCCTGTCTGAATCTCTCTAATTGGCAGTGTTTATGGGACACCTGCTCTCTGCTGAGGCTCCCATTGGTCTTCCAGTATCCAGGCTCAACTCTTTCCCTTAGTTCTGTGTGCATCAAAGCACTCAGCCCTCCCATATGTCTTATATACTGAGTTTTCTACCTCTGAGAAAATTTCATATCCACAGCACTGGGGATGTGGATATATATAACTTTCATGGGGACTTTTGTTCATCTAGTCTTCAGTTGAATTTTTGCTTTGAGATTTTTTTTTCCTTTTCTGATTCCATCCCTTTGCTCCTAATCCCACCACCTGGTATGGCTCACACTGCAAAATCTCTCTGCCTCCTCAGTGTATACGCCCTTCAAATATTTGTAGACATTTATCACTTCCCCCCTGCTTAGTCATCTCTCTGCCAAGCTAGACATATTTAGTTCTTCTAATCTTTCCTTGCGAGTGAGTCCCTCCAGCACTCGTAATTCATTTCTCCTTGCTCTTCTTTGTATGCTTTCCAGTTTGTCAGCACTTAAAATACTTCTTATTTGGGGTGTTTTAATATGCGCAGGCATGAAGAAATGGAGAAGAGAAACTTCCTGAAAAGAGAGAGTTTTTTTGGCTTTAAGCCATTGGGAATGTCTTAGAGTGGGCAAACCTGAGAATTCCCATTGTGAGTTTCCAGGTGGGTCTCTAGGACGCAGAAGAGTTGTCCCCTCTTCTCTTCTGGGTTGCTGTATTACCCACCCCTCAAAATCTGTAACAAAATATATCACTTAATATTTTTTTCTGTTTTTCCAGTTCCCCTCCTAACCAGACAAACTGATCTTATCCAACTGTCACGGGCTTGGCCTCTCATTTCCTGCCTGGCTCTGTCTCCCTCTTAGGCTGAAGGCTTTGTGTGTAAGTGATGATTTTCTACTGGGCTCTTGGGTGCAAGTACTTCAGAGAGAGTGACTACATCTTATCAGTGCTGAATCTCTCTTCCCAGCTTTGTTCTTCTCAAATACTGATAGGCACGGTGCCAAAGAATCAACAGAGAGCAGCCAGCTTCTTTTTATCTCAGGAATATTTTCCCCTTCTGGCCACTTATTGTTTCTGCTGCACCCAGGCTGTGTAAAAAGGAATACAATTCAAAATGGGTTCTGTTTCTAGGATCCCGGTTGGACGTTTTTCCTTCAAATAACCAACCTGACATTCTTTAGATATTAACTTCTAATTAAAGCTACATCCTGGAGGGATCGTGTAGAGTTGCTGTTCAGCCTCCACCTCTCATTCTGAACTCCACGGTGGTTTTTGAGGCGTTCCTGGTATCTCACTGATGGTAATTTGTGCTGTCTGAGATTATGTGATGTGAGCAGAATTGAAAGGAATGTCAGGGAGCAGCAAGTGTTCCCTCACTCATTAACTGCAGCAAGGTCTGCAGCTTCACTGTCTGCATTAAGAATTTTTTTAAATATTCCTCATCGGCATCTAGTGACCTGCAAGGTAGCAGCAGTTTATCTAGCTAAGCGATGCTGTCAAACTTACTAGTCTGAGATAGGTATTAGTATCAAAATGTTTCCAAAACCAAAATAAAGCCAATTGCAAACCTGTAGAGTCTGGCACACCTTTGCATAATGCAATCTATATTTCAGCTGCAAATACCAAACCGATGCTTTTTTTTTAATAAGAGAAATGAAAAGGTTCTGGTTTGCTTCCTTCGACATCATGTTCTTTCTTCCCACCCAGACTAGATATTTATCAAACATCTGCCTTCTGTTTTGGTTGTGCACAGAGAATATTATGAGTTTAATAAGTAAGATGTGAAACTAGCTCAGCTGACTGGGCAGGAAATGTTCTTCTGCTGTGGTATGAAGGCTACTTGGATTTGTTAAGCCAAGCTCTGGAAAGTGAAATCAGAAGCAAACAAAAGCAAGGTTGGTTGGATAGGAGAATATATTTCTCTTCTTTCATTCATGTTGGTTGGATAGAAGCATATATATTTTTTCTATTTGTTCCATGTCAGTATGTGCCACTGGCTGAAGCCACTGTATCCTTAGAAAGTGTAGAAACAGTGAAACCAAAACTTTTTGAGTGAAGAGCGAAAGCTGCTATTGCTTTGACAGTGGATTGACTTTCCTAGCTGTCTGTTGAAGCAGCCCTGGAGAATCATGCTGAACAGTGCATTACGGATATACACACTGGATATTAAAAACGAGAGAGAATGCATTTACTGTCACTTGCAGGTTGCCTTTCACCCTTCTAGTTGTCATAGCATTCAGAAGCATTAAACAATGGGCCTTTGTCTACAGAAAGAAAAATATCTCTATCACAGGTTTAGGCAGGAGCAGCAAAATCATTCTGAAAAACAGAAAGGAAAGCGCTAGGCATTTTCACCAGCCTATTCTGAGATACTTGTTTGGGGGCCTGATTCTTGAATCAGCACCAGGGCATCTACTTTTGCACCATCAGACTGTTTGTTAGCAGCATAAGCCCAGGAACAGGCTCAGGAAAAGTCCACTGCCTTTGATGCTGTTGCAAACAAGCTTGTCTTTCCCAGAGGAATCAGCAGTCTAGCTTGCTTTGGTTTGTTGTTTGTCTACTGTCATTCACATTCAGAAAGAGGGTGGAGTTTTTTGTTTGTTTTTGCTTTATGAGAACATGCAGTTGCTCAAGATCCATTTGCTTGACAAAATGTTTTACAAACAAACCGTATATAGGAATCACTTTTTTCGCTGCTGAGATGCAAAAAACAATTTTTACTGTAGAATCTCAAGAGACAGATGAGATATGGTTCAGCACAGCATGATTTTAAGTATTTGGTCAAATAGAGGTGGGATTATTACTGTATTTAAAGCAAAGCATACATTCAAATGCTTTGAACTGAGGTTTATTCTGTGCAAATATTTGACAAGTAGGCTCTCATTTAAGTACCCTTTCTAGCTATTGGCACAGGAAAATTGCTTCTAAACAAGTATCCATGAAGTCTAATGGTTATTTCTCCTTGTCATGAGTTCCCTCGATACCTCACCTGCCTCATTGACTATTGATTTTAAAAAGTCTGTGGGAATGTTATTTACCTAGCCCCAGTTTGAAAGTTCTAATCTTTAGTGATGCTTGCTTTCTATATTTTTTTTTCTTTGAAATAAGCTCTATATATCAGTTAAAGTTCTATGAGTCTAAATAACTAATACAAGGGCAGATCAGGTTTTCCCCACTCCTGTTCCCAAGGTGTCCCTGAGCAGAGATGTTCAACCCCTGGCCTCATTTCCATTCATTGTAATGGAGTGATAACAAAACGCATGGCCGACTTCTCTAATTAGTCTCATGCTCCTCAAGGTCTTTTGCTATTGCCTGCTGTTCTCTCGTATCGCTTAGCTTCGTGGGCTTTGTTGGTATTTCCCTAACCACCTCTAGTAGTTCTCCCCCTCTTCCAAATTATCTCTTTGGGCATGAACTGATATATAGCAAACAAAAAGCAATGAAATATTCATCATTAATTGATCATGATCTTTCCTGGTTTTGTTGTTGCTGTTGGGTTTTATTTTAATTCCCTCTCTCTGTTTAGGGGAAATTGTTTAATTTTATTTAATACCACAACTTTTAAATTTTTATTAAACTAAAATGCAGATGTATATTCCGTGTAGCTTCCCAGAGCTTGTTTTCTTGTGGATCGTTCATCTCACTTTAATTAAAATAGGACAAGCATAGAAAGAAAATTAGAACGAGAAAAAAGATGAGCAGTTGGTTGTCCCACAGTTCCTAATAGCAAGATATGATAGGGGACAGGGATTTCCTATTTAAATTCGATGTATCATTCTTCCCCTCTCCAATAAGCATTAATGAGAGGTGAAGAAGAAAAAGGACCCAGTATCTGTAGATGATGGAAAGCTGAAGTTCTTCTCCTCACACCATGAATCATCCTCTTAGGAGATGCTGTCTCAGACCAGGTTTGTTCAAGGAAAGGGCTATTATGTGGAATTCTGTCAAATGGTGAGGAGTGGTAAAAGAGATAATCAGTCCTCCAGCACTAATTACCTGTGCTCTATAGAAATCCCTAGCTCCATTCAGATTCCTTTTTTAAAGGAGAATCTCAGAGGAAACAAATGAAGTCTAGTTCTGCAAGTGTCAATTGAGATGGTTGAGAACAGGAAAGCCATGGATTAAAGCGATCAATTTTCTGAGGCCTACCATACTATCTGACTTGATTTTTCCTGCCCTCTCTTCTTTTCACATTCATGCATTGAACCATAACAAGAAATCTCTGCATTTCTCATGCCTCCTTTATTCTGAAATCTCTAGGTTCTTCACAAACGTTAACTGATAAAATTTCTCAGCTATCTATCCATCTAATCTCAAAGCCTTTATGGTTTCCTTTCACAATTCAGAGGCATGTCAATTGACAGAGTATAATATCAAAATAGTTTTTATCAAAAGGAAATCTCTACATATATTAACAAATGATCGAAGGACTCCTAATTTAGCAGGAGGAAGGAAGTCAGGATAACTGCTGTCAAAAAAGAGTAATTGCTATTTTACCAATATACGTGCAATGTCCAATGATAAGATTTAGGAGTAAGTTTGTTACTATTTTGAGTCAAACATTTAGGGTTACAAAAAATTAAAGACTGCAGATAATCACATTTGTAATATGTCCTTTTGACTTCGGAGGAAGAGAGGAAATCTTGTGGGCAAAGTAATGAGATGCTGCAAGAGAATATTCTGGAACAGAGTAAATCTGAAGAATATTTTCCTACCCAGCAGGAGGGTAGAATAAAAAACATTTAAATCAGTGTTAGTCTTTACATTAGAAATATCACTTAGTGCATGTTTGTACTTGATCCTCTATCACTGTTTCTGAATATACTACCCAAATGTATTAGAGATACATATACAAAGTACTCAATTTAAGTGAGCACAGATAAGAAGCAGGAACTGCCACTTTGATTCATGCCAACAATAATTTCAACTGGAATACTCTGGGAATACAGGACTGCTCAGCACAGGGTGGTACAGCCCATATTCTGGTATTTATGGAGAAGTCTTTAATGTTCTGTAGAAAATCTCTCAGTGATCAGGGATGCTTGCATGGATCTGTCAATGTTTTGCTTTTGTGTAGCAATATGGAAAGAAGCACTAGAGATTGGCAGATTTGTTGTGTACTTGATGTTTTCCATTGGTGTACAAAAGGAGTCAAAGGAGTTTTCTCGTGGAAGGAACTAGGAGGACATCAGGTTGGTTTCAACCATCGACTACACTTCCAATTCATTTTGCTGAGTCTTAAGTATTCTTTACCACAAAACCTGAACTAGTGTGTTTTTTCTGTGCTCTGCATCTTTCATGGTATTATGAACCAAATGTCTGATCTAATCCATGTATGTTAGCAAGTTTTTATCTCTGTGACTTTTGTCTTAAATAAAGTTTCCAAGGCTAGTTATTAGGCAGATGACACTCCCAAGAGGGCCTTGTAAAACAGTATTAATAGTGTAGTCAGATCCAGGTGTTCAGAAATACTTACAGAAACTGATCCAATAGCACTGAGGTAACACATGTTCACTGCTGAACTTTGCTTCTCTGCTCTTTGTCCTTAAATCCCCTGCAACTTGAAAGTACACTGCATTCAACAACTACCAGCCAAAATCCTCATCACCAAGGCAAATTCAAATATCTGACAAAGGTCATGAGGCAAATGAGGAATCATCCCAATAATACCAAGACAAAGCATTAAAAAGGATCGAGAGTTCATGGAGTAAATCTGCAAAATAATTTACATTTTAAATCTCGGGCAAGCAACTGTGTAATTTCTGCCTGTAGATTCACCACTGTGATGGTCATCGTCTGATTGTCACTACCTACAGCCTTTGTAGCACTAATGCACATTGTCTTCTTGGCTCTTGAGTTACTGAGATGTCTGATGTTGAATTTGCAAGTAATGGCTATGGCTCCCCTCAATGAAGCATCTCTCAGGACACTTGAAAATTAAATGTTCCTTCTCAAGCCATCATTTGCTTACTTCATTCTTATTAAATAATCATAAAATAAAAACATGTAATTTGAAAAATGCATGTCATGGTTGGGAAATGAAAGAACTGGAGATGACAAGATTCTTAGTGGATTAATGCAATGCCAGCAAAATATTTCCTTTCATTCTCTCAGTCATCATCTGCCAGGGTCCTGTTAAGACCTAGCCAGAATTGACCAACTATCTTTGCGTGACCCAATTCAACACTATTTTGAGACTTCTGTCCTCTGTTTAGAGTGCTGCAAACTGTGCAGGTCCTTTCTTTATTTGACAGTCATTAACTCAGCCATAACTACTACTTCCTTCTTTCCATTCTTTGTTTCTTAGTGTCAAGGCAAACACTTGCTAACATTCACTGAAAGTATACTGACACAAGGAAAACAATAGTTGTAGCCAGCTAAATTCTTGTCCTGGACTGATTTCTAGGATCATTCTTTCAACAGCAAGTTCTGCCAAAGTTTTCCCTTTCCTAGCCTAAAGAATTGGCAGTTTCCCTTAGGTGATAGAGTACAATTCTCTTAAGGTGTTATTATCTCTGCTATCAAGATGATCCACTATACTTCTGTACACAAAGTAGACAATTGAATGAAAAAAGTAAATAAATTGGGGCTCTGCTTTCCATCTTTGAGCTGTCACGTTCTGAAAAAAATCCCTTCCATCTGCACCTTTAGGTATTTTCTACAGCCCATCACAGAATAGAGCTTACAACAAGTTATTTTCAACTCCTGTAGGAGAAATGAGAGGCCAACTGGTCCTCTTTGAGTCTTGAATGAACGAATTAGATTTGCATTATACCTGGAAGTGCTGTTCACAGTGGTGAACTTAATCTTCATGGGTTGTGTTTTTTTTTAAGTACAAAATATGCATTTCCATTATTTAAAATGTCTTGTATGCTATAAAACTTGATCCCACTACAATTCTCTATGTTTACAATGAACTGTAAATATTTATAGCAGTGTGATTACAGTGAAGTTGCACGAGATTTACACAGCTGTAAGCAAGATCATAATCTGTTCCATTGTCCCTTCAGTAAAGAATTTTATTAGGTAGGGATCAAATTTGTAGATATGTATTCAGGGGTAACTAAAACAGACAAATAAGAAATCCTCCTACTGCAGTCAGATTTCGGTGTAAGATTAATGTGAAATATATTCATTTTCTGCTTAAATAAATGCCCTTGTTTTTTATTCACAATGAGTAGTTTGCCTTAGGTTCAGTTCCTTTCTCCTTCCTCAGAGCTCCATGGCACTTGCTCTGTTCAGCCTTTATTTCCACAGTCATAGCCTGAAGAAATTGAATATGACTAAGGAAGAAAAGAAGGCTCAGTTTCTCGTGTAATCTGTGCTTGGAAGAGGCTATGTTTGATGTTAAATATGTGAATCTTAAAGTGGGCTTACATATGTGCTTGAGAGTGGGCCTTTTTGTACTCTGGCAAATCTATTTTCTTTCTTCTCTAGGAATAAGTGTTTATATTATCCAAAACAAATCATGTGTTTCTGTATCTTATCAGCATTTGTAAATGCTGGAGAGCAAATTTTCAGCTTACACTTCGATGTCTGTATTGTTTTCCTTCTACCACAATCTCCCTTGGCTTGTTTGCTTGCTTACGGATACACTTCTTCCTAGTAAAGAGGCTTTTCTGGCTGCCTGGATTCTGAAATGTCCAAAGGCTGTTCCTATCCACAGAAGCTACTCTGAAAGGGAAACCCATTAATGTGATGGCATGAGATGTCTCCACGGGAAACAATCAGTTACATTCAACAACAGAGCGTGTCTTCTTACATGTTTCAATTCTCTTCATTAGGGATGGTGTGGAAAGTGTTAATGGGAAAACTTGATCTTTATTCCAACCAGCATTATTTCTTACTAGAACAGGAAAAAAGCTTATTTTCCTAGTTTGCTGCTGGCTGTTTGTGTGTGTGTTTTTTTTTTCCTGTTTTTCACACTTATTCCTAGTTGTTCCTCTGTGGCTGTACCATATATGTAGTAGTCAAACAACAGGTTTGTCCTATGTGTGGTGGTTTCAAGTGGTGTAAAAAGTTAGTAAAATGATGCACCATCCAAAAGTCTTTGGGCATTCTGTGTTTGTATTTAGACACTCACCTCTAAAAAATTAGATTTAACATCTCTTCTAGGACTTTGTGTGTGTATGAATAAAGAAAATTTAGAAATCAAGCATGTAGATAATTTAGTTTCTAAATCAAACTGTCATTTCCTCCAGGAGAAAGGAAGTATATTCATTTTGTGGATTAGTTTGTTTTGAAGTACTCAGTGGGGAAATCCAGTGTGGAAAACACTAATCTTCCATTGTGAGGGGGAGGAAAATTCACAGTGGAAGGTTTGAAGAAACTGGCTCAAAACTCATATGGAGCCCTAGTGACAGATGTAGGAAGGACATCTGGCATCTGATTGCCGTCCGGGTGACCTGTCCACTGCAGAACCTTATCTCTGTGTTCTGTAGCGTGGCACTAAATACGGAAGCATTTGTCTGAGATACTAAATGATAGAGGCAAAATGTATTTGTTCTTGTACACCACAGAGTGATCTACTGTTTGTAAGCAGATCGTAATTGAAGAGCTGTAGAACACACTTTCTAGCTTTGTGCTTCACTTGATCACGGAACAGAGGAGACCCTAAGGCCCTGTGCAAATTTTAGGACCCGTGAAATCTAAACTGTAAGTGAACATAAATGAACAGGTTGTCTCAGGAAAAAAAAAGACAAACTCATTATTTTGTTTTTCATTCTGTTAAAAGGGCCAGTTTCTAGCAAGAGTAACAATAATAAAAAAAAAAAAAGCTCTACCTGAGGCAATTTGCTACCAGTTGCAATACCTGATTGGCCCACAAATATTAGAGCATCGTCCAGTCTGGAGCACTGTGAGCTCCAGGGATTTCACCACGAATCTATCACCCTTCGGTCTTTTACCAAGAACATTAATCTAGTTAGTATATTCCATAAAGAAGGTGGAGAATAGAAAGGGAGGGGAAAGTTTCCTATATACTTGATATACTATGCACTTCATAATATGTATTGAACATCTGTGTACAATATATGTGGCAATATAAAAACCTTCATTTTAAAATATTTCAAAACTGGCCATTTTCCATGTTGCTTTAAATATATGGCATGTACTTGTATGTTTGACACAACATTCTGAATATGTTCTCCTATATTCAAAGTCTAATGAGTAAGATTCATCACAGGGAAAGCAACATTTTCCATGTAGCAATGCTAATGAATAAAATATACGACATTCCTGCATTGCTTGTTATTATTACTTGCTTTTAGCAGTTTAACTAGCAGGGGGAATTATTTCTTACAGAATTTCTGTGTTTGCAGCTAAGGTTCCCGGGCTATCTAATAGCTGTTTGGAGACCAATCGTGGAAGAGTTAGACTATTGCTCTGGCTCACAATGGGTATGTGTCTATGCTAACAACTCTGTAACAGTATTGCAATCAGCCTGACTGGTTTGTGCAATGTTGTTTTCACTGGAGTCAGCTGCAGTTCAAGGGTGTAAGAGAGTGGATCGTTCTGCATTAGCAAACAGTGTGAACCGTAGAGCAGAAAAATTGTTGCTGAGGAATCTGTGTCTGTGCTGGGGACCTTTCAAGGGGTTTCACTTTGGTAGCTCTACCCTGGCCTTACAGACCACATGTGCATTAGTAGTCAAAGCATTTAAGTGTATCTTATATATAGCTTCAAGTTGTATCACCCCAAAGGAATCCAGCTAAGATCACACAGGGAGTTAGAACAGTAACTGGGAACAATCTGGAGATGCTCTTCAAAAGTGCAGTCCTGATACCATATAAAACATGAATGCAGGTGGATCAAATGCCGATAAAGTTATCAGTGTGAAATAATTGTTTTGGCAATTATTTAAAGAGAAAAGTTGCTACGATTGCCTTAAAAGTAGTCACCTGGGTTGACTGGTGGGCAGGCAAGTGGAGCATGCTGACTAATACACCTATTCTTTGTTTACTAAGAGTGCTTATGTTTTACTGTCTACTAAGTATTGTTTGCCTTTTTCCTTTTTTTGTGTGTCAACAAGGGGATGTTCCTAAAAGCAGGGTGGTGAATTAAATGTGCCCCCGTTACAATAAATATAAACAAGTCCTTTTTTAAGTATTGCCAGCTCAAATTAAAGATTGCAAGCATTTTCTCAACTGTGTGGGAATAATAGGAGGTAGCAGTTCTTTGCAACAGTTGTCCTAATGAAGGATGACGATTTTCATTCAGGGTAGTGGAATTTGGTGGGGGCATTGGGGGTATCTGCCAGTACAGGATCAGTACACGGCTATTACAAGATCAGGACCCTCAGCAATAAATGATTCACATTCTTGGAATTAACGTCTGTAATGGGAATAACAGAAGTACAGATGATAATATATTACCTTGACCACAGGAGTGCATTGAAGGATAATTGAATAATGGACCAAATTCATTTCTGATGTAACTTTACTGATCTGACCAGCATGATTCTGCCTTCGTGTTAATAAAACACATGAAAAAATAATCTTTACAATTCTCATTTTGCTATTATTAATGATTGTCTTATAAAACCAGAAAGCAATTTGGAAGTCTGGTTTGCTTCAGATAAAAGTTTGAAGTCTTAGCTGGAAGCTTCCCCAGATTTGTCTAAAATACTGATTAGCAACCTCAAGGGAATGAGCTTCCTTGTAAGATTTCAACATTGCTGCTTAGTTCTGGGCAAAGCAGAAACAGTGTAAGAAAGGCATTCCTAAGGATTTTCTTTGTATCTGGTTTCAGCAAAAATGTAATACAGGAAACTGAACAAAAGTGTAGTTTATACAGCAATCATGTAAGTGTCTTCTAAGCATATACTAACATCTTTATTCTTATGGAGTGGTGCCTGAATCCATAGTCTCATTTGTTTGATTGCTCACAGAAACACATTATTTTAAGTTTGTACCTAACACTGAAAGAAACTGGCTTTAGGAATAAGCTGGTCAAATAATGGTGGATTTACCATCTCTTTAACATGTGCCAATGCCAGGAATAGCTGGCTGACGTCTGACTTACCTCTTTCAGATGGTCAGGAGATGTAATGGTCCCTCTGACGTTGAAACCTTAGGGATACATGGAAAAACTGGCAGATTTTCTCCTTTTGAATCCACAAAGGTATATTCTGGAGCTGGAGAACAAGAACAGTTTAAGCTTACTATTCTGTTGCTGTATTTAAGGATGCTTCACTGCTTTACCACACATTTTTGCAGTTCATTTGAGCCCCACTGATGCGTTTTAAATACACGGGCCTGAGCTGTTAATGCTCTGGATTCTGTCCATTGCCAGAAAGAGGAGAATAAAAGCAGGCAGAAGTTTCAGGGTACTGTTGCAGGGGATGGATGCTGACTGCTGGGAGCCACTGGAAGTTTCACTGGGAAGACTTTGCAGTATAGGATGATGGGCACTATAGAAGTGAATGTTGCTGGCAGTTTCCTCCTATGGTTTCTTGTAAAAGGTGAAAGTGATATGAAAATGATACATTATTTGTTTTAAACATCTGAAATAAGAACAAAACCTTATTTGCTCTGGAGCTTTGCTGCCTATTACTGGTCTTTGCTTTAACTGGATAGGCAAAAGAAAGCATGGCCAGAGCTCCTTGTGTGAAGCTGGTGAATCAGAGAAGCAGCCACATAATGTGTGTCTGACAGTGAGGACAGATATGCTCTGGAGGTGCCAAATTAAAGTATTTTAATCCAATTTATCCAGAAACCATCTGCTAAAACAAGGTTGGCAAGGTCACATCTGTTCATGTTGTCTCCATCTATGCCTGACCTAGAGGTGACCCTCAAGTTTACAGAGAAGCTAGCAGAGTGAAGGAGAGGTAAATGCTGTGTCTCCCCAGCTATGTGCAATCATTACAGATCTGTTATAAAAACTTATCAGCTGTTGGTCGAGAACTGCAGTAAATAGTCTTGAAGTCTCCATGGGACATTCAGGGGGAAAAAAGCAAACAATAACAACCCCTGCTCTTCAAGCCTTCCCAGTCACAAGGAGGAGAAGATGCAGTTAAATTCTTCCGCTCACTTCCCAGCAAACAAGGTCACCAAAAATAGCATGAAAATGACAATTGCACACTGGAATGTTGTCTTTGAAGCAATCTCCTCCTGCGTAGACTATTCAGTGCCAAATCCAGGTCTCTCACAACCCTACACACCTTAGTAATAGCCTTGTTTCCCACCTTGTAGTTTAATAATAGGGATGTCTAAATTCAACCTTTATTAGCAAACCCTTTCTCTTCTAGGCAAACACACAAAGTTGGCCTGAAATTTGGCATGTAAATGTATGTGTTGAAGGAGTAATTTTTACAAAATTCCATGTCTGCTGGGGATTTCCAGTGCATCTTTGTGCTCTTCCTGCTGGAAACAGTGACAGGCCCTAAACCCCACAGCGTTATGGGCTGTTAGTCCTGTTACGTGGGCAAGTCTTCAGCAATCAGGAAATCAGAAGGAACTGCCAGATTATTTAAGAGCAAAAGATTGCTCTGGGCTGACTACAGGAAGGTGACCTTAATATGAATAAGCTGCAAGCTGACAGGGGGCTGGGATTGCCTAAGTGTGCAAGCTTTAACTTCAAAGGCATTGTCAAAACTAGTGAATATTAGCCTTGGTTAAATTGGCTCAGTTAAAGCTTTTTTCCATGAGTTCCACCCCCAGTAACAGAACTGGGATTGTTATGAGTGTAAATAGGCTGCTTTCCTTACATCTTAATTGCCAAACTGAAGCCCAAGGACGTGGTAGTGGGAGCTGATATTGATTTGAGTGCCTCACTAATTTAGTGGTGACCCCTGCTTGGTGTCTTGATTAGGAATGCTTGAAATGTAGGCTCAGCAAAATAGTCTGACCAACTCAGTACTTCAAACTCCCACGATGTGCACAGCCGTGAACCTTGATGAGCTCTGCCCATCTGCAAGCTCTTCAAGATGAGGAAAGCAAACTTCATGAGGGAACTCTTCCAGCAGCTCCCTCACCTTGATAACCTAGGGCTGCCTGCCCGTGAGAACATTTCTTCTAATATCTATAAGAGATGGTGGTGGCTGGAGGAATGAGAAACGTCTCAATGAGTCACATCTTTGGCTTATTAGAGCCTCAGGGTGTTAAAACCAGGCCTTCATATAGAAATACTCACACAGGTGCAAATTCAGAAGCCCCAGTTTAAGTTACATACATAACTGTTACTACACAGCATGGCGGACAGTCTGCCAAATCTAGACTCTCAATGTATTTCAACCCTATGCATACTACAGCAATTTACTGTGCCCCTTACCATCTTCCTACCTCCCCTGGCCTGAGCAGGATGGCTGTGCATGTCTTCCACATGTGAGGCTGTTCTGCATAATGCTTAAATCAAATAGGAGCAAGCAGAGAGAGGTATGTACCAACACCGCATTAACAAGATTGAAGCCATTATGCATGATCCATAAGCCCCCAGGCATGTTATCCTAATTTAAAATTTCTACTTACCCGTTGCAAGAGCTTCCCTAGAACACAAGCTCCTTAGTTTGTGTGTCGTCAGTTTGTTCAGTGTGTGTTTACAGGAGCTCCAGTTCTAAGTCTCTCTAAATAATTTTCCTCGGTGCCTCCATATAAATGTATGTATTTGATAAGGTGACTCAGAAGTCCTAGCTGTTTAAAGCTCAGCAGGTCAAGAAGCTTCCCTGAAAGACCAGATTCCTCCTAGATATATAATTTGGTTGCTGTACTTTGCTCAACAGCTGCTGCTGGTTGATTTTGCTCAAGGCTGAAAGCAGGCTGAGTTGTGCAGGGTCATTGCCCTGGACAGAAGTGAGGAGACGCTCAGCACCTGCTTGTTGCTGGCAGGGTTGTGGTGACAGCAGGGTCTTGTGTAGTGACCATCCAGCCTTGAAGCTGGAGAAAATGGAAACTTTGGCCGTGGGGGACTGTGATATTGCTCCTGTGGTAAATAGTGCATAAGCTAGGCATGCTGAAAGAAATCATGCATTGTTATGGGTTAAAGGTGAAGCTCCTGAGTTTGTTTTTGTGGAGGTGAAGGTCTTGAAGAGGAGAGCATCACTGTCTACCAAGCACAAAGTAGCAGAAATTTTCTTGCATTGTTACTTTGGTGTTATAGCAGCTCCTAGCCAGAATTTCCACATCTATAACTGAGCATTGCATTCCCAACTTACTCTCCCTTTCCATCTCTTGTCAATATAAGATGTGGGCAAATTATAAGTAAAACGTTTAATTGCCATAAAAGGTGCGCTCTTATTCCTATGTATGCCACACACTTCCACTGTGACCTTTGTCGAATCACTGAGTTTCTCTCATTTCTATGTTTAGGCTGTTAAGTTCATTTGAGTTAGTTTGTTTAATGTGAACATGCCTAGGTCTTAAAATTATGGGGAACTCATCTCAAAGAGGGCCTTCAGGCACAACTGTTACATACATCAATAATAGATATGTATTTTTACAAGCAATCTGGCCATTAAAGGTTTATTACATGCCAACAATGTATCAATGACTATAACTAACTGTTTATAAGGCAGTGAAAAGCCCCAGGATATTTCGGATTTGGCTTTCAGCCCTAGTTTGCCTTTTACCAAAAAAAAAAAAAAAGGCAGGGAAGAAAATCCGCCTGTAAACATCTGAGCAGCCTAAGCAAGATGAACCAGACAATTTTATTTTATCCGCTGACTGAGCATCAGAAGATGGTGTTGCAGGAGAGCTGCTGCTACCTCTACGTTAGCAATTGTTTATGGTATATAGCGGTGTTATTAATTCATTGTTGCATTCATGAGGGTTTAACAGCACAGCAGTGCCAGTGTAGGATGCTGTAAAAGATCTCCAGGGCCCTGTGAAAGAAGAGGGGTAGGCAGCAGTGTTAGTGTTGTTAGGAAGGATAAAACAATTGTTCTTCCTTGGGTATCCCAAGAGGACTCCAGCAGGGACACCGCCAGCCAGCAACAAATTTTAAAAAGGCTTCTTTAAACACTCAATATATTCATAAGTCCGCACACACTAACGCAGTTAGGAAGTCTCTTATGATCAATGCAACGTGTGTGCAGATGGTGACAGTAAATGTACAGGAGAGCTGTGGAAAAAGATGAAATGAATATTATCAATGTGATTCCAGTGGTGATAATGAGAAATGAAACAAAAATGATTACAAAGAGAGAGTGATGTGAAATCATTTGGGGAGGGGAGTGATTACAATGGAAACAGCTCTCATTTAGAGAACTAATTATCAAATAGGCTTCGCACCATCCAAAAAGCAACCTGGAAGCCATTAGCAACGCACCCTGTGGTTTCCCTCACAAAGGGGGATTAATGGCACGAGCTCCAGAGAAGCAACAGCAGTAATGAATCTCCAGTCCTTTAACAGTAATGATCTCCATGACAGATATTTCAGAGTGCTACGTCATCAGCACTCCTATGACTGTCTTTTGCTTCATTTCTAAAATTGCCTTGGGGATTTAAAAAATAAAAAAATAAAAAAATTGAGATCTCCTTTGCAGCACTGTATGGAGCTTTTCCCTGCCTGTGGCCAAATGATGAAATGCTTCATGGATAGTTCTGATGGATCCAAGGCCTCTCCTCATACGAGTGAGGTAATGCTGCTTAAGAGTCATACAAGTCCTGCGTGAAACAATGTTTTGGACTATACGCCAGTCTTTTCCTGACAGGGACTGGACACAAATGCCATGTCATGCTATTTTGCAGAATATTTCGTGGATTCCAGGGTTCTTTCTTCATCTCACAGTATTGTAGGAGGCTTTATAGCAACCTGGTTTTAGCTTGTTCTGTGGCTTTTGGGGAGCTGCAGGGTGAGCAGGAAGGTGTGCGGAGGAGATTATACCTGGCCAAGGCCAGCAGCAGTGAAGAACCTCTCCAAAGGGATGAAATGAACCCTCGGGGCTGTCAGTCTCACACTTTCACCAGAGCTAAATTCACTTGAAAGAAAACATTACTAAATATACTGTGTGTGGGTGCCATTCACGATAAACAGAGACTCTGATTTCATCTGCTTTGAATTACATTTGCTTATGATTACCTGAACAGACCTTGTTTATGCTGGCTTTCTTGGTCTATTATTGGCAGATGTCTCTGAATGTATGAGTTTCCTTTCCAGTTTAATCCGTGTTTGAATTTTACAAATAAACTTTTCAGCGATCTTGTTAGTTACTGTTCTTGTTGTTCCCGTATTATGCCTCTCCTCCTTGTTAGTGTTCTCCTCCCCCTGCTTGGTGTCTACTTTCTTCAGGGTGAGTTTTTAAACCAGCCTTTTAAACCCAAGCTGACTCGTGGCTGGAAACAGACCCGTGGGAGCAAAACAGGGTCAGTGAACAATTTAATCCACGGCGAACCTTCTTGTCACGTTTTTGGGTGATTTAGAGGATAAATCTTTTGGTTGAAAATGGCCGTGTTGTTTGCAGCTGTAATAGTCCAAGGCTCTAGATAAGACATTTATTAGACAAACTGATACAGCTGAAGAACAGAGGCACAAGTGTCAGGCTTGAGAGCTAAGTATAATTTGAGGAATCAGTTTTGTTAGAGATGAGTAATACCATCTCGGTGGGAAAAAGCAGTTGGCAGAGCAGAGAGTGTTAGCAGAGGAAAAGAAAGGTGAAGAGGTAATTATCTCCTCGGAGAATGGTACAGAGGCACGCTCAGCACAGGCAGGGAAGGGAGAGGAATATCATGTGCTGTAAAACCACTATGACAACCGGTATTTTGGGGTTCTGGAGGATGTAAAGAGCTGCTGTCTCTAAGGAAAACGCAACAAAAAAGAAAGCTGAAACCCATGCAAAAAAAAAAAAAAAAGAAAAAAATGCCAAACAGAGCTTTTACCTAAAAAAAAAAAAAAAAAAAAAAAGTTCTTCCAGGGAAAGATTGCATTTTCAAAGAGATACCAAAATGCTGTGTAAGGAATGGTTCTGACTGATGAAGAAAACCTCTTGTGGATGTCATGTACTCTGTTACTCTGCAACCGGTGTGGAAATTCCGTGAGCAATTGCGAGCCATAGTGGAAAGAGATCTTGTCTTGGTTTAAAACAGCCATTCTTCTTGATCCCAAAATTAAATCAGTCAGAATAAGGACAGAAAACTATTTTGTACACCCACAGACTGTCCTCAGCTCAGCAGTACTACTTAATGACATTTTAAGCACTTCAAGCTCTATTATCCTATGTGGAAGAACAGCTCGGTGCCTCAAATCTCAGCCTAGGACATGAGAACTGGATTTAAGTCTTTCTCTTTCCAGGCTTCCTGTCTGGCTTTCGGATGGGATTCATTCTTCTCTCATTTTAGCTGTCAGATCTAAGATCTGAGGTGGGTGGGATGAATCTCTCTCTGGAGAGCCTGATCTCTGGCTGTTGACAGTAGGAGGAGCTTCAAGAAAAAAACTCAGCCTGGATTTTGAGCTTTTATTTGGCTAGATAGATGAGAGCAATCCCAGCCTTCATCAGTTGTCTAAATTTATTTATTTTTCTTAATTCCTTTTTGTTCCTTGGAAAGGAAGTGCAACACAACTTCCTTATGGTAAAGAAATAAATGCATTGAAGTTTATAGTGTAGCAAGATGCTATCCTAAGCTGTGCGCCATATGTAACTTAGGGAAGAAGGATTTTTGTTTGTGCTGTGTTTCAGTTTCATGATAATTTCTCTTCTCAGTACAATTCTTCTTAATTCCCTTTTGCTGCTGTTTCTGCTAGTAAGAAGCACAGTCTTGCACAGAAAATGATGCAAAAATCATCCCCCTTTTCCCCCTCTCACTTAATTGTTATGTTCACACTTTAGATGAAGTGTCTGAGTGGAGGGTTTAATTTAGATTTAATAGGATAATTATTGCATGACAAATTAATGCCAAACAATTATTAAGTACATCTCTACTGAGGCTTTTGGAGTTTGTAATAGGATAGCTATCAGCTACCTGGTGGTTCAACTTCAAGAAGTCTGCTCCGAATAATCACAGCATTTATTTAACATACAATTTAAATAGTGATTTAGGTATAGTATTGCCAGAAAATTAGTCAATTCCCCTGACACCTGAAATCTAGCAGTGCCACATTTTTAGCATGGAGCTCTTGGGTGGCCCTAAGGGAGGGAGATGCAGGTATTGCTGGTGTTATTGCTGCTGCCGGCACTACAGCTTTGGAAACAATGATGAAAACCCCAGGCCTTCACTTGTGCATGCCAGATCATCTGCAGTCAGTGCATGCCAGATCATCTGCAGTCAACAGCATTACCCCAGGGTAAAATTGATTGCACAGGCTGAGGAATCAGGTCCTGGTCTGTTAATATGGGATTCATTTGACTAGGCATGCAATTAATTTGGGGGTGATGCAAGGTATTATTATTATTTTTTTAAAGCAAAGTACTTGGAGCTGTGTGAAATTAAATTAATGCTGAGGGTCAACTTCTGGCTGTTCCTTTATTCAAACTGCTTCCTCTGAGCCTCCCAACAGAGGCAGAATTGGATGGGATGTTCTGGGAGTCCCAGTGTCCTGCTCTGGCAGGCTGTGTTGTACAATTGCTGCAGGCAAACAGTAGTAATGTCCTCTCCCTGCTGACACACCTAATGCAGGTGGCTGTAGTGGATGAAATACTTCTTACTGACAGCAACATCTTCTGAAACCACAGCCAGAAGTGGTGGGGTTGGTGGAGACTGCAGAAATGACAGATATTCTTTGCTGGTCTCAATAAAAATTAATTCCCTGCTTCATCTAAACTGTGCTGTAACTTCTTGACCTTCAAAACGTACTGCAGAGCTCTTGGGTGTGGTTTTTTGTTGTTGCTGCCTTTTTCCCAAAGATTTGGGACAGGGATGAATGACAGGAGGATAGTTTTCTTTGTGGGTTTTATGTTAATTTTGTGGCTGGAAAGCTTAGCTGGTTATCAACAGCATGGATAGTGAAGCTGGCTGCCAGCCTGTCATTACATTTCGATTAGTGTTTTTAAAAAGAGGTCCAAAAAAAAAAAAAGTGCCCAGAGCTGCTATTTATTTATTTACAACAGGCTTACATTTGTAAAGGAATAAATAGCACGCCATCCTGTGAGCCAAGAAAGGGAGCTTATTGCAAGGCACTCAGGGTGAACGCAAGAGAAAGACATTTGGACCAAAACTACCTCTTCCCCCTACAAAGTAAAATGAATATATAGTTCTGTATGTCTTTGTGTATGCGTGTAAGAGGTTTGCGAGGAACAGAAACAAAGGGTTGCCACAAGGACTTGCCCCTTTCCCTGCCCGCTGCCACTGGCTGTTACTACAGCTTCATTTTAAAAAGGGCAAGGCAGCATCACCACGTCACACAGTGTGGCTTGTCCCGTCTTGGAAAGCAGCCAGTTCCTGATATGGCATAGCCACTGATCATATATTTGGAATAAATACCCATGTAGAAGCTTGAACTCTTGCTTTTGGGGTGGGGGCAGCATCTGCTCTCCCGAGGGCTGCTTGGAGTACCCGTAGGACTAGATTTGAACTCGGTTCTTTGCAAATTAATCTGTCCCTATGAAGATTCTTTTCAGATCCCATTATTTATGAGAGAAGATTATTCTTCCCCTCCTCCTTCCTCCCCACCCCCTCCCAGGCTTCAAATCTCATTGCTGTGCCATCTAGTTTAATTTAACCCACAGCAATTAATGTCCTTGACTGGCAGTGTTTAAACAGCAAACAATTTCATCCTGTAAATGGTAGTTTGCTGCCTGGAATACGAACAGATCTTTAACAATTACATCAGACTATATTTCCCCATGGCCACTGTAAATAAAACACCTGCTATTTTTTGATGCTACATGTACCAAAAGCTACCTGTGACATAAACATATTTCCCAAGGTGGTTTAAGGAATGGCCAAAATTAGGTTTTCTGGTGTCCAATGCTTGGCTTTATGTTCCTGTTCTGGTTTTTGGTTCCTCAGCAGTGTAGTGTGATGGAGCTCGACTGCTCACCCCTCAGTGCCAAGAAGGTGGGGGTTGTGCCGAGGGAAAACTAGATCATTGGGAGGGATGTGCATGGATCAAGTGCTGCAGTTTTCCCCTACTTCAAGCACCCCCACTACATGGAAATGATGTAGGGGCTGCTATTTTGCTTCCTGCTTTGGTCCCTTCCCTGGGAGGATGATGAGGAGAAAGACCAGTGTTAGCTTTCCATCTTTGGTTTCTCAGCAGAGGCCCCTAGCCCAGGGGCTAAGAGCATCGTTGCTGTTTTGGGTTTTTATCTTGGGCACCTATCTGAGACTGTGCTGGGTTGTGCTCACTCATATCACTTGGATCACAGCAGTAACCATCAGATATAATCAACCACAGTGTAGCTTGAACTAGCATTTCCATTTCTCTTATTGTACCTAGGTCCCAAGCCTTTCTCCTCCAGAAAATTCTGGAATGAATCTTTAAAAGTGCCCAATATCTTGTTTTCAAATGCTGATCTTGTAGCTAAAGAAAAGAAGGTGAAAAGGCTGACTTAGAAGAACGAGGTCCCAGCTGCTTCACCAGGCTGAATGGGTTGAGAAGCCCTTACAGAAGGGGCTGCTCTGGGACAAATTGAGAGAAGAACCAGTAGTGTTTCATGATGTACCTCAAAGTACAGGATCTGAGTCCTGAGATGGTAAAAGTAGCTGAAGAATGTAAATTATCAGACCCAAGCCCCAAGAATCTATTTAGTATGGGGTTGTGCTTTCCTCAGAAAATCCTTGAGAAATGCTGGTGCCTTCAAAAACTTGATTTCAGGAAAAAAAAAATCAAGGCTGAAGCTATCAGAGAAAGGTTGCCTTAAGTTCATGGGTAGGGTATTATAGGACTTGAAGTCTCCATTAACTAGATTAACAGTTAACATTTTCTGACACTGGATTAAAAAATATAGGGTCATTTATTATTTATTATCTTACTTGTCTGATATTTCACCTGCTGCCACATCTGATAAGTACAGTATAGCCTCCCAGGGGGCTTTCATCATAGATGCAGATGATACCCATATTGCTATAGATAGATGAGAAGGCAGATTAATAACCTCTTGTAATCTGTCTTTCAGGATGGTGAAACTATGGCTGAAATCTCAGGGTAGTCCCCTCAACAGAAGAAAGGTGAATTTTCTGTCCTTTGATACCATCTTTTACTACTGCTAGAAACAAAGCAGGCATAAAAGGAGAAAGATTTAATACTCCATAAAATCTTTAGCATATTTTTGAACTAACTAATCATCTGAAATTAGAAAGCTGAGTTACTTTTTTTCAAGAAACGCACAGATGAAATAAAGCTCCTGTTATGAAGTCGTACCATGTGCTTGTAGGAAGTTCAAAATACAAAGACATGCAGAGTTAAAAGAGAAAAGTACCTATGTCTTATCAATAGAAAGTTGCTTTTAAAAATATTTAGGATACCCTTTCTGTGACACATATGGCCAAACATATTTTTACACTCCTTTATTCGCTCCCTGTGTATGAACGTCTTCACAGAGATCTATACTCGCCCACACATACCTATAAAAAAATGACTGGAAAGCTATTTCTCTTAGGGCACAGAATAGCCAGTAAGTTACAAGGTCTTGTGTACTGCCAGTTATTTCTTGGCAAACTGTCATATTGAGATCACTGAACTTTTTTTAGTCTGTGCAGACCAAACTCATTGCATTGTAGTCATAGGAATTGTTTAAAATCTGTAGATTTGAAGCATCTAGGCAACTGTTGGGCGGGTTACATGGTATTTTATGATCATTTTAAGAATTTCTGGTGCTGGTGGCAATTTCTTAATGCATATGCTAGATGGGCCAACGATGGCTAATGCTTTACTTGACTGACTACTCACATAGAGGGAAGATTTGGTGGTAAAACTGCCCGGTGCAAAAAGTGTTGCATGGGACTAGAGATGGGGCTTTGGTAAATGAACCTTCAGTGCTTAGCCTAATTTTTATATTGGTATAAATAATTAACGCTGAAGAACAGTGACAATGCTGCAAAAAAAGCAGTGCATAGAATTTTCCTTTCCAAAATGCCAGGTGGATTGAAAAAATAAAAAGGGAGGAAAACAGCATTAAGGCAACACTGCTGGGTTCTAACAAACAGAGTGCTGAGAAAGGACCCATTTTGGCGTACTATTTCCAGCAGCTCTGCCTAAATTGAGATGCATTGTTAAATTCCTGTGAAACCAGCGCAGATCTGCATGTTTCACAGTGAAGCTTCTTGCTTCAGGGTTTTGCTGAGCAGGGAGGGTTTTTGGGCCACGCGTGCATCCCTGGGAAGGTCTGTTAGTGCTGAGCACCCTGGCCGTGCCCCTCAGGCTGTGCTGTGGCTCTTGCCGTGCCTGTTGCTTGGCTTTTCACAGCACAGCCTGGCTCTGCTGCAATGCCCCGCACCTCCACGGCCGCGCCGCAGCGGGAAGCTGCTGTTTTGCCAGTCCTAAGAGCTGCTGAACTTTGAAACCTGGCAGCACCTACCTGGTCACGGTGCCAGAAGCTCAACAGCTTAACGCCTCTTCGCATCGCTGAACTCTATCATTCCTGTCCTAATTATGACCTGGTCATTGTACAGGGGAAGAAAGCACAGTGAGAGACAGTCCAGCTGTAATCTCTTTAACTGCCACTCTGACGAGCTGTCTTTGCACCGTCTAGCATTGCCAGATTACAGTAGGCAGGCAAAAACCAGGGAAAATGATCAATCTCTACGTGCCCTACAGAAAAGTACTTTATGTTATAATTTAAATCTCCCCACAGGAGAGCTCAGCTCACTCAAAATGGGTCTTACCCATCATTTTTGGAAAGGGGACAGGCCAGACTTTTGATGTGCTGCTTCTCTCCTGCTGTAATCCATGGGTTTATAAATAGCAGCAAAGTGGATAGGGGTGGCACAGAAGATATACATGATGCTTGCGTTGCCTTGCAATGTGCTAGCACACAGAAAAATGCAGTGTAGTACCAGGGCTTTCAAGGAAAACGTGCTGGCACATTGGCTTGCCATCACCTGAGGCCTGAGTATAATCACCAAGGGATGACTTAAATGGTGACCTCCACAGCAGTGCTGATGTGACAGGCTTTTACAGCCTTCTTGGAGCGAGCAGAAGTAAAGCCTTTCTAAGAAAAGCAGAGCAGGGCATGATTTTTATACCTAAGAACATCACATCTTATATTTTCTTTGTGAGCGTGAACATTTCTACCCTCTAGAAAGTACTTTCTCTCTCCCAAACTCCCTTAGCTCACATGATAGTTGGCAAAATGGGCTAAGGATCCTAAATTTCTCTGACAGTTAAAATACAAGACCCTGAATAATTTATGCAGCTCCACCCCAACTTAAAAAGCAAACATCAGCCAGTGAGCAGCAGCCGCTGAGTTCCTTGAAATACTACCTCAGCTTTGGGTGTTAGCTTTATTTTATTCAAGAAACTTGGGAAGAGGCATATGAGGAAGCACACCTAAAATCTCTTCTAATCAAAGGTGACATGAGCTGAAATAATCATGATTTCCAGCACCTGTGTTAGATGCATTAGTCCTGGGTGTGCCTAAGGTGTTGTGCACAGACACCAAACTCCTGCTAAAGCGCTTCAGTTCATGCTTCTCTACCAGAAGTATCAAAATCTCCATTGTACCTTGCATGTTACTGCCCAGTGCGATCTTAAATATTAATCTACTTCAGGTTATTAATCATCTGGAAGGCAAGAAATCTATTTAGGCCATGCCGTGGAAATGGGACTGTCTTTTGTTATTGGTGACAGAGGTGGGATAACGCTTCTTGAAGTGGTGGCGGTGGGCCTAAGGCTAGCATCTCTCACCCTATCTCCTTTATTTGCACCTTTCTGCCTGCAGCAAGAATGCTTCTGAGCGTGCTGTGTGTGTTGCCTGGGATGGAATAACTAGCGACAGAAAGGGGGCCAGAGTCAGCAGGAAGGGGCATATTTCACATTTTGCTTCTAGGGTATGGGGAAGAAAACCATCAGGCCTGTGGCAAGGTGAGCCTCAGACTTGTTTGAGTCTGAATTCTCCTCCCCACTGCTGCAGTGGTTTACAAGCCACAGTCATGTCAGACATGGGCTATACTCGCATCAGATTCTATGCGCAGCATCCCTGGATCTCTTAAAGATTAAATATGTAGCAAACCATAAATATTTGAAATCCCCTGGAGCTGGCATATGTACTGTCTTTAAGCAGACCTTTTTGATCTGGTATCTGTTGTTTTTTTTTTCTGTAACAGCAACATGCCTCTCGCAAGGTTGTGGGTGTGTTTTGTTTTTTTCCTTTCCCCTTTCTGGCAGCATAAAGTTTCATGTTGCTCCAGCACAGTTGCTAATCCCACTGCCCAGCCCCGGAACGTGGGAATGCAGCCTTTCCTGACCCCTTCACCTATTTCCACTTTTCGTCTTGTCTGGATTTTACTCTAGCATACGGTGATCAGCTGGCACAAAGGTCTGCCAGGTAGCGGGGTTGCCCTCTGCACCTGAATAGAAACAGGTCTAAAAGGTGGTGACCCCCATTTTGTTAAGCACTCAGGAGATGGAGGACAGCATGCATTATCTGCAGTGTGTTTAAGGACCAGATTTTGCCATGCTGATCTTCTCTGAGCCAGCGAGAGGGACTCCAGGGCTGGTGGGCTTGTCTGCCTAGTCCACTTGAGGGTCCTACTGAAGAATGTGGGGATCTCTTCCCTTGAATAGCATTCAATCTCAGGGATTTTGGTGCTGCTTGTGGCTGGGAAGGTGATGCTTAAGTCTGCCCTTCATTGGATAATTGTAGAGATGAGTGGTACACGTTGCAGTGTTACTCAAAGCACTGCTTGAGCTTAAGTCGCTCTTGAACAGCCTGGGAAGACTGGCAATGTTTCACTGCAGGGTGGACAGACATTTACTTGAATGTTCCCCAACACTGGGAATGTGATCAGGCTTTCTCTTATTTTCTCCTATGCATCTCCTAGGCACCCTCTTGTCTGTCAAATAGAAGAGCCAGGAACAGCATTGAAAGAAATTCCCACTTGCATCCAAATGAGTATCGCTTGGGGGAAGAACGAACATATTCCTTCCCTTGACTTATAACGAGAGGGAAGCAACAAATCAGAGTTTTGCAGTGAAGTCATGCAATTTTTATCAGCACAAGATTCCTTCAGTCACCCTGTGTAACTACATCTGACATTACCCCAGGGCGTCCCAGCGTGTCCTCCTGCAGTGGTTCTCCCCTGGGAACTGAACTCTGCTCGCTCCTCTCTGTGAGAGGCTGGAGATCAGCAGCTGGAGTAATCCTTGTTAGCAGACTCATTAGCCTCTGATATGGATCACCCTGTAGGGGGAGACAGTGATTCTCCCTGCTAAAACATCTTATGTGATCAAAGGCAGGGAGGATCTCACCCTCTTTTCCTTACTGTTAAGCTGAAATGCAATTATCTCCTTCCGGAGGCCAAGAAATAGATAGATAACAGCAGGCACTGACTTTCCTCGATGAACTTCTTTTCCAAGCGGTGGGATTTCCCCACCTGCCTTACCTTCAATGATGCTGCAGACAGACCTCTTCAGGGCATAATTCAGGGAGTCTCATAGTTTGCTGCTTTCTCAGTCTATTCCTATTTTTAGCCTGTTTTCCCAAAAAGCTAAGAATTTGTAGTCATGTGTGCTCTCATCTTCTGTCTGTCATACCCTCGATATTCTTCTAGTGCTCTCTGAATTAGTTGACCAATTTCAGCCATTCTAGACCAAAGAAATGATGTTCCTTGAGAAGAATAAGTAAAGGGCGGAGGTTTACCTGTTTCTGCTAAAGGAGTGTTGCGGTATGACCCATCCTATGTTGGTCCAGGTGGCCGGTCAGCACATGCACAGCACTCACACGGCAACAGCATGGGCATTTTCTTGCCTTATGCAGATGACATAGAAAAAAATGGGAGGAGGATGGGGGACGCTTCAGGGCTGTGATAGGTTTATATGTGACAGGTAGTCATGAGTGAGAACCAGGCTTCTTAAGGCCAGCAGAACTATGGGGCACTCATCCAATGTAAAACAAGTTTTGTTTGTTTCTAAGCTTTGCTGATGGTGGTAGAAAGGGGTCCTAATGTTAAAAGATGTCCTAAGGACAATGTTCAGTGTCATACACCAGAGACACCCCCATTAACACTCTCTTGGAAGAACCTAGCCTGGAGAAAAACCTCCATCTCCCATCACCAGCTCAGCTCCCTCAGAGATCTACCCAAATTGCATCTCCTATAATTACCAAACTTTCCTCACTGATACCTATTGAAAATATCTTCAGCTGACTCCTGTTGAGTCCTATACAGCCCTGCACTTTACTTGCATTGCAGACAGAGCCGGCTCTCATCTGCACACCAGCAGTCATGATCCTCTCACCAATGAGAAATGGATTCTCTTTCTTCTCCCTCCTTCGAAAGTTAGATATATACCTTCAACTATATCCTCAGTTCAGCCTGCACTTTTTTCCTTTTTTTTTCTTTTTTTTTTAACCTTCTAATAGTTTTGTAATCAAAATCTAATTTTAGCTCAGGGCTTATTTGAAGTTGCAAACCTCTTTGAGAGTGTTGTGAAGTTGTGGTACTTCAAGGGGACAAGCGTTGCTGTTTCTCTGGCCTTTTGAAGTACTGCTGATAGAAGAGCTATCTGAGTCCATCACACGCGGGGAGTTAATTGAAAACCTGGCTGCCTGCTATTGGCCTCTGCGATGGGCTGAGTAATGTGTCACTCAGCCAGGGCATCCTGAGCCCTCCCCTGCTGCTTCTTACCCCATCAGTTTGGATTTCCAAGATCGCAGCTGGAGGGAAGACAACATTTTCATGTCTCTGGGCAACAAATACAATATTCATTTTGCATAGATTTACTGTGTGCCTGGAAAAAGTATCGCTCCTACAGTTGCTGTGTAACAAAGCTGGCCAGTACTGTCGGTGCCTTGCTGTACTATGCACTGGTGATAGTCACTGGGAGCAGTATTGCCAGATGCACTGGCAGAAAACCAACCACTCTCTGAAAGAGGCCAAATGCTCGGAGTTGCACGCTGCATTGCAGTGTGTTGATATTGTTGAGTAACCGCAAGATGTTCTTCTGTAACGGCATAGGCAGCCGTCGTGTCCCAGGTGACCAGGAGCTGCTTAAATCAGGGCATTGAAATTCTATATTGTGGTTCATAACAATGAACTTTATTGATCTTGTCTACGCTGAGGACCTGATCCGGCAGAGCATCTGAGCATGTGCATTGCTCGGAGGCACCAAGTGTGTTCTTTCTCTATGCTTTGCTCCCATTCAAAATGAAAAGTGCGTTCAGAAATCTCAGTTATTTTATAGAATGGGAATTGCATTCCCCTCGGAGCGCCAATTGCAGCAACGTCACGTCAGTGTGATACAGCATCAGTGTATCCCATGGGAGGAGACTTATGCTGGGCAGACTGGCTCTGCACTCGAACAACTGAGGAGTGCTTTCACAATCTGTTGCAACGTTCCAGTAAAAGGGAGGTGGGAGTGGGGAAGAAGCCAGTTTCCTGCTGGTGGGTGATGATATTCAGCTATGGGTGATCATTTCTGATCTGCAGGGACGTGCTGATTGTGCTGGAGGCAGCTCTGTGACTGTCCTGATTCAACTACATCCTTAGTTGTACACAGTAAATGTGATTTTTTTGCCAGACACAGAGTGATACAGTTGAAGATGGGATTGGCAGTGTCCTGAACCTATTCCCCACCTCCACACACAGCAGTGTGGGTCGCCAGAACCCTGCAAAAATTTATTCTCATTTACAGCCCTCTGGGGAGTAGTTGTAGATCATTTCGGAGCACATGACAAGCCAGGAACCTTTCCTGCAAGTGTGAGAAAATACTCAATTTACAGCTGTGTGGGATCTTAAAAAAGCCGCACGTAACTTTTGAATGTTACTTCAGTGGACATTTTAATTAGGCTAATTCTGTCTGGGAACCTTGTGCTGAGACACTCTTGTCACTGCAGGTTAGGGTCTCTGCCATTATCCACAGCTAGGAAAGGAAGAAACGCACAGTTAAGAAAACCTGTTCGTTTTAGCAGCAGAGTATTTGAAAATACCTGAGAGGCGAGGGGGTGGGCAGAGACATCTGAACCTGCCTGTGTGTCCAGGCACTGCTGGGCGAGCAGCTTTGTGCTGGCTGCAACTAAAGCAGGGGCTGTGCTTTGCTGAACTCTCAACTGAAGTGTCGTGGGACACGGTGACATCCCTAACATCAACGTGTGCATTTGGCTCTGCTTTTATCCTAGGCTGCATTTTGAATTGCAATTATGTTTTATGGGGATCTGCGTGTTGGGTTGCAGCAGCTCCATGTGTAGTCTTTTGAGCTCTAATCTGAAGCTGTCGCTTTCCCTGGCTCCTGTTCCCCTCGTTGTCACACCTACTTTGATGTATTAAGCCATCACTTGTTTTGTGCGTGCTTTTTAATCCTTTTAATTCCTTTGATTACTGGATGTTGAAAGACAAAAGGAATAAATAACTGGAACAAAGACAGAAACGTGTGCTCGGAGCAAGTTTTCCTCCTCCAGAATTTGAGGTTGTTTTGCTTTTACTCACAGAATTATTCCAGTTCACTTAATTGTCTCTTTTGAATAGGAAGTACATAAAAGATGGGATTGTCTTAAGTCAGGTTCAGCAGCTGAAGTGTTCAGGGACCTGGCTGGACTTTTGCCTTCCTTTAAGCTTCTTAATTTACTTGGTAATTAAAAAAAAATTCAAAGCAGTCCCCACAAAAAATGAAATCAGGGTTTTTGCCTTTTTATCCAGGGAAAAGCTGTTTTTCCTTTGGTGAAGGCAACCAGTCAGGGCAGCTATTGCTTTGAATACTGACTAGAGACACTGTCTCATCCAAATGTCAGACACATTCAAGAGCCAACATTATTTTAATCAGTCACCTCTGCTTCCTCTTCCCTCTCAATCACAGCCCCAGCAGGTCCCTGTGATCCCTTGCTGCCATACCTTCCCTGACTCCCTTCCTCTCCACTCCTTTGGCTTCTAAGTCCTTCATTGCCTGCTTCTGCAAGTCACCTCTCTCAGACCCTTGCTGCAGACCTGTTCACATCATCCTGATTCTTTTTCCAGCTCAGGCATACCGGTCCCTACGGGGCATGATCAAAGCAGAAACTGATGAGACACCTGAAACAGGACCACGAAGAGATAGTTGGGATGTTCACGCTGAGTTCATCAGGTTCATTGTCCCCCTGCTCCTTTGAGCAAGGCTGCCACTGATTTCCCTGGTCCCTTTTCAGTAACCGCCCAGCAGGAAAGCAAACAGCCTCTTGTCTCCAACAGCCTGTCCCTCCCACCGCCCTCCGTACCTCTCCAGACTGATGGCACCAAGTGACTCCAGCTGGGAGGTGACCGTGCTGTGCTGCCCGCGCTCATAAACATTTATGGAGACCTTCTGGCTAGCCCAGGAATAACATGGCGTACTTGAAATGTATTTGTGATGTGCCATACAGACTGACGGGTCCGGGATAGAATAGGCCCAGAACTCAGAAAGAAGATGGATGAAGAATAGCTTTCTCATGCCAGAGGTATAGCACATTCAAGTAACAACACATTGAGAATGAAGCACTCATTGCCCATGTGTAGCTTGGGCTGGTTTTGCCCCTCTCCTGTCTGCAAAGCCCCCAGTACCGTCAGCTGGGTGATGTATACTGCTGCAGCTCCCTGCATTTGTCCTGAAAATGGAAGGGGATTATTTTTGTATGCTTTCAAATATGTGAACATTTCTAATTTTCTTGCCTGCTCCTGGGGCCTTAGCTTTGTTAACGTTTTGGAAATGAAGCTGCACCTTATGAAAAAGCTTTTTACAAAAAAGCATTCAAGCAATCAGCACAGCGGCCGAAGTCCTGTAACTTCAGAGTAATGATGTTGCCTTGTTCATTTTTTCCATTTAATGACACTGCCTCCCTTGCTCACCTCACACTCTTACTTCAGTGGGAATAGTCAAGTGGGAAATCCAAAATTCAAATTATGTTGGATATGTTCTTTTGTTCATTTTGGAGAAAGGCAAAAAGGGCCAGGGCGTGAAATTTTTAGACTGCATTTTTGTCCTGCCTGGGGATGTATTTGTTATGTCATGACTTAATCTCTCTGTTGCTTCACTTAGTACCCACCTGTAAAAGGGATCGTAGTATGTCACAGCAATAGGATAGAAGAGGGAATCCCTCCCCTCCCCCAAAAGCCAAGATTTCATCATCTTTTCCTTTGATAAAAATGCCAAGAGGATGTCAGAAGACTGTGCAGATGTTCAACAGAAATTCCTGTCATTCTGTTTGGCCTTGGAAAGCAGCTTGTAACAACACACTCTGACAGATACAGCCTTGCTGTGGAGCACTCTCTGGTGCGGTTCTGGCAGAAAAAAGAAATAATAAAAAAAAGTCTTGTACCTGAGCTCATCAGCTTAAAGTTGTTTTGAGTCCTACCTTTTAACTGTGCTGTGCACAAATAATGGCAGTCGTGAAATATTGTAACCTGCAGACCTTTAGAGAAATAGAACATCAGATCTTTCATTAAAGAGGCATGTTGGGTCCTGCTAGGAGAAGGAAGGAATTCATCAAGCAGGGAGGACAGATGAAAAGCCTTACTGGAACATTGTATTAAGGACAGTAAATATACACACATAAAACAGAAGTTTCCTTAATAAAAGATCATTTATTTCTCACCAGTTGAGTTGGCAACACTAAATACCTGCTATGAGGTGAAGAGATGACCCTTTCCTTCAGAATGAGTCAGAAGGAATTTGCTTTATATTTTTGCAGGGATGGGCCATGGAACAATAAATGACATTAAGAACGATCTTTTTCTCACTTCTCTGACAGAGTAATACTCCAGCATTTTTTTGATGTAGGAACTTCTGTAGCCTTTGGTCTAAATGCCACATGTGGAAGAAAGGACTGTGTTTTGTGTGAGGCAACCTAGCAGTTTCCATTTGTCACTGGAAAAGTGACAAATGCTTTTCTGAGGAGCAATTCACTGGGAGGCAGTCATACTTGTTGGTTCCATCCCCAAAGTAATTTCCATCAATGCCGTGTGCTTCCTTTTGTCACAGCACTCTCATGGGGCTTTGCATAGCAAGCATTAAGATTGTGTCCAGGAGGTTAAAATGTATGTCCTTTCAGGTAAGACTGTAATCTGGTCTTCCAGATGGTCTCAAAGCCCTGCTTCTGTGGGAAGCTCCCCACCATCCCTCCAATCCAAGCTGGAGCAAACAGGGACGATGTTAGTTTTCTAAATTCGTGCACACAGTGCGTTTTGTTTCTAACTTGAGCTAGGAACCTTCAAGGGTAGATGCACAAATCGAAGTGCTTGCTAGATGTGTAGCCCTTCTTCCTATTCTTGTAGTATTTTTGCTCTTTTCACGTGGGTATTTTTCTTCAGGCCAAAAGGTACTGACACCCTCACCCCAAACAAATAATGTGAGGTATCAGCCTTAGTCCTTCATGGGAGTAAAAAGCCTAGATGTCAGGTACTGAGAGCCAGTCTCTGTATAGCTCTACAGGATAAGTTGACTCTAGGGGTAAATATTTAATGTTTTGGTTTTGTTTAGTAATATTTTTGTAATTTTTTTTGTTGTGTTTGATAATTTAATAGGCAAATGACAACACCAGAGAAGTAACAACATCTTTGATATTAGAAAGAGTTGTTGCACTCTGTTTAGTAAAGACATAAACATTTTTAATTAATAGAGTGTTCTTCAAAAATGCATTATTTACTGGATTGAATAGTAATGAGAAAACAATTTATCTCATTTAATGAACCGTTTTAAAACATTCTTGACAGAGAGGGCAACAGATTGTTCCCTTTGGCATTTTTTTCTCCTACTGTTGATACTCAATTGCATGTAAAACTAAATACAATAGTATGATAAAATAATAGAAAAATAGGGCTGTAGAGCTCTTTTCCAGAATTTGGGCCATGAATTCAAACCTAGCTCTCCTCACTATCAACTACTGTTATGAGTTACTTTTATTTTGTGTACCTGGGGAATGCATCAGTACATCCCAGACCCAGCACTATTGCAATTTATTACTGGAGAAATAAGAACAGTTGCCATTGTTAAACTGCTGCCTCTTGGTAACCTCTGTTTATTCAGGGAACAAAATGATCTCTAAGTACAAATCTGGCCTGATAGTCTCTGGAGAAATCCCTTCATAAGACTATTTAAAGGTTATCTGCAATTTGGCTGGAAAATAGAGTCAAAGCTGTTAACATGACTCTGTCATTGTACAATCCCAGAAAGTTCAATGAGTTTTTGAGCTGTCAACACAGAGATTCTGGCCTGCTTAGAGCTACGCAAACACTCCCGAGGATTCCTGCCAGAATTTAGAAATGTATTGATCAGGATGCGTCAAAGGAAAAGAATAAAAACACAATATGAAGCATCCTGAAGTTGAAATGCAAAGATCAAGTACCAACATATAATCAACATTTATCAAAGACCTTTTATGACACTAAGAATATATTCATTAGTGCACGTTAATTCTATCAAGTGTTCCATCACAGTGGGGAGGAAAAGGTTAGATTGTTGCTGAATTTGGACTCAGTATGGGACTTACATGTTTTTGACAAAGCATGGGGATGGAACGAGGAGCAAAGCTGAGCCAATAAAATGGGGAAAATGTGGCTTTTCTTGACGCTTGCAGAATAGTCAGCAGCCAGCCCCTTCCATCTCAATGCTCAGGTGTGTATGGGAGATTCATGAGGACTATTTCTCTTGTCTACACACCTGTGCTGCTGTTTTCCTCATCTGCCTCATCCATCTTTCCTTCTTATCTTCTACATGGTAGGCTTGCTCAGCCTGGTCATGCTGGGATGTGTGGGAGGGGTCATCTCAGGCAAAGATGAAGGGAAAAACTGTGCAGAAAATGTGAACAGGATGAGGTGTGTGAGGATGGAAGGGCAGAGTAGACCCACAAGTGTGAGGCTGGGAGATTCTTGCATGTCCACAGTGACTGGCTAGCGAGTGAATGGACCTTTGTAAGAAATATTATAGTAAAGGCAGAGCCAAACTCTTCTCAGAGGTGCATAGTAGGACAAGAGTCAGTGGGTACAGGCTGTAGCAAGGGAGTTTAAGACTGGATGTAAGGGGTGAAAATAATCACTGGGAGTGTTTTGAAGTACTGAAGCCGGGGCTCAGAGAGGTGTGGATCTCCATCCTTGCGGCTTTTGAGGTTTGGCTAGAAAAAGCTTTGAGCAGCCTGATCTAGCTTTGAAGTTAGCTCTGCAGGCAGTTGGACCAGGTGACCTCCAGAGGTCCCTTCCAGCCTAAATTATTCTGTAATTCTAAGAAAATGAAGCTTATGTTTTATGAATAGGCACGGTATGGTACAGAAAACAAATATGACAAAAGAATGTTTGGTTTTTTTTGATTATTTTTTATTTTAATTAAGCATTTCTTCTCCCTTGCCAAGATTTGGGTAAAAGATTTCCTTAGCAACAGCAAAATGTGTTTTTTTGGCAGGGAAGGGGTAGTGCAAAAGCACTGTTCCAGCACAGTGTAGGTGCTTGGACCATCAGCAGGTGCAGTGTGAAAAGACAGATCCCTGAACCCTAAGCCTGGCAGGTTTACGTTTAAAAAAATGTAAGAATAAAAAGAAAAGAAAACCATCTGTACCTCAAACTCTGCTGAAGCAAAATTTGGAGTCAAGCAATGAAAGAAAATTATCTTAGCCTTTGAAACAGTCACCTGAGTTTTTTCTTTTCGTTTGAATGTTGCCAAGGACTAAGAATAATGTTATACCAAATGTTCTTGTGAAGATGGAGAAAATAGCTACAGTCGAGCACTGTAAAGCACCTGACCAGCATTTCAAATGCACCTTCTTCCCCTTCCTCTTCGGTCAGCAGTCTCTAGGAAATGAGAAACAATCACTTTCTTGTTGGTTTCCTCAGTGGGCAGCCTTGCCTGTAAGCAATTTGTCATTTAGTACAGTTAAATGAGAGATCATGTGTTGTTTTTTATTTTTTCTTCCTGTTACCCAAGCTGTGATCCTACTGCTGTTGCAGCAGTGAATGTTCTTCCACCACCTCTCCTCCCTGTACCTGCCAAACACGCACAGAAACACGAGATCTGTCTGGCCATAAGCAGCAGTGTGCAGTCCTGCTGTGGTTTACAGCATGAAATAGCCAGGGAATAAACAAGCCCTAGGATCAGCTCCAACCTTGGCTGAGCTCAGGAAAATAATGGGAGACAGGGAAAATAGCATGAAGCTAAACCCAGCCTTATTGGTGTTCTGCAGTCCTATTCTGGTAATGACCTTGTGTCTTCTGAAGTGGCCCCTTCCTCTCTTCCATAGGATGGGGGTGAATCCCCCTAAATTTGGGATAGTTCCTCCAGTGATTGCTGAGACCAAGAGCCAACTGCCCAGCTCTCACTGGTGGCTTTTACATGGAGTGAGAAGAGAAGCTGGCTGATCCTTATTGTCCCTTGGCTTGTGGTCTAGGAGAGGTTCTGCATGTGGGGATTATAGAGCATGCTGGAGACAGGCCCAGGTAGCACAGGGGGCTGAATTAGTCTTGGAAATATGTATACAAATCACCAAATCTGTGTGGTCCTATTCTCCAGTACGAAAAGATTATTTTTACTGTGGAAGTCTATCTGCAGGCAAATACTCCAGCTCTTTACCAGCTACTTGAGACAAATCATAAGACCATTCTATGTATTTTCTCTTTCTGTCACCCTATGCCTACAAAAGTGCAATAAATAAACAAATAATAAAAAAAAAGAATATGGCTGTTAGTTAAAAGAAAGCATCAAGGAGGTGAGAACATCTCTCTCCAGAACGACTAGTGCCTGCAAAATGAGCCTTGAGGGGAAAAAAATGAAGGGAAGCCATGGAAATGAACAACAGGAGAATGCTACAAAACGTTGTTGCTTCTCAGTAGAATTTTACCCATCAGCTTTGACATAAGTACCATATTCCGGCTGTAAAACATAATTAGAGCAGTGAATCAGAAAGGAGCTGTCCATCGAATAGCACAGTGTGTTCTCAGCCAAGGAGAGGGATGTGAAACTCATGCAAATAAGGCTGAGTTCCCCTGCTTCCTCCTTAGGAAACTGAGTGTGACACAATCAGCAAAAAACGTCTGCAGCGAACTGCAAATTTCACATGCTCTTTGGAGCCGGAATTCGCCTTTGAGCTCTGCATTAAGTCGAGCGAGCTGCCTCCCTCCATCAGTTCCTGCTCTCAGAGCTCCTCTTGCAAAGTGGAAGTGTTCCACCGTGCTGATCCTGAGCTCTTTTGGGGGAATCGCTGGCCAAACTCAACAGACTTGGATGTGAGCTCGAAGCCTGGCTGGTGTTCTAGGACATGGCAGAGCAGCTCTTCCAGCTCAGTGGTGTAGGTTCTTCTGACGTTGGCCAGGCTTGATTCAATAATCCATCATTTTATCAACTATACTGCCTCTGTGCATAGAGGACTTGAAAGCTGGGTCATTTAAAGGGCCTTTTTCAGAAAAAAAGCAGACTCTCTCCTTTTTTTGATTCATTTGTGATTTAATGTTTTTTTTTTGCGGTTTTCAAAGGCACAAGTTGACCACTGGAGCTCCAGGGTATCTACAGCCTGGGTGCAGCACAAATCTAGCAGTTCAAACATACTTTTGCCTACTGCATTTTCCTACAGCAAGCCCTGAACAGTGTCCTCAGATGAGGTTCTTGTTTTCCTGCAAGTTAAGAAAGAAGACCTATGACAAAGCAGGGCAAGAGAGAGACATTCACCAGGAACTGGCTAGTTGGTGACTTCTCTGAGAGGTCCAAGCAGCAATTTCACTGTGCTTCTGAGCCATCACAAGCTTGCTAGTGCTCTGCACTCTCTTTTAGGGTGGTGACTACAAATGTGCTTCTTCCTCAGGTAACTTCTTGATCCCAGAGCAGGCAGCCTTGGAACTGTAGCAGCAGGATATGTTGCAATTCCATTTCCATTGCTTTTTGTCTTCTGGGGATGATTTCTTCTTCAGTCAAAAACAGAAGGGTACCAACTTAGTGACCCCCAGTGTTGTGTCTTAAATGTTACCCTGTTAGTCTAGGGCCTTGCAGACTTTATCCATACTGTTATGTTATGGTTAAATTTTAGTGTTATATTCCTGATCCTTAGCACTGCCTATATGTTGGGTCACACTCCACTTGTTATCTGGATCTACCTAATTTGTTCTCCAGGCTGGGAAGTTTAGGCACTGTGGAGCACATGTCATTTATGCCCAAACACTACCCCAGCAAACAGTTGGCATGCAAATGGTTCAAGTCATGCTCTTCTGCAAAACCAAACCTGCACTTGATCCTAGTTACAGGGGACAGAGCAGACTTGGCCATAAGTCCAAGTGCATCATACATCCAACTAAACAGGCTGAGCCTTATAATGGCTCTTGACTGCTTAATATTGTATTGATTTTGGACGTGCAGCAGCAATGCAAGCAAGTAACACAATCGACACGGAATGGGTGGAATTTCACTGCTTGCACATTTCCAACAACTAGGACTTTCTCCCGAAGGAATTTCCTGATTCCAACAATAAATGCTTATTTTGGTTCATATTTGAACTGAAAGACACCTTCCCTGCCCCCACCTGACCCAGAATCTGTAGTGAAGAGCATCTGCCCAGTGGCCAGGCTCGCAGTACTGTTTGTCCCCGAGAAATCCAACGTCCCTTTCATTTGTGCAAAGTAATTGTGTGCTAAATGCAAAATTCCTCTTAGAGAAGCACAGCTGGTAGCAGTGGCCTTTTCAAATGCATTCAGCTCTCCAAAGACAGATGATTCAGAGCTACACATGCTGGTTGCTATCTTGTACTGTGAGGATCTGTGCTGTCCATTTTTTTTTTTTTTTTCCGGGGGGGGGGAGGAGGGTGGGGGGGCGGGGAGAGGACTTACGGAGTGTGGGCAGTACTGTGGTGTATAGCAAGCAGGACTTCTGTATCAGCTTCGTGTCATTCTGGCAGCCCAAAAAGGATCACTGTTTGAAGTGGTACAGCCAAGGCTTTTGCTGACTGGTGTTAAAGTTGCTGGGCTGGGCACTTCTGCAACCCTCTTGCAGACTTCACCTGTAGCTCATCAGACCCTTTGTGTTCAAGTGTTTTGGCTCAGGGATTAAATTTTCATCTTGAAAGTAAATGTTTCCCTTGCATAACTGATAGAAAGCCACTGACATTTTGAGACAAATTGAGGTATCTGAACATAGGTGTGACATTTTAGGTGCCCAAGGGCAGCAGAGACTGGCAAATATATCGAGGACCCAGTGGAGATCTTTGACCTTCTGAAAACATTAGCTGAAGGCCACAGAGCACACCTTTTGGGTGTCTAAAGGCATTTTGGACATGATTTTTTGAAGCTGGATTTCTCCCTTCTAACCTCATGAGCCTTCCCAGAAGTAAACATCAGAGGAAGGTATTGGGTTTCCTCTGAAGTGGTTTCTTGAATTCATCTACAGGAACTTCATCAAGAAGAAGCAACAACAAAGGCAAAATAGCATTACAGGTAATAATTAACATCAGCTTTTTGTGAAGGACTCAAATCTTTGAAGATCTTTAATTGCTATTAACATCAATGTCAATAGAGGGAGGTCAGCACCAGAGAGAGGTAAAAAGCACTCTGTCAGACCAAACACGTCTTTTTAGAGAGATACCACTAAAAGTAATAGGAATTACTGTTGGGCTCCCTGTGCTCAAGAACACCTCCCACAGCCTCTGTCTTTACCCTGAACTGAATTAATCACCAAGAACACATTTCAACAAGGAAGTTTCCCGTGCTTCGACCAGGCAGCTATCTTCCGTGCTCCTGGAGTTAGAGATCTCACATTGCCCTGCCTTTCCCATGTCAGCTTTACTCTCTGCTCCCCCTCCGTAAGACAGTTTGGCCAGTAATGATGCTGGACAGCTGCTGTGTTCCCTGTCCAGGTCGATTTCATCAGATCAGACCCCTTCATTCCCAAACCAATGACAAGTTGCTCCTGTTGCCTTTCTCTTTCCATTTGATGAAGAAAGAAGATTGTCCTAGCCAAGTAGAACACGACTGAGCCTCGCTGGGTGAATGAACTGAACAAATGAACACATTTCTAGGTTTTAGCATCAAATGTATCATTTGCAGTGTAATGGCATCCCTGCTATTAACTTAGCAAGAGAAGAGGGACCTGCTGGGAATCATTTTTCCATTTTCATTTTAATCAAGAAATCAGTAAATTAATATTAGATCTATGAAAGCAGCACAGCCTTTTTGTTTTCCCCGGTGAATATTTATTCAAGTTTTAAACAAATTCTCATCATTCGCTCATGTTTTCCATGAATTTTGAGTCTTACTGCCAGCTCATTTCAATGAGAGCTTATAGTAGTGTATCTTGAATGCCAGCTTAAGGAAACCTGGTGCAGCAGTCCAAAATGTGTTGATCCAATTTATGGAACCAGCTGGGAAGTAAAGAAACCTCAACTGTCTGATCAGACCAGACAAAATTGAAATAAAGAGATGTAATAAAGCAAAATCCAGCCAAAAAGAAAGGTGGAATTCATTCTTTGATTTGTTTCTCAAAAACAAAACAAAGCAAAACAAAACCTTCAATCAATAGAGAGATAGGGAGATGTCAAGCACTTTCAAAGAATTCATTCTTCTTCTTCTTCTTCTTTTTTTTCCCTGCCACAATAATTGCAGAAAATCCCTCTCATGTATGCAGCTGTATGGGGCAGGAATTTTTTCTATCCTATAGCAATGGAGAGACAGTATTCAGGTACACCAAGGCTTTATATGGGCAGAAGCTTGAAAAGAGCAAGAAAGTAAGGCAACTTTTCCAAGGCTGTGCAGTAAAGCTGAGGACAATATGTGGGGCTGCTGACTACCGGTGGAAAGTATCAGTCCGTGGACAAGTGACTATCTTTCATTGCAAACACAGCTCTAATTCATAATACTGTTTTGTTTGCATAGCCAAAGACTGTCTCTTCTACTGCCTACTTTGACTTCTGTAGCTCAGCAGCACTGTTGTGCCCAGATATTGCATGGCTTTCTAAGAACAGGGCTGACTTGCAGAAAAATGTCTGCTGCGAGACCTTCCCCAGAAAAGCCCACCTTCCCAATGCAATCCATCTGCATTTTGTCTCCTCTGTTTGTGTCCTTTAGTGATTCTCTTCGCATCTGAAATGCTCTTGCTGTGCAGTGATGCCCATGCTGCTCACTACCCAGAGCCTTGGTCAGCTTGCTTTCTGGCTACTTCTGCTTCCCCTGACACCTGCCTCCCTCCCAGTTTCTGGGATTATTTTTAATTCCTGTGTGAGATTTAAAAAACAAAACCAAATAACTCCCTAGAATACAAACTCTGGCTGAAACCTGGGTCATGCATCTTCTCTGCTCACATGCAGAGAGGAAAAACAGAGGAGGCAAAGGGAGGAAAGAGTGCTTAATGCTTCTGGTTGTATTAATCACTATATATAGGGTTTTCACAGCAATAGGGCCAGTCACCACTGTCTAATACACTTTCTACCTCCACCCAGAAGTGCTAAGCTCTTGGCTTCGATGTGGCAGTTTGTATAGCAAAGCAGCAGCTGCAGTCTGCTCTCCAGCAAGGCAGTGAGGATTCAGTGCCACGTGACTGCTTCTTTATTTTCCTCTTTAATTATGGCAGTAGAAATTGACTACCACGATTGAGCTGAAGGACAGATCCTCCCATCCCTGTGCCCTCCTCCCACTCCCTGACTGCCTGGCCTCTCCTTTCCAAGACACGTAACTGATAGGCAGTGACAGTTCCTAGGAGACCATCTATAAAGCTGAGTCCTTGCCGCTGCCTTTGACACAATCTTCACAGGTGGCTGGTGTCAGCCAACGAGGAGATCCTGCATGCAAACAAGGAAGATCTGATCCAACTCTTTCTTCAAGATCGTGCAGACCTCATGCTTGAAGACACATGGAGCACAATGCATGTAGAGAAACACACTTTCTGGAACTGAGGACAGAAAGACATTACATGTGGTTAGTTCATTGCAGTAATAAATTAACCTATCTGCCCCGCTTTTCTTCTGTCTTGGTGTTCATTAATGAAGATGCACTCCGCTGAAATCTGTGGAGCCCTGCTCATGCATCATGTCTGCACCATGATTTCTCCTTCCAGCACTGGAAGCATCTCCACTTGCAGTACTTTCATGGACTTCACGGAACTTTGGGGACCTCTCTGGGTAGTTTTCTAATCAATCACAGTCCTTATGCTTGTTACTCAAAAATACAAGTACTGATTATAATAATCAAGCCAAAGGTTGCTAGCCAAGCTCCGCCATGCTGAAGGGAGAGGAATAAAGGGCACCTGAGTGTGCAGGCAGGCCATGCAGAGTCCTGCTGGAGACAGGCTCTCACTGCCTGAAAGACAAGCAGAGCTTTGAAAGAGCAAGAGGAAGATGGTTCAGCTCTTTTGATTTCAGAATTAAAACTGGGACCAAGGGAATCGAACAGGGCTCTCAGCATGTGCTTCACAGTTTGCCGGCAATCTCTGGCTTTGCCTGTTACGTGAAAATACAGATAGTGAGTGAAGCTTGATAATTCCCAACTCATCTAATCAGATTATTTCATCACCTGAATGAAAAGTGACAAGTGGAAGGCAGAACAGGAACCAGCACGTGTTCAACAGTCCTGAGCTCTCTTTGTCATGGCTCATTTGCTTTTTTCCAGAGCTGTGGAAATAGTGATGGGGATATCCTGGGTTAGCAGAGCTTGCAGTGTGTCCCAATGAACAGGGAGTTCACCTAGGAGAGAGGAAACATTTGGTTTTTTCCTAGCTTTTAGTTCTTTGCCTGGAGAATTCTTGTGAGGAGAGGTTAGGCTGCCATTCATCTCCATCCTTGAAGGTCCTTGGTATGATGTTAGAAGAAAAGAGAAGAGAGGCTTAGAAGAAAAGAGAAGAGAGGCTTTACCACCGCAGATGCTGGACCACAGGATCTTCTGGGCACTGTGACGACTCAGGTCTTTGCTTCCTTACTCTGGGAGAACAAGTTAACCTCAACGAGCTCTAGAGAAAGCTCTAGTGAAAGCTTAGAGAAAGTAACAGTGCTTTTGCCAAACTGCTGGCAACCCTGGCATTGCTCAGCTGCGTTTGTTCCTTTCTCTTCTCTTTCTCCCACCATATCTATTCTCCCATCTCTCTGTCTTGGTCTTGCTTTGTATAAAAAGGAAAAACAACAAACAAAAAAAAACCAAGATCACATCTGTGCAATAACACCGTGAAATGACAATAACAAAAAGGCAGGTGAAAGCAGTATCTTAACCGGCCCAGCAGGGATATGATTTTACCCATTTTCTGAGAGGTTAAGGTGACCAAGAACTCACCTGCCCTTTTCCAGCACTGATGTCTCATTATTTGCTGTCTTTCTTGCTCTTTTCTCTGTACTCATGTTTCCTCATGTGGTTGATTTTGTTTTGTTTTTAAGGAAAAATCCTTGGCTCGGGAAAACAAGGGCAAGACCACAAGTCTCTGCCTATCACAGCACTTTTTTTTCCTTTCCCCATAAAAGACATCTAATGCCTTCCTCAATTCTATCTAAAAGACTGTCTGGAGGGGTCATCTTGTGCCACTGAAGCTGTTGTTAAAGAAAGAGGGAGTGAGAGAAGTTGTAAAATGAAAGCTTTACATAATTTAAAACACTGCAAATACTTTTAGCTGAGATTGCTTCCTTTTTTCATATTTAATAAAATAATTAAATTATTTTTATTGCACTTGCTTCCCACTGTAACTTGTCATTGTTTACTAAAATCTTTGTAACAAAACATAAAACAAAAACCTCTAAACTTCATTTAAGAATGCTTAGTGTTTTGCTTGATTCGGGCATGATATTGTATTTGATACTTTGTGCCCATTTTTCCCAACAAAATTAGCCTAACAATTTCTTAACAATAAAATAAAATAATAGTTGCCCCTTCCTACTATTTTTGCCACTGTAGAAGTGAAATACAGAGCTCTACTTTCATCTTCGAAGGTTTTTGTAGTGCAAATAGAAAATTAAGTTTTTGTCTCATGAAATGATCTAAATCTTTCAAAAATATTTCCATCCCACATTTTTTGGAGAAAAAATCATGTCTCAATATGTTAGAGGTTTTTTGTGCCAAAATCTCAAGGATATCTTTTGTTTAGATACTTTGGAAATTTTGTTTCAATAATCAGAGATATCTTTTCTTGTCCACCTTTATTAACTCACTGGCTAATCAAGGAAAATCATGGCTTTCCATCAAAAAAATGAACCTTGTGCAAAAGACCTTCTAAAATCTTTTGAACCAAGAAATTCATCAAAAAGAATCCTTTTCATAAGATTTCTATTTCTTAGACACCTCTTTTTTTAAAACAGGGAAGATAGCAAATGTTCTTTTAAAAAGTTATTTACCAGATCTAAAGCTAAGTGATGAGTGTACAGAAACTGGGAAGAAGGATGGAGCTTTCAGTCTGCTGCCTTCTACAAGAGACTAATTTTAAAATAAAAAATAGAAAGAGATGCAAAGATAGGCCTGATATCTGACCCAAATTCTTTGCCTGGCAGGAAGATAAACCAGGTAGCTTAATCGGTCTTTTCCATTTTGACTGCGTTTTGTAGCACTCCCTTTGAATTGACAGGCTGTGGCAGGTGTTTTGTACTCATCTGGGGTGAGAAGTTGCAAGAATTTAATACACCATATGACTACAGCCCGCAGCGCTCAGAGGTGTACCTTCGCTATGGCAACTGAAGTAGCAAATTTGCAATGAAGCATGTTGTGCCAGTTGTGTGATACTGATGCTACATTCGTGTACCGCGGCAACTTGCCAGGTATGGTGAGGGATACCCAATGTGTGCTGGGAGGTAGGATGGACACCTACCTGCAGAAATCAGAGCTCCTCAGTCCACTTATCTGGCTGAGGAGCTGAGGAAGTGTCCTGCTTTTAGCTCTGGAGCGATTCCTAGATGTATAATTCTGCTCTTAAAAAGCTCAGGTACCTTCTCCAATTTCAGAGTGGAGCCTGGGGGCCACCCGCTGATGTTCCTGTGCCTGCTGTGCACATGCATGACTTGTTTTACTTGCATGGGGCAAATGGCTGCAAAATCTAATACACTGGGCAGGGTGTGCACGAGCAGTGACCCCTTTTGACATCTGTGCAGTGAGCCCGAATTCTTTACATGTGCGCTCCAGAGTTTCCTAGCAGAGGTTGGTCCCTGCAGTAGCAAGCTTCAGCAGCACGTAGCAGACTTTCAATCTCAGACTCTCAGAAACAGACCCATCTTCAAAATCTATAATGCAATTCACAGAGTCAATTTTTCATCTAGTGTTCTGTGTCTGGGGTGAGCCAAGTTTTTAAGAGTTGTAGTCTGCTTTTTCTTTTTTTCTTTTTCTTTATTTTTTTTTTTTGCCTTTCTGTTTTGTTTGGTTTTGTGTCTTTTTTTTTTTTCCTTTGCTTTCTCAGACGATTAATGGGAGTCATTGACTGGCTTTGCTGCTTCTCTGCTGATTTGATTGGCTTTGTAAGGCCAAAATGAAGCCAGTCCCTTGTCGAAGCATTTGAAGGCCTTTACTAATTCAATTAACTCTAAACTAAATTCTTTGTGGGAGGAAGTTACTGAAAATTGGCTTGCGGGGAAGGAATTCCGCTAGCTTAAGCTTTGGTTTGCAGTGCCACTGCGCTGACCCATTTCACACACATCCCTGAGAGTCTGAGAGAGGGGGGATTTGTGCATGAGACCAGTAAGGGGCTACTCAGCCGTTTGAGATACAGGACTAGAAGGGACCCATTCTGAGTCATTGAGTCTAAGAAATATTTTCAGAACTGGTACCATCAGAGAGCATGTCATACTGCCCTCCATCCCAAATCGGTCGACCTGGAGAAAAGTTCAAAAACTACATCTGGTCTTCCCAAAAGAAGACCCTAGGATGGACTGAGGATGTCTCCCATGTCCTAATTTTCAAGTGGTACCAGTGGTTGGGTATGTTATTCAATTCAGCAGTGGATGAAATACCTGAATAGAAAGATCTAAGTGTCACCACTTGATTTCCAGATTGAAAACCTTCAGTTGGTTGGGCTAGATGATCTTAGAGGTCTTTCCCAACCTGAATGATTCTATGACTTCAAACTTTCACTCTCTCTCTGGATGAGGGGGGATGAGGGTCTCTGCAGCAGCCCCAGCCCAGGGCTGGGACACAGCCTGTTATTTTCATGCTGTTTGCTGAGAAAACGAAATGGGCAGAACAGGGAAATGTGCCCAGATCAGATGACCTATTTTACTTGAGTTGAATTGAATTGAAACAATTTGCATTTCATTTTTAACTTTGGTTTAACCTTTAAAAGAAAAATCTGTCAGCTTCCAAAATAGGACCTCAAAAGGTTTTGTTCAAAAGGAAAGCAGAAATGAAGCATTGAGAATCTCCCAGATTTCTTCATCCCACCTCTCCAAAAAAAGCTGTTTGCCCATTCCCCGCGGATTCACAAAGAGTACGGGTGATGACACACAGCTCACAGAATCCTTTCTTGCCCACACTTGAGCAATATTGTGACGAGCATCAAATGCTGACGAGTCACTGCCTGGCAATGCAGTGTGCTCTTGTCCCTCCTCTCCAGCTGAACCTGTCACATCTACCAATGCAGGGAATTCAAAGAAACGTCTCTTTGGTTTAAATCACTCCCTTCAAACTGATGTATCCTCTCCTGATCACTGGGAAGCTTTTGCTACTGAAGTTCCTTTTCTGTTTACTTCCCACGTGGTTCTGCCATCGGTCATCCCAGAGTTTCAACCTAAATCATGCATGATGGGACAGTAAAAGTGCTAGTAGAATACAAGATGCTGCTCTGCGGTTGTTAGTTTAAATCTGATTTCTTTACAAAGGAAAAACATTTCCAGGGATGGGTTTGTAGAGTTAATGATGATCTGATACAAGTGAACTGAAGAAGGAAGGTGGGAGGAAGGTTTTGAAAATATCTGGGGGGCTGACAGAGAAGCCAGTACCAAATGGAAGTTAAAATGAGAGCACAGTGATTTGAGAAAAGACACTCAGCTGCTTTCCTCTCCCCTTGCTCTGCCTTTCTTCTCTGATAAACATGCGGATGGTAGAGTTGAAACAGATTTAGAGGAGAAATGCAAATGAGGTTTACACGAGGCAGCATCTTGTCCGTTGTAGCTGGAGGAACCTGGATCTCTCCCAAGTTCCCAGGCAGCGGTTTGCTAAGGTACAAGAGGAGCGGCAGGTGCGTCCAGGCTCCGCACGCAGGGACCATCCGCTTACGCAGCGAGGGTTTTACCCTGCCAGGTGGAGCAGATTAGGAAGTGGAAAAATGGGCCTGATCCAAACTTGTGCGCGATGTGCTTTCAGTTCTGAATGATTTGGTGGCCCCGGAGGGTATCTGGCTGCCCACACGTTGTGCTCAGCATCTCACAGAAAAAGGCTAAAGTTGGCTAAAACTTTGATATTGCTCTACTAGCCTGCACCTTGCCTTTAGTCGGGCAGACTGTAACACAAGCCAGGCATTCAAGAAATTTGTCAAAGAGGTTTCTTGCTGCAGTGGTACGCCACACCTAAGAACTTCTGTACAAATTTCAACAGAAAAATTGTAGTGTCTGAGGATTTTCAATGCACCTTCCTCGAATCTGTGTGCAAGCTCAGATTCCCCTCACCTGATGTTAAATATCTAACTGGGGTGGACAATCCCAGACACACAAAAGAGGGCAGCAGGCACTGCCCTGGTTACTCTGTACTGTGGGATATGAGAGCAGGAACTGTACTGATGCACAGCGATAGGTGACCAAAAGTTCCCCATCCCCAGCTCTTGTAAATCATGGCAATGTCCCTTGAAATATCCAGTTAAGGAGACTAACTACCCTGGACTAACACACTGGGAGAAACCAGCACCTCCAGAAGGTAGCAAAATAAATCACTCCATGGAGGTCTTTTTCTGTGTAGGAGGTTAGAGTTTTAGACTAAATTGACTTGGATAAAGATGGGCTAAGTTCACTCGCAACATGCTCTTGGTAACATCTCTTCCCTCCCAAGATGCCACATATCCCTCTCAATGGTCCCACGTCTATGCTCTCTAATGAAGGAGAGACAAAAAGTGGCTAGGGAAGAAATAAGACTGGACAACTGAAAGGTTTTATTTTAGGGGCTTTTAAGTGGTCACATAAGCTGGGCTTTGTTCCTCTGGGTTGGAAATATTGCAAGCTGGCGTTCGGCACAGTGCTCTCTTCTCGGTGACTAACTATCTCATTAGTTTGGGATGTGGGATGTGAGGGGGATGGCTGTTGTCAAAATGAAACATTATGAAGCAGGTAGATCTCAGGATGAGCGCTTAAAACTTGTAACTCGTAACTTCTTGGCATTTCTGCTTAATTCTCAGAAGGACTAGATTTAATGATACACTTATCCACTGTGTGCTTGACCTCATGTCTGGTCTCTCCAGGATGGCCCAAAAAATCAATGGCAAGGTTTTAATCAGCTTTAATAAGTTCATGGAAGAGAATCATTTACTGAGGCCCCCTCTGCTGTATACATTTGCACCGTGGTTCCAATTGATTATTTGTGCCAATTATTAACTAAGGATCAGGACTGGAGGGAAACTAATCTGTGTTTGGTCAGTGCCTTTTTTTCTGAGATTTTCCAATGATAACATTGTCATCTCCCTCTGCCCCCTATCCTTCCATTGCACCACATAATTGCAATGTTTCCCTCCTAAATTATCTGTGGTTATTTTTTTTTTTCCCCCTTTTCCTAAATTAAAGCAAAAACATACAGTGGTTGGAGGAAACAGAAAGTCCCTTATTAATTGTGACTCAAAGCAGTTTTAACACAGAATGGGGGCTGGAAAGCACCTAGGATGGTTTGTGCATAGAGTACAAGCAGCTTTCCTACACAACCATGCACCTCTGAAGTAGACAATTTAAAAACAAAACCTTAAAAAAAACAACAGTGTTATACAACTCTAGAAATTATTATTTTTAAGTAAAAAAAGGCCCATCTGGGCTCTGCTGAAAGCTAGCAATTAACTTGCACTGCAAGAAGAGGAAGGCAGACAACTAGCAACACCTCGGTGGTCGTCTTTGCTGTTTCCCTGCTATTGGGTCCATCAGAAAGATGTCATCTCCATGACGGTTACAAAAAATAAAAAATAAAATAAAAAAAAAATAAAACCCTTTCTGAGAAATACTGTGCTTAGCTCTTCAGCTGTGTGCTTAGCAAAGAGCAAGCTTGGTAGAAGTGCCTGGTTAATTACATCTTACTTTCTCCCTTTTATACAGTAATTACACCAATTATAAGTCAGATCCTAATGTTTTTCAAGGGGGAGTTTCTTAGAGCTCAACTCCTTAAGAGTGACTTTATGAGAGAGAGGAATGAGGTGGAAGTGTTGCAAAGAAACTTTCTCTAGTGGGTTTCCAGCATACAGAGGATGCACACCAAAGCAGGACGGGAAATCACAGGCCATGCCTGTTAATGGCCTTGCATCTCCAAGTCATGGAAAACAAACCTAGAATTGGCTCCTGCTAATCTTTTGCATGTAAAACCCTCTGGAACCTCGTGGCAGGTTCTCTTCTGTGCAGGTCTCCTAAAAAGCCGTAGCATGAGGAGATATAACAAATGATGCTAATAGTAACCCTTAGCTCTGCTGCTCCTGGGTGTGTTTGGGAGGAAGCAAAGCATGCCCAGCCCATGGAAGAATTACCGAGACTCTGTGAGATAAAAGTCATACAGAAATCTTGTTCCTCCTTAGGAGGCTCTGGCAAAAGGGGCTTGTGTATGTTCTGACCCTACACAAGGAACTCCATCTTTTGCTGAAATGAAAAAAGTAATGCTCAAGCAAGGAGTTAACCCACTGCCCACTTCCCTAAGCAGACTGCTGAAACAGAGAGAGAGAAGGAAAAAAAAAAATAGAAGAAAAAAAGGTTTCATCTTCCACCTGCCCCCAGTTTTCTATGATCTAGCGGTCTCACCACAGACAAGGTTTCTCCTTCCCCAGCACTGCCTTGGTCACTTAGCTAAGCACGCTTCACCAAATGATGGGCACATTGTGAGCAAAGCAGAGGCTGGATGTTGCTGTTTCTTGGTAAGCTGAGCGTTTCCAGCTAGCTCAAAAATAGGAGATGCTGTGCCAGACTCCAGACCCTGATGATGCCTAGAAACACAGGTTGTAATTCTGAGAGCTTCCAGGTACCAGCGGTGTCGTGACCACCCGGAGCTGTGAGGGATGGTTATTCCAGACCAGCAGAGAGAGCTCTTGATATGCACTCAGGGCTGAGGACACCGTGAAAGCACATTACAACCATTTCCATGGCAACTGGCTTTGATGGACTTCAGGGCAGTAGGAAACCAAAGAATAAGTTGACTTAGGGCAGGGGAAGAAAAACTGTGGTTATAAATACTGTGCAAGTGCACGTGGACCGTTTATCTGTGATGGGTGCGTGTGGGGAGGTATTCACACATGTGAGGGCAATAAGGTGGAACCTGACCTAAGCTGCTGCCCGGGATATTTGTCTCAGTCAGAACCCAGCCTTCGCCTGCTGCCAAACCTGTGAGGTTTTATTTTCATTGCTGGCCGCTGCTTCACTGCTTCGCTCACTTTAGGGAAATAAACAACCGAGCCCCATAAAAATGACCGTGTGCCAGGGGGTTCTCACCTTTTCACAGCTTTTCTGTGAGTATTTGCCCTTGGGAGATCAACAGGACGATGCTGCATGGTGATGACCTTTGGAGGGTCTAGATCAGGGAAGCACCATCAATGGGCATGCAAAAAAAACCCAAGGAGCCCCAAATACAATGCTTTTGTGAATCCACAGCACTTCATGTGTAGCAGCAGTGCTTGTCTCTGCAAAGGGAGTGGGTGAGGTGCGGGGTGAGGATTGTATTAATTTATTTTCCTGTGAACATTACATTCAAGAGGGAGAAGCAGTGCCACACGGCAAACAAGCCTGGATTAAGTGCAGCCCTTAGAAAAGCTTCTATCCGGTTCCTGAAAACAGCGCTGGGTGTGTTGGTGGCTTAACACTAATTGGAGAGGGCTTGCGGTGGTCCCACCAGAGGCAGAGGGATGATTCAGTGAGTCTTGCTGACTGGAGCTGAATGCTCCAGGCTTTTGGGTTGTGCTCCAAGAGACAGGATGCTCGGCCAGGATTAGCAGAGCAAAGACAAACACGGAACCTCATTCCTCAAAGAAAATGAGTTTCTCACACGCAGCTTTTGAAACAACAGCTGTGCAGGACAGAGCGGAGTCCAGAAAAGCTTTGTTCTCACCTTGCCTCCTCCATCGAGATCAGCCTAAACCCCAAAGCCTCAGCATGAGCACGCTGAGCCCTGCACCACAGCGAGCCAGGTCTGGATGGGCACGCTGGCTTGGAGGCTCAGACCTTTCCTTTGGTGCAAAGGAAGAGGTGCTTTTCTAACTAATCATTCAAGAATGAAAAAGTGGACCAGGGGCACAGAGCCTGTGAACCCTCACATCCCCTTGAACACCTGTTTCTCATCAGACAGGACCCATGCTACCGACACGGGCTTCTTGGAGGTTCTTTCTGCTGGGGCTCGTTAGCACCACTAAATCACAGCCCTGCCGCTCTCAAGCGGTCGTCTCTGACTCAGGATTTATCATTCCCATCCCCACCCCTTTCTGTTTGGCATTCTGGAGTTATTTATTTATATCACGAGAGACAATTGCAGTGCTTCATGGGTGGGCGCAGCGGAATGCTAAGCAGGCAGGAGCGGGTCCCGCAGGTACCGCAGGATGAGGAGTTGATTTGGCCGCTTCTACGTGACTGATATTAAATATCACCATATGGAACTGAAGTCTTCCCCGGGAGTTTATCACTAATTCATCTAAGGGTGACTTTTGTTGTCAGTGTTAAAGTAACACTGGACTTTTCTTCCTCTTTTCTTTCTTTTTTTTTTTTTCTGTGTTGCTACACTGTCTTCCATATCTTTTCTTTTCTTTTCGAAATGTCTATGAACTACTCAAGGCAAACAGAAATATTAATTAACCTGTTTAAAAATAATGTCTGCAGAAAGGATGCTCTTGCACCTGGATGTGTGAATGGAAAAAGTGTAATTTGGTCACGGGGGGAAAAATAACGCTTCCTACCCTTCTGTGAAATCAGTTGCTTAGCTATGAACCCTTATTCTTAGCAGAGATGAAGAATTTATTCCATGTAAACAGAATCATCTATCAACTGTTTTTTTTTTCCCTGTTTGTAAAAGTATTTCTTCAGTTCATATCTGCCAGCTGGACTATTTAACTGGCAGCTTTATAGAAATCAATTCAAGCCTTTAACACATAACAAAAGTTGTTCACCTTGACCCTTCACTTCTTATAGCAATTACTGGATTCCCAGACTGGTGTACACATGCTTCTGATCCTGATAGAATGACGAACATGCCTGACCAGGTATAATTAGCCAAACCTCTTTCTCAGGTCAGGATCCTGTGTCATGCATGGAAATGAAGGCTATTCCCTGTCACTCGTGGCAATTACAGTCTCTCCCAATGTGGTCCTTCTCTTGCTCCCTCCCCAAACCCACCACCTTCAGAGTTATCTATTTCCAGAATCCCATTGTGCTGGGTACTGTGAAAACACAGAAGCAGAACTGATCTCTGAATGCTCACAGCCTAAGCACGTCTGTGGTGCATCTGATTAGCCTTTAAAATCAAGAGCTGCCTCCTGCTTCAAAACTTGTAGATCTACCTCCTTCCTCTCTTGCCCTCCCAGCAACATGTCTGTTTTCTGACGCCCAGCCCAGCACCTCGGCTTCCCTCTTCCCTAGGTTTTTCTCTGCTGTGGGAGATACTCTTGCCACAGCTCCCTCCCTTTCTGAGGAAATCTCCCCGGGCATTGGAGCAGCAGCCTAGGGTAGAAATTACAGCCACGGTGAGCAGTTCCACTCGATGCTCATTCCTCTCGATTGCTGCGTGGCGTGAGAGTGATGAGGGGAAGATTGATGTAGTGGCGAGCACAGTTCAGGTTGCATGCCGCTCGCTCCCTGAGAGCCCATTAAAGGGAAGATTTAGATGCAGCGGTAGTTGTTGGGATGACTGGAGAGTTAATTCCACGTGGAGGACAATTAACAGTTCCCAGTGAAGCAGAACTGGCTGTGCGGTGAACGCTGTCATGCACAGGTTTTCTTTCCCTGCCCTTCGCAGCCTTTTACTTCACCCAAGCCACCTTGTCTCTCTCTGCCTTCTGCAAAACAAGGAGGTAGATGTCAGGCAGGGAAAATGCCTGATGCTGTGCAGCACATCAGAGCCGAGCATCTGCTCCAGTTGTCCTTGCAAGACTGCTGATGCTTTGCCCTGAATACAGGCACGTTGCTGTAGGTGGGCCCCACTTGCCCACCATCTAACTGTGTGCAGAGAAGCAAGTCAAAATTAAAAAAAAAAAAAAGGAAAGAAAATGAGAAACACAGCATCCTGACCCACATCCTCCTCTAGCTCTGTTCTTCCTCACCATCATGGACAAAGCTCTTTTGCTTTAGGGCTCAGACGGCACATAAAGAAATGTTGAGCCACCCAAACCTGGCCATTGGCAAGCCATGAAATAAGAAGATGGTTACACTTAGGGGTATTCAGTATCATCAGCTTCTAAGTGACAGTCTTTAAAGACTCATTCAATTATGTTTCACACATTTTCACCGCAGTATCAGCAATGCAGGCAGAGCTGAGATCACTTATATCACATTTACTTTTCCTACCTAAATGTAAAATGACTTTTTTTTAACCCCCGGTAGAATAACTGAACCACCAGGGTTTGCAAGATTTGCTTTGGGGGCTCATTGCAGTCTCTTTCAAAAAGTTTTTGCCCTTATGTTACACATTCATGATGTAATTTAAACTCCACTTTAACTTAGCTTTTGTCTAGGAACGTTTTCAATTTCATTTCTGTTTTTCCTTAACTGTCAGAAATTTGATACAAGACTGATAAAAACACCCAATGAGACTGTTATTAGAGAATTTTGCTACAGATTAGCAGTCATATAGAATCTGCTTTAAACTGTATTTTTTAATTAATTTTAAAGGGCAGATTTTTATATTGAATTTCAGTCACTGTAAGTCTACAAATTTACGACTAAAATTAAGGACATCTTTTTACACATTTTATTGTAAGAACTTGCATGATTTGGTCATCTTTCATGGTCATAGCTAATCCAAAGAGTTTGCAGGTTGTGAACCACTGCTCTAAAATACCAGCTGGAAACACCAAAAACTGGGACTTTCTACCTGATTTGCCTTGGCAGAGCTGCTGAAGCATACTAGTCCGCCTGTCCCAGCATTCACAGTATCTCTGTTTTCTTGATACTGTATTTTCCCTCAGTGGTGTACTAGAGGAAAGTTGGTAACCTCAGGACAATTACACAGACTTGGATACAACGATCAGCCTAATTTATTTAAATATAACCACACTGCAAGTTCTTGATTTACATGAATGCATATTTGCAGTCCTTTCAAACCATTTGGGACAAAGAAGAATTTGCCTCAGATGCCACTTGTCTTTGAAGGGACTGAGTTGGTGATTAATTTTTCTTCATAAACAAATTAATTGATTTACTGGTACATCTTCAAAAACTTCATTACATACTCAAAGAGTAAGAGTCATAATTTTAGGGATGAAAAGCTGTGTCCTTCGTATGCCTTTAACAGACTAAATCCTGATTAGGTGCAGAAAAGAAGGGGTGGACTTGTGATTTTTTTGTCTGAGAATGTGGTAATATAATCGAAAATGAAATTTCCATGGTTTAATGAATTTCTTCCTCTTGGTCAGTTTCTCGATTACTCAGTTGTCAGCTATGATAACCCATTTTCAGTTATATGATCCCACTTTTTGTATTGAGCAATATTTTGGACCCGTCAAACTACCACTAGCTAGCCAAGTAGCTACATAATCCTTATCTATTTACTCTAATCTCTCCAAATCTCCAACTGCTATCCTACTCTGCAACATTCATCTTTCCTACCTGAAGATACACTGTGGCTAATCTATACTCATAGATGGAAATACCTGAGAGTATATTTTTATAAAATTTAATGTTATGGGAGTTATGTCTTTCTATGACAATTTACCTCATCTTCTAAGATGCTGTATTAAACACAAACATAATTATGATTAATACTAAACCAGAAAGTTAATTCAAAAACACCTGGAAATTAAGCTGTCAGCCACCAGTTTGTTCAACCATTACCCAAACCATGCTTGCGTTAAGATGTCCAATAGCAGTTTGCACAGAAGAGACTCTGTCTTAATTCACTGACATTTAGGTTATTCTTGAGACCATTTTTTCTCTCTTTGTGACTAGGGTTAATATTCAGCTGAAATGTTCTGTTGCTTGGAAACCATCTTGTAATGCTGAATTCATTAATGCTTTTTCCAGTTTGCTCCCAGGAACCTTGTTAGATAGTGTTTCCCACTTTTATCCTAATTAACAGGTACCGAGTGAAAAAAAAAAAAAAAAGGAAGACAAGAAAAAGTATTTCAGTAGAGACCATTTCTGCTTATCCTTTGCCAGTCTCTTTTCCTCAGTCTCTGAGGAAACTACAGGATCTCTGACCTCAAGCTCCTAATTCTTTTTCAGTAAATTACAATATCCTTTGAGCAAAGCAAATGTAATTCTCAGAGTGGTCCTGACACTGCTGACAGTCAAGACGACTCTTTCCATGTACTGGGTGACTGGATTCTAAAGCGAACGGGTGTGCTCTTTCCCCAGAAGCAGGCTGAGTTCAGCAGCTGATTTCAACCCCAGCTAGCTCTTCACCACATCTTGATGTTTTTTTTTCTTTGCCAGTACTTCACGAGGTAAAGGTGATGGTGCGGTGATGTGCTGGAAAGGCAGGGCAGCATGCATGGGGCTAGCAGGCTGGAGAAGCCCAGCAGCTCTCAAATGGAGCCCCAGGGGAGAAGGGGCTTGCCGGAAAGCTGGGCAAATGGTCCTATCCTCTTCTCTGCTTAGCAGAGCTCCTCCTGAACAGCTCTGAAATTATCCATAAGCATCTCTGCTCCTGCCATATAGACATGCTTTATGTGTCTCATGCTGCAGGGTGCTTGTTCCAGTTTTCTTCTGCTCATGGGTGCCCTGGAAGCTAAAGGAGAGCATGGCCAAGTGTATGTGCTGAGATATTGGGTATTTTTGGGCCAAGCTGCAATCTCAGTTGCATCAATAGGCAAAGCATTGATGTCATTAAACTGGTGGTGTCCTTAAACTACCTGCATATTGTGAGCGAAGACTGAGAGCACTGAGGTTTTTGTAATGTTGACAAGTTTCTTCTTTCAGTTGGGCTTATTTCTTTAAGTTTTGCTGATCAAAACTTAAAGTTTTGTGTAAAGGATTTGTTGTTGTTACTGTTATTGTTTTCTCTTTTTTCTCTCCTTCTTTCTCCTTTTTAATTTTTTAATTAATTTATTTATTTATTGCCTGTGCTGACCCTACAGCGGTATTTGCCCCAGATGTATTCCAAAATGCATTGGCAGGAAAAGGATATGCTATCCTCCCTGATTATTTTTTTTTGACCCCAACAATTTAACATAATTTCAGAAGCAAGACTAGTTTCTGATTGAAAAGAAGGGGATAGAGGGGAGTTTGGTTAACCTAAAATACAAGCATTGATTACTACTGCTCCACCCATACCCTTTCTGCATGCAGAGTGCAGAAATGCCAAGGCAAAGGTATTTCCATGGTGTTTTCCGCTTAGACCTCTACAGTCGATATCCTGCCCTGATAACAGCACAGAGCATGTCAGCAAGTGATTTTCAAACCAGATCTGCAAACTCAAAAGTGTTGAGAATATTAGCCAAAGACCTGAATAAAGCACTTACCTTATGGAGGCTCATGCAAGCCTCTCATGCCCCCAAGATACCAGTGACTCCACACTGATGATGAAGAGCCTTGCTTTTTCCATGTTGAGTGTTCAGGCAGAACTGTTGATGTCACAGACATTTTATGTACTGCCAGCCCTGATTAGATCTACCAATACAATATTTAGCAGCCAGACACAGTATTAAGAGATCTTAAGTGGTCAGGTCCTATTAACAATTTGTCTTTGAAGTCACCCTGTTAATTGCTTTGTTCTGCTTTAAGGCTGTTTCAAATTCTTTTAAAATTCTGTTAAATAGGAAAGACAATATGCTCTCCGCTTTGTGAAAGCTGACAGCAGCATTCAGGTAAAATAAAGACAAATTCAAGGAAGTTATTTATGTGCCAAACTAAACTAGAGCCAGTTTTGGCAAATCATTCAACTTAGTTATTTTAACGGCAATCTGAGTAAAACAGTAAAACTGAAAAGACATCGGGACATAGAACATTTTTTTTTTCTGATTGGGTTGAATCTTTTGTAGGAAAGTGGCTTTGGTTTGTTTCTCAAATAGTAAATAGAGTTTGGTCAATTTAGTTCAGATGTTTCACGAGTATAGGTCAATTCATTCCATTGTTTTAGCTTAAGAAAATAAACATTCTGAGATAAAAGCAATTATTTGGGGATATATACAGTTTTACTGAAAAAAAAAAAGAAAAAAAAAAGAAAAAAAAAGTTGAAAGAAACTTCATTTTTAGTTCACCAAAAATCTTTTCATTTGAAGCATGGCAATTTACAAGTTTACCTTTTGCTTATTGAAAATGTTTTTAAAAATATATACTTTGGATTAGCCTGTTCTAAATATCTTTCCCGATCTTGCAGAACTGCAAGCAAAGCAAAAAATCACTTATTCATGCACCTCTGCTCATGAGGGAGTCTATCTGTGAAAGCTTTCCAGCATATTTTCACAGGTGCTAGAACTTCAGGTTCAGATAGGATTCGGAGTAATGTCTGGCCAGCTAGATCTTTATCCGTACTTTCTGAGGTTCGCTATCAGTGACATTTCTCACTTCCTATTCTTTGCACTGCATTAGCATGCACAAAGTGATCAGCAATCACAAGAAAAAGCATACAGATGACAGATGTCTAATCTATTGCTTCATGCCTCTTTCCACAGCCTCAAAACACGGTTTGCAAATGAGAGAGACGGGAACGACAGGAGCAAGTAGCAGCTGTAGGAATTTGAATCCGCCCCAAAGAGCACTTAGATCTCCAGTTTCAGAGAATGGCGAGCAGGTAAGATGATGGGTGACCCTGTTCTAAATTCACTTGGGCCGCAGGAAACAGCTCAGATTTAAGACAACCTCTGTCTTGCTTGAACCAGAAGGTAAAGCATGCCCTGTCCCTACACTGCTTTTCTCATCTAAGGGTAATGCAAAGGTGGAAAAAAGTGTGGCAGGAAAGATGGGCAGAACAGATGAGAACAAATCTGCTCCTTGGCATGGAGGGAGGAGATATGAGCCATCTGACTAAGCCCTCTCTGCTGCATGGAGGCTAGGAAACACTGGCATGGAGGTGCTGCCCTGTGTGACTGATGTTAGAAGTCATGGTTAAATGAAGTGTGGCTGACTTGTGTGGTTTATGTGGAAAGTCTCTGCTTTAGGTGAAACAGAAGATGAAATGTGAGTGATTAAATGCCAGGTTTTTCAAGGGCTCGCCCTGAATTTCCAGCCTGCTGAGGACATTTCCAAGTGAGCAGCAATGAAAGCCTCGTGAGAAAAGCTGGTCCTGTGTGGTGGCTGGGTGCCTTCTGGAGAACAAATAAGCACTGGTTGAGCATTTGCAGAGGGGAAAAAAAAAGCCAGTCCATAGGGAAAGAAGCTGATTTTGTGGCCTGAATGTTACACTAGTCCCCAGGAGATGCAGATTTAAGACCAATTTCTATTGCAGACTTTCTGAAGAGGTGTGAGCTTGTTGTTTGCCTAAGCTGCCTGTGTGTAACACTGGAAGAATAATACTTCCTATTACTCCTTTCCTGTCTTACTGAGATCATATTCCCTTCTGAGAAGGAAACATATATCAGTTGGTAGTGACATAAAGCTGAAACCAAGGAGCCTCAGTTGCAATCGATGCCTCTACACATTCATGTTATTGCATTCCTCTATGTCATTCTTTATTTCTTTTACATCACCCTTGCCACCATGGGGGGGGGCCATAGTTCTTGGGACTGAGCTAGCAAGGTCAGGAAAAAAAAACAAAAAAAAACCAGCCTGGATCCCATCTCTCCTTAGTCCTTCTAAGTTTGCCACCTGATTTTCAAAGTTTCTGCTCACCTCTGAATCCTGATGGCAGCCTGTCCCTGGGACATTCTGCCTTTCTGATGAAAGATGTGAAAAACAGTTGTTATCATGTTTCTACCTCTGAAATTCTGTTCCTTTTCCTGAGGTTGTAATAAACAAGTCAGAATTATTTGCCCTATGTTAGGCTTTTTTTCTCTTGCCTTTTTTTTATTTTATTTTTTAAAAAGAATATGCCAGAAGAAGGAAAGTGAGAGGTATCTGTTGTAGAACTTCGATAAGACTTGTGTGCCATGACTCAGGTGATTACCTAGGATCATTCATAATTATTCCTGGTACAAAACTTTATGCAGCCTTAATGGCATGCCAAGATGATAACACCACCCTAAAAGGCCCCTTTCTCTGCCCAGACAGCAAACAGGTTACTCCTGACATTTATTTCAGAAGTAAAAGCACAAGCTCGTTTAAAATCTCCTTGAAAAACTGAGCAGTGCCTTGTTCGACATCGCCAGTGGGTATTTGGACTGCTGCAGCAGCATTGCTCCAACAGAGACTATTGAATGATTCGTGCCTGTCCCTCTGCTTTATGTCGCTGGGAGATTCACGGACCCAACTGCCCATTGTGGGCAAGAGCAAAAGGGCAGCGCAGGAGATAGGAGGAACCCCAGAATATGTGCCGTGTTTGAGTGGGCACCTCTTCATCATTCAACTTTCCCCCTGTACAATCCTCAAGCACTCACTGTGCTTAAAAACTGTACTTAGGAGAAAGAAGCAAGTTTTAGGTGGCTACTGAGCCAGAATTGCATTCAAGGGGTGGAAGAAAGCCACCTTCCTGCAGTGCAAATGCTCGGTTCCTGATGACATTGCACAGGGCACAGAGTTTATGGCCTCCCTAATCCAAGTCCTTCTGCGAATTCCCCATCCCAGGCTCCTTCCCAATCCAGCTGCTTGCTCACCCTCTCCTTCCCCAGCCCAGGCTGGCCAGAGGGATGGTTCCTCCAAAGGCAGAGATATGGCCAAACAAATGCATGGCTGATTGCAGACAAATAGAAGGTGACTGGCAGCCTACTCCCTGCACAACGAATTAGAGGAGCACAATCAGCGAGGGTTTGCTGGAGCTGCTATATAATGAAGAGACTGAATGCATGCAGCACGAGCAATACTTGTCAGCAAGCTGCTGCACAAACCTAGCCAGCCATCTGCAGATGTGATAACCACCAGATCAAAAGCAAAGTAGCTTGCAGTGTTTTCAGGACCCAGAGACTTGAGCCCTGTGCTAAACCCATCACTTGTTGCATTTTATGTATTTTGAAGGCTAGCAGCAGATTTGGCCAGAAACCTGTTTTTCCCATTTAAACCAGGCACAGTTCACTACTGTTACAGAAGAGAGATGTGTATTTTCTGTTCCTGGTGTATCCTCTTACTCTGCCATCAACTTTGTTTGTTACCAGTACAATTCAGCGAGGGTTTGGGGTTGTGCCGCTCAAGGTTGGGGAGCCAAGCAGAATGACCCCAGGGACCCTTTGTTTTCTTTTAAGTCCTGACCACGGGTTTTGGAGCTGTTTGCACGTGAACTGTGGCACAGTCTTTGCTGAGCCAGGCCATGTGAACTGTCCCATGCCGAGCTCCACCTCCGAATGCTCTTGTTCTGGTCTGTTTCTGATGATAATTGCTGTTGTACGTCTGGTGTTTGTGTCCCCGTGGAGACAGGTGAAATAAGACCAAGACTTAGTATGCACACCGTGCCTTACGTACGCGAGTGATTAATTTGGCCATCCACAACAGAGAACAATAATCCTGTCCCAAACAAAGCAATCAAAAATTGGTTTAGGCTACAGAAATTGCACTGTGGTAGCAAATCCATCAATAAAGGCAGCACTTGGACTTAGGGCTTTAACTGGCCTGGTGCCATCATATGAACAACCATGGAAAGAACCTTGTGTATAAACTGGGTGAGGAATTTTTAATTACTGATTGCTTCATTTTTGTTCTTCCACCAGAGAGAATTGAAAGGCCCATCCAGGCATGTACGTGCAGATCCCCACACGGGGTCAGGCGCACGCACTGCCTGCATTTCCCCTAGCATTTTCCAGCCAGTCCTCTTCTCAGCATTGCCACTTGCACAGCACATCGCCTCCCCCAGACACATACGATAAGTCCTTGTGATTAAATATTCCCCAGGCTTTCCATTTATACCTTGTGCTATAGATCTGCTGGACATTAGTGTGTGTATACATAGACATATATATTCGATTTATGGAAACTATAATAACCTTCAACGAGATAATCTCACCTGTCCCCAGAGTGTTAATCTTCATTTCCCACAGCCACTTTCTCTTAAATCTAACTAAAGGCTATTGGGGCTGGCAGGAGAACAATAGTGGCCTTCTCCTGCTCGGAGATAACAGGAGTGGAGCCCAGAAAGCGAGAACGATGCCGCCAAGCCAAAGAATCCTGTATAAATTACACAGCCATCGTTAAGATTTCATGGAAGCTAATCCTATTTGTGTTTTGCTCTGTGTTTCTCGGTAGCCAGGCTCCTGCAGTAATTACACCTGGAACTTTTTCTTTCGTAAGCTGCTTTTTAAGAGTTCAGGCCCAAGGTCATGCTGCAGAACTTCAGGTTAACCAAGCAGTGGCTTGAGATTTTGAGTGCAAAAGGTCTCATGTTTTGCTGTACATGAGTGCATTGGAATTATTATTTGAATGGATTTGCAAGCAGTACAATATCATGGCTGAGTGTTCTGATAAGACTGAAAAGACACAGAATATTTCGTTTCAGAAAAAAAAAAAAAGAATGTTTTAACTTGTTATCGTGATTCTTGTTTAAACCAAACAGAGAAACTTGCCCTTCCTCGCAAGATGGAAATTCCATTTTCTGATGAGCCCAGGGGACAATTTCCCGTCCCCAGGATGCTGGGTGGACGAGAGGAGCATTCTTAGAGCACAAGTCAGGGCACCTGCTCCCAGAGGTACTCGTGATATTAAATCCGCTCTGCACTGTCATGACACCAGATGGACAGAGCCTTAGTGAAGCTTGTCTTAGGGTAATAACTGGCTTGACATATTTATGGAATAACGTATGAAACATTTTTAATTCCTGGCTGGAAAGGTGCTACTTAAGCACAGTAATGTATGCTTGGTTTATATATGTTAAATAGGGGACCAGTAAAAAGGAATCTCATTGATCCCACGAATAATTTGTCATCAGGAATTAGAGAAGCTGGGAGTTCCTCACTTCAGAACTGTTGATTATAAAATAAACAGTAATTTTTTTTGAGTAGCCGTGGCTGTTCCCCTGTGCCTGAAGATACATTACTGACTCTGCTCCAATCTCGCCATGAAGCCAGTCGGTCAGCAGTGTAAATCTTTCTTCTCCTCAGGTCACAGAACACTTTGGCTGCTTTTTTTTTTTTTCTTTTGCATTGTTTATAAACCTGCCAACATCTGAAGAAGGGACTTGTGTTTGTCCCAGAGGTCACGTATTGTACAACTCATTTACTGGTTCGGTAACAGACACTACAAGCTGTCTCGCCTTCGGTTTGTGCACTGGAACCACTTTCCTTTTGTAATTGAACCAGGCTCGTCCTCACGTGCGTGGTGAGACTCATTAGGCACTGTGTCTTTGTCTGATCATGCTCTGGCAGTGCTGAAACAAATCAAGATATCTGGAAAAGAGGTTTGGGTCATATGGAACGGAGCAGATCCCAGGAGATCGTTTTGCTCTGGAATTTCCACACCCGGCAAGCATTCCAGAGGTGGCATCCAGTAGGAAAAAAAGAGAAGGGAAAAAAAAAAAAAAAGAGATGGGCAACATTTTCTTTGTTTTTCAAAAAAAAAAAAATTATGGACAAAATGAGATAATGGGCCATACTGAGTTTCCTAAAGAGCTGATTCTGCAACATAAAATAAAATAAAATAAAATAAAATAAAATAAAATGAGATAAAATAAAATAAAATGAGATAAAATAAAATGAGATAAAATAATAAAATAAAATATAAAATATAAAATAAAATAAAAATAATAAAATAAAATAAAATAAAATAAAATAAAATAAAATAAAATAAAATAAAATAAAACAAATATTCCCCCGTAAATCACAGCAGGGCGCACAGCCATTGAAGCATTTAGTCCTTGTTAGTCCCTTCAGCCCGGTGTAAAGCAATGCACGTGGGGGTGGTTGTCATGAAACACCAGAATGACTTGCTGATGGATACAGGATGAAAGACCTGGAGTGGATAAGGAGCTTAACACAAGCCTGGGAAGGGTTTCTGGCCTTTATGCTACCTCAGGGACAAGTACTAAACCTAAAGAGGACTGAGAAAAGAAGAGAGGAAGGAGGGAAGGTGTCGTACAATGGCTTCAAAGTGCAAGAAAAGATGAGACTGGCCCTTTCTCAAGAGCTTAGAAGCAAAATTGGCTTCCTGGAGAGAGAACATAAGAAATCTGGCAACCTAAATATATTTAAAGGGCTTACAGCTCTCCAGGGAAAATTTTGAGGCTATTGAAGTAAAAAAAAAAAAAAAAAAAGAGAAAAAAAAAAAACACTTGCTAAGATTAAACAGGCTTTATTTATTTATTTATTTTCCCAAGGGAAAAAAAAAATGACAAAGCAGACAAATGTTTGGCAGGAGACCCAGAGAGGAAAAAAAAACCCTGGCAGTAACAACAACAACATGATGTGGGAAATCTGGGTAGGGGAGAGGTCCAGGCTGCTTCCCCTTTGTCTTCCACAAAGGCTGTGAGAGGAAAGTGAGATATTAGTCCATGAAGAGTTTCCTAAAGAGCCAATGCTGGAAAAAAAAAAAAAAAAAGTTCTTGAAAAGCCAGAAGAGAGCCTTTCAAAGTAAAAAAATGAGAATTTAAGGCCAATGAGAGCCCCTGCAGATTTAATGTTGACCTGGTGCATGGCAATGAATGACCCCTGCTGCCTCACCTCGGGCTGGGGCTTACCAGCGGCAACAGGCATGGTCACCGCGCGTGGCTCATGTGAGGAAATAGCAGGTGCTGAATGGTTTTGACTTATTTGATCCCTCATTTTGAAGAAATAGGCTGCGGAAATGTTAGGCTGTGAAATGGTTCCTGCGCAGGGCCTCTATCCCTCTGTCCCTGCAGCAAGGCGCGTGCTGTTGAGATGAATCCATTTGTCTTGGTTCTCAGCATCTCCGTCTCTTGCAGCCCACTGGCACAAGCTGGATGGCACAATTAGTGACATCCCAGCCGTTAATGTGGCAGCAGGTCGTTAGAGCCAGGGCTTGGGCTTTGCCCCAGGGACGAGCAGAAGTAGGGAGGAAGCAAAGTTCCTGTTGAAACTGTCTGTAAACCCTGGTGATATTTGTGAAGCAAATGGCAGGTCGCGGAGAACATCTATGTACTTAGATCGAGGTAAAGGTGAAAACCCTCCATTCGTGTCAGCGCAATTATACCACTGGGTGAAAAGGAATAAGCAGGCTTATGGGAGAAATGCCCTTGCATTTCCCTCGCTGGCTTGGTGTGAAGGGCCCTAACAGAAGGTCAATATTAACTTGCCTTGTTAATACTGTGAGCAGAGATGTCAAGCTTATCAGCATTTCCCTCCCACAAGTATGCAAGATGGATGTAGGTTCTCGGAGAGTATATTCCCCTAAGATCAATGACCTGGTTAAGGCTAATTACCACACACTCTTGCTCTAAATTAAAAAGGACCTTAGTAACTGAAAGCCCTGTATGATTAAGTGGCTCCAAAGATTAACTGTGATAAGAGTGGTACGGTGCTTGCAGGTTTCCTCTGTGCTACATATTTGTCATTCTTTGGACCCACCACATGGACCTTGGAGCTCTGTTTCAAAAGGTCTTCAAAGAGAATTAGCAATCATTTTTCAGTTGGGAGTGGACAGAACAAAGAATGCTTTTGAGCACCAGCTTTGTCCAAGCAGCAGTATGAGTTGCTCTGACAGAATTTGGTCCCTTGGGGTGCTGGCTGGGCTAGTAAGCATGGTGCTGCCCTGCCAGCACCTGCCTTGCACCCGTGGGCTCATCCCAGGGCAGCCTTTAGGAGATTTTTCTCCAGCTCCTGACTCCATGTGAATGCTGAAGGCGCTAATGGCTTCTGGTTTATCCACTGAGCGGGTGCTGAATACAGCACCAAAAGGACACCCTGCTGCCTACCTTTGTGCTTTGGTCCTGCCTTAGAGGGGAGGTTTGCTGTAGAGGCAGTGGGTTTCCTCCCCTACTGCTCATCCTGTGCAAGGGGCAAAAGGAAACGACTACAGAGAAGCAAGGCTGGCAGCTCTTGGATATGGTTCTGTACAGTCCCTACAGTGGGGAAGATCACAGACTACAAATAACTGTCTGGTTTCAGAGCACACGTCCAGCTAGACCAGGGTATTCTCTCTGTCCATGGCTAGTAGTAGGTGCTTACAAATGAGTATAAGAAAGAGAAAAAGCAGAGAAAGAAAATTCCCTGCCAGCAGCCCTCCCCATTTTTCAGTAATCTGCAGTTTAAAGAGTCCCAGATTGGAGCTTGGATCCACTTCACTGTGTTTAATAAGCCCTTGATGTACTTTTCTTCCATGAATTTGTCTAATTGCTTTTTGAACCCATTTAGACTTTGGGCAATGAGCGCTACAGTTTGATTATGCTTTGTGTATGGAAAAGGACTTCCTTTTGTTTGTTTAAGTCTATGGTCTGATCAGTGTATTCGGTGCCTCTTATTTCTGCCTTACAAGAAACAGGGAATAATTGCTTGCAGTCACTTCCTCTGTACTATTTATGATTTTATATAACCATACGTACACCCCTTACTCATTTGTTTTCTAAGTTGATGAGCCCATGGCTTTTGATTTCTCTGTGTACAGAGCCTGCTCCAAGCCTGTTTGTTCTGGCTCACCAGCCCTCTCTGTTCCCCTTGTATTTCCACAGATTTTTTTTCTAGAAAGCACAACCAGAGCAGTCGGGATGAGGGGCATTTATATAGTGTTATAATGATGTTTTTTTGTTTGTTCTCTATTTCTTTCCTGATTATTACTGACATGCTCTGTATGCCTTTGACCTCTGCTGAGCATTGAACTGTCTCTTTTCAGAGAAATCTGTAGTGATTTCAAAATCTCTTTCCTAAGGGACGCCATCTAATTTGGAACCTGTTGCTGTGTATTTACCATCAAAATTATTTCCCTCATGTGCCTCACTTTACAGTTATCAACACTGAATATTCCTTCATCTGGAACTTAACCACCCACCTCGTAAAAAATTACCCTGAAAGTTGTTTGATGCACATTTTAAATTGAGAGTGCTTCAGATCCATTCCTCCTAAACTTCTGACCTCCTCCCTGGCAAACTCTGACAGAGGAATTTATCCAGGTTTTGTGCTATGACCTTTTCTTCCTTGAGCACCCATTACATCCTGATCAGGATCTGCCAGTGTGAAATATCTGACGAGTTTCTTGTTTCTGATATGATTGAATTGTTACTTCAATTGCCTTTTGGGAGTTGTTTCTGGAAGTCTTTTTTGCCCTACCATTTGATAAATTTTGCGTTGGAATTGGCCGAGTCTGTTCTCTTCTGTTTTCTTCTTTTTGGCCCAAGTGCTGCTTTTCAGAGAGCGTCTTCTTTAAGTATCTGCTGGTATCTTTTTTTTTTTTAAAAAAAAAAATCTGCAGCTGAACCAAAGACAGCTCTTTTGCCTATGTTTTTTCCTTTTACTATTATGATGCTATAAATTTTAGTGAGTATCTAATATGATCTTTTCAATAATTTTCATACCACGGGAAAATTTTTTACCCTCTTAGCTGTTGATTCTCTGCCTCATATTTTATGAAGTTTGCTTTCCTCAAGGTAAATGCTAATACTACTGTAGTGAAGAAGTTGTTTATTTGTTTCTCAGTCCTGCAAGACTGCTGGATTGATTTAAATTGTGTTCGCCATTTGCTATTACAGACTGATTCTTAAATAGCTGTGTCTTAAATCCAGTCCTATGCACTGGTCACAACTGGATCAGGGGTTGCTTTTCTTCTTGAAGGATCTCAGAACTGTTTATTCAGCATTTCTATATTTATCAGGCTCAATATATAGACATGTATTAATGGGGATTGCAGAACTATTCCTGCCTGGAACACGATTTCTTCTCAGGATAAAACAGCTTATATGTTAAATAACTAGCTTAGATTACAAGCAGCCTGAGATCTCCTCTGGGGCATTTTGAGGTGTATTTTTTTGTTTGGTTTGGTTGTTTTGTTTGCATTTTTTTCACTTGTATTTGTTTAATTGTTTATTTTCATTCACAAGGCTGTTACCAGAAGTAGATGTGCATATTGCATATCTCCATGCTGTGTACCTACCACAGTTCACATGCAGGAGGCCAGATTTTCACATCGTTAATGCCCAGCTTTTTCAAAAAATATAAGTGGTAGCATTTTTTAAGACACTCAGAAAATCACTGACCACTTCTGAGCATGTGCAGTTACATTGTCCATGTTTTTCTTTTCTGCCTTCCTCGAGAATTTCTCACAATCCTCCAACTCTATAAATGGTATTTAAAAAATCCCTAAATACTCCAGCCTTGTGTCAACTATACCAGCTCTTTCTAATAGTTGGCTCTACTGTTTGTAGCAATAAATAATGCTTGGAACATCCAAGACAATAAATCACTATGAGAATAGCCTGAACCCAGTAGCAAATTATCACAGGCAAACTTAAAAATCTGTAGAGACTTACATATTTTACTTGAGCTCAAACTCAAACATATAATATGTGGGCCCTCTGCATGGGATCAGCTGGAAAGCAGAACCTTTCTCTGTAACCCTTTCATAAATCCATTCCTTTATTTTTAGTAGCAGCTTGAACTGCCAACAGTTATCTGTCATGTCTGGCCTGTCTGGTCTTCTTCATTGTCATATCAAAGCACTCAAATTAAATAATATACTAGCATCATGTTTTTGCAAGAGGATTTTGATAAGCACTAAGGGGAAAGTCTGATAGCTCTGCTATCCTGGAAGGAGAGCTGAAGATGCCCATTATGTACTGGAATTAGCTCTGCCAGCATGTTTCCAAGAACAGCTGCTCTTGATGGCTATCCTGTCCCTAAATTTCTGTAGCGTTCAGTGAAAGCTTCTTCCTTCTGCACTGCAGTGCTACCTACTATTAGGTGATGAGTCCTCATGCAGACACCCTGCAGCACTGTCCGCTGTTGTATTCCTGCTATCTCCTTCCGTGCAGACAGCCTAGCAAGAAAAATGGTGAGATATTTCATGCTATTGACAAATGGGGATGAGATTCAGGTGGCTGAGCTTCTTTTCACTCGCCTTGAGGAGGTTTGATCCTTCATTTCTGGTGTTGAGAGTTTTAGCATATCATCTGCTACCTTTTGCTCCCTGCTCCAAGGTCAGACCCCCTAAAGAGAGGATCTCTGTTAATCGTCATGGAAAAGAAGGGACTTCAAGGCAACTGTCAAGAAATGAAAAGGCTGGAAATACAGAGCAAATACAGAGTTCCCAGACTGTGCTTTACCTATTCCTGGACTCTGAAAGGCCAGGGAAAATGGTTTATAGAACCACACAAAACATAATTGTTTTCAATTTTTTCTTTTCAAGTGAAATGTTATGATCAGGGTGCAGGGTGATCTGCAAGACAAGTTGGCAGAGGATTTGGGCCAAAGATAATTCGGGCTTGCTGCCACAGAAATACTGGAACCAGATAGACAGAGACATAAAAATGCTCTGCATGCAGGTTGAAAACTAAGTACAATGTTTTTATTCTGTCTGCCTTAGCCTGGCAAGATGCTGGGATAATAAGAGGTGGGTAAGCATTGTTTCTGCTATTGATACAGCATGATTACATTTTTTTCTAAGAATGTGTCTCCTTGGAGAAGATGTATAAAATTGACAAAGGCAATCTATCCATTCCCAGCAAAGGGCTGCAAAATGATGGACTGCAATCTAAAAGGTGACGTAGCAGGAATGCAGTGAGATCAGCTCTGGCAGAGACTTATGATTTCCCACCAGCTGAATTCTCACAGTAGTGAGTGAGCAGGACAGGAGGGTAGCGATGCCTAGGAAGATAGGGAACCTATTTATGCACTAATACATTAATAATCAACAATGATGTGAAATGAAACAGAAAGCTCACATGACAGTTTAATAGGATTTTGGTAACATCTGATACACTTATGAAGTTTTGCATGAATCCGACAAGGACTCCAACAAATTCCTCTTCCAATTTTAATGGAAGTTAAACAGATTTGCTTAAATCTTAGGGCAGATTTATTAAATATTATGTAGATTTTTACAAACCCACTGGAGATTCAATAACAGTTATTTCTGAGTTAGCAAATCTTTCCTTGTGCTTGTTAGAGATCTTGGTAGATTAAATAAGGAGCCAGGTCTAGCAAATGTTGAAATCTAATATTTAGAGTCAGACTGAATAAACCATGGGCGTATTTTGCAATGACGTGTTCAAGATTTAACAAATATTGTCTCGTCTCAAGAAAATAAATGTTAAATAAGGATGAAGATAATAAGGTTCAGCAAGACAAGAGCTCCATTTTCAAATCTTTTATGTATTTAATAAATACATTTATTAAATGATGTGCAGTGCTCATTGGAGATTGTATCAATGTAAGAAATTTATCTCTGCTACAACAGAGTCAGACTAGTTCCAAATTTATTAAATGTTCTTGAAATTTAAGAAGTCCACATCAAGCTTCATGTGTATCTCGAATGTTCTGTAAAGCATTCATAAGGAATGGCAGGCAGTGGCAGCCTTGGGGTTAAGATGTGTCTTCATCTTCCTTGAATATGTTTCACCCTGGGAAAGTAACATATGAAGGAAGGAAGAGAAAGTCAATTTGAGATGAAAATATGTCTAATACTAAAGCTGTGTGGGAGAGAAACTTCTGGAGATAGTTGTGGAGGATAGAGAAGCTCATATCCAGAAGTAGGAGGGAAGATGAAGTTGATTTATGTTATGGTAGCTGCAAGTTTGTATAGATTTAGCACACTGGAACAGAGACCTGCAAGATATAGGGTACTGAATATTGAATATCCATTTTTAGTATCAGGGAAAAGCTATACCCTGCAGATTTCAGTAGGCTTGACCTCTTAGCTGCAGTGCACCTGGAGTATCAGGGCAAATGTATGCTTGTCATTTGTCTTTCTCTTGCTCTTTACCTATGATTTCTATTCCTGGCCAGCTCATCTCTTGGCTTCCTTGCTGAGACTAACAGAGAGGTGATGAGTTGTTCTGGTCATTTTATAGTACAGATTTCTGTGTCCTGGGAGCTGGATCAAGGCTGTTTGGCAGACACAGCACTGCAGAGTAAAAATTTTATTGATGTATTGATGTTTTTTTCTAGGGAAATGTCTTGAGTTCCACTTGACACAGGTAGCTTAAGAAGAGTGCAAATTAAATGTGTAAGGGAACCAAAAATACAAACTACATCATTTGCGATGAGCTCCCTGCACTAAGACATTCGGGCTTTCTTGGAGACTAGAAGGGATCAACTCATAGCTTGACAGTGGCATCATCCATTTCACAAGTGACTCAAGTAGTGCAGTGTTGGGAGTCCGTTTCAGCTGGATTCCTTACCTGTCCCCGTTCCCAGTATCAGTGCACCGGCAGCAAGGCTCAGCACTTCCCAGTCCTGCTCAGGCTGTCTCTCAGCACAGGTGCTGTTCCTGAGTATTGCACAAGAGGGGGTTTCTGGCAGAGCACGTCTAATCCTTGCTGCCTGCAGCCCATCTTGAGAGTCCCTGACCGTCTCTCAGAGGGGGTGACAAAGCAAGGGGACCTCAGCAAGGCAGGGGGAGTGCACCAGTAATGCAAACTTAATACAAGCAGGCGTATTTACCACTGTCTGCTGCTGTTTCAGAGCAGATCAGCTAAAGAGATTTCCCAACAGCAGAAAAAGCATCTCTCAGAGGAGATAATAATCTTAATTGAAATCAGAAAACCTTCAAGTATCTTTGTGCGTACAGTAATAGCACGACATTTAGAATCACAGCGGGATTAATAATGGCGAGCATTGTTCTGCTCCTTGTGGTCGGTTTTGTTTGGGGCGGGGGGGATGAGTTGTGCTGCTGTTGTGCTGGTCCCCTGGGGGAGCTTCTGCCAGGCTCCCTCCTCCCAGACCCTCGCTGCAGGAGAAGGTGGGGCGGCATCTGGTTTGCCGTTCAGTGGAGGAATGAGTAGAGATCATGCTGTAACCCCTGGCATGATGGAAATGAAGCTATTTAGCATTCTGCCATGCCACACAGGAAGAAAAGTAAAAGCGCAAGAAAGCTAAGCAGAGATTCAGCTCACACTAACCTTTGCAGGAACAATTATAAAATGCAAATACTATGGACATTTCCTTAACAAAGCAAATCTATCCATTATCTGCCTCTGTTCTTTTATCAAGCATCTGTTTAAAGAGAAAATTCTTCTCTATTTCTTTTGTTTTTTCCTCCCACGCTGTGTGATGTTAATACAAGTTGTCCATCAGATTTCTCACTGTGCCACCATGCCAAAGTAAGCTGACTCCCAAATGCTTATTGTGTCACATCAGATAACTATGATAGCACTGCTGGGCATCTTCTTGCATTGAGCAGCCTTTTACAGCATGAAGGTTTATGGCAGGTGAGAACTCCACATTTTACAGAGGGAACAGAGAGAAAAACCACGCTTTTTGCCAGAGCTACTCCCACGTATTGGCAGGGAGCCACCAACCAGATTAACCCATACCCACTCAAAGACTGAGACGTGCTAAAGAAACGATCATTGCTCGAGACAACCGCTTTTATTTCTAAACTAAAATTGCTTTGGACCTCTATCAGCTCTGGCTGCAGCATCACCTGCTCGTGATCACTTCTCCCTTGGCCAGGGTCCAAGGGCAGCTCAGTCCCATCCAGTTCAGAGCCTGAGAAAGTAAAAAAAAAAGCCTAGGTTACCAAGAAAGCCAAGAAAACACCAAAAAACAAGTAAAAGCCTTGAATACTGGAAAAAAAATAATAATAAATAAAAGCAGCATACAGCTGGAAAAAGCCTCCCCACTCCAGACAGCTGTTTTTCTTCTCGCGGTTAAACCTGCTTCATTCGTCACGGCCTGGACAATCTTGACACCGTGCCCCTCCTGCTATAAAAGCCGGGACTCCCTTGACCGAGCCAGAGGAGCCGGTTCTCTCTCTGTTTTCAGGGATATGACTCTGCCAGGCGGTTACGCAGCAGGTGTCAGCAGTGACGCGTAAAAGCAGACAAGAGTGTCTCAGTACTCCCTGCCTGCTGGCCCTTCTCTTTCTTTGTCATTTGCATGATGTGCGAATTATCAGAGTATTTTGCTGCTTTCAACAGGATTTTGAAAATAGATCATCCAAAATTAAGGGCGCTTTTCTCCCCTTCTGATTGACATTGAGCTGCTTCCATATCTCAGGGGTGGGAAATAAAATTTAAATGAGGCTCAACGTTTATCAGGAAATTTTCTTTAAAATGCTGCAACATTCTTGCTTCTAAGATCTATTTCCTTGCAGCAATCAGTTTTAAGAGTCTCTATTTAATTCAGGTGACAGGTCCAGTGGAGTGAGACATGGGTAAATCTAAGACTTAAAGTTAGAATAAAAGAGAAATTGAATGGAATTGGGTTTTACACTCTGCTTTTCACACTGGGCGCATTGTTATTCACATTTATCACCATCTATAAAAGATGCAAGAGGAAGAGGAAAAAAGCAGGAAATGAAATGCCAAAAAAATAACTGTCTTTATATGATGAGCAGCTGAAGAAAGCCAGAGAATTCAGACTTTAAAGGGCACCCTGAGATAAGGCCCTGAGTGTTGGATTTGTTAAAAGGAGAGAGGAGCTGGAAGACATGAAGTGAGATGTGGAAATTTACAAAACTGTAAACAGTGAGAACTCAGCTATTCCTAACTCACTTAATCTGCAGACCCAATTATCTTTACCCCATCAAAAAGTCCTCCCCAACAACTAAAAAGCCCAGAAAACAGCCCACCGTGACAATCCCTCCACATTTTTCTGCTAGTGTTTAATAGCCAAGAGCTCTGCTGAGATTTCCCAGCACTAAGAATCCGTTACTTTTAACTCAATATGCCACAGTACTTTTATGAGTATGCTAACTAGCACTGTAAATAATTGAAAATAAGTGATACTTGTTAAAATAAATGAACAAAGTGTATTTTGTAATGCAGTATCTTTGATTTTTTTATTGTGTTTGATTGCTAATTTGTAGAATTCTGCGCTTCCGAATACATCTCTTAGTCATTAGTGGAACTTGTTCTGATCTGCTTCATGAATAGAAATAACTGCATGGTTTGGATATCAATAAAGTAAGGGAATGCATGCCTACGGGTATGTCAGTTAAAGAAGAGGAAGGGACAGGAGTTGCTGTAGTTTTGTAGTGCAGGAATTTATCTTGCTTGGTCCTCATCCTCCTAAAATTGCATGGCTTTAGAGGTGGGAGCAAGAGGAGAAAGAAGGGTGAGCAAAAGCTTCTAGAAGTCCAAGATATTTCTTCTACATAGGATAACAATTTGGTTTAAACTCCGATCTCTCTGGTTTTATTTTTGGTAGTGAGATTGAAATGGAAGAGCCATGCTATGAGTGCAGTGTTTTTGAAGGAAGCAGCAGACTGAGTTGTTCCTTCCCTGTGTTGGTGAACACCAACAGCACTCCCATATCTCAGGAGACACTGGGGTGAATGAGACCAGCTTGGTCTTATGATCCGTGCTAGGTGAAAGATAACAAACAATATCAACTGAGTCAAATAAATTATACCAGGAACCAATTTATGGCTGCACCAGCAACCACCCTGGAGCCTGAGAAACAACTCAGGGTCCTCTTCCAGCAAGCACCATACAATGAGCAGCTCCTGGCCAGGGTGAAGAATCTGCATATATGGACTCAGTGAGCTAGGGTGCTTTTTTCTGACTCCACTTTTATTCAGTGTCCATTGCTGCTCACTTTGAATGTGCTCATGCCTTCCTTCTGTTTTAGAAGCTGCTTGTTATTTTAGTGCCTTATCCAGTACTGCTAGTATCAGAGATGTTTCCTCTCCTATACAAATACGGACATCACATTCAGAGCAGACCTCAGCAGAGCATCATATCCATTTTCCTGCCCCAGGGCAGGACAAACTCTCCTCATGTCATCCCTGGCAGATGTTTGTCCCATTTAAATACTACCAGAGATGGGGATTTCAACCGTATCCCTGGTGCTTTGTTCTCTTCTTCACTTGAAAGCTTCTCCTGATATCTATTCTGAGTCTTTCCTGCTGCAATTTATTCCTATTTCTACTTATCCTACTACCTCTGAAAGCAGAGGACAGATTATAGCTTTTCTAAGTGTCTTTTTTATGTTATTCAAAACTTAAGTTCCCCACTGAATTTTCTCTTCTCTCAACTGAACAATCCCAGGCTGTTCAGTCTTTGCTTGCAGGTCATGTTTCAGAGACATTTGATTTTCCTGCTTTCCTTTGGTCTCTCTCCAATCTCTCTGCCTGTTCCTTGAAGTGTACATTAAAACCTTATGCTGATTGCCTAGGAAAGCCTCCAATGCACCAGGTTTTGTTGCTGCTTAAAAGAGAGCGAAGTCATATCTCATGGCCTAAGAGTTCTATTACAGGCTCCCACATCTCACGCAAGCAGGCACAATGAAACCGTCTCCGCAGAAGTTGGTCTGGCCACCTTCAGCTGCTCACTGTTTGGACAGAATAAGAGTTGGCTGCACTCAGCCAAGCCAAATTCCAAACTAGTTTGAGCAAAAGATGCTATTAAGGACTCCAGGATTTGACCCTGAATCCTAAATTACAAAAGTGACCTCAAGGTGTACCAGAAAACAGTCTATTACCTAAACTGTCTCCTCTGCATTTTTTTAATACAGGAACCTTTCAAAGTAAAAGAAGTCTAGCAGCGTGTCAAATATTTTTCACTATGTATGAATTTCTATGAGCCATATGGAAAGGAAGGGGGGTGGGGCACCACATTTCCATACAAAACCTCTTCCCCATGATAATAAGGATTCAAAATTCCATTTGCAGGCAGGATCTAAAAGGTTAAACGTGCTGGTGGAGCTGCCAGTGTCACCCCCCAGCTTCTCCCCAAAACAGCTCATTTTTTCAACAAAGCCAATTATCTGAAAATGACAGGAAATGATTAGTCATGTTAATTAAAAATAATTTTCTTTCCCACTCCTAAAAAGGTCAGATCGTCAGCTGTATGGAAAATTGAGCCTTCATGCACTTTCATTTGATTTCCCATTCAAAGTCTAATTAGTTACAATTTGTTGTTAAAAGAGATCTTTTTTTTTGATAAAGCCCACATTTTTTATCCACTCCCTCGTCATTATCGGGTTGATATTATTATTGTGCTATACATGTATATGTTCTCATCGTGGCTAGCCCAGAAAATACAGAACAAAAGCTCACCTAGACAGGTGCATTTTGAGGCTTTTGTGTGCACAACGCCTCGCACACGGGCAGAAGCCTCCATGATGTCCTTCAGCCTGAGATTTCTGCAGCTTGAGCTGCACCAAAGAAGGTTTGTGTGGTTCAGAGACTGGGAGAAATCAGGGCCTGTCGGACACTCAGCATCGCTCTCCCTGTTGTGAACTTCTGGAGAGGTTAGAAGATGATACTACAAAGCAGAGCTCACCCCCAGCCTTCTGGGGAAAATACAACTCTTGTCCTAATCCTCGCTTGGTTTTCCATTTTTCACCATTGAGGAATAACATTATGCAGAGCTGGGAGAGCTGAGGCATTTTTTGAGGTTACCGCTGGGCGTCTGCCTGCTGCCGTGACGCAGCACTTCCAGCCTCCCGTTAATTGTCAACATCTTCCAGCCTCCTGTTAATTGTCAGCAGCTCGTCTCGGTGATGGGAGCCACGTGGTTCCATCCAACAGGCTTTCGCTGGCACATTTGCTCAGTCAGCAGGGGTCTAAGTGCATCATCCGCAGGCGGCTTCCCCGTCGCTGCATTCCCTTATCCCTCCAGCAGTAACACTCTTAGTGGCCAGTGCCAGGGCTGGTTTACCTAAGTGGGATCAGCCTTCCTTTAGGCAATGAAAATAGGTGGTCCCGTCCCTGTTCCTCCTGGGACATCGTTACTCGTGGTTGTCACTGTGCCTGAAGACACCAGACCAGGACCCTCATGTCTACATGTGTGGAAAAGGTTCATTAACATTTCTTGGGCAGGGAATTTCCTAGGCTGCCTGACTGGCTCTGCCATTTGCTCGTTCAGTCCATAAACTTACTCATCCTGCACTCGATAAGCTTTGGCATCTGCATTCAAGACATAGGACCTGGCCTTTCCCATGGTTTCTGTGATAAAGGGACAGGGAATGAGTCCAGTGGAAAACGCATGTTCTTTCTTCCATGGAGGATTTTCCTGATTTCTCTCTCACATTTTTTTCCCCATCCTCTCCAAGGCAAATAAGTCACACAACTGGCAACTCATACATGGAAAGCAGCACGCTGAAAAATGAGCACTCACAATTTGTTTATGTACAAACTCTACACAAGAGAGGCAACGCTGATAGGATTGAACAGCTACAACACTCAGCTGTAAAACACTGAGACACCCTCTATGCATAGCATAGAGACTACCCAACAGGCTGTGATAGTGATAAATGCCATCTCGGGAAGCTCCTGGATGGGAGAATTGATTAATGTAATGATTTCCAGTCTGATCCTGGCTCATACTGGAATCAGCACTCTCCCTTTCCAGTCGCCTTGAGGCAACTCGCTCCTAAAGAAAATTGGTTTTTCTTTTAATGAGAATTTGTGCTTCCACATCTCCTCCCACCTCCTGTGGGTGCGGCAAACCTGGGGAACAAATAGGAGTGTTATTACTGAAAATAACAGCTTAGAAGAGCTTCAGACTAACTCCCAGTGTCTTAATAGAGCCCGTCAACATGGAAAGACCATTGAGTAGCACCAGTCAAATGAGAAACCACTTAGCAGCACAGCAGTGTGGGAGATTAAAATGCCTCTTTGCAGAATATAAAGGTCAGTGAGGCAGCAAAGTCCTTAAAGGGGAAGACAATACATTTCACGCACGAAGGACCCAGCCTGGAAAGATGTGTGTCAGCCATGTGAGTCAGTAATCCCTTCTAAAGGAAGATGCATTTATAGACACCATTTGGGGACTTAACAGCATGTGAAGGTAACAGCAGCCCTGTGGCCAACCACAGGCTCCCCAGCTGGGACGAAAATCCTCAGAGACAGGGAGCTGTGCCCATTTTTCCGCTCCCTGCTACAACACCTGCTCTCCAGGTGTGAGAGAGCAGCACATGCCATAAAACACCAACACACCCTGCCCTGCTCTCATTTCCACAGCCAGACTTAGCCACCTCATGAAATCACACAACTGAGCCAGTGTGCTGACGTCCGTACTGACGGCTTTTAAATCCCACTTGTCACCCGGCTGTTTGAATGAGTCTCAGCAGCAATGGCCTCATCATGCTCTATGAGTCTACCTCGCTCAGCTAATTGGAGTGCTGTCGAGCTCACCTCAGTCCAAACACATCCCTCTCCTGCCCATGGAGGCTTTCTTTCTATTCTACCCAACTGGCAAAAAATAATGGCAAAAATAAAAATAATAAAAATAAAAATAAAAATAAAAATAAAAATAAAAATAAAAATAAAAATAAAAATAAAAATAAAAATAAAAATAAAAATAAAAATAAAAATAAAAATAAAAATAAAAGGAGCATTAGGGAGATAGGAGTTTTGAAGTTGTGACAGGCAGTGGTAGCATGTGAATGGAAGAATGAGCTGAGTACACTTGATGTACCCACAAATAAACACATGGAGGCAAAGAGAGGTTGAGAGTGTCTGCAGAGGTGAATTCTCCTCTCCTTAGTAACCCTGTGAAACTAAACCAATACTGATGGTGATTGTAGTAAGTCAGAGCAGGATCTAGCCTCCTGCCTCCGTTTTCCAGTTCTATTTGCTATGCATATTATTGATGATGGTGATGATGGTAATGATGATGATAGTAATGATGATGATGATGATGATAATAATAATAATAATAATTAATAATAATATCCAGCTCTTAAAGCTTTTCCAGAAAAAGCTGATGTTACTCAGACTGCTGCCAGCAGGAGATGTGGAACAGCTTGCTATGAGAAAATGCTGATTCTGAAAAGTCTGAGCGTTTCAAGGGACAGTATCAATTTCATCTGACTTTTATTTAACATTCTGCTTGGGTAAGGTTGAAGCACTTCATTTCAACATCATCACATTGACTTTCAAATGAATTATATTTTACAACAACAAATGTTGCAATAAGGAAATTTGTAAAAGCCCCAACTTCATTACATGAGAAATTTTGAAATGCTAGGGTCCTTTTTCAGAAAGTGTTCAGCCTTTTCTGAAATTTCTCTGCAATGGAAAGAGTAGAAATAGCAGTGTTCAGGGAGCTCTAGCTGGAAGCCACTGGCTGAAAAGAGACAGTAACATTGAGAGTGAGCTTGCCTATTCATGGGAAAATAAAAAAAGAGAAGGCTGAATCTCCTGTGGGATGCAGGAATCAGCTGTCCTGAGGACAGCTACATCTATGACCATGTTGTTCACCAGCCTTTTCAAGAGCCCACCAGCCTTCTAAAGCTGGATGAAGGTTTCTCAGCAGACCCAGTTGTACAAGCTGCCCAGAGCTCTGCTGTTGGGAAAGCAAATCACAGGCACTTTGCTGCCCCACAAATACTATGCCAAAACCCAGCACCGCTCTTGAAGCTACTGCCAGGACACAACTTCTAACTCGGTGCGTGCTGGCTTGCTGCTGTACCACTGACCTGCTCTGCATCCTCTAATGAATTACTTCATCTCTGCCTTCTACACACCTTCCTCTGCTTATGTTCAATTTAGCTCTTCCTGAGGGCAAGAACTCCAGGTGGCTCTTTAGTGTCTAACACAACCTTGGTTAGCTCTTCTAGGCAGAAATGTGTTACAGATAATAAACTTCAGCGCTTGGATGATGAAAATAGCCCGCAGTCTTCATTTGACATTGCGCTCAACATGAGCATATATGAGATCAGATCTTGCATTATCTTGATCTTTGCAATGGGTTTTGTTGCACTAGGAACTCAGTGAAAACCATAAAGCTAAGACATGAAATGCTGCTGCCTGCCTCTATCAAATCTTTGATTTGGATGTTAAACCATGTGGAGACTGCACACTCATTGTAAATACATTAGGGAGACAAAACAAAAACATCTCGAGGAAATGGTAAATGGGTAAAAGGCTTCTGAATTTTTTAATAACGCATGCTCTTTTTGGAGGGTTTGCTGAGGATTTTGTTTATAATCCCGCTGCAAATAAAGTACTCTGAAATAAAAGCTGTTTGGTCCTTTCAAGCTAACAGCCCTTTGTTTGCAGCACATTAATGGAACAATTTTTAAATAATGACTTATTTTTTATTTCTCTTGAAAGATGCTTTTTTTGCAGTCAGAAGCTGGTTCTTTTTTCCCAGTCTGCACTCTGATTCATTAGTACTAGTTGCATACAACTTGTAGACGTTTATTTGTTCAGTTAGAAATGGGACATTAACGTTTTAAGAGAATGATGCATAGCTTTTAGAGATAATATTCTCTCTGCCCTATTCTGCTGATGCTCTCTTAGAAAGTGCAGAATGCCACAATCTCTCCTTCAAAAACGATGAGTTTATTATAAACAGTTTATCACTTGAGCCATGATTTTCTCTCTCTCTCTCACTTTTTTCTAATAAACACACTTAAAATTTTGTGCATGCATTTGCTATGCAGAAAAATTGGAGACTGTCAATATTATGCAGAGTCAAGAAAAAATCTGACAGGTCATGAGCCTTATCTGTCCCACCCCCAGAACCTTTTCAGAGCTTTCTGAAGTCAAGCCTTTAGAGTCCTTTCACCCTGTGCATCTCAGTCATGACCTGGAGCAATCACTTATGGCCAGGTCTGATATCCTATATCTGAGTGCCAGCAGTCCTTGTAGCTCTTGTTCCTGAGCATGGATGATATGCCAGGGACGTGTATAAATATTTATATATCCTGTTGCTCCATGCGCAGTTCAAAGTGCAAACTATCCCTTGTTTTCCTATTCACTTTCCAAGCATTTTGGACACTCGAGTAGGAGATAAGCACCTAAATCACTAAAATACTACCCTACTGAGGCAAGAATTAAGTTCTTCATTACATGCAAAATATTGCACTGAATGGGTGTTAAGGCTGTAAAATCAAGTGTTTGTAAATTAAGCCATGCCACAATTACAATTTCCCACTCAATCTGAAGGTAGTCCACTGGAAATATAAGCATTGTGACATGCCATGTACTTTGTACTGTCTTCTGCTGCTCTTAACTTAGCTAAATACGGGTAGGTGAGTTATACGGAAAAATTTTATGTTTCTGATACAGGACGATTTCCTCACCGAATGATTGCATTCCTGTCTCTGCTGCAGAGTATATGGGCTATAGAATTTTTCCATGAAATTACCGCTACAATTTCTTAACATCAGTAAAGCAAAGAGCTTCTACCACATCAGATACTTGTAAATGACTGGATTATCTGGAAAATAGCAGAAAAACAAACAAAAGAAAATATGAAAAAGGCAAACTCATCTAGCAATACATCAGCCACCTAAATGGCTTGCATTAAGCCATGCCATATGCAACTACTACCCTACCTACCTATGACTTTTTGGCCCAAATATTTACCACAATATAAGTATTTCTAGCTCCTCTAGTCCTCTTTAAGGAATACTTTTTCATTTTGCCTCCAGCTGTGGCCTGGGCAGTGCTCAAACCCTGGAAATCTGCTGGCAGCGGCTAAGGCACATCTCCTTCCCACTCTGTGCTGTGGTCTTGATAACCAGATTTCCCTCTGCCATCTTCCCAATCTCAAATACCTGGTTACATCTGCCAGGGTTAATTTTTTCAGCCCCTTGGGCTATCTGACACCAGGCATTGCAAGAGGGGGGCAGAGCTGGCCAGAACTGGTAAAACATGGGGCAATTTAAGTCCGAGAACTGAGCCTGTGATTGGGGTTATGAGATGTCAACGCCAATCCCAGATCTGCCAGCATAAGCTTGCACCTTCCTGGGCAAACCACACATTTTTCTGTGACATCTTTCCCTTAGCACTTAGGTCATGGGCTAGCATCCACCTGGCTTTGTAATCCACTGGAAAAAATGTTGCTGTATTTGCTAAAATGATGACCACAGACACATATTTGCTATTACATGCCTGCATTTTATGTCCAGAAGTCACAGCTGACAGTGTTTTAAAATAAAAGGATATGAGTGTTGTACTCCAGGTTTGAGAATAATCTGGAGTAGTAGGAGGAGGAGCATGGCATCGTTTATGTGAGTAAATGTAGTATTCAAATGCATGTTTATTCAGAATGGTTCAACAGTAAGCTAAATTGAATGCACCAGCTACCTGGCAACAAAGGGACATTGAAGGTACAGAGAGACCAGATTTATCAGGCTGGACAGATTCAGGCAGAGTAAAGAGAATGAAAATGAGGTTCCCATGAATTTCCTGGCTTTTATCAGCTTGTGTCATGCATAGTCCTAGTATTAACTGAATCTACATTTGTATCTGTTATCATCTATTTGGGTGACCGAGACTAGTAATTAATAATAATAGCAACAGGAATAATGCTGCTTTCAGAGCTGAAAAATATCTGACACTGATTAAACTGCAAATCTAAATAATTGATATTAATTACATGAAGTTTTCAGCAATAATCTGCACAAAAGAACTCTGAAATTAGAGGATTAGAAACCAGAGATAATACTCAGCAGCTGGTCCAAAGGCATAATGCAAGCATGTAGGTGACGTGATACTAAGGGCTATGAGCTATGATTCATAGAGCTCTTCATCTTGCTTAACCCATGTTAAACTGGCATTTGCTGAAGTAAGATGTCCAGGCTGGCAAAAAATAGATTACTTGTTCCACAGCATGTTGGAAATAAAATCATCTCAACTTTCTGTCTTTGAATAAGGAAGCATTCTTGGAAGACTTGCAGTTTTATGATTTTGTACCCTCATTTCCACTCCCAATTTGCAATCTCAGGACAATGTATACACCATCAAATACCACCCCAACAAGATGCAACCCAACAACTAATCCAAATATCATGGACATAGATTGGATCTCAAAACCACCACCACAAACACAATTTTAATATTTGTCTTCCCTGGAAAGACACTGGCTTGTGCTAAATCTGCAGCAGTGGCAACCTGGTGGATAGATGTCAGACACCAGCTGAGCATCTGGCCCCTTATTGTATTTTAAATGATACGCATTTATAACTGTAAAGCAGACCGACAGGCGATACTGTCTAACATCACCATCACTAATAACTCTAATAGCTCATGTATCCACAGCCTGCTCCAACCTGTCCCATCTCAAAGCAATTTTGAGACAATGGGCTCATCTCTTCTTAGATAGATATAAATGAGATAGATAGAAAAGACACAATTCCCTCCAGCACAATTAAATGACACTGCTCCCCCTTCCAACTTGAACTACCACATTGCAACCACTTGTATTATTATTATTATTGTTGTTGTTGTTGTTATTATTATTATTATTGCTGTTATTATTGTTATCATTATTATTATTATATTTATTTAAAGTGAGGCAGTCTTTTTAAGGAAAAGAAATGCTGAAATGTGCAAATGTGCAGGTATGGAGCTGTGCAAATCCATCCTCTGCTAAGCCTTCCTGGTGAAAGCGCAGTTCCCCTTGAGGCCAGCATGAAGAACTGCCTTTGTTGTGGGGAAGGTCCCAGGGCGCAGGCAGTATTAGCACATCTTTACCAAAGACTGTACTAAGGCTGCCTTAGCCCCAACAGTTTTGAAATCTTGATAGGATAGCTCTGCCAGTATCCAGCCCAGTACCTACAGGTGCTCTGGAAAGGGGTGTACCAAGGCGTCCAACTGCTTTTCTCCTTGGGCTGTGAGTGATGGGACGCTGGAATTGGCCTCCTCTCAGCAAAGTAGAGGGCTAGAAATGCTGCTCTGCAAGCGAGAAGGAGGAAAGAGAAATGGGGCTGAAGTAATAAGCACTGGGAAACCCATGGTATGACATGGTTTGGCTCTTTCCAAACTTAATGCATTTTTTATATGTTGACATAAAAGAGCACATTTTCTGACTCCCCTTGGATAATTACCTGATAAACCCCCACTTTTGGAGTTGGTCCGAGCCATCCATTATACCACTGCCATGAACTTTATTTCATACCACACCAGGGAGGAGACAGAACAGTTGGAGTGCTCAGACATTACATGTAATAACTGGTCATAAAAATCAATGTAAAATTTAATGCAAAAGGTCTGTGGGCACCCAACCATTGGAATCCAGTGATAAGGCAGATGGAGAGCAGCACTATACTTTCCAGCAAGTAGTATATTTTCTTTAATGTCCCTACATTATATGTAATGCTGTTGCTGTTTTGTCCATCTACATACTAGTTAAATGTGCTGCAGCCACGATATTTATGTCTCTGGGTGGTTTTTGGTTGCAGTTTCCTCTTGGACACGGGGAGTGTTATGAATTCTGGATGGATCACATCTCAGGACCTGGGAGAGAGAGAAGAAATGTCTTTCTGCCACTTCCTCTGTTGCTCCCTGGCTGATATGCAGCTTGTAGTCCTGCTGTGCCCTACTCCTCATAGAGGGACTGGGAACAAAGTGCTTGTGAGCCATGGGTGCCTGACCTAGACAGTCCCAAAGAGCAAAGGTTGCATTTATGTGCAACGTGGGTGCTGTGCATATTGCCCAGACGGTCCCCAAAGAAGTTTGGTGCTCACATGGATAATTTCATAAATTTAAATAACAGCGCTTGTCAGCCAGAGGGTCCTTCCCAACTCACTAGCTGCTTCACAATACGCAGTGGAGATGAGATGGAAATGGATCCTTGGATCCACCTGAAATATGTAAATAAATTAGAAAAGACCAGAGGGTCACTGACCTTTGCTTCCAGCTTCACATGAGAAAGGAATGGGACGCTGAAGTCCCAACAAAGGGATATGTCTCTTCAGTTGCTATCTGTCCTCACTCAGCATGCCGCTTTCCACATGCATTCCCACAGGAGTGAGGGAAGAAGAAGATTGTTTGTTTATATCTTTTTTGACAAGCACAGGTTTCAGATTTAAGGAACTGAGAGTAGAGAGAGAGTTAATGCTCTGATGTATCTGTAAAGGCAAAGAAGCGGGCGTCCTGCTTTGGTTGTAATGTTCAGAATTACATTGTTCCTAACCGTTTTAGCAACAGGTTTATTTCAAACATTGGTAACTCATAGAATGAGTCACTCTATTAGCTTTCTTTTAGATATACAGCTGCGGTGGCTGTGCATGAAGTGTATTAAGTCTGGGGCATTTTCTTTTAGTTCTGGGAGCTGCTATTGATTTTACCCTGATAGATACTTGGCTCCAACATACGATGAAAAATCATTTAAAAGAGAAAGAGAAAAGAATTCTTAATTCCTCACATCTGTGATTCAAAACGTCTGCATTTGGATGTCACAGCAAAATTCCAAGAAAAAAAAAAAAAAAAAGATTGGCCAGAAGAATGGGGGTCATTGCAAAGAGACTAGAAGATGAAGGAACAGAAACAGGATTTTGTGAAGCCATTTTACAGTGCAGCTAAAGTACTTCAGAGTATTTATTAAAGCAAACAATTATGCCATTCTGTACTGTTTAAGGTTATTATAGAACTTGTATTAGAAGAGTAATTGCCTCTGGATGAGCATATGGCTTCGTCTGCTGGTAAAAAAGAGACCATTTCCATAGGCTAATGATTTCTGTATAAGAACTGGACTGCAGTGATTCAGAGAATGCAATAGATGAGTTTTCAGGCATAATCAGAAAGTGATTAGGTAAAAGTCTGCCTCATATGGAAATATGAATGTGAGACACAACAGCATTTGCTCTTGGATATGATGAATCAGGGTGTGTTACATGTATTAATGGAGATGAATATTTATTGATACATATATGTATCAATGTCACCTGTGCACACCTTTCCTGCAGGTGCAAACGACTACCAGGTTCTACTCACAGTGCTCAAGCAAGATGATAAATTCTGCACCTTGAAAAATGCACCTATCTGCCCACCTCAGCACATCCTTCTGCTGCTGGTCAGAAAAAAAAAAAAAAAAATAACAGCTCAGTAAGTTCTCCCTGCTGTAATAATGTTTTGCACTCTGAGTTGAGTTTAGGCCCCTTTGAAGATACTCCTGAAATCACGAGATCAATTCAGGCCACCTTATCTGGAGTGGATAAAGGCGAGCATCTGCTGCAAGTGGTATTGAAAATCCCTTCCAAGGTGTGATTTAAAAACTTCAGACAGCCTGCCTAGAGTTATACCAGAATTAGAAAATAACGTCCCCATTTCACAGAAGGGTAAACTGGCTGACAGAGAAGCTGGTTGGATTGCTGGTTATTACACAGCGAGTTAGGAGCAGAGCTAGAGAAGTGAGTGGAGAGCAGCCTAGAGCTTCATCCCAAGCTTCTGTGGGTGGAACAGCAGAGGGAGGAAGAGAACAGGAGGAAGAGGAAGCTGAGGGGTGGTAAAAAAAAATCAAGGTACTGTCCGACTTCCTAACTTGTGCTCAGCAATCAAGCACATTGCTGAGGGTCGTGGCTATGCTGAGAACACCACGTGATAAGTACATCGGGGCACTGCCTCGGAAGAGGCTGAAGTGATGAAAACTCACTGGAGGGCTGCAGATAGAGGGGAGCACTGGGAAGGAAGCCAGCACCTCAGGCACTGGAAAGCCGAGGCTGTCCAAGTGACGTGCACGGTGAGAGCCAGCGGGTGTCCTGTTCATGGGGCTATTTGTCACACTAAACTAGATTATCAGGAAATAGAAGTCCAGCCTACGTGTTTATAAATCCTTCCACATCCCTGCTCCAGGGCTGTGGATGTGATGTGCAGGAATCTGGCGAGGAGGTTACTGAGTCATGAAAAAGCAGGGCTCCAGCCACTCCCTGTCCAGGGGAGGGTAACACTTCGGGGTTGAAATCTCCTTGTGGTTGAGCTCTGCCTTACTTATCTGTCCCCCACTGTTCTCAGCCACGCAGAGTTCATCTGGTCGGCTGCAGACTTTCACATAGGTGAACTGGGAGCCTGCAGGAGTACGGGCTGTTCATGGCTGCCATTGAGCCTTCCTGCCACTGCAGGCACTGCCACCAACACAAGCAAATGACTGTCTCTATTATCAGCTACTGTTGTTAGGATTGAGAACAGTTAAACAGAACTCATGGAATATAATCATCTCAATTGATGCTGAATTTGAAGTTTCCAATATTAAATAAGCATAGAGACCTGCAGTTCAGAATTAGATTCTGTTTTTTATTGCATAGTTTATCTGAAGTTGTGAAGAGCCTGTTATTTCTGGCGGTCTAATGCTCTGGAGTTTTTTCTGTCAGTCAAAGGCCAAAGGCCCTCTAACTGGAGATGTCCTTTTGCAAGATGTCTCTGAGGAGCACTGCAAGGAGCACTGCAGAGACAACCCTGCAAGGCCAAGCCATCTTCATGGTAATGGTTCTGCTTCTCAGATAAAACCAGGGCTCCAGGATGGGAAATAATGGGAGAAAAAATACAGTCAAGGCCAGAAGATAGCAGAAAAATTGCCATAAGTCAGGGCAAAACACTGGTTGCTGCTGGGTGGTGGTGCTGGCTTTTATACTCAAGTCCCACCAAGCTCTTTCCACACCTGCTGACGTCTAACCAAAACTGTTAAATTTTGCGTAACATCCCACTTAGTTCTGCCAGACCTCCACAAACAGGAAGGGACAGGTTGAGTGCAAGCAGGGGACCGCATGTCTTGAGTAATGACCTTGATTCATTACTCTGCAACACAGCCACCGGCATCACATGGGGATAGGAAGCAGGGTGATGAATCAGGCCCTGTGCTTGGTGCGAGTTCAGAACTCTGTCTGATTGGCAAATAGCTCTGAAACCAGTCCCAGTGCTGTGCGAGTAGCTTCATTACTCTTAAGCGCTATATTTACTGAATAATTTGGACTGAGCATTTTCAGGTTCGTTAGTCCCGATTGTTCACTTTTCAGATTGTTTAATATGTCTCTCAAGCCACGTGATTCTGTTTTTTTCTCTAAAAATGAGAGCAATGGGTAGAAAAGTGCTAATAACAAAAAATGCACCTTCTGGAAAGTTGGTTTGTTCTCTTTTTTTAACTGAATAATGACCCAAACAAAAGCTCATTAAGCTCTAGGGGTTTGGGAACATCGTTTGGATGCGCTGGAGATCTCTGAACATTTGGGGAAAGCAAAACTAGAAACCTGAGTTAAGCTGAAGAGAATTCATTCTCTCAGCTCCACTTCAAATTATATTCATCAGTCTTGAGCCATGTCCTTCTGCTACACATCCGACAAACACGGGTGCAAATGCCTCCTGTGATCTTGCTGCATAGGCTAGTGGACCTCTCCTGCAGCTAGCCCAGTTTCAGGGTACAAACACAAATACAGGGAAGCAGCCTGGCTTGATGCAACCCAAGTCTCCTAGCTCATCTCCCTGCTACACCAACCTCCATTCTCACCCATTATTTCTCCATCTAGCTCCTTGGAGGATCAGTCACCCAACCTGATTCTTCATTTATTCCTCTTTCCTTTCTCCTCTTCACCTTTCTCATTTGCTTCTCTCCACTGGGACTGTTATTCCATTCTATTTTGGTTTTAGGTCCAACACCTAAACAATAAAAAATGACATGCAGCAAATAAGTGCTTTACCCAGAGCCTAGAGGATGGTTACAATCTAAATGAAAACAATTTATAATAAAAGCTCCAAATCTACTGCCATTTAGCAAAAAAGTTGAAACAAATGATCCCTATAAATCATGCTAAGATTTGTTAAGGATTTTCAAGCCACATGTATTGCTTAATTACGGAAAAATAATATGCAAGGAAAATGCTGATGATCGCTTTTCGAAATATATTCTTGAATGTCGCACCAGGCTTATTGGCGGTAGTTTCATTCACCTGTGTAGTACTGTACCACGAAAAGGAGATAAAAATCAGCCATGTGGTTAAGGGAAATCATTCTCAGTACAAACTGAAAATTAAGATAATATATGGAACCAATAACACAATATCATGAGCATACCAGTATCAGAACCATTAGCTACGCAGACTAAGCAAAGGAAAGTCAGAGATTTTAAGGCCATGAGAGGGTCTATAGCTCTGATTGTCCATGTAACCCTGGCCAGAGAAATCACCTCATTCTCCTGTGTGTAAGGCCCATCTTATTCACACCATGCAGGAGAAGAGAGCTAAGAGACTCTGAGGAGGATGAGTAAATCAGAGCAGGGGAAGCAACACCAGGGCACAAAGTGGGATCCCAATGAAGGCACCAAATGTCTGTGTTTGTACAGAGCCTCATAGAGGTGAGTCAAGCAGGCTGCTCTCTCAAGGCAGTGTTATACATTTGTCCCCAGTGCAAATGGAGCTGGTTGGGAAGTTTCAAAGGTTTAACTGCAGGTGTCTTTCTTGATTTAGGTTGTTTTCAGGTGCTTTTCCTTAAGTTGCTTTTCTAAATGCTACATCTGTTTTTGGAGCTTCTGAAAAGCTCATAGTAAAACCAAATTTATATTTCTTTAAGGCATAACCATGAATAACCAGCGTTAGGATGGGTACTGTGCTGGGCACAGAATAGAGAACTTAAATTGTGAAGGTCTATGTTCTGCTTAAGCCAGCAAGAGGATGTCCATTTTCAGGAGTGCTAGACTAAAATGAACTCCTCCCAACCCCAAGTCCTCCTGAAATGAGGAAAGAAATAAAGAAATTAGCTAATGCCATGATTTATCTTGTAGCATTTGGAATCTGCCCCCTTGAGCAATCAAATCCATCAGCCAAATCTCTGTGGTGAATACTAAGGCTTAAGGGTTGCTACAAATCCTGTGCTTCAGCACATGCAGAATGAACCTTCAGGCTTCCAACCCTCAATGAATAATCCCAGAAAAGCCAGCTGACCTGTCAGGCCGTGCAGATAATGCTAAAATACATGATGTTAATGAAGTAGCAGAACTACCACAAATAGTAGGGATCATAAAAATAGAGTGAAAAACTGATTGCACTACAGTTGTGAAAGTGGTTGGTTCTCACTCCTGCCCTTTAATTTCTTTATTTTCAACAGAGTCTACCTCGGCTTCCATCATGAATATTAAGCAAATGAAGTCTGGAAAGCTACCTCCACTACCTGACATAACAGTGTAACAGCCCTGAAGTGGCAGCTCTGAAAAGAGAAAACCAGGATGGCCAGACAAACCTGGGAACAAGTTCGTACAGACTGGAGAGTCTGGAGGAATCGGCCCTGCAGACCAGACAAGGAGACAAGTAAGTGAAGTTTTAGGTTCTCTCTTTGGTTTGCTACATTGCACCACAAACTGTCTGCAAGTCCTCTGGGAAGATTTTCTGTGCTACAATTATCCATCTCTTCATGGCTGAAACAGGATTACTGCCTGTGAACTTGGCAAGGTTTTGAGAAACATTGAAAGGTTCTTTCAGTCGGGACTTCAAAGTATGACCTTGCAATTGCCAGAGAGCAGCTAGCACCTTCCTTCATACGCAGGGCAAGTTAACTTCCATGTCTTCCTTCACTTGCAAGTCGGGTGAATTTGCTCTGTCCAGCCACCCCCTCCTCATTCCCTTTGCAGATGCAGAAAATACACTTCATATCCCACACCAGTCCTAGGCACTTGGAATTGCATTGCGCTGAGTTTCATCTCAGAAACCTTAATTCAACCTTAATTCAGGTTTATTTCATTGTCACAGAGATATGCCAAGGCACTTAATCTCAGTTAGTCCTTAGCACAAACAAGTTTTCATGGAAAATGTTGGCTGGTAGCGCCTGCTCTGCTTGAGGCTGGTGCCCTAAAGATGACCTCTCTCTTATACACTCCTCTTATTTAAAAATGGCACCTAGCTGCTAGAAAAACACTGTTTCCCTCCCACTCCCAGAGCACCATGAACCCATGAGAATCTGTTCGAGTGTCCGGTGGTGCCAGGGCAGAGGGCACTGATCTCCTAGAGGGACACGTCTGCAATGGTACCCAACACCACAGGAGCAATGCCCTCACAGCAGGGGCTGGCTTGGCTTTGCCAGTGCTAGCCCAGAAGGAGTCTGTCCTTCCCACACCTTGAGGTCTTCTGCTTGGTCTCAGACAAAGGTGAAGTCAGCTCCCCTCGTGACCCCCACAAAACATTGCAACCCCAGCGCTGCTTTCCCAAATTTTATCCCACTAGGTCTGCTTCCTGCTTCCTGGCTTGCAGCATCACTGATAGTTTGATGGGGGCACAGGTGGACCATGATGGAATGGTACAAGTCCAGAGTAGTAAAATGGGTAGAAAATTATCAGAAAGAAGAAAAGATTGAAATGAAGCTTCCAATGATGCAGTTTCCATGGCAACTACCCTTCTACACAGTTTTAATCCACTTTTTCAGGCAGCCATTCCAGGATGTGCAGGGAACCACACAACAGCTGCACATATCCTATTTCTAACACATCTCCTGATTAAAATAATTATTCCATATAGAGAGATTGTCCTGAATGGCAGTGGCTGAAGTTTTGGGTAGCCGTGGGGGAGGAGTATTCTCACAGTGCTAGATGCTTTCTGAAATAATGTATGTGGATGCAAATCCTAGCATTCACTGGAGGTGAAATGAAGGACACACATCCCAAAACTATTGCAATGGGATGTCTCATTGTCCCTATGGGACAAATGTCACCGTGTTGTGTGTATGGCACTCTGTCATGGATGAAATCAAACCTGGTCTTGTTAATGAGCTGCAGGTTGCTGAGACCTTACTTTATCCAAAGTAGCAGGGCCAAGAGTTAGAGCCAGAACACATGCCTTGCTGTCACACTCCATGTTCAGCCCTCACAAAGATCCAGGACAGCCCCAAAGCTACCCCTTTACTTTCAAATTGTCATCTTAGAAATGGAAATTGGGGAAGTATTTTGCAGGTGAATCATTTCTCTGTAATCCTAGTGGGACTGTGTGATGATTACAACACTTTGATTCTCTGTGGGGATTACGTGGTCTGAAATCAGAACACAGGGAATCACCTTTGTAGTCCTGAGGATGTTATTTCTCTTTGTCGTTGTTGCTATTGTTATCTCTACTCTAGCTTCTAAAGGCCCCTGCAAAGACTGGTGTTCCCTTCTGCTAAATAACATGACAGGATGAGACAGAGACTATACCCAAGAGCTTGTAACATATACCAACGTGGTAGAAAAAGAGTAGAAGGAAAGTCAGATTCTTGACAGGTACAGAACTAAAGAAGGGGTGAATTAAATGGTTTCCTTAAGGTCGCATACCGAGTTTATGGCCAGAACTGAGTGCAGATCCCTTGAGTCCCAGTCAGGCCTTTTATCACTGGCATGGCTCTTCCTTTGCTGCTCTCCCAGGCTGTCAGTCTCATTTGTCCTATAGAAATATTGAGATAGCTCTGGCAGATGCATTACCTAAAGAGGAAAATGTCTGAAATTATCCTTTCTTCACTCCAAGGAGTGCCAGGGGAAATCTACATTTCTACACAGTAACTATGTTAACCACTTAATTCCAAAGGAAGCAGATAGCAGGAAGATATTAGTGTGGGAATGAGCAAGTAAATAAAAGGATATTTCTCCCCAATAAACCTCAATTCTCTGGGAATTATTTTTGAAGTCTACAAAGTTAAATTACAAAGAAGCCTGCCAGAACAGGTAATGACTATACTTCAGGGAGAGCCAATTGTCCTAGAAAATTTTATGTGCTATGGTTACAGTGCTGGAAGCAAGAATTTAACCAATACGAAGGATCTCTGGGTTACAGCACCTCCACCAGGGACTTCGGGAGGAACTCTGGTACTACTTAGCACTTGATGTCTAAACAGATTATGAGCTCTTGACTTTTTTGGCTTGTTACCTACTCACTCATACAGGTCATTTCAGTGTTTTAAGAGGAATTGAGTGACCACTGGCCAGGAAGGGCTGAAAAATCTGACTTTAAAGCCCAGTTGAATGATGTTGAAATTTAATGTTGATAGAGGTGAAACATCTCCCTTCCTCCAAGATCACTCAGGCTGACACCCACTGTTTAGTGACGGTGGAAACCAGAACAACTGCATGTTTTCAGCAGAGTTGTTCCATGTTCATAGGGATTAGCAAGGCTGTGTGAGGAGTACCATGTTTGCATGAAATGAGCAATGAGCAAATGGGCTTGTAGGTAGGGAATGCCAGAGATAGGGTTGTGGCTACTATAGGACCATAGATTCAGGAATTTGTGGGTACATTTTTATTTAGCAGCAGCTCGGTTGTCTCTGTCAGACAGGTGTGCAGGCTGGCGTGACTCTGAGGAGTGTTATTTGCCAAGTAAAAGGCACAGAGAAGGAAATCTTATCTTGCACTTTCCAGTGTCCCCATTTCATAAATATGATACATTAATATTCATTATACCACGTGCATTATCATTTTGGAAGGAGATTACTGGGGATTCACTATTTTCTCTCCATCATATTTTCCAATTAGGATCCTCTCTTTTGCAAATAATAAGCTTTTTTGTTGCCAGAGGCTTTGCAGCAAAGTTCCAGTCAGGGCTTTGGAGCTCTGCTCAACCTCCATTTCAAAAAGAAGTGCAAATTGAAGAACAATTATATTTTTAATAACAGGTTAATCTTGCGGCACTAAATATGATTAGAGAATAGCCTGGCTAGCGTGGAAGAATACAACAGATTTTAGGAGTTGTTCCCAAAAATTGCTGGGGGTTGGGAAAGGGTGAATCTGTACAAATACACCACTGAGTTCACCGGGGTGGCTGAGGTTTCGGGATACTTAGAGGATGGACAAGAGGATAAGAGAAGAGTGGAAAAGCAACTAAAAAGGAGTAGCTTGAGTCCTTGTTCGTACACCATGAATAAGTCTTTTGGCTCTGTTGTTCTCTCACATGGACAAAAGCATTCAGGCCTGTTCTCACTTGGTGGCAGCAAGGCAGGTGGCTGGGGATGGGTTTGGTGCACGCTGCTGACCTGTGCTGGGCAGGGGAAGAGCAGACCTTCAGCTTCTGGGAGTTATCTCAGCTTCTTCTGTACCTCGAGTCCTTTCTTTAGGCTCCTTTGTGCAGAGGCAGAGGACCAAAGCACAGCTCTTCTTCAAAGAGGAAAGAAATGAGGAATAGGTATGCAGTAGAGACACTTAGATGATTAAATGCCAGAGACCCGGACACCAGATAATGCTTGAGATAAACACTGAGATGCCACCAAAAGCCACTGTGTGGCTTTGTGTGCAGCCACTGGTCCATCACACTTCTGGAGAGTGAATTACAAGCAAAGGAAATGAGGAAAAAAATGGAAATGTTATTGAAAATGCACAGGAATGCCAGAAAACCCTTCCTCTTCCTATTCCCCCACTGCCTCTCCTCTTCTGAGTGTCTGTTCCCTGAAAGATTCTTTGCCTTTGTCAGTTGTGGTAGAAAGATGTCTCCAGGTGAGCCTGCCCTATCACTCTGGGCACAATTAGACTAGACAAGGCATCTACAAAGACAAAAGATGTCCAGGACAAGGAAAAATCACCCCTCTACACTGCTCCTTTCTCACCTCTCCACGCTGCTCTGAAGCAAGTACTCGGTGCCTACAGCCCTTCATGCCCACGCAGATCTTTAACAAAGCGAGCCATCCTCACTGATGCTAATTAGTTAGGCTCTAGATTTCTCCTTCAATTACCACAAAGTTTTAAAGGGGAAAAAAAAAGAAAAAGAAAAAAAAAAGAAGTCTAAATTTACAGTCAACCCTTTGAGAGGCTAACTATTCCCCACACACACATACGCATGCTAGTAAAACAGCCCTTTAAAGTTGTTGGTGTTGTCAGTTACAAGAGCGGCATTTAACATTTAATGGTTGTTTTTGGTCAGAGCTGTTACTTTTCATTGTTTGCTAGATTTGTTCCTTAAATTTGCTTGGCTCTGTGCCATGCAGTTCTTCTAGATTTGCTTTATATTGTGCTTGGGGTTGCAAGATCTTTTATGATTTTTTTTTTGTTTTGAAGACATTTTATGAAATGATTTTCATTTTTCTTGCACAGTCCATTGTCTTGTCATGTCTGATATTTATCTGGAGAGCCCAGGTGTCCCCTTACAAGCCCTCTACAAGTGCCAACATGTTCACATTCTCCTCCCAGTACAAAGTCACCAATTATCACAGTCTTGAGGATCCCTGAGAATGTTCTTGAGTTAATTGGACTGGACAAAAGACTTTGGAAAAAATGGTACCTCATCTGACAATGCTGCCTGGTAGCTCTTGTAGAGGTCTATGGGAAAAGCAGAGTAGAGATACTAAGGAGACAAAAAAAATGAAGTGCCTTTACTTATCGTCCATAATAATGGAGAGGCTGGATTAGCTGTTAAATTAAAACAAATGCAAAACAAGAAAATCTTGCTGTGCCTCTTGACCTTTTTTTTTATAAACAGACACTGACCCATTATTGGCCAGGTCTGTTTTAACCAAAATTTCAGGCAGTGAGAGGTTTTCACAGACGTCTGCCACAGACCCTCTTTGACCAGTCATCAAATCTGCATCGTCCTGGTGTCCCAGTGGTCCTTATTCCTGGTGCATGTGATTGAAACGTGGCAAGATTTCAAAGACAGGACAGGCTGATCATGTTGTTTGGGTTCACCTCTAGCTGCAAACATGCACAAGACGCTTCCACAAAGGCTCTTTGCAGAGTACAGAGGGCACCCAAAGAGCTGACCCTGCAAACAACAAGGGGACAAACTTCACCTTCCCATATATTCAAAATTTTCCTTCCACCTAGCCATATCTTTCCTCAGCCAAACAATATTGACCTGTAGGTTTTTAAGTTCAATTTCTGCTCCTCTTACATCTTTACTGGCATGTTTACTGTGCTCTTAATTAATTATTTGTAATTGCTTGTGTTTTTTCCCTTCTTTTTGTGCCTTTGTTTCTTGTTTCTCTCCCAGCCTTGGTAACAAGATGTTGCATCTCTCGAGGCTGGCGGGGTAAAAGCCTATTAATAAATAATTAAGTTCTGAGGCTCCAGCAGCGTGGAGTCACGTCTTGCCATCACATGGCTGGAGTCTCCATGGCGACTCACCGGTGTGAACTGAAATGCTCTCTTTGGGAGGAGGCGAGAGGAGGTTATACAGGGCAAAAATGTGTGAAGTTAAATTATACTTTAAAAAATTAAAGGTGCCGTTATGCTGGCTAGTTCTCTAAATGATCTAGAAAGATGGAAACCTCCTATTAGCCCTGCTCCACCAGCATCCCTCGCTTCTGGCTGCCACTGCCCCGTGTTTATGTTCTGCTCCAGAGCCTCCAGCACGGAGGCTTTTCCACCCTGTAGATGCCAAGCAACGTTTTCCCATTACCCAGTCCCCTCAGACCTTCCCAATCTGCAGCAATCCTGCCACCAAACTGTGCAGCCTCAGTCCCTACGATGAGAGTGACTGATTGCTAAAGAAAAGCGAGCACAAACTGATTTGTCATGTGTCACCAAATTAAGTCTTGAGGCCTGGAGTCCAGAGGCTCCTGCTTCTCTGCTCCTCTGTGTTCTTGTTTCCTACTACATTAACATGTCGCCTTTTCCCTGGAGTCATCCCGCAGCCTACGTTTGTGCAAAATTCACACCTGCTCCTCATTAGAGCCAGATTTTGAGAAGTCTTTGCTGCGCATTTCTCCTTTTCTGGCAATACTCAGAGGCAGCTTCATGTGCTGGCACACAAAGTAGCCCTTCTATTTTTCCCATCTCATAATCCACCTCTAAGTATAGCAAAGACATTTCTTGTCCATTCAAAGCTGTAGTTTTCAAATGAAAAGCAGTTAGCTCAGCAGTTCCAGCATCTGTAAAAGTATGTCCTTGTGCGGCAGCGTGATCTGAAACTCCCTTAGCCTGTTATCAGCTTTCCATCTGTGTTAGCAGCTACGTTATTCACAAGCATCCTGATTGATGTATTTCAGCCAATATAACTTTCCCAAACCCCACTTCTCCAATAATGTTTCATGGGAACACGAGAAATTTCTAGCTCCTTGTAATGCCAAGGATGTAAATCACACTAATTGTCTCCCAGATTTCAGAAACATCCTGGGCTTTCATTTCCTCTGCAAACTTCTGGAGCATTTACATTAACTTTTGGCAGGTAAATGGTAGGGGGCCCAAACCATCCGTCAAGTAAAGCCGCATTGAAAACACATCAAGTTAGGAGCTGTGGCAGGTAGGTAGGTCTCTACTCCAAGGGAACAAAGTTTTTGATATCCCAGTTCCCTTCTCCTTGCAGGAGGACACGATGTGCAGCCCAGTAACCTCACTCTTTCCACCCAGGGACATTTGCTGACTGCTCAGTGTCCACAGCCCCACTGGGAAGCAAAGTCCAGGGGCCAAGACATCCTCTCTGTGTTACACTCAGTTTTTCTTTAAGCTTGTGGTATGGGATCAGGGCAAAGGTCTGTGTGGTAAAGGGTGGCTCTGGTCTGGCAGAGCTGAAATTTGCTGCAAACAAATTTCACAAAGTGTACAGCCAGGGAATGGGTCAGTTCCTCTTTCTTATTACCAAATTTCTGGGAAAGAGTGTGAAATAGAAAGGTTTCTCTCAGCTCTTTTTATTGGCCTATTTCCCCCCTTTTCTTTTTTAGTGGAATCTAAAGAGGAGATGAAAGATGGTTTGAGTGAGGTTATCACAGGGATAAAACAATACTTCAAGGTGTTTCAGACCTGTTTTCATGGTGTTCTCTTGTAGCCACTGCAGAGGTTTTCAGAAATTGTTTCCCAGCCTTTCTCACCTCTACACTCCTCTCCTCCCAACAGACTAAGGCCAGAGCAGAAGAGGAAAGTGGATTAATTTTTTTTTTCTTCAGCAATCTGGCATGCTGTCTTTGCTTCCACACTTTTGATATTCACCAGCCCCAGCAGAAAGCAAACAAACAATCTGAAATTCAGGGCTTGATAGGTAAAACAAAGAATAACTATGTCAATTATTTTGATTCTGAGGAGAAATGTTTGCTTTTTTTTTTTTCTTCTAAGACTGCCTATGGTTTCTAACACTGAGTTGGGATTTAAAATAATTCGTCTGTATTTAAGTGATGTTGGCAACCTAATTTTGACTCAATAGTTCCATGACACTGAAGGAAAAAGAGAAAAAAAACTAATTGCAAAACACAAAATAAGCAGAAATGGTTTCAGTGAGGTGTTTTGATCATCCCCATGAGCTGTTTTCTTGCTGTGTTGTGCGTGACTGAAAATCAGAAAGTGAATCTGCCTATTAACAAATGGGAAGCTGACCAAACCAGTTTCATCAGACTGCAGTAGAAAAACAGAACAAGGGAGAAATAAATGTAGGAAAGTAGGTGATTAGAATTATTTCCATTCTGTCAAAGAGAGCGCATGAATGATACAGGAAAGGCTTCCTCATGAAGATTTTAAAAAAAGAAAAGAAAGAAAAAGCATAGTTTAATTTCTTAAGATGGGGAAAAGGATGAACAGATTCCCATGGGGGTGACTGAAGCGTGGTGTCATGGACTGGCAGGGAACGAATGATTTGGGGCAGCCCCTGAGAAAGGACTCCACCTCTTCTCCTAACCGTAATCTGGTTTCTCTGTGCTGCTGCTCGCTTTTGGAGTAAATTGCAAACCTGCACAAGGAGTTGAATAAACAAATTACTGCCTGCGCATGTGTGTTCATTAGGGGAGAAAAAAAATAAAAAAAATGCTGATTACTTGGCAGCCTGGCATTTCATAATATCACAAAGGGTTTTGAGAGATGAACAGCTAACTGCAAGCCTGCCGTGGAAACCAATATCTTCACCTGTGGGAAATGCAAAGATAACAGGCAATTGTGACTAAAAATGCAATTACTACAAGAGAAAAAGATTCACTTTCCTCCATGTGCATAGAAATCATGAAAAGATATTTTCATCCTAGGCCAACAAGGCCTGAAGCTGGGTTTTATTCTGCACTTAGAACCACTAATAATTTTTCACCTCTTATGCATCTCCCAGACAAAAATATATTCTTCGCCATCTCACCTAGAAGGATCTCTACTTCTACGCAATTATTTTATCAGATGCAGGGAAGCAGGATAGAGAAAGCAAATATTTGCCTTTGATCATTTAAAATTCCTATTTTCTCTCTCTCTTTTATCCTGTCTTTCAAGATCAGATTTCTACTGCAACATGAACGTGGACAAGACAGAGCTTTTAAAAGAAAACATCCTAATTTTTAACCACAATCAAAACATAAGAGAAGCACAAGGCCACTCGGTGCAGAAGATGAGGAAGGCACATCCTGCACACTGTGGGATGGATGAAACTGGTAAACGCCTATATAAAGCTCAGCAAAATGCCTTGTCTTTCACACTCCATTTGTTGCATCCCTTCAGGCAGCTGACCTGCCAGCTGATTGCTTTACTTCGGGTCGAGAAGTTCAACCTCCTGTAACAGGACAAGTTTTCTGAGCTTCCCAACCAGAGACCAAAATATTCACATGCAGGACCCGCATACCTGGGGTATGCTGGAAGGAAGGGGAGCTTCAGGGGCGATGTGCAGTGACTGCTCTGCAGGTTTTGTGGAACACTGTAGATAGAGGCTCTGCACCATACAGGTCTGCAGTGTGTTAGAGGGAAATCACCCATGAACAAGGAGACATCTTCATGGCCCTAGGTCTAGGATGGAAGCTTGAGGGCTCTCCTGCATTATCTTTTTGCTGCAGATCCTCTGAATTCAATACGCTGACCTCCAAATACAATATGTTGGCCTTCTGTCTCCAAGTCAGTGCACTGTGTTGGCCTCTTGTGATTGTTCTGTGAGTGGGGTTAGCTAAGGGACACCTCCTTAAAGTTAAGTGGATAGAGCCCATGATTTGGCAGAATGAACCAGGATTTAGTCCAGCACATGCATTCTCGTCACACTGTGCATTGCTCCTACACAAGTAAGAGAGAGAGAGTGCTTCATTGGTCCTGAAAAGTATTTTCATTAAAAAGGAAAAGGCCTAAGAATCAGACTTGGTGTCTCAATCTGTCACTGACTCAAATACAGAGAATGAGACTATCAAAAAATGAGTTATTTCTTTCACCTGAGTCTTTCTGGATGTGGCTGAGTTCCTCCAGAGGTGAGGGGCATCACCTATGTGTAAGCTCAGCAAAGCCCCATGACCACACCTTTGTGAATAACAGATTACCATCATTTTACAACAGCTACAAATCTTGGCCATGCCATTACATCTAGAAGGAAAACAAATCTACTTTCTTAGCAAATATGGTACATTGATAGGCAGCTTTCTGACTTAGGAGAGGCTTGACAGTGTACAAAGCCTTTCAGCAAAGATACTGCAGTAAATCTTGCCCAGGCTGAAGTATCTGAAGAAGTGCTTATACCTCACTGATCACTCAGCCTTAGATTTGTGATAAGACAGAAATCATTGCCATCTGATACCTCTCTGTTAGCCTGTAAGATATGAATCAGAGAAGTCTGTGCTCTGTCCAGAGTTGACAAAACATATCAACACAACAGAAAACATCATTGGTCTGACACCTGTGCTGGCAGCCTCAGAAGGAAAGGGAAAGGGGGACGTAGTCCATGCTGCCCACTGGTTCCTCCAGGGCAAAGCTGAACCTTGCTGGTAAGGGGAGGAAATCCCTGCTAGTGACACCCAACTGAATAAATTACCTACCTACCTGATTATAGAAGCATCATCCCCCTCACCAGATAAATGCTTTGTAGAAAATCAGGCACACTGCTTCTGTCTTTGGTACCATCAGCCCCAGCTGGTGGGGTTATAGCGTCTCAGTGAAGAAACCCCCAATTTCATAGTCTCAATAAAAACTACAGAACAACCTTCCCAGGATAAAATACTTACGTGTATAGTAACTTTTCACCTCAACTTTTGCACCTGAAACAGCACGTACAACTACACAAAGCAAACAGGGCCCTTTCTGGTGTGTTTTGGAATAAGCTGACATCCACACTTAAACATATTGCGCCGTACAACATTTCCTGGGGCCCCCTGATGTTGTTACTATTCTGACAGACACAGCCGCCTCCCAAATTACACTTATTCTGACCTTATACACACTGACACAGAAATGCCTTGAAGACAATGTTGTCTCTCAGAGGCGCTGCGCATTCACACATGCACATGCACACATACACACAAAATTATGTCAGCCATTTAAGTAATCTTTGCTTGGTTGTTCTTTTAAAATGCATCTTTCGTCTTTTTGTAACCAAGGGCTTTAATATTCAAATGTTCATGAGCACCAGCTTTATTAAAATTAGGGCTTGGGGAAATGTCTTCGAAAAGGAGAAATGAATATTACCCAACCATTTAAAAGATGCTAATTAATGGAGTTCTAAAGCCCAAAGAGGCCATTTGACGGAGCAGAGATTCCTCTACCAGACAGATTTGTAACTTATCGGTTCGAGTGGCAGAGGCGGAAACAGGAGACTAGCAAAATAAAATGCAAGTAGGTTAAGAGGAACAATCCTCCAGGTGTTCCGAGGACTCCAGAGTTTAGTTCTGTGCCAGCAGTTTGAGTTTTCTGCCTATGAGCTCTGTGTGTGAAGATTTTTCTTTCCCTGACACAAAGCAGAGTTTGTGTCTCTTCCCTGCTGGAACTGCCCTGTGCTAGGAAGAAGAAGCCATAGCCCACACGCTGCTCAGCCACGGTCTGTTGAGAGTTGTGGCTGCCAGCTGCTGTGGTCACAGGGGGATTTATTCTGAGATAAATCTAATCTCAAGGGTACAGGGGTATATCCATATGTATACATGTGCACAAGGAAAGAGCTTTGCGCTGAGAATAGCAAAGATACACTGGAATGGTCAGAGCTCTCCAAGCAGACTTTTTTAATGATTATTTCATCTGAATGTACAAAATCAGGGGAGCCTCAGCAGCTGCCCACTGTCACACTTCCCCAGATCCTGCCTATCTCTTCTACTCTTAGCAGAGTGACTGAATTCATATCTGTATCGCTGAGCGTGGTTACTAGCATCCTAAATTTTTCTGTCTCCTCTCCTGGCCTGTTCTTCTCTTTGTGCACAGATATAACTCTGGGTCAAAACCCAGAAATATTCCTCACACTAGAGAAACAGATTCTTTTGGTGCCTATGTGCATACATACCGACTCCAGCTCTGTAGTAGAAATGACATCTCTGAAGTCTGGCAGAGATTCGTTGCCACAATTTCCATCAACTACTGACGTAGTTCTTGCCAGGTCAGTTGCTTTAAGAAAGTCAGGGTGGGCTGGTGATTTGAACCCCATCACCTTCCCTTTACCAGGTGGCAGTTTAAGTGGTCATCTGTATTTGCCCCATCACACCTGATTTCCAGACTTTGGGCTGAAGCTAGACAACTTCCCCCCTTCCCAGCACCAGATCCCAGCAGGGACAGGGAAGGGAAGCTTTGAAAGGGGCCTGGGAAGCAGGATCCTGGTTACAGCTTCCGGAAGGCAGGGTGCTGGTTGGGATGTACCTCTTGGAAACATGCCCATCATTAATCACTTCCCTGGCATCAGCTGGGTGCTGCTGGAGTCATGACAAAAGCAGAAAAAGAAGAAGGTAACCCTAAGGATGGGCAGAGAGATGGGTGGCTTTCTGGTTATACCAATAAATAAAACTTTCCTTGCTGCATCCACCACTCAGCCAATGCTCTCCTCCCCACATAACCTAACCCTCCTCAGAGAGCTCTGATCCTACCATCCTGCCTGTCTACGGTACCAGCACGAAGACTCCAGCCTCTGTGATTCATCTTGACTTTCTGGGGGAAATTAGAGCAACAACCACCAGAACAGAGCAATCGACAAATAGAGCTCAGAGGGGCTCAGCTGAGACTGTTGCTGACCTAATGAACTCATTTATGATTCATCTTATGTTTTCATGCTCTCATTTTCTCTCTTTTTCTTTTTAACTCCCAGACCAAAAGCTTCTGATTCAAAGTGAGTTCCCTACATTTTCCCAGTTGGCCTTTGAAAGCATCTTGGATGCCATTTGCTGGACAGGGAACCCCAAACAAGTAAGGGGAATGGGCCATTTAAGTCTGTAAAAATTCCTTAATGTTTATGAGGAGGATGAAATCTCGGCATTCGAATTTTGCAGCTGAGAATTCCCTCTGTAATGGACCCACGTTTCCACTGACCTCAGTCTGAGTGGAGGTTCAGCCATTTGACCTCAGCTTGGAGGTTTGAGCCTGTCCTACAGTGTGTTGTCTCCTTATGTCAGTGGTATTGAGATTGCAGACCTGACAATAGCTCAGTGCAAGCTGTTAGTATTACATTAATCTGCCTAGGGGGTGGTGTGCCTCTGCTGCCTTTCCCTGATCAGCCTTGGCTAAAAAAAACCCTTCGGCTGATGTGGTAAAAGCTTGAGACTCTTCAAGCAGGAGGATCGGGGTGTTTGGATAAAACATCGGGTCAAGGAGGCTTAATATGTTATTGCACATCAGCTGGGCGAACTTACCTGTTCATACATGTGCTCTTTGCCTGGAGCTAGTGCAAAATAATATGATGTATCTTCGCTTTGTTTCACTGTCAGCTAAGTTAAATTGCATTATTATATCTTTGTCACAAGCCAGGAACGTGCGCCCAGACTGCTACCTCAGCTCTTCTGACGTTTGGTAACTTGTTAAGCTGCTCTCGCTTGATCTTGTGTCAGAGCCTGGAGTCCTTCACAGCTGTTAGGAAGTCCTTGGAAGACCTGTTTTTGTCACCTTGGGTTGTATTCGTATTTACAAGGACTCGTGGCTGCATATAGCACAGACCCACAGGGGATGTCACAGATTGAATGCTTTTTATTGATCAGGAAAACCAGTGTACACATCCCAAGAGACCAGCACTTTCGATTCACACCCTTCCCAGTTCTTTTACAATAATAATTATCATCATTAATTATTATTAATAATAGTAGTAGTAATAATTAATATTAATAATAATAATCTGGAAAGGGATTTTAAAGAAGAAAATGGTTCTGTCAAATCTCTGATATCTGCAAAGCTATAAATAGAGAGATACTTTTTTCAGTTCATAGAACTTCATTGTCTTCAGAGAGATATTGGGACGAACAGCATGAAAAAAATGATGTTTGTTTCTCTTGTAAAATATAGATTGACCCTCCTAAATGAAGACAGTTGGCAGGAAAGATATGATCTGAGACAGAAAAACAACAAAAAATCAGAGCTAATGTAAATTTGTCTTTTTAACATATGTCTTGACTTCAGCAGCCTGCCATAAAGAAAATGAAATGCAAACTGGAAACACAGGCTTGTTCTGATAAATGCAGGGGGAAGAATAAAACTAACAAATATATTTGTTTCCCTACTAATCCCTCTTCATTATAGGACATAGCTGTTTTGCCTAATGGTCACAAATGAATCCAATATGAACTCAAACAAGGGGAGGTTTCTTTTCTGTTTGTAGATTAAATCATTTGTAAAAATATTTCAAGTGCAGTCAGCATCAACAAAGTCAAATAAAACCTCTGTCTCACAAAAGCAAAAATTTACCATAGCGAATATCTTTCTATGACAACTGGTAAGAGGTAATTTTTCCCTGGAGCCAACTTCCATTGGATCAGTGATGCACCAGTCTATAGCAGAGAGAGTTTGCATTAGGATCTGTGTACCAGTACGCATAATGAATCACACCCTACATTGATTTAGTAAACCAATAGGTTTTATTAACTCAACAATGAGATTAAAATGGATTAAAACAGGAGAGGGGCTCTATCATTGTACTAGTAATTTACCCTTGATTCTACAGCAAGTGCAATTCACTTTGTTTTTAATACCTGATTAGAGTCTCTCTTAGTATTGCTGTAATGTTTTCTCCGGGGGGGGAGTGTACTGGATGCAGGCAAATCCTATACCAACATGTAACTACAGAGAAAGCAAGTTAAAAATAAATAAATAAAAACAACTTTAATCAGAACTGGGACTTTGCACTGTTATCCCAGACAAAGAAGTCAATAATTTTTCATGGCAGGGACTTCTGAAGCTTCCTGCGCTAAAACACGTAGAAAAGACCCCCAGGACTACAAGAAAAACATCAGTGGGTTATGTCTACGCCGCCCTGCTCGCTCTGATAGCCAGCACCTGCAGCGCTGTGTAGGAAGCTCCAGCAGAGCCACAGCACTGAGCAGCAGCACAGAGCCCAGCACAGGCTGCAAGATCTGCCTGAGAATAAAGTAAATTAGGTCATGCCAAGCTGCACTGCTACCAAGACCCATGCTGGCAATTGTAAAACTGTGGCTACTTCACTACGTTATGGCTAGTTGAGATTTGTGCCCGTCCCAGTAGTTCCAGCACATTCAGGATGCTACCCTGCCCTTCCTGCAGGACTTCTCTGGGAGTCTTTCAGGGCAAACCAGTGGTTTTCAACCCAGTAACCCAGAGATGCTTGGGGATCTGTGGATTATTCTGAAAGGATCTGCAATGGGCAGCTATACATTTTGCAAAACTAAAAGCTATTGGAATTAAGCTCAGAATTTTTGGAGGCGGTTTATGCTTGAAAAGCAAATAGGATTTAATGGCCAGCAAATTGAAAAAGCTTGAAAAACACTTGCATACAACCTGCCCTAGAGTCTAGAGACAGACTTGGAGATAATTCTACTTTGCCTGGCTGAACAACCTACCCAAATACCCCCATGGACTCAAAATGGACCTTCACAGAAATTCCTGTTACTGCCCAGTTGGGCCTGAACCCTGCCCAGTGAAGGCCAGTTTTGTAGGGGCTGGGCTATAGGATATAGAAGCTGAGAAAATGGGGCTGGAGAAGACAATACAAAAGAATCTGCTCCTCCTCCTGAGCCAGGAAAATTAACATAATAAGCATTTTATTGCTTTAGTGTGTTTTTGTATAAATTGTGTGCAATTGAGTTATGCCACACATGTGCAATAAAATTAAGCAAATATTCAATGTCTCTTCACAGATAAAGCTAAAAGAAATCTAAGTCTCCCTTCCTGAGTTAATCCACCATGAACAACTCGATCAATAACCATCCTTCTAAGCAGACATCCACCCACCTCACTCCTTCCCACCTCCTCCTGTTTTCTGGGAGAAGTTTGATTTAAATTGCCAATAACCATACTCACGAACACTGTAATTATGACAATCATTATTATTGCTATTTGTTATTAGATCAGTGAAGGAAATGCTTTTTCTGTCTATAGGAATTTATAAGATTTTGAAATATTTTTACCCATTGTGTATTCATCAGTGTTTGTGAACCAATAATCTGAAAAAAGTACAGATCAGATCAATGCACAATTCATATAGATAACTTCAAAATATTTCATTTAGATGGTGGTGAGCTTTCTGAAATAAAAACATAATTAACTTATTTATTGAAAATGAGGAAACAGGATGTTTTGGCCACTTAAAAAAAGTGTTTCTTCAGAAAGGGAATATTCATTTAAACTGAGCTCCTCTATAAACAGTTTGTATTGTCCTACTGACATTCAACAACACGAGAACTTTTAATCCAAATATTGTCAGCTTGCCATTTACAATTAAAAGTTTATATATCACACATGGAGCTGCATAAAAAGTTATTGCTTGCATTCTCAAAGGAAAAAGAATGGACTTAAAGGAGTTAGGCACAATCAGGGATACAGAGCCCTAAACTTCTTAGGTATTTCTCATACCATCTCAGCCCTCCGGTCACACAGAAATGACATCTAATTCTGCAGCCCTAAGAGAACATTCCATAGCTCTCAGAATTTTATTCCAGGATATAAATACATTTGTATATAATTACCAAATCATCACCAAACCATTATCCATCCTTTTAACATTTCAAATAGTCTCTGAAGGTGTTTGTTTGGAATGAATCTGATCTTATTACCTTTAACCCAGTTTTCTGAGTTTTAGCCAAACGTTGTTAATCTCAGATATTTAAAATCCAACCTCTGAAGCATGGGCAGCTGATACAGACTTGACTTGTCACGGAGTTCAATCTGTGAACTTGGCAATTGCATGAGCAAGTGACTCATGCCCCAGTTCGTGTTTGTCTCTTAGCTCAGACACATTCATCTTGAGCAGAGCTGTGAAAATAATTGTTTTTCGGGGGTTGGTGACGCTTCTGATTGTATAAGAATACTGTAAATCACATTCAAAACCTGATGCCAGCTACCTTTACCATCCTACTTTTAAAAGGTTGCATCTAAAGAGGTTTTCTGCTCATTTCTGGCATCTTGAACTTCTCTGACCCTTTGTCTTTGCCTCTTCGCCCTAAAACCTTGGGGCATGTAAGGCCTTTACGCCATTAACTGTCATTCCTCTGTGAATGCCCTGGCTGTGTTACCTTTGCTTGGTCTAGCTCCAGACGGATGCTTTTGTCTGTGTAAAGCGGTGATGCTGAGGCTCAGCAGGTCAGTGCTGTGAGCCTCAGCAACATGGGAAGAGAGCTGAAGGAGAACCTGCACTTCCATAACCATACACAGAGGTCTTTTGTGATGTCTGCACCAACAGCTCCAAAAGTGGCAGCAAAAAGTCCATTGTCTTCAAAGAGAATGGATGAGCCCTGGAGATTTAACGATGCTTCAGGCAAATTGTGTAAATTCCTGCCTTTGTAAAAAGGGGGTCAGCCACTGAAGTCCACCAGGGAAAGACGGTAGCAATCAGCTAATACATTCTGCTGGAGGCACTGCATTCAGTCCCTGTGACGTTGCTGGTGCATAACAGAGCAGCACTGGGTGCAGCAAGCTCCTTGTGACCGTGTTAGAAATCAAGTAGCGCATGGGACACCCTCTTGCCTGACAAAAGAAAAAAGGAGTCGGGCTGAAAATAGTATAATCCAAGGAAAAGCTATGTAACTTAGAGGAAGATAAAAAGAAGCTCATAAAATGTGGTTCCCAAGGAAATGATGTAAGCTGAGAAAATAAATATGATGTGAAAATCCAGCCTGACCATTTGCTTAACCCAGTACCCTGCTTCCATGTTAACATGGGTGTTTGACACAGCACTCTGTGGGAACATCCGCCTCAGGTGAAGAACTGCAATTAGAGTATTTCCAATGTACCATCTATTTCTCCTTAAGCTATCCAAATTGTCCTCTGTTGAATAAAAAATGATAATCATATGAAAAGGTCTTTAACCCTGCTGCAAGCGATAGAAGGAAACAGGAATATTCTGAACATACCCACAAAGTTTGTTGGAACAGGCTGGGGAAAATCGGTCCAATAAATGTCTAGTTCAGAGCTAGGTGCTCCAGATGGCATCAATATATCATAAAGTGTCAAAGAGAGCCTTTCTGAATGCAAATTACTATTCACATTTTACCTAATTTATGCAAATTAGCTCATTCAGTCTTCCACCTAATCCTCTCTGGAGTTACTCCAAGGTTTGAAATGAAAGATATTCTTCTTGCAAAATATATATAATCCATATTAATTGCTTCTGATGGAGATGAGTGGGATGGACAGCTATTTCAGCAGTTAATACTTTAATCGCTTCACCTCAGCAGCAGCCCTGCTTCAGGTGAGCAGATTTTGGCTGTCTGTCCCCATTGCTAAAGCAAACCACAAACGACTGCGTGCCGGGATGCTCCTGGTGATGAGGGCTGTCAGGCAGGCAGACTTGAGGAAGGAACCGATAGGCATTGAACAGCGTTGAGGAGAGAGCTGGCATGTGGGCAGATCCAATAGGCAGCAGCCCAAACCGTCTTGGATATCTAAACTGGGAAGAGGACTGCAGGAGAGGGATGAGGTGCAGGGATGGAGCGGCATGGAACTGCTGTGCGCCAACACCTCCTCCCCACTCCGTCCCGAAACAGGAGAACAGGTTTTGTAGGAGAATGAATTGAAAAAGCAGAAGATGATGGAGCTAGGAAGTCTCTCAGAATTATTCACTTACAAAGAAGCAATTAAAATATGCCTGGTCGTATTGACTTCAGCCTGTCCTTGGTTTGATGTTTGTGTGTAATCTTGCATAGCTACTCTTTAGCCACACAGTGGTACTTATGGATTTCTTATCCCTATCCTTTGTGTCTGGGTGGCTGTGATCAGATTCAGTTTTAAAATACAAATGCTTTAATTTTGAAATCAATGAATTAGAGATTTAATATATTGATATTTCATAGCATATCTCTGTAGAGAGAAGAGATTAATCTGAGAGCAGTAAAATGTAGTATGCCACTTTGTTGTACTTGACAGACCTCAGAATAGCTCGCTCATAGGTTGGGTATTGTCAGTCTGTTGAAGATCCCCTAAATTTCAAGTGGGTGTTACTTGGGCAGCAGAGAGGGAAGAGAAGGGGGGATCCAGATGCAAATTACTATAGACTCTGCAAGTTCAGGGTCAGTTGAGTGCACATGGCAACCCATTGCACCTGTACCAAAAAAAACACCAAAATCTGTGCAGCTGGACCATATCGTAGGTGCAACAGATGCAAACTGGGACCGGTTTAGCACTTCACTGATATCACCCAAGCCTTGGCCCAGCAATGGACCAGCAAAAAATTATACAAACCCATTGTGTTATCTGTTTCCCAGGTCAAAGCAAGGGCATTGGCTGGTGCTTTTGCTTTTCAGCAGATTTTTTTTTTCCTATAGCTCTGTCAGTAATAGGTCTTCTTTTGCCAGTCTGGAAAACTTGTCTCTGAAACATTTTGACTTGATAATTCAAATACTATTTTTTTTTTTTTTTTGAGATAAGTATGTCTGCAGGGAAACTTTGAAGCAATTGAACTGATTAGTGAATTTCAATATACTTTTTTTTTCTTCTCTGTAGGGAAGACTTTATTATTATTATTATTATTATTATTATTCAACAACCTCTAGGGACAGGTGTATCACTGCATCCTGTATAGCCATATTTACATAACTTAACTGATGTCACCTGCTACTTTTTAGAGGGATCCATAAGGTTATAGAGTGCAAGAAGGTGGGAAGAACATTCTTTGCCCTCCAACTATGCATAATGCTTTTTTTTTTTAAGTGCTACTAGAACAGAGTACGTTACAGTAATTTCCAGTTTATATCACCTGAAATGGAGCTTTGATCAAAACAGGTTGATCACTTTGATGTAAAATAGCTATAAATTCTAAATTGTGCACAAAACCTCAGAAAGTCAACTTTGTTTATTCAGATCCTCTCTTCTGCAAGGCGATTATATGCAGGTGTCCAGGGACAAACCTCACACTTTTCAGCACAAGCTGTCACTCTGTTGTCTCCTCAGCAGATGCCTACAGGAGCTGAACATACCATTCGTGATCTGTGCTTGGTCAGTCACAGCAAACCCCACACTTAAACTGCTTAGAGGGAACTGAATTAGCTTTAAGGTAACTTAAGCCCAGTAAGGAAGATGCTCAAGCGGATCTTCATCAATTTTTACCTGATTTACTTGAATCAACTCAACTTCTGTCCACCACCAGCTCACACTTCCTTAAAGGCTGTGGACACTTGCACAAAACAGGTCCTAGCATCTCCCATTTCCAGGGTTTATGACTCTATCCATTAAATCACATATGCTTGGGCTTAATTTTAAGTACATGAATACCTCATTAACATCAGGGAGACTATGTTAAGTAAAGAATATGTTTAAAGTGCTTTTGGATTGGGGCTGTAGCTACTATAGTCATTGTTGCTAGGTAAAAATATAAGGCAGGCAAAGTGTTTCAGCAAGAGGATAGTACAATCTTGAGAATTACTCAACAACAGCAAACTGTGAGAGCTGGAAAATGATTGACTGATTATTTTTCCAATTCATGGGAACCCATGGGAGCATCTAAATCAACTTCTACTGAATGCTGCAGGGTGACTTCAGACCAGTGATTAGAGCTGAGTGAAATGTTTTGATTCTGAATAAATTAATTCAAAAGTACTGTTTTGGCTAAATGGAAATCTTTTCCTGACCTATTTTGATTTCCTCTAACTTTTTTTATTTCCTAAGAAAAATCCCAAATGAAATATCTTAAGCTTTCTGGATGTTTTCAGTGTAATCTGTATTTCCTTTTTTTTTTTTTTTTTGGTGGGAAAAAGTCCTACTTAACTGAAAACAAAAATATCCAAACAGAAGAACAGGTGTTTTCATTTTTAGCAATATCCCACCAGGAAAAAATGATCATATTTTTTGTGTTTTTTAATTGAAAGATTTGTGGTTTGTTTTTTTTTCCTCTGGGGAAAAAACAATGTCTCTTTTTTTAAAATGATACTTTTTTTTGTTAAAATGTGGCAAGTTTTCATCACGAAAAAAGAAATTGAGTTAAATGAAGGACAAACTCCCTCTGTTCTGCTTCTACATGAAATGACTTTTTTATTCCCAGCAAGCTCTGACAGTTACGTAAAGCCATTGAACTGGGAACTCTCACCTTCAAAGAACTGCAAGGAGACAACAATTTGCAAATGAAGGGTTTGTTCCTGTCCCAGATTGAATAGTAGTTTTTTTCATTGATTCAAACAGTTTTAAGATCAAATATTTTTTTTTTCTCAAAATCACAAGATATCCAATTCCTGTTATCAGGGCATGATTATGCTTTACGCTACAAAGAAATAGGAAAGTAACCTATATGCTGTCATCACCACATGAGTGTCTTAGGAAATTCTTGCAGTTCAAGCACTATCTATTTCCCCACAAAGTCAATGAAGCAAATAATGGCCCAATCCCGTGTTTTAAGACGGACTGTAGGAATATTCCCCATATAGGCATTGTCCTCAGATTCAGGTAAGAAGTTGCTGCTCATGGTGGAGCCCTTATTTTCTGCAAACAGGGCTGATTCTCACCCCCAGTGGCTTCTGCTTAACTCCAAGCATCCCAGCACTATTCAGTCAACCAGATTTGTATCTTGTTGCCTGTAATTGGATCATACTGATTTTTAATGAGCTTAATTGATTATGATTGTCTTGAGGGCTGCAGTGATATCTCTTTATCAGAGGCATGATTGTGTTGTAGAGTCTGAGCGCGCATAAGGGGTTAATGAAATGCTATGCTAGTTAATGGGGAACTGGAAAAAAATAAAAAAATAATTAAAAAAAAAAAAAGGAAGACCCAGAATGAACACCTATAGAAGAAGATAATGATGAATAAAGGCAAACAATTTATCTGACTTGAAAGAGTTATAAAGGACAACAATTGTTTTAAATAGAAAGCTGTTGAATTATAATTGGAAGTAATTGAAACTCGCCAAAATATTGAATAAAACATTAGATATTTTAGATGGCGTTATCTTCACAATTATCTTTGGAAATAATTACAGTGAAGCCCATGAACTGTTGTGAGAGGAAGAGAGTCACCCAGGGCCCGTTGTCTTCAGCAATCACTACATAGAGTGTTTAATGGGGAGGCATTTATAAATAACTGGCAGCAGTTGTTTCTGATCTGGCATTTCATGAGTGAATACCCGTCCTACTAAGGGTAAGAAGAGAGGTAAGCAAGGAGCTAGAATGAAGCATTTGTTGTTTTCAGAACCATTGCTTTAGAAATTCATCTAGAAGATGAACCTCCCTAGAAGTCTTCTCACTTTGTTTACTAGATTCAGGGGTTTAAAGACACATTTTTATGGCTGTGTATTGTCATTCTGAAATGTTTTTCTCAATGTTTTCAGGACAGTATGTACACATTGTCCTTTTTCAATTAGTGGCGCTGCTTGAAAACAAGAAACTCTTTTCAGCAAAAAAAAAAATGATGTTCATTCGTCGCAGCGCTCAAAGGTTGTCACGTCAACATATGTATTTATTTTTGGTTCAGTGTCAAAAGTTGTAACTGCTATAACTTACTAGCTTCAAACACAGCCTTTTCCTAGCAGAATTCATAGAAGATGTGTTACACAACTTCTCAGCTCTGATCTAAATGTATTTCCAGGTGTGCTTATATACAGTCCACTCTGGAGGGGTAAGGTGTGAACAATTGCATTGGAGCAGGCTATGGCTTCATGACATGTGGCATCCTAACAGAGCTTCAGGGTGATAAATATAACTATTACAATGTGCTGGATGAATTTTGAGACAGCTACCTTGATAGGAGCAAGGCAATATCTCTCTTACAGAAATGTTTCCTTAGATTCTAATCAGCTCTTACCTAAAAGTTTGTCACATTCTCTTCCTAATTGCCATGGGCCAAATCTCCCCAGGCAGACACAAAACAGGTAAATAATTGAATTGCAATGATTTCAGGTTATTTTTGGTCCCATGGAAATAAACCACCTTCCTTCCCTTAGGTGTAGAACTGGTGTTAGATGTTAGTTTATCCACACTATCTTTCATATGGCCTAAACTGAGGAAAGAGGAGTGTCATTGAAACATTAATTGGGAATCTGCTGAAATCGAGTGGCAGATGAAAGGGATCTGAAAAAGAGCTTTATTTATGAGGAGGGAAAGTAAAGGGTGAATACGGAAAACTTACAGAGGACAAAACAGCCATTGTAGTCTTCTAATATTCCTGAAGGATCTGTTAACAATGGGATGATTTCTTCCCAGATGATTGTCTATTCTATGTTAGACTAATATCTAACAAAGTCATATGCTAGGCATCTGGCTTCTTTGTGCTTCTTCTCTTGAAGGACAAATTAGAAAGGGGATTTTGCTTTATAATAACACTTAGGAAACCTTTCATGCTCTAGAAGAGCAGTGGGGAGAAGGTAAGAGTCGGCTGAAGGGGAAAGGATTTATCCTGCACCACCCTAGGCCAGGCCTGGGCTGCAATGTGTGGTGCAAGAGGAGCCAAGCAGCTGTCTGTAAAGCTATGGGGAGGGCTGGACATAGCTGGACTACTCCAGGCGATCTTTTAGGATGCAGTGACTTGTCAAGGAGAGTTACTGATTGTGATCCTGAACTCTGTGCTCCGTGTAAAACCTCAGTATTATACCTCCTAGGGAGATCAAATGCTGAGGTGAGAGACAGCAGACTTCCTTTCTGCCACAAGCTCTACCACTGTTATGTCCATGAAATTTTCACAGCTCTGTGTCTACCGATGTCTCTTCCCATAATCCCACCTTACATATTTAGTCTAGGTCATCTGGCCGTCTCCTTATTAGGGGAAAAAAAATCTAAATTCCCAGGATGTGATGGCTTCTCTATAAGTATCCCTTCCTCATCACTGGGGCTCTTCTGGTGTGACAGAAGAACAACACCAAGCAGAGAAAGAGGTGATACTATTTATTCGGGTTTGCAGTGATTCTGTAGTGACAGGTCTGTGATTTATCTTCCTTGGGAGACCAGAGGCAAAGATCAGAATCTGATGCAAGGAGCCCTTGCTGACACAAGTGATGTAAACTGGTGCAAGCATCATTCAGCAACTGGAGAAGCCAGAACAATGTGTCTGATCATCATGGTGCAATTTCCAAACTCCTCCAAGCTTGTCTTCATTCTTTTTTGGAATGTGAAGTACTGTGTGATGTATCTATTTCTGGAGATTGTGCAGGGTGAATGGGGTGGAACATGCAAGTGTAAATATTAAGCACTAGTGGGAAAGGAAAGAAGCACTTGCTAAAGATGTCTAGACACCACAAAGAGCAATTAGCCAGGTTTAAAATTCTGCCAGCAAGTATACACGGCAGGAAATGCAAACATAAGGAGAGCAGAGCCACCAGGCTTCACTTGGCTCCTGCCACTTCATCAGGGCTAATTAAAGTGTTCTTCCCTGAGTCCTTAAAGAGATCGACTATGACAGCAAACAACTTCAAGTGAGACGCACCAGTCTACAGTGAGGGGGTAAAAGAACAACAGGGAGGCAGCAATCTGCATTGTTAAATCCCGTTCTGTTATGCTCAGTGGAGAGTATTCAGAGCTGGATGAAGCAAGGCCAAAGACAAGGCAAATGGATGCTCTTGGGTAATTGGTGTCACCATCCTGCTTATCACACCAGAGGTGGAAAGAATTTTCTCAGCCATCTGCAAGGTCCCAGCTGTGTTCTCCATGTGTGTGTCACTGCTCACACGCTGGGCTTTTACAGCAGCGTGACTCAATCTTGAGTTGTATTTGCCACATATTCCTCAGTGAGTCTGGATTTTAAAAGATGGATGTGTGCATGCGCTGCAGCCAGGAACGTGAAGTGGTAGCGATGTTTTTAAGTAAGCATGTGCAGATCTGTGGAGACCCTGAAGGTGGAAGCTTCTTCTACAGTCACTTTCCTTGCCCTGTCCATTTTTCCATCATTTCTAGAGTGAAGTGTCCCTGTCTCCCAGCACTGTGGGAGAAGGATCACAGGACATTAATGATTTGGCAGTTACAGTTGCGATCACATCACGAGTATGATGCACAACTGCAGGTGCATAAAGAAGGTGAATGAAATTTGCAAAGACAATCATACGCTTTCTGAAGTTTCAATTTTGCAGCCAAAAAAACAAAAAGTGCATTTGTATAATATACATACATCAATACTAAAGTAACAATTTGGGCCAAAATCAGGTTGGCAGCTTCTCTTTAAACAGTTCTATGCATCGTTAGGTACCCCACAGGAAGCTGACTACACCAGCTACATTTTTATTGATAGTCCAGAGTTTCTAGCCTGAAACAAAAAAATATTCACAGTAACCAGAGGCTGGAGTGAAGTGTCCCAGACTAAAGTCCCCTCAGAACAGAAGCAGAATCAAAATCTGATCTCAGATTTATATCTTGATGTATTTTGCTCTTCACCCAGGATTATAATATCCTTATGGATGCTTTTTCTAAACAGGTTAGCACAACTGTTTTCCTGGGAAGATCTTTGGCAAGCAAACAGGATTTTTGACATGTGCTCCAACAAAATGTCAGCATATTCATATATGTAATACATATTTCTCTAACAAAATCACCGAAAATGAGCTTATCTTATCAGCAGAGTCAGCCTTCACAGTCCCTTGTATCACGCTCTCACATGAGATTGTACATTCAGGAGCTAGGTGACTGGTGCCTGGTATTTCTATTTATTGCCTTCTATCTCAGATAACTACTATACCAGGAGACTTTGGAGATTCAATGGTACAAATTCCCTAGAAAGCCTTGAAATGTCTCAAATGCTTTCAAGGGAAACAAGTGTGATCTAGTGTACACAGAATCATTAGTTCACTCAGTACTTAGCTCATCCCTGAACACTACACTATCTCCCGTAAGACCCACCTTCCTTAGGCTGCAGGGCAATGCTATTTATCCCTATTTCGTAACTGAGGTACAATGTGATGAAGGGACAAAGATTTTCCAAAGAGCTCAATATCCTCAGCCAGTCCTAGCTTCCCAGAAAATTCCAGACTTTTAGATGCTGAAAGAAGCTTGAAACTTTGCCTTTTTGTGCTGTAGTTGGAGCTCTTCTAGTGTGGTTCTCATCTGCAGTACCTGTCACAGCCCTGTGAGACTTGGCCAGTATTGAAGAGAAAGTGGAGGAAATTGAACCTGGGTCTGCCAAAATCATGACCTGATCACAAGACCAGCAGATGACCAAGTCATATTATGACTCACTGCAGCAACCCGTTTATTTATTTATTTATTTATTTTTCAAAATCTGATCTGGTCATTTGTTCAGAGCTAATACACTGCCACCAAAATGAAAATACCCATTCAGCCCTAAAAGCTCACTTATTACATGCAATTTGTTGTTCCAATGAATTGTATGTGGGATTTATTGCATCTCTCACAAACCCTGGGCAAAATCAAAGATAATCCTGGACAAGTAAGTTACATGCACACATAGCTCCCCTCATCTCAGCCCTATCTATCTTAGTATTTTTCTCTTGATATAGAAGTCTTCATGTTAAGATGCTAAATCTAGGAAGCTTCTGAAATGATAAATCAATTATGAAACGGGAACCTCCATTACTGTCTGTCTACTTAATTATTTGACAAGTTAATTAATCTCCGAAGTAACTGTAGAACTGCTGTTTCTTTGGTAAATGATAGAAACAAACTTTGGCAGATCCCATAGGTCTTGGCACTACAGTATCAATGAGACTTTAGAAAGTTATAGATAATAGACACTAAGTGAGGTCAAGCTGCCTCCATAGGAGTAACTGGAATTGCTTATTGCCTAAGGATGTTTATGTTGCTAATTATTTTGCTGCATCTAATTATGGTTTGCCAGCTTAGTTGTTGCTAAGTTTTCAAGAGATTCCTTTATTCCCTTCAGAAAGATGTCAGATCATGATAGGGAGGGACAGAGCCTCCTGCCTTGTTAGAACAATGGCATTGTCTGCCTCTCCTCAACAGACAACACAATTACAGCTGACATAATAATTGATGCTGAAGTTTTCCAGTGAGAAAGATGGACACACATTATTACCCCATCAATCTTGTTCCACATGGTGTCTTGTATCTCTGGTTTTTCCTACTGCGGCGGCAAATTGACTGAAGCACTCCTAACAGTCCGTTTGTGCTCCCGAGGGTACGCTGTGATGGGCAGAGGGCATCTTACGGGGCACGAGGAAAAAGGTGAGTCCAGTGGAAAGATCAGCCAGTGGGAATTGAAGCCAAACTTCCTTCCAATGCCTTCTTTGCATGCTTATGTCTTCATTACATAGTATTCATATTTCAAAGGAAACATGAGAATGTCCAACATCTACTTATTACACATGCACTGAGCACATTACTCTGTTGCACCGAGGAACCATCTGACTATTAACAGCAACTGTCCATGATTCATATCCAATTCCATCTGAGTCTAAACGCAGACTCCTATGAGATTTCTGCCAGGTCTGTAAGTGTGTGGAAACCCCGATGTGAATGAGATATGTATCTATTTGACAACACTCCAGTCATCTAATCTAAACTTCAGTTTTGCCCAATTTAAAATAACATTTGGCATCTAGTTTATGTCTATTCACTGCATTTCATGTGCATCATAATCTATACATCAAATTCATGGAGCAGAGCTTAGTCCAAACCCTACATCTCCTTTTTATATCTCTTCTTAAAAAACAATTTCTGTTTATGTCTGAAAGATGCGTGATTTCTACCTGCCTACTGCTTTTCCCAATAGCTGAGTAGAAAATTATTTTCTTTGGTTAATGACAATAATACAATTAGTTTACAAATATAATCACTTTAAAAAAAAAAAAAAAAGGAACACAACATAAAGCCACTTAAAATGCAGTGTCTGGCACAGACGTATTATTCCTGTAATGAATAATCACTAAAGATATTATTGTGGATGCAGTTACCATGCAGCAATGTGAATAAAATGCTTTAGATGGAAAACTGTACTTCAAGAAAATGTATGCAATAGTACAAATGTATTACTGCCCATTAATATGTATTAATTCAATGGAAAATGCCTGACTGAGCTGGTTTACATAGATTAGGCTGGCAGGCAGTGAAAGGAAGCACTTGGACTTGGTTAAATGGGCTGTGAAGATAGGAGAAACTCTAATCCAAAGTATAGAAGCAAACCACCAAGATAAGCTGTCCAGTTATGCTGGTATGGTTTGTTCCTTCTCTCATTCATATTGGTGTTTCATTATGGTCAGGAATCAGCATTCGGTTCTCCTAATGCATCTGCTCTACTCAGTCCTCTTGAATCAATATTTTAAAACTTTCTATTTAAAAATAAGAATAATAAGACAATTCTCCCCAAGGTAGCTACTTAGTAAGAATCATCTCATTTGTTTTAGTGTCTCCAGGATGCAGAATCTGAGCTCCTGTCATTCTTGTCATTGTCAAGACAAGCTTATCCGTGTCTAAAACACTCAAGTAATTCACTCATTGCTCTAACTTCTGCGCACGACATGCAGAGGGTTGTTCCAGTTCTCCAAACTGCACAGATGAAGTGAGGTATTCCCACAGCCTTGGGGGGGAGCTTTCTCTGAGATGCATCAGTGTTTTGAATGATGCCAAATGCACCCTTCTGCCCAGACACGGTTAGTTACACATACAAAAAATAGTGATTTCACTTTCCCTTCTGGCTAGAAATCTTGTTATGAGACAGACCATTATGGCAGTCATATGCTCAACATAAGATACAGTTTTCAATGTGTGCTTTTAAAACCACACAGCACAATTCATAAAATAATACTTCAGCTTGGTGGCTCTGTCAGCCACATTTCCTACACGAAGTCCCACTTTTGATATGGGGATAGCTGACAGCTTCACTCTCTTCTGCCTGTGCAAGAAGAGACATGAAAGTGATAATTATATTTGTCCCAAGAGATCCCCTTTTTTTTTTTTTTTTTTTTTTTCCTCCATGATATGAATAAAGGTTTAGGACAAGAGATGTATTGGTGACCTGCAATTTTGGGGCTGAGCACACTGAAGCTAGCCTGCTTTCCTAATGTAATACCTCACATGTCTCCAGAAACTTTGGTGTTCTTCCTCCAAAAGACAAGTATTTATACACGTTTGAGGTCTTGGTGACAGCAGTCAGAACAGGTCAATCTTTTACATTTATGATAGCATTAGCTGCATAGGCAAGACTGCTAAAGTTAAAAAATATGAAACAGCTTTTTCTTGGAACAGCACTATAGGTAATCTTCACTTTACCCTTTCTGTATGTATTCTCCAGTTATGACTGGGAAAAGATGTGGTATTTCAGCAACCTTTATTTGCATGAACCAACTTAATTTGGATACTCAGAACTTGATCTATAGCCTTTTCATATGGGGGCACCAGGATATAAGCATGCCTGAGAGGATAAAAAGACTAAAAGGACAGCCTTGTGTTTAGAAAAATATCTTTACATATGACCTTGCTGGGACACAAAGGTTATCCAAACCAGTAAAAAATGATATCATAAATGACTACAAAAGATTTACTATCTTCTTTGCACAAGCAGCCTCATAAATTGTATGCGTAATCCCCAGTCTAGCCCACATCCTCATCCAAATTCATCTGCCTTGCATAAAACTTAGTAACCTCTCAACAAACACAGCTGACCAACAGGAGAGCAAAGAGTGGAGTTCTTCTAGTATGTTAAATCCCTTCCCTCCAATAAAATCCCATGGGATCTTTAATGGCCACTTTTTATCTAGGAATTTTTGAAAAGATGGAGCTCGGATCGTTCTTTCTCCTTAAGTTTATATGCACATGGTTCCCAGGGCTCTAGTGACATTCTAATAAGTGTATTGAATTTTGAGCTGTTCAAGGGCTTTTGTATATTATTTATGAGAATGGATTGATTTCTCTCTCATGTGAAGAAATACATGCAAAATTGAGTTTTGTTGTGGTTGTTTCTTTGCTCGATGTCTCTGATATGATCATGGCTTCATAACAATTTCAATGTATTATTGCCAGAGGTATTATAAAATAGGGAAACATTATCCTTCATGTCATAATTCTTTCTGTGCTGAATAGACTCATAGACTCAATAGCTTTTTTTGTTTGTTTGTTAGTTTGTTTATTGATCCTTATTTTGGAAAGTAGTAAATTAAGTGAATGCTGTTAAACAAGAGGCCAAATTCCCCTGTAGTTTCAGCAAGATGGACTTCAATTAGCTATGCTTCCATGACTATGCTACGATGCTACTCATAGGGAATTTATGACATTGTCACCAAATCTGTGAAAGTTAAGCTCCTGTTATTATCATCTTGAGCTCAAAAATATAGATTTCTTATAGGGAAAAAAAGCAGAAAATAAAGGGGGGTTGAGATGCTCTAATTTCTGCCATACAATCGTTCCAGCTGTGCGGCAAAGGGATATTTGTAACCCACATTCTGGTAAGTCCTTAAAGTTCTGTGGTGGCCAAAACTAAATAACTATGGGACACATGGAGTTTGTCTCCTTCCTCTGTTATTTCACTGTAGAAAATATAAATAGGGAATTATAATTCACTGGTTATTTCAGTAAGAAAATGAGGAATTATCAACCAAAGTCAGTTGATGGCAAGTTCAAAACATACAACAGTGGATTACTCTATAAACAAAACATTCTTGAACTCCTTGTCACAAGATGTTGTAGGTACTGAATCTTTATATGGGTTCAAAAAGTAGGCTGGATAAATAAGGAGAGAAACTTCTGTAAGGGACTAATAAATATAAGGATATCACTGCTAGTTCAGGAAGTCCCTCACCTGCAAACTGTCTTTCACAACGAAATTTTCTCCCAACACTATTCACAACCAATTTGCTGCTAATGTAAGAAGTACATTAGAGTACTAATGTAGAGAATTTTAAGCCTTCCCTGAAGAAAGGCTGATGTTGTTCCAAAATGCAGCTGTGTTGACATTACTGTGGTGTCTTGATCTGTTGATGTATCTAGTAGGGACACAGCCCTGCGGTGCTGCTCAAGGTGTGATCACTGTCACAATCATGCTGCTTTGTAAAGTCACAGGAGACCCTCCTGCTTTAATTCGTTTTCATTCTTTTTTTTTGAGTGTTTTTTTTTGTGGTGGTGGTTGTTTTGGTGGTGTTTTTTTTTGTTTGTTTGTTTGTTTGTTTGTTTTTATTTTGTTTTCCATTTCCATTGCTGTCTCTGCATTATCCTCATGTCTACTAATTAGATTCCCAGTCCAGGGTGTTGAACTGGCATTTTATGGATCAGTGTAGAGGGTGACTTCTCTGAACCCACCCTGTACAGTCATCCCTATTTATCTTGCTGATGCAAGTCTCATCTCCTGTTCCCTATTGTTCAAAAATATACCCTTTAAAGTTTTTTATTTTGAATTTTGTAACTATTCAAAGACTATTACTTTGCCTTGCCTTTTCTTTTTTCTTTTTCTTTTTTCCTTCAGCTAATGGCTAAGCAGCTGCAGCTTGTAACTTCGAAGCACCCTGGTGCTGTTCTCAAAAATGAAACAATCTGTACTTAAACCAATTTGTGAACTCCAGTTTCCCTGCCTCCAGTCTGCTAAAGTGTTCATGCCCATCATGTCAATCTGTTTTTCCAAAGTAAAGAATGCTCTATAAGTGCTAACTAACCCACCACAATCTAAGGCTGCAGGCTTTGCCTAGAAAATCTTGCATCTTACCACATGTAACTACATTTTGGGGGGGCAACACATTTTAGATTGACCACTGAGTTCTGGATGAAGAGCAAGGTCATTTTAAAAGGTGAATAACATGTTTCTGTCATTGGGGTGTAGGATTTACCTCTGGAATCCATATTAAAGGGAATCTCACAGCTATCAGGGAGTTGTGAATATTGTATTTCAGTCTGAGCAAAATGTACCTAACTGCAATGCAAAAATATGTGCTAGAAATCGGCTTGAACTGGTAAGATAGAGGACACTGAGAATGAACACAAATAATTCTAAACCAAGGTACCAGCAGGGGACTGATAGAACGTATAACCAGGAGATTGGCTGTTTGTTTCCTTATTCATGCTGTTTTATGATTTCATTTCTGTGTGCTGATTAAAAAGGGACTAAAAAACTGTTCTGGAGATGGAATATTTTGGGAATGTGCTGTGCAAGTTTCCCCAAAACAGCTCTGATACAGCCAAGTCCTTTCCATCTTTAACTTAGCAGTCTGTTTTAAAAAAAACATTTATCGTAATTGATGTTCACTCTTCTGGTGGAATGAGATCACTCTGTGAAATCTGATCAGAATGTGTCTATTATTATATTTTATCAACAGGTACATTTTTTTTTTTATTGTTTTTTTTACTAGCCTTGTCCTTTAGGTCAAAGTGTTTTTGTCCTTTCCTGGTGTTTACAGCACTGATATATTCATGAAATGCAAACATAGCTATCTCAGTCTTCAACTTTTTAGGCTATGCAAGCCAGGTCTTCCTAATTTGTCTAGTAGGGCCAGGTTTCCATTCCCACAATTACATGGCTTGCTCGGTACCATGGCTGCTCCATTTTTTAATCTACCCCTCTTGACCATCAGTCACTAGATCAAGAGATTTGGCCTTGAACAATAGCATCAGTACTTCTCTGTTTCTAGCAGAAATAGACTAGCTGCTATACTTAAAGGCCACATTGACTTTTTTAATTGTGACATCACATTGGTGGGTCACAGCTACCTATCATGCCATCAGTTGCAACACCTACATTCCTCTCCTTTTTTGTCATTTCCAAGTGACAGATTCATGAATCTTAGTCAAAAATATCATTACTGCTACTTAAATTCATGACATTGCAGTCTATACTAATAGATTGCATCCTGTTTCTGTTATTCCAACTGTCAAAATCACCGAGCTCTTCTTGTATGACAGTCCAGTCCTTCTTCTCATTTGTGATGTTTTCCCGCAGAAAAATAGCTATACTTTTTGTACACAGAGCATTCATGAAAGTTTAAGCCAGATTAGCCTCGAGGAAACCTTTCCCATTATTATCCTTCTTCCCACCTGACATTTTGCCCTTTAAACAAACCTATTTTTGTTTCCTCTTCAGCTGTTTCCTTGTTAGCCTTAAAATTCGTGTGCTAAATGCCATATTCTCCAACAAAACTAATAATATCTTATGCAACACCATATCAAATGCTTTACTGAAATCTAGATCAATCAGATCTACTGCATTTCCTTTGTCTAGAAAATCAATTATCTTATCAAAGAAAGAAATCAGGTTACTCTGGCACTCTCTCTGTCTCTCTATTTAACATTTACATATACTTCCATGTCTCTAATTATTCTCTCTTTAAGAATTTACTTTAAAGCTTTTGTGTAGTCCTCTCTATTTGTGATCCAAGTGGTTCTGACCTTGGTTTGCAGGGACCCTATACAATGGGGTTCATGGTCAGATCCAAGATTTAGATGCAAATGTCAGTACAGTATCGTGATATGCAGTCAGAAGAATCTGTGCATGGGGAGTGCAACAGGTGAACTAAAATAACGAAGGGCTAAAACTATCAGGAACTCAGGAAGCATTAAAGAATCTTTGCCTTATTCTTATACTCTTTGATTAGACCCCTACCAGAGGTAGGATACTCTCTTGAAGGAACTTTAGTCTGTCCCTGTACAGCTGTTTTAATGGTTTTCTAATGAGGATGTTCTGAGCTTACCCTGCTGCCACCAAAGTATACATTGCACTACAGGAAAGTGTCTTGGAGGGTGGAGGTTCTTACGCAAAGTATTTTCTGCAGATCTACCGACTGAATTATGTCCTTTTACATGTTCTGTCTTTGGTGTTCTACCCACCATCTCCCAGAGGGAAATTCAGCTATGACAAAAGCATCTTCTCCACCATTGCTTGATATTTTGCTAACCAATTCACATCCTTCAGAAGAGCAGGACCGGTAATTGGTTTTGCAGGGGGAACACCTCAGAGAGAAATACTGCTCTTCTCTTTTTCTCTTTTTTTTTCTTGTCTTTCTTTTCTGACCCATGAAATATACTATCCTCATCATGCTGAAGCTGCCATAAATGAAAGTCTGTCGATGTTGCCATTATAAGCCCTATTTTTAAACAGTTTATCATTCAAGGGCAAAGTTTCTTTTTCTCTCCTCACCATGCTGGGTGAGAAAAGGTCAGGTACAGGCTACTGTCCAAAATACATTTCCTTTGAATTTTTAAACATTAAAATAAGCACTGTTGAGCAAAGATGGGCCAACAAGACTCCAATGTAAAGACACACTGCCATTTCACCCTATGAAGTCAGGCACAAGGCTGAGGTGGAAACCTGAATATAAAATAATTAAGTTATAATATTAATGTCCTTTATCCTGCAAACAGTCTTAACTGGATTCCCACAGCCAGGCTCCTTCAGACTTTGGGAGGTACATGAACCAGATCTGTTTTTCTAATCTGTGCTCATAGAAAAAGAAATTATCTCAGCTCTTTTTAAAGCAGGCAGAAATAGCAGAATTTCCAGGAACCTCAGGGAGACAAAGAGCAGAACACAGTGTCAATAACTCTACATAAATTTAAACCTCTGTGTAAGCTTTTGGATTCTACTGGGATGAACAGGGAAGTAATACTGAAGGGAGAGAGATCCAGGAATGAAAGACAGAAATTTGACCTGCATCATAGACAGATGATCTGTTGGTAGAAGAGTAAATGTAGGGTAGTACAAAGGCAGTTAACCTCCCTGTGTCCAGATTTCTCATCCATAAAATGATAATAATGATACTTGCCTTTGTGAAGCACTTTGAGATCTGTGGTGGAAAAGTGATGTATAGAGACAGACATTGTTATTTCAAAGAGACAGCGAATAGCAGGTGTCATAGATCCTGAATTGCACAATAGACAAATATTGCAGGGAAAACTGTGGGAGTCAGCTGTACCCTACATTTTGTTGTAGCTTTAATAATGTTGGCAGCTTTGCTATTCAAGTGTAATATTGCAGGTAATCACTCCATTGCTCCATAGCTGTCAGGGTGGGGATGAGAAACAGTTTATTTTGCTGGAAGGACATAATTGGAGCCAAACAAAATAATCTGGTATGGAACGATTAGCAAATTCATTACTTCTCTGCAGATCTTCTACAGAAATTCCCACACACTCTTGTTCATTTTGAGTATTCACCAATTTTCTTAGCCATCAGTGAGACTGTGGAAACCACTCTACCTTCTCAGAAATATCTGCATGTTTCTCTGTTGTGGATGACAAATTTCATGCGATTCCTCATCCGGATGAGCATCTGTACCCACATCTACCTCTCACACATCACTCCCAGCCTGGCTCAGGGCACAGTTCTGGTGGCCACAGACCCGTCCTTGCTGAACCCCTGCTGCTTCCAGGGGCCATGCCTGACTTTGCATCGTGCCTCCTTTCATCTTCCCATGCACTCCATCCCGGTGTTCACTGAGGGAAATCAGAGTGAAATAAAGCAGAGCAGATTAATATCCATCGTGAAGGGACGTGGGGAATATGCAATCAGACAGCCTGGATGCTTGGCAGCTCTGCATGCAACAGGAGAGGAAAATCAAAGGGAAAAGTGTATGCATCAGAGGGTCAGCAGCCAGGGCCCTCTGATTAGTCTATACAGAGTGTGCCTGGAAAAAATCAGAGGGGATTCTCATCTGAAGAGTGGTACTAAGGTCAGGCCACAGCTCACACCACCATCACCCCAAGCAGGGCACACATGCCAGGAGACCAAAGCTCCTGAAAGCTGCCAGGCTGATGGCCCCATGGCCGTATTCCTGACCACATGGCCCAGAAAACATTGCAGATGTTTGGTCATCGGTAACCGTGCAAGGTTTTCAATTTCTAAAGTTCTTGGGTTCATCCACAAAGAGGTAAATTATCTCCTCTATCATTTGTATTTTGAGAGGGGGGAAAGAGTTTAGAGACCCGGTGTTGTCACAGGTTGACCTCCCATGCAGAAGGGACAAAGCTGGGGGTGGCGGTGAGTAGGGGATGGGGAGCACACACAGCTGCACACCCATTGCCTGCCCAAGGTGAGCCACCACCTCCGCCGATCGCCTGCTGTCCTGCCGACTGCAACGCGGGGCCCCAGCCGGCAAATTGCCACCTAGCTCCTGCACAATCACAGGCATTTCAGGTAGTTTTGAAAATCCCTGTCTGGATAAAAATGGAGCAGGAGCATCAGACCAGGCCATCCAGCTGAGCTAAGTACCCGTCTTGGAGCTGCGCTGAGAGCAGCTGAGCAGAGCGGAGCTGCCGGCGGTGCTCAGCTGCCTGCGGATCAGCCAGCTCGGCTCGCACACAGGCTCCCTCCCTCCGTGCCCTCTCAAACCCCACCCCAGGCAATGCAATGGAAGGTTTCCGTGACCGTGCTTCAGTCAGAAGTTACAGACAGATTGGCTTTTTGCTGTCTGTGGCTGTTGGCTGGTTGAAGTTGCCCTCCCTGGGTGTTTCTTACCTTGCCCACGAATGTGTTACTCAGCCAGAGAGGGGCTCGCTGCTATTTTGTCCCCTGGCCGATGGCTGGTGATGCTCCCGTCACCCTCTGCCCTGACCCATCCCCAGTCTTCCTCTGCAAAACACATGTGGCTCCTTCGTTGCACAGTCACAGAAACCAGTATTTCCCCCACCCGCTTCTTTCACTCATATTTTGCGTAAGCAGGAAAAAAACCCTTGGGATGAAATACAAACCATTCCCATAAAATTTGTATCACTCTCCTCAGGGCCTGCTCCCCACATTGAAAAGGATCATAGCAAAAGCCAGTCTGCTGGTTGGAACAAACACAAATAACTTAAAGAGAGGTATGATAAATCAAGCCCACGTTGCTGTCATATTGTGGTCTGGATGAGGTGAACTATCTTCCGTCCTCGATGGCACTAGCAGGATGTTTTTCTATACCAAATTACAAGAGGTTCATGATCACTGAGCAGGGACATTAAAATAAAGCTGAGGGGTGACTTGCTGAAACCGTGGCCAAAACAGCTCCACTCTCTGTCCAAGAAACAGCTGCCTGATCTCTTGCATTTGTGGAATCATTTTTTAGATCAGAAAGACATTTTGGGATTATTTTATTTCAGTGGGTAATGCAGTTTTGGTAACACAGCAACTTTTTGCAAATTCATGTTTGCTTCATTGAATCCTTCTCACAGGCTGGAGGGGGAATTTAGAAACTTCATTTTGACATTGAATTTGTTACTTGAATCTAAATGTTTCATTTCGCGATTTTCAAACAAAATATTTTGATCTTTCCATTGCAAATTTAGTTTGGTTCAAAATTACCTTCCATTTCATTTTGAAAGGTGTGCTCAAAGCCCAGCTATCACCCTTACAAAGGAACAAAAAATGTTTTGATTAAACTAAGATTTTTTTTTCCTTTACTTTCGGCTTTAAAATAACCGTCAAAAACAACACAGAAAAGAGGTGTTACTGCTAGTGAACCAAAAATTCAATTACCTGAAAGGCTGTTATTCTCATTTCAGTATAAGGTCTTGACCACAGAGGGAGGCTAGTGTGCAGCACACTGCAGTACACACAACCCACCCTTTTGCATAACTCCCCCAGTGGATGCTCTCCATTGAGGACAACATAAGTTAGACCATTAGAAGATAAGCTGCCCCAGTCAAAGGCAGAATGAGGCTGGGATGCAACCCATTTGAATGTCCCACCAGGGTTGGGTGACCACATGACTACATTTTGACCCAGTTGTTAAAACATTGGTGATTCTACAAAGCAAGATATGTATATGTATAATAATCTGATTTTTGCTCAACACCCATCCCATGAGGCAGGCTGACTCAGGAAGACTGTGGAAATTTAATGTATGGTTTCACATGAGCTCCTCCTTGGCCACCTCTACCAAACCTTGACAGACACAGAATGTGGAGAAGGTTCAAACAAATACCCACATGCCAGGGCCTTGATCTGAGTTGGGCACGGACTTGCTCTGTTGCAGCAGGCTGAGAATAGCCTCACGGGAAGATGTCCCTGACTCAAAGGCTGCTGTCTTTGCCAGGGTAACTCTGTGCCAAAAGAACAATCCTAGACTTGCTGCTGGGGTCTGAGTAGCATCTTCTGCAACAGGAGAAATGTAATACTGAGCTGAGAAAATGTGGCTTTATAAATTTCTTAATCCATTTTATTGGCCAAGCAATTTCTTCTTGTGCCTGTAACCTTCCTGCCTCTGACTCATCTCGCGTTGTGCTCCACCTTGTCCATGGGATGAAACCTTACACCCGTCAGCTCCTGTCATCCAGAATGGAGTCTGACAGTGACTGTAAAATCTCCCTGGGGAAACTGAGTGCAAGCAGCTGCTGAAGCCACAAAAAATGGGACTGTATGGCGTATAGATCTGGCCTGCGCATTGTCAATATACAAATACACAAGTAATGCTCTTTTGTTGGCCTGGCTGGTGCACCACTACTGTGACTCTCTAGCACATCTCGGTTCTTAGGGGAGTGCAGGGAGGCAGTTGCAGAGCTCCCTGTGCAATATCCTACACAGATTCTGTTTTCTCAACAACAGCAGAATCTGCAGGACACCAGAGTAGAAGCTCTTTTCTGTGGCTGTTACATGGCTACATCGTCCCCATCTGGCTCAGATGTCAGCCAGCCGCAAGGGATCAGCCCTCTTGCTACTGTGATAAAAGTGTGATCTTCTGTTTTTTTTTCCAGTAGCTTGATCTGCCTTATCCAGGGAAATCATTGCAAGTGCACTGTGCCAAGTCCTGATCCCACTGAAGTCAGTGACACTGCTCCAGTTGACCTCAGTGGGACCATGATTTAAGTAGAACCATGTAATTTCCATAGGCTTCTTGCACAGTTTATGTAGCATATGTGCTCTCTCTCTCTGCACGCTTATTTGACTTTCACACTCTTGATGGAAATGTGTCTTTATAAATTTACAAATAGCGCAGCAGCTGTGTGTTTATATAACCTCATTTGAGGGCCACATGTATTCTCACCCTTGTGCTATTAATATTTATACTGTCACAATCACATACACACAAATACCTCACACAAATACACATGCATGCTGTGGAACAATAAGGAAAATAGATTAAAAACACTTCTGAGTCAGTGATGCCTTAAAAATAAATAAATAAAACTGAAAGGCACGTCTAGGTTCCTGAAAGATATTATGAAGGAACTTTTCTCTAGATTTTGGTGACTTTGTGCAAACTGCTGTGCCTTTGCACCCTTAGCTTCTACACAGCAACATCTCTCCCTGATTTGAGGTGACCAGGTTGCAAAAAGTTTTGCAGAGCAAGCCAGATACTCCAGCCAGTCAGCAGACGGGCAGTTTATATGGCATCCAGGACTCCAGGCACTGCAGGCTATTGAGGACAGGGCAAGTGACTCCCCCACCAGTATAAGGCACATTGTTCAGAAGGCCACAATGAAGCTGGTTAACAGCTCTTGGCAGAGATTATTTTTTTAGTAAAAATGCAGAATTAAGCAGATTTAGTCAATCTGCAAATTACTCCTTGCTTCAAATGCAAACAGGAAAAACCTGCCAAACATACAGCCAAGATGTTTTATTTTGACAATTTCAGATGAAACATTTTGATTTTCTCATGTGAAAAAAAAAAATAGCATTCTTGATTTTGCCTCCATTTAATTTTCTCTACTCCAAAGTACCAAAACTATTTGTCCCATCCTAAGTATTGATTACTTCTTTAGATCCCTGCTTTGTTAGAGAAAAAGGTTTAAATGATCATTTATGGGTGGTCAAGTGGAATTTCTTTTCTTCCCCACCCTCCACACAGATTTTCCAGCTCAGTCAATGAACCAGCTCTCTGTAGGAAGCCTAATCCAGACTTTATTTTTAAGGTCCTAGGACCAAACAGCAAAAACATGAAGGTATGAGTAGGATGGACTTTGTTCACTCATTTCCACTGTGTGCACACGAGGCAGAGAGCAAGCAGCCTTGCTAAGTCTCCTCCTTCCCTTTTACAAGGAAACTTCACTGGGAGACCACATGGCCGTTCTGATGCCAGCAAGTTCCCTGCAGATGGAGAGAGCAAATAAAAATGTGCATATTTACATTATACATGCAGATTAGATAGTGTGCATTCCTCACAGCTTGTCCCTGAAACACCCTCCAAAACGAGCGTGGGGGAGAATGCAAAGAAGTTGCATCCAACTCTGTTCTCTCATTGTCTCCCTCCCACACTCTTGCTCTCAAACATGTGCCCCTGGACAATTAACCCTTTACAATTCCCTGCATCACGGACAAAACTGTCAGTGCCTGGCAACCTCTACTTTAGAGCAAAAGTGGAAATAGTTTCTCTTAAAATATTGCTAAATTCAGCCAGCAGAAATATCTGCAAGAGGGCAGTGGTAATGATGAGGGAATTAATTACTGTGTTACCTAAACTTTGCATTATCTGACAAAAGAAGAGAGTGGTTGTGTGGGTTCATATAAGGGGTTACCCTGGAACAGAGACAGAGCACTGAAATGGGGAGCTGAAACCCTTTTGTATTTACCCTCCTGAGTGCCAGTGGCTGCTCATGTCCCTTCCCATGGAAGTCCTGCTGTGAGCTCAGTGCAGGGAGAAGTGGGTTACTGGGGGGAGCAAGCCAGCGATGGGACACCCAATGTCTGCTCCTGGGGAAGGTCAGATGGAGCTGCTTTGAAAGCAGGAGTGCAGGAAGAAGAGCAGTATCACCACACCTCTCCCCATACTGTGCTGGATGACTTTCAGACCCCAAAGCTTTTGCCTTCTGCTGGGCCAGATCCTGGATACCCGCCCATGGACGGGGCTGCTCAACCCCATTTGCAGTGGAATTGCCAAGTGAAACCATCAACTTGATCCATGTCTCCCTTTCTTAAAACTCTTGGAGTTTGGCCTTCTCCATAGCTAGGCCCCTGCACCTGCTGCAGTAGCCTACAAGGAAGAGGGCTGGGATTATCCTTCACTGCCAGAGCCAGGGCAGCAAGAGCCTCTGGGAAACCAGAGATCATCGCTTGGGCTATGAGGAATCACGCTGTTAGGCATACATGCCCCTGCATTCATCTGTATCTCCTCTCTCACACTGCAGCACTCATGTTTGCCCTTCCAAATGAGGTTCCTCAGGGCATTTATTCTCCAGCGAGTAACACGCTCGCTCACACATGCTCCCCTCGCCCCCCCACGCAGCCCGGCATTGCAGCTCTCCTGGTAAGTTATGCCCCGTTTCTCTCCAGGAAATCCTTGCCGGGCTCTGCCAGCTGCCACCTCGCTGACAGATGTTCTGCTCAGGCACACTCTATCATTTTTACATAGTGGCAGCCTGGTTAAATATTTCACGGCTCGCCCCGAACTTTTAGTGCTCCCGGTCAGGGGGAACAGTGCAGCCAGGTCCAGCAGGGGTCACGCATGACTTTGGGGCACTGACCTCTGATCTCCTCGAGGTCTTCCTAGCAGGTTGGTCACAACACCGTGCTTGGGAAGAAGCTTTCCTTTGAAATAAGGTCGACTCCAGCCTTTTGAGATACAAGGAAAACTTGCCTGCATAGTACCAGCTGCAGTAAAAATCTTGGCTGAATATAAGACATGGAGGAATGAGAGATTCATGGCGTCTTCTAGGCAGAAGAATAAATTAGACTTTTTGATATATTTTTAAAGATGCAGTTTGGCAATTTATATCCATGAAATGTAAACGCCTCTGACTTTTGCCATATAGAGAAATCAACAGAAAAGCATTCGGTTATTAAGTACTGAAGGGTGGGATAGGTGAGGTGCATGGCAAAAAAATGAGTGCTTGATTCTGGCTGGAGCACAAAGGGATGGGAGATTTCTTGGGGTACTGCAGGTTTTAGGGATTATGAAAAGTGACTCTTCAGGTGTTGTGGTGTAAGAAGCCATCTCAACTCCTTCTTACAGGTTTTATAATGTTCTTATTGCTGTGATAGCAATGGTATCAGAGTAAATGAAATATGACTTAAAATCATAATATAACTAAAACAATTTCCTTGTTTCATGTTGCACATTTACAGTCTCTTCTTCAAAGAGACTTCTTGTCTTGCACATAACTATTTTATTTTGTTCTAAATTGGCTCTCACACTACTTTCACCAGCATTATAGCTGGGTGCTTCCAGTATTACACCAAGGAACGTGACTAACATCTCTTACAGGCTGTTTGTGACAGTTCTTTCTCAGGAAAGATATTACGGGCTGGACCAAAGTAGCTGCTTCTGACACTGATTAGCTCATGTGGCTGTGTGAGATTAAAACCATAGTTTAAAAAAAAGGGAAAAAACATCCTGTTTAAGGTCCCAAGTCAACCCCTAAACATATGTGCAGACTTAAAATTAGGAAATTGCTTTTGCATTTTTAAAGAACATCCAGCCCTCATTCACTTCGCATATATAATATTGCCCATTCAGGGCCTCAGAGCCCTGTTTACATTAGTGTTTCATCAAATTTATTTTCAAGCATCATAATTCTTTGGTTGGTCAATCTCAACCCTGTTGTGCTCTTTTAAGATGTGGTGGACCAATTCCCAGAATGGCGAGCACAGAGTAAAACAATCAATCAGCCCACTGCTGTCCTGGAGCATATGAAAATGTAATGATGACCCCGGATTTTACTGCAGAGAGGGAACACCCGAAGCACTGCATGAATGAGATTGACAGATCACCACATTTATAGCATCTTAAATGCAGATCTGGAGTAATTTTGTTTAAAATTGGAAGAAAATAGTAAAGTCAATGTGGCACAAAGTAGCACGCAAGTGTTGTGAATAAAAGCTTCAAAGGGTACTAAAGTGCCATTGATTACCTTTGAGAGGATCTTTAAGATCTCAAGTCCAAGATAAAGAATTTACACATACACTGTAATGTTAAACCATCATCTCTATATTTCCAGTAATCACTTCTTCTGCAGTAGATGAATCCAGGCATTAGCATCCTGTCAGGATTTTCTAACTAAAGGTACACAAGGAAATCACAAGAATTTAGATTCCAGTTAAGTTCAACAGTATCATGCCCTTTAAAAAGCCTCCAGTGGTCACTTCTGCTCTGTCAGCTAAGGTATTAAGAGAGATTAGTATGCCTGTTCTTAATGATGGCTTAATATCTTGCATATCTGGAAAACCAAGCAGAATTCAAAGGTGGCAATAAGATGCCTCATCACCTTTCTCTATATTTTTATCGTGCCTCATACCATCGCTTGTTTTATAGAAACAGAATCTAATAAACTAAGATCATATACTTTTGGGGAGAGGAGAGGAGGAGAAAATTACACGTTTGGTTGATAATGATAACAAGATTGCCGTATGAAGCATTTGAATAGATACTGACTGTCATTTTGAGGAGGAATTTAGAACAAAGCAGGATAAGCGTGGCATGGGTGAAGTGGATTTAAAGCTGACAGTGCAAAACAGAGAAGGGAACGAAAAGGGAAATCATTCAGAGTGTTTCCTTGTGTGGCCTCCAAGGACCCCTAGCTCTCGTGGAAAGCAGTGACCTCTAGAAATACACGGGTGATTTCAGTGTGGAAGATGCATTCCCTTTCCTCTAAGGCAATGGGTCGAAGAAAAAGAGAAGGAAGAGGAGGAAGAAAGAGCATATTTATATGGGCAGGTATCCATGGCAGAATACTGCATCATGTACTGGTCTTCACAGTTCAAGAAAGCTGTTGGGAAATCAAAGGTGCTTCAGAAAAACAAACAAAAAAAGAAACAAACAAACAAAAAAAAAAAACAGTAATTGCTCCTAAGATAGGAAATATCACCTTTGACTCTGAGACCTCCACCTAGGTATCTTACCAAAGACAAGCTGATGGGCTGACTTGGTCACAGTCTGGAAACTCTTTCTTGGGGAATGCATATATGGCAATAAGTTTCTCAGCCTGGCAGACAAAAGCAGAAAATTACAGTGCAAATTACAAATTAAGGACTGGACTGACTGATTTGCCTTAGGATGTGCACAAATTTTACAGTGAGAGTGATTAAGTCCTGGAGCCATTTTGTAAAGACTGTAGTGGATTCACAGTCACTTGTGGTTATTACATCAAGATCTGATGAACTTTTACAATATTTTTTATTTGGGAGAATTGATTCATGGCAATTTGTGTAATGCAGAGGCCAAACTGAATGGTCAGACTGGTATCTTCTGGCTTTGTGGCCTGAGAACTTGAGGAAAGGGATTTCTCTGACACACTCCAAGGAGGGAATGATACTTCTTTTACAGGAGAGGATGGAGACCCTGAAAGACTGAATGCCTTGCCCAGTGGAGTCCATCACTGCTTCTTTCACCCTTCTTCATTACTACCTTTTTTGTTGTTTCAACCCTTGAGCAATTTTTCTCATTTGTTTTTGATGTTTTGGGCTTGTTTTAAGCCCACTGAGTGATGATGTTCCCTGCTTTGCTTTTCAGGGAGGTGGATTACAAGGAAATGACAGCAAGACATGTTCTGGGAGCACAGTCCTCTGCGTACAAGACACCTGTGAGCATGCGTAGGAGCAGACCACCGTCTGAAAATGAAGCCAGGGAACAGACTGTGTATGCAGAGACCTCCCAACAGGACAGCCTGGAAATGTCAGAGCTCCTTTCCGTTGCAGCCTGTTCTCGGGGAGTGCAGGAAGAAGCTCCGTCAGGCCCCGGGCTGCTGTAAGGAGGGTGCTGTCATGCAGGAAATCTTGGCAGAAGCCTTCCTTCACTGAACCCTCTCCCGGCACCACACAACCAGCCCAGCCAAGTGAGTGACAGCCACTAACAGGCCATCTCCAGCCTGGCCCAGGTCCGACTCGCTGTGTGAGCCAATGCTCGCTGTCAATGTGCTGCATTACCTAGGCAGAGCCAGACAGGTGGCGTTGGCAAGAAACCAAGGAAGAAAAACACTTCATTCCCAGGGAGCAATCTTCCATCTGAGATGGCACGTGATGCAAGGTGCAGCGTGTGTTGGCCGTGAGATGAGATGTGCCTTATAACAGTTTCCAAAGTTTTGGAACTAGCTCAGACTTGAAATCCAGACAAATTTTGTTAACTTGTTCTGTTTTGTCTGAGTAGCACTATTTTTTTTCTGTGTGTGTCTTTCGGCTTCATCTCCTGTTGGGAGTGCTGAAATTCCGTCACAAAAGCTGCATCATCATCACTTGGCTTTTTATTATAGTTTTTTCAGCACTACATGACTGCTACTGCATCTCCAGCCATGCTGGAAATGGGAAGAAACAACCAACAGCTCTTTAGATAATGCAAAAAGACCATGCCTTCCTGCTAGCAGCCAGCTGTGCCTGCATTTCCCCTCTCCTCCAGCAAGATACTGCTGCTGCTGCAAGGCTAGAGATTAACTGGAGGTCCCCTTTAACTTCAGGAAGACTGCAATGAGAGATATTTTTCAGAGTGAACGAGGGAGAGAGCTCCCTTGAGGGGTCCCTAATACCCCTCCGTGCATTTACCAGTCCTCAGTAATCTCTCCTCTGCAGGCCTGTCCTACCCAACCCTGCTTAGCTGGTAATTGCCGAAGGAATCAAAACACAAGGTATGGCAGCTGCAGGCATCCAGTGGAAAAAAAAAAATCCCCACATGCACATGCACAAGTGTAAAAGAGAGACAGAAGGAGAGAAAGCACATTAAAGGAAAGACAACATTTGCAGCAGGCTGGTGTGTCCTTGACCGAAGGAGACATCAAAGACAGCTTCAGTGATTTACTCTTTGACAGGCTGGCATCTCTGTGATTCACGGAGCTAATCAATTAGGCGATACATTCCCCCTCCCCACCGCCCCTTTATTTTTAACAGCTTCTTGCCAAGAGTGGAAATGCTCCAGAACTGAATGGGGACCAGCGTCCTGACCATGCTGCAGGAGCTGACAGGCACCAGCCCAGCAGGTCTGAAAGGGGATCAGGACACTGCCAAAGGGGATTTGCCACGTGGGCCAGGAGCAGTTTAGCCCCCTTCGGAAGTGGATGCCACATTTTCCTGGGTCATATGACACAGCTGATGTTGCAGAGTTCCATAGCCCCTCCATTTAGTTGGATATATGTCCGTCCCTGCCTCCCCAGTTCTGTGCCATGTGAAGGCTTTAAAAGCCTTCCAGCACTTGAGTCCTTCAGCCATGTGCAAACAGAGCCTTGCCCTTCAGATTTCTCAGATTGTTGGCTGTCCTATTGCAAAAAGAGAGACACAGTCACAGCAGAGCTCTTCTTAGTGAGGAACAAGTCCTGGGAGGCGCAGAGGCTGGGAAATGCACCACAAGAGTCTTGTGGGACTGAGCACTGCAGCTGGCCAAGTACTGCAGAAAGCAGCCTGCATTTAATGCTTGTGTTTCCTGTCCTAACGAGGAGCTGCAGAAATCTGGCCACAATATGGTACAGTCAGGGAGATGGGAGCAGTTGTTGGGGTTCAGGGAATAAACCCCCACACACATGGGATGTTCTGAAGCCCACGGTCATCCCAAGATGGAAACCTTTTCAGGGACACACATGGGGACAAAACCACTGAGTCACAGCCAGAATGTGAACGAGCGAGTGAGTGGTGGGATGCTGAGCCAGCCATATCAGCACTTGCAGTGTTTAAAATTTCATTGAAGATAATATCAGAAATCTCTATCCTTTGTGCCTGCACATCTTTTCTTCTGAACATGGCCACTGTAGTGCATCCCACATGAATATGCAGCAGGAATGAGTCTGAGCAGTCACAAATCACAAAGAGAGAGCAATGGATGTAAATCCAGGTTCAGGAAAAAGGCCCAGTTACTCCTGAAAAAATGGGGATTTTTCCCTACTTGTCTCAAGAGCCATGACCTGTACTGGTACTTGATGGAAACTATTTCAGGGTAAGTCTTGATGAATTTTTCACTATTAATCTTTCTAGAAGAAGCAGGATGCTAACAAGGAAGAGAGGACAGTATTGTGCACTGGAGAGCAACATCTGATGGAGATTTGTAGGAGAATTTGGGAGTTCACACAAGTGTTAGTCCTGCTTTTTAACATCACGAGCCATAACAGTTGCATGGTGAAGACATTCTCTCTCCTCTGGGTTCACACTGAAGATTCCTCTTATGTCTCACTTTGTCACATTGGGAACAGAGGATGCAGGCAAAAACCTGACAGTCTTACCCCGTGCTCCCCCCTCATAGCACAGACTGCCCCAAGGATGTTGGGGCACACCAGCTGAGCCCTTGCTCCTGCCTCCCTAGAAGAGTCCCCTGTGAAAACAGAGACATTGTTGAATATTCTCTGATTTGCTCTGGATGAAATCTCTCATCAGATCCCGCTGCTCTTCATGGCAAAATACCCGCAGGCAACAGAGTCCAATTTTTACCCGTTCAGCTTCAGGCATAAATTTGCTGTTTTCAAAGTGGAAACAGGATCAGATGGCAGAGAGAAGGGAAAAAAAAAAAAAAAAAAAAAAAAAAAGTCCTTCACCAGCTGTGAAAACTGCCCTTTTAATTTTCATGAAAAGATAGAAAGAAATGTTCTGCTGGTTGTTTCATCCCTCATTGGTGTAATCGACAGAGAGCATTTCCTCTCACTCATCAACTCTAAGGTGTCATTAACTGCTGGATCCGTTTTTAGCTTTCCTCCTTTTCCCTCGGTGAATTACCTCCTTCGAGATATCACCTCTTAAATTCACGTTCAATTTTGGGGGGCAAGTTTTATCTGTTCTGCCTGTGAGAGGAAAATGGTTTGTTCCTCTTGTCCTACCCAGCTTTCTCCGTTGTGGTAAATCCTCTACCTGTTCCTGTTACTCCACTTTGAGGTCTCCCTTCAGATGTTAGTCGTTCTGTTTTACATCTAAACCATACCTCATTAAAACTGTGCATCAGTCCAGATTTCTGCTCATTACAACAGGCAGAAAGCTCAGCTTATGGGAATGCAGTTATAATGAGGGCAAAGAGTATGGCTCAAAAACAACTTCTAATAGCTCATTAGCAAAAAAAAAAAAAAAAAAGACTAGTCAGACACCGCTGTACTTTCCTCGTTCCTTCTAAAGATCTGAAAGCCATCCCCTTCTCAGCCCATGGAGGTTAGCAACGTTTAGTCTTCAAAATCAAGGCGAAGCTGTCTTCTGTGCTGAGGACTGTCTCACAGCCTTAGAACTGTCCTGGACTCCCATGTCCTGTGATAATATCTGCAGATTTCCTGAGTCACTTAACGTGGTTGCTCGGTGCTCGTTTGTCACCTCCTCTACACCTGCTACATCTGGGAAGCAGCGAGGGGAGCCAGCACCGCACACTGGCAGCCCAGCTGCTGATGCTCCCTGCTCCCCTGTCCCGGATGGATCCCGTCCTGCCTGATGCTGTCTCCCTGATATCCTGCTTTTTCTCACTCCTGGTTGTTGGTTTGGGATGTCAGCCTGACCCAGATTTGGAGTCCAGGTAAAATTCCAAATATTTGCCTGAGTCCTGCCAGTGGGATTCTAGTCCGGGCTGGTGATGTATGACACACAGAGAGTTTTGCTTTGTGTCTGTGTGAAAAGAGAGAAATAGAGAGAAGCCATCAGGCTGGCAAATAAGTTTTAAGCGTCCACATTGACTCTGGTCTTCTTCCCCACCTGGGTAACATGCAGCAAAAGCAGCTATAGACCTAGAAATATTATAAAGAGCTGCTCGTTCTCTAATCCATAGAGGAGCTAATGTCATTGCCTAGGCTTTACTCTGCCCTTGCTCAAGCAAGGCGAGTAAACACTGTGTAAAAACTGTAAAAACGGAGCAGAGACCTTAGGATTTATGCACTCGTTACCTTGCAAGACCATCTCTCAGGATGAAGCAATTTGCACGGTGAAATATCAGTGCACTAAAAAGCTTAGGAGGAGCTTCATCGAGCTGGCAGCCCTGCCTATCAGAGAAAAAGACTTCATCAGTGGTGGTATTTAATGCTCAACTTTTGTCTCCATTCAGCGCAGGCTGAAAACGTAACATTTTGACAGTCTCACGAGATCCTGTCTCTTTTTAAAGGAGAGCTGACACAGAGGAGGACTTCTGAATGGGTGATGTCTGGCCTTCAAAGGACTGAAGAGCGATTATGCCACAACTAGGCAGTGCCCCAGCCTTGGGGACAGCATGGCTGTCTTCATCTAGCAGGCATGAATCCCGTGCTGCAGCTGCAGGGCCATGAGGGAGCTGCTTGCTTCGGCACCCTTCTCGTGGCTGAATGTGCTGCCCAGCTCGAGATAAGCAGGTATCAGCACCCCTGGAGGAATATGCTCCTCGGTCAGAAGGAGGAACACGACTATATTTGAAAGCACTTTATTTTTAGCTCATCATTCATAATTTTGCTTGTGTACGTCACGGTGACTCACGCTTTGTTCCTCCTTACTCGACCGTGTGCCTGCAGAGACAACAACGTGATTGCTTGTTTAATGCACGGTCTCTCTGTTTGAGAGCTTGTTGTTTCAGCGAGGTCTGGGAGCAGCAAGGGCTTCTTCTCAGCCAAACACTTTCATGCTGTGAGAGTTTGTAGAAGTGTCTTCTTTCTTTCTTTTTTTTTTTTTTTCATAAGAAATGTGGTTTTAGTAAAATGCAGATGTGGTAAATGCATATGCTCTGGTCACATATGTCTGAAAAAAAAAGGCCTCCAAACAGAAAAGGAGATCTTAACACAGTGCAGAAGACACCATCCTGTGCACCAAATCCTGTTCATCACATCACTGCCAACCCCCTAGCAGATGTTCAGTCCAGACGATTCCCCAGAACATCTGTGCCATATCCTCTACCTGCTGCAAACCACAAAACACCTCCCTGCAAGACCTCCTAATAAACTGCAGACCCTGTGAAGAAAACACAAAACCTTCGAAATGATAGCGTATTGCAGAGAAAAATGGGAGAGATCAAAGGCAAAGAAAGGAGCAAAGAGTTCCTAATGGTTGCCTCGTGCTTTCTCCATGCACTGGTACTGACTTTTCCTAATGTAAAGCCATGGCAGTGGGCTAAAAACAACCCCTTTTTGTTACCCAGGAGCTCACGGCTCACCTAAGCCTTCTTCAATCCCTCCAGTGAGCCATTAGAGCACCAACTGTTGTGAGGTTGTTTTAGCAACAGTTTGAAAAGTGATTTTTTATGAGCTGTTTATTACCTTCTCAGATTTATTATGTTCCATTCAGACCGATTATGTGGAAAAAAAAAAAAACTCTAACAAAACATGACCTAAAAAAAAAAAAAGGTTTCTAAAGAAAATATGGACCAGCGTTATTTTTCCTTTCTTCCTTCCCCTGCTCCCCCCCAAACTTTTGGAATAAATGTCAGAATTAATTTAAGTCAACATTGCCAGAAGCAATCATTCATCTTGAATATTTCAAACTTGGAGTAACTAAATGAAAGTTCCTGAGAATGAATGTAGTTGCAGGAGGAGATTTGTGAATCTGCTTGTGAATCTAAGCCGTTTTTCTGCTTCTTCCTATCTCAGAAATCTGAGATCAGTGTCTCTGGTTGGGCATGTAAAAGAGGACATACCTTGTGGAGCAAAACATTTTCAAACTTTTAAAGATTTTCCAGGAGTGATGGTGCTGATGGGGACCTCTCCACTGTCCAAACCCACATCACTGCCACATGTTGCACCAAGCAGAGCCTGTGGGAAGGATTTCCTCTCCAAGGATACAGGGCTGTGCAAATTAATGTTACACCAGGCTGGTCAGAAGCATCAAGGCTAGATGGGAAAGGGGAGTTCTTCTTCTGCCAACAGTACTAATCTCTGTGCTTGCACTTTGGATAAAAGATGGCCTGTTGACAAATTAATTTTTTTTCCTATTTACCCTGTATTTTCCTTTAACAGTCCCAGCTGGAGATCAAAGTCAAATTTTCAGTTGACTTCCAATTTGTGCTGTGCTTTGGAAGTGATTTTTTGGGGAAGTACGTGTGCAAAGCAGGTAGCCAGTCCCTGACATGGCTGCATCAATCCTGCACCCCTCGGTCCATCCTCGGCAACGAGGGAAGTATCCCCTCCACTCGGTGCCAGTGGGAGCCCTGCTGCTGACTGCAAAAAAGGCTCTGGGAATTGCAAGACCAGGCCCTGGGAAATCCAGCGAGACTGAAAGCTGGCCACCTGGCTGAATGTTTTAGCTTTCCCCTGACAGTTAATGAGATTAAAGCCCAGGAGGATTCCCTGGCAATTACAGCGGATGATGGGAATTTGGCTCCCGCGCAGTGATGAGCAGGGCTCACACGAGCGGCATCCTGCAGGGAGGGGGTGGCAAGTCTTCGTGGGAGAAAATGTGCGCCCTGTCTGTGTGGGGCACCAACGTGTCCCTGGCACATCACTGCTGGTTGCTTTTTATGCTTCTTTTCTGGGCTGTCCGTTGAGTGAAAAGGCTGCAGAGAACAAGCTCTCCTTCAGCCCTTAAAATGGTTTCTCTCGGGTTGAGCTGTGGCATCAGGATAGAAATAAAGATCTCCAGTCTCCACAGTAATTAATACCCATCCATCAGCTTTAAGAATCACCTGTGTATAATAAATGCAAGAAGTTAAACATCTTGCTGCTGAGCCTCTGCTAGTTGTCATCTAGGCAAGACAATTTATGGCACCTTTCCCGAGCATCCTGTCAAGGGCTCATTCGTGTAGCTCCTCCAAAGGCCATACGCAGCCTTGAGAATATAAGAATTCAGAGATTTGCCCTCCTGCCTTGTTACCCTGCGTGATCATTTCTGATAAGTGTTCTTGTTTAATCATTTCCCTGAGTAGAGCCCAGGGTTCTCTTGTGTTTGTCTGTGTCATATTAATAAAGGTCCATTTGGGAGGATGCTGGGGGTGGAAATGATTTGACCGAGGTTAAGTAACAATTGTACAAAATTGTTTTGACATTATGTTAATGTCTGCTTGTGTATTATCCCCAATTTAAAGTTAATCACCAAAATTACCGTTGCAGTTCCCAAAATCTAATGAAATAAGATTTGTTGAGGTGTGAATAATACAGAAATTGAGAAGCACGCAGTCACTATAAAAAAAAAGGAAAAAAAAATTAACTGCTAGCTTTAACTCTCTGAGTGCTCATATAAACTGAGGTGTATTCACAATAAATCAGACCTTTACCACTTGAAATTGTGCTGGTGACGGAGTGGGGTCTCGGCAAAGTGTCCTGCTCACGTGCCTGGATGTGTGCACAGAGCCTGGCGCAGCAGGGTCCCACTCCGTGTCTCAGCTCAGGGGCATGGCCAGACTTTTCATGTTAATAAATATGAATTGGTGCTTTAACGGTCAATGGGTTCAATCATGGCTTGGCTGTGCTAGGATGAACATAGCTGATCTGGGAAGATAAAGACAGACCACTGCTATCATGAAAAAGCATTAAAAAAAAAGAAAGTCATTATCATAAATTCAAATAAAAATGTTATAGGTAAATGGTAGCTACAGGAACTGAAAAAGATGGAGGAGTCTGTTTGCTTCTCCTGTTACGTCTGAACGAGTATGGGCAAAAAGGAGGAGGAAGAATGAGGAAGCATCAATGCTGCACTGACATGAGAGCATGGTCCACAGCCCACTCTTAGCTGAATTTCAAAAATTAGCTAACTCCTTTCCTACACAGAAGCTTGATGCAGGAATAATTTAAAGCAAAGGATGTCACAGTATATGAAATTGCAAAGAGGATTTTAATATATGTCTCTGTAGAAACTGGAAAATGAAAAATAACTCTGCTTTTGAACCAGTGCTTTAACCACAGGAAGAAAAAATACAGTAATTAGGTTTGGGGAAGGGTGTCCAAGCAGCACACCTACAGGCTGCCTGCTCTTAGATATTTGAGTAGGGTATAATGGGAAGGGTGGGAGAGCAGCTAGGCTGTGGGCTCAGCTGAGGGGAAATGAAGCTGGAGACAGTGCTACCATCAAGGCTGGGTGGTTTAGGGTGAGCCTGCAGGGAGAATAATGCTCTCTGCTTCATCTGTACCATTTTGGACCCTGTAAGCATGTGCAGAAGGAAAAAAACAAGCAATGTGTGGCTGTGGCAATGGTGCACAAAGCAAAACACACGGATCCAGCTGCACAAAGAGAAGAGAAAAAAGTGTGAAAAGAGCCCAAGAAAGGATGGAGGAGAAATCAAGCTCAGACAATTGCAGCAGCTTCCCTTCAGAGTTGCTCCAGGCATAACTAAAAGTTGCAATGAATTACCGGCCTAGTAGCATATTCTTATGTCCAGAATGAAGTAGAAGAAAGACAAAAATGATGCAAGGTGCTTATAAAATCCATTCTAAAAGCAGGTGTATATCACTTCACACTCCAAACTGGCTAACTTACTGGGTGAGGCAGCAAGAATCACATTTTTGATAGAAAATTCCAATTTTCACATGCAAAAGAAAACAGTCTGCATTTTCGTCTAGTTTTCTTGAGACTGTGTGTACAAAGATAGAGTCAGTGACAACCTGACCTGTCCCAGCACAGTAATTGCAGCCAGTTTTGTGGATAACAAGTACAATTTCAAGTGCGGAAACAAGCTTGAGAAAGGCTGAAAACCTGATCCTCCATATGCCTCAAAAAGCTACAGAATAGCTGCATTGTTGGCTTTAATAAATTCCCCATGGATATTTCAGATCCTCTGTAAAGTGTTTTCACAAAATCCTGTCTCCAACTTCTTCACCTACCAATCTTTCTAAAATGACCCTTGGCCTTCCAGCCGCTTTGGTGTTGGGACTTTTTCTGTGACGTCCAAATGGGGACATTTTGATTCACAGAGGTGAAAATTAAAGATGCTTTTCTCCTTCAATTTTTCCTGATTTTGTACAGTATGGTGGAGCCAAATATCAATCAGGACAAAATCAATAGCAGAAATATGAGAAAACGCCCCAGGCAGAGTGTACTTCACGTGTGGCCTCTGTAGATGTATTTCAAAAGGAAAACTAATATACTGAATTATTCCATGAGTTAATGGAGTTGAGAATATGCCCATTGCTCCAATGGTTCGAAAGGAGGTAAATTTTAGAAATGTTGGCAAAACCAGGATCATTCCACCCTGAACTTTCAAGTTGAGGTTCAAAAATCTGTGGGCTTCTGAGAGTTTGTGTAAAGTTTCTTGCCTCAGTAGTACTATGAGGAAATTGAGATCGAGAATGTGTCTTCTTCTGGTTAAAATGGCATTAATGCCAACCTGTGTGTGACAATGTCACCTTCTTGTAGATAGGAGAATAAGTATAAGCCCTTGCAGTAGGACAACCACCTATGGTCACATCAACCTGTCTGCAGCCAGTCTGGATCACGGAAGCCAAATAGGCCCAGGCTGGGTTAATACTGGGCTGGGAGTCCAAGAAGCAATTGCAGGTTCTGAAGGCAGAAGCTGGGATGTTGTGGCCACAAATGCAAAGCAAATATTAAACCACAGAACAACATAATAATTGGAAAACAGTAACAAGAACAAGAACAAGAACAAGAACAAGAACAAGAACAAGAACAAGAACAACAAAAAATCTCCTTTGGATCCCATTGCTCCTACTAATCTAGCAGTAGGCAAGGCTGAAAAGGAAAGAACCCCACAGTGATTAGTAGAGATTGTGTGTTAGCTAAGGGTCTGGGTGCAGCTCCATCAAAATAAAAACCAGAACTTTTTAGGAGACCTTCATCCAAACTTGGGCCACAAGCAGGCAGCAGGTGTAATCTAGAACATTTTTATTTAATCTCCCCTTTTTTTTCAGTGTCACACAGAACAACCCAAGTGTCCCAGAACAACCAAGTGTGTTTCATAAGCTGACAGTTACCTCCACTGGGCAGAGGTCTTCTGAACACAATTGCTAGTCTAGTTAAATCTTTCTACTATATGATAGCTCAGAGCAACTTCATTTTCTAATATGGTTTTGTTAACAGAGAGTTTTCCACAACCAAATCAAACTGCTCACTGGTTCTTAGCAAATGCTAATTAGACATGATTTAATACCTTGGGAACCCTTTGCCTTATCTTTGACATGACCATTTTGCTTTTAATTGGAGAAGGCTTTGTGGACGGACTGGTGCCAGCTCAGCCATATTTTTTCCTCTGATTATCAGCCTCAGCACAACCCTCTTTAACAAGCGCTCAAAGTTCATTGGTACTTTTGTTTTCTTGCAGAAGCTTCTGGGAGGTTACTAAGGAACTTAGCATGTTTGTAAGGCTATGTTATGATAGTATCTAACACACAAGGTTATACAATTCATTTAATTTATTTAATGTGCTTACAATGAAAGCCACAAGCTCCACCTTCTACCTACAGCTGATTGCCTGTAGTGGCTGTCAACAGCCAGGTACAGCATCTGTCTGCACAGTCCCAAACTTGCCATGGCTTCAGACATGGACAGACAGCCTGCTTCAGCTTTAGCTTTGCTCTGGCTGAGCAACCAGCCTTCAGGTTGTGTGGGTGAGTTTGGCTAGCCTCTCCCCACAGAAAACAAATCATCTGCAAACTGGAACTCAGGCCAGCCTTGCTGAATGGTTAGCAAAATGTTCGCTTAGCCTGAAGCTGGGATTTGTGTTGTCTGAGCCAACTTTCAAGAGAGGCAGCAACAGTTTCTAGTGTTGGGTGGATGCCAGGCGGGTTATGGAAGTTATGAGCAAGTGTTGAGGCCTGTTTCAGACCCAGATTTCAGGGATGCAGGCTTAGCAAAGCGAAGCAGGGGAACTTTCTCATGTAGACCCCTGAGAACTGAACCTGTAGTTTTCAGTGCTTTTTTCTCCCTCGGGATCTGGCTGTCAGCTGGGGCCTGTTTGCACATCACCCCAGGTTTGCAGATACATCCTAGACTTCTGAGACAGAAGTCATTTCATTTTAGTTCTTAATGGCGGTGCTTTAGAAACCACAAAGTTGCCTGAGAAACTCGTGCTCACAGGTCTCCTTAGCTGTCTCTCCAAGTTTCCTTCCAAGCTTTATGGCTTCTCCAGACACACTGGGCTACTTTACAAATGGTTTCCATCAGCAGCCAGCCTAAAAGCTGCCCGAACCACTGTCCAGTCCTCTGTTCTCAAGGATTAAATAGTGCATGAAAGCTCTGGCCTCTGGTGCATTTGCTCTGCAATGCCCTCTTGGGCTCTGTCTTGTTTTCTGCACCCTGTCGTGGGACATCCTTGAAGTTGATAATTTTCTGCCTGTAGGATAAGGGTCCTTCTGAGCCTGGAATAATAAGGCATTGAGAACTTTAAGACTATGGAAACACATGGGCTGAGGGAATTTACAGGTTCAGGCCATGCACAGTAAGCCAGAGACTTTATGGCCGAGACTGGCAAGTTGGATGGGAGAAGGCAGTCTTACGGTAAGTCCTGCTTTGTCACTGGCCTGGTCTGCTGCTCAGGGAAGAAAACAGATTATTTCTGATATAAAAATAAGATCAACAGTAAAAACTCTTCATGTTGGTTTAATCGTCCCGTTTTCCCTTGGTCCTCCTTTTGCAGACTTTGTAAACCAGAGAACTGTGTTGCTTGGCTGGCTATGAGGGAAAGAGGTTAATACTGAAGACTACACAAGGTTCTGCAATTAGACAATTTCTTTGTAGCATAATGTAGGCGCCAAGATGACCTCAGAGGCCTTTTTTTGCTGTTGCAGAAACATATTGGACAGGTTTTCTCAGCAGCTGTGCATTAGCGTTCCGTATTTAATGGGCTGATTATAAATTACAACAGCTACCCTAAGATCTTCCCATCACTCTGGATTTCTTCACAGCAACTTTCTTTCTTTCCTTCTTTTCCCTTGCCTCCAAGGACTGCTTTGCAAATATGTGCCATTTGGTGGGAAAGCAGATGGGGGGAATAATAAAAGTTATGTTTTATGGATTCATGCGAAGATTGCTCTGTATTTTTTCTCAAAAAAAAAAAAAAAGCTAAAAAATAATAATAAAAATAACCCTCCTCATATTTCTTTTCAGGAAAAGAGGTTTCAGGATAGCAGTGCAAGACTGATAGCCATGGGAAAGATAGAGGTGAGCATACACCACAGGATCTGAAGATAGAGAGATTTAGATAGAGAGATATTTTTTAGATCTTCTTATACAGATGGATTTTTATTATTATGTTTTGCTGCACCTTGGGCTTTTGTTTATATTCTGGTTAATTCATCCCACTTGTACTATCTCCCTCCACATGACAAACTCAATAAGTGGTCTATTTCTGCTTGCTGGACTGCAAGCTCATGGAATAAATTTGGGGAGGAGGAAATTTGGGAGAATCACGGTCCTCTCACCCACCTGGGAGAGACACACACCTGCTTGGCAGAGTGCGGGGACCTCCAGATTAGCAAAGTGGCCCAGCTGCTGGGCATCGGTCAATCACTTGCCTTCATTTCCTCAGCACACTGAAAAGACCCATGAAGGAGGTGCTAAATTTTAGACTTGCTTGAGAAAGCAGAAGGGCTTTTCTCTCAGCCTCTCAATGCTAGCTGGCTTTAGTTGTGAGATGTGTTGTTGCTTTTGATTCCACTTTAAACAGTTTCTTATTTGTAGTTTGCATTTTTTTCTTTATGTTTTTTTTCTTTTCTCTCATGTTGTTTCCAGAGGAAGCACTGGATGGGGATTGTTGGTCTGGTGTGAGTAACTAACAAAAGCTATGTTTTGATCAGGTATATTTATTTTTCTAACTGTTTCCTGGGGGTAGCTGGCATCCTCCATGCGTTCTTAACGGATATGTAATTTTTCACTGAGAAAGGGATGCTTTTTGTGATAGAGGAAAAGGGGTACAAACACCTTTCCAGCTTTGTTGTTGTTTCCCGGTCCTATGATCAATGGGTCTCAGCCCTACTTGCAATAGGGGCCCCCCAAATTTTTGTGTGGTGTGATGAATCCTCTTGTAAGAGTTCATGTCTCGGTTTGCTCTCTTAACTACCTGTTATGAACTCTTAGAAGAGATCCATGGATCCCAGGAGTCATTAAGCGGCAGATTGAAAACGCCATTTGTAATTGTTTGTGAGCTAAGCCCAGAGCCTAAATATTTTTGGCTGACTTCTGAGCTTTGGCTCTTTCTCTTTTCTTCCTCTTTCCCCAGTGCATCCCTTCCATCTCAAGGGATCTGGAGATTCCCAGCCCAATTTTAGGCAGCTAAAACAAACTCTTTTTTTTTTTCTCAATTATGTTTCAGGCTTTTTGGAGCCTGAAACACAGCAGGAGAGCCAGACTAACACAAACCAAAAGCACATTTGCTAACCTGGCCTTTATCCTTAATGTGAGCAAAAGAGCTGTTAGGATGAGGTCAGTGGCACACAGCACCTCTGAGTTGGCTGAGATGTGATGGTGTGACAGCAGCCACCTGACCGTAGGGACAGGCATGGGAGTGGGATTTTTCCGAGCAGAAAACCACTGAAAAGCTAAACTGCCCAGGCTGAGATTGATGATGAACTTGTGTCTTTTAGACCTGCTATCTATCTGTTGTGTGTATCTTGCTCTAAAACTGGCACACTCCATAGGTGGTAGGAGTAGTTTGCTCTCAGTTCAGAAGAAAATACGCAATGCCTAATGTTAGGGAGGATCTTGAGACCAATGGAGAAAAGGTTGTAAAAAGATCCGATGCCTGTGTTTGTCTAACATTGATTTCCAATTGGGAAATGAGGTGGATGTTTTTAACAATAGGATGATGAACCCCTGGAGCAGTTGCCTAAGGGATGTGGTAGGCTCTCTTTTACTAAAATCCAATATATTAAGTTCAGATCGCTTTTCTGAAAGAGGTGTTTGAGCTCAACAAGAAGTTCCTGGGCTCAGTAAAAGACCTCTGGGTGAATTTTTATATCTACAAGTAAGTAGGAGGTCAGATTAGGTGATCATAATAGTCTTTTTTTTTTTTTAACCTTCTGAGTTGAAATCCTTGAGCATGTACTTTGTAAAAGTCAAATCAAAAGGATGAGAGAGGTCTTAAAGCCAAATATTGCCTGCCAAACCCAATTATCAGGACTGCAGTTCAAAGTGGTTCATGCCCTTGCTGGGCCAGAAGCATTTGACCACTGATTATAGCGAAAGATGTAAGTGCTAGGAGAAATGAGAGGGCTGCAAGAGAAGGGCTTCGAAGTGTAGGAAATGTGTACTTTCTCCATGTAGAGACAAGACTGGAGAGCAAAGTGAATTGCCTCAGGCTAAGGAAGTGTCTGCTTTTCAAAGAGGACCTCCCAGAAGGGTGCAGGTCCCACTGTGTTCACACTATGGTAGGCAAAACCTTGGCGACAAGGAACAGAGCCAGGAGCTGCAAGAAAGCCACGAGGATGGCTCTGAGCATGGGTGGAAATGGAATGGAAGATGGGCAGCTGATGACAAAATTATAATGTGCATCAAAGCCCCTGCTTCATCTTCTACTGCAGCAACAGCAGCACAGGTGGACACGCGGCAAGTTATCTCACACCTCCAGGGTTTCCCTGCAATCCCTTGTAAGACTGCAAGAGGAGCTTTTGCTTCCCGGCGTAGCAAGGAGAGAGCTGGCAGCTCCATTAATGAGCATTTGCAGCCAAGCCTGTCTTGTATCCGATGCACTGCATGCATACAGGTTATGAATAATTTCTTCCCTAAGAAATGAGCCCAGGTTAAAAATAGCCCCTGCATTTAGCTGCTTGCTGCCTCCTTCCTGCTTGCTGAGGCCGGAGAAGTGCTGGCAGTCATTTTCAGTGTGGAAATGTTTAGAAGCTAAAACTCTCTGGTGTCTCTTGCCAGTGTGGGGAGCTCTGGAGACAACTGTGGGGCAAGCAATGGAGTCTGGTTTTCTTCTTACCCTGGCCTGGAAGGGAACGTGTCTCTGGAATGAACTGGAGACAACTGCTCTGTTACATGTTCAGTTCCAGCCTTGACTCTCTGCTGAGGCTGTTAACGAAGGGCCAATTAACATTAGGCAGTTTTGTGATGAGCCTTTCCAGCTGGGGCTGTGGCAGGGCTTGCTGTACATGGGAAGGTGCCCTGCATGTAACACTATCTCCCTGTTACCATCCATGGTGAACTTGTAAAACGGGACATGTTTGGAAGGTACATGGGGACACTTCCACTTGTATGTCCCTGCTTCTCTTCTGTGGGATTAAATCTGCTATGGCCATAGAAAGTTGGAGGAGCTGCAAGGTTAGGGCCTTTCCTTCTCCACCTAAATAATGCTGATGCTTTCTCATTAATTCTCAGCTCAGGGCTTGCAGAAGGAGTTTGTCATCATATGAGAAGCAGGGGCACAGATAGCTGGTAACAAACAAGGGCTCCCTCACCACCTGCTGACCTGAAGGACTAAGTAATAGCTTCTAACGGCACTGTAAGTAATGACATATCCTGCAGTTGGCAATGAAATAATCAGGGTTAAGCCCAAAGGCATGGTTGAAACCATGCAGCTCACACTGTGGTGAAGGGAATGAAAACAACCAAGTATTTGCTTACAGGACTGTTGATGAAGTGGTTTTTACTTTGACTTTGACTAATCAAAGCTCTTGAGGTGTGTGGTGGTTGGTAGATCTTGCCTGAAGAAGCAGTGAAGGCTTCTGGTCTCTGCTTGGAAGGAGAGAAGGAAAGGAAATTCAGGAAGAAAAAAATAATAAAAATAGCACTTGAAATATCAAAAACTCTGTGAGAGATGGCTTGTTTGTGAGTTTCTGGCATACAGATCTCCACACAGAAATCAATCATTGGTGAATAGTGCTACGAGTGTGAGCGGGTTGATTTTTATGCTAGTTCCAGAAGGCTCTGAGCCAAGTACCAGGTTCTGAGACAGCTTATTTGGAGCCTGAAGGGAACTGAGGAGCTGTGGACCTCCATCCATATTATCAAGGCCATGGCTACACGACAAGATTACTGTCACCAAGTAAACTCCTTCCTCTTTCTCCAGTACTCTGAAAAGATACCATGTGATTGTTTTGTTGTGGTTTTGGTTTTTTGGGTTTTTTTTCTCAAGTTTTTGAGCCTGAAGCTTTGTCCCCTCTCTCCCCAGTGAAAACCTGAGTGGCTCCCTGCTCATCAAATGCACCTATGCCTTTTCTGTAGCATCCTTCCTGTAGAATTCTTCATGTGAGTATTCTCAAGTCCTGCCACTTTCTCTCTTCCTCAGCCACCACAGCAATACGTGCTTAAGGTTTCACTCAGTCTCTCTCCCTTGCCTTGTGGCTATGCCTTGTCTGTTCTCAGCCTCGGGGATTCATTGTAAAAAATGATCCAGTTTTCAGAAATCACAAGGTTCTGTGTCCTCCACTTAATTATTGTTTTATTTTAATAAGCAATTATGTTTTGAAGGCACCTCAGGGCTCCAGGCGTTAACCACTTATCACCTGCTGAGTGATTTAGAACTAGTGAAGCACATCCCATTTGCAGGTTGGAATAAGGCCTGAATCCTATCACCAGACAAATGAGTTCAGAAATACTCAATGTTTGTAGCTCATTGCTTAGGGATTCAACCCCTGGCCTTCAGAGAGGGTCTGATTGTGTGCTGGAGGGGCTGTAAGGATGCCTGTTCCCTTGCTGTTCTGATAAGAAGCAAAGGGCTCCTTAGAGGGTGTGAAAGGGAGAAGGCTATCTGTTGGCTCTTCTGTACTATTTGCTTTGCCAAGTATCTTCCACAAGTCTCTCTCAGTTACAGACCACAAAACCCTAGCTGTTAAATCAACCCACAGCTTGGGCTTCCCATGTGTGAGAGATTTAAATCACCTCGAAGGTGAGACCTTTGGGGGGGGGGCCAGGAAGGCAGTGAGTCTCAGTTCCAGAACGGATGTGGAAAATGTGTGCAGTCTCCCAGGGCTGAGACATTGGGTACAATTATGGGTTTGTCTTCAGGACTTATTTTCCACCAAGAGGCAATTTGTTGAGCTCACTCCAAGAGCCTGAAACTTGCTGGCTGTAGCAATTTTCAGGAATAAACCATGAGCATTTCCACAGATTGCAGGGTGCAGTGCTCTGAGCACTAGTACCTTGAAGAGCGGAGACCTGGGTTATCAAATACTGGCTGGCTTTTCCCTGCAGCTTTTATGACCTAATGGTTTCTTTATTGTCCTCCCGCATCTCCTTGACTTCCAGGTGGCACAGTTGGAAGCCCATTTGAAAGCATAATCCCATTACATCTTCTCTATTTTTATGTCACACAGTAAAAACACAACGCAGCAGCTAGGCCTGCATTTAACTCCTCGGCTGGAAGGCTCAGCAGCCCAGCCTGTGTGCGCTATAGAGCATTATTATTGACATTATCTACAGTGTTAGTCAGCACATGTGCCATATGCTCCAAGGTCTACGTCCTCCACGTATTGACTGACTCGTTTTATATTTTCCATATGGGGTCTGTCCTCAAGGTTCCACACAGACTCTGAGGTATTGGGATAATAATGAGAAGGATAATAAATGTAATAAGGGGAACAAGAGGGCTGAACCTTGCAGGGAGACCCTGAGTAGCATGAATAGGAGGCTTTTTAACGCATTCCCTCCTCTTGGGTTTGGAGATACGGAGCAAAGAATGGGTGGACATGAGGTGAAGTGAAAGTGGGGATTATAGAAAATGAGATAAAGGAGAGAAAGAAAAGGATAGAAAGGAGAAAAAGCTAGAAAAGGAGAAATCCCGTGTCCTTGTTGTGGAGAACTGTTTCCTCCCACTTGCTGCACGATGTGCCCTCTGGGTGTAGTAAACTTTAAAGAGTCCTTTCCATGTTGAAAATGCTTCTTTAAAACCATAGGTGCTCTGAATTAAATACAAGGTAGAAGTTCCTGATGAAGAGTATGACTGCTACTAGTTGTGTTCCCCAAAGTAACATAAGCTGTTCTGCTGTTCCACAGCTCCAAGCTCTTGGCCCATGTGGGTAATGCCTCCAGCCCATTTTCTTCTCCATGCTTCCCATTTTTCCAGCCAGAAAGAAATGAGGATGGGAGCTCTCTTTTTGGAGAAACACAGCCATTTCTAAGCAACCGCCAGCATGAATTACATTTCAGAGCATCCCTTATTGTGTTCTCACCTGTGCATCATCAGAATGGGCCCAATAAAAAGCCTCATTTCTCTTTATTTCATTGTGAGTTTTACCTTCCTTTTCCATTTGACCTTCCACTGTCATCCTCTATTTCCTTCTGGCCCTATGTCTGCTCTGATTTAGAGACTGATGGTTCCAGCATATCTCTTGACAGAGAGAGAAGGATTCCCAGAAGACTCTGTGTCTGAGCCCAGAAATGTAAAGTTTGCAGGGGCTGGTCCAGCAAGGTCTGGGTAGTACTTGGTTGGTGCCTGCCTCATTCCCATCCAGCCTCAGGCTGCCTGGAGCCAGCTGGGCTAGGATGTTTCAGTTCTTTTCTGCAGCCCACTTGGTGTTCTCAGCTTGGATTTGAGGCACAGCTCAGCAATGTTTACCTGTCACATCTGTACCAGGCTGGGGATAGCAATGCTAATATTGCAACACCTTTAGCAGAGCTCAGTGATAGGATTTGACCCAAATTGCAGAGGGAAGAGAAGCAGCTCTATAAAAACTGAAATTCTTCTGGGTGACAGGTTCTATTGAAAGCAAATAAATAAAGTCAGGTATGAAAGGGGAACATTCTGATTTTTCTCTTGTTTTAGTGTGACTTGAATGTGATTTTATGGGGCTCAGCTAAGCAAGCACTGCAGGGACCCTGAGGAACAAGGCTGTGTTTGCTGAGAAGGCAACGTCATGCTTCCACAGCACTAGGAGGAAGAGCGGTGTGAATGAGATTGCATTGAATCAGCCCCCTTTCTCCCTGTTGGAAGCTTACAGAGTATGGAAATGCACTTGAAATCAAATAGACATACCTGGACTTGCAAGTTGTGTGGGTATTTTCATTTTCTTGCCCTTCCCAAGGGCAGAGCTCAATGAAGAGAGCAACAAAATGTACCAGCTTTATGTGGCAAGGCTGATTTTTTTGAGGGAGGGGAGGAAGAGAAGGCTGCAGGGGTGGCCTCTGTGAGCAGAGCCCAGAAGCTGCCCCATGTCAGATCAGAGCCAGCTCCACATGACTCCGGAAGGGATCCGCTGGTGGCCAGAGCTGAGTCAGTGAATGGTATCAGTTATGCCTTTGTGACTGAAGATTTAAGAAATGGGGAAAAAAAAAAAAAACAGCTATGCAACAGCAGCTGGTAGAGAGTATGAAGATGTAAGAGAAGCAGCCCTGCAGCCCCCAAGGTCAGTGCAGCAGGAGGGCAGGAGTTGCTCCAGGCATGGAGCAGAAGTCCCACTGTGGCCTGTGGAGATGCCCCTGGTGGTTCAAGCTGTCCCCCTGCGGGCTGTGGAGAGGCCCCTGGTGGAGCAGGCTGTCCCCCTGCAGCCCACGGGGCCCACACGGAGCAGATCTCCACGCTGCAGCCCGTGGAGGAGCCCCCGGTGGAGCAGGTGGATGTGGCCTGGAGGAGGCTGCGGCCCATGGAGAGCCCCCGCAGGAGCAGGCCCCGGGCCGGAGCTGCAGCCCGTGGAGAGGAGCCCACGCAGGAGCAGGGGGTCTGGGGGGAGCTGCCACCTGTGGGGGACCCGTGGACAGTTTGGGAAGGACAGCGTCCTGTGGGAGGGACCCCATGTGAAGCAGGGGCAGAGAGTGACCATGAAGGAGCGGCAGAGACAGTGTCAGGTACCTACCACAGCCCCCATTCCCTGCACCACTTGGGGAGGAGGTGGAATAGGGTGGATGGGAGAGAAGTTTTCAGTTTGCTTGTAGTTTCTCACTGGTCTGGCCTGTTAGTAATAGGCAATAAATTATATTAATATCCCTACATTGAGTCTGTTTTGCCCCTGACAGTAATTGGTGACCAATCTCCCTGTCATTATCTCTACCCTTCAGTCCTTTTTTAATGTGTTTTCTCCCCTCCTTCCTTCGAGGAGGGAGAGTGAGAGAGTGTGGTGGAGTTCAGCTGCACAGCAAGGTGAAGCCACCACACTAAAGTGCCCTGGGTCTGAGTTGTTAAAATGGGACTAAGCTCTAAACCAGTGTGCAGACCTGTCATGGGTGATGAACTGGGGCAAAATTAAGGTAACAAAATAGTGGACAGACTTGGCTAAAGTAGAAAGGTACACAAAATTCCTTGGGTGAAGATAATCTAGCTGTTCATCATCAATACTTAGATATGATATATATCTAAGAGCATATGATCTATCAGTACTTATGGACACATTCCTACTTGAAATACAGTCTTCCGATCTAGCTATTGTGTTTTCCTGCAACTAGGAAGCATGGTTTCTTTGAAACAAGATATAGTCTTCAGACAGCTGAAGGGACTCCCTTGCTGCCCAGCACTCAGGGTGACAGTGAAATATTTGCAGTTCAATGGGAGATGCTTTTAGGGCTGCATGAAGGAGCAGCAACCACTATGTATGGAGCAATTATATAGACATCAGTTTATGCCTGAAGATCTTGAACCTGCATATATAAGCTAGACAGAGATACAGGGTTTGTCCTGATTAGTGATGGCAAAAGATGCATGTCTGAGTTGCATCAGAGCATAATCCAAAGGATTCTGAATGATGTGACCCTTTGGAGAGAATTGTGAAATGCAGATATTAGAACTGGAAGTGAATCTTCATGAGCGCTTATGATCCTCCTTGTGCTTGTCTTATGGATGCAATATAAACATATTTCCTTCATGTGCTTTTTTTTGTTTGTTTTGTTATTGTTGAAATGGGGTGATGTTTTCCATACTCAGTCTTGGTGGATGTGCCTGGGGTAGTGATGAAACACAACCTCTCTAGCTCAGCATTTCTGTCCCCATCATCTCTATACAAGGCTTGGGCTGGAGGATGAGCGACTACTCAATATTTTATCCAAGCCACAGGGGAATGGCTGGTGAAACAGGAGGGACACCTTGATAGAAGAGCCATTTGAAGGAATATTAATTAGCAGGCAGCCAGTTCTGGACAATTGAATCTCAACTCCAGATGTTCCCATTCTGACTAAGTGCTTTAGCAAAATGCTTAATTGATTACAATCTTGTGAGCTCTGTGTGTGTGTGATAAAAACCGAGACTGCTGAGCTAGGGGGATTGTCTGTTGATAGCAACACAATGCGGTGAGTATTTCCTCACCTTTTAAAACTCATTCTTTTTTATCATGGGGAAACCAGGCTAGGCTACAAAAAATGTTCTTTAATTTATGATCTTTATTGTAGTCACTGTGCTAGTTAAAGTCACTGAAGGCTCAAGTATACATGGATGAAATAGACACATCTGTGTTTGGCCTGAAAGGCCTTTGAGCCTTGTTTAATGAGGGCCTGCAAATTTAAAGCCTTCTTGATTTCTGTACATCTATATAACAGGTACAAGGACAGGGGGGTAAATTAGAGAAGAAATAGGCTGTTGGGATGAAATGAAATCAACCTGAGCTTTTGCCCCAGGCTGTAATTGAACCAGAGCTGAAGTTCAAATAAGAATTTTATTTTTTTTTTTTTAACCTGGCCTTTGAGTTCCAAACAAGCTCAGAAATGTCAAACAAGTATAAAGGGTTGTTACAGCTGACATCTTGGATGGAGGGGAAGGAAGGGAAGCTGCAAGGTAAGGGAAGCTGTATAACAGGTAAAGTGATACTTTGCAATGAGGTTATATGGTTATATATATATATGAGGTTATATGCCAGATATTTGACCTGGATTCTTGCAATTGGGTGGGAAGAGGTTTTTGTTTGTTTTTTTTTTGGCAGATCAGATCCAGCTTCTGGTGAAATCACAGAGATCTCTTCATTTAGGTTCAGTGGAAGCTGGCATGACCGTAAGGGGGCATGATGCTCACAAGAAAGTTCTTCTCATGGTGACTGGTAGGCTTGTTATGAGCCAATCCATTGTGGTTTCTCACCAGGAAAATGCACTGATTTCAGTGGAAACATCTCTGACTTCTTTGTCTTATTCCTTTTGCATATTATAAAAGCTAAACTGAGAGTAGTAGAGGAATAAAACTGTTGAATGCTTTTTCTAAAAGTATGGAATATACTTAATAGACAAGACTGCATAAAACAGGCATATTGGTTGGTAATATTAGTGTTTTGTGCTGAGAGAGCAATTCTATATTTTATTTTGCCTTTTCTCTCGAGAGTTCCAGGGCATGAATTTCTGCAGCGTTAAAAGCTGCTATGAAGACCTCAGTGCTGCCTATGACCTTTTGAAAAATATGGAATTTAATAAGAGAAGGGGATCTGAATCTGATTTGCTGAAATACCCAACTGCTTATTCCTTATCATTTGGTTTTGCTGAATGCATTTAGTCCAGGTGGGGTTGTTCATCTGTGAGCAACAAACTAACAGCTTAAGTCTCTGCACCTGACCTTCATGTTTCTCTGTGGCTTAAGAAGGTTCACACCCCACTTAATTTGCAGACGCTGTCTGGATATTTCAGTCTGATATCTCCATGTGTGTGGCAACAGGTAAATGAAAATGAAAAGCCAATTTTAGGGCAGCTGCAAAGCAGAGACTTAATAGCTCTAATATGAGAAATTTAGGAGTAATGAATTTGTTCTTTTGAAAAATAGCATCTATTTTTAGTTCTCAAAGAGCCTTGTTTTCTAGGGATCAGTGACAGGCTGTGCTGCCAAGGTGTGTAGGTTGATTTTGGAGAAGCATCCAGCCAGCTTGCATGGGGGTTGATGTCTTGCAAACTCCTGAGAGCACACTGGCACACGAGACTTCCTATTAGACTTGTGCTATAAAAGCTGTAGCTGAGCTGTTCCTTTTAACAGACAGTCTTAATCCAGCCAGCTAGAAGGGAGTGGCAACTCTGGAGGAATCCAAGATGCCTTGGCTTCCCTTCTCAGTGACAAACTGAGCATGCTTCCCTCCTAGAGCACTGCTTCAAGCTATGCAGGGCATCCTGACACCAGCATTGATGGGACAAAGGCTATTTATGTGCAAAACAAAAGAAAAGGAGGTGGGATTTTTTCATCTCAGTTTCAAGTTCCATTGATCTTCAACAGAAACTGTAACCTTTTAGGCCATGAACTGACTGGCAAGAGCCACAATCTCTCATGGCTCACATGGGACTGAGATTCAAATACCCAGAATGTCACAGAGTCAGATTTGGGCATCAAATCTGAGCCTCTGGCAGGGAGATGTCAAATTCTGGGCTGAACCTCTTCTTGTTTGTTAGTTCCTGAGCTCAAAATGACAGACTGCTCCTACAGCAAACAAACTGCTGCTCCAAGAGAAGAGATCAGTGGGAGCAGTTGGGTATTGATGAGCAAAGGCTGGGAGCCTGCTCTGCGATGTTTAGGTCTTTGTGATAATAATTAGATCTTAAAATGTGTCAGTTCTGCATGAGGCAAATCATCAGCGTAGGCCAGGAGCATGTTTCCATGGGAGTCTGTCTGTGTGATTTGCGTAAGAGCTGTCTAATACAGCTGTGACCCTGCATAGCTGTATCTCAGTTTGAAGGCTATGGGAGTGGAACAGAAATGACTGGAAAAGGAAGGATTCTTGCTACCTCCTAATTTCCACTGTCTTCGCCACTTCTGACTTTCATAAAACCTTCCCCCACGGAGCTGCAGCCAGTGTTGCTGATGTAAAGGCAGTAAGGAACACAGCCAGGGTCCAAGGGTATTCAGATAACAGCTTTCTTTTCCCGTCAGAAAAGCTGTTGCCTATAAATTACCATTTGAATGTTTTGAGAGAGCATGTCTCTGTTGCTTCTGTTTCTGCCATTTCTCCGTCAGCCTCAAAGGTTTTCATGCTCTGAGGAAGGCCGAGGCTGATCTTTTTGGGGAAGAGGAGTTGTTGAGGTGGCCAGGGATAACTGCAGAAGCAGGGCAAGGAGGGACGGTCATATGAAGTGTAAACCCTGAACTGATGCAGCATACTAAAGTCATGCTTTCTGTGTGAATTCATGTATTCACGTTATCCAGGGGCACCATGGCAAGCAGCCTCAGCAGGTCACATCTGCCTTCTGCAGATCAGCAATGCAGGGGGAGTTTCTCCTTCCCATGATCTCCACCTTCTCAGGATTGATTCAGTCTGTGTTGAAGAGGCTGAAGAGGAGGATTTGCTGACATCTTCGGTTTTCTCCAGGATCTATGGCACAAAATTACAACTTACATTCAAGACCACTGCCATTTTACCTTTTACACTCTTCTCTCTTTTCCATTCTAGCCTTCTCACTATTGCCTACATGGAGTATCTATAACTCTTTCAGCTTTTTCCCCTTTTGTTGTTTCCCCATGCTTGATAGAAGTTGGCTTGGAATACGTTTCTTGTCCATTTGGGTTTAGAGCCTGGATGGGTGTTTGCAGAAGGACTCACACATCCTATTTCATTAGGATTTGGGGTAGGAGCTTGTTGAAGACCTGGACATGGATTCTGCACTCTGCTCCTCTGAACAGGATGACTGCTGCTGTCTGACAAATGGGGAGGATCATGCAGATGCTGTTGCTGTTGGCTGTGAGACCAACGTTGCCAGTACTCAGGCCTGTCTCTCTTGAAGGAATCGGCATTACTACCAGTCTTTATCCCCCTTTTCAAAGCCTGTAGTTTCAGGCTAACCTTTCAAAGAAAAGAACAGTGCAGTTGCTCTTGCGCAGCCCCTGATCCACCAGCATGACCTCATTGAGAATTAGGTCAAAGCTAATGCAAAATAGGTGAAGCCTTGCAGAGTAGAGAATACCCAGGGGGACTCCAGACTCAGAGAGCAAACTGCTTTGTCACCATATTAAATCAAATCCACAACACAGCTAGTTTCTGCTAACGTGCAGTCTGCAGAGGCTCTGGAGGATGGGGGAGTGAGGTGAGAAGGGATCTGAGGAGCTATTCATTTTATTTGTATGCAGTAAGTCTTTTTTTCCTACCCCTGTAGGGAAAGATAAATGCATGCAGCTTCTGGAGCCTGAGGTTGCTGAATTCCACATGGATTTGAATGGTCTCATCATAATTGTGTCTTGGGAGCTCATCAGGCCTCACAACCTGATGATATGCAGTGCTGGAGAAGTCAACAGAGAAAACAAGCATCCCATAGAAACAATGGTTGTAACTTACCTGGCCACTGCCACTGCAGTGCCATGATTACTACTTCCACTTGGAAGTTGAGTCCAATGTGTATGGAGGGAACCCAGTAAGTCAACGAGGGAAGTCCTGGAAGTCCTTTCAGCATCAGGGCTGGATTGCAAAGCAGATAATCTTGTTCTCTCATTCAAAATGCCCTCTTTGTTTCTTTTATTTATTAGGGCTACTGTTTTCTCCTGGCACCCGAACTGCTTTGGAGGTTTTGCTAGTCTCCACTGACCACCAATTTCCAATACTGGAAGTAGGTGAATTTCAAAGATGAAAGTCATTACTTTGTAAGCTTATTGTGAGATGTCTCTGGCTAAAAGCCTGGGAAACTATTTTCTTATGATCCTAGTATTCAGTGACAGTGGACTGTTTTATGCTGCCACAGCTTCCTCCATGTGCTTGTCTTTAACTGATACAGCTTAGCTGGGGGGGGGATACAAAACAAACAACAACAACAAAAAAATACTGCTGATCTACATTGCTGCTGCTGGCAAAGGCTAGTGCCCTGCATGGGGCCCCCCCAAGAGGGACAAGAATCTATCTTGAGGTTGAGCCTGATTTAATTCTTCTTACAAAGCACCCTGGCAGCTGTCTACATCTGACAGATTGTTAATAAGACTTTCCCTCAATGCAAAAGGGAAAGTAATTTACATTGGCTTCACACCTCTGGCAAGCAGGAAAGATCCTGCCCCACCTTAGCATGAATGGGGAGCAGGCAGGAGAACAAGAGCAGGCAGCACAGGGGGAATGGAGGAAGGCTTGCTCCGTGCTCGAGCAAGCACAAAGAAAAATGCCATTTGGAAAATTCTGATGGGTGAGAGAGCTGGGCAGAGAACCAGTGTGCTGTCCATGGCAGTGCTTCGGAGCAGCTTTCCAGCCACATCCTGAAGGATCACTCTTGCAAGGAGCAGCAGCGCTGCCTGATTTCATTTTTCTCCATTTAGCCCAATGCTTCTGCTGACACACTGCTCACTCTGCCTTGCTACAAGCATGGGAGTACCAGCACAAGCTGCCCTATGATTTTTTTTTTATCATTTGGTTCATAATAAGCTGATAGTCACTACGGAAGGACTGTGACACTTATTGCATGGTCAAGGCCTCTCCAAGAGGTGCAAGAATGCAATTACCTAGCCTACAACTGTCCTGCTACCTGAGCAGGCATAGCCATCCCCAAGAGGTCTGGGAAGCCGAGACTTCATCTGCATTATATTCCACCTTAAACCTGCTGTCACACTCGTTCTGACTTTAGCTGAGCACTCAGCAGCTCTCTGCTGGTGTCCTGGCCTCCAAGAGGAATGACGGAGAGGCACTTGACCACCTCTCCATGCTTCATGCATTGGTCCTGCTGCCCCTGTGCCTTAATGCACTGCCGAGGGAGGTAACAGCCCCGGGGCGTGCACTGGAATCCTCAGGTGAAAGCTTGCTAGGATGGTGCCATGGCCTAAAGGGAAATGAGAAGTGGCAGGATTTGCTCATCAAAGCCCACTAGCCCCTGCCCTTTCTGTCAAAAATGAGATGTGGATTGTTGGGGAGGGAAGAACTGGAATTATGTCAAAACAAAGTGGGTGGTGAAAGCATTTTGTTTGCTTGTTCCCTGACCACTGGGATCATGCAGAGGATTTGTTCTGCTAAAAGGCAAAACAAAGGGTTTTTTCTCCTGGAGTGCCCTCTATTTCAGAGAGTTTTTTGGAGTGACTGGAGAGGAAGGACATCTGATTGCTGAATGTGCTCAGCTGGGGCAGTGCAGCCTGGGAGACACCTGAGAGCCTTTCAGTGCCCTGGCCAACATTTGTGGAGGGGGAAAGAGGGTATTCGTAAATTGTTTTGTGTTTTTGTTTGTTTGTTTTGTGGTGTATATTGATGCTGAAAGATGCTGGACATCAGACCAGAAGAGGACCTTGTGCTGCAAGGACACAATGACCACAAGGTAGTCTTGGTTTTTTGACTCCTTATTTAATGTGTCCTTAAAAGAAATCCATGTCAGAGATTGTGTTAGTGTATGAGAGTTTCAGGTAGTATCATGCAGTGGTTTGGCAGAAATTGGAGGTCCTACCTGAAAGTTGTGGCTGATTTAGGGTGTTGGTGGGGGTGAGGAACCTGCCATGGCATAGGGAAAGTGTCATGTGGTGGATGGGAAGGGTTTTGCTGCTGCAGATAATGTTTGAAGGGCACATCTTGTGGAAGGTCATTAGAAGATGCCATCGTAGAAGATTGCTCAGGAGGAAGATACATGAGTTCTTCCAGGAAAAGTTGTTTCTAAAAATCAGGACTATGAGAACTTAACCCAAATGTTAATTAGAAGAGTCACTTATTTTGGTGTGAAATTGAATCCACGTCCTAGTTGAGCTGTGCTGAAGAGCAGTGTGCTTCTTCAATGGGTGCGTTCTACCTCTGTTCTCTGGAGGTCTTAAACACTACCTGTCATAGTGGCAGGTAAATATGGGACCTTGCTAAAAAGGCTGAGCATTTACAACAGCCTTTACAAATGAGGGACCTTGCCTGAAAGCAAGAGAGATGAAATTAAGACAAGTGCAAAGCACTCCTTTTAGATAGGCAAAACACAACACAAAATGGAGAATATGTGATGAGGCAGCAATACGGCAGGAGGGGACCTTGGGGTTGCACTGGTTCACAAGTAGAATACGAATCAACCCCGCAATGCTGCTGCAAAACAGCTCATTGTATCCAGCACCGTATTAACAAGAGTGTTCTTTGCCAGATATGAGAGGCAATTATTACAATCTGCTCAGGGATGGCAGAGCTTCAGCCAAGTGTGGGTGTCTGGAACTGATGCGAAACTTTGTCTACACCCATTAAAATTTTTGGAGGGATAGTCCAGCAGGGGGAGAAAACAAGTGAATGATAAGAGGTTGGGCAAACAAGTCTTATAAACAATGATTAAAGACACTGCATTTGTTTATTTTAGGAGAGAAGAGATGGAAATGGGATGCAGAAAGTTGTCTTACACATAAATAGTACTTATAAAAAGGCTGTTAATGAGGTGTTTTCCGTAGTCAGTGGCGTACAAAAAAGAAATTGCTTGAATTTATAGTGAGGATGATTTAAGATGTTTATTAGGAAAGCCCTTCTAATTCCTAAAGGGGTAAAAGCACTAAAGCAGGCTGTGTAGGGAAGCTGTGGCAATCTCTTTCTCAGTGGAGTTTAGGAGTGGGTTAGACAAACAACTGTTAGGACAAATACTTTTTTAAGTATACTTGATCCTGCCTCTGATGATCCCATGAAATGCCTTTCTGCCATACATTTCTATGATTAAGCACAACATAAAAACACAGCCTCTTCCTTGAGGAGTTAAAAATCCATCTATAGTTAGATAAAGTCTCTATCTTTTAATGATAAAACTAGGTTAAACGTGTCTTATGTGACAGTTCAGTTAATGTATCATTGTGGAACAAACATCAGGAGGGAAGGGAACTCTTTAAACTAAAGAATGGCGCTGGTGTAGCAACATGAGTATAAAACTGGCCAGGCATAAATTAGGCAGGAAATTGAAAGAAAGTTTCAGACTGTCAGAACAGCAATGTTCTAAAACAGCCTTTCATAACGGGAATGCTGGGGGCAAAAAGCAGAACATGTTTTTTAAAATAGAGCTTGCTAAATTAATTCCAAGGATTATACATAGCTACTGCCTGTCATATTGGAGTCCGGGACTAGGAGATCCCTTTTGTTGCTGTATTTTAGGAGCTGAGGGGAACAGAAGTATTTTTATGCCTGTGGGGCTGGTTTTTTGCTGTGTATTGACACAAGCGTACCTCTTTCATCCCTGTGCTTTTTTCATGTGCGAGGCAGTTAATGATATTCCTTTTAAGAGATGAAGGTCACAGCTCAGTTTAAAATTGCATAATTGCGCTGCGATGAAGGAGGGAATTCCAACTTTTCCATCCTTCTTGAAGGGGACTGCAAATCCTCAGGTGCTGCAAATCTTCTTGACTTTTCCAAGGCTGCAAACACTTCATACTGATTGCAGGGAGTGTCATTTGGGGTTAATACAAGCAGCTGGGAGAACTGCCTCAGGGAAGAGCTGAGCCACTGTAGTGTGCTAAGCTGGAGCTGGATGCTCATGTCCCAGATGGTCACCACTTGGCAGCTCCGGGGGGGACAAGGTGAGGTGTCAGAGTGGGGCAAGAAACTGCTGCAGTGCAATGCTTTGTGCCAAATATAGCGAATAGGACAGTGCAGGCTCAGTGCCAGGAGAGGAACTGAGCTTCTTTGCTGACGAATGAAACAAAGATGTGATTGGAAGTGCCATGCTTTGGAGGCATGAACAATTTCCCTATAATCAATCATCCAAACCAAATTGTTTTCATTTTGTTGCATTATTTAGCAGCCTTTTGATGGCAGACAATATGAGCTGGATTTTGATTTTCACCTGTTCCTCATGTTGATGTGATTTGTAGGCTTTGGCAGTGGGACGCTGGGGTGAAGGAAAGCTGAACTAGATTTCTGTGTTTAAAAAAAAAACTTGGCAAAGATTATGTCTATGGTTATCAGCTAATCATTCAGACATAGACATTGTTTGTCTGCTCTCATTAGGCTTGTAAAGTATCTGGCTATGCAAAGCTGACAGTGAAACACCTACAGAAGAGGATGTCAGAAGCAAGAGGGAGGGAATGAGGAGGTGATAAGGTAGAGCTGAGTTTGATGAGAGCCCCTGGCTCCTCCAGTAATAGTAAGGAAGGTGAGACATTAAACTTCTCAGCTCTCTTGGGTGTTGCTGGTTATGTGAAGCTACTGACATGGCTAGAGACCACGCAGAAATGGATAAATAGAGTAGGAGGGCTGATTCCTATATCCTGGGCTGACCCTTATTGAACAATTCCTTTTCTTTTCCTAGGTGTAAGGGCATCTCTCAGATTTCCAGGGATCCATTTCACTTTGCCTTGGGCAATATGTTTGAGAAGGGGGAGAAAGGGGAAGTTTGTGGGAAGAGTGTGCTAAAGTAAATCCAGTGACTAGTTTGTTTCCTAACACGGATTCTGTAGTTCAGACATTTTCCAGCATTTGATGGTACTGGGTCAGGCTGAGAGAACTGCTTGGTGCAAATCTAATAGAGGAGAAAATTGTGGGGAGATATCGTAAGAATAATGCCTACTCTGGAGCATGTGCTTTTCATCCCTTCTGAGTCTGATGACTCTGGCCTCATTTCAAGTCGTGACCTGTTTACACCGTGCTATAATTCAGCTAGAGCCTGGTTTATAGAAGGGCACCCTACACACGCTGAATAACATCCTGTGTCTCTAGCTGAGACAAGAAAGTCTTTTTCCTCAGGCAGGCAATTCGCTGAGCAGGACAATCTCGTGCAGTAAATTCAGAACTGCTCTAAAGCTGTTCAGTAACAGGGTATGCCTCAGCAGGCTGCATCCCACTTCATGGCCAAGATGCAAATATCACTGCATGCATATCAGGCCAGGTGTGTGTGACCTGTGCTGCAGCAAATGGCCTGAGACATCTCTACAATGATCCTGTCCAGCTGTGCAATGCTCCCCAGGGGACTCTTAGATTGGGACCTCCTGGTCCCACAGCAGGGAGCTGGTAGAAAATCTCCGCTGCTGGAAAATCTCCACTCAGCATGTCCCAGGACTCTCCAGTTTTGTTGCATCCTGCCCTGATGACAAGACTTCTCTTCTAAAGAGAGCTTTAGGACAGACAGAATTGGAGCCCAACATCAGGATCCATTTAGCTTTGGCTCAAAAGCTTGAATATTTGTCTAAGTATCACTGGCGTATTTCAGTTTTCATTTAGCTGGCTTTCCAACAGTTAACAGTGGTGTGGCATGTGTGGGAGAGGTGATGGTGGGGTCCTTCTCGCTGTCAAATCTGAACAACGACCAGGCTGGGAGCCTGTGCAGTTAACACTGGGAATCACAAAGGCATCAGGACCTCCTAGCAAGTACCTGTAAACAAGAAGGGCATGTTGACTGCATCACTGGCACAGCAGATTAGCTCTAAGCACACACTTACCTCTCTGTGCTTTAGCCTCTTGTACAAAAAGTGGGGATAATGCTACTTTTCCTCCTGCCTTTGTCCCTGCTGCCTGTTTGGCTGGTTGCTCACAAAACGAGGAGTATTTCTTATTTAGGATTTCTATGGTTCTTTGTACAACGCACCCCTGATCACAGCAGGGGGCTTTCAAGTGCTGCTGTGTTAGAGTGAGCACAGAGATGTCTGAACCTGGCGGATGCAGCAGCCTGCGTAGCGCTAACGAAGATTATAGAGGAGGCATGTGCTTGTCAGGCTGTAACAGTTGAAATTCACTGTAGGAAATTCTGCTTGTAACAAAGCTCTATTTACAGACATCCCAACAGTAAGAACCATTATTTTTCCATTGCTAATTGGTTCTCCTTGATAGAGCAAATGCTTACAGGAGGTTGAATGGATGCAATGATCTTTATCTTCTTGCTTTCCCCAAGGTGTGCTGTACTTAGCCCACAAGGGTATATCTTCCCTTCTTCTTCATGTCTTTATTTTCCTTTTAAAGTGCCATTTAAATGTTGAGCAGTGCACAGCCTCAAAGCACTGCATATTTATGGACAATTCAAATGAAGTGTTTTTCTTCATTATTCTGAGGTGGTGAATTGCCCTCTCCTTTTATAGTGACTATCGAGATATAATGAAAATTTAGTCAGGGCTCTTGATGGCCACTTTGTGCAATACCAAAGGCCTTTATCTCTTCTTTCACTCCTTCATCCTCTTTCTCCTGATCTTTAGAAAATAATAAAGCCACCTCTTGATCGTGGTGGTTGATGTTTCTAAGTTCTTTTAATTAAGCATGTTTTCCCTCCATTCTTCTCAACCTCGTCTTATCACTCCTCTCTGAGGTTAGATTTGATGGAAGCAGAAACTGCTTCAGACTTCAGGATTTATTCAGGTGAGACCAGCAGAAGCTACTGGCTCTTCAGAAAACTTGTTTGCTTGGTGAGGGGTTAGAGGGTGGGACAAAGATCAAAAGCCCTTTAATTCAGCTAAGTAGAATAAAAGTCAGTCTTCCACAGGCAAGCAAGGGATGAAGCTAGCTTAAACACTTAAATAACGTTTGGAATAATGTTTGTCCATCATTTGAAGCTCTGAGCCTAGCTCTATTTGAAAAGTGCACTAAATATTTCCCTTGAGCACTGTCCTTTTCCCTGAACTGTCCTCAGTGTGTCACTGCTTAATGGCTCCAGCCAGGAATTTGTCTCCCTGACCTCAAAGCCTGCCCCAGTGGTGAGGGTAAGTTTGGGGAAACACTCTGTAGCAGTCGTGAAAGGGACTTTTCATTTGTCTCTGAGCTATTGGTAAAGGCTGGATTTTGGGTGGAGGTAACAAACAGAAATAGCTTTTTGCTTGGCTGGGCTGGTGAAAGAAGCCATGCTGTTGGTGCTTTTACTATGAAACTGTGTAAAATCATGCAGTCAATAGGTTTTTAGTGTCTTTGGGATGTGGAGAGGTTTAACCTTTTCTTTGGCTCCAGTTTCACTGCTGTCCTGTTGCCTTCCTTGGTTCACAGTTTACCTTCCCTTACTTTCTTCTTGCTGGAGAGGCCTGGGAAGTACCTGCTGGGGGGAGGAATGTTTTTGTTTGCTTTTCTTTTGCTTTTTTTTTTTTTTGCTGTGCCTTGTTAGCACCAGTAGCGTGTACCAGCTGCTTCATGAGGGTCATTAATCTCTAGAACAAAACCTCCCATGCTGCAGCAACTGTTGAACCTGAAGAGGAAAAGTGGTAGCAAAATACTCCATGCTGTCTTTCTGCTGTCATATTATCCTGTGTTTGATGGCTCTTTGCTCGCAGAAGTAGAGCAGTACTTAAACACTGAGCTCAAGTCAACCTAATGGCCTCAACCATCACTTGAATAGGAGGGACAGAGAGGTAAGAAGTGACTCAGCATGTGCTATACGCTTATCTGTGTGTTTGCATGTGCTCAGGGAGGCTTGTTGGGTATGTAGGCAGACTAACCAATTACCAACTTTGCTTATTCCCATCTCTCCTCCTTTTCCAGTGACCAACCCTTAGTAACCACGAGAGTCAACTCACAGGCGTAGGTCCTTGAGATTCATCTCCCTTAGATGAAGGGGCAAAAAATTCCACCAGTTATGGGTGGTAGCTGTTAAAAGCTGCCTTGCTGAGGTTTCAGCAGCTAGGGAAACTCATCCTGAGATGCTCTGTGAAGAAATTTCATGTTACAATGGCCACCACAGTCTGAGCAGCTTTACCCCTGATGTCAGCCCGTGAATACATGGCAGTGATGGAAGGCTTAGTCATAGCAGCGGGTCTCCAGGAAACCTCATGTGGGAGAATGTTGCCTTGAGGCAGCAGACAGCATTATCAAAAGGGACGTATGCAAAAAATGGGAGTTTAATTGCTGTATTTCCCCTTTATCTTAGTGTAATTAACAAGCTGGTGTCTCTGCAGCTTTAGTTGAAGGGAACTCTTAGAAGTATGTTATGGATGTGTTAAGGAACAGGGGAGCTGTGTTACTGGGATAGTGTTTATGAAGTCCTAGTGGCTTCTTACACAAAATCAGCAGACATCTCAAACTCTTGAAGAACGATCCTTTCCTTATAAAACACAACAGTGAAATCTGAGTCCTCAACATGTAGCGTGGCTTCGCTGACCATCCACTTGCAGAGAGAAACAGGCACTAACACTTCAGATGAGAGGTGGACTGACATTTGCTGCATGGCTGAGGCCGGCAACTACCTGTGAACGGTGACTCATGATCCGGTCAGACGCACATCCACACAAGTAATGCCAGCAGCCTGGTCCCAGCGGGACGTGCACCGAATGGGATGAGTCAACCCTGCTGTCTGCAGCGCTGCATTCAGCTGCCCAGGAGGAGACACCTGCCGGTACCAAAAGGTGAGGGCTTGAGCTAAAATTTCCATTATGATTCAACTTAGTGTCATGTAAAAGCCTACCAGGTCTGACAACTTGTCTTGCATCTGGTGATTGCAGAAGTCTGCTTGGTTTGTTCCTGAAGTGGCATTTTACTGGAAAAACTGGGTTCTACCTCTTCCCTGTTCATACGTCCTTGGTTTGCAGCCAAGATGACGTGTGTAGTCGCAGCGATGAGAAAAGAGCTCTGGAGTGTGAAAGTAAGCTTGGCTGAGCTTGGGTGCGAGTTGAGTTTAAGTGGGACTTATCTAAGGAGAAGGGACTGGCAATGATTTCGAAGGCAGTACACTCCAGGCCTTTCACATTTCCAGGCCTTATCAGGGATCTGGCTGTTTTATCTATAATGGCTTTTCATAAGGGATGCAGAAAGCTCCAGTGTGTTACTCATGCATCGAGTATGCAGAAATCATCCTGGTTTGTAGAATGATAGGTGGAATTGCAAAACTGAACTTAATGACTGAGTGACAGTCATCTCCACTACGTGCTCTCAATATGATATTATGAAGGATCATTTTTCTCCTGCCTGCGAGCCTGAAAGAAACCCAGGGGAGAGGATCTCTTGGGTTTATTTGCTTTGTTTTTAATTGATTTTCAAGATTAAAGCCTGAGTGAAAGTATCAGCTTGAAAGCCCTGGATACAGAGAGCTGCTGTTTTTGTCAGAGGATGTGCACAGGAAGCATATTGTCAGCCCGTCTGGGTCCTGACCTAATGCTGTTGGGATGGTGTTGGTTAGTCCAAGTGATGTTATTCTGGGTGCTGTGACACTTTCACAAGCCCAACAGGCTACAGAAGCTAAGTGCTTTAGCTAAAAAGCACTGAAAACCAGGAAAGCTCTGGTATAGGGAAGAGAGGGGGATCTTTATTTCTGGCCTGATGATCTGTTCCAGGGTGTATGGGAACTTTCTCCAGGTCTGAGAGAAGCCAACAGCCTGCTTCATTCAGGTCTATGCTTTTTGTCCAAAGAAGGTGAGGGCACAGTTGCAGATTGGGCTCTGTAAATGGCCAGCAGAAATTCCTCACCTGTATGAATGGGTAGTTCCTTGTGAGGCCAGTGATTCGTGTTCTCTGGTCTTTCTGGGCTCAATACAAGATCCCATTCAGCATCCCCTGTGTGGCCGCACAGGGCATTAAAACCGCAGAGGTCTCTTCACTGAGCTGCTGACGGGTCAAGCATTCAGTCGGATGGTTGTGCTGTTAATCTGAGATGGCAGGGGGCATACAGACACAATTCGTTCTTATGCATGACAGTTCCAGCCTGGGTAGCTGTCAGGGATTTTGATTAGGCTAAAGGGTGTGTGTGTGATACTCTACGTAATTTGTTTAGGAATCTGGAAAAAAACTCTGGGTTCTCCTGTATTTTTCTGAAGGCCCTCTGCATTTTCATAATTAGCAAAGGTGCATATGTGGATACAAATGGAAATCTTGTGCTTACAGAGCTATTGATTGCATGCTTGTAAGCATACATGATCACCAATACCCTAAATGCAGCCTAGTGAAATGTGGCCCTTGCCATACTGAATTCATTCTCAACTTCTCTCATGTATCACATTTCTCTTCTCTGCACATCTCTCAGCTGTGACACTGCTGCTGTTTTGGTGGATTGCTTCTTGTAATCTTTCTTTTTTCAAATGGTAAACTTGTTCCCGATGTAATTACTGTGATAAAGCTCTGTGGCATGACGGATCATCCTTAACAGCACTGTTGCTGTTGACTTCAGACAAGAGGATATTTTATTTCAATCCTTTCCTTTGTGGAAGATGTGGTAAACAGTAAACAAGTTTGTTTTCCCCAGCACCATCTTCTTCTGCATTAAGTCTGCCTGGCAGAGAAGATGGTCCCCAGGTCCATCTTCCACAGCGCTGAGGTTCCTGTGGGACTTCTGTGCAGCCTGGAATAATGCTGATATAGTACTGCAAGGTGGGCAGCATCTTCTGCAGGAGGTGAATTTGGTCACCAGGACACGTGGCCACCATGCTGATGGCAGCTGCTGATTGTCCCTCCTGTCAGTGCTCCCACTGAGGGTCAGTGTCTGCGTGCTGGGCTCTGCAGTGAAACCTCCACCCTGCCCTGAAAAACAGGGCAAAGGAGGTAATATTGATTTATTTTTTTTTCCCTCTTTTAAACAGAGGAAAACAAATTTTAATCAAAACAAACTTGCTGATCAGAATGCAGAAGAAGAGCCTTATATGTACTCATTGCCTGAATCCTGTTTGTCAGACTGTATGATCCAATGAATTTCTGAGTAAAGGGGGAAAATGATTTGGGGGCTGGTCTGGCAGCTTTTCTCTTCTTACAATACTCAGTGACCTATCTTGTCTTTTGCTATTAAAAAAATAAATAAAATCTACTCACTCTCTGAAACTCATTTTTACTATTTGCTTTCACAGTCTCAGTTGACAACCAAAAGATGTAGCAATTGCAGCTTTCCAGGTTCCTTTGTACCGCATGCTCTATGCTGTGGTGCCTCAGAACAATTTACAATAAATACAGGGATCCATGGGAAAGGGGGATAAAAACAGATGAGTTGTCAGCATGATATAGAAGCGGGGAATTTGCTGGGTTTCTGGAGGAACCTCGCTGCAATGTATTGCTGGAGCAGAGGGGGAAGATGGGATGAGAAAACAGCAAAATGTGACAACTCCGTGGCATGTAAGGGATTTACCTGCTTGGAGGAAGCATCTGAAGGACACTAGGCTGTTAGAAGGATGCTGGGGGAATTAGTGAGGCCAGCAGGGATTATGCTGCTTTGCATCTGCACAGTGTGGTGTGAGAGGTTCAGATGCATGTGTGCAAGTCATGGGACTGAAGTTCATTTTGGGGGCAGAACGGATGAGCTGGAGTCAGTGTTGCCACTGGTTTTGAACGTGGTGATACGAATCGTGTCTGGGAACAGAAGCCGTGTTGTTTAAAGAGAAGTCAGCTCCAGGGAGTGAAATTTCCCCAGGACCAAAGTGCAGCCAGGAGAAGGGTTCGTTGGTGCCTTTCCCTGTGACTGCTGTGGATGTTTCGGAGCTGCGGTTAGGAGCCTGGGCTGCTGCGGAGCCCAGGGAGCCTCCGGAGGCCAATTTCCATCACCTTGGTCCTTTGTGAGCCTAAGGGCTGACCTTGATAGTTGCTTTGAATCCAGATGGAGTAAGGAGAGCTGGACTCAGGGGAGCCCTCTGGTTGTATTTCTCTGGTGACACGGTTCTTCAAGCTCAAGGACAGTAGCTGAACATAATGTCCAAAGCCCAAACCAGTCTACAAATCCCAGTGCTGCGAACGGGGAACTTCAGAAGGGCTGCTTCCCTCATCTTATCTCTCACAGACAGTTACTGTGTTCTTGATGTAATTATAGTGATAAAACAATGTGACATAACTGCTGGCTTCTATCATGGTATCACTGCTGTTGACTTAAACGACAAGGTAATAATTTTATAAGAGACCTTTTATTTTTCTTTCCCTGGCAGCCACTAAGCATAGGAGCCGATATCTCCGATAAAGCACATTATGCACATTCCATGAGTCCTAAAACTTTTTATCGGTTTTATTTATGCGCTTCTCATCCAGGTGAAATTCTCATTTGTTCCTACAACATCTAGGCAGTGGCTCTCCCCAGCTAGCACGGGGACCGGTGTTTGCACAGCGGGACTGGAGCTGCAGCAGCAGCCAGTCACACTTGATGCTTGGGAGAGGAGAGAGAAAAATACCCGTTTCTGCACAATTCCCTCACTTTTCAGATGCTGGTGCATTGCAGACATGCTGATCCCCCCACTCAGCTGGAGGAGGTGTCCTTGGGCTGGCTCCTGTGAGAGAGCCTGACTAAAAATGAGCGGCATGAAGAGGATTAGAGAGTGGACTCGGGCACCTCCCTTTTTTAATATATGTAAGCCCTGACAGCGTATACCTATTGCTTTAAATTAGCTGGGAAGTTGCAGCCCAGAGGCAGACTGCGCGAGGAAACTCTCAAGCCAATGGGAATCTAATCATGTGTATTTACGTCCCCACACTCCCTTGTCTCAGCTGTACGTGTATTGATGTAGCTTTCACAGGAGCACGGAGCCTTGCTGATCTATGCTGCTGTCTCGCTGTCAGCCAAGCCTCGCTGTGCGGCACAGGCCGCTGGGTAGGGAGGGACATGTGGTGATTCTGGTCCATCTTACAGCCCTCCAAAATGACTACAAATACTTAGCAGTGCAATGCACAGATCTTCACAACGCCTCACAGAACCTGGAGAAGGGGCTGTTCTCCATAAACGTTTCCAGGTGACGTAAAGGGGCTGCACACATGGGGTCAGAGTAGCTGGTAGGACTGCTGGTGTGGCTGATATTTCCTTAACCAGCCAGCCTGGGTCTGAAGAATCCCCACGGGGCATCCCTGTGGCTGGGCTGCACGGGTTCCCTGCCCATTTTTCCTGGTTGCACCATCCTAGGTGTGTAATGCAGCAAGCAGGTGTGGCTGCTGAAAGCTGGAGCTGGGGACAGCCTTCAGAAGCTGTGCTTCACTGTGTGCAAAATCGGTTGTGCAAAACAGTAAAAATACTTTTTATTTACCTGTACGGAGTTGTCAGGGAGGGTGATGAACTCAGACAATCTAGTTATAGGTAGACTTAATGCTCGTTTGCAAGATTTTGGATATTCAATTTTTTTTATTCTGACTTCCTTACTTTTTTGTTCGTTACAAGACATGAGAATATCTGGAAGAACTGATGTTTGCATTCGGTGGCAATCAAATAGAGGAAGGAATCACCCGAGAATATTAATGGGCAGCGAACCTTACAGGGTTTATAGTTTGAGCTTGTCAAAATGGCTCTGTGAGGAGTTTTGACAGTCTGCAGTTTTTGAACGTGAAGAATTTTTCATTGCTTTAAACCAACCCCAAGTCTTCCATGTGAGGAACATGGGTTTTATTTTGAAGGTTCAGAATTTTATAGGGTTTGCCTCTCCACCCAAGTGGTAAAAGAGGAGGGAAAAACCTCAAACTTGCATAATGTAAAATCATTTTTCTGTCTTTGGTTTCTCTTGGAAAACAATACCAACAAGTTTCTGGGGGGTTAGACAGCTCTCTGGAGAGGCAGAATAGGATTTGAAAAATTTTTACCAGCTTTAATAGCTGTGGTTGGAAGCAAGCCCACGGAAGGTGAGGCCGTCGTAATGTCTTTCCCATCACACAGAAGAGTACAAAAAATGCCAAAGCAAACTTCCAGCAATTTCATTCCTTTTGCACTGGGAAAACATCCTTCCCCATGTTTTATCATCACCATTAGGGGAAAAAAGAGAGGTCTCTGCCCAACGTAGGGGTGCTGGTAGCTGTGCCCTGCTCTGCACTGGGGGCTTTCCTCACCAGCAGCATGCAGGGGACCCGCGCTGCTCTCTGCCTGTTCGTGCTGCTCTTCCCTGATGCTGTCCCCGGGGGCAGTCCCTAATGACAGCCTGAGAAGTCGAAACAGGCACCAGGGGTAAGAGAAGGATGTAACTGCTGTTTTAATGCCTCTTTTGTAGTCTTTTCCATCTGTATTGAAGGTGTCTGTTTAATACCAAGCGATGACTGCCCTGACTGTCACTCTCTGGGAGATATTGTGTTTAGATGCCCTCCTGGGCTTTTCAGACAATCAGGCGGTGGCATATGGCTGCGATAAACAAATGCCTCTAAAAATTCTCCGCGTTGCTATTGAAGCACTGGTCCTGCCGGACGTGTGACCCATCACACCGCGGAGCGGGGAGAGCTTTTCACCCAGCGCTGTCATTCTCCCAGCCGGCAGCTTTTGTGTGGCTCAGAGCTGTGGTAGAGCCCCAGACAAAGGAGAAAAGGATGTTTTAATAATAACCCTTTCTGCTGCTGATGGGAGCTGCCAGAAATCACCCTGGGGCTCCGGGCTGGAAAGGGACTAGGTTTGCCCTGGCTCTTGGTCTCACAGCAAGTGCTGCTCGTTGGAAGTGATGCTTGGCTGGGGATGGAAGAAGGTGGGCAATGAAGAAAAGGGACGGATCTGGGCTTGGGATTAATTAATATTGGTCATACGGGTGAGACGGTACTGGACTTCTTCACCAGTTATCCAAATGGGCCAGCAAAGAAGTGAGATCAGGCCTTTCTTTGTGCTGAGCTTAACCCTAGTTGCTGCTGAGGAGGAGATGGGATCGCTCCCCACATGGGGATGCCTGGCTGGTTGGATAGAGGGTAGGTGGACAGAAACTTGTTGTCTGGGGACTTGTCTGTCATGCAAAGGAAGCATGTGAGGTGGGGGCCAGCTGGGGAAAATGTGGGTTTAGATGCTGGGCCACACCAAGAGCACGTGGGAACGCTCCTGCTTCTGCCTGGTTTCCTTCATTCAGCACCTCACCTGTTTCCTTCTTTCGTCTCTACTGTCTCCTGCTTTCCTGCTTCTCACGTTAGTTATCACTGCATTTCTGCAGCCTCTTCCTCCTCTCCCCTCCCACCACCAAGATCTGTCCAAGAAAGGCCTGGAGCCCTGCAGGGATTTTTGTGCTCTTCTCATCTTTGCTACAGCCTCAGCTTGCCCGGGAGGTGGGCTGCGAAAGGACAGGACTCAGCAGTGCTTTCTTCTCCTGCCAGTGATGAATTTCCTCTTGCTCGATTTCCTCTTTCTAAGGCACACATGAGCCTCAGGGCCAAGCTTTCCACTGGTGTGTATGTGATAATTTTTGGAGTAAGCATTGGCCATATGAGAGTGTTTAATGGATTGTCGCAGTACTGAAAAGGGAACCCGTTCCTTCTAGTCTTCCCCTTCTAAAGTCAATCTGGTCACACAGTCCTGCTGCTGAGGGCTATGTGTGGCTCGGGGCGGGGAGTGAAGGGGTCCTAGCCTGTGTATTTGTTGCATTATATATTGCAGGCACACCTAGGGGGCCATGCAGCCTCCCTACCTCTAGGTCAGGGCAATGACATCCCAGGAAAACCGCTGCTTGGAAGTCACTGAGGTACTTAGCACTTAGGTCCTGCTCTCTTATTTATTTTCCAGATGAGTTGGTTCTGTAGCATGAGAATAAAAATATTAAAAGGGTTGAGGCACAGTGTCTAGGATTTTTTTTACAGAAATATAAGATCAGGTTTTGCCTTATTTAAATTCTTATTTCATTTTTAATAAAAATGAAATTCCAAATGACTTTACTTTCAACGTGAATGTTTATTTCCTAACACCTATTTGGGGGCAGAGGGTGAAAATTTTGACCTTTGGAGCTTATGTGCCTTTTAAATTTTTTTCCCCAACTTCCTTCTTGGACACTGTTCTTTGAAGAAAATCTCAGATTTTTCAGTGCCTTCATTTTCCTGTAGATCCCATCCTTTTTTTTTCTCTTGATGGTGCCAATGGAGAAAGAGAAGGGATTGCCTATTTTAAAAAAGTAAAATTAGTTCTGATTTCAAAATAACATTTTGTCAGTGTGGAAATGAAAAAGAAAAGTTGCTTCCTTCTTTTGAGGTAGCTTTAATATTCTTTGGACAAGGGAGGAGGGAGAAGGGAGCGATGGAGTCAGTCCCCTGTTTCAGCTAGTCCAAAGTAATCTCTCATTCTTATAAATATTTCAGCAGTTTTCAGTCACTCTGAAAGCATTATGTTTTGGCCAGGTAGTTCAGATTTATAAGGGATGTAACATAAATTAATTTGCAACCACAGTCATCTCTATTATGTCACCTACTCAATCACAGGCACAGGAGAGCTACTGACCCAGGGCTCCAGCAACTTCTTTCCAGGGCAAGTAACAAGTCATCTCTAAATCTTTCAAACTCCTTTCCTTTTCCTGTTGGTTTGGGGAATAACCTCATCTGTGCTGTGAGATCTCATTACGGTTCCAGGTAAGTGAAGTCTATGCAGCCAAGAGAGATTCAGTGCTTGTTCTGGTGCTTTTCATCAATTCTTCTTTTAAATAAATAAGAAAAAGAAATCAGCCTCTGTGTAGATCAAGTTGTAGGTAGGCAGGTAGCTGGTGGAGGAGCTCAGCCCCTCGTCCTTGGCTGAGGTGGTGTTGTCTGGGAGCTGGGCAGAGGGTCCTTGGGAGATGACCCGGTTGATGAGTACATGTTCTTGGAAGACTGGCACGTGTCCTGCCTGAGAACGCAAAGCAAGGAGCAGTACTGTGAGCTGACCCAGCTCGCAATACTTGCTGCAGACATAATCCTTGATTTACCATTTGGGTTTGTCTAGTTTTGTCTTCCAGCTGCTGCTGGTTCTTGCTGTTCCTTCCTGTGTAAGCAGAAACCTGTCTGATATTTGAGATCTCTGCTACTGGAAGTTGTTAAATTGCTGTCCCCGAGGACTATCTGTTTTTGATAAAGTGACTTGTACTTCTCTTGGTCCCTCACAGCAAGGTATTTTCTCCGCTTCCTATGGTGGTTTTTGTAATTCTCTCCAGCATTATCTCCGAGTACTACTTAGGACCCTTTGAAAAACGTATTTGTGAAAGCTGTTATCAGCATACTAGCATCGGTCTCACTAGTGCAGTCTGAAGTTGCAAGACAACTTCTCCATCCCTTTGCCTTTGACTAAAGACTGACTGACTATGTGATAGACGCCACTGACTATACCCTTCTCTGGGAGATCAGTTACTTCTTTATCAGAAAATAACTCTTTTTGGAGTGCTTTGCTTTCTTTGTTCTATCTCATTGCACAGAGACTCCCTCACGCTTCCTGCAGCCGTCCTCCCACAGCTGGTAGGTAGATCTGTCCTGATTTGTTTGTTCTTTGGTGCATACCTTTGTGTGTGCCTCTGTTAAAGTGTTTGGTTTGCACAGGCCCAGAGTACCAGGAGGCCTGCAAAGCTCTGTTGGACCTCCCGTTGATTTGCTGTCTGCTGCTCCGCCAGCCTTCGTGTTGCTTAGTCGCAGGAATTTTATTCTGCCTTCCTGAGCAGCACTGGAAACACTGACTGGTATCAGGTAATACCTGTCCCCCTGGAGCCCTACAAAAAACAGCCTTTTTGGATGCTAATTCCCCACGCTTCCATCTGTCTAGTTTTGATTTCAGCTCTTTGACTTCTTCCCTCTTTTCTCGGTCTCAGATTGACGACTACTTTACAGCAGTTGTGGAAGAAGCAGGAGATGGTGTGAGAAGGTCTGGGGAATGAAAGGGGTGAATGGGGAAAATGTTGATTTTGCAGGTACTAGGCATGGTATCTGTGTGTACACGTACACATATTACAATGCAGAGCATAAAAGCATAAAGTCTCCTTTAGCACAGCCCGTAATCCTATTAGAAGGATTACTCTGTTGTCCTAGGCTATCTGATCGTGGTAAGAACTCATTTAGGTCAGCTGTTTAGGAAATTTACACACACAAGAAAAAAAATTAAATAAGCCTCTTGCTGTATTTCAGAGGGATCGACGAGCTCCTTTCAGACATTCTCTGTGCTACTGATTACATCCTTGCTCTTGTAGTTTCCCTGCATCCCTCTTAAGCCCTTATGTAAATGACTTGCTTTCAGCTTTTTACTTCTGACGGCAGATGTTGGATAGACGGTGTGGTAGCTAGACCCCAGGTATTTCCAGACCTTGAAAGGATTAGAATTTTAAATGCTAAAGCACTTTGGTTTTTGCTCTCCCTCTGTGTGCTTGTGCGCATTATAACTTTGAGAGTAAGGGTATGGGTAGGCCTGATTTGTGGGCAGAACTTAATGAAAGCTAAATCTGGTCTGGCAGGGCCCCAATCAGTTTAATCCCTGGTCTGCTGATTATCAGCAATGTTATAATTTAATTTGAAGCCTCTGTATTTCGAAGGTCAGTGAAGCACTCCCATGCTTTCATTTGTGGAGAGAAGAAGCACGGTGGCAGTTGGTTCAAGTGCCTGCCTTCCTCGGCACTCCAGCAGAGCCAGGTATTAAACAGAGGAATACTTAAAGCAGTTGACCAAACAAAGCAGCTGGACACAGAAACGTAATTACACAGCCAGGTAGGAAGCCCTTCACGTTAGGAAAAGCGTGGTGGGAACCTTCACCTCCCAGTCTGGAATAAAGCCACATCTGTCCCAGGCTTCACATTGTATTTCACAGCCCCCATCCAAATTTTTACTGCAGAGAAGGGAGGGAGATGTGTATAAAAAAAAAAATCTCACCTTTTGCTGCCAAAACACACTCCGCTCACAAGGGACTCCATTCTGGTTGTTGGCTAAGTCTGCGTTGAGCGGTTGAGCTGTTTCTTTCCATTCAGTCAAGCTCTTTCTTTCCATCCAGAGGGATGTGCTGTCAGTGCACACATACAGGTGTGAATCCCTGCTTGCAAGGGATGTGGGACATGAAGTTCTCCAGCAATCAGAGGATTCTGCCTGCAGCCCAGCAGGGCTTTGAGGATATCCACGCTGCTGTATCTGTGCAGGAGCTCCAGATGTCTGGCAGACCAGTGTGGATTGTGTCTATCCAAGCTGCTGCACATACTGTAATCCCAACATTTCTGCAGGAAGCAGCTAGATCAACTGTGCAACATGTGTTTGTGAGGTTGGGCCCTTCCAGAAAGCACCAGACATGGTGTGAATGTGCTACTGTGGATCAAACAGATGCTCTGGTGCGTACAGGCTGCTGCAGCAGCTCCTCTCCTCCACAGGCACTTTGCCCTTCTGCAAGAGAGCCTGGACTTTGCCCAAAGTCTACTCTTCTCCTGTGATAGGATCTGAGCATCAGCCAGGTTGAGATCCTGTTGTTCTCTCATACTGGCCTGGGATGTTGAGATAGAAGAGTGCTTGGTGAGGTGATGGGAAGCGAAAGGCTTCCATGAGCACAGAAATTAAGGTGCAGCAGTAGGCTTTCTTCATCAGGAGATGTCAGATTATAGTGGCAGGTATTCCTCATTTGTATTGATGAGCAGGGCCCTTCCAGAGAGCCCTCAGGCAATGTTGGTATGTGGGATGTGAAGGGGAAGGAGTGGGCTCCTACAACCCACCATCAATATTTTTTGCCAGTTGTTAAGGCTCGTGGATTCTTGGATATCTGGGAGATCCTTACACCATCCTTGGTCTTGCTTTGTCCTCCAAGTTAGGACAGCAATTTTCTTTCACCCTTTCCTTCACCTCTTCACTTAGGTCTCCTTTGCTGGATTCTGGCTCAATGATCCTTGTTAATTCATGCTCTGCCAACATTTCTTTTAGCTAACCAGACTCTGTGCTTTAAGAGAGGATGTTTTTACTGCCAGATACCTGCTCCCTCCTCTGCGTTTCCAGTGGAGTGCTGGTGACATCCAGTGTTTAGTTTGGCTTATCACTGGCATGCGTGTGTGTCCTATGCTGATATCCCCAGGGGATGGTATAGATCTAAAGACTTGTTTTCCCCCTCAGCTAGTCTGTGTTTGAATGAGGAATCATGCACCATGTTGGAGGTGTTTGTGACATATGTAATTCCACAAGAAGAAAAAGGAACCTCTGGGGCCAGAACTCCTAGGAAAAGCTGTCTTTAAAAGGAGAGGCAACTGTGTGCAAAGAGAAATGAGAACTGAGAAGCAAATCACAGCTTCCATTGGAGATAATGAGAATCTCAGATAGTAACACGTGTAACTTACTGAGGCCAGAGCGGTCCCGTCTCTCCGTTCCCCAGAGGGAGGCTTAGTGCTTTGTAATACTCGCAGGGTCACCGCTTTCTTCCCCTTTCTGAAAGCAGCACTGGCCCTGCAGGAAAAGGGCTGGAAAAAGGTGCAGAAGAAATGCCAAGGGCCAGCGGCCCAGGCGGCTCTCCACTTGCTGCTTTGTGGCTGCCTGGGGCTCACACAGAGGGACTCTATTTTCACAGCCTGACAGGGAAGGAGGACGGTCCCCAAAGCCCAGATGCTGAGTTCTCAGATGGGATTCGTGCTGGTGAGGACTTTGCTGAAGCACTGCTGGTGGGAGGTCTGGTACAAGCCTGACCCAAGTACTCCAGAGGGGTAGTATGGGCTAAAGCCAATATTTACCCTCATCCCCACTTTCCACCCCATTTAGCTAACTGGGGCAAACACAAGATTTCCTCCCATGGAGTTTCCTGAAGTCGTAGAGTCATTCCCTGAGAGAGTAAACAGAAGCCCTGGCTGCTTGGGTCATTAAACACAGGACAAAGCACAGGGGAGCGATCTGTCACTGGTGGGCTGGGAGAGAGCAAATGGACCTTTCCATCCCTAACTGCTGTGATTTTCTTCACTCCTCATTTCCTTTATGACATCCAGCCCTGAATGTAGTTGCTGTTCCTGCAGCTGTGTGCCCAACCTTGGGGGCAGAACATGCTGCTGCTTTTGTTCCCAGCATCCTCACTCCCATTTCACACATCTTAGGAGAAAATAGCCTTTTCTCAGCAGGGCTCGAGCATCCTGGCATGGTGTTGGGTGCAAGAGAAGCCTCTGAAATTCAGCTTTAGACTTCAGCAATTTACAGATACCTGAACTGTAAATGGTGGGCCTGGTTCTAAAGAAATGGAAGTCTGCTGCACATGGATTAACTCGGGATGGGTTGTGCCTCTCCTTGCTTTGAAGAAAACTTGAGATGAAGGCAAGTGATTTTACCCCCGAGGGTGTGAAGGGGCCCTGGACTGTGCTGCTAAAACCTGTTGGAGCAGGACTTATTCTGTAGCTTCACCTCCCAGGTCGCCCTGTTCTCCAGGACCCTTGCTGCTGCCAGAAGAGCAGAGGATGAATACGTTAGCTTGCCCAAGACCAGAGGCAGGTGACTCCCAGCAGGATGGTTTCCCCATCTTCTAGCTCTGATGATCTTAGTTTATGCTGTTTGTTTTCCTTAATTGAATATTTTATAAATTAACATGATCTCTGCATAGTGTTTATCTTTCTCTCTGTGAGCCTTTATGGCCAAGATAGCCTGGAGTAGACTAATTAAAACACTGAACCATGACTGTACCCCCAGCCAAAGAGCAAGAAGATCATATAATGTATGTGATGCTGATATAGATCTGGGAGCTGGCGAAGCAGAGCACCAGAAGATCTGTCTGCCCATCAGTCTTACTTAAGAAGCCTTTTCTATTCATTGCTGTTGAGGCCTGTCTCTTCTCCGCCTTAAGTGGATGCTAAGATTAGGAGCCTCTGGGTGAACATCATCCTCCCAGATACCGGTGCTGCCAATGACGCAGGCAGGTACTTCTGCAGATGTTAGTGGGAAGCGTGAGCAAAACTGCACACCGTTACTGCCTGGAAGGACTCTTTCTCTGCACTTTACTGGTGAGCACTGCCTTGAGAAGCAGATCAGGTTGTCTTCATTGCCCCATAAATGACATGTTCATGCTTATCTCACTAGCCAGAGACAAGCCCGAACTGCAGCTTTTCCAACCCTAGGTGCCTTGAGAGCTGCAACCGCGGGGGCTGGAGGCGCAGGAGTTAAGTCTCCTACATTCAGCTCAGAGCCAGTCTTAAAGGGACTTTTCAGAAGGCTGCCTCCTTCCTTTACAGGCCTTTTTTTCACTATTGTTCTCTCAAGATAAAGAACTTGGCTCAGTAAAGAAGTAAGCCAAGCACTGTTTTATTGCTACCAGCTGAATAGTAAAAAGCCAAGCATAACCTGTTTGCTATTGTGCAGTGGTTAAAATCCAGCTCGGTTCTTTGCATTCCAAGACATTCTGCCTCATCCTTTTTCATAGATTCCCTTGCAAGCAGTAAAAATATCTTGCAAACGACTTACGCCCAGCCACAGAAGCCCCCACGTAAATATGCTGGTGCTCAATTACAGAGGGGAAGTGACTGCACAGCAGCAGCTATAGGAATCTTTGTTTAATTTAAATGGAGCAATCTCTTTCCACATCCATAAAGGCACTCTAAAGTTAACCTCAGACTGCGGGCTGGTTACCTGCACAAACAAAATCAGATCATAGCCATGTTGGTGTTAATGCCTTCGGTCTTAGCTGAACAAAAGCTTCCTCTGGGCATGGTCTTTTAAAATGTTTGTGGTTGCTCTCTGCACTCATATATACCTACAAGTATCTGGCCCCTTAGCTGTGTAACCAGAGGTAGGTTCCTGACTTGCTGGGTATCAAAGCTCACTCAGAGGATTAGTTCTTTCCCATCTGTGGTCATTTTAACCTCTGTAACCCATCTTACTGTGCCGAAACTTGTTGTTTTGGCAGCAAGTGCCTTCCTTTGTGGGATGGCAAAGTGTACTGTAGAATTACACTTGCACTGAGAACCTGTGCAAATGAGACCTGGAGGAGGCTGGAAGTAGAAGCTCTGCAGGGAAGCAAGGGGACAGCCCTGGGCCAGCTGCCTTGAGCCTTATTCCTGCGAGGCTGTAGGCTCATTACAAGAGGAGCAGACCAAAGGTGTGATGGATGAAAGGCACCCAGTGAATTAGGGTGGTGAGAGCTGTGGTGCGTAAATTCATTCTGTGCCCTCCACAATGTCCTTACAAGTCTCTTCTGAAAACCCTCACCATAGACTGATGGGTACAAATCCTCTGTCCCGCATTATCCTCTTCTCCTTTGGTTTGATTTCCAGTACAAATGTGGCTTCTGACTCTATTTTCCATTTACCAGGATTGACTATAAGTGAATCTTCTTGTAAGATCAGCTCCAGTCCACTTTCCTGCTTGTCCTTTCCCTCAACCATATTGCTGTTTGAGCTGAGCTTTTATTACTTCTGACAGCCAAGGTTGTAGTCTCAGCAGAATGGCTTCTCTAACACTTGCAAACTCTCTGCCAAAATTAGCTATTCTCAGATTTAACCTCCAGTTCCAGACACAGATTTTCAGTATCCCTGGCCAAAGCTCTTGTTCCTGCTATAGCTCACCTCATCAGCACCAGAAGCAACCTATCTGGTCTTATTGCTTCAGTATGACCCCACTCTCTGCCTTTAAAACACAACAAACCAGAAACCTCCCCAGATACCACCAGTGCTGCCACCCATTCTACTGGTAAGGAAACAAGATCATCAGGCTGGTTTCTCTCTCTCTTTTTTTTCCTTTTTTTTTTTTTGACTGTCATTCTTCTAGAGACTCCGAGGGCCATTGGGAAGGGGCTTGTAGGGCTGGATCCCTCCTGTGCTTGGAGCAGAGGTGTTCAGGATGTCTCCACAAGATGTATGGAAGTGACAACTGCTGAAGCCTTCAGAGCTTATTCCACCCCAAGGTTTGGGCCGTAAGAGTTAAAGACGTTGGTAAGATCCCAGGCTTTTTGGTGCTTACCAGTTCCTTATGCAGATAGGGAAAGTTTGGGCGATCTTGCTGTGGCACTGTCATTAGCATGCTTTTGTTTCAAATTAATTAAAAGCAAAGATGAGATTCCCAAACTCATTTAACTTCTTAATCTTTGTTCTCCAGGGACTGACAGTGCAAAAAAACAGCTGGGGACCCAACGTGTCCTTTAGAAAGGGATGAAATGCAGTTAATCCTAGTTATATCAAAAGAAAAGTAAATTCCCATTTGGAAAGATTTTTTTTCCCCCCTGTGCATTTTCCCCTCTCTCTTTTCCCATACAAGAACTTTCTTGTCCAGGCAGGTTGGGAGATATTTGTAGTCCTGGTTGTTTAAATATTAATCTGTACTTTAAGATTTCTTTGTGTGTGTGAAAGAGAGAGACAAGTGCAGTGGAATCTTACAAATGTGCTTTCTACCCACTGGATAGAGCTGCTGCAGAGTGTGCAGTGATGTTAGGCAAAGCCAGGGATGTGATATGCTTTGACAGGACCAGTCTATTACGGGTTTCAGAAGTACTAACCTGCAGCAGGCCCACGTTATTAGTTGGATGCGTGGGGCCTGAGTTTACCTAAAATCCATTCATTACTGTTCCTAACCTGGAAAAAAAAAATCTTTTTTGAGCTGAAAGCCTTTGCAGAAGTGGTGTCTGTGTTGCGTAAGGGAGGGTGCTTCGTCTGTAAAGACAGAAAGCAGAGGGCAGGCTGAGAGGGTGGGCTCCCAGGGTGCTGGCTCTGAAGAAAGAGGCGTAGGCACATTTTATTCTGCAAGAGAAATGTGTGAGTTGAGCGGTATGTAAATCTAGATTAAAACTCTGCTTTTTCCCTCTCCAAATAGCCTTCCATGTAGCTGGTTATTATTTTGAAGCAATTTTGCTCTCTGATGATTCAGTGAGGGAAGCTGCTGAAACAAAACAGAAGTGAATCGCAGAATAGTTAATATTGCAGAACAGTATAGGAGGCACACATCATCTCTGGTTTTTGGGTCTCAATCCTCGCTCAAGGCAGTTAACCCTCATCCAGCCAGGAAAAAGAGCTGCAGCATCTGTGAACTAGCTGTTCACTCATGCTCGAGCACTGAATATGGAGGACATGTTACAAAATATTTGCAAACAAGCTCTAAGAAGTAAAAATTCATAAATGGTCTGGTGAAAACATTTGAATAATGTATAAATAAGACAGAGGGAGGACAATTTATGTAGAGGAAAAACAGGCGCAATTTTTCACTATGCATTTATTTATCTTCCCTTAATTGACGTTTTCCACTAAGGCAGAACGTGAGGCTGGAAAAAACAGAGACTTGAGGTTTGGGATGCCATGGTAGCAGCGCTTTTGGGGACAGAGAGCTGACCCGAGCCCGGTAGCACAGAGCATGCTGCTCTGGCAACATTGGGCTGGTGCTGCGGGGTGTGCTGAAGCTGCACTGGAGTGCTGTATGAGGATGTTTTCATAGCACCTGCCCACGGTCTGCTCAGCTCCGTCCCACAGAAATCTTGCACTTTCACACACGGTTTTTGTGGGTATGCAGTTTTTCTAAGTAGACGTGAATGATGGAGGGAACGAGTATTTCCTCAGAGAGCAGCAAGTTAATTAATGGCTCCAAAGCACATTACTATAGCAAGGGGTTGATGCATTAGAAATTGCTTCCAACCACTGGCTGAAGGTTATATCAGTGTGCCATGGACCTTGCATATATGCACACAGTTTTCCTCATCTTTGGTGAACATCTTGAGCTGAAATTGGAATTCAGACCTCTAAAACAAGTGAGCACAGAAACCATGCTCCCAGAGCATTTGAAATAAAACCTGCAGCTACTGCATCTGATCTGTACATCTAAATGGGTTCTGGCGAAGCCTCTAGAGCTCTGGAGAAGCCTTTCCAAATGGATATGAGTCATATACCACTTAATCATTTAGATACTAATGAAGATTGTTTGTTTGTGAGATCCTCTCCTTTTCTGTAAATTAAGTTGGCTTTTTTGGGAAAGGCAAGTGTTGGCTTTGCTGTGAGATGTAACTGGTCTGCAGCTGCTTGTTAAAACCAAGCTGTTCTTTGTGCCTGTATCATTGAGAATCACCATCAGGCATTGCTTCCTGTGATGGAAGTGCCTTCCATTTAAGATGAGAAGTCATGAGGTGGAGGGAGACTTCAAGGGGAGAGGAAAGGGAAAAGTAGAAAGGAAGTGTGTCCTAATTTTGGCTGGGAGATGGGCTTATGCATCTGTTTGAATGAGAGCACAAATTTGCTGATCAGACTCACTGCACTAATTTAACTACACCATTCTCCTGCTCAGCTGTTGCGTGTTGCTGAGGGAGCTGGGGAGGTGTACGGGCGTTGAGGAGGTGTACATCTCCTTTGCAGTGTTTGTGTTTCATTCTGCCTCATTGATGATATTTTCCTTGGAAATAAAGTTATTTCCACTGTGTAGGCTTTTGCTTTTGCTTTCTCTGTTTAACAAACATTAATTTTATACTCTGAATCCTATGGAGAATCACAGTCCACCTGAAATCCGAGATGACTTGAAAATTGTATTAATGAAGGCAATTGCCTTCCTTTTACCTGTGCAGCTAGAACTTCCAGGCAATTTCTTGATACCAAAACAAATCATGGTGCCTCATTCTACTTTATTCAAATAAAAATCCACTCCTTTTGCAATGCTAAAGGAGGTTTGGTTTACTCCCAAAACATAAGAAGGAATAAATCTAACTAACACCTAGGTTTCTGGATGGGGTAAGCTGAACTGGAAACATGCCAGAGAAGGGGAGGGCAAAGATGTCTTTAAGGCAGTGAGGTCAGCACAAAAATTGGCTGGTTGCCTCCTCCCAGAGGCTTCCCCAGAAGGCAGGACTTCAGGAGCATCAGGCATACAGTAGCCACGCCGCAATTAGAGGGAATCCTGTGCACCTGCTTGAGGCTCTAATGGATGGATGACTTGTATCATGTGTCTTGGTTTTCATTTCTTGTGACTCAGGTTTGCCATACGAAGATTTTCGTATCTTGGGATGAAGGCACCTGCACTTCTAGACCTTCAGGACCTTCTGTACCTTTTATCTTTGATTTGATTTCATCTCATCTTTCTAGCAGCCTTTGATTTCCCAAGTGAATTAAAGTTCCAAATGTCATATTTCTGAGGATTGGCATAAAAGGGGTTTTAAAAGGGCTTATTCTGGAGCACTAAGAACCACATGCATCCAGCATTGAACAGCTCCCAGATGTGGCAGCTTCATTTAATTGCTGAAATCAGAGATGTTGGGAATGGATTTCATCTGAAAGTCTGATCTCCTAAAGTAAAAGGCATAGGACAACATTTGCTCATCCCCTGGAGATGCTGCCAGAAGTCTGTCTCTGATTAGCAATGTTAATGGAGTATTAACATAAGCCATGCCAGGAAGGGAAACTGTAGAACACATTATCATCAGGAGAGCCAGCTGTGTATAGGCGTGTAAAGATGATGATGAATGTAGTTTGTGGCTTGAGAAGCCAGCTGCTGAACTGCTCCATCCCCTAATCCAGAAGAAACAAAGTGGGGTTGGACAGGCCAGCTTGCTCTTCTCCATGCCGTTGCACTGAAGAGGGATGGAACAGGGAAATAGTAGAACAGATGTTGTCTTCATAGGAACAGGGAGATGAAGGGGACTTCCCAGCTGAGTCATTCAACCTGTGACAGCAGAAGTACTATTTTTTGGCCTAGCTCCATCTTTCAGCTGTTCAAGATCTTGCCTTTTGTTACCTCTGTGGAAGGATGGTCCAGGGTCTAAATATTCTGATGGCTCTAAACATCTCCAGAAGTGCTTTGTACTATTTATTCGAGTTTTGTAGGTTCCCTTGGCTCAGAGCCTGTGAATGGTCTGATTCGGTTTGAGAGTGATGCTCAGAGATATTGTAAAGCTACTCATTTTCTTTATTCTTTCTAAGCAAATATGGGCCATACAAATCCTACAAATCTTCACGTGCTTCCCCACCACATCATGGAATCACAGAATGGTTTGGGTTGGAAGAGACCTTAAAACCTATCCAGTTCCAACCCCCTGCCATGGGCAGGGACAGCTCCCACTAGATCAGTTGCCCAAAGCCCCATCCAGCCTTGCTTTAAACACTTCCAGGGATGGGGCATCCACAGCTGCTCTGGGCAGCATATGCCACTACCTCACCGCCCTCATAACAAAAAATTTCTTCCTTATATCTAATCTAAATCTACTCTCTTTTAGTTTAAAGTCGTTACCTCTTGTCCTATCACTACACTCCCTGAGAGTCTATTTCCTTCTTTCTTGTGGGTCTCCTCTAGGTACTGGAAGACTGCTATAAGGTCTCCCCAGAGCCTTCTCTTCTCCAGGTTGAACACCCCCAATTCCCTCAGTTTGTTTTCATAGGAGAGGTTCCCCAGTCCTCTGATCATCCCTATGGATCATCCTCGTACATCTACGTCCCTAACAGTCTCAATATTGCCAGATGACAGAATTTGATTCTCTGGGCTTGTGCTTGAAATCTGGAGCCTTCAAGCTGTTAAACTCAGTACACCAGCTCCATTGTTTATAAATTGTGTTTCTACTTTGCCATGTGAAGAGAGCAGCGAGCTTTAGATCAGCAATACGTAGAACACTGAAGCAAAGTGCTTGTGCTTTAATGTGGCAGGACCAACAGGCACTTTGCAAGTGAGCAAGATAGTGCTAAATCCTACTGATACAAGCTTGTTTTCATGGCTTCCTGATGGAGCTACACATTTCACCCATTGACCTTTTTGACATTTTCCTGGTTTCCCTCCTGCAGGAGTACTTCAGCAGTAAAGTGCCATACTCTGCTGAACAAACTTGGCATCTCGTCAAGCTGACTTATTTGGTATGTATTTACACTTGTAGACTTTAGTACTCTCCTGGCAATTGAGCTTCCTTCCTGCCTACATAAATATGATTTCATTATTAGCTTTGTTTAGCTTTGTTTAGTTGTTGTTTTGCATCTGCGTGCTTGCCTTTCCAAAGCTGCCAAAGAGAGTTGCAGGTGTTGATCTCAATTTGTGCTCAAAGCATCCTGAACTCTACACCCCACCTGCTAGCTCTGATAATAAGCAGCACTCTTGACCTCCTACCTAAAACAAAGCATAAAACCTCACCCTATTTTCTTTTCCTTTGAGGAGCCCATAACTACTATTAGAACTAAAGCCTATGTTTTTGTTTCTTCTTAGAAAAAATCTATTCAGTTTCTCTCAAAGCTAATTTTCTGCCTTTTGTCTCCTACGTTCAGACCTGTATTTACAGAAGACACAACCCAAGACAGAGAGGTTGCCTTTCCACAAATGGTCCCAGAATACTTAGGATTCATCTAGTTTAAATTCTCATGAAATGCAGGGAGAGATGTTATAAGCATGATCTGGACAGAGATCAAAATCAGAGATGAAAACCTTATTTCCACTAGAAATGCCATCTGTTTGAACAGGTTAGATGAAAGACACAGGAAAGTTCTTGCATGACTTGCTCATAACATTGTGCTGGCCCTCCAAAGGGATGAGCAATCTCTGCTCCCGTTGAAAGTAGCGTGTCTATGTTGGTCAGGCTTTGTCGGGTACAGGCAATGGCTTCTTAATTGTCTCCTAGAAGACAAGGTAACTTTGAGGAGAATTTTCCTGCATATTTCTTGGAACTAATTTCTACTTCAGATCCTAGAACTGTGTTTGAACTAAAGCATTTCTGCTAGGGGGGAAGAAAACAAAACATAACAATAAGACCAAAAAAAAACCAACAGCAACAAAAAAGCCACCACAAATCTCACTTCACCAGGCTGGGACCTGGCTCTATAGCGGATGGAGAAGCTGCTGGAGTAATGGTAGATTTGTTTTTTCTCCTGGGTGGGGACTGACAGGAAAGGTTTCATGAGATGGAAGAGAGTCAAAGAAAGAAAGTGAAACCAAGCAGTCAATTTGCTAGCTGCAATCTTTGATCTGTGGCTGTCTGCAAACAGAATTGGAGCTCTGTGATTAGATGTACATGCTCATTATATGTTGTACTCTCCAAGCAGGCATTGTACATACAGCACAATGTATTCCGCTTCCTTCTGCCCAAATATCTTTTTTCATCTATATTGCATTAAGACCTTGAGGCCTATCATCGGGGAAAGAAAAAATACAATTTTCTTATTGTACAATGCATTTCATTCCCAGCTGCTGTATTAAATTTATTCTTATTTGAAGTGGTGTCTGCGAGTATAAATCATTTAAGTTTATATGTTTTTGTTGCTGCGGCAACAGTTTGACTAATTGAATTCCAAAGTGTCTCTCTCTATTTCAAAGCTATGATAAAGGGCACACACATTCTTAGCAGCAGAAGCCTGAAGCGAGAGGCAGGGGACAGGCAGCCCTGTCAAAATGACATGTCCTCCATCTCCCCTGCACGGGCTTACCGGTGGCACCCTTGGCAGTCGGTGGGGAGGAGGGCAAGGGCTAGGAGGAGTCACTGCTGCCTGCAAGCTCCCCCTGAATGCAATACTCAGAAATGCAGTCAATGCCGTTAGCAGGATGGAGGAGGCATGGAAAACCGGTGACAGGCTTTGGGAAGGTCACGATTTCCCTCTCTGTCTCAGTGTTCCCCATCATTTATCAGCTCCCAGCCTGACGTGCTGGAGTACTTCATGGTTTTAGACGTGCCCACGTTATGTTAAGCCCATCTTCTTTCCACAGGGACTTTTTGTGAGCTCCTGGGGCTTGTCTGCTAGCTGGGATCACACATGTTCCCAAGGTATTTCTTGCCCCGTCAGTTTTTAGGAGGAAAATGCTCATCATAGTTATGGCAAAGGGATAGGGAATACCCTGGGCAGCCCCAAATTTTCCCTGTGGGACTTGCAGGACAAATTCTACCCCGCTGTATGATTTTTTTCCAATTGTAAACTAGAGGTATGTGTTCCCCTAGACTGAGCCAGGAGGACTGGAACACTAAAGAGTGGCTCTTTGGAAGGGAATTTGTCCTGAGAGGATGGAAGAAGCAATTCCTTTCCAGGCAGAAATTTCCAGACAGGAACTAGCCCCTCTGTGCTATTCCCAGCTTGTTCTGGCCACTTTTCGTAGCCTAGAGAGAGCTCATTTTTTGTGTTAATTATGTAGGTGTTTATTACGGCCACAAAATGTTAATAGACAGCCTAATGGAAATCACACTGGCTAATGAGAAGCTCCTGAATACCTGCTGCTTTTCTCTGGGAATAACGGCAGCCACAATTCAGCAGGAAATAGCTTCCCCCACTCCTGCCCTGTGCTTTTACCTTATGATTACATCGTGCTGTTAATTTTGTCTGGAGCTCTGCGACCTGGGGGAAGGCCAGGACCTCTCTCTTCCATCTGCCCAGAGGGGACGGAGGGGTCTGCTTCCCTCTCCTGCTTTTTAAAGGGTAATCTGTGAAGGGTTTTACAGAGCTTGAAAAGGTTACTGCGTGTGCCTGAGCTGAGGGTGGCAGGAATGAAGTACAGGGAGCCCTGATGGACCTCGCTCCTTCCTTTGCCTGCCTGCCCCCAGGGGATGCTGTCAGATGCGGGGCATATGCTGCAGACTGACAGCCCTGTTGTAGGCAATCTCAGCTGCTGTTTATTTTGGTGTCATTTTATTCCCAGCCCCATTAGATGCTCCACCAGCCACTCCATGCTCATGTAATCATCTCAGATAGACAAACAGCAGGAACCTGCAACAGGCACTGGAAGGGGACAGAATGGGGTGATTCCTAGCTAATTTGTTCAGATGGTTAGGGTTTTTTTGTTTTCTTCATTATTTGCTTTTTAACGAATTTCCAAAGATTTCTATTACATAAGTGCTTTAAATCAATAATAAAAGGAAACTTTGTCCATCAGGCTGCCTAGCCACAGCTAATGAGGTTAAAATGCAAACTGTCAGCCTCTTGTTTGTTTTGCTGGTGTAGAGAAGGGGAAGGGAGGTGTCTGATGAGGGGTGAGGCTGCAGCTTAAATGTGGGGCTCAGAAAGCAGCAGGAACAAATAACTAGTGTGGCATTTATGGAGAAAAGAGCAGGCTAAATCTGGGCTCCTGTTGAACAAGAGCAGGAGCAGGCAGAAGAGTGGTGGGTGGGAGTATTGGGATGTATGTGTACGTGCTGGGTTGGGAGGAGTGTTGCACTGGGAGGATGCTGGTGGGAAGACGCCTGTGGGGTGGGTTGGCATGGGATGTGTATTCTCATGGGGAAAAGGAGGCCTCATCTATTGGAGATACTGAAAAGCTATATAACTGAAGCTGTAAAAAATAAAAATAAAAATAAATAAAAAAGAGAGACTGCTCACAAGGCAATATAGGAACTCCCAACTGGGACAAAGTTTCACAGTTTTTCCCCTTGTGGGCAGAAATTTTCTGCTTCCGTCTTTGCATGCCAAAAATAAAATTAAAAAAAAATGTAGTCTCGCTGCTGCTGAAAGAGCCAAACAGTTCTCTTGTGGGCCATATTAGTGAACAGTTGTGAAAACACCAGATTTCCTTGTGAAGGTGGGATTTCCCAATAGTGAGGAGCTGCAAATGAGGCAACTTGCAGGGGTCCATATGGAGTTGCTGGTAGGAAACCAACACCAGGCTCTTGGAAGTGTTTCAGAAGGGGGCTTTCGGGAAACAGAAGAAAAGCAGTTCAAAAGGTTGGTTCTTGGTAATACATAAAGCCATAAAAATAGCGTCTGAACATCTTCTGTTACCTGGACACTGGTACCCGGATCCTGTCAAGTGATTTCTCTGGCATCCGTTGTCCCTGCTTTGAGTACAACAGGTTGTACAGATTATTTTATGATCAATAAATATCCAGGCAGACACTGTGAAATTCCAATCAGAAAAATTTACAACATTAAGGCAGATATTGTATAGCAGGATATAAATAAATAGAAATTGTCAGTCAAATTCCTGGCAGCTAGAGTGTGGTGTCAGTTGCAGTAAATTAAGTGTTACTTCACAAATCACCGTTATGGTTTTGCCCAGTAAGTGTATCTGTGAAAAGGCTTTTTTTTCAACTTGCAGTGGTAAAAATCCTTTGCTTCTGGTTATTTCTGCCTGAAACCAGTGTCAGGAGTCAAGGTGACAGTGGTGAACTGTGCCATATTCCTGCATCTTGATTCCAGTCCCAAGATGTCCTCAGGGGTGTTCAGTTTAGGTGCTGAGCTCTCCAAGTAACAAAACCCCAAAACACAAGGAAGTTATTGAATCCTTTTTGAGTCAAGGAGGGCTTTCTGCATTGTGAGGGGTTTGCTTGATGTGGCGGTGTGGAGACCCACTGACAAAGGGGAGGAGCAGCATGGACTCTGTCGTCTCTACCAGGATGAAGTGAGCTGTGAAGGCTGTACCTGGGAGCGGGTGCGAAGAAGAAATCAGGTCAATAGTCAGACCTTCAGTTACTGCACTTTGGACAATATTTCACCTATGGATTATTGCATTTTGTTATACGTATTATACTCGTTGGCCTGACACAAGCTCTAAAAAAAGCTCTAAAGCATCATCTGGAGGTTCCTGTGCTGTTGGGATGGCTGGAAAATGTGTTAATTTTCAGCATAAACTTTTATGAATTAAAGCTGAATGTTCAGCATGGAACAGAAAGGAGAGGAGGACCAGCTAGTGGTAGTTTTGTACTTTATTTGAGAAGAGAGAGCTACATAAACTATGTCAGGAGGGTACAGGTCTACACACAGTTTCATCAGTCAATAAATGAAGTTGTTAACGTAACACTGAGGATATGATACTTTGAAGAAGACATAGACACATGACCAAGGAATATTTACAGCTCTAACATACAATATATTTATATTTGAGAGAGAGATTCGTGTGCATCTGTGCGCACAGATACCCCTGTGTACACGTGGTGCACGCACGCGCACACGTAAATAGGTATAAAAGGCTTTAAAAAAAAAACTTACGTAATTCAAGAAATGAGTCTGCCTTTCATTTGCAGCAACTGACTATTTTTAAAGGTGGAAATGGTTCCAGTTTGTGGTGGTCTGGAGCGGAGGTTTCGCTTTGAAATCTCGGTTCTCCAGCAGTCGTTGGCTGAACCTGGAGCACGTCTTGGTGGTGTGGTGGTGGCAGGGGATGCGTGAGGTGCGTGGAGGGGAGGGCAGTGGACGTATGGGGAGGAGGGGGCACGTGGCCTCGGGGCTGGGGCAGTAAGGTGGAGATGAAAAAAATGACCTTTGGTGATGCCATTAAATCATCCTTTATACTAAACATAAATTATCGACACAGTTTTAAAAAAATAATTTTCTGTTTCATTTCAAGGCTGGGGAGAGAGGAAGGGACAATGCAGGGCAGAAGGGAAGGGGAGGTCTGGGGAGGGGAAATACCTCAGCACTTTAGTAAAAGGTCCCTTGACCTCACTGCAAATCCTTAATTTTAAAAGTGTTCTTGTAAGTCTGACTAACACTGTACCAGTCGTCCCCTTCCATGGTGGCAGTGTGCTCGATGCACGTGGCGTGGCAGGTAGAGGAGAAGCAGGGACCTTACCTCGGCCGCTACCCAGATCAGGCTGCCTCTTCCTCTGAGCTGGGGCCAGTGGAGGTGGGCTGGGCAGGCAGACATTGCGACCACCTTGCTCTTGCCAGGTTCTCCCTTGAGGGGTAACCTGGGTTGTTCCCAGAAGGGGAGAAGGGTGAGTTGTGATTTGGAGAAGGGGAGACTGCAGGATGGAAAAGGTTGAGAACCAGCAATTCAGTTGGCAAATAGGATACAAAGGATGTAAAAAAAGCCCCAAACTAATAAAACACGTGGATTGGTGCATGGGGTAAAAATAAATAATTAATTAATTTTAAAAAAGACTGTCAAAAAAATCAATTCAGCAAGCATCACCAGAGGATTCGTTTTCTGCTCATGCAGACTTTCAGTGACATTAACAGAGATTAAAATAAGCTGGTTTAAATAATAGTAACAACAAAATCTCTACCAAAATATCTTTCCTCTGGGATCTAGCCCCATCCCCCTCTTGCTGCCAGCTCTCCTCCCAGAGTGAGCTGTGGATCAGCACTTTCTGGGGCCAAGCCTGCTTGTGTGGCCGAAGGCCAGGTCAGCTAGGTGTAGGAGCAGTTTCCTGGATGTTAAACATACCCTTGGCATATTTTGGAGAGTGGCGTTTCTCCTGGTGACAAGAGTGCCAGCATGGGAAATGCCTGAGGGTGTGTACCCTCGATTTTACCTGGGGAAACCTTGTCTCTTCACCTGACACACGAGAGGCAGAGGGAGCTGTAGTACTTGCTGAAAGCTAAATCAATGTCAATTGTTTGCCTGCGCAAAAATCCTTCGTTTCTATTGAAAAACATATGTAAAGTAGCACTTCGTTAAGACAAGGTAGGGGAGATGAAGGTTATTTAGAGTATTTATTTATTTATTTTTGTTCTGCTTTAAGCCTATCTATACGAAGCTCTCATGCAAGAAATTGCCTCCCAGTTTAGCTGAAAATTTAAAGGACACTTCTGGGGAAGAAAAAAAAAAAAAAGAAAAAAAAGGCAGTTCTCTTTCACACAGGGAATTGGCTGGGTGTGGGGACTGAGCAGGGCAAGTGAGGGGTCTAAAACAAGACAGCCTGTACTGAAACCAGAGCAATCAGAGAGCAGAATAAATGCAGTGGAAATCGTAGTATTTGTAAGGGTTTGAAGCAGAGTAGGTGGGACAGGGAGAAGCGCAGCAAGGCTGAATGTTTCTCCAAACCTTCAGCACTCATTCAGATGAGTACATCATTTTGGAGTGACTGCTTCCTCACATCCATAGCACTCTTCTGGTCAGAACTCTCTGCTGCCTTACCCCAGTTCATATCTGACTTTTACTACTCTCACTATGGCTGACCGCTTACTGAGAATCGAGTCCTTGCCTATTTGCTTTCTCTCCCCATGTCCCAGCAGGCTTCCTTGCTCCCTTCCCTTAGCACCATTTGCTCTCTGAGCCCCTTATTAAATCATCTTTGCAGCCCCCTGCAATTTTTTCCTTTCTGGATGTCCCTTAGCATCAGAAAACTGGCCACAATTCCTTATTTTCAGGACTGTTACTCACAAGTTTTGAGGTTCTGTGTCTCAGGCACTTCCCAGTCCTCACTTTCTCTGAGCACCAGTCCAGATGTACCATAGTCACGACTGCAAATCACTGCTGGAGTATGTGGGGGAAGGATACGGAGGAAGCTGTTTGTAGGAGGACGTATGTGCTGGGGAGGGAGGAAGAGCCCATGTTTCTGGCCTACCTTTCTATCCTTTCTTCCTCCCCCTTTGTTTTTCAGGGATGGGATTGGACCTTCACGTCCCTTTGCATAGCTTCTCTTAGTGAAACCCCAAGAATGCAGGCTAACCAAGGTGGATACTGAAGAACCTGCCTTCTTCTATACATGAGGTATAACTTCTTTTCCATTCAGAGCCTTCTCTACTGATGCTTGCTCTTTCCTGCATAGCTTTTCATCTTTGGCTGACTCTTTTCTGACAGTTCTCCATTACACAGTAATGTGAATTTTTTATGGATTGATGTTGAAATGATTTTCAGGGGCTACAGTGTCATTTTTATGCCCCTTACTTTGAATTTTCCAGGAGATCTGTCCGTTGATTCGTTACAAACAGTAAATTTAGGTGATGGTCAAAGCTGAATCACATGAAATAAATACTCAATTTCTAAACTGCTAACAGTATAGTCTCTCTCCATATGTCAGGCTGTCCCCATAGACTAGAAGACAGGAAAGTTTCACAATCCAAATAAGAGACCAAACGTTCCCAGGTGGAACACAAGTGTGGGGAAAAAGCGGGGCAGAAGGTTTAATTCTGGGGGAAGAATTGTTCTCTTGTATCAGATTGATTGTTTGGCGTTTTAACCCATCCTCCATCACTTGAAAACAGATACCGGCTGCCCATTTTGTGTAGGAGGAAGGATGGGAGGGGAGAGGGACGGGGTGAGGCTGGCAGCCGCTGTCCCCGGTGCTGATCCCAGTCGGTAGATCCGCGGAAATTCCCGTCCTAGTTTTGTTGTTCTTGAGGATTGAACCGGTTAGTCATCACTGGGAATATTATGTGCATTAAGGAAAGAGGGGTGTTAAAAAAAAAAAAAAGAGGGAGTACAACAGACACCATCCAGCAGGATCTGGTCTCTCTCTTCCTCTCCCAAATCTGCTTTTTACCTTAATTTCAGATTTCAAGGAGGCCATAAAGCAGGATTTGTCTTGTCTTAGCAGAAGGAGACAAAGGAAATTAAAAGTGAGGGGAGGTTTGTAGGGTAGAGATCTGCTCTTGTCTTGATGGCCAATGTTCTTTGTTGCCAGGGTGAATATTCTGATTCTTTTCTCATGTACGGATGTACGGCAGTGGATTTTCTTGTATTATAAGCCAACCAATCTCTTTTCATATGCAATGTGTTGTGTTTTTTTTTCTTGCTTGTTTTTTTTTCTTTTTTTTCTTGTATAATTTCTCTTCTTCTCTCCTGACATTCTGTTCCTAACATCACAGCGATCACCAGTATCCACGGCCTTCACTGACTTCAGACAAAGTTGTGGGTGTTCAACCCCTTCAAGGTTTAGCCGGCTGTTGCACAAGAAGGTTTAGTTACACAGCAACAACAAATCACTCCTTTTCTGATTATTTCCATTGTTTCAGTCTAGCTACATGAGAAGAAGTCTGGACTCGAAAAGATCCCAGTCGGAATCAATCCCAACCATCTCTCCAGCAATCAGAACAACCTGCTGGGGGCTGAGTAACAGCTGAATTCTTGGTGAGAGAAATTACAGGCATAAAAACAAAATCAAATAGACTCCTTGTGCTCATTCAACATTTCAAGGCATATTTATAGGTACTGCTGCATGGCATCTTAAATATCTCAGTTTAAAAAGAAACTGCATTACTCCTGTTGGGGAAAATAATTTTTCTGTTCTGTCACTTTCACTGTCTTTGCCCCTGATGAAAAATGAATAGAAATACACTGAATTAAATACCCATTCAGACCTTGCTGTCTCCTCTTTGGACTGTCTGGATACCCCAGAGATAGATCTGTGAAGATGAGAAGATCTGAAGGTCATCTGAAGGCCATCAAAACTGGTGTAGGAACATGAAAGCTGGACAAGAAGCTGTTAATTAAAAGCTGGGGTTTTCTTGCTCTATGAAGGTAGGAAGGGCTTGGTAGGCGAAGAGGTGACCTTGCAGTCCAGCTCCTAGTTGAGTCACTTCCTTAGACTCCTGCATTGCATCCCTCTACCTGCTCCCAAGTCTCGCTGTCAGTCGAAAGAAAAGCCCAAGAGAAATTTTACCACTGATGAAGCTCCCTGCATAAGGGAGAGAATTCCACCCTATTCCACTTTTACTTTCAAGATAGAGAGACCCTAATTCTCATACTAGGTAAGCAGGAGGGAAAACCACACAAACCACAGCTTTGAGCTCCCTGCTGAGTGCATCAAAGTAGAAACAAGTTAACAGGACAGACTGATAGACAGCTTTTCCCTCTAGCCCATGGAAATTCTTTGAAAGGGTATGAACAAAAAATAGTGTAAAAATTGGGGAGGGTGTTTTTTTACACTTTGAGAGGGAGAATATTCTTCCAAAATGTTCACAGGATTATTGAACAATAGATCAGCATTCGTTATAGACATCTGAGGCAGAAGGTACATGGCTGACAAAGCTTGTGCTCTTTAATGGTCTGGGAGAAAAAAAACATTTAGCAGATAATAGTATTTGCCTTGGGAACAGTAGTCAGGGAGCCTCAAGTGGGGAGGACTTTAGATACCAAACTCAATCAGCAAACTTGCCATTGGTCAAGGACTTGAGGGAGCTAAAACTCCTCTATCACATGCCTGAGACTCAAGTGCTCTGTAATCTCTGTGGCATAGACATCTAGGCACCATTGTGGACAGCACATGGCTGCTGAATGGTGAAAGCAGATGACTGGGCAGAGCAAAACCAGAAGGCCTCAAATCAAGATCACAAAAGTCAGCTCTTGAGATTAAATCAACCCAGCCACCTGAACAGAAGGGTGTCACACAGCATTGCAGAAAAACAAGTTACTACCAGACACAGGAGGGCGCTTGTAAAAAGCTCCATGCTCCCACTTCCCCCATGCCTCTTCCCACCTCCACACACACATACACACTCTTCCATATACAGCAAAAAAATATCAAGGTTATGTGTTTCCTGAAATAAGGTTGACTGAATAGATGCACTTACAGAGAATTCTTTGTAAAGCTATAGCAAAATGAGTAAGAGTGCATCACTACCATGGGAAATAAAAAGAAAAGTAACCCAACTGCAATTCAGCCAGAATCATTCCAAACCCCAAAGGTTGGCCTCTTTTTTTTTTTTTTCTTTAATGTGTCTGACATTTTATGGCATCAATAATGCAAACAAAGAGGAAATCATATTTGCAGAACACTAATGCACGGATGTCTAAAGCGAAATACAATACTGATTACTTTTTAAATGAAGCCACCAGGTTTTGATGTGCTGTGGCGGTTAAATTGGTCCATCAAATTCCTTCCCCAGTCCAAAGCAACAGCTTGACCTTCTCTATAACCTTGGATAGCCTTCTCAGCTGCATTCTGATTGGGAATGGTAAATGTTAGTTTGAAGTGATCTTCCTTATGGGCCTGATTTCAGAAGTACCCGGAGCACATAGCTCCATCTGAATCTGAGGGGAACTTCAGGCATGTCACCACTTCATAGTCTATTCAATGACTTTGACAAACATAACAATAAACCTGCTACTAAGACCTGTTGGTGAAGGGATGGATAGGCTCTGAAAGAGATTTCCAGACGTACTAGTGAGATTTTGCCCTTATGGTTAGTGACTAATCTATTCTGCACCTGATATCTGTCTCTTGTTTAGACCTTTCTGCAGATGACTGCAGAGGAATGCCTGAGTTTGAAAATAAGTGTATGAATAAGAAGGTGTGGCAAAAACAAAAAAACAAATACTTTCCTTTCCTCTTCCAGTTTTCAGATGTTAGTGGTTTGATTTTTTTCATGAAAAAGTGGATTTCAGAGATGCATCTTGAATACTACAGACAGGATTTTCTCTACACATAAGAGTGTGAAGAAGCTGTTGGGCTCATGCCTCTTGCTGCTCAGCCTGCTCTTCCAGCAAAAGACAAAAGGGCTTGGTTCTGGCCTCCACTTCCAACTTAACAGTGGGAGCACTGAGTTCAGGAATCAGGAGATTTATTTTGTAATGTCCTCTGACTTGCACTGAGTGAGCAGTTTGAACTTCTTTAATTTATGCAGTTCTGGTTTGGTAGACAGAGTTAATAGTGCGCCTGTGGGCTAGTGGGTAGGGTTGGATGCCATCGACTCTCATCAGCTGGGAGTTTGTCTGCCATTCAGTCCTGGATGAGGTCTGATCAGTGCTCTGTGGGGATTGCATGCTTTGGAGTTAATCAGTGCGAGCAGCTAATTGCCACTGGTTAACTAGTGCCGTTTAATTAGGTCTGGGTTGTTGGATGGATGTGTGAAGGGAGCTGTTTATCACTAGCAAAAAAAGTCAGCCTTGTGATGTAAACCTCTTTAGGGAATTAAAAAAAAAAATCAAGCCAGAGCTACTGTCACTATAGCAGGGTAGAAAATCAGTTTCAGCAGAACTGGCCTGGATGAGGTTAGAGTCACGCTCTGCTGGGGTCAGAAATGATAGCGGCTGCTCCCCGACCCTTTCTCCTGTGCAGAAGGGTGGGACACTATGGGCTTCAGCTGGGATTTACAGGAGATACCCCACATGCATTACAATGAGCTTTGCTGTAAAATTCACTGCACAGAGGTTAATCTAGATGTCAACATTGCCTGACAGCAGTGAAATTACTCCGGGGCAGTGCTCCTTCTGAAGTCTTAATATAACAGTCAATTCCATCCTGCCTGCAGGAAATGAAAGTTTTCTGCTTTGTGTGCGGAATCATTCGGCGCCAATTTTCTCACTGTTTGAAGTCCAAACTGTTTGTGGTCTCGGGATTCACCTCACATGAAGACTTTCGCTTCATTTGAAAACTCTGCTAGTCAAGTCCTGAGAACTGCAAGGAGCTGCATAGGGAGAAAAAGAAGAGGGCAGGGGGAGAAATCTTATCTCTCCTACCACATCGAAATCAAACAGCTTCACCAGCCCTCTGTGCTCTGAACGCAGTGAATGCAGCAACTCAGCTATCTAAATATCAAGCAACAAAGATTGGGGAGGTTGGAAACCAGCAGAGAGAGAGAGAAAGCATGCGAAAAAATATCCGGACCTCCCAGAGCTATGATTTTCTTTAGAGGTATTTCAGTCCTTCCCTGCTGGGACCTTGTCCTAAGAAGCCAGTAGTTCAGCAGTTAAACACCCCGACAGAACAACTGCTCAAGTTTTTAGCTGTAGGATCAGTCACTTGTGCCGGGCGGGAGATCAGTTCCCACAGAGGATTCCTGATGGTGTGGGGAAGTGATGGTTAGATTTGTTGTGCCTCTTTTCTCCTTGGAGAGATGCTACTGTTGCGGGGTTAGCAGGAAAGAGGAGAAATACTGGCCACTCCTTCAGTGTAAAGAGACCAATCAGATTGGGTTTGTGAGAAATTAAAGACATCAAGATGAAAACAACCTATCAGCTCACTTAGTTCAGTCCCAGAAAAAAAAAAAATTTGTTTTCTTCTTTCTCTTTGGTCTCTTATCTCTTTCCTTGGTTCAGTTTGTCAAAGTTGCAAGCAATGGGCCTCCTATCACTTCTCTGAGGGAGCTGTTTCATTGCTCAGTAGTGTACTAGGAGGGAATAAGAGAAATGGAAGAGCCCAAATGCTCACATTTTCATCTTCGAGCAGCAACTGACGTCTCTGCCTGTGCCAGTTATGACACTGCCATCCAGAATGAATGTTTGAAAACACCTACTTTCTCCAGGCTTGAAACTCAATATGTCACTTGCAAAGGGGACACTCTCATTTTGGGGGACTTAACAGCTTAACAGCAACTTAAAGAAACCTTACAGGTGTACTGATGCAAGAGCCTGATGGGGAGCACCTTAGTGTTGAGCAAGTTTGGCTACTCCTGGAAAGCACGGCTGAGAGGGGAACTTTCTCTTCTTCTATTTTTGATACTCAGTTGGAGCCTAGCTCCATTCTCATTCCTGGCCAGATCAGGAAACAAGGATGGACACAACGCACCAAAAATTCAGCTACTTGCTTTGCCATTTCATTAACCACTGGGATTCAGTGGGGCAAAGGATGTGGGCACACATCAAAGGATGCAGGAAAATCAAGCAAGATTTAATGCAACTTTTGAAGATCACATTGCCAAATGGAATGCGGTCTCCACCCAGATTTGCACATGAATGACTGATGATCAAGTGTTCAGAACTACTTATGGTTTTGTGGGCTTGCAGTGACCCAGGTCTGCATTCTTTGATCCATAGCCTGAACTCAGGGAAACTCATGCACTAGATTTTGGGGAGGTAAGAGCCCTTCATGTGGAAGAAACCAGCTCATGTAGTATTATACTCCTGTCTGTGGCCCCTATAAACTTAACTTTGTTATTCCTTTTAACAGTTGTATTTTCTTACAGGAAAACAGTTGTATTTTCTTACAGGAAAAAAAAAAATCACAAATGAACACAAACCTTGCCTATTTTTTTTTCCCTGCCTGGATAAATGGTCCCTTGCTTTTATTGGTATATGTCTCCTTTATAAACCAGTATTTGCCCAGTATTACATCTAGAATGTCCTAGTGCTCTAGTATGTTTCTATTCTCCTTTGTTTTTTCTTTGCTTGTATACACTGTGGTACTTAAAATTCTATGCCACACTCCTGAAACCAGTCTCAATTTCCCAACCCAAGATACTCACTTGCCTTCTAAAACCAGCCCTTCCCTTTCCTTGGCTTTTTTATTTCCCCACATATTTTATCACCTTGTTCCGCCCACTCCTGGGGACAAGCAGACGGCTCAAAGCTAATGATGTCTCTCAAGCAAGCAGCCTCTCTAAAGGCATTCCAGACTTTTCACATTTGTCTGTGCAGCACATGCTCCCAGAGCCACCTGTCTGCGATTCAACACGCCATGGGCCTAGGCCCAGGCCTAAAATGAGGCAGCCCAGGCTCTTTTGCACCCCCAAAATATATGCATCAAGGGACATTTAGAAAGACCAAACAGCAAATGTTTGTGGGAGACAGGGTGAGCTTCCAGTCTGGCAGATCATTGCAAGGCTTCCCTTAGCTACATTTCAGCTTTCATCTTGCAACCTGCCAGACCGTGATGGAAGGAAAAATAATGGCTGGAAATGACAAGACAGGCCACTGATGAGCCCGTAAGGCTAGAGCCAAATTTACTGCCCACAGTTTGCAGCCCTGGCATGAGATTGCCATCTCTACCGTGCACTAAATAGTGCCTTCACCACCAGGACAGCATCACGTCAGTGACACTGTTAAGGGACTGAGTTGGTGCTCACATTTGCAGTGCTCAGGAGCAGAATGCTGCTCGAATGGGCACCACGGCCCCTTGTGAGCAGTGCCCAGAGCAGCATTCCTCCCAGCTCCCTTTCAGGAAGGCCCTTCAGAAAGCTGCTGATGGTGGATGTTGGGTGGTGGGAACATCTGCCTGGGCACACTGGTGTGCTGGGAGTGAGGCCTAGCCTGCCCTGGACCTGGATGAGACCTGCTGGTGTTCCTGTGCAGCAGGGATAGCTCTCCCCTCTTAGCAGAGGCCGGGCAATGGGATGTCTCTCTCTTGGAAATGGAGAAGGAGCACATAATCATTTCTCTGTCTCCAAATGCTGCCCACAATGAGACTTATTGGAACTCTGTGAGGGTTTCCCCCAAATCTGCTCTTCCTCCTCCCTTGACATGCAGTGGGGCAGTGGCAGGATCCCCTCAAGAGCCCCTCGTTCTGCAGGGAAGGGACCATCATCCATGCTGAAGGGCTGCTCCTCTTCTGGCCCAGGGAAGGTTCTTCTGCAAATGAGGTCTCGGGGTGTTCACCAGGAACTCGGCACAGATGCTTTCTCTCTTTCCCTCCAAAACCAGGCCTCTCTTCCCCGCCTGACCAGGCCTGTCATACTGAAAAGGGGTGCAGCAGTTTCAATCACGTCTCCAAAATACAACACAGCCCCTTCTTCCCCGCCAATAAACCTCCATCCAGCACCACCAGGCCAAGGGCCACAGGGCAGCAGCGGCAGCCAGGGAGATGTCACCGCAGCTCGTCCTGCTCTTCTGAGCAATTGCTCACAATTGGCTTTGCCAAAAGGGCTTTTTCTGAGGCAGTCACTGCACTTGGTGGGGCTAATAGCAATGCAGACAGCCTGAACCTTGGTCCGAGCCAGTTCACATCTTCTGGGGGCCCATCCCCTCACCTCTCACAGACTTATTCCTCACCACGTGGCCCAGAGGCCTGGTGAGATGCTCGGCTCCTGCGCTCGCCTCACTGTCGTGACCACACAAATAGCTGGCACGAGGGACAGGGCGGTGGTGGTGGGGAGGAGAGGAAGGAGGAAAGAAGGAGGGAAAGGAAGATATAGCTGTTATGCAGGATGGTTCTAGGGGAATAGCGTCAGCTATGGGAACACAGTGTCTTTAGGTAATTTGTTGTGTAAAGGCCTATGAAACTGGTAAAAAGAGAAATGAGAGCCAGAGAGGAGGGCGGACAAAATGGTGGCCTGGCACAGGCCAGCACAGTGCCTGGGAGCCACGAGAGCAGGAGGCCTTTTGGGTATGGGGCAGGCAGCCCCAGGAAAGGGAGTTCTTTTGGAGGCACTGGGCTATGAACAGCCATCACTTGTTCTCCCTGCATACACTCTGAAGTCCTTTCAGCCAAAGCAGCCTGCATACAGAGAGCCATGCCAGGGCTAGCAACCCTTCAACCAGTCTTTTTCACTTCCAAAGATGAATCTAAGCTGGCGGGTGAGGAAAAAAGCTGTGTCCTTACTCCCATGTGGTTACTGCCACCCATCCCCTCACCCAAGCACAGACTGAACCCACAGACACTGCTCACACCACAAACTTCCTTGGAGAATTGTCTCCTGTCTCATTTGAAACCATAAGGTCAGAGCCATGAGTGGGAGGTAGAGAAGGGCAAGAGATGAGGAGAATGAGGAGAGGATGCAAAACCTTCCCTTTCAGTCGCTGGCCATAACCAGTTCTCAGCCAGTCTCACCCATCTCCTCTTGCATCCTGGCCCTGAACACCACTCTGGCTTTGGGAAGGAGTCAAGATCCCTTCTGCGTCTCCTCCTCCCCTATCTGCATTCCCTTCCAGACAAGCACCACATCCGAGCAGGCTATTTTTGTGCCGGCGATTGTCGCCTTCTCAAAATTGCCTTGACAATGCCTGTGGCGTCCGCTCTCTGCCTCCTGAGAGCGGCTGCCAAGCTGAGGTTCCCCCTCGTCCTCCACTACTGGAGGAAAAAAAAAAAGCAACCCAGGAAGGTTTTTTTTTTTCTCAGCCCAGTCTGGATGGGCAGGATTCAGCGTCTGAGTCAGCCTTTCCCCAGATAGGGATAATTTCCTGCTCCAGGGAGGTGGGCTGTAGGGAGGATGCTGCTCTCTCTCCCTGGCTGTCCCCAGCACCCCCTGTCGCTGCTGTCAGCCCTTTATCCTCATTGAGATGCAAGGCTGGCCACTGCAGCCATCCGCTGAGCTGTCTGCTCCTGAAGGCACCTTCCCTTCCTTCCCCCCTCCTCCCGGGGCTGCCTGTGGAGCTATTCTTCAGCCTCTGCATTTCACAACAGCTCAAAGGCAGATGCATCAATCCTTTCAGGGGCTGGGGACGTGAGGAGAATGGCAAGGGGGCCGCAGGCAGGTGTTGGTAGGTTCCCAGCCATCTCACAAGCCTTGTCCCCCTCCCTTGCCCCCGCTGGCTTGTGCCTGAGGCTTGGACTGAGGCATGGGGCAGGGATGGGGAAGGGAAGAGGATGGGGAGGGAGAGCACTGGGATATGCTGACCCCATAGGCATGCTCAGCTGGCATGCAAGCGATTCCCAGCTGGTCTGCTCACTGCAGCCTTCCCCCATGCATGAAACAGGGGATGCAACCCTGTCTGCTGAGGGTCTACACCAATATGGCTGTGGTGTGGACAGCTGAGGGAGGGGGAACAATCCCATGGCCTCAATGAAAGTGAAGGATGGGGAGAAAAGGCAGGGGTTGGGGACGGGGGGGGTTGTTCCTCCCAGCATCGCCATCTCTGCCAGGCACAGAGAAGAACGAAACTCCTGTCTCGCACACCAGAATGGGTTGGGATGAATCAGGAATGGGTCTTAGGATGCCCCTCAGCCCAAGGGGGGTCCTTCGGTCCCACTGCTCTCCTGCCCCGGAGAGGGAGGGAGAGCTGGGTCCGGCCGATGCGCTGTCTGCGGGAGGGCAGCTGGTTCCCGGCGTGTGTTTTACCCGTAGGTGCCACAATCCTTTGACTGTGTGTTTGAAAGCCTTGAGTCTATACAGTTAAGAATCAGCAAATTAGAAAAATTGTCCTGAAATGTTGGAGGGAGGAAAAAAGGCAGGAAGGCAGAGAGGGTCAGGGAGGGATGGAGAAGGAGGAAAGGGCTCAGTAAAAGAGTTCATCCAGGGGCACCGCCCTGGCTTTGCGCCCATCACCTGTGGGCTGGGAAGGAGGAAGGGAGGCAAGGACAAAAAGGGAGGACTGATTTCACACATTCAGTGCATATCATACAACCGGGGCAGGGCTTTCCTCCCAGAGCTCCTACCCAGGCTGGCATCACTGCTGTAGCCAGATTAGAGCCCTGCCCAACAGCCCGAACCATACTCACAGCAGGGTTACAATTCACTGCTTCGTTGCTCGGGGGAAGATACCTTCTCCTTTCTTCTTTTCTTTCTTTTTTTTTTTTTAATTATATATATATATATTTAAGTACTTTTTTTTTCTCCCTTTTTTTTTAAGTCTTATAATTTTTTCTGTAACAGCAGCTTCTTTCTGTATTGGTGTGGAATTTATATATAGAGAGATATCTATAAATATATATAAGCCAAACTGCCTTACAGGTCATTGTTTTGTGGGATTTTTGTTGGTTTGCTTTCTGTTTTGTTTTGTTTTGTTTTCAGTGTTGTATGTGTAGCAGGCACTTGAGTTTATATGAAGATGTTTGCTTGGGAGCTGAGGGGCAAAGGACTTGGGGGGGGAGAGGGAGGAAGGACGGAAGGAAGGAGCAGGGACTTTTGACAAGTGGCCACTGCTAGCCAAGGATGTCCAGGTAGATTGGTGTGGCCTTGCCCAGAGCATGAAGAATCTTGTAGATCTCCTTGATATTGAGCCGTTGCTGAGGTTCTCTCTGCCAGCAGCCCAACATGATGTCGTAAACCTCCTTGGGGCAGACTCGAGGTCTTTCCAAAACTCGGCCTTGGGTAATGCACTCAATGACCTGAAAGAAAGAGAGAAGAATCACTCAGCAGCAGCTGGATAATGTCCTGTCCTGGATACTTCTTGGCCGTTGAGGGAATGGAAAAGCTGAGGAGCCTAGAGGTCTACAGATCCTCAGTGCTCATCTGTGTGTCAGAAATGACGGTTTTACATTGAAAAGTTTTTCTCCAGAAGCAGTCTTGAAGCTTCTCAAAACTTTCATCATTTGGCACCTCCCTCCCTCACTGCACCCTCCAGGCAGGAGGTTACAAGCAAATTGCGTGATGTTTTAATTGAAGTTGTCAGGTTTTTCCTGATAGGTGAAGAATGAAAAAAAAAAAAAAAAAAAAGCTTTACAATCCCCAAACTAAACTGATATTTTACACAGCTGAAATGTTGTTTTATTTCCCTGAAAATCAAGAGTCCTTTCCATTGTAAAGCCCAGGAGAGTTCTACGAGAGAGTTCAGCACTTCTCTTTCTACCTTCATCTCCAAGGGCAGCTTTGCTTCATTTTGACACAGAAAAGCAGTTGGAAAAAAAAAAAAATTTCATCTCAAATCACATCTGTGATGGAGAAAAAAAAAAACTGCAGCGCTAACAGTTTGTTCTGGGTCAGGTCAGTGCTGCTAATGAGAGAAATGTGAGCTCTTGGACAGCATGAAATTCTCTTCAGAGGGATGCTAGTGGCATCCCCTAAGTGTCTGTTTGAGTTTTGGTCACCGAAGGAATGGATGCAAAGGGAACGAGGGTATGATTTGTCAGAGAGCTGCTATTACCTCCTGGCCTCCTTGGCTGGAGCCGATGAGTCCCGGCATTGCAGCGTGCGAGTGACCTGCCACGCTCTGCAGACAGACGCAGATCCCAAGCAGTGTGTTGAGGGAAGCCACCCAGCAAGGGGTGTTTGGAATTTATCAGTTATGAATAGTAATGGCCCTGCCACACAGCTCAACGGATACTTATCGCTCTGCTGTTTGCATATAAATGCAGAGGGGAGCGATTAGGATCTGCTGAAAGCTGGCCAAGGCGGATGCAGTGTGCAGAGAAGCCTGCATCGCAGGCAAAGCTGTTGGCAGCACTGACATGTGAGAGGAGGTAGGAGGTACAGGAGGTAAGTTGCGGTTTCTGACAGGTGTCCTGGACATGCAGAGGAGCCCTGCGGTGGGCCCTGTCTCTCCAGAGCAAAGGGCACAGGGCTAATGGACTGGCCGAGGCTTTCAGATTAAGTTGTTCCCTGCCTCGTCCTCCTGCTGTGGAAGGGTCTCCTCCAGCCTTGAACAAACCTGCTGAAAGTGCTCTGGCGGCACGAGGCCACGCAGGCACTGCAGGAAGGAAGGCAAACCTAAGCCTTGGCAATGCCCTCACCTGAGGTGCTGCTGCTTGGCCCACCAGGCTCTACGGTGGTGGCCATGCTGCGTTGCTCTGATGTCTCCTCGTCCAGGAGCTGGTGGAGGCATCGGTCCCCTGGGTTCTGCCCCCTTCTCCATGACTCACAAATGAGCCAAATGAGAGCTAATACAGCTCCCTCCCAGCAGGATAGTGTGGTCTGGGTGAGAGCCCTCAGCTCTCAGGAAGAAGCGGATGCAGCAGTAGGAAAGGGAATTACACAGCTCTTCCAGGGACGGTAGGAAAACCAATACCCTGCATCTGTGCAGCTCTTCACTATCCCTCCTCCTGCCAGGGGTACTTTCTCAGCCCCACTACCCTGCAGAGGAAACTGAGGCAGAAAGCATGAGGACAGCTGAGCTCTCTTTTCCAGCATGCCTCTCACCCATGTACAAGCCACATGTGCTCATTTGTGTGCGTTTGTATTTACCCTCCCAGGGAAATGCAAGAGCAGCTCATTAAGTAGCGTGACAAATAACTTCTGTCGCTGTCTGTTCCATTGTTTGTGTCTCTAAAATGTTTGCGTGTGCTACTTTGGGATATGCAGTCAGGCCCCATTGAGCACACGAATGGGCAAGTATTAGAGATGTAAAGCAACACCTTGGATTTGCCATCTCTGCAACTCACTTAATTAAGGGATCTATATCCAGAAAGCAGAAAATGCACATTTCTCATTACAAAAGGTGAAATTTCTGAAATCCATTAGATACACAGTAGGATAAAAATGTTCAAGGTTCCCACACACAGCTCTGTCAATGCATCTGGCTCCTCTTCTATAATACCCCCTGCTATTCTGAGCAAAAATCTTCCAGTGCATTTCTGCTGATGTGCCTCAGACCTCGGCTCTGACACTCTGCTAATCCTAGCCAGCCTTCCCTCAACTTTTTTACAGTGCAGCCCTACACTGTTATTCAAAGAAATAACAAGGATGAACCAGCCCCTTGGGTCCCATCCTCAAGGAACAGGGGCGAACTCTATAATAGGTGTCCCCATGGCAAACAGCCCTGCAGAAGTGTGCCACATGCCATATAACATGCTTCAAACACTTTCTCACAAACTGAAGGCTGCTGTAAAAGTGTCAGCTACAAAATAAGGAGAAAGCGAGCATAGGAAATGCAGGGCGACTCAATAACTTATATCTGAGCAGTGATTTGGGTATTCTGTCAGCACCCAAGAGTTTATCAGGTGCGGCTGTTACGGAGGTATGTCAGGAACTCGGAGGGCAGAGACTGGGGATAACCCATTGCATGGCTTTGGCAGAGCCCTTTGATTCCTGAATGCCTTGCTTTCCCCAGCTCTTAAATGGAGATAATGACACTTTTGCTATCTGAAGTTTCTTATCTCTGTATCTGAAAAAAGAAATAATTTGAAGAAAAAAAGAAATAATAAGAAATAATTTGAAAAAATAAATAATCTGAAAAAGAAATAATGCCAAGGAGAGGACCATCAGTGTATGGATGGCTTTGCAAGCAGTCTGGAAAGCAGAGATGGTAACAAGTAGTGTTTCCAGCTGAAGGTATCTCAGCACTGTTGTACCTCTGTGTTTGAGAGCTGGAACCAGGGCTGCTTCCCGTACGTGAAGATCTCCCAGAGGATCACCCCGAAGCTCCAGACGTCGCTCTCTGTCGTGAACTTCCTGTACATGATGCTCTCCGGAGGCATCCAGCGGATGGGCAGCATGGTGTGTCCTCCAACCTGCGGGAGGACAAAGGCACGAGGAGATCTGAGTGAACGGAGCCCTGGGAAGGGAGCAGCCCTTACATAACGTGAACAAACACAGGGCCTCCCCGTGAGCTCCATCAACAAGGAGCTGCTCGAAAGAGCTCGGTTGGATGCTGCCTCCCTGCCCACCCAGGGGCTTGCCCGCCAGTCCCAGCTGGTTAATATGACGGATAGGGAGTGAAATGTATCGAGATAAATGATGTTGTCTCCTCCCAAAACGGGCTTGTAAAGAAATCAAATGACAAACTGCCAGGCACATCCTCAGACCCTACACTGGTGGTGAGCCAGGAGGCAAGGCAAGGAGCAGAGCATTCGGCAAGGTGCTGGGATGAGTTTTGCAGGGCCTCGGTGCTCTGAGGCACCCTCCAGAAATACAGAGAGGGCTTTGTCCCTCCTCGGCAAGGCTTGCTAAAATCCATACACAGGCATCTGCGCATCACCTAATTGCGTGGAAGGTTTTTGCACTCATAAAACTGTGCTACAGGCCTTTTCAAAGAGTGCTTTGAATATGTAAATGACTGCAGGACCGCACTGCAAAAAGGCGGTCTGTTTGTAAAGAACAGGCTCTTACAGGCAGGGATATGCCCAGTGTTTGATGGAGGCAGGAAAGCCAGCCCCTTTGGAGAGCCTGGAAATGGAAGAGCCCGTGGGTGAAGTCCCATCGGGGTGTGCTAAGTGAGGGAAAGGCCCTCTCTCCATCACAGTCTGCCCTTCTCTAGGGCGCGTGAGTCCAGCAGGTGAAAACATGCAAAGATGCCGAAAGCAGATGGATTTACCTTCAGATTCACTAGAGATTTCTAAACAAGTGTCTTTAAGCAGGGAAAGTTTTTTTTTTTTCCCCTCTGTTCTGTCCTACACAAGAAGCACCATCTGTGGGGAAGCAGCTAATTGATAAGCCCAGCCGGCGCTGGAAGCAGCACAGCCACGAGGCTCCAGCACTCGTTTCTGCTGAGGATAAAGTGTCCAAGGGTTTAGCGGTGATGAGAGACAGTGCTTTTGTGGTGCTGCTCAGAAGTCTGCTTGTCTCATTACGGACACCAAAAAAAGCAAGTGCTAATAACTTTGTAGCACCGCAGCTGAATCAAACAGGCAGAAATCTCTCTGGTCCTATGAAGGAATGGGGGAGAGGCTTTCTAGTTTTCCTGCACGTGTGTAGCTATTGAAAATAATGAGATCGTTGTGCTTGCTTGGATGAAAATGTTTCTTGTACAAACAAAAGCTCTCCTCCAAGCTCCTGGCTTTCCAAAGCTCCCACCGATTTCTGTGCCTGATTAAAACCAGAGTGGGGAAGGGTCAGTACAGAGACCAGCCGCATTTCTTGGAAGCAGGAGGGACAGTTTTGGGGAGCACTGCTGGAATAGGTTGTGAAATGGGGACAGTGCCTAGCAGGCTTCCTGCACGGAAGGTGCCAGCCAGATCCCTCAGGGGTCTGACAGAATTTGGACCTGGGCTCGCCGCATTGTGCTCAGAGGTCTGTGGACCAGCCCTGTTTCTAACTCTGAACGTCTCTTTCTACAAAAGAGAGAAGGAGTTTAAAAAGTCTTGGGAACATCTTTCATTCCTAAGTGCAGAATGCTCGGAACTGCGATGCGTGAAGATAAAAAGCTCCGTGCAGCTCTACAGCTCCTATGCAGAGATGCCTTGGCTGGTGTGGTCTCAGCTTGCTGCTCTGAACTCCCAAGAATGTCCTCCCTTAATGGAAATGGAAATACTCTTTTCTTGGTTTGTTCCTTTGAAACCCTGTCCGCAATTTTAGCTCTTTCCTGCTTTCTCAGCTTTTACAAGTTGCTTTCCCTTTCTGTGAAGGGCTCCAAGGAAATGTTATCGACCAAACATGACATACATCAAACTTGATTGTTGCAAAAACTCTTTTGCACTAATGCTTATTTTTTCCCCTTTAAGTAGCTCTAGCTCTTCAGTTTTCTGGCAATCTCAAAATGATTACATATCACAAAGCTCTCTGCATTTGCAATGTCCTGAATCTTGCAGGATCATCTGAGTTTACAGGTAGTACAACGTACTGAGCACATTTAACTGCCATTTGAAGAGATCTTAGGGCAGTTCAGAATCTATGAACCAGACCCTCAGCTTACACAAACAGTATGAGCCCTACTGCTTGAATGGGAGTGCCCTGAGTCACACCACTTGAGGATTTGGCTCCGAAAGCAGCAGAGAAGCCAGTAGACCCATTTCAGTTCTAATAAACTACAGCGCAGTCAAGGTCTTTGGTCTCCTCTAGACACATCCTAGTGACAAATTGCCAGTAAAGTGACATACACAGTCAATAGTTGTCCCAAGGACGTGACGACATGATCTTGGCTTAGCTCATATGGTAGAGTCCAGCGACTGCCAAACTCTCTGTTTGGCATCTCTGCCCTCTATGTCACATGAGATGTATCTTTTACTAAAAATAAATCCGGTACTAAGTAATACATTAATTCTGGGGAAAAAAACAAAGCCAAGCAATGCCCAGAACTGTGCGGATCCTGACATATGGCTCAGCTGTGCTCATAGGTAAGAACCTCAAAGGTATTCTCTGCATCTCACACAGAATGCCACATTTCTGAGAGCAAATGTTAAGTCTCGCCTGCTAGCTAACTGTATGCAGAACAAGCATCAATTAAATTGGACCACAAAAATCACTCCAATGCCTAGCTTAGCACACAAGGCTGAGTATTACATTTTAAAGCATTTCCTTTGACTGTCCCTTAGTGCTCCCACTGCAAACTGATTAGGATTAAAATTCCCATTTCACAGATGAGAAAACAGATGCAGGAAGGCAGGGAAAGGTCCTGCTCTGAAGCTGTACAGTGAGCGAACGCTAAGTTGAGCCTTCCTGGTCTGCAGTCAGCTGTACCCTGCTTTCTGCTGATGTAGCAAAATGATTTAGAGCTGAGCACAGATGGATTGAGCTACTGATGCCATAGGAAACAGAGTGTGTCCAGGATGGAGGAAATCTTTTGCATAACATGCAGTGGCTGTTATCTGTGTTATGCCAGCATCGACTTGCACGTGATTGCCACGGCTGCACGCTTCATTTACAGGACCAGTCATTGCCAACAGCATGAAAGCAAAATGATGCTATTAAATCAGGCTAAAAAAAAAAACCTAGATGCTGTTTTTTGGCGATTTTTTTTTCTTTTTTTTTTTTTCTTTTGCGGAGCCTGTTTACATGGCATGTCCTTGGCTCTGGAAGGAACTGTTACTGTGTCATTCGAATCTGAAAGTTTGCTTTGGTCAAGTATCTGCTCATGGCAGGCTTCTGAACTAAGTGACCTCGTAGGACTCGTGGTCTTAATGCTCATCAAGAGCATGATATTGCTGAGTCTGCTCTGAAATAGTCAGGTCATCTTCCCACCCATCTTCCTCCATCCCCCTGGGGAGCCAGGGATAGGAGACCCCAGGCCACATTCAGGTGCACATCCCAAAGCCACTAAGGACAAAATGTCCTCCGACAGCAGCACTGCAGCATCTCCCCCAGAGGCACTCCACAACCTGGAAGAGGCTTTTGCTTTCAAGCAAATACGGCAGGCAAATCCTCTGCTGTTCCTCCCCTTAAATCCTACGATGCTGCCAAGCTCACCCTTTCTCCTTGTTATTTTAATGCTTCATAGACCTGCAGACTGGCCTCTTTATCCCATTGCCTTGGCTGTCTAGCTTTGCTTGACATTTTTAGCTCTAACTTCCTCTCCCAAGATCAACTCCTCGTGCCCACATTGACATGTTATTCCCGCTGCTTTGCTCTTTCGGTTTGCAGTGCTATCCTGGTAATAAATAGAGCAGTCAGTGTGTATCCTCTGAGCTGCCAAAGTTTCCTTCTTCTGTCTCCATCTCAGGGTTGCAGCATCATCCACTCATTTCCATCGCCTCCTAATGGATACTCCCAAGGGCACGACCTGGTCTCCAGCCACATGTTTCTGATACTCCAGGGCACCGAGGCTGTGCTCTGAAGCTTCATTACACGTCCAAGCCCCCAGACGGCGAGATAACCAGCCACCCCCTTTGAGCAGCTTATTGCTGTATTACAGCTGAACCTCGGGGAGCTGGGGGAGGTTCGTGAAAGGCCAGCGTTAATGGCCATTAGGGAGAGAGATAATTACTTAATGCTAGTACAGCACTTTGAAGATGTAAAGCTATATAAGTGCTATGTACAAGTAGTATTATAAGGCTCTAGGTTTGTCTGCTAGGAAGGAAAGCGGGTGTCTGGGGAAAGGATTCTCCTTGTCCCAGCTTTCTGAATGACATCCAGCTGATTAGGAAGGGAAAAGATGACATGTCATCCCCGATGAGTTCGACAGTACAGCAGCAGGTAGTGGAGCAGCAGCGTTCAGCAAAGGCAGTGCAATATATCTGCGGTTTGGGCCACTTGCAGAGATAACATGAAAAATCAAAACCAGAGCAGAGCTGAAAAACCCTCATGAGAACTTTGTATGCGCGGGAATCCAGACCTCAAAGCTCTGAAGGCAGGTATTAGCAGGCAGCACTGCTCCCCCCGTCCTGGCCCCCACGCTAGCTCCAGGGCTGTACCCCAAGGCAGCATTCAGAGGGGGCTGCTGAGCCATCCGCACCGTGCTCACAGCTGAGGGCTGCTTCAGAGATCTCAGCTCAGAATGGAATTTGCTCTCTGGCATGCTATAAGGCTGTGTTTTATTTTTCCTTTTGTGCAGTTGCCTTCCCAGCTTTGAAGTAAAAAAGAAAAAAAAAAAGTAAATAAATAAATCAGTGCTTTGCTTCCCAAGGTCATTTGACATTTGTTTTCCAAGGCCATCTGACAGCTGTATTCCTGCTCCTGGCTTACTTTGGGGATGTTCTGCTCCTGCTCCTGCCTTGGGAAAGTCACAGGAACCACCGTGAGGTGTCTTTGTATGGTGCAGCATTGCTTGATCTTCCCTTAGCATGCAGGAAGCTGGGATGTTTGAGTTTGTACAGAATCGCGTAGCAGTAGTGGAGACCTTGGCACTATTTCTCTCCAGGAGAACCCACTCAACACATCACCTCTTTTTAGAGGTAGCGATAAGACACGTTCCCTGACTGCTGCCTCGGTTCCTGCTGCTGTAGGTAGGGATGACCCGGGCTCCTCTTTAATTGCAGACCTGGCTGTCATCCCAGGCCGGGCTGCACTACAACACGTGTCCTTTAGACCTCAGCTCTAGGAGCTGGGTGATCCCTGGAAGATTAACTCTGACCATTCCCCCAGCAGCCAGATGTACGGCCTCATCAGGACAAAAAAAAAAAAAAAAGATAATGGAAACAAGAAGCACAAAAAGCTGCATGTTTGGGCTAAGTTGAGTTCTTGGACAAAATAAAAATAAAAATAATAAATTGAACAAAACCACTGTAGATTGTGCCCTTGTGAGCTGAAGTTTGTCAAATAAGGTTGGGGCAGGAGAGGGTGGCTTCTCAGGGAGAAGGCAAAGGGATGTACATGTTCGTGGGTGAAAATTTTCTAGGAGGAGACAGTCCTTCCTTGCCATCAGTGCTGGATCCAGAACTGAGAGACGTCTATCTATCAATCAGATGTGCCAGCATTTTACCTGTGTGAATCCCGAGAGATCCCTGGGCACCTTTTGCAAAGCAGAGGGATCGACTCTGACATGCCAGCCAGATCGGGGCTTTGCTAATGGTTAGCTGTCCCAGAGTTCATGGTCTCAACTGCCACCTTACTGGGCTCTTAAGCCCCTAAGTACTTTACATCAGAGGCAGCTGCATTAAAGTGCACGTTGTGATTCCCCAGTACTTTATCTGTAATTTCCTTTTGGTTTATTCAGGAAGGAAGGTGCTAGCTGTATCTTAGAAAGCACCATTTCCAGAGTTATTCTCGCCTCAAAAATCACAGAGCTGTTCTCCTGACTCTGAAAGGCATCATGGCTGTACCAGCCGCAGGCTGAAGCCCCCGGTCCCTCCTCTTCTAAAAAATTTGTAAGATGTCCCTGCAAACTCTCTCAACTGAGGTCTTGCCTTCAAGTCTCGTACCTTTGCTGTCCCCGCTGTCACATCCAGTGCTGAAGGTGGGTTTTAACACTGTCAACAAACAGCGAAAAGCTTCTGCCAAACATTTCAACTAACTCGACTCACTGTGTCCTCTCCGTGCACCACTCTGCATGTGTTTGCTGCACTCTCTGGGCATGGTCTGATCCTGTTCCCATCCTCACGCCCTGCACCCAACCATCTCTCCCAGGCCCTGGAGGTGCTGCAGTGTGGGGCCTGCAGCCCGCTCCTCTGCACACCAGTGAGTGAAGACACCTTATAGCTATCTGCAAGGGGTCACAGAGGGTTTTGGGGGCTTACAAGGTGCAGAGTGACCGTAGCCGTATCTGTTATGTGCACGCACCTGCACCGGGTGTCCCAGACTCGCCCAAAGCAGGAGAGGTGCCTGCTGCCAGAAATTGGACTTACCCAGGGAGAACATGGGGAAAGCAACCAACTGTCCCTGTCGCGAGGTGATGTAAGGAGCCAGATGGACTTGTTCAGGAGCAGGGAGAGCTCAGGCAGGGTTAATGCGAAACTGAGAAGGGGGTGAGACCTTCCTGCTGTCAGTTGGACTCTGGCAAGGGACTGTTTGTTCCCCCCAGCTGCACATACTGTGTTTAAACATGAGCCTAAGAATAAAGCCTGCCATTGACATTGTTTTTCCTTACTTCATTTAACAAACTAGTTGCTTTATGACCTGTAATTCTGCATCACGTTGAATCAAGCAGTGTAATTTGCAAGCAGGGACGGTGTCCTTTCTCCCTGTTCCCCTCATCTCTGCTCCACTGAGTGTGTTTTAATCCCACGGTTTTCAGCATTCCTAATGAGCCATTAACAAGCTGCCAATTACTTACGCAAATGAGGGGGGGGCAGACATGGAGGGGTGGCTGTAGCTAGAGGTAAATTCTGCTACCTCAAAACGGCCTGAGATAAATCACTGCTTCTCTAAGAGCTGCCTGTACCCAAGAGTCCTCTCACTTATATTATCTGCCATCTAAAAATGCCAGGGGTAATGCAGAGGATGGTTAAGAAAAGGGAAACAGAGGAGTAATTGCACATATATTTTTAATTATGTTTGCCAATAATCTATTTGGTGTGCCCCTTACCACAGATCACCACTCCCCTTTCCTTCCCAGCTCTCAAAGCAGCTAGGAGAGGGCTGCGCAACCAGCCTGCAGAGGAACAAGGGCCAGTTTCTCATTTTCATGTAAAAATAAATGTTCCAAAAATAATGATCTCCATCATGAACATGGGACATGAGCTATGAGGAAGATATATATGGGAAGAGCAACTTTAGTTTGCAAAGCACTTGGAAAAGAGGTCAGTGAGGCCACCTCAACTCTCGTCCTACCAGGTGCTGCTATAGACTCCTGCCCCCCCAGGCCCACCTACTGAAAGCTTTGTGGGGCCCAGAATGAAGACACCCCACATTAGGACATCTCAGACAGCCGAGGGAAGTGGGAGCACTGGGATGGATTCACCAGTGGGACACCCGATGGCTTCCTAGGAGTCCCACTGCTCGGCTGTGGCTTGGTGCTGGGTGGCTGGTCAGAGGGGTGCATGCAGGTAGTGGCCTCTGCGGTTTTTTTGCACCACAGCCCCCACATGGACACTCCATCCAGCATAATCTGGTAAGCCACTAAACCCTTTTAAACTCCAGCCATCAGATAACCAGTTTGTCAGGCACCACATGGATTTACTGATTTTCTCCACAAGGTAGGAGACCCTGGCACCGCACCGCGCTCTTTTTTAGGGCGGACATGCTCAGAGATGTGCAATACCCATGAAACAACACAGCTATTAGCTGGTTCCAACTTCAAAGGGGATCTGCAGTCTGCAAAGACTGCGAGCACCAACAGAAATTGTCCATGACTGATCTGCATTATCGTTTTGCAGTGAGCCGGTAATACTACAAGAAGTGTTTAATAGCTCAAAAGCTAATCAGATAGAGGCTAAGTTAAACCATCACGATGCAAGGAACATGTCCATCAGGATTCTACTCTTGTGGCAACACAGGGAATGAAAATCAGCTCGGTTTCTGGCTCCAGAAAGTAGGAAGAATATTTGACCAATAAATCCTAACCTGGCGGTATAAAAGCAACATCTCGACGTGGCCTGAGAAATGCAGCTTAGGAAATAATACCAATAAAGCACTTGCATGTGCTATCACTCTATGCTAAAATGCTTTCAGATTGGTATCTCATAATCTCCCCTTCCATCGTTCCTCTCTGTCTGTCCTGACAGTGACTCCCCTCTGGGTAACCAATAATGCTCCGTCTTTGTCTGCAGCCAGAGCCATCCCTGACTGACGACTCTACATGATTTAGATAAGGCTCCATTACTTAACTTCTGGATGCTGGATAATCAGTTCAACTGCCTTGGCATTAATCATAATAATATTCAAAATTCATTAGGCTAGATTGTTTGGGAATCTATTTCTTATTAATGTCAGATTCACTGAGCATAGGCCTGGCCGCAGAGAGACACAAATTTAATACAACGCAGGGCATGGGGACTCCCAGCAGAAGCAGAGCCCCTTCCCTTACACGCAGCTGGGTGCTGAGCTGACAGTCTGTCATCTGGGAGGGCTGGTGGATAGCAGAGAAACACCGTGAGCATGCTGCCTGCCGGCTCACCAACAGGCATCTATAGAAATGCGTAGAGTGCGGAGATTTTGAGGAATCAGCTCCTCATGTAAATCTTAATAGCATCTATTATATCCAAAAATTGGGCAGGCAACTCGGAGATTTTTGTGCACAATCATAGTGTGGAGGCACAAAAAATAAAAGTCTCTTTATGATAGGCATCTGCTCCTTGCTTTTCTGAAAAAGTATGGTATTTTAGCTTAGAGGAATGGGCTCTAGTGCTTTACCACCATGAAAAACTTTCAGCAATAAAGTAGCTGGATCGTCCCTTCTAGCTAATTTCCTGTAGGCCAGCTGAGGATGGTTCCCAGTGCTGTACCTAACGGTTTATTTGGCCTGTTTAAGCATTTTGGGTGCTGGTGCTTTCCTTCTGGTACGAGTTCTCACCCTGCAGTTGAACAATGGTTGCTCAGCAGGGAAACATCACAGAAATACCAAACAGCTCCAGAAGATGCTTACGCTTTCTCTCCTAATGAAGGCAGTGCAAGCACAGATGGCATCTCACACAAACATGTTGCAAGCCATGTTAAAATAAAGAGCTCATTATCGGAGGCTGCAGTGTCACACCTACTAACGAAGTGATTAAACTCATCAGTGCCTGTGTGAAAGCTGGGCTGGCTCTGGCAGCGCTGAACGGAGAGCCATGTCCCACCACAAAAGCACACCCCAACATCCTCCCCCCCAAACACACACGATTTTAGCCACTGCAGAGACACAGGCATTCGATGAGGCTAATGGCTAAACTTACAAAGTAGGGAAGGATGCCCTCGACGTGCCCTTCCCATGCCTGCCTCAAGCATCCCTGTTACGAGGTAGTGCAGCACACAAAGAGCCCGCACGTGGTGGGCACGTGGAGGAGAAGAGCGCACCCGCACCCGTCTAAGGCTGGGGCTTGGCTGCAGGTTCTGATGGAAAACAAACTAAACTTGAAACTGAAGAGTCGAGCATTTCATCCTTCTCTGCTCAAGCACTTTTTCACCCCAGACATCCTGTGCATTGAAGTTTCCTCTGCTCTTAACCAAGTTTTGCAGATGTCCTTGATTAGGACAGAGTTGCAGGAGTCCTATGCCTTTTAACCACTGCGAGTTAAAATCCTTCCTCCCTGCTTTACTTAGCCAGGAGCTTAAATAAATAAGCAAACCCACAAACACAGGAACCGGGTTGCAGATGTCATTAGAGCCTTCCAGCACTAAGTGGCCATTGCAGCGATCACTGGTTGCCTTCTGCTCCCCATCCTGCAGCCAGCCAGGTGCTTCACCCCACCGACCCCACTGGGATCATCTCACAAGCTCAGCACCTTGTAGGACACATGTGGCTGTTTTTGCCATGAAACAGGACTAGCTCCTGGATGGCCAGCTCTCTGAACAAGGCAGGTCTTCCTAGTGGAGTCTCCAGACACCAGCTCTCCATTAGGGTTAGCCACAAGAGGAAGGACGGAAAGAGAAAGTGAGCCTAAAGAAACCACTAATGTTCTGCAGCGTCTGGTAGGATGAATGACCCCCACAGACATATGCTGAGCAGACAGGACAGTCCTCAATTATGTCATTGCTGGAGCATTTACTTCAAGGAGAAACGTGACTGCAAACGCTGGGCTTAAAGCCCTGGCTGGTTTCGCTGCCTCTGGATAAGCTGCTGGAGCCCAAGAGCATTAGGTATGTGCATGCAGCATGCACAGGCAATGACACGCATGTCTGCGTATGAAACAGCTTTACAGACCCAGGAGAAGAGCTGGAAAAAACCTGTTAAGTTCCATTCTGCCCTGTTTCCCTTGTGAATGAGGGACCTAAAGGATTTGCTAAGGTATTGATGGGCACCAATTCAAACATCCCAGTGGGCAACCCCCAGCTTCCCTCAGGAAATCATAAGCAAATCTTGCCTACACAATGGGAAATTCCTGCTTGCCACACTGATTTTCCCCTGCCTCATCTTCAGCATTTTATCCTTGTGCTATCTTCTATATACTTCCTTCAAAAACATTTCCTAACCTTTAGGCTCACAACTATGTAAATATTTGCAATCAGGCAGCACATCTCCCCCCTCTGATCATTGCTTAGCCAAACTATTTACGTACAGCTCTTTCCATCCTGCCTCAGAAATCAATTGCTTTCCCCGTCTTTGTTTCAGCTTTACCTCCCCAGAAGTTGTTGACTTTATGGCCACTCTTTGTGGGGCTGAGTCCCGGGCACGTGGCCGTGCAATATTTAAAATAATGGTTGCTGGAGGGGCACACAGAGATTCCCATTTTGCTCTTTGGTGTGGGTTCTCCACGTGCTTGCTGGGGAGCTGTCACCCCGCAAGGGACCGTGTGTGGTTTGAAGAGGACAGGATTTATGAGGATGAAGTGCAGCGTGGCCCGGGGCAGGCACAATCTCACTTCTCAGCGATATGCCGTGTATTGATCACGGCTGACTCGTGTTTGTTAACCACCCGAGACGTGAAATGAGCTGCTGCTGGAATTTGTGCTTGATAATAAAAGGTGTATGTTAGTCTTCAAAACGCTTCGCGAGTAGCTGCTTGATTTGGGTGCATGGAAAAAAAAAAGAGGTTAGGTTCCCTAACCTCCTGGCTCCTGTAGCTCCCTCAAAGCCCTGCTTTCTGCCTCAGCTTCCCTGCATTTCCTAGACAAACTGCTCTGTTTTTTCCTCCCTCTCACTGACTGAGAGGTGTTCTTGCTGCCTTCTCGTTGCACCTCCCCCAGCCTGAATTTTAAGCTATTTAACAGCTTTAAATGCACCTAATGAGGTTTTGGTCTGCACTTTGCTGCTGGCCCTCGGCTTCTCTGACACTGGGAAGAAGAGAGGTTTGGAAACCTATGGCTGATTTCCCTGTGTTGGAGGTCTAATTATATGGTAACCGGTGACCCTGTAAGTACAGGGTAATCTGCTGTGTAATGCCGGAGTAAATTATCCCACTACTGCTGTCTTTTCCGCTGCAGCCTTCTGCAGAGATGGAAATGCAGCCGGCTAAATGGTAATTAATCTTTGACACCCACCCAGGCCGGTGAGGAACAACCTGTAAGAGCCCCCCCCTGGCTCTGCGGGGACACAGGACCTGCTCGGGAGCCACCGCTGCGGTGTCTCCTGGCCCTGCTGTCACCCGGGGACCAGAGCAGGGGACACTTGGTCACCCAGGTGCCAGCTGCCGGGGGCAGTGCGTGTGGGCTGTGGCTCTGGAGCTGGATGAGGTTGTCCCCTGCCCGGGATTTAGGCATTGCTTATTCGGAGAGACTCATCCGGAGTCATCTGCAGGAGGAGGGCATGCACGGGTGGGTTTCCTTGGCTGCTTTCTGGCTGAATTTGGCCGTGGTGGTGTCCTGAAAACACCTGGGAGGGCAGAGCTGTGCCCACGTGGATGCAGGGTGGGAGCATCAGCACCCTGAGTCAGCAGGACGGGGACAACGGTCCCGAGAGGCTCCTCCACAGTGGGGGCAAGCTGTCTGGGGCACTTACTTTCCCTTATCATAAGGGAGGTGGGTGTGAACGGCACCAATACCTTCCTCTGAAGCCACCCAAAGCAGCTAGGCACAGACCCAAACATTCACCCATCCCAGCTGCAGGAAAACCAGCGGAGAGATCTGCTTGCTGTCCACCCATCAGGAGACGTTCCTCATTCTCTCCCCACCTTAATCAGCCTGCTGCTCTGGGGCCGGGGGCTGCCCGTCTGACCCCTGGGATCTTTATGGCGATGTAATATATTTGTACACGTTTTAGACCTACTGACATCCTTCCCTCTGGAGAGCCTCAGGTTTTTATAGTAACCCCGGTGATGGTTTTCAGGTAATAGACTAATAAAAATTTTAATTTGTTAGGAACTTTACGGTGGGTACTGTACAATTCTTATGACATTTAAGTAGTGATTAAACAAAAAAACAAAAAACAAAAAAAAAGGGTTTCTGAGTGAATTTCTTTTCCAAACAGGAGCACTGAAATAGAATGTCAAAAATCCCACACGCTGATACCCAGAACAGCTCTGACACCTCCTGCTCGTGCCTGTTTCACTTGAACACCTGCCAAGTTAAATAAGCAACCGTGTTTTTGTCAAGTGAGCCCTCCCCCTGAGTGGCTCTGGCAGTTTATGCTGCATCTCAGCCTGGATGTCTCCATGTGCCATTGCTCTCCATGGGCTGGGTCAGAACTAATGTGTGCTGCTCTGGCTAACTGCGTGGTTTTTGCACCTCTGCCCTTCTCAGCTTGGCTACATGTACTTATTTCCTTCCCCTGATTCCATTGCCACCTCATTGCGCATTCTGATTGATCAACAGGACAAGAATGAGAGCAAGTCAGGGCTCTAGAGCATCCCATCGTTTCCATGGCATGCAACAAGCAGCGTGCCAACAGGGAGGCTGCTGCACCAGCCCTTTTCCTCTGGCTCTGCAGCAGTTGGGCAGTTTGGAGTGAAAAAGGCTGCCCTGAACGAAGCAGGGGCATTTGAGAGGACAGCTGCCCTTGCAGCAATGTGGGTGGAATTTTATTCTGGCTTTTGTCATGGACTTTCTGTGTGCTTCCCTTCCTAACCTGTAAAAAAATGGGGCGATGCAACCCACTCGCTTCACAAAAGTGCCGTGCAGGTAAAGGCTTGTACAACGAAGCAATAAATGTCATGGAAAAGCCTGCCAAGAAAGGGGAAAATAGGCAGGTGTTTAGCTCAGGGTTAGTTACACCTTGCAAAAGAGACAGGGTGTTACACAATGAATATTATGTAGAAGAACAGCGAAGAAGTTCCTTTGTTCCGTGGGCGTTTCTGCCTTGTACCTCAGCTGGATCGTACAAGATTAATGGCAGGCGGTGATGTAAAGTCTGCACTACAAGGCAGAGGCAAGACGTGTGAGCTGAGGCCTTGCCATTGTCATTACCTGACCTTGCATGCTCCCTTCGGCAACCTCAGCAATTTTTTTCTCAATAGCATTTCTGGGTGGTTATTTTAAGAAAACTGTGCTAAGTTTCTTGCTTCCGTGCCAGGCACCTGCTGCTCGGCGAACGGGCCGTGACTAAGCACGGGCTGGAAATTAGAAGAATCTGCAAGTTCAAGCAACGAGACGCTGGGCCTGTCTTCCCTTAGGAGCACATTTAATAGGGCTGCTTGATTATGAAAAGATAAATCTGATGTGATTGATGCAACAGGGGATTGGGTTTGATGATCCTGGGAATCCCTTCCTCTCCACTCCTAATGAATTTATTTTCTAAGGGCGGGGGGATGCAGTGCTCTGATGGCAGAAAACAGAAAAATGTGTAGATGCCTGCTGATGCGGGGGTCTCCATCCCCAGATTTATCCAATTCCCATCACCAAGAAGGGAGAAAGGATCTCTCTCCTGCTTCTGCCTGTCCTGAACACACCAAGTGGAGATGGGTGCAGGGATTACCCCTGCTTCTTTCTTCATATTTTCCAGCTACCAAGAACATTCCAAATTCACTCTCCTTGAACCAGCACACCAAGTGTCTCAGCTCACAGGTTCCCTATGTATTTCCCCTGTACTTACCTGTCTCCCAACACCATAACGACTGTCTCTTGTAATTTTTTGTATTTATTTTTGGTGGAAGTGTATCTCCTTGCTGAAGATGACCAGGGATCACCTTTTAAGACTGGGGAACTGAGGCACAGAAGGACTAACTGAATTTCCTATGGTGACAGGCTGGCTACACTGGTAGCATAGAAGGGGCCTGCAGCCCAGTCCAAGACTGGGATATCACTTCTTCTCCATGCACCTAACTGGGGTCTGCCTTTCAGAACAGGAAGAGCAGAGCAGAAAGCGTTTTTCAGCAGAAGCATTCACTGGTCTGGGATTTCCATCCTCTGTCAAGAAAAAGAGCCTGAGCTTGGGGTTTCTGAGGGCACAGTGCAAGGTTGTTTCAGAAGAGATGCAGAGGGCAAGCAGTTATGTTTTTTTTTCCTCTTGAATAGTTATAATTCTTCAATTGCTACTTACTAATAAGTGAAAATGCTGTGATTTCTGCAGGATCAAATGGTGCAGGATAAGCTGTTTATTAATTGGCATGCTTTCAAGGCTGGGAAAAAATAATAACAGAAGCAACGTGGTTGTAGACGATAGCTATAAACATGACCCAAGCATTACCTGCCATGACATTTTAGCCAAGGGGTGGCTGTCACGTTAGTGCTGGCCATGCGACTCTGAATAAGAATCTCCAAAATGTAGCTATTCACAGACATGTGCTACTTCTCTCTGGGGCCTGATCCTGTGAATAATACCAGGTACAGCACTTCTGCATGTCAGTGCTCCTCTGGTTTCCCCAGGGATTGCTCGGGCAACTGAGTGCTAAGCCCAGTGGTAAGTGGTTGCAGGATCAGATTCATAGTCTGCCGAACATTTTGGATGAAAAGAGCTATAAAGAAGTCACATATTATTATGTCACATTGCAAAGGTCAAGTCCTGTATTTGTTCTGTCATAAGGGCATGATTGAAAGGCAAAAAAATAGTGTCAGGGCACAGGGGGAAATCATTTTTTAAAAGCTGCCTTCAGGCCTGAGGATACAAAATTACATCAGAGCTTAGAACTAAATTCCCATCCACACCCTGCAATTCAGTTTTGGCTCAGAAAGGCATAAACGTAACAAAATCACCTTTTGGTGGCACGTCTTCTTAACTGCTGACACAGCCCCTGTAAAGCCAGTGAGACCTAAACTCACACTCCCTTGTGATTTGGGCAGCAGTCAGAAACTGCCAGAGCCCTGCTCCAGCACAGGTCCAGGAGGGCTCTGCAAACCCACCGAGCTGCTTTCACACCCCGTAGGCATTCGCTGGATCCCTGTTGCTGCTGGGACAGGGGCGCAGTGGTGCTGGGAGGAGGCTGGGCACTGCAATAGCTGGTCCTCCATCACCTGGCCAGGAGCACACACCTCACCCAGCCTTGCCACAGAGAGGTGAGGGGTTGGGGAGTTGGAGCCTTTAGCTCTCCCTGCCCCCAGGAATTTGTCCAAGTCATGGCTACTTTGCGAATATTTATGTGCATCTCTTAAGGCTTGCTGGCACAGGGAAGCTATTGAGAAATAAACCGGGGAGCCATCACTTTTCTGCCTTAACCTGTTAGGGCTCATCATGCTCTGCACAGTGTCGTTGGGTGGATTAACTCAATCCAAAACAGACTTAAGCAATGGCTCCCCAACTTTCAGGATCCAGAGTGCTTCCTTGTGCACAAGCAGCAAAACCACAATGGACAGTCGAGTTCAATATTTGCTCCTCTCATCAGCTCCTGCAGCTGACCTCCAGCAGCCCTGCAGATTGCCAGCAGCAGCCTCCGGGATGCAGCGAGTGTTGGGGACCCACCGTGCTGCATCCCACCTCGCTGCATCCCAAGGCTCCAGCATCCAGCACGCAACTCTGGGATGAGGGCTCACCTCTGTGGGAGAGGGGAAAGGGGATTCACCAGCCCTCAGCTGGCCGGCATGGCTCCCATCAGCCACCACCTGAGCTCTTTTGCGTTGCCAGAGCATCGAACCCACACTGATCTTTCCATGCTGCTGCACCAAGGAGAGAGGGGAGCAGCGGTGGGGCTCTCAGTCTGCTCAGTGGCAGCTGCAGGCACCCAGCTGCTCAGACACCGGGGCTGTGGCTAGACTAGCAAACAAAAGCCATGAGGGTTTGCATGTGATGGTCCAACTGTTTAAATGGCCAGCGTTAGGTCCCCGTCAATTCAACAGCATCCAAGCAACTGTTGAGAAGACAACACAAGCCAGGGGTGGTCCCCGGTAGGCAGAGCAAACACTGACGTGCTTGGAGGCAGGAGAGGTTTGCATGGAGATAAGCTGTGCTGAGCACGCTGCCATCAGAACCAGAGGACGTCCCACGCTGTTTGCTAGTGCAGACACAGCCTGAACGCCCACGGAGGAGGACTGCACTGAGGACTTTTGCATTCATCCCGTTACCTCTCCATACAAGCCCCAGAGAGCTGCTGGAGTAGAGAAGCACGGACATTTCCCACCGCACACGAGAGCCCCTCGGCTGCCACACGCACTAGACCCGACCTAGTCCCAAAGCCGCTCGGCCCCACGGGTGTTTCCACGGCCAAGCAGCACCAGTCCCCCGCCTCCAGCTGCCCCAGGGGTCGGGATCCACTCACTGTTGCAGCTGCCGGCGGTGCCAGTCTCTGTCGCTGCCACGCTGCGCTGAACTGGCCCTTCGGACGCGGCCCTTCCTGACAGTGAATGGGCGAAAACAAGGGAAGGAGACAAACAAAAGAGAAGGGGAGGGTGAGAGAGGGAGGGAGGGATGGGGGGGGATGAAGCAAGGGGACAAGAAGGGAAAGGGTATGTCTTTAACCGAACCGTACGTCTTTCACTGCCTGCAACACCCCAGCTCTGCGCAGCCCTCGCCGGGAGGGCACGGGGCAGGCGAGCCCCCAGCCCTGGTGGCTGTCACCTGGCACCCCACGGCGTCACCTGCACCAGTGCAGAGGGAGGGCAAGGGGCGAGCACTGGTGCTGGGCAAAAGCCAAAGTGGGCTCCGGGCTCTTCAGACTTCTCCTTGGCCAGAGAAGCCCCATCCCCTGGCGACCCTGAGTCCCTCTCTGGAAGAAATTTTAGGGGTCCTGAGAGGCTCCTGTGGATCTAGTACCTAAGCTTCCAGCTCCTGATCCATCGCCAGCCCTCCTGGGCATGATGCAAGGACCCATCTGTCTCTGCCAGTGGAACAAGACCCAGACCTGATGTCTGTACTCAACCAAGTTCAGGGGTAGCCAGAGTGAAAGGGCATCTTTGGCCAAATGTCCCAGTGAAGCACCTGGTACCTCACCCTGCTTTTCCCCCAAAGCCTTTGTCCCACCAGTGCTGTTGCAGGTGCTCGCAAAACTAAACCCTATGAAGGGAAAAGGGAATTGGAAAATACGATGCTACAATTTCCAGTGCATCGAGGCAGGAAAGGTTTGGGGAATGGAAGGGAGGAGAAAGGGCAAGGATCTCAGTGCGCAAATTAAAAGTAAACCATTAGCAAAAAGTCTGCTGGCTCTTTAGCAAGATTTTTGTGTTCCCACCAGGACAAAAGGCAGGCAAAATCCCAGGACGAAAGGGCAGTTGGTGAGCATAGTGGTTTGGGGGCAGGCTTCTGGCTGTGGTCCTTAGGAGCTCAGGCTGACAGCTGCCCAGGGAAAACCCAAAATACGGGCTTAGGGTGTGTCTGCCTAGTCATCACCCCGGGCGCCTTCCCACCCTGCTCCAGAGGTGAAAACTGAGCTGCTAAATGTAGCTGACAGCTCGTTCTGCTTGGGGAATTGCTCTGAGAATGACTGACTCGCCTCCCTTCCCAAAAAGTTGAGGTAGGAAATGGGTGGGGGAAAGGTTTAGAAAATTGTTTCATGATGGTTGTTTAAATTGCCTCTGCATTACAGTGTTACAGTTGGGGAAAAAGAAAGAGAAATATCTATCACATAAATCCGCATCCTAAAGCCAGCTGTGGCAGAGGTATGGACATTGGAAGGAAGCAGAGCAGATGAAGTCATCAGCAGTGGAAAAAAAACATCAATATAATATAGTGCAGAACAAAGCAAATTCTACCTCAAACGCAGAGCTGAAAGAGAAACATCTTCTCCTGTCAGATCTATTACCATGCATTTATTCCGATAACAAATAACTAACCCAGAGAGTAACCCAAACCTGATTTATTCCTCCATCTAAGTAAATATGAAGAGGCAGCTGAATCTGACTCTAAAAACCACTGATCTCATATGTTTTTCTTGTATGTATTAGAAAAATTAGGAGTGGAGTTTCTGCCTTACTGCCAGGGGATGCTGGCAAAGCATCTGAGCTATAGATATTGTATCTTGTCACTAATGACTGCAGGGAACTAAAAGGGATTTGGATTTTTTTAATGCTTCACATTAATTGATAATTTGGTCTCCGAATCCACAGTGGAACACAGGATTTACTATATTGGATCAGTCTGGTGGCCCATCAAATCTGGCGTCTTGCCTCAGTGATGCTCAGAAAAATTATCTGCCAGCGTCTTTGCTTGCAAGGTGGCTGGCCATTTCTGTAAGGCCATACAGCTGAAACAGAGGAAAGGTCCTTCTCTAAAAGACTGAAACATGGTTTTGGCTAGGCTTATAATCATCCCTGTATTACGTCTGTTCTTTTTTAATGCAAGGAAAAAGCTCTGTGACTACAAACACTTCCAAGAGACGTGCTGCTGTTTTTCCTCTTGGTCACCGCAGCTCAAAGAACAAGAAGGTGAACCTGTGTTTTCAGAGGGTAAATGAAAACACAACTGGGGCTGGGAGGGGGGCGAGATGCCTTGTACTGAGCAGAATGATATTGATTAGGCAGTATAAAGATTTCACTCACTAATTCCTTTAGCAATCTTATCGTGTGTTGCCCACATAATTGGAAGGGGAAGAGAGAGGTGGAATCACTTAAGCGTTCAAAGCTCAATACGCACCAAGAAAAGATTCCTATTTTGTGTGTGTGTGCAATTTTGTGCATCGTTGCCCCTTGATTGTACATTGAACATGCTCTCTTTGACAGCCCAGTCCTAAACAGCCTGTTTATTAAAGACAGCTGCTTGCAAACAGGGGCTTTCTCCATCCAGCTGGCGTGGAGAAGGAGCTCTCTGTGGCTGTGAGAGAGGCAGGACCATGAAACAGGGGGGGAAATCAGGAAGGGAAAGCCCATGGGAGTTCTGGCCATGCAGGAATCAGGAGGGAAACAAAATATGTTTTCTTTCCATGTAAATATCTTAATTAAGGATTGTGATGAAGAAATTTGCTTCTTGTTTTTTTCTAGGGAGGTATTCCGTTTGTCTGGAAGTAAGGCCTGCCACGCTGGGGAAAACCTTCAAGTCTCACTTGAAAAACCACTCAAAGTCACACAACACATCAGGAAAAGGGAATAAATAGAAAAGCAACCCAAGTCATTTTATCCATGGTCCCCCTGAACTGGCTATTACACCTCTGACTCGGGTTCTCTCACTGCTCACCCCCAGGGCTGGGGCTGCTCCCCACCTTTCCCGGCTGATGGGTGGTCTCGTGGCTGCCCCCCTGGTAAGGACACCCGAGAGCAGGGTGCTGCAGGTGGGAAGGCAGGAGAAGGCCACTGACAAGTGGGGAAATGGGTCCAGCAACCCACAGAAGGTGAGAGTTTGGCACATCCAGGTCTCCCCTAAGTGGCGATGCTTCTTCCAAAATACGGGTGATTTTTTTCGTATGCTCAGAAACACACACATTGTTTCTGGTGTACCTGGGGGTGGAATAACGCAGCTTGCTGGCATATGGTTCTCTACTTTCTTCTGCTCTAGCTACACTTCTAATCAGGCCACCTTGGTAACACCCAGGAATTGTGATCTCCTCCGGCCTGCTGCATACACAACCTTTCCTTGTTTCGGCACACAGGAGCACGTTCTGGCTGGATCTCCATCATGGGAAAGTCTCTGGCTTAAGCTAAGCACCCTGCTCTTTTCCATGCATCTCACAGTTTTTAGGCTAGTGGGGTGTTCGGAGCAGGGACCGCAGGAGCAATGGAGGACATTACAAGCAAGCAGCTTGTAACAGGTGGATATTCACTCTTGGGTGGGTCTGCTACTCAAGAAAAAAGACTGCTCAAGGATGGGTGGCATTCACAAGTAGCTTCCTTTGCCTCTCTGGATCTGTTTGCTGTGTTTGATTACCTCTAATAAATTATTTTTCTTCCACAACTCTGTTCAGCCACTTTTTTAGCTCATCCTAACTGTTGGCACATACCATCTCCTGGGACAAGGAGTCCAAGCACCCACTATAGCACCTTCATTTGACCTCAACCTGCCATGAACATCACCAGCTGCCTGAGATCAGGACATATTGCCTACTGTTGTGGCCCCAACAAATGGGAGGCCAGGTGTTACAAACCATCAAGAAGCCAAACTGCAAAGCTTTAAACTTCCCCTGCACTCTGGAGTTCAATCTGGGGGTTAGGAGAAAGCACACACCTCAATTCAAACCTCCGAGAACTGGACTGAGCTTTGAGTTAAAGATCGTAAGCTTGATTAGCTCTTGGTGAGCGTGCGAGGGTTTGGGGGGGCACGTGGAGGGGTTAAGTGTGAAGGTCAGCGTTAGAGACAATATTAAATAAAACATATGAGCCAAATGACTTGCAGTGCAGCGGCAGCAACATATCCCAGGCAGGAGCAACGGTGAACATGGAGGTCAAGTACCGTAGCAGGGAGTTTTCATTTCCCCAAAACAAACTGCTCTTTTGTGTCTCGGCTTCAAAGAAGATGTCACTAGATTGCGAGAGCTCTTCACCTGCCACATCCCTCTCATTACTGAAATGAAATAAATGGCAACAGCATGAAAACAGCAACTCAAGCAAGAGAAAGACAGGTCGACAGTGAGGAAAAGGGAGGGGGGACAAGGTGCGAGCGGAGGGCTTGGCAGGGTGGAGAATTAGGGCAATTACCATTTCTGAGAAAATGCCAGAAATACAACACAACCTAATTTCCCCAATTAATTCCTCTGCACTTGAGCTGCTTTGTGTGAAGGGCTCTTAATGCTTCAAACAGGAAGAAGGGGGAAAAATAAAGACTCTTCAACATTTGTTTTTTTTTTCCCTCAGTGCAGAAATGAGCAAGACTTGAGAAAAAATGTCTGTCTGAAACACAAGATGATGCTGTTACATCTTCCTTCCAGGAGATAAGGAGCTGTGCCATGAATTCAATTTGCAGAGGGTTTTATAGGAGCCACAGAGATATCAGAGAGCAGCACATCCAATATCACACCGACTTTTCCTGCACGCAGAGCACACCAGGACGAGCACAAAGACACTTACCCCATGTACCCACAGCGGAGCAATTCCCTCACCTCCCCTCTTCCCAGCCCTACCACCACTTTTGGGAAATTGGCTCTTTTGCCCCCAAACCACCAGCTGGGGCAGCTGTGAGGCACCGTGCTGTGAGCCACCCACACCTCATGGCTCATACAGAGGGTGACGGCCATGAAAACAAGGAAAGAAAGAACAAATCAGGGGTTGGGGTGAGGGGACACATGAGCAAACAGAGGTTGAAAATGGCATGTAATGTTTTCAACAGCATATGAAGGCTTCTGCACATAGCAAGACCATGTCTCTGCCTGGTTGGCCCATCTGTATCAGCACCAGGGGTCTCCAGAAGACATCTCCAGGTCACTCTGGGAGTCCCTGCCCCTGTTTAGGCATGACAAAGCAAGACATGCTCTCCAGGATCCCACCTGTTACATGAGAAAACGAAAGGCCTTTTCACTTCTAAGTCCGTTCCTTAGTGTACTGTATAATTACAGGTATGAAACCTTCCCAACACCCTGGGAGAAAGGGTGGAGAGAGAGTAGCACATTATATTTTCCACCTGAGAGAAGAGGCAGAACAGACAAAAGGTGATGGTTTACTGCTTAGCATCTGCACAGCATTTAGCAGCTGGAAATTGTCCTTTGCTGGAAGCTGAATGTGGCACACGTACTGTACCATGTACAGAAGACCCCACAGCACTGTCAGCACAGCCAGGGACTGAGCTTGTTCCCGTTCTCCTGCTGGCATTCCCTTTTGTAGGTGATGGGGCCAGCCTCTCCTTCCCAGGGCTTGCTTCAGAGAGTTTGCACTGTCCACATTTAGGGGAAGAGGGTTGGCTGCTAACAGGGCTGGGCAGTAATTTTCCTCATTAGGATCAATCCCCCATGCTGTAAACGCGCTGCGTGAGATGGACAGCAAAGCAACAGGGTTTGGGAGGACAGGAAAGCAGCAGCTGTACGACCGAGGGACACACACACAGGCACTGAGGAGCCCTGGCATAGAGGCACAGAAAATGCTGGTGGGCAGAGCTAAACCTCTGCAGTGGGTTCAAAGCTGGTGGGGACAGAGCACCGTGATCATTGAGGGACCCTCTGTCTAGGAGAGTGTGGGTCAGACTAAATCTGCTTTCGGTGTAAGGCTTGTCTATTAGTCTTATCTGCCACGCTGAATGAGCCTCCAAAGGAGCATGACCCAGGCAGCTGCTAAACCTCAGCGATCTATTACTTGCATGGAGACTTCGCTGGAAAAATAGCTGACTGTAGCCCAGGAAAAAAGAAAACAATTTTGATCTCTAGGGAGGAGAAATAAAGTAAGAGACCGCCTAGATGGGAGATGGTCATCAGAAGGCAGCCTGACAAGTGGCACTGAAAATTATAAAGAATATGGTTTTTATGTAGCCATTTTAAAGAGAAGAAAGAAAACGTTTAGAGAGTAAACCTTCACGCTTCAGAGGAGGAGGCATCTGCCAGAGGAATCCTAGACTTTTTAAAGAACACTGACCTAAGGCCAAAGTCATAGCAGAAATGTTGTTTTGGCACTGATGGTCTAAGGATGTGAGAGCCAAGGTTCATAGGAAGAGATATTAATCTTTTATTAAACCAACTGATATCACTGAAAAAAAAAAAAAAAAAAAAAGAGCTCGGAGAGGACTTGTGTGTCTAAAATTCATTCTTTTCTTTTTTTTCCCTCCAACAATATCAGATGTTCCAATAAAAGATATTGCCTCTTCCTGCAACCCTTGTCTCACCCAAATCCAAAGAATGCTCCAGAGTGGTGAAGACACAGAAGTGGGGGGTGGTTTTTATTATTCTGTTTAGCTCTGCATTGCCAGAAATACAAATTTATTTTCAGAGCCATTTAAAAATCCTGCATGTGCCCTTTTTTTTTTTTTTTTTTTGATGAGCAGGTGTCCTCCACATGATGACCAGTGGCTTGGAGTATGCTCAGGACAGATCTCTGGAAAAGGATCCCTAAATTCCCTGGGGGTTTCAAGCCCAGCCCAGGATTTGGGACAGGCTGCCAGAAGGTCAGGACATAGCAGAGTCGGACAGAGGGTTGTCTTAATGAAATTTAATGCCTGCATAAATCCTCTTCTACTCAACCTGTGTCTTCACTGCCGATGTCCCACCCATGTCAGCACATTACCTTGGAAGTTATTGAGGACTGTTGACTAGGATTTAAGACTGTGCTCTCTTCTACAGATGAAGAAATACTGTCCTCTCCCTGGGCAGCTGCCAAATGACTTTGTTTTGGAATTGTATTACTCATTCTGGGGCAAGAAAGGGAAATGATCTGGACATTGCTGGAGCACAGCTCGGCGGGTGGCTCTGGGCAGGCACCACACGCCTGACCTTCCTAAAAAAGCCCCTACTCACATATGGTTTTGAAGGAAAAGCGAGGGAAAAAATTCCTCCCAACCCTTTTCTCTCCAATATGGATATATTCTGCCCTCTGTTCCCATAAAGCCAAAGCTTACATGGCACATTACACTACATGTCACAGAAGTGCTCCTTCAGCATCCCTGCCTTTTCTCTTCACACAGATGCTGGGCTACTTCTCCCCAGTACTTCCACCTTCCTCTGCTTTCTAATCAGATGCCATTTCACCTCTCCCCTGCCTACACCTCCACAACCATCTTCTCTCCAGCCTGTCTCGATGAAATGAGGTTTAAAGGCAGCAGCTGATGGGATTTCTCTGTGCGGCACGAGGAAAAGGACACATCTGTCTCCAGGCAGATCGAGAGGCACAGAGAGGAGAGGAAACAAGCCTCTCTGCTGCTTTTGTTACGCAAATGTTTGTTTTCTGTATCCAAATGTGTAACAGGAAATTAAGCAGTTCACCTTTGTAAAGCACTTCTGCATCCCACAAATGCAGGAGCCAGATGGTGTTTTTTCTTTGTTTTAAAAGATTAAAAATGGGAAAGAAAGGAAATGCCTAGAAGTTAATCCGCAGCCTGGAACACACTCACGCATCCACATGCCCACATCTCTGTGCTCGTGGGGCCCGGAGCAGCTGGGCAGGACCCAGCAGACTGAAGCGAGCCCGCCTGCGGAGAGCTCCAGACCTGTCACTTTGCACCGGCCTCAAAATTGAGTCCTTCACGGTGTTCCCAGAAGATGACAAATTGTGGCGTTCCACCCACCCTGCAGCCTGGGCACATTGGGATGTATTTTATAAAAATCACCTGAAACAGAGCTTTGTTCCAGGCCCTGCCACTGGGAGCAGCAGGCTGTGTCAGTGGTAAAGGGATGTGCACAACCTCTGGGGATCAGTCCTGGGAATTTTACCACATGTGGATGGGACCAGGGAGAGCACAAAAGAGTTTCAAAGTTCATCTCTTCAGCCACATCTCCACCTTCTGTGGGGAAGACCCAGGAGCAGTTTGGTTCTCACACCTGAGGCCATGTGTTCTCTCTGTCCATTCAAAAGCCCTCCCTTGGGGTATCTTGGTGGATTTTGTGATGGGTCTGTGTACTTGAAAGGATTGTCTCAGGAGCCTTGAAGAACCAGCTTTCACGCCAGGGGTGTTAGGAATTAAAATTGTGAGGAAGACAGAGCAGAAATGCAGGATTGTGAAGCCAAATTGTTTTTCTTACCTATGTTTACAGGAGAAAATAAATGCTCATACCAAAGTAAATATGGGTAATCAAACCTGAATTTGCTGGAATCCCTCTTTGGACAATAACAGAGAAGAGGTCTCCATGCATGCAGAGCACAGAGTTGGTGAGTTTTAAATGTACCAAAAGTCAGTGAAAGCAGAGAAAGGAAAACCACCTGAGAACACAAGGCTGTGCTGCTCGGAAGCTCAGCTGTTGCTCTGGTACATGGGTGATAACTAGTTTTGGGCATGCATGGCATTTGTGTGAGCACAGAAAAGTCCGCTAGAAAAAAAGAAAAGCTTTATGACATTGCACAAAAGAGCATGGAGCAATCATCAGCAGAGTGTTTTGCACAGACAGGATGAGGTCTACAGGACACCACCACAGAGAAGACAAAAAATCCCACTACGGTGAGCTGGCCTAATGGAGTTTTTTGCAGTTCTCACATTCTGGGGGCCCTCCCATCCTTTTTGTGGCAATAGCAGCAAATTGTCCCATTGCAGAAAGCTCTTGGTGCTGCAGGTGGACAGCTTCTGCTGGGATTGTCTCGAGCAGCATGACTGCCTGCACTTGGGGTAGGTTTCACATGGCTGAAGGAGAGGACCCAAGTGTGGATAACCTCACAAGCAGCTTCTCCTCCTCCCCTGGGCTCTGCTTTTCCCTACTTGCTATTTCCTGAAGTTTCTGCAGTGATGGGACCACAGCCCCGGCAGTCCACTGAGACCTCTTCCCAGCATGGGCTTTTGTGCTGCACGGGGAATATCGGTTCCTTCGCTGGCAATTAAACCTAGTGATAAGGCAATGTCCTGGCCTTGGAGAGGTGATAAGTCTCAGCAGAAACTTGATCACATTTTTCTTCCTCCCTAGCTCCACTTGGCAACTGCCTATCAAATACAGAAAATCTTTCCAATCAGATCAAGCCCACAGGTCAACCCTTTCTTAAGGCAGTTGATGGAAATCAGCCTCAAATCCAGACATCCACGCTGTAATCAGAAATAAACCAGCCTTACACCAAGCACCAGGCAAGAAACCCCTGCTCTTTTGCTTGAAGAGCCCTTCTCTGCTGGCAGATGGCCCAGCCACAAGCCCCTGCCCCAGTGTGCTTCCAACACTTTGCTCATCCCAGTTTCTCCTCCAGCAGAGGACGGGTGACAATGTCACTCTCTCCCTAGGGACGTCGCCATCCTGGGCAGATAGGGCAGTGCCACCGGGCACAAAGGGAGTGTGCGAGGCAAGGGGACAGAGCGAGCATAAATCACAGGAGATAAGACTGCAAAGGCATTCCTGACTCATCGAGTCAGTCCCCAGAGACTAGTGCAGGATTAGCCTCTGCACTAAGCCCGGGCATTTTTATCTAGCTGCTTCCTGAACTTCTTTAATGACAGGCCCTCAGCAACCTACCTCTGGCAAATTATTCCATTGTCTAAATGATGTCCCTGCTGGAAAAAGTGTTTTGAGGTTGAGCTTAAATTGCCTATTATTTCCTCTTCCATATTTTATGCACTTATCAGTCAGTCTTTCAGTTGCCTTTTCTCTAGGTCCCTGCATTAAGTTTCTTTAATCTAAGACAAGAGGTCACAGCCTGTAGTCTTTTAATCATCATTGTCACCTCTTTGGATTACCTTTAATTTATCAATGTCTTTGAAAAAAAATGAGGAAGAAAATAGGAAGGAAGGAAGGAAGGAACGAAGATCAGGATGACTTCAGAGGCATCCCAGAGGCTGTGGCTGTGTGCTGGGGTGTCACAGAGCTCTGTGTGTAGGCATCTGCATGGATGTCTGAACTGCAAGCATGCCCGGGACCCAGAAGGAGTGAGAACAGTGGTTCAGGGATAAGGCACACACCGATGTGCCTGATGGACACCTGTGTATGTGTTTCACTGAGGGAATAACCAAGTGTGTGAGCCCGAGAGCTCCATAGACTGATTTACGGTCACATTTCCTAGTCTCCCTTCTCTCTGAGCATCGCACTGCCGCTGGAGCTGCCTTACCCTGTAGTAATCAGTGCTGTAGACATCTCTTGACATCCCAAAGTCTCCAATCTTCACCAGCAGGTTGGCTCCGACCAAGCAGTTCCTGGTGGCCAGGTCTCTGTGGACAAAGTGCTGGGAGGCGAGGTACACCATTCCAGAGGCGATCTGGCTAGCGATGTGGAGCATCTGGGATAGCCCTAGCTCCCCTTTGGCTTGTCGAGGCTGCCCGTCCACGAGGATCATAGCATCTGGGCCATGTGCCCTACAGGGAGGAAGAAGCAAAAAGCACAGGGTTGGGTCTCAAAAGTGACCAGGAGATGGGGATCCCACACGGTCGCTGGTCCTGCTGGGGTGGGGACGAGCCCCCAGCTCAGCGGGGGGAGGATGCACACACAGCTCCAGTGGAAAGAAGAAAGGAAAGCTTAAGAGAACAGGAGGTTGGGTGAACACTTGGTGGGTGAGGAGGTGCCATACATCCTTCTCCTATCCTTACTCTTCTCCAACCTGTTATGGCCCCTGGCTCCTGGGACAGAGGGACCATTGCCTTGAGGCACCATGGCCATCCTCTCTGGCAAGACCTAGGCAAAACTAATGGGCTTCCAGATATTTACATGTTCACTCTAGTTAATTCTTACACCTTTGAAACCTTCTCAGACGTGCAGACATAACCCTCTTTTCTTCCACAGCCATCCCATTCTTGTTGCCTACCCTCTTTATTAATCCCAAACAGCCTCCTCTATTTCATCCAAACACCACATCACCAAACAATCTCCCCCCAGTCAATACCAATACAAACAGAGATCACACGAAAGCTTTCGGGAGAACACCAGCAGCTTCATCCCTAGAAATTATCTTTTGTACCCTAAAGCTATCCCAGAGGTAACACAGGTGCTGTAAACTGCGAAGGCACAGGTAGAGGTGCAGAGGTTAGACCTGGATGTCAGCAGAAGCGGAGAACATCCTGGGCAACAAAAGGAAATATTTTGCTGAAACAAGTGCATTGTAAATGCAGGACTTAAGGTCAGCCTCACCCCTGTCCTGTCCCCTTTTTTATCCCCTCCCTCACTGTGTACCAAGCCTGTCTTGTCCTGCTCCCTCTGTGATGTCTCTTCCCCAGTGGAGCTCACCCTGCAGTGGACCCTGTGAAGGTGGAATAACAAAAGCCCTCATATTCAGGGAAAAGGAAGAGACTTTGCTGTGACCTTCCTCCTTGTGACTAAGACACAGCACAGCATCTCCTCTGAGGCTTTCACACTGTTCTCTTTGAAATGGTTCTTGGAGTTTCACCCCTGCCACCAGCAGTAACTCCACAGAGAGCTACCAAATTGAAGTGCAGGTGCAAAACTTTCTCTCCTTCTTGACACAGGACTGAACAACCCCCGAGACCCAAACTGTTTCCCTCCTCTGTCTCTGTTTCTTAATTGCTCTGTTGGGCTTATGGTGCACCAAGGAATTAACATTCAGGCATTCAGGGTTCAACCAACAGTTGTTCAAATGCCTTCAGCTACCTCCCGCTGCCCTGCCCTCGGGTACACAGCTCCAAAGGTCCCCTCCTGGTTGCAGGACAGCTGGAAGAGGAGACAAACTCCAGAAACGAGTGCTGAGGGGTCAGGAGTGTTTCGGGGAGCCACAAGTGGTTGATGCTGCAGCGAGCGTCGCACGGGCAGGCGGGGAGCAGCACCGCAGGCTGCAGGGCTGGGGCTGCCCGGGGAACCTTGGAAGCTTTTGGGCATGGTGAGAGCAGCAGAGTACTGGAAGGACTGCTAAACACGAGGAGAAGCTGCAGAAATAACTACTCAAAGGTTTTAAACAGCCCACCCTGGGCTACAGTTTACCCCAGGAAATTACCTGGTGGTGACCACAGATGTTGCCAGCAGGTGAAGCTGAGCCAGGACTGAGCAGGTTAACTAAAAACTGCAAAGCAGCACAAAAATAGCTTCTAAAATTGTGCTGGACAGTTTATATCAGTTATGCCTTGCAGTTACACCATATTTAGCTGCAAATGATACCTGATGTCATTGAGGGTAAATATTCCTTGGTGAGAAGTGAAGGATATATTGCTCTCTTATTACTGCTACCTTTTTCAAATACATTAATTGTCCCCAAAGAAGTCTGCATCTGAAGGGAACAGGTCATGTTTCAAAAAATGGTCAGTCAATGCCTTTATTTCCCTGGCTCTTTGTACACCCTACTATAAAAGGAGATAGCTGGGTATGTCTTACAAAATACATATTCCTCCCTCCCTCCCTTTCTCCATCCCACATGGGTATAGTCTAGAAGAAAAAAGTATCAAGACATTCATGAGATTAACAGGAGGGATATTAGTGCATTTAGTTGCATCAAGAAGCCTGCAGAGAATATGAGAGAGATCTGCCCATCTCTTCTTGGAGCAAGGGGTTTAATTCAGCTTTATGTAAAGGGCATAAGGCTGGGTGGATCCCTGTCAAAGAATGGTGGTGTTTTGTTTTGTTTTGTGTTGTTTTGTTTTGTTTTGTTTTCCTTTTAAGGTGTGATGGAGGTTTTTGTCAATGTGGGGAGGAAAATCACCTCTTTCTGTGTGCTCCCTCTGCTGCCAGGGCTCTTTCTGTCCCAAGGCAGTCTGACTGTGGGACTGCTCCCCTGGAAGGACTGACACAAAAAGCTCAAAACTACACAACTTTTCAAACAAAAATTACCATCTTAGGTAACAGCAAATGGCAACAGCTTATGATAGATTGCGAAGAGGACTTGTAATGGCAACATGTAAATATCCCTACATCAGATTTGCTGCTGCCACAACCAGAAACACAACAAAACCTAGAAAAAAAGTGACTGAAGGAAAAGGAGAAAGTGATGGGGATTTTCGGTGAGCAGGGTGGGAAGGCAGATGTTGCAGACCCTCCAGCAGAGCGTGCTTGGGAGCCCCCAGGCCACGTACACCAGCCCTAGGGATGCTGTGCTGCCTGCAGAGTGATGTCTGTATTTCTTCATGGCAGGATCTTTCGGAATAAGTTCCTGTTTCACTATCCATTTCTTTATTTATTTGTTTATTGTGCTTTTCTTCGGAAAGCTGGGTCTAAAGTCAGCCTCTTCCATTTTATAGCTTTTCCAATTTCTGCAGGCAAACTGGGAACAGCTCAGCTGAGTGTCTCTTACAGACACACCGTGCCCCTGGCTCCAGTGCCTGGGGGCAGCCGTCTCTGCTATGGGCTGGGTGAATCATGCCACAATAAAACCTGCTACTCGCCAAGGGGTGCTCAGCACTCCTGCATCACCCATGCTAACTGACCCCCCTTGCAGCTCTCATCCCCCTGAGTTTCCCCACCAGTGCTGCTGTGAGCAGAGCAAGTAGCTGACCTGACAAACAAAGCCCAAGACTTTCTTTCCATATAACCCCTTTGGTGTTTTGAGTTCCTGTTTGCTGGATACATCTTCCCCTGTCCCCAAAGCCAGCTTTCTTTGGGACACAGTGGGATTTCACTGCCTACCACACACAGCAGCATGTAGCTGCTTGCTCCATAGCTGCATGAGAAGGAGAAGCTGGCAGCTCAGGGCAGCTGGACAATGGGAGGCTGTAATTGAGGGAACAGCACATCCAGAAAGCTTAGCTTTTTTCCTTCATATATGCTAAAAGAGAAGAGCTTTCCTCCCCAGTACTGGGCCAGGCCCCGGACATGTCCATGGCAGGGTTGGGATGTGGAGGTGTGGCGGTGCGTGGCTGCAGCACCAGCCTTAGGAGCACGTCGTTGTGTGGAGCAGTTACGTGAGGCAGTGGCAGCAGGCACGAGCTGTCCCTCAGAGACAGCAGGAGAGCCGGTTTTGGGCTAGTCTCTTCGGGAGGTCAATTAGAGCAGCAAAAGAGGCTATGCCTCAGCTGTAATATCTACCTCCTCTAAGGAGAATAAGGCTGCTGCTTCTGCCAGGAAAAAAGATGGGTCAATTTTCTTCCTTCCTAGTGAAGTGCTTGAGGAACGTGGCCTCTCACGCTCTGCTGTAGAGTGGCTTCCCTCGGTCACGAGGCTGAGGCTCTGACCTTAACACTCCATCACCAGTCTGTACTATCCAGGGCATGAGACAGGGAGCGAGCTATAAACTTGTATTCGATCTACCCACTACGATGCCAAAATGAGGCAGAAAACCACTGCAGGGGTGTCCCCCCACTGCCCTGTGGGTGCTCCAAGGGATCTGCAGACAGCTTGGCCCTGCTTGTCAGGGGAAAGGAGAAGCACTTGGCATCTTTCCCCATGGTTCTTGTGCTGCGGGTGGTTGCTTAGAAGTGAAAACCTCGGGAAATGATTTGTTTCCTTGTTTTCCTTGGTCAGAAGCAGATTGTGATGATGGAAAAATAAATTCAGAGTGTATCCCAGCCCCAGATCTAGACCCGAGGTGCTCAAGCTTCTTGTTCCCACTGCAATCATGCTCACACTTAACAGTCAAAGCGGGAAAATATCAAGGGTCCAATTTTCTAAATACTGGGAAATAAAACTACTAATTATTTCAAGAGGTAAGTACCACTCCACTGGCACGCAGGTTGCAGAGCGTAATTTCTGTATCAGGGGAAAACAGCACCACAAACATTTCCCCACTGTTGCTCCCTGCTCCTCGCCACTGGTGGATTCAGGGCACACAAACCATCTGCCTCGTGCTGATGAGATGGCTGAATGATGGCTTGGGCGGGGGGATCTCGCAATTTGTGTCTCTCTAGAGACAGGGAGGCAATTACGGCACTTGGTCTGGCCTTGCCTAGCGTCTCCGGTAGCACGGAGCCACAGGTTAGGACATTCTGTCTGATAAGATCTAGGGCACAAGCACCAGGGACAGGCTGTGCAGGCACTGCCCGAGGCCCCTCCAAAATTTCTCATCGTTTTTCTGCATACAGAAATAAGAACTATAAATCAGTAAATGCCCGGGACTGCAATCAGATCAAGGGCTCCAGAAAGTTTCTCTAGAGAGTATTTTAGTTGTGGTGCTATTGAAGTAGAAGCTGGGTGACATGGGGAGTCATGGCTGGTGACCTCCCAGCCTCGGGAGCTGTAGGGCATGGATGCACAGGACTCAGAGCTGCTGAAGGCCAGGATTGTTTGCATCCTTCAACACTCACAGGGCAGAGAGGGACTGCAGCCCCACTTCCTGCACCTTCAGCCTTGCAGGGGTGGGAGAAGAACCTTCTGGTTTCCATAGCTCACCTGGAGGACAAACCCTGGGACTGCCCAAGAGGAAATGCTGGGGTAGGGCCATTAAAGCACCAGATCCGGTGAGGACCCCCATCTCCTTTGAACCACCCGCTCACATTACCCAGCCCACCAACACCCAGATGACTGCGATGTCTCTGGAGCACCACATCCCCTGTCCCCGCTTCGCACGTACCTCAGGAACTTGTTCAGGTCCCCATGCTTCATGTACTCGAAGACCATGATGAGCGGGTCGCCGTCACCACACACGCCGTAAAACTTGACGATGTGCTCGTGCTGCAGGTTGGTGAGCAGCTCTGCCTCCCTCTGGAAATCCTTGCGGGCTGCCAAGGTGGGGTCTTTCAGCGCCTGAAAGAAGGGACACAGACACGCACGGGGTGGGCTCAGGCAGGGCAAAGCCAGAACAAAGTGGTTGAGGAGTCACAGAGGGGCTGATGGAAGGGGATAGGAACCGCTGCCACCACCAGACGCACTGTGAGGGTGGGCAGTGGGTGCTGGTGGCACCACCTCAGCATTTTGTTCATGTATTTACCAGCCCAGCGGGTTCCCCAGCTCATTTCCCAGGAAGCAGCAAACATGCCTCAGAGGGTAATAGCTTCCAATAGCTTCCAATTATTCCCAGCTTGGGCAGGATTTGTACTGGTGACCTAGGGGTGAATGGCTTCATATCTCATTATTATTAAATTCCTGAGCCAGCCAGTCCTTGCTATCCGTCTTTTATTTTGAAATAGCTGACTATACTACCTTTATTCAGAAGATGGATTTGCCTGGCTGTGCAGTTATTGTGTGGATTTTTCAAACCGCCTCTGAAGAAGGACACTGTCAAGTATTTTCTCATAATTTTTAAAATCATGTTTTTATTCCCTGCTGTTTATAACAGCTCCCCTGGCAGACCGATGCTGAAATAGGTATCCTTATGGAGAATATCTCATCTTCCACATTTGAGTGCACCAGATTGCCATTGCAGGGTAGGTTGCAGGCTCCGGGCTGCGTGCTCCAGCCCAGCATTGTAGGGCTGCTTTGAAGATGCTGTTGTGGGTGCAGCTGGTGATTGAGGAGGATGCTTGGGGGCTGGCTTTTCCATGCATTATTGGGCAGTTGCATAGGAGAGCTGGTTTGAAAGCAGCTTGTTGTCATCTCAGGATATCAAGGGAGGGCTCTGCCACGAGCACTTAGCAAAAAGTTGAAGTCCAGAATGTTTGACGAGACGGGACGGCCGTGAAAACCAGCAGCCTTCACAAAGATTTAAGGAAATGAAGAAGCAGTTGTAGTTTTGAGCCCAAGAACCTCAGTTACATTATTTCCATCCTCCACTGCTCAGTACCAGTTTGGGCTTTAACCGTGCAGCCTGATGGGAGTCAAAAAAGACTTAAGGCAGCTTGTTTCAGTTTTTCCCAGATCCGATCTGACTCCTCTCTCTGTGCGGCTTCACCTGCAGGAGCTGGGCCCAGAAGGTCTCTCTCCTGTTACCTACACACACACACCTTTCCCCACACCTTGAATCTCCCTGTGACAACAGGAGAGGTGACATCAGCTGGCTCTAATTTATGAGCAAAAAGGGGTGCTGAGGATCTAAAAGCTGTGTCCAGAGGAAGGGGCCCAAGCACGCTGCTAACACACCTCGGGCTGGTCTATGGCTCTGCAGGGCTCAGTGCCACCCGCAGCGAAGCACTGCGGCTGCCTTTCCCCATTGAGCAGCTCTCCTGCGAGGTTTTTACCTAAGCCTCAGGACACTCCTTCGTCTCCTTCTTCTGCCCCCAACCTGCTAGACACACGGCATAATTTTATTTTAATTCTGTGTCCTCTGGGATAGCTTGACTAGAGATATTTAGATGGATGGTAGTTACAATGCGCAGATGGCAAAGCATCCATCCTTATCTCAGGCACCCAATTACTTTTAGTCATTTAATATCTTCATAATGTTGATGCTACCTTTTTTTTTTTTCCTCCAGGAAAACATTCCTCCTCCCCCATCACTCTTTTCTCCATTTTTTCCTGTAGTTGCATGTAATATTTCAGGTTGCAGTGAGTTCAGGTTTCCTCTCCTTCACACGCTACCATTTCCACGAGGTGTTAGGACTGTGACTTTGTAAATATCACACAAAATAGGGTATTAAAAAACATAGCTAAGGTTGCACAGTCAAGCATTTAGACGTGAAGCAAAAAGGAGCTGGAGGTGGAGGAATCAGGAAAGAAGATGAGGAGTGGAGGAAGACGAGAGAAGGTCTCAGCAGGACCAGAGGCAGAAATATCTCTCCTAGGAAGGCTTGGGTTGAATTGAAATTTGTGCCTCCTTCGCAGGGTTGCTACAAATTATCAGGCAATTCACTTACTATCTCTAGGTTGCAGCTCTTGCCACCAATTGTCAGCTCTGATGACATTGCCTGGGAATTTCTTGCTCGTGTGGGATCAGGGCCAGGTCTCCCCAAGTGCCGTGTGTTTGCTGCAGCAGCAGGGCTCAGCATCGGTCTGGTACCTGCTGCCTGGAGCACTGGAAAAGCAGGTCAATAACTCCGTCCTCCGGCTAAGCCGACCGTTTCAGCTCAATTTCCCCAAGTCTCCACCTGCCCTCTGCAAAATGGGGATCATACAACCCCAGCACTTGTCTGGGAGGCTGCGAAAGTGAGCACTCATCTAGGGAGCTCTCAGACACGGAGTGAGCATGACAAAGGAGAAGCCCATAGAGAAAAGAAAATACGTGTGTTCGGAGAACATGCCCTGAATATCAGCCCTGCCAGCATTCCTGGTGCTTGACTCTGTAACCCCCACGCTCTTTGCTGACTATACTTTTTGTGCACTTCTTAAGATGTTTTTAGAAGCAAGCTGAATAAAACAGGAAGCTTGTCCGTGCCATCACATCAAAACTCTGCTTATTTGCAGGGCTGCGATCTTTAGATCCGCTGCAAATCTGAGTCCGCTGAGCCCAGTGAGGCATGCAGCCACTTTCTTTGCCCGTGTCCTGGCCCTGGGAGGGAGCCCCAGACTCGGGCCTGTGGACTCGGCTGCCCTAAAAGCAGCACGTCCTGCTGCTGCCAGAGCTGCAGTGACCATGGAGGTAGCTCTCAGCCTCCATTGGGAACATGAGATCTTCAGGAAATGCAGCCAAATCTCAACTTTATACACAGAGCCCCTTTATTTTTCTTTCTTCTTTCTCCTAAGACTGATAATGTGGTCCAAATTAGAAGGAATTCCCCCCACTCCACTCCCCCACCCTCCCCTAAGCTGGGAAAAAGCCAGATTGCAGGGCCCCGCTCTGATTCCGGGTCTGTGTGACCTGGTAGGATGAAAGGCACTCTGGAGATGAAAGCTCGTAATAGCAATTAGCAGAAACAAGTTCGGATGTTGTTTCTGTCTACATGCAAACAAAACTGGGCAGAGACCCGAGAGACAGGATCACGTAAGGGATGGCTGGCACTGATAGGCAGGTGCCGACCCTATAATCAGGTAATTAATCATGTGGGTACCTGCATTACCTTACTCTTAACCAGTCTCTGAGGTGGAAGGTGCAACCTTGCAGTTCATGGCTGGAGCATGAGGGGACAAATTAGCTTAAAAAAAATAAATAAAAGTGAAAAGGCTCAAACTGCTGATGATTAAAGCAACCCTGAAGTAACCGGATGCCTCCAGCACTCCAGCATGGACACACATTACTCTGTGTGTCTGCTGCATGGTGCCACCTGAGAGCAGAGCACACTCCTGCCATGGTCCCTGCGCCCAGGGCCACGCTGGTGTGGCACAGCTCACGTGAGGACCCTCGCAAGGATGTAAAGAGCACAAAGCAAGCCATGCTGAACTCGTATCAGCTCAAAATCACCAAGAGAGGAGCAATCTGTGGCCACGCAAGCAGGACCTGAGCTGAGCTGGTTAATTCATCTTGCAGCGAAGCTGTCCCAGCAAACAGATCCCAGCAAGTCAGTTGGTCGTGCTTAGCTTCAGGTGCTTATTTTTGCTGAGGCCTCTCTGTATCTTCTGTATGTTCGACAAAAAAGACAAAATCCCAGAAGAGAAGGTTCCCAGTCCCTCGCAGAGGGAAGGTGGGCTCCACACCACGCTGCTGCAGCTGCACGGCGCTGAGACCTCCCAGCCCAGCTCCAGCTCCGTGTCTCCTGGCCCCATCGGCAGGAAGAGGAGCTTTGGCATTGGCAAGAACAGACGATCTTGAAGAGAAACACTGAAACTTTGTGTGACTAAGTGGATTTACCACAACCTCCAGCATCAGATAAATCTCCGCCCCTGGCCCCCAGCCCTCCCCTGCCTCCCTTTCCCACGCAGGCTCATCCAGCCCCTGCTGCACTCTCTGCCATTTGGCCTCGGGATTTACCTTCACTGCCACCAGCATTTTGTCATTGGTGGGGCTGAGGTTGTAACACTCGGCCAAGAACACCTTCCCAAAGGCACCTTCTCCCAGCTCCCTCTTCAAAACGATGTCTCTCCTCTTAATATGCTGGACATCTGTTGGAGGGAGGGGAAGGAAGAGGGAGAGGGTTGAGGGAAGAATGAAGCAGGGTTAATTCAGGGAATGGAAAACAACTAATTCAATTTTCTAGCAAGCTGCAAAGGATCTGAAATTGCTTTGCAAAAATATCTACAGGGATCTTTTTACCCACCCACAGAACGCAGCCATCTCTGGGATGGAGCTAGTCTTATGCAAAACATCTGCGAGGAAAGTACTTGAGGTTTATCACGTCGTCACTGCACGCTTGTAGCAGGCCAGTCCTCAGGGAGAGGAACCTTTGGGGTAAAATCTGCCACAAAGACCTAGATCTTTTCAGAAATAATTCATCTCCTGTGAGGCGTAGCAAAGGTCGCATACTTCTGATGCCAGGCCAGGTGAGATTAGGAGGTTGAGTTCCCAGAAGCCGTTGGATTTTACATTTCAACAGGGATCAGTTTAAACCCAAACTCAAGCAGATTTCCTAGGCTGAATTTTGGCAAGTCAAAGAGTTCCCGTGGGGGAGAGAAGCACTGACCCCCCCTGCACCTTAGGGCACTAGCAGGAGCTGGTTGGGGGCACCGAGCCCTGCCCTGTAGCAAGACCCTGACCCCACAGCCATCTCCTACGCAACCGTTCCCTCAGAAACCAGGTCACCGTGGTATAAAGTCCCCGGCAGAACAGATGAACTCAAACCATTAGTTTCAATGATCCTTTCCACTGACATTTAGGATGGCGAGGACTGACAGAAAATAGCAACTGAGGTTCCAGGAAGAATCAAAAGAGCAATAGCTATTCATTTAACGGGGATACAGAAGCCTATAAAGATTGGTCTGTGCCAACTGACACACATCAGCTACCGGGGTCGTTCATAAGGCTAGATCCGCCCAGGTATTAGGCATGTACAAGGAAAAACAACTACAGTGAGATCTCCATAAATGCAGGGTCACGATTAAATGCCACAGATTGCAGGGAGAGTTTGGGGGTCTCCATGTTCTCATTTGGGGGTGACACTAGGGCACGGCTACTTCCTGACAAAGCTCCAAGCACCTTTCTAGCATCACAGTGCCATATAACTCCTCCGGAAATATGAAGAAGCATTTTTTTTTTTTTTATCCTGAAATGAACTGTGAAGGCAGATAGAGATGAACAGCCACCACAGCACTGTCTGGAAGCATGATGTTCAAAACTTCATCCCTCTAAATTTCACTTTGCTGGAGCTAACTGCCTGCCTTTGAAGAGTGTTGTAGCACAGATCACCTGCGGCTTCAGCTTGATGGTCACAACAGGGCAGTGAGAGCTACGCACTCTTCTCCGGTTCTTGGTGAGCAAAAAATGCTGCATTAGAGGTCTCCTCAAACAGAGGCATTAGATGGGATAATGCCCTCTTCCCATTCCCACCCTGAGGCTTTATCTTTGCTCTGGACTGCCTTTGAGTCTTTTCCATCTCTTCCATGTGCCGCAGGAGCTGTATGAGTATGCACCCCTCAGCTCAGACGCATTTCCCTTGTGGCACTGGATATACAAGAGATGGAGGTGACCGGCACCAGGTTTTAAATTGGCTGCAGGGAGGCATCACTAAGCAATCACAACCTGCCACCAGCTCCTGTCACCCAGGCTTGACTCAGTAGGCACTGATACCGGCCCAAGAGAGCAAATGCCTCACAGCAACCTAGGTACAACTCAACGCATCAAAAAGCCAATGGCTTGGAAGAGTAACATCATAATAGCTTTCATACAATTAAGATTTCTCATTAGGAGCCCACAAGCGGGTTTAAGGAGCTGCCGTCTCTGGCTCTTTTGCTTGTTTGGGAAGACGGATGCAGCAAGATTGCATAAGCAATGGGCCTTGTAATGAACGATGCCTGTGTAGAGAATTCCCATCGACCTTTTCATTAATCGTTCAATAGACTGAAAACTGTTAGTAACCAATATTAATAATATTAGCAACATTAACGCAGAGGATGGGAGGCACATCCAAAATGACTTTGGTTTTAAATCCGCAATGACAGCCAGAGAGAACAAATCACATGTGGACTTAGCTTTCTCCACCTGTTTCCGTTGGGTGTTTAAGGAATACCTTGAGAAATCTGAAATATTACATGTTGAAATGTCAAGTGATGCACTTAGGTGAGGAAAGTCCTAATCTAAGAAAAGCTCAAATGGCACAATTTACTTAATAGAGTAAGGAAAAATGTTGTGGTTTTTGATGTTGTTTTTTATTTGGTTTTTATTTTTTATTTTGTGTGTGTGTGTTTTTCCTCCCTCTTTCTCTTGGCAAGCATTTCTTTAACACTCATCACTATAGTACCTAGTATTTACTGTATGGACAAACCATGTATTTGCATTCCAGGACTCCCAATAAACAGCAATCAAGAAAGCTGCTGGGAAAGGATCCTGTATTAAGAGAAACCCAAGCATACTTTTAAAAAATTGGAATCACAGCAGAAATATAGCATTGCCCCTTCTGATGTGAGATGAAGTTATAAAGGAAACTGTTGCAGAATAAGCAGTGATAGTATTGGAAATTATTAACACATCTAATAATTGGTAACATCATGAGAACTGAAGCAAACCTCTCTTTCTGAACTCCCTAGGGTCTTGCTCCAAATTTTCAGCTCCCAATTTGGCTTCCCAACAACGTATTAATAAATTATGAGATGTTTCTGAGAGTCAGTGTCCGGACTGTGTAATTATGTCTACATTATTAAAATAATATCCCATCTGTCTTCAAAACCTAGATTTCATAGCAAGTTGTTAGGGTCATCTGTGAAGCTTCAGGGAAAATGCGTATGAAGAATTTAAGGAGATATTATGACAGAAGGAGATGAACCAAGAGAGAAATGCTGCTGAGGTAGCAGACTCATATAGCAGTGCTGGATTTAAAGTAAACTTTGATGGTTATTTAAAAAAAAAAAAAAATGGGGTTCATGAAGTTAAGCAGTTAGACAGCAACTGGACAATCTTAATGGAGAATGAGAAAATACTTTTACTGATCACAATTTCCCTCAACCTTGAGCAGCCATAAATTTTGCTTCATAGTATTTTAGGCACAAATGGAATAATAAGTGAGTTACAATAAATTGCTTTTTCGCATGCTATAAGCTTAAAATACTGAAGTTTACATCAAATCCTTCCATCAGCAGTGAGATCAGCGCTGTGATTAATCCTGCATTATTATTAAATATGGGCTTGAAGCACAAAGCGGTGAAGAACCTCCCCGGCGCTGTCCGGACGGCTGTGTTATTGCGCTAACCTTGCATCTATTCTGTGCTCGTCTGCCCTGGCTGTAACTCATGAGGAAGACCGAATAGCCATGAAAGACGCTGCGCTGCAAGGGCACCTGGGAGGCTCATCTGCATAAATCTGTTTACCTCCTCCTGGAGGAAGCTGAGCCCTGTCTGATAAACAGCTGGTGTTTATTTGTTTTAGGCAGGCATCGGTGCGCTAATCTGTCTCAGCTGTGTTGCGGTCAGCCCTGCTGACAAGGTGTATGCAAACTGTCTTCCCGTAAGTACCACTCTTATTTTCCTCCCCCCCCCGTACCATTAACTTATAAAAACAAGCCAACAAGACAGTTCGAAAGAAGAATCTATGCGGGAACCACAGCAAGACCCGACAGGAAAATAACCAGACTTGACAGCATGATGGGAATTCATTCAAGGCCGTGCTGTATCTACAGGAAGGATGTGAGCGCACAACACTGAAGTAATTCCAGTTTAAAATGAAACATCTTGCGGTCCTTGTTTCAGGATTACTATACTGCTGTCTGATACAGAAGAAGAGTAGGCAGATCCTCCACCTCCCTTCTTGTCCATCAAAGTTTAACACGTGGAAAACATGTTTCGAGCCCTTGCATCTGCTGTAGTTCTGAATAACGCATGAACCGCAGCAGCAAACAGCCGACCTGCAGCTGGTTGGGAATGCCCCACAACATCGGTTCAATGATGCTAGCACGTGGCTAAGCAAGAGGGTTAGCAAGAGGGTAAATCTGGGATGCTGCACTTGCTTTTACAAATCACCTCCAGAGCAGAAAGCTTTCTGTTTCTCTCCAAGACTCAAGGCAGAACGGTTGCGGCTTTGGATCTGCGACGGGATCTTGCCTAACCTCCTCTGAACCTTCTGCAGAATGGCTGACTTTATCTGTGCTTAAAGTGCATTCAGTCAGAAAAGCGGCTGTCTAAAAACAGCAGCTTCTTCCTCCCTGTATTTGTTCCCATGTGTCCCTTAGTTGCATCTGCTCCCGTTCTTGACACAAACATATTCTACTTTGCTAACCTCGCAGACCCAGCACAGCCAGGGATATAGGGGAGGAGAGAGAGGGAACAAAATTAATCCTGCTTTCCTCCTCATACATCAATCTACCATGCCCTGATAGGTTGTTTCTGTATTAGCCCCTGGGAAGGAGCCTGGAAAAGCCAGAACTTTTTCACTTATACGACTGATTCAATGACTCTTCACCCATGTTTTACACCGATATTGCAGAATCTCTCTTGCTTATGCCTTGTGTCAAGGCAGAAAGACCCCAGCTGAACTTCCAAATCCCAGGTAGAGCTTATAGAGCTGATGACAGATGGTGTGCAGTGAAAACACCCTTTTTCCAATAACAGCTACATTTCAATCACATGAGAACAAATTGGGAGCTTGCTTGGGCCCATTTCATGAATCTAATTTTCCAATTATTGTCTCATTTTTAAATCAGTCCTGGGGGTCAGGCAAGGAAGAGAAAGGTTCAATGATACAGCAAATTCTGCATTTGAGATTCCCATCACAGCCAGGGTCCTTAAAACCACAGTTTGATAATATTCTTGCAACCTGCACGAGCATGATGCAGTGTTTGGACACAGACGACTACAGTGGGAGGTAAATGGACAAATCAAACTCCAAATAGAGTAAACCATAAGCAGTGACAGTACCTAAGTCACAACAAAATGCAAAACTACTTAAGCTGGATCACCTGTTCAAAATGGAACTAGATCTGAAATTAATTCCTCTCACCTCCTTTTAAACTCCTGAGCAGCGGTCTCTCTAGGTGCTGTAGTTTTAGTGGATTTCTTTTCCTTGGACTTCTAATTCACAAACAACACATAGTTCTCTGAAGAAACAGGGCAAACCTTTGGAAATCTTTTCTTTTACTTTTGCAGCTCTCTTTATCAGCAGCTTTCTTTTCTATCCTAGAAATGACCAATATGAATTTTCTACCAGTTTCTTCTCCTTTACACATGGCTGTGTTTTCCCTAGAGACAGCTCCTTTCCTGCACCTCGCACCTCTCTGTCATCAGCTCCTCCCTCCCTTAGCTTTGTCACTTCATGTCATTTCTTCTCTCTTGACCTGGCTTCCTATTTCTTGCCTTTCTTCCTGTCCAGCCTCTGTTTTCATACTGACTTCTTTCAGATGTGTTTTTAGGGTATCCCTATTGGAGTCTGATCCTGGGCTCTTTGTGGTAATGGCCTTGATTTCCATAAGCTTCTAAAGCCTCATTTGCATCAACAACACTCTATAAATGATAACAACAGTGACATTTTTCAGCAGCAGCTGAGTCATTTGCTGTAACAATTAATTTATGCCAAATAATTGTCTCTTTTTTTTCCCTTTATACATAAGTTTTCCACAAAAAAGGTAGCAAAGTTCTCAGTTAGTCAATATGATTCATTCACTTCTTGCCTGACACACCGCTAAAATAATTCTTATGAATAAATCCTGCATAGCTTGCCTGCTCCGTGACAATTAAAAGCAAATAAACCAAGCTCGCTATTTGCACTGGAAATTGTGTCATTAAGAGGTGTAACTACCAAACAGAGTGCCTTTCATGTCAGGCAGTCAATTGCAATCTCGATGTCAACCAAGTATCTCGAAGAGTTACCCAATGTACCTGATCAGAGTAAAGTGTGCGGATCGGGTAGGACCAGATCAAAAAGCCTTGACGCTGGAGGGCTGATAAGTCATTCTCTCACAGACTTGTCTTGTAGTGAGAGAGGATAATGCATAAGCTAGTTGCACAGAGTCTGGGTCTCCCTCCTGGCCTGGTGCAAATCCATCAAAGTCAAAGGAGGATATTGATTTCAATTGCGGGCTGCTGTGAAGTACATGTAAACAAAGGGAGAATCAGTCCCACCTCATTTTAAAAAATGGAGAAATAAACAGGCTGTTTCTTATCTCCATACAGATTCCAAGTAGGTAGCCTTCCACTTTTGGTGGCTCCTCTCCCAGCTCTGACATGAGCAACCTTTGGGAAAAGGCCTGGGCACACACTTTGGCAGCTCGGCGCTGTGCCCAGGCGCTGGTTCTTCACCAAGTTTCTCTGTCAAGGCACCCTCCAAGGACTCAGGTTCAGAATAGCTGTGATTATAAGCACCAAGCAGTTCTGCGAGTCCTTTCAAAAAGGCCCCAAAGCCACGGAGTTTTAGCTAAAACATGTCTGGATCTCTGGGACCTCCACGGAGCAGGCCTAGTCCCTGGCTGAGCCATGTGGGCCCCAACCCGCAGGTATACTGATGTCCTTCCCCCTCCCTGCTTAGCAGACCCTGCAAGACCACCTCGGTCAGACCTTTCTCTGCTAATTCTGACAGCTCTCACAGCCATTTGTGTGCATCCACACAGCAAAAACAGAGAGAGAGACTTTCCATCTCACATCTTCATTACTTCAGCTTCTCTCCTTTGGCCTTGATAGAAACAACCTGAAACACAACAGATGCTCTCACTTTTACTGTTACCCCTCTCTTTGCATCCCTCCCCAGGCTTTTCTATCTCCAGCAAGCCTAAATGTGGCATTTGGCTTCACAGCTTCTCTTCAGACTTTTTCATGTCTTCAATCTTACCAAGGTGCTGGCAACTTGCTTTCAGGCAGCCAGCCCCTGGTGCCTGAATACCTATTGCATTATTCATGATCATAGTCATCCATAAAGACCTTAAAAGGAACCTACATTAGGTTTCTGCAGTTCTTTGTATTTTCTTGTCATTCCCCTCATTCTCTGGGAGCAGCTGCAAGGCACCAGTGCAGATCCCAGATGAGGAGAGGACAATATTGCCCAGCTGACCTGGAGCTAATGCAGTACATGCTGCTAAATGGACCTTGGTAAAAATAAAATAAAATAAAAATTAAATTAAAAATAAATACTATGTCCCTTGATGCGTTTAGCTGGACAATCTGGGCTAAATAATAATAATAATAATCCAGAATACCAGCCTGTGATGTTCAGTGTAATCAGGCTCAAGAAAATGGGAGAACAGAAGAACAACCTCTGCAGTCTGCATCTCTGATCCTTTCAAAATACCTCACATGCACCACTTCCAAGCAAACCTCTGGCAATCAGGCCATCATCAGCTCCTCTGGCCTTTGCTGTTGCGATACCACGTGGAGAGGAAGCACTGACCCAAAGGGCTGCCTTTCACTCATCAGCTAACTCCACCAGCCGCAGCTTGAAGGAGAGCCGCTGTTCTGCCAAACAGCCCTGGAGCTGCACAGAGTGCTTTGATGAGCGGCAAGGAGCGGCTGGATGAGCACCTGCTGGGCTGCAGTAACTGGAGCTGCTGCATCTCCGCGGCAGCACCGGCCCTGGTATCAGCCACACAGCAGCACCGAGAGCCCCAGCAGCAGCAGTCTGCACGTACGGTATGCTCTGAGGTAAAGGTGAGCATCAAGGGATGGGGAGGTGTGCGTGTAGGAGCCGAGAGGAAGATGAAACACAACCACAACTTCGACCAAAAGATCAATGGGTGCACGCCCAGGTGCTGCCAGGCTCCTATGCTGCACTGAAAACCAATGCCTTGGTTTGGCAGTGGGTGACACAGGGTGGTGTGAGATGCCTGGGGAGTTTAAACCCAAATCAAAGATATCTTTTGTTTTCTTCATTTAAAAAATCTGAAAAATAATAATAATGTTAAAAATGCATTTAGCACCAACCCCACAAACGCCTTTTCAGGGAAAACTAGTCACAGCTTGAAGTACCCATCACTCCTATCAAAACAAAACATTTTCAATCTCTCATTCAGTTCAGTCCCATAAGCCAGAGCACAAAACACTTGGTAGTTATTTTTACAAAGAGAGGAATATAAAGCGTCCCATGACTACAGGGTGCAGAGCAGTCTCAGCTGGCATGCACAGCACTTTGCAGAATCCTACAGAAGCCAGAAGCACGGCCATGCTGTGAAGATGGCATGTGATGAGATGTCACTGGGTGAGGACAGATACCCTTGGTCCCATCTCCGCAAAGCATGGGTGCAGGTTTGCCCCGCACCTGCCCGTGCCTCTGTTTGCACTGGCTCCTCTGCAGCTCCCAGGGGAGCACAAAACACTGCTGATGGGACTAAAACCTTATTAGAATTCCAGACAAAAGACTTAAAAACAGACAAAATTCCCATATTCTCCTGCATCCCCTCAAATAATTGCTGGCTGACAGTAGGCTCCAAAGCCAAAGCGTTAAATATACAACCGGGCTCTTCTGAGGAGCAAGACTAAGCCCAGCAGGACAAAGGTAGAAGAAGGACCAGAGTGGGCTGCAGTGGACTTTACTGGGTAAATGCCCAAGAGCCCTATGACAATGCATCATAGAAGGGACTTTGCATAAAGTATCATCCTCACCGACTTGGTACGCTCCAGGATCTCTCAGAAGCAGGGGTTGGGATTCTTAGGGAAAGGGGTTGTGAGAGGGGAAGTGAGTCTTCCTGGCAAACGTGTTTTCTTTCCACCAGCCAGGCCCCTAGGTCCCCTGCTGCCAGAGCGCTCAGAATAAAACATTAATTCAATACCACACATTTAATTACACATTATTTGAAAGTGAATTTATTTAACGGAGGAAAATAGTCTTCAGAGAGCATCTGCCTCCCTCAGACTCACGCGTCTGCTGGGAGGGGGCTTGGAGAGGAGATAGGAGGAATAATGGTTTGTTTTACATCAGCAGCTATTGCTGTTCAGCTCAGCCCTTCAAAAAGGGAGATTTTAAAGAGATAGAGTTGTGTTTTGCAGGAACTTACCGGCTGATTTGATTTTCCAGCTACTTTTCACTTGATTGGAAAGCGCTGCTGCAGACAGATACCACTTGTCTTTCTTTTTTATTATTTTCCCAGGGAAGGGAGGGATTACCGGTGGAGGGACAGAGGAGGATTGGCTGCCCCTCGAGGGACTACGCAGCAGTCAGATTTCAGGCTTAAGGCTTTAACAACACAGTAATCAGACACTTAGCAGCATCCTATTGCTGAGATGGATAATCACAATAAAGCTGGAAGCGACCAGGTCTCAGCAGCAGCCTCGCAGCTTTAAGAACGTCTCCCACCAGGAACACAGAGGCTTACCTTTTGTCCCCGAGGTGGCTTCCGAGGCCCTTGGCTATCGGCTTCCCCAGCCTGAGAAGTCAGCACCACAGCTCTGCCTGTGCCCCTCAGCAGGGACCAGAAGCCTCCCAGCGCCTGCTTGCAGGCGATATCACAGCTCACCTTTCCTCAGTCAGATCTCCACTGCAGAGAAATGGGGACTGGCTCCGGTGCCTGGCACAGGCATCCCCTCCTCGACTGTGTATAAATCATGCTGAACTGCTGCAAAGCCAGAAAAGAGCTGTTGGGTCCACGTGAACCTTTTTTCCAACCCTTATGCCTGCATAGAGTCTTCCTCCCACTCCTTAATTTGGAAGCATCATCAAAAAACTCTCTCCCCTCCTCGACAGCTTAGATTAGCCAGCAATCCCCACCTGGGGGGGGTGATGGAGGCAATGGGACCAGCTGGTACTTACCCCTGCAGAGGGCACATCTCAGAGGGCTGGATGTCCCAAGGTGAATTTATTGCTCTTTTCAGCTTCACCAGCCGAATCCTGCTGGTGCCAGCCTGGTCCCAGCAGCCGCTCTCAGCCATGCTGTACTTTGCATGCAGACCCAGGTAGATATTGCAGCACTAGGTACAGGATTTTAGGTTAAGCTTTTCCTTGCAATTCTGAGAATGTAAGTATTTGGGGTACTACTGTTTAAATATTGTCCAGTTTCCATGGATTTGGGGTTCTAGCCACAAATATACACTGCTTCTGCTTAGTCTAGTTCTGCTGTCATCATCTTCCTAACAGCTTCTAGGCTTAACCTGCCACACTATAAGTGCTAAAAAATCCCTCATACAACAGTGTCAGACATAGTGAACGCATTCTGTGGACCACGCAGCTATTAGAAAGGTGGCATTAAAGAAAGAGGCAGGGTTTGGAAGCCGTCCCAGGACTGATTCACGACGCAGAACCCACTTTGAACAGAGTAAGAGCTGGCCCCAAACTTGGGTGCAAACTGGAGTGGTATTTTTAGAAGAATCACAGTTCCTGCCAGATGTGAAAGTGAGAAAAGGTTTTCAGAAAAATCTGTTGTGACACAATTTCTGGACCAATTCAAAGCAGGTGATTTTGTGAGAGGGCCTGGTCTTCTGAGCCTTCCAACTAGAGCTCCAGGCAGGTTGGAAATGCTTCTGATTGCTGTCAGCCTCACCATCATCACAAAGGAAAATGAAAATTTGGACAAAACATGGCATTTTCTGCTTTCTGTTGTTGTGGTGGTTGATGATGTTTTCTGTTTTCTATTTACTCCTGGTAACTCCATGTCCCTATGTCTTCTCTTGCCCCACGCCCAGTCAGTCTCCCACCAGTGGCTTCTTTGCTGGTCATTAAATGGGAGGCTAATGCAGCCAAACTCATGGAACAAGAAAATTCCAGAAGTGAGGCCATATGGAGTGAAAACATGAGGTGCTGAAAGACGGATCTCAGGCTAAAGTTATGATTTAATTAGAAAGCCTCTCTCCAATTTGCCCAATTTCCATTTCTCTCCTTCCTTCCCCTTCCTTCTCGCCTCCTCCGACTCCCTTTCTCCTCGGGCTGACACAGGAGGTGCACGCACGTCCATGGCTTGATGAGGTGTTCCCTCAGACTCATGTTTTCCTAACACCCCAAACGGACCTTGCTCTGTCTTTGTTTCTGCCCGAGGTTTCCTTGGTTTTCTCCCTACTTGTTCTGCATGCATGACACTATCCCTTTCTGCATCTTGCCAACTCCTCCTGCAGAAGGAAACCCCTGAAGGAGGAGTAATGTGAGCCATTTCTGCCTGCTGGGCTCTAAAATTTCTGTGGTTTGGGCAATTTCGGCAATTGTTATGAAGCAGCAAATTATGCAGAGGAAAAAAAAAAGAGAGAAGGACGGATCATACAAAGGAATTGGCTAATCTGATGGGGAGAGCAGCTGGTCCTCATTCAGTCACACAGGTCTGTGAGGAGCTGGTGCTTCCTCTCCTCCTTTTGTCTGCGTCTGAGTCAGTCACGGGTAGAACTTGATGAATATTGGGCTGTTGCTTCTGCGATGCTTCACACAATGAGAAATCCCCCTGTCCGCCCACGTCCTTCTCGTTGCTGAAAAAGGAGCAGGACCTCTGAAAGGCAGAGCCTTGCCTCTATGTGGGCTCCAAAAGTGCTCCAGGGTGGGATCCAACTTGTTTCATGGACACTGGCTGAGCAAAGAGACCACCTTGCCAATGGCACCTTCCTCTCCTTGGCAGAAACAGAGCGCTCTGAAAAGCCAGGGGTGAACCAGAACAAGTTGCCTTTGGACAAGGCTTTGCAAATCTCTCTGTCACCAGGCGTTCAGGACTACTTGAGGAACCACGTCTTGTTAGGACACTGCCGTTCTTTCCCTGATGCTACTGCTTTATTGTATTCCCCCCTGTGCCCTGCTTTTATTATGATTACAAACGAAAATCTGTCTTGGCTTGTTGTCTCTGACACTCCCAACGCAGGGAGAAAACAGGGTAATAAAACACTGTAAATGTATCCATTTTCTGTCTGTCATCCTTCAGTGATGCCTCATGCCATTACGAGCCAGATGGGTTGGGGTAAATTTTCACAGAAAAACATTAAAAACTTCACTGTGTGAAAGAAGAAGAAAAAAAAATCCTACAGTTTTCTCCTGTGCCAAAAAAATCAGCGTCTGCACCAGGGGAAAAATACCCAGTTAATTCTTCTTAAGGGCCCTGGTGAGACTCAAGAAAACATTCTGCAGTGCTGGTAGCCTCAGAAGACATGATTAATTGCAGATGGTGAAAAGGTGCATGTTCAGTTTTAACTGTACTGTGCGTGAGGACTGGATGAATGCTAAGTTGGTATTCGAGACACATGGGGAAGGAAACTTACTAGGATCTTCAGCTACAAAAACAAGATTTTATATATATATATATATCATATACGGCTTAACAGCTTAAATTTTAAACTTGTATGCTGAAGTTTTACAGCAAGACCATACTGCTAATGGAAAGGAGAAAAAATGAGCAAGATTACTGAAAAAAAAAAAAAGGAGGGAAAGGAAAATAATGTTTTGCAGTTAGCTGAGGAAACAAAGGCATGAAAGGGATCTTTGCTGCACCCCCCAAAGCTAGCAATAGCAATCTGCAGATGAAAGTATGTGGGTGTTGCTGCAGAGCACAGAGCGGGGCATAATGGTGGAAAGATCTCTGAAATGCTATTAGTTTGTTCTCCTCACTAGCCTAGGACAGGTCTCATTTAATCGGAAAATGGCTTGAACAAGAGTATATATGTTGCTTTCCTGAAACGTCTTAATTGGAGGGCCAGCAGCAGATATTGGGATGGTAACATGGAAAAACCAGAGGCCGGTTCCCACTAATCTAATCCATCAGTCTGCCGGCAAATCCTGTTTTGTTATTGTAATCTGAGCTTTGACAGTGACCTCGAATTCAGTTTGTATTATAAAGGTCACCTTGATGTCTTTTCTTTATCAATCAGAGTTTAAATCGAGTCCCTTAACCTTTTCCCAGAGCAGAGATTTTTCAAGCTGGTAATGGGCAAACCTACACACATTGAGATCTGAGTGCAGATGAGTACCCGAGCTTCAAAACTTCGCTCCAACTCCTTGCATCTACACTGCCAGGCTGCAGCTCTTCTGCAAACAGAGCTCACGTCAAGTCTCAGTCACAAGGTCTCCAGACCAGAAATTGGAATTGCAGAGGAAGCAGACAAAATTAAAAAATAATGAAAGTAAAAATAATTACCGAGCTGTTCAAAATCATATCTTCATTTCTGGAGGGAGTTCAATGAAGGAAAAGATTCCTACGCTGTCCAGCTTGCTTCGTTTATCCTTTCTTCACATATAGCACGGCATCTCTGTTGTCTGAATTGCAGTGTCCCCAGATGTTGTCTTCTCTGGTGTGGGTACATGCCTTGTGCTGCTCGTGGTATCGCAGGAGGGTCGCAGAGCTCCTCTCTCTCCACTTCTTTTCTCTCGCTTGGCATTCCTCTCAAACACATCTCAAACGGCAGATTGCAGGGCGCTTTTGGGACCTTAGCAATAGTCAGAGCTGGTGAAAAATCATTCACGTCCGTGGTGTTGCAGCAGGGGTGTCTCTGGCTCTTGCTTTCGCTATTTTCTTGTAGGTCATTAGCAGCAGTTATGAAAAACACAGATGATTAAGGCTGACCTCCAGGACACATCACGTTCAGCCTCTTTCCAATTGGAAACGCTTCTAGCAATAACAGTATCTCCTTTCTGTCATTGCTCTTAGGGCAAGATTTCTTCACAGGCTCTTATTTTAAATCCTACACCAATGTTTCTGCCCCCAGTCATTAATCTCTGATGCTGATCCTTGTCAAATACTTGCTGAAAATCTGTAGGATATCTGCTGAATTTCCTATATATCCAGTGGCAGCTAGATCCACGGGGAATCCCAGCAGATCAGGTAAGTGAGATCTCCCAGTACTTAGAGCCTCATTTTTGACCTTTCCCAGAGCGCTGCTTTCCCAGGTGTTCTCCCACAGCATCCTTTAAGGTTTCAGATTCCCAGGAATTTCCCAGAGCAGGCATTAAACTCACTGGATTGCCTCTTTTCCTCATTATGCCCACCACCTTCCAACCCTCATCAGTCTGCCCCGTTTTAGACAGGCAAATTAAAATGTCAAAGAAGAGCTCAGTGAGTTGTGTGCGTGCCCACATGTGTGGATATTGTGGGATGTGCTCTCCATCTGTAGAGGATGCTCACCTTGTCCAGAACCCTTCACCAGCTGGCCACTGGCATGGGGAGATCTTTCTCTTCACCCTCTATAAAATCGGATGCAATTTTGGCAGATGAAAAAATATGTAAATGTAATTATCTCTCTTTCCACTTGTCACTGATATAACTGACTTTTGTTCTCCGTGGCCACTCTGAGTTCTTCATGTACCACTCCTGACATAAGCACTTGCTCCTCCATATCATCTGGCTCACTGTTCTCCTCGAACTGCAAGCCCATCCTTGCTGTGAGACCGGTTTTGTTGTCTCTCACAGATACTTGTGTGCAAAAAGACCTTGCTATCTGAAACACGCCCTCAGCATCCCATATGGCTCCCGCTTTCCATTGCTTCGCTTTCTCCCACTTTCTTCTTCCTCCCCTCTGCCGTCCCTGTGATATTTCAGCAGTGCCCCATCATGGTATCTCCATCTTTTCCATGCCTGTGCATCTCAGTCCTGTCATCCCTTATTTCCTCTAGTTTTACTGGACTGAGTGTTTAGGGCAGCCTTCCCAACTGCATCTTAAAGGCCTGCGTTAAAGCCCCGCCGGCTTTCTTCAACTCATTTTGCATTCCCTGTACGGCGGCTCGCTGAAAGGCCAGTGGTTTCGTACGGCTGCCCTTTCCGCAGACCCTCCTCAGCACTTCAGCTCTGCGGGGAATATAATCACTGCATCCTAGACGCTCTTCAATTTCAAGTGTATTTATTACAGCCGCTCAATTTCCTTTAATCTGTCATTTCTTCTTCTCCTCCCCCCGTGATTGCCTTCCTTTCACTGAAGTAGAAGTGCACTGAAGGAGGCTTTTCCCCCTGACCCTCACTGCCCTCTCCAGCCCCGTCCCTGCATCAACTCGCTACCAGTGTCCTGTGCGCTGATTATCGCTCGTTACCGTGCGGCTTAACGAACCTGCTGGGCCCTTTGCAAACAAGTGCAATTGCGGCAGAGAGCAAACTCCCATCGGTGACCGCTCAGGACGAACGGAGGGAGGGAAGAACCATTTTCAAGCACAAATTGCCTGTATCAGCAGCACCGAGATGACAATAGAGACTGAGAAACTCTCCTGGAACAGCCAACCTTAACGACAAAGTGTACCTGTATCTGCCAGAGTCTTGTAGAACAGCGAACTACTGGGGGCTTGAACTGTATTTTCATGATGCATGCCCCTTAGGAAACAAGTCTGAGCATAAAACCACAAACAACCCTGCGGAGTTGGAGCTGAAGCAGCACGAGAAGCCCCAGCTGATGTGAAAGACATCCACGTGCCTTCCTCTATGTTACACTGCATGAGCACCCACGCACACGGGGGTTTAATCGGTGTATTAAAACACTGACACAAACAAACAGGGGCTGCCTTCATAAGCTAGAAAATCCTTGAGTACCTTGTAATTAACCGGGCTTGCCAAACCACTTAATAAGCAGTAGATAGCACGTCTGATGCCCCCGTGCCTTGGCTCACTGGAAAAGCCAGGCAAGAAGTGCTTAAATAAGAAATGAGTTCAGTTCTGAGATGAACCTGTAAGAAATATCATTTCGTTCCCTGTCAAAGAGCTTCTGCCCAGGGCAGACACAGCTGAGACCAGTGCCTGGGTCACATCCTTCTCCGGTCACGGTCCCCATGCCTGCCCCGGGTCCTGTTCCCTGCCTGGCCATGTGCTCCTCCAGGAACTGCACCAGCCTGGGGTCACACCGTGCCTCGGTTTCCCTTTCTGAAAAAGACCACCAAATTATAGCCTCAGCCAGAGCAAGTCTTCTTGATTTTTGATCACAGAGGTGCTCTAAAAACCTTCAATAGGACAGATACAGAGAAAGGGAACAACACAGCAGGATTGTTACACCACGCACACAACACTTCTCAGCAGCCACCAACACTTAACAGACTAACGGTAGTTTCACAGGGCTCTTCTCTCCTTTGCAAACTGCCTGCTGAGAGCAGTCACCCTGCACACCAATTTCACATGAGAAAAAGTATCTTAGCCCTCAGCATCAAGTAGAAGGAGCTGAGGGGAAATATATTTCCTTGTGCTTACCCAGGCCCTTTCCTTTCCAAACGTGGAAGCTGTTGGACCATATCAAGCTCCCCGAAGACACGTCCGATCCGGTTAGGGAAGAGGAAGGACCTGCCACGTGCTTGCTCCATGATCAGGCTGCTCCCAGGCTGCATCGGTGGGTTGCAAGGGGGAGAGGAAAAGGCAGGATTGGGAACACGGGGCAGGAGGCACTGTGGGACGCACAGGGGCTTTTACCTTGCCAAGCCTTGGACCTTTTTCCTTGTGGTGTCTCATCTTCTGAATATTCTGAGGAAGAAGTACCTCACAGCCGTTTCTCAACCCGGTGATTGAGGACTGGCACTTATTTAGCAGCATGTTAGCCTCCAGCACGTGGATTTGGGTGGGATTTGGGGACTCCATACAACACAGTGGTGCTACCCCAACTGTCACCAGCTCACAAAGCGTCCCAAAGTAATGAGACACAAGAAATTATACAAACAGTTTTCTGTCCAGCCACCATTACCAGGACCCACACTGTGAACACCCTTTCCTCACTCCCTCAGGGGTTCAAGGAAAAGGGAGAACTCAGAACGAATGCAAGCAGAGCGGGTGAGACACCTCAGTGTTACTTAGCATCCCTGAATGCAGAATGGGCAGGCAATGCCTTTGTTTTATTCCAAATTCCAGCACATCCTGGCACACCACCACCCACCCATGCCCCCTGCAGCCCAGCTGGCTCTGGGGCAGCCCTGTCTCTGCTCCCCCCTGCTCCCCCCAAGCCCAGCAACTGCTGAGAAGCAGGGCAGAGAAGTGCCCTTAAACACAGCTCCCTGCAAGTCCACCCCGGGCCCCCCCAGCTCTGCGGCTAGTCCTAGATCCCAACTGGATTCTTCTTTTCATTCTTCTTTGTTCTGCCTCTCATTCTAGTGCTGAACCCCAGGCCTGCTGCCTCCAAGCTCCCTCCAAATGCTGCATTCATCCATTTTTAAAGGTGACCTTCCAACTTTAAAGGAAGTTTGCAAGCCTCGCTGTCTTCATTTGCCCTCTCCTTCTTTTCAACCTGCTCTGTATTATGAATTGAAAAGGGCCCAAAAGGTTTCTCTATTAAAAAATAAAATCTTTAGAAAGAGCACAAGTTTCCGAATCATTTCTCTCCCAGTTTTTGCAGCAGCCTCCGTGGGTGTCACGGCACTTGCTGCAAGCTGCCAGCTCTGCTGGTGAAACTTTCTTGGGCTCTCGGTCTCCTCGCATCCCCACATATGCCAACATCTGCACCCCCCTGCCTCGTACTGTCGCTGCTGTTTGGCAAAGCAGTGCTCTGAAATCTGGGTAAAAATAACCTTGGAAAGGGCAGGGATGGAAACGGCGTTATTTTTAACTTGGATCATGCTAGAGACCTGGGTTAGGCTGTGGCCTCATAAGCTCTTGTGCTGGCACAAATGAAGGGCAGCAAATAAATGAAGTTCTTTTTATCTCACCTTGCTGCCAAAGCTGTGTCTGACAAGCCCTGGGGCCATATAACGATGGAAAGGGAAGATGTCTGCAGCCCTTAGCTATAACAGTATTACTCTTACCAATGAATTGGTCACAGTAATTAAATAGGCAGTAACAAAGCAATACAAGTGTTTCTTGCTGTTGAGGTACATTTTGCTATTTAATCAGGAAAGACAGGACCTGAATTTTTACTGCAATAAAACTGAGATAAGGAAAAAAATGATTTTGTAAAATGAAGGCTCAACTTCCAGCCCTTTTCTTAGAGTACAGCTTCAAACAGAAAACAAGTAAACAAACCAACCAACCGGTCCCTCTTCCACCAGAGTTTTCACTTTTTTTTACAAACCGTTCAATTGCATTTTCCCCTGTGACTGTTTGCCAGCTTCAGCGTTAACCCTTCCACCTTGCCTGACCCCAAGGCACACCTGGGGCTCTTCGTTCTCCATCAAACCCCATGTGTCCACGTTCCTGGCATCCCCACTGTGCTCTCACACGCTCACTAGGACACACGCTTTACTTCTTTCAAGAGCAACCATCAAGCAGCACAACAAGGGAAGTAGCTGACTACTTTCTTGCTACAATTATCTACTGAAAGTAGAAAAGTATTTCGGATTACATTACCTTTAGAAGGAGGGAGGGTTTCCCAAAGCAAAAGCAGGATCATGAGGAGAAGGTGCTAGCGGGTCAAGATTTAATACAATAAATAATGGAAGGTTCCTTGCCTCACACCCTCAGCCTTTCCTCAGCTCTGATGTTGGGATTCATCTTTGGGATATGAATGATTCATGGAGCCTTAAAATATATATAATCCATACCTCCTAGAACAAAGAGTCCTTATTCAGAGAGTTGTGAGGGAGCAGAGAGCAGTGTGTGCGGTGCCAGCACCTGGGCTGGGATGTCCCTTGGGAGAGGACCCACACGGCTCCCCATTTCTTTCTGGACCCAGAAGCTGTCCCGAGCTTGACGCTGAACTCTGCAGGAGTCCCCAGCTCAGTCTCTATGGCACAGGGACATGCTTACTGCTGAGGGTTTCGAGAATTGCTTTCTTGAATCATACCCAGGACCAGCTCAGGACCAGAATCTCCTCATCCATCCCCAGCAGCCAGAGCATACAAATACCACCAGTGCACTGCAAGGGATTTAAATGATTTATGCAGGATTACAGACTGGGAAGCTCTAGTGAAAACTTACCTCCATGTCACAGGCTATAGACTGAGGACTTCACCATCCTGACTTCCAGTTCTCTGATCAGACGATCACATTTACTGATGGTGTCTCTTCTCTCGGAAACACAACACAATACTTCTGCCAACAATATTTAATTCCTACTGCGCATATAAACATAGACATGCACACGTCCTGCACCACGAGCAGTGAACATTGGCTTAGTTCTCCAGACATGAATGTTACCTCAAGAAACTCCACCGATGTTATGCCAAGGTGCCCTCCTTTCCCACCAAAGACATGGTCTTCCTCTGACTCCTTGTTGGGGAACCTAAGCATGGGTCTGGGTAAGATCTGGTGAAAGCCCCAAGCCCATGAGAGTCCGTCCTTACTCCACATCCATCATAAACACACAATGCCCACCCTGCTCTCACAGTGCCTGTGCTGCCTTTGGGGGGTCCCATGGCTTGTATCCAGTAAGCTACGGGATGCCTCCCTCCCTATGCTGACAGCAGGCAAACCTGAGCTTCAAGGTACCAAAAGCTAATGGCACAGACATAAAATCATTAAGATTGGGAAAGACCTCCAAGATCATCTGGTCCAACCATAAAAGCTTGAACCATCCCTTCAAGGGATCATCCATGTGGCCTGTTTTCAGTGGTTGTTTCAGGATCAAAGAGCCAGGTTGAATCTGTGCTGTATCTACAGCTCATCAGTACTACTTTTCATTGCCTTCCGGAGTCTTAAATAATACACCTTAGAAGGGACATTGCCAGTCCTTACCCATTTGAGCACACCCAACAATATCTCAATATCTTTAATGCTTGGGAGTCTTCTTTACTTCCTGGACCAACTCGCAGGAGTCCCCTCCGGTTAACAGGATTAAACTGAACTTTTCTTTCCTGGTTTCCAGCTCTCACCCAGTGCCAGATCTGTAGCGTTTCCAGCCAGAAGAACCCCAACTAGTCCCTGAGCAGGGACTGACACTTTCTCAGGTATTGTCTCATGCAGTTATCCTTTATGCATTTAGACCATTTCCATCAAAATAATTCCTTCTAGAGGGCTGAATTCAGTGTATTGCACACAATACCTCCCTGGAAGGAGAAAAAAATGACACTTACCTGTCTTTAAGCAAGTCCCTTTTCATGCAACGTCTGTGCACTGTGAGATGTGATGGCTTTGGGGACCATGTATCTTGCGTTGTTGTACCAGTGCTGAGCACATGACTTAAACACTCCTAAATTTGCAACCCCCTCTGGCACCAGTCAATGAACAGACGTGTCTCAGGGAACACAAAGCAAACCCGCAGCCACATTCACCAGTCCACGGGGGACTGAACCAGGCACTGCCATGCAAGCAGTGACTGTGCACAGCTGCTCCTATGGTCCCCACACATCACTGGGAACTGATGCAGCAAAACCAAAAATTGGTATTGATCCATAACCTCTCTAAATTACCAGGCACCAAGGCCTCTTGAGGAGATCAACTCTTTGGCCTGGCAAGATTAGCTCACGATGGTGGCGTTTGAAATGTGCACACTGCATTATTAGGATGCCATCCCCATTATTGTCACCAGGGGCTGAATCCCTGCAGAACCAGACCCCTGGACACATGCAGAGCTTGCAAGACCACGAGCTGCTTCTCTCTTGTATAAGATGTTGCAATACTCTCCCTTGCCTGGCCCACAGACTCCGCGTATCCCTCCCTCCCCCTGACCCCAATTATCTTAATAAACAGCCTGGACACATCTCTGACTCACTTAAGATAATGATGACCTGGCCATGATTAGCTTACTCAGACTTCCTGGCAGTTTACTGAACCTAATGTGACTCCAGTCTGGTTCTTTTGGATTTCTCATGAAAGAGGCTGACCTCTAGCAGCAGCTGCTCTGCCATTAGCGGGTGGAGACCTATACACAGATCAAACTCAGGCTGCTCCCAAAAATCAGGCTGGAGCCATGAAAGCTACTTTTTCTGAAAACAAGCTCTTAACTACTCCGAATGGCATAGGTAGCATTGGTTTCTCTTGCCAGCAGACAGATCTGGTAGGGTGGTACCACTGCCAAGGTATGAAATGGAAATATGGGGGCAAGGACAACCCCAAATACCATAGTACTGAAGAGCATCTCTGCATGTTAACATCTCTGGCTGCCTGTCTGAAACATTCATCCACCCAACCTGAGAGCAAAAGCAGCACCATTCAGCCAGTCTCACAACATGAATATATGAAGCAAAGCCGTGGAGGAAGAAGGCTAAATAATCTGAAATCATAGGCAAATCCTTACAAGAAGTCAACTCATCTGCAGGAATCGGGCACAGGTCACAAATGACTCACTAAAAGCAGAGCAAATCATTTAACCAGTGCTTGGAACAAATCCTTCTGCTTTGTATAGAACAACCAGAACTTACTCCTGCTGATTAGTCAACAGTTACACTCACAAGTTCAAAATTACTATCAAAGTTCAAATATAATTGTCTTGTACTTGCACTTTGCTTCACTGCTGGAGAGACCATCATCTTTTCTTAGCTAAGGAATCATCTTGCACTTATTTACCAAGGCTGGGAGTGCGGCTTAGGATTTTCTTAACTCTTAACTTGACAAACTCGAAGACAGAACTCCAACTCAAAGCCCCAATCTGCAAAAACCCAGTTAACACCATTTTGAGTTTCTGTACAGATTTCAACAGGAGCAGGCACTTACCAATTCTCAGGAAGCCAATTACCAAATCCCAACAAGGAAGGTGGACAAACAACCCCCAAAACTGCTGTGACATATCCAAGGAGGTGAAATTCAGAACTGAAGAGTGACTTCAGGAGCCGAAGCAACCAAACTAAGTTTCCAGCAGAAGCAGAGGCACCGTATTTGCACCCCTCTGCCCAGCATATGTCAGCTTACAAGGGCTTGGGTGTAAGAGAGCACCAAAGAGAGCAACACGCATTTCTCACCTGTTTGGTGCTGCTTTTCAGAAATTGCACCATTAGAAACACAAAGGACGCCACATTGGGCAAATGAGCTTATTTTTACAGTTGGGCTTCCTCTGTTGTTTGTTGGTGGGTCAAGGCAAAGCTGGTCAGTAGGGCTAAATCTGTGTGATCCCCCACAGTGTGGATGTCCGGCAGCCTCCAGTGCATGCCTGCGGCACATCACCAGGCATGGGGATGTTGGGACAGCAGCTGATGCTTTGATGCAGAGCCTGGCACACCAGGCCACATGTTGGCACCACTAAGGAGCCTGCCTGTCGGGAGGAGGCTGTGGGAAGACATCAGGGAAACTACAGAAAATAAAGGCAAAGCAAAATGAACCGTAACAGCAGAGGGAGATACATCGCTTCGCCAGATAAAGCACCTTTTCCAGCTGTGTGCATGCTGGTCTCTCATCACAGTCTTTCCCATTCAAAGGGGGTGTATGCATTTTCCCACAGCTTCTTAAACTTCTCTGCTAAATGATCCGGGCCTAGAGGCACTGGGAGATACACAGTTAATAAGGACTCTTCAGCTCGTTGCATAAATCCTACCAGAAGCACTTCAAAACGTTAAACAAAAATGAAGTCACCCAGCATTGATTTGTTGTGTGCTCTCTTCCCACCACTCACCCAAACCTATGTTTTTAAGCTCTACTTCTGTGTCTAGGCCTCTTTATCCTCTGCTAATGCCCAGGCTTAACCCTGAGGATGTGCAGCTCTCTCTGGGTACAAATTGGAGCAGAGTGGTGATGCACTGCTGCAGGTTGCTGACACGGCAGAAGCACCTTCCTCCAACTGTCCACAGCTCCTGAGACATCTGCCCTGGTGTCCTCCCCTACCAGCAGGGCACAAACACATGCTGGGAAGGTCAAAGACCTGGTGGTGGGAAGACTACCACCTTCAAAAGAAGCTCCAGCCTTTTGGGAAAGAAGGGTTGACTTCTTAAAAGCACATCTAAATAAACAGAAGAGCAGTAAAGAATATCCAGACTCATCCTGTGCAACTTGGATAAGCAGTTATGGAGACTCACAGCACTCAGCAGGGCCAACGTACCCTGATCATGACCTTCAGCATCACAAGTATCAAACACTCGCCTGCAGCAAGTCCAAGCGCAAGGTCCTGCCAAGCCACACAGTGCTTCCTTTGCACAGAGAGGTATTGTGCCAGAATTGTACCATGCCCATCACACTCACTCCAGGCATGGAGCTAAAAATGACTCCATCTTTCTAGAGTCAAAACACAAGGAAACAAAACATCACTTCTCTGCTCATCCCATGCAGGGGTCACATCGTACAAGACCTGAGAAGGCAGGGCTGTGACTTTCAGAAGGAGCTGATATGTACCACTGCCTGTGCCCTACCAAACCAGTACACAACTCCTTCAGTAATAAGCTCTGCAAATAATTCAGGAGCCATTTGAAGCCAGCGTGGGAAGGGAGAGCAGAACAGCAATATCAACTCATGGTCTGGCTCTCTTGAAGAGCATGGAGCCTTCGTACAAGTACATCAGGCAACAGAGATGACCAAGAAGCAAGCACAAGGTGAAACAAGTGCCCAACCTCTCCACAACACATATCACAGCCCTGGAGCATAGTCACGCTAGCTCCTTGGGAACTGAGCATCATAACCATCAGGTGAATTCATACCCAAGGAATCAGTTGTCCTGAAATACCAGCAGCCTATGTAATTCGTTAATCAACCTTTGTTCGCAGTGTCGCTGGGCTGTGAGACCTGATAACAGACCCTGGTGTGGTGGGGAAGATATGGCAGGGCTTCCAACACCCATGTTTGCTTCCCATAGCTGAAAAAGGAGAGGGAAACAAGGACAAAATCCAATGCATTTCAGCTGGCCAGCAGATGTATAAGGTTGTACATCAGGAGACAAACATTCATCCCAGGCATTGCAGAAATCCCTAAAAAAGTAAAGATCTCAGCCATCATCCGTCCTGTGAACAACACCCAATCACTTCTAGAAACATTCTTATCAGAAGGGAAAAACAAGCAGAAATGCACTCAGTGTCATTTTGAGACGTTTGCTTGAAATTCATGCCAGGAAGTTACAGCAACAGAAAGATGCTGGAACAAGTTTTTATCTTGCTCATCAAATTTCTCACCAACTTTCCATGACGGTTCCAGCACCATCCACCAACATCAACTCAAACAAGTCCCCAGCCTTATGCTTGCCGTCACCTGCAGGTTGGCACAGAAGCTTTAAGTCACAGAAATGACTTCTCCCAGGGACAATACAGACACAAGACACAGCCTCTAAGACACATCCTCGAGCCAAGCCCTGCACATTGCAAAGCAGCTCCTCCCTACCCCTGGAGCACCCAACCATCCTTATGTGAACGCTCAAGGAGAAACCAAAGTCTGCCACTCACCTGGCACCCCACTGCCTCTACATCACACGTATCCTTGCTAGTTTAATAGGATAATTGTCCCTAATAAAGGGACAACAGTCCAACACGCAAACAAGAGGACAACTTGCATAGCCAAGCAGCAACAGCATGTTCTGAAATGAGCACTGCAGCCACATCAACCTTTTAGTTCCCTGAGAGATAAGACTCCTAATAAAACTCCTTCCGCTGAGTGCCGAAGCCTGCCTTGACAAACCCTACCACCATCTCCCAGCAGTACCACCTTGACCATTTTGAGCTACAAAACCCAACAGGTTGTCAACCGAGTTCAGCAGCAGAGATACAGGAGCAAGAGCCACACCTGAGCAATGTTCACACCACAACCGTAAATCCCACCCTCTGCACCCTCCCGAAGATACAAACAAACCAGGCTCCCCACACGTGGAACATCTCGTGAAGAAGTGGACTATAGGACGTGTCATTGTGAATGTTTATTTATTTTGTCTTCAAAGAAGAGACCTGATGCAGCTGTTTCGTTAGAAAATAAAGTGTTTATTAAGAAACTAGACATTGAACACCCCTATAGTCTCTGTGAAAAGGGACCGTCCCATTTCCCATTAGCACAGGATGATAGTTATGGCAAGATAAGAATGCTCAAAGATGGAGGAGTCTCATTGACAGAATATGAGGTAATGATTTACAATAATTAAAAATAAAATAAAATTGAAAAAAAAAAAAGAAAAAAAAAAAGAAAAAAAACATCCTTAGACTTGCTACTTAAAGCCACCAATCGGAAACGGCCATGACTGGCTTTCGTTTTCAGCAGTAAGGAACCAGAGACTGTAACTGGTGTTAAACAAATTGAGACATCGATCACAGTGGGGAGAACTGCTTTAAATTATGCTGTACGGTCTGGAGGATTTCTTCTAAGCAGAGATGGACCTGAGCTGCAAAATTCAACCCTTCCTCTGCTAGGGTGTTTGGGTATAGGCTTCTGGTTCAGGCCCACGGATGTGTCTCTACGACTGATATACACAGTTGAGAGCAGAGTCCCCTGAACAGTGCTAGGGAGAGGAGACAGTTCAGACGGACGAGACATCCCCAGGTCGGGTGGGCGACTCCCAGGAGATGGGGAATTCAGTTCAGACAAGCACCCAGTGATTCGCACGCTTCGTGAAGCTCCTCCTCACTCCGTGAATCCGCAGAATTGAGGTGTGAGTAACGAATGGCCGCGGCTCCTCTCTCGCGGTGCACCTCTCGCATTTCCAGCTCCGATGCGGGCAGGAAACATTGCTGGAGTTTGGTCGTGGTTTCTGAAGTGATCCAACCCGAACCAGGCCTCCTCGTCCTAACGCAGGTGCCCCCCTACGGCACGTCCGTTAACTTAAAGCAATCTGCCACCGTTTCTCCCGTACTCTTCTATTGCACTTTACCTTTTTGAGTGAGTGAACCAGGAAAAGAAGCAAGAGAATGGAACATTCCCGGGGACATCCCTATGAGAAAGCTGATTAAAAAACCTCCTGGCCATCTCCAGGGCGGTTCACGTAGGGCACGTGTAAAGGCAGGGAGAAGCAGAACATCCCATTCTGAGGCTTCTGCCCAATTCTGGTGGACAGGGACCAGGACTCTTTCCAGTGGCAGCGACCCCTCAGGGCTGGTGATTTGCAGACATCCCTGGAGTGATAAGGTCATCTCGGGCCACCGAGAAGGCAAGAAAAGCTGAGTGGCTGGTGAGCAAGCTCCTGGTTCAATACTCCTCTCCGAAAAGGATCTGGCCAAACCTGAAGCTTTCGGGATTTTGTTTTTTCTCTAGAGAAAATCCTCTTTGCTTATAGGTTTTCACCGATACGTGTGAGCAAATCTGTATTTCCCCATACACGTGACATCCAGAGAGTCCAAGGAAAACCCTGCAAGTTGCCACGAGGGCAGCTGACTTCTCTTGAGGACAGGATCAAAGGGTTTATTTTTCCATCTGAGAGGCTTTGGATGAAGTAAGACAAAAGTGGGAAGGGAGAGGGGGAGAGAATACAAATACCGGCCAGAGAACAAGATCGATATTCCTGTTTATGCCACAGAAGAAGCAACAGAATACTTATTTTTCCTCCCCTTCGGTCGGTCTGCCTCGAGCTGATCGTTCTGGGAACGTGACTGGGTTACAATCAATCTCTACTTGGGTGGGAGTACAGGGGAGAGCTAAATGGGGCTGGAAAAGGCCCAGCAACTGGGACCTGCGTGTGCCTGATACGATTTTCCACTTTGCTTACTGCCCTAGTCCTGGCAAGGACACGGACCCTCCTGCGCTATGGATTCTCCATCCATGCGGGAAGTCCAGGCACCTCCTCAGATAAAGCTCATCACTCAAGCAGCAGGGAGAGACCAGAGCACGACAACGATATAGTCAGATCCAACGAGCTGCTCTAACACACAGACAGACAGACAGACAAAAAAAAGCCTCCTAGAATATGTGCACTTCAAAGATAACCACATCCTCTTCCCATCAGAGAAGTAAGATTTTCTTTCCGTTATTATTCCTTCCAACATTATTTTCTGTGCAAGAACTGGGAGCGGGGCTGCCTTTGCTCTTACCAAAAGTCTTCGTTCTGCTTTAGTTTCTTCCAGGCTCCCGCCTCAGCTCGCTCTGGGAGACCTCCCATCGCGGTGCCACAGTAAGAGGTGATGGCGGCATTCACTGGGTGTTGCGAAGACACAAGCTTACAAGGAAAACTCCAAGCAGGGAGGAGGACATGACTAAAGATGTCAGTTTGGTTGGCTTGGTTGGTTTTGTTTTGTGTTTTATTTTAAAGCAAAAGTACAATTATTTACTGTGTTATTAGGATGACTCCTTTCAATTGAGTTTAATTTTCTTTATTTGCTCTCATTGCTGCTGTTGTGCCTTGCAGGAATATTTAACGAACACAGCGACCATTGGAGGAAAGAACAGCCCTGTTATCTGGTGACAGAAAACCACAGTTTCAGTTGGCTTTAACGTGTGTACAGGCAGGGCTGTAGAGTCCTATTAGGAGGAGACCTCAATCCATACAGACCACGCTTACTGCTTCCCACCATTTTGAGGGCACAGCCTATAAACTTGACATCAGAACAGGGACTTTTAAGGAGTTTTTAAAAGCCATGACGTCCTTTGCTGAAATAAACACTGACATCCTCAACATAAATGCCTTGGTTAAGAGGTTTGGAATGTCCAGGGAGGCTTATTGGATTCAACATAATTTCTCTGAAACCTAAAGGGGGAAAAAAAACAGAAAAAAGAAAAAAGCAAAATAAAGTAAACGAAAAAACAAAAAAGAGCAAAACTAGAAAAAAAGAGAGAGATATCGACACACATATAATTATTAAAAAAGAACCAAATGAATAACCAGCAAACGGCTGCAGTTAAATTAAAGCCAAAATGCCCTCTCTGGGCAGGGCTATCTCGCTCTCTCTTTCCACCAGGACCAGGCAATCATTTCACCTGGTGCATGCAGGCACGACTGCTCTGAGGATAAGGGGCATGCAAGCAGTCTGGATGGAGAACCGGGAACAACTCTCTCCTAGAGGTTCCCACTAACCAAGGGTGGAAAAGTCCTAGTTCCTATCTAGTCCACCCTTCCTTCTAGACAGGGAGTGAGGAAAGTGGAGGATCCTTCTTATATCTTACTCTTCTCTAATAGTTTATGTATTCTGGCTTAACATTTCTGAAGCAAAAGGGTACCATCACGAGGCTGGGGAGACCTGACTCTCACAACCCCTGAGACTTCCTTAGCCTCGGCTGTCCCATGTGCCCTGATACCTGGAATGCTAGAGGCAACTTCTTCTTGGACAACCCCACATCTTTAGAAGTAATTTGAAGGTTTAGGATTTTCCAGAAATATTGGCCAGATGAAAAGGAAAAATAAGTGGAGCAGAGAACACATGCATCCACCTTCCTTCAGTCACAGCAAACTTAGTGAGCAAACATAATGTTTTCAAGGACAGTATTAACCATCTCTTCGTAATGCCCCTGCGTTAGGATGTTGTGGCCAGGGAAACCCACTACTGGGGGTTTCTAATGTTTCTAACATAGAAATTATTCGATGTTCTTCACTACTGAAGATGAACATTATTTCCTGAAGTTAGATGCAAACTTTCAGGACTTGTGAGAGAATAGTTCTCTGGGCTGGAGGGAGCAAACCTGCTGTGGAACACTGGGTAGGACCCCAGGAGGGAATCCTTCTTTGCTAAATACATCCTATTTTTGTGCTAAATCCTGCAAGTTTCTTGCAGAAAATAGTCGTGTTTTTCTTCAGGTGTCAGCTCATCAGTTTTACATTACTTCCTCAGACACCCATTTGTAGTAGTATTTCTACAACTGAGTCCATCCCAGTGGAACGGGATGAGACATGGCAGGAATAGGCAGATGTCACTGAAGGCAGCTGCTAAAGCTGCAGTGAAGTTGCTCTTGGCTCAGAGCAGGTATGTAGAACATAACAGGTTTTTACACCAGTTTTCAAAATCCTCAGTGCAAAGCCATTGAGATGCCAGGCCCAAGGCACACATGGCAGGAGCCATGGGATTGCTCTAATCTGTCCCAAATTCTTATGGACCCAAAGGGTTTTTCCAAGAAAATTAATGGGATTACTTAGCTATGTGACTGCTCTAAAAAATGGAAAAGTTCCTGTTCCTCACACGGTCACAGGATCCTCGACACATCAGGTAAGTCAGCCCCAGTCTGGCATCATTAGGGCAGCATGAAGCAGCCTGGAGGTCCTTGTGAATTGATCTCAATAGGAGAAGTGCCTTCCACTAGGCTAGGAATGGAAAATTAATCTGAACCAGACAGATTTTTTTTCTTATTTCTTCTATTACCCTTCTATTTCTCTTTCTTTTCTGTACTATCTTGTTCCATCAGCTCATCAGACACATGCCTCTTTTGATGAACCTGAGGATGCAGACAAAAGCTGTTTGTTTGGTTTAGAACTGCTTAAACCTGTTTGGGGAAAACTATCTGTTATTCTCAGTGGCCCTGATGGACTAATCCACAGGGGAGAGTAAGACAGGCTCAGCTTCAGTTCATGTGTCATGAACAAGATTCATAGGCAAATTCCAAGTGCTGAAATATCACTAGTAGTGAGAAAGAGCCTAGCTCAACTCTCAGAGCCAAAGCAGAGTTTAAAGTGCTGATGCTTTGAAAAGTGTATGTAAACTAGTCCATTTCTTATCAGAGCCACTGGGAGACAAATAAACATGGCATCCCTGAACGTCACTATTTATCCTGTTTTGTTTTTCATAATATAAATATACTTTATGGTCACCAAAGGATAGCTGGGAAAGTCTATACTCAACAATATCAAGTATCTCTGAGGAGCACTCCCGTCTGCTTTATTTTCTTTGCATTTCTTAGCTCTGCTAAATTAAGGCAATTCCACTTCTGCTGTACCACGTGCAACAGACCTAAAAACCCACTGGGGACACACAGCCTCGGCAAAGGGACATGTGAAAGATCAGCAAGACTTAAGGCTGGGAATGCCAAGGGCTTTGCTCTTGGTTGTCAACACTAAGCTCAGAATCCCAGCTGCAGGGACCTCTGTTGATGGCAGGGTGTTTGTGGGGTGGGACTGGGGTAGGGGTTATCCCATAACTGACATGCAGTCGCTAGTGAGGGACAATGAGGGACGTGGCAGGAGGATAGCCTCTATTTCTGAAGCTAGGGGGCTGAATGCACATACTGATGACTTGGGAAAACAATGAAGCATCGTTCATTTTGGCATTCTTTCCTGATTTATTAAAGTTCCCAAAGTATCTGAAAAAAATACATGCTTCTTGCCTGACTGATCATTCCTCTTTCCTCACTCTTATCTCCCATACTGTACTGCTACCTTCACCCCCATTCTCTTGTATGGAGCAGAAACCAACAAGGCTCTTGCTACGTTTCACTATCAGATGTGAGATGGATGATGTTCGCTGAGATGTCCGGGGTTAGAATGGGTGAATCTCAACAGGTTCAGAGTTTGGATTCTGCAATGACAAATGTAATCTTTCCACTATCAAAGTTTTTAGATCATAAAATAGTAGTTTGGAAATGTCTTAAAGAATGGGCTTTTTTGTTTGTTTGTTTTGCCCCTTTTCCCCCTCCCCCCAAAATAACAACAACAAAAAAAAGCATTCACCTTTTTGGAAGGTTGGGGAAATCTTAAAAATAATTCTTTTTGTGAAGTTTCACATTTGTCAGTGCCAGTTGAAAACTGGGAGAAAAAAAATACTATCTTTGATATTGGTTGCAGATTTGGAGGGAAGCTCCTATATATAAGCCTGAAAATAGTGAGGAGGTTAAAAAAATAAACAATAATAAAAAAATCACCAAACAAAACAACCAAATAAAAAAAAGAACTGACAAAAATAAAAAATAGAAAACCACTGTAGATTCAAAGTAAAAGTACTCCAAACACCTACAAAATTGGGAAGGGTCTGACAGATTAAACTTTGCGCCTGTCCCTGTTCTAGGGAGACCACATTTTATATTAAAACTTTATGCTGTCTGTCTTTCCTAATAGTCATGGTATGGGAGTGGAATAAATGTATGGAGAGCGTTGGAGAACAGGGGAGGAGGAATGAGCTCAGATTTGCTGTGCAGCTCTAACAGCTTGAGATGGAAAGGGCACATGGGGCATTTCTCTAAGCAGGCTGGGGGATGTGGCAATGAAAGGACAAGAAGATTGAAGGCAACCAAACCATGCAATCAGTTTTTGTCTTCAACCCTGGCCATCCACTTAGTCCTCCAGAGCCGTCTTGAGTTTCCCAACACCCTGACTGGTGAGTCTCAGCCACTCCTCCCCATGCACATACCCAATCCAGCCTACGGACAGCACCTTGCAAGGAACGCCCTGCCTGCGCTGACTTACAGCAAGACTAAGGAGACAAAAGAGAAAATTTCACCTCGCCATCACTGTTTGCTTTCCAGTAAAACTGCAACTGTTCAAACATTCGCCTGAGATTGCTCCAGGCCACGTGAGAAGAACATCAGGGAATGGGGCGTGCAGAAGGCAAGAGAATGACGCAGAAATGATGCACAACTCACGGCAGCCCCATCCACCACGGCGGCAGGAGTGGGACAGCCCAGTTTTGAAACCCATGGGTAGAAACTGCTCTTAGAAAAAAAAGCAGCATAAATTGCTGTGGGAATGGGTGAGAAAAGTAACGGGATGTCATACAATGCCTGGCAAGAATGGATTAATTAAAAATAGCAAATTAGGGGCAACAAGCTGGCCAAACACAACACTGCTATCCAGACAGAGTGACAGAGCTTTGATGTCTCTTCTATGTTACAGCAGAATTTGAGATATAAAGGAAAAGCAATAGGAGACTCCAACACCAGTGTATGTTATCTTTGTCTATGCACAGATATGAAGCATGAATAGCATCAAAGGAGGCATGAAAACCATCGAGCCTGGACCGCACCCAGAGCGAACAAAACAACCATCCATCTAGTCAAAGCCAGGACCGCTATATCTATACCTAAGGGGAACACAACGCAGCAATCCAGGTTTCCTGCCACGGTTGGGTTCATCTGCAGGGCTCTGATACAAAACCCTCTTTCTTTCTCTCCCTCAACACGTAACAGGGTGAGAAGTAGCCCAGCCTGAGGCTTCGCTTGCCACAACAAGGCAGGTCACAGCAGCCCAGCAGAGGCACACCACGAGGTTCTCCACAGAGCTCTCAGCTGCAGACAAGCACGTCATCTCAAATCAAACAGCCTGGCCCTCCTCTCACTTACACCAGCTCATCACTGTTGACCACAGTGGAGAACTGCAAGACATTTTAGCCCGCAGATGAATTTCACGCCAATACACAGACCTCAAGCAGATCTTCGAGTAGACAACAACACTTTTAAGGTTCACAGAGAGGTTCTCTGAGCTATAGATGTGCTTATGGCTGTTCATTTTCACGGAAACAGGGTCCTTATCCCCCTCCACAGCAGCTCACCTTGTACTGTTGTTCATTTTCCATGGCTTAACCTCACACATTAGAGTCTCCCACTTTAGTCAGTGAGACCTCACACCACTGGAAACCTCTTGGGGATGTGCTAGGTGGAGCTCTAGCTATGGTTTGTGGCATCTTCTTCTTCTCCACAACCCAAAATCATGAGCAGAGGATTGAGGCACCGTATATGTTTTTGAGAACAGGAAAGGGAAGAGATGGGCTAAGAGCAAGAGAAACAGCAGAAGCAAATGGATCCAGAAGATCCCGTTTCCACACAAGTTTCTCTTATGCTTAAGTAAAGCTAAGGAAGGGATAGGACAACACTGCAGACACCCAACAGCTGAACAATGTTCCTTGAGAAAAGGGCAGTGCTCATGGCTTTCCATGCAATAAACTCTGTAAAACTGTGTAAGACTCATTAAACCCTTGGTCGGAGGAATTCCAGCATCCGTAGCATTTCTGCTGTTGCTGCCGTTAATGTGAGCCATTTCTATATTAGCTGGGATCACAAGTTTGTTTTCTCTGGAACTCCTTCATGGATGGAGGAGTTCCAAGATACTAAACGATGTAGCCTGATAGCTCGGGAGGCAGAGCTCCAAGATTCCCCCACAATTCCCCTCAGGAAAAGCCCCATAGTGGGAAAGTGCTTACCAGGGTATAAAATTTAAAAATATAAAATAAAATAAAAAAGGAAGAAAAATACAAAAAAGTCTATTTAAGACCAAGGACAAAATAAAAAGGCTATTTTTAGGCCTGCTGCAGCATCTGAGATGCCCTGTGATTTGAGTTGAAGCTATCCTCCCTGTCCAGAGGCACAGCCAATGCTTTCCTCCAGACTGCACAGAGGTGCAGCTATTTAAAGCCACTCGGAGGCCCACTGCATGATGGAAAGCAGCCAGATCAGTTGGGCCTCTTCGGTTTTGTTTTCATTAGATTGAAGCCAGAGTATGTGGAATTATTTGTAGGAGGACCAGGGAAGGGGGACGGGCTGGGCACCCAGCAAGTTCCACCATAACATGCAGAGGTTAGCCTCACCTCAGTTAAATTGTACAGGGTCAGTGAAGGTTTCTGAGCAAAGAGGATGCCTTATTCTGTCCATCATGACACCAACCGCCATACAAAGGTGCATGGCAAAACTCTTGAGGTTTCCAGGCCAGCCATGAGAACAAGCTGCAGGAAAGCTTCCAAATGCCTGAGAGCTTGGTGGTAGCTTATAAACTGGGTGCTATCAGGCTACTCTGCCCCTGTCCTTCTGTGTGCTTGCACCAGTACATCACAGAGCCTTCCCCTCTATAGTTCTCACCGACTCGAGCATCAACAGTGTCTCCCTGCCTCCGTAAATCCCCATTTCTCACAGTCATGCTCTTCCTCCGCCTCTGAACTCCACAAAGCCCACAGGACCCAGCATCAAAGATCCCATCCCATCAAGTAATACCTTATTTTCATATCACTTTGGTTTTCAAATACTTTTTTTTTTTTTTGGCCCTCGGAGTGCTGCCAATTTAAGAGCTGCGCACCGTTTCGCAAGAGCTTCTCATTTCCACTTTGCCTGACAGGTAATCGCGTCCCTCTGTTCCCCAGCCGCTTTAGATAGCAGGAGTTACCCTGAGCGTTTTACACGGAGCTATTGAAACCACCAACTACTCTGCTCAGCGATGAACATCCGCCGAGAAAGAACCTGGTCAGGCTCGTGCTCCGTAATTGCTGATTAATTCCAATTACTGTACAGCCGATCCACCAGTACCGCAGATCGCCACATCAAAGAGCCAACCCGCAAAGGAAGCCCCTGAGTTAGAACAGCGACAGCCTCGTTGCAAACTTCTTTTCAGCCGGGGAGCGCTTCATAAACATTAATTTGTTACGCCTCGCTCGTTCCCTTGGGAGACAGGAGCTGTTGTATTCATTACGCAGATGGCAAAACTGTGGCACGGGATGGGAACGGAGTTTGTCCGAGGTCCCCAGAGGAATCGATGCCAGGGCGCGAGCAATACACAGGGAACAGCCCCAGCTCCTGGGTCCCGTCCTGTCCTTGAGACCTGGTGCCTGGAAGGGGGCAGGAGAGCTCAATAAAGCCAGATGGTCAGGACGTGAGCGCAGACACCAAAGGAGATGCATACGGTGGGTAGGAAAGCACAGAGCTCTGCAGCCTGCAGCTGGGACCAGACGGCTCCGACGATGCTCTCCTGCTCCTCAGCGAAGATGAGGCTGGCAGAGGAGCTGATCAAGGGCCAGAATAAATTCTCACTCGCTCAGGTCTCTTTAGTCTGCCATCTGCTCCAGCAATACCTGACTTCATCTGGAAAGGCCAGAGCTGCCTTCCAGGAAGCCCAGGAGCAGTACAAGCCCAAGAGCCTGACGTGTCAGGACAAGCTTCCTTTGGGAAAGAAGATTTAATAGAGTTTGCAAATCAAGGCTGGAAACTGAGGAGCGCTAGGGATCCCAGTAGGCAAGGAGGCACAGAGCGCTACAGAGGAGTTGTAAATGGGAAGAGGATGAGCTGAGGGCAAAAAAGCACTGTGAGAGCAGCAGGGAGCCTCGAGGAATGAGGTTTTGTTGATTTTTTCAGCTCTTTGGATTCAGGGCTGTCTGGTATTGTTGTCCTTCATCTGTGTTTCTCCAGCACTCCTACTCCACTGATTGTTTTGGAAATGAATGCTACCACCACAACTCTTCTTTCCTTCATAATTGCCCCACTAGATGGTTCTTAAAACAAGTTGCACCGAAATATCTTAGAAGAGTATTATTAAGCTTTTAAGATGGGAGATCCTGACTCCATAGCTTCCTTCAAGACCAGGTTTTGGTACCTGCCAACAGGTGGGAAGCTCTTGAACATGCATCCCAGGGCACTCCTAGGACTGAGCTTTCACCAGATGAAGAGAGGACAGCAAGCAGAGGAACAAAGCTGGTGCTAGGATCATGCTGCTCCTAGGGAACACTGTTGGTAGCACCAACTGAAAAAGTGGCTGATATTTGTGGTGGACTTCATTCTGCAGGAGGGGAGAAAAGGCACTGCTCCCACAAAACACGTGGAACTCAGCAAATATTTGCAAGAGAAGGTCTGAAAACCCAGAAAGACCCTTTTCAGTGCTGCCAGCAATGAGAGGTGAGGTGGGTGGGGAGCCCCCGAACTGCCGACCCAGGGTAACTTCTGGTGTCTGCCATGCCAGGAGACCCTCACTCCTCCCTGCAGCACACAAGGAGCTGTGCAGAGCAGCAAGGTCCTGCCCATCACTGCAGGGCAGCAAATGAAGGCCAAACCCCAAATACGCGGCGTCTGTAAATGAGGCGTTTCCATTCAGAGGGAGAAAGACCAGGCTTTCTTTCTTGTAAGATTTTTCCAGCAAGCAGCCTAGCAGTGAATTTTTTGCTCTGGCAGTCAGATCCAAGCTTAATAAACTACACGACTGCCAGACCAGTCTTTGACCCAGTTTCATTTTGGGTCTGAAACTAAGTCTCTCTCATTGAGTCACCTAAACGTACAAGGTATTTAGAGCACTGCAGCCCAATCTCATTTCACACCTTACAACTCCGTGTGAGCCTTTGTGTCTGTCCCACTTGTATCATGGCACTTGCTGATCACATCTCAGCACAGACAAGGGACAGAGAAGGGGCTGAGCTGTCAGACCTGCGGACAGGGAGGCACTGCAACACAGAAAACTCTGGGAATTAAACTGCCCAAACCTCATTTTCCTTCCACCAGAGGACTGCACGCTTGGGAAAAAGGGAGACAGCTCTACTTAAAAAAACGCATTCTTTCTTCTCCTCCACCATCCGTCATGCAGCAGGCAGAAGTCCTGCCTATCACCCCAGCAGGGCACGTCCTCCTTGAAGCAAGAGCTGCCGGAAAGTGCCAGAAGGAAGCGGGAGCTGCTGTGTGCAGGACGCGTGGGCTGGCCCATGGGCAGCGTGTACGTGGAGCACGTGGCAGGGAGCAGGGGGACGCGGAGCGGTGCACGGGAGCCGTGAGCACGCACGTGTGGGGCTGGGAGCTCAGCCCTGCCGAGCATTTACTCTCGCTTTACATTACGGGTTTAATGGCTTTTAACGGGAGACTTTGTAAGCGATCAGGAATCCGAACAAAAGGAGCTGGGGGAATAATTATTCTAACCAGGGGAGCTAAAGAACATGGCAAAATCGTGTGCTGAGCAATCATGCTAATTAAAGGCACCCAGAAGAATCGGGATAGAAACGCCAAATGGTTTTCACTCTGCTGCCCTAATCCACTAACTGCCTCCTCGCCTTGACTCCCACCAGCTGTGGGAAGGACGGCTCTGGGTGAGTTGGCTCGTAGCAATAAAGAGACCGAGCTAAACAAGTGCCACGGGGGACCCAGTGCCCTCTGCACCGAAGGGCTGAAGCAATGCATGGCCTGCCAGATCGACCAGCAACTTCTCTGCACCGCCAGGCTGGGGGAGCAGATGCCCCTGCAGTCCCTGGCTGAGCACCGAGGTTTCAAACACACTTTGCAGAAGATGAGCAGCTGCTGGCAGATACCAGCACAAGGCTTAGCACAAGCCAACGGTGACCACCCGTGTCCTTTTGTGCCAGTCAGCCCTGCAGCGTGATCACTTCTCTGTAACGGCCATGGCTTTCCAAGGGATAAAGGTATCTTCTAAGCAGTGGAGATCATCCTGATCTTCCAGTGCTTAAACTGACAGTCCTCGTGCCGAGTTTTCATGCCACGCTACCATCTGAAAAGCAAGAACGAATGCTACAACATGGGAAATTTTTCACCCAGAGAAAGTGGAGACTTAGAAGATGTCCACATCATAAGGAAAAGAAATGAACGTACAATTGCTCCAACAGGCTGGAGGCTTTACAGAAACAAATAAAATCTTTCATGGCCTCAGCCTGGTGAAAACCCAAGCCTGATCCCTCAGGATCTGCTGGGTGTGACCTTTTGGGGATGTCAGGGTGAGACCTTCAGACTGTGTCGGAGCCCAATAGGTCAGCACTTGCCAAGGCAGGTGTGTGCAGGGAACACGACACAGCGATGCATTCCCATGCTGAGTCCAGGGAAGGTCTCAGTCCTTTCCAACCCCTTGGGAAGGTCCACCTCTGATACCTGCTCCTGGGAGATATGAATGCTTTCTTCCCTGGTTGTGCAGACCTGGGTTTTGTTGCAGCAGTTCCCGGTGCTGGCACAGGGTATAAGTTATGTGTAGGAGAGGTGGGGCAGCAGAACACCCATGCTAACAATTGCCATCAGGTAACAGCTTACTATTTAAAAAGCAATGGTTTGTTTGTTAATCAACGGGTCCATTAACATGGAGCAAATGCCTCTCTAATGGACACCCACAGGATCGCAGGCTGAACTATTTGTGTGCAGCATCTTTTGATTGATTCACCCTAAAGATCATCAAGTAAATGAGAGAGGATGTAATATTTCTCCAGGAAGCATTCCGCAGCGGATACATTGATTGCAACGCTCAGCCAGCTGCCGCGTGCCAGTCTCTTCTTAAAGAGACTTCGTGTTTGATTCGTTGATTAAATATTTCAGAACTGCAAACAAATCAGGGGCATTGATTCACTTTTGCCAGATGCTTGGTCCATGGAAAGCTGGTATCCTGCCAAGGAGGAGGATGTGAGTGGCCAGTGCCCAGCCTGCTCCCATCTCCCTGCCCTCGAGCTCACGGTACAGGTCTCACAGTCCTTCCCCAGCCAAACAGGTCACTGCCATGCTTCTGCTTCTCTGCCTCCTCCCACCACCACTAAATCCTTGGCCCAAGCCAAGGGAGCCTGCTTGGTGGCACACCAGGAGCACAGAACTGTTGACTCAAGTATTCAACTCTACTTGTATCTTAAGCTGCAAAGTAACGGTCTGTTTTGCCAGCCAAAGCCTCTCTGACTCCTGCTCTGTCACCACAATGAATCTATTTTTAATTGAAAGCCCTGTGATTGCCCAACTGGACAGGAGGAGGTAGGGATGAGAACGGAGACTATCCCGAGAACTAAGGAAGAAAGTCCAGAACCCACGAAAAAAAGAGCAATGAAATGACCAGTGAGAAATTTGCCACCCCAGCACTCCCAGCTGGCAGAGATGGTCCGCGAGCCGAGAGCTAAGTACTTGCTGCAATTTTAATTTTGCAAAAGCAGGTGTGGTTTTTTGTTGTGTTTTTTTTTTTTCCCTACAGATCAAACACTGGACTGACACTTCCTTTATGAGCTGCTGCAAAACCACCTTCTTCTGAAAGTGCCCTGCAAAAACGCCACGACGCTGCCAGTTCCTGAGCAAGCCCTGCCACTGCTCGCCCAGCCGCAGCCCTAATGGAGCTGTCACAGCCGCCCTGGAGGAGCCCAGCAGGGCCAGGAGAGCCAGGCTGCTGCCACCTCCTCAGAAATGACACGCTTCTTTCGCATGCAAATGAAGCACACAAACAGAGCAGACCCTCCTTTTCCCCTCTGAGCTACTCATAAATGACGGCGGCGAAGGGTCTTGGAGGCAGGCGCGGCACGTGCAGGTGGAACACGGAGGTACAAAGGACCGAGCATCTAATTGGAGGCAAAATGAGAAAGCTAAACACTCACCCGGGTCCCACGGGGAGACACAGCTAACCCTCCCCTCCGGAGATAAGCTCCATCAAGAGAGAGTCCAGCCTGCTGGGATAATGACTCCTTGAGGCATATCAGAGGTGCCAGCATCTATAAATGGGGGCCTTTCTCTGCTGTAGCTTCCATCCTTTCTCCCCTTCAGTACTGGCAGGAGAAAAAAAAAAAAAAAAAAAAGCGCCTGCAGGTCCCATTCAGGCTGAACTACACGTGCCATCGCCGTCTCACAGCCAGGCAACAAGGGAAGGGCTGCAGGTATAAGCTTGGCCGGGGATGCTCAGCTCCTGCCCCCATTTCCTTTCTTTTCAAAGAAAACAAGATTGAGTTTGTATTGACTACTGAGAAAACGAGACAACATTATACAGGACACGACCCTCCACAATCAAATTAGGTCATTGTAACACCATAACCAGCACAGAATACGTAGCTGTGATAGCGCATAGGATCAAGGAGAATGTTTTTATGCAGCAAATATTAAAAGACAAAAGGAAAATGAATCACATCAGGACATCAAGCGAAACCAGAACATAAGTTTGGAGGGGCAGGAACAAGCAGCACGCCTGTCTCAAGGCTTCCCTCACTAAACCTCCCTGTGCACCCTGCTCAGGCTGGGTTGCCGCTTCTCAGAGCTTGCCATTAGAAGCACAGCAAGTGCTGGCAAAGAGTTTTGCCACCTCCCGCACAGCTCCCTTGCTTCCCCTCCCCACAGAGCTGACTGTTTCCAAAAGAGCAAAGCCCCTATTCCCAGAGCAGCTTTCCAGCCACGGCCCCCACTCTGTCAGCAAAACAGCCGGCAGCAACATACCCAAGGTGCTGATTTCAGGAGTGCTGAGATCTGTTTCGATAGGGGACTCAGCGTCCTACATTTGCTTTAGGTCACCGCTTCTGCATCTATATATAAATGGCACACAGATCATCAGAAAATAAAAACTGAAGGCATGGTCCAGCTACATAGACTTTGCCGTCATGGCTTGGCACCCAGCTCTCCTCCTGCCTCCCACGCCCAGCTCACGTCTCTCAAAATGTGTTGTCCTGAGCTCTCAGTCTCTCGCAGGAAAGCCCTTATCACCCAAACTATCACCAACAGAGGCCAATCCATAAAGCTGCTTCAACAGGGTGGGATAACTGGGCGTGACAGCAGCGGCATTCACTGCTGCTCTAGGACTGAGAAGATCTAGATGTGGGGGGCCTGGGCTCCACACGAGCTGGGAGGTAAGCACTGCCATCCAGGCAGGTCCAAAGCCAGCTCAGCACAACTCTCCCAGCACCTGCTCCTCCCTGTCGAGTGGAGGAATATGCACTCATACAGTCATCCTGCTAAGCACGGGAGGGAGGACACAAAGCTTCCTAAAACCCGAGATTTACATACCAGTTTGCGGCGGTGGTTTCCCCACCGCGTAACGAGTACATTAACTTCAGCCAGCCTGATTCTCCAGAGATGACGAGATGGAAAAGAATGATCGAAGTAAACTGTGATAGAGTTTTTGATTAAGAAGCTGTTGATCAATAAAAGTTGTCTGCAGGGCACAGAGTGTTAATGAGCTACCATTCCTTCAGCAGAGCAACACCTGAGCCCGCACTACCTGCTCAACACAGCCCACGGAGGTCAGCAAGACTTCGCTACGCTTATTCCCCAGGACTGACCATGTGAGAACACGGGCCACTGGGCAGGTAGAGAGACCTCAGGTCTCCCCTGCCCTCCTTGTTGTTAAAAGGGTGACGGCGTAAGAAGGAAACAATACGACTTTAGAGAGGAATTTGGCTCGAAAGAGAGGAATGAAAAAGCTTAACAACCTGATTCAAGGCTTGAAATGCTATGTTTGGGGGGTGGGCGAAAAGAAAGTGAAAAGGCATTCATAACCTTCTCAGACAGCTCCATTAATTCAAAGAGGCCTTCCGGCTCTGCAGCCGTAGCACCAGCACCCAGCACATCTACAGGGAACAGCAGCTCAGGAGCAGGAGGGAGCAGCCAGCCAGGCTACTTGTCCCTGCAAACGGTGATGTGATGCTCAAAATGAGCCACAGCACGGCCCACAATTGCTGTCATGCTATTGTGCCCCCAGCAGTGATGTAGCCGCTAAGAAGTATTAGGTGTTAATACTTATTAATGTCTTAAATTAATCCCAAAAGGTTCCAAAGCATTAACGAGTGGACTTCAGAAAGGGTTTCTCATAATAATGCAGCCACCTGTTTAATAGCACACAGCAGCAGGGCTGCACAAGGGTTTCAGAGAGCGGGTGGAAAGAAGAGCTTCAGATTAAAGCTAGAGAAAAGAGACCAGGCTTTCATGGGCAGAGACAGAGAATATCATTATGTCCACCCAAAATCAGCCATATCATTGTAACTAATCATTTTACTCCTCCAGAAATATCCAGTGACCACAAGGAGCTGCTAGGATCCTTGTATTACATTTCTTCCCGAAGTTGTCTCCTCTGACAGCCCAACAAAGCCTGCCTACGAAAGGGATTTGTTTTCCCAGAACTCACTCAGCCTTCCCATCCTTGGAGGGTCTAGGGAGAGTTGGGAAAAAAACATAAACCGACAGACAGGATACTCTTTCCGGAGTGTCCCAAAGGAAACAGAGGGGATGAACACATTAGGATTTCTCCCCCAGTTTCTCAAATTCTCACGGAACTGGGGTTTGCAATTGTCCTCTGCAGAGACCATGTCAAGACAGATCATTAATACTACTTGATGCCGAGGATCTTTAGTATTAAAAAGCATAGCGATTACTTAGTCCAAATCTCTATATTATTCATAAGATCCATATCTCTCATAGATATAATATTTACGCTACTATGGGGAAATGTAATAAATAAGCCAATAAGCACTTCCTTCCTCCAGGTCAAGATGAAAGTCTGTATGCTGGAGAGCGATGCTGTCCTCGGGCAGCAAGGTTTGTATCCCAGGCTCCCCGCTCAGCTTCATCAGCCAGAAATTAAAGCCAAGGTAAAAAAATAACTGTTTTTCTTCCCAGCCCAGCAAAACTCTGACCAAGCAGGCCAGGAGGCAATGCCTAGGTGGAATGAGGTCAGCACAGCTCCTAGGAGGTCTCCAAGGGAAGATCTTTTCAGAATTAGTTGGCAGAGAAAGCAGAAACGTGTTAGGCTGTAGCGTGCCCCCCATGAAAGTGGAAAGAGATTATCTACCTGGAAAGGAGAAGGAAAAGTTCAGAATCCACGTTTTGTTGACTTGCTATGTACAGCCCCAAGAACTATTTCGTCCATCTAAACTCCTGCCTGCACTTGGCACCAGCCTGGCTGTGAAAGGACCTCGGGCGGTGTCTCAAACACACGCCGTGGTCCAGCAGGCTGAACGTGGGCCTGGCTGCTGGCTGTCAGCAACCCAGCGTGACCTTGAGCAAATCAATGTCTTTCTAGCTGCTTTCCCTCGTCCATAAAATGGAGATGAAGATTCTTGGCAGCCCCTTGTTGGGCTGGAAGGAGAAACGCATCTTTTCAGGAAGCAGTGGAAGTGCAGGATGCCAGGTCCCTTCTCTCCTTTAAGAATAGGGGAAAATATACCCCACCTCACTCATCTCTCAGATACACCCCACCTCCCAAATGCTCAGCTCCCTGCTGTGCTCTCAGCGAGGTTCCCCTGACATCTGGCTCTGCTGGGATCTGGCACGAGAACAGGACGGTCCCATCCCACCTCTGGAATTTGCCCAGGATTTATTTTTAACAGCAGCCCCGATTGTGAATGTCTGTGGTGGGATTCGCATGGTCTCACACTGATCTCTGCCTCTGAGCTAGTCCCACCCTGGCTGCGTGGATAGCTAGTAGCACCGAGAGAGCAGACGGTGCCTTCGCCCTCATCCCGAACAAAGTGCTGAACACAGGGCACCGAGCATCCCATCTCCCTCCAACGTAGGAAGGGAGCCTCGGGGAGTCGCCTCAGACGGAACATCTCATGCTGTCCGGGGGCAAATTTGTTCTAGAGAACGGCACACTAAACACAGCCCGGAATTAGGCTTAAAATGACAATTTCAAAATTGTGGAGCCCTCTGCCAAGCTCTTTATGTCTTTCTGGCTTTGGATTGCGAGCAATGGGGTGGATCAGAAGCTGTGGCCGGTCCAAAGGAAGGCTCGGAGAGCGGGCTGCAGCCTTCTGCTGCATCGAGACCTCAGCTATGTTTTGAGGCATGAGGTCCTTTGCTTTGGCACCCACATGGTGGCCATCGTTTCCCCCTGCTCGGCATTCCACATCAATTACAGTGCAGAGATGTAAAATGACTGATACTTTTAATACAAAGGCCCTGTCATTTATTTATTAGCTGGCGACAGGCCCCGCAGTCCAGGATGGATGCATTATAAATCAGCTGCATTTCTAACCATTAAAAATTCATCCAATTCATAATGTAGGACGCCAGTAATTTCCTTATTAGTGGTGAGTGTGAAGGATTTTTCTTTCTTCTCCCTTGGTTTTACTTCGCTTCTTTGCGTTCCCAAAGATCTTGCTCATCTGAGGATTAGCTCAGCTTAATCCTACAAAAGGGAGGTGGAAGGCTGGGGGAAGGGAGACCAGGGCTGAAGTCATTTTGTTCCAGTGTTTTCTTCTAATTGCAAATTTGCCATATAAACGTAGGAGACATAGCTGCCTTCTCTCCTAGTCACACTTACAGGAGTCAGAGAGACTGCTCATCCTGAATTTAAGAGATGCTTTTAGGGAAACGAGTAAAATAAATCCCTTTTCTTTGGCAAAGGGGGAAAAGGAGATATAGTGGTAGGACAGCGAAGGTTAATGTTAAAGTTTTTTAAATCTATTAGCGATATAAGAGCAGGTACCAAAATGCTATAAAGTGGTATATTTTTAGAAGATCAAATGTATGTATTATATAACATATATCATATGGAATATATATATAAATAGGTAGGCGTGTTAGCCGTTAGGCTCAGTGCTCCAAATCATTGAGAAAAATAGGTTAGTAGGGCTGAAAGGAAGGTGTGACATTTCTGCAGACGCATGACTGCTCCGGAGAACTGCTGCACCATCAGCACAAACCCAAACTTGGAGCTAACACCAGGAAATGTCTATGCCCAGCTGCAGAGCATCGCTGGCTGGGTACTGCACCCACTATGGACTATGCTTAGCTGCGGACAGCAGGACAGTCCGAGCGGTGATGTGGTACATACAGGCATCTTCATGCTCTCATTGAGTCTCTCTTTCTGTCTCTTAAACAGATCTGTTCAGGTAAGGGCAGGGAGAGAGGGCGTGAAGAGCAGTTTCAAACAGGGTTCAGCATTAGGTAACCCGCAGCCTGGTTGGGAACAAGCGTGAAGGAATGTGAAAATGGATTATGCAATAAACCCTGCCTTAATGGGAGACAAGCCAGGGCATCGGGAGCAATCCTTACACGCTGTGAATTCAATGTACTTTTCACCTCAAGACACTCGCACACAAATCTTGTGTCAGCTCCACATGGCGATGGGTTTGCTGAGTTCTCAGCGTGGTCGGCTCGCATCGGTAAACCATGCCGAGTTCAACAAGGCTAGTGCTTTACGCTAAACCATGGCGCACCAGGGATGCTCCAGGTCAGGCCTTCAGGAGCACAGCAGCAGAAGTACCTGGGTGCAAGTGAGAAGAGCACCCACTCGTGCCACCGCTACCTCGATGCAGCATCAGCATCCCCCATGCCACCGGCCCTGCTGGCAGCCATCCCACTCCCCCTGAAACACTCTGCAACCAAGAATGACTATTTCTACATTTCTCTTAAATGGTGAAGATCTTATCTTGTGGGTCTTCTGGCAGTTTTCAGAATTGAACAAAGTATTTTGATCTGTTTAGCCCAAAATCAGCACTCAAGTTTGTTATTTTTCAACCTCTCCCGATGATTACACAACTTCCCTGTTGGATCCTGGGCTGTACTTCTTGTCTAATAACTTCAGTGCTGTGTGTGCTGTTGTGCAAGCCTGCCCCAATTCCTAAACATTAGCAGCTATCTTTAATCAGGACTTGTAATTTAACTGGACAATGAACAGAGAATGAGAGCTTTCAATCTTCTAACCAGAAGACATCTCCTGTCTGACCACGATGATTTCCCCATGCACCTCTGAGCTAGATTATAAACCTGAAAACCACTCTGGTTAGGTTAACAAGTCACAACGAGATCCTGAAAATTCTGGGAGCTTTAGGAGTACCCCACTGCTAGGACCACAGCAAACCACAGACCCTTCCCTCTGGCCCCACGAGCACAGAGGTGCCCCAGCCTCCAGATAACTTTCCCAGCAGCCAAGCATCAGAAGCCACAATAAACCCATTAAAAGCAAGATAAACATTTAACTGATGGCCAAAAGAAATCAGTACCACAAATGTACCAACATGCACATACGAACACGAGCTATTTTAAAGCAACCCACACCATAATTCACACCATCAACGAGCCATTAGGAGAATACTCCTGAAACCTCCTTCGTTACCAGTGGCACCAGCACTGCCTGAGATTGCGGTATCTCAGGTCACGCACCGTGCTTCTCTCTCTCGCCTTTCTGGGACACAGTCCCAGGCACAAGGAGCGGTGGCTGATGAACGGAGCTCCCTTTCCTCTGACAAGGACACCTCTATCAGGTTTAAGAGCACTGCGGGGTCAATGAGAGCACCTGGACATGGAGAAGCACTGATGTCTGAGGACACAGCCATCACGTAGGGAATGAAACCCTCCTTTACCCCCCATCCGCCTGAGAGCTTTTCTCTCGCCCTGCTGCAACACATCTTGACTCATTCCATGGCACGGGTGAAAAGCATGCCTGTGCTGTCAGAGCCTGAACACCCTCTAGAAACTAGAGATGCAACCATTTTTGATGGCTTTGGGCCCAGCAGGGGAACAGCCTGGGCATTCAGCAAAACCCACACCTGCCCATGGGTGCAGGGAGGCTGACGTGTGCGTGGGAGCTGAGGGACGCCATGAGAACAGTAGAAGGGTGCAGGTAGTAACTAGTGCTTGAACAAGGGACAGAGGCGATACAGACCATCGGAAGAACGTTTGTACATCCTCCCTGAGGTGATGCACACCTTGGGCAGTTGTGGTCCAGGCTGAGGGACTTTGAGCCTCATCACTTCAGCTGGACAGGAACAGACGACCCATCTGATGTTGGGACAAGGCTGCCAGGCAGCGAGGGCTGTGCTAGAGCTGCTCCAAACCCAGGAGGAGTCAGCTCAGAGCCTCTCCTCACCTCGATTGTTCACTGCTTGACAGCTGACGCAACACAGGCTCCCTTCCAAAACCCACCCCAGGTGGGCTAACCTTGTTTGCTCCCCCTACAGACGGTGGGATTAAAGTGTCCAGAGGAGAAGCCGTCAGGTCAGAGGAGCAAGCAGATGGTTCTGTATCAGAAAACACTGCCCCTGTCCTGCATCACCGCTTGATGTCTGTATCTGGCAGTATTTCCTCCACCAGAACAGCCTCTCTGGTGGCTGGTCAACATCAGCAGCTCAAAGCCATGCTCTGCTTGATTTAAGGACTTCTCTTCCTAATGAATCCCCATCACCAGGAAAGTCCCTGCCTGATGTAACACCACCACCACATCTTTGCGGCCAGCACCACCTCCCTGCACAGGGCTGGAGCCTGTGCAGCCACACTGATTGCGGGTGTTGCTACAAACATCTTTAAAATTAAAGACATAAAATGGATATAGCCAGACTTTCCACGACAGCAGGAAAAACTCATTTCTGTAGCATCTTCATGGCAGGAAGGTTGGAGGATTGACTCCTTGAGCATAAGGTTGAAATTCAAAGTGTAAGTGCAATAGGTGGGGTCATCCCTCCACTTCTGCTAAAGCAGACTGGGCTTCCAAATTCTGGAAAAAGGGGATATTTCTTCCACTTGCTCTTTCAGAGTTGGATGAAGTGATGCAGAACATAAAATAGCTCCAGGTAAGTAGAAGGAAAAGCAGCTGAGCAGGCTGAAGAGAGTTCAGCAGGCTGGATCGAGTCCCAGTGGTCACACGAACGCCCCTGGTAGGTGTTGCAGCCCAGTGACGGGGTCAAGACGGCAATGCTGGGTGCAGGGCAAGGCCATTTCTGCTCCCAGGGGTGACAGCAGCAGTTGGGTTTTGTTGCTTGTGCTTTTCTTGAGAAACCTGCAACATCTGCGCTGGAAGCAGCCAGCCAGAGCATGGAGGGGTTCTTCAGCATCCAAATCTTTTGCAGGATATTCACATCAGCACCTGGGGCTCAGAGCAGTTTCTATCAGGAGCAAACATAAAACAGGAGCAAAGGAAACTTGGAGGCAGAAGGTCTTTGCGTGGCCCTCCAACGCATCCATCTGCCAGTAGCTGAACACTGAATTCAGGGCTTTTCCTCAGACCTGAGCCAGAAAGCCAGGCTTTGTTAGTCCAAATGAGGAGACACAGAGCTGAGTAGCAGAACACACACAAATGAGTTTAAAACTGCTCAGATTAAATTCCCCAGAAGTATCTCAGGCAGTTGGATGACGAAGGACAAGGCCATAAGGCAGCAAGGAACCCCAGTGCAGAAGAGTCTCAAACTCCGCTGGGTCCTGCTGGAGAAGAGCCTGGGGCTTCTGAGTTAGAGGACAGAAAAGGAAAAGAGAAGTTTGGAGAAAGAGCAGAGGCGTGTAAGGAGGCACCGAGGCCTGTACTTGGGCCCCAGGCTGGGCACGGGGCAGCAGAGCGCTGCTGTCACTCCACACTCGGCTCCACATTTATATTTCATGAGAATAATATTTGACAAATCCCTTTATTCCTAGGGGTAGAAAAAAAATCCATTTTCCACTACCAGTAGTTTAGGTTTTCTTTTTTAGAGAAAAGAAACAGAATATGGCTTAATTTTGTTGTTTTTAATGAAAATGGGAACATGAACTGACCAAAAATAGAAATGCTGCAGACTTTCCAGCTTCTCATGCCCAGGATGAATAAAAACACACTAGGCGAACAAAAAGAATTAACCGTGGCAAGATAAATGCCACGGTTGTAAATGTCCTTCCCATTTTGTTTCCAAGTCCTATTAGAAGCAGAGGTAAGGAAATCCATTTGTTTAAAAAATATGATTTTTGAAATGACCACAATGTTCCTTTTAAACTGCATTGAAAATACAAGATAAAGACAGGGTACTGAGTGAAAGAGTGCTGATGGCGCTTTTATTGTGTGATTTGCCTTGTTTTTTCTGAAGTACTTCTTTTTAGCCGATTACCATGTATTTACAGTTGGTGTAATTATATCTAATTACTTAATTAGCATGAATACATGTAATTACTAACTTCAAATATGTAATTATGTCAGGGCAGCCTGTAATAAATGAGGTTGAAAAAAACCCTCATTAGGACGCTACGGAAGGACGGCTGCTCCACCCGCGTGGAGGATGTGTCGCGGTCCCGAGACCACTCCAGGAGGAAACTCAGCCCTGCAGGAGGAGAGCACGGGCAGCATCTGCCAACGACCCCTACCCAAAACCAAGCCCCTTGCACCAGGAGCAGAGCTTCTCAGCACCAGTGGGAGCTGAGCATCATCCCTGCAAGGCAGAAAGGGATCTGGAAAGGATCTGCCACCCAGGTTTGTTTCCTCCACTAAGCTTTGGATTTTTTTTCACTGCTGCGTGACGTCCTCGAGGAGACCTGGTTTGTCTGGTGAGAAATACCAGGGAGCAGAACAGCTCAACTGTGCCATGGCATTTGGGTACAGCTTCAGAGAGCAGATCCAGGAACAAATCTGCGTCTGATGCACTGTGCTGGTAAATAATTACTACTGTTAAAGTAAAACAAGCCTCCCAAATGTTTCTTCAGAAACATTACCAGTCTTTCACCACAAAGATCTCCAGCTACTCATAATTACCCATTTTGCGAATTCAAATCCTGAACATCAGGAGACGGAGCTAAGCTAAACAGCCCCTGCTTACTGCCAAGAAGCACATGGGATGACGACGGTGTCCTACCTACAGCTTGAAGGCCACCGATGAACTTATTTCAGGCTGATGCTCCCTTCATTTTTTCCACTGACCAGGAGTTATTTGTTGTACTGAGCTGATATCTCCTGCCCACGAGGACCGATAGACATTTTCTGGACACAAATGTGGGTAGACTCAATCTTATTTGGCATTACCCAAATCCCCGACCTCGGGATAGTGTAGAACCACACAGCTCTGTCCCCACATCAGATGTTGTGTCCACAGTGCTTGTTCTACAACAAGCCATGTTCTTCTCCTCTCATCTGTTTATTTCCAAATGTAGAGAGGTGCAAACTCATCACAACCTGTCGCTTTTCCTGCTGGCATCTGCCAAGCAGACGTGCCACTTGGTTGTTCTTCCACGTGCCAAAGAACAGGAGGAAAAGTCTATTTTAGGTTATTCTTCTGCAATTGCTTTGTGGTTGTTCTGTTCTCATTGTCTTTCCAACTTCCGACTTTCCAGGTGGCACTGAGGATGGCTGAAATGAGGACTGGCTGCAAACCCTAGTGCTGCCCAGAATGCCTTGGAGTTAATGTGTAAAGATAGGGGAGCATCTTCTCAAAGAGTTGATGTTTTGTCATGAGAAAATGGGGTGGTGCAGCTTCTTCCATGGCTCAGCCTGGAGGGGAGGAGGATGCTGAGCTCAGCTCATCCCTCCTGCTCCTCTAAATCAGAAAGACACAAATTTGTGCGGATCCCAGGAAGAGAGAGATGGCTCCTGCACCCTTCATCCCATTGATGGGAGGACAGCACCTCCTTCTCTCCTGGAGGACACGTTAGCTGGAGGAGAGCCCACGGGACAGCCTCGCGCAGCAGGAGCAAGAGGGGCTGCAGCTCCGATGGCAGGGAGCTGCTCGCCATATTTCAGCTGCAATTCCATTATGCAGAGCTAAGTGGCTGGGAATAAACATCCGTCATCCCTGCGTGATAAGCGATGTTTGCTAGTATAGAGGGTGACAGAAATCTATATCACATCAATGTACTATTAATACTGCATTAAGCATATAGAGTTCGCTCTCCTCATTGCAGTGCGGTAATGGGTATCGGCATGTCCTCCACCCAGACAACATCCAAGAGCACAGGGACACTTGCAGGAGGAAGGAAGGAGAAAAGCTGAGCGATGGAAGGAGAAATCACTTGCTGATGATGTTTTTCTCTATTGTCACTTTTGCACGAAGTAGAGGCTGGGTGCCACGGAGCTCCTTCGCTTGAGGACGCTGCAGCCTTGCAGATGGGCTGAGGCTCGGCAGGTGACAGGAGGGAGGTGACTCCTTGCATCAGTTTGGGCTCAGCTGGGCATCAAAGCCCTCCCTGGGCCAGAGGAGTTCTCCTCTCTCCAAGTGGTAGCAGAAATGAAGAAATGTTTGTGTCCAAGTTCTGCACGGGGGGAAGAAAAACCCTCCAGCGAGAAAACCATGGGGAGAATGGGAGCAACAAATACTCTCCAGCTCAGGTTTAAGTTGAGCAGAATACATCAGATCAAACAAAACCCTTACAGCTAAAGCTCCCCAAAGCACGCTTAATTTAAAAGGTGAATTATGAAACTTTCCAGCCTCAAGCAAAGCCACCAGTGAAGTCAGAAGTTTTGTCCAAGTGAAGTCTTGGGGACTAAAACACAACACACACCAAATTCAACTCTGCCTGAGGTCTCCAAGCCTGTTTTTTTGCCTTGTGAATGGCAAGAAATTCCAAAAAACACAAGAGTTTCCAGCCTGCCAGCATCCAGCTGTGATCTGCCTCTTGTTAGCACCCAAATGTAGCACCTGGGTGGGGAATTTGGCTCCATCAGTGCTGCCTCACAGCCCCAGGGAAGCTGGAATACAGAAGCGAGCTATTTGTCGTGGATTTCCAGGGTGTGCACAGTTATTGTTATTGCTGCATTTTCCCCCTGTGGCACCTTCCACAGGAGAAAAGGCTTCAGGTGCCCCTCAAGGCACACTTTGAGATCTACAGATCCTAATCAAACAGCCCTGTAAAACTCCAAGGCCAAATCCTGCTGCGAGCAGCTTCCCTTGCAACCCATCCCAATCTGACAAGCCCCACAGGACAAATGCTCAGGGCAAAACTCAGTCCTCTGGGTTTTAAGCATGGCTGCTGCACCCTTGTAACAGCGCTCACATACTGAAATGGTTGCACAGAAAGAGATCTGAGAGAGAGCACAGAAAGAGAAGAAAAAAACATGGGGGGAACCCCTCCCCTCCCCCCAAGCAATCAGGGTTTGTAAATCATTTTGAGATGAGGTGCTATAAGCAATATATAATATATAATTAACGGCACAGCAAAACCGCGCTACCTTCAGCTTCTCCGCTCCTGCCTAATCAGCGCCCTCCTCCCCCTTCTCTGCAAACAGACCAAATTTAGTGCATTAACATGAAAATCAGAGGGAAAGCCAGGCGCGTTAACTGGATACACCCCTTCGCTCTGGTGATGGTAGAGCTGTGATAACGGCTCGGGAGCAGCTCACGGCGCCCAAGGGGTCTGCCCCAGGGGCCCCCCCAGGGAGCAGAAAGCTGCGGGTCTCTCTCCTCCGGCAGGAGGAGTGATGCCAGCAGAGGGCTTTATGCTGGCTGAGTTCCTGCAGGTTGGGAGTTCGGCCTCCTCCCAGCTTCCAGAGGCTGAGTTATGCTTCCTGCGCTCATGAGTCAGCAAAGGGAAGAGAGCAGGAGGCGACTTCGGTGCGGCACTCCTTGCTGCTGGGCTGGGGCATGGGAGATGGGACAAGTTTGGTTTTTCCTTCCCTTTTTTTTTTTTTGCAAGCTTTTATTTATTTGTTATTAGATCCGGTTCTGCCTGGAACCGAGAAACGCCAAAGGGATGAGCAATAACAAGGGAGGAACATCGTCTGGACCTCCTGCATTGCTCAGCTTGCATCTCAGAGCTGGTAAAGAGCAGAGGAAAACTGAGCTGCCAGCTGTGAGCTGCATGTCGGGGGGGGCTGCACCTCCCAGCCCACATGAGAAGCAGTGGGGAACTCCCAGAAAAACATCCTTTTACCCATCGCTTTTCTTTCACACTCAGAATTTAGGAGCACAAAACGGAGGACCACTTTACCACCACCTGCTATCCTAATGAGCCGAGCTCACAACCCAGATTTACACCGAGAAGCTGCGAAAGCTTTAGAGAAGCCCATGACAACAAGACAGACAGCATCTAAGCCTACTGTTCTCCACGCATCTGCCCCATCTACGGCCACGTGTCCTGAGCTCGTCCTCGGCCCAGCGGGGAGCCAAGGAGGCAGCCCGGCGGCTGGGAAGCTGCTGGAGGAGGAAGGGGAGGCAGGTCCTTTTCCCCGGCCAGGCAGCGGGTCACCTCCGTCCCCGCAGCTCCTGCTCGTGCCTCGGACCCAACAAGGCAGAGCCCGGCTTCAAATGGCGTTTTTCAGGCAAAGGGGGGAAGGTGACTGGTGGGTGGCAGAGGGAGGGTGAAGGGAGGTGAAGGTGAGGGTGGAAAGTCTCCTTGGGAAGAACCTACATGTATGTTGTGATTTCTGAGACCTGAGATTCGCTTTGGTTTCTGGACCATACCAAGACCCATTCTCCTCAAAAAAAAAAATCCTTCTCTCCTTCCTCATCCTCTTAGCCTCTTCCTCCTCGCCCTCCTTCCCCCGTCCCCCCGCCCTTCCCCTGGTCTTTGCGTGGGCTCCAGCCGGTTCGGGCACTCACACGTGTCTGGCTTGTGGCAGTTGTGACCTTGTCGGAAGTACTGGGGGTTCTCGATGACAGGAATGCGGGTCATGCCGATCACCACCGTGTCCGGGCCAGCGTCCAGGGACGAGGGCGTTGTGATGCCGTGGTTGATGTGGTGTAAGGGACTGGCCGAATCCTCCTCGCCGCTGATCACTGCCACGGGACCTGCGAACACGAGACACATCCATCAGGCACGGCAGGGGAAAGGAGACCTAAAAGCCAGATTGTCACCGGCCTGCCCCTACCATCCCTGGCCCCACCTCCAGGGCCAGTTTCTCCGGACATCTCGCAGGGAAGACACCTCAAGTTTTCCCTGATGATTGCAGGGTACCAGACTGAGCAGACCCTGCTCGGCTCACACTGTGTTCACGTCCCTCCTGCCACAAAAGGCAACATCTCCCCTCTCCCTTCCCAGCCCTGAAAGGCTGAGCACCAACAGACAGGCTAGGAAACAGTGAGCCAAAATACTCAGACCGCTGAGATGGGAGTAGCAGGAGTCTCCCAACCCTCCCCAGCCTCTGCCACCCATTCATGGCTCTCACCAGCACAAGAGAACAGAGGAAGGTTCCCATCCGAGGAGCCCTGTGCTGTGCTGGACCCCATCTTGAGGGCCACAGGCTCCAAGACTAGCAGAGAGGAGATCTGCCAGCACGATATGGAGAAAGCAGAGCCAGAGCTGCACCCCAGCTCCCAGCACCCCAGCCAAATGCTGCCCTCCCAGGCTGGTCTGCAAGCCTCCCCCAAGCCACATAGCACCCAATTCCACATCCTCATCTCCCTCTTCATAGCAGGTCCTAAAACAGCAGTAGGCCCAAATACACCCAGAACAACCTCCCTCCCAAAATGGCCGAAGCAGAGACTGCTCCAGCCCCGCCAGCCTTCCAACCCAGCCATGGCTCCTCACACCTAAGTGCCTGCACCCAAGAGCATCACTGTTCTAGCCAAGGGCAGGCTTGTTCCCAAAGGTATAATCCAGTCATGAAGTAAAGAACTTCCATAACTGAGAGCCAGTGCCTGCCTCTCAGACAGACCTATTTCACGATATTCAGCTATTCCTGAATTTTAGGTATAAGCTTTGTTTTATTTTTAGGCCTTCTAATTTTGCAATCAGCTGCCAAGGCTGGAAACCTCAGGGGAAAACAGCCCATAATATATTATTCCCAAATTCCATCTATTCTCACACATCCCAGGGGCCTGACCTGCCAGCCCACAGCAGCCCCACACAAACACCTCCATCACAAGATGAAACCCTTTAATTCCCGCTGCATCTATTGGTGCTACATAAACATGGAATCCCAAGGAGGGGGCACTAAAGAGACCGCCCTGCAACCTGACATATATTCACAGGGGGTTAAAAACACTCAGCTAGAGATGTTCCTTTTCTCTTGCCTGGAAGCTGCTGGGGACTACCAGCAGGTCAAGTAAAGGTGCTGCATTGAGGCTTCAGGCCTATTCAGGCCTTTTACCTAAGTTCCATAGAAAACGTCTCTCTCCCATCAGCAATCTATTTCTAATTACACAATTACTTTATTATGCACCACTAGCAACAAAGAGGGGAGTCTTCAAGCCATTTTCCTCTCCAGAGTCTCTGGGAGGACAGGGTGAATACTGGCTCCGCGCAATCATTCTGCCTGCATTAATCTAGTCTAAAGGCTGCTCGTTTTTGAGGCATCAGGTATTGTTTGGTCTTCCAAGTGGGATATAATAAAGTTATTGTGTAATTAGCAGAGTCCTGGCAGCTGTGACAGGTGTTTCAGTCGCAAGGAAAAAAAAGTCTCTCCCTTTATTTGTGAATTCCTTCTGGCAGGTTCTTGGTTTTTTTTTAGGTTAGGCCCTGGGCCAACGTGACTTCCAGCTTGTGAGACACAAAGACAAAACTCGGCTCTTGCCACAAGATGCCTCTGGTGGGACTACATACACTGTATTTCTCCAAGCACACAAAGCAAACAGGCAACAACTGCGGTTTGGAGGAGTTCTGTTCTCAATGTTGTCAATTCTTTGCGTGCAGACCCAAAGGACTGGTTCTGCACGGTGCGTGCGTCTCCTCGGCCCTGCTCTGCGCCACTGGCTGGGCTGTGCTGGGAAGGGGCCACCTCTGCTTTTTGAGGTGCACTTCCCGAAAACAATTCATAAAAATATCAGCTGGGTATAGACTGGTATCACTGACCTGAGAAGAGACCATAAAGACCACTAGAAAAACACAGATGGCAGAAGCATCCCCCTGGTACGTGCGGGTTAGAAGGACATGGCTATGTCCAAAGGAGTAGGGCATGATGACCAAGGTACTTGTTAAATTAAGCATCGCCAGCAGCTACTATTACCTAATGTTCATATGGCAACTTTCATGCCAATAAACAGATCCAGTCTGATCCTCTTTACACTCTGCAGGTGTTTTTGCTTGGTTTGGTTTGTTTTTTTTCTCCCAGCAGCTCAGTTCTTCAGAGAAGGCTTTCTACGTGTTTTATCCCTAGTTTCACACCCCGTATTTGCATTCCCAGTCCCTAGCAAACACCAGGTACTCTGAAGTAACTCAGCCAAAATCAGTGCTGCACAGCTTGGACATCTACAAGACCTATCAACCCTCAAAAGCCTCAGAGACAAACTCTAATGCTCCACGACCCTCTCAGCCTGCAGAAGGGGAAAAACAAGCAGTTGCAGTCAGGACACCACAGGGCTATTACACCACACATATTATGCCCTTGCAATAATCTGTGGAGGTCTTGGAAGAAAAAATCCTGAGAGTCCTAAGGATCATACCATGATGGACGCAATGCACCAGATTTCAAGATTTCAGAAACACGTCTGATCACAGTAGGCATGGAGCTGGCACAAACCATTTGGGCAATTCCTCCCCAGTATCCTCAGGACGTAACTGGATTAAAGGCACAACTTAAAGCTGAGGAATTCTCCAGGTTTCCCCTATTTTTAACAGGGGTGGTGGTGGGAAGGGCATGGGGCAGAAATCAGTGCAACATTAACTCCTGCAACACACTCATGGCTTCTTACCACGTTCAGTCTTTCGTTCCCACCTTTCCTGGGTGGTTGCAGCTGAGATCCAGCTCCCTCTAAGCACACAGCCACTTTCTTGCCCCTCTGAGACTCAGAGGAGCACCAGGTTTGCTGCACTAGCCTGAGACAGACTTTAAAAACATCACTGATATCAAGCAGTCACTGATCACTTTTATAGGTCTGACTGCTGCTCTGGCACTCAAATATATACTGTTATCTGTAACTCCTGGAAATAAAGCAGCTACCTGCACTTCAATTTTTTTAATCTGTCTTGGCAATATCATATATTTTTTGCTGCTAAGTAGGTAAAGAGGTTTTGTTTCCGATGTATGATGCTGATGAATGGCTTTATTTGGAAGAATTCTCACTGGCTTCAGAAGTGGATTTTCCAGGTAAGGTTAAAGAAAAAAAATGGAGTAAGAGAAGAGTACAGTTTTTAAGATTTAGGTTTATCTTCCACTTGACAGAGGAATGGGCAGAGGATGTAAGAATGAAGCCAGTTTTGTACAGTAAAAAATGCAGAATAGTCAAGGGTTGTCTGGAGGCAAGTCCTTGTATATAGTCCTATGATCTAAAAACACCATGAAATATTTTTGGAGTGCCTCTGAAATTTAAAATCTAAAGAGTGATGCAATAGATTTTGTGGTGGATAAATCAGTCTGTGCTCCAGACAAACATATTGTGGATAGTGACTATAAAAAGTGTCTATTTGTTAGTATTTTAAGAAGCTTTTGTATGTTCTGAGCATCAAACGTGCCATAGCTGTATTCTGAAAGGCTTTTGATGCCTCCCCTTCCATCCAGGCAGAGATCTTGCCAGCCAGGAGCATCTCCACGGCCTTTAAGGACAGGGTTTAGCTGCACTCCATGTTAACCACATACAGTTCTCCTGACAGAGAAGCAATATCAGCAGCAGTGATGGAGCCACAGAGCTGCAGGGAAAGGCTGGGGAGACCTGAAGGAAAATTCAGGTCTGAATTAATTTCGTGTTACCCAAAGAGGAGTGAGGCAGCTTGAAAATGCTGTTCCTGGAAACATCATGAAAAACATCACTGTTCTCCCTTCCCTTCCACAGTCAATTCCTCTTCCCAAGAACACACCTCCCTTGGACAACACTGATCCCAGCCTCTCCTCCACCCTTTTTTTCTCCCCCAGCCTTCTCAGCAATGCCCCAGTTCTTCTCCTTACTCCATCTCCCCACCTTGGTATCATCATCTCTGCAAATACTGAGCAAATACTCTTCCAAATTGTCTTGAAAGCTCTGCTTTTCAGAAAATCTCTTATTCCCTACTCATCACTCTTCCTTGTGACTAAACTGGAGTTTGGCATGGTGGCTTTGTTCCTATCTGTCTGAAAGCTCTGTGAAATAAGTTATATGTTTTAGTCCATGCCGTGAATTTCCTGGCTCATTCACAGTGTTATATGGACAACTAGTTATTTAAGAAAATAAAACAAATAATAATAAATAGCTTAAGGACCCCCCTGTTTGCGTGATCACATCATAACGGTAAATTATTTATCAAGACTAAGAGCTATACTTTCTGATAAAACACAGGCTCAGGATTATAGCATGTTTTATAAATAACCGCAGATTAGAGAAGATAAGATAATGGTCACATCACACACATCCATAACATAATGAATGCTCCAAGGCAGACGGGTGAAGAACAACAAAAACTCCAGCTTGCTACCACAGTAACCTCTCCAAAGCAGCAAAAATGATGGAAGGTGTAGAAAACATGACCTCCGAGGGAAAACTGAAAGAATTATGCTTTGTGTTGAGAGAAGAAGACTAGAGGAACACGTGATAACAGCCTTCAAATATGTAAAAGGTTGCAGCAAAGAGAAATATAATAGCTGTTCTCCATGTCCACTGGGGATAAAACAAGAAATAATAGGTTTAAATTGCACTGAGGGAGATTAGGGTTTGAATGTTTTCTCTAATGCCTGGCAGCACGGATGGCTGAGCACGGGAATAGATAACCCAGGGATGTTCCGGGGGGCTCTGCTGGCCGGTAAGGGAAAGGTTAAAGAAACTTTTTTCAAGGACACTTTAGCTCTTGGGCCTGATGCTGCTCGGAGCTCTCCCCGACTGCAGCACTTTCCATCTGCAGCCAACCTCAGCAAGGAGAGCTTCTCCCTTTTGGATGCTTCCAAAGCAGCTCCAGGCAGGGACTTCACCTCCCTTCTCTGTGGCAGCTGGAGATCAAGAATGTCTCCATGTTGTTTCACAAAGGACAACTCCAACCTACACCTGGCCATGTGATCAGCACAGCAATGAAGTTTGCTTAAGCAGAAATGCAAAGGCAAGAGCTCAGGGCTGCAAGGCATCCCCCTCTCTCCACCCGTGCTTCTGGGAGCTGTCACTCAGAACATAGTTTCTGATCAAAAATGATCACTGCAAGAGCTAATTGTGCCATCCGCGTTTGCCTGTGTAATATAAAGGAGCCATATAATTAACCTACTTAATTAGGAACTGTATATGACCCATAACTAGAAGAAAAAAACTCCTGTAAAGTGGGTCACCATGCGTTGTATAGCAGCACTGAAGCAGGACTCATTAAACCCCAATATATATTACATATAAAATCCCCTCCTCCTCTGACTTCAAACCTCTGTTGGCACTTGCACATTTCCCTGATCTTAATCTTAAATGTTATTCTTCAAAAGGACTGTATCACCGTTGAGCAAGCAGATAATCCCAAAACAGGATCTCTGCCGAGCTTTGCAATTCGGAGCTATACATCCAGGTATACACATTTATTTATAAAGCAGACAGAAAACTAACCCCAAACTTCAGCTTCTCAGAAAACAAACAAACAAACAAAAATGTTTAAGAAATCCCAACCTTTTGCAGGAGCTGAAATCAAACAATCCCCCAGGGCTGCTCTCTGAGCCAGCAAGGGAGAGAACTGAAACTCATAAAACAATAAGTGAAAGCACAACAAATACAATTAAAACTCTTGCCATGCTCAGAGTGAGATCACATTTACTGTCTCATAAAAAGGGCCTTGTCCTGTCAGGCAAACAAAAGGAAATCAATTTCTTAATTTTTATTGGCAGATGCGGGCACGGGGCCAAGTCAGTGCTTGGTGTCTGCGCGGGACCCGCTTGGAGCCAGGCTGCCGTGGGCTCCAGCCGTCCCCTGCCCTCCTGCCAGGGGAAGCAGCCACTTCTCTGTGTCCCCTGGGATGTCCGTCCCAACCGCTGGCTTGTCCTTCGTGAGATGCCTCTTCCCTGAACCCTAGCTTGTACAAAACGCTGTGGTTTAACTTGAAAGCCGTGTAAGCTCTCCCTGTCCTTGCTTTGTCACCTTCAATTCAACCAGATCCGGTTTTCCGGATTCTTTCCTGATCAAACAGTGCTACTAAAACGCTGCCATTTGCCAAAGACCATTTCCCTCTTCAGAGACTGATGTTTCCTTCTCTCTCTGAGTTTTCCAGGTGTTTGCAGGGGGAGAGGAAGGCGCATCTTTCCTCATCCACACCAGCTACCAGCATGGAGCATCGCTCCAGCCCAACTTCGGTGGAAAATCCTCAGACCTCTCCCAATCCCCCCAGTGTCTTTTTTTCTTTTTTTTTAACCCACCTTTCCCAGGTTATTTATGGAGCTTAGATATGAATTCTCTAAGCCCTCACACTCAGGAACAAAAACATTAAGATCATATCATACAAAATGTAAAGTCAATACATACGATGGCACAAATGCATAAATCCAGAAGAAGAAGCAACAGAAAACGCTGAGATGATCTGATAATTAAAAAGAGAGGTATTTAACAAGTCATGGCCATGCGTGACAGCAAGGCCCACCAGCAGGAAGGCAAAGCAGGAGCTTTTGCATCTGTGCGTAAAGCTCCCAGCCCAGCTGTACCAAGGTGCTTCAGCTCAGAGCTCACATAACCAGGCAGGAACTGCAAGCAGGCTGTGGGAGAACCACAGGAGTGTTTTGGATCTTACAGCACACAGACCTGCTGGCCCTCCAGCTATTGACTAGGCCAACACATTCCCACGTAACAGGGGAAGGATGCCGGATAGTTGCTTTGTTGGCCAACAAGCAAACTCTTTCACCCCAGCAGCAGCAGCTCCCAGAGCAGCGAAGAGGAAGACAAACACGTGTTGGCCAGTGAAGGGGCCTGCCCTGCCCAAAAGGTGTCGGGAGAGAGGAACAAGCAGCAGAGCCGCAGCTGGGAGCTTACACCGACATCCCCAGAGCTGGTGGGGAGGGATGGGGTGGCTGTTGGGCACCGCACCTGCAGTGAGACATCAAAATGAGGTCCCCAGCGCCTCGCCTCCCACGTACAAAGCCATCATTTCCACCCCAACAGGCTGCATCTTGAAGCCAAAACCTCATCTTCTTCCCCCAGCTCTCTGGCTTCACGCAACCAGAGCTGGGCGCCATGCTGTCTGCCCCAAATTCTCAGCTTATTGCCACTTACGTTTCCCCTTCACCCTTTCCTCCCAACTGGAGCTTCACCTTTGTTTTTTCCAGCCACGTCTCCAAGCTGTCACCTCGGGGGCACCTTGAGCTCCAGTGCAGGGCTTTACGAGGTGCGAGCTGGGCAGCTGCTGGGTGAAGGCCGCAGCAGTGTCCATTAATCTCCTGGCTCACTCATCCCTATCACAGACACGCCGTAAAAATGATATAAGCATTTCATTCAAACGGCACTGCAGAGGGAGTGGGGAAAAGCACAGGGCCGATTGATTTCCAGTATGTCTGCTCTTTACCTCCAGGTATAAATACAACAGCAAAATCAATCGGAATAACATCATATCAGCTCTCTAATCTCTTCTGTTTGCAAGATGCGCTTTATATACTGCAGCGGTTCCTACAGCCGGCACACTTGTCTACAGGAGACACCTTCCCACCCCAAATCCACCCACCCGGCTCCCAGCCCCTACGGTGGCAAGGCTCCGAGATCTGCGTGTCCAAGCCACGGCATGGAGAGGTCTCTCAGCTCAACGAGCCTCGTCCCCATGAGACCAGCACCGCCGAGCCCTTCCTGAGAGCTTGGGTCACGTTAGAGCTCGTTAGAAGGGAGACGCTCCCTCCCTGGCATCCCTCGCTAAGCGGCTGGCTGCTCGCTCGGGGTCGATGGGCACCCAGGCGTGCTCGGATGCGCTGCCAGACACGGGGACACCGAGGCTGAGGAAGCAGCATATGCTTCCCCCGTGCCCTCAGGACCCCATAGCTGTACTCATCCGAGAGCTCGCACGCGGCCCCATAACATTTCTCCTCCTCACGGGCACCCAGCAGCCGAATGACCTCGTGCAAACACCCAGGGCTGCCTGCTCAGCGCTGAGCACACGCATTTCCTTTCTGCATTTCCAATTTATCATCAGCCCAAGGCTTTTATCCTTTCTCCTGGCCCCCAGCCACTGCAGAGGGAGACTGTGACAAACTGATAAGCATTTTCCCCGAGACCTTGCTTGGGTGAACGTGCAAACGCAGCGTGAGGCTGGAGAAAAAGGGTTGCCTGGGGAGGCATTGGGGGCTGTCCTCCGCAAACTTCAGCTCAGCCGAGCTCGGGGTGACGCTCCCTCTCCCACCTCAAGCCAGATCCTGGCTGAAAAGCTGCAAGATGGAGCAAAACCAGAGGTGGTTTAAGCTGCTCCTCAGCCTTACACTGCAATTGAGCCAGGAGGTGGACTCCACCACACCTGTGGGGCACTGACCTGAGCCAAGAGCCTGACGTTGCAGGAACCTGTATATCTGTGCCAGGAAATACCTAAAATGCTGAGAACCACAGACGGTCCGGTCCCAGAGGCAGCAGCTGGGACCACTCCGACCCAAGGGTTTCCCTGACCTTTGCCAAGACCCATGCCCAGCACTAATTAAAAACCACCATGCAAGGAGGGAAGGTGCTGTCGGAAGCAACTCCACAGCACAAGCCGGGGCAGCAGCACGTGCTCCCCACCAGCCAGGGCCACTGCACACAAAAGAAAAACACCAGCCGTGGGCATGTTCCTCATCAGCCTCCCCGATGGGCCCACAGCTGCCTCCGTCCCCCTCCCAACCCTTCCGGCTGCCAGATCAGTCCTGGGCCGCCTCGATCTACTTGGAAAGCTTACCCGCCATGAAAGCAAACCGCTTGTCCTCTGGCTCCAATCTCTTACCGAGATTAGTGCCAATGGAAGTGTCACCACCAATTTCATAATGTTATTGGATGGACGCAGAGCCGGGCCAAGTCCCGTATTCCTGACGGGCCATCAAAGCGGCGGGGGTGATGGGTAAGGAGCCAGGCGGCCCTGACAGGAAAGGCAAAAGCTCAGGATCAATTACCCTGACGAGGCTATCTCGGAGCCACGTCGCTTCGTGCTGACACCAGCCCCTTCTCCCCGGAGCCCCGCGGCCCCCGCGCCACGCAGGCTGATTTTCTCCAGCAGTAACCAGAGCCCCTGCGAGCCCAGAAAGCTGCGCGTCCCCTCTCCAGATATCCAATTTATGAGACTCCCGAGACACCGAGGGATTGCGCTGTCATTACAGGACATTAATTTTCAGGCCTCCCTTATTTTGGTTTAATATTCTGTCAAGATAAAAAATCACGCATTAAAAAATAAATAAACGCCCCGCTCTGCATCGCTCGGAGGTTTCAAATGGAAAGGAGTGCTCAAAATGTAAAGTACCTGGCACAACACATGCTTTGTCTTCGTTTCGTGTTTTTCTTTCTTTTTTTTTTTTTTCTTTTTTCTTTTTTTTTTTTTCCCTCTCCAAGATACTGCTTGGACCGTGAAACTGGTCAGTACTGCCATCTGGTTCTCATGCAGCAATTAGTAGTGCTCTTAATTTTTCAAACAAAAATAGGCTTTGGATATTGGTTTTTGGTCTATTTTTGACCTATTTAAAGAGGACATTTTATGAAAACAGCAAACAGTTGGGGCTGCTCATGGCAATGGGTTGGGTTCCCTTCCCATGGACACGCCGCATGCCTACTCCCTGCCAGCAAGCAGCGACTGCTTCTGCTCAGGGTGCAAATCTATAGACTGAAACCAAAAGTCAGGCCCATGCTTACTTTTAGGCAACAAATAAATCCTTATATGGTCAAAAAATAATAAAAGGCAACCTTTGCAACCACACTTTGGTTTAGCTCATGCATGAGAGTGATGACAATTTAAAACTTCTGCCTTGAAAGAGCCCATCAATAGTTTTCTTTTTTTCTTTTTTCATTCCTCCATAGCCCTCCTTGAGATGATCTCCAGCAGTGATACCAGTCTCTCAGATTTATTCTATCCCAAGATAAATAGCGCATTTCTTACAGAAACAAAACATATTTAATGTGTATAGCAGTTTATATCCTGAATCTGCTCCTGTAATATTATGAGACTCTTATGGAATATAAAGTCTATGTCAGAAATATCCACAAACAAACCAAGAAATCCTTTTTCCTCCCACCGAGCGATGGAGAGGGGACGCAGGGCTGGGGTTTGGGCAGCCCAGGTGCTCCCCAGGCAGCACTGGGAGCACTGAGTTTTACTGCAAGCCCAGGGAGCAACAATTGCTAAAGGGAAAAAAATGCTTTAAAAAAAAAAGAAAAGAAAAGGAGAGGTCAGGGGCCTTGTAAGTTTTCCAGAGCCTGCTGTATATTTGCGGGGTTGGGGAAAGCCCTTAACGCCCCCCAGGCAGAACTGATTGGCAAAGGACCGACGCATTTTGGCTTGACTAAAACCCACCACAGCATCAACACACTGGCGTTTTCCTGCCACGTCCTACTTCAGAATTTATATTCGTTGGTTGTAAAGGTGGTGGCTTTGCTTAAAAGTCACAGAAGTGGCCTCTAGGGAAAAGCTCTGAAATTACAGCTTTCTGGGAGCTGCTGGCTCATTTGCAAAGAGTATCTCCAGCTCGGGGTCTCCTCTGCCTTGCTGGGACCCTCATCAGGTACGAGAGAGGTCCCACAAAGGAGAGGAAAGTGGAGGGGATGAAAAGCCGGGAGACAGGGAGGGGGGCACAAGACAGCTCCCCACTCTGAGAACTTGCTGCGTTGTCTATCCACCAGCCCAAACAACCCCTTTAATAAATTAGAGAGCTATTCATTGAAATGGCTTCCTCTGTCCCCACGCTGCCAGTTAATCTGTAATTCAGATAGATCAGTCAGAAGGCAAGAGTCCAGCATATAAAATGATTAATTCCTCCAAGGCCTGGGGAAATTTCCCTTTATAAACAGCACAGCACTCTCCCCTCCTCAAGGCTGAGCTACAACAGGCGTGTACGCGGCTCCCATCAGAGGTCAGCCAGGAACACCGCTCGCATCCAAACACCGCAGCTCGCAGATGCAGTGCCACATCCCTGCGCCTGTGGTGCCAGGGCAGGGGCTCTGCCATAGCCCTCGCAGGGAGCTTGCCTTCTCACCTCCACACCCAGCTGCGAACACCCTGCCTCTTGCCACCCTGCCAGCCCGAGACCAAAGCCTTTCAAAACAATGTGTTGTGTTTTTTTTTAACGCAGTGAGCGTAAATCATCCTCCCAAGCAAGCAGCCTGGGTTGCAGAAATGCAGCAACCACTGATCCCAGTAGAAAAACAAGCTGCTGGTTCCCAAGGAGCTCGGGGCAGGGCACATCTCCCAGCTCCCACATCCGCATCGCCCCCAGTTCCACCTCTGTCCTTTCCAACGTCGGCAGCTAACCATGGCACTGACGTGAGCAGATGCCACTGCACAAGCCTGGATGATTTGCAGGTACCAGCAGCGCCCACCAGAGAAGGGGAGGGCTGAGCTTTAAGGGCAGAAGAGATCTCAAGTTGTCACCAGAAAATAGCTTCCCATGCCAGCGGGGGGGTCACGGCCTGGGACACAGCAAGGGAAAGACTCAGAGGAGGCCTCTGGCTCAAAGATAGGAGTGAAGAAGCTGTGCAGATGGAGCAGCTTCAGAAAAGGAATGAAGGTGGGAGTTAACCAGATGGACACGCTGCCGCGGGCAGCAAGAAAATGGGGACAAGTCATATGAAACTCCACGTGAGAACAGGGACACCTGAACACGATGCCAGCCCCTGAGGCTGCAGAACATAAACAAGCAGCTTCCTATAGCCAGGAGAGAGGCAAGAAGAAGAGGAAAGCCCTACTGAAAAGGGCTCACAAAAGGAGGCAAGAGACTGGGCATCAAAACAGCCACCCAGCATGTGGCTGGCGCAAGCAAGAGCGTGACGATGTGAAGGGACGTTAAGGCAGGCTCTTCAGAGCCGTGCTTTTGACTCTGCTGATTTTTGCAACCTCGCTTGCCAGCGTTTAAAGTGTAAGAGGAGAAGAGCCTTCGCCAGCCAAATCCCTGTCTCCCTGCGCATATTTCACATCCTACCCCCAGCTCCTTCAGCAGCATCCTGCAGGCAAGTGGGAGGGAAGCTGCCTCGCGTTAGCCCGCGAGCCACGAGGGCAGAGAAAGACGGGCTGTTTGGCATTTACCTCCGTGACGAAGTGCTGCCTCCCTGCCCCGCACCCTGTGCCCCCAGCACACATCTCTAGCTTGGCGGGTTTGTAGCTCTCGACAGGAGACATGACAACACATCCAGGCTGGGAAGCCAGACCCGAAGACGCACGGAGGTCGCGCGGCTCCTCCATCTGCACCACCGAGGGAGCTGCAAGGAGCAAGTTGGGGAAGCAGCATCCTCACCCACAGCATGGTGAGGAGGGGGAAAAAAAATAGTAAAAGGGAGCTTGCATGAGGCTGGCAGCTTTCTAGCAAGGGGCAGCCCATATCTACTGAGCCCCAGGCCAGGCATCGCTAGCACAAATCCCACCTCGGGCTGCCAGAGCATCCCGCAGCAGAACCTGCCAACCCCACTCCCACCATCACCCACCAGGCTGGTAGCACCCTACAGAGCATGGTTTGAGCACGCAGGCAGTGCAAACGCGTGCCTGGACGGCGGTACGAGGTGAGGACAGGCAGGGAAGGGAGAGCTGTGGTGGCAGAGGTGCCTGGACCACAACCAAGCAGCTTTCTAGAAGCAGCTATCGCGTCTCCGCAGAAGTAGTGGAACGGAGCCACTTTTCATCCTACCTCTCAAGGAAATCATCGCTGCTGCTACGCAGACACAATTATGTCTCCAGAGCCTTTTAACGACAGCTCTTTATGGCTGAGTGGGTTGATGGAAATCTATTCGTGGGGCTGGCAGTGCACGGCTGGGTAGCGACACTGCCAACGACTCCGTGCCTGGGGAGGGGTCACAAAATAAGAGAGGTGTTGGGGGGGAGCCCCAGGCAATGCCCAAGCAACATCTCCTGGGAGAGCCATAGCTGTTCCCTTGACAGCAAGCCATCGACGTTAATTCCTTATTTTATCTTTCTAGACCTTCTGTTTAAAGTAAAACAGAACCATTAGAAATGGGGGCGCTCTCTTTTCTGTTTTCCTTTAATTTTGTGCTCCCCTTCTAGAGGCAACCACCTCTCGGAGACGGATGGCTGCACATGCATGTAAGCCACATCAGGACAGTGCAGAGCAGCATAAGGCTGTCTCGTCCCCAACACTCACACCCTCCAGGTAGCCCTAAGCGATGCCAGGATCTGTGCACCGGGTAAATGAGAGCACAGGAGCACGGGTTGGCCGTCACTCTCTGCTTATTTTGCCAAGCCCATGACTAGAGCAGAGGGATGCAGGAAGCTCTTACTGTGGGACCCTTGGACCTCATCACAGAGCCCTCTCTGAGCTTGGCGGTGGTGGCCGGGGGCTGCTTTATCATATCTGCCATCTGTTTGCTTGCTTTGCCATCCTCTGCTCTTCCTGGCTACGCTCAGACACTCCTACCTGTTCTCCGAAAGCTTTGCTGGGTCTCGGTAAACAAACCGCAGGCAGGGACGGGAGCAGGGAGGGCGAAGGCAGAGGAGGGAGAAAGAGGGGAGAGAATCAAAATTTAATTAAAGATACTTTTGCTCCAGGGCCTCTGAAAATTACAAACTCATAAATCTCTTTGTAAATGCCCTGAGCGGTTGCTATGCCAGGCCGCCTACCAGTCCCACCAGGAGGGCCATAAAGCGCGAGCATGCGGCTCGCCGGCTCCCTCCCTCCACCTCCACCCTGCAACATCAGGCAACCTTGAGCAGCCTGTCAAGCCCGTGACAAGTGCTTTTGCAACCAGGAGCTATCAATCTGCAGCCCTGTTAGTGGCACGGAGCAGAGAGCGGCTCCTTCCATCTGCAGCTGTGGTGCTACAAGAGGTGGGAGAAGGGAGGGATGGGGGGCAAGAGGATTCCTGGCAAGATGGACCAGGAGAGTCCCACAAAGCACCAAGTTCTTCCAAAGCATGCTTTCTAAAGAGTATGGCCAACAGACAAGCATAAATCAAGACCTGGATCCATAGGGATTTCTGCAGTGCCAATCTGAGACACTACAGGCAAAACCCCATCCTGTGATAATTCCCTAATTAATCAGCCCACTCTTTTCTTCCATGGCTGCGACAGAACCTCACCAGAGGACATGTGCGTGGTGTCCAGCCCGATGTACTCCTCACCGGGGTGAAGCATAAAGATAGCGAGCATCTGCCACCCAACAGCAGCAGGAACATGCTGTTTCAACACGTCCCTGGTTGGGCACGCAGCGAGGAACAGACTGAGCGTCCGGCACGTGGGGGTGTTGCACGGCTCCGCTATATTTAAACGGAGCTCTCGGTACCGCCTCTGGTTGTGCTACACAGCAACACACGTTTGCCAGTAGTCTGCCATAGGAATCACAGAAACATAGAATATCCCAAGTTGGAAGGGACCCAATAAAGATCATCGTGTCCAACTCCTAGGAAGGCTTGGAAAGGGGATTCTGGGGTCTTTTTCACCCTTTATTCACAACTTTGAAAGTAAGAGTGTGCTCTTTGTAACGTGGTCAGGTCTCAGCCCTCGTCTGCTAAGTAGCTGGGTAGTGAAGTGGTAATACATTTTTGCTTGCTTTCCTTTCAAGTGGGCATCAGTGGGTGAAAATTGAAAGTTTTCCGCAGAAGGAGAGACTGGTATATAATAAAATTGTTGGCTGAGCTATATCATTGGTTAAACTGCAACCAGAAAAATAATAAAGAGGTTCACATAAACTTTCAGGATTGCTGAACCCACCATAGGCTAAACTTTAAATCATATCAGCTGCTCACTCATCCAGTAACACCTATTTTCCATGACATTGAGTCCAGTGGGATAGACCAGCGCTGGTTATATCAGGAAGCCGAGGCAGATAAAGTAGAAGTCCTCTGCCAGAAAGGAGAAGACAGAACTGCTCTGAAGAAGTATCGCCCACACCAGCTTTGGCTGTTTCTAGAACCAAGCTGAACGCCCAAGTCTTTCTAGGAATTGACAAAAATCCCACATCCCTCGTCCTCTCGGCAGTTTAGGTAACTACTGCGATTCTGTTTCAGGTCATGAGTGGAAGCAGAAGAGCCGAAAACTCAGGCAGGAGTATCTGTAACAGGAAAGCTTTGGGAGCCAGCCAGTTTTCCAGACCATCCCTGCCAAATCCTCCAAAGTATGCTTTGAAACACCCAGGACGAATATAGACTATTTGACTCAAATTCTGAACAAGCTAAAGGGAGGATATCAACAGTCCACTCCGAGACTTCATTTTGCATTTCTACACCATCTGCTAAAGCACGAAACCCCACCAGGCAGAGGCGGCAGCACAGAAGATGCCGTGTTTTCCAATGGGTACGCGAGGGGTGCAGGCAGAAGCCCAGGCTGGTATCCCCCAGCTCAGCACCCCTCGTCCCGCTGGGCCAGGAATGCACGGGGGCAGATCTGGAGGCAGCCCTGAGGTCGGGTGTTTTCATAAATGGGTCTGCACGGCTTCACTGAGGTCTCTCTTCCAAGGCTGCTCTCCAAATTGGCGATGTAATGCCTGGAAAGCTACGGAGTACAAAGACTGGAAATCAACCCGAGAAAAAGCAGCAACTCGCCATGCAAATGAGTGCTCTGGCAGGAGCATCAGCAAAGGGGACAAAGAGTTCAGGGCAGGAACAGAGCAATATAATGAACATGCATCTCTCCTGTTCTACAAGAGCATCCTGCTATCACCTGCGTCTGTACCAGTTCAGACCCATCAATCTACATAATTATCTACAGTATCTAAGCATTTATCTACAGTGCTTATTTACCTAGGCAGCCTGTCTCCTTATTCCATTTATCTTTTTATAAATCGGTAACTTTTGCCTCTATTTTAAGACAATGGTGTGTTTTTTTTTTCCAAAAAAAATTCTCAAAGCAGCCCAGTCCCCGACGGAGATGGGTCCCTCCTACTGCTTCCTCACTGCAATTCAGGAAGAATCCTGGGGAGGTGGTGGGGTGGGACGGAGATGGGATGTGTGCCCGTGGGGCAGCAGTGCCTGGGGAGGAGAACGTGTCGTATGACAATGGGCTTACACGCAGGGTTCAGGCTTGGAAGTGTGGAATATGCTGCCACGGGGTATTTCTTTTTTTGGTGTAAGCCAGGATGGCAGCTGACCCAGCTTTCTCCTTCTACCTGCCTAGTTGGATCTTTCTCTTTCCCCGGCTCTCCGTACATGCCAAAACGCACAACCCTGGCAGTGCTCTGCTCTCTCCCCCACACAGATGACTTTGCTGGGGATGACGTGCCCAGCACCTCCGGCTTGAACCCGCTGATTTTTCCAGCAGGCTCACAGCTCATACCCTCAATTCACCATCAGAGAATCGTGGCACAGAGACCAGCCCCTACCAGCATGGGTGCAGAGCACCCTCGGACCCCACAGACAAGAGAGGTGGTGCTCAGCTCCACGTCCCCCATGCTCCTTCACTCGTGGCATTTGTCTCCTGTTTTATCCTTGTTTTTTCTCCTTGAAGAGCGAAAAAGGCAAACAAGAGCTTATAAATTATCAATCCTTCCTGATTGATTTTGCTGAGAAAAGCACATAAAACAATCACACAACAGAGGAGAAGAAGAATTTAGCATTTCAAGCAGGGAATGGTGATGCTGCTGAGACAGCTCTTTGTAGGCAGAGTGCTCCTGAGCTGCCCAGCAGGATCTCATGGCTCCAGCCTCATCCTCCTGCCCTTCAGAAACACACGGAGTGATAGTCCAGGGCTGACCCACAGCCCGCGAGCTTACGCTGCAGTAGAGCAAAACTTCTGCTCCCTCTGCCATGCCTGCAAGACTCCAATTTCCACCCGAGGAGCTGCATCACAAGCTAAGCGAGGCTGTTAGGAGCAGGTATGTGAATACCAGCCTGCAACAAGTTGCTGCTGTGAATGGTTCATACAACTGCAGCCCTCCCATTCACGCCTAGCTGCCTACTAGCTGATAGTTTTGAGCTATTTTCCATCTGTGAACCCCTAGGAAAAAAAAAAAGGCAAGAAAAGAAAAAGAATTCTGTCAAGCGTTAGCAGCTCTAGAGTTTCTCCAACACCGCACGCAAACTTTCTGAGTTTGAATCTACATGGAAACGATAACCTTTCTCCAAAAATTAGCAGTAACATCACCCCACTATCAGCTACCAGGCTGCATGCTTCGTGTCTCGACAGTTTCATCAAGACCACAAATGCCTCCATACTAAGCTACTTGCCACACATACAGCCTATAGTTTCTGTTACAGAATCAGCACAATATTAGAGCTACAATGTTTTCCAAGGCAGCTGCTGAAATCACCCAGTGATTACTTGCAAGATCAGAGACAGGAGAGAGCAAAACAAACCTCCCACGTCCCTCTAGGAACTGATATCTGGGGACTGGGTCTCTCCAGCACCAGCATGTCTGTCAGGATAGATATGGGCTTGGCTGAAAGCAATAATTTAAAGCAGATGAAGAATAAGGGACCCTAACACAACTACCAAAAGCTTTACTTACACATTCTCCCTAGCATAAATAAAGGAGCTCGAGGTCCCTGTTGTACCTTCTGCTCATAAACTGCCACCTCTCACAAGTCCCTCTCAAGTGGCTCACCAACATCTTGAGTTTTGCAGACCACCAGCTGAAAACCAGCACTAGACCTGATGCTAAATGTGCCACACAGAAAGAAAAGTTATTACCTGTGCTTTAAGACAGCCAACGGCCACACAGTGTTACAGCAGCGAGGGAGTCCTGTGTTTTTGATATTTTTTTTTTTAAAAAAAAAAAAAAGATACTTGCACTCCTTCCCATCTTTTCTGTTCTGTCATCTTTGGCAACAAGAGCCCACTGTGCTAAGCAGACATACAGGCCCAGTAGCTGGATTTTGGATGAAGGAGAGTATTATTCACTTTGCAGCAAAGACGCTCGTGCATGTGCCCGTCTCAGCGATCGGATTTCAAGTCGTCTGAGGTCTTTGTTTGCTTGGGTTTAATTCTGAAGAAAAGAACATTTTCCACACTGTCTAAACCTGGCTTACTTCAAACTCCACTGTAAAAGGCAGGAGGAAGTTTCTGACCACACAGCAAAATATAGTTATATATAATATTCAGAAATAAATAAAGATGCTGAAAGAGGTTGGGGCTCATAGATTAGAAATTATATTCCTTCCGTGCTGCAGTAATGATCTGATTGGGATCCAGTCCTACCACTTCCTTCGTGCACTAAGTCATCTTTTCAGAGCTGAAGTTGTCCAAGGGGGAGGGATGACGGGAGGGGTGCAGGCGGCTCCGATGCAATGCGGTACCAAAAGGATTGTATGTTCACCCTCTGGTCACCCTACAAAATGAGAAACTGCCTTGGGTGCTAAAGCACCCTTTCCAGGGGTTTGGCAACAACGTCTCTTTAAAACCACAGTTTCATCCCTACAAAATAAATTATGTGTGTATTTGGATCTTGTGCAGGAGCTGGAAATCCATCCATCCTTTTCAGTCTGTTATTTCCCCTCTCCCCCAGACTTACCACCTTCCTTGCAAATCTGGCTTTCATCTCTCTCTTGCTCCTATTTCCAAGCTGCGTAGGAAACCAAAAAAGCATGCCAGCGCTGCTCCACCAAGTCATATTCCGGCTGCTTCTGGCTAGATTTTCAGGATATAGTCAGAATATCCAAATTATTCCTTTTTCCTGTCCTTAGAAGTTAATTGTCTGATCCAGACGATGCTCACAGCCCAGACGAGCAGCTGGAGAACTTTCTCCCCGATTTGCTGCCCTCCTCCAGGCTTCCAACTTGCAGCAATTAAGGACAGGCTCCCTCAAAAGTGGCCCGAAGCCTAGCTAAGCTCCTAGGGCAGTAACATCCAAACACATGTGCCAAGACCACGGTGAACAATGGGACAAGATGCAGAGATGTGACCACCTCAGGGCTACTCGGTCACCCTACAGGAGTAACAGGAGAACAGGGCATCAATCCCCTGTCCTAGGAGGCTGAGCAAAGGAGATCATGGATCCCAACATGCTCTCCCCACCCTTGTAGGAATTGGAGGTTGCTTGGCAATAAAACACCCATAGTAGAGATTAAAAGGCAAATAAAGGGCATTTGCTGTCTAATGAAAGATGTAATTAACCTACAAAAGTCACGCATACAGGACCACTGGCACCCAAGAGGCAGTTTCTGCAGGACTCCAGCGTAAGAACAAATCGGCTCAGGTCCCCTAAACCCCCCCAGGCTGCATCTGCTGGGGTGTGGGACTTCCCTACCAGAAACCTGCCCCACAGCCCTGGCGCTGCAGGCTCCTATGGGGAAGGGTCACAGCTGGTCCCGGTGTGCTACCAGCAGGGCTTCATCCCTCCCTCACCCCACCCTGAAATCATCACGCGATTACAGAAACAGCCAAAAGAGATCATTAATCCATTCCTGTAACTCAGGAGCTGGGCTACTGGACCACAAGAAACTCCAGGCTATTTTGCAGACTCGCGCGTGTCCGTGCCAAAGCAGCAGAGCACAGCCCGGATTTGTCACACACCCTCTAGAAGGCAGCCCGCGGGGCCAGAAGGGAATATTTTCTTAGAGGTGGTGACATCAGAGAAAAACAAACGCTGGCCCAAGCGGCTTCATGGCCAGAGATCACCGGCTGCAGCCTGCCCGAGCCAGCGTGCCCTGGCAATCTGTCGGGGCTGCGCTTCGTGCCACGTATATGGGAACGGCATATCCTCTGTGTGCAGTTCAGCCTCCTTTATCAGCCAAAGCAACGCGTTTCCAGCAGGGACAACGCAAAACGGCAGATCTAAAGCTGATTTGAGCATTGTGACCGTAGCACTGCACGCGGGGAGCGCGGCAGGGCTCGGGGCAGGGCTGCACAAGGCTATCGCAGCCCAGCCTGCAGGCTGGGAATGGCACTCGGGGCAAAACCTCCGCGAGCCGCTTGTGCTGTCAGTCAGCACGGAAATAAATCAGTGCCCCTGCCTCTATCCACACACCTTCTTTCTTCTTTTCTGCCACTTGGCACTTCAAACTCAGCCAAATTCATTAGCTTAAGTCATGTTTATGTATAAAGCAGACTAAATAGCCACAAAACAAAAGGAAAATTTTGCTCTTGGGCATAAAATACTCTCTAACCATGGCAGCTGAGTTCACAAGGAAAATAAATTCAGTGGGTCTGAGCTGGTGTATACTACAGCCTCACACCCAGCCACAAAACACTCCCCTAGAACAACGGCCAAGACTTGCTGTTGCTCTTTTGTTGTTTCCCAGGGGTGAGCATCAGTTTACTGCGTGTAGGAAAGATGGGGAAAGCTTTCATTCTTGCTCGGGGATTCATTTGGCTGCATTTCTTGTCCCATCATAAGTTATGTTTTTACTTACACTTTATTAAAGCATCCAGCGGCCTTTGGGAATGGATGCCCAGGAATAAAAGGGGGGAAAAAAAATGAAAATCCCCACCAGGATCAGGATTGCGGCCTTCTTCATGGAGACTTTGTACAGACTCAAGCCAAGGCTCAGCCTGATGGCACCGTTTACTCCGAGCCCATGACCTGCACCGATTGCCATCCCCGCGGCTCTCCCAGTCCCCCCACTCCTGGCTGGTGGCTCCCTGCTGTCCCCACGCCTCTGGGACCTGCCCATGGCACTGGGCAGCACACGTCCTCACGTCTGGCTCATCCTGCCACACCACCAGCATATCTTGGCTCCTTGCATACATCAAAAGCTGTTTCATGAGCTTAGATGGTTGCTTTAATGACGCTGTGAAAAAAAATAATAAAATAATCTAATGCTGCTGAACGCCGCTCCCTCCTCCTGCCTCCTTTGCAAATTACCGGGATATTGTCGCTAATTATCAGGCTCAACAAGTGAAATCATGCCATTTGCTACAGACACACCGGAGAGGTGGCAGGGGAAGGAGGTCTGGGAGCAAGGAGAAGAGGGGAGCGGGGCAGCCCCGCAGGCGGGGAGCTGCGGCACAGCCCCTGGGTGCTGGTCCCGGCGTGTTTGTGTTTCGCCGTGTTTGCTTCTTTTTTTTCCCCTGATGTTTACTTCAAGCATCACACTCTGAGGGCTTATAAAGAGGATTAAGTGGTGAGGAGGTCTCACAGAGTTAGGAGGAATTAATCAAGCGGTAATCAGAAAGGAAATTAATCTGAAGAGTTAATTAATCAGCTGCAGCAGGGAGACTGCAGCCACTCGTCCCTATCGTGCCTTACAGGTTGCTACTGCACGCACCGGCACAACAGCAGGGAGGGGAGAACACAGCCAGGCATGGGGATAACCCAGAGAGCCCCTTACCGAGGAGAAAGGAGCAGCACAGTGAGGCTGTGAGTTTCCAGCCTCTTTTTTCAGCCTCCCACCAGGCAGGGACCTCGAGGAGGACGTCTCCATGCAGGCACCGTGGGGAGAGCACTGGTCACCTGCCTGCCACAGCACAGCTCAAAGGTCTCCAAGCTCCCAGGTGTCCATTACAGGGACTCCTCGGTGCTCCTCCTACCTCTTGCCTTTAAAAGGGGATCTAGATACGCAGGTTTTTAATTGCTTAATTGATTCTCTGCACCCCAAATTTTCCTTTCCTGCATCCTTAATATTCTTTTTTGCTTCTCCGTTTTTCGACTCCTAAATATGCACCGCTGGGAATCAACTCCCGTTCACTCTTGTCTATCTGGATTTTCTACGTTTAGCTTTTCTTTTTCTTAATCTCTTCCTAAAATACAGTCCCCGTAGAACCTTAATCATTTCAGTTGCTCTTCTCCGAATTCCTCCAACAAGGCAGCAGGCAGAATGTTTTGCAAATTTGCTCTTGCCCCTTCTGGACTTCGTTTTGACTAATGCATATTTCCCTTGGGATGAGACATGCCCCACACAGGCTGCTCGATCAGGGATGCTCAGAGCTCATTACAGCCTGAAGCATTTGGGGGAAAAACACTCTGCTGCTCACGGGGGCTGAAACTTCATTCAACACAACACATCTTTGAACTTAGGGAACCTAGGCCAGTTAGCGAAGACATCTGAAATCTCATTAACTTCACCATTATTATTATTATTAGACTCTTTTTATACTCCGAGCAGACATTTTAATTGCCTGGATTGTCGAGAGCAGCTTCTATTGTGTGTTCTTCAGACCGCGAGCAGAGCTTTGTGCCTCCCGCCTGCCTACGACCTGCCTGCAGGGAGGTGCAGCGAGCCTGGAGCTGAGCCCAGGGGCTGGGGTCATCCAGCAGCCCCACAGCAGCTCCTTCCAAGCCCTTCCTTCAGAGGCCAGCAGGAGACATCTCTCCAGACAGCCACCTTGTGATGACCGGGAGGTCCTCATGGTGGCTGCTCCCTTCTCTGAGATGAGTGCCCCAACCCCAGCTCAGGTGGGCTGCGTTATCCTGCAGAACAAATGTCCTCCCTCCACGTCAGCAGCCCAGAGCGATGAGGAAAAAGGCATGCAGACCAAGGCTTGTCCCGCAGAGCCAGAGCTCTCTCTCCTTCTGCCACACTGGGGTATCGCAGGCGAAGTGACCTGCCTGCTGCAGGTGGTACCACTGCCAGAGAACTGGGACACGATTAGCATGCGTTGCAACAGAGCTGCGGCATTAAACTCCTCAGTAGATATACATCCTTCTCCCATCCAAGCTATTTCAAAACATTAGGAAAATTACATTTCACGGGAAAGGATCTGCGGAGCTAAAGGAATAGCCGAGAGATGTGGTGACATTATGGAACAAGAGGTGACAAATGACTACAGAGAAACCACTTGGAGCTTCAGCATGGCCAGAGCTCACCTGCAGTGAGGAAGCTGAGTGGGGATCAGCCGACCACTCATAAGCAATGTCCTCCATCAGCTGAAGGCCCCATAATACACCTCAAGCAGCCTCAAAGGCAAACATATCCACTCCACAACTTATTTTGACTCCCCAGTTGCAACAGCCATGCAAGCCGCTGCATTCATTCCTGTCATTCCCTTCCCTTTCACACCGGTATTACTCCCAAGGACGGCAGGGAAGAGTGCCCTTCTCTCCTTAAGCATACATCATGCTCACACAGAAAGCTCCCCCACCACCCAAGGCTGTCCCTCTCCTACTTACAAGCTCATCTCTTTTTCCTTGTGGTATAAAAAGGCTCTTTTCACGCATACTCTAGAAGGAACAGTGACCTTAAAACAAAACAAAACCAACCAAACAAAAACAAATCAGAAAAAAAAAATACTGCTGTTGCATAAAGAAAAAGCTAAACTCTGCAGAGCCCAGAGGCAACAGCATCCTCCCCCATTCTTCTGGATATTCTGACCCAGCTTCCCCTGCTCTTTTCCCACCAACCATGCCCTGCTTGATTGTAAACTGCTGGATCCGTTCATTGTAACTCACTTCTGTAACTGTCTGTTACAAAAAAATGGATGTGAATAATTTATGGCCTGCCCAGCACTGCTGCACACACACCAACAGGTATCCAAAATGCTGGTTCTGATCTGGAAAGCTCTCAATTCAGGGCCTCAGACACCTCGGCAATCGATGCACCTTGGCATGGCACCCCAAGAGCTGAGATAAAAGGGGCGCCGCTGCTCCTCTCCACACTAATAAGGCCACAAAGCGGGCACATTAGCAGGCAGCAGCGCCCTGCTTTGAAATCTGCCTTCCCCTCCCGTCTCCAACAGAGACTAAGGAGCGAAGATGCAGTCCCTGGGAGGCTTGCCACTGCGTTCTGACTTTTCAGGGTGCGACGCTTTTTATTTAGGCTTTTCAGGTGGCAGTTCAAAGGAGAAGACGTCAACCCCTTGTACTGCACCCCAGCCTTCTGCAGGAGGATCCCATGGCATCACCTGCCGGGCTGCCACACGGGGCTGGAGATGGATTGATAAAACACCGGGATAAAGAAATTTAAATTGGAAGAATAAACACCGTGCACATAGGCAGGGATATGCGGGCTTGAATATACATACCCACAGATAAATGCACACCTCTCAGATGATGCTATCAAATGCATTACTCCCCAAATCCCTGCAGAGCAGCAGACCATCTCCAAAGTCGTATTAGTGCAGAGATAATGCAATCCCATTACCCAGGCTCCCTCTCCCTCTCTTAGTTTCTATGTTGATGTTTGCTCTCTTAATTTTAAACACCAGCCATGTATCTCGTGGCCCAGCCTGGGACCGCTTTGCTCAAGTGGCAGTAAACACGTAGCTTAATTCACTCGTTCTCCAGGAGAAAAAAAAAAAAAATGCTTTTCCTGCATGAAATATGCCCGCCTGCCAGCACGATGATCGAGGCAGGGCGCCGAAAGCTGCTGGAACTAACGCGGGCTCGGGGAGCAAGCAGACCACGCGGGGCTGTAAGCGGAAAATCTGTACACGGTGCTCTTGTCAGCACTAAAATAAGCAGGTGGCCCGTAGCGGGGAGAGCTGCGAACAGCGCACCTTGCAGTGCCAGGGCGCGTTCACTAATCCCCCAGGAGGGCAACAGGGTCACAGGGAGGAAAGCTGGCGGAGAAGTCTTTAGGGAGCCGGCCCCTGGGGTCACAGCACGCACATCTCTTGGAAACCTGGCTCTGCTGCTCCGCTCCGAGCTCTGAATCACTGCCGTGCTGGACACCTTCCTCCTCTGCCCTCCCCAAACTTTTCCAACCGCTCTAAATCCGCCTGAAGTTCAGGCCATTACTCTCTGTCTCTTCACCTTCTGAAAACATCTCTAATCTCCCTTTTGCTGCCTGCGGAAGGCTGTGATAATGTATCCTCCTTCGCAGCTCATCTTTTCCAGCTGACACGATAATAAAAAGTTTAATAATAACAAGCTCCAACAAAGAGCACAGTGAAAGAGTGCAGGAAGCACTTCTCATCGGCAGATGCTGGAGAGATCTGCCAGAAACGTATACCTCTGAAGACGCTTAGCATACACTTAGACTTCTCCCAAAACCTGCATTTGTCCCTTCTGAGAGGTGAACAAATGGCACGAGGATGGTCAACACTTTCTCCCTAAGTCTGAGGAGAGCATTTCAGGATGCTTTCACGCTTAGCTTCTGCATTTGCCTAATGAGAAACCCACCGCTCCTGGATGGCTGAGGAGGGAGCCTGCACTGAACTGTCTCATTAAGCCTCTGCAAAAGCTACTTCGGCATCAAACCGCTGTGTGCGAATTAACCAAGACAGACTTGTTAGCAAAGGGTAAATGAAAACCCAGCCCCGCAACGTTAACAGTCTGCGAGGCGGCGTTTCTGTTTGCATGGCCCCTGACCCTAGCACGCTCCGGATGGCTCGCTTGCTTGTGGTCACAGCAGGGAGCCTGTCTGTCCCCAAGCTTGTCTCTGTCCTGCTCTTCACACTGACACCATACAAAGCTGCTCACTTTGAGTTACTGTGAGCAAACCCTTTTTCTCTCATTAATAAACCATTTTAAGTCCCCTCCCCTACTCCCATCATGTATACCTCAACACTTATTAGACATTAAACCCAGGATTGTCAAAGGATGTTGCAGGAATTACAGTAGGATTTGTCCATTAATTCCCTTCAATACTTTCTAAACTCTCACACTTAGAGAAACGCTGGCACGCGTGTCCTTCTCAACAGGTAACCACTAATGAAGTTATCCAGCAGCAGAGCTCAGCCCGTCGGGTAGGAGGGCCCCCAGGATGCTCTGCCGAGCTGGTGGGGCTTGAGGCTGCGAGCATGCTGACGAAAGCTGGAGCAGAGGCACGTCAGCGGGTCCTCACGCCTCCAGCAGCTCTCATACAGCATCCACCCACCCCACAGCCTGTGTTTCCTGCATCCACGGCACAAGAAATGGCACAACTGCAGCGTAATCTGCGTGCGCGGCATGCCCCAGAAATGGGGTAAGCTACCTCGAGCAGACGAGGAATGCTCGTTTTGTTATCCTCTAGGAGCCAATATTTACTAGCAACACTTCCCCCAGCCCACACCCTCCAGGAGATTACGTCTTAATATCCTGAGGGCTTTCTTTGGTACCGCGATGTGTCTGACCCCCCTCCTGTGCCTCAACAGCTGCAGCACAAGGCAAAAACAGAGGCAACAGCCTGCAGTGCTGCTGCTCACTCAAAACACGCTGAACAGCAGAGAACAATACACATTATGCTACCATATCCAAAACTTCAGTCCATCAGTACTGCAGGAAGGTGTTTGGATGCCTCTGTTGAGCCTGCCCTGAGCAGGACGAAGACAGGAGGCTAAAAACCAAGGGCTGCCACCCGGGTCCCCCTGAGAGCAGCATGAGCGCTAGGATGGCCTCTGACCGGCGAGGAGATGGGTTTGTGTGTTCTGCTTTGGTTTTGCTGTTACTTGATTGAGACAGTTGGATGTACCTCCTCAATAATTTAAGCTGACAGAGCTGTGCTTGACTCTATGTTAACCAAACCTCTTTGTCTAGGCAACATCCTAGAAGCATCCATCAGAGGCAAGCATCCAGACCTGCTACTTGAGGACAAACAAATGAAACTAAAATTCAACTGCCGGCTCTCCATCTCCCACACTACTAACAGAAATGGGAAACCATTGCTACTCCTCTTCTCTCTGATCTTCCCCATCCACACCCCCAAACAGACCCGAACACTGGCCTCCCTCCCTTCTCTACCACCCAGGACACCTCGGCCCACTTAGGGAATCATTAGCGTGAATCCCAGCCAAGATTATTTATCCTTAAAGAACCTTCCCAACAGCAAATCTCACTCCAACCTGGCTCTGCAGCTCGGCGCAGATAAATAGGCACTCAGTGCCAGCTGCTCACAGCCCCATAAACCCTCTCCCTACCTTTATTCCCCTGGGATGCCTGCACGTAACACACACGCACTCCCCACGCACAAAGCACTCAGAGCTGGGTTTCTTCTTTCCCTACCTGATTTGTTCAGGGTGACACAAAGCCTCAAAATGCATGCATTAGTCTGACAAGAAAGCGCCTGGGCTGCTGCATCGCCTCTCCCCTCGTTCTTCCACGTCCTCATTTGTTCTCATTTTCGACCACGGGCTTCACGAGGAGATGCCTTTGTGTCTTTGCACACATTATAAAGTGTTGTGATGTCTAAAATGCTCTGTAGATAGTGCTGGTGGTGCAGGGGAGCGTAAAGTTTTCAGAAGACAGGCATATTGTGGGAGAGATCTCTAATGGTAAAGCCTGATGCAGTGAAAATATATGGTTTTATGATTGGTTGAAAACCAGGATTTGTCCTCAAAACACAGTGTCAGGCAGCTCGCAGCCTCCCTGCCTGCCTCCAGAGCGGGGTCTGAAGTCTGGTATCAAAGAAGGCTGCAGCACCGCCGGTCAGTTTAGACAACAGGAGTTTGAACTGAGGAATCCTCTGCAAAAAGAGAGCTTGCACAGCCTTCTGCAGACTGCAAGCTAGCTGCTAAATAAATGCTTGTTCTGGTCTCATCCAAATACTAAAGGAAAAAATAATAAAAAAAAAAACAATGCCTGGCATGCGTTCAAAGGCCCAGTAGCACGTCAGTAAAAGACTCAATTGACAAAAATGTAATAGCACCTTTCCTCTTTTAACAAAAGTAAAGCAGAAATTCATTGCTTTTTTGGCAGGCGAACAAAAAGCCTGCCCATACAACCGGTCCCAAAACCGCAGGCTGAAACCCTGACAAAGCTTTGGCAGAAGCGCACCCGAGTGAGACTTCCTTTTCTGAAGCGTCCCTCCACCAAACGCAGGCTTCAGCCTCTCTTTTGGGATGCACTGAAGAGGAAAAGACTTTTTTTTTGGTGTGACGTTATCACACAGCGACTTCAGCAGAAGTTAAATCGATGCCTTTACCTACACATCTCAAAAGGCAGGAAGGTGCCCTCCTTTGCCCTTCTGACATCAGTTTTAATATGCCAGGGTGGAATACCCGTGCTCTGCTGATGAGGGGTTTTGGCACATGCTGACACCCCATTAACTCCAATATCACGCTAATAGACAGTAGCAGCCGAGGAGCGTTACTTGAAATCTTTAAGCAGACAGAATAAGCCAAAATCACTCCTAAATACACCAGCAGCATAATAAACTTGGTTAGGGGAAAAAAAAAAAGGCAAGAAACAACCAACACATAGTGAGGACCATATGTTTTCCTCTTTAGAATTAAATGACAATATATAAAAGGGGGGAAAAATCTAAAATCCAGCTGTCCTGAAGCAGCAGATTAGAAGGGGAATTCTGCAGACAGCCACATCCAATTTCAATTTCTATCATGACACTTCAGATGAAGAGAGACTGAGGGCAAATAGGAGACAGATGAATTAATGCTCTTTAAAAAAAAAATAGAGAGAAAATGAAATAATGGTCAAAGTAGCTAAGCAAAGTCCTAGTGCAAAAATCAACTGTATTTCCTCTCCTGGTTCCACACTATGGGGACAAACCTGCAGCAGTCTATAGCAGGATACTCAGCAAAAGCACTCAGCAGCCCAAAAGGCATAAAGCGTTATTACCAGATGTTGCTACCAATTTAATTCCGAGCAGAGAAACTCGTTGACAAGGCAGCCGTACAGTAAATCAGTAAAGAAGTTTCCCGTTTTATACGTGTATGTGTGCGCATATGCACACAACTTGCATTTGTTCTCATGGCTGCCGTGCAGAAGAAATTAAGAAGTCTAACTTTGAAATTTATAGTAAAACATCAAAGGAAATATTAAGAAAAAAAATTATTTAAGAGCCTAAATGATAGCAGGATTGAGAGGATGAAGCAGTTGGTCTATAAAAACAAATCATGCTGAACTACCTCCACAGCCTTATTTTCTCCTGATTGAATTACAAAATTAGTCAATGAAGGCTGCAATATATTTGGGCTTAGTAAAATATTTGATAGCATCTCAGGAAAAAAAAAAAAACCCTTACTTGAAAAATTAATTTAAATTGGCTTGGATATGAGCTGTGCCATACACCAGTGTTAATATTAACAGTAAATTTTACTCATGTAGCTTTCCCGGCTAGCAGCAGTCTGGGTGCCCACAAAACCTCCCCAAAGCACAGGGTGAAGGGCAGAGGGTGGGGGTGAATACAGAGTGAGGGGCCGCAAAAACGGGGCATGGGTACGGCAAGGGGTCTGCTGGGGAGCCTCGCCACCAGGGTTGGTGTCACGTCTGGTGTTATCCAATACCTTTAGTAATTCTTTGGAAATGAAACATATCCTGCAAACTAGCTAAGCGGTGTATACGTATCATTTGGAGGGTGGGGGTGGGAGCTGTATAATTCCTGAAAGCACCCACTGGTGGGGGCAGCAAACTGCAGAGCAAGGAGGATTCCTCCTCACCTGCTCTGCTGCTTGCCCACCAGCCAAGCGGCGCTGCAGGTACAGAAGTGACACGGGCAGCACGTCCCTGAGCCAGTGCACACAGCCACAAGTAAGAAAATCCAAGACCCAAACTTCAAAAACATTAAAGAAAACCAAATTTTTGTGCTGGACACCCCAGCCTGAGGGCTCCTGTGTGCATCAGCACCGTACCCACGAGCTCCGCCCGCGCAACAAGCGGTGCTCACACCGAGCCACCTCTCCTGGGTCCGGCCCCAGAGCATCCTCGGTGACCAGCACAGAGCAGCCCGAGCCCACACACAGCGGGATGCTGCATGCCACACGGCTGCCTCACAGCTCCCAGCAGCCAGACACACAGCAGCACCACCATGCCCAGGCATCCCCAAGCCACTGCAGCCTCCCCACGCAGGGAGAAGCACGAGAATCTACTGAAAATCCAAATGGAAAAAAAAAAAAGGCCAGAAAAAAAAAAAAATCGATTAAGGAGACTGAATATTGATCCTAGGCTATTGTTGCCTAAAAATCATGGGGTTTTTCTTTCCTTTTTGCACTATCAGACATTTCTCCTTCATGAAAAAATTATAGCTTCATAGGTCAGACCACGCTGATTATCACACCCCGCATCAATCAGGAAAAGACCGTGTTGTTGTTAGGAGCACTTTGAAGGAAAAAAATTTTCTGCTTATTGGCACAAGACCTGGTAATTGTGGGAAATTCCTGCTCTGCTTTCCTTTCCCCATATCGGGACTGGGGCCCCGTGGGAGCATGGCAGCCTGTGGGCCAGATCAGGAGCATCCCCGCTGGCTCCCTTCCTTTAAATAAAAGCCACTAGCAGGTGCAGAGGTGCCAAGGCGCTCCCAAGCAGAAGCACGGTTGCAAGAAGTGGTAGAAATCAGCCCAGAGGGATGGATCTCCGCAGCACATCTCAGCCCAAGGACAGCAGCAGCTTCACCTGCCTCCCAAGCTCTGGCTCCACTTAGCGTAATGATTATTAAGCCCTGTCAGCAGATATGAAACCAATGGATGCCGCTCCACAGGCAGGCGCTTAGAAAGCCGCCGAGACGCCCCTGCTTACAGGTTTTCGTTATCCATCTGGAAAATTGCAGATGTCACAAGAGCTTTTAGAGCATCAAGATGAAATCGTCTTGTCAGCAGCAAAAAGGGGCCGGTTCCCTCGCGCCGATCCCAGCAGCTGCCTCAGCGCCACAGGCTTTCGCTGGTGCTGCAGCAGGACGCCGATCCTGCTGGTGCCACCGAGCTGCCAGCCCCCAAAATCTCAGATTATGGGAGACCAGGGTGAAGGAAAACAGTATTTTTCCCCTCGTACTTATTCAAAGCCTCTTTTCTGCTAATCGCATGAGGCTGGGAGAAACTTGCAGCTTGCTGGGGACAAAGATGCAGAGGTGATGCAGGGGCCTGGCACCAGCTCCTGTTGTAGGTGGTTCAGGTCGAACGAGAAGCAAGGCAAAGAGCTTTTAATCCAAAATCCGTGTAGATCCATCCGTTCTCTCTGCCACGATTGTATGGTTTTGTCAACTTCTCTGGGTTTGGAAGCCGCTGCACTGCTTTGGCTCAGGTGGCTTTGAAGGCAGGTGTTGCAAGCCCACCTTGCCAAAAGCTGCTCCTCTCAACGGGACTCTGGTCAAAAGTGGCTTTTTTCCTTTTCCACAGGAAAACCTCTCGCTGGTCACAAGGTGAGGTCTTTCGGCAGGATCAGGAGGCACCCAGCAAAGCCACAAATCCACCCCAGCGCCAGCACGTGTAGGGTGCTGGGTTGCAGAGTAACAGGCCAGATGAACCAGGGCCTTCAAGCACGGCTGGTGACTCCTGCATGCGCTGGACAAAGCAAAGAATATGAAGAAAAACTTTTCTGTAGCTAGTGGGAGCCAACAGATAGGGGCAGCAACGGAGCCATGAGACACAGAAGATGACCATGATGAATACCAGATGACCACCACGATGAACACCAGCTCCAGGCTCTTCTCACGCCTCAGGTCTGGGATCAGAGGGGAAATCCTGCAACTGCTGCCGTCCTGAGCACAGAGCAGAGCACTCTGAAGGCTGATGATCCACCACGGGGCTCCAGGGCCAGCAGCATCTGGGCACGGAGCAAGGAAAGGTGCCCACAAAAGGTCAGGGAAAAGAGCTTGTGGGAACTTAAGAAGGAGGCTCAGGGCTTCCTGGGTCACAGAAAACTGCTGAGCTGATATTTTTTTTTTAAACTGCTTTTAGTAGCTGCCTGAAATAGGTATTTTGGTTTTGTAAAAGTAACTCAAATAGATGCTAGCTGATGGCTGGTCAGCACGCTTTACAATTCCTTTACAAATAGGTTATTAATGCTTCTGGGAGTGGGAATAAGTCTTACTTCTAGATCTAAATAATTACTGACCTTCTAATTTCTGCTGCAGGTTTTTTGGTGCACCTCCCCAGCCTCCAACAAGGGTGGTTTCCTGCTCCTGCAGGCAGCACCAGCCCATCTTCCAAAGCCTCCACCAGAATAACAAAACCTGGGAAACAGGCTGTGAGCACTGACTGCGGGCAGGAGAGCCTTGGTGGAGATGAGACGCAGGAGCAGGAGCCTTGTCACAGCCCCCTGGGGAGGTGGCATCTCTCCAAGGTTTGTCGAGGAGCCTGGGGCCACGACGCCACAGCCTCACTGGTTATGGGCAGCAAGCTGAGCAGAGACCAAGGCACCCACCGGCTGGGAGAGCTTCACGCTTTATCACCTTGAAGCCACCAAATAAATAAATAAATAGCACGGCTTGCACTTCAGCAGAGAATAAACAGGCATTTATAGAAAGGAGCCCCAGTGAAACCACATGCCCTTTCAATCCACTTCCCAGGCAAATAAAACCAAGCAATATTGAGTGCAAGAAGTACATCAAGGGGCTTTTAAAACAAATAGGAGAGATACCAACAAGGAAAGGCCCCGATCTCAGACGAGGCCATGCGGTTGCTCTGCTTGCACACTTCAGAGGGGTGGCGAGGAGCTCTGGTTGCACAACCAGGGTCACAGAAAGCAACAGCAGTCGGTTCCAATTTCCAGTTCATCTGCACAGCTCACCATGGATCCTTGAGCTACCATGGTTAGACGTGACTTTTAATGTATGGCTGCTTCTCTCCCAGTTCTGTGCTGGCACTACTTTGTTCTTCCTTCCTCCTCCTGCTACATGACAGGAGGATGCTCTCCCAGGAGGTTGAAACAAAAGGGCCCCGATCACAGACTTCCAAGCACCTAACCCTTAAAGTTGAGCCTCTTTGAGCTGCACAGCATTTTTTTCATTTCTATACACCTGCAAACCAATAATCAGGGAAAAACAACTAGTGCGTGATTATTGCCGGACTCGGCCAAGGCAATGCAGGTCAGCATTAAGCCTCATCTGAAAGGTAGGTCATGTCTCTTGTATATATTTTTTCCTCCCTCTTCAAAGCTGCAGCGATAATTGCATGCCGAAGGAGGAAAGCAAAAAAATAGAAACAAAAAAAAAAAAATCAACAAAAGCAAAAAGCCAAGCATCCGATATATCTTTGCAGGAGCAGGTCCTCTTGAATCAGAACCCTGGAATTGTTCTGCAATCGACTCAGCGGACAGTTACCATCTGTTTATGGAAAAAAATGTTAATAACCCCCAATCATAATCAAATAGGCAACCACTTTACTTTAAGTACCTATTAACTAATGCTAAATTACAATGGAACAGCTCTGCAAGTACTTCTGACATCCACATGCACATCAGCAGTGCCAGCACTTTGATCAGGGCTATTAGAACAGATACCGAGCGAACTGATAGCGATGCGATTCCTGAAACATCACACCAAGTGTGGGCAGTGTTTATTTACTGGTCTTTCTTTTCTCCCCCTACTTCCTTGGTTTTTTTAGAAAGAAAATACATATTTGTTTTTGCACAGATGTACACACCGCACAACCACATCAGACCCCATGAAAGCCACTTCCCATGTGATTTGTTTTTCTGTCCCAGGATATGTATCTATATGGATTCTCTGGTGCCCAGGAAGGCTCGAGGTATTTCCATCAGTGGGGCATCACCCAAGTGGTCATTCTTTATTCAGCTCCCTATTTCCACGGTGTCTGTAAAAATTAGATCTCTAAGTCCTTCCCCCCTCTTCTCTGAGTGGAAGGGGCCAGCAGACCCAAAAACTGCTGCAGACAGAGAAGAAAAAGCAGAAGAGCTGCACGCACACTTGCACGCGCAGACACAGTGTGAACACACCTTATTTCTTCAGGAAATCAGATTAAAAAGCAATAGATTCTTTGCTAGCTACAACAACTCTGAGCCATTTGCTAGCACCGCCTCCACCAAGGAGGAAACCTCATTTAGGAAATATAAGTAGTTTTTAATCACAGAGCCTGGAAAACAGTTCATCTCAGCAAAACAAGTACTCTTGTCTCTGGATTTTTTTCTAGCTTCTTTCTCTCCATCTCTCTGCAAACACTTTTTTTTTTTTTTAAAAAAAAAAAAAAGGGTTTTCAGCACCAGGAATACATCACACAAATATGCATGAGCACACTCTCTTTATCCCTAGATACTTGCAAATGTAACAGGAAATAGGCAAAAGCAGCGTATATTTTAGTCCATCAACCTAAGCATTTATATGGCCTCCATCACTGTGCCATCCGAACATTTTGTTAGTCCCAGGACTTCTCGGTGCTGTTGTTATTGTTTTATGAAATTTCATTTTTGTTAGTCCCAGGACTTGTGTGTGGCTTTTTTTATTGTATTATGAAATTTCATTTCCTGTCATCTGCTGGGATTCTATTTCAATGGGAAGACTTGGGTTTATGAGGCTCCCGCTTACAAGGCTGACCCCAAAAGGTGAGGCGTAAAACCTTCCAGTGGGAGCTTCGGACACGGAGATGGAGAAACAACGAGCGAGTGCAGGATGCTGCTGGGCTCCTTCCCCCCAACTCTTTCACAAGAGGAGCTCTGTGTGCCCCTCTCCTGCCACCTCCACCATCCCACCTCCGGTGGTCCCACAGCCCCCTTGCCTACAGGAGCCGCTTCACCCATCCCTACCCCTGGGATGTAGGTAGGGGGCTCCAAGGATGTGCTACCCACCAGAAGGGGATGAGCGTGGGCACACCATCCTCTCCCTGTCCTCCTCCAGCACACGTGCCCTGGAATGGTGATCTCCTTTTTCTACCTGGCAGACCAGCCCAGGGATGCTCGCCAACCTAATAGGGTCTCCAGCCCCATCAGCCCAAGCACACCTCTCTCACCAGGCAATAAACCATCTGCTGAACATTCGGCGATGCAGAAGGAAAAAGATGTGCTCAGAGAGGCTCGTGAGGTACTTTGGGTAACGTGTCCAACACGAGCACAAGATGTTCTGCGTCCCTGACAAAAACAACAGGGAAAAACCTGCTCCTGCAGGCCTGCCAAGCTGGGATTTCAACAACAAGTGGCAACGTATCAGCTGGCTGGGAACAGCTCCTGATTCAGGGAGTGATGCACTTTCCCACAGAGACTCGGGGTTTGGTGTTTTCTGTTTTTTTTTTTCTCTTAATCAACGATAACATGTTGGATGCCACACATGATGGCTCCTGCCCAGGAATTAATGGGTAATGAGTGACCCAGAGGAAAATGCCAACTAAGAGAGATTTAGAGGCGTTTGCTGACTGCAATGTGTCCAGTACGAGGTGTCACAATAAGGTAGAACCTGTACACAAGACCATGGGACGAGAGCTCAGGACCACTCGGTAAAGTCATCTGATGGTTTGACAGGATCACAGAAAGGTCTTGGGTGGGAAGAGACCTTAAAGACCATCCAGTTCCAAACCCTTGCCATGGAAAGGAAAAAGCAAGGTTCTGGGCTCATGGACCGGTTGATCAGCGAGGAAAGAAAGTTTAAAATTACATTTTTTAGAAATTACATTTAGGAAAAAGCAGAGGGGACCGTGACATTTGTTGAGGGGGCGAGAACTCAATCGGCTGCCAGGGCAGGCCACAGCCAGGGTACTGCCAAGCATCTCAGCCACCACAAGGCAATGGAAGAGTGTTGTATTTTCATCCATGTTGTGGATGAAATGCTGAGGTTTACTCACGAGTTTGTTGCAAGGGAGGAAGATGCAGGCTAGAGATGTAAAGCCTTGTTGCATAGCAGTTGACATTGGCCCCATAGCAAAAGAAAAAGGCTGAAACGACACTAGAAAAAAAGCAGGAGGATCAGAGGAGGTAAAGCCATCTGTGAGGAAGACTGCTCACAGGCCAGGAGGATCTGCAGCCTCCAACAGGGAGCAGAGCTTAGGTGGTATGATTAGGCTGCATTTGCTTAGAGAGACAGAGATAACAAATTAAACGTATCTTTAAAACCACAGAGATATCTCTGTAATGAGTCGCAGGTGCCATAGGCACTGGCAACGTCATCAATAAAACTTTTAGGAACTCTGCAGAGCTGTGGTTTCATATCAGAGATGAGGAAATGCAGCATAATGAAGAGGAAAAGAGGCTTTTCTGGTTACATGTGGGTTTTTTTCCTCACAAGGACTGCAACACACGGGTCCATCGCAGCACACCTCTGGTTTCTGGGAATGCAGCATACCCACTAACATGCATAGCCAAGCACCTCTGAACAAGTACCACATCTGTTCACTGAGACCGGTTATTCGCATCGTGTTCACTCCTCTCTGATTCTTCCATTCGGGTCAGAAGTTACTTTTCCTTTTTATATTTGTATCTCTAAGCCCCATCAGTGGCAAATGCCCAAACGCTTTAGAAGTGTTCTGACGAATCCCACCAGAAGGCACATAACATCATCTCAGTTCTACAGATGGGGAATTAGAGCAGAGGCAGAGGTTAAGACAGCTAATTGACTACGGACACTGAGTCAGTCAGCAGAAGAGCTGGGAATTGATCCCAGGAACCATGCCTTCCATTCCTTTACTCCACCCACCAGTCAGTACACCCTACCAGATGGTTCCTATCATTGGACATATGGACTAAATATTGCTAAGTTGGTGTAGAAGATTTGCTATTTAATTAAAGTCCTGTCTTCCATCTCCATAGGATGCATAGGGGAAACTCCAGCCAGAATCCCATCTGGACCCACTCAGGATACAACTCCTTAAAGCAAACAAAGCTCTAGGCAGGCGCAAGAAACATTTCCAAACCTGTCAACCTGCCCTACAACGCAGACACCAGCAAGGCCAGGCAGCAGGCTGCGACTCGGGAGCCTTGGCAGCAGCTCGTGTTTGCCAGAGCCTGGCTTCAAAACAGCCCCTGCGTGAGCCACCGGCTGGGCTGGGAGGGCTCTGTCATGTGAAGGCTCGTCCTCCTGCCTCCAGCGGGCACCACCAACGCTCCCACCTGGAGGCAGCGGGACAGTCACAGAAATCAGATGGTAGCCAGTCATCGGCTTCCTTCTGCCACTAGCTACAGCACAGCACAGCAAAACGACGTGGATGCTGGAGGAGCGAGAGGCCAACTCCGCACAGAAAGCAGCAGAGGCCAAAGTCACTTGAAAAAACTCCTAAGCGGTTATTTTTGAGCAGAGAAGGAAAGTTTCCAACAGAAAGACAACAGAAAGACCTTCTACATCACTGAAAGGCAGGCCAGCGTTTGTTTTCCTGACACGGACCTTACAAATTTATGGCAGCACCTTGGTCCCCACTCACAATCAGGCAGAGAATTGATGCACCTGTTTTTTCCAGAAGAGACCGAAATAATTTCACATCCTCCTGTTCCCCCTCCACACCCTGCCCTCTGCGCCCAGTGCAACCGGAGGGAAAACCCTTACATCAGGGCCACAGAAAGAGATTTCATCCAAGCACATCCTCCTGTGAGAGCAACTCCATTAGCAAGTGGCTGCAGGGAGCAGCCAACGTTCTTCTGGACAGCCCATGGGTTCTTTTACAAAGAAAACATGCTGCCCAACATCGATACACGTGCATACAGGTGAGAACCACCAGCCCACACGTCTCCACCGCTCTCTTCACAACAGAAGAAGAGGGCTGGACAACATCCTCTGGGCAATATCCTCTTCAGAAGGCTTTGCACCAATATCGACAACATAGGAATAAAGCCACAACACCTTTCCATGGGCGCTATAAGGACCTGGCAATCCTGGAAGGTGCCTCCTGCTAGAGGAAAGAGACTGCACGTACCTTTCATCCCGAACTTGGACCGCCGGCCATACTTGTTGATCATAATAAAGAGGACCACCAAGAGGACACAAGCAAAAGCTGCCAGCCCAACCGCTATGGAAACCTGGAAGGAAAAACCTGGAGTCAAGGCAGTGGAACTGGGGAGAGTAGACTGGAAATAGAGGCACCTCCCTGCCTTTCTGTAGGCTCACACCACCTGCTGCAGCCCCATGGGCATCAGCTGTGGAGGAAAATACAGCAAAAACAGAGCGCCCTGATACAGACTGGAAGCGTCATGGGCTGCTTGGGATCCCTTTGTCAGCAGTGCTGGGCTGGCACCAGTTCTCCCAAGCCTCTCACCCCAGGTACCTGCAGGAAGGAGGACCTCTGCTCCAATGCCTGGCCTCTCCCCCCCTCACCACACATCAAGAGCTGTCATTTGCAGTGTCACTATCGTGCCTTGATGTCACAGTGCTAAAGCTATACTAACCTCAGCTTGGAATATGCAGGAGCAGCAGAATATGCTTTAGAAAGGGCAATTCTCTCCATCCAACCATCGCTCAGGTCAAAAAACAGGGGGGGGGGGGGGGGGGGGGGGGGGGAACATAACCACAAAACAGAAGTAAACAAGTAGAACTTTTTCCCCTCCCAAAAAAAAAAACACATTTTTTTCCCTAAAGCCTCCAATGGTTCCCTATTTATTCTAATTTTTAGTGGTAAATATTTATGCTATAGCAGTGTCCAAAGTCCTTCACTAGAACTGTGGTTCCAGTGTGTCAGTGAACAAGCAGAGAAAAGAAAACCTCCCTGCCCTACAGGGTTTACCAACTCAGGCTTATTTTAATATTTATGAATATTTATTGCTTCAAGTCTTTGCTCGAGATGCTTTCATTACATTGATGTAAACAACAATTTCTTTGGCATTTGTCCAATTGTTCTCCTGTACTGCGTCTTGTGTTGCATTTAAACTTCACTTCATTTCACAAAACTGTCTACTCTAATAGAAAATATATCATTTAACCAAAAAAGTTATTTTATTGTGCAACATTTTTCCCTGCCCTTGATACATCAGCTATGATATTTTTAAATTTTTCATTTTACCACACATTATTTTCATCCCCCAGATTGTTTTCTCTGCTTTATATTTAATAATCAGCGCACATTATTACCCTGATCCCACTGTTCAAAGCTTCCACTTCAGCTATAGGAGAGTTTCAGTTGGATGAGGACCGAAACCAAGCGGAATTGTGTTTTGCTCATTCTGTTAACACTTGGTGGATTTCAATATCTTAAAACTTTCATATAGCTAGAGCAATTATATAATGCGTTATTTTTTTTCCAAAACTTGTACACTTCTTTTTTCTCTACCTGGATTCTGTAAAAGAAAGACAATGGTGAGATCTGATAAGCCATGGGTTTTCTTTCCTTTTTATTTTTGGCATACCCTACAGAGCAGGAGAGAGGGCAAACTGGCATTGACAAATTTAAACCCGGCTAAATCTGAGTCCCTCACAGGGCTAGACTTAACAGTTTGATAATAGTATGAAACACACGGCCGGCTGTTTGTTTGTTCTCTGGGTGCTACTTTCTCAGAGCAAGAATTTCTGACCTGCCAGCAGCAGCTTCACAGGATGCCTGATTTTCAAAGAGCTGCCTGGTTCCATACTGCAGACCCAAGAGGCTCACATGGTTCACATCAGAACTTTGCTTGCCCGACACAAGCCATAAAATCCTTCTGATTGTTGGCTGTCTTGAATCACAAAAGAAGAGATCTTGCCTTGCAAACACCTCAGAACAGCAGAGGTCTGTAAATACTGAGCTGTCGTTAAGGAGAAATACGTGCAGAACAGTTCTGGTGAGAAGAGGACAGGACTCACCCCAAAAGTGTCCTCCTCTGGTTTGTGGGTCACAGTGATGGGTGGGGTGGGACTCACTTCGTAATCACCAACTGAAACCAAGACACCAAAGAGAGGATTCAGTGCGACTCCCACAGACCTCCCAAGGCACCTGCATGCCCCCAAAGGTGGTGCCTGACCTACAGAGGGCCAGTTCGCTCCTGACTGAGGCTGTGGCATTTTATTTTACCAAGATCTACCATCAGAGTGACCTCCCTATGCAATTTGGTAGAGAAGACCAGGACAATGCTGATGACACTCCAACCTAACAACCTACAACCAAGAAACTTTTGGGTTCCTGGTCTGCTAAGGTGGGTGGCCTCCCACTGAGCTATCTCCTAGAAATGTACTGGGTTAAGTAGGCTAAAATATGTCAACTCCAGCAGAATTTGGTCCAAAGAAACAGTTACTTGTATGGGTTTGGGAGGGGGAGAAAAAAAGGAAAAAATCTGGGGAGAAAACACTATGAAAATTCAGTCCCCCTTCTCATCCCTCTCCATATTACAGAGCATGCTGTACATGGGCTATGGTACACAAGGTCCTTCTACAGGACCTCACTCAAGGGATTTGAGCATCTCCAGGGCTTTAGAGACACCCCAAATGATCAAAACCTCCCCAGTAATCTTGCTCATGTGTGGGGAAGCCAGGGCTTTGTGTGACCTCAGCCTCAGCTTGCTTTTGACTCGCTGATTTTTCACAGAACAACAAGGGGAAAGAAAATTAAAAACTCCCACAATATTCAAAGTGCAGGGAGACACTTACTTGAGACAAAGTTGTCCGTGCTCTCTGTGGAAAGGACAAAGAGAGAAGCAACACAATTAGCAGCACAGCAAAGGGAGAGCAGCCTCATTCCCAGCCCCCTCAGACACACTCTACCCCCAAGAGCCCAGGAAACCAAAAACATTTCATTTTTTGTCCTCTTGGGCAACTGTAACTGGAAATTGCAGCAGACATGTCAGCAGGACATGCCAGGGGCCAGGACTGAGTACACGGGGGCCTTGGTCTGAGATGGGAGCAGAAGGAAGCTACAGCAATGCCAAAACGGAGAACGATCAGCAGCACATTGCATGGGACTTCTGCTAAATGGCTCAGCTTCCAGCAAGCGACCAAAGCTCAGCAGACACCTGTGCTCAGCTGGATGGAGGTGAGGTAGAGGCAGATTTTGTCAGTCTTCACATAGGGACAAAGTCCTACAGGAACAAGGACCAGCTCCCAGGGAGAACAGCCCAGCTCAGGGCAGGGGTTTACAGGAGACCTTTTCTGGGCTCCCTCAAAAGCCTACTGAATCACTGGTGGAAGCTAATAATGTCTGTACTGGATATGTGTGGAGGCAGTGTCTGTCCTAGAGCTGCCTATTCCCCAAGACAGACACGCCAGCCCCTTGTGTCAGCCACTTGACTGCTCCAGACTATTCAGTAAAGCCCCTTCAGCTCCGAAGACGGCCGAGGGCTCTGATGATGAGGTCTAAAGCTCTCAGTGACACTCAGTTTACATAACATGAGAACAACGTCAGCTCTCAATTCACTTGCCCATGTAAGAAATTGAGCCTGATATTAACTGGAGTTTACACAGCTTTGCTGGCAGAGGGCTCCTGGAAGGATGAGAAAATGCTCAGGCTGAAATACGGGTGAGGTTTGGAAGGGAAGCAGAAAGCAATCCCTAGGTGACAGACATGGCTTTCCAAAATAGGGGGAAAAGAACTGAAAAAAAATATTTTTGTGTCAAGTCAAGCAGAAACAACTTGTCTTGGCTTTTCCTAGCAAGAGAACTAATTAATTAGGAAGAAATATTTTATTTGGAGAATTCTTTTTTTTTTAATCTAACACAGACAGTCTAGTCATAAAACATTCGCTGACTCTACATTTTCTTCTTTCCATTTTTCTTTGCTGGACTAAAACTCAGCAGAAACCCACAATAATTTTTTTCCCACTCAAACCTCCCTATTTTTTGAAGCATAAAACATAACCAAGAGATTTCAGTCAACTTGACTTCTGTGAAAAGTTCCCAAAGAACTCAACAGTCGTCTAGGGAGAGGTAGGCAGACCAACCTCTGTGGATTAAATAGGGAGATGGCAGCCTATGGTAGAGATGCCAATGACAACATGCAATGAGATTTTTACTGGAAATGGCACCAGTTTGCCCTGGGAGCTACTGTCCTTGCTCCAAGAGCCACAACATGGCAGAGAGACAGGTTATGAAATAACAGATATCTCCAATCCAGCTTGTAATAGCACATTTCTCTCCCAGCCCAGGCAGCGCAATCTGGCTTTGTACCAACTAGAGGTCGCACACCAGGGGGTTCTAAAAAACACTGTCACGGGTTCTTTCTCCATGCTGATAAGCCTTCCAGATCCTGCTTTCATTAAGACTAATAATTCCATCCTGGATAGTTTTAGCAAAACTTTTGCATGTGTGAATAGCTATAGGCAATAACCTTCCCGAATGAATCACAATAGGGAACCTTCAATTTGAGGCATTTTCTGGAGGAATCTACCTTCAAACGGGGAAATAAGTGTCAGCTGCATTGAGTGTTAATGTCAGCTTTGGCAGTGGATGGAGCAACGAACTTCAAGCAAAGTAAATTACAGCCTGGATTGTGCTGACAGGGTCTACCAGGGCAAGGAACAGCCTGGGACTTTGGATCAAAAGAAATAAGAGAAATGGGTCATTTCTTGCTGGAAGACGGTTCAGAGGCTGAAAGCACTCCACACCAACAAATACATACAAGGTGTGGGTGAAGATGCGCCAAGGGCAATGTTTTACTTATATTTCACAAAAAACAGATTCTCCCGGAGCCTCTGACACAAGAGGTGCTTCAAACATTAGTATGCCCTCCACATCACAGCATGGCTCAGATCCGTTTCCAAAATCAGCTCTCCAGAACAGCAGATCTGTACCCTTTTCTGGAGGTCCAGCACCTACTTAGAGCTGTCCCCATTTCACAGACGGGGAAATGGAGTCACAAAGGTGGGACCTGGCAGAGCTGACACTGCAAACCTGTGCCTCACCTCACCCACCTACAGTTCATAAGCTGCTCTTCCTTCCCGACAGCAGGAAACATAAATAGGTTGGATAGCCATACGGGGCATCATCCTTGAGGCCTGAATATAAATTTTCCACTCCCATTCATATCAGCTCATTTGTTCAATTGTCAGATCTTCAAGGCAGAGATTTGGGTTTGCATTTATGATATTTGACCTGCGGGAAAATTCTGTGTACATATATGGTGTGATATAAATAATAAATGAGACTACCATTGGTATTTTTCTATATTTAGCAAACGTCCTATTTTGTTGGATTTTCTTGGGCTGCAGGGGCCAATTTAGAGCTGCCACTTTCTCATGGCATCATTCCTGAAGGCAGCAGCACGCAGGGATCTTAACCCCATGATGGCCAGCGTGATGCTGCAAAGCCAGAGAGCAGACAAAAACCTTCCACGTTCCTACAGAGCAGACAAGTCACCACAAGGTCTCTGCTGCACCCCCAGAGCTGGATCTTCATGTCCTCAAATGCTTTTTTGCCGTTAAGCTGTAAGTCACTCGGGAGCGCACTGGGGCATTCCAAACAATTGGTTGAGAAATCATAGCAAACTGATGCAAAGCAACTAATTGAGCTGTCGCCTTTTTTGTAGGCCTGTCAGCCTAGAATTGCTCGTGTCACATTTAGAAAGAAAACAATCCCGACACTGCTGCATCCAGCTACAATCATTTCTCAAATGCAAGCTAGAAGAAAAAAAAAAATCTGCATCACTTTAGAGGGGTTTCCTTTCTTTAGCTTATAACAACAACCACACAGAAGAATACTCTCTCTCCAAACATTATCTTCTTAGGGGTCCCCAGAGCTGATCCAAAATCCAAAATAATTAACCAATCCTACACCCTTCTCCCACTTAAATCCCTAAAGATCTTAAATATATATATTGCAGAATATGTTACAAAACACAAGCACCTAAACAAGTTAGTCTCTCCCCTCTCAGTGCAATTTGGACTGACTTCCACCAAAGCTCCAGATCAAATTCTTCTTCTTGATACAAGCAAAAAAAAAAAAAAGTGGGATTTCCTGCTATTAAACAGCACTGCGAGCTCAATTCCTACACCGATCCACATCAGGCCTCATTGACATGTGGCTGATGAGAACCAGGACTCCCAACATAACACCAGCTGGCAGGTTTCAGGTGAACCACGTACTCAGGGTCAAAATCTTGCAGAGCTGCTGAAAACTTGACAAAAGTAAATTTATCCGGTGCTTCTCCTGTTATATATGTCAGTTCTCATACTCCCAGCCATATACCGGATTAGATACCCGCACCTCTGAGCTTTCAATGGAGCCTGATTCTTCGCCAACTTTCTTAATTTTTGTATTGATCGCCACATTAAAAAGAGTCACGACACCAAAGCACACCTGAGTAGGAAAACAGTACTGGTCAGAAGAGGTCTCCACAGGTGACCTCTTCCAGAGAGAGGCCACCTTGGGTTGGGTTGCCTAGGCCTTCTCTAGGTGCCAGGATTACTGGTGGTACCATATTAAGATTGGTCCTATATTCAGATTGAAAAAAAAGATGTAAAGAGAAAAACTGAATATCCTACCTGGAAAAGGCTTTTCAAGGAAATGTCCCTTGATGGTTTGGTTGGCTGAACCCAGCTGGTTGGTGGCCACAATGGTGTAGTTGCCATTGTTGTAGTGAGTGGGCTTGTTGAAGAGCAGGCAACCCTCAGAGACTTCCCCTTGCTGGTAGAACTCCATGTGGATGATCTCCGTCTCCCGGAGGACCTGGCCGTTGTGCAGCCAGTGAAGGGTGGGAGCTGGATTCCCATGCACTGCGAACGCAATGCAGTGCTCCAGGTGCAGCACCGGCTCCTCCAGGGTTAGGATGCGAGGGGGATCTAGCAGAGAGAAACATGGCAGGCTCACAGCAACTCAATACCCACGTCAAGCCTCGTGCACAGGGGAAATTAAGATTATTGAAAGTGAAGACTCCAAAATCCCTTGTTCCTTTTATTGCTCCCATGGATGTCTGCAAAGAAGGAAGACTAAGTCATGAGAACCACTCAACGCTCCCCAGCAGGAGGATCTGAACCATAACCTTGGGCTTGCGAACGGGGTTACAAATTAAACACGGGGCTGGTCCCTTCACCAGCCAAGAAATAATGAAGCTCAGAGCTGCCTAGTCTACGTGCTATCTATGGCTGCGCTCTTTCCCCCTGGGGATCACAGGGAGGCAGCCTGTTCCCATGGAGGACACCACCACGTAGTGCCATCATGGTACATGTGTGTGAGGTGCCCATGGGGGATCTTCAGTCGCAATGAGCACTTTTGGATTTCATAAGCTGTGGAAGCAAGTATCCCCCAGTGGCTGCCGGTCCTTGAGGGTTTCGACTGCCTGAATATCCCAAAGGAGTTCCCACCCGTCAAGCACCCTCCAGGGGTGTTTTAATTAAAGCGAGGAGAGTAGGAGAGAGAGAGAAAAGCAGAGACACCACTTGCAACTTATTGCATATGCATCGTCTCCCCCCACCCCGGGCACCCCAACAGTTCAACTGCTGCTCTGCCACCACTTCTGAAACCCCAATTATGACATCTACAAACTAGGTCCCAAACCCCAAGACCAGCAAGGTATAGACCAGAAAAACAGAGTTTAGGGCAAAGACAAAGGACACAGAGATGTAGGTCTTCCCTAAAACTCTCATTTTCCTGAGAGCATCCAGCTGCAAAGACAACCCATAAGGAAAAGCAGAAATCCACCAACTTTGACCCCATTTTTTGGAAAAAGGCCATGCATTTTTCAAACACTGAATGTGGTAGAAGAGAACAAGGTGCAGACCTGGTGGGAGCAGAGCAAAATTCTGCCCCCAGCCACCCTCAACCACATAGCCATGTCCCAGCCATCTCATTCCATTTGCAAGCCTAGATCTGCATGTGGCTTATTCACATCTTCCTGGCAAGGATGATTCAAAACAGGCATCCACCTACACACAGAAACCCAGATCTTCTTTGGCGTGAAATTGCAGCCTGAGTGATGGGTCTGGGCAACGAGAGCAGGGGTAGCAGAAACTGTCAGCAGCTTAGAGGATTACATGGGTGAAAATAGGCACTGGCATCGTGCTGTTTAAGATGGGGAGGAAAAGCAGCTAAAACGCAGTGCAAAAAACACCCGCCTGCTGACCTCTGAGCTGATGTCAACTTTAAATACCTCCATCCTTCAGTCCATCAATACTTACTGGAAGGAAGATGAAAGAAGAAAAGCATCTGCTCTCCTCTTTCCAATCCCCTCTGACTGCCCTGTCTTTCCAGGACCCCGTGGCTGCTGCACTGAACATGGACCACATGGGTTCACCGAGACCCGCCAGAAGCACACGTGGTCTCCACTGCCTAGCAGGGCTGGGGGGTCTGGGGGGGCAGATTTCCAAACTACAGATTAAGGGCAAATGTTACAGACACAGCAACGTATAGTAAATCTCAGCTGCTCGAGAGCGCAAAGCTGTGTAAACTTCCTCTTAAGGTCAGGTTTGTGTTAAGTTATATTAGAAAGCACACAGAAGTTTCGCTACTTGCAGCTGAGAGTGAACGGTGGAAATCTGACACGTGTGTGTTTACACGGCGCGTGCTGTTTAACTTTGTAGGAGCAGATCTAGGAAGAAGCAATAGCATCCCTGAAATTAGAGGCAAAATTTACACTGGTTTTAGCAAGGGTGACATTTAACCTCTAACATAGCATCAGGGTGAGCAACCCCGTGTTTGTAAAGAGAGTTTTAGCCCCTCTTTATCTTTTCCTCAATCTGCTAGATCTGCCAAGAGACGAATGGTGAGACAACCACCACCAGCATGGCCCTGTGGATCCTGCCTGCATAGTGCTCTTTTCTGCAAGAAATTTTGCAGAGTACTGACCTTAAGAGAAATGTACAAGGACCCATCTCTGTGCTCTACTCCTAGTTCCCATCCAAAAAAAGTGTATCGCAAGTAAAAATTGGCCGTGCATTCACATAGTTCCCCGGGCAGCCCTCACTCTGGCCTCTGTGTCATCAAGGCCTCGCCACAGCTACTTACAGTAGACGGTGAGTAGCACGCTGGCATTGCTCATCCCCACCACGTTCTCAGCAATGCAGGTAAGCAGGAACCCGTTGTCCTCACTGGTGACATTCACCAAGGTCAGATTGATGGCGTGAACGTTGGTCCAGTTGAGGTTGGTCTACGCAGCACAGAGAAGCATAGGCAGAAATCAGCATCTGGTGGCTTCCCTCCTCCCTGCTCCTGCTCCCAGGAGGTGAGGGTTCCAGTTTCCACATAAAATGCAAGAAGGGCTTGAAAATTCAAGGACAAGTAGGACCTGGGGGAGGTGAGGCATTTCCTCACCCGATTAAGTTCACCGTTACGTATGAGGAGAACTACTGGGAGGTGGAGAGCCACAGTGCTGTAGCATTGATAAACACAGCTTGTCTCCAGAACAGCTTGCTTAGCTGACTGCTTCAGCTACAGCTATTGCAGACACCTCTGTAAACAGGTAGTTTCATTAGAGGAGACATGAGTTAAGATTCAATTAGGGAGCACTGAGATATGAAGCTATCTCATCTTCACTTTCTTGTCACATGGAGGGAAGGTTTTGCAATGCCCTTCAGACGCTTCCTAGGTTCTCATCTGGATAAGGTACAGCCCCCATTTTCCTTTGGATGGGGCCATTCCACATTTCCCATTGCACTCTCCGACATCTACCTGAGCCCTGCATGCATGCATGGACGTGGGGATCCCAAACCTGCAGCCGTGCCTCTGCCCAGCAGCAGGGCCCCTACCTGGTGCGTGTTGATGGAGTGGAGATCCGCCACCGTCCAGTCGACGTCGGGCAGCGGCGAGCCCGAGCCGTTGCAGGTGATGACGGCGTTCTCCCCTTCCCGCACCGTCAGGTTCACGTGGCTCACGCTGATCTCCGGGAGGTCTAGGAGGGCAGACACCGAGGTGCTTAGGTGCAGAGCAGCATTTGCTGCAGCCAGCCGCAGGATGCGTACACGTGGACCCAAATCCTGCCAGGCTGTTTGCCAAATCAGCCCCATCACCTTGCAATAAACAGCAGGAGGCAATAGCACAGCATTCTCCTACCAAGGGAAGGAGGCAGCACGGAGACAGGAAATAGTGGGGACTCTGGAGAAATGCCAGCTGAGCAGACCCTCCTATCAGACACTAATCCAAATGTTGTGCCCAGTTCTCATTGCCCTTCCCCTCACACAACCACCCTCCCTATCTCTTTTAGCTCCACCAAAGCTGATTTCAAGGGCAATCACCTGTGATGGCAAAGCTGCACGCACTGGGAGAGGATCCAAAGTGTCCCCACCTCTAGGGACATGGCACAGAGCACCCAACACTTCAGGCAAGGACAGCGTTCCTCTGATTTGTAATAATCAAGAGAAGATGACCAAGGATGCATCTTCATAATAACCACAGCTCTCCTAATAAAAGGTGCCCTTGTTCTTCCTTGGTGGTGTCAGAGAGATTCACTGATCTATGAGGGTTCTGATTTACACACTTTCTTTACTTGCTGCCCCAACAACCAAATATCCCTGCAACGTGAAATAAGACAGAGCTTGCTGCAAGAAGGGCAAACAGCCTTCTTGCAGGGATCAGTCTTTCTGGCTTCATTGAAAAGCCAAGCAAGTCAGAGAGTGTTGGAGAACAGTGGTCCCCTTCCATCGTGATGACCCAAAGACAGGACCCTCTGTGTTCCTCTGTGTCCCCTCAAGTCTAATACCACCACTGCTGGAATCACCTCTCCTCCCATCCCTGATCCCTAAGTTGTTTTTTCCCCTCCTCTCTAATCCTTACAGATTATTCTTCCCATTTGTGGAGGAAATTACAGTGCTTTCTCAAATCTTTTTAGTTCATCCCCATGCAGGCACACTTTGGCCAGTTTCCAGAGCTTAGTAAAGGGACATCTTGAACTTGGGGAAAAAATCAAAAATAAAAAGTCACGCAAATCCAAACGCATGCTGTTTGTCTACTACTACTGCAAGAAACAAACCCAAATTCCTAGAACAGAGATCGATAATCGAAGAAAGAAAACCTCTGGTTGTCCTCCTTTTTTTATCCTCTGAGTTTGACAGCTGCTAGTGTATAGACAGTTTAATTGTTCTGTTGAAGGTACGCGTCCTTCCCCTTACACTATGAGGAATGCTTTCCAGTAACAGCAACAGCAGAGTAAAAACTGATACCAGACAGGCAGCTGACGCGTGAACAAGGTGAGGGATAACTATCGAACATGCCTCATGTTGCTCCTGGGGCCACTGGACTCTGTTAATCAGCAGGAAGCAGAAAGAGACACATGGTCACTCCTGCCTCATCCCTACGGACACGGGCTTGCAATTGAAAAATTAAAGCAAGGAAAATGGATAAAGACATGTATTTCCTAGGAGAATTTTCTCTTATCAATATGCCATTTCTAGGATTTGTTAGACAGAGGAAGAGCAACAAGAAACATATAAGTTCTCACAACCACAGCATCGCACATTGTCAAGCAATGGCATTATAGTGAAGGAAATCCCCCAGATCCCCTGATACCTTCAGGCATTCAAACAGCAGCCCCGCGTTTACCCCAATACTCTATTTTTAATCCACAAACCACTGCGATCAGCTTCAATCATCTTGTTCTTGACCACGTGGCGAGATATTATGGCATCAGCTTCCCTAAGTAAAGGGGTCAACTGGAAAGGGCAGAACAGGACAGGGCTCCCTCCCGGCACGGGCTGCCCCTTACCGCACTGGGTGATGTTCATCTCCTGCAAAGGGATGACGGCTGTGTCCATGTTCATGCAGTAGAGCTCCTGGGACTGCAGGTTGGCCTCGCCCTTCTCCTGCCAGAGCTGGATCCAGCGGATGTCGCAGCTGCAGTTAAAGAGGTTCCTCTCTAGTCTCCTACAGGCAGAGAGAGAGAAACAACAGTGGGGTGGGGAAGGAGGACCAGGGAGATCTCCTGGCTCTGTGCTCCCCAGGGACAAAGGGCACCAGGGAGATGCAAAGGGCTCTTCTGAGCTGATGGAGAAACTCCTCCATGGGGTATTCTGGAGCACATGGTTCCCATCACCTCCTGCTCCAGAGAGGATGGAGGTTGTGCATCCATGTGCTCACGCACACACTCCTCCCTGAACAAGGTTTTACATCTTCCAGGTCAACACACATGCACTCAACATATTTCACTGCAAGGACTGCACAGCCACGACTCGGTCCCACAGTAACGCCACCCCGACACCCCAGGCATTCATCTCTCAGCAAAGGAGCAAGCAGCTTCACACCACCCTAAAATACTAATTCACATCCTAAAATCCTAAACTGGTGGGGGTCCAAGACCCTGCTGGGGAAAGCACACCTCCGGCTCCACCAGCACTCAGCAAAGCTGGCAGTTCTTCTCCTGAGTACTGTGTACAAACAGAGCCTCCCAGGGCTCCAGGACATGAGCTAATGTGCAGGATATCATGCATTTTAATCAAATCAAACAGCACTGCGCTGAGACCCTGCTGACCCGGCCGGGAGAAAAGGAAAAAAGCACTGCCTTTAATGTACTTCATTTAAAACACACTTATACGTTTTATATACAATGAATGTTTATTATTATCGATTTTCCAACCTATTAACCATTTCATTTACATTTTAAAGCCCTACAGCTCTCTGTGTAGATGCAAGGAGGATGGGCCCCAATATGGGGGAGAGCCTAGTGCTCAGCCAGGACAGAGCTACCAACCCAGCGGGCTGTCTCAGGAGAAAACCCGGACAAACAGAACTGCCCCTCGCATAACTGTGAAGCAGTAGAAAGCTGGGAGCAGAGAATTCAGCACTGAAAAGGTAAGCTCGGTCACCCCAGAAAAGAAGGGCTTCTCCAAAGGTCAATCCGTTGCTCCACGTAGCATTTGGATCCCCCCATCAGAGGAGGGGGGGCTGCTTTCCTGGTCCGTTCCACACGTTACTGCAAAATTCATGCTTCCTTTTACAAAATTAATTCCACTGACTAACGGGATTTGGAAACAGCCGTCCAAACACGCGCAGCTGCTGTCTGGTCTGTAACAGTACTGCAAAACCAGGAGGAGAAGGGAGCTCCTGTCAGCACCCAGGGTTGTTGAACTTGAGGCCTAATGGCGTCAGGTTGATCCTCCTCCTAGAATAAGATGTCATCTGGTTTTTATTTTTATTTTTTAGAACAAACAGAGTTAAACTTCACTTCATGCCTTTTTATTATTGCATTCCTTCCCAAAAACAAGCACCTAAGCCTTCTCAATACAGGTACAAGGCCTAGACAAGAGACTTGAAGGCCAAAGCACTATGTTTAACAGGCCAGAGCAGACTGGCACAGCAATTTGGTGGGATCCAGATGACGAGGCACTCTCTGCACACTACAATAGGTACAGTCAGTGCCTTGCACAGGCTTCAAAGCTTCATTGCAGCCCCAAATCCAGAGCCCACAGACCCAGTGTCAGCACTGCCAGCAGGGCTGGATGCTGGGCAGGAGCAGGGGATGTGGTCAACATTACAGGACTGCACATAAACAAGCAGGAGCTCAGCTGATGTTAGGTCAGGTGGCAGGAGATGTACCCAGGACCAGGCAGGGAACAGTGGGAGCTTAAAGGCACTGGGGAAGAGATTCTGCTCTGCTACAAATATCCTCACAAAACGAGGCTGCCGTGAGAGCCGCTGTCACAGCACTTAAGGGCAGCTCTGTAAGTAAGAGGAGGCAGCCTTCCCGGCCCATTGCTAATTCATGAAGGGCCATGAATAATACAGGAAGAGCGTGCTTCAGGGCAGAATTTACCCACGACCTGCCCCAGCACCAGTGATGTAACTCGCTCTAATCGACGCCCCCACAGGGGCTTTTGCACAAATTAACTCCCATCACTGGCTGGACATGCCAAGTGCCACCGGCTGCTGGCATGGCACCTCAGTGTGAATGCACCGTGGGTGTCTAGTTGTGCACACAGATGCGTGCACCAATTTTCTCTCACATGCTCGCAAAAGCACACTTGACATGTGGGAGATGCCTTTCCTCCTCGCTTGGAGCCTTCCCTGCCATGATGGCTGGCTCTCTAGAGAGGTCTATAGGGATTTCAGTGCTCAGTCTGCCCTGAACCTGCCCCCAGAAATGAACCCCCATCTTTCTTCTTGGACCTCATCAGTGTCCCAGCCTTGTAGCATGCATGGCTCATTAGGAGCTGCAGCCCCTTCCAGCCCTTTCTCCTGCAATTGCTGTAACATATTTGCTCTTTCCTGCTGCAGATTTAACAAAAGCTAAAAGCAAAGGCTGGTCAGAGGCTGGGCTAATGAGCACACGACAGAAGTGAATGAGGATATAGCTCTCCTCAAAGACCACATTGGCAGGCCTTGAACCACTCAGTCACCCCCAGCCAGCTTGGTCACCTCCGTTCCAGCATACGACAGAAATGAGTAAAAGCCTCCCCACTGCCCGTGACCCTCTGCTTGCGGAGATAAGCACACCTCCCCTTCCCTGCAAAGGGGAGAAGCACCTCAAGGAGCTTCCACCACGTGCTGTAAGGCACCACCACCACCCAAAGCTGAGGGACTTCGCACACGAAGCAGGTTTTTTTTAGCTCGGCAGCTAACAAAGACACACGCCCTGTCCCCTGTCTCATCAGCTAAAACAAAGCTGTCTGCAGCTAGAGCCTCTCGGAGGGCAGCGGAGATCGCTGCCACACTTGTGCTGTCTGTTTTGATTCACATAAAGCTGCTGCCGAGGTTTCGCATGCTCGCAATTAAAACGCTCTCCTACCTCGGGACTCAGCCTGCTTCCCCGAGCTGGAGAACCAAAGAGCACCCAGCGGGGAGAAAGCAAAATCTATTTTCATTTTCCATTTCTATTTATTTCCCAGAGCCAGTGCTTCTCGTGGGGGTGCATCCAGACTTGTTGTTTCCAAAGCTCTTCCAGAAAGGGAAGGGCTCAGATAGGGAACGACGCGTGGTGTCCGACAGCTGAATTAGCTAAGGCTCAGAGCATGTGAGTACTAACCGACCAGCTCCAGCTCTATTAGTGTGACTGCTGGTGGCAATAAGTTTTTAAGCTAGAGGCACATTAAACGTTAAGTCAGGCTCGTAACAGAGATGCTGCTGTGCCCCATCCCTACCAAAGCCTCTTGCTGTAGTGTTGCAAAAACCTTCTGCAGGGCTTGCCGGCGGGGACTGCTCGTGATAGAAATGGTCCGGGCAGAGCAGCGAGATGTTCAGGACTACGGGGTTTTAGACAACCAAGGAGGTAATTGGATCCAGAGTCTTAGGTCTTTCCGGGAAGGAATTTCTTGAAATGTCAGCCTTAAGCTCTCAGAGGACATGACAAAGGAAGCCAAGGACATGACAGAGGAAGCCAGCTGTGACTTGTGGATAAGAAAGGCTCTAAGCCCGATGTTTATGAGCTGTTGCAAGTGTCAGATGCTTCCCCACGCACACGGAGCTTCAGGCTTTGCAGAGCTGCGTACACACTGGCTTCAGCCCTGCCGGTCAAGGTCAGCCCATGCCGTGGGAATTGGGGCTGGAGTTACTGGAAACCATTCCAAGCCCCGCTTCTGGCCAGGAGGAGGAAGAGATAATATCCTTTGGAAGTGTGCCTCATTTTTGCCATCCTTTCTTCAGTGAGTCAGCAGGGGACAAGCTCAGCTCTGTTCAACAAGAAAAACTCTGCTTTAAAGTGTTATTTTTCCTAGCTCGAGATGCCTCGAAGGCAGCCTGGAGGCTGTTTTGAGCCCCAGATTCCCAGCCACCTGCCCCTCTCATGGCGTGGCACAATCTTCACACGGCATGAACTTCATGTTAGCCTTCTACTCTCACCTCCACGAGGGGCTTTGTCCGGTTCCATGTTCCCTGGCACACTCCATGTCACACAGCTGAGGCTCTTCTCCCAGCACCCTGCTGGAGACGATCCTCCCATCACTTCCCTTCCCACCCGCTCCGAGCTGCACATTGAGGTTTGGCCTCTGCTGAAGTCCTGGGCCATGTGTTCCACCTCCCTCCCAAATTCTGGAAGCCTCCTTGGAGCTCAGCATGCCAAAAAGCTGTCTTCTACTCACCCATCCCTCTGCATTTCTAAAAAACTAAAATACAATAAAATACGATATTTCTACTTTCGCACATCCTTTACCAATTTCTCTCCAGCTTGGGGATCCATTTATCCTCATTAGCAGCTGTAGCGCTCAGGACCACATCCACTCCACGAGAGAAAACAATTCTTTACCTTAATTCCCAGCATCTTTACGTGAATGATTATTCAGAGCACATAGCTCAAGCTACACCTCCATGAGGTCTTCTCTGCAAAGCTCAGCAGTTTCCTGGCCCTGGGAAGGATGCTGCAAGCACATCTCCATGCCACGTTAACACCAGCTGAAACTTTCCTCTTCTTTCCTGCTCGAGGAACCAGCATCACCACGTTATCCTGGTTGTGCCCATGCCACCTGTGCTCATGTGGAAGGAAGGCCCCTGTGGACACGGAGCCCAGGGGGAAGACGTGACGGGAACTAGCAGTGACAAAGCATTTCTTCAGAACACCACCGACCCGACCAGGCTGTGGCTCCCGCTCAGCAGCGGCAGGCTCTCAGCCCGTACCTCTAAGCTGATCACTTGATCCCGTGCCAGGGGGTGGCGTGCCAAGAAGCCTGTCAGAGCACGATGGCAGGAGACGTCCAGACGAGTTGGGCGCTGCCAAGCCTCTTCAAAGGAAATGCTGACACCACGCTTCGTGACAGAGCTGCTGTCCCACTCCTCTCCTCTTCCTATCAGCCGGTCCCGTGACCTCCCACGTTCCTACCCACGTTACTACTTTCATCAATCAGGGCTTGTTATCGCTGAGAAAACTGCTCCGAGCACAGCTCCGATGGGAGCCAAATTGTTCGTTTAGTTTCCGTTTGCCAGGCTGCAGAGCCCTGGCCCCAAGTGACTCTGCTGACACACAGTGAAGCCACCAAATTCCTTGCCAGCATCAATGGTGTGGCTCAACATGGAGGCATCCTTCATCTGGTGGGGACAAGTACACTTTGCTGCCCAAACAGCACCATCTCAATTCCCCTTGGGCTGGTATTGGTCTTTTGAGCCTGACTTGGAAGACCTGGGGTGTGCCCAAAGAAAGAAGATAGATCCAAGTGAAACAAAACCACAAAAACAAGCTATGTTGGAAGCATCCCCATCAATCCACAGGATCACCGCTACCCCAAGCCCTGCCGGTGCCTCTCGCCCAGGACCACAGCCCCGTTTGCTCCTCCACAGTTCCTGGGTAGGAACCATCAATCTGAGTTTTGCCAGACAGAGCAACGACAAGAAGTAAAGGTCTAAGCATACAAATGACTCATGCTATTACACTTGAAACCTGAGCCAGGTTTAAAGAAATATTTGGGGTTGTAATCAGCGAGAGGACAAATCCCAGATTCAGCATTTTAAGTTTGCAAGCCAGACTCCCCATCAGAAGGGCGTTTCTCTATTTCTAATATCGCTATTAGTATTTTTCATTTAACAATTTGACAGAAATAAAATACACTGCAGTAACACCGGTGATAACACACTTACTCCCACTTGAAAGACTGTCTTTATTCCTTCATAAGTCACTTCTGGCTTACAGCTCTATTGATCATCAGCGAGGATGAATGGAGCTTCCCAGGATCCTCTGGGAGAAATCCTACATATATATATATATATATATATATATATATATAGTCCCACCAAACAACTATTTCTAAAATTCAACAAAACAGGTCATCAGGGCAACGCTCCATTGATTTCACGTCCACTTTTTCCTCGAGCACAGCACTGAACGCTCCATCAATAATTCAGCAGGCTGAAGGGCTCTGCTGCCCCAGGGGAGACCCCATCTCATCACCCACACGGGAGCGGGGAGGCACCTCAACTGCTAGAGACCGAGGGAGTCATCCACCTAAAAAGCAGGGTTGTCTTCTAAAGAACGGCTGGCAGCTAAAGAAATACAGCTGGTGTTACCCTCCAATAGACAAGGACCAAGTCTTTGGGAAGATACACTCAAAATCTGGTCCAGTGAGTATTTCTAGAGTATTTCTAACCTTTTCCCAGGGTCAGCCAGCCATTTACCACCCCCGGAACAACTTGTTCATCATCCTGATGTTAATTAGCCAGCCCCTACGAAGTTAAAAGAGAAGCAGTTCTGCTCCGGTGCTCCCGTAGCCAGGGAATCCTCCCAGGGAAGGTGCTGCCCACTGGACTTCTAGGTAATTATTCATGGGCTTCAAAACAGCTCTATATAAAGATCCTTCCTCCTCTCAGCCTCCCTCTTCTCCCAGGGGGTACCTCCGGGATGGGACTTACAGTTCGAAGAGCCGCAGCGTCTGGAAGAGTTGCCATGACAGGGTGGTGAGCCGGTTACCAGAAAGGTCTCTGAAAATTAACAGGAAAAAAGAAGTCACCGTAAATAATTCCCCCTGCACGTGACCCTACTGCCACCACAGAGCCTGTCATCCTCTGCATGGCTGTCAAACAGTTTAGGACCTAACTCTAGGTTTCCTAATGAGAGATTTTAATGAGGATGAACCTGAAGGGAAGTTCTCTTCTTATTATTTTTTTTACCCCCAAAGGGAAAAATGGTTTGTATCCTGCTGGAGTGTTAAAATAATAATGAAAACAAAAAGATTTGTCTGATTCTTGCCCACGAATCTGAAGCTCAACCAACCATACGCAGAAAGAACAAGCCTAATTTTGTAAGTCGAACAAAAAGTTAAGTACAAACATCGTGTTAAAAATATTAACGACCGGGTTGAAGTGACAGAACTACGATTACCCAAGGCATCATCACACAATACTTAGTGGCTGTGCATTAGAAGCATCCCGTTATGGCTGTTTGCACCCAGGGGCATCACCGCCACGGCAGCTGACAGCTCCCTGTCCCTTCCTCCATCTGCCCAAACTTGCCAAAACATAAATCTCATCAAAAACTTAAAAACATAAACCTCATCTACCCGGGAGAGCTTCGCAACCTGGTGGATATCGCCTCTTCGGCTGGAAGCCAGAGAGGTTAAAAGAGCGCAAAAGGAACCTGAGAAGTACTAAAAGCAAAAGAGAAGAGGTGTTTTTTGGGGCAGGCTAAGCAGGGAGGAGGCAGCTGCATGAAGAGGAGAGCCTCGGGTTGCCAGCAGGGTGAGAAGGAGATAACGAAATCGGGCAGCCTTTGGGGGAGCAGGAGGAGGGTGGCCGCATGTGCTGGCAAAATCCCAAATCCTCCCATGTCTGTGCGAGCATCCGGAGCTCCAGGAAACACAGGAGGGGGCACCTTGCATCCTCCTTCACCGAGCGCAACCCCGTCCCCGTCAGCTCCCTTCCCATCACGTCCCATCCGCCACCACGTGCCCCTGCAAAACCCAGCTCCCAAATTCCAAATTTAGGAGCTGCTGCAGCTCTCACACCAAAGGCTCTTCATGAGCCTGGCAGACACCAGCCCAAGCACCCCGATGGCACGGTGCTGCATCATTAAATCCTGGCTCTGCCTCGCATCAGACTACCCTGCTGTGTAAAGCCCCGCAAACCACAGGTTCCTTACTTCACACGACTGAGATCCCACCATTCCTAAGGCTTTAGACAAATTGCTTCCAGCCGCCAACAAAGTTTAGGAAGGCAGCAAAAAATAGCAAGTGATGTTAAGCAGAAGAAAAATTAAAAAAAAAAAATCACAGAACTCCCTCCTTTATCCACCCCGGAGCACTCGGCACCTGGGAAGTTTGCAAAGACAGATGAAAAGTAGGAGGGGAAGGAGCAGCTCGCTTCTAGAGAAAAGTGAGACAGTAAACTCCCTCCCCCTACACAGGGAGAAGAAAGAAGCGTAAAGGGGATGCAGGAGAGACAGCAAGATGTGGGAGAGAGGCAGAGATGCAGAGGAGGGAGTGAGTCTTGCTAGAATGTCCTTTCTCAAAGGTCATGTTTTGCTACATTAGGCAGAAATGTCAAGAGAAAATTGGATTCTGAAAGAGAAGAGAAAAAACAACAGGCTTTCCACGCAAATAAGGGAATCAAAAATAGCATGATCATGTTATTACAATTTAGGGCACAGAGAGATGGAGAAAGGAAGCGCCCTCACTAATGCAGGCAGCTTTGCCAGGCAGATGCGCTCCGCTTTTCTCCTCCGCTCTCTGCAAACCCGCTCCTAGCGCCCACCTGCCCCAAAAAGCCACGACCCACAGCGAGGGTTAGGGGCAGCGGAGGAGCATCTTCATGCAGACGTCTGCCCCTACCCTAGCAGGGTTGGCACCGCTTGATCTGACCATGGGACAGGTCGGGAAGGACGCACCAGCAGCTCTGTGTCAGGGCAGGCAGGACACGGGCAGGGAGGAGCGCGTTTGTCACCCAGACACCTTAAAATGTCAACAAGGCCCTCGTAAAATGGCCCCTGGTATTAGCGTGGGGAGAGAAACACATCGTTTAGGTTGCAAAGGCAAACACTGGAAAGGTCAGGAATGCCAGGACCGGGTGTGCAGGTGCAAAGGGTCCGTCCACTGGCTGCACAGACATGGAGCTGCTGCAGAAAAACCTCCCCGCCCAGCCCCGATCTCTCCCCAGAATAGATCCATACCCTGCGCCGGATGGGGCAGGTTTCCTGGGGAAAATAGCGTGTGATTATGTAATTAGAGACGGTATCACAGTACATGCACACAAGGAGATTAAATTACAGCTCCACGGGTGAACGAAGCCCTGGCATTTTGTAACTCCTCTTCGGCGCTCGCAAGGTTCTCACCGCGCTCTAACCTCAGCCGTGCGCACCGAGCTTCCCAGCGTTTGTAGGGCATAGGAGAGGAGGATTAGGGGAAGAGCAAGACCTTCCCCAGCCAGGACTAGCCCTCTCCCACCTCCAGTTGCTCACTCTGCTTGGAAGGCCAAAAGTCCATTATCGCTTCCATGTCCCCAACGTTTCCAGTGACCTGAGACCGCCTTCCACTCATCACTCTCCAGCCACCCCCCAAACACTCCTCAGCCCCAAACTCCTCACCCATGCCCAAATTTCTTACGATCTTCCCAGCCTCTGCATCCTCCCAGCCCAGTGTCCCAATAAGAGCTGATGCCCATATCTCCCCCAGCTGCTCCCAAAAATGCTTTGCCAAACTTCTCCCTCCAAGTGGATCAAAATCTGTTCTGCCTATGTGAGACCCTGGAGAAATAAAGCTGGGTGCCACAAGGCTGGAAAGTGTGGGTGTCACACGAAACTCAGGCAACTTACCTGGGAACACTACAGGAGTCTCCAAGCAATACCAGAGGGATTTCTTTTTCTTGCTTTTTAATTCAATTGAATTTTGGCACACACATATGGGGAGAGCAAAATTGAGTCTTTCCTGCAAAGCCTGCTCCTTAACGAGCAGTATTCCCCCCTCCACAGGAGGGTGCAGGTGCTGGGACAGAAGCATCACCAGTGTTTTCTGGCTTGAGCCAAACAGCCCATTTCCCCCATCTACCACCTGAACAGCTTTTATTTGAAACTACAAAGAAACCATTAAAAAAAAAAAAAAGCCTTCAACCAGGAGCAGACACCCAACACAGAAAACTTCAGCCTGAGCAATTAAAATTTGGCAGTTGCAGGGAAGTGGAAGCAGTCGTGGAGCAGAGCGTGCCAGACAACCTTTCTAACAGGCTGTGCATCAGCTCCACCTGTAATAAAACCTGGCACGTCACGAGCCGAGGAGACACAGGAGGAGAGGAGCAAAACGCCTTCCCCGCATATTTCACGGCGGCAAGCACGAGCGTGCCTCGGGACGGAGCTGCCATCAGCACTCCCATAAGGCTGTCAAGCCGCTGCTTTGCCGTGGGACGTGTTCTCCATCACTCACAAGACACCACTTCCCCCAGGGCAGCCTGTAGAAAGAGCTGCCAGGGGGCTTTTTGCCTCCCGAGGAGGTCTCCAAGCTGCAGGGAGGGACACGAAAGAGGGACCTGGACCCATGCAGCCCTGGAGCGAGGGGACTTGCCTGAATGAGGAGGCAGCGTGTTCTTCTTTTCCCTCAATTACCCAGCTGCCAAAAGAGTTCCCACTATTAAAGCCATTTTTATTCAGCTAAATTAAGCCGGATGCCTCATTAATGACACCAACAAGCAAGAGCCCCTGTAATTAAACTGTAAGCTATATTATATGGTTCAGCCCGACGCGGTGGCAGAAACGCTGCTGGGGAGGGACTCTCCTCGCCTGTCCCTCCTCCACTCGCCCTTATTTCCAACCTGACACATTTTCTCCTGCATGGGACAAGTCTTCCACGTATTTTAATAACACGGTGCTGCTCTGGAAGTCCTGATTGTGGGATTCACTGCGCGGAGCAGCTGGGGTTGGAGGAACTCAAGCAACAGCCTGGCACAAATTCGAGGTGAAAAGTACCCCCTCAGCTGCCCTCCCCAGCACGGGATGTGCCAGTGGCACCACGCCGACTCCTTTGGTCCCTCCAGTGCCCTGGGCGCCCTGCCCGGCACAGGGGGTGCTTCCCATCATCTCACAGCTCGCTGGGGATTTGGCTCAGTACAGGCGGCTGCAGGAGAGGACGAGGATGGCAGCTGGAGGTATAGGGGTAGCTACATCCAGGCTTCATCTCTGCAGCAAGCAAGGCACTGAAATTTTGGGTTTGAAACAGCAAAATGCTGGAGAGTCACTCTGGGGCTTACCCATCTCTGGCAGATGACTCCAGTGACCTCTAAAAGCAGCACCACGTGCCCCAGCTCCTGCCCTCCCCGTCACCCTCCCTCCCTTCCCTGTGTAGTAAGCAGCTTTGTTCGTTAGGGGAAAAAACGAACTGTCCTTTCTTAATGAATGTGCTAAAATTACCCCAGCCAGTCCCAGAAGCTGTGGAAGTAGGGGCCTCACCACAAGTCAGGCTCTGCAGACATTGGGCTCGATTGAGATCTCCGACAGCTCAGCACCAAGCCCCAGCAGGATATGCCTGAGGCAGAGCCTACAAAAGTGCCAGGCAATGCCAAGCACACCCAGAAAGCAGGGTTAGGCAGGGCAGGAACTGCCCAGGCTCCAGACACAGCAGAGTAAAAAAGCTTCCAAGGTTCAATCTTCCCTTGGGAGCTCAGACACCGCAACTCCCTCCTTGCTCACGTCCGTGGCACTGTGCCACGCTCCACGAGGCCCCTGAACTCGCACGGTGCATCCCATCACATTATCTCATTCACCCCAAATTACTTCTTGCTCTAAGGCTAGAGCCAGAATTTGCAACAGTCTCCCAAACTCAAAGCCTCCTGCGTCAGAGGAGAGCAGAAGACCCTCATCGGGGAGGCAAGGAGAAACCCTGCCACCCCGAGCGCGCGTCCCTCCCCGCCTCCTGCTTACAAGACCATGATTTGCAAATCCCGAACATCACTGAAACAGGATCGAAGGAGGTGGAGAGGGACCGCTCCTCCACATTGTTCTTTAAACAATAGCATTAAAAAGCAGAAGTAGCAGAGCAGGGCGAGGGCGTGCGGCACCACGTCTCCGCCCCAGCTCCGTGGCACATCTGCCTCGCCTCCCACTGCCAGCGTGGCCAGCCCTCTCCTGCTGCTGCCTCCAACCCGGCCCAAGCACTTTAAAGGCCATCCCTGACCCTGTGATGCCTCCACACCCTCCAAGTCATCTCATCAGAGGCATGTCCCAGCTGCATTAAGCTTTGTTTGGAGGCACCGTCCCTCGGAGCTCGTTGTTGCGCACGGTTTTGGTTCAGCGCGCGGTGCAGATGGCAGCAGCCACCAGATGTGGGTAATAACATCCCCCGTGCTCTGAGGCGGATCAGATGCGGGGATCCGGCCCGCCCGACTACATTTGTTGTGTGCTGTTTACACTTGCTCTTCTCTGCAGACATCTGGGCTCTCCCAGGACTCGAGGAAAGGTTAAAAGCTAGGTCAGCCCTGCAGTCGCTTTCCCTCTGCCTGCCAGCTTCCCCGCAGGGCAGAGTCCAGCAGCATCCACAAAACATGCCAGGCTCCCGCTCAAGGAAAAGAAAATTAACATGCAACAGGCAACAACCCTTCCCCCTGGCTGTCCTCCTGCCACCGAGGTGTCCTCAGGGATGTTTTGAGCCCACCCTGCTTCTTTTCTCCCAACCTGTAGTCCTCCTAGGCCTGGAATATAACTCCACAATGGGTTTTTCTCCTGCTTTGACACACAGAAATAATATTGGAGATTTGTACTGATGGAGAAAAAAGGGTTGCCAGCCGACAGCTCCAGCAAGGGGCTGGGTTTATCCTGCCTGCTTGCTTCACGTTGCGTGTTTCTTCAAGACAGAAACAGCAAGTGACGGGGGAATGCCTCCTACTCACAGGTTTCCAGCAGGCCCAGAGGAAACCAGACGGCTGCAGGAGAGAAAAACCACCCTGCTGCGCTGAGACACGGCACAAGGAGACAGCACAGGATGGAGAACCCTTAACGGGCATTTCCCAGAGAGGGGCTGGGACAGCAACGAGGGCCCTTCAGGTCCTCTGAAGAAAGGAAGGGGTACAAAAATGAATATACACACACACACCCCTATATCTCCCAGCAACAGCAAAACAACAGGGCATAAGGCGGGCTAAGCTCTCGGCAGACACCACTAAATGGTTTCCAATTAATTAACTGATTACATGATAGAACAGAAGGGGATTCAAGTGAGAGCTGTTGACCTTTAAGAATAATTAATATCATCAGGATCGCAAAACTTGTCCAAGAAAAATAATTAGGAAGATTCTAATATTGCCTCCAAAGCCAGGCTGAAGGGGGAGAGGAAGGTTCTGGTTAATTTGCAAGCACATTTCCCAAGTATTTCCTAGCAAACCCATTTCTCCTTTATATTTACTTCCCGTAGAACCGATACAGGCATATTTCCCTACCCCATTAAACCCCGCCCTTCTCTCCAGACCCCTTTTTCTATCCCTCACCCCTTGACCACATGGATCCAGCATGGGAAAAGGGCTGGAGAGGCCCAAAGCCAAGCGGGAGCCGCAGCAGTGAGCTGCCTGGGGAAGGCCTCACAAACACCCTGCAAGGATTTTGCGCGAGCTGCCAACATTTCTTGTGAGGGAAGCATCAAAAAAAAGCCACAGCCTTGGAACGAAACCCACCTTTGCAGCAAATAAATAAGTTTCCTTTGCTGCTTATTACCGTTCAAACTTCTGCGGCTTGACACTTCACTAAATTATAGATAAAAGGAAAAATGGTCTTCCTGGGCTCAGGAAAGGCGGCGGCTGCCAAAGAGCCATGTTTACAGCAGCTAATGAAAAGAGAGCTGCCATTAGCCCCCCGGCACTCACCCACCTCCCTGCTGGGGGCGGCGAGGTGCCCGCGTCCTCCCTGGGAGGTGCCCGCGTCCTCCCGTCTGCGGGGAGCAGAGGCTGGACCCTGCGAGGGCGCAGAGCTGGGGGCACGGGGCTGTGCTCATGGGGGGAGGACAGGGTGCAGGGCTGGAGACCACACTCCTCCACGGGGACCACGCTGCCTGCCAGCAGAGCTGGCAGCTGCCTGCCCCGTGCCGTGTGGAGGCTCCTGGCCGCAGCGGGAGGCGAGGCTGACACGCTCTCGCTGCGCCCCGTCAGCCAAACCCTCAGCCTAGCAGACAGACAGCGCCGAGCAGGGAGCTGCCTCGCGCCAGGCTGCTGCTTCCCCCCGGGGATCCGCGGGGAGCAGGGAGGCAGCAGGTGCCTGAGAGCACACCTGAGCACGGGCGTAGCCTTTTGGGGGTGGAAATGCTCTTTTTTGCAGCTGCTGAGCGCACACACACACACAGGGGAGAAACGGGCTGAGCGGAGACTTGCCTACAGCTACACCCGAGCCTTGGCGTGATGCACCTTGTGGCTCCAGGCACACCTGGCTCAGGGCAGCAGGGGGCTGTTGGTGGCCAAAGGCAGCCAGATCCTGCCTATTACAGCGCTCACTTATAGCCATGCCAACAGCAGAAACATGTTTTGTCCTTGGCAATTAGCTCTGTCAAAAAAAAAAAAAAAACACCTCACAAGAATATTTTTCATGTTCTCAATACATCTCGTACTTAAAGAGGAGAAGTATCTTTCCTCCACCTTTTATCTACAAATATTGGTCACCGTGAGGAGTATTTTTATATGAAAAATGTAATCACCACGAAGCACAGAGTGCTTCAGACTGCAGCAGGCATTCCTTCATTATTCCAAGATAGCAAATTGCCCACAATTATCAACAGGCACAACTGGGTAAAACAAACATTTAACCAAGCCCCACGAGCTGCGGTTGCAGCGAGGCTGGATGGCAGCTCTCTAGTAAGCTCAGCCCCAGCCAGCTGCCGGGTAGCGGTGCTGCAGGATGATTCCACTCCTGCTGCAGAACAAAGCCGGTGCCAGGAGCCACTGCAGTTCAGAAAGTTTATACTGCATCTGTCAGACAGACGTCTCGGCAGCCTCGCTTCGTACGGAGGGAGGGACAGAAGGATAAAGGTGTCGCTGGCGAAGGAACCGGGCCGGGCTCTCCTCGGTAGACTCACACTGGGTTGTTTTGCACAGCTTGCACGCACAGCCAGGTGTGCACTGCCACTGCTCCCCCCTCTGGGGCTGGAAAAGGAGGGAGGGGATGCAAGAGAAAGGAAGAGGAGGCAGGGAGGCCATGCTCCAGGTTGGAGCTGAGAGAGCGGCAGGGAAGCCGCTTCAGGGCAGGCAGGGAGGCTGGGTGAGAGGCAGAGAGGCCTGGGTGCAAGCAGAGAAGCAGGGAGGGCCAGGAGGCTGCACTCAGCGTGCCTGGGGCTGGTTGGAGGCACAAGACAAGGTTGGAGGCAGGGAGGCCTGAAAACCTGGAGGCTGAAAGGCCCGGTTAGAGGCAGAAAGGCCAGACAGGGGCTGGAGGCTTGAAGCAGCAAGGCTTGGCCACAGGCAGGAGGATCTGGGTAGGAAGGCAGGAGGCCAGGAATGGAGGCCGGAGGGCGGCGAGGCCGGCCCTGTCCGTGGTGCTGAAGCACGGCCGCGCAGAACACGCTGCCCGGGGAGGCCGCGCAGGCACGTGGCCTCGTGGCTCCCCGCACAACAGAGGACATCCAACACACTCCCTGTTCAACAACCCGAGGGTCAGATCTACCCCTCAGCTTCCATCCTCTGGTCACCCCCAGCTCCTGGCAAAGACAGACTTCACGCTCCTACATCAACATCCCAGCCTCATCAACATCCCAGCCTCTCGCACCCAGTAATTCACAGCTCGTCCCTTCACCAATACAAGGAGAGTTTGGGCTGGTGGGAAACTTCCCCCCTCCCTACGTTTTTCTAATAAAGTTTTATAATTCCAATAAAACACACGACTGCCTAACTTATGACATTTAAATTCTTGCCTAGTCACACACCATCATGAATTAATGTCCCATCATTCATGCCCTGTCGTGTCTTATTGCTCAAATAACATATGATTTGAATGTTTCTGTTTTTCTGCCCTGGTGCTTATTGCCTGTACATCAAAGATGGAAAGTCATCCCTGCAATCAGCCTGTTAGAAAACCAGTATCATGGAAAGAGAAATCCCAGGTGAGATCATTTGTGTGGTCACACAGCTTTCATTCATCGTGCCATGACTGTTCTCTCCTTCTCCCAGCAGCTTCCCATGCCCTCGGGTCCTTTCTGGAGAAAGTCCTCCTCCCTGTGCAGTAACTCTTACGTCAGCCCAGGCAAATAAGACATATCTTGTACCTTATCTGGTCTGTTGAGCCCCAGCATTTGGGGAGAAAGCAAAAGGAACAGCTAAAGGAGGTTTCTGGAGTGCCTCCATTCTGCAGTGACCCCAGGAGCCTAGGAACAAAACCTGGTCATTGTCACTCCTGAGTCACCTGGAATCAGCTCATCCTGTGCGGCTGGTTTTCTCTTCTGAGACATCAAAAGAGATGGGGTGAGGCTTAACTACAACACAGCTACACCTGCGCCTCAGTACTGCATCCAAGAGGAACTTTTGGTGTCTCTTTGAAGGGAAGCTCACAACAAGACGTGTCAGGCTGTTGTTGCACAACGTGGACTACGTCACAGAGAATGAGCTCCTCCCCCAAAAAACTGTACATTTAGAGTTCACTTTTTACCCCATCCTGAAATACTTTGCCCCAAACCTGAAATAAGGCTTGTAAAGAGACCAGAGAAATCCCCCATAACAAGAAACAGCTGGGCAACATCTTTCAAAACATCCCCAACATCATCTGCAGCCTGTTTAAAGGGAAGAAAGGTAAAACAGACACATTCCAGAACTGCAGTCTCCCCTTTCACACATCTGCCAGAAGACAACTGGTCAATCTTCAGAAAGGGAAATAAATCCCACAGCCACACAACGCAGCTAGAAATAGCATTTCAACATCTCAAAGGAAGGAAGAAGGGCCAAAGCCAGAGCAAAATCCTGAGAGCCCAGGTACTAGAGTGATAGGCACAACATAAGAACCTGAGTAAGCAACAAATATTTGTGATAGCGTTACTATAACTCGTCTTACATTGCAACCACATCCCACAATTCAAGGCTGGATATCACTAGAAAGCATACCAGGTGTTACGCTGCAAACAGATCGAATAAAAGTAGAGAAAGCAAATGTTGTTATTCCAGGTGGAGAATTAAGGCGGGATAAATCCTACCCAAGGATGCGCAGTACTTGAGTTAGAAAGTTTCTTTCTCAGGTCCCATTAGAGTGTATAATACACAAACTCACTGTTCCACCTCCTATTATAATGCAATAAACCTTGTCCACAGCTCAGTGAAGCAGCCTGCAGTCAGAAATCCTATACCCAGCCCTCCGAACGCAGGTCAAACGATTTCAACCCAGCCTGAAGGAAAGCCACAGTCCTGCAGGGACCCGGGCTCTCCTCTGGCCTTGCACTGAATGACTGATATAACCCAGAACCTGCCTCTGCCGCTGCAGGAAAATGAGTAGCTGCTGCTAACTGCTTCTCAGTCACCTGCGGTAACAGCCGGGAATGAACACGCCATCAAACCCACCGCTGGTGATTAGCATAGCGCCGCGCTCATCCAGGGTACAGAGCAGGCAGGGAGTCAGACAGGAAGGTTTATGGAAGCAGAGGAGACGCTGCTGTTTATTTTAGTGACTGCACTATAAGTGAGCCCATCATTTTACAGAAGAACTAGAGAGACATGGGGGAAAACGCCTCCAAGTAAATCACAGCACGGAGGCTTGCTCCGGGAAGGCATTCGGGCAGTAACATCTTTAGAGTACAAGTTGGAATCAAATGGTAACCAGACTGTCTGCTTGGTAAGGAATAAGGAAGGAACATTCAGCTAACAGAAGTGAAAGGCCATTTAATTTTTTCTCATATTACTTTTTTTTTTTTTTTGCCTAGAGTCATGGGAAAAAAAAACAGTTCCCATTTAGTCCTCTGCAAACGCAAAATAAAACACAATAAATTATCAAGGAGCTGGTTTAGTTAAACACATTTTACTTCATACTCCCAGCGAGCTAAGAGCTCACATATAGTCATTTACTGTGCCCCAGCTGATACACAGGCCTTGTTAGACTGCAGTAGCTCGAGAGTACAGAAAGGAAATCATAAACAATTAACACATGACAGTTTGGATTAGGAGGAGACTGCCAAGATGAATACGAGCGCAGCGTAGTGATGAAAGGACAGAATATGGAGAAGTCATCGGGAAGACAGAGAAAGGGTAATCGTACATCCAGGACCAAGCGATGGATTGCAAGCAGTCAAGGGTGTGGAGTTGTTTACAGGAGGAGAGTAAAAGGAGAGAATTTAACTCTGCCTCCTATCCACGAGTGGCTCCTTCAGAGCCAGGCAATAGATCATTAAACACAAAGCACAGGAAAACGACCCTCAAGCCATGACTGAGAGGGAACGGTGCTATACTTGCAATGATTCAAAGTCTGATATTTTGTTTATTTCTTTATTTAGTGTAAGATCTCGATCGAGCTCCCAGACGCACAGAGCAAGGAAGGTGAACCTTGCCAGCCTTGCAAATCTGTTGCCTGCAGCCCTTGTGAGCATGCGGGCCTCGGCTGCTGGAAGGCTTCAAGTGCTGCCCCAAAACAGCACTGAAGAACATACAGAGAAACCTGCCAACCCTGAGCTGCCTCAGCCACCGCAGTTTTCAGGGGACACAGCCCAGTTTCTTTCCCATCGAAGCCTAAAACCATAAACGCCCCTGGGAAGTCCTGTGTCAAAGCCCCAGACTACTTCCCCTAGCAGGGCACCAGTTCGTGTGACGCTGCACAGCTGCAGGAGCCCAGCCACGACACCAAGGCCAACTCCACCCTCAAAGCAACACAACCAGAGGTCTGTCAAGGGGAAAAAAAATATATATATACACACACACACACACACACCACTAACAGGATGACACAGATGAAAACTTCTGGAGAACAGAGGACCATCTAATCACACGATACTCCAAAAAAAGTGCAGCCTGCACAAAATACTCCCGAAGCCCTCTCTGGCTGTACTCGAGGACTCCATCTTTAAGATGCTTTGGTGAAGACCAAAGGAGAAAGCTCTGTCCTCAGTGCCATCATGCTCTGGCAGGCAGCACCGAGTGCTCTTTGACAGGAGCTGTGCCTTCGCCAGCCCACAAACCAATTTCGAGCATGTATAAACCTCCAAAGATAGCTTAAGAAGGGCTTCTAAATGCAAGCAGAAATGGCAATTATTAATTTCCTAAATAGAAATCTGACTACTTAAGCTTTATTTAAAAGTGTGCCTGTCTCTATAATTACACAGCCTTAATTTGTTTTCTTTACTCCACAATAAATAAGGTGCACACAATTACCCTCCGCAAACACAAGCCCGTGCCTCCTGGCTGGCTGGCCCCGCGTGCAGCTGCCCAGGAAAGCATTCAGAGGGGATGAGCCTCTTAAGAACCTGTTTCCCAGCACAGGGACACTCAGACACTGCAAACAAGTCGAATTAAATTGGCCAAACTGTTCCAATGTTACTTACTAGGAGGACAGGCAGAGTAAGAGTATGTAGGACTTTTTCCTGAATGAGCTGTGCTGCATACAGTGACATACTAAGTATGCATTTAGATTGTTTATGTCTCAAATTTAGGAACTATATCATCCTAATGCCTCCCTGTACATCTCAAGCCAAAGACTGAGGTTTTCTGTCATCACTAAATACTTCCTACGCTCTTCTGCACAGCCTACTAACACTAATTTACACAGATCTGGGTTACGAGGACTCGGTTTTCCTCAACCTAGACCTGCATGTCCTCACGTCCAGTGCATGGTGTTCCCCAGGACCCTTCCCACATTAGCTAAAGCTGCATAGAAATGGGACCAGGAACCTGTCAACACAACTTTGCCCAGCAAAAAAAATTAAATAAAAAACTTTCAGAGAGAGGGCACAGAAAGGCACAGGATGACATTCAGTTTACATCAGATCTGCATCCATCCTGTTCAACATCCAGCCAGTGCTTGTTCTAGAAGAAATCAATGGCCTCAGCCCAAGTGCCAGCAGAAGAGGTAAATCCACACTAAAACCCAGCTATATTTTGGATTAATTATGTCTAACAGTGATCGGTTTCACAGTACTAATGTTTGGACAAGCCACGGAGCCTTAGCTCTGCTCATTCAAGGAGAGGGATCCAAAGCTATTTCTAGGTCTACACCTCTGGCTCCTTGTCACCCACTGCTCCTCCACCAATTCGATTTGTACAGCTTACATCTTACATCTGTACAGCTGATTTCAAACCTTAAAGGTCAGGAACAACCCCACCAGCCTGCACTCAGGAGCACGTGGATATCTACCACTTAGGCAGATGAACGGTGAAAACCCCTTTGTGGTTTTTTCACTGGTGCTCCCTGACTTTGCAATGGGGAAGGGGAAACAAACAAACAAACACACCGAACCTCATCCGGAACCATTATCTTAAACCCCCACAAACCTGAGCTCCTGCAATTACAGCAAGGATAAGTGATCTGCTTGTGATTGCACAGCTGGGGTCTGAAGATGAGTGCGTGCACTGAGGAAGGACCAGAAATAGAAGCTGCTGGGAGAAGGCAGAGCTATCTGGCCCATCTGAGAGGAGGAAACCTTGATGAGAGGCACTGGGAAAAAAGTCACTTCAGCAGGAGGCTGGGATTCAACCCAGGATGGGGGGAAACAGCTACTGAGCCCTTGTAATTTGTACAAAAGCTTTGCATGGAAAAATGCCTGCTGCTGTTCAGACCCAGCTTGCAGCACCCCACAAGGTCCAGCCCAGTGCTGGTCCACTTCGACAGTAAAGCCTCTGTGTTGTTTGTTAGACACATTTGGAGTCTATAGGCTCAACTCTGCCTGCACCCATCCAAACACTCACAGCAGTAACCCCACGAGCCTCAAGCCCAGCATCCCACAACCCATCCAGCACCGCCACCAGCAGACAACCACCCCACGAGGGGATTGGGACAGCATCCCTCGATCCTCCCAGCTACTGTACCAGTTAAAGCAGCCCGAGACGTACAGCAGAGTGACACTTCCATTAATCCTTTTATCCCTGGCACCTGTGTGCAGTGGCTGCCAAAAACACCAGGCCCTCGGCGAGCTGACACCAAGCTGAGCAGCGGCTGGAGAGCAGCTGAGGAGATGCCCCGGTGCGCTTGCGTGGTCCCACGGGCACGTAGGAGCGTGACACCACACTCTCCCCTATCAGGGCCAGAGAGCCCCAGGAAAAGGAAGCCAGCACCGTGACCCAAAGGGCTCGAGGGAACCAAAACCCCCGCAAGACCCAGGTCACCACCCCCAGAGACCGAGCACCCGCCACCAGGAGCAGCCACTTTGCAAGCGCTCACACACCAGGACCATGCAGTCGAGTGCCAGCACCAGCATCAAAACCCACTGGCGAGCACCAACCCAATAACACACTTACTTGCCTCGAGCTTCAAAAGGCAAGGAAAGAAAGATGTTAAGAACATGATCAATCTTACGTGGCCCGAGCAGTAAACAAACACATATTTCATCACAACATACCAACCTCAGCTCCTGACACAAGATGGATATGTTTCTTTTTTTTCCCCCATCTCAAAAGTAATATCAAAAGACAAAAACAAACGCTTGCTGAAAAAACAGCAACAATTGCATGTGCACACATTAACGACACGTTCAGACTCAAAACGAGCGTACGTCCTTCTAATTTCCTATGATAACCAAACTAATTTCATCAGGAATCAAATGTTATTCATTTTTATCTGTTACATGCATAAACAGCAACAGCACAATTGACAAACTACCCCCCAAAAATCAATTGCGAGATATATTTTAGAGAGAATGTTTCCCAGTAACAAACATCTACAGAAAATACAAAACAAATGCCACAATCAAAATAATAAAGCACGGAAATGGGGAAAATCCCAGCGTTCAGTGTTAAGGAGGTTTTATTATCGCAAAATATGCACTTTTTAAACTCAAAATGGCCCCATGTTTGTTTGCAATGCCCTTTGGTACTGCAGATCTCCTATTTAGCAAGTACTTTACCGTCACTTAGCAACTGTAACCGCTTTTCCAAAAAAAAAAAAAAAAAAAAAAAAGCTTTGGGTGTTTTCAGTTTACTTCATCTCCCAGCAGACATCAAAGACAAACACACCCGGCCCTGCAGGCCCTGTCCACCTCCCTCCACCAGTAACACCCCATGCAGCCACACACTGCCATTTTCCCCCACTAGTATCAGCTCCCAAAAAGCAGGGAGATGCTTTTTAGATGCTCTCCATCCAGCCCATCAGCCCACACCCAAGGCTGTGGGCTTCTCACCAAGCCTTTTTCACCCCACTTTTTCCTTTCCTTCTCTTTTTTAAAATCTTTATCAAAGCCAAGAAGCGTTTGCTCTCGGACAGGGTTGCTTTGACAAGGTATTTTAAGCCCGTGAAGCACCATCCTTGCTCGCCCAAAACTCAGGGTCTGTTTATCACGTTAGGAAAAGCGAGTATATAACCAAAAGAAATCAGTGCCTTTGGGCTTCAGACTTGTGGAAATTCTCTGGGACACCGTACCTAATGGCTAACGATACCCCAGGAGCTGAACACTTGTGCAATATCCCACAAAACCACTGCTCCTGCCCTTTGGCACAAAACTTCCCCATCCCATGCTCATGGCAGATGCCAGCTTACAAATCCGATAATCAGGGGCAGAGCTGGGAACGTAAAGGCCACCTCCCAGCCCTGTCCCCTTCAGCATCCTCCCTCCCTCCTGCTGCTTTGGGGTGTTTTGGCCACAGCCTCGCTGCAGGAGCAGAGGGGACGGGGACAGGAGCAGAGCACACTCACATGTAGCGCAGGTGGGGGTTCTTCGCAAAGGCCCGGGGCTGGATATTTCGTAGTCCTGAGTTCCTGATTGTCCTGGGAAGAGATTAGAAAGGAATCGAGGCTGAAGACTACTCTAAAGCCCCACGCTGAGTGCCAGGGGCAGTGCCCCAGTGCTGGAAGTGGCAGTGCCGGGAGCCCTCGGGGGAGGCACATCTCACCCCAGGCAAGTGCAGAGGAAATTGGGCTTTGCAGTTCCCTCCGGTACGGTGGCCAAACGGGCTCAGCACGGAGCAGCTGCCGGGCAACTCCCTTCCCCCTGCTCCACCAGTACAAACTGGGGTGGCCCTGAGCACCTCCCACTGCTCCCAGTGTCCACAAGCAGCACTGCCCGCTCCCCCAGCAAACCCGGCCCCAGCACCATCTCCCCTCCCAGCAGCCGCAGGGAAAACCCCTCTGCACGGAGCCCTGGCAGGAAGAGGTGAGCATCGTGCTCAGGAGTTACGCATGTTGGAGGGGGATCCTCTTCCCAGCCTGTTTCGAGGAACCAGGATTTATCAATACCTGCTGCAGACAAAAATATCGTTGCTGGTTTTTGGTTTCTTAGGTGAGATGAGAACAGCAGTCAGCCTGCTTTCAAGGTGTGTATTAAGTGTACAGCTTAATGGGGTTCAGTTACTGAGTGCTGACAAATATACACCTTTCCTCCTGCATGTGGGCACCCTGGACCTAACATAAGCTCCCAGCAAAACCCGTTAGCACCCCCTGATGAACCCTGAGCAGCACTGTGCATCCCAAGGGAGCAGCACCCAGCGGAGCCCGTGGTGCTCCCAGCTCCAGGCGGGTGCAGGAGGGGGAGTTAGGAGACAGGGGTGTACCCAGGCTCCCCAAGCACCTAGCAAACCACTGCAGTCTCACAGACCTCAGTTTCCCCACCTGTGATGGGCAAGATGAAGCTCTCCTGACATCGGGGGGCTGCGCAGGGAGATGCCATTCCCTTATTGTGCAGCCCCACCATGACTGCAGCCGTACAAAATGAGAACCAACAGCCCAGCATTGAAGGATCGCTGGAGACAGCTGGAAATTCACATTGTGGGACTGAAATGACTCAGAACAATGCACAAGCCCAGCACCAGAACAGCGGGGGAGAAGAGAGGTCAGGGCTGATGTGTGTTGACAGAGCTGTCAGGAGCTAGCAATCTTCCTTCTCACAGATCCAGCAAGGACCAAAAAAATCACTTCATCTCCATTTTGTGAAGTCTCACAGCAAAAACACCGCAGAGCCAGCAGCTTAAACAGGCTCCGAACACCACGGTGCAGAGATGGAGGGAAGCTGCAGTCCTTGCTGGAGCTGTTTGCCTAGGAAATGAGGGGCTGTGCAGCACAGCTCTCCTCCCCAACATGCAAGCCATACTCACAGCCTCTGGAGTCCCGTGTACAGCTCCATGTCTACGGCGTTCAGCGTCTGCAAGTTCTTCCAGTTCTCTATGTGTCTGTGAAAAAGGAGGAAAAGCTCAGCCAAGGCGTATCAGAGCATATCTCTGCCCAGGCAGGGCAGCACAGCATTGTGCCCCACACCTCTTCCCACCTTGCTTCAGCCAAAACCTTTAACTTACAGAAGGTCTGGGGCTTGGACATACTCTCGCTTCAGCATCCATATCCCCAGACATATGTGGTATGCATCATGCTGCCAAAATAAGCAGTTTTCTCATGCTGCTTTTATTCTGTTTTCCCAGCACTTTGGGTGAAAAAAAAAAAAAACAACATGGTTTTACCCAGAATTTCGAGCAGAGGAGGTGCAAACAATCCATTGCACATCCCTGGCGAAGTCATCGCCCCTCTCTGTGCACATCAGTGAAATAATGCCACAGCCAAGCGGCTCATGCAACGCTAGTCAAAGTAAACAAAAACCTCTCAAAAAATGGGGAAAAAAAGGAAAAAAAAAAGTCCTATTTATCCATTATCTCAGTGGGGTGGACAAAGAGGGGCCTGGTCTTTGCTGGCTGGAAGTGTTGCTGGCAGGAGAGCACCAAAGTTAGTTTGGAAACCATGCCTTTATTATAAATTCCTCCATCGCCCAGGGTGCTCTGGCAGGTATGTTATGGAGAATGAAAACAGAAATAGATCTGTCACCGCGGGATCGTTACTCAGTAAGTATTAGAGCTGGGGGAAAGGTGGCAGATCAGCAGCCCCAGAGAATGGGGTCCCCTGTTATCAGGGGAACAGGAAGACAGCTGCAGCATGGCCATGGGCCCTGCTAATAAGCCACAATGCTGAGGGTGGAGAAGTTTGATTTTCATCAGCCAAGCAGTCCTTGGCCAGCTGAGGCTTTCTCCCAGACTGAACTCGGAAACCCTCCCACCAGAGAGAACATTTTCAAGAGGGTCTTTCTGGGGAGCATGTAGAGGGGGTGGTGGAGAGGAGAAACCTTTCCAAGTGATGGAGCGTTGGGATGATGCACTGAGAGCCATAGCTTCTGGTTGCAGGACCATATGCAGGGGTCCAGAGGGTGAATAAATGGAACAGGAACTCTCAGCCCCTTCTGGAGCAGTCACAGAGGCTGTACATTCCTCCTCCAGCACTCATTACGTCTTGAAAAACATGTTTGCACAAGAACAAACAGCAGTATATAGACCGATTTGAGCCATACCCCAAATACTACCCAGCTAAAGAAAAATAAATAAATAAATAACCAAAGTCTGGACTAAACCTAAATTCTGAGCTTATTCCTGCTCTGCTGTCACCATCCAAGGAAAGCAGAGACCCACAAGAGTCACCTCTGCTTTCCACGTGCTCCATGACTGTCTGCATCTCCAGAACGATTAGCATAAGGACACGGCACAAACTCCCAGCTGGCTGCTGCGTGACAGCATAAGTTACGGTTCATCCTCAGTGACCTGTGCACCAGCTTGGATCGCCTGTGTCCCAGACAGAATGAGAAACAGGACATTATCACAGCCGTTTCATGTTCCCTGCCAAAGGCCCTTGCAAGCTCTTGCAGAACAAAGCACAGACTGGGAGGCATCACTCAAGTCACTCGACAGCTCGCTGAAACCCTCCAGAGAAAGGGCAGCTCTGCAATTTCAGGTCCTGGGGCACGAGGTTGCAGGTCTGGGTTACTGGGGACTTGCCACAAAATATCCTGGCCACGCTGGGCAAGGCTACACACACACGTTGAAGGCACTTCCCACCTGCAATCTCTCCAACCCAAATGAGAGCGTCCTCCAAGGAAAAAGAAGAGTGGCAGGAAGGGGATGGCATGGATTTACCACTGGGGCACGCTGGAGCCACAGCATCCAAGCACTGACTTTTGGGCAGGGATGGAGCAGCCCTGAGGCAGGAGCTATGGAGCAACCACAGCTGGGGAGGAGGCAGCAGCCAGCTTGGCTCTTGTTTTATTGATTGTGTTTGCTAAAAAAAAAAAGTCAGGGTTATTTTTGACCTGACACTCAAAGCCACATACACAATTTTAGAAGAGGTAGGACGAGACCTGAGCCTGTGCCCAGTGACGTGCACAGGCAGAACTTTCTGGGGACTCAACATTTGGGTTGTGGGGATATTGACAAAGCTGTAAATCTGACAGAAGCACCAACTTCTTGGCCCACTCCAGGCTCAAAATTAAGTCTCTTTCTGTCCACAAAACGGTACACAATAATTACAGAGTGGGAGAAGAGAGCCATAAACTGGTGTTGTCCCCCATGGGGCAGAATGGCCACTGCTCCACAAGCAGTTAACGTCCCCAGAAATGACATTACACCAGCCTGTAAAAACACCTCCACAACCTGTGCTGCAGCCTCCCAAAGCCAGCCTGTGAGCTTTGTGAGCCAGATACACCTTGCTGTGTTATTTAACATACACGTAACACCCATGAAGGGAGAGACGAGAGAAGCAACCATGGAAATAAATGCGCACACGCTTACGTGCAGGATAATCCCACAACACAGCAGCTGCTTTACATACAGCACAATAAAGGCAACAACATCATCTTGAATTAGGTGCACAGGTCAGCAAGGGACTGCGAGTCCTTTTAGCTACACAGGCACTTCCCTTCATAAGGGCCCCCAGAAACAGCTCTTCTCCTTTATCTGTTTTTTGAACTTAGCAGGAGTCACTTCCTAGCTCCTAGAAGTGACAAACCAGTTTTGGTTCTCAGGCACCCTGAAGACGCACCTGAAAAAACATTTTCTTTGGTTCCTTTTTGTTTCTGAACAAGTAGTGTAACTTTGTCCTGGTTGGATTTGCCTGAATCCACTTTAAAAGCTAAACAAAACTGCATCTTATTCTGAAAGTTCAAGGAGTCAAGCTGTGATTGCAAAATTGGCAGCTGTTGCACAGAGAAGCAAAACAACCAGAGAAACTCCGCTCCTAAAACTTAAGTCCCTCTTCATGTCCTTCAGCCTCTCAACAAGTTCCTCCTCTTTTCCTTCCAGGGTTTTTGCTTGCCCTAGAAAGATCATGTCCTCCCAATTGCCGGCCAAAACAGAGACCTTCCCTTCTCCTCTGCCTCAGTTCATTAACCTGGCAGGAACACGTGTGCAAGGTTCAGGCCAAAAAAACAGATGGATCGACTCCCAGCCCTGCCCTGTTCTCCGCAGTCAGGCTTGGAGGTACGAATTACAGGCAGAGGGTTACTCCCTTCTCCCTGCAGACTCCTCTAAACACACATCCCCGTGACATTCCCCGGTTATTACTAAGGTAAGCTGCTCTTCTGCGAGATGCAATAGCTTCAAGAACAACACCCTGCTTCCCAATCCTGAACTGCTCGCCATACACACATCCACCTAGACTAACTTCCAGTGTTAGTATCGAGACCATGTGAAATGCATCACTAACAAAGACGACAGCGCTCGTTTTCTTGAGGGGGGAGTGAAAGGGGGACGGGGCTGCTTGTTTTAAATACTCGCTTCCTTCTCATTCCTCGTGTCTGTTTGGTGGGTCCTGGCCAAGCCCAGGTCTCCCTGCACTGCTGAGCTGCCTTTCACAGATTGAACAAAGTCCTGTTCAGTAGTAGCTGGGGTTTTGTCTTCCCAGCTCGTACTGAAATGCTGCACCACAACTTCCCTTGCTTGCTCTGCTCATTTCTTACCAAAATAGGCTCGCAAACATCTTATATCCATTTTGTCTTGTGTCAAAATAGTCCTTGCTTAAGCAGCTTTTTTTCCTTTCCTGGCATTTACTCCTCCTTCCTTTACAAGCCGAAGCCAGACCCACCCAGCTATCACTTATAAATTACACAAGGTCAGCTCTCCTAAGGCAGCACGTCTGTACCGAGCAGTGAAGTGCAAGGCAAATTGTCTCAAGTGCCTTGAAGAGATACTGACTCAAGTCCCAGAAGTGATGCAGATGTATTGCTCAGACAGTCCTGGTAGCAAGGGTGTTTTGCTTTTGGTTTCAGACCCAGCACAGGACGGGCACTTATGCCTGGTGACCTATGCAATAAGCACCACGCTGTAAGGGAAAACAGCGCTCCATGTTCTTCACCAGGCTGTTTAAGTCCCTGTTTCTTGAATAAGAATGACCAGAAACGCAGAGCAGTCTGCAGGAGGGCTCTTAAAAGAGCAGGAGCAGTTCCCCACTTGCACTGGGAACGCTTTGACATGCAGCCTGAGGTCACACCGACCTTCTCACAGACTGGTGGCCTGTTTTCACCACAACCCAGCACCACTCCAAGCACTTCTGTCCATCGGGTCATTCCCAACTGACACGGCTTCCTAGCCGACAGCAAAAGCCCCTGTAACCTACACGCACCTTCATCCCACTTGGCATTACAGGCACTTGGTTTTGCAGCTCTTCCCCTTGGCCATCCTCACCCGCTTTGTGCTCCCACAGCCCCAGCACTGAGCCAGCAGCGAAGCCCATGAGCCTGCTCTTGCTTTTTGTGCTGGTGTCCTCACAAAAGCAGAAGCTAACATAATCCCCAAGGAATTTCAGTGATTATCTCCACTTGCAATGGCTCTTCACCTACAACAGGTGGGCTACACCATGCCTTCTCCCCCCCCAAAAAAAAAAACAACCCATTCCTGACCTAACACAGCATCACATTAACCTCTCATCATGAAGTCATCTCTTTGCCTAGGAAATCAGTCACCAGATACAGAGTTAGCCTGACACAAGCTGGCTTTAGGAGGCCTACCCTGCCTTGTATCTCAGCCTCTGTGTATGAACAGTCTTTAATGCCCATTGAAAGCCTTGTAGAGCACCGATGTCAGACTAATGCTGAAGGCACAGCTTGCACACCATCCCCATGGGAACAGCAGTTCCCACCACTCCCCCAGAGGTGTTTGACAGCAGGGGCTGGTGTCACCTTCTGGAGACCACGCAGCAAGCCTGCACGGCCCCACGTGCTCCTCTTCCAGCTCAGGGCCAACGCAACGAGAGAAGTGAAAACATCCGCGGGGATTTAAATGCAACCAGGCTCATTTTGTCCCACGTGCATGAGGAGGCAGAGGTGAAAAGGAGCAGCTTATGCCAATTTACCAAGTGATTAGCTCAAGGCTACTTAATGTCGCTGGCCTCCCTCCACTCTCCTCATACGACAAGGATAATATTTATCTAATCTCTCTCAGCTTTTCAAGCGCTGCGGTCAATAGCTAAAAAAGGCACTCGATAAGCACCGAGTATTATATAGCATGTGTACACATGTGCTGCCCAAATCTATATCAAGCCCAGATTGAAGAACGATGACTTTCCGTCAGGATGCCATCAGCTCCGCTCACAGCCAGAGCAGATGAGGGGTTTGAGCCACGCTACACAAATGCCACATCTCTCGTTGGGATGCTGGGCAGCGAACACAGGATCACAGTCCAGCAAGCAAGCAGACTCTGAGACACACACACGCTGCTGGTGGAAAGGCGAGCAGAGTGTTTGACTCCTCTCCGGTAGGGCCACAGGAAAATTGGTTTGTCATCCAGACACATTATACCTCGTGATGCAGACAGAAGAATTAATGTTCAATTACCTTATACGCGTAGCATTATAAACAAGCCACATGGCGCGCCAGTGCCAGACCATGCAAATACTCTCCCCCTGCCATCAAATTCATAAAGAGAAGTCCTCTATTAACACCCTTGACCACTAAGCCCTGCCTGCTCCAGGCAGAGCTGCTGCAGAAGTCGATGGGAAGCCCTGGAGGCTGGGAAACCCCTGCTACCCGTGCCACCACCCTGGCACAGGTCCCATGCCCCGTGGCAGAGCACACCACGGCAGGAGTCGCTGGCCCCTTTTATCCACGGGGCTGAGGAAGCCATAAAGAAATCAGCCATCTTTCACAGCATCATAAGGCGCTTATCGCATGCATTTAATAACCAGAGGCATGAAGGACTTGATTCTCTCAATATGGAAGTTATAAAATTGAATTGGTAACTGAGCATTAAAGGCAAGTGCAGCTGAATAAAGACTTATGAGGGCAATATTTTCCCCATTTAAAGCGTGGGCTTCCCCTTCCCAAAAGCGCACAGAAAAGTCACACAGCAGCAGACAACTTGGCATCATTAAGGATAATTTGAGGTCAGCGAGAGAAGGGGGGGAAGGAGGGAAACGCAAGCAAATCCAACTTTGTAGAAATAATTATTAGCGTAACCCCACAGTGTAATTATGATTCGTCAAGGTAACAATCATAAAACACAGCACTGTGACACAGCTCCCTCTGCACCAGATCTGCTCCTCTTTCCAGGGCCACATAGAGGTACACAGGTGCTGTGGAGGATGCTCCCGGTTACCCTCCTGTAGGTCCAACCATCATCAGGTTGGGCGTCCAACCCAATAATCCAGCCTGGGCTCTTCCAGAAAGGCTGGGCAAAAGGAAAAGCCGTGAGTTCCCACTCCCAAGCCCCGTGTTTGTGCGTTCAGCAACTTCCCTATGATCTCCACAAGCCTCCAGCTCATCCCCAGCCAGCCTCTACATCCCACACCAGCTCTGGCTGGTGACTTATGGAGCAGACAGGACCCCTTCCAGGGACAATGTTTCAGCGTTACCGGAGGACAGCAGGCTGCCCAGACCCAGCATGGACAGATTGCTGCAGCACACGGGAAGCAGTACTTTCCCATTATCACATGCTAAACCCAAGGTTTTTCAGCACAGGTAGAGTTATGCCCAGCCACTTGCTTTCAGGAAGGAATAAATAGGTGCAAGGGGGCCAGTAGAGCTGAAGAAGTACCGCGGGCAGCAGGGCAATGGCCACCAACAAATATCCTCCTTAATTTCCCAACATCATTACATCCCAGCTAGTGTTCAAACAAGATCTGAGGTGTCCCAAACCCCCACAGAGTTGAAGAAACCTCATTTATCAGGGATGACCAACAGTGGAAAGGCTTCAGGAACCTGTCCAGGGCTGCAGCATCACCTGCACGGGGAGCAAGGAGGGGACGGTGCCCTGACCCCCTGTGTACAGGGTGGGCTCATGGCTCAGCACCTCCTGCAGGCTCTCTCCCTACCTCTTTTTTATTTATTGCCTATCCCTATCCGACCCTTGCATGGCCTTGGACACCACCAGAAGGCAGAGAGCACAAGACGGCTTTGTTCCCACTAACGTGAACATAAATACAGGAACACAACCACCTCAGGATGAAGCATCTGCCCAGTGCAAACAAGAGCTCACCCCTTGCCTGCAGCATCAGCTGTAGCTGTCTCTCCTTCTCCTCTGAGTGATAGATTCAAAAATGATGATTTTCCCCCAAAAAACACATTTTTTTTTTTATTATTCTCGGGCAGGACAGTGCACAAGGGCAGCCCTCTGCACCAGGAGAGATGTGGGGCTGCAGCAGACAGAGCAGACACTCCTGCTAAGGACCGCTGCCGTAAACCTCTGCGTGTCCGATTTCACTGCATCTCCGAAACAGCCGTGCAACCGCCTGGGAGGAGAGGGCAACCCAAGGGGAAAAAGACAATTCCCCTGGGAGTTTTGCACTGAGCACCAGCCCCAAGACAAGAAAGCAGCCTTTGCTTTACGGGGTGCAGAAAACCAAAAAAACTCCCCTTTTAGGCAGCAGCCGGCTCCCCGCATGCCTGCCAGGTCAAAGGAAGGGATGCTTTTATCCATAGGATTTCATAGGCAGCGATACCTAGCAGCGTGCAGCATTTTGTGGTCTTTAAAGATCAAACAGCATTTTATAGAGGAAGCAGCACCCTGGTCAAAATCAGCTGCAGTAATCATATTCAGCCTTATTAAACCCTCTCTGTAACTTCAAACAGGGTCAGACTCCCTCACGCTCCCACCTCCGAACAGGTCCGTGGCTGTTCAGAAATTAAAGTGTATAATATATATACATATAGATGTGTGTACACAAAAACTCACGCAGTGAGACAGAGCTGCCAAACTCCAGAGGCAGCTGCAGGCCTCCCCTGCGGAGCACAGGGCTAATACACATTAGCAAAGTGAGGGGATGGACCATGGGTATGGGATAGCTGCGTTCAGCTTGGCAGGAGGAACCCCAGGTACAAGTAGTGCTACTGAGCATCTTTCTTTTTTGTTGTTTTTTTGTTTGATTTTTTTTGGTTCCCACCCCCCCCCCCCCCCCCCCAGCTCTTTGGGACTACACCTCCATTAGACCTCGTTAGCTCAGCCCTGACCCAAAGGGGAGTGCTGCCAGCCACATGCCCAGGTTACACTTCATTCTGTGCCTGAAGACAGGAAAAAAAAGATGGAGAAAAAGGAGAAAAAATCTCCCATGGACTGGGTAAAGAACAAGGATGTAGGAGCAAGAGCCCAGCGAGAGCAGACACGAGAGCCGGGGACGGGGCTCCAATCCTCCAGCCAGACCTGTCGCTGCTCCCAGATCTGCCCTCGGCCATGCACCCACACAGACCTGCAAGCACGTTTTCTGAAACCACAAAGTCCTTGGGAGTCTAAATCTGGGAACTTTTACAGCCACGTCAGCTCCATCCCGAGCCCTGGGTAAATTTAGCTGCAAGCCTTTGGGCTGCGCAGCGGACACTTCCCCCCCGCTCCTCTGCCCGCATCCTGGTGCGGCAAGCAAAGCTTGGAGATGCAAACTGTGGGCACTGAAAGCTCCATGTGCTTCTGATGGCTGCTCAGGGGCCAAATCCAGCATCCTCCCGCCCCTCTCAGCACCCCCATCCCACTGCATCTTCCTCCACTCCCCAGCAGCCCGGCTCCCAAGGCTTTCCCACAGCCCCGGCACCAGGCAAGCTGCCGGCCCCGTGCAGCGGGGGCACGGCCAATCTGTCCTGGGCTGGCGTCCTGCTCCCACGAAGCGTTTGTTTTCCCAAGGAGCCTGAACTTTGATCCTCCAGCAGTTTGGCTGCCCCGATGTTTACGAAGCTCGAGCGAGCGGGCAGCAATGCCCAGCTGGGCTGGCCGGGGGCCAGGCTCCCAGCCGCTCTGCTCGGGATGAGCACAGCAGCTCGGGGCTGCGAGGGACGCGCCGGGGTCCTTTCCTGGATGCTGAGCCTCCAAACCCACAGGCTGGCAGCAGCCTTTCATCAGGAGAATGCTCCGATTCCCGTGGCTTGCAATCAGCCCTAGCAGGGAAAATAAAGTCTCCCTTTTTTTCCTGCATACGTTTCCTATGAGGGACGCACCTGGCGGCTCGCTTGTTGCAGAGGTGGAAGAGCAGGAGCATTACTCAGGAGCAGGGGATGCACGCTTCGCAATGGGGTGGCAGGGCTGGAGGAGGCAGCAGGTGTTGAGTGGGAACACAACTGGCTCTTAAAAGGGGAAACGAGCCAGAGAACCTATAAACATAACACAGGCAGGAGGAGGCAGGGCGGGGAAGAAAGGAGAGCAGGGAGGGAACAGGCACTTTAAAAGCTCCTCTCCCAGTGCTCCACTTTGTTCATGTAAACGTGAAAGAAGGGCTTTGGGAACACGTTACACGAGAAGACGCTGACAGCCAGAGGTGCTAACTGGGCTGTTGTGTCTGAGCAGACCCAGCAAGGCTGGGGACGGTTTCCATCTCGTACGTCGGCTCAGGCTGCGGTTCCTCCAGATAAAGGCACAACTGAATTACAAAAAGCCTGCTCGCTCGGCACCTCGGGGGAACCAGCACGCACGCAGCCAGGGCTCTCCAGTGGCCAGGGATCACTCTAACCGGCCACTGGGGCCGAGCTCCTGCCACATCCCCTGCCATGAGACACAAGCACACGGTAGTTTGGTGCTCTTTGGTGAGGTTCCTACTCCTGGAGTATTCCTAGAGGCTGGCATTGCACGGGCAGGCACAAGAACCTGCAGGAGCACTGAGGAACCCAGAGGTAGCACCCAGCTGTAATTGCGGAGGCAGCAACTCCAGACCACGCTGACCTTACTCCGCTGGCATTGGTGATGTACTCAGTCGGATACATTTCTTTTTGGCACTGTTTATGGTCATGGAGCAATTTCTAAGTAGATCATCAGACATCCTTATAAGGGTTCTTTTTTTTTTTTTTTTTTCCCCCTCCAGACTCACTCCACCTTTACTTCTGCCCCTCTGCAAGACCTGGAGGTCCCAGCACCAGCCCAACCTTGGAGCAAATCCCACAAGCCTGGAGGGTCAGCAGCAAAGAGAATTTCTCTCTGCATGAAGAATAGGGACGCTGTGTGCCGCCGGCCCCAGGAGCGGGCTGGCTCGCTCGCAGCCTGCAGCAGCTGGGGCCCAGAGCCCGCACCGTGTGCCAGGCTGGGGCTCACTGGGGACAGCAGCTGGCGGGGGCAGCCCTCCTGCACGCCAGCTCCTTTTCCCTCTGCGGGTACTGCAGTGGGGTGCAGAAGGGCTGCCGTCGTGCTCCCCCCTGCTCTGCAGCAGGGGGAACGAGGCTGGGTCTCATGGTACCCGATGACATTGAGGCCACCCACCGTTGTGCCCTCCCCCATTGCCCCCAGGCCACCTTCAGACTTGCCCGGTGGGCAGCAAACTGCCCCAAACCCCACTGCTGGTCCCCAAGCCCAAGCCACCAGCTAACCACAGATACTCCAACAAGCCGCTCTCCCGTCTCCCCCGCTGCAATGCCAGCGCAGCCCCCACACCAGCCCACCAGGGCATCACAGCCTGCCCTGTCCTGCCCAGCAGCCCGAGGCAAACATCAAATCCAGCTTCCACATTCGGGGCTGTGAGGGCATCAAGGTTGTGGCCACGAGGACTGAAGCAAACACCAAGCCAGAGAACCCATCCCAGGCGAGGGGCACCCCACACCACACCCTCTGACCAACAGCTTCTGCCCAGGGCAGTTTGCAGCTGGGTTGTTTTTATGCATTTTTTTAAAAAATAAACAAACCAAAACACATCTTTTCCCTATCTCCCCTTTGAAAAATCCTGTAGTTGCTATGGAAATGGTCTCATCAGTATGGGAGGAGCATCGCAGTGCCAGCCAAAACTCCCCGTGGCTCCCAGTTGACACCACTGCCTAGGAAGCGGTCGTGCTAGAGGTTATCCTGGGGCATACCCGGAGCTGAAAGCAGCCATGGGCACCAACTGGAGAGCGATACCTACCCAGGAATCAGGGCAGGGACCTGCAGTTCTCCCAGGAATAAGTAAATAAATCAAGACATGCTCACGCTGGCTAAGGGATGAGGTGGGTACAGCCGTAACAAGACGCAGACCCCGTGGCAGTGCCCTCGCTGCGAGCAGGGAGGTGGGCACGGACGGGGCAGAGCTGAGCTTGGCCACTGGTCCTGTGCACCTCCCCAGGGAGATTTCTGCCATTTCCTCTGTACTCCGGCATCCCTACCTCGGCTACTAAGCAAGCAGGGTGCAAACAGCAGCTGTCACAAGCTGCAAGGAGGGTCAGAGATCAGAGCACCAACCCCAGCACGTTGCACGGTTGTGTGCCCCAACACACCCACCGGACCAGCCCCTTCTCCCACTCTACAGCAGGGGAAAGAAAGACACCTTTCAGATCTTATACCACGAGCAGATTCCTTCACTGAAAACCCTGGTGTGGAACCATCCTGCAGCACCAGAGCTCAGGTCCCCGTGCACCCAAGACCTCTTGGCACAGGGATGAGCGCTCATCCCCATGGCCCTGAGCCTCCGCAGGGTGCAGGGTGGGTTTGTTTGCCTGCTGCATGCACGGAGAGCATGACCTCCAGTCTGAGTGTGCTGCAGAAGCTCAGAGTGTCTGCTTTTCTAAACACCAGTGGGAAATGCATCTTCCCCCCAGGATCCCACGGCACAGCCAGCAGTGCTCCAGAGCTGGGGGCGCCATGGCTGTGTGGACACATCTGTCACCAAGCCTGGATTTAGGGAGCAAGCTGGGACCCCCATCTCCGTCACCCCACCCAGCTGGGAGGTGGGAGGGACGTGACCCCCTGCCCCAGCCCAGGGCGCGTGCTGCCTCCAGCCACACCAAGGAGCTGCGCTCAAGGTGTGTCTGTCACCTTGTCACCAGCTGCAGCCCGTGACAAAGAGCAGCTCCCCCAGCGATGACAGCAGGACGGGCTCTCCCCGCTGCGGGATGCTGAGGCATGTCTCAGCCGCCTGCCCGCAGCCAGCCTCAGGGCTTTCCCCAGCCAACCCCGCTGCAACATCACTCCGCGCCCGGTATTTTAACCCCGATGCATGCTGGTGATGAGCTACCGAGCTGTCTGGTGGAGAGACACATGGCCAAAATTTGTCAGCACTCACCGCAGACCACCACGTGTGAAACTCATTTCACAGCATCACTGCGCGCTTGGCAGTGAGCAGGCTACAGGCGCTGGGCTGGTGTTCCCCAGTTGTGCCTCCTGGAGCAGGGTTTTTCCTACATCCATGCTGATGCCACCAAGCTTCTCCGTTCTCCCCCAGCAGCCCTACATGAAGCCTCGGGGTGCATCACACAGCACGTCCCACGTTTCGCTCTTGGTCCTGCATGCAAAGGGCATGCACGCGGGCAGTGCCACCAGGCACCGTGATGCGCTCTGGCATCCACTGTGTGATGGGTGCAGGGTGGGTCTGAGCTCAGCACAAAGCACTGCCAGACCCTGCTGCTAATTTGGGCACAAAAGCCTAATTAAAGTTCTAAATAACCACCTGCATCATCAAACTGCAAGGGGCACATCCAACTCAGGAGCCACGTACATCCTCAGCCTTGCCAGATCCTGAGTGCCCTCCCAGAAGAGCACACCGAAGGGAGAAGGAAGGGCTCAGCTGGTATTGAGCCGCTCATCTTGGTCAGAGATGCTGCAGAAGAAGCCTGTGCTCTGTGACACACACCATCCTTTCTGGCCCAGATTTAACAGGTTCAGGACCTAAAGTACAAAGCAGCAGCCGAAACGCTTCCCACCGCGATCATTTTGGGCAAAGCAGGCAACACCCCGCCTCTCTTGCTCCCCACTGGCAGAAGTTTCATCGCTCCAGCCCAGCACATTTTGCTCCGCAGCTCTGGGAGCAGCTTCTGCAAGAAGTTCCTGCAAACCAGCCTTGCAAACCAAGGGAACCATCTGCAAACGCGATGAAGAGCCCTGACCCAGCCACGCTCACACCAGGGACAGCAAGCAGGCTGGAGCTGGGGGAGCAGCAAGCCATGCGTGGCCCTCCTAGGGCACCCAGGTGACGACAGGGTCCCCCGCGTGCCATCCCGGCTGCACCCCGAGGCTCCCAGGTGGGAGCTGCCGGCAGCACGCCGCCTCCCCTCCCAGCTCCCCGCAGCCGATACAGCGAATAAGATTACAACAAATATAAACTAATGATACAGCTGTCAAGGCAGATTAGACTGCACAGTGTAAAAAATTGCAGGGCTGTTTAGTCACAACAATATAAGATTAATTTATCAATACAGCTTATGTGGCACTGGAGAGATAGCAAATTGAGTAAGTGAATCTTTTCTACACCTTGCACAGGGAGGGAGGCTCGGACCCGATGGGTGCACGGGGCTGGGTGCCGCGAGGTTTTGTGGGCTGGGGACAGCCTGGGGGGGCCGTGCACCCCCGTTCCAGGTGCTGGGCTGGGATGTGCCTGGGTACCACGCACACACAGTTATTTACTTGCACGTTTTCAACCCACGGAGTTAACACATGCAAAAATACGCGCAGCCACCTCCACCCTTTGGGGGCTACAGCCCTGCAGGCACAGGCAAGCTTTTGGGTACCTCTCAAGGGTGCCCAACGCCGACAACATCCCCGGCAGGCCCGTATCCTTTCAGATCTCCCCTACGTTGCCATCTGCGGGTTAAAAATGTGCAAGTAAATAAATAGCTGCGGCGGTAATGAGCCCGGGCTTCGATCTGTGAAGGTGAGAGCGCAGCAGCAGCCGCCGCTCCGAAGGAAGCGCCCGTTTCTATAAATATTGAAATCCGGTAATTATCATCATTAGGACTAGTTGTGATTTATCCGTAGCTCAATCCCCACAAGTAAGAATGGCATTTATTTGCCACGTTTAGAACAGCTAAAAATACCTCCCCGAACCTCGCCTGGCCCAGCACCATCCCCGTGCCACCGCCCTCGCAAGGGGCTCGGCCTTGGGGAGCAATGCGAAGTGGGGGGGGTCCCCAGTGCGAGGGGGCCCTGTGCTCCCCCCAAGGGCTGTGGGACCTCGAGCTGGTGCTCCTCCACCTTCCAGGAGCCATTCCCAGCTGTGCCCCACATCTCCCCACACAATGCGATGTCCCCTCGAGGAGGCTGCCTCCTCTTGCATGGAAGATTTCTTTGCATTCGTAGCAAAAAGCGCAGATTTTCTTGAAGTATCCCTGCCAGACACATCCACGGATGGGTGTGCTGGAAGCCCTTGTCCTTCCTGACATCTAAGGGCAGGGATCGACCCGTAAAACCCTGCAAGGAGCACTCAGCTCCCCAGCCCCTGCCATCCCCCCCTTGGGGGCACATCCACCCATATCCAGCTGTCGCCAGAGGCTTCCCAGCCTTGTCCCCAGCACTGCCATGCTGTAAATGAGTACCTACGGTGTAAGAAGCTATCGCAGGAGGCAGAACCATGATGATTTTCAGCCCAGAACACGACCCCAGACAAGAGAATCCCCCATCAGATGGCCTAAATCACCCCGGGCCACCTCCGGCTGCTCCAGCCAGGCTCGCTCCGAGAGCGAAGATTTCCCCGAGGAAACGTGCCCGGCTCCCTCGGTCGGGGATGTTCTCTCTGACAGTCACGCCGAATATTTCCCCTGCTTCTTCGCTAATAGCTGGAAAAACAGCCGTGAAATGGGCAGCCTGGCGAGCCCGCGCTGTGAGGGGGCGGCGGGGATGAGGTGCGGGGCCCCAGCAGTGGCAGGTGCCAGCTCCGTGCCCTGGCCCCAAACCCACCCAGCCCCGCAGCCACCACCTGCTGGTCCCCAACCCCAACACATCTTCACCCCCAGCCTCCTCCCAGGGCAGCGGGACCCCTCCCAGGGCTTTTTCCCCCTCATTTACCTCTCACTAGTTCATCAATACTCTCACAGGATGCCTCCAACTCACGCCACGTTCCCGTTTTTTTAATTTAATTTCATTTTTTAAGCCTGTCAGTAGCTCTGCTCCCCCAGCACCCGCTCCCCCAGCCCAGCCCGTTGCTATTTGCTTAGGGCCCTAAGCCACTTTTCAGTCCATTTGGCAGCGTCATATCCAAGGCAAACTGAACTAATTTTAAGAGTAAGATTTGGTGAGACACTATATCAAATGCTTTGCTAAATCCAAATATATTAGGATTTCCACATTCTGCTCAGCCACTAATTTTGAGATTCCATCAAAAAGAAAAAGCAATCAGGTTTGTCTGGCAAGATTTATTCTTCCTAAATCCCTGCTGTTATTGCTCATGCTTTCCTTATCCTCTAGTGCTTCACTTTCTTAATACTGCAGGGCTGGAAGTGTTTGCTAGAAATTTATTTTTGCTATTTATGTGGATTTTTAAAAATCTGCCTCTGCTCTCCTCCGCTGCCCCCTGCCTTCTCCACTGCTACCAGCATCCCCGTGCTGCCACCACGCATCTCCTCCTCCATCCTCCTCGCAAGCCAGCGCAGGGTGGTACGGTGAGCCGGTGTTAACACGCGGCTGGCCTCACCCACAGGATGCTGGAGGAAAAAAAAAAAATAATACGAAAGGACAACGTGTTTCTGGCAGCAGAAGAGAGGTCTAAAGGAAACACCGAGCTCGGTCAAGCCCACAGCATCACCTCACTTCTATCGAGGATTGGGCAGAATTAAGCCACAGCTAGCACTGGTGGGTACTTCTCCAGCAGGAAAAACAAAACGTACGAGGGGCTGAGACCTCCTGCACCGCTTTGCTCTGCCAGGAGCCAGGCAGACGTCTGAACTCCAATAGCGCTCGGCAGCCCCGCCAGGAGCTCCGTCCCCAAACGCCCCAGCAGCCCCATCCTGCTGCGTGAGAGCAGGGGCAGAAGAGCTCACGCATCCCAGGGGAACCTAACAAGCTCCTGCTCGTTAGGAGAGGAAAGGCAGCTCTGCTCAAGCGTGACCAGCTTCTGCTCCCCACGTCCCTGCGTGCAGCAGGGTTTGGCATTTTGCAAACCAAACAGCAGCCAGCAGGCAGGTCTCATGGCTCCGCGCGCCCACCTACCAGGGCTCCTGCCCGTGCAGCATCCAAAGAGCCCGTGTGGCCGCAGAACAGCGGGGCTACCAGCCGGGACCGAGGCTGAGCCACCAGCTCCAGCACAGCCTGCTGCAAGAATGGGAACCACCTGGCTCGTGGTGCGGAGCTGGTGTCCCCACGCCGGCCTTTTCCTTCCCATCCTTGGGGTCGGGACCCAGCCACGGGCACGGCAAAGCTGGGCCACGAGATGACCCTGAGCTCTTGAGGGATAAATGGAGATTGTCTTTTCGCTCTGGCTATTTTTACCTCCCCAAAAATAAAGCGGTCCTGGAGGGGCAGCCCTCCCGAGGGCCGGGGTGCCTGCAGTCAGGGGCTGGTAGCACCCAGCTGGCCGCAGTCCCCAGGCTGAGGATGACAGCCCCGTGCTGCCCCCCTTTTAGGAGGGATTAACCCCCAGGGCAGCTGCCCTCCATCACCCCATCCCTGCTTCCCCCCCCCCCAGCATCACTGGGGTCAGGGGGCTGCACAGGGGCTTGGGATTTACGGCCGATGCATGCAGAGGATTTACAGGGAAGGGGCAGTTTCAGGGGACCCGGAGCAAAGCACCGGTGATTTATGGGGTCAGCAGCAATTTACACAGCAGGTAGCAGCACCAAGGAGGCAAGGATTTACAGGGGCAGGAGAGAAGTCCTTTTTTATTGGTGTTTATTGGGAAACGAGGGCCTCCTTCCCCTAATTACTGTGACCCAGGGAGGGGCGCAGAAGCAGCTGGATTTACAACGAGCTTCCCCCTTGCTCTGGAGGTCACGAGCAGGCCAGCAGCGGGGACCCTCCCATCCCAGTGTGACCACAGATGGTTTCTGCTCGGCCACAGCACCACCAGGGGCAGCTCAGCACCTCCCCGGGCTGCCACCGCCCCACGGCAGCACTCCAAGGCTGGGCTCAGAGCTCAGCCTCTCCAGGGAGGCTGCAAAGAGCAAGGCCTCTGACATCTCAGCAAATCTCCCCTCCTGGGTCTGATCGAGCCCGTGTGCTCGCGGGGAGGCAGACTTCCTCCTGCAGGGCTGCCCAGGCTCCTCGCAATTGCTAACGTAGTGCTGCTGCTCCTCAGCCCCCAGGCTGGAGGCAGGATGGGCACGGAGACACACACACATTGTGTCTGAGCAGCTGCCAGGGGGTTAGCTTCAAGGGCTGCATGTAATGTTAAAAGAAAAAGAAGTAAATAAATGTATGGGGAAAGTCATCTCTGGTTGCTGCTTCACCACATTACAGCATCCTCCCATCAGTGTGGGACACCTGGGGAGGTGGGACAGGCACAACGCTGCCCTCTGCCACCCCATGAGGCTACACGACCAGATTCCCAGCACAGGCTTGACTTAAAATGCAGAAGCAAACCCAGCAAAACCTCAAACTCCCAGCCCTCCCCTACCTCTGCTCCCAGCACAAGCTGAGGGCAACCTCTGCAAAAGGAGCATCGGCAGCTCATCGGGGCACCGGGAGCAAAAATTCAGCCCTGCTAGCAGGGGGACACCCCTAGATGACGTGAAACCCCACATCCTTTGTGCTGCCCCCATACAACTTGGGAACAGCCCGGAGACGCCAGCACAGCCAGCCACCACCTGGTTTAGGACAGACACAGGTACGAGAGGGTACGACATCGCACCCAGACAGCTCCCTCCCAGCAGGGAAAGCACCTTCCAGCAAATCCACTCTGGCATTTCACCCTGTGTTTTTTCTAGCCGCTCTCCAGATTCCCTATTTCATCCCAGATACGTGCACGCAGCCAGCAGACCACATACAAAACTCGTGCAACATTTGCACGGGACACCCGATGTTTTGCAGCACTGACTTGCTCAGGACTGAGGTGCAATAGGACCGGGTTCCTCTGGCAGAGGGGAATAAAAGGTGCCAGCTATCGACCCCAAACACAGGCTAACATCGAGCCCTGCCCAGCTGGTGCGGCAGCTCCCACACCCAGCAGGCACGCAGCGCCCCACGTCCCCACCAGCCCGTGCCCCCACCCCCCTGCCCCAAAGTTTGACTAAAGCTCAGGAGTATCTTTGCTTTTATAAATCTCTGCCTTTTAATGATGGCTTCAAGGCTCAGAGAAAAAAAGGCCCATTAAACTCACTGAATAAGTTAATGGGGCAGAGAGAATCCATTTCAAAGCCACCCCAGGCTATTTTCCTCTGGAGCTAAAGCCTGAATAAGCAAAAAGGAAAAATTAAAACTGTACAGTGCTTTGCCAATAAATAACCCCCAGTGTAATCTGCTACAGGCAGGCCTCCATTTGCAGAGATAATAGGATGCAGATCAGCTGTAGAACACCTCCCCTTGCAGGGACCACCACCTCCTGATTGCAACTCGCTGTGCACGAGGAGCCCCCACCTCCTGCCTGCCCCCTTCCACCTGCTGGGGCAGGGGAGGCACCGAACATCTTGCAAAGAAGCACCAAAATCCGGCACTTCAGTCCCTAATATTTGTGCTCCAAGCACTCGCCCCTGCTTGTCTGCATCTCCGCCTCATTTTTCCCAGCCCTCCTGGCTGCTCATGTCCTTTCTGCCCCCCCTTTCACCGGGGGTGCTCTGGGCTCAGCCCTCCCCAACCAGATCCCACACGCAGCTGCTCCTCCTCGAACACTTAAAACACAAGTGCGTGTCCCAGAGAGGGATTAAAGAAAAAATAAAATAAAAAAAAATCCCTGTTTGTAAATGTTGATCCCACTAGGCGCAGTTTGTTTACTGTTTAATATTTAAAGATGCTAATTAAGTCTCTGAATAAATAAATCTATGCTACCAGCGCCTTTTAGAGCCAGGGAGCCCTCCCATGGGGCCAGGGCAGCCCAAAGCACAGCGGGGCCGGGGCAGCCAGCCCAGGGCATGCCTGAGCATCCCACCCCATGAAAGGAGGCTCATTTGCAGCACAGAGAAGCAGCGCCAGGCCCAGCTCAGGCTGGGGACAGCAGGGGACCCAAGTCATCTGGAGCCAGAGGGAGCACAGGCAGAGCAAGAGGCAGGGATGGGGGTCTGCGAGCAGTAACAGAGCTGCCCAGAGAGCAGAGCCCAGCTGCACCACAGGAGCCAAGGGTTGGAGCACCAAGGGGTCAGAGCCACAAAGCCCAGGCGCTGGGGGTCATAAAGAGGGGTAAAAACTCATGGCATTGCAGAGCGGGCAGCCAGGGCTGCTCCTGGCACAACCGCTGCCCTGCCCAGGGGACCGCACAGCTTCATACCTGAGAGCTCGGCTCAGCTCCTCTCCCCAAGCCATCCCACAGCCTCACCAGAAGCAGAACAACCTCTGTCTCCCACCAGGAGAGCAATCCTTCCCCAACCTCCCACCTGGTACCTCTTTAGCCTCATTGGGCTCTGCCTCCCCCGGACCAGCTCCAGCTGCGCCCTGCTCATTGCCATTAACCCCACGGGCTCCCTCTTGTACAGGCTCCCTCCCTGCAGCCCTTGGGTGCCTTGCACACACTTCTTGAGCTCAGGTTTTGTTCCTGAGGACACCCTCCATCTCCTGTCCCAACCCAAAGCAAGGTGGCAGGGCGCTTCCCAAAAGAGCACCACATCCACCTGGCTCCATGCACCCCACAGAGCCCGTCTTGGGACAGCTGCAGAGGTGTCAGAGACCCCATGAAGCTCAAGCTGGGAAATGGTGCCCAGCACCACTCCATTTCCCTGCGCTGGCACAGCACACAGCATCCTTGACCCCATGTCCTGCTGAACTCTGCTCCCCAGGCTGCCCAGCAGCAGCCACCGAGCAACCCAAGGGCTTTCTGCTCGCTTTTTGGGGGCTGTATTTTGGCTGCAAGAGCACACGGAAGTGGAGACAGCCAGAACTGGGACCAGTGCCTGCCCCAGCAGTGCTCAGCTACATCCTAGAGGCAGGAGGTTTGGGGAACATGGGGAATATTTGCTGGTGATGCAGCTCTGGAGGTCAGCAGCACCCTTGGCACAGCGCTGTCCCCCAAACAGCCTCAGTCCTGCATCGTTGTGGCTCAGCTGAGCACCCACGTCCCTGATTTGTGCACGGTGTCCCCAGCAGCACCTGCATCTGCTTGAACATTTCCACATTAACTTTTTTTCCTTGCAGGATCCACCTGGGCAGAGCTCTGGGTTCGCTATGTAAGTGACAGCCTCGCGCAGCCCAGGGGCAGGGACCCCACCACGCTCTCATCCCATTACCCATTTCTCGGCCCCCCAGGGACAGCACAAACAGCTGGCAAAGACATCAGCGCCCCACGGCCCTCACCAGGGTCAGGGATGAGGTTGCTGGGAACATATTTCCATGCAGGAATGAAATATGATGGGCTGGGGGTATGTCAGCTTGGGGAGGATGGGAGGCTGTGGGGTGAAAAAGGATCACAAGGGGATGGGACAGAGGGGACAAGGGGGCTGGGGAAGACTTGGAGTGGCTGTGCCAAGTCCGTTGCCAGGATATTTTCGGTCAGATAAGCTGTTTTCCTTCCCATGTAGGCAGGCTGAAGCTGGGAGAAGGGGAAGGTGGGGGTGACGGCGTGTGCTGGAGCAGGGACAGTCCCCAGCATTCCTGCGTCTGCTACAGCAGAGCCCTTGGTGGCAGCTGGAGAGAAGCCTGCTGCGCTCACAGAGCTGCCTTCTCCTTCGGCTTCCCGACTGCTACGTCACATGAAAACAAGCTAAAAACGCTGCACATCTTCCTGGTGCTGCTCTTCCAGGTGAGCAAGGGCCAGAGCTGCAGGCGGGCATCACACAGAGGAGACAGGGCAGGGTCCCCGTGGGGCTGGGGCAGGGAACGGGGTGGCACATTGGGGATGGAGATGTGCAAGCACAGAAATAAATCTGCATTATCCTAAAACCTGCATCATCCCCGGCTTCCCTTTCCCCCAGACCCCATAGTGACACAAGTTGGCTGCTCAATAATTTTACGTAAGCGGGGCGATGGCTGCTGAGCAGCCTTCCAAGGGGCGTCCAGTGGAGGCGAAGACTTTAATCCCTCTTCCTTTAAGCAGAGCCAGGCCCTGAGCCACGGAGCAAAAGCACAGCCCTGACCAGCGCCCGCCACCCACCTCCCGGCTCAGCACCCCTCCAGACCCAGAGCTCACCCCGAGGTGGTGCTGGGGACCCATTTGCTGTTGCGTTGCGGGACCACTGGGTGTCACAGCCCTTCCACCACGCTGGCGGCACGTGCCCGCTGCCAGCAGGGAAACAACCCGCTCGTCCTTGGCCCCGCTGCCAGGGAGGAGGAGATTGCTTTTGGAAGCCCCACGTTGAGGATGCTGCAGGGTCAAGACCAGTTTCCTACCACTTTTTTCCTTTCTCCATCCCACACCAGGCTCTTCTCAACCCCTCTCTCTAGGGAAGGGCACATGGCCTCCTTAATCCTCCAGCCTCCATCCAGCCCCTGCAGCAAAGAGTTAATCGGAGGAGCTGAAAGCACCACACTCACCCCGGGGGCATCCAGAGACAGCTCTCAGCGTGTGCCCTCTTGCCTCTGCATCCCGGATTTCCCTGGGGACGCTTCTCATGGCTGTTTGACACCACAGGACTGGCAGCCTTTTTTTTTTTTACCCCCCTTGTGCTGGGCATTCTCCTAAGCCAGGGATGAGCAGAAGGATCTCCGTCCCTTGGTATCGCTTGCAGGCTTGCGCTGCTGCTCCGTGCCTCAGTTTCCCCATCAGCGAAACGGGCAGGGGTTTTAAGGGCTTCTCAGCCAGCAGCTGTGACAACCGGCAGCGCACCGTCCCTATCAGGCCCATCCCACCCAGCATTTCAAACAGACCACCCGCCTGTGGATCAGCGTCCTCCAAAAAGCTGCAAACCGCCCCAAATCCCAGCTCGGCTCCGGCCGGGTCTCCCGCGGCACCGGTGCGGCGGCTCCCCGTGCGTGGGGCTGCTCTGACCGCGTCCTCTGCCAGCTCCGGGGGACGGGTCCCGGGGGACGGCGGCACCTCGGGGTGCTGAGCAGGGTGGGGGGAACCTGCCCGCAGGGATGCGAGGCTGCGGAGGCACCGGCGGCAGCCTCGCCCGAGCCGTCTCCCGCAGCCGCTTGCCCTCTAGCGGCTCAGCCGCCCTCCGAAAGCAGGAGGGAAGAGGCTGCGAGAGCGGAGGAGAGGCTGGGGAGGGAGCGTGGGGCAGAAACTCGGGTGGGCCGGGGGCTGCAGCGCATCCATCGAGATGTTCGCGCGCAACACGCGACCCTCGTGCGCGTCCCGCAGCAAGGAGCTGCCCCTCTGTGTCCCCCTCCCTGGCCACGCAAGGTGGGTTGTTGTGTGCCCCTAAATGCAGGAGGTGGGAGGGAGAGAGGGAAACTGGGGCAGACCGGAGCCCGCAGGCTGCTGCCAAACACACCTGCTTGAAAAGCATCCACGCAACCTGCCCAAACCCCCACTGCAGGGAGCCCAAAGCTCAAAATTACTGCTATTTGCCCGTGCCCCATAAATAACGCTGAGCAGGTGAGCTGCAAGCATTACTAGCACTCAGGTTTGAGTCCTGCATCACTGAGAGCGAGCTGTGGGATCCCCGGGAACATCCAAGCGGTCTGTCTGGGGGTTCACAGAAAAAGCCGGGGTTGCAAATGCCCCAGGCCAGATGTAACATCTCCAAGCCCCAAAGAACAGCAAGGTAAAGGTTTCCTCAGTGTCTTCCCCCTAATCCTTGTTTCCCTCTGGGTGGAACACCTGCCTTAGGCCTGGAGCATCCTTCCCAGAGCATCCTCCCGGCCCAGGGAGAGGAGCCAGCAGGCAGAGCTGACCCGGAGCTCCCCAGATCCCACGGGAGGCAAGGAGATGCCACACGCACCCCGAAACCCAGCTCCTACAGCCCACGCCCTGGGTTCAGCACAGCCAGGAAACCCCTGGGAGTCCTGGCAGGCACCAAAGTTGTCTCTTTCTGGACAAATACCTGGCACGGGCCCTCAGCAGAGGCTGGGGCTGGGCATGTAGACATGGACAGGCTGGGCTGAAGCACACGGGGGCACACACGGACACTGACAGGCCGACGCAGGTGACCCAGCCCAGCAGGAATCCCACAGGCAGCTGAGGCAGGGCTGTAACTCTCCGGTGCCTGATGCCCTCTGCTCCCAGCTTGGCCCTGGCTGGGAAAGCCAAGCTGAGACCTGAGCAGCTCCTCCAAAACCCATCTTTTATAGCACATCTGTCCCAGATCCTTCTGCTCTGCCCCTGCACAGAGCCTGGCGGGCTGCAAAAGCACAGCAGGCCCCAGACACTGCCTGTGCCAGGAAAGTGCCTCCCTCCAGGACTGTTCAGCAGAAAGGCCACCAGGGCAGGGCACGGACCCAGCAAGCTTAAATGTTCCAAAAAATAAGGCAGCACCCACTTCAGACCTGATCCCCTGCTGCAAGGAGCAACACCGTGGCAGCCAGGACAGGTGCTCCCAGCTTAAGCTGCCTCCAGGACACCAAAACCATCGTCCCGAGCATCTCTGCACCTCCTTCCACCCACGCAGCCTCGTGCAGTGCCCGCCTCCCCCTCGGTGCCTTGCTCTGGGACAGCTGCTCTGCGCAGACAAGAGCTGCCCAAAACGAAGCTGAATTGAATTAGGGACTTTTTGGATGGTCTCTGCAGCAGCCAAAACCTCAGGGACCGGAAGGGACAGCGGGACGGGGTGGCTTTGTGGAGGCAGAGCCCTTGGTCCCCAGGGAGCAGCAGCACAGGAGGCGAGCTGTGGCTGGTTCAGAGGGGGAGAAGCCTGCGCCCTGTTGCACGAAGCGGAGCCATCCCAGCACCACCAGTGCCTGTCTGCCCACCCTGCCAGCAGCAAAGGGGTGCTGCAGACCTGTACCCCCTACTCCAGAGCCCCCCGCTGTTCCCCAGCCACTCCATGCACGGGGAGGGGGGGCTGGCATCACCGCTCACCCCCCTGCGCCCCGCTCTGGTGCTGTCCTCCCACCCCCAGCCATGCCCATGGGATGGAGCTGATGCTGCCATGGGACAGCCCAGCGGGCAAGGATGGGGCTGCTCCTCCAGGGGGAATTTGTCCCCTGTCCTCCAGGGACATGCTTTCCCAGGGGGAAACCCCAAGGGAGACGCTTCCCCTTGGGCTTGCGAGCAGGTGAAGCCCCAAATTCCTCCATCCCTCGGTGCCCCGTGATGATCCATCTCCTCTTGGACTGTTCTGAACTTGTCCTGTCTGTCTGAAGGCACCTACGAGCCGCACAGATACACCCTACAACTCTACCCGCTGGGGGCATTTTACCCTAAATAAGCCATTCTCCCCACCGATGTCAGATAATAGAGCGAGGCAGCCCGGCCTTCCACACAGGGGACATCTCCCCACCTGGAGGGAGCCCAGGGGTGACAAACACAGGCCACCGCCACCGCCACCACCTACCTGGCAGCATCTCGGCAGTGCCATGGCAACAGCTGAGGAGTAGGGAGGCCCAGATGGCAAACTCCTCCGTCCGTCCTTCCCCACGCGCCGTGCCGGAGCACGCACGCCCTGCCCACGCCGCCAGGAGGGTGGCTCCCCGGCACGCGGCACCACAGCCGAGCCCGGCCTCCCCCAGGCCCCGACAGGGAAATATGGCCTGGGTAGGTGGCACCAGCCCTGCCCAGCCCCGTGGGGCACGGCTGGGAGAAGAGAAGCAGCAGGAATCAGAGCAAAGGCCTCTGGCACCCAGAGGTGGGGCACCACACCGAGGGCACCCACGGGCCTTGGCCTCCCCGCCAACCTCTGTGGGCAGTGCCATGGGCTGGGTGCCTCCCGTCCTCCTTGCTGTGGTGGCACCTGGGTTTTGTCTGTCACAGAGACGGCAAAAATAATCCACAGCTCCTGGTGGGGACATATCGGGGTGGGGGGGTCATGCCCTGCACTGGGTGTGAGGGGGTTGCACCCCCCTGAGGTGGACCCTTGACAAGCTAGGCCCGTATTTTGGACACGAATAAGGCCCTGCTTGCCCCCCCCCCCCCATGTCCCATCTTTCTGTTCACCAGCAGGAGAGGGTGGAGCAGAGCCCACCACCCCTCCCAGGCCCTCCCAGGCCCTGAGCATCACCTCCCCCAGCTGGGGGGACAGGGCTGAGCCCCCCTGCTTGCCCCCCAGCCCCACGGACAAAGGCACCTCTGCCCACTTGCTGCCCACAAACGAGGCAAGCCGCCTAACGAAGCCGAGCCCCCGGCGAGCGTGGCAAGCAGGGGAAGCACCACGCAGCGCCGAGCTGAATCAGACCCATCTGCTGGAGTGATTCAGCGGCGGCCAGGCTGGGTTCGAGGCGCCCTCGCCCCAGCACCCGCTGATGGCCAGCAAGGAGAGGCCAAATATCGAGCATGGAGGGTGCTGGACCCGATGCCAGCCATGCATGAGCATGAACCTGGGTTCAGCCTGGCTCTGAGGGACTCCTCCTTCGCTAGGAAGCAGCCTCACCACCCAAAACATCCCCCTGCTCCATCAGCATCCCACACAAACCACCGCCACCTCCCCAGGAAACGCAGACCTCCTGGGGAAAGTTGGCACTCGTGTTCGGTCTGGGCCCCTCGTGGCATTTCGGGGCTCAGCCCGGTCCTGCACCCTCCTGGTCCCGGGCCCAGACCTAGGGAGGAAGGTGCGGGGCTGGCAACAGCGCAGGTGGGAGCTGGAGGGGGAGCAGAGATGCAGCCAGCAGAAACCAGCACCCTGTCCTCACCCCCAGCTAAGAGCAGCTCCTCAAAAAAAAAAAAAAATACCCAGCATCTGTGGTTCTGGAGTTGGGTCTTTTTCTTCTTTTCTCCTTCTCCTTTTTACAGGCTGCTTATCAGCATTTTCCAGTTTCAAAGCAGTAAAGGCATTTTCTGGGCACAAAGGACTCACGCAATAACACCTCTCGCAGCAGTTCAGACCTATGTGTGCACCTGACAACACACACTCGCTGCCGAGCCTCCCCGGTGCTGGCCATCCCACAACGGGTTAAAACCAAACCACAACAAACAGCGAGCACAGGGGAAAAAAAATAAAAAACCATGAGTTTCTCCGACTTCCCTGAGCATCACCCACGTCCCTCTGGCAGCGCAGAGGAAACGCTCCGGCCCCGCGGCGCAGGATAAATGTGGGGTGTTTGGAGGGTGGTGTTTGCTCCACGTTCGCTTTCCCCATTCCTGTGGGGTGGGCAGAGAGGGTTTGCTGGCCGGGGGACAGAGTGAGTGTGTGTGCTGCAAATCTGCCTGGGCACTGCATGGACCCGTGAGCCAGCGGGGAAAGCGGCTCCAGTCATCTTTCCCCAGCAAAGGTGACGGGCAGAGCTGCGAAAGAAGCACTGCAATTACTCCATGGCTCTGCTGCAATTGCTCTGTGACCAAATAAAACAGCCTCAGGACCCGGCAGAGCACCCTCCCTCCACGCAGCCGTGCGATCCGGGTGAAAAATAAATAAATAGCCCTCCATTAGTCATTTCAAACCTTGCTGCATTTAACTGCCAGAATAAAGGATTCCACCTCTTCGCTGCTCAACTCCCACTGGCAACTTGCTCTGGGGGCTACATTTCCCTAAATGCTCACATTTCAATTAGCATTAGAATAATGAAATGGCTCAGAGTTCATCTCACCCAAAAATGTACTGGAAAATAAAGAGCCGAGATTGGAAGCGATGAGGGTTTTTCACGCAGACACACGCGCACACACACACAGCAGGATGGATTCAGGAGGAGGAAATCTATTCCTTTCTCGACTCCACGCTGATGAGATTAACATGGGCTTTGCTAACTGCCTCTCCAAACAAGGATAATGCAACTTCAAGTTGATTTTCCAGATAAACAAGCATGCAAACAAATGCAAAGTGCTCAACTAAAAATATCTCCCGGCTCCGACGCTTCTCCCCACCACCACCCCAAGACGAAAACACACAAACCCTGTCACAGCTCCACGGCGAGCTGCAAAATTATGACAATGCGAGTTAAATTAGCTACTTAAGGGACGTCGTGCTCTGCCCTATTTCCCCCCCCCACATACCCCTCACGGAGGCGAAACCGCAGATTCCCCACATACACCCAGCCAGGGCAGAGAAGAGAACATTTTCTGTTGTGGGATGAAAAAATGACGCTCTAATCAGCTCCAAAGTCTGGAAAAAAAGAGCGAGCAGCTCAGAACTTGCTTTTCTTGCCCGATTTGGGTATGTGTGGCTGTGTGTGGCTCTGGCCGGGGTGTTCTCCCCCCTCCCTTGGCAGAAGCAAACAGTTAAAGGCAGCAGCAGCTTCAGCATCCTCGCCTGCTGCTCTCTCCTGCTAAGGAACCAAACCTCATTGACTTTATTCCTTTTAAGCTTCGGCCAAACTGTTGCTGGGCTTTTATTTTTTCTTTCGGATGAAGGAAGGGAAAAGCCCGATCCTCGTCCTCCGCAGGCTGAGATGGGGCGAGCGGAGCCAGGCAGCGCAGCAGCACCCAGGGCACCTGAGCCCAGCACCCGCAGCCCAGCCCCGCGCCCTGCCGCCGGGGAGCCCACTTACATCGAAGTGATGTTCCTTGAGATGTCCGTGATGTTGATGCTCGTGTTGCCATTGCTGCTGCCTGAATCCTGCCCTTCCAAGAGAGGGAAGAGGTTCCCATCATCCAGCTTCTTGCAATTGATGTCTGTCTTGCTGCAAAGACAATTAGCAGGGCAAGCCAGCACCGAAAGCAGATAGTCTCCCCAAATGCTCCAGAGCAAAAATACCCTCCAGAAAGTGCACTTGGTAGGGCAAAGAGAGACATCCATCTCCGATTGCTGCTTCTAAAAAAGAGGAGGAGGAGGAAAGGGGGGATGGAGGGAGGGGAAGGGGGGGAAAGGGGGGAAGGAAACAAAGACGGAGGGAGGCAAAAAAAAAAAAAAAAAAAAAAACACACAACGAGAAACCTCAAGCGATCAGATGCAAAAATCCTCCAGCAGATGAAATCATGCTGGCAGCTGGCTCGGAGAGGCTGTAATTCCCGCTAGGGCAGCGGCAGCGGGCGGGGATGCATGCTGGCCCGGCCGCCCGCCCGCCGCTCCGGAGGATCGCAACGGAGGCTGGGGAGGCAGCCGGGGGAAATAAATAAATAAGGCAAACGGTGCGAAAGTCACCAAGTCCCACCTACTGGGCAGAATTAAAATTGACACACCTGCAAAAAAAAAAAAAAAAGGGGGGAAAAAAAAAAAACACACAACACAGCCCCCCCCCACCACACACACGCAAGGAGGGAGAGGAGGCTGGGGAGAGGAGGGGGCGACCCCCCCTTCCCATCGCTTCCCTCCCCCGGCCTGGGCAGCCCTGCTGCAGCGGGCACCAAAAAAAAAAAAAAAAATAGCAGGGGGAGGAGGAGGAGGAGGAGGAAGAGGAGGAGGAAGGCTTGCAAAGCGAGCCGGGCTCTGCGCGCTTCCCTCTCCGCAATAAAAAGGATTCCCCACCCCCCTCCCTCTCCGCCAAAATCAAGGCAGGGGAAGGGGGGGAGAAAGGGGAAAATCCCACCCCAGCGGGGCCGGAGCCCCAGCCAGCGGAGGAAAAGTTGCAGCTGGGGTTGAATTTGTGCTGGGGGGGGGGGGAGCCGAGGGGCTCTGGCTCGGCTCCTGCTTTCTCAGGCTCTTTGGGAGGAGGACGATGCTGCCTTTCGCTTGGTCGTTGGGTGTTTTTGGCCCCCCCAACCCGGACAGATGGGTGGAGGGGAAAGGAAGACTGGACTGAACTGGAAGAGAATAAAAGCCAGTGTGGATTACAGCAATTTAAAATATATATATATATTTATTTTTTTTTCTTTAGAGGATCCTAGCAAGGGGCTGATCAGACGGCTGGGTGGGAAAAAAAAAAAAAAAAAAGAAAAAAGCGGCTGGAGAGCACCCAGGAAGGACTTTCTAGAAAAGACACACACACACACACCCCTCCGAAAGGCAGCAGGGGCTCGGTCGGGTGCCGGAGGTGCAGGCACAGCACCCAGGGCTGGGGGCTCCCATCCTCCCTCCCCTGCTTCCCTCCTGCAGCAGATTCTGCAATCAGACATGCAAAAAAAAAAAAAAATCCTGAAAGAGGAAGACTGAAGTGTTGAAAAGGCTGAGCTCAGAGTGCCGAAATGGCATCAGGAGAGCAGTGAGTGCGAGCTGAACAGCAGAGCAAATTAAGATGCATGTTGCATTTTTGGCAAGCACAAACCCAAGCAGATCAGAGCGCTGCTTAATTTGCTCGGCTTTTCTACAGCGCTTTTCTGCATGCCTTTTTTTTTTTTTTTTTTTTTTTCCCCAATAGTTTCATGTCTCTGCTCCTCTGCACAGAGGCACGGCGCTAAGGGGACGGGAGAAGGGAGGAATTACAGGTGGAGGGCTCCAAATATTTCCAGGGTCTGCCTCTGCCAGGCTGCATGCCGGGAGGGGAGGCAGGCAAATCTCCGTGGGGGGCTCAGCCATCACCTCCGGGCTCTGCTGTGCACCCCGAGCCATCCGAGTCTGGTTGAAGAAGCAATAGGATTTGGAAGAAAAATTTAAAATAAATAAGAAAATAAAAGAGAAAAAAACAGTAAGGAAATGCAGGGGGGATTTGTCCACCCCCAGCCGTGCCCACGGGAGCTGGTCCCAGCAGGGCTCGCGTGCTCCCCGATTGCACACCCCCATGTCACAGGCCTGGAAATGCCCCTGTGGGGCACCAGGGATCAATCCTGCTCCTGGGGGGGAAAGGCAGTTTGTGGGGTGCCCCCTGGGGAGCAGGGCACCCGTCCAGTGAATAAATGGTGAGGTCGGAGGGCTGGTTTCTCCCCTAGCCCCACCTGCTTGGAAATTACGGAAGCGAAACAGCCAGGTCCCCGTGGAGGAGCCTTTGGGGACCCCCCGCAGCCAGCCCCGTGCAGGCTTCTCCCCCTTCTGTAGGAGGTGAGGAGATGGGGATGAGGATGAGGAGGGACTGGAGGAAATGTTCCTCCTGCTCCTGGACTGACCTGGGTGGGAACAGGAGGGAAGCAGCTGTGTGTGCTGCCAAGACCCCCCAGCAAAGTCCCGTCCCCCACTAGTCCTGTGCTACCCCTGCAGCTCGTTCTGTGCTTCCCACCTCCCTCGCACGAGCAAGGCTGAACTTGGTTGAAGCAGGAGAGGTCTCTGGTTGTGTGCTGGGGGCTGTGCTGTCCTGGGAGAGATGCTGGAGCCCACCCGTGCCCTGATCCCCTGCCCTGTGCCAGGCAGACCTGCTGACGGGCAGGATTTGTGCCAAGGCACAGCTTCCTCTGCAGCGAACAGATAAAGCCGCTGCTCGTGGATGAAATGTGGCGGGGCAAAGTGGGGGAATGGAGCAGACGCTCAGAGGAGGTACTGAAGAGGAGCTCCTGGGGGTTCACAGCTCGTGTTTGCCAAGCAAAACATCCTCGTCTTCCCCCAGATGGAAGGGGGTGCTCGGCGAGGCCACCCCTTGCACACCTGTGTCCAGAAGGGGCCGGGAGCAGCGGGGAGGTGCCGGCGGTGGGACCATGCCACCCCTGCCTCCATCCCTCGCTCCTGCTCCGCTTGGAAGAGGGAGGCTGGAGCGGGGCGTGAGTGATGGGGCTGTCAGAGCGCAGAGATGGTATCTCGAGCAGAGGCCTTGCCGTTATTGCTCTGAGGGATGCTGGCAAATTGCTCTTTCAAGAAGCATCCCCATGAAGGATGAAATCGGCGCCTCCTGCAAGAGCTCTCCCCCACAGGGATTAGGGGGGCCGCGCTGCAGCTCCTTCCCCCTGGGCTTGGGGGGCCCCCAGAAGCTCACTCCAGTCCAAACGGGCTGTTTTGTTTGCATTTGTGCACTTCCCACCTCCGAAGCTGCCTGTAGCATCGCTCTCCAGGCTGGCTTTCCCTTTGGGATGAGCTTTCCTCCTGCCACCGCTGTCCCCAGGTAAATGCCACCGTGCGGTGCCACGGCCACAAGGCACAGCTCTGCTCCAGGCAGCAGGCAGATGAAAGCCACGGTGCTGGGGGGGCAAGCCCACAACGAGCCCCGTGGTCCTGTATGTGCTCAGTCATCACCACTCCACCGAAGCCTCCTGCCTCTGATCTACATTCATATTGATCCGGCAGGTCCACGCCGAGGCGCACACCGCCCCGCTGCCTCTTACCAGAACAGCGCTCGCTGGAAATGATGAGCTGACGTTTTTCTGGCCCCCTCTCATCCAGAAGGACGTGCCCCTTTGCAGAGACTTTGCAGGGACGTGCCATCGGTGCCGGGTTGGTGTCGAGAGGAGAGCCCCCAGCTCGCTAAGTAAATGCTGGGGGTGCTGCCAGCACTTCGGGGCTGGTTTGGGGGTACGGCATCCCCCCAGCACCACCGGCATGGGGCTGCAGGAGGGAGACATCTCCCCGTGGGGCCAAGAGGACTTTTGCCCGAGCCTCAAAAGTCATGGGAGCGTCAAAAGGCGCACTCCTAAAGCAAAGCCCCTTGCCCCCACCACCCGGAGGGCAGCTCGGGGGCAGCTCTCATCCTGCACAGCGCTCAGCCTGGGGACACGCAGGGGGATGCTCACGCCTGCGGGCACTGAGAGCAGTGTGACGAAGGGTTCGGTCTCCGTGGGGACCTGTCCCCAGCAGGGTGGCAGCAGATTTAGGGGTCCCAGGAGCCGATGGAGCCATCGCAGCAGATGAACTCTCAGGGACTGTAAAGAAAGTATAGGGGAAAGTACCTAACCAAGGACTGTGTGCCCATATAAATGGGAACAAGCATTTCTAGAGAAAACATATTCAAGGGAGGACGAGAGGAATAGCCCTGTCACAAAGATAACAAATATTGCTGTGCTTGCATTCATGGCTCCGACCTGAACCAGATTCCCACCTAGGAAGTTCCTGAATTAATGTGTCTGGAGAGGGGAAAGGTCTGGTCATGGCGGTGATGTCCGGGGAGGACAACAGCAATGATCAAAGAGAAAAAAAAGACGGAAACAAAGGTCTTAGAAAGTGCAAGGGAAACACAGGAGCTTAATGCAGAGCAGATGATAGCTGCAGTCGGGACACCAAGGCAGCACGGCTGCCTGCGATGCCCTGGGTGGACCTGGCTGGTCTCTCACCAGGAAGAAACCGGAGCAAATCCCAGGCAATGGGAAGGAATTGCAGACAGCAAAGCTCCAGCGTGGGAGTAGACTGAAAATCCTGGGGGTCTGCCTGGGAGAGGGGTGCTGGGGACACGGGGATAGGGCTGAGCACAGCTGAGTGCGCGCTTCTGCTGCGCCTGCTTCCTAATCTAAGAAAGGGCCAGCAAAATTAAAGCTGTTAAAAGGATAAAGAAGGCCTGGGAAACTCACTGACATGTGATATCGCCTCAGCAAGGAGCTGAGCGAGGCTCGGAAGAAGATCAAGGAGATCAGCATCAGAAAGCACTGAGGACAAGCCACCGTCGCAGCTCCGCCGAGCTCTGGGCACACATCAGCCCTCTGATTTCCCTCCCCTACCTCCAAACCTCCCCATCACAGGTCGAGCCCACCGCAGAAGTCCCAGGATAGAGGCTGCGGTGTGCTGGAAGCAGATAAGGAGAATTAAGGTGCTGGCATTGTTCCGCTAATGGCCTGCCATCTGCGTGTCTCCCGGGTGCCCTGCATCCTCCAGCATCCAGGAGGGGCAGAGCTGGGATAACCCCGGAGCAGGATGTGGCACCTCGCCGCCGTGGTCCTGAGCACCCAGGTGAGGCAGCACCTGGGTGGTGCTGGGTGCTGGCTCCAAGTGCCCGGGTTAAGCCACTGCTCACCGGAGAATCGATTCCCCCTCACCCCCAGCTCTTCCCTGCACACGCACACAAACGTGCTCCCAACCCCTGCTTTGTGAATAAATCGAAGCGCTTTACAAAAAGCTCCCCAGCCTGTTTGTGACTTCAGCTCCAAACAATTTTCCTTCAAAGGTGACTCCCTTGACTCCGGGAAGAGGTGCCAGAGTGGGCTGAAGCAGGGAAGAAACTAAAATAACCGGCTCTTCACAAAACAATTTACCAAAACATTTTCTGAGGGTGCTCGGCCAGAGAGATCTGGTGAAGCTGCTATTATCTGAGGCAGGGTAGGGAAGGCAGCCTCTGCACTCTGTCCAAGCCCTGATGGGGGAAGAAGACCCAGCCCCATCTCAGCATCCCGTGCCTCGAGGTGCTTCCCAGGGCCAGGGAGAGGAGAGGTACTTGCAGACCTGTTGGGGAGATGGCTGTGGCCCCAAAAGGGCGACAAAAATCCCTGCTACCTCTCTCATCCCGAGCATGAACTGAGTCATTAGCTGCTTGAAATGGTTTCCTGGCTCACCAGGGCAACTGCGAAAGCCTGAATTTAAGACATCTCCCGACGCCATGAAATAAGACTCTCAACCCACCACAGCCTCATGGAGGAAGAACGGACCATGTCAAACCCAAAGGGACCATAACCCATGCAGCCTGGCTTAGCCAAAAGACCCGAGTCAAGCAAGCAGCACCCCAAAACACCCCAAATCCCACGTGGGGATGACAGCAGCTGGGTCTCAGTGGCATAACTGTGTTTTGATCCCTTGTGCCAGATTTCCTCGGCACACGCTGGGAGGTGATGCCACCTCGCAGGAGGGGGGCTCACTGCTGCAGGTTCTGCTCACCTGGGGGGCCAGAGGGGCTCAGGGCTGGGGTTTGGGGCAGGTTTGGGCTCTGCAGCAAAGCCCTTTGCCATCCCCAAGGTGCTGGGATTAACCTGTGAGCCCCCAGGAGGCAAGGATGCGCTGGTGGGGATGGAGAGGTGGCTGTCCCCAGGCTGGGGCAGATGGTGCCCAGGTCAGCCTCGGATGCTGCCCCCAGCCCCCGTGAGCTGAAGGGGGGGTGGAAGGCAGGAGCCTGGCCTGTGAGCTGTGGCAAATGTCCTGCCAAAGCATCTGCAATAAACAAATCAATAATTAAAGGAGGATATACATTAGCCCTTGAACACACTCCAGGTAGAGCTTATTTTAGACCTTTAGGAAAACGTGTGAGGGGAGGAGAGGTGGGGGGGTGTAAGGGGCCACGGTCTGCAGGAGGACGGGGTGGGCTTGGGGCTGGACGTGGAGGGTCAGCAGGATGGGGCTGAGATGCAGGATGAGGGATGGGTGGGAGAGGCAGGTGGTTGGGGAACCCATGTGGGCCATGGAGAAGAGAGATGAAGGTAGTTGTGTAGGCAAAATGTCCCCCATCCCATGTTTTCTGGGTGAATCCCACCACCAGCACTTCTGCTCCTCCAACAACGGAGGTGCCCAGGGCCTGCCCCAGCTCCTGGGGGCTGGCCACTGGCTTGGGGCGGACGCTGGATGGAAGAAGTGCTCATCACCACCGGCACAGAATCACCACAGCAAGATGGTACATCACGACTCTGTCCTGCCGTGGCCGTTGATGACCACAGATCTGCCGCTTGAGGTGAATGAAGGGTCTAGTTGCCTGCACAGCTGGGAGATTTTCTTCTCCTCAGCCGTAAGGCAGTCTTGCTCACTCCTGCCTGCCTCCTTCTCATGATGTGTCCCTTGCTAAAGATCCCTGTGTTCCTACCAGCAGCCTACCAACCTCACACCCACCTGACCGAAGCTCAAGGTGCCAAAAAAGCTCTCCAACCTCCTGCCCAACTCCATCCCTACAGTCTAAGAGAGCATCCTACAACAGGAAATGATCTCTTGGGTCATTTTGGCCATGGTGACGGACACCAGAGCTCCCAGCTCCCCATGCTCACCTGGGGCACGGCTCTGTAGGGCTGTGGGACACACCGCCAGGGCTGGGAGGCAGAAGACTCCAGCAAGCCCTGAAGATGTAATGTCGCTTTGTTCTCCACGTTGGTGCCTGTATCATCCCTGCCCTGCCACTTCTAACACCAACGGGGAAAAGACAAAGCCCAAGATCTCCCAAATAAATCTTTGTGCTACTGATTAATCCCCCCAGCTTTTAGCCTGTTGCTGAGCAGTTCCCAGCACTGAGCAGTTCCCACTACCAGGGCGCTCCCCCTGCCCTTACCGAGAAAGATCTGGCTACCGTGATTTATGCCTGCCGCATATCTGAGCTGGCTTGCCCCACACCTCTGCAATCGGGCTGGAGCTGGAAGCCACACAGGAGCATCAGCTAATGTGAAACACAACCCACCTTCTCTGCCGGGGGGGGTCCCAAGAGCCCATCTTTCCACCCTCCCCTCCCCTGGCTCAGCACCCGCTGCCAGGCGAGGCTGCGGGCTGTCATAGCCAAGCCCATCAGCAGCATCGAGCAGCATGCTGCCAGCCCTGCTCTTTCCCCCAAGCTGAGGACGCTCGGGAAGAGCCGTGGGGAGGGATGGATGCAGAGCTCTGCCAGCCGTGGTGCTCAGCCACCCGTTGCACCACGTCCCGGGAGCCCGAGTCGGTCCGAAATCTCAGACACCGGCGAGTTTTTCCTCCAGCAAAGAGCTTCTGCTACCAGGAGGTATCAGTGAAACACTTGTGATGCAGTTCAGCTGAGTAAAATAAATAAAAGTGACTAATGACTGATTAAATATTAAAGGATCGCTTTATTTTTGCAAATACACAGATGACTGCACACAGCTGAAATCTGGAGGTGGCCCCTACAGCTGAGGCGGCCAGGGATGGGCCATGAAATGGCACCGGGCTTTTCCTTACCCTGTGACGAGGAGCATCTGGATTGAGACTTCTGCTTCCCACCAGGACGGAGCTACCCATGTGCAGATTATCCAGGCAGAGCTTCTGAAACCAGGACAGAGAAGCTGAGCCTCCAGGCCATGCCGTGCCAACCAGAGCCAGTAGGATTTGCCTCGTCGTGCTGCAGGGCTCCTCTGGCTCCCCAGCCCGCCTCGGTGACATGCCAGAGCCACCTAATGAGGTTAACATTAATATTTCCTCCCGCTGCCCATTAAAGCTGCCTGGTGGGGAGCTCCTTCTCCACCAGTCCCACAGTTCTTCTGGCTCCAGCAGCTGCTGTGTCTCTCCCTTCCCCTGCCACGGGGTGGAGGAACAGCTCCTTCCCCAGGGGCACCATCGCCGCGTCCCCCTGGGCACCCCGCAGGCACGCGGGCTGAGCAGCCAGCACATCTCCAGACGGCTGGGACACGTGAAAAGCACGTGCTTGCTTCCCAGGCAGTTTGTATGGGGAAGAAGAGGCACAGTTTGTTATGAAATAATTTTCTCAGCACCATCTGGTTGCTTGATCCATCCCCAAAAGCCTGCTGGAGAGGACCACGCTGACCCTAAATGCAGCTTCCTTCCAGAGAGATTGCAACTGAGTGAGAATATTTTTTCTTGGTGCGAGTTTTACTTTTTTTTTTCAGTAAGGAGGAGTCAAAGAGGCACTGCAGCAATACATGTACACCAGCCCCAACCTCTGGAGGATGCAGAAGAAGTTGTTGTCCTGGGTTTTTCCCTTCCCCTGCCATCTGCAGCTGGCCACGGCCACTGCCCAGGCGCAGAGAGGGACGGCGCTCGGTGCAAATCCTGGTTATCAGGAACTCCAAGGGAAAGGAATGAACCAGTGCCAAATGGCGAAGGATAAAATCAATATGGGGAGAACTGTTATTTAAGCTTCTGAGCTCCGGGGTATTACAAACGTTGGAGAGCAATGAAATAAAAATGATACATAAAGTGACAACATCATCATGTCTGTATAACTGACGCCCTTAGCAGCTGTTTGGTCGGAACAACAGAAGTAAATCCAAATCTGTGCCTGCTGCCTAGGGCTGTCTGGCACTCCTAAGGGGGCACTTTGTGATCAGAGAGAGAGGAAATTACAGGGTCTTTTTGCCAACTGGATCGTTTTTAACCTCCTTTGGTTACCGTGGCCTGGAAGCCCGGAGGACCACGCCGTGAGATCCTAACCCCACAGAGCAGCCCACGGGCTCTTCTGGAAGAGGCTGGGTCTCTGTGGAGGTGGTGGAGACCCCACGGGGAGCCCAGGAACCTCAGGTGGCAGCGGGGATCCCTGGGCACAGGAGAGCTGCCGTGGCCAGGAGTTGCCCCTTGCAGGACGCCGGTCCCTGGGCTGTGAGCCATGCTGTGCTGCACAGGTGGTGCTGGGGACAGATCCAGCAAACATGAAACCAGGAGGGAAAACACTAGGCTGGCTTGTGAGGTGTCCTCTTGCTGCCTTCAAGGCTTTCTGGCGCCTCCTTATCACCCTTTAAAGCTTCCCACACCAGTACAAAGCAATAACATTTTCATTTCTCTCTTCATTGGTAGAAAAGCAAGGTTTTTTTACAGCTTTCTCTGCCTCTTGATCGTCTCCCTTCCTATCGACAAGATCCCCAGCTCTCAGCACCAGCTGCCATTCCCCAAGAATTTCCTTCTGCCAGGGCCCGTGTGGCACCTTCGCATCCCGTGGTGCATCCCATCGGGGCATCCCGGGTCCCCCAGGGAGCCAAGGGGCTGAGGTTGGGCTGCAGGATGGTGTGGATGGGGAGCGAGCCCCAAAACCAGCTCTGGGCTCTTTAGGAGGCAGAGGGCCACCGCAGAGCATCCAGACCTTAAACTGACTGCGAGAGGATGCTGCTGCTGCGCGGCGATTCCTGCTGCCACCTTAGGGAGAGCAAAAGAAATGCCAAACCCGGCTGCTCTCGCGGAGCATTCGGCGTTAAAACCCAGCTCTGGCAAGGCCGAGGCAGGAGTTTAACCTCCGTGCAGCGAGGGGTGCTGAGGGACGGCGAGCGCGTTAACCCCTCTCCGGGCTGCGCCCCGCAGCTGCCGCCGCATTAACCCGGCTCCGGGAAGGCTCCAGCACAGAAGCTTTTAGCGCAGCCCACGCCGCACGCTATGGGTTTGCTGGAGCAGAGCAGCAGCTTCCCGCTCCCCCAGCACCACTTAACCTCCCGGAGATGCTCTGGGATGCGCTGGCAGGCTCGGCGGGACGTGCGGGCAGCGAGTGAAGCGGTGCCAGGTCCAAATCGATGGCACGGCCAGGGGCAGCAGGGACAAGCCAGGGCTGGCCAAGGTGCATGGGCACAGGATTCTCTTTTCTCCTTTCTTGCCCATGTTCGTCACCTTGGCACGCTGCCTTGGGGACACCTGGCATGGTCTGCAGCCCTTCTCTGCCCAAAGTGCCTTCCCCAGACTTGTGCTTCCTCCAGCCTCTCCCACCACAGTCCCTGCAGCCCTGACAAAAGCTCATGGCTGCTCGGATTCACCCCAGGGTCTGTGGTTTTCTGCCACCCTCCTGCCTGCTCCCAGTTCCTAACAGCGGTGGAAATGGGGGAGGAAAAGGGGGTGTTTGGGACCATGAGCTTTCTGGAAGGAGAAATGAGATGGTTGGGATGGGATGGGATGGGATGGGATGGGATGGGATGGGATGGGATGGGATGGGATGGGATGGGATGGGACGGGATGGGACGGGATGGACAGGATGGGATGGGATGGGATGGACAAGATGAGATGGATGGGATGGGGAGCTCAGGTGTAAAACAGAGAGTATTTCTTACTCTCTGCTCTCCCTGATGCTTCCCTGCATTTGGGGAGAGGTAGAAGGGCCTTGCTGCAGCCACAGTCGCTGCCTAACCCACAGGTACCTCCCAGCCCATCCAGCATTCCTGGATTTGAATCCTTCCCACCTCCTCTGCCGCCCCCCTGCTGGTGCACAGCTCCCACCCAGGACCCCCGTCAGACGCAGCGCGGAGGTGGGCGGTTACACCACGCCTCACCCACCGGAGGTGTCAGGAGTCGGGGAAAAGAAGAAGAAAGGGGGGAAAAAATAGAAGCAGAAAAACAGCCTCTGGGTTTCTCTTCTGTGGAGCAGCACGGGAGAAGGGAAGAGCTAGGGGGCTGGCAGCAGAGCTTGGTGGGTCCCGGGGGGGCTGCAGAGTCCAGCAGAGCTGCAGCAGCTGGAGCGTGGAGGAGCAGAGCTGGAGCAGCCAGAGCAGGTGGAGCAGGAGAGGCTGGGAGGGCAAAACCGAGGCAGGAGCATCTCTGCTCACAGACCTCCTGAAACCTTTACCCAGCAGCGTGGGCTTGGCAAGGCGTCGGCACCGGAGAGTGCCCACCTGTTGGGAGCTCGGGGAACAGCCGAGGAACGTGCCAAATTGCAGGCTCCCCATGAGCAGCAGGTTAAGGCAGGTTTCCTTGGATACAGGGAGCTTTCCAGCTGTTCTGCAAATGGCCAGGAGGAAACCCCAGCCCTGCTTTGCAGAACAGGCCGGGATTTCTGCCCTGCTCCTTTGGCTGCAGGGCAGCAGGGAGGGGATGCTCGGGGCCGGGTGCTGATCGCTGGCAGAGGGGCACCCACACTCGTGCCTGAAAGAAGGGAGCACGCTTCTTCTCACGGTCTTCTGTCCTTCAGACTCATCCTGCTAGCCTGGCTTCAACACTCTGCAAGATGTCAAGAGACATAAAGCCCTGTGGGAAGGTGTGGAGCCAGCGACAGGGTCCCCAGTGTCCCCAGGTGCCCTGGCAGCACCGCCGACCAAAGAGAGGGTGGCTGGAGAGAGGAAGATGAAATGCAGGGAGTGACTTGTTTTTCTGGTAGAGCGTTTTCTTCTGCTTTATGCTGCTGGTTTTCTGGAGGGGGTTAAGCTGCAGCAATGACAATCTGCATGGGAGAGGAGCATGCCACTCCAAGGACAGCTGTCCTGGAAATCAGATCCCAGCTGGAACGAGATTTAGCTGGCCTTCAAAACAAAGCCAGTGTTGCTGATTTAAATGAGGATGCTTCTCTCTAGTTGGAGGGGGAAGGTCCCTGTCAGATGCTCGGTGCACCAAGTCCCGGGACAGTGACAGAGATCCCTGCTCCTGCTCCCCCAGCCCTTTCTCATTTCTGCTGCATCTTCCCCTTCACTTCCTCGGGTCACCATTAGGAAGATGCTCAGAGACGACACCAGCAGCAACACGAGGGAAAGCAAAGCTTCCACGTCAGTGCACATGACTTGACAATGCAAATAGCTTGGGATGCACGGTGCAGAAGTATATATTATTAAGCAGCGATAAATGAATGAGTTTCCCGTACTCGCCTGGTGGGTGGGGGCAGGAGGACTCAGGAAAGACCCAGGGACCCAGCAGCCTGGACTGCTCCCTCCCAGCCTCTATCGAGTGGCTTGTTTGCCCTGGCCGCTTGAAATTGATTCAATTAAGATTCCTTGTGCATTCAGGTATAATAAAACAGGGACAATTAGACCTAATAAAACTCAGATAGTTGTGTTCGACCCTTCTTGTGCCCTCTTGTTCCTTACACAACCTTATACGAGAGGCCGGGGCATGCCTGAAGGATTCAGCGTGAGGGATCGTTCAATATATCCTGCTCTGGATAGCCCCAAAACCCTGCAGAGGAGAAGAAATAGACAACATGCTCCCATCCAATGACCCAGAGACCAGCCCAGGTGCAGACCCTTGGATGATCTCCTCATAAGGACCATCCACCACCTTGGACCAGCTCTCACAAACGAGGTCTCCTGTGCACAGAGCGAAGGGAAAAAGGCTACACATCATGCTTAAGGCAGGGCTTAGGACCTGAGAAGTTAGAGGGAAGGCACTGCATTTCTTCCCCAGCACTGGATGAAGAGTGTGTGGTTATGAGCATGGCTATCAATGAACCACAAAGCCTTTTAGCATCCATTATTTGCAACTGCTGCTGAGCAAACAAATGCGACCACATCAGTCACTGGGCCCATCCCCTGCTGAGAGCAGTTCACATCAGCCATGCCTCCCCCCAAAGAGAGAAGAATAGCTGACCCTGCGGGAGCACGGTGTGCACCCATCCCCCTTTACTTCTGTAGCTTTGTCAAGAATGGACAAAACGGGTTATCTCGCCTTGCCCCCTTCAAGGGGTCTCCTTGGGCCACATCTTCCTCCCCGTGTCAGCAGAGTGACCCCCACTCGCGAGGTGGGTTTGGGAAATGTGCACGACCCCACCGTGCTCCTGTCCGAAGGCAGCACATGGAGCCCCCCAGCGTGGGCACCAGTGCTTTGGGACCAGATCCATGTGAAGACGTTGGAAAGCTGTTAGGAGGAATGAGAAGATGAAGACAGACCACCCCCTTCCCCCAAATCGCAAAGGGAACTGCTATAGCATGCCAAAAAACGGGCTGTCCCCATCGCGCTCTGCTCCCTCTGGATGTTCTGGCTGAGCACAACCTTGCTTGTACCCCAGAGCCCCACAGAAGGTGACGGAAGCCCCAGCCTCCTGGATCAAGGAGTCAGAAACCAGTGCCTGCTGCTCCGTGCCTGGCTGGAGTCCCTTCCCCATCCCCTTGCACACCTCAGGAGCAATTCCCCACCCGCAGCCCCGTGCTCTGCCCTGACACCGCCCTCTGCAAACCTCCTCCCCAGTGCTCCTGCCCCCCTGGGGAGCAGGGACTGGGGGTCAGCCCCTCGGGGTCACAAAGGGGAGCCACTCCCAGGGACGTGGGGGATTTGGCTGGGATCCCAAGGGCTGGCCGCACCGAGCAGACATTGCTCTCCCTTGGCAGAACAGACAGCACAAAGCCCTACAAACTCCTCTTCCCAGCCACAGACCTGCCCTGGCCTCAGAGCCAAGGCTGATGCTTTGCCAGCACGCCAGGACCCCGCACCCCTCCGCTTGCTTGCCTGTTTAACAGGTCTCCTTATTTATTTATTTTATTGGTCTGCCTTTCTTTTCTTCCTCTCCTATTGCTATCTCTTTTCCCTTTTGTCTTTTTGGTCTTTTTTTTTTTTTTTTATTATGAGTTGTGCTGCACTTCTTGGTAAAGCACTTTAATCCATTTTAATGCCCCAGTTCTGCTCCTCAGTGACAGCCTGGTGGTTAGTCTAATGCGTCCCGCTCACCTCGGGGTTACTAATGAGGTCACAGCAAAGGCAATCTCCAAACTGAATAATTCACTAATCAGATGCTGCAGACTCCAGTGGTAAAATTTATTTCTGACACCTAAACAGCAAATGGCTTTGTGGACACGCACGCACGCACGCATGCCTGCACACGCGCCTCTCCTCTTTGCCATTCTTCGGGGATATTTTTGGTAAATTGGTGCTGTGCCATACGTTTAACGACGGGTCTCACCACAAAGGAGCCTGGCTCACCCCGAGCCCAGGGCAAGGAAGAACTGCTGCGATGGGCAGCTTCGTTATCTGCTCCGTGATTGAGTGCGATGAGACCAGGATCTGGGGACAAAGGCGCACGCGTGCCGTGATGGAGGTTGCTGTCTGTCTTCTCCCGGCCTTTGCCTTTGGGGACCTTCCTGGATGACTGCTTGGAGAGGCTCGCTGCTCATCCAGACACAGAGAGAACAAGTTAAAGAGAACCAGCTAAGGAGTGTCAGGGCGAAGGGCTGCTCACCTCTGCTGCTTTGTGTTACCCAAAGAGCACGGAGTGAGTTCCCTCTTGTCCTTTTTTCATACTGAAAGCAAAGTCCGGTTTTCGTACTTGCCACCCCCAAACATCTCCAAGAGAAATAGTAGTAATAACCCAATTAATTAGTATTGGTAATAGTAAAAGTCGCAGGGAGTCATTAATAATAATTAACACGCAGCATTCCTAGAGGAGGCAGCAGTCTGGGAAATTTCGCTTGTCTCCTGCAAAGCCTGAGAACAGGTGGCTGCTGTTGTGTGCCCGGTGGGTCCTCAGCATGGGGTGCGTGCTGGCAAAACCTCCCCGTGCCTTGGACCTGAACCAACGCTGCCTCAGCAGCCAGGCGGAGCTGGGAAACCCTGGGAGACTCCAGGCTGGGTTCCTCAGCCCGGAGAGGTGAGGACACAGGGGAGAGGCCCTGCAGGTGCGTTAGGGGCATGGGACGCTGTCGTGTTCAAGGTGGGAAATAATTCAAGCAGAGAGCCTTTGAATTTGCCCTGCACACCCACATGCCTTCAGGACAGCACCCGAAGGTTTGGTTTTGCTCAGAAAGGAGACAAACGGCGAAGTCTGAGAGCGGCGATGGAGTCAGCGCTCTCATCCTGTGGACGGCTCTGGCAATTACAGAGCTAAGTGCTCGTTTGTGACAGGACCTGTACAAATTAGCCGTATGGCTTGGCACTTCCCTGCTCTCCTGGAGACCCAGAAGGTGAGTTTATCCACAGAGCCCATTCACATCTGCTGGAGCAAGGGGCACCAAAGCTCCATGCGGGGACGTCCAGCAGATCTGATGGCCCCATCCCTGACACGAGCTGCTGCCCTGCAGGACCAAGTGGTGCTGCTGAGAGCAAGCCACAGGCTCGAGGGAAGGCAGATCGGGCTCTCACGAAGCCCAGGCAGCTGCAGGCAGGGGGTTCCCTGCCCCGGACCCCCCCCAGCCGTGGCAGGGATGGGTGGACACGGAGCTGCCACCTCCTGCCTTGCAGCAGGGGTTGAGCGGGGGCGAGTGAGCTCATCCTCGCCTGAAGCCGCCCTTTGATGTCCCCCAGTCCCCCTGGGGCACGGGTCACATATGGCCCAAGCACGGAGCAAACCCTAAGATGCAACATGAGCAGGGGGAGAAATTCCCTCGCTGCTTCCTTTTGGTAGTGCTCTGACGCTGACCCCTTTTTGCAGCGGCGTTTCAGCAGCGCTTCTGTTTGTGGCTGGGTGTGAGGAAGCAGTAAATCCCAGTTCCAGGCTAGCACTAACACAGCGTGGAGCCAAAATGGCCTGGTGATGAAATGTCTCAGCGCAAGCAATGACCTGACGAGATGCCATCTTTTCTGGTAAAAAAAAGAAAATAAAAAAAGGTCCACCGTGAGACAGCACGAGCCCCACAGCAAGCACAGGCTGTCTGGCTCTGGGGAGAAGGGAAGCATGGAAAGGACGACTGGGAGCAAAATAAGGTGGGTCCAACAAGCACAACAAGGCAGCAAAAGGCAAACCTCAGGTCCTGGAGGATCCAGGAGGAGCATCCCTCACCAACTGGAGCAGGGTACCCGGGGCCAAGAGAGCCTCCTCCAAGTGCCAGGCACTGCCAGGCTCCCCACCCCACTGCTGAGCGAGATTATGTGATAAATGATTGCATTAGTCCGGACAGCTTCTCATTTTCCTCCAATCTGGCCTGTCTGCCCTCTTAGCACGGGGCTCCTGATAGCATTTCTCCCTTCACTGACTTCATTTTTCCTGTTAGGTTGTCAAGCTGTCAGCGGGGAGAAAGACGAAGCACGGACAAGGCTGTTACTGCCAGTGCACCCGGTGCGTCCTGTGCGTCCCCGGTCCCTGCCCCGGCCAGCCGTGAAGAGGGCTTCTGGTTTGACAAGGGCTGGTTTCTCCAGGACCAGGGACGTTCCCACCCTCTGCTCATCTTCAGAGGCTTCCCTGGGCACCATACACATCTCCAGCTCCAGCCTGTTCCTGCCTCTGCCTCCGAGAACACCAAGGATGTGGTGAGGTTTTGGAGAAAGTAAGGGTAGAAAGGTTTTGCAGACACCATCTAGCTGAAGAATTGTGCATTAATAACAGTTTGGGAGGCAAAATCTGCAAAAATATAGTGGCTTCTGTGTTGGGTTATGCAGATTATGCTTGTGAGCCCTTCTGAGATGTGCGGACACCCCTGTCCTGGTTAATTGCTGATGGAGAGAAGCAAACTGCTGGTGGGAACCACGCCAAGTTTGTTCTGGTGCGGCTTCCTTCCCTGCACTGCCCGCCTGATGTTTCTGCTGTGAAGACAAAATGGGGAGGTTTGGGCAAAATTAGTTTTCGTTCGAGTCTGCTGGGTAATGTGCAGCTTGGCTTCCAAGCAGGCATTCCTCCTGGCACCACAGCACAGCCGAGCTGGGCTGGAGGCTCCAGCAGGGCTGTAGCTGCCCAAGCCTGCCCCGGGGTCCCCTGCTCCAGGGCAGGCTCACGGTCAGGGTGCCACAGCTCCATCACTCATCTTCAGTCCCACATAAATCTTAGGGGGATGCTGGGGCAGGCTGGTGAGCTGGAGGCTTGGTCTGATTTGGGGACAAGACACACACCCAGAGGTGAGCTCTTGGATCTCTCCTGGGTCCCTTAAGCTATAAAGGCAATGGTCCAGACGATGCTTTCGGTACCTTGTTCACACACATGGAGGTTTTTGATAAACCCCAATCTTTAACTTGACTTCCAGAGAGAACATTATCCCGTTATGGCAGCATTTTAAGCCAACACATGCTTCCTAAAAACAAAAGTCTTCAAATCCAACAGCCCCTGGGCAGAGGAGTACCACAACACGCAGAACAGGACTCATTCCTCCGTGTGTCAGCCCCGTAAGGGATGTTCACCAACAGCTCCCCTGAGCTGCTCGATATTCCTCCTTTTGCTGATAACGTTGGCACCTTCTGCACGTGTTCAACACTGGTGATGTGCCGTGAAATCCTAGGGTGGAACATCCCATAGCTGGAATCCTCCCACCTGGGTGAGAGCAGGACTGGGAGCAATGGTCCAGGTACCTGCAGCATCCCTGGGATGCTTCCCTTCCTCAGAGCACTTTGCAAACATTAACTGCCCCTGCAAGAGAGCTGGGAAAGCCCAATTATTGCTGGTAACAGAGCACCCCTTGTTTTCCATTGGCACAAAGACAGGAGGGACTCTCATGTCTCATTTCCCCTATGGAAAGCGTTGAAATCAGTCAATGCAGGGGATTTGGTGTCCTTTCGAGGCAGGGGACAAAGTCACCTTCCCTGCGTGGGGTGGGAGCAGCTGCTGGGGACGGGCTGAGGCAGGGCAACTGCTCTGCATGCCCGTATTTTAGGATTATATAGGGTCTAGGCAAGAGGCCAGCATGTGGAAACTGGTAAAAAGTGCCAATTTTCTCTTCAGCTACCTTCACATCCCTCACTGCGCCCCCTCATTAGATAGCCTGTTTAGCTATTTACTGCTAGATGGGCTTTTTTATTGAACTTGTCAATATTTGCATTTGCTCCCTTTGAAGCAGGTGAAGCTTGGATAAAGAGGCAGAAATCAGGTGGATCTGCACAATTTCCACACACCTCATCTCTCCGGGTTTGACAGATGAAATATAATTCAGGAGCAGAAAACCTTCAGCTGGGGCAAGGGTTCAGCTCAGGAGGAAGGTGCAGAGCTGCGGAAGATGTCTCGGAGATTATTTAGCAGGTGTGGGCTTTCTGAGGAGCCTGGAATTTGGGGAGACTCTGGCTGGAGATGCAGGGGGTCTTGTGGGGTCCCCTCTCCTGCCACAAAAGTGTTGGACCCATAGCATTGAGCTTATAAACCCTGACACCACCATGAGTAGATGCAGCTCTCCGAGAGGCTGCAAATCCTCCCAGCTTCCCTAAACTGCATTCCTCCCCCTTGGCTCTCCGACCCATCCCCACCGCTTTGCCCCAGACAGGCTTTCCCTTTGGAGATGCCCTCTGTGTCCTCAGACAGCCTACCAAGACGTGTCTGCTGCTGGGAGGGAGAGGGCTTCTCCGCAGGGAGCGGATCCCGTAGCTCCTGGTGCACGGCTATTTTCAGCTAATTAATCTCAGAACAAGGAGACATCAGTCACTGCGGGCGCTGACGAGGTGTCAGCCTGCTGTTGGCTGACAAGGGTTGCTTTTTCTCTCCCACTCCATGGAAAATGAGGCTCCCTCACTGCCACCAGCCCCTACCCCAAAAAAATTTCTTCTTCAGCCTTCTCTCTCAATGCTTTTAGGCCCAAAAGTACCAATGATTTCCCCATTTTTTTCTCCTCCACTGGTTCAGAGCTAGGTTGGAGGGTCCAGCAGGTTAAGTAAGGTGGCAACTAGTTCTCTGCAGCAACAACTTCTGCTCCTGAGCCTGCCAGCACAGGAGGACAGCTCTCCCCAGAGACGCCAGCTATGGGACCTGCCACATGCTGGTGGCTCGGACCACAAGCCCACCTCCCTCCCTCCACTTCTTCCCCAGCCCTGGAGACCCACAGGATTTGCACCACCAAGACTTGCAGCCACCTGGGTACATCTGAGCAACTCGGTGGCTTCTCAGTCCATCCCAGAATTGTCCTAACAGGCAGGGAAAAAAATTTCTCCCAGCCAGGTTCCTGCAGAACCCACTTTATTTCCCATCACAAAGTGTCTCTTGGACCCCGTGGAGTCTGAGCTTAAGGAGATGCTATCATAAAAGGGAGGAGAAAAAAAAAATGAAAAATAATAAAAAAAAAAGTTCTCAGCCATTTTCTTTTAGTACTTCTCTGGAAGAAGGGTTCAGCTCCCCTGGGAACGGCTGATCTGCATTTTGACAGTGACTCAGGGACACAGGGCCCAGCGGACCATGTAAGTATCAATTTTCCAGAGTGGGCAGACCATGTGTAATTACGGACCGTGCCAAGGTTTATGGCTGGAGAGAATCTCTCCAACTGACACTAAAATGTTTATGAAGTTGTTTTGAATTTTTTCCAGGAGGAAGGGATCCAACGCGGACCACCCGGGCCCCTCTTTCTGCCCTTTCCATACATCAGACCACCACATGTATGGGCTGAGCCCTGGGGGAAGGATAACCAAGCGGTGAAGGGCTATAAGCTCCAGAAAAGCAGAGTAGGACCTTTGTCTCCCTCCTTTGAAACAATGTGAGAAGAACAAGAGATTGGGCTGAGACTCTCAGCAGCTCTGAATAAGAGAGGAACGCAACTCAGGGTTTGCTTTGGGCCATAGCTATCAGGTGCTGAATGTAGGCAGGGTGCTGGAGGGGCTGGAGATGGACCCGAGAACCTCATGTTATTTCTCCTGTCTCTTTAGTGTCAACGTTTTGTCAGGACCAACCCAAAAACCAACGAGGCAAGCGCAAATACACATCTGCTCCATGAGAAATGGTGTAGAAGAGGCCCTCACACAGGTCCTTACAAGAAGACTTGATTTGGGTCCCCTGGCATAGGCTGAGTCAGCTTCCACCACATCTGGTGAAAGCAGCATGGAGAAGATCGGTAGCCACCTTCAGGAAAGCCAGACCATGGCTTCGGCACCAAACCTGGCTAAACGGCCCCGTCTTCCTCCTCGCAGAAGCCCTCATCTTTTATAAAAAGAACTTAGCGATGAATTACAGGGAACGAGCCATGTGAGACACCAGGCAGTCTCCTGAGAAACGTTTAGACTAAATCTAGGCTCTCCAGTGAGTCAGTAGCAAAGTAGGTGAGAAATAAAATGCTTTTAGGAAAAAAAAAAAAGAGAGACATTCTGAGAAAAAAAAAAAAAAAAAAAAAAAAAAAGAGCCCTTAGAGCAGACTTTTAATAACATGGCCATAAAACAGTGGAATGAAAAAAGGACATGAAATAACAGGATTGGCGCTATTTTTTTCTAATTTCTGAATCATCTCCTCTTCTGGGATGGATAAGCGAGCATCGTGGGGCTCCACCTGCGCCCACCTCACTTAGATAGCCAGCGAGGTTCTCCCTGCCTGCCCCCTCCTGCCCCCAGCCCTCCTCCAAACACCCCCGAGCATCCCTCCCACCGGTGGTACCTCCCCGAGCCCGGGAGGTGTCAACAAAGCGATGCTGGCTCGTGGAGCAGCCACAGCCCATCCGTGCCATTCCCAGATAGCTACCTCCAAGTAGACACCCTTTGTGGGAGAAGAGAGATTTCCCTTCCAAAGTAATTACTCCGCTTGGAAGCACACTAATTAGCCTGGAACAAAGTGGCTCGAGTGTCCGCATGGGGAGCTATTGTGGAATAGCTTATTCTGTCAGAGCTATTCTGGGCAATTTCCTCTCACAAACAGGCCATGAGATTTAATTTTCCTTCTCTCTGCAAACAGATGAAAGGTCTCTGCTAACCAACCCCAAATCATCCCAGCCTTCCCTGCCAGGAGCGAGCGATGGGTGCAAACTGTCCTGAATTCTCCATTCTCCTCTCCTTGGAACTCCTAAATTCCTCCTTATTTATTTATTTCTTTATTTATTTTTAAGGGAGGGGAAGACATAAATCAAGAAGATTTGCCTCACCACGACTCTGGACCCGTTCCAAAGGGTGATGCCTAACCCGGCATAAATTAACCCAAACAATGGCCCTTGAGGACAATGCTGTGAGCACCCAGTGAATGCACAGAGGACTTACGCAATGCGTGTTTGCAAGACAAAGGAAAATGCAGGGAGAGAGGGGAAAAAAAAAGAAAAAAAGAAAAGAAAAATCGAATAAAAAGAAAAAATAAGTGGTTTAACAAAAAAAAAAAACAGTACTCCTTCTTAACTGGGGTTACATTATTTTTCAAGAAATATGCTATTCATTTCATTAGCCTAGAATTAAGTTCACCATTCCCTGGAATATGAGATGGGAATGAAAAAGATACTGGGGCAGGAGAGAAGAAAAACCCTGGGCAAAGTGGTGGAAATCAGGCTAGACCCATGTCTGGCTGTATCCCTGGCTCAAACATGACCTTCCTATCCAGATTTCTGGGCATCTTCTTGGCACAACGTGTCTTCTTCATCTCCTTCTGCACACACAGGTCTTGTGGATACGGAGAGGGAGAGCAGACTGGAGGGGATGGTTTTGCTTGCACCTGATCTTCTCAACATCTGTCCCACTTTATGACAGCTCTCTTATTTAAAAATAAATCTTTGCGAAACAAAAAAAAAAAAAGAAAAAAAAAAAACCACCACTCTGCAATTTGTTCCTCCAGGCCGGGCTGTTTTTCTGGCCCTGATTTTATCAGAGTGGAGACAGGCTGTCCTTGCAGAATGATTTTACCATCTTGAAAATGATTACAGAGCTGCACAATGCCTTCAGCTCCCCGTGTAACGATATTTTTATACGCTGCCTCGTTAGATCGCCGCCCGGGTTGAGGATGTTTTCAAACATCGCCTCTCCACGGCCTGCACACCGCAGCACCGGGAACAGAGTGACGAATCGGAGGGAGTTCAGAGGGCAGCGGCAATAATCGGAAACCTGATTTACAAGGAAACGTTGAGAAAGCCGAACCCATTTTGTCTGGCTGGAGCGGGGGACTGAGCATCCACCCCCAAGGATCCGGGAGGGCAAGAGGCAGGTGCTGGGGAAGGTGGCACCGAGCGTACCAGCAGGGGGAAAAAATAACAAATGAAAAGCCGTAGGTGTTTTATACATTTTGTTTTCTGCAGATCTGGTGTGTATTCATGGAAGGATCACTGCTGGAGAGGCAGGGAAAGGCGAGCCCCTAGGGAACAGTCCTGCTGAGGGCGCAATGGAGGGTTCATGGACTCTGCTCCACCCCAAACCAGCCGAGGACATCCAGCCACCAGCACCCCGACTGCAGGGCTCACCGTCACCCCTCAGAGCCACCCTGGCCCCGTCGTGTGTCTGGAGGCACTGACGTTATCCCTGTAAATAGAGGACACGGCGCGTCGCACGCTTTTTTCCTTTTTTTTCCCCCCTTTATAAATACATGTGCTGTAGCATGGCTGCACTCCGTGATCCGAGGGTGTGAGCAGCCTGTGATTAGAGGAGAGCGAAACGCTGATTGTGGGTTAATTAGCTAGGCTAATAAACTGCCTGTAGCTTCATTTAGGAGAGGAACTGTATTTCATCACATAGAAAACAGTGCAGAACATGGAGAAGAAGCGTGTTTTTTTCTTAGAAAGATCAAAATTCAGCTTCTGATGAGGTTTTTCTAAAGGAGGTTTGCTTTCTTCATGTCTTTCTTTTTTTTTGGTGGAGGAGAGCTGGGAAATCCCAGTGCTTTCCCAGCAGCATTCCTGCTCCCAGGCCTCACCACGACCACCAAGCACCCTATAAAAAGTCAAGGTGGCTTTGTTCGGCTCTTCCTGATGCCATAGGTGGCACCCAAGCATCCTGACACCGTTCATCCCTCTGGAACTGACTGCCACCAGCCCAAAAATACACCAGGCAGGGACCAAAGGGGGGGAAGAGGGTAACAAAACCCTCCCCACATGCCCATGTCCACGAGCGGAGAACAACCTTACGCCCACCTCTGTTCTGGCTGCCAAGGCGCCAGCATAAAAATAAATCCTCTCTTGTCACATTCCAGCATATTAATAATGACACTTAATAACTTCTGCCTAATAGCCTCCACGTTTGTGGGGGAATCTGTGACACACCGAGGACTGGACACGCTGCCTAAGCACACGCGGCGTGGTTGCCCCATATGTCGTGCAGCAGCTTGCATTAAAAAGAAAAAAAAACGGAGAGGGACACGCAAACGGGGAAAAACGTAATGTAACTTTTAATTGAACTTCATGTTGCTAGTAAAATCAGGGCTGACAGCTTTGAAGATCAAGGGTCTTCTCTTTATACTGCAGATATAAGCGCTAAATGCTCATGAGTATGGCCAGATCCTCAATCTGCAGGATTTGGTGAGGGTTTGAGAGGACTTCTCTCGGTGTGCATGGCATCCCTATCCCACCGCCATGGGTGCTGCAGGTACCACGAGCGGGCCAAGCTGAGGATGCTCAGCTCTCAAGGGCTGAGCCTCGACCGTGCCCAAGCCATGCCTGTGGCTTGCTCCACGTACAGACAACAGATCTAGCCCTGAGGGCAGCTAAATAGTACCATGTATTTAGGACATGGCACAGGAGGGGAGTCAGGCTGCTCAGGCATCCCAAGGGGAGTGCTTGAGGCCAAGGTGCCCAAGGCAGGCGAGAAGGGGTCTCCTGGGAGGGGCTCAGGTGGAGGCGGTGGCAGGGGAAGCGCCTGGGGAGGTCCCCCCGGGCTTCGCCTCCCCCATTCGCAGCCCTGCTCCTCTTGGCTGGATTTCCACCACGGGTTGTGTTTCTGGCTCTGCCCACCGGGTAATTAAAAACACTCATTTGAGAAATAACAAAAACAAACAAACGAGGAGTCAGTCAGACCTCATCGGTCAGGACTGCTCTGAAGCAACCAGCAGCTACAAGCACAGACAGGCTCTGATTCCCAGCCCGGTTTGGGGTGAAGGAGAATCACCTTCTCCATGGAGAAGAGGCTGCTATTTCCAATTTTGGGGGGAGTCAGAAACCCTTTCTGCATAAATCCCTGTGCTTGTTACAAAGAAGAACCAACCCAAACTGACTCACAGGTGCGCATGTCCCAGAGGAAGGCCACCCTGTGAAACCACGCTGCCATTTTCTGCCCTGCTCCGATTGCCCAGCGCTGGGGGGGATTTTGTCGCCTAAACCCTACATGTGGGGCTTCAACCACCTAAATCTCCTGCCTGGATAACAAATGGATGAGGCTAGAAACAGAGCGGGGGGGACAGGATGGGACGTGTTCAGACATGGTGATTCAAGATTCTTCCATCAAAATCCTTCTAATTGGGCATTTACCTAAGCTGCATTCTCTGCCGCACAAAGCCATTGCTTAACGCAGTGCATACAGTGAGGCAATTGCCTTTTTATTTTACTGGTTATTATTCCTCGCTGGAAACAGAAAGAAAAAGCTATCACTCTGTATTTTTTATCAGGTTTCAGCCACTCTGGCTGATGTTCAATAAAAGAAAAGCTATCTCTGTTAGAGATGAGTAGCCCTTTACAGAGCAGTCATTGCCTACAAAGTAACCTTTAAGCACCTGGCTGTCTCTTAAGTTAATGCAGGTAGAGGATGGAGAGGAAGTTACAGTCACTTCTCTATGTTTGAAAAATGCAGCTATTTCTCCTAAAATTCAGCAGCCAGCCGCACGCGTTGATTGGTTTCGTTGATGTTGCCGTTCCCAGTTTTCATGAAATCACAGCACAAAGTGGTGTGGCAAGGCCCACACATCCCATGCAGCGTCCCTGCAGCACCTGCTGCCCTCAGGGACCAGCACCAGGATCAGGCAGGGCAGAGCACGGGATGCGAGGCTCCACGATGGCCAAGAAAAAAGGGAAATCCATGTGTCACCCACCGCCCCTCTCCATGCACCTCCATCCCCATAGGCACTGAGCCACGTCAGCAGGGACAAAACCCCCGTGGGTTTGCTGGCCCGGCTCTATGGAGAATGGGGAGCACTGGAAAAAACCTCAGCCCTCCCCATGCGACCCGATCCACGGCTGCATCCTGCCTTAAGAGGTTCAGGATTTAAGGTCCCCCCGGCACCTACCCCATAAGTGACAAGCAGCTGTCAGCAGCTCACGGGGGGCTCCGGCTGCCTGCAAATTTCCGCATTAAAGCTGTAAGCTCTCATGCCTCACTTGGGACCAATAAAACAGGATAGGGTAGAGGCTGTCGTGATAAATGGGGCATAAATCACACCTCCCCCTGCCCCCTCCCCTTCCAACGGGGGGTGGTACTGCCAGAGCCCCCCCCGGGCCCCGCTTCAATACGCCCCGACAGGTCCTCTCCTGCCTGCGCAGTCAATTAGGACTTCATCAGAAATCAATTTGCGAGGCCCAGCTGAGATGTACCTATAGATCAGGCGATGCCAAGTGATTATTACACTAATGGAATATTCCATTGATTAATTGAATATTTAAGTCCTGAAATGTTAGCCCCGCTGTCTTATCCGCGCCCTGTTCCCGAGCCGAGCAGCAGAGACACCGCACCGGTGCGAGGAGCCAACCTCCAGCCTTGGGCTTTTTGGGGCGAAAGACAGAGGGTTTGGTGCTGATCACACAGGGGGCGTTTTTCCCTCTGTGACAGAGTGCCCTGAGCTGTTCCTCAGCTGGGGCAGCAAGCACCCTGTACTTTCTGGCACGGGGGGCTTGGGCGCTTGTCCTGACTTCTCCACGAAAGCCCCGGGGGTGCAGAGGTGGCCAGGTGCCTCCTGCGGGGGGCTCCCAGGTTAGCGGCTGGGTGAAACACCTGTGTAAGTGCTTTGCTGGACTAGGGCCATAATGACCGAGAGAGAGAAATGAGACGGAGACGGGGAAGGAGGGAGGGACGGGATCAGGAAGAGGAGGAGAGGTGTGCTGCAGCTGGAGTAATCATCACGGAAGGGCCCGGCGGTGGGTTAAGGGATATTCCCCCCGACTTGTATTACACGGGAACTCCGCCGAGAGCCATTAACATCATGAGCAAGAGAGAGGGCTCCTGATCTCTCCACAGAGCTCCCACGCCAGGCAGAGGGGCTCCTTCCCCAGCTTGAAGAGTGCCCATGCCCAAACCCTAGGGTTGGCTGCTGGAAGAAGCAGCCACCCGACCCAGAAAGGTGCCCAAACAACTGGAAGGGAGCATGTGGAAGACAAACCCTGTGCCTTGCTTCTGGCTGGAGAAGATCAGGTGTCCCCTCTGCACCCCAACCTCACGGCTGCATCACCCTCATCATCACTGGGGTCTGCCGGTCACCCCTATTGCCCCCAAAGCGTTTGGGGGTCTTTGACCTGAGCAGTAGAACCTGCATTTCTCCTGTCATGGGAAGCAGCATTTTCCCCCCTCCCGTTTACATATTTTTTTTTTTCTGAACAGGAAGGTAAAAATAAATAGAGAGGAAAAACAAGTATTGATGGAAGAGCTCTCTTCTCCCTTCTAGCTTTTCTTCTCACTGAAAGATCTGACCTTTCAGCGGGAGCTCCAAGAAACCTCCAGGAAATGTGCCTTGCTGGCATTTGCCATGGGTGAAGCGCTGGGAGCTGTCAGCCCCTCGCCCAGGAGATAACGCTGAGACATTCATTAACCTGCAGGCTCTGGGTGCCTTGGAGACCCCAGGAGCCTGGAAACTCCCCGCCGGTGAGATCAGGTTCTGAAAAGGTGCCTGAAATCCTGGTCCTCCCAGCTCATCCTTGCCAGGTCCCTGTCCTGCTGACACAGGAACTGGAGGGGAGGCAGAGAACGGGCTCGTGCTGTCAATAAGGGAAGGATGAGATGCAGAACGATGGACACCCCACCTCATCCGTGTGGCCTGGAGCTCCTTTGACCTCCCCTTAAGCAGAGGGACACATGAGTCCCACAGCGAAGGTGTTAGAGCAGCAGACAGACACGCTGGGGGAGGCACACCACCTCCTTCTCCCCCTGTGCAGGAAGCAGAAATCTCTTTGGTGAGCCCCAGAACACAGCCCCTGGGGCAGGAGGCAAGGCAGGACCGGCAGGAGGGTCAGTGCCGAATACCACAGGTAGGTGAAGTAGCAGACAGTGCCCACGTGCTTGTGGGGAGAAGAGAGAAAATCGCCAGGACTGGACTTGCCTCCTCCAACAGGAGGCTGTCCTGCCCAGCAGAGAGCTGCCCTGCTGCCCCACGTCCTTCTGCCCAGGGAACCTCAGCTTCAAAGCCAGAAGGCGGGGAGAAAAGTGGAGGTAGCGAAACCACGGCGTGAAACACAAGGAGAGTTCAGGCTGATAAATATTTCAGGCTGACAACTATTCCTGTCCTTGGGAGTTCATTCATCAGACTCTCAGCAAGGCCTCCACGTCCCAGGACCATAAATACTCAGGCCTATTTTAACGACGCCTTTTGGTGTGGCTAATACCAAAATCACAGGAAACTTTTACAGCCCAACCTATATCCTTGGTTATTTCGGTGTAAATTATTGCACCTATAAAGGCTATATTCAAATATGCATCCGTTGTAATTACAGCCCCTGGCTGTGTGGGATCCTTCTGTAAGCTGATTGCACCTTGTTTTGATACGATTCCAGACAATGACAACAATTTGGAAACAATGGCAGGCATTAGTACCTCAGCGATACACACAGTCCCGAATCCACACGCAGGGAGAGCGTCTGCTGGCGGAGGGAAAGTCTGATCCCGAATCAGAAAGAACTGTTTGTCAGGAGCAGGACTCACAGGATTAGCTTTTGGGCAGCATTTTGTAGTTTTTCCTTAAACTAGCTACAAACGGCTGGGCTGCCCCGACGCTACCACAGGCGGATGAGAAGCCCCAGGAGCTTCATGCTGAACGCCTCAGCAGGAGGGAACCACAGCCCTTCACCGAAACACATCCCTCCCCGCCACCGATGGCACGGAACGACAAAGGGGAAATTTGCTCTGCTCCTCTCTGTCCCACGAACAAATTCACCCCCGTACACCAGCCCCAGACTGTGACATCCCAGCACTAACCAGGCTCCTCTTCTCCTACCTCCGAGCACCATCTTGGTCTCGAGCTCTCCAGGCAGAGCCCTTGCCTACCGGGCACCCTTAAGCACATTTCATTCATGAATTAAGTCCCTGACAGCCCATATCTCCATGATCAATATGTTTGTTTATTAGCAGCAGCTGCTGTGTTTTAGCAAAACGGGAGGGCTCCAGCAGGAGCAGCGCGCTCTAACCACAGCGCGAGGCCTGGGACGGGGAGGAGAAGGACCTCCTGATGGCAAATGGGAGCCGGGCTGGATAAGATTTCACGCTAATGACCCTTTAATTGAAATCGCTGCTCGGGACAGATTGCTCATCTCGGGGAGAGCTGCGCTGATGGCTCCCGCTTTGGCCACTCCTGAGACGAAGCCATTAACTCAGGAGCAGTGAACAAAAGCAAGTGAGGGGGATATGGGCAGGCCATCCGTCGCCAGCACAGCTGATCTGCATGCCCAAGAAGCCCAGGCCAGCAGCTGGTATAAATGGAGACCTACACAAAGGGAGGAGAGGGTGCGTGGCTTGCTGGATCTTCTGCTTTTTCTGCAGATCCAGGCTGGATGCAGCCCCCCCTCGGAGCAGGGCTGGCCCCATGTGCTGGTCTTTTGTGCTTAGGAAAGGGAAGGAGGACACCTGGATCTCCTCCCCACCTCTCAGTGTGGCTGTAGCCTTTGCTATGTGTTTGTTCCATCTTCCTCTCTCTCAGTCTCCCTGCATGGACATTGCAAGGCAGCAATGCCTGTCCGCCCTAATGCATCCCAGGCGGTGAGATGGACGCAGAAAAGGAGGAGCTGGGGAGAAAGGAAAATCTTGGTCTCCTTTCATCTTGTGCAAGTGAAAAAGCAAATTCCCTCCCTGAGGTTCCTTTTCACTTTAAGTCCCCTGCCATGGTAGCAGGGCAGCATCATGCAGGAACACGGGCAGGGCTGGCCTTGTCCAGGCTGGAAGGGTTGGCAATGAGGGCTCTGCCCTTGGTTCTTGCAAGGTCTCTTTGGGCATCCCCACTGAGGTGCAGTGGTGAAAAAGCCAGTGATTAGGAGAAGTGGGCAGGTGTAAAAGCATGCAAACACCCAAAAATATCCACATGAGTTTTGAGAGGCAAGGGTTTGCACCGTGCCAGCCGTGCACCTGAGCGAGAGCATGCTGCTCCTGGGTGGCAGAGAGCTGCAGGAGATGCTGCAAGGAGCTGCCCACCACCCTGGGGGCCATGTCCCCCCCCTTCAGGAGGAAACCTCCCCGTCCCCTGCACCCTTCATGCCCCAAGGTGCTAATGAAACCAGGTTTGTCAGAATCAGGCAGCTCTTCTGGGCATGTTTGTTAAGTGGAAATGTTGATGTGCATCTCTTGCAACGCAAAGAGAAGTCTGAGTGCACAGAAAGGAGGGTTACGGACCTGCTTTGAATGCATTTATTATTCCCATTAATTACTATGCCTGCTAAAGAGGACCAGCTGTTCTAGGAGGCTGTGGTACCAATTTATCAGGAGAAGATTCCAACAGAAGTCACAGAGTTTTCCTCTGAACTTGGGAGGATGGAAGATGGAGGTTTTTTAATTAGAACTTGTTATTAATGGGAACGTAGCAAATTAAAAATAGTCTCCCTCCCCCCTCCCTATTATATGAAGCTCTGATCTCAATTAGAAAGATCAGGGACTAACCACTGAATGGGAATTACTGAGATGAAAACTGATTGAAAGACAAAAAGCGAAGACGGAGGCATCGCGGGGAGAGAACGGGGACGGGGAACAATGAGCGGAGGCTGGCGGAGGCTGCGTGCAGCTGACGGGGGCAGAGGCTCAGCCAAGAGCTGTGGCTTTCTGCCTCCCCCTGTGGCGAGGACAGCCTGCAGGGATGGCTGTGAGCAAGTGTCCTTCGTAGCATCCCATCCCTCCTCCTCCCTTATCCTCCTCCCATCGCTGTAGGAACCCTTGCTCAGTTTGGGGGCTCCGTGCCCCCAGCTCTGCCCTCCTGCAAGAGTCCATCCTGCACCACCCCCCTGAGCTCATCCTGCTCTTTCCCAAACCCAGGAGCCCCAGGGATGCCCTGGAGCTCAGCAGGAGACCATCCCGTTGGTCCTCAGCCCCCTCCACTGCATGTATCCCCACGGTCCCAGCTGGGAGCAGAGGCTGGTGGCAGGGTCAGGCCCTGCAGGTGCGCAGCATTGGTTTGGGTGAGGCTTTGAGATCTGTTTGCTTTTACCAACCCGAGCCGTGCCGCGCTGACCAGGCCCATCTCCCACATGAAAAACTCAATTAATGACTTATTAGCGAGAACCTCTGCTGCTACCTTCTCCGGGCACCTGAGGACCAGGGCCCTGTCTTCCTTCCAGCAGATAATCCACGCCATATTCCGGGGCAGGCAGGGACCTCAGGCTGAAATTACAGCCTTGCTTACTAATTGCTGCATGTTCTCTCTCCGTAGGTATATCATTGCCAGCAATTAGTGCAAAATCCTTTCCCACTCTTGTTAAGTTCCTGTGCTGCAGTTAAATACTCCCAGATCCCATTTAAATGATTTCAAATGCAATTCATTCTGGCTCGTTAAATAATTCCACAGCAGTGTTTGTCGTCTTCTCTCTCTGTTTTCCAACAGCCACTTTCTCCCAGAAAGAGTGCAACAACTGAAGAACAGAGAGGAAAGGGAAAGAGAAAGAGATGGGAAAACTGAGAAATTTGGGGTCCATCCTCTGCACATATATTTTCTCTTACGTTTTCCCCCTCTTCTCCAGCTGTGACTTTCCTGGTAGCTGGATTTTGTGGGGGTCCACGTGCTGGTAAAGGGCTGCTCAGGTCCAGCTGGGCTCACCTGGAGGGAGCCTTGCAGGTGGCTCTGTGGACATCTCGCTGTCTGTTCCATGTGGGTTTCTCCCTCTTTGGAGCCTTATCCCTTCTGTCCCTCCCCTTTCCCAGCTTCCATCCCCCTGCTGCTGGTCCAGCATCCCAGGGCACTGCCCACCCCACCCAGAAGAGACCACCCTTTGCCTCTGATCCCCCATTAGGTGCAGGTGCAGTGGAGGGGAGCAGGCAGGCTGGGCTGAGCTCGCTGCCTGCCATCTCCACCCGATGTGGCACCCCACAGCATTCATCTGCCACAAAACACAGCTTTCAGTCACAGCCGTGGGGTCCTGCCCTCGGACCAGGGCTGTCTCTGCCCCTTGAACACAACCCTCGTGCTGTCCTCCCCAGCACGGCCACATTTCGTCACCTTTTGGTTTCATTCCCTGGCGGCGCTGCCAAGTCTCACGTGTACACTACAAATTCCCAATACTCGGTATTTTCCTTAAATCTGCAGTGCCCCGAGACAGGTGATTCAGCAAGACTCAGCTTCCAGTTTACACTGAGAAATAAATAAATAAATAAATAAATAAATGAAAAGTTCTAGTTCTTGTGGCTGAGGGGGAAACAAATAAAAGCTGTGAGTGGTATTTGAGCACAACCTACTAGTTCCAGAGCCAGAAGGCAAGGGAAAAGAAAACAGGATTTAATGTCATTGTTTGAATTTGGAGACAAGGCTCCTGAGCTCCGAGCATCAGGGGTCAGCGCCACGGCATCGCTGTGCCCCCGTGCTCGATGGGAGGTGGAGGAGGCGGGCTGGCATCCTCCGGCTCACCAGGAGGGAACAGCACCCCGTCCATCAAGAATACCCAAACACCCGCTGCAATTCCAGCAGTGGCTTGTTCCCTCCCGTATCCGCATGAAATGCTGCTGCCTGAAAATGCTGACCTGCTCCCACCAGGGCTGGTAGGGGAAGCCAGCTCCGTGCGCAGCTCTCCGCAGTCCTCGAGCCCTGGGGGTCCCAGCCTGCTCGCGCGGAGCTGTGAAAAGGTTGCAAGCAAAGCAATTTCCTTCCTGCCATTCAGCAGTCCGCGGCGGTGTTTCTGGTTGGAAGTTTGTCGTGGCCCTTGGGTTGGCGAAGCTGAACGGCGCTGTATGAAAGGTGCTGGATCGTCGGCGATGAAAGGTGCGAGAAGAGAGCGCTGGCACCGGGAGGGCAGCTCCCGGGCTGCCTGCCGAGGGAGGGAGAGAAGTTCACGTGGGCAGAGGCATTCAGAGGGTGCAAAACTTGGCTTTGTATTTAATTGTGTTTGTTTGAGGGTTTCAGAATGAGTTTCAAGAGAGGGGCACGGATATGAGCCGCTTTGTTCCCAGGGTGGAGCGTGGCTTTGCTCCCAGCCAACAATCCTCCAGAAACGCTTTGATGAGAAATGTGAATTTAGTTGGAAGGGAAGGAGGCACCCAAAGAGATGAAAGCGACTTTCAGAAATGTCACGAGAGTGTTCACGCAGCAAAGTTTGCTGCTGAAAATTAACTCGAGTGGCCGCAGACCGGAGGCTGGGATGCCAGCTCATTGCCAGGCAGTCACGGGATGGTCCTGAAAAACACCTCTAAAATAAGTGGGGCAATGGAAGGGAAATCTCCGCCTGAAAAACGTGTGTCCCCATCTGTTAAACAATATTCAGGTGCTCCTGCATTTACGCTTTCTCCAGATTTATGCAGCGATGGCTTTCGAAGGCAGATTGTCTATGAGAAGAACAGATGGAGGGAGCAATCCTCCCATCCGAGCTCTGCACCAGGACTGAAGAAGTTTGTAATCTGCTTCTTGTCTGCAGAGCCAAGGCTCCGAATGAAGCCCCCTCTGCTCCAACGCGCTGGGTAGCTCAAGAACTTGTGGCAAAGCCCAGAAAGCCCTGGTTTTCCTCGTCCTTTTTCTGCAGGTTTTTCCATCAGGTCCTGTTCTGTGAACGCAACAACGGTGCCAGGAATATTTTCTGTGTGAGCACCGAGAACATGGGGCGAAGAGAGCGGGGCAGCCGAGACCAAATTTCCTGCTTCCCCACAGGTACGGGAGAGCACTTTTCCAGATGTCTGCCTGCTCCCCAGGCTTCGTGCCACACGGGTGAGCGAAGCCTCCCGGGCTGCCAGCCCGCTATCCCCAACCTTTCATCAGCACCGAATTTGCTGCGAAATGGGAAAAAATCATTTCGCGAAAGCAAAATAATCCCCAGTCGTATCGGCGTCCCGGTTCTCCATCTCTCTGTTTCCTCTCTCTCTGTTGACATTCAAAGGAAAACAATGTGATTGTTAATTACAAACTGTTTTGAATGCATGCAGGAGACTGTTTCAGAGCCAGAGCCAGCCCGAGGCAGGAAGGCTGAGGACACGGCGTGTGCCGAGCTGCTTCAAAGGGCAGCAGGTTCCGCTGTAATTAATGCTGATGCAATCACCGTGCCAGACACGGGGTGGAAACCTTACCTTGCGCAGCTTCCCACCCGTCTCTTCTCTACCTACCCGACTTTACTTTGGGCCGGTGGAAAACGCCGAAATACCAAGGGAGTGCTTTGCATTTCAAAGAAGTTGGTGCACAAGGGATGTTGTGATTCATTAGTTGTCCGTCAGCGCACCGGTGTGCCGGTGCCCGCAGATAAATCGGCAGCCCCTACTGGAATTCATATGCTTGTCTTCTGCTGGCAAGTCCGAGGAGCAGGGAGCACGGGTGGGATTGAGGACACCAGCCCAAGGCTGGCAACTCAGCCCCCGTCAGGAGAAGGGCAGAGCTGGAGCTGGGTGCACCGGTTAATGCTCCAAAGCGTCGTTTTCCCCCAGCCCGGATGATCTTTTTAATCCCTTCGTGGTCTGTGGGGAAAGCACTGTCACAGCAGCCTGATGATGTGTGGGATGAAAGAGAGCTGTAAACACAGGAGAGGGTTGGGATACGGTAAAAAAGTAAAATATACAGGTATGGAGTGGTGTGCACAGTGCCTTGTGCGTACCAGGCAAGGCTGGAACAGGCTCAGGTGCAGCCACGGGGATGTGTGTGACGCACGGATGGGGACACATGGATGGGGACTCACGGAGCAGACCCAGGTGTGTGGCACGAGGGCAGCTGAGAAGCAGCAGCTCGGGGCGGAGGGATGCTCACAGGGTCCGGCACTGGCCCTGTGCACGGTGTGCTCCTGCCGTCCATGCTCCTGGCTCCAGCTGCACCTGGGGGCTGTTGGTGCACAGCAAAACCCGTGGGTCAGGAGGGGGGTGGCAGGGACAAGTACGGGTGGCAGAGAGGGGAGGAGAGGCAGAGAGGTTTGTGCTTCCACCTGCTCCCTGCTCTGCCGCTCAGAGGCAGCCGGGCTGGGCTGGCTGTAAGGAAGGAGAGAGCGCAAGCAAGCTCCTGCGGTGCTCCCTCCTCTCTCTGCTGCCCACACACTCCGTGGGACTGGGAGCTGCAGATTGGAAAGTGGCTGGTGAGCAGGGCTCGTCTCAGAGCCGAGCCCCACGCCTCTCGGCCAAGGAACGCACAGCAGCCCCGGGCTGGGCAGGGAGAGGCTTTGGGGGGGGGATTTCCCCAGGGGACAGCTCCGGGGAGACCTTCCCTCAGCCCCCCAAAGAGCGTGGAGCAGGCAAGGGGGTGTGAGCCCACGAACGGGCTGCAGGGTGCCAGGACAGCGAGGAAAAGCAGAAATGTCCCGCGGGGCTCCACAGGGCGCAGGGTGGCTGGCCAGGCTGTCTTCTCCTTGCCACCTCTTGGAAACTGCTGGGAAGGGGGCGTCCCTTTGCTCGGAGCCCCCCGAGCAGCTCTCACCCACCCGGTGACCGCCTTTTTCCCCTCCTGTCCTGCTTCCTCGCCCACAACCCTGCTACTGTTCAGCCAAACCGCCCAGGGCGCATCGCTGTCCCCTGCCCAGCTCACCTCCAGCTTTATCCCCCTGCACCTGGCTCCACCTCCCCAAAAAGGCTGCCCAGGAGCACCGCAGCTCCACAGCAGACCAAACCCTCCGGCGCCTCAGCTTCTCTGCCCACCCAACCCCATCCACGTGCCCCCACATCAGCACCTTCCCTCCCCCCGGCCCCCCAGCGTGGCACCGGGCCAGCGGTGCCCCCGCCTCCGCAGCCCCAGCAGCCTCCCTGAGCCCACTGCCATCATTTCAGACCCCCCCACCCCGGGCCCCGACCGCCAGGAGTGGGACCACCGGTGGCCGTGGCCTCGCTCCGCGTTGTGGCTGCGCTCCTCCTCCTCCTCTGCTCGCAGCCTTCCTCCCACGGGAGCGGTGACTAATGCCGCTCGCGCACGCTCCTCCGCGGCGTGTTGTGCATCATCCCGCGGGGGTGTGCGAGGGTGAGGAGCGGGCGCGGGCGGAGGAAGGGGGGGAGAGCTGGTGCCAGAGCGTGAGACAGGCTGGGGAACCTGCTTGGGGGCTCGGGGAGGTGGGGGGGGACGGCCCGGGGGCTGCGTGCCATCAGCAGGGCGCAGCCGGGGCTGGGGACATTGAGGTGGCACTTGGAAGGGGGATGTGGTTCACGGGGTGTTCGTCGTGAGTGGGGTGAACCTGGAGGAGCTGGGAGCATTGGGAACACTGGGAAGAGCACTCTGCTGGGTGGTTTTATTGGAATCAGGTGAGAAAGGGGGAGTGGGAGGTCAGGGAGAATGGCTGAGGGTAAATAGGAGACAGTGGGGTGGCCCGGCTCTGCACGGTGTCCCTTTTGTGGGCTGCTCCATCACCTGGGGGTGTCAGACCCTCAGGAAAAGGAAGTGTCCTGGGACAGACACCTTAGGGAGCTTTCTCTGCCCCAGCTGTCCCGCCAGCCTTCCTCCAGTCCCCGCACAGGGCAGTGCCTTGGGGACCTGGGGGACGCAGGGTGCCGAGGGATGCGGGGTGCTGAGGGGTGCAGGAGGCAGGCCCAGAAATCCAAATCCACACAAATTCTTAACCCAGCCAAGGAAAACCACTTTGCACTGAGGTTTTCTCTCACCTGCAGCGGCCCATCCAGCCTCGGGTGCCTGTGTGCCATTTATCTGTGCACGGGCGCTCTCGTGGAGACCTTGGGGATGGCTCCCAGGGGCTGCAGGCCTGCAGCCAGGGCCGCCCTTGCTCCCTGGGGTGACCACAGCCAAGAACATCTCAGGTTTTGGCAGCAGGACGGGTACCAGCAAGCAGGCTACCAGGTACAGCAACGCCCCAGGTACAGCAACCCCCCCCTGCTCCCGGGACATCCAGGAGCGAGACCCTTGGCCCTCGTCCTTGTCACCCCGCTGAGGGGAGGCCGGGAGGCTGCAGGAGGGAGGCCGGGCGGTGCGCTTAAACAAGCCGGCTTTAACACGGCTCTGTTTTCCAGGCACAGGGGGGTGGTTTTCTTTACAAGCCCACTTAAGAGCGGAGGAAGGCTGCAGGGCCGGCGTCCCAGCGGGCTCCGGCGCCCCGCGCTGCCAACCGCAGCCCCGCGAGCCCGCGGTAATGGCCTAGAGAGAGGGGGAGAAAGCCAGAGCCGTCTGCTAATGCGAGCAGAGCAGACAGAGCTGCCCGCCGCTCCTCGCCCCCTCCTCCTCCTCCTCCTCCTCCTCCTCCTCCTGCCTTTGCCTGAGCCCTGCCCAGATGGTCAGCCTGGATTTTGGGGCCCTGGGGGGGCTGGAAGGGGATGGGGTTGGGATGGGGTTAGGGATGGGATGGCAATGAGGTAGGGATGGGGATGAGGTTATGGAAGGGGATGGACAGGCAGCTGGGGCGGTGGGTACGATAGGAAAGGCTGTCACTGAGAGTCTGGGTGGCAATGTTAGGGAGCAAGGGACCACGAGACCCTCCTGCACCTTTCCTTCTGCAAAGCTGGTGTGCTAGCAGCCACACGGTGCCTGCACAGACCCTACACAGGGTCAGAGATGTCCCATCTGCCCAGCATGTCCTCGGGCTTGGAGGTGGGAAGGTCACCGGCAGGTGAGCCTGGCTGCAGAGGACGAGCCGTTAGCAGGTCTGCCCGTTTGGAAGGAAGCGGGGTGCTGCCTGGTGCGACCTCACAGCGGGATGCACCAAGCCCACGTCGCTGACAGGAGGCAGGCTCAGTGCTCACAGCCTTGGTGCTCCTTTTTATCGGCAGCGTCACCCTCAGATGGGACAGGGATGGATGCAGGGCACAGGGCGCAGCGGTTCTTTGCCCAGCTCTCACCAGAAGCACGCCCTGGGACAGTTTAGGTATGCTGAAAGTGTCCAAGCCTCTGTTTGCAAAGTTCCCAGGTGCAGCAGTCGGCAAATATTGAAGCAGCAGGTCAGCGTCTGCGCTGACTTAGAGAATTTCTCAAGACCTAAAGAATCCCCTGAAAAGCCCCCAGGCCTCACACCCCACCACCGGCCCAGTGACCACAGGAGGCGCGAGCCAGCAGCGGTGGGGATCGGTGTCATAAACCAGCAGCAGCTGCTGGAGCCCCAGGCAGGAGGTTTCTTAGAGGGTCCTGAGCATTTTTGGGCACCTCCAGACACAAAAATTGGACCCCCAGGAACGCCCCGTCCTGGGCCGCCTCCATCCATCACATCAGGGCAGGCTCACCCAGAAGGGCCTCAGGGCTCCTGGCAGCCACGAAGCACTTGGTGAGCTCCTACAGGCTGTTCTCCGCTCCAGGCTGAGCCCCTCAGCACCAGGCGGTGGTTTTGGCACCGAAGACGGAGCAGACGCTGCCTGCAGCTCAGCGGCGCTGTGCAGGGACTGCTCGCAGGGGTCTGCTGCAAGCAGGTACCTGGCCAGGTCCCCTGCTCGGGCACCATCTACCGACACCCCTGCTCCCGGCAGTGTGACCAGAGGTTTGTGTCAGCTGGCGACATGAGGCTGAAATGAAGACAAATGAGAGCAGAAGGAATGAAGAAAAAAAAAAAATAAAAAGAAAGAAATCCCTCTTCAAAACACATTTGAACTCAGGATGAAAAAACAACTCGGCAGCGAGGGTTTCTTTTCTTCTTCTCCCCAAACTTCAAGAACTCAAATGTGGGTGTGAATATCACTTTAAGGATTTATAAAATGACACATGGCCTCACCTGTCAGCATGCCAAAATCTGAATGTCGGTTTTAATTACACCGAATATTTTACTTTCTTATGCAGAGGCATAATCAATTATCTTATTTAAAGGCATTACGATAATGTGTGTGTAAAATGGAGCCATTCCCTGTATTGCATTAGATTCTCTAATTATAGGAGAATGTTTGGAGCTAAAATGTCAGCCTGTCATCTGGCGGGTGTGTAATTCATGATCTGCATTCGCCGGCGCGGATGGAACTGACAAAAATTGCATCCATTCCCTTCCACAGCTTTGGCCTCAAATTTGCCTGGTCTGGAAGTGACAAATCCCCCCCACCCATCAGCACTGAATACAGAAAGTCCTGTCCCATCTGATCCCATCTCATTCCATCCCATCACATCCATCCCATCACATCCATCCCACCCCACCCCACCCTATCCCATCCCATCCATCCCAACCTAACCCATCCCATCCCATCCCAACCTAACCCAACCCATCTCATCCCATCCCATCACATCCATCCCATCACATCCATCCCACCCCACCCCAACCCACCCCACGCTATCCCATCCCATCCCATCCCAACCCATCTCATCCCATCCTATCCCACCTCATACCATCCCCAACACTGTAGGGACCTGACTTCAAACAAGTGCTTCCTACTAGTGGTTATTTGTAGCTAAACCTCGGTGTGCCCAGAGGGCACCTGTGAAGCACATCCCATGCTCTGGCTGAGCACAGCACCGTCAGGATGCGTCCAGCACCGTCCTCCCACCCCTCCTGGTGGGAGAAGCCAAGGCAGGAGCGGCAGCAGGGCAGCACGTTACTGCAGAAATCATCGGGGACTCTTATCCGCCCTCCTCTGAATTACTAATAACGAGCCCCCTCCAACTCCCTGTTATTAAAGCAGAGGGATTAGATAAAAATAGTGCCTGTTTCTTGGGAGCCCAGCCCTTTCTGTAAGCATTACCCACGTGGAAGCAGCCCGGAGGCTTCCCTCCTGGTTCCAGCTAGCTGGTTTCTGCAGGGCGGCTCGTGGTCCAGTCCGTGCTGTCCCCTCGAGGTCAGCACCCACGCGGGGCAGCAGGGGGAGAGGAGCCCCTTTAGAATCAGGGGAAGGACAGGCTTGGATTTTTTTGGATTATTATCCATTAATTATGCAGCTTTCGCAGTGAAGGAGGAATACGGCACTGGATGCCGTCAGACAGCACTTTTAGAGGGCACCCCAGGGGGTGATGAAGCTGCCCGCCTCGGCTGGGCACCATTTCAAGTCACAGCAGGAGCGGGGTGAAATCTGGAACTGCTCTGACAGCACCACACTGGTGGTGGCGATGCACACAGGACGAGGGGCAGCGAGGACCTTCACCCTAGGCGTGACACCTCAGCAGCACCATGGCGAAGAGGATGGTCCTGACGATGAAGAGGATGGTCCCAAAGAAGAAAACGGAGGAGTCGGGTGTGCTCCTGGGCTCTGCTCATCGCCCCTGCACCTCCAACCCATGGAGATGGCAGCCCTGGCACCGCTTCCAGCTTCCCTCTCTCCCCCTGGTACACGGGTTTCATAATGGAGGCATCCCAAAGCTGCCAAGGAGCCGCGTCATGCCATTAAGAGACTTATTAAAAAGTGATGCTCCGATTTAACACCTATTAGCCAGCACAGCGCCCTTCCTCTGCGCGGGGGAGCCTGCAAATGGAAGCCCCGGCTCCCAGCAGAACCCTAAGTGGCCGAGTTTAACTTTATGGCTCCAATTAGAGGCAGTGCTAAGGCAGCCCTGGCGCTGTGGATTTATTAACACTCATCCAGGAGCAGGCTTGAGCAGGGCTGTGCCAGCCCTGTGCCCTGTGCCACCGCGGTGCCACATTCCCTCCGGGGCACGGCGCAGGAGCAGGAGAAGAGCAGCCACCTTCCAATCTGGAGCTGTTTAAACAGCCTTGCGTGTTCAGGGATGTTTACAGGCCACTTTTGCCTAATAAAGTCATTTTTTCTAGCAGCTCACATCACCCTAATTACTTGTCACAATAATGCGAGACAGCTCTCGTGCGCTGCGCTCGCAGGGCCAGCAGGAGAGGCATGGAGACATCCCGCAGCAACTTGGGCACGGCCCCGCAGCCACCTCCCTCCCCAGCAGTGGGACTGGGGACATGCAGCCCCGGCACCCTGCAGCCCCAGCACACCTCGGCAGGGCCCAACCGGGTGCGGGGGCAGGAAGGAGGGCGATGGAGGGGCACAAACGGGCTCAGAGGATGGAGATTTGGTGTCGCGCGTTCCCAGCCCCAGCGCTCGAGGGGATTTCCCCGTGCACCTGCGCTTTCCCATTTCCCCATCACAGCCCCATAAATCGGCAGCCCCAGCCCCTGCGGCCCGGTGATGGGATGGGAGCAGCATTTCGGCATCTTGCTGCTGCCCCGGGACTGCAAACCTCACACTCGGGTGTCTGTCCGTCCTGCAGCCCTTGGCCAAACAGACACCCCAGCCCTGAGCCACCAGGCAGGGCCAGCCCAGGAACTGGTTTCAGAGCTCACCTCCAGCAAAAATCCAGGGGCTCTGGGGACACCCACTGCCCCATTGGACCCCCATAGCTCACCCCCTCCCTTGCTGCCCCTCCAGCCCCCCTAGGCAGCAATAAAAGCCCAGGCAGGGTCTCCTTGCTGCAGCTCCCTCCCCATCCCCACCAGCCCTTGTCACCCGGCATGCCCCCGCCAGCTCGCCGTCATTTCCCCGCACTGAGCGACATCCAGCAGCTCTTCTTCCCTCTTCGCTCGGCCAAACAAACAAGCAAACAATCCCGGGCCCTCGCAACCAGAGGAAAATTAGTAGCAGGTGAAAGCAGGCTTTAAAGAGACCAAACTGTTCCTAACGCAGCCGGGGAACAATGTTTCTTTCCCCTCCCTTTTGCTGTTCTGGGGTTTGTATGGCAAAAAAAAAAATAATAATAAAAATAAAAAAAAATAAAAAGAGCATGGGGAATGCTTTTTGGCTTTTCCTGAGCAAAGCACACATCTAAAGGAGAGGGAGCTGTGTCCCCCCTGCTCCCGGCACGGCTGCCATCAGCCACCTTGGTGGGATCCAACCCCCAGCCCCGTGCGAAGCTCTGCGAAGTGGAAACTAATGGAAACAAACAAAAACTTCATTCCAGCTTAACTCAAAGTATTTCGTTTCGTTCTCAGCTTGCTTAACTTGCTTTGTTAAGCCTTTAAAAAACAAGGAGGATCAACTGCAAAGCCTCAGCCCCCAGCATCTGGGAACAACAAGTCCGAAGCCTGGGTTCCAGACAGGCTCCCGCAGCATCTGGCTGTGGTCGCAGGCTGCCCGAGAAATGCTGCAATGTCTTGGAGCCGAAGCGAGCCGCGGTGCTCGCCTCCAGTCCTTGGGTAGCTTTTGTTCTCCCCGGCACTATTTGCTCCGCGTTTGCTTACACGGAGAAAAGCCCCCCCGCCCCGCTCCCCAGCACGTATTGGAGGTTACGGGGTATTTATAGCTCAGCTGAGCTTGCTAAACGCCTTCTTCTAGGAAAACAGCTACACACGCCGCCTGTCCCGACTCCGCTTAATCCCTCTCGCCCGGCTGCTGCCACCAGGGACCCAGCAGGGGCTCAGCACCACCCGGGTCCAGATGGGCACCGGGTTCAGTTTGGGGACACCACCGGCATGGTGGGAGCAGCCAGGGAGCCCCAGCCGGAGTGGGACAGCTCCGGGAATCACACGGATGCACAGGAGGAGCATCCCGATGCTGGAGGACCCCACTTTTTTCCTCCAGGTACTGCCTGGACGATACCAGAGCGGAGCCAGGAGTGCCACCCCCTGCCTGCCCCCCGGCTGTCCCCAGGGCGGCTCCGAGGCCACCTCCATGCCCCCGTCTGGCAGTGCCCATCACAGCTGGCACGATTTACTCACCAAGCTTTGCTCACTGCACGTGGGCACAGCTCGGGGCTGTCCCCGGGATGCTCAGATCCCCCCTCACAGCTGCCTTGGCTGAACGCTGCTCGGCTCCCTTTTAACGTATAGGAGGGAGACGGCTGAGATCACTGTGGGGTTTTATTGCCAGATTTGGCAGCCTTTTCCTATTTGCTTGGATTGAGATATAAATTGAATTCGGTTTTCTCCTGCTGACTCAGTTAGCTGTTATAGGAATAAGCGTGTGGTAATGTACCAGAGGGGAAAGGTTTCTTTTTCAGGTCCGTGCGAGGTGGGGTTCGCCGTGCCCTGCCCCGCGTGTTCCCGGTGGGGCTCTGCACGGCCGAAGGCTTCTCCAGCTCCTTCCCTTCACCAGCCAGCCGCAGCCACAGCTGGCTGGGGGATTTTTTTGGTGGCATCCTGGCTCCTCTTTCCCCGAGCCCTGCAACGTCTCGGCGGAGAGGAAACCGAACCTGCAATGAAATCATTTCCTAAACCCCGCTCCCCACCCGTATCGGTCACCTCCCTGCGAAGAGCACAGCAAAGCGGTCCTGGGGCTCTCTGGCCGCCCCTGCAGCCCCCCCCCCTGCCGAGGAGCCTTCAAGCCCCCTCCACCCTCGTGCCCTCCACCCGTGCAGCCCAGCACCGGCCCCGGCTCCCCAGCACCCCTCAGCCGTGCCACCAGCGGGGACTTTTCACGGCAAACCCCTAAAACCCTCCCATGCCCGGCTCTCGGCGGGGGCTGCAGGTCCTCGCGGCATCCCTGAAGCCACAGCACACTCTGCAGGCGCTCCCACCGCAGTGCTCACCCCAAAACTTCCCGGGGTCCGACCCTGCATCACCGCTTCCCTGATCTCCATCCGCCCCTTACACCCTGGGGACGGTGACAGCGGGCTGTGGAGGGGCCCCTGCGTGGGACAGATGACACTTTTGGGGACGCGGTGGCTGCAAGGATGCCAGAGCCACCAGGGATGCTCCTCAAGAGCATCCCACAAACTTCAACGCAGCGAACCCACAGCTGGAGCCCCGAAAGGCAACAATGCCCTTCAAGATGCTAAAATAGCTCCCAGGTGTGAAAACTAAGCAGAAAAACCAGCACATTTTCTCTCCAAAGGGTTTTGTTGGTAAAGGCACTGGGCAGCAGCGGGGGTCTCTCAGCTGGACCCGTCCGCCACGCGTGTCTCAGGCACGTGCGCCTCCGGCAGGTCTGTAAAAATAGAAATAATAACAACCTCTTCTCTCTTTGCTGCCTGGTTGGATAAATAGCTTAATTAGTTAATAAGGGGTTTAATTTGTTGTGTAGCTGCGTGAAGAATTCGCAGAGGGCGAGGTAAGTCGATAAGTCAAAGAAATGAGCCTTAGTGGGAGCCTGGGGAGGGGAGGGCTGGCTGTGCCGTGGCGCTGTGCGCCCACCACGACCAGCTGCTGATGGCAGCTCTGGAACGGGGATTTCATCAGCCTGGCGTGGCTGCCCCTACGTGCTCTTCCCTTACCCTGGTGTAATGGCAGGAGCTGCCCCCATCGCCCAGTCCCCTTGGCTGGGCTGGCCAGGGCTCTGTGTCTCTGCCCCATCCAAAACTCCCTGCCCGCTAGCACCCATCCACAGCAACGCCTAAAATTACATAAAATGTGTCTCTGCTGGGTGTCAGGGGTGAGCGCTGTTAGATGGAGAGGAGCAGGACGGAGGAGATGGGCTCCTGCACTGCCCTGGGGTGGCTGCTAGCTCCCAGCCCCAGGGGAAGCCCCAAGGCTTCTCCCCAGCCCGCTGCAAGCCAAGGGAAAGCCACAGCAAAACTCTTGTCCCCCACCATGTCCCCTTTGGGTGCCACTGGAGGTAATTCCCAGCTTGACGCCTCGCCAGAGGCAGGAGGGAGGCCCCAGCTCCAGGAAAGACAAAAGGGCTCTTTCTTCATCAGCGCTAACCTCAGGCAGCTCTCGAGAAAAATCCCGGGCAATTAGCGGAGCATAAGAAGATTTATAATTGAAATGGAGTTTGTAGCACTACAGGCGGCTCCCTCGAAAGACATCTCTCATCGCAAAGAAAAAATAAAGGGGAGAGAAGAATAGAGAGAGGCAGAGGGGGAGAGAGAACTAGTTAAAGAGTTTAAAAACCCCGACCAAAACTCCATTTAGTTTTAACATTGCATGATAGCTTTCATAATTCAGAACAAAGTGCAAAGCTCTTTAATGAGGCCATTAATGACCCTTTAATTTACTCCACCAGGGCTGAATTCATAAAACATTTATGTTCCATTTACACAGGATTTTCCTGAGACTCTCCGGGGCAAGTCCCCATCACAGAGCAGGTGGGATGAAACAGAAGGCTCTTCTCTTCTCTTCCTCCCCTCTCCTCCCTTCTTCACCCTTTGCTGAAGCTCTGCGTGTGTCTTTTAATTCTGCTAGAGAAGCTGCGGGGACCCTGGAGGGAGAAGAGCCATTTCTGACCCTTCTGCATAGTAAACAGATGCTGAGCACTCTCTTGTATTTCTGCTCTAGGAAACGTGAAACCCTTTTAAGATCTAGCTGGAGCATCAAAAGCCAGCCTTAATATTTTTATTTAATTTTTTTTTTTTTACATCGTTACAGCCCAGCTCCGGTTCGACACTCGCCTGCCTGCTGGGAGAGCTCTCTGTTGCAATACCAGGTTTGCTTTTGGGTCATCTCAAAGCACCCAGGGACGCGTGTCCTGCCTGATTTCCAGGCTGCTCCCCCCCGGTCAGGGCGGCGATGGAGGAGGCTGGAAGGATGCAGGTGGGTACCTCGGCTGCTGCTGGCTCCTGTGCCTGCCGGACGGATGGATGGCAGCCCGGCCAGGCTCAGCAGAGGTCCCTCAGCACGATGCTGGTAGAGGTGGGCTCAATGTATTAACATTTCTCATCCCGGCAGATGTGGGAAGCTCGGAGGGCACACGGGGAACAGGGGTGGTCATGCCCCACTTGCAGGCGATGCTCCAGCTTGGCTGTCTCTTGATCCAAACAGCTATTTTTCTCACCAGTTTTTCTTCTTTTAAAGGTTTCGAGCAGGGAGAGACACCCAGGAAGGTGTAACCGCTTGCATCGGCTGAAAAACCTTTAAAAAAAATAAAAAATAAAATGTCTTCCTAGTTTATTGCAAAGATCTCACTCTCTTTTCTCCAGAAAACATCGGTTTCAAGCACCTTCTGCTAAGAAGGGCCATTAATCCTTGCAGCTGGGCTCTCAGCACCTGAAGCTTGCTCTCACCAGCCTCAGGACTGTTGAGCACCCTGCTCTGCTTCTGCCTTTGACTTACAGAGGGTTTCTCACAACAGCAGGCCAACACCCATGGCAAACTGGACTTCTCCGGGTACCCGCACTGTTCCCAGGGGGAATCCTGCCCACAAGCCGGGGCAGGGCCTTTTTCCCCATAGCACTTGCCCTCTTCCCCTCGGATCCAGGTTGTTTTCCCTCTCGTTTCCTCACCTCTGGTTGTGCTGACGCAGGTTGGAAACCCGACAGACCGTGGAGGCACTGACACCGCTCGCGTCGGCGCGCCCCGTGAGCCATGCTCCTGCTTCGCAGCTCACAGCAGCGCTGCCGCTGACGCCCTCGGAAAGGACCCATCAGCGGGAACACGCACGTGAGCCACGTCGGTGCTCATCAGCACTGGGCTGCGCTCGTGGGGTTGTTTTTGTAGGGTCTCCGGCATGCGCTGGGATCCGAGCAGCAGGTCGGTTGTCGCGGGGTCATCTCTGACTTTGGGGGAAGGAAGAAGAGAGGAAGATTGCCCGACCTACCTGGCTCACTCATGCAGAACTGCTTGGCAGCGTAGGGTCAGGTTTGTCAGAGCACTTACATCACAGAAGGAATTACGGCCAAAAGAAATTTAAAGCACGGATAAAAACAAACAACAACAACAAAACCTAACTGGAGCTACATGCGCCAAGGGGGAAAAGTAGGACACCATTTTCCAAGGGCTCTAAGTGAGGTTGGAAACTTGCACTCAGAACTGATCTAAGCACTAGAAGTGCCGGGAGCCTGACACGATAAAGGGGTAAAAATGGTCCCAAAGCATTCAGGGCCGGATCGCCCGGTGGAGCCATGGTGGTGCTGGGGCACGAGGCCGGTGACGGGGAGGGAGCAGGCGGGGGGAGACGGGGCAAAATGGGGGTGGTGCAGCCGGCAGCAGGAAGGGATGCTCTGCAGCCCGGTGCGGAGGTAGGATGCACCTGGTCCTTAGAAAAGGTTGTGGAGCACAGAGGTGGGAGAAGCTAGATTTGCTGGCCGAAATCAGCCCCCAGTAGAAAGGAAGAGGCACAGAAGGGCACTGAGGGGACCCCTTGGATGGAGCTGGCTGTGCACAAGGCTGGCAGTGTGCCTTGTACATTTGTACAGTGACAGCTGACTGACAGCAGGGAAAGGAGCCAGGTCAGGGAGCACAGGGACCTGCTGTCACAGGGGGGAAATGGTTTAAATACATTTAGTGAAAACAAAAACTCCCCCTTGCACACAGAGCCCCTGACATCGCGTAAACGCGCAGCTCCCTGCTCCTCCCTCCCAGCTCCCCGCTGCTTACAAAACCCATCTCTAGGGGAACCCATTGCTGAAGGCTTCATTTTGCTTGGGTTACCCACGCCGAGCGTGCAGCCGGCCCCACGGGGTCAGGAACTGCAGGCTCCCGGAGCTGCCAAGCCTGCGCTAATTTCTTGATCATGTCCAGGCGGCTCGCCTACCTCCAGGGCTCCAAGGGCTGGAACACCCGTGAGGGCACGCGGTACTCGAAGCCAACACACACCACCTTCACCAGGACCTTTCCATGCTTTAGCTGGGACCAGAAGCACACGGTTTCAGGCACAGCTGAAGGACACCTGCAGATAAATCCAGGAGCGACCCGAGCTCCTCCGAGCAGCCCCAGCTCTCTCTCCAGCACTGCAGCTCACTGCACGGCCACCTGAGGATCCTCAAGCATCCGTCTCCCTTCTGCTGCTTTAAACTCCCCAGGAGAGGGCAGCTGGACTGCTTCAAGCCTCAATTTGATCACTTCAGGAGGTGATCGAAACCCTCCAGGACGTGGGCAGGGTGTCTGTCCCACTGGGGGTCGGTGCTGCCTGAAAATCGAGGTGGTTTCACAGCTGAACCCCGAGCTGCAAACAGGGCAGGAGGCCACAGGGAGAGCCCCGCAGGACTGCTCTCCTTGGCACAACTGCTGGGTCTCCTCATCGGGAGCGATACGCTGGTATCACTGATATAATGGCGTAACTCTCCATCAGGGTAGCGGCAAAATGGATTTACAAGGGAGCCGTACACGCAGGAACGGGCACTCATGCTTGCTAATCCCTCACAAGCCTATAATTCAGATTCTTTTTTCCCCAAAAATAATAAGTGCAGATCTGTTAAGGCCCCATCGCTCACTGCATGCTAAATTCCTTTTCTTGCTGTCTGGAACCTGCTGCATGCCCTACAGGTCGGGGGGGACAGGGGAGACGTGCCAACTCCCGGCCCATACAGTGACAGATGTAATGGTGCGGGCTGAACATCCCACCCCGGGGCTTCTCCATCACCTGCACCGGCAGCGATACGCAGAACAAGCCACTGCCTCCTCTCCGGAGAGCCCGAGGATGCCTTCTGGAGGGCATTTCTGCATCAAAACTAATCACAATTACCCACAGGAGTGCAAATAAGCAAGGGAACACCATGAGGGCTTGGTGGCCTCCCCCAGCCAGCCTGGCAGAGTCTTTCCACGCTCCTCTTGTTGGCTCCCCCGGCACAGAGAGCTGCTTCCAGGGAGTCTTGGTGCCAGACAGCTTCTCATCACCATTCCCCAGCCACTACACACGCACAACCTGGAAATAATCCTCCCAGGAATGACAAAGTAATAGTCGCTAATTACACAATTAATTTATTCTTTGGCACTTATAAAAAAAAAAAAAGAATTTGTTACAAAGAGGGTAAAAAAAAAAGAAACAATCTAGGGCTTTGTTTAATTAAAACCACAATATACCGAAAAAAACAAGGAATCCTGATGATACAGACAACGCTTGTTGTGATTGTTTTTGATTGTGTAATTAGTTACCTACAGAAAAGATGCTTTCTCTTCTTTAAAACTGTGGGTTTTTTTATTATTATTGTTTGCTTTTCCCTTTTTATTGAATGCCACCGTCCTCAGGGCGCACAAATCGCAGCAGCACACCGCTGCTGCCAGCCCTTACCTGCGGGCAGAGGGGTCGCACCCTCGCCTCTCGCACCCCATGCCCACCGAGGGGCGGCTGCAGCACGCTCCCCGTGCCCACCACGGCCGCTCGCCGGGCCGACAGCGCCAAGGAATCGCGACCCCAGCGCCGAGGAGCCGGAGCTGGGATGGAGCCGGCGGGCAGAGCAGCCACAGCCTGCTGAGGAGGGAGCCAAGGAACAAACCGTTAGCCCGGCGCTATATATATGTTATGCTTCCGTGTCCTGATGTTAACCGACGTTATATATATATATGTTTTAAGTATTCATATATTCATAGCTATAAAGGCCTTTTCTCTACTCGAGCTAAATTGTGTAACCGTGACCTATTGTCCCAGAAGGCTTCTTATTCATGTTAAATGGGTACTGAGATTATAAAGTTCCTCGGTAGTAGGTGCGCAAGTGTTCTGGAGGAGACGGGAGAAGATGGATGGTCCTGTTGAGGCTCAGCAAAGAGGGCAAAGCAACTCACGACGAAAACACGAGAGCTGAGCCACGCTGCAGCCTGGCTGCCTTCGCGTCTGAGAAACAGCAGCAGGGGCTGGCTGTCCCCTGGGTGAAAACAGGGGTGTCACCGACCTCGTCCCCTCTCCCCAGGGAGCTGGTAGCCATACCCACGGCATGCGGGAACACCGGCATCCGGCACGTATCCCTTGCACACTCACACGTCCCCTGTGCACCCCCGGAGAGCCCGCAGTTCCTCGGAGGTGGCTCCTGGGACTTGTCACCTCCACGCCGTCAGAAAGGGATCAGGACAAGGGCTGGCCCCGGCGCCAGGCTGCTCAGTGGTGACCGGGGACGCTGGTGTCCCCTTGCTCCGACACAGCCAGGGTGGAAGCGGCAGCGAGCTGGCTGCCGTGCCACACTGCCAGATGGTGGATGAGATTAAAAGAATTTGATTTTCAAATAATCCATAAACCTGGCTGAGCTAATGTCGTTTCATATGCATTATCTTGTAATCCCAGGGAAGAGAACATTTCAGAGCAAAGAGCCTTATTCTCCCTCCCTGCAAGGCCTCTAACAAGCTATAGATAATCCCCTTTTTGTTGGAAGGTACTTACAGGGGACCTCCAGCGCCCAGCACGCAGCACGGGGGCTGCGGCACTGCGCCTGGAGGGGACACGCAGGTGCCCAGCACCACGGGGGCTTTGCAGGGGTGAGGGCACAGCACTCAGCGGGGCACAGGGACACCTCCAGCTCAGACCCACAGGAGATGAGGGAGGATGGAGGAGGGAATCTGCCAGTCCTGCTCCCCCGTATTACACAGGAGCACGTGCTGCAGCACTTTGGGTAGGGGCACAGCTGCACCCTCTCTTCTAGACAACTCCACTTCTATCCCCACCCTTGGGGATAAAGCCCCAAAAGCTCAGCCAGGTGAAGCCGTGTCCAACGCCCTCTCTAAAGCAACCCCTGCACAACCGAGCCATGGGAAATGGCCAGAGGAGCTGCTGACTTCTACCTGCCTGCATCCAACACCCACCACCACTTTTTGCCCCTCTCTCTACCCCATCCAGGTCCGTCCATCCCCCCCATGCCCCCAACCCTCCCACACCCCCAAGCATCCTCCGTCACCAAACCCAGCCTGCCTGCTCCCTGCCTCTTTTCCCCGCTCTCGGGACTCCTTTGAGCCTCCGGTTACTCGTCAAGGCTCCGTGGAACAAACACGACCCCCTGCTGGTGCCCGGGACCCTGCGAGGCACAAGCCACCAAACCTGGGCACAGTGGTTTAGGAACTGGTGGTCCCTACGCCAGTCTTCAGGCTCCCACTCTGGAGAACAGGAGGTGGTTTTACGGGGGAAGGGAAGCTCCATGGATGGGATTTCCCAGTCGCTGCCTGCCATCTAGTGCCCAGCACCGAGCCGTCTCACAGGCAGCAACACCCGACTCCATCCTCGGTGGAATTTAGCTCTTAAACTGGAGGCAGAGACATCCGAGCATCAGGCCCCACACAGGGTTCCCACCGTGCTCCTCACTCCCCAACGGGGTGAGGGCTTGGGAATCAACCCAGGTGGGCTGATTTGTCAGGAAAAAGAGGGCAAACAGCCCAGAGCACGGGGAGGTGACACCACGTAGCTGCCCGAGGACGCACGGCGCTGAGCACAAACCGCGGCTCGGGAGGCGATCGCTGCTTCGCAGGGGCGCACGGCGGTGCCCGACACAAACGGGCCGCACCGGTCACTTGGAAGAGCCAGGCAGGGCAGGGCAGGGCCTCACGAGCACACAGAAGCAGATTTACTGATGAGCACGGGGCTCCAATTGCCTCCAACGCTTCCCAAAAAGCACGAGGCGACATTAGCGAGAGGATTACTCAGAACCCAAAAGCAAATGGGATTTGTGACCTGTTACATTAACCGGGGACTGGGGAAAGCTCCGCAGAGGGAGCACGCTGCTGGCAGGTCACCAAACCAATTATTAAGAGCTCACAGATCACAAAGCCAGATACATACACACATCGAGATAAATTTCTGTCTGCCTGCAGAGCAGGACGCTGGCTGAGCCTCCCTCCCAGCCCGGCGTGCTTTTTCTGTGCGCCCATTAAACCTGGATTATGCCTGGTTCCTTTCCCCAATAATTCACTTTCCCCCACAGGTTTAATGCGGAGGAATAACACTGGGGAGGAGAAAACCTGCGAGGAGAAACGTAACGTGCATAATTGCTGTGATAGATGAGAGCGAGCAGGAAGCGGGCGGGCAGCACGCGGAGGCAGCAGCCCAGCCAGCAGGAATCAGCCTTAAGTTGCAAACTGTTACCTGGAAATTTTTTTTCCTCAATTTTTGCCTCAGTTAATTATGAGATGGGGTGTAACTACGAGATGGGGTGTTTGCTGTAGCTATATAAGTGGCCAGCTCCTGCTAGCACCCTTCTTGCTTCTGGAGTAGGCTTTGCTGAGCCCAAAAGCCTCACACACCCTGTATAAAGGCTTTATTGCCTCGCCTGGGTTTTGAAGAAGCTTCGTTTTAATGTTGCTGAACATCCCGTCGTATTTCAACTGAGAAATGCCCTTGGGTCTCCAAGCCCTGCCTATGAAGTCCTGCCAAAGGATTTTATAACCCCCACGATCTGTTAGGGAAAAGTAGCCTTGACAGCAAAGCTGTATCTAGAACAACCTGAAGGAGTTTCCTGCTGTCAGCATTTTGTGCTTACCTCACAAATTCCTGGCTTTGCTTTCGGAGGGCTTGGTGTTGAGGACTGGGTATTAACAGCAAAGCTTCTGGAGCTGTTTTCCCCGAGTCCCAGTTTCCCAGCAGCTCTCCTTCTTTTACGCCAACCCTTACCTTTGCAGAGATTCGCCCAAGCGCAGCACCCCGCCTGCCCCTGCTCGGCGTCCTTGCAGATACGGGAGGGAAAAGGTGTCCTCGAAACAGAAGGATGAGACCTGATCCACTCCTACCGCTGGTGACCTGCCTCGACCCGATTCCCCACAGCGTTTTCTGCAGGGCGTCCTGGCTGCCCCGAGCAGAACGCTCCGTGCTGCCTCCCCTGCAGTAACACACCACAAAAATCCTCCCCCCATAGAGACAGATCCCTTTCAACTCAAAAATGTGAGCTTGGACAGAACAAAAGCAGGTGACCGATGCTGCTGGGGAGCCAGCCACAAGACCCCTCATCCTCCGGGACAGGACAGGGATAAGCCCACGGGTACGGCCCAACTCCTACCCACCCACCCTCGCCCCAGCTGGAAGGGGCACTGCACTGGGACAGCTTCCCTGAAGCAGTGCAGACCATGGCTGTCAGCCTCTCCCGGTTCTACATGCATTTATCTTCCAAATACTGAAGCTTTTCATCGCTTGGAGCCAGCCAGGAGGAGCAACAAACACTAACAGCTGCCTGTTACATGGGGTTGTGAACAGCTCGGTGTTACCACATCACAAAACATGCACGCGGGGCTCTGCTTAGAGACCACCGCACCCCAGACAGGGCAGGATATCAGCTAAGGAAGGCATTTTGTAGGGGAAACAGCGAAAACCTGTACCTGCGAAGCTGAGAAGTGGTTTTATTAGGACTTGTTATCTCTCCGTTGCTGGAGGGGAGTGCTAGCATCCAATTTGTCACACGGAAAACTTTAATCTCTCTCTTCTAACATGGTGGCTGAAGCAATAACTTAGATGCAGTTTTAGGCTGCAATTGATCCTTACATTTGTTTCTGCTTCAGGAGGCTTTTAGCAATGGCTGCGGGGCGGCACTGCATCAGGGAAAAGTCATCTAAATGGTATGCATCCTTGCTCGTTGAGGGGGGGAACAATGTGGCTTTCGTGCATCGCCTTCACGAATGGAAGTGTTCTGTGCCGAGCACGGCTTCGAGCAGCAGAAAGTCTGCAGGCTGACTGTTGGCACCCTCCAGCTCCCTCCCCAGGCGGTGCAGCCTGCAGAAGACAAGGCTGCACGATGCTCCGCTCACAGAGGCCGTGGGGAAGGGGAGCAGGTCGCACAGAACAAGAAGTGAGCAAAAGCACCCATGTGAGAGGATCTGGGATGGTTCACAGCAACTGGCTGAGGGTCCTTAAACAGAAAAAACAGTAGAAGGAAGGAAAAAAAAAAAAAGGCACTGTTCCTATGCAGGTTGGGAGTAGAAATTCCTGTTTTAGGTGCTGAGAAAGCAACAATTTCAGCTTCCAGAGAAGACCCAGTTTCTTATGCACCTGAAGCCTGTAAGAACAAAGGCCTGAGCCTGAGGAAAAAGATAAAAAATAAAAGAGGCTGAAGATTCTGGCCTCTCCGTTGCTGGAGGGTGCTACACCTCTCAGCAGTACCCAAAGACTTGTTGCTTGAGCAAGCCGGAGAAGAATTGTCTGAGTTTCAAGATCACCAAGTTTTCCGTACAGCGAGCAAAAAAGCAGTCTTAAACACCATCTCATATGCTTTGAAAGCCTCACTCCAGCAGCACAAAACCTGCCTTTAGCATGGGAAATGGCGCAGGGACCTCAGCAAGACCACAAAGCTCTGCCCAGAAGCTGTGCGCTACTGCGCCAGCAACAGCCTGAAACCAGGGGGCAGAGAAAAGCCCAATCCTTGGCCACCTGCACCCATGGCCTCAGGCTGCTGGGGGCACGAGGGGCACAGCCTGACTCACCTCTCCCCTCTGCAAGCGCTGTCAGTCTCAAAGAAGACGAGTCTCCCCTTCCGCAGGGCTGAGCACAGACAGCAGCCAATAAACCCGCAGCTTGCAGGCACACAGTCTGCTCCGTACTTCCTCTTTGCAAATGCTCTCTGCTGCAGACAGCCTCCTTTGCCAGGCCTGCAAGGGTGCTTCGAGAAACCAAGTTTTGTTTTGTTTATAGTTTATGGCAAGCCTGCAGCTTCCATCTGCCCAGCATTAGAAAATGGAAGGCTGCTGTGCTAACCCCGACTCCAATGGCCTGTGGAGTGATTAAGGATAGCTTTAATTTGAGGCCTGCAGCTCCCAAAGGACTGATATAATATATATAGCAATTTCAGTTCCACCTCTGGAGGCCGAACCCCCTCCAGATGATTAACGACACCTATTTCCTCCTTCTCTCTCTCCCTGCCACTGAAGGCTGATTCCGTGCAAAGTCCAACCAGCGCCTGGCCCACAGTCTGACTACCAGGCAGCAAATTTACAACCAGAAAAAGCACCCCGAGAAATAAAAACAGACCCATAGAGGCAAGCCAGCACCCTATAAGCACAGGATAGCTCTTCTAATAAAGAAATTGCAGCAAGAACCAGGCTACCTGAGGTAGACCTGGCTGGGCTGGGCTAGCAGCAGGGCTGGCCTCGCACGTTGGGACAGGAGAACTCAGAGCCACCTTTAAGGCTGCTCTCAGGAAGCAGGAACACTAGAGCAGCCTTCCCCTCGCAAGCAAAAAATAGCATTCCAGCCCCAAAGAGCTACTGCTCAAGCGTTACTCTCCTTCACTGTTACTACAGCTTCAGGCCCAAAAGGACTGATTCAGCACACGTGGGAAAGCAGCAGTCATCTGAGGAGCTACTGATAGTTTCCACCACATCTGTCCCCCCTCCAGGGCCACTGTGTATTGTGGACTGTTAGGCCAGAGGCAGCTTCAACGCTAATTATACATAACTAAGATGTGAACAACCCAGCTTCCAGCTCCCCAGAAATTGCCCAGCCTTGTGAGCCCTCATCTGCCGCCCGTGATCCATGATGAGTTCCCCCCTCTGCAGTACCAGGCTTCTTGTTTCTGGCTGGAGGAACTTTCACCCACGGGGGACAGGTTAAGGACAGCTGACCTCCTGCCCAGCTGGGCCAGTGAGCTGATCACCTCTGGAGAAGCTAAAGGGTTCCAGGTGATCACAGAAGGAGCTTGGCCACCGCGTCCAGACAGATGAAGGCATTGCTGGAAATGCTGGTGGAGCTGCTCCAGGCCTGCAAAAGCTAATCCTTGGATAAGCAACTGATCGCTGCTCTGCTGCACGCTGCAATGTGTATATCTTCCCCCGGGCATCGTAACGATCCACCAGAAAACTACAGCCTTAGGGGGCTGGGATGGTGCCAAAGAAAATCACTCCCTTGCCAGGTCTTCCATTATATCTAGCTGGCTACTCCCCCCCTTACACTTAAGGGCAGCTATTCCCACCTGGACACAAAGATCACTCTCCAGAGCTGCTCTTACTAAAGAGCAGGTGTCAGAGACAAGCATTAGCTATTGTTTAGAAGAAACCATTTCAGCTCTAGTCTATGACAGGGGTCTGGTGAGGAGAGCAAGCCTCCTGGGTACCAAAGCCTCAGGGAGTTGCACACCTGGGAGAGGAACAGATCACAACATGCACTTCCAGAACTCCCTGAGGAGAGCTTCACTTCAGAGCATAAGTTTTAATATTTATTTAGAACAGGCCTGGTGAAGAGAAGTGGGAAGTAAGGCAAAGGCAATTTATCCTCCAGAGCCCTACTTAACATCCTACATACACAGGCCGTGCAAAGCAGCAGCTCTTCTACTCCTCAGAGTCACATCCCACATCTTCCCCACCTGCTGGAGCACAGCTTATCACTTAAAAGTCCAGAAGGAATCGATTGACTTTTTTCAGGTATTCCGGCTTCAAGTAAGCTCCCAGCTCATCCTTTGTGACCCACAGATAATCTTTCTTCAGCTCTGCCTGTGACAAATCACTGCTCTGGAGGAAGGCTTTGTAGAAGAATACTTTGGCTCCCACATTATCTTCAGTCCTGATGGCCCTGGGAAACTTATACTTGTAAATCCCATATGGTGCGTTCCCCAGGATTTTGGCTTGAATGTGATCTCCTGGAAGGCCCCAGCAGTGCAAGAGAAAGAAAACAAGATGTAAGAACACAGAGCAATTGTAACTCTTCTCCCGTAATAAGACGGACAGCATAGGACACTCCTTCTATCTGGTTCAGACTGACTGTTCCCTCTTCTGGGCAGAAATACTGCCACTTTAAAGTCTTTTCTCATGAAAAAGTAACTTGTCCCAAGTTCATCAAGTCCTCTCAGAGGTAGCGAGAATATCAAGTTCTGCCAACTCACGCAGCAAAGCAAGGACATACGTGTTTGCTATCATCCATCCGCCACAAAAGCTGCTACAGGGTGACAAAAGGGAAGGGGAAGCTGTACACCTGGAGGCAGCCTAGACCATCCAGGTGGCATCTGGTGCTGCTCAAACATCAGACTGCAAGGGCCAGACCTGGCACTGCAGCTGCTGGCAGCCAGAGAGCCCAGCTCCCAGCCTGCTGGCTCTCAGCCCCTCACACTGCAGCACAACTGAGCACAGTTAAGGAGCAGATCACCCAGGATCTTGCCAGAAACCCCATTACTCGAGCACAGTCCCACTGCTATGAAATACCTCTTCCCAGCAAATGGGAGGTGATTTCAGCACAGATGGCAAATATCCCTCAGGTAGAGCAAGGGAAAAGAAAAAACAAAAGACTAGGACAAAGAGGAGCAAGAGGCAGGCACACAGCAAGCTACATACCCAAAAACGTAGCCATGGCTCGCTCAGCTGTGTTTCGCATAGTCTCTCCAGGCTGCCATTCCACTTGAGGCAGGAGCCACAGCTCCTGGTTACCAATCTTCTGCTTCACCAGCAGCATCAGGTTACTGTCCAGCTTTCTGTTCAGAGACGTTCGATCATCTTTTTTATCAGCATCTGCCACAAAAACGACACACGTTGGAAACAAAGTCTCCCAGCCACGCTGGTCTGATCAGCATGATTCATTGTCTCTCTGCATCTCATACCCTTCCAGCAACAACACAGAGAGAACGTAGATATGTGGAACAAGACAAAAATCTAGACAGAAATATTCTCAGTCACTCTGGGAGTGAATGCAGGATTCAGAAATGCTAAAATGTACTCTACCTGAGTACAGGTACTCTAATGCCACTGCTAAAATGTACTCTTACCTGTTCTGTTTTCAAAGGGAATTGGTAGGGAGCAGTTTAATTTCTGTCAAGCTGGAGACCCAGTAAGAATAACAGGCAAGCATAGGAACCAAACTTTCCAAGGTTTTTCTTGGAAGTTTCCTGGAAACAACAAAAGTTTTCCCCAGTCTGCTCTGTTAAGGTTGTGCGAACGTGCCTATCTTCACAGCACTGCAGCCCCCATTCCTTTATAATCCAGTTAATTCCTCACGTGCTAGCCACACTGCCAAAGTACCAAGTTTTTAGAGAAATAAGTAACTTGGCAAATGCCTTCCCTACACAAAACCGCACCCAGGTGTGTTTAACAGAGGACCGGGGTGCTCCCACCTGCCAAGACACTGCACTTTAGCTGGTACCTGTCACCCGCGGGGCCGGGCTGAACTGCAGTAATTTCTGTTCCCACTTGTCCTCCAGGTCCTGGGCCATGATAACCGTTTTACCGGGCGCCTCATCGTCGTCGTACGAGCTCTCCTTCCTCCTCCTGAGCTGCTCCTCCTCCTCCAGTTTGCGGACCTCGTGGTCGGAGTAGCGGCTCTTCTCCAGCTCTATCTAGAGGGGCGACAGAAGGTTTGATCGCTCAGGTCACCCACCAGCACCAGGGGCCGGGTTTCGGGACAAAACCCCTCACACACAGCCCCGAGCGGTACCGGGGGACCCCTCTCCCCTCCGTTCCCCTAGCCCTACCTGCCCCATGAGCGCCGCCATCTCCTCCTCCTCCCCGCGGAGGGGCTGCGTGATGCGGGGCAGCCTCAGCAGGCACAGCGCCCCGAACAGCCGCCACGGCCGGGGCGTTACGGCGGCAGAGGAGGACGAACCCACCCACCGCCCCCAGCCCGCCAAGCACCCGACGGGCGCCGCCATGATGCTCGAAGCACGGCCCACAGTGCCCCGCGGCTGCCCGCCGCCATCTTTCCTCCCGGCGTGCCTCGCGGCGAGGCGGCGGCCGCCATCTTAGGGGAGCCGCGCGGGCCGCCATGAGCGCGGCGCTCGCCGTCGCCTGGCAACGGCTGCTCGGGGCGGCCCGCGGGTGAGGGGCGGCGGGGCCGGGCCGGGCCGGGCCGCGTCCCCCCGGGGCTTTCTCGTCCCGTCACGGGTTTCATCGCCCCCGTTTCCCTTTTTTCTCTCCCGCAGTGGCCGCTGCCTGCATGCCGGCGTGTGGAGCCTGCGGGAGGTGGCCGCGAAGGAGGCCGCGCAGGAGGCGGAGGGGCAGAGCGTCACCGACCTGAGGTGAGCCGAGTGGGTGCTCCAGGCATCGCCCCGTCCCGTCTTCCTTCCCACGTTGCCTGAGGGCGCTGTGTAAAGTTTTGCTTGACGCAAAGAGCGAGTGTCTGACGATCTTATTTTGCTCCCCAGCCCTTTAATCCTGCAGAGGAATTCCATGAGGTGGGATGGAAAGACCTACGAGGAGATCCCGATAGCCCACATCAAGGCGACGTACAACAAGTGAGCAAAGGAGCTTCCCCTGTGCCTGTAAAATGAAAGCTTAATGTGCCTGGGCCGGTCATTTTAAATGAAAAATATCAGGGAAGTTCATGGCTGGGGGGATAATACTACTGACTGCAAACCTCAGTGCTGTTCAGGAAGTGAAACTGTCCTCCTAGTGTCTTTAACAGTAATAAGGTTATTATTATTACTTCTTGGCTGCGTTCTGATATGAATAATTAGATGCTGATGGCTTTAATGGCAGGGTACTTCGTGCCCTCAGTTCTAGCACTGTGCAGCTGTTGAAAAAGTCATTGTATTATCCACAAGAGATGATTGTGTTTCATTAGTGAACCCTAGTGTGATATTGTGCTGCCTCTTAAATGTCTTTTGAGTTTGAGAAGTGTTTTGTGCTTTTCTTAATACATAGAAGAGGTAAAATGCTCACAGTAAGAGGTGGTTCTGAAAGGGTTAGCTGTACCTGAGGGATAGCTAGCAGAGCAGGTCATCCAGAAAGGTTTTACCATCTCCGATTCTCCAGGCATGACCTTGAAGTTCACTGCTGGCAGGTCTCTGCAGCTGGTGAGCATAACTGAGATACTTTGAAAGAGAGGATTGAGTTCAGATGGCTTTGAGAAGGGAGATGAGCTCTGTGGTGAGCCATGCATTTTGAGAAGCTTTGCAGGATGAGGAGGAACTGGAGAGTAAAATCATCTGCTAGCTTATTCCTTTCTTTTGCCCCTCTCTTTCCATAGCACCCACATCCAAGTGGTCGGCTTTGACAACAGGCCGTTTGCCCGTACGTCCTGCGGCACTGAAGGCTTCCAGAATGCCAAGAAGGGAACTGCCATCGCGGCACAGACAGCCGGCATAGCGGCAGCAACGGTGAGTCTGCACTGAATATTCTCACCCTCCCAGAGGAGGTCCCTGACTGCATCCCCTGCTACCTGGGTACAGGGGAATGGAGGACAAGTGCAGTAACCTCAGTTATTTTGGGGGGAAAGCGGGGCTTCTTGTTCATATTGCTTATCCCTTGCTCATGAGCAGCACTCCAGACCTCTGCTCCTTAGCACTCGAGCAGCACGCTGTTTGCTGACAGTTTCCCTAGCTTCATTTGACACAGTGAGCATCTTCACACTGACAAAATGTGTTTGAAACAGCAGTGAGAAATGCCCAGAGGGTGATCTTAGCTGCGCACGCTGTGACTGGGAAATGTAGCTTGTAGCCTATCTTTTCCTAGCTCCAGTTTCATAGCTCTTTTATTCAAAGTGAACATACCTCAGCCATTTTGGAAATAAAAGCCCCTGAAACAGCAGCAGTTTAATTTTGCACTGTAGGGGATTGAGAAGTGGCTGTAATTACTGGCTGAATGTTTTATATTTGCTCTCTGCCACAGGAGAACTGAGCTGCTACCAGCAGTTCTAGTCAGAAAAAGCAATGTCCCTGGGCACGTAGTTTCCAGATGCATATAGTTTACTGTAGTAATTCCTAAAAAAAACACGTGGGCGTCCAGTTAGCAGGAAAAGATGAAGCTGGCTATGTTATGGCCCTTGTTACAGCAACACGAGGCAAGGTTAAACTGAAAATCCTCATCCTCAATTAGATGGAACCTTTCATGTCAGAGGTGTTCTGTGCTGCTGCTGGCCAGCAGCTTATTATGATTGATTCAGAGGAATATAAGAACACTTTCACTATTAATCTTTGTTCACCAGAGCCTCGTAATAGCTGAATAGCTGTGGTTGGCCAGGTGTATTCCTATCCCTGTTAAAGTTTGTAGTAGATTAATTGCACTTGAATGTGGAAACCGAGAGACTCAGAAGAGCTCCACTTGGTGGCAGCATTGCTCTGCTTTACAGCAGGTGTTTTTCATTTTCAATTTGCAAGTCCCTAAAATTTTTGCACTGAAAGTGTGGACTCCTGCACAGCAAATATAAAGCTTGCTTGCTTTTCTCATTTACCCTCCAGAAGGAATCCACTGATCACAGGATAGAAGTCACTGCATTAGAGAAGGGAAAACAGCTTTGAGTTACTCTTTGTTAGCCAGGTATCCATGGATATGTCATTTTCTGTCCTGACTTTAGGTCACAGATCGTTTGATCTTAACACTTCCTCTGTATATGGAGTTGACAGCTTAACACAAGTTTTCTTGAAACTGCCACAGTTGTATCCAGGCTTCCTTTTCTTCTACTCTCTGGCTTTGTGCAATAATCACCATCGTTCTCTTCTGTATCCATTACTATCTACTTCTTATTTTTAGTTAGAGAATACTATGATAGTGGGTCAAAAGCAAATGAAAGACTCCAGGGGAGCCAGAGCAGCAGCAGATACATCAAAGAGAATACTAACCAATTCTTCTTTCAGAAAGCACGTGGGAAGGGTGTATTGCATGTACGAGTCATGGTGAAAGGACTGGGACCAGGACGCAAAGTAAGTGTCAGTTTCTTTTCATATATTTTTCTTAGACATCATCCTTTTTAATAAAAAAAAAAAAATCAGTCTAGTCGTATGACAATACCTATTAATTCGTGGGATTTTTTTTCAGAAGGTAATATAAAGGATTCATCGCTCAAATGCCAGTAAAGAAAAGTGAGAATAATAAGAATTTTAGAATAATTTCTTCTGGAGACAGAATAAAAGCTGTATTGGGATCTTCTTCCAAGTAAAGTTAGCAAAATTGATGGAAAATCTGATGGAAGAACTGAAGCAGATAGTTTTAAACTGGACATTCTGATATTAATTATCTACAGGATAATTACAAAGTAGAACCATTGGAACAAGTTGATTTTTTTGGACAGGGGACCGAGCTACTTTTCTTTCAGCTCTTTCCCTTTTCTGCTCTGCAGTGTGTCGCTAACAGCGTATCATCTGCTGTCTCACTCTTCCAGGCTGCCATCAAGGGTTTGACTATGGGAGGGCTGGAGGTCATCTCCATCACCGACAACACCCCGGTTCCACACAACGGCTGCCGCCCACGGAAAGCCAGGCGAATGTGAGAGGGGAGTGGAAGAGACACGCTGCATTCGATATTAGCTCATACAACAGGGACTGGGTTGAATGTTGCTCGTGTCAGATTCCGGAAAGCCCCCCTCCCTGGAATTGTTTGCTGAGGGAAGCTCGGAGAAGTCAGGCCTGGGCCGTGGAAGGTCAGGCGGTAGAAGCCGGTGGTAAAAGCAGGAGTGCGTGTACCCCTTAGTGGGAAGCCTCTCGTGTACAAAGTTTGCTGATTAAAATGTTGGTCTTCTGACAGTCGTTCCTGCTGTGTTCCCAGAAGTATTTTGAATTATTATTGCCTCTCAACTGCTCTCTTCCCCTCTCCACAGTATGTGGCTCTTGTCTAGCCCTCAGTGCTACTACTGCTCTGGTTAGGGGGAAGGGGAGCATGAGATACGTACAGAATCAGATCTCCTCGCAGTCACCTGTAGTAAACAACTGCATGGGGTCACTTCATCTTCCTTCCGTCTTTCTCTCACCGCACACATTTGGAAACTAGACGCAGTAACTCTTTCCTTTCCGCCTGGCTTGCAGAGCTCCCCAGAGCGTGCAAGAGGCGCCGCTCCCCGTTCACGCAGCGTGGAGCACTGTAGTCTGAATCCCTTATTGGCAAAGATCTGCTGCGGTGCTTTGTTTCACCTAAGCTGTAGCTGGCCTGTCGGTGCTACCGGCAAATGGAAAATGCCAGCCCTTCCAAGGGGCTGGGATCGGGCCAGTTTTGCTGCTCGCAGCCCCTTTGGTTCTGCCTCGTGCACCGCAAACTGGATTTGCTGGAGCTCCTGGGGAAGGCAAGCAGGGGGTTAGCAGGCCTGAGAAACAATGAAATGCTGCCAAGGAGATTTAAAACACTTATGTCTTGAACCGTGCCTCTATATCCACAGGCAGCATGGGCTTGTCACAGGGCTGTGATGCATTATTGCCGTCCCAGCTCCATCCAGAGAGAATTTCTGCCAAGGAAATATGTCTGAGGCTCTCCGGAGCATTAACCAGGGAAAGTAACAGCGGTAACTGACAACAGGTTTGATTTCCTGGATGGCAGAAACCCACTGCCTAGCACAGGGCAGCGACTTGGAATCCACGCTGCCAGAGAATCCTTGGCTATATGCAGCATACACTGGGCAAACATTTCACTTGTAAACACGGTGTGTTTTGGTGCAGCCAGCGGTTTTATCACAAACCCAGAATCTTCCTTTCTATTATTTTTCTTTCTGTCGCTCCTCCTTAGTTTTTTAAATTGCATAATTAACTATTCTCTTCCTCTTTAGAGAAAGGGTACCATGGCAACAAGGCAGCGAACCTCCTTCATGGGGCTGAATGACATGCTGCAGGTTTTGAAAGAAATCAGTCTGCTTAGAAGAGCCTGTTGAGTTGCATTTGACAGAAGAGAATAAAACAAGACTCAGATGAATCCCCTACCTTACTCCAACTGCCTGAATTTGAACAGAGGAGAGGTTATCTGAAAGGGAAGTTCCCTGAGCTGTCACAGGTTTGACAGCAAGGAGGAGAGGTTCTTCCATGCTTGTGTGACAGACTAGAAGAGCCTCCCCCTTGCTCCAGAAACATGTCCGAGCTTCTGGTGACTTCATATTACTCTTTTTAGGGAGAACATGCCAACTCTGCGACAAACCACATTTAATCATTTAATTTCTGAGTATTTTGGGCAGCTAGGGGGAAAAGGCAGCCACGAACACGGATGTGCCTTACAGCAAGGCCGTCCTGCTTGCTGCTGAGCGCCGTGACCAGCCCTGACAAAGGAGAAGCACCAGCTGCAGGCTGGGCAGCACTGTGTGGCACGGTGCACGTGCAGAAATACAAACACTAACGTGCTCTGCCACAAGCTGCCTGCTGCAGCGACGCAGCAGAAGCGCCCATGTTAGATAAATACGATGGAATGGATTGAAAAACAAGATTGGGAAGAGATCCGTGGCCCTTTTGAAATTCAGGGAAGAGTAGGTGGATGACTCAAGAGTCAAATAGCAACTACAATAAATCTTTGTCTCATCCAGACTTAGAATCAAGGCTGTGCCCTTTATAAAGGCTGCTCCTTAACACCCCTGGCTTCTGAGCAGTCGTGAACATTTGATGAACTCCACCAATGCACCACCACTGCTTACACAGTGGGACGTTTCATCTCCCTGTCCGCTCTGCCTGCTTCTGGTACCTATCCCTATTTTCTTCCTCCAAGTGAGATCTATTTTGCACTTTCCAGAAGAGTTGACACTCTTTTCGCTCTTCTCAGTGGCCGGATCTGTACAATATCAAGCAATATTTGCCTTCCAAACCCCCCGTTTGCCTTCCAAACCCCCAGTGCTTCATTTGCACAGCTTTTCACTGGTTTGATTTTCCACCCACTTTCTCTCCTGCCCTGGTGGAGCAGCCCAAAGCCACGTCCCAGCTAAAGGCTCACTCTGAGCTGTTAATTCTGCAGCAAACCCCGGGTTTCTGGGGCAGTTGTCAGTGCTGTGGGAGAGCACAGCTACACAAAGCGAGCTTTCCTTCCTTGTGCAAGGGCTCAGTTGCTCCTCCCTGCACACACTGTACGGTGAAAGAACTCTTTAAACCCTCTATTGTTGTTCCTCTAGCAGGGAATTAATAGACACCAATAGCACTTAATGATTTCCTTACTCTTCAGATGAAACTATTAATTAAAGGCCTGGTTTTAGTCAGCCACTGGCATTTACCAGTTTTAATTGCTTTTCTTGGCGCCTGGGTGGAACACCGTTTTCTGCTGGCTCACATTCCTCCTGAGCAGCAATTACTTGCGTAGCATGGCCACAGCATTAGCACCCTCATTCGGGTCACATCCTCTCCCTTTGGGTTTCCCCATTGCTTTGGGACATTTTTCTCTCCATTCCCTCCTCTTCCTCCTAACCTTCGATTCCTTAACTCTCAGGAAAGTTTGTTGTTGCTGTTGTTTCGGTTTGTTTGGGTTTTTTTACCCCACCCTGAAAACCAGCTCAGGAGCTGCTACTGACTGCCAAGCTCCATCCTGGTTTAACCGTGGCCTTTCTGGGTTTTTGCCCTCCATTTTAACATACGACATGGACCTTTCTCCATCACATGGGATGAAACCAAACAGTATTCTGGCCAACAGATAAGATGCTGCCTCTGGTCTGTCTATCCTTTAAGGAGTGCCTTGGAGATTGAGTCTAACTCAGTTACCTGTCCCGTGGACACAGATGACACCTGGTGGCTTGGAAAAAACAGCCCCCAGACCTACCCCTAACAGCATATTATTTGGGAAAGAGGAACTCTTCCCCTGACCCCCACAACAAGGGCTTTCTAGCTAGAGCGCAGCTTTATCTGCTGAATTGGTGATTTACTATTTCCTCCGCGAGCCTCAGTGGCAAAGAGTCAGGCGGCCAATTCCGATCCCTTTGTGCGATTCAATTAAACCATTAATTAAGTGATGTCAGTGTCCTTTAACAGCTGACTATACACAAGCAGGCAAGGAGAAGGGGACAGACCCCGCGGCGCTAATAACCTGTAGCAGCAGGGGTGGTTTGCCGCAGCCCAGCTGCAGCTGCCGGGGACATCTGCGCGGGTTTTGACGGCTTTCCCTCCGGTGCACGAATACCTGGCTGCAGATGCACGCGAGGCAAGTCTCCGGCTAGGTGTTTATAACCCCAAAGCGCCCCTCGGGAGCCTCTGAGAACTGAGGGTTCGAGCCAGGTTATGTTTTGCACTCGGACTTCCGCAGATAATCACGGCGCTGCGAGCCTGCTGCTTTCATGCCCCGCGTCCCTGCGCAGCCTCCCCTCCCCGCAGCAGCCCCTCCAGCCTCAGCCCCTGACCTCTCAGACCAAGGAGAGATCAAGGACCCTCAGGTTGTTTTTGTGCTTTTCCACCGTCCTCCTTTCCCCTCGAGAGGCATTAACGGACACTCAACAGCAGTGGGAACTGCTCGGAGGTTTTATTAATGAACTGCCTAATAGCATCCAAGTCCCCGGGCTGACGGTGAAGTGGGGCTGCAGGGTCCTCTCGGGGAGCTGCAGAGGGGAGCCAAGCCTTGCTACTATTTCCTTTTTTTTTTTTCCCTGAAACCACTCACACCTCCTCCGCCGTGCTCTCCCGGCTCCCCTTCTGCTACTGCCACTTCTCGGGGTCTTTTTGTTCCTTTGGAGTTCACGGCTCACCTCCTACACCCCGCATCTGAGAGCCCGAGGCTGTGCACAGGGCCGGGACCTGGACCGAAACCTCTCCGCATCTGGGGAGCCCGAGCAGCCATCGCCTGGGAGCAGCCTCACAGCTCGTTTGCTACAGAAAGGAGGCGGAAGGGAAAAAGCTCTGGGTGCGAGGGGCTGAATGCTAAGCAAGGATGCGGGCAAGGGAAAGTTGGGTCAGGAAAGAGACAAAAGTGGAGGCAAAAATGCAGGAAGAGAAAATACAACGTGAAAAATTTTCCTAAGGGTAAGATCTCCCAGCTGGCTGCCCAGGAGACAGTACAGAGCAGGAGGAGGGTGCGATGAAGGGCTCTCCTGCAGTCAGAGCACCTGGGGACTGGGCTGGATCCACTGCCGCGTGCTCCCAGACCTCCCCAGCAGACCACCCCCAGAACCCTCCTAGCAGCACGATGCGCTCCTCGGGGCTTGTGCCTAATCACATTAAAGACGGCACAAAGATCGTCCCAGCACCATATTTACAGACTGCTCCCAAGCCTCCCCAAGCAGCAACGACAGTCCTCAAAACCTTCCTTTCCCTTCCGAGCTGGCTCCGAAATCCATCCTCGGCGCTTCGCCGCTTCACGGTTCATTTTGCAAAGCCAAACTCTACATCGGAGCACCTCACACCGACATCCATCACGCCTCCCAGCCACACCACCAAAGACTCCAGCTTTCGGCCCCTTTTCCTCTGCTTGCTCCTCTGTGCAGGAGCAAACCGGGTTTACCCACTGCACGCAGGACAAATAAAACACAGGCAGGCAGGAGAAGGACGCACATTCCCCCCCAGCCTCTCATCAGCAGCCTTTTCAGCAGGTCCCAAGCTGAGGTGGTAAAATACGGCTCTAATCTCTTCGTGCAGCAGCCCGCAGGCAAACACCTTGCTCTCCTAATTGCCAGGAATGGTCCCCACGCCACCCCTCGCGAGGAGCTGGACGCTGCCTTTCATTTTGCTCCTGCTGCATCCACGGCAGAGGTAAATTTTCAATTTCCTGAGCTGCCAGGGCCAAGCACTCCCTAACGGCACCAGCACAGGGACAGGGACGGGGGCAGCCCCCCGGGCTCCTCCGCGCAGCAGGCGGCAGGGAAGCAGCCGGCCTCAGCGCCGGGAGATGCTCCAAAACCAGCTCCTTGCACAGAAATCCCTGCAAGAGGGCGAGCTATCGCCGTGACATGTGTTTGCCCCGTGTTACAGGAGACCTTGTCTGGCCGCCAGCTGCCCCTTCTCCCTTCCAAGGGGTGGGGGGATTTTGCCAGCACCGAAGGCAGGGCTGAAACGGTGACCTAGCTGTGTGCTGCTGTGGCTATCAGCACAGCGGATCTGGGCCTTGCCCTGACCTCGGGACTGGCTGAAAATAATAGGGCGGCGGTAATGAAAGCCATCCTTCAAGGCTGGAGAGATGGGAACGTGTGCTGGGGCTGCTCGGGGGCGATGCCGGTGTTTCAGGAGGGGTCCCCAACGCCACTGCGGCTCGCTCCGGGAATCAACCCAGCCGCAGCAGGGTCCGGGCTGCTCGCCGGCGCCCCTCGCCCCTCCGAACTCACCTTTTGACCCGTTTTCCCCTCGATTCTGGGCGCAGCAAGGCCGTTTCCATGCGGATGGCTGTTTCTCCCCCGTTGCCGTAGCGACGCTGGGCCGGAGGCGGGAGGGCGAGCGCCGAAATCTCCCGGCGCTGGCCAAGGGCAGCGGGAACACCTAATCCAGCACCGCTCCACGTCTGAGCAGCACCGAGCAGCTATCAAACGGCCAGCCGGGCAGCGAGCAGGCGCTCGGGGGGGTACGGCCCGGCCCGCTGCTCTTACTGCGCCCTAAATCACATCGGGGCGGCTCTGGGGGGGCCTCCCCGCCTCTCCCGCTGCGCTCTCTGCCCCAGTACCCCAGGGCTGCTTTGGTCCACGCCTGGCACGTCCCGAAGCTGTTTGGGAGAACGAAAGGGCAGGAGGACAGCCCCACGTAGCAGTAACACGCTCCTGGCTTTAAAGAGGCTGAATTCAGTCTAACTATCACTCACAGAATGCAGAAACCACCGGAGGCTTTGCAGTGTTATCCCCGTGTTTCCATCGCCTTGTTGCAGGTCCCGTATGATTTTTTCCCTCGGTGGCCGAAGGCCGAGCTGCTGCTGCTCTGGGAAAGCTGCCCTGGCAGGCTCCTCTCCCTGCAGCCCTCCTCCCGGCCTGGAACGGTCCCACCTCCTCTAAACTGCCCCCAGATAGCCAGGTGCATGCGGCACCTTTGCAAAACCGCCGACAGACAGCAAGAAGGTGCCCGAGGAAAGGATTTGACTTACGGGAGGGATGAAACAAAGAGACAAGGTAAAAAATTCCCCCTGCATGAATTCCATAAAGCCTATGGGCCCACTTGATGCCCTCTACCCCCTGCCCACCAGGCGAGGGCCAGCACATCCCTCGGATCCCAAGTGGCTGAGATTCGGGACACCGTGCCCCTGCCCAAACCACCCCTGTTCAGGTCTCCCCTCCTGCAGGCCCGCAGCAGTCCCCCAGGAATTGCTCATTTCCACACCGCCGCTCTAAAGCCGGTGCGGTGTTTTCACGTCGTAACAGCAGGAAAAGCACGTGCAATTCAGGGTTTTTCCACGTCGGTGTTTTTCTAAGATCTCCCTTCCTTACACGCTAGGTACAGCCCTTCCCGGGTCGCTGCCCCAAGGGAAACAAGGGGGGATCAGCCCCCGGGCAGAAAGCAGCTCTCGCAGGGGACGCCGCTGCCTGCCCAGCAGCCAGCCCAGTTGGCAGGGAGCACGGGGCTGCTGCTGCTACGATGACCGGCTGCACAGCTCAGCCCCCACAGCCCAGGAGCAAGGGAAAAAATAATAATAAAAGCCCTTTCAGCGTTCCCTTCTCATGAGGAGTGTTTGGCCAGAAGAGCTTTTACAACCACGCTAACAAGGTACAGGTGTGCAGGCACACCAACAGCTATGAGAGCGGTGCAAAAGCAAGCCCACAAAATCCTGTCCCACTGCTTGCCCATGGGACCCAGCCTTCTGACAAAGGTTCAGAGACAGAGGAAAGCTGTCGGGCCACCTGTCCCACTGCCTCCCAGCCATCGTCATCTCTTTTCTCAAAGTCCTGAGAGATCCTGCAGGAAGAAATGGCAGAAGAGGAACAGAGGACAGAAACAAGACGGACAAATTAAGAAAATATATGAAATAAAGCATCAGAAGTCTCCTTCTTCCAGCTGGGTCAGAAGAGACTAAGGGAAGGAAGCATAACAGGCAGACCAGCACCTGAGCAAAAGGACGGGTCGGTAAATAAGTAGAGAACATCAGGGAGCTAAATCAGGGGGCAGCCGCTCGGGGCTGGAAGGTGAACCAAAAGGAGTCTTGAGCAGAGACATGCCGCTAATGGACACATCGGTTTGATTCCGTCGGGATTTCTGCAGCTCGCTGCCTAATGCAGTTTATATAACAAATATCACAAGTGTCCTGCTTTTATATTGTTTTTTTTAAAAGCAGGCAGCACAAGAAGTAACAAAAGATGGGATTCCAGTGCCTGCCAAACGTGGTTTCCAAGCAAAGCATCTCCTTGTCACTTAGTGCCGCTCTGAAAAGGCACGGGCTCAAGAGCTTTCTGACATGCTCAAGGTCTCCAAAGGAAAGCATCGGGGGAGTGCAGACACGAAATGGAGGAAGGGTTCACAGGAAAGCAGCTCTCAGGACCACGATGTGGATGCATGCAGGAACCAACAGGCACGACGCTGGGTCATTACAGAGCGGCAGCAGATTGCAGGGGGCTCCCAGACTTTGGGGAGAACCGTTCGGACGCTTCCAGCCCCGATGTTGTGCCCCGTGGCTGGGAGCAACACGCAGCTGGAAAATGCGAGTGCCTTACCCAATCGAAAAGCAATGGGCAGGCGATGGCTTCTGCCAAGCGAGCTGTGTTGATCCGCTTTCGTCTCTTGATGGTGGAGCATCAGCAGCAAATGGCCACAAGGCTACGCAAATGGACTAAAGGAAGAGTCTGAGTCTAACTTGGGCTGGTAATACAATAAAAAAAGGGGAAAACATAACTGAAGGCCAAGTATTCCTCCCCCAGCATTAGCTCGCGTAGAGAAGAATTTGAGAAATCTGCAGCAGCTACAGAAACACCCATGGCAGCACATCCTTGAGCGCGCCGGTACTCCAGATGCCAAGAAGAGGCAGCAAACTAGCACTCAGTGTATGCCTGCGCAGTCCAAGGCACGGCCCTACCAGCTCTTCTCAGCACTGGAATTCTTGGCTACACCACTAAGATTTTAGGAAAACAAAACCAGTACGTCAGGCTCTTAAAGCAAATTCTGTTTATTCCATTTTTGTCTTGTGTTGCTAACAAATCTTCATCCTAGCCTAGGAAAAATATCAGGTAGAAAATATCTCCCCTTTCCTCCCACCCTCCCCACCACACGCTTTTTTTTTTTTTAAATAAAGAATCAAAATTTCAAGCATGAGAGACTTTTCTTCCAACACATTTCTGTAATAAAATTAACTCTGTTGTAGATATAAAATGCAGCAGCCACAACCAGAGGATCTGCAATGCTACTCCAAGGCAATTAGTACCCAGAATGAATCAATCGGTTTGTCTGCAAACATAATAAGAAAATACTTAGCACTTACCCAGCACTTTTTATCCATGAATCTCAAAGTGTTTTTTTTACAAAAGCTTAAAATATGGTTTTGGCCTCATTTACAGAGAAGAAAACACCAGCTGGAACAGGAATAGATATGCCCCCAGTGACAAAACAATTTAATAGCAGAGCTAAGAACAGACCTCTGGTCTCTCAGCCCCAGGTCCAATAATCCATCGTCTGCTGTGCCACGCTCTCTGCTTCACACGGGATAGCCTGACTCTGGCAAAAGCCCCTACTGCAGAAACGCTGAAGTGGTTTATATTTTTGCCACCTAAAGAAAAATAATCTAAATGGAGATCTGACAACCATTTTAATAAGCACTGACGTCCCAGGCTGTGACACCAAGGAGTAAACCCGGCCTTGGACAGAGCTGCTGAAAGCTTTGGAAAAGAATAGCCTCATACTGAAAGTGTGAACAAACGTGAAAGTGGTGTAGGAAGGAGGTAATTCCATGGTCTACAGTGTGCAAATGATTCTCCATGTGGAGCTTTAATTGAATGTTTGAGGAACAGATCACAGGATAAAAACCTAAGACCTTGACAAATAGTGTTATCAGGTGGAGAGGAGCCCAGACCCAACGCACGTGTGGCCTGGCGCCTCCTCTATGAGCCGTCTGCCGACCTGAAGTCGCTCCTGACAGACCTGAGAAACCAACAGTGCAAACACCAGGAAAAGAGCAGTGAAATACAGTGTCTTGCCCTAGAATTAAGTTTAGGGAGGCCCAGAGAGGAGAGAAATACCACGAGACCAAGAGTGACGGCTGATTTCAAGGACCCTGGGGCACCTTCCCTTACAAGGCCCGACAGCCACGACCACCACACACGGTTGTTTTCCTACGCATCACTACGCAGAATGAACGCGTGGCTTTAATACTGTTCCTTCACAGGCACGTGGCCACATCACCCACAGCCCTTTTTGGTCCAAAGGTGACACCAACAGGGCCCTTCAAAGCAGGGGTCTCCCACGTACAAGCACCAAACTTCTAAAGCCCCCTCTGTACCTCACATGGGATGGCTGCAACTGCCTTACAGCAGTCACAAACCAACCTACGTGCAGCAAAACCCAGATGTCTACAACCAAAAATTCCATTTTTAACAGAGGAGGGCAGCCCAGCACCCCCTCCAGCTCACGGGACAGGTAATACTACCCCCAGGAGCTTATTCTAGAGGCAGCACAGACACTGCAGTGGTCCGGTCAGCAGCACGCTGAACATAATGCACCAGCCGGTTGTGCTTCGAAGCCTGCGAATGTCCGAAGGGGTTCTCACAGAGAACAGCGTATCAAACGGGGTAGGTAAGCAACCTAAGTCAGCAAACTCAGCTCTCAACTGCAAACCTGCAGCAACGCACAGTAATTCAGGTCTCCTCCTTCCTTTCTGGGGAGACCCAAATGCTACTAATCCTCCACGTCCGTACTCCAGCGCGCAGGAGGGTGCCAGCAGCTGGGTCTCTCTTCTCCTCAGCAGCAGAACCTGCAGATGCCCACGAGGATTTGTCCACGCCCTGCAGAACAAGTCCTCTGACTCCCGTTGTTGCTCCCCACACCTCTCCCAGCCACCCGCCTTCCTCCTGTGCCCACCTTTTCATACGCTGGAGACACAGTCGGCTGCACTGGCCTTCTGGTGTTAACACACCAGCTTGCACTTAGGGGCTTTACGGATACTAAGGCACAAAAATTAAGTGACTTGCATAAGAGTCAGGAATACACCTCATCTTTCTCAATTCCAGTGATTTCTCACATTTTTTTTTCCCTAACCTCTTGCATATTAAACTCACGTGAGTAGATTGTGTGGATGAGAACAGGGTTTCGTTTCCCTATTAATACTGAAGATGCAAACACAGGTAGCTGTATTTTTAAGCCCTCCCCATGGCTTCCATCCATTCCCTCTAGGACAGGCTGTTTGTCTTGACAAGGTAGGAAAGCATCAGCGCAGAAGGGAGCGCTCCACAAACACGTTGCAAAGCTCCGTACTCGCCATCCTAAGACAGACGACGGGAGAGAAAACAGACATGCCTCTGGGAAATCACGAAAGGAATCTCAGCTACGCTTTGTTCATCAATAGGAGTAAGGAACAGCAGCAGCGCTCAGCGCAGTGGGGACGCTGCACTGCGAACAGAGTCAGAAGAAACACTCCCAGGCCTTCGGCTGCTCGGCTTTCCCCAGCTGAGGCTGCGGGATGCAGGCTGGTAGGAGCTCCCAGGTCAGATTTCTTGACACGAGCGATGGTTTGGTTTCCTAGAAGGCGTGAGAGCCCGGCTTTGGTGTGCCTGTGGCAGAGGCCCAGACCCGAGGAGAACACCGCCCCGGCCACGTGTTCCCCTACGTGCAGCTGTGCCTCATGTGGAAGTTCACCACGTACTCCGCGTTCGTGCGCTGCACCGAGATGGCGAAGGGCTCGAAGGGGTGGAAGGTGAACGCAACCAGGCGCCGCACCGTGTGATTGATGGGTCGCCCCAGGAGTCCCGCCTGGATTTCAAACTTCAGGAGGCCAGAATCCCGAGCGTAAAATCTGAAAGGAAGAAAAAGTCAATTATGGCTGTTCCCGGCTATTGACTTTGCCATCTGGACTCTTCACAAACAGAGACGAGCGCCTCGTTCAATCTCTGGTAATCCCTCAGAGGCAGAGGTCCTCAGCTGGGGTCTGGCTCTTGGCTACAGAGGAAAGCCCCTCCTGGGGCAGCCAGCCTCCCGCTGCCTACAGAGACTTCTTTCAGTGCTACCAGTGAGAGAACTCTGCCCTCATTTTGGTGGAGTTAGCTGACCAATTAGCTGGAGTTGGCCGGATCCAATTCTGCTCAGGGGTGAGAGGTTCCATCTTACACCTCAAACAACTCTGCAGAGCCTTTTAGATTTCCAACAACAACAAAAAATCATTAACAGGATAGCCTGGGCGGGAAGTGTCTGGTGGACAGCATCCAAGAGGCATCGCAGTAAGGGCAGGGGTAAAGGCAAACAGAAGATGTGTCCTTCTGCTGTCACCACAAACCTGCCTGGGGGTCCGAGGAAGCTCTTTTGTGTCCCCAAAGAGGTGGGCTCTGGAACACAGCTTCAGCAACAAGTGAGCAGTGCCAAGGGGATGAGGCAAAGCACTGACGAGACAGACATGTCTAAAAAGCTCTTCCTTTCTCTAACCTCCTCTGCATCCTAGAGGACAGGCTCGCTCTGTGTAGCACACATAACACCATCATTCTGCACTGCTGTGGGATCGGGGGACTCTGCGCTGACCCCACTCTCCCCAGGACTCCGGTGGAGGTTTCAGGGATTTGGTACCTTCACAAGGCAGCTGAGCTCCAACTGACAGGACTCAAATCCTCCCTGAAGCTGCCTCAGTTCTTTAGACCATTTCCTCTGCTCTTTCAGTTACGGGAACAGAATTGCCATTTTGCCTCCCAGCCATTTCCTTTTCCACCACCACTTTGTGGACGTGGGTATTTTGCATTTTTCCTCTGGTTTCAACTCGGAGAATGCTTTTAATATTAGAGCACATTTCTCTCCCCCCCCTCCTCCCCATGCCAGCAAGCAATACGAAGCACTCTGCTTTCAGCCTGGAAAGAACGGGTGATGACAGATAGAGGCAATGCTGTTTCAGGAGCAGACGTACTCCACATTTTAACAGCACAGCCTATTGAGATCCTCATGTTCTTCCTGGAGGGCCACTCTCCTCTGCCTTCCTCTGAATCGAAGTGCTAGCCAGCCCTGCCTGAAAATTGCACACAAGAACCCAGCAAGAGAGTCGCAATCTTGGTATTTGGCTTTTCAAAAAGCCCTTTCCCTCCTACACAAGGCTGGGTATGTGGAGGGTCATTCTTTAAATAAAGCACAGTCCCTGGTCTGCTCCTCTCTCTCCCCAATTCACAATAATTTACTACTCAAGATGAAGCTCCCTGTAATCTCAAAGATGTGTTCGGTTTGGTATTTTTAAATCTATTTTTAAAAGTGCTCTGCAATCAGAGGCCATTTCCATGGGCTCTCACTCTGGGGATAAATTAGGCACTGCAATATAAAATTGTATGTCAACAGAAACAGCAAGACCAGCCTTTTCAAACCATATGAAAATGGAAGATTTATCTGCAGACCAATTTTTTTGGTTAAATGGCTCCTTCTTAGCCATCTAGATGGATTTTAGAGACCCCCTGCCATAGGTAAAGCTGTATTAGAGCCTCTTCCTCCCAAGTCCCACCATTTCACCCACTGAATGTCTCTTCAAGCCTCCTGAAAAGACGCTGGAAGATGGCAGAGGTGGGGAACCTAAAGCTCTTCCCTCCCGAGAGCAAACCACCACTGGTCTCTCAAGCAGCCGGAGACGAGGGTTGAACCTACCAGGACACCGAGAGGCAGTAAGGATTAAAGGGACACTACGCACGGAGATGCTGAAGCTGGCGTGTAAAACGGGTGGAGGTTTTCATGTCACGCTAGGAAACTACGTACCCGTCACAACTGATCATAACACCCTCAGCTGCTGAAGGGTTTTGCACTTCAGCCAGTTACAGGGCTCAGGTTACAAATCCTGCCGCCCCTCATTTCCAAGCTCTCCAACCTCAACGGGCGGCTGCATGACTTTATTAATCCCTTTGTTTTGCAGGTGAGAAACACAGCGGCGCGTTTTCAGCTGCTGAATGGTTAAGGTTAGCGCCTCGGTCTTCTACTTACTTTCCGAAAACCAGGAGCCCCACCGCTTTCAGACCCTATTCAGCTCCTAATTGACTCCGCACAGCTTCGAGCTTTGAAAGGGCTGGCGCTGCAACGCCGCTTTGCTCAGGGGAGGGAGGAAAGGTGGCACTTGGCTTTGTTTACTACAAAGCCGGTAACTGCAGCAAACGACTGCGGTTCCGCTCCCTTTTGTCTGCAGGAGATGTAAGCAGGTTGGCGCTGCCAGACAGCCACTGCCCTGCAAGTTTTCCCGACGTCAGGCACGACAAGGGGGAAAGGGCAGGCTCTCTGCAGACAGCACGGGAGACGGAGATTAAACCAAATCATACAGGCAGGGGAAAAAAAAAATATTAATTAAATATACATAATTTGGGAATTGAGAGCGCAGGAATAATCAGAGGTTCCCTGCCACCTGAGTCAGGGCCAGGGAGACATGAAACCCGGTTTTGAGAATGCATTGATGAAAATAAAGTTGGGAAAGCAGCCAGAACGGTCTCCCTAGGCTGCCGGAGCCCCCGACGTGTGGGCAATCACTAAACAAAGCACTTGGAGATTGAAGGCTCTCTTTGTTTTTAGAGCACAGGTTCATTTCCCTTTTGTGGGACTCTAAGTGGAAGAACTACTCTGCCTGGAGAACTCCGTCCCTTTGATTTGAGCCTTTCAGGCTGGAGAGATGCTGGATTTTTAAACACTACTACTTGCAGCCATGGCTGCAGCCAACAAAAAGAAACAGCCGTGGTGTTTCTGCAAGAAGCACCGCGAACCTCCTCATTCTCCAGCGTGGAGTTATTCCTGCTGCCAGCATCGAAGGCTCAGACGTAAGAGGCACAGAACAGCTCTTACACCTGGCTAAACTCCTACCACAGAAACAAATTTCCTATAGATCACAGAAAGAAGGGGAGCACGAAGAGGAGTACAGCTTTCACAGTGAGAAACGTAAACAAGGGAAGTCTGAAAATAGCAAAATCAATACCAGAAGCATTATGAATAACACCTAACCCGGCTGATATTTTACTCATAGGACAAACCAGATGATCCTCACCAGCTAACCCTACGTGCTCAGAAGGAATCCTTCCAGCACAGGAAAGCGGGCATCCAGAACCACGTTGCAGCCCAAGCAGGAAGGCTGGGCTGCAATAAAAGGAGGAACAAGAGCATTCGTATGGAAAAGGCTCAGGCTTCCCGACCCAAATCTTCCCCAGGGCAGCTCAGCGACACAACCTGAAGAGCTCTCCCATACGTACACGGTACGACATCACAAGGAGAGATGCCAAGCGTTGTGGGACTAATGAAATAAACGCTCTGCTCAAGGGATGCCAAAAGAGAAAAGCACGGAACTATTCGGCCTTCCTGCAAATTTGTCCCCACATGGCAGAGGTGATTTAGAATTACTCCCACACTGCTCTCCTCGCATACATCTCCCTGGCCCGTTTCATACCTTATCGGGTGATCGCCGCAGGTCTTGGGACGCTCCATGACTGACACCCACTTGTCATCATAGCTGAAAAGGGAGAGGTCGAGGTATGGGCTGCCGCTGTACGACTGGGCGCTGATGGGGAGCTGGCCCAGCAGCCTCCGCACAGCCTCCGTGTGCCCTCCGTACTTGGCGTTCACGATAGTGTCTTTGAACCTGTAGCAGAACGAGAAGGGTTTATTCACAAAGGCCCCAGGTGAGCGGCACAGCTTAAATAAACTAGGGAGGAAAACCGAGAGAGAGACAGAGAGGAACAGCAGCAGTGTCAGAACCACAACAGTTCATTTCCAAAGGTGCATCACGGCGATTCAACCACCAACCAGTTCTGGTGACCTTTTTATCCTCCCTCATCATTGCTGTTTCTGCTCTGACAGTCCAAACTGCAAGAAGGACAAGACCGTGCCTATCCACAGGGCCCGGCCCCAGCTGCTCCACAGCACAGGAAACGAACGGGATCAGAACCAGGGAGAGGTGGATTAGCAGCTTCTCAGTCAATCCGAATTTTACCGTGCAGCCTGCAAACAGCATAAGCAAAAGCCGGAGGGTTGCACAGTAACAGTTGAGCCCTTAAGGTTGACTTGAGAATCCCCCTCCCTCCAGCCACAGTGTTTTAAACACATAAAGGGAGAAACCTGAGATGAGGAAGAACCTTGGAGGGAAGCATAAAGCTCTTCACAAACTACAGTGTGCTGCAAGTTCTTCCTGGTGAAGAGACTAGCGCAGGTTGGATTTCTCTTCCCAAATATAATTGGATCTTTCCACAAGCAAAGAAGAGGCAGATCAGCTGCACGAGTGTCAGACACCGGGGACAGTAAAAACCTTCCCCTTAGGCCAGAAACACAGCCAAAAGCCAGCTTGCTGTGCACACAGCACTGCTACGCTTTGCTGCTTAAGCTAAACGCTCCTGTTACAGGCCCTTACAGCCACGTGGCTGAGCAGATTCTCCTCTTTATTTTAACACAAGGCAGGAATTGTTCTGCAGGTATCTGCAGTCAGCTCTCTCATTCTCTCTTCCCCCCAGGCAATATGGAATTCACGACGGGGAGCTCTAAAAAGTTACAGGCAGTCAACTTCCTTTTACTTATGGGACACGAACCTAAAATCAACCGAAGCTTCATTCCCCTCAGTGACTGCCGAGTGCTTTGGATGATGTCAAACAAGTCACTAGAACAACAAAACACCCTGAGTCACATAAAAACATATTCCGAGAGAAATAACACTCTCTGCCTCATTAAAACCACATCAGACTGTTAAAGCACATTCTAGAAACCCTGGTTATTTCGGTATTTTGCTCACTTTTCGCTACAGGTCTAGGCAGATCGGCTTCTTTCCTCCGAGCAGAGTCTGATGAGAACCACAAGCTGTTTACTGATGTTACAGAACACAGTTTGCTGCACACTAAATTTAGAGAAGGGCACTTGGCAAAACACATCCAAATAGATGATGTGGCATCTTGATAAAACCTTATCTGCAGGGCCCTTAACTACTGCTTCAATAACCTCCAGAGGAGTTACTGCTCGAGGAGTGCCAGCAACATCTTGCCCTTAAAATTCCTTTCCCTTCTAAGCACTGAATTGCCACTGCCTTTTCCTTCCTGCTAAAAAACAGATATTGCAAAACACAAGAGCAGATGCGTGAGGCTGCAGGACGAACCACGTCCCAGCCAGCCTCTTGCAGCCCTCGGGGCATGAAGGAGCTGGTTTTCTCAGGGTTGCTGTTGTTATTTGATACTAGCCTTCAGCTGGCGGGGGCGAGCACGTGCCTACACGGTATAAAGCATGCTCCCAGTGGCTCACCGGCGCTGGATCTGCCTGGCAAAGTTGTTGCTGGACGCTGAGCAGGGGAACTGGACCGCCTCGCTGTGCAGGGTGGCGTTCCTGAAGAGGTCGCAGAAGTTCTCAAACAGCTCCAGCAGCTCGTCGGACGTGTTCTCAAACACGGCAATAACCTCTGTGGTCACCATGTTGTACACGACAAAGAACGAGGGCTGGGGAGAGAGGCAGAGGCGGTGGTTACCCGGGGGAGAGCTGTCCCTTCCTCCTCCCCATGTGACATCCCAGACCCTAGCCAAATTTCTCTGCAGTGCAGAATCCCACATGCCCACGTTACTCCATTCCGTTACCCAAATGCCTCAGCAGGCACCAAATTATCCACCTGTTAACCGTGATGCGTTTATATATGGAAAAAAACCTGAACGGACTTCCAGTTCTTCCATCTCGAACTGGATGCCAGTATTTCTCCTTCTCTCTGCCTTCCACCAACTCCAAAATGCTTTCTGAAGTGCCAAATTTAATTTCCATTCCTGCTGACAAAACGATCTCAAACCCATGCTAGCCGGCAACAAATTATTTTTTTCCTTTATGCAGAGAAATGATTTGCTTCTCCCTTCTTAACACTGCCGCCACACAGAGATGAGCCTTTTCAGCGCGCCGCGCGCTACAGCGCTGCCGACAAAAAGTTGTGCCCTCCAGGTACCCTGCTGGCACAGAAATGAAAATCTGAGGGACATTAATGACTTCTTTTTAATATCAGCGTTCCCGTGCAAGAAGCCCCGGGCACTGTGCTGCAGCCTGGCAGTGTTTCGCAGGGGGAACGAGCCAGAGGCGGGGGAAAAATGCGACATTTGTACCAGCACGGCTGCACCGAGGGGAGAGGACATCCCCATCCCCCTGGGAAGGGGCAAATTTAATCCTTGGACATCAACGGTGTTAATTTATTGAGTAGAAGAGGGCTAAGATCCCGGCACCCCAAAGTCAGAGCCTGCCCCTGCTTCGCAGGTGGCTGATTCCCCTGGTCCATGCACATATCTGGGTAAGTCTCCTGCTAACAAAGGCAATTTCCGAAGGCTTCACCTCCCGCTCCCGAGCAACGCTCAGCGATGACGGCAGGCAGCTCTGCCCACCTCACCCGACCGTAAATATCCCCAGGTTTGTTTGTTTTACGGGCCCAAAATAAGCTGTGATCATACAAGCCAGCCCCCACACGTTACAACGAGGCGCGCTGGAGGAGGTTACTCACTGCACTACTGCCTGAGGAGAGGGAAGCCCTCCTGAAATACGCGGCTGGAGCAGAGAGACAACGCGGGGAGACGGCAGGAGGAGGAACTAGTTACATCTTTGAAAATTGCAAGGAATATTCTTAAATAAAAAGGTTCCTTTGCCAGTTCAACACACAGACACCCACAGGCTGCCCTTAACGTGAGAAATCACTCTCACCGCATCTCAGCGGCACCTGCGACAGGCAGAGCACCGTCACGGTACGGGGGGCAGGAGCTGAGTGTCACAAAAAGCACGCAGCAAAGCTGGCAAGGCTAAAACATGAGCCTAGAACAACCACCCCCGGGCTACGTATCCGCAGCACGTGATTAAAGATCTTGGGAGACTCGGCGCAGACGTTGGCAACACAAACAAGCACGGCCAGCGACTTCCTCAACCTCCCTGGCAGAGAAGCCTAAAGCAAGAGCAGCCCGAAATCAGATTAACCTTGTGTTCTTGTCTGACAGAAGAAAGAAAAAGGGGAGCTTTAGGCATTCCGTGACTAAAAAGCTTCCTTCAGGAAGCCCTAATAAAAAGCCTCAACGCAGGCAGGCCTGCCGAGGTGGGGCGGCCTCGGTCAGGAGCACCACTCCAGAACGGAGCCGAACGCCGCGAGCCTCTTCCACAAAGCTTTAACATCCCTGAGGCGGCCACTGCATCTCACATCGATGGGTAAAACTGATCAGGTTTGGCCTCGCCTATTCCCTCCCAGAATAACTCCCCCCAAACAAATACACAATTTTAGAGGAAAAAAAGAAGCCATTCTCAGGGGTGGATGAGGCTAAGGCACCTCACAGAGAGTGTTTCTTCTGTTCTTCCGTTTCTTCTGGCGTCTCACTACTGGAACTGGCAAAGAAGGGGAGGAAAGGAAGGGTGTGGAAGGAAAAACAAGCACCTAGGGAACAGATCAGCACTAGAGATTTAAGGTTTCTCGCTAAATACCTTCAAACATAAAAAAAAAAAAAAGCACAAATTAAAGGAGCAGACGAGGTGAAGATGTAAAAGGCCCCGCTCGGTTTCGCAGCGTTATTCGGTTTTTGAGCTGACAGTGGGGAGGAGACGATCAGCCCACAGCACTGCAAAACGTCTGGAGGGGCTCGGCACCGCCGGAGCTGCATTTGCTCTAATTTGACTTCTTGAGAACTAAGCGGAAAGGAGAAGCAATTGGGACATTAGCTAGATTTAAGAGCAGCTACTGCAATTTGGAGAGATCATAAATACTGTCTCTGATAGAAGCTTGAAAGAGCAAGGACGTAGGCAGAGCAGAAAAGGTAATTCGACTGGGGAAAAATGAAGACTATTATATTTGAAAAACACGCTGGAAAATACAGGAGAAAAGGGAGAGACTCTACAATATAAGCGCATTACACGAAATAACAGCTAAAAAAATCAGCTGGGGATTCGGGAGGGGAAGAGCACTGTAAAGCACCCACGAGCGCGGGGAACAATCCCTGGAGAAAGGGGACTCAGTAACCACCTAAGATCTTTTCTCTCTCATTTTGCGTCGAGGAGGATGTAGCGAAATCATGACAGCGGAAGACAGCGAAGCTATTTGATACCAGAGGCGCCAAGCGTTCACAAAAGAGTGAAGTAACGGGGCTCCTAAACAACTCGTCCGCTCAGCGTTCACAGGCTCAGCTAAGAAACGCAGCTCACAGCACCCAGCCTGCCCAGAGCACTTGCCCCGAAGCAGCGAGCGGCCGCGGGGGGCAGGCAGTACCTGAGAAGGATCCGTCACCCGCAGCGTGACGACGTCTTCGCTGGTGTACTTGATGAAGAGGTGGTTCTCATCCAGGAGCTGCATCTTCCACATGCGGAGCTGCCTCAGCTGGTCGAAGTACTGGAAGAACCTCCTCTTGGCGATGGCGCTCCCGTCCTGCTCCGCCCTCCGCCACAGGTACACCAGCAGCCTGTGCTTCAGGGAGTTGATGAAGGGCTCCTTGTAGGGGTTCGCCATCCCCGTCTGCGTGTCCCGCTGCACCTCGGGGTACACGGCGGACAGGGTCAGCAGATCGTCCTCGTAGCAGAAGCGCCCGATGGTCCGCACGTCGATGAAAGTGCCCTCGGGGGTCACCTGAAAGACGTGGATAGTCTGCTGCTGCACGGAGAGGATGGCTAGGATGTTCTTGTAGAGGTACAGCCCCTGGTTGTGCGACAGGATGACCTTGTCGCACTTGAAAGTCCGCGTGTCGCAGAGCCTGCCCGTGTGCAGGTCGATGATGTGCAGGGAGTAGTCCTCCAGCGGGGAGCGGGGGTTGGGGGTCACCGACTCGCTGTTGCGATAAACCTCGAAGAAGGGCGGGTGCGGCTCCTCGGGCAGGTAGGCGGCGGAGCCGACGATCACGTAGCGGCAGTCGTCGGTGAACAAGCTGCACTCGCGGTTCAGGTGCTCCCCGTTGGAGGCCACGTTGGTGATGTGCAGCAGGACGAAGAAGCGCTCAAAGAGCCGCCCGCGGATGTTGACGGATCTCTGGTCGTTGCCGTTGGCCAGGATCTCCCCCTCGTAGCCTTGCAGGAGGTCTTCTGCCGCCTGGCAGCCCTGGTACTCGTAGATCTCCAGGGAGGTCTGGTCGGAGGAGAAGGCGATGAAGTAGCGGCCGTCAGGGGAGAACTTGCGCAGGAAGCAGGGCGGCTTCTCCACGTTGACCACGGTGAAGTTGGGGAAGACGTTCTGGTGGAAGACGCGCACCTGGTGCCAGTGGGTGCCGGCTTTGCCCGAGCTGATGCGGCGGCGCTCCAGGCGGTGGATGACGTTCTGGTTCTGGATGCGGCGGGGCCTGATGGTGGGGGCGTCATGGTCCATGGTCAGCGCCCTACTGCATCCTCGCCCTGCCGGGAACCGGGCACGGGCTCACGGCGGGGCCCCGCCGAGCCCGGGGGAGGCGCGGGGCACCGAGGGGCTCCACAGCACAGCGGGGAGCACCCCGAGGGGGGGGGTCCCGGGCAACAGAGCTGGGGGGGGGGAGCCCCACAGCACCCCGAGGGGGGACCTTCTGGGAGACCTGGGCTGAGAGGGAGGCGGGGAGCCGGGCACGGAGCCCCCGGTGGGGCGAGGGACACCGGGAGGAGCCCGCGGGGAGCGGCGGGGTGTGGGGGCGGCCTGCTGAGGGGGAGGCGGGCACGGGGGGGGGGGGGGGGAGGCACAGGGGGCAGCAACCGGTGCCGTGAGGGGCCGAGGGGGGCGCCGAGGGGCACCGGGGGGTGGCGGAGCGGGGCCCGGCCGCGGTTCTGACGGGGAACCGGGTGGGATCCCGGGGGGGGGGGGGGGGTCCCGGGGGTGTCCGGGCCCGCCGCAGGCCGCGCTCACCGCCGGGGCCGCCGCCGGCGCTCACTCGCTGGCCGCCGCCATCTTTCCGCCACCGCGCCACGGCGGCGGCCGGAGGGCGGGAGCCCCGCAGCCCGCTTCCGCTTCCGGCCGGCGCAGCGCCGAGAACGGCCCCGGCGGGGCGGAGCGGCCGCGGGGGGGGGGGGCGGGGGGGGACGCAGCGCCCCCTGGCGGCCGGAGGAGGGAGCGCCCCCATAGCCGGGCACCCCCAAAGCCCCGCACCCCTTAACCGGGCACCGCCATAACCCCGCACCCCGATAGCTCTGCACCCCATAACCCCGCACCCCGATAACCTGGCACCCCAATAGCCCTGCACCCCTATAACCACGTACCCCTGCAGCCCTGCACCCCCCTATAACCCCGCACCCGACCTGCACCCCCAAACCCCGCACCCCTTTAACCCGCACCCATCACGCACCCCACAAAACCTGCCCGCGTCCTGCACCCCCTGAAACCCCACAACCGTCCTGCACCCCCATAAACCCTGCCTCTACCCCGCACCCATCCGGCACCCCCTGACAGCTGCAGCCCCCTGTCCCCACCCCAGACACCCCCCCCCCCCAAAAAACCCCCCGAGCCCCCTACATCCTGCAGCCCCCATCCCTTCCTCCCCAGACACCCGGCCCTCTCCCCTTCCTCAGGACCCCCCCACACCCTGGGTGCCCCCCCCAGGCACCCACCCACCCGCTGGGGGCTCCCCTCCACCCAGCCCAGCTCCTGGGGGACCCCTCAGCTCCTGCCCCTCGCCCCCTGCTTTAGGGGGGGTCTCATCCTTCACCAGACAGACATGGGGGGGCTCAGGGGACCCCAAGATCCATTCGGTGTCCCCTCGCCATGAGCTTCACCGGGCGCAGGGTGCTCCAGGGGGGTGCTGGGGCCGTGTCCCCCCCCTGCGACGCGGCACCGACGTGTCACACCGCGTGCCAACGCAACTCCCCGCTTCTCCTCCGTGTTTTTTGGGGTGTGCCCCCCCAATCCCATAATCTGTGCTTGTCCCCAACCAAATGGGGTCCCTCCAGAAGCCCGGGGACGGGGACAGCAGCGGCCAGGCGGTGGCATTAGCGCCACAGAGCTGGGGACACTCAGCCTCACCTGGCACCGGAGTGCAGCCAGCCCTGGGGGGGGGGTCTCAGCCCCCAAAAAGCACCGAGTGACATCCCCGCAAAACCCTGGGGACGTCACCCCAAGCAGGGCAGCGGCGGGGTGTGGGGGATTTGTAACCCCTGCACCCATCCTGCACCCCGTAACCAGCTTGGGAAAAAGGTCTGGGGGCGCATGGGGCGCCCGTGCCCATTCCCCAGCCCTTTCTGGCTGAGCAGCAGCACCCCGGGCGCCGAAGGCATGATGGAAAGCCTGAAACGAACGGCCTCGGTGCCTCTCTTTGTCTCCCTCCCTCCCGCGTAATTAATTGGGATCCACCTTAATAGGATAAAACTAAATACCGAAGAGCATCCAACCGCACGGCAGCTGGCAGGAAAACAACCCGGGCGCGCGCACACACACAGAGACAGCTCGACGGACAAAAGGGCCATTAATACGGCAGCAATTAGCGCTTCCCAAGCTAATAACTTCATCACCGCAACCTCCCCACGGCCAGCCCGCTCCCCTCGCGGGGACGGTCCCGTTAATTAGCGGGGATGGGTTTTATGAAGGCTCACCTGGCCGAGGCGGGGGGCAAACCCCATCCCTGGGGCTGTAGAACGGACCCCTGCAGGCTCCCCGAGCTGGGAGAAGGGCTCGGGCATGGGTAGGGTTGGGACGAGGTGGAAATTGGGGTGGTTGCTCTGCTTTTTTTGGGGGGTTTTACCCAGCCTCCAGCTGCGGGTGGCTCCCAGGTGGGTTTTGGGGGGGGGGATTTAGCAGAAAGTGCCCAGAGGAGAGGGCTGGTGGTGCAGAGAGAAGGGGCGAGCTGGGGTTTGGGGGCTGTGCTGAGGCTGCTCTCCTCCCTGACGCCTTTTCACAGCATGTTTTTCCCCAAAACGTGCTGCTGGGGGGGGTGACGGTGCCCGCTCCCAGCCTGGCACAGCACCTGGGCTCCTGCCCTGCTGGGGACGGGGACACGTGGCCGTCACCGTCCTCACCTCGGGGAGAGCTGGGGGCAGCAACCCCAGAGCCCCCCGTTTGGGTGGTCGGGGTGGCGCTGAGGGGAAGAGCCCGGGTGAATCGGGGTGGCTGGGGTGGTTGGGAAAACCCAAAAAGTTTGCGCAAACGGCCCTGCTCAAGCCCAGCGTTCCCAAATGGGCACGGCGGGGGGCTAGCACCCGGGTGCGGCAGGCAGGGTGCTCGGGTGCTCGGTGTTAAACCCGGGGAAACCTCTCCCGGAGGTGGTTTGTCTGTGGGAGGGAGCTGGGGGGGCTCTTCCAGGAGAAATCCCCGGTGGCGTTTGCTTTTCCTTCAGAAACAAGATGCCTCTGTGGTGTTTTGTTTTTTTTTTTTCCTGGGGTGAAGCACCCTGCCTGCTCCAGCGATGGGCAGCAGCACGCTTCGCTCGGGCACCCCGGTTTGGGTGGGTGCTGCGGGGGTACTGGGGGAGCCCAGGGGACAGCCCCGGGCTGGGAGGCAGCAGAGGTCTCCGATTTTTCTTTTTTACAAGCTAAGAAAAAAAAAAAAAAAGAGGGATTTAATTTGATATTTGGTTCTGTCCCAGGCCTGAGGGGAGACTTCATTCATGGTCACAGACCCTCGGAGCCCCTTCCAGGGGCATCCCAGCACACAGCTGATGGGACACGGGGCCCGCCTGGTGCCAGGGGTTCTTTTGGGGGTCAGACAGACCCCAGGCGAGGACCCCCGTGGGGTGACAGCCCCGTGTCCCCCCGGTGCCACCCGTGGGGTGCCAGCCCCATTCCCCCCCGTGCCACCCGTGGGGTGCCAGCCCGTCCCCCCGCGCGGCGCAGTGCCGTTTGCAGTCAGTTGCCATGGGTGCCCGGGGACTTTTGCTGTGGAGGGGGATCTCGCCTCTTCCCCCCCCTCCTCCTCCTCCTCCTCCTCCTCCTCCTCCTCTTCATCCCTCCCTCCCGATGACGTCATGGATGACCACGGTGGTGACAGGGCCACCTGTGGGCTGGTGAGGGGTTTAAAGAGACAGTCTGCAGCTGCAACGGGAGCCCTGGCTATTGTCTCCGCACCTGGGAGTGGGGGGACACGCAGCCCCCAGACCACCCACCCACCCATCCGTCCGTCCGTCCATGCACCCCACCCCATCCACCCCATCCATCCCATCCCATCACACCCATCCCATCCCATCCATCCCATCCCATCCCACCTCGTCCCATCACATCCATCCCATCCATCCCATCCCACCCGTCCCCACGCCACCACCGCCGCAGCTCGCCCGGTGCCATCACTCTCCGAGCCGGTTCCTGCTCGGTTTGGGGCCGCCGAGGCCGGGCTGCTGCCCCTGCAGAGGTTCCTCCAAGGTAAGGCTGCGCTCCGTGGCCCCGGCAGCCCCCTCCCCGAGCCGGTACACCCCCCCAGACCCAGCGCATCCCCCCCTCCTACCGGGCCCAGCTCCCACAAAGGGGACGCTCCGTGCCACCGAGGGGAGGTGGCAGGGCGCTGTGCCGGGACCCCCAGCCCGCAGCCCCCCGGGAACCCGCTGGGATCCAGCCCCGAGGATGCTCCCGCCGCCTCCCTGCCCTCCCCTCGCCTCCATGCAGGGCACGGGGATTATTCCAGAAGACAGGGCGACCCCTGGGACAACGGTCACGCCGGGGTGGCAGAGCCCCGCTGCCCCCGAGGGCTGGGGTGCCGTGCTTTGGGCAGCACCACGCTCCCTTCGCCACCACGCTGGCTTTCCCCGAGCACCCCTGCAGGCACCCACCCCTCTCACCCCCTCGTCCAGGCACCCACCTTCCTCGCGGGGCACCCCCAGGGGGCATCTCCTTGTCCCCGGCGCTGTGCCACGCACCTGGGGCTCAGCACGGCCGAGCCCCGAGGGCTTTGCCGGGTGCTGGTGGGTGCTGCAGGAGCCACGGGCATGGTGAAGGAGCAGGGGGAGAGGGGCCGCCTCCTCACCTTGGGGGGCAAGGACCGGCTCTGCCCGGTCCCCAGGGCGGTGGCGTTGTGTCCCACTGTCCTTCCAGCCCCGCTGGCGCGAGCAGCAGGTAAGTGCCCTCGTTCCGGCTGCGGATGTCGGCGTCGCTTGGATGTGCGGGGTGGAAAAAGGGTCCGGGAGCGGCCGAGAGCAGAGCGGGGTGGGGATGTGCATGTGGGGACGGGTCCGTTCCTTCCTGGCGAGAGGCAGGGCACATCCCACCCCACGGGACGCACCCCAGCAGGGACCGTGCAAGTCGGCAAACTCCTCACCTGGGCACCTTGCGGGTCCCCGCGCCCCCAGCCCGCCTCTGCCGTGGGTGCCGGTGGATGCAGCTCCACGGGGGCTGCATTGGACCCCACCAGCAGAGAGTCGGTGGCCTCGGAGGGGTGGCAAGAGGGCAAACCCTACAGTTAGTGCTACCCTGGGCTGCCTCTGCAGCCTTCAGGGGGCAGGTACCGAGGCAGAAGGGGATGGGGACCATGCTCTGGTGGTTCTGCTGTCCGTCCTTGAGAAATGGGGTAAAAACCACTGCCCGGCCAAGGGTGCGGTGGCCCCGGTGCCGCGCAGAGAGGAGCCGGCTGCAGGGCTCTCCGCGTGCTGCTTCTGCGGCACTGGGGTGCGAAGGAAGAAGCCGTGGCGCGTTTCTGCCCTGAACCTGGCAGAAGATGCAGAAGGCTTGGGCTGGGCCTGGGTTTGGAGTGGAAGAGGCAAAAAAAATTGTCGGATAGGTGGGAATCTCTGAGTGGCGACCGTGGGGCATCGCACCTGGGAGTCCGCCTGTCTGTCTGCCCTGCAGCAGCCGAGCAGTCGTGGGCAAACGTACCCAGGGTGCAGGCACCAGGCACCCTCTCCTTGCCCCCCTGTGTGTGGGCAGGGGGTAATTTTAGGGGTTAATAAGGACATATTACATATGCGAGGGGCTGGAGTCGAGCCGAAAAGACCCGTGGTCTGTCTGGACGGGCACGGAGCAGGCAGGGAAATACCACGGGCAGGAGAAGTTGTGGGGTGGCGGCTGGCCACGACGGCTGCTCCAGGGATGCCGACGCCTAGCTGAGCTTTCGCTGCTCCAAAATCCTGCGGGAGCCCACTCCCAGTGCAACCAGGGGAGCGTGTGTGTGCGTGAGTGCACCCAAACACGCAGCCATGCACGCGTGCCGTACCCAAATACGTGGCAGCGCTCGGCAGCACCGGCGCGTAAGCTGGGTACGCTCCCCGCCATCCCCCAGCGATGCAAGCCCAGCCTGCAAACGCCGCTCTCCGCTCCCACGGGGAACCCCTCGGTGCTGGTGGCAGACAGCGACGCCGTGGCACGGGCTCTTCTCTTGCCCCCTGTTTTTGCAACATCCTCTGCCCGCTCAGTAGGCTTTAGCCCAAGATGGTTCCTCCGTAGGGGGCCAAGTGCGTGCTCGTTGCCGCACGGGGCAGGGGTGCGACCTCTGCTCGGGGCCTTTTGCAGTGAACGAGGCGGGGACCTTGCTGCCTCTCGGTTGGGCACGAGAGAGGCAGAGCTGAGGCTTGATGCGTTCCCTCTCCGGGCTCTGCTCGCCTTCCCAGGGGCTCAGCATACCCGAGCCGCGTGCCAGCAGGTCCACGAGCCCCAGGTGGGGATAAAGATCCCGCTCTCATCGGGTGGCTTGTGCCAAACCCACGAGAGGAGGCGATGGCAGCGGGCAGTGCCGAGCATTCCTCGCACCCCAGTGTGTGCGGGCTGCGCAGCGGCAGCACGCAGGCTCATCCAACGCAGCCTGCTAACCCCACTAATTCTGCTGGTGTCTCTGCTCAGCCCCCCTGCCCCTGCCAGAGGGTGGCACGGAGCCTGCCGACCGCAGGAGCGAGCTGCTGGGTGGCTCTCCTTCGCCGGGGCTGCTGCGGTGTGCCCGTGGCAGGGTTCGGGGCTGCACTCCCTTGTCCAGAAGTGTGGGATGTGGAGAGCAACATCGATGGCACGGCCTTGGGGGTCTCCAGCCAAAGGGTCTCATTTTGGGAGCGACCCCCTCAGTGTCCCGGTGTCTCGCCAGGGATCGGGCTGATCCCCAACATACCGCGGTGCTGCCCCGCTCCGTCCGTTTGCAGCCTTAAGACAGCTCCCCGGTGGGAAGCCCCAAAGGCAGGGTGCAAAGCAGGGCAGCCTGAGCTCACCCGGCCCCCCCCGGCCCCAACATCCATGTCACCAGCAGAGAGGCTGATGTGGATGTGCCACGGCTTGTCCCCGCACAGGTCCCCTGCTCTCCTCCCCAGGGGAGCACCGGGATCAGCACAGGGGACAGGGCCAAACCTGGCTGCTCTGGGGACACGACTGAGCCACGAGCTTCCCTCTCCTCCTCCCCGTCCCCACCTCGCCATCCCCGGGCCATCTGGCCACACTCATCCCTGTTAAACAAACGCTGGAGCCTATTATCGAGCCCTGCCTCCCCCTTCCCCCCCCAGACAGATGGAGGCTGAGCGCGCCCAGAGCCCCGGCCCGCAGCATTCATGTGCGTGAATGAGAAAATTGAATTATTTATGGCCACGCGAATAAGGCTGGCAGAAAGGACTCCATTACGCGGCAAGTACCTGTTGCTATGGAGCCGGGGCTTCTCCCCCTCGCCCGCCCGGCCCCGAGCACCCGCTGCATCCCCGCCTGTCCCCGTCCCTGCCCTTGTCCCCACGGGATGCTGGCCGGAGCACCGGGGCGCCCAGCTCTGCGAGGAAAGCAGCTTCGTGAGGCCGCCGACCCCTCCGAAATCCTCCTGCATTGCAGCCGCTCCCCGGGGAGGCCAAATCCTGCAGCGATGCTGAGAGCGGTGCCAGGGCATCCCCGCTCCTGCTCCTTTCCCAAACCCTCCTCGGCCGGCAGCGAGGACCCCGCCAGCCCCGGCGGCACCCTCGGGATGGGATCGGCTCCGGGGTCGGGTGGGAGCGGGACCCGGCGGCCCCCGCTCGTTTCAGGGACTCCCGCTCCCCCCCCCAGCGCCGGGAGGCTCTGCAGGGCTAAGAATAGACTCCAGCTCCGCTCCTGGAGCTGAGTGGGCTCTGCCGGGCTCGGAGGAATAAAAAGCAGGCAAACGCTTATTTTAGGCGCTGCAGTCGGCAGCTGTGGCTCTGATACACCCAGGGAGCAGCCTCGCGGCGTGTTTACCCCGCAGCGTGCGTCCTGGGCCAGAACATAGGTGGCCAAAATCCCACCCAGATCCCAACCCGTGTCCCAAGCTCCCCGTGAGCCCCTTTCCATCCTCCTCCCTCCTTCCTCCTCCCTGCTTGGGGGGCTCGCACCCCTCCTGGTCTCAGGGGGTGCCTTTCCCCAGCTCCCTGCCTTCACCTCCTGCTCTGGCTGGCGGAACCCCACTGAGATATTTAGGGTTTGCTTGGATGTGCCCCAGCCAAACAAGACAAACAGACCCCGCAGACATCCCTGTGTCCGAGCGAGGCATCTATATGGGATGCTTGGGCATGGGGCAGGCGTGTGCCAGGCACGAGGCCGGGGGCAGCCCCCACGCCGGGAGGGCAGCCGTAGGTCTGCCTGGCTCCCATCGCCCCCCCAACCCAAAAAAAAAAAAAAAAAAAAGGAAAAAAAAAAAAAGAAAAAGCTAATTGTTACCATGGCTACGCCGAGTGGCCTTTCTCCGCGTCATCCTCGTCGTCGCTGCTGTCACAAGGTTAAGGCGGTGGGGAGCGGTGGCGGCGGTGGGGAGCGGAGGGGGGGGGGGGGGGGGGGGGGGGGGCATGTTTTCTTTGGGAAAACCATGGCAACAGCCATTTCTAAGGGAGCAGCTGCGCGCCGCCAGGCCGTGGGGAAGGGGCCGGGGCGCCGCGGTGCCAGCCGAGCTCGGCAGGCAGCGGAGATGGGGCCGGCGGCTCTGCGGGCTGTGGGGCAGGAAGGGGAAGGGGTTTTTGGGGCTGCTGGCCGTGGGGAGCGGGGAAATGGCTGCTTATCCCGAAAAAAAATGCACCGGGGAGAAGCCCCGATGGCACGAAGTTTGTATAGCCACAGTGGCGGTGGAGGTCGGAGGCATGGAGTCAGCGCCGGGGCCGTGCGGCCCCAAAAGGGCCTCCTGCAAGTGGCGCAGCCTCTCCTGCTGCCGGGGCTGGCTGTGAGGGAGAACAAGTGGTGTTTGGGGCTGAGGGACCCTAAAAGAGCCATCAGGGCCACGGGGGTGTCCTGAGGGGGTGCTGGGCACGGAGGGGCCCAGGGCTGGCCAGGCTTCGCCCCAGCCCGCAGGCCCGCCGAGGTGCTGGTCCCAGCTGCAGGCTCCATGCTGGCTCCCATTTCAACACGTAGCTGGGAATTATCTCTCTTTGCAAGACAGACTCTTAATTAAGACCGTTTCCCTGAAGGAAGCCAAGATGGAGAGCTTCAATTCTCAGTATTCCAGTGCTTTCTGGCATTCGTTTCCACACCAATTAGGGCACAAATTAGTCATCCGGAGTGCAATTCAGTTCCTGCGCTCAGGGGAGGCTCCTCAGCACGCATGCCGTCCTGCTCCAGGGACGCTGGGTGCAGGTGCGGGCACGGTGGCCTCGCTGGGGACAGGGTAGGGACAAGCTGGGAGCCCGGGAACAGACATCTGCACGAGCTGGGGTCTCCGCGGGGTCTCGGTGAGCTGCGGGCACCTCTCCTTGGCTGTGCACGACCCTACAGACTGCGGGGCCACGACGCTGAGACGGGGACCAAAGGAGCACCTGGAGAATCAGCACCGGGCAGCACGACGGGAAGAGAAAGAGCAGGAGGAAGAGCAAGGACCAGGCTGCTCCCCAGCCCCTTCTGCGGAGCCGTGCTCCCCGGCGGTGCTGGCAGGGAAGGATGGATGATGTCTCCAGTTCCCCTGCCACGTGGTGAGCACACCCTACCATGGTGCTGGAGGAGCAGCAGGGCTCTCGGTACAGCCACAGCTGCCTGCACCCCGTGCTCTGCACCGCAAAGAGCCCTGCCCCAGAAATCATTTTTTGGGCTGGTTCACGAGCGTTCAGCGCTGTCCCTCCGAAGGCTACACCACCGCCCTGGCCACAAGACGAAGCTCTTTGTGCAGAGGGAATCGAGGATGAGACTTGCTGCTCTGCATCCCGGTGGAACAGCATCGCACCTGTGCAAGGGCTGGCAGAGAAGTGTGTTTTGATGGCAGCTGAGCTCTCGATCTTGATGTTTCTGGGTTGTGATGGCCTCTCTGCGCCGTCAGAGCACAGCGAGCTCCCTCGTGCCCCGTGAGCACGGCCACCACGCAGCTCACGGCACACGGAGCATCCCTCGCCCCGCGTCAGCCTGCCCCGTGCCCGCTCCAGCTCCTTCCAAACGGCACACGAAACCCCGCCAGGAGCCGCCTGCTCCTGGAGCATGCCCTCCTACCCCCCATTAGTTAGTGGTTGTCTTAAGCACTGAAGCATTTGTAGCCTTATTCCTCCTAATCCTGTCTAATGTAGCTGTGGCTGTCCTCATTAGCCACATAATTGTCGAGCAAACACAAAACAGGCCCTGACACAGTCGAAGGAAATTGGTTTAAAAATACAAACCAGCATTCTCAGATGTTTTCAAAGGGGGCCCTTTTATTTATTTGCATTCACACAGCGCCGTGTGGAATGACGAAAAAGCGACTCTTCCCCCAAATATGTATTTTTTAAAGGACGTCTTATGACAGAGCGGGCTTGAAATGCCAGCAGGGGAAATCCCCCGGCCCCTGCGCTGAGGACAAGCGCATCTCCTGTCGTTCTCCTCTGCCACACGAAGGGGTCTCCAAGCAGAGAAGGTGGCATCGCCCATCCATGTGCAAGCACACGCTCATGCACACGCGCACACGCACTCACCCACCCGCCGCCGTGATTTCCCCGAGGAGAGGTTTACCCATCCCCATCCCCAAGCGATAAACCCTACGAATTTCGAAGGGGCTCCATCCCCTTCTGACAGCAGCTGACAGGGCTAAGTTAATTGAGGCAGCAGCGAGAAATCTAATTAACCTGCAGCATGTCGTTTAATCTGCGCGAAGCTGTTGTGGTTACTCGGCTATAAACGCCGCCCCGGCTCTAACGACAGGGACTCGCCTGGCGGTGGCACCGAGCAGCCCGGCGGTGGGCAGCCACCTCCAGCTCACCCTCGAAGGTGCCCTCAATTACGCGCGGAGCGTTCCGGTGGTTGCCTCCATCTGCTTCTTCGTGGCATTTGAGGCGCTCTTCCAGCTCCAACCTTTGGAGCAAGCACCTGCGCTGCCGCTCCTCCTGCTCCGGCGTTCAGTCCCGGCGCACGGCTCCCCAAAACCAGCCGGCAGGACCCAGCAGTGTCAATCTGTTGATTGCGCCGAAGTCCAGGAGATGGGCTCAGGTCGCTGAGCTCCCACCGTAGCTCTTAGGCTGTAATTACGTCCAAGGCTCTTTGCTTCAGTTATTTCTCCTTGCTAATGCTTGGAGCTGCTGCACCGAGCTTTTCTCCAAGGCTGACCTCCATGCGGCTTCCCAGGAGAGAGCCAGGCCTGTTATTTAAACCAATTCACAGACCGTCTCCCGAAGGCCAGTTGCCCATTATAGGATTTTTTTGAACAGCAGGAATCCGCAGGGCTGATGGCGGCTGAGCTCTTTGTGCCGGCTGGGGAAGAAGCAGAAGAAAAAGGACGGATGTCGTGCGCTGGCATCGCTTCCCGGGCTAACCTTCCCCCAAGATCCTGGAGGAGCCACGGGGCTCTGGTGGGCTCTGGGTGCTGGCAGGAGGGCGATGCTGAGCCTCAGCACCTCCTTTATCCCACACCAAGCTTCAGGACCTCCCCACAGCCCCTCGGACCATGCAAACACGTTCACGCCCCACAGCACACCCTGCTGAAGGATGGTCGAAGGATGGAAAAGCTTTTAGCCAGGTCTCCTCTTCTGGGAGGCTAGAAGATGATCCTCCGAGCGTGCTGAGGTCCTGCTCAAGGTGCTCCAAGCGTGCTGGGGCTACGAAGCACAAGGCAGGAGAAGCTTCCCAGCAAACAGCGTTCCCAGCAAGCACACGGGGCTGCACCAGGTGCCTGGGGACGCAGCAACACCCCGAGCAGCAGCCCCAGGTTGGTGCCTGCCCAGACAGATGGGATGCGTTTTTTTTTTGTTGTTTTTTTTTTTTGGAGGAATCCCATTGCCCGAATCCTTCCAAATTCTGGCGCGGAAAATAATGTTGGTTGGAGACCTCTGGCCCACCCATGGCCAGCCCCTCATGGGGAAGCTCAGCCACCATCGCTTCGGAGGCCGGAGCAAAAGCAGGTTGGCCTGCTCCAAGGGGAGAGGAAGAGGAGCTCGGTTTTGGGGGGGTTTATTTATTTATTTATTTATTTAAGTCTTAAAAAGTGGCAGTGCTAGCGAAGGGTAATTATCCCTCTGTTCCAGCTGAAATACAATTAAGGCAGCTCTCAACGAGCCCCCGGGATATTGTGGTTTACTAATTAACAAGCGGATATGCTGTGGCCCCTGTCACGGCAATTACAGCATGAGACAGGCTTCAGGAGCTCTAATTACACGTCAGCCCACGACACACGCTGCAGGACAAATTAACGAGGGCCCGGGCTGGCGACGGAGGGAGCTCACCCAGCGAGAGGCTGAGCCGGGCGGCGGGGAAGGGGCTGGGGACAGGGACGGGGACAGGGGACCCGGGGGGGGGGGTCTCCCCTGCTGGGGACGGCGGTGCGGGGAGCAAATCGGGGTGAAACGTCCCCAAACCCATAGCGGTGGCACCCGGGGATGGGGGAGCCTCGAGCGCACTTTGCTTCCGCGGCCTGATGAGATGAGTGGCATTTTGGAGGAGCGCGGAGAACAGCAAGCGGCACGTCCTCTGCCGTTAATTCCCAGAGCAATAAAGCCGCCGTTAAGAAAAGAAGTCAGATGGGAAATACCCAACAGGGCTTCGGCTGCTGACAAATAGCTAACAGGGCTCCCCGAGCCAGGAGGAATTTTTCTGACGAATTGCTTATTGGAAAAAGTTAGGCGGATCCAGGTCGAATTCAATGAATAACTTTGGCCAGGTGATAAAAATAAAAATAAAATAAAAGTCAGGATTTTTGTAAATCCAGTTTGACGTGCTCCATTTTAAAGAGAAGTTGCCGTCCAGAACATATTAAAAAGATGTAATTAAAGCAAAAAGCACACCTAGAGAGGACATTTTGTTTCTGGCAGAAGGAGATGATGTTTGTCAGGTGTTTTTTAGGGAGGGCAGCCCGCAGGGAGCGGGGCTGGGGGGGACGCAGCAGGGATGCTAGGGCTGTGACACGGGGTGATTTTTGGCGTTGAGTCCCTTGTGTCCCCCCCAGGAGGACCTCCTTGAGCAACGCAAGAGGAAAATGGGAGGTTTCATGGCGGATGGGTACTTTTCCAGCCGAGAGCGGAGCCATATGGGTGGGACTCGGTGTTTTTGGGAAGGAGGAGGAGGAGGAAGAGCTGGGAGGGTGGGAAAGGGGGGACCCGACCCCGTCCCCACTGCTGGCACCGGGAGCACGAAGCCACCGGAGGCCCCCCCCAAGGAGCGGAGCGGCGGCAGGGGAGGGCAGGCGCCGCCTCGCACCGAGTCCCCAAATAGATCTCATTAACCATCGCAATTAACACGAGCTGGGCCCTCTCTCCTCCTCGCCGCCCCAGCCGGGGACGTGCATCAACACAGCCGTTTATTGCACAGCGGGCACAGCCCGGCTTATCGCCGCAGACAGGAAATTGCTGCGCAGAAACCGCACGTTCCACTTTTAATAAGTTTGGCAATAAAACGTCTCGTCAAACGAGGCCGCGACAGAGCGATAATGAAGCCTCGGCGTGGCCCGTAATTGCTCGCTGCTCTCCTGGGGGCCAGCCAGAAACCCAGGAGCGGGCTGGGGGGGGGGGCGCATCCCTCTGCCTCCTGCCCGGGGATGAGGTGTGTCTGCCTTGTGTCCCCATCCCGGGCAGCCCGTCCCCGTGCGCGGCCGGCCAGGCTCCTTGTCCCCAGAGGTGTCCCCAGAGCAGCGGCACCCACTGGGATGTGGCCGAGGAGGAGGTCTGCATGGGACGGAGGGGTTGGGGTCCGGGCACGGGGGACGGGAGGTGCCCGAGGAGTGGCGGAGGAGGAGAAGGGCAACGGGTTTGTGCCTTCCGAGCGGGACTTCTCAGCACTGAGGGGTCTAAAAGGCTGGGTGGGAGAGCACCCACCCTCTCCGTGTCCTCCTGGGGCCCTAGGAGGGACGTGGTCTCTCTGCACAAGCCACCATGGGAAATGCAGAGCACTGGGGGCGTAAAGCAGGGATGAGGAGAGCACTCCTGGGGACCCAGCTGCCCAAGACCCTCTGGAGACCCCCCGCCGGGGGGTCCTCCCTGGTACCTGCTCAGCCCTTTTTCCATCCCCAGTCACCCCCTCCTCCCCCAAGATACCTGACCCCGAGCTCCCCTTCCCCGCCCGCTGTCCCCACGGCCCGGGGGTGATGTGTGTCCCCGGGGCGCAGGGACGGGTACGCCCAGCGCTGCGCAGGTGGTTAATGGGGACCGAGCGGCTGGCGGCAGGAAACGAGGCGTTTCGGAGTCACGGCAGGGACCGGCTGCTGCTGGCGGGGGTCCCGGCCGGCCGGGCGGCTTTGTTTGCCTCGGCGCGGCGCTCGGGGACCTTACCTGGAATTACTGATCCACATTCATAAACATGATCGCGTTAATTGGCCGCCGCCGCCTCCCAGCGCGGGGACTTGGCGCGGGCTCCTCGCCCTTCCCGAACGTCCCTTGTCTGAGCTCCTCCAGCCGGTGGCACCACGGGAGGGCAGGGGAAGGGCTGGGGACGGGCACGGGGCAGAGGGTGGACACGTCCGTGAGCCCGCGGCCACCGACGGACAGCCTCTGCTGAGCCACACGTTGAAAATAAATCGTGGAGGATTTCTTGGGGGGCCGGAGAGCTTTGCGCGAAGCAGGCGCGGGCAGCGGTGAGCGAGGGGCTGGCTTGGAGCGGGGCCAGTCGCTGCTCCTGAATTATTCACCCGGCAACTTCAGCCCCTCGTTCCCTCCGTGGCCCGCCCGGAGCAGTACAGATTTTGCTGTTATTTCGAAGGGCACGAACACCGCGGGAACCTCTCTGGGGCCCTGGCGTTCCTTGAAACCCTCGGCTGTGACCCCAAAGCACGGCTCCCACCGGCTGGGGCTCAGCACCTTCGCCAGCACCTCGCGGGGACAAGCGACACCTCGCTCTGCTCCGGTGTTCTCCCAGGGAGCTCCCACCCGACGCCTCCCTCGCATCCACGCGCAGTTTGCAGGCTCCAACCCTGGTTCCCGCGGTGCCCCATGTTTGCCCCCGTATTTCCCGGTCTTTTCTGCACCTTTTTCCCAGTGCAACCCCCTCGGTGCCGTTTGTTTCTCCCCCCCCCCTGCAGAAGCAGCCCCGTTCCGTGCCGCGAGATGCGCCGAGTGCCTGCCGGTGACCCCGAGCTCGGGGCTTAGCGGGACCGGAGCAGCTCGCAGCCCTCACGTGGACCCATTTAAAGCAATTTCGGCTTTTTTCCACTTCCATCCTCGCGCCTGGGATAGAGGAGAAGTGCGGGATTTGGGAATGAAGCTGCCTGAGCAGAGGTAGGGGCCAGGGGTGGCTTGGCTGGGGACAAGGCGAGGCCGAGCGGACCCCCAGGGGCTGCAGCGGTGTCCCGGGGGGGTGCCACCAGCCACCTCCACCGCCCAGCCCCGAGGGTCCGGGTGCTGGAATCCCAGCCGGGAAAACAGCCGGGTCCAGCCGCTGTGTTCCTGCTGCTCCGACACCGGGGAAGGATTTTGTCCCCAGTCACGCAGGGAACAACACGGTGGCCAGCTCACAACCATGGGGGAAAAACAGGGTGAAGAGACCCCAAAAACCCCAAAGAACCAGCCCGAAAAGTTGCATCGGTTTCACCAAAAACAGCAAAATTCGAGCAGGAATCTCATTAGGGGGAATTAATTAGCTGAGCGGCCCGGACGGAAGCAAGAGATGCAAAACGCGGGACAACAGATCGAAGGAAGGGGTTCGCTAGCCAGAAGGAAAACCATAAAAGAATAAGGAAAAATCGGTTGTAGGGCAACTTAAATCTCCTCCGGACCGGGCAGAGCAAGCTCCCGGGGCACGGCGGGGGAAGGACGGAGGGGGGGACACGCGTCCCGCGTCCCCGTGTCACGGAGAAGCCAGCGCGGGCCCCACGGGCCGAGGACGGGCGCGGTGCCTGGCCCCCTGTGGAAGACTAGTGATTTTGTTGTTGTTGTATGGCTCATCCCACAACAAGTCACAGTCTGCCCTAGGGCGCACGGCCGCTGCGGCGAGGCGCGAGGGGACGCGGCCGGGGCCGTGCCCAACGCTTCTCACTTCTGATCACCTCGGACGTCGCTTCCGTGAGCCTCCGGAGCGAAGCGACGAGGGGACGGTCTGAAACCCCCCGTGCCACTGCCGTGCCCCGGCCGGAGATGGACATCCTATAGCCAGGACATCCTACAGCCGGGACATCCTACAGCCGGGACATCCTACAGCTGGGACATCCTACAGCTGGGACATCCTATAGCCGGGACATCCTACAGCCGGGACATCCTACACCCGGGACATCCTACAGCCGGGACATCCTACAGCCGGGACATCCTACAGCCGGGACACCTTATATATGGGAAAACCAGTAGCCAAGATGCCCCATACCTGGAGCACCCCATAGCTACGGTATCCTATGGCTGGGACCCCCTATGGCCAGGAGCACCTCATCCCTGGGCCACCCTATAGCTGGATCACCCTATACCTGGGGCACCCTATACCTGAGGCACCTTATACCCAAGGCATTCTATAGCCAGGATGCCTGAGAGCCAGGGTGCCCTATAGCCAGGGCGCCCTATAGCTGGTGTGCCCTATAGCTGGGGCACCTTATATCTGAGGCGCTCTATAGCCAGGATGCCTGATAGCCGGGGTACCCTATAGCCAGGGTGCCCTATAGCCGGAACACCCTATAGCTGGAACACCCTATACCTGGATCACCCTACAGCCAGGAAACCTTATACCTGGGGCACCCTATACCCAAGACGTTATATAGCCAGGGTGCCCTATAGCCAGTGCACCCTATAGCCGGGGTGCCCTATAGCCGGGGTGCCCTATAGCTGGAACGCCCTATACCTGGATCACCCTATAGCCAGGAAACCTCATACCTGGAGCACCCTATAGCTGGGGTGCCCTTATACCCACGTCACCCTATATCTGGGCCATCCTATATCCGGGTCGCCCCATACCTGGGGTGCCCTATAGCCGGGGTGCCCTACACCCGGGGTGCCCTACACCCGGGGCGCCCGCAGCCCCGCCCCGCCGCGCCTGACGTCACCGGCCCCGCCCCGTATGCAAATCACCCCTCCCTCTCAGCCAATGGGAGAGCGGCGGGGCGTGGCCAGGCCGGGACTTGCCCGGGCATGTGAGCGCGGCGGCTTCCGGGCCGGACACGTGGGGCGGCGGTGGGTGCGGGGGGGGGGGGGCTGGGGTCGGGGGGGGGGGGGGGCGATGGGGTCGGGGGTTGGGGCCGGGTATGGGGGGGGGGAAGGGGCATGGGGCCGGGAGCGAGGCCGGGGGGGGCCGGGCAATGGGCAGGCAGGGTCCTGGGGGGGGGGAGAGTTTTTTGGGGGGGGGGGGCAGTTTTTTGGGGGGGCACAGTGGGGTCGGCAGTGGGGCGGGGGGCTTCGGGCGGTGATACGGTGACCGCCGCCCCCTGCCCGCACGGCCTGTGTGGGATTGTGGGGGGGGGATATGGGGGGGGGGGGGCTGGGCGCTCACTGACCCCCCTTGTATCCCCCCCCCCCTACAGGCATGCCTCCGGGCAAGGGGCAGATGACACCGCTGCCGCCCCCCAGAGCCCCCCAACCCGCACCCAAGGGTGCCCAGGGCCCCCCCGGCCCCAGGCCGGCCCCGCGCGGCCCTGTCCCCCCGCAGCCCCGCAGCAAGAAGCGGAGCCGCAGGCACCAGCGCTTCCTGGAGCGCCGGGCGCTGCTGGAGCAGAGGGGGGTGCTGAGACCCCCCCGCCACCAGCAGGGCGGCCGGGACCCCCCGCAGGGGCTCCCCGAGGTGGCCCCGAGGTGCGGGAAGGAGCCCGGGTCCCTGATCCCCAACGGGGTGCCCCCGCTGCGCCCCGCCAAGTACGTGGCCATCGACTGCGAGATGGTGGGCACGGGCCCGCGGGGGCGGCAGAGCGAGCTGGCGCGGTGCAGCGTGGTGGGCTACCACGGGGACGTCATCTACGACAAGTACGTGCGGCCGCAGCTGCCCGTCGTCGACTACCGCACGCGCTGGAGCGGCGTCACCAAGGGGCACCTGAGGAACGCCATTCCCTTCAGGGCCGCCCAGGCCGAGGTGAGGGGTGGGGAGGGTCCCGGGGCTGCCAAAAAGCAGCTGGGGAAGCGCGTGCGCTCGCTGAAAGGAGAGGGAAAGGGGCTGTGCGTTCCCGGCCGGCTGCGGGGTAGAGCTGTGAGCGGAGGAGCAGGAGCCCCCAAGGTTGGTTTGCCGAAGCTTTAAGTTGCACGCGGTATTCCTGCCGTGTGCTGCTGTGGACTTGCACAGCAGAACCAGTCCATAATTTATGGAACGGGTTCACCACTCCCATTACTGCTCAGTTCTGGGAAGCCAAAACACTAGAAGGGAAGGAACCGAATTTAATGCCGAATGGTTTGTTTTATACCTGACCGCTGTTTCTTTTGCTGCTCTGCCTGTTTAACCCCCCCCCGACACCTCCAGATCCTGAAGATCTTGAAAGACAAGATCGTGGTAGGACACGCCATCCACAATGACTTCCAGGCCCTGAAGTACTTCCACCCCAAAGACAGGACCCGAGACACCAGCCGGATCCCGCTGCTGAACCAGAAGGCAGGGATGCCCGTCAGGGCCAGCGCCTCGCTCAAGAGCCTGGCCAAGCACCTGCTCCACAAGAAGATCCAGGTGAGCTCTGGACACCTCGCTGTGCGGTGGGGCTCCCGTTTGGGCTCCCCAGTTTGTGCGCTCAGCCTTTTCCCACATCTGTGTGGGGTTTGGGAGATGGAGACCCCCTGTGCTCATCCCATGTGTCCTCCAGAAAGATGACGGATACGTACATCTCCTCGTCCTGCCTGGCGTTGCATCGAGCCTTTTCCATCTCCAAAACCCCAAGACCTGTCCTTAAGAGCAAGCAAACTGGGGGATTTCTGCCCTCTCTTTCTTCTAACCGCCTTTTCCCCTTCTCCCAGGTGGGCTGCAGAGGGCACTCGTCGGTGGAGGACGCCCAGACGGCCATGGAGCTCTACAGGCTGGTGGAGGTGCAGTGGGAGACGGAGCTGGCCCGCAGCCAGCCCCCCCGGCCCCCCAGCCCCCCCGCGGACCCCAGTACAGACAGTGACCAGTACCTGGACGACCAGTACTGGCCCACGGACCTGACAGCGGGCAGCCCGTGACAGGGCTGGCATCCCGTCCATGCATTTCGGGACCCGGTGCCTTTCAGCTCGTAGGCGTGGAGGCAGCCGCCCACCTCCTTCCCCAGGGGGGATCACCCCAAAAACGAGATCCGTGGCGCTTGGTGCCTGGGGACCAGCGGGGTCCCGGTGCCAGCCGCGAGGAGCACCCGTGGGTGCGTGGCTGTGGAGTGGGGCTCTGGGGGCACCTCTGATGCTCTCCGAGGGGACGCCCTGCGTGGCGGGTGGTGGCACGTCCTGCTGCTGATCGGGGAGGACAGAGGTTAGTGGGTTCTCCAGAGGTTGTCCGGACAGTGGCGTGGGTCACGGCCCTGGGACAGCAGCTGGAAGCTGCTCTGCTGGCACCTGGCCATCCAGGGCCGGTGACGGGACCAATTTCATTCCCGTTTTCTTTGCACAGCAAATCCTGGAGAGAGTCCGGGTCTAATCGGTGTCTAAACCCCGTTGAAAACAGCTTAGGATGCCCTTTGTCTTGTTTGTCATTTGTCTTATTTGTCAAATTCTGAATTAAAAAATCATTATTGCAAAAACCTTCTGTGTGTGCTGGCGTGAAAAAGTGCTGTGCTCTGTGCTTAAAACCCACCTGCAACCAGAAGAGGCATCTTGGGTGGCCTGCTTGGGGCTGGAATAAGTAATTCTTGGGGCAAGGCGGTTTTGGGGAGCTACGGGATGCTCCCCTCTGCCCCAAGCCCCCTGCAGGAGGGGCAGGAGGAGCAGAAGATGGGTTCAGCCAGGCATGAGTCCAGGACAAATCCTGTCCTGGGGCACCAGGATGCCTTGCTCGTGCTTTTTTCATGTTTCTTTCGAGTCCCTTGTCATGGAAAGGGTGTGGGTGTCCTGGAGCAGCGGTGCTGGCAGCAGGGAAGCTGCACCCCTTGGGGCAGGATGGGTGCTGCTGGGGGCAAGGAGGCGGCTGAGGGAAAGCCCAGGGCAAGGGAAGGCGTCCCGGCTGTCACCCTCTGCGTGGGGATGTCCCTGTGCTAGGAAGGAAGCTGCTGATGAGGGGCTGCCCGCTTTAGAGGCGAGGGCCTGATCCCGGGCAGTGTTTTTCAGAATGAAACGTGGCTGTGCTGGGGGGGAGCTGGCTCAGCCCCGCTTCCCTGTGGCTCCGTGCATGAGTCACTTGCGGTTGGGGCGCTTTTAAGAACGATTCAGAGGAAAAAGGGAATAAAAAAAAAAAAAACTATTCCTATTGTGGCTCTGAAAGCTCATCCCAGCCTGGGGAAGTGCTGTGCCGACAGGAAAACCTGTGTGCGGCTGGGGGCTGTGCTGTTTGAGCACAAAAAGATGAATTTTGTAGGAAGGGTGCAGGGGTCCCATGGGCACCCCAGCCCTCGGTGTGAGAAGGGAGGCTGCGGGATGGCACCGCGGGGTTTCCAGGAGTCCTGCCACGCGAAAAGCAGGCGCGGGGGCCAGCGTTAAAGCAAAGTCCATGGAGCACAGCATGGAAGCAGGCAAGGAGCCGGTGAGGGTGACGCAGCGCACCTGACGCACGCATCACTGCAATAACACCAGGCGTCCTGCGCTCCCCTTAACTCCTCCCTGCCTGGCGGAGGAAGCCTGGGGATGGCTCAGAAATGCTCCGACATATCCAACAGGTCAAAAACCTGCCGTCCCGGCGGCACTGCTTCAACAGCTGTGCTGCTCCAGCCAAAGAAATAAGCGCGCAGCACCCAAGCGCGTGCAGGGGGACAGCTGGCGCAGGTCTTCGTCCCTCCTCGCTGCCATTCCCACCTCTTCCAGGCTGACGGGAGGGAAGCTCAGGAGCCCGGCTGGCTCCAGGCTCGTTTCTCAGCGTGTTTTCCCCTCGCTGTCCCAGGCTGGTGACCCAGGCACCGACTTCCCCCGAAGTGCTGGCTGTTACACGGTGCGGGTGCGTGGGGATGGGGACAGAGAGCTGCGCCAAGAGGTGGAGGGCCGGGAGGTTTATCAGCCTGTGACTCATCCTGAGGCAGCCAGGCACAGGCGAGAGGAAGGAGTAATTAAGGAGAAAAAAAAAAAAAAATCACAATCAGAAGAACATCTCTAAAGTCTCGACCATCAAAACGCTGTAGTGAGGACGGCTTTTGGAAGCGTGCCTGGGCTGGGCTGCGGTGCGCGGGGTCGGCTCTGCAGAGAGGGACAGAAAGCTGTAAGCTCTCACCCCTGCGATCCAGAGACGTTGCTTCCCATTGCCGAGCTCTCCCAGCCCAGCTCCCTGCCTGTCCCCGTCACCACCACGCTGATTTAATGCCCTGCTGAGCCACCGTCCTGCTTCGGGGGCACACCTGAGGGCGGCGATGCAGCCAGAGTGATGCTGCCCACGCACAAGCTTTGCTTCTGGCCCGTAATCTCTGGCTTTTGGAGAAGGGGAGGAACAAACTGGGGGGCAGCATGGCTTTACATCGGCTTTGCAGGGCTGAAAAACCCCACGCTGTGCTGTGAAGCCCACGAGCCCCCCGGGGAACGGCTGAGAGAGCCACGGAGGAGCATCCCTCCAAGTCCAGCACGGGCATCCCTGTAGGAACACAAACCGGGGGTGGATGGTGGGGAGGTGGCAGCACCCCCAGCCTCCTGGTGTCGGGGAGTGCCAGCCAGCTTGGCTGGGAATCACACAAACAGCAATTTTCACCCCTTTTTTCCACCCAGTGAACCGATCAAGACCTAATCAGGATTTTTCACAGATGTTTGTGAATATTCACCTAAATGTCAGGGAGCTGCTGCTGCGAAGAGCCCGTGTCTGCCCCGCTTTGTCCCCGGAGCTGCCCGGCGGTGCTGAACATCTTCGGGCGGGCAGAGGAGAGCAGGAGCAAAGCCTGGGCCAGCTCATCATCCCCGCTAAATTTCGTGACAATTCGAGAACCTGCAGAAAACTCGCCGGCTGTCTCAACGACCCTGAATAATGATTAACGCGAGCCCACGGATCCGGCAATGGGAACTCGGGGCTTTTTTATCAGAGGAAAAACATTGTCAAATGAGTTGTTTTTTTTTTTTTTTTCCAGGCAGCTGCAGGAGCAGGTAACTGATAAGCTCGTCATTGGAGTGGGGCTGAGCCAATGGGAGCCGATGGCGACGGCTTTTACTTCTGTCTAGCAACAGCTTCTCCTCCAGCAGCAGAGACCATTCGAACCGCGACCCGCTCGCCTCGCTGCTATCGAGCCCCCCCCCCCCTCCTGCCACCCTACTAAACGGACCTACTAAACGGAGCTTGGCGTGGGGGACCCTCAGAAATCGAGCCCTGGATTGTCCTGTTCCCTGCACAATTTGGTGCTCCTATCCTGCAGGGTGAGGGCTTTGCAGCCGTGGAGACGTGCACGTCCCCACCGCAGTTTGCATGGGCTCTGCACCACGTTGGCTGCACAGCCAGAGGTGATGGGGGCTTCTTCGGGGTGGGTGTGGGATGCCCATAGGATGCTTGCCGTATTTAGGGCCCCAACAGCAGCTTTGGCCAGGAGACCTGGCTCCAGGGTTGTGTCTCCCACCCCGTGCAGCAAGCATTTGGTGCAAATGTGGTCCCATCCCCTGTGTCTGTGCACGGAGCGATGCTGGGACCAACAGCCCAGGGCATGTCCCTGCCCAGGAACAGCCCGTGGTGGTGCTACTTCACCGTGGGGACACAGAGGGACACAGATTTCCCCCATGTACAGCCACTTGTTGAAAACCAAGCCAGTTCACAGCAAACATGGGAAATCAGCTCCGTTACACCCCTACCCCCGGCATCGCCCCTCTCCTCTCTGCCCGCAGTGGGAATTAGGGGGCAGGAACCTCTCCGCCTGCTCCAAATTAAAATCTGTTGCCCTAATAACCTGCCCGGGCGGAAGAAGCAACGAGGTGCGACCTGGAGATGAACAGGCACATCTGCCAGCTCGAGCTGCAGGAGGGGTGTGCGTGCGGGCGTGCGAGCTGCCGGCGCAGCCTCGCGGATTGGCTGCGAAACCCCTTGCAGCAGATGCGAGGGACCGGGGTGGCCTAGCAACAGCCGTTCCCCGATGGAAAACAAGCCACTTCAGCACGGCGGCTGGCTGCCGAGGAAAGAAGGAGATGGCACATCTCCCCCTGCCCCATTGCTCGGGGGCTCCGGTGCCCGCCACCAAAATGCTGCGCCCGGAGGCTGCTCGCCCCGCTCCCGTGCACCAGGGGTGTGGGGTGCGTGGGGCGGGCTTGCTGTGGGTGCTAAGGGTGTGCCCGGGGGAGAAACCTTCCTTGCACAGCCACAGCTCCACCTGCCAGGTGTGGGGTCACCCCAGCTCTGCGACGGGGACCCCAGTAAGGTGTGGGATGGCAAAATGTGCAATTCCCAGTAGGCAACAGGGGTCAGAGTGATTCCTCCGTCCCCAGGAGCTGCGTCATCTTGGGGAGCCTGAAGCTCCGCGCCAAACTTTTGGGGTTCCGGCCTGCTTTTCCCCATCCCAGCTCACCCCTGGTGTGCAGATGGGCAGGTGTTAGAGCACCTGTGTTGTTTTTTTGTTTGTTTGTTTAATTTGCTAAGCCAAAAGGGAGGTTTCAGAGCCGCCCAGAGGCCAGGAGCATCCTTGGGAGAAGCACGGAGAGCACTGGGACCACCGCCCCTGCACGCCTGGGACCCCCTCACAAAGCAAGCCTTGAGCTAGCCACCACATTTTTGGATTTTTTTTTTTTTCCCCCAAACTGGGAAACAGCAAAACACTGACATCTTTCCAGTGCCACCTGGCACAGGGCAGAGCAGCGAGCGTTGGTGTCGGGAGGGCAGCGCGACCCCGCTTCCGAACGGAGCAGCCCCAGCTCCCCGCAGCGATGGTGATGATGGTGAAGGCTCCTCTCGGGCATCGCCAACACAGAAACCTGGAAAAGAGCAAAACCGTGACCCTGTGCTCCTCCGGGCTGACCCCCAGGGACCCCCCCGGCTCCCCCTCCGCCCCTGCCTGCAGGCCGGGCTGTTCACTAGATGGTGCCCTCGGGCTGCCGATCTCCCATTTGGTCCCTCGCGGGCCGGGGACGGGGCAGCCTCTCCTTGCTTAACCCCTCGCCTCACCCCCCCAGACTTCTGTCAAAGTCCCAAGCGATGCACGGCCCTTCCCTTGACCCACAGCCGCGGCCGTTAATTTGGTGGGTGAGCCCAGAAGAGGAGCGTGAATGCCCTGAGCTTTGCCCCCATCAAATTTTGGGGACCATCGCGTTGAAACGGTGGCACTAAAAGACGAGCCAGCATTGCATTGACCATCCAGCCCCCACAGCAGCACAACAAGGGGCCGCCGTCACGGGGAGCAGCACTGAAACCTCAGCACAAACACCCCGATTAATAAAATAGCAATAATGCACAGCCGGCACCAAACCCCCCGTACAGCCATGGTTCCGCATGACCAGGGCAGGAGGGTGATGAGCTGAGGCACATTAGCCCTAATAGGATATTTATTCACTTTTACACGTAAAACAGCCAGCATAAAGCAGCGTTGTGCACCCCTGTTAGGGAGGAGCGGGAGGAGGCAAGGGGACAGGGTGGCAGGGCATGGGCAGGGGACCCGGGACAGGAATAGCAGGGGCTGCAGGTCAGCGCCGGGCTCTGTTTGCAGTGCTGGGAGGTCACTGTTTGCTTTTGGCCCTCACCTGGCCCGGCCGAGACTCCTTCCCTTTTATTAGAAACCGCTCCCGCCTTCATAAAATGGGAATCCCAGCTGTGAGTGGCATCTGCCGGGGCCAAGTCACACACGGGCACCCTGCGGTGGCACTGTGGGACATGCCCACGTCGCCCCTGACCCTCTGGTCTCGTAAAATAGCAGAAGGATGGAAAAGATCAAAGCCAGAGCTGCACAGAGCAACGCTTGTTGTCATTTTAAGATGGCATTAATACGCAGCTCTGGTCAAAAAAAAAAAAAGGTTGCTCCAAAAATGGTTTCTTGTTGCTTTTTCAGCAGCAATTTTGTCCCAAACATCCTGGGGGATGAGACTTGAGGAGCTATGGCAGCTGAGGGAGGTGCATGTCTTTTGGCCTCTGGCATGGCTGCTAAAATGTGTAAAAAGGTGTGAAATGGGGCGAAATGGCACTCACAGGCCTCCAGAATAAAAGCAGAGTCTGTGCTCCTGCACTGGAAAAGAACACTGGCAAGGCTCACTGGTCAGTTTGGGGGGAGTTGGGGAGGAAGGGTTTGGGGGTCCTGTAATCTTCGTAATCCACCTTTGTGTAATCTCAGCACGTCCCCTTACAAGTGACTACAAAGCATTGTGGTTGTAGCACATGCTACATTTGACGTGTGTATTCCACGTCTAATTGTAGCTTGGGAGTAATCTCAGAGCAGGAACACCAACCTCTACCCATCTGCTCAAACAGGTGAATTTTTACTAATGGGCTACGAAATATTTAAACACCTGGTTTTGGTGCATTTCAACAGATTTCCCAAGCGCACGAGGTATTTAACAAAGCATGATTCGGGAATTCATAAACTGGTGGAGGAACACGGACATGAAGGTCAGCGGAGATTAATGAAGCCTCCAGAGAGCTGTCCTCTCCTCTGACCCCGAGCTCCCCTGGAGCCTGCTCCCTTCCTCCCAAGGTGACAGTGCTGAGCTGGGGGGGCACAGCCTGGCCCGGTGGAGGCAGAGCAGCTGGAGGGGACGGGACAGCAGCAAGGAGAGACGGAGAAACTGATGGGAGAGAGGAGGGAGATTTTTTTTCCTTGGACTTGCCTCCAAACGCATCCCCCATCTCAGGCCATCACCTCATAGAAGGGACCTTCAGGGAAAGGAGCAGGGAGCAGACCCACCCCCTGGGCTGCCCATACCCCAGGGCAGACACCCCACGGGCACACACACTGGGATTCCCACCTGGGCCCCATGTTTGAGCTGTGCCCCATCCCGGGCCATTCCAGCGAGCACCGGATGAAAACCCCTTTCAGGGGCAGCACACAGGGCGCTTGTTCCCAGGGCCAAACCCCTCGCCCCAAGCTCCTGCGTGGGACACCGGGCAGCCTGCTGGGGACAGATAGACGGACGGACAGATGGGCTGAGCCTGAGCCCGGCCACGGGAGGAGCAGGAGGGAGGCAAGCACCACCAGCCCTGGCTCTGCGGAAAACTCCCCTCTCTCTCAAGCTGCCTTTTTAGCTCCAGCTTTTATTTTTTTTTTAATATAATCATATACATATAAAGTTTGGAAGAGAGCGTCCTGCTTTTCTTCAGCTCCTGCCAACTCCCCCAGCATTTTGATGCCTCCCTCTGCACCTCACCCCGCTCCAGACCCCAGCCCGGGGTCTGACACTGCCAGGCTCTGGTGCAAAGTAACCGCAGCCTGTCCTGCGCTGCACGTGCTGGCTGGGGAAGCAAACCAGTCCTGCTCCAGCTCTGCCAGGCGTTTGATGCTCACACGGCCCTGTTGCTGCTCCCTGACTCAGTTTTCCCACCGGCAGCATCGCAGGGGGTGGAAGGGAGGCTTGCAAACCACCGTGAGATCCTCAGTGATGGGAGCCATACCTCCCTCCTTCCGATGGGGGAAACAACCCAGCAGAGAGAAGTGAGACATGCACAGGGACGTTAGGCTGGCTCTCAGATACTGCTTTGAAAAAGCAAGCTGAGAACACAGCTAGAAAGTGCTGAAACGGGCAGGGGGAGGATCGGCCTCTTGGAGGGAGCAGGATTTAGGCAAGAAAACAGAACCACGAGGCAGAAAGTCTGTCATAACCAGCAGGAAACATTCATCTGTGCTCTCAGGGGAAGCCTCTCACGCTGTTGTTCTGGTATGATAAACACAAAATCAAGGAAAGAGCTCTTCAGGTGTGCCCCAGGCTCTGAAGCAGCTGGGCTGTGCCTACAGAGCTCATCCCATTGCTCTGGGTGGGATGTTATGGCCCTACAAAAAGGCCCTAATTTCCCTGGGGAGAGTGGAGAGAAAGGCAAAGCTTGGGTCTCCTGACCCCAGGCTGGGAAGAAGCCACCAGGCAGGACTGACGTGGTCAAGAAGGCCCAGCACCCCCAGCGGGCTGTGCCTCGAGCTCCATCGCTGGGCTGCTTTCTGACGTGCTTGGTCCCCACGAGGAGAGCAAGAACAAGTCTTGGGCTGAGCCCCAGGCAAAAGCTGAGCAGAAAAAGGCCTGTTTGGGGACTGGCCCTGCCCATTTAGGAATCATTTTGGCCAAGCTGCAGAGCACTGCTGCTTCCCCCGGACCAGGCTCCCAATTAACCTCTCTGCTCAAACACCGTTGGAGGGCAGAGGATGCCCTGCAGCGCTCAGATCCTCACCCTGGCCTGAGTTATCCCTAGAGTATGGCGTAGTTAAGGTTAGCAGTAGATCCAGGCTTAACCTGGTTTAAAACCATGGCTTATTACAGGGGAAATTAACCCATTTCTACTGGCCACATGGTGGTTTGCAGAGAAGAGATCAATAAATGAGAATCAGCCTCAAGAGAAACAGAAGAGCAGCGCTGATTATAGCCAGAAATCAGCTGAAAGGGCAGACTTGTAACAGGAAACGTGCTCACAGCTGACTAGCAGCAAGAAAAGCCTCGGCTTTTAAAGGGAATGGGAACAGCAGGCATCTTTCTCTCATAATTAGAGCTATTGGAATTAGGTGACCCTTAAGGTCCCTTCCAACCCAACATGACCCACACCACCACGAAGGCAGACTGCAAAGCACACAGCTCTCAGGCATTAAGGAAAAAAAAAAGCCCCTTCAGATCATACCAGGACATCCCAAAAAGAAACATGGGATGGGATGCCCAAGGGGCAGGAGACTGCCCAGTGAACAGGAGCAATAAGGGCCCCCAGGACCATTTTTTTTCTCAGCAGGGGAGCAGAGAGCATCCCACCACCATGCCGTGCCCTCCGGGCTGGAACAGCTCCTGCATACCATGTCAGCACAGCTGTGGGTCCCTGCTCTGCTGCTGGCAGTATTACAGGCTCTTGTGCAGCCTCTGGGCTGCACTGAAAGCACTGCATTACCCAAAGCATTACCTCTGCTTTGCCACAGCCACCTTTGAGGTCTCTGCACCCACCAGGAGCTGAGACCCATCCACCTTCCCTTTCTGATGTGCACCTCCAGAGAGCGAGGCACCGAGGAAAGGGGATTCTAAGGCTGCCTCACTAAACAGGGAGTCACTTAAGCAAGAAAGGAAGGCAGGGAGAGCCCCGCTCGACAGCTTTGAGATGTCAGATCTGAGGGACTGAGCCACACCTGTAGGAGCTCAGCAGCAGCTCTGAGAGCACCCTTAGCCCCGGGAGGATGAATAGGAGCTGCCCCCCTTCCTCTGACACCTACACCCCTTTTGAAGTCTGAGCTCATATCCTAAAAAGCTAACTGTTTTAAAGAGAAGCAGAGAGAGAAGGAAGCATCTTATAGCAAAGAGTAGGTGAGCATGCACATCCTACTGCTGTTCATTAAAAATAGCTTGTAATCTCATTTTTTTCCAGCTCAGAGAAAGTGCTGCGTATAAGTAGATAAGAGGCTTACATACCCAGGAGGCTCAATTAATGTTCTTAGTTCACATGGCCCCAGGTAGAAGGCATTGCTGACCCTGAGCTGCTGCTACCAACTGTTTCAGGAATAGCTTTCTTTTAAGTCCTTATAATCAGAGGCTTTTTTAAAAAAAATGTATTTCTAGTACTCCTCACCTCTGTAACGCTTCAGTATGATCTTCCCTGGCTTCACAGGTACTACCAGCTGCATACCAGCAGCACGGTGAATACTATTTCTCTTCTCTTCCCCCTCTACCCAAACTCCATACAAAAAGGAGAAATGCTTCTGAGCCCAACCCTATATAGGGGAGCAGGATGGGCTCAGCTGTGCTGCGTGAGTGGCTGCTCTGCCCACCTGCACCCTGTCCTGCATACAGCAGGGGCTGCTGAAAACAGATTTGTTGTAGGGGCTTTGGTCCCCCTTGGCATCACTGGTGATGATATATGAAGGTGATTTTCTCATACAAATGATTTTCCTTTTCTTCTTTCTGCCCCCTTTCAACGCTCCACACCTTGTAGCTGATCTCACTCGCAGGCGGGGAGGGTCTGGCCCAGGAGTGTGCAGGTGCTGGGACAGACAAAGCATTTCACCTTGGGTGTGATGCGTGCTGTCCCTGTGTGCCTGGGCACGCCATGCTCCTGGATCCCTCCTGTGTGCCTGAACAAGCTAATCTCGTTTCTCAATCCAGCGCCCATCCCTTCCCCTCCTGCCCTGCTCCTCTGCCTTCCTCGGGGACCACACGGTGTCTGCAAAGACGATGTGGGCCCAGCTCTGCTGGCTATCATGGTGGGGAGACTTCAACAGCAACTGCACTACACGGGCTAGGGAAGCTGAAGTGCTCCAGGCTCCTGAAAGGGCCATTTAATTCACTTTCAGCCTCTACCCCTCCCCTGGACCTCCCTGGCATGCAGGACACAGGGACTTTTATTACACCGCTGCAAGCCTTCAGGGGGACTGATCATTTTTGTGCCTGTTCCACCCCTCACAGAGAGCTGTCTGCTCTGCTGGGCCACCAAGCTTACGTGCCTCTGGCCACGCGCACGCTGCCGCGGCACCAGGACAGCCAGCGGCCTGCTTTGGCCCCAAAAAGCCAGGCGTAAAGCCCTGCAGTGGGGAGGGCTCTGAGAAAGGCTGTGTTATTGGGGCAAGGGCTGGAGTTTGGTTTCTTGTTCCCTTCGGTGGTTTTAGAGGGACTTTGCAAAAGCCCTGAGGCGCTGGCGGGGTGACAGGAGGGTGCGCAGGAGGCTGTAGGCAGGACGGGGGCGGCCTGGCCTTGGCCTTCCCTCCACGCCTGGCTCCCGGCCTGCTTCTCGCCAGCCCTCTGTGCTGAGTGCCGCTTGCAGGGCACGGCTGCTCGATGAAATAGCTGAAATTCCAGAGATGCCTGAAATTCATCCGACCTCCTCGTGCTGGGGATGCTGAAATCCACTTCGCTGTGGGTTCGCCCTGCTCCCTACTAGCCGTGAGCTTTCCCCTGCATCACGGGGCCAGCGATGCAGCCTGGCTGAGCTGTTTTTGTTCCTAGAGGCAGAACAGGCTGGTGGGAACGTGAGGCTTGGGAGAGCAGTGGTGGGAGCCAGTTTGCTGTCTCTGCTGAGTTACGTGGGGTTCTCCCCAGGGCAGCACCCCAGAGGCAGCAGAAGCACAAGTGGCACCGCTTTGGCCCTCAAAACAAGACAGCAGAAACACAAGTGGCCGAGCTTTGGCCCCCAAAACAAGGCAGCAGAAGAACAACTGGCCTAGTTTGGCCCTCAAAGCAAAGCAGAGGTCACAGCTCAGCACTGGGTGCTTTGCCAGCTGCAGATGCCTGAACTCGGAGGGGCTGGATACCCTCTGGAGCAGACAGCTGCGAAACTTGCTGGCTGTTGGATGCTTCATTGAAACTTCTCTGGGTGGGAAAACGTGACCCAGAAAAGCAAAAGCTTTCTCACAAGGGAAAGGTGCCTTCACCTGCCTGTGGCCCAGCAAGGCTTCCCTCTATTTGCTACCCTTTACGGGGGGGGGTTGGATTAATCCTGTGCCCAAGGAGAGTTTCCCTGTGCCTGACTTCTAGATATTGCTTTGTGTCCAGTGCCCCTGCAGCTCTCTCACAGGGACAGAAGCAGACAAGTGGGACAGCAACTCTGCACTGCTGTAATCCCAGCTTCTGCCATGTAGGAGGGCATCTGTGGATATTTGCTGCTGTCACCATCTTCCAGACCTTTGCCACGAGCCAAGATTGTGTCCCTGCAGAAGCCATGGCAAAACCCCAGCTGAGCTAACAAGCCTCCATTTCTTATTATGAAATCTTGCTGAAGGTACAGTAATAAAAACAGTATTTCTGAAAGAATCAGAAGCCAAACAAGGATACTATTTTCTCCTAAAGATGTGCCAATAATGAGAAAATCCTCAGTCAATAAACAGCGAAGAGAAATGCTAAGCTGCTAGAAATCAGGTGGGGCTGTCTCCAATTAGCCAGACCGTTACCACGCAAATGCAACATCTGGATTTTCTTTTGTTGCTCTGATGCTGCTTTTCCAACAGACAAGTGCCCAGCGTTTCGCCTTTCTCCAAGGCAGCCCCACCTTCGTCAGCACCGATTCCCTACTGTAAGCAGTGATGTGCCAGCCTGCGCTGCCCAGCTCTGGAGATGTACTTTTTTACCCCGAGGAAGGTGAATTTGAGCAAAAGGCTTTTAAAGTAACAAGCAGTCTCTGAACCTGAATGGGATGTATGCGTGTGCTGCTGCAAACCACCGCCTTGCCAAAATATTGCAGCTGGCAAGAGAGGGGCTGGCTGTGTGCTGCTTTAGGTCAAGCAGCAAAACCCACCTTTCTCTGTGCCATGGGCTTACACAAAGGGTCTGCAACAGGGGATACAAAAGGGATGGTTTCTATCCACTGCTCAACAAGCTCCTGGGGGAAGATTCAGTCGACAAATAAGGGCAGAAGTTTAGAGCTGAGCCTGGCTCATTGTTTGGGTGAGGTGAGTTGGTGGATATCTTCCCTTCCTTCAGTAGGAATAGGCAGAAACCTGTCAGCCAAGAGGTTACCAAAGGCTTCTGCCTTTCTTCCCTTGTCCACCGCTTGAAAAGAAAACAGAGCCTTCTGCAGAGAGTGTGTTTGTTTAGAGTTGCCTGAACTTCTCTCCCTAGGTGTCGGACTGGAGGACGTCTGTGGAGTCAGAGCTGCACTGCTTGCTCTGATGGGACACGGGTCAGGTTTCTCTCTGAATCTCTCACTCCAAACACCCTCTCCAATATTTGCTTAAAAATCACTCTTTCCATGTCCATTCTGCCAGTAATTTCTCTTACTGGAATCTCTTCTAGTTCAAGTGCTGTCAAAAGAAGAAAAATTGCCCAAATAATCCTATTCCCTGGTGCTATCACACGCTGGCTGCGCCGTCCAGGCTGTGCCCGCGCAGGGCCGAGGCAGAGCTGCCAATAATAATCACCACGATGGTGCTGCGAGAAGCCCTAAAAGGCACGGTGGTTATGGGCAGGAAAACCTGCCGCTAGCAACCGGGTCCAGTTTATGCAAACACGACCTGACTCACAAAAGCCGTAGTCAGATGGGGAGAGAGAGCTCCTTCTGTCATCCCCGGGCTCTTTCCGCTCTCGCTGGGCAGGCTGAGGCCCGGGATGAGCCGTAGCCCGTACCAAAACCTGCACCATGAGCCCCTCTTTCCTCCCCTGAGGTCGACCCAAGCTTGGGCAAGGGATAGCACATGGGGCTGAAACCCAAGTGATGCCAGCTGCTGCTAGAAGCATGGGAGGAGAGCCCCGAAGAATTGCCCTTATGGTAGCGTGCTTGTTTTCCAAGCCTCCATACAAACGGAGAGGCCACTTCTGTCCCCAAATCTAGGTCACTGTGTTGGGGCTGGGGAAAGCAGCAGGGTCTGTGGCTGTCCTTTGTCACAGTCCCTCAAGCCCACACCTCCTGCTGCCTGTAGCAGCTCTCCAGGCACTTGGTGCCTTCAGAAACCAGCTGTGTCTCGCCATGCTTATATAGACAGAAAACCCAGACACTGCTGGAGAGCAGGAACCCGAGCTTCCTTTAACTCCACAGTACAAGCTGCTGTTCTCCTGAGCAGCACCCCTGTCTGGAGACAGTGAAGTGCCTTGGGACAACCGTGGCTGACCAAAGGCTGCCACAGGGCTGTGCCGATGAAGGGCAGAGGCAGGGAAAGCTCAACACCTCGAGGAGAGGGATAGTTTGGGGCACTGGTTAGCACATCAGCTGAAGTCCACCTGGTTGGAAGCACCCTGAGCTACAGATTGCCACGTTCACAGAGCTAGCAATTGGTGAGGGCATAGCCTCATGCACCAGGTCACAAGCTTGTCCATCCCTTGGCCAATTTCAGTGAGCTGGAAGGTTTCTCAGCAATTACACAAGACACATATGAAACCTCCATAAATCCTTACGGGGGTGAGATATCTAGACAAGTATTTGGAGGACAAACATTTCAGAGCCAGTAACCGAGCAGGAGAGGAGCTGAGGTTTGATATCCTAAAGCAGGAATCTCTGCTTTTTGTCCTGCTGCATCGCTGCCCATCTGTGATGCAACCAGAAGGGGAGGCGAGGTGCCGACCTCCGTGTGCGTGCTGCTGTCAGCAGCTGGCTGCTGATGGTTCATTGAAATGAATCTCCTCATTTCAGTGCCCATGCTCTGCGCTGTGTCTGCCCCTGCCGTTCGTTAGAGCCACTGACAGCAACCCCAGCCCGCTTTGCCTCCTGGATCAGCTCCTCAGAAACCCTGAAAAAGAGACCCTGGAATTCCCCGATGCATATCGTGCAATAAAGCATTTCAGGAGGGCTACAAAGCCCTGGCCCTGCCTGAGAGGTGCAGTAGGGCCCACAGGAGGATTTGACTCGATCTTCCCCCTGCTCCTCCTTAGCTTTCCATGGCCCTGGAGGCGCAGAGCAGTGACTTTCCTGCAGCAGACATCACATCCTCCGAGCTGTGGGTACAGAGACCTCACAGCTACTTATCTCCAGCCCAGGCCCTCCACCGCTTGTTGGCTGGCCTAATTTAGGGACTGTGCCTGTGGCCCAGGACACCCCCATGCCCCCTCCCTCCTGCCCCTGCCGTGCCCTGGAGCGAAGGCACCTCCAGCCGCCTCCCAGGCTGGTGCTGCTGGCATTATGCTAATGGAAAGTTTTCCTCCACGAGGCAATTTATTTATTTATTTATTTATTTTCCTCTGGCCGGTCACGACTAAAATCCAGTCCTCAACTTAGCAAGGACAGAGCAAAGGTCTCTCTATATGGGTTGTGGGTTCTGGCTGGCAAATCCTAACAACATATATGGTTGTTGACTTTTCAGGTTTACAAATGTACAAGTCACACATTTTGTAGACCAGCTGGTGGGAGGTATTTTCTTTAAGCTCTTTGAAAGCCCCAGTGAAGAACAGTGAACATTTCTTATCCCCAGGCTATGTACTTATTTTATCCTTAAATGTTCTTGGTAACAATTCACAGATTAAGTCTCTAATTTTCTTTTGGAATAAAGGCCAAGATAGATTGTGGATAGCAAGGGCTATCAGCAGAGGGGAGGGCACAGCTGAGATCCTTTTTGATCACTACAGGGTGATGCAGAGAATTTAACAAGCCACATGTCGCAAGGCCAAAATCACACAGACCAACATTTTGATGAATTATGTGAAGATTTATATATAAATATTCTACGTGTATAAAAATAAGTGTACAAACAGACGGAGAAAACGAATTTAGCTAATGGCTGTGCCTGGCACTTGCACTGCCTCCATCACTCAGGGAGCCCAGCATGGTTTATCAGGCTGTGTGACAGCGCTTGCTTCTCGCCATTGAAAAATAGGGGGGGGTTGTTTTAATGTCTCATAGCAACGCCTTGAAGGAGAAAGTGCAGTGTCCGAGTGGAGCTGCTGGCTAATTCGGGGAGGCAGGTTTGTTGGAGGCTAGCTGGCGCAGCCCGGTTGATGTGCTCCTTGCATTAGGTGCCGGGGGATGCCTTGGGGACCACAGACTGCCAGTTTCTGCCTCCCCCGTCAGCCCAAAGGCAGCCTTTCAGGTGAGGCTGGCCTCTCCAGAAGAGCTGCCTCATGCTGACAGCTTCTTACTGGACTTGCAGGGATATCTGCAGCTTCTGCACCACCATGCCGGCGGGTGCTTCTGGGGCCAGGCTGCGTGCTGGCGCGGTGAGCAGCCCCGTGCCCAGACAGGCAGGAAGCAGCACGGCTTCCAGCAAGTACAGGTGACCTCCATGCTCTGTAGGAAATCAGGACACCTCTTGCCTTCGGGACAAACCTCCCACAAATCAGCTTCATCCAAGTCCTAACAGCTTGAAGGAATTCACCCCAATTATCTACGGTGCGGTGGCACCCAGGGAACCCAGTCCTGCCCAGTACGCCGTCGTGCTAGGTTCTTAAACAACCACCACAGGCAGATTTTGTTCCAAACCGTGCCATTGCTGACAAAGCGTGTTGCTTTATGGAGTCTTGGTGCCTGGAGGTCCAGTCTAAGCCTGGATCCAGTGCTGGATCTCCCATGGCCCAGCAGCAGGTCTTCTAGCAAACGAGTGGATGAGAGGCCGCATCCAGCAGAGCTGTACCAGCCGGTGCAGGAGGGAAGCAGGGGATGGAGCAAGCACCACCATGCATGGACCAAGGTTTCTCTACCCTCAGGGGATACTGCTGCGTCCTGCGAGCACCCTTTCAGCAGCTGGTGAACCTCATGGTGCTGACAGAACGAGAAGATGGCACTGCTTCTGGCTTTATCCTCCTTCCTTGCCCTCTTCTCCGTTCTAACAGTTGTTCTTTTTTTCTTGGTTCCCCTTTTCCCTCCCTCCCTGTCTCTTCTCCCTGTGCCTGCTCCAAGCCATCTCTTCTTAATTGCCTGCATGTATTTTTTTTTTAAATGAAAGGGCTATACAAACAGAACCCTGCGAGTGCCAGGCTAAATTCCTAAAACAAGCTTTCTCTTCCGGGAGGAGACCCGAACACATTCACTCATTGATTGGGCCGCTAGCTGATACTCAGCTCACCCCCCTCCTCCTGTATTCCAGATAGGTTTTATTTTTTATTAAACGTCTCTAAAAAGACCAACAGATTGCCTGTGAATGACCACACAGTAGAATCCTACAAAGCTCCCATTCATGGCCAAGAAACTTGTACAATCCCAGTGGTGCAACAGAAAGACAGCTCTTTATAAACCAACCTGAGTTAAAAGGTCAATGGCCATAAACTCCCCCTCCCTGCTTTCCTGCAGGGTTTGGGTTTTTAATAGTAATCAGTACTCTTTACTATCATAAGGAATAGGTCTTTTTAGGTGGGGGGAAGGGTTATTTTTTTTGCTTGAGGACTGCAGGGAAAAGGTTGTATTATGCTGGGAGATGTGCTGCAGGACCTTCTGAAGGGTGCATTGCAATTCCCTATATATATTCCCTATACGTATTCCCAGGCTCTTGGCTGGACGGATTAATCCTGGTTTGCTTTGGTTTATGCTGCTGGCCTTGGAAAGCAGGAGGGTGCTTGGCTTGAGCGCGGTCTGAAGCTCAAAGAACCTCCAAGCAAAGATGACCAAGGACGTGGTCTCTGAGAGAAGGCAGGCAGTGGAGTTGGTCTCCTCAAGGATCTTTCATCTGTGATAACAAGAGGCCATAGAAGAACATCTGGAAATGGAGAAACAAGAAGGAATCAGGTCATCATGGAAAAACAGCCAAGCGCTCTGTGCCCGTGTGGCCAGCTAATGTCTGTCCATGCTGATAGAGCAAACGAGGTGTGTTGTAGAGATGCAGGTGGACAGAACACCAGCACTGCCTCCTCCGAGCAGGTTCCTCTGCCAGAAGGCTCTGAAGAAGAGCCTACGGACTTTGTCAGCCATGTGGTGGGTTCCCAGTGAGGAAGGCATACGAGCAGGCTGTGCTCTACGAAGTCAGGACCAGTGAGCCCTGTTAGCTAACATCCCCCAGCCATCTGTCTGAATAGGAACAGCTTTTGCACCATTTTTGACTTTTAGGAATGGACCTGGATACCTTCATATCTGTGAGTGGTAGCTGTTAGATGCAGAGTAGCTGATTCTGAAATCGTTAAGTGATGTTTATAGGAGAAGACAAATTATCTTTCCTAAAAAGCCCCCATAACCAAAGGAAACAAAGTCCTCCATCACAATAAATGACTCATGGGACTGTAAATAGAAGGACTTGAAGTATTTATGAGTTGAGCACATAACTACTGTTTCAGAGATCTCATTATTCAGGAATTAGCAGGGAAGGATAATGGTTCCTGATGGCGGTAGGGATGGATGAATGGGAGGGTCTGGATGGAGGCAGGTGTGTGCCCATCCAGGTGTATGTTCAAGTGGACTTCAAAGGCATAAGCACACAAACATACATGCTCAGCGTGATGGGAATAAAAGGTTATTTAAGTTCTTCCATTAAAAATATCATTCAATTATTTTAGCATATTTAAGCCCTCATTAACATCCTTTAAATCTCCCTTTCACACACGCTGCAAAGCCTTTCAATGGAGGACTCATTTTAATGGACTTAGAGGTAATCTTGTTTTTTTAGCAAATAAAATGAAGGTTTCACTAATTAAAAATGTTACAACATTTAGACTGGTCTTTTCTTTCCACTGCTTTAATTAAATGGCATCTTGGGGGAAGGTTTCAAGAGCTGGATCCAAGTTTTGTTTAATAATACTAATACCGAGGCCAAAAAGGAACAAGCTGTTCTTGAAAGAACTTCATCTGGGAGATGCAGAGATTGGAAAAGGCTCAACTTAGCCACAAGCCACTAGTTCTGAGAAACCCTTCAACAGAACAGCCAGGGGTCCATGAAGTAGAGGCAGCATCGCTCTGTCTCAATTCCACAGCGAGCAGGGACAAAATATTCATGTTTTTGAGTTCAAGAGGTAGTAACAGGCTCCAGAGGTCCCTCGAGAGCAACCACTCGATGGCCTCTCCAGCCCCGTTTGGATGGACGGACACCCCGTTACCACCAGGCACCGGTGCAGACCATTACCAGCTGGCCCCGTGGTACGCCAATGGAGGGATGCGCCTGCGTGCTCCATGTGCTCTTCTGGCCATCCCCACCACGCCTTGTAGGAGGCTGAGGTGCAAGGTAGAGGAGCCTCTGCTCCTGTAAGGTCTGGTGCTGTGTATTTGCTGACGACAGGCAGGTACCCGCTCGGCTTTACTGTCTGCAGGGCTCGGACTGCCACGTCCTCTGGGCAGCAGCTATCTGCCTGGCTGGAATAAATGGCTCAGTGAAAAACAGGTATGGTTTCTTCAGTGGAAAAACAGATATGGGAAGTTGTTTCCTCTTCTTCACCTCTCCCTCCCTCAAACTGCTGTTGATGAGCACCTTTTTTGTGCTTAAAAACAATGAAGTGGTCAAAGTTCGTAAGAAAGCTGGTGTTTATTTTTGAGTTTTTTTTTTTTAAACTCAGATCCCTGACCCAGTTAGACCAAGTTTGGCACAACAGAGCAGGGTGGCCAGCTGCCTCGCGGCAGAGAGGAGCTGGAGGCTGGCAAGCTGTGGACTCCAACTGGCTTTGCCACGTGGAAAACTGCGGTGTGGCACCACACCCCACACCTCCTCTCCCGTCTCCTTCCCCTCCAAATAGCGCTGGAGAAAAGGACTGAGTCCCAGCCTGCATTGCAGTGGGCACCCCGTTGCACAGTGCTGCTGTTTGCCCCCAGATCCCACTCCCTCGACCCTGAGCTGCTGGAAGACGTTGGGTTGGTGCTCAACAGTGGGGAGGCAGAGAGTGCCCGGTGTTAACGTAGGGCATGAGGTGCCAAGGAACATTGCCCTAAGGGAAGCTGCTGATGTCCCTTTCTGGGAATGGGATAGAGGAAGAGGCTTGCTTTCCCTTGTGAAGGAAGGACATCGTCCAAACCAGCCTCCTTTGCCTTGTGCAGGGATACCTGGAGCTTTGGCTCCCACCTCGCTCCAGTGACCAGGCATGGGGGCAACCAGGAGGTGAAGATGAAGCTGGCACTGCCCTACAAAGATACCCACAGCTCTGACTATGGGAGAGGGGCTGCTCTTTCGCTGCTCGGTTCTGCATGCTCCATCCACCCCTGGCTGGGGGAGCTCAGAAGGGATATTCCCATGTTGGGAGCATTTTACAGCCTTCACCTTGCTCGGCACCTGAGCCCTGAAAACACAAGGGATAAAATGGTGGGAGCCTAAACCTGACTTCCAGCACTAACTAGCACAGAGGGTCTCTTGGTTCATTCATAAGTCCTTCCTAGACTATAAAAGCTCTTTCCAAAGTTCGGCTTCATGTGTCTTTATTGGTGTTGAGCAATGACACCACTTCCCTGCTCGCAGTCCCCACTCACATCCCTCCCACGCATCTGTTAAAGAACCAGCAGCAACTGTTAAAGGGTGCATGAGACATCAGCCACTTCTTGGAAAATGTTAATGTTTTCCTGCCTGATATGCTCAGCTAGCCTGGAATTATTTAAATAAAAAAGAAAGGACTTTTCCACAAGATTTCTGGGAGGGGTCTCCAAAGAGGAACTTGTTGTCAGCCACAGCTCATGACTAATGTAATATAAAAAGCGTCTGTTTGGCAGGGCTTTAGGCAAGTGACTGTTTCAGGAATGAGGGTATTATTTTATGTGCAATGTTATATTTAGCATTTGTAGACTGTAGAGTCGCAAGAAAATAATTGCATCAAGGAAATCTGGTGGAATCATAAACCATGAGAATGCAAAGCCTGAATCATCAGAGCCCGCAGGAGCCTGGGATTTATTCCACAAGCACTCACTGCAGCTCATCCATTTGTTAGTGTTTGGGGTATTTCCTTAGCATTAAAGGAGTTTATACTTCAGTGTTTATGTATTTAGTGAGGCAATAGCTGCAGCATGTGAGAATGACTGAAGCTGTGAAATGGTTACTAGACCCCTAGAAAACAGACTTTGAACTGCCTCATTTTGTACTGTACTTCCTACTTCTGGTGAAGATATATTTGAAAGCTCCAAAGATATGAATGCTGAGGAATTTGACTATTGTTCAGATGTGGTTTTCCACATGATGATTCACACCATCCTCATTTTGTGCATCCTGGCATTCAAGAGATGATGTGTCCCTCGCTCCTAAGAAACACTCTAGAATACAAAGTGCCCCAAAATGAGATGGCAAAGCATCGGGCTGTGACACCCCCAGCTCCCACCCCCAGAAAATTCCTCCTGTGTCAGCTGAAAGCCTCCCAAAGGGCTACTGAGGTTGTTATGGCTTTGAGATATGATGTTGCTTATATCCGTAAGACCAGGTATCGCTGTCTCTGGCTGCGTTGTGTGAGGGGGTGAGGATGAACCTGGCAGTCACTGATCTTGCCTTTTCTAACAATACAGTCACGTGTTTGTACCCACAGCGAGTAGGACATGTGAACGGTGCCAAAGGTTGGCTCAGGTAAATTTGCCTTCCAATAAAACCAGAACACCTCATCTTCACTTTTGCATCTGAGTGGAGAACATAATGGGGTTTCAGTTACTTTTACGTGGGCAGTGAAGACAAGACCCTTGTCATGGCATCTCAAGGGACGGTGGAGCACACGTCGTCCGCGGCTTCCAGACTCCCTCCAACAGAAGGGCACGTGTGATTCTCAAGAAGAGCCACTTTCTTCACCAGTCAGTACAGTGCCATAGTGTCCTCAGTGAGCAGGAAGGAGGGATGGGGCAAAAGAGGGATTCAGAGAAAGAGATGAGAGCAGTGGTGACATTTATTTCAAGACCTTCATGATGAAAGGTTCCCCGCACTCTGAGGACTCATTCATGCCATTTCAGAGCTGGCATCCAACCAGGGCTTAATCCGGTGCAGAATGAAATCGGGCATTATGAAGAGATGGATGGTTGTAATTGAAATAATAACATAAATATAATTGAAATATAAATATATGTATGCACACACACATGCACACTGTATGAAACCTCCGTGGAAGCAACAATAACCTTTTAGCTCTGCGAGCCAAGCAGCCTATTCCTGTAACTGCCTCTAATCTGTATGTTTGCACCTGGGGTTCTTTAAGGAAACGCAGAGTTGTAATTAACTGGGGGTGTGGAGAAGTCAGATGAGTGGGATATTCACGCTGCAAGACCAGAGCGTGAATTTGCACCAGGTCATGAGCATAAAGAGAGCAGGCGTGCCAGCTTCGTCCCGAGAGATCGATTTACGTGCTCTCCGTCATCAAATAGCCACACATCGCAACTCACAAATTTCCTCCAGTGACCATAAAGTTTCTCAAAAACCTTTCCTCCTGAGTTAGCCATTCAAGAAGTTACTTTGTGACATTAAAAAAGATCCTTGGATTTCGTTAGGCTTCTGCACAGATTTAGCAGCCGTGGAGCTGGTACCAAAGGGCCATGAGATGTTACAGTGCCCACATTGTTGGTGGGAACCTTAGGGAAAGAGGTTTCTGGACATGCCCTGGCGTCCACTTTCAGGTGATAACTTCTTGGCTAATAAACACATTTAAAACACAAAATATGAATTTCCCTTATTGCTCGTGACGGAGTGGCTGCCAAGCATTGGCAATTAGGGTTCTGTCTGGAGAAGGAAGGGGCTTAGCCAGTGCCTTGGGATGCAGTGTGAGTTCAGACCAGGAGCCTCTGCTCGCTGCTGGGACACTTAGGAGAAGATTCCTGTTATGCCCACCTTCATCAAGGTGTGTTTTTGACCGTAGCTGCTGTTACAGCAGCCCCTGAGACACAGGTAAATGGTAGTTTTGGCACAACTTCCTTCTTGGCTGTTGTGTGATCTACTGGGGAGTAGTTTGTGTGAGTCTGCTTAACTTGGGCAGTTTTATTTGCTGACCCAAGAAGTCCATAGCCCATTTCAAGCAATCTCTTCTCCAGCGCAGTTGGATTCAGTGCAGCTGGGCCCGTGAAAAGTCTTGGTCAGACAGAAAATGGGCATTAGCAGCCCATGCAATGAATGCTCTGAGAATGGCGAATGTGGAATGAAAATGTTGTGTGTGGTTCACAGCACCAGTCCCCCGTTTGCACAGCTCACCCCGAGTTCCCATTCCCTTGGCAAATGGTTCTTCCTTTCTCCCAGATGACAATGCTGGTTCTTGCCTGCTTTTTCCTTGGGGCTGAAATTTGTCTGCAGAATCTCCACATCCAAACCATTAGTGTCAACAGTATTTGGGAGGCTCCTCAAACAAAATCGAGTTTATAAATCTGTGTCTCTAATCAGCCTAACACAGCCCACAGGTGGGTTCTCACCTGGTCCTCCTGTCAATACTGTAGACAACCAAGTGCCTTTTGGAAGGAAAACGTGTTTGTATTGTTTGTTAAAAAGGGGTCTCTAAACAATTGGGAAACATCCATGGCTATCTTAAACTGACATCGTGGTGTGGCTAACAGGGTAAAAGTAGAAGAGAATGTGACAAAATGAACGATGGCACTGAAAGTAACGTGGAGACTTCACTTTGTCGAGGCGGATATTGCTGTTGGGTGGAGGTGTCTGGTATGTGTTCTTGTCAGCGACAACTCCGAATATGCCAAAAAGTTGTCATCAGTGATTAAGTTCCCTCACACAGGGAGGCTTTGGGAATAGAAGTCAATGGCTTCATAATTAGCAAAAATTACTGAGAAAAGAGTCATTTGGATGGGTTTCCCCCCTTTCTCCCCCTCCCTTTTCTTTCCTTTTTTTCTTTTTCTCATCAAAGCCTTTCTGTCTCTAAGTCCCCTTCTGAGCTGCTGTCTCCAGGCCCAGCCTTCTTGTGATGGCAGGGGGTGACGGGCCACCCCAGAGCCCACTTGGCAGGACGGGTTCACACTGGCCAAAGTGTGAATCACACAGCGACTAGAGAAACTCCGTGGCCGTCTGCTCCTTCGAACGCCATTCAGCATTTCACCGCATCTGATGCTAGCTGGGCGGTGAGGCCCCAACACACCGTGCCCTGCTGGGACTCACCCGAGCCACCTAAATTTCCTCTTCAACAGACCTGGAGATGGCTAACAGCCCCCTAGGGCCATGCTCTAGAAACTCTCTTTATTCTGCTGTCCTTCAGCCCGAAGATCTAAATGTGACAATGAGGGCTGCAAAAGGCCCATAGCTCTGAGCCCGTCCTGCTGGACTGAGCACAGTTTCTGTGCCTGTTACCACTAAATTCTTTTTTCTAACTGCGTCACTCGCATGCGGTCAGAGGACCGGGATCTTGACGAGGTTTAGAAGCAGGGCTGCTGGCACTTTGGGCACAAATGGTACTAAGGGATGATAGCTGGCTTGGCGTGGACACAGAGCTCCCTGCCGTACATGTAGGAAGGCCTGCCTGGCCCTTTCCTCCTGGAGCTGGAGCCTGAGCCACAGGGAGGGTGGCAGAGCCCCAGCCCTGCTGGATGAGGCCCTGCAGGGGTGCGAAAAGCCCTTTCCACAGCCACATTGCACACATTAATGTAGGAATTTCCCAGGAAAAAACGATTCTTAGCAAGAGCTGGCTTCACTTTAGCAAACTCCACACAAAAGAGCTGCTATGAGAGTGCTGTATCTCTTATAACAAGAAGAAGGCCTGTTCTTCCTGGAGGAATCTCCTGGGACATACAGATTTTCTCTGCTCCCCTCCCCACCCCCCCCCCCCAAAAAAAAAAAAAAATCACCACCAAGCTGACTGCTTCTTACAAGTGACACCGGGGACAAGTGGCCCCAGAGGCGTTGGGTGGCCTGGGGCTGCCACCCCAGCTCTGCGTCCCCAGACCCCTCAGCCTCCAGCAAGCCCCGAGCAGTGTCCGGCAGGCCAGGCTGGGGACAGACAGGAGCTTCTCAAGGCTGGAAGACTGGCAGTGTTGTTCCAGGCATAAGGGAGCAGTGTTTTAAGCAGCTGGTCTCCGGGGGTTTCTCTCGCAGGCCCGGTAATTGCGTCATGTCTCCAGTGAGGTCAGCACGCCGTTATCAAGATGGAGCCTGAGTCGCTCCCCGGCTGTGCGGGCACTCGTGGGGGACATTGCACCAGGAGGGCACAATGCGATGTCTCTCATCAGCCCTCCCGTCTTTCCACCGCGTCTGTCAGAGTGCTGGAAAGAAAGGGCCGCTTGTTCCCTGCCTGTCGTTAGTAGAAAGCGCTGGAAGTGTAACCAGAAATGACAACTTGACTGAAATGCGATGCCTCTGGAGGGGCCCAGAAGGCAGCAACGCGGTGCCTTCCAGCCAGGCAGAGACCCCTTTCCCTCCCTCCCCGAAGCAGCAGTCAGCTTGGGAAATGCTGTTTTCACAAAGGTACATTTTTCCCTCTAAAAACAATAAATGGTGTTATTGATGGGCAGAGCTGAGGTCCGATGTGGCCACACACTGTGAGGTTTGGCTGGTTTCCTCCGCTGTCTCTACGCTCTTCGTTTCCCAAGGAGATTTTGGATACTTCCTTCTGCTGCTAGGGCCATGCATACAGGCAGAACAGCCACAGGGAAACTTTCTATACCCCAGCCAGCCCCAGCCAGGACCCAGAAGGGTGAGACACTTGCTCCTGACCCTAATTCAGGCCTCCTCTTCCCTCCGTCACTGCTGACCTGCAGAAATAGAGCCTGAAGCCTCAAGGTCTAGCCTGTACTCACCAACCCATATTCCAATGCCAGGTTTCACTCCATCAGGCTGGAGATTCATGTGCAGACAGAAACGGCCATCCTCATCTGGAGAAACCACCCCAAGCAATGTCTGCTCTTTCAGCCCCCTATCCTCTGTGATCTGGGCTGATTTAGGGCTGTCCTTATCTCCGAGGTACAAGTGATTTGGGAGCTTTGTTGATCACAGATGCTCAGGCATGGGTCCAATCTCATCTGGACAGAATTTAAGCAAGGAAGGAAACATTGCTTTGTGTCTGGCTTGGACAATGCATAATTCTCAAGAGCTGTCCTATCAATTTTCCCCTAACACTGTCTCTAGCCAGTAGTTGGAAAGAAAAAAAGGTCAGACCCTAGACAGATGTTAGGAAAGAAAAATTAGAGCAAATAAATAGTATCTGGCTTCGTATCAGGAATCCAAACTATGAACAAAAACCCAACGGCCGGTCACCATTAAAGCAAACACGGGAGAAGAAAGCGGAAACTGGCCAAGCCCTTGATCTCTCCCACACATCTGCAACCCCGAGCCGATTTCCATCCCCTCGTGTCTCCTCCAGCTCCTGCGCACATCCTCCTCCATGTGCCAACCTCCCTGCGTGCACAGAGACACCCGCACCTTCTTGCACGTGGCCCCAGCTCCCCGCTTGCCCCGGCCGTGCCCGTGCTGTGGATGATGCTGATTCACATGTCGTCACCGGCGGCTGCTCTCCCGCAGCTCCCCGGCCCTTGGATCTGCTGCTCTGCACGTCGCTGGCACGCAGCGGGGCCAAGAGCCTTCACTGGCGTGAAGTAGGGTACTGGGGCAAACGCCCGCTGAATGCCGATGAGCACCCATGAGCGAGGTTCCCTATTCTCTTCTCTTGGCTGCCGGCGCCTGTGGGGCAGGGGGATGTGGGAGAGGAGTGGCACGGGCCAGAGACAGCAGCAGGAGCTCGGTTGCACTTGGGGATGAATGCTAAGCAGACCCCACCGGGCGGGAGTGCCCAGATGAATGGGATCCTTTCACTTCAGCCTGACAGAGGAGGGATTTCATAGTTCTCCAAGCAGCACAGAGCTGCCTTAATCCAGCAGATACAATGCCCTGCTCATACGGCTCAGGAAACAAAATAAATATGTTCTTGCAAAAGCATCACAATGAAGCTTTTAAGGACTCGACACGAGAAGGCTCTACCTGGTTCTCGGGTCCTCTTGCATGTGTGGGAGCTAAGAGCCAAGCTTTTCATTTTCTCTCTCTTCTTTTTTCTCAGTGCTTTCCTCCACTGCTGGACTTGGCCCTGAAGTGGAGGGGAAGAACATTTCCATACAGGTTCTCATCCAAAAATAAGCAGAAACAGTCACTCCCAGGTTTCTCCTAAAGAAAGGTATCACAGATACACCTGACAAAAAAGTTGAAATTGACTTGAATTGACAAGTATAGCATCCAGCAAGCTCTGAACAGCCTTGAGACGCTTTCTCCACTTGCACCCATCTGCGGCTGGAGAGCAGTGTTTAGCGTTAGCAGCTAATCCAGCTGCTTGCTCTGGCCACACACCTGGCTTTTGATATTCTACCCTGGTTTTGTGATGCCACCACAACTCCATTGCCAAAAATAAAATAAAAAATAAAAAATCTACTGTACAGGCACGATTGATAATACAGGGGATCTATGGCACACGTGCTGTGTTGCATGGGGTGGTTATGGTACCAAAATCAGTGCTGCGTGCATCCATCCCTCCCTCCCGAGACCTCTTCCCCAGGTGGCATGCAGCCTGGAGAACAGGCTGGGTAATGCCAACCTGTTTATGGGGCCTTTCTTATTTCTGTGATCATTTCAGCTCCCAGCTGAAGGTCACCCTTGTTCTGCAGGGACAGGAGATGTTAATATCACTGCTAAGAGGTAATGACAGCTCTTTCAGGTGTTGCAGCTGACATCTCCCCTAGGAATCGCTCCCAGGAGATGGGCTCATAATATCCAGAGGTTATGACAGAATTATACCATGGATATGGGACGCGGTTTTGGCCATCTGTGCTGTCCCTGTTGTGAAAGACCAGGTACATGGTGTTACTTTGGCAGCTTTGGTGTCTGTCTGGAGCAAATCTCCAAGTGCAGGACTCTGTGCTGTCCCTCTTTGGCTTGGGGAACTGCCTGTCTTCCTGTTCTGCACGCTGCAGGTACCAAACAGCAACACGAGCCTGCCAAATCCCCTCCTAAGATAAACAGCTTGTGTCAAGCTGATGAGAACATTCAGACATGAGAAACGCACAGGGGAAAAGATTTTAAGACCAGAACCGGTGGCTTTTCCAGCCTGACCTCCCTGCGTGCACCCAGGCCATAAAACATCACCTGGCAAATCCTGCGGAGGCACAAATCGTTCTTCCCATCGGTGCAGGGGCCGGGGAGAGGTGGACCTGTTGGGGACAAAGTTCTGCCTTCCAAAAGCATCCAGCTGTCCCGCTACAAGACTTCTGGCCACATTTTGGTTTGTCCAAGTGTTAAGCTCTGTTGAAAACCCGGTGCCTGTGCTCACCGCTCAGACGGAAACACGCGCCTCTAAAAATTAGCCTAGCTGCGACCCGAGCCGTTAGACGTGTGTGAGGTCCCATGCTCTGGAGCCTGTCTGGATCCGGAGGAAAATGCCCGTTATCTGCCAGCTTCCCCTGCTTCCACGCCAGCCCTGCCGAGATGCGGCTGGGTTTGGCTGGGATAACGGGAGCTCTGAGATCCCTGGGCCGACGAGCTACCAAAGTGCCAGACTGTGTCAAGCGAAGTGTGAGTCACCGCTCACAGCTTCTGCTCGGCGGCGGAGCAGAAATCCACAATTCTGGCAAAATTGAGGCCTTTTTATTATTCTCTCTAGCAGTCTTGCCAAGCTGGTATTTTTAGCGTCCCAACCCCAAGTTGAATAGAGCTGCCAAGGGCTGTCATCCCAACTTTCTGCTTCTAATTTCCTTGCAGTGGAGATGCTGAGACTGCTGAGAATATTTCATTTTACCACCTGGCCGCCAAAAAGCTGGGTCTGCATTTTGGGTGATGTCACATTTCCTGAGCTTTGGAGAATGGTTGTCTCTCCTTTCTCCTTTGGCACAAAACAAGCTCGATCATTCAAAAAAAGAAATCCCTCATGAGCTGCCAAGGAAATACCAACGAGAGAGACTAGAACAAAAGCCCAACTGTAAACTCAGAGGAGACAAAAGGATTCAATAAATCTGATTATTTCTTTTCCCACCCCGACCGTAGCATCCATGTGGACCGATGGCAAGAATAATTTGGTGACATTGGAAGAAATCAGAACAAATCTGCTCTTCCTTCAGAGGCCTGTGCCTACGCCATCAGTCTCAGGGGGCTGTGGTCAGTCTGGCTGAGGTCTGTGCCCCCCCTGACACAAGCTGCAGCTCCTTAGCAGGTTTCATCACAGAGATGTTGAGGAACCAACTGCTAGCAGAATGTGCTATTCTGTTATTAGGCTATATGTGACTGTGTTCATTTGTGTGGCCAAAGACCCCATTAATAGCCCGCACACATAGCATATATAGCTACTTTTAAAATATAAAGCCATTATCCAGAGTTATTTCTATCAGCCCTGTATACACCCAAAGCACTTGGGCTCGGATGTCTCAACAGCCTGAACCTGAATGTGGGTAAAGCATAAGGCAGTGCTCCAGAGGGTGAGACAGAAGGGAAACCACAGTGCCAAGCAGCTTTAATGGAAAACACATTCGGATTTGCCACAGTTCAATATTCTTTTTTAAATCCAAGTAATCCAAAAAGTCCAGTGACTGGGTTATACCAGAGATGGGGCGCTTGTGGAGGAGCAGAAGAAGTCAGTCATGATGAAAATATGAGATTTGCTTACTGGAGCACCTCACTACTGGAAAAGATTGGAGGCTGATATGCTGGGAATTCCCGTAGGAGCAGCTGTCTGCTCTTTGAGCAGTTATTTGTAAGGGCACGGACTTTTCAGCTTGCTGGTGGAGTGACCCCAACTTCGAGACTGCTGCTCCAGAGTACCTACCAATGAACCTCTCTCTGATGATTTTTGGGATAAGGACTATTTGATCGTTATTTCCAGTTTTTTCTCTACACTGTGACATTTAGACGCTGAAATGGACACAGTTTTGATTTTGGTTTGGGTTTAATTTTGTTTGTGAGTTGTTTGGGTTTTTTTTGTTGTTGCTGTTTTGTTTTTTCCTTTCTGAACAGAGAACAGAAAATCAGTCTAAAAGACAACAACAAAAAATAGCACCTGTATGGCAAGGACATGTGAACATATGATCACTAAGGCTTAAATAATACGGGGGTTTGCAAATATTTTCACCCAGAAGACAAGGTTCCACCACCCATAAATAGCAGCAATTCAAACAGAGGGCTCAAGCTCACAAACACACGCGTGAATCACTGTTTTTATTCCTTAGTCACATTCGCTACCAAGTACTCAGGAACTCCAGTTCTTCCACTCTCCTAGCTGGGCCGGGAAAAGCAAAAGTGTAAGGCCAAATGCTGACTCAGAGCAGCAGAGAAAAGCATATATCGGACAGAAGAGCTTTTGAGAGCAGCTCTCCTTTCAGTCTGCCTGTTCCTGCTCGTCTTTGGTCTGAGAGCCTCGGCCAAAGGCTGAGATGATGGCTGGTTCCCAGCCCCGCACCAAGCAGGATCTGTGTGGCTTCTGGACCTTCTCTCCACATGCCGAGGATGGCGGCCACCACACAAGCTTTTCTTCCCACATTTAGCCCTGTAGAGAAACACCGCTGGTGGTTTTGGCATCAGTGAAAGCACATCAAAAAAGAAAAGAGTTCTGGGGAGAGGAAATGGGGAGAAATGAAAGGGAAGAGGCTTGAGACTTTGTCTCTGTCACCAAAGGGACAAAGAGAAATAGGCACTGCTAATTAAAGGGCATTTTCAACATTATGTAAAATGATTTGAGCAGCCCCATTAGCAGAAGAGCTGCCTGGTGCGCTGGGGATCTTTGAACCTTTTCAGGTCCCAGCTGGCCCCACGCCGCTGCCTGGCTGCCCCCACAGAAGTGGGGCATTCATCCCCCAGCCCGTCAATGAACTCACCCGCCATAAACCAGGCACCCCACGGCACACACACCGAGATGAAATGCTCTCTTTGACGGCCAGGAAGAATTTCTCCTCCATCCCAGGGGAGTTCCCCACGGGAAGGGTCTTCCAACGCTTGCTCCCCATGGAGGCACCTCATCCTTTGAGCCTTGCCAGCGTTGATATATTGATATATTTTTCCACAGCCATCCTGGGACTCATGGAGGCTGTGAATGCCTGGCCTAGCACATTTCTCAGAGCCAGTCTTCCTCCTGGCTCTTGCCGTATGAAGGGGCAGAGGGACCCCTTACATCCTGCAGCTCTGCTGGCGGCGAGGTCCAGCAGTTCTCTCGTCGCAGAGCTCTCCCGGCCAGGCGCACAGGGTTAATTTGTTCCCCAAGCACTCCGTCGACAAATTTTACAGGAGGCTGGGAAAGTAATGAAAATAGTCTGCCTTGCATGTTTATTTGAAAAATGCTATAAAACCCCCTGAATAATTTTCACACCGAGGTGATCTGACCTGCCCTACGAGGAGTAACTAAGTGGATAACAGCCCCGGATGCAGCTCGCTACTCCAGCCATGCCTCGGGGTTAGCAGCAGCCTGCTGCTGTCCCACGGCTGCTCCCACCCCCATCTGCCTACGGGACCCCCGTGGCACTGCGGGGAGCACAGGGCACATGGGAGGACGCTGAGCTGGGAGATTCCCAGGGGGTGACTTAGGGTAGCACTGCAGCATCCCGGGGTGAGGACAAGGAGAAGATAAGGCAAGGGAAGACCAGGACTTTTTTTTTTCCTTTCATGGAAAAAAATTGTGCAAGCATTCAGATGCAGTGAATTAAGTGTAATCCTATCTCCTAGCTGAAGCATTGTGGGGAGCTGGCTCTTCAGATGAAATTCCCCAGGTTCTCCACCCTGCAGCTTGGACGTTTGCAGCTCCAAGGAATCACAGATCCCAATATGCAAAGGGCCATCTCCTGCTGAAAGGCCAGAGGGACATGTGGGTACTACTGAATTAAAGCATTTTTCCCCATAAGGCTCCACACCAGTACAGATGTTCCTATAGCTGTTATCCTCCCCCCATCTGCGTGGCTCTGGGGGGTCAGTATTTCCCCCGTGACACTCCGATGCTTTTCCATAGGCGTTAATGGCAGAAGCATCCAAGCCCGCCAGCTCGGTTGGGCGAAGCAGCTTTACGTGGGCTCACGCCACGGTGACATACACCGAGAGAAGCCCAAGGAAAGCAGACTGGTCTCCCACTGGCTGCTGGCCCTTCCCCTGGGGCTGGGAGCGGGTGGCAGTGCTCTCAAGGTAGGGCACGGGGAGGCACAGCAAGGCTTCGTCTTGCAGGGGATCCACACCCCACAGCAGATGGAAAAGCAAGAGAACTGGTGTCAAGGCCCCACTGCAGACACCCTCCTGCCACACGCCGTGACAAAACCCTTCTTCCAAATGAGAAAAATCTGAAACAAACACAACCTTTCACTTGCCTTCACCTCCTTCGGACATTTGTCCCAGGAAAACAAGCTCAAAATATTGACTTTATGTCAAAAAGGTTCCTCTATTCATGGCCTTTCGGGGCTACTTTTTTTCTTCTTTTTTTATCATTCCTGTCATCCTCAATGAATTAAGAATGGACCTTTCCACAGAGAAAATAAGAATAATTTTTAAAAGCCTAATTCTTGTAAATATGCCAGCTCTGTTGGCTTTCCCCATTCCCTGTGTGCTGTTCCTGCACACTTCCATGTAACTTTCTGCAGAGCACTTAGCCTGAGAACAAAAATCCTATGTAAATACATAAACCAGAATCTTCTCTAATTAAGCACTCTGGTCTTAATTGTTCCGGGAAGAAACGGCTAGGGAACAGCTGGAGACGCAGCGGAGGTTGGAGGTCCATCCTCTTCTCCTTCTGTCTCTCCGAGTCACGTTCTGTGCAGGTGACACCAGATTAAACTCCTGAGGGGCTCCCCCAGGGGCAGGCAGCACAGCCGCTGTCCCCAGGACAGCACGGCCACCCCAGTGCCAGCCCTGGATGCTCCCCGTGCGTCCTGCCTGGGGCAAACAACCAAAACCTCCCCAAACTGGCTTTGGGGTGGGGATGGGAGGATCCGTCCCGCCCTGCGGCGAGTTATCCAAGGTGAGTCTCAAACACGCGGGGCTGACTCCACAAAAACGGGATTACACGTGGGATTTATCCGTCTCTCTGCCCTGCTTTGGGCTCCCTTGTACTTTTTTCAGGAGGCAGAGGGAAAGAAAGGGGCATTCAGCCGCTCACCCAGCGGCGCGGCTCCAGCCCGCCAGCCCTCTGCCAGCTCAAGAGCTTGCAGGACAGATTTTCGGCTGGAGAAAATCTCTCTTGGCCTGCACTGGCGTTTTCGCTTCTTCGGATGCGTTCCCCCAGGCTTTTCTTTCTCTCCTTTCCCCTTTTCATGCTAATTGTTGCGACGGAGCCCGCAGCACGCAGGCGGCAGCGGGTGCACAGCCACAGCAGCGCGGGGAAGTGGCACTCGCTTCCCACAGCCCCGCTCCTGGAAAAACACTGCACAGACAGGGACAGTGCTCAGCCTCTGTCCTGAAACGCATTCTGCACCTGGTTCACTATCAGCAAGCGCAAATTGGAAAATAAACGCCAACGTGGCTTTCCCCATGGTGGAAACCAGACCATGTGGCGGACCAGACGTGAGGACAAGTGGGGGGAGCGTGCCAGCAGTATAATTTTCTTTTCTTTTTCTCTTTTTCCTGCGCTGTGGAACTGCAACATGACCAATTGCTCGCCGCGGTGTGGATTTCCAAAGCTGCAGTCTGCTCCGGGCACCGCGATGCATCGAGCCCCCGGCAGCCACCCCTGGGCGTGCAGCTCGGTGGCAGTTGCTGCTGCAGCCATCCCGGGGCCTGTCGCTGTTATACCTGTCAAATCTTAACCCAAACCAGCCACCTTTCTGTGCGATCTCATTACCCTCTTCTTGTGATTAGATGTATTCCCTCTGCCTGTGTAGGTAACAGGACAAACAGCCCCAGGGCTACTGTAAAAGAGAGGGAGGGAGCCACATGTAAAGGAATATAGCCTTCATGTTTTACAAAGAGCAGCATGTTTGAAAGCTAACAGAAAATAATAATAATAATAATAACAAAGATTTTACCCTCTTTTGGAGACACGATCTTTATCTTTAAGCTTAAGGATTTCCATCTGCTAAATAAATTCCCCAGGAAAGCCAATGTGCTTACTTGCACAGAGGGGCTTGAATCCCATGCTGATCTTTTATTCTAACAATTTCATTTCCTCCCAAGTGATCTGGAGCTCACGTTATTTTACCTGATGGATATTGACACAGGAGATGCATGGTTCTCATTAGAGCATGATGGGGAAATCACCTTCCTCAGTGGTTTCCTAAAACCCAAGCCAGCACCAGCTCCATTTTCCTCAGCTCGTTGATACAGGTGGAGGCATACGATCTCCCTGTTTAGTTTTTTGTTTGTTTGTTGTGGTTTTTTTTTATCTTGTTGTTTTGTCTTACTGGAAGCTGAAATTCTTATTTTCTTAATACATTAGTTGTGTCCTAGTGGTCAGACCTGCAGCTGGGAGAAACCAGGGTGCGCCACTTACCCACCAGTTTGTGTCTGGTTTGCATTTCACAAATGTTTTGCACTTCAAGTTACTTACAGCCAAATACAAACACACTTCCAGCGTCTCTAGAGTTGTATTTGAAGTTTCTGAAGACACTTTTAGGTCCAGTGGAAGAGCTGGATAGATAAAGGTGGGTTGGATAGCCTCTGCTCAGTAATGCAGACACAGTCTGGGCAGACACTGCTCATTCACCATATGCTGAGGCTGCGCCTGCTGGGGATGTGCAGGAAGAACTCGGAGCGTGCAGGGTGACCTTGATCCATCCCTTTGCCGAATCTCTGCCAGAGCAGCCACACAATACCAAATCCGGCATTCCCCAGCTCACCTGACCAAACATACGACCAGACCTTGATGGCTTTTGGACAAGGCCAATGTGAAAGCAGGGAAGGATTGACACTCCAGAGGAAAGCTGCTTCCCTGCCTCGCTACTTGTGCTGGTAGGTAGACAACTATTCTCCCAGAAAGGCACCGAGTCCCATTTGCTGTAATTCAGGGTCATACCTGTTGAAGGCAAACACTCCTCCAGCCACTGGGAGCTTGCAAAAATATTTGCAAGCCTGATGACGGTCTACATGGTAGCCCAAAGACCTGCCTGTGAAGGAAATGTGTAAGCAGAAGCCCTTTCTTATTGCCCTGGTGTTTGAAAACACACCTTGTACAACCAGGGGCTGGGCGCTGGTTGCCAATCACTGAATGTGGAGGCCCAGTAAAGAAAGGACGTGGCACACAAATAACCCCTGGGCTGGCTGGGATGATGCAGAAACTCCTCAAAAATGTGCAGGACAGTTCCTGAAGGAGAAGCTCAGTTCAGCGTGGCTGGAAGGGCTGCTCCCCCAGGATGGCCAGGCTGCTCCCCCCATGCACGCAGCCATGTTTCCACCACTGTAGGGATCTTACAAGCCTTTCTTCTCCCCCTGCATTTGCTACGTGCGTTTGCTTTGGCCGCCTGGCCCTGACCTCCTTTTCGTCTCTCGTTTTTGCATTCAATCACTTTACAGAGAGCAATTGGCTCTCACACAGCTCCTCCCTTGTTTCCCGGCAGGAGCCGTACAGCGTGCAGTGTTCGGGGCAGCAAAGAGGGGAAGAAATGCAAAGCAAGGAGAAGACCCAGGAGAGGCAGGACAGAGCAGGGGGGACTGATCCACGGGAACGCTGGCCCCAGGAGCTCCTCGGCTGCTTGTCTCCGGCAGCTTTCTGTTGTCCACTCCAGAGAACATCGTGTTTTTCTGGCCTCACAACTGCCAGCCGGAATACAAAACGCCATGTTGTTCACGGTGGGGCTTTTCATCCAGGGCTGGTTTTGATTATTTTTCTCCTGTGAGAAAACAAACCTCGCTGCTGTTTCTTTCCACTTGCAGCGCGTGCGTAAGCCGGTGTTGGCATGCCTTGGTGAAACGAGGCAGCGGTGGTTTGGTTTGTTTGCTCCTCTCCAGAAAATGCAGCTCACTTGGGGCAGCCTGGCCCTGGCTCTCTCCCTGCCTCATCATGTAAATGCAGAGGCTGTGATGCATCCAGACTGAAATCTGTTACAGAGCTGGGCATGAGGGATTTGCCCAAAGAGAAGAAAAATCTCACTGCTGTGCAAGGCAGCAAGGAAACCTCGACAGGGTTAAGTCTTGTAGTGGTGGACATTTGTACACCATGCTAGGCTGGGCTAAGTCACAGCTCAGTCCAGCCCTTTGCCTTTAACAGGTGCATTAAATTTAGCAAAAGAGCAGGATAATACCCCTCTCTTTCCTCCTCCAAGTGCCTATTGCCCTGTAAGATGCCTGCTATGTAATGCTGCCAGCTTTGTCCTGCAGGATTTTACACCGAACTCAGGTACTTCCACTTACAGCGTACCAATTGTCTCTGGGGATGGGCCAAAATTCATCAGGCCTCATGGCTAAAGTAATTCCTCCGGATATCTTTTCTGTTCTGTTTTAACAAGTAATTCATAATTTATCTCAATTATTTTTACAGCTTTGAAGTGTCACATTATGAAATAAAGCACTACCAGCTGAAGGCACCCATTGCTTATGGGTGCTGTACAGAGACCAAAAACCACCCAAATCACTACAGGCACAGAGATAAGACACAGAGCTTGTCCCTGCTCTTGGGGAACTTTCATACCCACTTCTCCTTTGCTCGCTGTCTTTCTAAATCTCGTGTCAGGAAAACTGACAAGGCAGATGTCTTTGGAAAGTGAGAAGAAGGCCGCGGGTACCTGCAGCTGTGGCAGCCTGGCACTGGAGGAGTTAAGCTGTGGCAACGGGTCTGGAATCCACAAAGGTGTGCCAAAGGCAGCCAGCCCTTCAGATGTGCTGGCTTTGCCCAGGGGCTGCTAAATTCCTGTCTCTCCCCTTGCAGTTGACATCTCCATCTCCACCGGCCTGCTGGCTGCCTTCCCTGCCCTGCCTAGCTGGGAGAGAAAAATGAAACTAAAGATGACTGTGGGAGTGGGGAAAACGCTGCTGCTGCAAAGGTGGTTTCTGGCAAAGGAGGGCTGGCCACGTCATGGGACACTTCTTGGCCTCAACCCTACAAACAGCTCCCACCCCGGCAGGCAGCAGCCTCGGGGAGGATGGAAAAGTACCGGTGAGTGCAGGCAGCCCTCCTCCTGCAGGCGCCGTGCACACGCACACCATGCACATGCACACACACTGCTCACACACGCATGCACCATGCTATGGCTTTTGGCACCAGGCTGCCTTGGGCTGGACACCCGTCCCTGCACCTTCTGGAGGTGCCGTGGGACATCAGGCAGGAGCTGCTGCTAGTGGCACGGCATTGTCACCAGGCCTGGGGTACCCTGCCGGCACACGGCGTTATAAAGCGATAAAGTCCAAGTGGCCTCATCCTTCCAAAGATACAACAAATGGACCTTGGGCTGGCCCTGTTCCCATCCAACACCCTGATACCCACAGAGGATGAAGGAGGGGTTGCTTGGGCAGCCCCAAGGTTTCTGAGCCTGTGCAGGAAAAAAAAAATCAAGGCTATCAGCAACCCTTACAAAGCTGCAAGCCCCAGCACCGACAGATGCCCCAGAGGTGCAGACCTTTGAGAGCTGTCTCTGCCTTTTGCAGTCGTGCCTTGAAAACAGGAGGGGAGCAATTTATAATGGAGCAGTGTCACCAGCTGGCATGTGAAAAGCATTTCCTCCCTGTCAACAGGCGGGAGAGAAACGGGAGGGAGCTGTGTAAAACCAGATTCGGTTTGCCTTGATTCATAAAACGCTCCCCCAGACCAGCAGCCCAGCAGCTCCAGGACAGCTTTTGGGGTCAGGGACGCAGAGTGTCTCCCCTGAGCCAGCAGCTACTGTATCCCGAAGCAGAAACCAGAGCCTTAAGCCCTGTTTGCAGCGTGGCATGGACCGGTCCCTGCGTTAATACTCATCCCAGTGTCAAAGCATGCCAAGCAGCACCTGGGAATGAATACCGGCATCGGAGGCATGCCCATATTTTCTTAAGCTGATGCAGTGTAAGAAAACAGAGAATTCAGATCCCGTGTCGGTGGGCTTCGCGCAGCAATGCGGAGGGAGAAGAAAGGCTCTCCTCTGCCTCTGATGTGATTTGCACATTAGCTCCCAGCTCCTGCCCGCTGGCCGGGGAGCCATTGAGAATACAGCTCTCTTTGTAATTCCCCTCCACGAGCACACGAGTCAGAGCGGCCGCCTTCATTTGCAGGTAATCACAAGAGTGAATGCATCCACACTGGCTCCTTGCCTTCTAACACCCTCAGAGCGGGTCTCAGGACTTTTAATGCTCCAGACCTAGATCAGCTCTCCCAGCTCATAATTTATGGCCATTACCCCAACCTGCAGCAGGGCCCACAAGCTCTTCGCTAAGCAGGAGGGGGGAACCATCTAATCCCAAAGAAGTAGGGAAATGCCGCCACCCCCTACCCAAAACAGCGGTGTCTGGCACATCCACCTTGGTGGTTTTCCTGTGAAGCTGCCACCATTGGATTATCTGAGTGCTCCAGTCTTAGAGGGCACTACCATCACATACCGGTGGTACTGCAGCCCTGCCACTTCTCTTTTATGCCAGAAAAGCCAGTCACTGAGAGGACACGACTTGCCAAAGGTCACAATGTAACCTCAGCAGCAAGGCAGGGAACTGAGGAAAACTGTCGTGGGACAACACAGAATTAAACAGAGCATCCTTCCTCCTGCCAGGGTGTAGGTACCCCACGGGGAGACAGCACCACAGCCTCCATCTCCCACGACGTACCAGCTTGCAATCACACTAATCCTTAGCATCATTTATGGATGATTTTCCATTTGGTGTCGGTCAAATTCCCAGTACTATTCTGCTTCTCCAGCATGAAAACTCCTGGTTAGAGGGTACGGTCACAGCTGGGGAGGGCAGTGAGAATGGCCGGGAGTCACAGCACCCCCTGGCCCATCGGCGAGTCTGCCCCTGCCTCTGAAGAACCTCTCCTGAAGCCTTCAGCTACGTCAGCAGGACCCTCTGAGATGCAGAGGGTGGCTGTAGCTGAGTCTCTGCTCCAGCCAAGTGCAATGATGCTGTGCTCAGGCCACGCAGATAACAGTTTAACTCCCGTTTAATTCTCTTAAAGGATTCAACAACAGATATCTGCTGAATTTTACTGGGAAAAAAACAAAACAAAACAAAACACAAAAGCAGCTGGCACGGGAGCCTGTTGACCTAGGGAGGGATGCAGGGAGAGAGCAGCTGGCCGACCAAGCTGGGGAGCGTGCAGCGAGGTGCAGGGCCGTACCTGAGCCCTGCCGAACAAGGGCAGTCTGTGTGCGGCGAGCAGCAGGACTTCCAGTCCTCCCGCACAGCCCAGCTCCCTGCCAGATGCCTGCGGTCACCAGCTCCGGGGCACCAGCAGCCAGGACGAGGTGACCAGAGCTGCCTCTTCTCTCCTCTAAACACAGAGCTGTAAAAATCACCTTCAATTAAACACCGTTCTGCTTTTTACCCGAAGGTTGCGATGCGATCCGTGATGCCACCGAGGCTGGAGCTTATGTGAAATTCCTGCCCTCTTTATTCATGGCCTGAAGGAAATCACAGGCAACCAGCAGAGCAACCCTGCTAATCCAGCTTGCACCCACGAGCCCCAGCGTTTGGGGTTAGCACCCACTGACCCAGCTCCATGGGTCAACACAATCTGTGGTTCCAGATCTGCAGCAGATCCCAAATAAAAGACTCCTTCCTCAGCCTCCTGCTCTGCACAAGTGCTGAGCGGGGTTTCACCCAGCTCCCCTGCAGGATGCCAGAGCCGGGCGCAGGGGGAACGTGTCTGTAATCAAACCTTAACATCTGTATTTTTCTCTGTTGCTCTCTCTCCGCTGGCACTTGTGGCTCCAGCGGGTGCTGTCGCTTCTGCAGAGGTCGGAAACAAAGCAGGAGGCAGCCACGGGCCCCGCAGCCAGGATCCGTGAGCCTCCTCCTGCAGCATGTTGGCAGCCTCTTGGAAGGCAGCACCAGCTCTCCCCTGGCACTGTGGGCTTTCAGGAGGGCTCGTCAGAGTGTGTTGGAGGTCAGCCTGCCCTGGGCTCTGTCTTGAACATCCTGTTGAGGTCTCGGCTCTAATTAACCTGTTCCTTGGTTTCTCTGCAGCCCCTGATCGTGCCTAAAAGGAAACCTCTTTCTCCGTCTTTAGCATCCTGGAGGGCCCTCAGCAGGTGCTTGCCGCAGTGCAGACCCCGGGCTCAGCAGGCAATTGGGGTCCAATTTGGGGAGAAAAATGTATTGCTGTTGGGAAGCTAGAAACTGCCCTAGCAGACCATCCCCTCCTTCATCTAGCTCCCCAAATCTCCCATCCCATCTCTCATGTCATCTCACCAGTGCCGTGTTGAAAAATGGCCAATTACTCTCAATCCCCCTGATCTCCCTCAGGCTTTCTATTCCTGGCTCCCCAGTGGAACATGCTTTGGGCCAATTTACTTCTAAACCCCCCTTTCCCACTGCCTATGTCTCCGTGTTTCGCTCCGGTTCCCTTCCCTTTGCCCGTGGGCTGCCACAGGCTGGGGCAGAAGCGCTGCACCGTTGGCTTTCTTCAACCAGACCCACACCAGCAGCTTGTTCGCCCACCTCGGCACAGCAAGAACTAATGTCACGAACCAACCTCAGCGCTAAGGGACGTGGAAAATTGGCTGGGAAAACCGGTGTAATTCCAGTGGCCGAGGGAGCGCGTGTCGGAGCTGCACACATCAAAAGAAAGATCCCCACGGAGCTGCCCGGCTGTGTTCAGCCCCGTTTCCCTGCTCCATCTCTTGTGTCCTGCCCTCGGGATGCTGCAGGGCTGCCAGCCCTCTGCCTGGGCACCCAGACCTGAAGGCAAACAGTGTGGCTTTCAGGGAGGGAAGAGCGGCGAGGAAGGGACTGCTGCCCCGAAGTATCCGGGGGCGCGCGCGGTCCTTCCTCCACCTCGGCCTCCTCCCCGCAAGCTGAGCTGGGGTGAATAGAGGAGCCTGTCTGGGCTGGCATGAGTCAGGGGACAAGGATGAGAGCCACACACAGGGCAAATGGAAAAATCCAACTTGCTCACCCCACTAGCGGTGCTGGTGGAGGTTATTCTTGGCCACCCTCGCCCTATTCCAAAGAGGAGGGCTGTAAACACTGTCCCAGAGCCTTCCTTGCCTCCTGGTACTGCTTTCCAATTAATCTGCATCCTCTGTCTCAGGCCATAGCTCCGTACCAGGCAGAAATACCCACCTATATAACCCCCAGTGCCCAGGTGCTCCTGGGCCAGCTCCTCAGCTCTGTTTCAGACCCAGCACCATTGCTGCGTCCTCTCTCACCAGATGGATCCTGCCCAAGCCCAAACACCCTTCCCCTCACTTTCCTCCTCGCCTTGATTTTATTTAGGTTTGCTCCTCTGCCTTCTTTCCTTCCCCTTCCCGTCCTTGTTGCAGACACAGCCTTCAGCCAGCCTCCGGGGAGCTGCTCCACGGCCAGTGAAGAGGGAGGACACCCGGGGACACGGAGGGGACACGGAGGGGACACGGGCTGCGAGTCGGGGGTGAGCACGGAGAAACGGAGCCAGGACTGAAACCAGGAGGGATGTTCCAGCAGGGAATATCTGCTGGGGAAAGGTGCAAAGGCCAAGAGGAGGAGTAGAAAGGAGCCCCTGAGTAAAAGGGATGGACGCAGCTCGAACATAGCGCTGAGGGACTTGTGTGCTTTGCTTCCCCTCCATGGTCCCTCACGAGTGCTCAGCGCCCCTAACTCTGCACGGCCTTCCAGCCAGCCAGCCCCACATAGCCAGAGCCGCACGGCAGCTGAGCCAGGAAGGCACGGCACAAAGAAATGGGCAGATGCTGAATTACTGACCTATCTGGGCCATTTGCGGAGCAGTTAAATATACTGATGCCCCTGTTTCGCGTGAGGAGACGAGGTCATGTCATTTTGCCTTCAAAGTCGGTGTCACGGCTGTGAATACACCCCCGGACTCCTGCCTGTCGGTCCCTACGCTAACCACCAGGCAATGCTCCTCCCTGATGTCTAATAGCAGCCACCACAAGTATGCCTCGCTCGCCTCCTGCACATGGGAGGAAATGAACGGGCACAGTGTGCTCGCTGCCTCTGTAGGGCTGCTGTTCAGCCCTGCCTTGCCCTCAGGTAACCTGGGAAGAGCGGCTCCTGTAAGACACACGGGACGTTGCTGCCCGCAGGATGATGTAAGCTCGGAAAATGAAGCAAGCAGCAACAATGAGGAGGACGAGCCAGCAGGCAGCGAGCGCTTTGTATCGCAGGGGAGAGCAGGGTCTGAGAGCAGGTGAGTCCAGGTGCTGCCTCCCCTTCTGAAAATCAAAGATTTTTTTTTCCCCCTTCTAAAAATCAAAGATTTTTAGCATGGCCCTGGGCAAGACAGTGCGCTTCATTTGTCTACTTTTAAAGCAGGAATAATGGTACTTCTGCATGTCACAAGTGACAGCTCAGCCTGTGCGGAGAGCTCAGACGGTGCCACGCACTAAAGCAGCAGAGTGGGTCTTGTGGGCACATCAGCCCTTTACCCCCTCCATCAGTTTCCTTGAAACTAGGGTGAAAACGAAACCCAAGATCTTCATTTTGAAGGTTCTCATTGAGGCTAAGGGACCCAAAAATCCCAACAACAGTGAAAACCCCACCTAGATAAGGTTACAGCCCACCCACACAGCTCTCTCTTTGGAGAAAGTGTGAAAGAATGGGAAACTGGGAGAGACATATAGCAAGGTCCACAAGGGAGCTCCAGACTAGGGGATGCAGAGCCCACAGTGGTGGGGTTTAGAGAGAGCCAGGCCTGTGGTGGGCTTGTCGCTGAGTCTTGGCTCTGTCCTGGGGGTCCTTGTCTTAAAAGACCTGCTCTGGAGCAGCAGCATCAGACAGATGCAGCAGGCAAGAGCTCCTTTACCATGTTGGAGAGGTTTTCAGGACAGAAGGACCTCCTGGCTTTACCCACTGCCACAGGGGGAAAATTGGGTGGGTTTTGCTGAAGAAAACACCGAATTTCTTGACGCTGGAGGCTCCCTCCCTCTGACGCGGTGCCGTGCCCGTGCCCCCCACCCCTGACCACCCAGGCCGGCGGCCGGCAGCGCTCCGGGGCCCAGGGGAGGCAAGCTGGGAGCATCGTGGCCCGCAGCAGCTTAGTTTAATCCCAGGCCCTGATGCACATGCTGCCCTCCTGAACAGTTTCTTTCTTGCTGCTTGAACGCCCCGCATTGTCCTTCCCCACCGTTTCGCAGGCAAGGTCCTTCTCCTGGCTGCTAGTGTTAACACAGCTTTCCCTTGTTCTGTCCCTTGAAATTTCCAGTAAAGCGCCTTTAATACAATCTCTCTGTGGCTGCTCTAATTATGTGTGAAATATTTTTTCCCCCCATAAACCAAAGAAAACAAATCAACACAGTAAGATCCTTTCTCTTGGGCTGTTTGGCAGGTCTCACGGTCTTCAGAAAAGTTACCCGAGGTCCACACAGTCCCTGCTGTCTTTTCACAACAGCACTTTGGGGCTTCTGTAAAAGGACCCAACAAAGGTAAGGGTAAAACAAATGACAAAGCCCTGACAGGCCATTTTCCCACCTGAATGCTCACAAGTCAAAGGCCGGCTGTGTGCTGCGTGACAGGACGTGGGTGCTGTGTTGGAAGGAAGACATTTGGGGTACGGCGGCAAGAGGAGGGGATGCTCTGAAGTCTATACCTTGCCCCCACAAAGGCCAAGATACACGGAGTGCGCTCAGCAAGAGAAAAATAATTTATTTTGTTTTCAGAGCATGTGGGACTTTTTCACGTCCTGCCTGCATCAACACGCCTCAGCACCTCCAGCACCCCGCAGCCCTGTCCCCGCGGAGCCCATGGGTGCACCCGCAGTGCGCATCCAGCACCCGTCCCTGCCGCAGCGCTGTCCTAGCGCCGGTGAATCCTGCTCTGCTTGAGCCCTCGCCCTCGCTGCAGCCCTCAGACACTGCTCAGGCCTTTTCCTTCCTTGCCATCAGGGTCACGTTCCCTGACTTTTCTTGTAGTGTTTGGGAAATGTGGGTGCAGAACATGAATATCTTCCAAATAAGTCGTGGCTTCATTCACAACACCATGGCTGTCATTTCTTCCATACAGGAAAATATCCTTACAATTTTAGTTTTTTTTTTCCAAAACCAACCACCACTAAAGAACACACTATCTGCATATTTGGGACCTTCCTGAAATACTGCAAAGTAGAAAGAAAAAGGGGAGGGGCTCAGGCTCAGGCCCCGTAAGAAGAGCATGTCGCTTCTTGTCGCTGTGCCAGGACTGCCACTCGGTGCCCGCAGGGTCCTGGCGCTGTGTCAGGCACCGGCCCCGAGCACACCGAGGGGAATTATTCCCACTTCTCGCTTCTTGCCTGCTCTTGTCCCTCCAGGTCTGGGTGATTGGTGTCACCGTCACCTCGTCCCAGCGAGGACGTGGCACTGTGACACCACATCAGTGTGGCGCTACCCCTTTCACAAGCACCCCTCGTGCAGCCGCGCTCTCCCCTCACAGCTCGCCCGCGTTTCGCTGGAGCAGCAACACCGCAACGCCGACGCTTACTGCAGGCTCTGAAGCACAGCACAGAGCCCACCCCGACCCCAAAGGGGCCAGGGCCATGAGCGGAGCCCCCCCACGTCCTCCTGCGGCCCCCGGGGTGGGTCAGGTCAGGGGGTGCTGGGGGAGCCCCGCGTGCCCCGGGCTGCCCCCGGCCCTGCACACACAGCCCGGTTTCTGGGAACGCTGCGGCTGGCAGGGCTCTTCCTGCTTCACAAATATTGACACAGGGAGCTCCGCATCCCGGCCTAGAAGTAACGTTTTCAGGGCTGCATTTAACTGGGGGGATTTGGATTTTGGTCCTTCGCTTTCCTCTCTCCCATAGAAGAGCCTTGTGGGGATCTGGCTGGCCTGACCCCGCTTCAGGCACCAGGAACCCATGGGAATGCCTCCAAGTCCAACCATATGCCTCAACTCAGCCTAAAACACCCATTGTTCATCTTAGCAGCCCAGACACTCAAGCTCTGAGCTCAGCAGAGGACACAAACGGGGCGAAGGACGTTCGGGGGAAACGGATCAGAAGCAGAGACTGGAGATCCTTCTTCTAAAGCAGCCATACACAGAGAAATGGGGACACTCAGCCAAGAGCTCAGCCGAGGGGAGCTAAGGAGAAGGTTGTCCAGAGGTGTGTTTGGTGATGGGGAATCACTGGAGTATCTCTGTAACCCTGGATGCCCTCAGAGCCACTCGTGCTGGGGGAAGGACGGGACAGTCCCAACCTGCTCTCCATGGGTTTTAAATGGGAGGTCAGATCTGGCTCTCTGAAAGCTGAGAGCTAAAAGCCGAGGCAGGCTATGTCTTCCACGGACACAAAGAGGTGAGGTGTGCTATTAGTAGTAACCCTGAGGCTATTTCTGGGCCTCCTGAATTAAAACTCCAGCTCCAGCCACCCATCCTGCAGCCCAGACAGAGGAATGATCTCTCTTCTGCAGCAAACAAAAAGATGCATTTGCTGAGGACTGAAAAACAAGGAGGGAAATGTTGGCACTGGAGGATGAGGTTTCACAGGTAAATAGGCCAAGAAAGAGAAAGCCTAAGAATAAACCTACGAGGAGCAAAAAGAACAAGCTGCCAACTCACTGCCAAGCCGGGGGGGGACAATTCATCAGTGTCTGCACGTGTCGGTGCTCGGGACAGGGCTGGGAGGGTTAAAAGGCTCAAGAGGACTCTGTTGTTAACGGGATGACAAAAAATTGAGCTCCAAAAACAGGCACCCACCTCTGTCGCTGAAGGACCTAAGCCGCATTTACCTACAGTAAGGAAAGCTCGCTGCCTGCCGTGCCTGTCCTCGGGCTCTGTACCTCACAAATGACCTCTGGGCTGCTGCGTGCCGGCCAAGCCGAGTCTGCCCCGTCTCCTGGCTTCTCAGCTGAAACTGCCCTGCCGGGGGGGATCCGGGAAATAGGAAAGCTCTTTGCGACTCGGTGCCTGGGCCTCGTCCTCAGCAGGGGGCTGGAAGTAGGAAACCCTGCCTGAAGACAGCCCTTGGTGCTTGCATCTTCCTGAGTCTCTCCCCTTTGTGCCTGTCCTCATTTCTTATTTCATTTCTTATTTCTTATTTCTTATTTCTTATTTCTTATTTCTTATTTCTTATTTCTTATTTCTTATTTCTTATTTCTTATTTCTTATTTCTTATTTCTTATTTCTTATTTCTTATTTCTTATTTCTTATTTCTTATTTCTTATTTCTTATTTCTTATTTCTTATTTCTTATTTATTTCCTATTTCTTACTTCCTATTTCCTATTTCTTATTTCTAATTCTTATTTCTTATTTCTTAATTTCTTATTTCATTTCTTATTTTTCAACGTGGTCACCAGAGGCTTCTCCAGAGATGCTACATGGCACCTGCCCATCCCTGGCTTACGGGGATAGGGAAGAAAACACCACCCCATGTCCCCCAGTTTCCCCGCAGCTCCTGGTACCCCATGTGTACGTGACTGTGCTCCTCGCTGGGATGCTGACTAGCCCTCAAGAAAAGCAGAAACAACAGAAACCTCCTCTTGCTTCCCTTTCCCTGGGTTCATCCAGGACTGGCAACTCTATGGCGGAGGAGCCTTGGGTCTGCCAGTGAATCTTCTACGACAACACACTGCTTATGGGAGGGTGCAGCACAACCCTGGCGAGCGATTCACAACATCCCAGAGCCAGGTGTAAACGCTGGCAGCAGGATCACCACGGTTCATCGCCCTGACAAGGGTGCACCAGGCTTCCTAGGGCCATCCCTCAAGGCCAGGATGGACGACATGTCCAACAGCTCTAAAGGCGCCAGCCTAACGGCCGTGACTGCAGGACAGGAGGTAAATAAGAAGTTGTGGGAGGTAAATAAGAAGCACATCCAGGCTAGGAGCACCTTATCCACGTACCAGAGATGCACAGACCAGCTCCTGCTTCTCCTCAAGCCTTGCCACGGGAGTAGCCGTGCCCAGAGCTGCCCGGCAGCCCCTTCCGAGGCTCTGGCTGCTCTGCTTCCATTTCACCACCAACAAATCGGGTAAAACATTTCTGTGCGGAGGGGCTTTGGCGTGATCCTGTCAAAAGCCTTTCCACTGACCTCTCCCACCTCCAAAGAGCCTGGTCATGGAGGTGCAAGAAGTTGGTGCTGTTTGCAGAAAAAGGTCAGAGCTACACCTACTGTCATCCCCCATTTACACCCCCTCCCTGCCTCCTCCCTGCCGAGCCCTGATGGGCAAACACCTTTTGTCGGGGAGGGGGTGGGGGGGGAATAAACAACAAATGATGCAAAATTTCCACTAAGAAACTAAAAACTAAGCAAAGCTAAGGGAGAAGCTCTCTGCACAAGGTCCCTGGAGGTCAGGGAGACCTCAGCCTCCCCCTTGCCTGCCACCGATCCCATGGGCATGGAGAACATATCCTCCAAAGCAAAGGGGGACCGGGAGCAGAAGCGCCCAGCCCAGCCAGCCTGCCTTGCTTGACGTAATCTCCCCACCAGCTTCCAAGGTCAACAGCGAGCTGTTTGTACGGCCCTGGGCGAGAGGAGGCCTTCTGGGAGGAAAGCAAACAGAGGAGATGTCCTCTGCCCGCACAAAAGGTGCTGTATTCCCGTGTTGCTCCGTCCCCGGCTAGGAGGGACATAAAATTAGCGCTGTTTTCGTTCGCTCATTGTATAAATATCGTGCGTGGTGCCCACCCCCCTGTTTCCTCCCGGAGCTTGCAGGTCTGCGATGGGGAGGGGGGGAGGTTAGGCTCAGCAGCTGGTCAGCAGGGTGAGGTGAGGGCACGCACATGTGCAAAAGGGGGAAAAATAAAGGAGGAGTGCATTCAGTAGAGGAGCATCATGGAGAGGAGCTGCACACAGCATCACGCCAGCCAAGGGAACGATCCTCCGGAACAAAAGCAATTTCCCCATCACCTGGGGATCGCTGGGAGGGGATGGACACAAACAGAGCACAGAGGGATGGATAACAGATCCCTTGAGCAATGGCGATGCTGAGCACGAAGCTGGACCCCACAAAGCCCCAGTGAACAGCCCCAAACAGCCCTGCCACGTCAGGCTGTGGCCCTGAGGTGCTGCCCCTGCCCCTCGCGGAGGAGATGACCAGCATCCTGCACCCCAAAAACCCTGCCTGGGTGCAGGAGGGGGGTCCCAGAGCCACCTCTCTAGGTCATCCCCACATTTCACAAAGCCCCAGCCCTCTGGCAGTGTAAACCCTAAAACCATAAATATTTGGAGCCCATTCTCCCTGTATCCTCCATTGCATCCAAACTCCATCTATCCAAGCACAGAGATGAGGATTTGGGACAAGGCCAAGATGCCCCATGCAGCACCCAAATATGTGACCGGAGGTGTCCGTCCCTGCTCCCTCCACGCAGCCCTATTGAGCAATCGGAAAGACACCGAGAGGACAGGAGAAGTGAGAAAGAAAAAAATACTTTAAAAAAAAAAAAAAAGGCAAACAGAAGCCGCTCTGTGTGCCCCATCCCACCCGCAGGCTGCTATTTTTGCCGGGTGATGAACAAGCCACAATATCGGGGTGGGGGCGCGGGGCGAGCCGGGCTGTTTACGTCTGCCGGCGCGGGGCGAGCAGAACGCAGCTCATTGAGCACAGCACGGCCGCTGCGGGCTCAATGGGTGCCTTGTGCCGTGCGGGAGGCTCAGGGAGGGCAGCCATCCCGAGCCGGGATGCAAACGGGGCCGGGAGAAGCTGCCTGTGAGCACGGGGGTTGGTTTTTAAAGATGGGTGAGTTTTCCGCCCGCGCCGACAAGGGTTGATATTCACCCCGGAGTACAGGGGCACAGGTGCTGGGGTTTGGGAGAGGTCCCTCCAGGTTTCTTTTCAGCCTCTGTCCCTTGCTCTCAGCAAGTCTCAGTGGGCAAAACCCCCTCCGGGAGCTCTCATGCCCCTCCTAATTTTTACCTGCAGGGCTTTCAGCACTGCTTCTTCCCAGCCCTCTGGTTGCCCATCCTGGCACGGGACCCCAGGTAGGAGCATACGTTCCCCCCCAGCACCCAGTGACACGGGCTGTGCCGACACATGTACATCGCACCCTGCTTTCCCCAGCCCAGGACCTTGGCATGGAGCAGTGCTGGACCCAAATGTGACAGTCGGAGCTGGTGTCGAGGCACCCTGGCAGCAGCACTCGGATGAGAGATGGTCAGCCTTCACCAAATATATGTTACAGACGAGGAACCTGCGATGGCTGATCAAGAAACCCCTCAGATGCTGGCTGTAAAAGCACGGACGATACCCTTTAGGCAAAAGCTTAAAGCTCCCAGATTGCCCCTAAATCTCCAGTGCCTTTTTCTGAAGGTTTGGCACAGTTTTAAATTGTGCACAGCCCCATTCAGTGGCCTTCACATGAAGCAGCCAGGATCCTGCACCCCCTTCTCATGTCCCTGCTGGTTTCTTAAGTGCCCAGTTAGCATTAAATAGGATTAAATAATACTAGAAGTAAGTGTTCTAGGACTCCAAGCCCTCCTTTTCACCCTGAGAGGAAGACAAGGGTTTGAGCTGCAGGCTGTGAGATGGTTTGAACTGGTGGCTGAGGAGAAGAAACAACTTCATGATAGTGAGTGGGTAGGTCTGCACAATTTTTTAAAGCAGTTTGAAGATTTTATTCTTTATTCCTGCTTGTTCTATTCCTGAACTTTTTTTATTTTTTTATTTTTTTGGCTGGAAATCCACCCAAGCCTGCCTTTCATTGCTTTTGGAAACCCGCAAATAACTATCAGCCTAACTGATTCAATCTTTTTCTGTCTGGTGTTGTTTCCTTTTCTGCCTGTTTGCAGTCAGTGACTGTTTCCACCATGCAAATTCTGGATATTCAATAGGCAAAGCTATTATTCACCCTTCCTTGGGCAGAGGGTTTGTTCTCTGATCAAATATTTGCACTCCCCAAAGGCTGAACCTCACTGGGAATAGCCACAGGTCTCCTTTGAACGTTATAATGACATGTAAAATCTTTACCTAAATGTAAGCACTCCTCCAGCTTGTTACCTGTACTCCAGAGACCTCTGAATTGTCACATCCCTGCTTTAAACAAAAAACAAAAGCCACTTATATGGCTTTTTTGACCCAGCCTCTCCTCAGCTTCAAAACAAACAAACACAACCAGCTCCAGCAGCGGTTTATGAATCACAATTTCTCTGCACGTATTTAGCTGTTTTTCCAATCGCTCCCGATGCAGACACAAAACTGGGACGGCCAGCAGGTACTGAGCAGTTTCTATCCCTTCCCAAAAGTTGCTAAGGAACCGCTTTGTGTGGAGCATCACATTTTCCTAGCTGGTCAGCTCCAAAGTGGAATTTTCTCTGTTCCCTGGCTGCAGCTCACGAAAGGTTCAGATGGGGTTTTCTTCGCCAAACCACAGTGGCAGCAGAGGGTACACAGGGCTCCCAGTCCCTCCCCAGCAAAACAACCGAGCGTATACATTGCCCAGGAGGACTTTCTGTTACGGTGAGAAAGGGCCGTGGCCAGGCGTGATGTGTCGCAGAGCCCCTCGCACACATGAGTCAGAACAGAATCACTCCGGGCGCACTTTATAGCTCCTGTCTACGTGCTTTTCTTTCTGCCCAGCTGGAAATACCGAGCCCTGCCTCAAGCACAGGCCGTCGTGCCCTGTCTGAAGTGCGCCTCGCCTGTCCTTTTGCTGCTACAGCCACGCCATGCCGCCCGGCACAGCACGGTGGGCAGGCAGGCGATGCTCCGGCACAGCCACCGCAGCACCGCTGGAGATGGCAGCAGCCCCTGGGGCCGAGCCCGTGCCCTTTAAGTCTGTGGGACGCCCCCGCTTGACCTTAAAGGATGGAATATTAAATATGACTTCGACAGGCAGCGTTCTTATACACCAAAAGGCATGCAAGGCAGGTGGAAATAAAGTATGAGTCTTGGACAGGGCTGTAAATGTCCTGTCTAGTGGTCCTGAAGAGTTTTCCCTCCCCACCCTTTTGACCTTAAGAATAAAGGTACCAAGAAAGTTATAGCATTGAGTTTTCACTGCTAAAAAAAAAAAAAAAAAAAAAAAAAAAAAAAAAAAAAAAGGGTGATCTCCAAGGGGGAGATTCGTGGCCAAAGTCCCTCCTGGGAAGAAGCGCATCTCCACGCGCTGTGGTCTGGCTCTGGCTGTCGGGATGCTGGATGCCTGGCTCTCACGAGAGGGCACGAACGCAGTGAAAGGGTTACGAGCCTTGGGTTTAGCAGTGGGACAGCCAAGGAAACAAGCTTTGAAATGAGGCATGGCATCAAGGTAATTCATGGAGGGAGGGCAAACCATTATGTTGTAAAACAGAAAGCAAAGGAGGGTGTTGGGGGAAGAGAGGAAAATGCAGACTGAAATTGCAGGTACTGCTGTCCTTGGGGCCTCCCCACCTTGACCTGTTGGAGATGTCTGAGCAGGCACAGGGGGATGAACGGGCAGGTGAAGGGACCAAGGCACAGCCTGAGCCAGGGGACTCCTCGCAAGGCTGAGGAGGTTCAGTCCCCAGACCTGCGCCCACCCTCCTGTGTCGCTGGGGAGGCACGCGGAGTTTCTCAGCCAGAAGAGGTTTTCTCAACTGGGAAAGCCTCAGCTGCTTCCCACCCCTCCCAGCTGCCATTCAGCCCCTTCCCAAGCCGAGGTGCAGGCCTGAAGGAGCAGACCCACTGCATTTTCCTCAGGCACAGCTTCTCCCACTCAAAGTCACCAGCATCCACCACTGAAAAACAAATAAATAAAAGTCAAAACTCATTACAGCCTCTTCAGCACCTTCCCACAGCATCTGAACTGCCAAGGATTCCATTACGGGATCCTCCTTGAGGTTTTGGGATGGTTGCTTCAGCCTTCATCACTCCTCAGTGCTCCCTAGCTCTGCATTTCTTCCCCAGTTCTTCCACACGCGCAGCTTTTGGACAACTCCACCCCACCCATCAGCCTCATTCCTCTGCCTCGATGCCACTTATCGGTTACCGCTGCTCCAGGTGTTTTCCATGTCCTAACAGCGAGCATCCTCTCCCTCTTCCCACACCAACACCACCTCCGCCACCTGCCTCCCCCTCTGCCCCGCAGAGCCCCCCGGAGAGGTCCCCGAACTTTCTTCTCTGCTGCTCTCTTTGGGCTCCCTGGTAAACGTGCCCATTGCTGGTCGGACTGCAGCGATATTGACTGCATTGCAGACACGCGTGCTTTGCTCAGGTTCCTTAATTAGCTTCATGTTATTTTAGTTTGCATAAACCACGTTCTCTTTTTATTACATAAACTATTTCTTCTCTCTCAACCACTTGTGGTGCTCCATGTAGTTTGCTTCCAAACCAGAGGGCTAAATTTAATCCCCCACTCCCCATTCAGCTTTCTCCATTTACAGTATTTTTTTTTTTTGGCAATGCTTTTTTTTTTTTCTTTTTCCCCTTTCTTTTCTTTTCTATTTTTTTCCCCTCTTTCCAAGAGGCTGGGCTTCCTTTTCTGTCCTTAAGCCCTCCTATTTCCCCCTGCCCCCTGGATGCCTGCCTACCTTTACTCTAAAATCCAGAGGAGGATCCAATACACTTAGTTTGCCAGCTCTTCAAGAGGTATCTAAGGAGGCTGACAGGAGTTTGATGGTCTCTCTTGCAGCCAGTGGCAGCTAATGTGGTCTGAACCCTCTCTCTCTTTTTTTGCCATTCACACACAGCACTTACTCTTCAAGCCTGCTGCTGCTGCCACTGCCTGAAAGGACCTGAAATACCACACAGGGAATTTTGATTTCTTCTGGGGAACCGGGAAAAAAAAAAAAAAAAGCCAGGAAAACTCATCTGGAGATTGCAAAGAAGACATACAGCAACAGCAAGAAGTGGCAAGCTCTTTCCATCCTGAACACCAAAAAACACCTAATTTCTCTGCCAGGTGTATGGGACTTAGATTCTCCAAGCACTGCACTGAACTGTTAAAGGTAAGGGGTTGCGCTTTACCTCCCTCTTCTCTCTTTGGGATTTTTTCCTTAACTTCCCCACTTCTTTCCTCGGTGTTCTATAGACGCGGGCTCTAAAAAAGTGGATCGTCTCTTTCCCTGGTGAGCAGAGATGCGAGGGAAGTTGCACGCTGACTGCTCCCAGGGTTTTCCACGGAGCTGCCCTCATGCCAGCGGCGCCGCTGTGAGAGGAGCCTGCCGGGATCCTACGGGGCTGGGCTGCCAGCAGCACTGCCGTGCCGGCCCCACACCAACCCCTGCAGATATGGGGTTGTGGGGGCATGGCCCCATAGCCTGAGACCGGGGCTATGTGCTGAGTTTGTTAGTCCTCTTGGGCGAGGGAGGGAAAGCAAGGCACGTGGCTTGGGACACCGGGCATCCAATGCCACCAGGTGGGAGCACAGAGAAGGGGGCTACCCCTCTTCCTGCTCCCCGGGCAGCCCCACAAGCTGCCGGCGTTCCTGCGCGATGGATTTTGGCTGCTGTCGGTGGCATTTCTCACCCCGCTGCTGAGCGCGGGGCAAGGAGGCTGCGGCTGAGCTCATTTGTCACTGACGTCCCAAACCATCACGGGCTGTCTGCCGGTGACTGCTCCGCTCGCTGCCGCCGCATCGCTATCGAGAGCGCAACGGGTGCTCTGCGGGCGCGAAGGACGTGAAGCCACAGGTCGGGGGGACAAGCCCAGCAGGAGGACGAGAGGAGACGGGATCGGGGAGGTCGGACGGTGGCAAGCCCTCTTGCCACGGCTGCGAGCGAGCCCCTGGCACCGGAGGCGGCTCCTGGATGGTTTCCAGAGCACGGTGCTGGGCACTGCTCAGTGGATGCCCCTCTCCAAGCTGATTCCTGGCTGAAACCCGTTTTTAGCAGTAGCTCAGTAGTAGCTGAGCTCTCCTCTAAGAGCAGGCAGAGCAAAAAGTTTTTGTTCTTCGGAGCCTCTGTCGGAAATTTCTCCTTTTAGGTCACTCCCTGCTTTTTAAGACTTTTCGCTTAAACTTTGTGCTCAGCAGCAGCCTACCCTCTGCACGTAGCGGAAAGCATGCATTTTAACTCTGCCCTTTTGAGATGTTTAGCCAAAAAAATGCAGTTTGAAAAGTTCTCCCAGTTTTCTAAAATAGCTTTGCCAGATGTGGGAAGGGGGAAATATCCCATGATGAAATAGTTGGGTGAGAGGAATTTTTTAGCATTCCCCGCTATTTTGTTTTTTTTGTCTACGAGCTCCAGATACAGGACGCTGGCTGGGCAGAGGGGCCAGGGGTTTGGGGACTGATTTGGTGGGTTTTCAGACCCTGTGGAGGAGAGCTGTTTCTCTGCTTTGGTTATTTGGTGCTATATGTTCCTGTAAAACTTCTGAGACCGTACCCACCCGGTAGGGCAGACAGGAGGTGTTTTCCCTCTCCGAGACGTTTGGAGGTGCTGTCAGAGCGCAGAAGAGGGAGGCATCCCCGCCTGCCCTCGCTGGGCCAGGGATGTTCCCGTGCTGCCTGAGGGCTATGAGCAGCCCCAGCAGCCTTTAGGGAAAAACCCATCTCCTCTGCTTGAGCTCCTGCTTGATGTTTCCCACAACCACGTCCACGGACAGAAGCAGGGTTTGACAGCAGCGAGAGGGCTGGAGGACAGGTGGGCAAAGAGAGCCCGGGGGTCAGGAAGCTGAGGACATTAGCTAAAATGCTGCAGACGTAGCACCGTCAGAGTAAACGGCAGCTCCTCGCTGTAAAATACGACCTAATTGGAGAGAAATGTTAGGGGGTTTGGAGGAGGAGAGGATGGTTGGTATCATTTAAAAGACAGAAGTGAATGAATGAGCGTGTAAACTGCTGTTCCATGCTCTGGCATCAACCAGAGATGTGTATAATGGCCAGAAAACCCGGGGACTCCAAAATCCCCTCCGTTACTGGTCTCTTCTCTCCTCCTCTCCCTGGGGCAGCTCCTCCTCAGCCATAAATTGCCCAGGCCCGGTGACTTCCCTGCCTCCCCACACTGCCCTACACCCAGCAGGGACGCGGGCTGGTGGAGGGCCAGCTGCTGCCCATTCCACACTCAACGGGACCTTTCTTAGCTGCCTGAGACATCTTTTCCACCGCCACCCGCCGCCGTCTCCCCGCTTCCCCCTTTTCCCCGCCGGCAGTGGGACGGCTGCTCCACCGCAAGCCCAGCCTTCCCCAGCCTGCCTCCATCTCCTCCTCCTCCTCCTCCTCCTCCTGCTCCCCCCGGCAGCCTCCACGTGTGAACAAGCCGAGCTGTGTGTGCTGCTCGCAGGCAGCTTCCCAGCAGCAGCAACAAAAGCCGTCTTCATCCCGGGTCTGGACCACATACGGAGCCAGAGCAGGACGGCTGCGGAGCAGCCCGGTGCATTCAGGGCTGTTTAAAGAGGGAAAGAGAGAGAGAGAGAGACGGCAAAGAGAGGGAGCTGTTATAGATATATATTTAAAAAAAAAAAAAAAATACTTGAGCCCAGTGCAACAACGGAAACCTTACAGTTTACTTTTAAAAACTCAGTGCTTCCTTGTGCGCGGGCAGAACAGCCCAGCCTGTGTGCGCGGCGGGGCTGCGGGCACTGCCTGTGTGCACAAGGCAGGGTGTGTGCGCCGCTGCCCCGCTCCGTGCTCAATGGGCTCACAGTGCCGAGCTCAAGAAGCTTTTTGTTGGCCTCATGAATAGGCGGGGGGATTTGTAGTGTTCGCCGGGCAGCCTTTTTTTTTTTTTTTTTTTTTTTTTTGATGCTTCGCACTGAGATTTTTCCCCCCATGTGCTTTACGACGGGCTTTCCCTTTTTAATAAAAATTTCCATTTCTCCCTTGCGTGATGTTCTTCCTTCCCAGTGATTCCTCAGCACAGACTAGAGAGCCGAAGGCTGGGGGAAATGATGAGGAAGACCAGAATCCTTTGACTTGGGTACCCCAACAGCTTCCACACGTGTTAGCTGCTGAAATGCCTTGAGGTGCCAAGCAGCAGCCAAGTGGACCGCCTCGCTCAGCTATCCTTCCCCTGCTTTACAAGCCCCCGCGCAGTCACCGTGGCGAGCTAACGCCCCAGATGGCTTCACCTGGAGCCAGGTTACAGCCCCACAAGCGAGCAGGGGAGATGGTGGCACCTGGGTGACCGGGTGTCCCAGTGGCTCTGCGCTTCCCCGGGGAGGAAGGCCTGCTGTGCTGGGAAAGCAAGGCACTAGGAGGCCTCTGACAAGCACCACCATCTGTGTTTTCACCCTTGTAGTCACTGTTTGTGCCAACCAAGGCATGGCAATTCGTGGCTTTTCTCCAGACACTGGCTCAAGCCGGAGCACAGCTGGCTCATGTGGAGTAGGGGAAGTTTGTGAGAGGCCCAGAACTCAGATGAGGGCCGTACCTCGCTGCTCAGCTCCCCCCGCGAATCGGAGGTGTCCTCGTGGTGCGGAGGCTTGTGCTGGCCAGGAGCGGAGGTTGCTGAGAGGAATTTGGGCAATGGGCTGTCCTGGGGAAGGCAGGTCAGCTCCATTTGTCCTGCACTTGCTGTTACATTTGATGGAGGTTGACCACGCAGATGGCCCTGGTTGCCACCATCTTACCTGGGCGTCTACGTGGGAGCTAGGAATCTTCTGAAGTACCTGGGTCTCACGCAGGGGGTGTAAGGAGCTGAACCCAGCGATGGAAGGTGCAACAGGGGCCACATCAGGCAACACGAGACAAAAGGGAATCTGCAAGGCAGAAGTGAGGTGACCAGGACAGGAAAGTGTTTCCGGCCGGGTAGGGAAAGGACTGCTCACGAGTTAGGCCCGAGAGTAAATCTGTCTATCCAGCCATGCCCAATAAACCCCGCTTACATTAGCGGGAAGATATGGAATGTAAATACTCATGCTTCAAGGCATAAGGCAACCACTAAATGCCTAGTGTTAAAAAGAAACTTCCTCCTCAGCAATTTCTCCCCTGTTTTTCAATGATGAGAACTTTGCTCTGAAGCTGGTGATACAGATCTTGTCCAAGACAGGATGCTGGCCTGGACACACCATTGGTTTCATCTGGGCTGGCAATTTCCAAGTGCTTTTGGCTTCTACAATGCCCTTGGTTCACACTAGGCAGAGGACTTGGACAGGTAATTAACAGTCATGACAATCACTGAAGGACAGAAGGAACTGTCTGTGAAGGCCACAGGAGGGATAGATGTGACTTAATAGTGAGAAAATGAAATAGGAATAATTTGAAAGGAAAATATATATATATATTCTTTAGGGGAAACTAACAAGAAATAACCAAGGAACTGAGTCTTAGATCGTGGACTGAAGGGAAAAAGGTGTGCAAAGGAAACGCGGAGGCCAGCAGCTGATAAACAGGTGAAAATGATGGCGCTGATCCCTTCCAGCTGGAGCTCCCCTCCCTCATTCACACCTCCTCCAGGAGAGCCGTGCCCAGGACTGAACAACCCGTAATGCACAGCAAAACCTGCTGCTCCTGCTGGGATCCTGCACGGGCCAGAGATAAATCCCTGCCGCAGCCCCGGAAATCCCCCGTCAGAGCAGGCTTTGCGCAGGGCAGATTCAGCCCGGCTGGCATAACTCTTCTGGCTTCAGAGGATTACTCGGGATTAGCAGTGCTGTGGCACAGCAGCTAAGTGTAATTAACATTACATCATCTGTACCACGGTTTCAAGGTTGAAATCATCACGTAGTTCACATATTGGAAATTACAGGATGGCTTTTGTATGAATGATTAACTGTCACTGTTACTTACCCCAGAAAAATAGTTTCTGTGGGGTTTGGTGTATAAATAATACCCTGTGTCTTTATGGTGCTCGGCTTCAAAGCAATGCTTCAGTGCTGTACTCTAACGAATACCCTCCCGTTCTGTAATGACTGGTCTGCAAAATGATGTCTTTTCCTCTGCTGTAAATTATACCGTGCAGTTACTGCTGCTATTGCATTCCGTCTGGTTAGTAAATAATACTCTTTACCTACTCTTGTATCTGGGGTTTAAATAATACCCTGTCCTCCCACAGTACTTGGCATCTAAGTGTCACCCTGATCCTGCATGGTGCTTTGGAGAGTAGAGAACATCCTGCTGCTGCCGAAAAAATTGCAGCCTTCCTCTCCATTGTATTTGCCCTCTAAATATTACCCTGCTGTTTTATATAGCACTTATTGTATAAATAATACCCTGCTGCCTCGTAGCAATTGATATGTAAGTGATACCCTCATGCGGCAGGGCACTTGGTCTGCTAATGCTGCCGAGCGTGCCGGCAGGAGGGTGCAGTGCCTGAGACTACAGCTGTGTGCATCGTGTGCCCATTTCTGCTCCAAAATTATTCTCGTATCGAGCACTGATAGGCTGGCACACATTTCTTTACACCTTTCTGAAGTATGTTTGTCATTGTTTGGGGCCATTCTCTCGTTGTAGCCACGTAGGACATGCGTTATAGGCATGAAGATCTCAGAGGCAGGGAAGCAAAGGAGATCTTCATTTCAATTCATCTCCAATACCCTGCTTCCAGCTCTCGCTGGCGTTCCCAAAGTGACTTCACATTACCATTACCACTCCAACCTAGACAGCATTGAGTTCAGTGTGGGCTTCAAAACCTTCCTGATAAGATAAATTCTTGGGTGAGCTGGCATCTGCCAGACACCCCACTGCCATGGCAAGGTGCTTAGCCAGGGGGCAACCAGCTCAGCCGTCTCTACAGCACCTTTTGAAGAAGACAGTGCTCATAGCCCTCAGTCTTCACCTACATCCTCCATTAGAGAAACTATGTTTTCCCACAGAGACCCCATTTCAAAGAGTTAACAATCTTTAGTCCTTCCTTCTGCTAGCCCCACCACAAGTTCTCCTTTAGTCAAGGTAAGGTTTGTGACTGAGGTGGTATCTCCAAGAGCAGCTGAGAATGCTGGAAAGCAAAGATGCTTTGACTAACACAAGCCTTTCTTCCAGCTTTTCAATCCACCTCACTTCTGCTACTTGTGCTCTTGTTTTGGCAATACTTTGCCAAAAGTTTCATTCAATTGCCACCCCCAGCTGACTTAAAACTGCATTCCTCCCGACTTCGAATAAGCACATCCAACCGGTGTAAAAAATAAATAAATAAAAGTACTTTATGTATATTATGCTCAGCCCTTTCTTTTTTAGGTTCTCAGGCCCCCGCTCACCTGTCCACATGTTGTTGCACAGAGAGTTTTGGCAGCTGCAGAGTCACGGTCTAACATCAAAGACAAAAGGCTGGGTTTGCTCATGCTTAAAATGCAAACAGCTTTCTCATGCTGCAGTCTGAGTAATGCTGAAGCTTTTCTCATGCCTCCATTATGTATACTGGGGAAACTGACGACACTGGAATACAGTGGTTGGCACCTTCTCTTCAATTCTGGCATGGTCTATTACCAATTTCTTCTAATCTCCAAGTTGGTTGCTCTCTGTTCCTCAACTGCAAATGCAGCTGACTTTTTGTATAGAACTGTGGTGCCTCATCCTTCAGAGACGTCTCTCTTATCTGTGCTGTTAGTGTAATTAAACAATAATATTTTGAAACTGATTGGGAATGAGAGTCATTAGACACTCAGATATCTGATTGGATTTATTTCCCTTATAAAATTATGTCCTTTTCCAGAAGTTGCTTTAGGGACTCAAGGACACATCTTGCGAAGCAGCAAAGTGCCCCAAGACACAGAAAAGCACTTCTGCAAATTCCATTGAGTGCCTCAGACATCCTTTTGCATCTTCAAATTCTGAGATACCGTGGACAATTGGGCAGGTTATCAGACTTTTACAAAGCAATTTTGACATTCCCATAACTCTCGCAGTAACCATTGGAGAGTACACTGTAAGAATTTAATCTATTGCTGCTGTATCAAAACTTGTAATCAAAATCTTTTAAAGCTCAGCTCAGAAGCCATTTGCTAATTTTCTTAATGACCAGCAGTGCATGTTTTTCTTGCTTTCCAAAATACTCGCTTATACTTTTCATTCTCTTTTGTGACGTCCTTGCAGTAGGAAGGACATCGCATTGAGTCTTTCAGGGAGCAAGCACCCAGCCCGAGGGGAGACAAAGTCCAACAGACTTTTGAACATCCTCAATGCTGCAGCAGCACAGGGAGCTCTGGAGGCCCCAGACATAGGCTGGACAAGCCTGGGCTCTGCAGGGACTGACCTTTGAGGGCCAGAACCTATACCAGCATTTGCCCCTCACCTTCCCAGTATACTTCCATTAGAAGTCATTAACTTGAAGCAGGACTCATTCAACCACATTTGCCGGAATGCTCATCCTAAAAGCTAGAGAACATTTTCATTTTGAGCATTTAACTGTCACCTAGTCTTACTGAGCATCACTCCCATTGCGTGGCTTGTTTAAGCAGCGTGGATTGATGAGTATGAATGTCGTGATGGCTTTTTGGTCACAGCTATGGAATTGCCACATACTGCAGACTGCTCCGTGACAGTGCCCAAATGTTATGTGTGATTAGATCCAGTTCTTCTACCCTGTGAGAGCCAAACAGGATTTTCCTTGCTATGTCGTCTTATGGAATTAATTCTTCTGCTGTCTGAAAGCAGAGTGCTCTGTGCGAACTTGTGGGGATTGGGAATTCCTTTTGAGTGCTCTCCCTGCTGCCTGTTTGGGGCTTTCAAAGAGTTACGTGTCTAGACTAGGTTTTAAAACCATAGCTTGCGCTTAATGTCATGAACCTTGGAGTTATAGGGCCTCATTTCTACTGATTCCAATGGAAAAACTGGATCTGGCCGCCAGATAATTTACCTACCCATCTTACCGGGAGAATTACAAGATAGCGTGTTTAAAACAGATCACTATTATTTGTCTTTGAATTGGTCTTTTACGACAATAGTATAAAACAAATTTTATTTGTTTACAGTTTCTCTGGCTAGTGCTGTGTGCCTGAGTCAAAACACCGGTACAGCATGCTCCAGGGTCTGTGTTAGAGCCCGCATCTCTTCCATCACCGCCTGAGTGTATTTGCTGGTTAGAAGCACTTCACTAGGCAGTTATTTTGCCTACAAGGGGATCTGTGTTGGTGCCTTTCTGTTTCCCCAAAATGTGGGCACTGTTGGTTTCAAACTGTTCCACATACCTCTGGAAAAACAACATTTTCTGTTGCCTTTACAGAATGCTTCACCAAACACTGGGCAGCGTTTTGGCTCTCTCTCCCGACCACATCTCATGCACAGGAATTTATTTGCCTCTCAGAAAACTTTGTATTCCCATTTAATTGCGTTTCTGGTTTCCTCCATACCTCGCTTTCTCTTTTTGAAGGTATGACATATGGACTTTTCTTAGCAAACTGTAGATTTGGGCTTAACAGCATTGGCTCTCCAAATGTCTGTGGCTTGTGTTTAGGTTAAATTTCTTTCCCTTTGCAGTCTGCACCTCACTGTATGATTTTACATTTCATGTAAGAGCCTTGCTTTGTTTCAGTATTTCCATGGTCTCCCCAAATTTACATTTGCTAGGTTTGGTCAGCTGCATACTTTGTAGATTGTGAGAGCTTTGAGGCAGGGGCTGTTGTCTGTCTGGGCTGGGGTAATTCAGTGGAGCCCTGAGATCTGAGCTGTAAGGCAATGATTACTGATGTGCATTCAGTGACCCTCATCTGAAACTAATTTTGGGGAGGTTAATTGTCTCTGCCTTGCTCTCTCTTTCAACGTCATGTCATCACAGTTGCTTCCTCAGTAACACCAAACCAATGCCTGATTATAGATTCAGATGTATGTAGAGAGAGCTCTCTGTATACATAACATACATTCAGGTCAAAGAGTTAGGCTGTTATTAAAGTGCAATGTTTCTATTCTTTCTTCAGGCTAATTTCATCATGTGTTTGAAGGGAACGGACCATTCAGAGTGGGCATTTTTTTGGAAGATACTGAAATCTCCCTTGGAAAAAAAGCAGAAACCTGTGATTTGTTTCTGGATTAAACGATAGGTCTCACATGATTAAAAATTAATCCTTTTATATTTGCTGCTAATTTCAGAAAGTGGTTGGGGTTTTTGTTTGTTTGTTTTCTTTTGTTTTTTTTTAAGGAGCTTTCTAGGGGAAGTTTTGGACTGACTGAAAATGGAAATCTCAGCCAGGGAACTGAAACCCTTCTGCCAGTTATTGCCTCCCCCATGCTGAGGGGTCTCCTTATTGTTCCTGCTGGCTGGATGAATACATCACCCAGAGACTCACGTGCACTTCCACAGAGGGCCAGGACAATTTTTTAGGCATCTTTTCCATCACCTTTCTCCTTCCCTTCCAACTCCTTACCAGTCTCATAAAGTAGAACCTAAAACTTTTGTGGTCTCTGATGGATGGTCTTCTCTGTAGCAAACCCCAGGCAAGCCCGTTTGGCTGTGAACTATTTTGCTGTTATCTTCTTTCTTCTTTTGTTTCCTGCTTTACAATTTGGCTTGGTTCAAAAACATCACTGTTGTAGAAAGAAAAAAGAAAAAAAAAAAAGAGGAAGATTTATTTTCTGCCTGGAGCCCCAGTTGATTTCTGCCCGAAAAGAATAGAGCAGGCTGAACCAAAGGCAGGAGTTATTGTTCGGATAAAATGGCTTGACAAGTGAATAGGGGCAGTGGAGCAGTGTCCATGCCCAACAGGGCTGCTCCCAGCAAGGGGAGCTGAGCATCCCTCGGTGTTCCCAACGCAGCGAAATCCCCTTGGAACGATGGGGCAGGGCAGATAACTCCATCCCCCCTGAGGAACAGAGCAATAAACAGGGACCTTATTGACTGAGCCAGGCAAATTGAGTTAAACACGCGCTGTGTGTCTTGGCTGCGAGGGAAGAGGGCACCGCATGCCAGAACAGCCTCCTGGTATGCGAGAGGTGCGAGCACACAGAGAAGGAAGGGATTGTACAGGGATGGTGGAGGGCAACCATGTGCCATGAGATGGAGTCAACAGAATATCGGGTGAATAAAGGGAAAAGAAAAAAAAGAAAGAAAAAAAAGAAGAGACAGGCCAGGGAGATTTTAACAGATTTTCAGCATACTTACAGGAAAATCAGTACACTGCCTGGGAGGGGTGGTCTGTACGACTCTGCAGGTATTTTGGTTTGGTGATGCGGCTCTTGTATGAATGGTCTCTTAGATGGCTGCTGTGCCACAGGAAGAGCCCTGACATAAAAGCTGACACGTCCAGCACAGGGAGAAGTGTGGGTTAGGAGCCAAGGGTTACCAGAAGCACCAAATTCTTCTTGACCTCAGCCCATCTTTACAGTCTGAATGTAAAGTCTGTGGTCTCAGTTGGTATGACGTGTGAACTGGAAGGCAAGCCTAGCCCAGTGCCTCCAGAACCAAGGCTCATCAAATCAGCCTTAGAGGCAAGAAACTTTGAGGAAAACCTGCTCTGAAATTTTGGCAAAGCCCTTCTCCAGACAAAGAGGTGTGAGAGATCCTTCGGCAGCAGCAGTAAAACCCACGCTTGCATTGCAGTTGGGGGTTCACATTGCTGTTGGAAGAAGTATCTGAAGTCTTCGGTGTAAGCTGGTGACTAGAGGCTTGTGAATAAAGGCAAAAAGGCTCCTCCACTCCTGTGCAAGGAATACATGTGAACAGTTTGTATGCATGTGGCTCTCTGAGGAGCTGCAAAGAGTTGAAGCATCTGGAAACAGAAGAAAATAATAATCCTTTGCTTCTCTGCTGGAAATGTCACTGGTCTGCTCAGTAGAAAGAGATTGTCCTGTGTTGAAAAATGAGTTACGGAGAAAAAAAATGCCAAGAGATCATTAGATTGCAAATCTTGCAGATTATTTATGGCAAGTAGTAATGCTTGGACTGCAGGCTCTGCCTCCTGAGCAGCACATGGCAGGATATCTCTGCCCTTCCCGGCCAGTAACCAGAAAGGCCCTGGCCCTCTCCCATGCCATTTGCCCTTTTGTCTTCTAGGTCACCCCAAAGGGAGGATCGAGTCGAGATTCCACCTTCCCAGCAAAACTAAACTGTGCATGTCTTGAATTTATGAGACAGGAAATCTATTTGGGAGGAAAGTTGTAGCTGAAACAGCCTCGTTTAAGTAAATCTAAGCACAGTGTTTACACAATGTCTGGAATTAATGCAGAGAAAACTTTCAGGTGCCAGCTTTGGAAAGAGAAAATGGGGAGCAAAAAGAGGCAGATACTGAGCTTGTAATGAAGCTAGAAACTCTTCCTCCAGCGTGGATGGGAGGTTGTTTTCCCACTGTTAAACATGAACTACTCAGTAGTGCAAAGGCCAGATAGGATGTGTTTGCTCACCTATCCCTGTTGTGTCCATGCGGTGACAGTGGGAGGATGGTTAGTGTTGCCAGCTGTGTGTATTCGCCCAAACATGCAGTTATTACAGAGGCCCTACAGCCATGCACGAGCTCATGCGGCTCTTCCCTCAAATCTCCTACGTTTCTTGACTTTCCAAGCTAGTTTGATGTTTTCTCTCTACCTGGAGCAAGAGGAAAATGTTTGTCCATTGTGAAGCTGGCAGCTGGTATGTCTCTTCCAGTCCTGCCCAGTGCCTCGTTAGGTGAATTTCCACGTCACATTTCTTAGGAGCACATATGTTCAAACCAAGGCAATTTTGGACAGCAGAGTATTGACAGATACCAGGTTTGGGCAATAGCTAGCAAAGTGAGTGAAGAGCTTCACGCTTACATCTCTGTGCCTACGGATTCTGTACTGACACAAGGTCTCACGGGCATTGTGGAAAACTTTTTGTCCTAAGTGCAGCATCAGCCATGAAGGGAAGCAAGGCTTATGTCCATGAAGCTTCTGCCAGCACAGAAGCGTTACTGAGGTTTGCTTCTCTGCAATCACATTTGTATCTTGTCCAGTAGCCTCAGGAGCACATTTTCTCATTCTTAAAGCTGCTTCTCTGCACAAATGAGGTTTCAACCCATTCACAAGAGAAGTGAAGAGGCAAATTCTGCACAAGTGGATGTCCCCAGCACAGCCTGAGCACCATTCACACTCTCCAACAGAGTAATGGCTCATCCCCCAGCAGGGCAAATATCTGCTGTCCGTCAGCTGAGCCTTACCTGTCCTTCATCTCTCTCGGCATCTGCAGAGAACCTACCTGCCTGTTTAGCTTTTGCCTGTTTGGAGGAGGTGGGTATGTGGTGGTTTAGAGAGGGTAAATGGTATGAGCCTTACCAAGTTAATGGACAGAGGTTTTTCCACGTCCCTTTCTCCTGCTGTGTACCAGGCATAGGTAGCTCAGGTCCTAGGAGCACAGCAGCAACAGCTTTGGGATTTCTCAGTGGGATTTATGGTGAGACAATGCATTTGGGCAGACAATGGTGTCACTTGGAGAGCCACATGGCCAAAGCAGCCACCTTCGCGCTTGACATCCTGAGGGAATGTGATGTCTCAGGTGCCTTCCTCTGTGTTTCGGTGGTTTTCCTCTGTGTCTAGAAGTGATTTGCTCAAGGCTGATGACAGCTCCAGAAAACACATGTGTACTGTTACTTTCTTTCTCTGGGTTAGCATTTTTTACCTGCCTCTTCCACCAAAGAAGGGTGATGGGTGACTGTCATTCCCAGAGACACCATATCCAGGAGAAAGGAGTTTGCCAAGTCCCATTTCTTTATTTCTGGCTTAAATTCTTCCTTGCAAGCCAAGGGATACATCCCAATTACCACTGCTGTGCATAAAACAGGGTGTAAGGAGGCTTTATGAAGTGCCTAACCACCCACCCATCTCTAAAAGCTAGATGTTAGTGCTCCAGGCTCCCTTACCACCCATCAGACAAGTGGCTGAGCAGCTCTTTAAAGGTTCTCAGCCGAGACATCTATTTCATAAGGAGATGAATTGCTCTTTAGAAGTTTTTTTCTCCCCTTGGACCAGAGAGGATTCTGAGTAGAAGTTTCAGCAAGTCTCAAAGGCTCATTGTTGCCTTGAATTTAGAGGCTCTGGGGGCTGTTGAATGTGGCTCTTGCTTTCCACGTCGGGCAGACACTCAGAGCCACGGCAGCTCAGGCGTAGTGCTGATCCTGTAGCTTGCATGAGAGACTCCAGCTGTCATCTGCTCACCAGAGTGGGCATCTTGCAGCTTCTCTGTCCTTGAAGGGCAGGAAAATTGTCTGTGTGTGTTGCAAGTGACAGGCAGTTTTGGTTTTCCTGCATGAGAACTAGTTTGGGGGTGGCTGGTGGCAAGGTCTGCCTGCTTAGCTTGCTCTCAGGAAAAAAAAATAGATGGAGAAATGCTGCTGGAGTTAATGGAGATGTAATGTAAAACCAGTATAAATCAGGGGAGAATGAGAGGCATTCTGTGGTAGTTACCAGAAAAGAGATAAATGCTTATAAAGCTTTTTGTGTTCAGCCGGCCATTAGTTCCAGACCGTGTGTCTGAGCCTGGGTAGCTAACCAAGCCTAGCATCCGACTGTTTCGGTTTGACCAAGATTTCCTTTGGCATCCTGCTTACTGAAGTCTTGTCCACACATCCTTGGGTATTTTGGCTCTTCCTGTAGTGTAAGTGCAATATAATTAAGTAAACAGTCAAATTATAACAGACTGCAGCTCTTTTATTAAAGGAAAGGCCATAAAGACATGGAAAATGGAAAAACACAGAACCAAAATTACAGGTCGGGGCGACTTTGGCTCTTTGTAGAGGAGGAGAGAGAGGAGCTCTGGACCAGACGATACTGCCGAGGGGCACGCTGATACCAGCCCCAGGGGTGTGAGCGGAGCTGCATCTGGCCACGTTCGTGCCTGCAGTAGCAAGGGGTGCTTCAGGACAGGAGCCAGCTGAGGCTCCAGCAGAAACCTGACATTTTTCCTAGTCTTCAGCCACTGTTCTCTGTTTTCTGTCTTGGGCGCTGAGCACACCTCGGCGCTGCCAATTTGCCATCTCCTGTAGCAATCCAGGCAGCCAGTCGTGCAGGGCTGTCAGCAGGGAGGACGACATCCCTCGATGACACAGCATCAGAGCAGTAACTGCTGTGTGTCCTTCTGACTGGGGAAAAAAAGGGCTTTATTGTTCCAGGGACGGTTTCAGAGGCAGAGCAGGCGGGAGCAGCATCCAAGCTGCTCTGTACATAAAGACCTTACTCTCAGAATGGTTTGGAAGCCAGACAGAATGGAATATTTCTCCTATTTTCTTTACAGCTGAAAAAACATGAAAAATCACAGGAGTGCATTTATTACCGTATTTCAGTTCCAAAGTTTGCCTTATTTAAAGAAAGAAAAAGAAGAAATAAAATGAGTTTTGCCCACCCTCCTCACTTTTTTTTTTTTTCCCCTTCCTTCCCTCCCATTTCCTGGACCAGGCTGAGGTTTTTAACAGAAACGCTCTCAGTCCTGCACAGAGGCTGGGAACATGCAGGGGGACAATAAGGTGTTTGTTCACAGAGATCATAGAGGAACGGTCTGTAGTTTTACACGGGAGAGGAGAAACCACTCTCGAAGGACATGGAGCACGCTGCTTGACCAGGCGTGAGGACCCTCCTGATGTCTCTGCTGGGTGGTGGTGTCTCCTCAAACCTCATCGTACCCTTGGTCCCCAGCGTTGGTACCTGAAACAGTGCTGGATGGAGGTGTCCTAGGGATACTAAGGTCCATTCCCTGATGGAGAATAAACAGGGGATGGAAAACTAGTTGAAGAGAGAGAGAGTCCAAGGCTAAATGACTACTGCTGGTTTTGACTCATGCTCAGGAGCCTCTTTATATCCACAGTTTGAAAGGAAATGTTGTCTTTGGAAACACCTTTATGCCCAGGCATATCTTCTAGTTAATGAGTGGCATTTTATTAGCTGCCAGAAACAATATGTAAGTTTATTAAAGGTCTTCCAAAAATGAGAAACAAGGAAGCTTAAAATGACCTGTCCACCCCCATCCAAAAAAAAGAAAAAGGACAACAGCAGGATTACGGGTGATGAAAATAAATTTAATTGCAACAAGGGTGATTAACGTGGTATGGAACAAGCAAAGGCCACAGGAGAAACTGCAGATGGGACTCAATTAAAATAAACTAGAACAGAAAATGCTTTCCAGCAAGCAAACAAGTTAGACTGTGCTGCAAGTGGGCCATCTGGCTATTTTCCACCGTACAGTCTTACTGTGTAGGCACTTTGTTGGGCCTTGACTGCAGTGACTTTTCTTTTTCTTGCTCTTTCCAGATTCTTCAGGCCTTTGAAAACCTGGGGACAGGGTTGGAAGAGTAAGGGATTAAACCTGTCTGCACATATGTACACACTTTGCTCCACACACACTTAGATTCTCAAATAAACATATTTATATGCAGCCAATTTAGGACAGCCTGCACACAACCTGATACAGAAGCACGGCCTTAGGCATAAAATAAAGTGGCAATAAACTCCAGTGAAAGGGACAGTTGTTCTCCGGGGCGGAGAGCTCCTGAGCCTACCAGCATTTCCCGGCTCTGTCTTTTCTGGAAAGGCGAGAGCTTTTCCTGAGCTCTTCCTGGCCCAGGCTTAATCGTAGAGGGCCTTGCTCCTGCCTCGGTCACTGGTCAGAGAAGGTAGGATCGCCAAGATTTCTGTGGCAGTTTGGTTGGATTCTTCTTCCTCCACGCTGCTTGGTACCTTGTGCAGGGATGGTTGTTCTGCTGCAGGGGGGTGCTGTGCAACGTGTGCCACCTCCCGCCACAACAGCTCCCTGCCCCAGCTGTTCTCCCAGCACGAGCAAACGGAGCTTTGCAAGAAAGTCACTTGCAGGGCTGGGAGGTGTTTCGGTAGCATGGGCCTTGCAGAAAGCGTAGTGTGATCGCAGCTCCTTGTGGTGGGTGTGTGCTGTGAGAGTCAGTCCCTCCCAGTGCTCCCTGCTAGCGCTTGGACAGCCCTGAGTTAGGACTCACCCTAGGAAGAGCTCCACCACCGTGTCTGCAGAACTTCTTTTCGAGGTTTTTTACTAGGAGATATATATTTTCTAATAGGAGATAAGAACCTTGCCACTCAATTGGAGGCTGACAACAGCGACCTGGTAGCTTCTATGGGTTTAGTAGCCCACCTTCTGCTATCAGACAGGTTACCTTGTTCATTAAAAAACAAACAAAAACAAACAAACAAACAAACAAACAAAAAAAACGGATGAATGAAATTATCACCAGAAACCTGTGTTATTTATGATACAAATGGTAGAGGCATTGCCTGTGTCCCCAACACTTGGCTCAGACCACCTCTCTCCTTAGCTGTTCAGCCACCATGGTGCCATCGATACAATCCTGAGCCGGCGATGCTCCGGCCTTTGCTCTGCCTTTACTCAGCCGTGCAGCTCAGGCTCTTCCTTAGGCACGCACGATCCAGTCCCTGAGCACACACTGCTCCGCGTTGGTTCTCCCATGTGCTGAACTGTGCCTTCGTGCTCCCTGAGCATGGCTCATCTGATCCAAATCCAGACCTCTGTGGAGAGGACATCTACACCTGAGCTGATCACCCCCTCTGCTCCGACAGGCGGCGGCCATCAGTTCTGCAGTACATGTTGTGTGGTCTGCTTTAGATGGTGCTTTAAAACTAGAAGAGTGACCCAAATCCCCCGGCCAGGCAGAGCAGGTCTCCATCATATGTGCGATTGGTGTTACCTCAGCAGATCGCTGTTTTTCTTTATTTAAATCCAGAGCTGCTCCTTAAAGCAGCTGTTTGCCGGTTATCACGCCCTTGGCCGTCATCGCGGCGTGGCAGCATTACAGCACGGAGCCTCGCTGTAACAACGGGACGTGGGTCACAGGCTTTCCCAGCACTGCGAATCCTGCGTGCAGGCTCAGGGTTGGATCTCTCTGGCGTGCTTACGGGGAGTGAAAAATGGAGATCAGCACTGCAAACAGCACCCGGAGGAGTAGGTTGGGTTTCTTCCTGCGGGGAGTCAATGCTTTGGCAGAGCACACCCAAAACATTATTATTGTGATTTGTTTAACCACTGCTCACAAGGCAAAGGCATTGCCTCTGGGCTTCTGAGGATTTTTTTCCCTACAGCTAAGCTAATCTGTGGAGATATTGCAGGTCCCAGCACTTATCGTATGAGGCTACTTTTTCCATGTGGAAGATCAGCATAAGGCTTGAATGAGACCAGGAGTGCACAAGCTTGTCTTAGCTTTTGGGACACAGTGAATTTCCTCCATTTAGGGCATTTTGTTCTGTGATGTCCCACTGATGTATAGGTGAACCTGCTCTCTTCCTACCTACTGCCAATGTACACAGAAACAGAAACAACCACTGTGTGGGACTCAAAACAATAGTAGCATGCTGTAGACAGGGACCCTGAAAGAGTTTTCAGCTCCCATTATATTTCAGTAGCTCTCTTTTCTCATGTCCGCTGGCATGGCAGGTTTGGGATGGTGAAAGCAGAAATTACCTGAGCACACCCCACAACCCCAGTTCATCCCAGTCATTCCAGTTCATCTCTCATTTGAGGTCAGGCTGCTCCGTAGTGGAAGCAGTGACCAGGAGGGCTCTCGATGCCTAGTCCCCCCACCTGTTTGTGCTTGTAGGAAGCATTCTTCTAACTAAACAAGAATATGCTTCAATGACTGGACTTTCTTTCCTCCCAAAGCATAAAGGTATGCCAAAATGCTGAAGCTGTATCTGCTTCAAGTTCTTTGCAGTGCCTTGTGTCAGCAGTGACTGGTCTATAACCAGAGGGGGCTCCCCAAAATACAGATTAAGCCCTCATCCATCTCCTTCACCAGCAGCTTACCCCTAAATCTCTTTCTCCCTCCTGATGCCTATCCTACGCAGACTTCAGGGATGGTTGGCTTAGATTGAGGAGGGAAGGGAGTTAACTTCACAGGATGTCTTTTTGCCTTCGATCCTACAAAGCAGTTAAAAAATTTGCATGATATTCATGGCTCTTTGTATTGCCTAGAGCCAGGCAAGATTAATAATACAAGAGCAGAGATCGAAACATTGATATATTTGTATTCATGAATTTTAATGTCAGAAGAAACCATCTGGGGCTGATCTCCTCTGTATCTAGACCCTTCAAACTTCTCCCAGCTAACTCTGTACAGAACCCAGTAACTCGCATTTGCCTAAGCCATTTCTTCCGAAGAAGTTTTCAAGTTTGGATTTGAAGCTACCAAAGGATAGAAACTCCATTGTTTCCCTCGGTGCCAGTTTCACTGATCCATCACCTCCTGTTTAAAATGTGGGCTTTGTTTCCCGTTTGAGTTTGCTTGGCATATGGCTCCCAGCTATTAGTTCTCGTTATGCCTTTCTGTTAGATTAAAGAGCCCTTCAGTACCCGCAGCTTCTGCTTGAAAAGATATTTGTGCACTATGGTCAACTTCTCAGTCTTCGCCGTTGTCATTAAAATAACTCGATTCAGGCTTCCTGGTCTCCCCACATCAGGCATTTCCTCCAGCCCTCAGATCCTCACCCGTGGATATATTCTGTACTGCTCCCTAGGACACAGCATCCCATTTTCAGTCATGTTCTGCGTCCCTTGCTCATCGGTGGATAATTTTTATATTTGTTTCCATTAAAATATTGCAGGCAGATTTATCAGGCAACCTTAGAATCATTCCAACCAACAAAATCAAGTTTGGAAGCACCTGTTTTCTCTGCAAGTGCTTCAACTAAAAATAATATTGTGCCTTTTCTTCAGTGCTTAATGAATTGAAGTCTGTATCAGATTTTCCATTATTTTGCCTGGAGCTGATGTCAGTCAAACCAGGGTGTATTTAGGAGGTTCTTCTTTGTATATCTTTGCTAAATCTTGGCACACTGTTCTGGTGTTCGGGACCTGCCCCAGTGCTCCAGCACAGATTAAAGCTGAACAGCAGTGGGCCAGCAATTTACACAGCCAGCTCTTTAAGGACTCTTGGGCACGCTGATTTCAGCCTGTTTATCCAGAGCAGATGGTGTTTCCAATTCTCCTTGCCTGCTGAGGAGCAGAAGGCACTTCTCCATCCCCCAACCCATCCTATGGGCACACGCCCCTGCCTTTGCCTAAATACTGAGTGCCAAACCCCTTGGCCTCTCCTGCACCACCGCTCCATGACAGTTGTCTTCATTCCCCTCTGCTGATGGCCAGTACCATGGCTGGTGTTTCTTTGGTTCCCATTAAGCTGCTTACACAGGTATATACCATTCCTAACTGAAGAGATGCCCACACATACACACGACTCCATGGCTTCTCCTTGAGCTTGGCCCTTACCTTGTCTTTTATTCCCAGGCCCAGCAGAAATTGAGATATGTCTGGTTTGACGTTACCCAGCCCTACAGCTGCAAACTCAAGCCTCCTGCTTCTCCACCAACATGTTCCAGCCCTGCTCTGTCCTGTTTTCCACCAGTGTAACCGTCTCTTTTAACCAAAGGTTTCAAAAAGATGACATTTTGCAATGTACCACATTGAAATGGATGAGTGCATGGAGGTCATTTTTTTTCAGAAGCAAGGATATTTCAGAAGCAAGCGAGGATATTTCGTGGCCCTTTCTGCCAGGCTGATAGGCATACGCTCAGGATGTTCCCTGTCAGCTGCAGCCAGCTGGGATCTTTCTGGGCCACAAGAGCGAGGCAGCTGATATTTGGACAGGTGACCAGGAGGAAACTCCAGTAATTCAGCAGGTGGGATCCTTCCTTCTGAGTCAGTGCTGAAACGCCAAACAGCGCTGGGTCGCCGGAGGATGCGTTTTTATTGGAAATATTGAAACCGACCGGAGCACTCGTGGCTATTGAAAAATCTGATGATATTATACCTCAAAATGGTTATGAATGATAATCCATTTAGGATTAATTTAGTTGGTCAAGCCTTTATTGCTTCTGCCATTCAGCGTCAGGAGGGTGCTCATTTCTTTTCCTAAAGCTTTCTGAAGTAACAGGTTGCTCTGACTGGTTAATGGATCCCAACACGCAATTTACTGGGTGGGTTAAGATGCCCAGAACTGTATCCTGGGGATTTCCTGCATCAGTTCAGGATCCATTTGCAGTTACACCTATGTATGCTGTTGGTGAAATGAATTGGACCAAAGCACTGTAACCTTTGGCTTTTTCACCATACGGAAGCAGATTTCCCTTCAGAGCATTTTAAGGTGTACAAAATGCATCCAGGCATCTGGCCCGAGAGCCGGTGCTGGCTTGGATGGAGGATGCTGGTGAGGGGCAGCTCCTTCTGTGAGGTGAAACATTAGTGTGTGTGACGGTCCCTGTGGCGTAAATACAAAATAGCTGGTAGAATTTGTTGGAAAATTGTCTTTCTGCTCCACAGGGAAGACTGAATCACAAGAGAAAGAACAAGAGAAAAATATAATAAGTGATCTACAATGACAATTAGGTCTGTTGTACATAAGAGAGCATCTGATTTACTTGCCCAAGGGCTCCTTTCCTGTGTTCCCCCTGCCAGCCTCATGCAGGAGGCAGCCAAGAGCATTGCCCTGCCCTGCTGCAGCATGCTGCTCTGCATGGACATGTGGCTGTCATAAATCCTTTCTCCTGTGTTGTTTCTTGCAGGTAAACTATGACCACTTTACTACTAGTGTTTGTGTGTTTGCGAGCCATCACCGCGGCCAGCACTGTGGTGCTCTCAGGTACGTGCTACAGGGTGCAGGTAGTCAGCACCAAGCAAGGTGCTGCATGCAGGTCCCACCCCCGAGCGTGGGCATCTCTGGGTGTGCCCAAAATTTGCTCTGTGTACACACAGGGCTCTTTGACAGGTGGCTGCGATCACAGTCTGTCAATGTCCTCGTGCTTGGGGAGCTGGGGAGGTAGCTCAGCCAAAGGTGGATTTAGGGGGAAACCAAGGGAATTTCATCATTCCCCCTTTTTTCAGCCCTACCAGGTGTGATCTCGTGTTGCGGGCAGTAGGCACACTGCACTAGAGCCCTTCATTCCCTTCATTCCCACGTCCAGCACTGGTCCTAACTCCCAAGAGCAACCATGGAGCAAGGGTCATTGTTGTAACTTACATTTCTGCAAAGTATTTTCCTGTAGACTAGGCCAGAAAGGGTTCGTCTGAACATGTGGGTAGGAGTTTTCATAGCAGACAGGCATTGGGATGTACAGAAGCACTGGATATTTTGGATGAAGTGTATTATCTCTGTAACCATTGCTTTGTTTGGGAACTGGCAGACAGTAGTGATGGCCTGGAAGTGAAGATACCTGAGCAGTCTCCCCTGCGCGTTGCCCTGGGAAGCTCCCTGAACATCCCCTGCTACTTCAACATCCCGGAGGAAGAGGACACCAGTGCTCTCCTGACCCCGCGGATCAAGTGGAGCAAGCTCTCAAATGGAACAGAAGTTGTCTTGCTCGTGGCCACCGGTGGGAAAATCCGCCTCAACACGGAGTACAGGGAGGTGGTCTCCTTGCCCAATTACCCCGCCATCCCCACCGACGCCACCTTGGAAATCAAGGCGCTGAGATCCAACCACACTGGGATTTACCGCTGTGAAGTGATGTACGGGATTGAGGACAGGCAAGACACAATAGAGGTCCTAGTAAAAGGTGAGACCCTGCCTTTGCTGTCTCCTCCCAGGATTGTGCTGGGCAGAAGGGAAGAAGAAATATATGGGCAGGGAAGGTGCTGCTCTCCCCATAAGCATCGGCCCTTTTGGTCAGGCCTCAAACAGGGTCACGGGCAAGTGAGCAGAAGCCATGGGCCAAGCTTTTATTTCAGCAGGTTAGCACCAGACTAAACAGAACAGAAATGACTCATGGCTGAACACATGGCAATAAAATGACTCTTCTGGCAGAAGGTGAGTTACAGAGGCAGCAAGATGACGCCCTTGTCAGGAGGTGGTGCTGGGTATGCTGAGCTATTGCTCAGAGGGGTGGAGCAGGAACAGGGCTAGTACAAAACCTTTTAATTCATCCAGACATTTTAGGAGATGGGATGCCCTCAGCTGGAGAATTGGTCTGTCCTGGAAAACCTTTCCCCACAGTCTTAAAAAGCCCACCCTATTAATAGGTGGATAAAATAAGAAAAGCTGAGTTTCCTATGATCCTTATCTTTATCACGGGTTTTGCTTTCAGTGCAAGTCAGGGAGACAGCTTCCACCACAGCAGGAGAAACCAGGAGCTTTCTGCTGGTCACAGGCACTGGAGTTTCCCTCTCACAGCGCAGGCTGGGAGCCCCCTCTTTGCGTCCCGGTGAATTTTCCACCTGACTGGTGCCAGACCAGAGTGTGCAGAGAGCCTTCCCTTGTAAAGCCCCCTGTTTATCAAAAACAAAACTTACATTTTCAGATGATCCAGAGATTTTAAGTGGTATGACTTGTATAAAATAACGTTATCATTCCCTGGGTGTTTGCACGGTGGCACCCTTGGTCCTGCGCAGGACCAGGACCGAGGGGTTGCACCCTTCAAATGCACACATCAGCACAGCCCCTGCTGTGCCCACCGAGTCACCCTGGGCTCGAGATGCTAAAACACAGAAAATCAGCACAAACATCCATTGTCTCTCATCCCTTTCTCCGCATCCCTAACTCCTTTGGAAGGAAGCGGCTGGTTCCCCCTCAGCAGGCGTGCCGCTGATGCCCGTTGTGTTTTCCAGGCGTCGTGTTCCACTACAGAGCAATCTCCACGAGGTACACCTTGAACTTCGAGAAGGCCAAGCAGGCCTGTATCCAGAACAGCGCCGTCATTGCTACCCCCGAGCAGCTGCAGGCTGCCTACGAGGACGGGTACGAGCAGTGCGATGCCGGCTGGCTGGCTGACCAGACTGTCAGGTAAGGGCAGGGCTGTGAGGGAAGGGGTCCTGCGATAAACTGCCGGACGAGGGTGGTTGGGACGCAGCTGTGAAATAGCGGTTCTTGTAATTGCTGGTGTGCAGTGGGAGGTGTGGGCTGCAAGGTTTTTCGTGCCGGGGAGGGACCTTTAGGAGGAGAGCTGAGTGGACAACAGCTTAACCCCAGTCCTTCATCTCTGATGAACAAAAGAGATGCTAAGGAAAGGTCCCCGAGCGTGGCTCAGCCCCCACAAGGAGGCACCTTGGCATGGAGCCCAGGACCATGGTGGGGAGAGCAGGACAGCAGATCTCCCTGCCCTGTCCCGTTCCATCTCCCCACGCACCTTCTCCCCCCAGGTACCCCATCCATCTGCCCCGGGAGCGTTGTTACGGCGACAAGGATGAGTTTCCAGGAGTGAGGACCTACGGAGTCCGCGAGACTGATGAAACCTATGATGTTTACTGCTATGCAGAGCAAATGCAAGGTGATTTGGGGGGGGGGGGGGGGGGCGGGTCTTGCTAGGTGCAGAGGCAGACAAAGCTCTGTTTGTGCCTAGACCAGACAACAGTGCACAAAGGGCCTAAAAGATGGCAGGTTAAAGATGAAAAACACATCATCCCCCAGCCAGGCCGCATGTTCTCTACGGTGTCTTTGTTAGACCTTGGACGATTTTAATGTCAAATGACTAATGCAGCCCAGAGGGTGGAGCTGGATTAACCTCCACCAGAGGCCATGCCATCCTGCTTGTCTCTGATCATTCATTCAGGGCTGTGATTTCCAGAAGTGTCCACCACCCATGGTTATAATAGGGACCCAATGAAATATTCAGCACATCGGAAGTGAAATTGTCCTTTATTTTCCTCTTACCCTGTGACTCCAGCTAGCTGAGTATGTTTTCCTTCAGTTATCTACTCCGTAAGACTCCCTTTCTTCTGGTCTTTAGAGACAGTCACAAGGTGGGGCTGCAGCTCAGCCGCAGTGCACAGGATTTTTCCTCTTATCCAGACTCAGGCTTGGGAAGGGGAAAGAGAGAGAACTGGGATTAAACCCGACAGCGAACCCCTGTGCTAACGGATGCTCTGCTTGCAGGCAAAGTCTTCTACGCCACCTCCCCCGAGAAGTTCACCTTCCAGGAAGCATTCGACAAATGCCGCAGCCTGGGAGCGCGGCTGGCCACCACGGGGGAGCTGTACCTGGCCTGGAAGGACGGCATGGACATGTGCAGCGCGGGCTGGCTGGCCGACCGCAGCGTCCGCTACCCCATCTCCAGAGCACGGCCCAACTGCGGGGGGAACCTGGTGGGCGTGCGGACGGTGTACCTGTACGTCAACCAGACGGGGTACCCGCACCCCCACTCCCGCTACGATGCCATCTGCTACAGCGGTGAGTGCAATACAAGATGTCCTTCTACCCTGCAAGCAAGGAGCAGCTCCTTGGCCACAGCTAAGTTAGCCTGAAAATGTCCCCAGTGCTTTCTTTTGTCGCAGTGCTCACCAGTGGTTTTTCTGTTCTGGTTTGAAAGAGGACCGGGAGGGACTACCCAAATATTTCTTGAAGAAACACCCAGTAGTGTAGTCTAGGAGCATGAATTAAATTAATTGCAATAATTCACACGGGTTGATGGAGGGGAGAATTTTCCACTCCTGGTCATTTTTCATCCCAGGCACTGCCAGGTAGTAATTCAGTGCGTCTGGTCACTGCAGAGCAGCACAGAGGCAAAGGGACCTGGGCTGAATCCCTCATTTATGTTCAGGTTGGAAGAAAAGAGTCCAGAAAGTTCACGGGTGCCTGTGCTGTGCAGGAAGGCTCCAGGGAGGGGGGAGCAACACAGTCCTCTGCTCCCCAGTGCCCCCACACCTTCCAGCTTTGGTAGCAGACGTGGAACAGAGCCCAGGTGCTTTTTGTACGGGACTTTGAATGCTGGAAAAGAAGAGAAAAGAGAACAGATCTGACCCTGTCTAGTGCTGTGATGCGGTGCAGACACTTAGTTTCCGTGCTGGGATAAATCAGAGACTGCAGCAGTCTCTGGCAATTGTAAATGGGGCAAAATTGCAGCCGGGAAGTGCAGAGCATCCCTGCGATGCCCTCTTTCTTCTAACTGCCCTCTTCTCCCTGCAGCAAGAAGGGGGCAAAGCACAGCTGTGTACGGTCAGCTCAGGGCAGCCAGCGGTCAGCATTCGAATAAGGCTTCCATCTCTGCAGAAATGATAAGAAGATGTGTTTTGAAACCCTTTTTTTCAGGCCTATTGTGCCCAGATGTAGGTGTGTTCAGTGTATCAGAAGGCCCAAGTGCCTGTCCCTGTAAAACCTCTCAGACTTCTTGGTATCCATCTATGTGGCCAAGCCGAAGACGGTTCCATCAGCACAGCCCTCCGGTTATCTCAGGGCATGCATTCAAAATTGCTGAGTACAGCCAGTCCTTGTCTGAACATCTCTGTCTAATTTATTGAATCCTTTAAGATCTAGGAGGTACGACCTAAAATGAACTATCAGGAAAATGGAATTGGAAATAAATAGAGCAGGGACAACAGTCTTAGAGGCAAAGCCTGGCAGTGTCTTGTTAGCTCTCCCCCCCCAGCTGATACTTGCCTTGCTGCATTTCTATCCCTCCCTGACCTGCTCGGTTCTGCTTGATGCTGCTCTTCAAGCCTCCGTACCTGCTGTAGGCTGACCTTCTCAGTGGAGGGTCAACAAGCACATTCTTCTACCCCCAAGGGATGTGGCTTCCGCAGGAAGGTGATTTGGGAGGGGAAAGTTTGTTTGGTGATGGAGGAAGCATGCTTGTATGTGATGAGTTCCTAGGTCCTCTCAGAGCAGAAGGAGGCAGTGATCCTGGTGAGACTTCACGCTTTTAGTGTGAGGCTCCGGGTGTCTCCCTGTACCTCCCTCGGGCTCAGACCTGTTGTGGAGGTTCCCCCAGTCCCCTGCTTTCCTCCGGCCACCTTAAATTCCTTGCAGCGGGCACTAGAGGTCAGTGCAGACTTGGATATGGGCAAGATGCTCCCAGGAACGAGAGCTGGGAGAACAGGGAAAGTCTTCTGCTTTCCCAGCTGTGGTGAGTCATTGCCTCTAACTCATCAACATCCAAGGCCAGGCTGGATGGGGCTTTGGGCAACCTGGTTTAGCGGGAGGTGTCCCTGCCCATGGCAGGGGCTTGGAGCTGGATGGGCTTTAAGGTCCCTTCCAACCCAAACCATCCTGTGATTCCATGACTCTATGCCCTCCACGCTGGGCTGTTATAGAGTGGAGAAAGAAAAACCATGTGTTTTACAAGAACATCAGGATTTTCCTGCTAACCTCGCAGCCAGCAAACACCCAGCTCCTCCTCCAAGGCAGCCCCAGCACCGCACACCTCTCTGGGCTGACCCCTGGTCATTTTGCTCTGTCTCGTGATGCAGGTGACGACTTTGAGACTCTAGTCCCAGGGCAGTTCACTGACGAGGTGGGCAGCGAGCTGGGCAGCGCCTTCACCGTGCAGACCGTCACCCAGACCGAGGTGGAGCTGCCCCTGCCCCGCAACGCCACCGAGGAGGAGGCCCGCGGCAGCATCGCGACCCTGGAACCGATGGAGATCACCCCTGCTGCCACGGAGCTGTACGAGGGCTTCACCGGCCTGCCCGATCTCCTCGCCACCGTTGCCACAGGAGAGACAGCATCCCCAGGGGAGGAGAACGTGACCAGAGAGGAAGTCACGGGGGTGTGGGCCGTGCCTGAAGAGGTCACTACGTTGGTATCAGTTACCACTGTCACCACCGAAACGGCAGAGGTGAGCTCGGTGGAGGAGGCCGTGGGGGTGACTGCCACACCAGGGATGGAGCCTGCCTCGGCGTTCACAGTGGAAGATCATCTTGTGCGAGTGACAGCAGCCCCTGATGTCGCCCTCATTCCCCGGCAGCCCATTTCCCCCACCGGTAAGTCAGCAGGACTCTGAGACACCTGAAGATCAGCTTCTTCTAGAGATAACTATTCAGCTGAAAAATCTGAGCTTCTGCCACCACGGAGGGCACCCAGCTCTCTGGAGGCATGTGGGCCTGTTTGGGGGTCACAGGCAGGCTGAATGCCTCCACTGAGGTGGGACAGGAGGGCTGAGGAGGGGGCTGTGAGCCACCTCAATATATGCTGGAAGGGGCTCAGGTGGCTGCTGCTTGGGGCTGCAGTGGTCATATCTGCATTCCCATGGACATCTGGCTCCAGGGAAGGGGGAAGTCAAGGTAGCAAGATCCTGGAGGAAGGCTAAAGAGATCCCCAGAGCATCACCCTATAAAACAGCAGAGCTCAATGAGTGAGGGATCTCCATCAAAGTGGGTTTGACAGGTGGCAGTCCTTACGTTGCCATCAGGAAGATCTTATGGTTCCTGTGTGCCCTGCCTCACTGTGTCTCCTCTTCCCCCAGGTGTGGTGTTTCACTACCGCGCCGCCACCAGCAGATACGCCTTCTCCTTCGTGCAAGCCCAGCAGGCCTGCCTGCAGAACAACGCGGTTATCGCCACCCCCGAACAGCTCCAGGCTGCCTACGAGGCTGGCTTCGATCAGTGCGATGCCGGCTGGCTGCGGGACCAGACGGTCAGGTAAAACCATATTGACGAGGGCAAGGCACCCCCTGGAATGAATTTTCAGACATGAGTTTGAGGCTTCACTCCAGCCTGCCCTGCTGCTCTGATCGTCAGCATTTAAAGCTGCCCTAAGGCTGTCTCATCATATTTAGTAGTGGCCTATAGACCTTTCTTCTCAACCTGTCCAAACCCTTTCCTAATCTTTGCGAGCATCCTGCAGTTCTGAGCCTCACAGCATACTGACACATTGCAGGAAAAATGGAGGAAAAATTTGTATTCACTGCCCCGAGCTGGAGGTGCAGCTTAAATTTTTTTTCCAAGTCGTGCTGGGGTCTCTGAGCACCTCTAAATGTGAAGATTTTATGTCCTGTTCCCAAATACACTGAGATCCTTCATCCAGAGCACATAAGGCTGACCTTGGGTTGCCTCCTCTCTTCCCTCTGTAGGTACCCCATCGTGAATCCCCGCAGTAACTGTGTAGGAGACAAAGAGAGCTCTCCAGGCGTGCGGTCGTATGGCATGCGCCCAGCCTCGGAGACCTACGACGTGTACTGCTACATCGACAGGCTAAAGGGTGTGTTGTCCCCGTTCCTCTGAGCTCTGCTGTGGAGCAAAACATGCCCCACACCCCCACGTCTGGGGTTGGGCAGATGTACTGCAGGATGCCAAGCGTGGTGAGGTTCCGAGACTAATGCTTGTCTTCTCCATCGTCCCTCAGGTGAGGTGTTCTTTGCCACCCAACCAGAGCAGTTCACCTTCCAAGAAGCCCAGCAGTACTGCGAGAGCCAAAATGCCACCCTGGCCTCTGTTGGGCAGCTCCACGCTGCCTGGAAGCAGGGGCTGGATAGATGTTACCCTGGCTGGTTAGCCGACGGCAGCCTGCGGTATCCTATCGTGAGCCCCCGGCCCGCCTGCGGGGGAGATGCGCCCGGTGTCAGGACCATCTACCAGCACTACAACCAGACAGGATTTCCTGACCCGCTGTCACGGCATCATGCCTTCTGCTTCAGAGGTACCATTTCACCCCTCGTAGGTCATAAATACCTTCCTGCTCAGGGAACAGGGTTTCATGAGGGAGCTTGGGCACATCGGGGTCCCAGTTTGGGCTAAGCCAGATTCACCAAAGAGTTGCTTCTTCTGGGAACTCAGAGACACATCCTCATAATTATGTATTTACTTTATTGTCTTGATAAGCGCTCAGAGGGAAAGTCTCACCCAATTCCCTCTGCCTCCGCTTCTCTGCTCAGCCTGTCTCCTGTTATCAGAGTCTTTGTCTACTTTTTCACCATGGGTTGTTGTTTTGGTATCTGGCTCAACCCCCGTGCAGCCACTTCACCTGAGACTGCGAATTCCTGGAAACTCCCTCCATATCTTTCTTTTCCAGCTCTGCCATCTGTGGAGGAGGAGGGGGTTACCTCACTCTTTGAAGAAGAGGTGATGGTAACCCAAGTGATCCCCGGGGTGGAGGGGATACCTTCCGGGGAGGAAACTACTGTGGAGATGGAGTTTTCCACCGAAATTGAGAACCAAACAGCCTGGGGAACAGAGGTCTTCCCGACTGACGTATCGCTGCTCTCAGGTGGGTCAGGTGCTCCTCCATCTCTTGGGTCACGCTTGGCTGCTCTTGTTGGGCCAGGGCACTCCTAAAACAAACAAGCTGTGTCCTCGCATGAGGGAATCCTCTCCAAATGCATCCAAGGAATCAAAGAGGAAGCTCAGCAGTCTCCTATCATGTGGAGTTAGCTCTTCACATAACAGCCTCAGGTGCATTTCAGAGGAGTGTGCTGGGAAGTGTGGAGGCGCTTGGGACCTATGTGATGCAGTTAACAGTTACTTAAGATATTATACTCATTAACAAATTTGAGGGGATCAAAGGATTTTTGCAAGTGCCTTTATCCCAAAGGTGATCTTATTATTTTATTAGATGTCATTTGGAGGTAAAGTCAATGAGGAAGTCGTTGATAGCTTCTTTAAAATAACTTAGTAAAAGATTGTCCTATCTCCCTCTCTTTGTCCCCTCCTTTTTTTTTTCCAGTGAGTCCATCTGCTTTTCCTCCAGCTACCGTAATACCAGAGGAAACAAGCACCTATGCTTCCATCACTGAAGTGCCAGTGTCAGGAGAGATCCCTGAATCCGGAGAGCATCAAGTCAGTGGTGAATCTTCAGCATCTGGGTGGGTATCTGGAGCCCCAGATACAAGCGGAGAACCAACTTCTGGAGGTTTTGACCTTAGTGGAGAACACTCAGGGATTGGAGAAAGTGGATTACCATCTGTAGACCTGCATACCAGTGGCTTTCTACCTGGAGAAAGTGGCCTGCCCTCAGGGGACCTGAGTGGCTTGCCTTCTGGCACTGTTGATATCAGTGGCTTACCTTCTGCGGAGGAAGATATAACTGTGTCTGCTTCCAGGATACCAGAAATTAGTGGGATGCCACCTGGAGTTGAAAGCAGCGGGCTGCATTCTGGATTTAGCGGAGAAGTCTCCGGTACTGAACTAATCAGCGGCCTGCCATCTGGAGAGGAAAGTGGACTCACCTCTGGTTTTCCTACCATCTCTCTTGTGGACTCCACCTTGGTGGAAGTTGTAACAACAGCACCGGGACGGCAAGAGGAGGGAAAAGGATCAATTGGAGTCAGCGGCGAAGGAGAGCTATCAGGGTTTCCATCTGCTGAGTGGGACACCAGTGGAGGAGCCAGAGGGTTGCCCTCAGGAGCTGAAACCAGCGGGGAGCCCTCTGGGGTGCCTGAGCTCAGTGGAGAACCTTCTGGGGTGCCTGAGCTCAGCGGGGAGCCCTCTGGGGTGCCTGAGCTCAGTGGAGAACCTTCTGGGGTGCCTGAGCTCAGCGGGGAGCCCTCTGGGGTCCCTGAGCTCAGTGGAGAACCTTCTGGGGTGCCTGAGCTCAGCGGGTTCCCCTCGGGGCTGGATGTCAGCGGAGAACCTTCTGGAACACCTGAGGTGAGCGGTGTGGTGGACCTCAGCGGCCTTACTTCTGGTGGTGATGGAAGTGGTGAGGCCTCAGGCGTTACCTTTATAAATGCCAGCTTGGAGGAAGTGACAACCCCTTCAACCGCAGAAGCAGAAGCAAAAGAGATTTTGGAAATCAGTGGATTGCCCTCAGGAGGTGGAGAGACATCAGGCATGGCGTCTGGGAGTTTGGAGGTCAGTGGTCAGCCTTCAGGACATATGGACTTTGGCGGGAGTGTTTCTGGGGTGCTTGAGATCAGCGGACTTCCGAGCGGGGTCATCGACAGCAGTGGAGAAGTCTCTGGTGTGGATGTCACCAGCGGCCTACCTTCTGGAGAGGAAAGTGGACTCGCCTCTGGCTTTCCTACAGTCTCTCTTGTGGATACCACTTTGGTAGAAGTTGTAACGCAGACATCAATTGCACAAGAAGTGGGAGAAGGGCCATCTGGGGTGATGGAGATCAGTGGATTTCCTTCTGGAGACAGAGGACTATCTGGAGAAGGGTCCGGAGCCGTGGAGTCTAGTGGGTTTCCTTCAGGGACAGGAGACTTCAGTGGAGAGCCATCTGGGGTCCCGTATTTCAGTGGAGACATTTCTGGAGCTACGGATATAAGTGGACAACCTTCAGCAGTGACTGATATCAGCGGGGAGGTCTCAGGACTTCCAGAAGTCACTTTAGTCACTTCTGATTTAGTAGAAGTTGTGACAAGACCAACAGTTTCACAGGAACTGGGTGGGGAAGCAGCTGTCACCTTTCCCTATGGTTTTGGGCCAAGCGGTGAGGCCTCTGCATCTGGTGAACTAAGTGGGGAAACATCTGCACTGCCAGAAAGTGGTGTAGAAGCATCAACAGTTTATGAAACCAGCGGTGAAACATCCGCATATCCTGAGGTTAGTGTAGAAACATCCACAATTCAAGAAATCAGTGGGGAAACATCTGCATATCCTGAGGTTAGTGTAGAAACATCCACAATTCAAGAAATCAGTGGGGAAACATCCGCATATCCTGAGATTAATGTAGAAACATCCACAATTCAAGAAATCAGTGGGGAAACATCTGCATATCCTGAGGTCAGTGTAGAAACATCCACAATTCAAGAAATCAGTGGGGAAAACATCCGCATATCCTGAGATTAGCGTAGAAACATCCACAATTCAAGAAATCAGTGGGGAAACATCTGCATTTCCTGAAATTAGCCTAGAAACATCCACAATTCAGGAAGTAAGTGGAGAAACATCTGCATTTCCTGAAATAAGCATAGACACATCAACAAGGCAAGAAGCCCGGGGTGAAACATCTGCTTACCCTGAGATTATCATAGAGACATCCACAATTCAAGAAATCAGTGGGGAAAGTTCTGCCTTTCCTGAAATTAGCACAGAAACATCCACCATTCAAGAAATCAGTGGGGAAACGTCTGCCTTTCCTGAAATTAGCACAGAAACATCCACCATTCAAGAAATCAGTGGGGAAACGTCTGCCTTTCCTGAAATTAGCACAGAAACATCCACTATTCAAGAAATCAGTGGGGAAAGTTCTGCCTTTCCTGAAATTAGAATAGAAACATCCACCATTCAAGAAATTAGTGGAGAAAGCTCTGCCTTTCCTGAAATTAGAATAGAAACATCCACAAGTCAAGAAGCCCGGGGTGAAACATCTGGCTTTCCTGAGATTACCATAGAAGCCTCCACAGTCCAAGAAACCAGTGGAGAAACATCTGCTTTCCCTGAAATTACCATAGAAGCCTCCACAGTCCATGAAACCAGTGGAGAAACATCTGCTTTCCCTGAAATCAGCATAGAGACATCCACAGTCCATGAAATTAGTGGGGAAAGCTCTGCCTTTCCTGAAATTAGAATAGAAACATCCACAAGTCAAGAAGCAAGGGGTGAAACATCTGGCTTTCCTGAGATTAGCATAGAAGCCTCCACAGTCCATGAAACCAGTGGGGAAGCATCTGCATTGCCTGAAATTAGCATAGAAACTTCAACAGTTCGTGAAATCAGTGGCGAAACATCTGCATTTCCTGAAATCAGCATAGAAACTTCGACAGTCCACGAAATCAGTGGTGAAACATCTGCATTTCCTGAAATTAGTGTAGAAACTTCGACAGTCCATGAAATTAGTGGTGAGACGTCTGCGTATCCTGAAATTAGAATAGAAACATCCACAAGTCAAGAAGCCCGAGGTGAAACATCTGGCTTCCCTGAGATTAGCATAGAAACGTCCACTGTTCATGAAACCAGTGGGGAAACATCTGCATTTCCCGAAATTAGCATAGAAACATCAACAAGACAAGAAGCCAGGGGTGAAACCTCTGCCTATCCTGAAATTAGCATTGAAACATCCACCATTCAAGAAGTAAGTGGGGAAACTTCTGCCTTTCCTGAAATTAGAATAGAAACGCCCACAAGTCAAGAAGCCCGGGGTGAAACATCTGCCTATCCTGAGATCAGCATAGAAGCCTCCACTCTCCATGAAACCAGTGGGGAAACATCTGCATTGCCTGCTGCTAACATGGAAACTGCTGCCACATCTGTGGCCAGTGGTGAGCCCTCTGGTGCTCCTGAGGGGAAGGAAATTCATGATGAAACATCGGGAACTGCGACACACTCGGTCACAGGCGTTTCGGGGGAAACCTCTGTCCCAGACGTTGTAATTAGTACCAGCACTCCAGATGCTGAGCTAACACAGGGACCCAGGAGCCCTGCAGAGGCTCAGCTCGAAATAGAGCCCTCCACTCCTGCGGCATCAGGACAAGAGACAGAAACAGCTGCTGTCCTGGACAACCCCCCTCTGTCAGCCACCGCTACTGCTGCTCTGCCTCAAGCCTCACAAGAAGCCATCGAGGCGTTAGGACCCACTACAGAAGGTACTGTGCCTTCTCCTAATCCGAACGCTATGGAAGGGAAGGGGAGGGAGGGAGGGGGCGTAGCCGTTACTTTTTTGCTTCTTCTACAGCAAAGAGCATTAACACATAAGCAGACTCAAGAAGAACATGGTGGGAAGACATAAAAATGGGGGGGTTCCACCATGCATTAACAGCTCAAACCTCACGGTCTCAGTCCCTCATGCAGCAATTACTGGTGTCCCCGAAGAAAGTTGTGTTTAACGCCCTGACCACGGGGACTGTTCTGCACGGGGAATGCTCCTGTGTCGCACTGCAGCAACACAAGCACACGAGGCACCAAACCAGGTCATGTTCAATAGCTTCTGTCTTAACAGGCTGTGTTGGGTAGGTACTAATTATCCAGCCCCTGTAACCGCATCCCCAGAAGCCTTCTGCACCTCCCTCCTGCCATTACCGGGGAGGGCAGCTGGGGACCAGCTCAAGGGGAGCACCAGGAGATGCACAGGTGGCCTTCCCCTGCTGCACCTTGTAGGAGGCATCGGTCGCTCCTCCGAGCTGCTGCTCCTGGAGGATGCGGCTGCAGCCCAGCCCCCATGAGCAGCCTGGTGGAGCTGCCAGGAACACGGCAGGGGCATCATCTGCTGCTGCCCCCCGGGTCCACAGCTGACCACCGGCACGTAGGTGGGCTCTCCCCTCCGTGCTGCTGGAGGGGGGGCTGGAAAAAGAGTATTCTGTGAATGATTGGCGAGAGCCACTGGGTGTGATATGGCTGGGGAAGGCACCAAGGCATTCACGCCCCATCTGAAATTGCTCTTAGCCATTGCTATCATCTAAAGAAAACAACATCTTTTTTTCTTCTCATGTGGAAACTAAAGCAAAGACGGCTCCACCCGCTGGAGACTTCCACCCTGGCTGAGGGACGTGGCTGAGAAGTTGGATAAGGCAGGCTGCGAGCCTCTGCCCTGTTTTGTTTCTCTTTCCGTGATGTGCTGACTTGCTGCCTGGGCCGCCGGGTGTTTCCAAGCACTTGCTCCACGGCTGCAGGCTGGCCATCAGCTGCTGCGCAGTGCCGAGGGCCTGAGAGGCAAAACAAGCCAGCTGGGGACCAAAATCTCCACTCTCCGCCTTGTCACTGCTGGGTGTGACGTTTGCATCGGGCGCGCTGCTCCCGTCTTTGTGCTGCCCTTTGGCACGGAGCGTGGCCACCCTCTGGTCTGCGTCCTGTGCTGCTCTCTGCAGTGCAAACGGGCAAAACGCACGAGGCGATGCTCACAGCAAGCCAACGCTGCCTTCTGGCAGCCCCGCTGATAGATGTGCTTCCCTCCACCCTGCCCCTTTTTGGTGCTTTAGCAGGACCCACTGCTGCCAAGTATAAACAGATACAATATTTAAATCTGAGTAGCCTTGTATGGTGAAAATGCTTCGCTAGCTTTCTGACAACCGTCCACCAAGCAGTGCTGACGTGCCATGGAGGCATTAGGATGCTACAAGGAGAAGAAGAGCAGGGGTATTGTCATGCTTGCCAGCTGCTGTTTCTTGGCCAGGAAGGAGCCTAGTAACACAGGATGTCCCACGACATCCCTGGCCATGGCTTGGTTTCACTTTGCGGCTGCCAGTAGCAGGTTCTGGGGCATGGGCCCCACTGCAAAACCATTCATACTTGAGCTGTGGCATAAAGGTCCTACATGTGCTTAGGTGCATCACGGCTCTGAATGGGCTGCACCTTCACAGTGGCCACTCTGCAGAAGCATGGCAAAAAAGTATCTGCTAAAAGGCCAACTCAGTTCCTTCTAGCAGAAGTAATATTCATCCTGCCCCCTTCCCATCTTACCTCCCGGACTGGTTAATCCACAGCTTGCAGCACAGGCAGCTCTGGATTTGGCAAGGGTCTGTAAATGCAGGGCTCTGTGAAGCTCAGCCCAGTTTCTAACTTTGCTTCCATCCTCAAGGTAGTTTGAGCGAGTTCCCTCTGCATCACTTCTCTCTGAGACACCAGGTAATTGTAGAGCTTTGTTCAGCCCTGGTCCCACACATCTGAGGTCCCCCATCCCTGCAGAGCCCCTGCAGAGCAGATGCTGCAGGCGTGGGCGAGGGCAAGGCAGTAGGGTAGTCCCAGGGCCTGGGGCTTGGGAACTGCGTACCCAAAAAACTTCTTAGCACACCTAATGAGCTCTGCTTTTGGGCCATGCTCACTGCCACGTCCTAGCCTGGAGGTAAAAACAAGTCAGCAAAGGCGGAGGCGAGGGGAAGGAAAGGAACCAGCCAGTGAGGCTCAGCAAAAGAAAAAAAAATTGGCCCCAAAGTATGGTTTTATTTCACTGCTTATTCTTTTTATAAATTACCCACAAGGCGATTGCCAGATTCTGCGGAGCATTTGTTAGCCAACATTCTTGTGAAGTATTTAGAAAGAAAACCATGTGTTCGGCAGCTCATGTGTGAAGAAGTTTGAAAAATGTTCCAAAACTGGAACATGCTGTGTATTCATGAGTCACGGGGATGACGCTCCGGCAGCTGGGGTTTCTAAGCAGGTGACAGATAGAGGTAAGCGACCACTGCATGAAGCCTAACTGTGGATTCCTGATCAACCAGAGAAGAGCTTCAGGACCCGTGCTTGGTTGGTGCTCCCCCAGAAGATATTCTAGGGTGAGAGAACATTTTGGTCAATGAGCTTCTCAGCAGTATCCCTTCAGGGTGAAACGCAGTCCAGGTTGGGGTCCGAACGAGGCTCATCCAGGCAGCAAGAAAGCGTACTGACTGTGAATGTGCAGCACCTCTGCACCGAGGGAAAACTCCTCCAGAAAAGCAAAGTGATGACAGAAGGGAGGGGGGGAAGGAAAAATATTCACAGGTCTTTTATTTCAACTACTCTTCCCACTGCACTGGGAATCGTGAACATGAAAACTCTACAAGGAAGAACAACAGGTTGGAACCCAAAATTGTATTTCCTGTGCTGTGGCTCCCTTTCTACCTGAAGCGTCCTGGTCTTTGACTTTACCTCTTGCAAAAAGACCAGTTCTAATACCTGTCCCTTGCGCTGTGCTCAGAGCTCATAGGGTGTAATGGTTACCCATTAAATGCAATGAATTTTGGCTACCATTGAAGCACGGGTGAAGCTAGTTCAGCTTACAAAAGGAGCATGGAGTGAGGAGCAGGGGGCACGCGGCTGCTGGGCTCCTGTCCTGTCATTTAAGTGTTCCAGTTAGATTCAGCAGCCTTTTTAGTGGGATGACTTCAGAAGAATGATATTTTTCTGCTCTGCTGTAGTCCCTACTTCTCTCTGAAGGATAGAGCCAGAAGCACAAGAAGACCAGAAATTAACGCTTGGCATGCCAGTATTCTTTAGTTATTAACCAAATTGAAGGCTTTGCCTGCACATGTCTTTAGTCAGCAGTTTGACTCCTCCATGAGGACAGGAACCCTACGAGCCTACAGCTTGAAGAATTGTCCATAGAGTTGGCTTCTCCATCCAGAGTTTTGCCAACTCAGTGGGTCTTTTTGCTTCTGGTAACATTTGAAGACAAATAATTATTAGCTGAGAAAAGCAAGCTGGCGCTTCAGTGAGAGGCTGTGGTTTGGAGCATGCCGACCAGCCAATGACTTAACAACTTCATTCAGGTCAGGGGGGAAAATAGAAATGTGCTGAAATGGCAGCAATTTATGTTAAGTTTTGCTTGTCTCTGGTGAAATGAACTCACGGAGCCTGCTGCCTAGGGCCCCAGCACAGCTGAAGGTTAGAAGTCATAGGGAGAAAGGTCTTGATGAGGTTTCCTCCTTCTTCATACCCTGGAAATGCAAGGGATAATGCTTTGTTGGTTTAAAGAAGACTATAGCAGAAGAAAAATGTCTAAAAATCATTCACCTGGTTCATAATGCTTCACCCAGTGTGGAAAGGAGTGTACATGCTCAAGAAGGAAATGGAGCTTCCAGTCCTGGCTGAAAGATGAGCAAAATCAGAAACCATTAACGGCCACCCAGATGATTTGATGTCTCCTGGACACACTGTGCATTTTGCATCAAACTTTTATTTGCTTAATTCAGACCTTTCTCTGAAGACGCAGCCTACAGCCCTGGAATAGTCTCCTATATCCATCAGTTAACTTCTACACACAACGTTTTGGAGGCAGAGATGCTCAAAGTTGCTGAGCTCTCCTTCCATGGGAGTGTTGGACAAATCAAACATCCCAGCAGATTGGCAGCTTCTCCTAGAAACAGGCTGTGCCAATATCTGCCCTTCCACTGCGTGGAGGATGTGGTTTAATCATTAAAGTTAATTCTTTTCAGAACGTAATTCCTCATCATAAGTCACTAGCTGGCTACATGATGTTCAATGCTGGTACTTTACTTAAAATGTGAGGGAATTGTTTTCTCCAGCTCCTCCTATTCTTTTCTTGTAGGAGTCATTCTACAATTGCTCAAATGTTTCTCTTCTCTGAGTTATCAGTTCAAACTTCCCTGGAGTCTCCGAAAAGCAAATTTAATTTGTACCTGGATTATTTTTTTCCTTTGGCCTCTAGAAGATAATGTTGTATCTGGTCTCTGAATCCCTGTTTGGATAAACACACAGGAATCTATAAAGAACAGGTGAGAGGCACAACAGGGACAGCTGGACATCCTGAAAATGCCTTGCCTTTCAGTCCTATATTTTCCTCTCTGCAGAACAAAAGCAGGAGTTTAAATCCTAGAGTGTGTTTCTAAACTAGTCTCTTAGAGCTTCAGTAAAACTGCACAGTTTATTTCAGGAGTTGGGTGATAGCATCCTGTCTGTTTGCAAGCTGTTCCTCCCCAGGAAATGTTTTAAGTGCAAAGTTGGCCTTATTTGATGGATATACTTGCTATCATCGATCCAGGCTGCCTTTGGGAGAAATGCAGAGACTGCACCATTTTAAGAAGTGTTAGCACTGTCTCTAGCATTGTCTTCCTAGCTTGGGATGAAGGATTTTGAAAGTAGTCCCTTCTCACTGTGTGTTCACTTTTGCGTGCCATTTGCCTTCTGAGCAAAACCAGGACTGATCTATTTCTCTTTCATTTCTAAAGGATTTTTCTTTCCAATTTCCATGATCTAGTACAGCACATTGTCTTCAAAGACACTGGGCAAATACTTCTGCTGTGTTTAGCTGCATCAAAAGAAAATAGTACTGACTAAATATAGTAAGTATCTGGCAATGCAAGAGAAATCTTAGGAAGAAAATGGTGAAGGAAATTCAAAGTTTTCATTGTAACACTGCAACTCCCCTTGCTTTTGCCAGCCAACAGTTTACATCTTCCAGATGCAAGAGCCTATTTACATTAGATTTCTTTGTTTTAATTTCTGGTTTCATTTAAAAAAAAATAAATAAATCCAAAAGTTAGACCTTAGGTCCAGTTAATATTGTAAAATAGAAACTCTTGTGACAATAGGTTTGAATAATCTTTTGCAACTTCTGGGTGATATTAACTGCAGTGCAAATCATCTCGCAAAGAGTTGTTGATTTTGCATTATCCTCGAGAAGTGAGTTAATAACATGATCTAAATGGGCTTCCTATTCTTGGCACTGCGAAGCATTTTCTTCTCTGTCTCTGTTTCAGAGCTGAAGCTCTTGAAAGCCAGGGGCTGCCTCTGTTCTGCATCCCATGCCACATCAGTTGTCCTTTGTTAGCGCCGGGTAATAATAGCAGGAGTCTCTTCTTGTTGCTTGATAAGCTCTTGAGCTGCACCTCAAAGCAAAGCTGACTTTTGAATGACTGCTCACCCAAGCAAATAAATAGCTCACGTACGCGTAAGACCCTTGGGTGGCGAGGTAGGGAGGGGGCAGGCGGTGCTGTGGAGCCTGGGGCTGGCCCCTGCTGAGCACAGCCTGCCCTCGTGCGTGCCGCAGGCTTCTCAGCCAGCTGGTGATGGGCACAGCGACGTGCTGACCTCACCTAGCCCCAGACTCTGGGGAAGCGGATGCATTTCTGGCACAGAAAAGGTTAAGAAGAAAAAAGCCAGGCGCTGAGTGATAGATGGGATTCTTTTCACTGGAGTTCTCACCTCCCATAAATCCCATGGCTTTGATGCGATATCCTAGAACCACCCACAAACTGGCTTGCCAGGGTTTCCAGAGGCACCACGGCTGCCAATCTTACCATTTAAAGCTTACTTTTCTAAAAGACCAGATTTTCTGGGAGGACCAGAATCAGCAACACTTCCTCCGAGCTAGCTGACATGTTTAAGTTTCCTGATATCAGCCTGGTGAGGTGATCCTGCATCCAGATGGAGGCACAGTCACTGTCCCAACAGCAAACAGGCTGAAGGGGGAGTTTGGTATTTATGATCATCATGTGTTTAAAATGTCTTCTTTCCAGCCATTTGCAGCATGCTTCTGGGGAAAAAAAAAAAAAAAAAAAGTCTCACTTTTATTTGTTGCCTGTTTTTCCTTTACTACCTGTGAGTACACACCTTTTCTCTTTGTGTGATATATACAGATATATATGTGTATGTATGGAGATATATATAACATATATATTGTACGCAGAGATTTGTTTTTACAGCCTATATAATATGTGCAGTCATATTATATACACTATCTGTAAAAGGAAATTCTGCCCCAGTGTTATTTCCCGGCTGGAGATTTGTGGCAACGAATTTGCATGTGTGTGTCTGCTCCCTCTTCCTCTGGCCCAAGGGATGGCAACAACTCGCAGTGGGTCTCATGCATCTCAGAAGAGATCTCGGATGCACCAAGCTTTAGTCCACGTTGCCAAAGACGACTGAAGACTCATTATTCCCCACTGAATATTCTGCTTTAGCTCTTGCTTTAGTGCTCTGTTCCCACTTCTGTGGTATGCTTTCCCCTCGATGGAGCCTGATGGACAAAGGAGAGCCTTTCCTTACTTGTTCAGCTGGAGCCCACTGGAATCAGTACAACCGTCTGCTGCCACTGCTGTTGGAAGCCCGGGGGACCTCTAGAGCTGTAATCATCCCTCAGGATGCTTCATTTTCCTTCACACTTTCTGTCTTCTAAGAACTCCAAGTGTCACTGATAAGCAATAGCCAGCCAAGTGCAGCTCCTCTCTTTTACCAGGCCCATGACCTCCGTTATGTTCTGGAAAGTCCCGACTTATTAGTGTCCTGGAGACAGGATCTTCAGTTTTCTTCATGCGGCAGTGAATATAGAAATCCAGAAATCTTTCACGATTATTTAGAAGGGCAATCAGAGGAAGAAATTCCTTCTCTCAGTGAAGAACTAACTGCAGAACTGGTGGAAGTGGTCCATCAGCCATCTGAGGAATGATTACATTGCTCACAGTGACGCAGCCTAGAATAAAGATGACAATCCTCATGCTCCAAAGCACGAATCGATTTACCATCCAAGGTCAGGAAGAATGTTTTGCATTTCTTAGGCACGTTACAAAGCATGCCATATTTTAGCTGACATAATCAGACGTTGGCCACTGAGCAACCAGACATTCACATCGGGTATAACGTGTCTGCTCTCGTATGTCTGGGGACACTGAGCAACTGGGCCACTGTTCTGCAGGGAGACAGTATCAGAGTGAAAATGCCCTAACCAGAAGAACACAGACCTTGAGGAGACACTGCCCTGCTCTGGTATTTCCACAGCCACCATTTCATCATCTTTGAATGTTTCTTCACTAATGCCTCTGATCCACAAGAAGAGTGTGGGAAGTTAGTCAGCACTTTTAAAGAGTTACTTTTCTTCTGAGTGTGAAAGAAAGAAGTGTTATCTCACATGAAGAGCTAATCAATCATCATTTAACCTAACCTGCACGGTGTGCTCCCACTTTCTTCCTTAGTCTTGTTTCTTTAGTTGAACATCTCTGAGATCTTTCCATTCTGAATGATTTTCCTTCTGAATCCAGAGGTTGATAAGTAGGATTAAGGCTCGCTATGGAGAGATACTAGGAGAAGAACTTTAATTCCAGCACAAATTACATTTTCTTACATAGATACAAACTGCCCACACATGGCCTTCTTCAGAGCATCCATGTCTCCTTCATTCTTCCCTGAGATGATAGAGGATGGAAGTGCTACCAAACAATGGCACTTACCACCCAGGCTTGTGCAAATTAGCAGATTGAGCTGGGGGCTGAATTCTTCCCATCCCAACTTCTCTTTTCACCTGTGGAAAAGCAGAAGGAATCTTAAGAGCTGCTCTAGATGGGGAAATAGGAATAGTTTCCACCACCATGAGGGAATCCACAGCTGGGAAAGACCTAGAGCTTCTTCCAGACCCATCACAAGCAAGAAAGTGCATAGTGTGGACAGGTCCAGAGAGAATGGCACTACACTCCGGTGTTCTTCACCGAGGAAGAGGCTGTCATAGCTCTTCCTAAAATCCTCACAAGGAAAAGGCTGTGGGTCTTTGAACCACCTCTGAAGGCCCTTCTTTTCTTCCCTGCACTTAGCTTCACTGAGATGAGATTACTTGCCCTGGGGCTTCATCTGAATTAAGGTTAGGAAGAAACTAGTAGGGAACACTGGCTCCAGGAATGCCGGCTGGGAGATAGACATCCATTTCAGGACGTTTTTCTCACTTTTGAGAAGTCCACATTCTTTCTCATATACACATAACTGGTGGAGACGGCCACAAGTTTGCATGTTCCATCCGTTGGGCAGAGATGGTAGACAAGGAAGAGTTACCCTAGCTGTCAAAGAGGCTGAGTGCTGTGTATCGGATATACGTCTTGCTGAGGCTGTCTTGGTATCTCCAGAGCGGTGTTCAACCATCAAGTGACACCAAAACAACATCCTCCTCGTAGGGTGGGTCGGGCCTCTTGCCTTCCTTCCTCCAGCAGCAGCAGTGGCAGTATGCTTCCAAATAAGAACCTAACAACTCCCAGGTTCCCCCAGAACACCTGGTACTCCCTAAACAAGCAAGGAAACGAGTTCTCCTGTCGGTGGAGTTCCCTGCCCAGAGCCCTAATGGAAGCCCTTCATTTCTTGCAGACACTGATGAGTGCCACTCAAGCCCCTGTCTGAACGGAGCTACCTGCGCTGATGGCATCGACTCTTTCAAATGCTTATGCCTTCCCAGCTACGGAGGGGACCTGTGTGAGATCGGTACGGCCTACCTGGCTTCAGCTAATCTTACTAACAGCTACATCACCTCCTTCCCACCCTACCCCAAAGAGCTGATCCCAGGTGCTCCCGTCAGCCCTCGTCTCCGTTAGCTAACCTCTAACAGCAGCTTGGAGTACGGCAGGGAAACGTTTTGAGCCTTTTGCTTACATATTCCGATTAGTTTGCTCATCACGGCAGTGTGTTCTCTAAGATCCCTGAGCAGGAACTTCTGGCGTCTTCTTCAGCTTTCTCTTGCTCAGTTTCTCTGGTGGAGCTCCGTACAGACTGTAGTGGTGCTGGTCACAGAAGTCACTGTCTCGTTGGCTCAAGGGTCCTCCTGCTCATCTGTAACAGCAGGGAAACATCTGAGTACATCTTCACCCCAGGCGAGCTGTCTCTGCTAGACTGGAATTTCATGGAAGGATGCTTCAAGCGAGCCATGTGAAATGATTGCGTTTCACTCTGTGAGGATGCAGCTGAGAGGAGCCTCCTTCACTCCAGGACCCTCCGCTGATCTGACACAGCATGACGTTTTTGTCATCTCTGCATCGCGGCTTCCCGTGGCAAAACCAGCAGGGAACGTGTGTCTTTGAGAAAACATGAAGCAACCTACTTTCACATCAAAATGAGGCGCACTTTGACCTGCACTAATACTTCTTTTTGTTTCTACAAGAAAAGAAAAAAAATTTTTTGTTTTCCTAAAGCTGATGAAAGCCCAAACTTTTGTCAGCTTAACTGAGGGGAAGTTCCCCTGCCTTGCTCAAACAAGAGCAATAAGTTTGCAATTTCTTACTCACCTTGACACAAGTAATGATAACACACGTTGGATTTTTTCCTCACCTGTCTGCATCTCTCTTTCTGCTTTCATTATGAAGCTGTGGAGTAGACCATAAGAAGAAGGCTCAGGATTTTGGGACCGTCTGGGCAAGAATGATGCTGTCTTTATGTCTCCTTGCTAATGAAACCTAATCAGCTCCTGATTTACTCCTCCCTGCTGCCTTTTGTTCTGCCAGAAGATGCCTACCCTGCAGCTGCTTATAAACTTGTTTGGTCCAAGCCAGCCTTAATTTCCTCTTTTCTGTGATTTATGGGCTCGCGATGCCTGGGGCCCATAGCCTGGGACATGCAAGAGGAAATCAATGCCCCATATTCAGTGGTGAATGCAAATCTTGATTATTCCCATGTGGCAAGCCTTCCTTTCTCTGACATCTATGGGTCTCCAAGAGCACCGGGACACTGCAGGTGATCTCTGCCATCTGTGCACATAGCCAGTCCTTCCTATCACCACGACAGTGTCCCTACCAGGGAAAAAGCTTTTTGTTGTCCTTCTCCAAGACGATTGCTGTCATATTTTCCCATAAGTAACAGCTGTGTAGGAAAGAGTGGCCTTTCTCCGAGGCAATGTCCTGCTGAGGTTCTGTGCCATGTGCTGTCCCATCCCCGGGCTGTGATGACAAGAGGTGACATTCAAGCAGCTGGAAAAAAGTATATTTAAATCTCAAAAGACAGAGCAATGTCTGCTCACCTTGTGCGAGTGGTCTGCCTGCAGAGACCAAGGGTCCTTAGAGCTTCAGCTACTTCCAGATAATCCATCTGATCTGCTAAGGAGGACAGAAAACATTTTAAACCCTTCCAACACCTATGAAGCACCTGCAGTCCCCAGTTGGAAGAAGACAGAAGGGTGGATTAGCAGGAGTTTGTGTGATTGAAGGTGACCGTGCTTTGACCTACTGAGTTTAACAACAGAAGAAAGAAACTGAGCACAGAAAACCTTACTGGGAAGGGAGAGAGGCACGAGGACTGATGAAATCTCACCGCTCTGAGAGCAGGAGGTGGCTGAGAAAGGGTGGGAGGTCGTGCATCTGCAAGGCTGACATTAAACCCATCCTGGCGTGTCCTCGATTTCTGCTCTCACCTCTACTAGACTTCTCTCCGACCAGGGTGTAGTACGGCTCTCTCTGCTCCCTCTTCATGGACGGCAGAGGGAAAGCTCATCCCTGTGAATGTAGGTACTGAAAAAAAATGATGTGGCAGAGCTCATTCAAGGCCCGAGAGGTACACCATCTCCAGCCAGTGGCTGCTCCTGCCCAAAACCCAAGTCTCAAGTGCCACCATAGCACCATTTCTGTGTCTGCCCTTGTTTCCTTCAGGCACGTGGAGAAGAAGCGTGCTGTCGTGTTGGATGGAAGCTTCTGAAAGCTACTTTTGTGGTGGCTTCTCCATTCACCTCTGTTCTCCCCATCTGTGGTTTTATTTTTATAAGTAGTAGGTTCAACTCTTCAAAGTTTCTCAGGTGGTAAAAGACACTCAAAAAGTTGAGACATTTTTGTCCTTTTCTTGCAGTTTCCAAGACTTTTTCTTGAGATTTCCTTTTCTATCTCTGCCATGGTAAGTTCCTGCCCCCTCTCTTTTCTCCATCTGGGTAGGTTTCCCTTTCCTCAGAACCCACAGCAAACAATGTGACCACCTGAACCCAGCCTTTCCTCCCCCCTTTCCTTTTCAACATGCGAATGTCGATTCTGGGCTCTGGGATTCGCGTTTTGGAGATGCTTTCCAAAGCAAGAAAACTCTGCAGGCCAACACAAGTGAGAAAAGAGGGTTGTGGCTTGGGCCAGCTCCTCAAGAAGCCCAGACACCAACGAGGATGGAATTGCTCAGCAATAACTCTGTGTTACTCAAGTTTTCCAGTAGCACTGGTCACCCTATGGCAAAAAAAGGGCCTTCGACACAGGCTCCCTTCTCTTCTGCATTTTTCTTCGATGTCTTCTGTCATTTTCCCTGGGGTGTCAGAGAGACACCCCTGTCAGGGTTTGCTTTTTAGTGGCAGTGACCGTGTGTTGTCCTGTGCCGTCAGCGCATGAGCTGCCAGCAGGTGAGTCGGAAGGCCTCCAGGCTCACGCTCCAACTCCTTGTCATCACGCCCTTGTGTGTTTCAGACCTGGAGAACTGCGAGGACGGCTGGACCAAGTTCCAGGGCCATTGCTACAGGCACTTCGAAGAGAGGGAGACGTGGATGGACGCGGAGACCAGGTGCCGAGAACATCAAGCCCACCTGAGCAGCATCATCACCCCAGAGGAGCAAGAATTTGTGAACAGTGAGTGTTGGGGGGCACGTGGAGGACCCGCAGCGAGCCGTGGGGAGCCGCCACCCACTCTTCTCTCCCCGTCTGGTTTTCGCAGGCCACGCGCAGGACTACCAGTGGATCGGGCTCAGCGACAGAGCCGTGGAGAACGATTTCCGCTGGTCTGACGGGCACTCGCTGGTGAGTCCCTGGGGAGGGCCAGGGGGCACAGGAGCGGGGTTCCCCTGGCATTTCCAAGCCTCTCGTGAAACAGAGCCACAGGCTGGGCCCCATGGGGGTAGAAATAGTCGCTGTAGAAGCAGTGTGGGCAGCCCGTGGTTTCTCCTGATAAAAGGCAGGAGACACAAAGGAGGGGAGGAGAGGCAGCGGGAGAAAAGGGAGGGCTTGGCTCCAGGTAAAAGGCTCTCCTCTCTCCCCAGCAATTTGAGAACTGGCGGCCCAACCAACCCGATAACTTCTTCGCCGCGGGTGAGGACTGCGTTGTGATGATCTGGCATGAGCAAGGCGAATGGAACGACGTCCCCTGCAACTACCACCTGCCTTTCACGTGCAAGAAAGGAACAGGTGAGCCCTTGCACCAGCAAGGAGGGGGGCCAGTGTCTGTTGGGCCAGGGCATGAAGGCAGCACTGGGAGCACCCAGTGCACGTGAATGGGAACCCATGGGTCAGGTCCAGTGGGGTTTTCCTCGCAGGAAGCTTCATTTCTGCACAAGAAAGTCAACGCAGAGAGCAAAGAGGAACGTAACATGGATTTGTCACTGCAAGGGGTGTTCAAAAAGGTGGAAGGAATTGGCATTAGGATTTGACCTTGATCAAGCCTCTAGGAGGAACACTCCTGAGGTCTTGAAAAACAATAACAGAAGCCAGGAGGAGCGGGGGCCTCATGTCCCCAGGCAAGGCTGTACCCTGGTGGCAGCATTGCTCCTGCATGCCAGCCCCATGCCCTGCCAGGGAAGCTCTCACTGTAAACTTGCCTCTCTGGTGAAGTTTTTATGAACTTTTTTTGCAAGAGTCCCCTTTTTTGTATCACCTCCATTTGTTTCTCCCCAAAATAAATGATCCACCCATTGTCAGCTGCTTCTCTGGCGCTGGGGCTCAGGTGATGAGACAGAAACCTTTCGGATCCCTCCATCTCTCCCTGTCTTTGCCCGTCTCCCATAGTCGCCTGCGGGGATCCCCCCGTGGTGGAGAACGCCAGGACCTTCGGCCGGAGGAAGGACCGCTACGAAATCAACTCCCTGGTGCGGTACCAGTGCGACCAGGGCTACATCCAGCGCCACGTGCCCACCATCCGCTGCCAGCCCAACGGGCAGTGGGAGGAGCCGCGGATATCCTGCATAAACCGTACGTCTCGGCTGCCCCAATCCCCACAGCCCCATCCCGTGGGATGTCAGAGAGGGATGCCTTTGACCAAACCTTTCCCCCCCTCGGCCACCCTTTGGGGAATGGGGAGGGTTGGGGCTGATGCAGGGGTGGCACCGCCATGGGGTCAGGGTAGCTCCGAGCCAAAGGGATGCCCTGGTCCCTTGTCTTGCTGGAAGTTTTCCCGAGATAGGGCTGTAGGAAGGGGAAAAAGGAGCTTAATAAGAGCCAAGGCTACTTAGGGAAGGAAAAGGAACGCTCCTGCAGTGGTGAGCTCTGGCATCAGCAGAGGACAGGAGCAGGGCGCTGTGCCCGGGGTCCCCCCGTCCCAGCACGCTGCCGAGCAGACAGGAGCCCTGCGGCAGAGCTGCCCCGAGGGACGGGGCTGGGCTCCTCGCCCCTCTCCTCTCGGCCCTCCAGCCCTCTCCACGAGGCGTCCCAGCCCATCCCCAGGCTGCCTACACCCCGCTCCCATCCCTGCTCGCAGCTTCCCAACAATGTCATCGCCCTCAGCCAAATCACATCCGTCAAGTGTCAGCCCAGCTGCTGCTCCGGCTGCAGTCCCGGGGCGGAGGGGACAAAGCTCCAGGCAGGGAGGAGAAGGGGAGCAGGGGCAGGAGGCAGCGGGGCAGCCACGGCCCGATGCAGCCTTGGCTCTGCCAAGCACCAGGGCAGGGGGCTCAGGCTGCTCCCCTCTTTCTGCTGCCCCCGTCTGAACCCTCCTGCAGCTATTTGGGGGGCGAGAGAAGGGACGGCGGTGTGCTGGCTGCCGCTGGGACACCCTGCTCTTCTCCCCGTGCTCACCCCTGTTTGCCCAGGGATTTTATTCTGCACGGGACAAGCAGTGTCTGTGCTGCCAACAAGGTGTCTTTTCTCCCCCCGCAGCCTCCAGCTACCAGCGCAGGCTATACAAGAGGAGCCCCCGGAGTCGGTCGAGACCCAGCGGCAGCGCCGTGCACAGACCCACCCATTAGAGCGGGGCGAGAGACACCGAGGGGCAAACGGAGAGAGAAAGAGATTTTTACAGAACAGTTATATTAACAGAGTCGATTTCTTCTTCTTCTTGTTGCTTTTTGTCATATAAGGAAAAAAAAAATTATATTAAAGACAAACCCACCTTTGTGTATATATATAAAAGAAAAAAAAAAAATTAATGTTTTTCCAAGCACCAAAGCAAAGCGAATTAGAAGTCAGCCTTTTTACTAACCGTCCGGTTCCAATTATCTTCGTGCCTTCGGGGACAGGGAGGGGGGTGGGTTTGCAGAGGGCAGGGGGTTAAGTTAAATAATAAAGATGATTATTTTTTTCCTGATTTTATCCACGAACAATGTAATTATTTCTGTTATTTAATCTCCGGGGTGGACAGCACCTTTTGGGGTTAATTTTATTTTTAATTTTTTTTTTTCCAGAATCCTCCTACTGCTGCGGCGCGTCGGGGCGGGTGGGGAGATGGGCAGTGAATGTACCGGGGGGGCCGGGGGCTGCGGTAGGGGGGAGCCGGGGGGGGGGATGCTGAGACCCTGGGGTCCCGGCCCCACTCTGCTTCCCCGCCGCCGCCCCACGGCGCAGCGCCCACCCCGGGACGACGTGCTCTTTCCAGGGGACCGTGCGGGGCACCAGCGTTCCCTGCACCTATTTATATTTTTGAACATATCCTATTTTGAAAGAATGATAAATAATAAAGAGAGCCAAATCCGATAGGGTTGTGTGGTGGTTTTTTTTGGGGGGGGGGAAAGGGGGTGGCGGGAGGTGTCTGGGGGGGGCTGGTGGAGGGTTTTCCATGGCAAGAGAACGGGGAAGGAAGGGCACCCAAACGGGCTGCACAGGGCATCATGCACCAGCCCCAGCCAGATCCCAGGGGTGCAGTTGTGGGGACAAGGGAGAAATGCAGGGGGACCCCAAAAGGAGAAACCGCTCCCCAGATCTGTCTTGGAAGGGGCTGGGGCAGGAGGAGCTGCCCAGGAGGGGTCAACCCCATCCACACCCCACAGCTAAAACCCAACACCGAGAAATCCCATTGCCAGCAGATGCTCACCCCCTGCCTTCCAGGCCCGGCCCCTGGGGGTTAATTAGCACTCGTTACGAGGGGAAGGCCCCCAGGAGATGATGGTGAGGTGATGGAGGCATGCATGGCCCCGACAGCACCCTGGCGGTCCTGCTGGGGACCCCCCCACATCCTCCCTCCACGGCACCAGGCTGGGACAGAGGTGGGGACACAGCCACATCACTCCGGGGCTTTCTCCCTCGTTTATTAGAAGAGCTCCAGGAAAATACATCTTTTCGTAACAAAACGCTCGAAGAAGAAGGCACCAGAGTTCACACGGAGTCCGGGCGCGGGGCGCACGGAGGTAAGGCACTGGGGCTCCCGTGGGGACGGGCACAGCAGCATCCCCCAGCAGGACGGGGATGGGTACAGGGCCACAGCAGGGGATGGGGTGCAGCAGAGGCACCCGCTTTGTGCCTCCGGTCCCCTGCAGCCGGGGTGGCAGGGGACAAGGGGGCAGAAACGTGGCCGGGGACAAGGGGGCAGAAACAGCCCGGGAACGGCAGGGTGGCCGGCGTGGGCGAGGGGCTGCCCCGGCCCCGAGCAGCAGCCCCACGCTGTACGTGGAGCAAAATGCCCCAGCCAGGAGCCCTGCTGCGTTGAGAAAGTGTAAAATGTAAAGGAAGAAAAAAAAAAAAACCTAAAAAAACAAACAAAATAAGCCGCCTCCCACCCCGCCTCCCCCCACAATCACCCCCAAAACAGCCTTGGGAAACACCCGGTGCAAGGCACCGTCGGGCTGGAAGCATCCTCTGGCCGAGAAGGAGCTCCCCCGGCTCCTTATCTCTCCTTGTAGCAGAAAACCCCAAACCTGCCCTTGCTGGGGAAGCCGAAGCTGCGGACGCCGGGCTCGGCGGGGCCGCAGTTGGCTCGGGGCTTGGCGATGGGGTAGCGGACGCTGCCGTCCGCCAGCCAGCCGGCGTCGCAGCGGTCCAGCCCCAGGAACTTCCAGGCGGAGTAGAGGTGTCCCACCCTGGCGATCTCAGCTCCCGCGTCCTGGCACGCCTGCTTGGCTTCCTCCAGCGTCAGCCCAGCTGGGCGCTCCAGGTAGAAAATCTCTCCTAGGAGGGACGGAGGGAATCAGGGGGGGAGCCCCCGGTGCCGAGCATCACCCGGAGCATCCACGCCGGGCTGCGAGCCCCGTACCCCAAGGGGCAGGGAGGACACGGGATGCCACCAGCGGGGCACCAGATGCCATCTGCGTCTTCCCCAGCCCCCCCCCCAGGGCTCAGCACCCACCTCTGAGCGCGGAGGAGAAGCAGAAGACGTCGAAGCGATGCAGGTGCCGGTGGCGGGGGCCGTAGCTGCGGATGCCCGGGGCGAGGTGCAGCCCGCCGCAGGGCTTGCGGGGCAGGCGGATGGGGTACTGCACGGTGCCGTCGGCCAGCCAGCCCGCGTTGCACCAGTCCAGCCCCTCGCTCCACGCCTGGAAGAGCTGGCTGAAGGTGGCGATGACGGCGCCCTGCTCCTGGCACGCTCGCTCGGCTTCGTGGAAGTTGAGGCGGTACTGCCCGCGGGGAGGCTGGTAGGGGAACACGATGCCTGGGGGCAGACGGGGCGCTCAGCCGGCTCGCGGGGCAGCCCACGAACCCGACGCCATCGGGAGCGTGCACGGGTCCCCGACCCATCCCAAACCCACGCTGCAGGGCAGGGAGCACCCCAGGGTGCAGCAGCCCAGGCAGCACAGCCCCAGGCTCAGGCGGGGCTGCGCTGGGCACGCAGCCACCAGCAGCGAGATGCCAGCGACATCTGGTGGCACTGGGACAGCTGGTGGTGGCTCCGTCCTGGGGACACGCACACACCTCCCTCGTGGGCATGGCTCCGGCACACGTGGGGATGCTCAGACAACGGTAATAGGGATGCAGAGACCACCACTGCAGGGACATACGGACCCAGGGACACACAGACAGGGGTCCCAGGGGGACACAGCACCACCACGGGGACGCACAGACCGCAGGAACACCACCAACACGGGGCTGGCCGTACCACTATCACAGGGACAGCTGGACAACGGGAACCCAAAAACCCCCATCCCAGAGAGCTCTGAGCCCCGAGGATCACCCCGCACACCCCAGCCCCTTCCTGCCCACGGGGGCCGGCTGGGCTCTCCCCCCAAACACCTCGCTGCCCCGCAGGGGTCCCCGCTCGCCGGTCCGCGCCCCGTCCCCACCTTGCAGCCGGAGGTCCACCACGTCGCTCTCGTCCTCCAGCCCGTCGATGACCTCGCAGCGGTACTTGCCGTCGTCCTGCAGGCGCACGTCGCTGACGACCAGCGAGGCCTCGTGCCGGCCGCCCTGGTGGAGGTGGGCACGGCCTCGGAAGTCCCCGAAGGCCATGTAGGTCTTGCCGATGGCCACCAGCACGTCCTGCTCCTTGGTGTAGTCGTCCCGCAGCTTGGACCACTTGATGCGGATCTTGCGCTTGCCCTCCTGGTCAGGCTCGAACCGGTAGTGGCAGGGCAGGGTGACGTTGGCGCCGCTGGAGCTGTAAACGGGGTCTCTGGGGGTCTCCACCACCAGCTTTGCCCCGTTGAAGTAAGCCACTGGATACAGGGAGGGAAGATGTCACGGGCTGGGCCTCACCTCTCCCCCCAGCCACCTCTGAGCATCTCTGAGCACCCCCAGTGCTCCTCCAGCCCCGCGTACCCCTGAAAACGTGGGTGCTGACCCCATCCTAGAGGCAGGAGGGCAGTTCAGCCCCTTGCACCAGCCCCCCCAGTGCCTGCCGTACCTTTCTCATGCCCGTTGCCCTTGTCGTTCATGACGTGGTTGTAGTAGAAGCCGTTGTAGAAGGGGTGGTAGGAGCCGCTGGCCAGCTGCAGCAGGGTGGCCTCGAGGAGCAGCGGGAGCAGCAGCATGGCTGGCAGCGGGGCTGGACCCTGAGCCCGGGCTGCAGAGACGGAAAGGACTGGGGCTGCACCTGGAGAGGCACCGGCGCTACCCCAGCAGCCCCTTAACAGCCCCCACAATGGCCACCCGACACGCTGCAGGGTGACCCCAAAAGGAACGGTGCTCCCTGGCACGACGGGGCGCTCACTGCCACCAGCACCGCGGCTCGGCCAGCCCGCAGAGCTGGGGGCACAGCAGGGAACAGGGCAGCACCCGCCAGGGAAAGCAGGACCCCAGGGCGTCCTCCGGACTGGGAGCACTGGGAACACCTCCCCTGGGGCGCACGGGGAGCACGGCGGCCGAGCCCGGCTGCGGGCGGCAGGCTCAGCTTACAGAGGCAGCAGAGCGTGCAGCCGAGCAGGGGAGGAGAGCTCGGGGCCGCCCGGCTTTGTGCGGGGCCGGGGCAGCGGGGGCAGCCCCCTGCCTGGCCGCAGACCCCCCCAGCTCCCCCCCCAGGGCCGGGTGCCGCTTCCCGCCCCGGACGCAGCGGGGGCTGTCCCCATACACCGAGCTCACCGCAACCCACGTCCCCCGGGAGAAGCCCGGCTGCCCCACGGCACCGGGGACCCACCTACGGGGTCGCTGCCCCCAGCTCGGCCCCCAGGGGCACCCAAGGGTGCCCAGCGCGGCGTCCCCCAGGCCAGGCACATCGCTACCTGCCGGCCTGCAGCCTTCCCCGGAGCCGGCAGAGGGGGCACGGCACCCGGCCAGCCTCCGCAGCCCCCCCTCCAAAGCAGGCAGGGATGTGACACCCGCGCCCCCCGCTCGGACAAGGTTTACGAGCACCACGAGGGTGCCCCAAGGTGAGGGCACGGGGGGGGCCGCCTGGCACAGCGGGGACCGGGCTGGGGACAGCGGTGACATCCAGCCACGCCGCCGGGGCCGGGACGCGCAGCCCCCTGCTCCCCCCGCGGGGTGCCGGACCCCGGGCTCTCCTCCTCGCCCGGTGCCACCACCCTGCGGGTGCAGCCCGTGCACAGCCAGCCCCAAAAACCCCCATCCCCGAGGGCTTCGTGACCCCAGGACGGAGGGCGCGGGGTGGGCACCGGTGCCGGCCGCGAGGCGGGTGCGAGCGGGGCGTCACGGCGCTGCTCGAGGCACCGCGGCCATGCGCACGCCGCCGTGTGCTGCCGAGCGCCGGCGGGGCGGCGGCAGGGGCTCGAGGCACCGGCAGCCTCGCACCTTGGGACGGGGACGCCGGACCTCGCCCCGCTGCATCCCAAATCTCTTCGCCGCCCGCGAGCGGATGGCGGCGTGGGGACGCGACGGCGAGCCGGCGTCCTCGACCGCGGCGATGCCCGGCAGCCTGCGCGGCGATGCCCGGCAGCCTCCGTGGTGATGCCCGGCAGCCTCGGCGCTGATGCCCGGCAGTCCCAAAGCGATGCCAGCCCTCCCGGCCCTCCGCACCCCGCCGGGTGCCGCACCCCGGGGTGCCAGCCCGCCCCGCGCCCGTCCCCGGGACCGAGCCCTACTCACGCCGGGCAGCAGCGGCAGGCAGCGGGCAGGCTGCAGGCGGTGCGGTGTGTTTGGGGCTCTTGCAAAGGCTGAGAGGAAGCAGCTCCAGGGCCTGCCTCTTAAAGGGAAACACACGCCTCTCCCAACCCCCTGCTCGCGGCCTGGAGCAGGGGTGGGTGCCCCGAGACCCCCGCCCGCCCTCCAGCCCCAGCCGGAGCCACGCGCCCTGCCCGGGGCCGTGCCCTCGCCAAGCACCCGCCTGGTAACGGGACGGCATCGCCCCGGCTTGTGGGGGGAGCCGAGGGGAACGGGGTGCCCCGTCGGGGATGCCGAGATGAGGGGGGTGAGCCCCACTGTGTCCTGCTCAAAGATGTGCGCGGGGAGAGGAGGCATCCCGCTGCCCAACGTGGGGGCTGGCTGTGGGCGGCGGTGGTGCCAAGCGAGCACGTTGTGGGAGCTCCACGAGCGCCACAAGCACGTTGTGGGAGCTCCACGAGCATGTCATGCGGGCAACAGGCAGCTCCGGGGGTGTCTGTGCTCTGGGGTCAAGGGGAGGCACTGAGCCACGAGGCTCAGCCTCGTCGGGGCTCAGCCGGAGGCCAGGAGGGCAAAGCAGAGCTGGGAGAGCGCGACTCAGTGATGGCTCTGCACCGGGACACAGAGACGGGGCCAGAACATTCGGGCAGCCCATCCGCTGGGGCACCTCCATCCACAGCACAACCCCAGCTCCTTCCAGCTCCAAGAGCCCTGGGTCTGTCCCTCGGGAGGGCACGGCTGCCGTCCCAGGGCTGGGGGTGGCCGAGCGCCCGGCGGGACCCGGGAGCAGCAGCAGCAGCGTGTGGCCTGACCCGGTGCCCCGCCGGCCCGGCCCAGCGCTGCGCTTTGTTGTTTTATGGCGAGGAAATGAGGCTCGGGGGCCCGGGCCCTGCTCCTGCCGCCGCTCAGGACGGCGTCAAACCGGAAAGAAAACAAGGCGTGCGAAAATAAATGGGAAACCCCATCCTGGCGGCCCCGGGCCTGAGCCCGTCTGGCACCGGCGGCACGCTGATAGGGAGCGGCGGCGGCCGGGACACGGCGTTATCTGCCACCAGCCCGCCGGGCCCACGCTGCCCCGACCCCCTTGGGAAGCGTGACTGGGACTGCTGGGGGACCTGGGGTCTCACGGCTCGGATCTGCCTCTCTAATCACAAAGAAGTAAGAGATTAAATCCAACCCCCCCAAAAAAAAAGGGACGGCCTGCATTCAGGCGGCCTCGCCGAGCAGCTCTGGCTGGACGCAGAGGCCATCACGGGTATTTTGGGGACACCGAGCCCCCGTGCTGGCTGTAATCCTATACATCCTGCCCCCAGCACCGTCACGGGGCCCTGATGCACGGCACCGCCAGCTCGCTTTTGGCGAGGGACAGCCGTGGGTGCGTGACGCCCGGCGTGCCGCCCGCCCTGCCAGCCGGAGCGCGCTGCCCCGCAGCCCACAATGGGGGCGATTACATCTCCCGGCACGGCGGCTCCGGGACGTGCCTCCCCACGTCCCAGCCAGCGTCTGATCTGATCTGATCGGGGACGGTCCCCTCCCCGCCGGGGCACGCTGCTCCTTGGCGCGGCCGCCCCATTGTTTCGGAGAGGAGGAAAAAGCCGCAGGGTGCCCGAAATGCCCTGCAACGAGCCATCCCTCCGCACGGCCCCAGGAGAAGGGGAGAGGGATTGTTTGGTGAATCCCCTGGGCTCCTTCCCTCCTCTCACCCTATTGTCGGTGCTTAGGGGATGCTCCCAGCCCTGCTTTCTGCTGGGGCTTTGGGTCGAGCCCCCCGAGGGCGGCCCTGGGCTGCGGGGTGAGCGGCGCCGCGCGGGGTCAGGGCAGATCCAAGCCCGCAGCATGTGGGACGGGCACGTGCTTGGGGCTGGCCGAGCTGCGGGTTGAACAGGAGCCATAAAAATGTCATCCCCGGCTCGCCCGCCTCAAAGCCAGGGGCTGACAGCTCCGGCGCGGCCCCGCTGGGGATTTCTCTCCGAAACGCCGCCTGCACGGGACCCGTCTCAGCTCCCAGCAGGAACCTGTTGCTGACGGCTAAAAGCAGGGAGGAAAACCCGCACCCGCGGCAGGACGGAGGAGGCTGCGATCGGCGCTGGGCTTTCCGGGCAGAGGCGAGAGGATGCTCTCCCCTGCGGCTGCTTCCTGCCGAGCAGGCTCGCGGGCAGCTGGCAGCACCGGCAGCGGGGTCAGCAGGCAGCGGGGTGCCGCGGCTGCAGCGTGCCGGCCTTCCTGCCTCCGGGAAGAGCATCCGAGGGACAGGGACGAGCCGACAGAGGCTTCGCGTGGTGAGCAGGGTGCCCCGGCCCTCCTCGCCCTCTTCAAAGGCAGCCCTGTGGTCTGCAGGGGGAAGGAAGCGGCGCAGTGCTGGGAAGGGGCTCGGCCTCCCCTAGCGGGGTGGGGGTGGCAGGGGACAGCGGTGACGGGGTGTGGAGGACGCGTCCCCTGCTCCGACGTGTGGCTTTGGCTCGCTTCGTCCTCCCCGCACAGCCTCCCCCGGCTCAGGGCTGTCTCGGCCTGCCTTGGAGCAGGCTGCCCTTATCGCTGCCGCAGCTTCTCGGAGATAAGGGGGGCACGTCTGGGTGGGAGCGGAGCTCAGCGCGTCCCCCCCCGCTCTGGCTGTGTCACCGATTTGTCACCGAGCAGCCAGGGCTGCGGTGAGTTCAGGAGCTGCGGGGACAGCGGGGCAGTGGCGGGATGCAGGTGGCACCAGGGCCATTCGTGCCAGCCTCGGGGTCCCTGCCCAGTGAGGCAGAAACCTCTGGAAGGAAGCAAAGCTGATCCACCCCAACACCTCGGTGCCTTCCCCGCCAGGCCCAGGGTCCCCATCCGGCACCCTCCATCCCCCACCCCCCCAGAGCTCGGCCGGCCGCATCCCTGCGCGCAGCCCTGGCCAAAGCTCTCGCTCCAAGAGCCAGTTTCGCTTCACAGTGGGGGATTTGCTCCAGGATCAGAGCCAAAGGAGGATACGCAGGGTGTGGGGTGCTGATAGCCACTTCCCCTCCCCACGTCCCGTCCCGTTACGCTGGGCCAGCTGCGAGCACCGGGCTGCCGCAGCTGGGAGGGGTGGAGGCCGTGGGAAGGATGCGCGCAGCCCGGGTACCCTGGGCACTGGGGCACCCCGGGGCCCCTCCGCCTTCCCTCCAGCCGCATCACAGAGCAGCGAGCACACGGCCCGAAGTTTCAGCTGGTTTTAATACTGTCAGTGACACCCCAGCAGGGCCAGCCCCAGACCGGCCAGGTCCCCTCGGTGCTTTCCAAAGCCAGCCCGGCCCCGCGGCCACTTCCCGTCCCAGCACACGGGGACAGCATCGCCACCAGTGCTGCCCACGGGGACACGGCCCCAAGGTGAGGACTTGTCCTGCCGCTGCCCTGAGCCCCTGGCCATGCTCCTGCCTGGCAGTGCCAGCTCTCACCCCTCTCCTACTACCACTGCCGACTGCTCCAGCACCGTGAGGCTCCCCCCCAGCACAGAAAGGGAAAAATCAGGTTACAAAAAGGGTCAGGGATGCGGCTGCCTGCCCACTGCACTTGGGTTGTTCAGCCACCGCCTGCCGCTGCTCCTCCCGGCACCCCGTGCCCAGCTCCCCGTTCCCACTGCAGATGGCAGCCACTGCTTGGCTCTGGGGGCGAGGGACCTGCAGCCCCCCCAGTAAAAGGGGACGGTGGCACTGCTAAGGCTTGGAGGACGCTGGTGCTGGCACCCTGGGAATGTGATCGAAGGGGAGAGAAACAATTCCCAAGACCTCCCCCCTTAGGAGGGCAGGGTGCCCCCGCCACCCGCACCCCGCAGACCCCCGGATTTGCTCCCTTGGGGAAAACAGCCTGGCTGGGGGCTGGGGAGGGCTCTCGGCTGCCAAAAAGCCAGACCCAGGGGGCAGAGCTGCCGGCCAAGGCGACGCGGCACTTTGTGATAGGAGCAGCCTCTCCCCCATCTCATCACTCCTCTCGCACTATGCGGCACTGACACCACCGGCAAGGGGACTCGGGGCCTTGCAAAAGGGACGGGGGACCCAGCTGAGGGTTTGCAGCCCCCTGCGTGCAGCTGTGCGGGGAGCAGGAGGGACAGAGGGGGCTGGTTTTTGGTCCCCCCCAAAACAGCCAAGCCCTGAGCTCTGGCGCGGCGCAGGCAGGGCGCTGCTGCTGGCTGTAGCCTCGCTGCTGGAAGCAGAAGCAAAAAGGGGCAGAAAAGTTGGCTCCAGGATTTGCGGGGGGTCCTACAGCCAAGCCCCAGCTGCAGAAGGGCCCCTCGTTCCCAGCTCACGGGGCAAAAGAGCAGGACCCATCCCCACATCCCACCCACGACAGCCCCATAAAGTGCAGTGCTGCAGCCCCAGCACCAAGGCAGGGCGGGGGGAGGCTCCCCAGCCCCATCCGGCCAGGGCAAAAGGCAGCGCCTCCGACTTATTTTCGGGGAGGGGGAAGAGGGAGGCTTGAGGTGGGAGCGGGAGGTGCGGGGGGGCGGGCAGGGCGCGGGCCGGGCGGCGGGGAAGAGCAGCCCCGTCGGTGCTCTGCGCGCCGCCCCGGCGCCTACTCGTCGCAGCCCAGCAGCTCGACGCGCAGCGTGATGCGGTTGTGCCAGGCCACGGGCAGGATGCGCACGAAGCGGGCGTAGAAGGGCACGTCGAAGACGTTCTTCTTGTGCGAGTAGTTGTCGCTGTTGCCGTGGAAGATCTGGGGGGGGGGGAGAGGGTGGGGGTGAGCACCGCGGGGACCCCCCCGGCCACCAGCCCCAATTTCCCCTGTGCCAGCCGACCCCGAGGCGTCCCCGAGCCCCGGGAGCTCGCCGCCCCCTCACCTTGGTGCTGTTGGTCTGGCTGTCCCGGTACACGGTCCAGGAGGTGCCGTTGTCACTGTAGGCCACTTTGTAGGCTGCCACGTACTGGATGTGGCCGAAGTCGCGGGCGCCTTGCGTGATGATGCCCGTCACCTTCTTCGGGTCCCGGAGGTCGATCTGGCACAGAGAGGAGGTCGGGCACGGCGCCGCACATCAGCGGGGCTGGCACAGCCCTGCCGGGGCAGCAGCGCTCCCACCCAGAGCATCCCGCACCTCCCGGGGGGCCGGAGCACAGAAAACACCCCTCAACCTCTTCCCCGGTGGCAGAGCAGCTAACAAAATGCTGTCGTGAAATATTTGAACCTTTAACACTCGCAGCATCCCTCAGAGCGACCCAAAACGAGACACAAGCCCAGCTGCCTCAGCTCAGCCCCCGTGGGGCAGGGGTCTACTCCCCGCACGTCACTGCTGCCCCTTACGCACCGTTCGCTGAAAAGGTCACTGTGGGAAGGATGGCCAAGCTCTCCGGGCATAAAAATAAAGAATCCCCAGGGGAAATGCATTTCCAGCAGAAAGCGATTCTGGCTGAGGAAACACGCGGTTCAACGCGGTCTGACATTTGGGCCGTGAGTGAGGTGGTTTCTGTTCTATCTGCTCTGCCTCCTGCTCTGCCACGCTGTGCTACTGCTGCTGGCACGGCGCGGGGCAACGCAGCAAACGAGCTGAAAGCCTCATTAATTTAGCTCCTATTTTCTGTTCCTTCAGGCCAGTCCTAGCCATACGTAGCTGTATATTTATATATATGAGTGTAAATGTAAACCTATCTGCACGTACCCAAACGTCCAGCCTTCAGTGCTACAGCCCACGGCAGCGTGTCACTGCGACCCCATCAGGAGGCATTTCCACCAGCTGCTTGATTTAGGGCTGAGGAGCAGCTGCTTTTAATCATTTCCCAAATAAAAGAAAAAGTGGGACAAATATCTAAACTGCTTTGTCCTATTATGTCACGAAATCATGTGAAAAGTATAAAAACAGCGGAGGAAAGGAAACCGAGAAGGAAATTTCAAAACTATTTGTTCCCATTCCAGGCTGGGAATGGAAATGCAGACCTGAGCTGTCCTGCAAAACAGAAGGGAGGAGGAGCTGGGGCTGAGGGGTCGGGGTCCGGAGGGGGGGTCAGGGCCCCACGGGGGTTGCCGTAAGCCCCCCCCCCCCCCAGCCTGGGGGCAGACCCACCTGCAGCCACTCGGCCTGCCCGTTGTGCAGCGCCGTCCAGGCGTTGGTCTTGCCCGTCTTGTCCAGGCGGGCGTAATGGGGGTGCCAGGTAAAGGCGTCGATGCCCCACGTCTTGAAGACGCTCGAGGCTGTGATCTGCTGGTCAGGGATCAGGTGGGATTTCATGCCCAGAGGCTCCGAGCAACCTGCCGTGTTGAAATACACTGTAACACAACGGTTTATGCGGGCGGTGAAAGGGAAAGAGTCCAAAGCACCAGCACCCCCACCGCAGCCGGCAGAGCCCCGCGGGGCCGGAGGGCACATCCCGGAGGCACGGAGAGCAGAGCTGGGCACGGGACGGCACCGGGGACACGGGACGGCACCGGGGACACGGGACGGCACCGGGGATGTGTGGGGCTGGCAGCTCGCCCATGCTCCCGGCCGCAGCCAGGACGGTATTTTCGGTGCCGAGCCATTCCCTGCCTCACAGTGCCTCCTGCTGCAGGGACGTGTGGACAGCCCGGCAGCACAGCCCGGCACGAGGACAGAGCTCAGCGCTGAATTCGCAGCTGGCACCGCACCTGGGTAGGGAGAGGATGCGGCCCGAGCCCCAGCCCGGCACGCTCGCCCCGCTCGGGGCTGTGCCAGGCACTGCCTGGGACGTGCAGCAGGGCAGGAATGCGGGGAGGAGAAGGGAAAGCCGAGGGCTCCGGCTAATCATCAGTCACGTTTCCCACAGGACTTTGATCTTCGGTAGCTTTTCAAGCTCTCCGGCAGGAAAAGCAGCCGGGTCAGGGATTGGATGGGGAACAATAAAAAAAAACCCCAGCCGTGAGCTGGGACAGCTTGGGAAGGTGTTAGCAGCGTGAGAACGCAGCACTAGCCGGCTGAGCTGATGGGATTAACAGCCTGCGCTCCCAAAAAGCTCCCGTGGGGATTTCCAGGCATCACGAGACAGCCTGAGAAAAACAAGTGCTCGCTGGCCAAGTAGGGACGAGGACGGGTACGAGGGGGGGACACCCTGTCCTACGTTCCCTGCAGTGACCATGGGGTCAGCCTGGCGAGGCGAGGCGTCAGCAGTGGAGCCAGACCGACACCCACCCGGATTGAACCCCCCTGCCAGCCCCGTGGTCCCTGGGGAGGGGACAGCCCCTGCCCGGCACCCGGAGCCCGCACAGAGCCACCTCCCCGCGGCACACGGCGCGCATTTACCGTTCATCTCGCAGCCGATGAGCTCGAAGCGCAGCGTGCAGGCGCGGCGGCACACCACGGGGTAGATGCGGATGAACTGGGCCGTGATGGGAGGGTCGAACATGTTGGTCTGCATGGTGCCATAGTCCACGTTCCCCTGGAAAACCTGGAAAAAGCAGGCGGAGGTGGGCGCCCCAGCACCCGCTAAAAGCCCTTGCCCACCAGACGGACAGACCTCGGCGTCTGTTCCCCAGAACCAGGGGAACCTGAGCTCATCGATTGTGCCCCTGAAGGGCGCACGAGCTGGCAGCAGCCCCAGTGCTCTCAGCACTGCCACGTGATGCTCCGTGCTTCATCCGCACAGAGCTGCCCCCACTCCCTGCAGCTGCGCTCCCCAAATCGCGACGTGCGCTCGAAAAGCAGAGGGCTGCCGTGCTTGTTTGCGTTCAAAACGCAGCGTGCTGTCAGGTCACGCTTCCATGCTTTTTTTTTTTTTCCAGCACTGTGCAGATGAGATAAACTTTTCTTTGTTTAAAGCGAGGCAGATATTCCCAGCCTTTCCCTGGGTGCACAAAAAAACAGCCAGGAGGCAGTTCCCCTAAAAAAGTGCTGCATTCAGTGACTCGAGACCGAGATACGCGGTGGGCTCACGCTCAGCCCAGAGCCACGCAAGTTATTTGCTGGCGCTTCCAGGCCGTGCCCACATCCTCTGTAGCACGTTAACTACAAAGATGTTATCTGAATGACCTGAATAAATCAGCCCTGCTTCTTTGGGTGTGCTCATTACGGTCAATTAAAGAGCCGGAGAGCACTCCCGAACCGCCCGTGCGGTGCGGCACGCTGCTCGGAGGGTCCCCGACGTGGCTTTGACCCGGGTCAGAAGCACTCCCCCGAGCTCAGGACTGGGCACACAGCCCCACCGCTCAGCCCACCTTGTCCGTGTCCTGCTTCTCGTCCTTGCAGAAGGTGAACTCCCTCCCGTCCAGGCTGTAGGCCACTTTGTAGGCGCGGATGTACTCCGACTTCCCCACGCGGCGAGCGCCTTGCGTGACGATGCCGCTCAGCCTCATCTTCCTCAGCAGGTTGGCCTGGGGGGGGGAGCAAGAGGGTGAATATAGTGGGACGTGAGGTCTGCACCCACGGCACCACCCAGCCTGGCAGCATCACACCCAGGAACACCTGGGCACCGTGGGTTCCTCAGTGCTAAAGCCCTGCATCCCCCTGGCCCCAGGTCTGGGAAGAGGAGGGGACGTCACCCCGCCGGGTGCCCACCGCCTTCTCCAGGACACGCGGTGCCCCAGGCGGCACCGTGCTAAACCCCAGCAGCAGCAGGTAACGGGGCTGCTCGCCGCTCCTCCCATAGGTACCTGGATCCAGGGGCTCTTGTCGTAATTGCTGGAGGTCCAGGCGTTGACGATGCCGTGGTTGTTGAGGCGGGCGAGCTCCGGCCCCCAGCGCTGGAGGCCGAGGAAGCCGTAGTGGACGGAGGAGGCCGAGAGCTGCGCGTCCGAGATGGCTCCTCCTTCCATGCCCAGGGGAACGGCACAGCCTGGGGGCGCGGGGAGGGAGGGAGGGAGGGAGGGAGAGCAGGGGCCATACGTGACCAGGCAGCAGAACCAGGGGCTCGTCTGCCTCCTGCCTGGGGACAAGGGGTGCCAGGAACTTACGGACGTGGCAGGACCTCCCGAAGAAGGGAGAAGGGCACTTGCAGGTGTAGTCGCCATCCAGGTCTAGGCAGGTGCCTCCGTTTTTGCAGGGCTGGGAGGAGCACTCGTTCTTGTCTAGGACAAAGGAGAGTGGGCTCAGGAGGTGACCCCAAAGCCAGCCCCGGGAAGAGAGGTGTCTGCAGAGCGAGGTTCCCCCAGACCTGCTGGCACAGCCTGAAGCTCTCCTTCAAGCCGTGTCCCTGCTGGCCGCAGGGCTGGTAACATGTGTGGAGCAGGCTGAGCTTTGGGGCAGCCCCGTCACATCACCGGGATCACCACATCCCCTTGGGAGCAGGTCCAGGGGTGCCTGAGCTGCCACCTCCAGCCCCCCCCCAGCCCCCCAGCCTGCTGTACTCACTGTTCTGGCAGTGCACCCCGTCGTACCCCGCGGGGCACTTGCAGATGTAGTCGGTGAAGACGTCCCCTCGATTTGGGACCAACTGGCACTCGCCGTTGTTGTGGCAAGGGTTAGGGTGGCAGGGGCCTGGGAAAGGGGAAAGGAGGTAAAAAGGGATGTTATATGGGCACAGGGGGAAAATAAGAGCATCCTCTGTGTTTTCAGTGCCTGAGGATGCAACAGGGCTGGAGGCACAGGGCCACGAGGAGGGCACGCTGCCAGGCTCCTGCGGGCTGCCTGGTCCCCTGCACCTCACAGAGCCCCTGCGACGGGGACTCGGGTCCCTCCCTGAGCCTCACCTTTCTCTGTCTCGTTGCAGTCAATCCCAACGTAGCCTTCAGGGCAGATGCAGAAGAAGGGGGCCTCGTTGATGCCGGTCAGGCAGGTGCCCCCGTTCTGACAGTGGTTTACGTTGCAGAAATCACCTGCCAGCAAAGCCACGTGTCACCGTGAGCCATCAGGAAAAAAGTGCACAGAAAAAGTGGTTGGACAGAGCCCGAAGGTCAGCCCAGCGCCCAGGGGAATCCCAGGCCCGCAGCGCCCTGCCTGCTTCGGCTGCGGTGCCGGGAGGCCGGGGCTGGCCAGGCTGGGGCACGCACGGGCATGAGCAGGACAGGATGATGCCAGGGAACGGGGCTGGTCACCCTGCTGGGTTTTGCTAACCAAAGTTAGTATTTACAAACAAAAAAATCATCGCAGGGGGAGCCACGTGCCTGCGCTCACAGCCGCTGGAGAGGAGGAAGCGCAGGGTGCCGCATGGCCTCGGGGAAATTCCTCCCACCCCCAATCTATCCTGCCCAAACAGCTGCAGGGTGGCAACGCTCTCCATAAACCTCGACCCGATTCCCACAGAGCTGCCTGAAAACCTTAAGAGCCCCACGCCAAGCGCAGGGACAGCACGTTGCTCGGTGCCACGCTCGAGTCGGAGCAAAGCTCCAACTCAGGTGGAGACCCAGCAGCGATCCCCCACCACCTGCATGCCCCGGAGAAGGTGGAAGGTAATGAGCTGTGGGCTTGCTGCCTGGACCCACACCAAGCAGCAAGGCTCTCATTAGCCTAAGCTACTACTCAGCGAGCTCCTACTCATTAGCCTTTTAATAGCAGGGCTGCTCCGAGGAATCCTATTCTTCCCGATGCTCAGCAACTGTAGGGTAGGCACCAGCAGCAGGCAGGCCAGGCGGGGCCCGGGCGTCCCACGAGGGTTTCCAAAAGGATGCTGGAGCTCCCTTAGCCCAGCCTTGGGAGGCAGAAAACCTCGGGCACCGGTTCAAGTCGCTGCCTGCGCTGCCCAGCCAGCTCTGCATGACCTCATGCTCCATCAATGCGCTGCCATGAGCTACGGCGCGGGAGGAGAGAGCTCCTACACGGGCTGCTCCGTGGGGATGCCTTCGCCCCACACTCCTCCGCAGGTCCTGGGCGCATCCCAAGGACCCCCTGCGCACAGAGCTGCCTGTGTGGAGCAGCAGGAGCCGGCTGCCTCCTGCAGCACGGCGTGCCAGCGGACGTGTGCGCCCCGGCATCCTCGCGCACGCCGCTCCGACGGGGGAGTTTCTGGGGTGGGACATCTGCGGGAAAAGGAGCGAGCGGCGTAAAATTCCCTGCATATCTTCCCAGGGCTGGGACGGGAGGGGTCCCGGTGCTAGATTTATACTTCATTTATTCCGAGGGAGCAGATTCTCTTTTCTCCCCTCCCAGGAATAATTCCTCGGGTGGCGGGTGTCACCGGCCGGCCCCTCGCCCAGCAGCGAGGCACGCCACTCACATTTTCCAGTGCTGCAAAACGTTTTGGATGCTCCTACTTTTTGGGACGTTTCAGGGCCGGCGGCAGAGCGGTTCAGCATCTCCATCCTCCCCACACACGGATCTCTCAGGTCAAGGACGGAGCTGTCACGGCCCGGACAGCCAGGAACCAAGGCCACAGAGCTCAGGCACCGCTTTTGGAAATGTTTGCTTATGTGCACCCACAGGCTGGCCGGAAGGCAAAAATAACATCCTCCGAAAACCGGCGGGGCTGGGGGGGGGTCAGGTCAGGGCTGCCCGGGGAGGGCCGAACGGGCGCCCTCCTGCGCGGGGGCTTCGCTCCCCTGCTCCCTGCTCACACCCGTCCCTTTGGGGTCACCTTTTGGGGTCAATCTTTGGGGTCGGCCTTTCGGGATCGCCCTTTTGGGGTCAGCCTTTTGGGGTCAGCCACCCCACTGTAACCCTTGGGGGTCAGCCTTTTGGGTGATCGCCCAACCCCCGGTGACCCGCAGGGCGCTGCCTCTCCCCGCGGCTCCCGGTGCCGTGCCGTGCCGCGCCGCTCCCAGGGCAGCTGTTTACACGCTTATCTCAGCCCGAAAGCACGGCACGGCCCAGCTCGGCTCGGCTACTCCCGGCTCGGCAGCCAGGAGCGAGCTGCGGCCCCGAGCTCGTCCCTCCCGGCCCCTCTGCTCCTGCGGGGGGCTGCGCGCACCCCCGGGCCCCCCCTGCACTCACCGGCCACCACCAGCAGCAGCGAGAGCCCCAGCCCCAGGAGGAGCAGCGCTCGCCACCGCCTTGCTGGCTCCATGCTGCGTGCCGAGCCGTGCCGAGCCGAGCCGTGCCGAGCCGAGCCGCTCCTGCTCCGCTCCGCCGCGGGGCTCGGGGCGGGGAGTGACTCGGGGCGGCCCGGCACGGCTCGGCACGGCCCGGCCCGGCCTCACGTGCTCCGCCGCCCGCCCCCGGGGTGGGACCGGCACGGCACGGCACAGCCCTCCGGAGCCCTGCCGCCTCTGCCCCCGTGGGTCGGGCTTCAAAGGTAGGGGTGGTTAATTAGGAAGCACCGAGCGAGGCGCTAATGAGCTCGGGGAGCGCGCTTGGGGTGCGTGGGGTGCGCGCTCCGGGGGTGGGGGGGCGTGCTGGTGGTGCGTGGGGTGCGCGCTCGGGGTGCACGGGGTGCACGCTCAGTGCATGGGGTGCACGCTCAGGGTGTACAGATGCACACTCAGAGTGCACAGGGTGCACACTCAGTGCATGGGGTGCACGCTCAGAGTGCCTGGGGTACACACGCAAAGTGCACAGGGCGCACACAGGGTGCATGGATGCACACTCAGGGCGCATGGGGAGCACACTCAGCACAGGGCGCACACTCAGAGCACAGGGATGCAGACTCAGGGTGCATGGAGTGCACACTCAGAGTGCATGGGGAGCACACTCAGCACACAGGGTGCGTGCTCAGGGCACATTTTCTCTCCCTGGGCGGGCTTCCCCTATGTTCCTGCAGGGCACTTTGGAGCTCAGGGCGCATCCCACACCACCACGCACAGATCAGCCCAAGGAGCCCAAGTTCCTCCGGAGCAGCCTGCAGCCAGGTCGGGGACAGCCCCACAGCGCAGCACCACACGTCTGTTGGCTCAGCCATGAACAAGACCCTCTTTGAGCGTTGTCCAGCCCAGACCCCAGGGGAGGCCGTGCTGGAAAAGCCCAGCCGTGCTTTCCAGAGCTGGTGCCACGTGGGGAGCTCTGCCCGGGAAGGCAGAAACTGTCGGGCTAAAGCACGCTCAGGCTGAATTCATATTCAGCAGCAAACGCTTCTGAAGAGGGTACAGGAAACCACACAGTAAAAATATGCAGGATCATTTGCCTCCGCGCTGGAAATCTCCTCCTATCCCCCCTAAACGTGAAGTTGACCTTATCTCTTCTTGCAAAACCCTCTGTTTTAGCATTAGCTAATCTGCTGCAGATAGTCCTGCTGCTGCCCACCGTTACATGTTGACTCTTCCCGAGTCTTGCTCCATTTCTGGCTCTGGCAACTTGGCAATCTCAGCCGGCAGCGAGCTCAGCAGCCCGGCCACGTGCCGTGCACTTTGATCAGCCGTTCCACCTCATTTTCCATCCCCGCTCCAGCATCCAGCCGCCTCGTCCCTCGGACACAGCCTGTGCCTCCTGTGAGGCGCAGCCAAGCGGTGCCCCACGCAAAGGGAGCTTGCCCACCCCCGTAAATAAACCCTTTGAACGTATCCCTGGAGCACCAGGGCGTGAGGAAGGCAGGGAGCACGCACGTATCTCACGGCCAAGCTCGGCGGTGGAATTTCCATCAGTTATCGATGGAAACACCAGCGAACGTTTTGCTCAGCGAAGGGAGAAACAGCAGCTGGAAAGGAGAGAGTGGACAAGACACTGAGCTTGCTTTCGAATAACCCTTCAGCCTCAGGGTAATTACTGCTATTGTGTTCAGCGGGAAACAAGGTCGGAAGGGGAGCACGGGGCAAGATTCCCAGGCCCGTACGCAGGCAACTAGGCCAAGGGTGTTTGTTTTGCCTTTTGAGGAGCAACCGCCTGGTTGTGTCCCAGAAGGAGCTGCAGAAAAATCAGCAGCCTTTCTAAAAACAGAAAGCGGAATGTTTTCCTTCTGTCCCCTGGGGCATAAATGCCGCTGTCCCTACTGACACGCATGGGAAAGGATATTAAAAACGGAGGCGGGGGAGGCAGCCGGAGCTCTGCTCTCCGCAGGACCCCCCGTCCTGGCAGCACCAGGGGCTCCTCGAAGGGGGACCTGCGGGGGGACGAGGGATCCCAGAGAGGGTAGGGGGGCACCTGGGGCTGGAAAGGTGCCGTGCTGGAAGATCCTGGCTGGAAGAGGGATGAACTGGCTGTCAAAAGAGAGAGAAGCAACCTGTGAAGCCCAGGGAAGCGTTGAGGAGCAGAGAGAGCCCCCCACGCGCACACCACGCCCCAGCTGCGCGCAGCCGCCAAGTTTTCGCAAGGGATGGCTCTACTTGAAAGGGTTTGGTAGGTCGAAGGTCAGGCATAATTTCACTGCCTTCTGCAGGGACTATTTAGGCCTTGTTATAGCAGGATTTACCACTGGGTTTGGTTTCTTCCGCGTGGAGACCTTCCAAGCCGAGCAGCGCTGTAACTCTTTCTGAGCCGCGCAGATAGCCAATGCCCTGGGCCCCGGCGGGGGGGTGAGAAAGAGAAACATACGTGATGGGGCTGCGTGTTCCTGTGATGCAATCCTCTTTATTTCCAAGCTCATACAAAGTTGTTTCCCCTTGTCAATCCCCGGCCTTCTCCTTGCTCAAGCGCCCAGCCAGCTGCCGGGCCATAAACCCCGCGGGTTTCGGCTGAGGGCCGATACGTTTGCAGGGGTCGCGCTGTTATCACTGGGGTTTCGCACTCCTCCTCGCCACCCCCGGGCACGGGCACTCCCCTCTGACCCACGGGACCTTTCCCCCCCACCAGAGACCCCTCCCGTGTGGATCTTCGTGTGGGTGGACAGCCCTATTGTTTCAGCAATCCCTCCATAAAGGAGTTTGATGGCTTAGGTTTATCTGGGGAGCAGGGCAGCGTTACACCCAGGAGGGATTCCTGATGTGGTTTTCCTCCCTCAGCCCAGCACCGAGCTCATCCCTTTCCTAGAGCAGCTCCGTACAGAGTTGTGGCTCAGGCCACAGCACAGGTCCTGGGAAGCTTTCCTGCCCCGTGGGATGAAGCCTCTGCCCTGCCACATGTCTGTCCCTCCGAGCAGCAGGGACAAGCAATCTGCAGCGCCGCCTCAGGGGATTAAGCCCCAGCCCTAATCCTAATCCTGCTAACCAGGATAACCCGGCGCTCGCTGCCAGCATCTCGAGCCTCCCGCAGCCCCGTCTGCCCCGACGTCGTCAGCTCCCGTCTGGGTGCCAGCTCATGGTTTCCGATGGCTGCCGAAGACATCCACAGCCAGGCCAATCCTTGCTTCTGGCTCGACTCCTCTGTTTATTTTCTAGAAGAAGAAAAGCTTTCCAAATCCTCTGCCCTTTCCACGAAAAGGTCAGTGGTTTCTGTAAATCGGGCTTTACAGTGATGCTAACGCTTAGGTACCAGGAATTTCAGGACTATCTGAAGAAACCTAGACACTGAATATCCTCGGGGCATGGAGAGCTCTTCACAAGTTCCCTGTGGGGTATGAAAAACCTCGTGAATTAAAAGGAAGGAGGCAAAGGGCAGCACCCCCCCCCTTCAGTTTTGCTCAGCTCCCACTGCTGATCGTGTCAGAGCTCAGATGAGATCCCAGCCAGTTTAACTCTGCTCTAACCTCGATAAACAAGATTAGATCCAGATTAGAGCCGGTGTGTCCGTGTAAGGTGCTTAAAATAAGCACCTTTATATAACCCCTTCTCCGAATTCGAGTGCTTGGCAGTCCTCGAGGATTTAGGCATGCTGTATCTCCGACAGAAAAGGTGTTCCTTCATCTCCAGACGGGAAACCGAGGGCTGGAGGGGCTGGGGGCGAGGACAGGGCTCGATTATTTGCCCCATCCCAAAGGCACATCCCAGCCCTGCGTGCCTGCTCTGTGCCCGAGGGGCAGGGGCACCCGGGCCGTGCCAGAACCGATGGCGCTGTGCCGCAACGCGCGATCGAAACCGCGCATCGACCAGCGGCGCGAGTGACCCCAGCGGGCCCCAGCGCGGAGCAGATGCCGGAGGCAGATAAGCCGTGCCTAGTTGCTCTTCCCCCGCAGCTCCCGCCGAGCGCCTGCCTTGACGTGAAACTCTAAATTGTGTGCCTGATAAGCTTATCGTCCCCGTTCCCGTGATAACCGAGGTTTTTGTGGCCAGGGACAGCCCCGCCTGCTGGCCCAGGCCCTCTCCTTGCTCAAAGCCGTCGGTTTGGTGCACGTGCTCCCAGCGCACGCCTCCTCAGGGCCTTCCTCCCTTCCTGCGGGACTCGGCTTCCAACCTGACCCAGCACCCCGGGCCTCAGAGCGCTAATGCCGTATGAATATGTACCGGCAATAATGAGCCCCAGCGTGCGCAGGGAGCCCCAACCTGCCCTACCGGCTGGTTGAGCAGCGCTGTGCTCATCGGGGCACGCTCCCCGCTCCCTGCCGCCCGCCCAGCCGCGCGGGGAGAGGCTCTGCCTGGGCCTGGGCCTCGTTCCTTCATGAAGCTGCCTTTGATCTCCTATCTCGGAGCATAATTAGGAGGTGGGGGCTCCGCCTCGCCCCCTGCCCGTGCCTCCCACTCGCTCTGATCCCCCCCGGAGCCGGGCAGGGTGAGATTTGCCACAGCTCCGGGCTTTGTTCCTTCCTGAGGAGGGGCACGTGTGGGGCTTCTGGGGCTGTGTTTCAGCGGCCGCATCCACGGCCGTGGCAGCAGGAGGGCACAGATCCCTGCCTCACGCCTCAAACGCGGGGCCTGCAGCCCAAAGCAGCCCTCGGAGGCCACCAGGAGCCACCCGTGTCCCCGTGCCAGGGCTCCTGGAGGACCTCTGTGCCGGTGGGGAGCTCCAGAGGCCCGGCCTCGTGGGCTGCAGCCTCTGGGGCCGCGGCAGAAAGCGCAGCGGGAGCTTGGCACCGAGGTCTGCGTCCAGCAGAGCCGGCTCGGCCGCTCCATTCCTCCTCTCCCACAGCTCCTCCTCTTTTCAAAGGGAAACGAAAACAAACTCCGGGCCAGACGTGTGTCCTCCAGGAAAGCCACGTGTGAGCGCTGACCCGGGCTGCTGCTTGGTCCAGGTGTCCAGACCCTCTGCAGCGGATACCCACAGCCATCCCCAGGGTCAGCACGCACCCGAGGCACAGCCCACCAGGCACCTCCGTACAGTTTTGAGTAGCAAACACAAGTTTTTGAGCACTGACAGCCTCCTCAGCAGGAACAAGAGTGCCCTGAGAGGCCGGAGTGCACACCCATCCCCTGGCTGCTTCAAAAAGCTCCTCCGAAGAACATTTCCTAGAGCTCAGCTTAGTACCAGACCCTTGTAAAGTCTCCCAGGCAGGAAGGCGTTTCTCTCTTCCTGCCCAGAGCTTTACACTAATATATTTTTAAGACACCCAGCCTGTTAGTCATGCCCCACGCACCCTCTGCAATCATCCCTCCTTCTCTGTGGGAACTGCCACCGCACCACTGACCTCGTCCAGCCTCTGCCAGAGCCTTTACCGGGGCTCGGGGAGCGGTGACACCCGTGGTGGTGGCAGCTGTGACACCGGGCAGTGCTCCAGCACCTGCACAGCTGCTCCCCGTGTGTCCCATGCCTCTACCTCGGCCCCTGCAGGCACCAGAGTGACCTCAGACCTGGACTGCTCTGGGAGAACGGAGGAGGTGGGAAACAACTGCAAAAAGAACCCGTTGTAAACAGGCTGCCTGTCCCTGCCAGCTTCTGTCCCCACTGAACCGTCCCTTGCTCCCCACGCCGCAGTGACAAGAGGTGTCAAAACATCCTGAGAAACGTTTCAGCGTGTTTCTGCCCGAGGTGTTAACCAGTTTGCCTTCTGCCATCAACCCCCCTCCAGGCATTTTCGCTGTACGGTTCCCTCCTGCCGCCCTGCCATCGTGCCCCGCGAGCCACTCGATGCTGCCCGCACATCCCATGCACCCCACGTGCTCCCGGCGGCTGCAGGAGGAGTGGAGCGGCCTCGGCTCCAGGGCTGAGTCCCCAGCAGGAAGCCCAGGACCTGCCCGTGACCCTGCGGTGGGTGCGATCCCTTTAGGGTTGCTGCGAGATGGGGTTCCTTTGCGGTCTCCCTTCTCCTTTGTCATATCCGCGTCTCCTTTCCCATAGATTATCTTCTGCAAGAGCCGGCCGTGCAAGGACACCTCCGCCTGCACTCCTGGCTGTGCCTACGCGCTGCCTCGCCTGCTGCGGGCGGACGGACGGAGCAGCCATGAGGACAGCGACCCCACAGCCACAGCGTGGGGGCGGCGGGGCCGTGCTTTGAGGAGCACGTGCAGCCCCACGCAGGAGGCGCGTTCGCCGGGCTGCCTGCGGTTAGCCGGCAGGCTTTTTGCAGGGAGCAGCCATGGATGCGGGAAGCAGCTTGGCTGGGAGCGTGTCACGGTTCTGCCCGGTCTTGCAGCTGCCTGCCAGGCGCCGCGCAAACACGGCCCCGGCGAACGTGCCGCCCTCGCCTCTCATCCGCTCTGCGCTTTGCTGGGCTCCAAGATCAGCCCCACCTCGGCTGGGCGAGCAGGAGCCGCTCCTGCCCCACCAGCCGAGGGCTCCCAGCCTCAGCTGCTGAGAGACCCGGGTGTGCAGGGGGAGAGCTCCTTCGGTTTTCTCCCGAAGAAATCTCCCGTCTCATTGCCAAGCACGTCCGCAGCCCTTCAGTGGACACAGGAGTGGATGCAATCCTCTGCGCTGTTTCCACATCCTGTTTTCTTTCTTCTTCTTCTATTCTTTTTTTTTTCTTTTTTTTTTCCATTCTCAGCTTCATCTTCTAATTTGCTCCCCGTTTTCTCACTCCTTTCCCCCACTCCTGTCTCTATCCCCTCCTTTTTGCTTTTCCATGCATCCTTTTTAATACTTTATCTGTTCTCCAACGTCCTTTTCCGCTTTCCCATCTCCCAGCCTAACCCTCCTGCGCTGCCCCATCTGCACGGCAACAAACGGGACCAGCAGTCGGCAGCCCCAAAATGCAAACAGCAGCTGCCCGCAGGCCACATCCCTGGAGCACGGCGCAGCAAGAATTCCCCTTGCTGCATCCCACGGCCCTGAAACCACAAAGCCCTGTCCCGAGGAAAGCCACACAGCATCATCTCCTGGGGGATAAACAGTAAGCTAGACGGGGCTGGCGTTTTAGGCTGAAAAAGCCTTTGGGGCTGTTGGTGACTGCAGCCGGCACCTTGTTCTCCATCTCACCTCAAAGAATTGTACCTGCCTTAGGAAGGATGCTGAGCGGGGAGGGAGGAGGCCACCCATTCCCTGCAGCACAGCACCCTCTAGCCTCCGCTGGGGCCGCAGCTCTTCGCTGGTCCCAAGGAGGACCTCCAGCACCGGCATTCAGCCAGGCGTCCTCCGGTGTGTCCCGACACATCCAGCCCTGTGTGCCGCCAGCACAACGCCCTCGTGGCGCGACCAGCAGTTACACAGAGGGTGGATCTCGGGGGAATTTCGTGGATCGGGATCTTAAAGCTGGAGCTGCTCCGTGCTGAGCCACTGTGTGGTAAAGCAGATGCCAGGGCTGAAAGGCTTTGCGAGGGGGAGCCCAGGGGGGGCAGAGGTGGTGCCAGCCCATGAAGGAATCATTACGGTGGCAGCAGCGCTGCTTATTTCCTCCAGCCCTTGCTTTAATTTAACTCGGCGGTGGTACAGGCAAGGTTTCCAGAGGGGCTGTGTGGCCCTCACACCCCCTTCCTTTCTGCACCTCCACGAAACAAAGCTCTGGCTCTTTGCACCCCAACACCACCACCCTTTCCCCCGAATCACAACTGCAACCTCACTCTTCGTCCCCACCCTCCTCCAAACGCAGTCTGCGCTCCCCACCTCCCAGCCCAGCCCCATCCCCACTATTTTGGCACGAGGCAGTGCTTCCACCTCCGCTTGCTTCATTTCCATAAATACTGCTCTTTAGGAAGAGGCTCTTGCCCACCCCTCAAGCAGTACTAAAGTTCAGGTTTTTGTAGGGGACCGATAATCCCACCGTTCGGTTCACCGAGCTCCTCCAGTTTGCAGGATTGCAAACTCATTCACCACTACTTCTATCGCAACTTCTCCAGGGGAAGTATTTCACAAGCAAGCACTGAAAAAAAAAAAAAAAAAAAGCGTGGCTTTAGCAGTCTCCCTGGCTGGCTTCCTGAGGCTGGATAATCATAGCCTTTCCAAACTCCAACCTCAGGAACACGGCATAATGGCAAATGTCAGGCAGACCACTCGGAATTAAGCAGAAGACAAACAGCTTCCTTTATTCGGTGTGACATCTTGGGAATGCTCCAGGAGCAGCTCATACGTCTCCCTGGCTGTGCTGCGTTCATTTGTTCCCTCCTGCTCGACAGCTCCCTTCCCAGCTTGATCTGCCTGCCCGATACCCGCTGCTCAAGCGCTGCCTCCCCTGCACACCGACACTCCTCTTTGTGCCTGCAGCTGTATCTCAATTCACCAAAATTTGGGACAAAGGGGCAGAAATGGCTCCCAGCAAACAAAAAGCGCTATTGTAGGTGGCTCCTGTTGGGAACAGGTCTGCTCAGCCTGGCAGCTTTTGGTGCAGGGGATGAGGATTTCACCTCGCCAGGCTCCCTGGAAAATTCGGGAGTGTTGTGGCATGGATCCAGCTGAGGGAGATACTGAAGGATCCTTCCCCTGCCAGGCTTGGGGAAGCAGGCAGTGTCTGAGTGCCACGGAGCACCCAGGAGCAGGAGGCAGACCCCGTCCTCCCCCAGCACACAGCACCCAGGAGTTCGGTTCCCAAAGCCTCTTCCCCCAGCCGGCAGCTGTGGCTGACACGGGGTAAAAGCAGTGAGCTGGCTGTCAGGAATCTGTGGACAGAGCCGGCTGAGCACAGCCTGGTAAAGCGCTCAGCTCAGTGGCATTTCTCTTTTGGCCTAAAGAATTTGGGAACGCAGCAGCCTATCTGCTCTGAAATGATGAGTCCCTGTGATAGCAGGCAGAGCCCTCTTGGTTTGGCAGAAAACCAGAAAAAAAAGAGTCAGAAAGTCGCTAGCGCTGGGCAGCAGAAGACATGCCTTCAGCCACAGGAAGGGACCAGGGACCTCTGGTCTGCAGGGGACGAAAGGGTGGACAGCAGTAACCCGGTAAGGCAGAGGTTAGTCACCAAGTTCTATAATTAGGAAATAAATAGCGTGCTAAATAAACCCAGAGCAGAAGCTTTTGAGGAGGGCGACAGAGCTGGAAGTTGGCAATGAGCAACCGAATGAGAATGTGATGGAAAAATACTGAGCAGGTGGGCCACGTGCCACCTCCACGGCTGGCTTGTGTGATGCAGCCCTTCTCCCATCCCTGGCATTTGTCTCTTTACGTTGTCAGCTCCTCAGGACAGAAGGCCAGTCTATTTAGAGATCTGCAAAGTGCCCATTACGCTTTTAGACACCATTTTCAGAAAACACATAAGAGTCCAAAGAGCACTGTGCATCCAGATCCAGCAGGCTCTCAAACAGCTGAGTGCTGCAGCCGGCGAGCCTGTACCTCGCAGGCGCTGCAGGGAAGGCAGAGAGGAAAAATCATTGCCTTTATTTCCATCTGTAAAGCTTTTCTGTGCTCACATGTCCCTGACAGGCACTTTGCTTACTTTCAGCTGGCAATCAAACCCTGTCATAAGAGATGTTTTCTCTCTTGCTCCTGCTGCACTGGCGGAGATCAACACCCCGATGTTTCCTCCAGCAAAAAGGTTTCCTAAGAGGTGCAAAGTCCCTGGGTGTCCTTCAGTGGACCAGTGCACAGTGAGTTTGCTGACCAGGAGAAAAGCTGGGCCAACGGAAATGAAGCAGAAAAAGAGTCGGTTCCTTACGGCAGCAACGAGCAAAAGAGAGAGGGATGCGAAGAATAAAACGTCACTGTCACCAAGGCGTTGCACGGCATGTCTCAGCCTGGCCTTGCACTGCACCAAGTTCTCTCTGCCTGATGTCTTCCCAATTGCTGGGTTTTTAGAGGTAAAATTACAGTGTTTTTCCTTGGCCTTGGTGTACAGAGCTAAGTGCCTGCCCAATGCACTAGGCAAAGCTCTGTTCTTCCTGGGCCTACAGTTCCCAGCACATACATCTGGCTTCCTTTGCAGTACCCGCACTAATCAGTGGAATCCTCCTGTCTCCGAAGCATTTGGGTGTTGCTGGACACCCTCATCCCACTGCAGGGCAGGAACATCACACGAGGACCTGCTGGGCTGGAGCTGCCAAATGGCTCCCTATGAGGCAGGCAGGCTGGAAACGGAGCTCGGCTCTTCCCAGCACCCTGCCGTTACGGGACGGTTTAGGCTCCTGCTCGGATGGCATTTCCCCAGCGTGAGCTGTGCGCTGCGAGTGACACAGCCTCCTGGCTGCGGGCCACATCCTGCGCACACCACTGCTCCCACAGCAGCCAGCCGCACCGTGCTGAGCATCGCGGGGCTTCGGCTGCAGCAGCAGCAGCTCCCCACACGCGCAGAGGGAGGGCAGCTTCCTTCGCGAGCCGCAACCCAGAGGCTGTTTTAATAGCCTGCAGCCGGGCTTGCACTCACAAACACGCCTGCTTCCTCCCCGCCACCTCAACTCCTGCACCAGGAGGTAGAGCTGAACCCCCCCGATGTTCTCCAGCTGACCTGCACCAGGTTCCTCCTTCCCCGCCTGCAGATGCAGCACCTTTTCCACCCCATCCCTTCTCCTTGCCATAACCAGACAGCTCAGCAGTTCGGCTCCCCCTGCCACAGAATTTGTGCTGCCACTTATTCAATGTTTTTTTCTCCCCCCAGTTCTCAGATCTTGCTCCTCGCTGACAGGTCTGAGCACCCCTGTATAAAAGGCTGCCATATGTTTTACTTCTCCTTCCCAGCAAGCGGGCAGATAAGAGTTTGCTTTGCTGTGCTTTGTGGCGGTGTGCTGAAGAAAGCTCCCTGCTAATAGCCAGGTCAGAGAAATCCCCAACAGCCTCAAGGCGCTACGGTAAAAGCCTTGCCTGGAGGCTCAGCACTGCTCCACTGCTTATTTTCCTGCAGTTTGCCTGGGCCCACGGTGAGCAGACAAGGTATAACTGGAATCAATCGGACTGCAATTGCGTGTAATCAAACCCAAACACATTCTTCAAATACTTGGTTAAGAGGCTGATACCGGAAGTTTATCTAATCAGCCTGTCTTGCGGCTTGATCATAGGCATAGCTCAGCAGACCTCAGCCCAGCCACGTTAACGCCGTGTTTAATAACCACCACGCACCCTGGGCATTTTTACAAGGTTTGTTAAAGGCTGAAGATGAGGAGTTCGGCTCCTGCTTGACCGCAAGGTGCGGGATCGCTCCTATAGCGAGGAGAAGAGGCACTGAGACGCTGCTGCTGTACCTCTTCCACCTTTTTCGGCTCAGCAGTCCCCGTGCTGCCCTTCCCCGAGCTCCCTCCTTCGCGGTGACTCAGTGCACGGCAGTTACTCATCTCTCCAGATACACAACTCTCTGGAAAATGTGACTTGCGCCCTGAAAGCTTTCTCGACGTAGGAAGCTCCAACTGCCGGTAAACAGAGGAGACGAGATGACTGAAATCAGGGAAGGGATTTTTCCACCCAGTTACATAAAGTGACCAAAAAACATAGCTAGGAACAGCTGATGCTACTAGGACTGTAACATGTTGCCCTTTTGGGACACTCTGAGAGGAGCAAGTTGATAAACATCGCATTGCAGACATTTCTTTCGTTATTATTTGTTTTCTTTCTGTGCCTAGACCCGCAGGCTGTTTTTGGATGGGAGGATTTTGCTGTCAGCGAGCCATGCCACCCGTCCTGCGGGAGGCAGCCGGATGGCTCCCCGGTGTCTCTGAGCGGCCAGGAGCCCTCCTCGCCCCTCAGGGTCACGTTGGTCACGCCAAGGTGGGCCCCTGGCCATGCACTGTCCTGGTGGAGCTGCAGCCACCATTTTGGAAGTCCAAAATGGAGCACATCATTCTCGCTGTAACCACCTGAAAGGAAGGTGTGGGGAGCTGGGGTTGGGCTCTTCTCGCGGGTAAGTAGCAATGGGACTAGAGTGAATGGCCTCAAGTTGCGCCAGGGGTGGTTCAGGTTGGAAATGAGGAGACATTTCTTCTCAGAAAGAGCGGTCAGGTGTTGGGATGGGATGCCCAGGGAGGTGGTGGAGTCACCGTCCCTTGGGGTGTTCAAGGAGAGGTTGGACGTGGTGCTTGGGGACATGGCTTAGCGACAGTGGTGGCAGGGGGATGGTTGGACCAGATGACCTTGGAGGGCTTTTCCAACCCCAATGATTACATGATGAACCCTAAGCGACCATTTTTAATCGCCAGGCAGCCCTACGCCGCCAGCACTTCACGAAGGAACAACCTTTATTGCACACCACCACCTCACACCCCACTGGAGCTGCTCTGCTCCCTCAGCAGAGCCCAGCCCTGGGGCCACCGACGGCCGGGCGTGCCCCGGCTCCCTGGGCTGCCCTCCCCAAAACCGGGGTTCAGGCCCCGGCGACAGGGAGCGGCCAGCGGCGAGCAAAACGCCCCAGCCCCAGCTGCCGCCTCGCCCCGCGGCCACCCCCAGCCCGGCCCCGCTCTGTCATGGCGGCGGCTCCCCACAGCCCCACTCAACCCCGCCCCTCCCCCGGACGCCAATCACGGCCGGACTGACCGCCGTCCGCACCAATAAACCCGCAGGTCCCCGCCCCCCCGCTCCTCAACCACCCAATGGCAACCGAGCCGCTCCAGCTCCCGCCCCCTACCCTCCTCCTTCACCAATGGGCGCGCGAGCGGCGGGGCGGCGCTGCCAATGGGAGGACGAGGGCGGCTGCTGAGGGGCCGCGGGCGGCGGGGCGGCCGCAGACGGGCGGGAGCGGTGGCGGAGGCTGTGGGGCCCGCAGGTGAGGGGGTGGTGGCGGGGCTGGAGCGGGGCTGGAGCGGGGTCCCGGCACCGTGATGGGGCCTGGGGGGCTGCTCCGGCCGGGGGCATCCCGGTTTCGGTCCCGGGAGGGGTTTAAAGGTCCGCCAGGCCTGGGGGGTGGAGGCTTCGCGGCGCTGCGGTTTGTAATAAGCGGCCGTTTCCTCCTGCTGGTGCTCGCTGCGCAGCCTGCTCGGCGTCCTGGGGGCTCTGCCGGGTTCTTCTCACAAATTTAGGGGCGTCCCGGGTGGCTTGTGCGGCTACGGGGCGGGCAGGTGGCCCTATAGCAGGTATGGTACGTGTATAGCCGGTACGCTGCGCCTGGGGACAGCCCGCACCCCATACAGTAAGTTTTTAAGGGGTCTGTTACCGGTGGCTTTACTCCTACAGCTGTCCTTGGAAGGATCCCATCCCCTTGTTGGAAGGATCACGCTGTCATTAGAAGGATCTCCTTGGAAGGCTCGCATCCCATCATCGTGCTCTCAGGTGAGTCTCTTCCAAAACCATCCATCAGCTCCCTCTCGCCCTTGCTTTACGCTTGTCCCTGCCGTGGTGAGTTCCAACGATTCCTCTCTGCCCCTTGCAGGTTGTTGCTCACTTCCACATCATCAGTGTCTCCTAATGTAATAAATGTTTGTGGGTTATTAATCAGCTCGCTGGCACAGTGGGTTCACGGTGGTTTACGTGCCTCATTTATCAATGGTTATCACATTGAGCCGTGTCCGTAGTACTGCTTGGGTTGGCATGTTCTAGTCCTCGCTGATACCGTGTTCCTAGAACGCAGCGTTGGGCTGTTTGCGTTCTTAATATCTCGGTTTCACACCTTCCATAATGTTTATTTCCTGCGCCTGAGTGGGGAGTTTTGTTACTGACATCGCCTTTGTTCCATTGGTCCCCTTGCTGGGTTACCTACTTCTCTTTTCTGAGATGCTTGTTCCTGTCTCGTGTCACAGGAGCAGCTTGAGTAAGTTATTGTCTCTTCTTGGATCAGTGGGCATACAGCCTTCCTTAGAGCAAGAACAAGAAGGATGTTAAAGAACTGAGAGGTAACGTTTGGGTTCTCCTGTCTTACTCTTAAAAACAGTCATTTTTCAGCTTTTGCCTTGGTAGGTCCTCAGTGTTCCTGAGTGAATTAGCTGAATAGGGCACGAGGCTGACCTCGGATTCTGCCAGATTCTGTCTTTTCTAGGGGTGGAATCTCTTCCCTCTCTGACCGCCAGAGAGCCATGGAGGTTGGGGATAACACTTTCCATCTTGCAAAACCGTTTCTGAAGAAGTTAAACTAAAAACCGGTTTGTTCTACTCCTCTTGTAAAAGCTATGTTTTCCCTTCAGTGAATAAATAGCAGCTTAAGCTTTCAGCGTTTCATAAAGCTGCATTATTAAACTTGTCATGTGAAAACCCAGAGATTAACACAGTGAAATGGTCACTGTTTTGGGCTGTGGTGTAGAGAAGAAAAGATGGCAAAACAACAACACTTCTCCTTGACAGGCACATGGAGAGGTTGTCCAAACACAAAGTTTCAACTGCATTTATAGATGTCTTTTGATGCATCGTAGAAAATGGTGGCTTTAGAGCAATGATTCAATCATTCTGTAGTCTGACCTCACCCAATAATGGAAACGTTGGTGCTGCTTGTCCTTTTACTCATCTTTCTTGCTCTCTCCTACCTCTTTGTGCTGCCAGCCCTGGCAGTGCTGGAACTTGGATTAAGTTAACAAACAACAGGATTTACCAAAGTCTGTAGTAGGGGGTTGCATGCTGAGGTCTTTAGTGTCCCAGCTGAATGGTGCTGACACTACCTAGACCCAGCAGATCTTATTTGTTCAGGCTTTGGGAAGCACGTCAAACACCACACAAGCCACTGTGTATGGTGATGAGTTGGGTGCAGAAGGGAGCTGCATTAAAACCAGATAAAATTGGCAGGTACGAACCAGATCCATAGCATAGCTGGCATTATTGAAAGTTCTGGCTTCTCGTGCCTTCTTGTGATTGTGTTGTGAGTTAGCAATTTAATATTTAATGATACACTTCACCTCTCTGGTCCTTGTTTGCAACATGTCTAGACTAATGCTGCCGTTAGTGGATTAGAAACGGCCAAGTGCTCAGCTGTCTACCCTACCACGGGAAAAGCAAGCTGGCTTTCCTGCTTGCTAGGAATGGCTCCCAGTGCTCTGAACTGGTGGTATGGACTTCCCAGCAAAAGCATGAATCTTCAAAGATCTGGTAGCGTGTTGGAGTCTGCATTTATATTTGCTGAGCTTCTCTGGAAGATCTCGTTTCGTGGTGTGTTAGAGTACAGCTCTGAGCAGCTATTTGTGATGTGTGCTATAGATCAACTGTTTCTATATATGGCAAATGAACTTCCCTACAAATATTTGCACTTCCTCATCCCAAATGGCTCTTGAAGATTAAGCTTATAGGCAGTTCAAAGAACAAACTGATGAAACTCGTCTGACTTTTCAGACATTAAATTTAAGACTCGATTGACTTCGTTACCAAGCAGTTTATTTCCTTTCAATGTGCAAGGGCAGTCTGACCTTATGGAGAAGACGGTCCTGCCTGCCCAACATACCTGTCGTCTGGTAACGCTGCTAACCTAGCCAGGCAGACATCACAGCCTCTTTCAGCTCTAGGAAGCCTTGTGTGCCCTGAGGCTTGTCTCTTCTCCAGCTCTATCAGTTGACTTGATAATAAAAAAAATAATTGTCTGGCTGCCAGCTTTGCTCATCCAACATTGGGCAGCAATAATCAAAATTGCTCTACAGAGCAGTTTTGTACAAACCACCTGCTTGAAAACATCTTTGCCTGTGCTCTGTTAGAGGTAAGGGCGGTGGAAGAAGCGTTGCGCTTTACAACATGCAGATGTCTTCATCCGTATCTCTAGACTCACCAGGAAGTGCAGCTGCCTAGCTCTGGAGACCTGTTTTACTGTTGAGAAATATTTGAGTTTCTTGTTGTCATAGATTCAGTCCGACAAGAATAAACAGCAATAGCAACTTTGTCAGTATGGACTGAGCTCCGGCAAACACCAAACCCTTCTGAAACTCCTGTTGTACTTGTTGCTCAGATACTTGGTATAAAATTGTGCTTTCAGGGCACCGAGTGCTTGGTGTGATGTGGGCTCCCTGCAGAAAGGGCCAGCTGGGGCAAGTGGCTGGCTGCTAGTGAGGGTTTTGCTGCTTACCCATTCACCCTGTTTCTCTCCTAGCTTCTAAACTTATTTACATCTTCCAAAGATGCTTTTGCATCAGGATGCAGGTTCCAGAAAGATTACACCGAGGGCATTCAAATCTGGCTGTCCCTTAACTGGAACACCCTGTTCTGTACAGTGTGGGCCGGGCATATGTGAATGTGGAAGGTTCGTACCAGAAGGAGCAGATGCACAAAGCCAATGTCCTGGTAAGAGGTAGAGAGAAATCCCTAAGAAGTGTGGTTGTAATCTCCCTAAATTCCCATTCCTGCTCAGCAGGACGGAGGGCAGTCGAGCTCTCCAAGGTTTGAGTTGTGGTGACTGCTCTGATGCTCCACAACCTGCTTGCTTTAATCAACATCCTGATAAAAGCTGCGTTATTTTTCAGTAGGGGTAAGTATGTGTTGGTCAGGTCCTGCCTCCTTGTATCCGGTTCTTTTCCCCTGAAGCTTTGTTGTTTAATTTTTGAATGCAATGATGCGAATCAGCCTTCTGTCTGTTGTGGGCAGCCTCAGCGTGAATGACTCTGCAAATCTTCTGTGCTGCCGTGGAGCAGAGCTGCTCAGCTGGGGGAGAAACAGGCAGGCTGCCTGAGGACTTCAGAGCACAGTGGCAGCTCAGCTTTGTTTCTGTTCAGGTAGAGGTGTTTTCTGACTGCGTCAGGATTAGACCAGATCAAGCACTGTTGGCTGGCTTGACTCGTGCTTTGCTGATGGATGGTGTTCCCTGCTGTGCAGCTAAAGTGGCGTGGAACAGGCTCTGCTTGTGCAGCTGTGCTCCCTGCAGCTGGGCGAGGAACAGCTGGGATGTGCGTGGACTTCAGGCTGCTCTTCGAGCTCTGACAGTGCGGGGACAGAGGGAACGAGTCTGAGGACAAACGAGGCTTTGACAGCGTGATGCTGCGTTTCAAACCGCAGTGAAGGAACAGAGCCGACTCCTCTGGGGCTTTTCAGTCTAATGCAGTTCATAGCAGCTCATGTAACTGTTTGTGGCTTGTTGGTAGTATTCCTCTCGCTGAGTGGGGATCATCAGGTTCTCTGCAATGTTATTCAACTTCTTCTCTTGAGCTTAAGGCTGCCCGCTGACCCCGGGCGATGTGGTAGGTGACACCTGCTAATGCTGTCAGACCACAGAAGGGTGTTAGCCAGTATTTTTCCCTTCCTACAGTACCTAAAAGTAAGCTTGACCGCTTCTACGAAGAGCTGAACCCCTGCAGCTTGACGAAGCAGTAGTTAGGGTGTGACAAAGTTCTAAGTCTCTGCAGTAAGCAATGAATTATGTTTGTTTAATAACATAAGCCTTTCTCTTAAGATAAGATGCAATTAATTGATTTCTATGGAGTCATCAGAGCATTAATGGTCTTGTCTGAGTTTAATCTTTTATATCAGGTGTGTGTAATAAAAGCTAATAAAGTTTTTTCGATTCATCTATGACAAACAGGATCCAGCTAGTTTGCTGTGCAGCCTCCAATATGTGCCACCTTTCCTCTGAGGTAAGATGCAGAAGCTGCCTGTCGTGCAGCAGAACTCTTCTGATCAGCTGAAGAAACAAAAGCAGTTCCTGGCAATCGGAAGGAAGTGAAATTGAAGGCTCATTTGACTGTAAATTAGTCGTCTTGGGGAAGTGAAGGAGCTCTGGAGCCTTTGGCCCTGTGGGCTGTAGAATTATTTTCAAGCGCTTTCTCAAGCGAGCTGCCTGGGCACGTATACCCAGCCTTCTGAGGGGCTTGGCTTCTGCTCTGCAGGTGCTGGATTTTTCAGAGTCAAAGAAAAATAAAAGCTCCAGTTAGAGGCAGCTGTCTTTCTGGCCGCACTGATGGTGCCTCATGCTATGAACTTTGTCCCTGTAGCCTCACAGTACCTCTAGATTTAGTGCATGAGCCAAATATTGTATCTGGTGAAAAGGTCAAATTCCCATGAAGACAGCAGCCAACAAATTCTTGTTGGAACAGGGTGTAAACAGTACCTGCTGCTTTGTACACTCACCAGCCAGCCAAATCCTGGCCTGGGAGCTGGCTTTGGCACAAGGCAGAGGGATTTGCACTGAGGACCTGTGTGCTGTATAAATAATGTTCTAGTAAGCATCCCGGCGATGGGACATGTCAGCGTGCCCCATTTGTTTGGAGATAAAAACTTGTCTGATGACAAATCCGCAGTGGGCTTTGCCAGACTCCTGATGGTCTGGTGACTTTCTCCCTCTTGGTCACATCTCCTGAAAGCCTAAGTGCTCAAAGTGCTCCAAGTGCTCAGCTAATGCTTAATTAGTCCCTCTGTGCTTCGAGGTCTGAAGCTCAGTTGGCTCCTGTAAATGGCCAGAAGTACTGAGGAGCACATCATGATGATCTCAGTGGTTCTGATGTGTTGTCTTCTAAGCCACCCCTGCAGATATCAGGAGGTTCTGCGGTGTCATGCCTTGCTTTGTGCCCCTAAAATGATGGGGTTAGTACTGGTGTGGCCCTAAAATATTTGTATTTGTGTAATTCTTTGGAGAGCTGAAAGTAGCAATCTAGGCTTAATGCTTTTTGCTGAAAAAATGAGCACCTTTTATATAAAAAGTGCTCAGTAGAAGACAGGATACTGGGCTGTGCAGTAATGCTTGAAGCTCTTTCATTGTTCCCCTTTCAGATTCCTGTACTCGGGTAGCTGCTGTGACCTCAGGCTGTCCTCCAGTGCTTTACAAAACCTTAATCCCGCAGTTGTTCTTGTCAAGAAACAGCGCTTCAAGCTCTTTCCCTACGTACATTTTCATCTGGATGGTCTCTAAACATCTCCCTCTGCATTTAAACATCTGGCTGAAAGCACAGCACACTGACGCTTCTGTATGCTTCCTGGAGTGAGTTTCAAGTAATCCTCTGACGTAAAGCTTGGCTTTTTCCCTTGTAGTGCCCTGAGTTCCCACCCTTTCCATAGCGAAGTTCCCTTCTCCCTAATGCAGGCCTAAATATCCTACGTGATATCAGCAGGCCTGTAACCTCTGGTTGTGCGGTATATCGTGTGGGAGAGGTGTGGGCTTTGACTCATTGATTTCCTGGAAACATTTCCTAAAGAACTTCAGTGAAGTAGCCTTCCTTCTCCCTTCGGGGCGGGGGGGGGGGGGGGGGGGGGGGGAACAATAAACCTTACTTCTGATATGAATCTTTCCAGGCACAACTCTGTAAAGGAGAGTGTTTTGCTTCCCTTGGCTAGTAGACTTGCTTTCAGAATTTTCTTCCCTGTGCAAGCACCAAAACCAAATTAAACTAGTCCAAGAAATGCCCGATAAGTTAGTTAACGAGGTCTGCCTGCTTAATCCATTTAGACACAGCCTCTTTGGCTCTTTGAATCGTAGTGGGGAAGAAAGGGCATTGTGATTTTTGATAGAAGCTCTAAAAAAAAAAAAGCAAAGTTTTTTTTTTTAATGCTTTCCATCTTTGCCAGACATGCTTCAGTGTTCTTCTGTCAGCTGAGCTCCGTAAGCGCTAGCAAGCTCGAACGCAGATGGTTAGAGGGTATCTGGGAGGGTTTTGTATCAGCTGTCCATCCTGGAAACTGGATTCCTCCAAGATCCTTCTGTAAATGAAACAGAGTATAAAATAACTTACTCGTAGAGTAAGTAACGAGCTGGCCCCTTGTTTGGTCTGTGGACACTTCCACCCAGCTGCGTCTTCCCTTCAGCCCAAGGTATTTCTAATGCTTTGGTAAAACGGGTGCCAGGCTTCCAGTTCCTCGTAGGAAGGCCCTGAGGGCAGGCCCCTCTGGGAGCGGCGTCCCTTCGTGCCTGTGGCTCTCCTGCACGCAGGGCTGGGTGCAGCTTTGGCACGGGTGGAGGAGCTGCAGAGCTCGGTGGCTACCAAATCCTGTTTGGGCCTCCTTGAGTCATGGGAGTGAAGCGACCTCTGTCCCTGCAGGAGTCTCCTCTCCCCAGGGAAGTTGGAACAGAAACGTGTGCAAGTCCAGTGCGTTGTCAGGCATGACTTCACTGAGTATGCAAGTAAATATCTGGGTGGTGGCTTTCCCAAAGCCCAGCATCTTTGAAGGCATACGTAAGGAATTTGCTGTAGCTTCTTGGTACTTCCTTTTCTATCTGGAAAGCGAGATGTTGCTGTTTTTTTTTCTCTCCTTACACTGGTACAAGTGAGATGCACTCTGTTAACAGTAGTGCTAAAATAATTATTTCTTGCTTGGTTTAAAACTTTTTATTCTGTGATGAAAGAGCAGATGAAGACTTCACAAATCTAGCACTTGTTTTCCAATGATGGATTTTTAAAGTTAGTCCTAAGTCACAAACAGGACTTAAGTATACTGATTAAAGAGCTGTAGTTCATTAGGGATGTCATGCCTTTAAGTGATTTATAAATAAATAAAAAAAAGGAATTGTATACTTCAGGTTCATCAAAAAATAACATCCTTGGCCCTGAGGGCTTCAGCTTCCTGGTGTTCCTCCTTGTGGCTCTCAAACCCCGTGATGGCTGAGAAGGCAGGCTTGATTGCTTCCAGCAATGCACTTATTGTCCCTCGCTAACTTTGGCTAGCTTGCTAAAAACGAATCCCATGTTGTGTATACAGAAAAGGGCAAATGTCTGTTTGCTTGTATTAGTGCTGACCCATTTAGAGGAGATTCGGGATTAAAATTTGACTGGCTCAACGCTGTAGTTATCTGTACTTTTTCGTAAACCCGCAAGTTCATTGGGTCAGTGCAAAAAGGGTTTACCAAAACCGAAGCAAGGTGACCTCATCCCTGCTCGTAAATAGAGAGACATTTGTCCTGTGTGATTAGAGGCAGAGCTCTCAAATCCATTTCAGTAAGCTAAACCTTTAAATTTCTAGAGCCTGAGTACTCTGGCTCAGTTCCTGCACATCTGCTGTGGCTGAGGCAGGCCTAGGTAGGTCTTCGGCAATACCAAAGCCTCGAGGAAGTGCCCTAAGTGCTGCGGGTGGGCTCAGGGGCACCGAGCTTAACCAGCCTGGGCTTCTCAGGCTAGTTTCATTGCAGAAATCGATCTGCGCAGCCAGCCATCTGTCTCCGTGTTGCTCGTACGCACTGATCTGAGCCTGTGGGTAAAGATCCTGGCAAACACATCACCATTTAGCACGTGTCTGAGGTGTCTGCATCTGCTTAGAACATGTTCGGTGAATGTGGCTTTAGACTCTGAAGGGGAAGAATATTTGTGTGTAAGTGACGAGGATAGCCCTGCCTACCAACCAGCTGGTTTTCCTCTAAGCAACTCCAAGCTGGTATGCTTTTAGAAGGTAACGACAGGCAAAAACTGAACCCAGCAGTACCTTGAGGTGGTGTGTCTGTAATCTGAAGTCTGGGAGAGGAGACTCGGGGAGGTGCAGGCTAGTTGGGTGAGTTACACTGAGTCACTTTTACAAAACGCTAATGACTAATTGTGCCCAGTTTTATTTTTAACAACTTCACTAATGATTGAAAGCTGTAAACAGCAAACCGGCCTGAGATCCGTGTGGCAGGAAGGTCTTAGGTTAAGTTTGTCTTGGTGTCTCTGTTACTTTTCTGAATAAAACAGCGAAGAGAAGAAGCCAGCAGAACATTATACTTGGACTCGCATGATCTTCTGATGAGAAGGAAAGTGTTTTTTTAATAACCTACTCTTTTCTCCCCGCTCCTATGAAGCTTGGGACTGGAAAACCAAAGCTTCAGAACTGTCCAACATTCAATGTCTCTGCAGTCCTCACCCTCTGTTCTCTTGCAGCACAGATGGCTGTGGTGGCAGAAACTTGTGGCTCTCCGGCGTGCTGCTGATCAATAGCTGATGTCAGCCTTGTTTTCTTACGAGGGCTTTTGGTGTAGCTGCATTGAGTACAGCGAGTACTCCTGAGATTTTTGTCATCCTGATAGGAAGCAGAGTAAGGCTTCAGTACGGCCTGTCCTGTTGGCATGTTTTCCAAGTCAGGAGGAGCAGACAGTTCTGGAGCTTTATCTTGGAGGTTCCGATGCCATATCGGTTTATTGTGTCTGTAAGGAATCCAGTTCTAACTGTACATATTGCTTCTGCTCTGCAGTCACAGGCTGGCAGCACTCTTTTATTGGTATTATCAAATTTCTGCAGCGAGCCTTGTGCATGTGCAGCAGTGTTAATTAGGTGGCTGTGTCTCAGCCTCCCGGTGGCTCTCACCTTCTTGTTGAAGTGTGGCATGTGTGATATGTTCTAACTCCTCAAAAAGCAAGTGTGGAAACAGACAGAGGCTGTTTGTAAACTTGTCTGCAGGAGGCTGCCTTGCTAAGCCTGCCTGAAAGTAGCAGGAAACTTCTTTCCGCCTGGCTTTGCACTTCAGTAATTGTGTAGGTACTACAAAAGGCTGAGAGGAATGGTGCTGTGTTTCCTCTAGTCTTCTAAAGGTGCAGAGATTTGGGCAGCTGTTGGAACTAAGGAGAGTGCCACCATCACCATCTGTGCAGAGATAGTGACTGCGTGGTCTTCTGCAAGTTCATAACCCTCTGAGTCGCTTTATTTTTCATTGCTGTTGTCTCTTCTCATGAAGATATCCTCATGCTGCAGAGGAATTAGTATGCTGTAAGCAACCGAGCTAGTCTGGAAACTCTGCAGGCAAGAGGTTTGCAATGCAGATGGGTCAGAGTTGAAGTGGCTATGACTGAACACACAAATCAATTGCAAAGTCTGTGAGGGGGCCGCTGTATAAATTTGTGTTCTTCCCTTGCAGCCAAGAGATGCAGCCTTATTAGTAACAATCGATTTGTTTTCCCTCCCTTTGCAGGATAGCTCGGCTAGCACGTGGATCCAGACAGTGAAAATTCAACAGAGGACTGGCTATTATTCCTTGTTTGAAGAAAAAGTGACACTGGTAAGACTTCACTTGTCAGTTGCTATCTTACTTGCATTACCCATGTGGCAGAGGAGGGTCCAAGGGGAAAAAAAAGCGTCCCTTCAATACAGATGAAATATCTCTGTAATAACTGCATCCAGTTATTTGAACCATATGTTCAAAAGCAGCTGGCTCAGTTCAAGAATTTGATTTCAAACTGGAAGGATATTGTTATATTGCATTTCTTTTTAATTCTCCCTCCCACCCGTTCCCCGCTTCCTTTACTCTGAAGCCCTTGAAGGGCTAGATCTTAATCTAGTCCTCCTTTAACTGTGGAAGAACAGTGAATTAAATGCTGAACTCAGTGATATATATACAGTGACCACCTTAAACACATGCGGGAGTTAATACCAGTATAGCTAAGGACCTACCGCAGTAGTTCTTTCAAGTTCTCCTTTTCAAGCCTGGCTTGTGCATCTGGGAAGAAGCATCTATCCCAAGCAGCCAATATCCCTTTTATAGCCTGGCTAGGTAGTCTTGGCCAAGATCCCGAAAGCATTGACTGGCTGCAGTCTGCAGGCTTTGACACCTGAGATACTGTTACAGTCCTAGTCCAGCACTGATTAGGAGTAAATCTCCTTTCCAACGGGTCATCCAGTTTCCGTTCCTTTTGGTGGTCAGGGTGTTTAGAGCAGTACAAAATAAGTTTCCTTTCATCTTCAGAGTTGCTAGACTGAGCTGATATACTAGGATTTAACTGACAAATTAAGGTGGTTAGCACAGTTTTGTCTTCAACATGGCAAGTGATATTCGTATCCAGCAGTATACTGTAGAAGGCTTTAATATTGCTCTTTATCTCCAGGTTCAACATGAGTGTGATGCTGGAAACCCCTGAGCTGCCAGCAGTGTTTGATGGGGTGAAGCTTGCTGCAGTCGCTGCTGTTCTCTATGTTATTGTTCGCTGCTTGAATTTAAAAAGCCCAACTGCCCCTCCTGAACTCATTTACCAGGACTCTGCTTTGTCCCGCTTCCTACTCAAATCCTGCCCACTTCTGACCAAAGAGTAAGTAGGAGCTTTTTCCATGTTGTCCTGTGTTGTGGGGAGCAGAGCTGCGCTTAGGCATCCTTCTGCCTAGTGTATTTCTTAATTATGGATACTAATGAATGGCAGGGTATTCTCTCGAAGAAATAAATGTCCTAAGTGCAGCACTTCATTACTGTTAGTGTTCCAGGTAGCTGGGTTAAGACCGACCCTTGTTGTGTGGGGCTTTCCACAAATATATGGAAAAACATGTCTGTGTCCCTCTGTATAGAATCTGTATGCTGGTACTGCAGTGTACAGCCTGCTGTCTGCGGAAACGGCTGAGGGATGGATGCAATCAGCACTTGTTCCTGTTCATGTACTCTGCTATCTAGTAGAGAAGAAATCTATCAGGGCTCGCAGAAAGGAAATATTTTCAGTGTGGCCATGTGCTTGTAATGAAAATGGGGATGGCTCTCAGTTGTAAAGTGCCTACTTCTATCTGAAGTGCCTTAAATTGACTGAAGGCTAATGAAATCTATTACTGGATAAAGCACATCATCATAACTAGTTTAATAAAGTAACAACATACTGGACAGCTCTAAGAAAATCCTGTTGAATTCACCCTCAATTTGAAGATTATATCAACTGTATATTTGAGCAGATTGATCTTCAGCTTCCTGATCTAGGACCTCCAGAACCAGTGCAGTTGCCCTTACCTTCACCAATAATATGAAGCATTTACTACAACTTCATGAAGCTGTAGAGGGCCAAGGGCTTTGACACCGCAATCACCCTGAAAACTTGCAAGTCCTTTTTAAAAGCCCTAAATGCATCAATTATTTAGTAAGTGCTAAGTGCTGCCAGATGGACCTTCCTTTTGGATTGCTGAAGTCACGCTGACTTAAAGATAGTTATTTCAGGGAAGGTGAGTCTTTTAGCAGTGCTGTTGGGTACCTTGGTTACATAAAGTGTTATGATCTTAGACCATAGGGTTTGTAAACTCGTAGAGAGAACAAAGTGTTATCTGTTTTAAATTGGAGCCCAAAGGGTATTCCCTGATGCACTCTGACTTCGGTAGTAACGTATGTCTGAAGCTGAGCATTGAAGGTGAATATTATTTCTAGTACCATAACTGCAAAGCAGTTGCTTCCCTAGAAAATGTCAAGTTGCTAGAACCTCCTTAGTCCATTTTAGACACTTGTCATTTAAGAGCTGGCACTCTGGATGGACGTGTCCCTAGTCACTGAAAGAGCAAGCATTAAGCTGTGCTGATTGCCGGTCTTGAAGATGTATTAATAACAGGGTAATCCTTAGAAACTTAGATGGATGTGCTTGTTGTAGAGTATTTCGGAGTCTGTGTTACTGCTATTCCAGCACCGTTCCCATGGCACGAGCTCCTAAGTAATACCATATTAGAGCCATGTTTTGGACTTCCACGCAGTTGAAGAACAAAGCATTCCCAAAGGAGTGAAAATGCAGAACATGTCTAAACATTGTAGTACATCTGTTGTGTATTAGTTACAGGCGTGAAGAGCTTCTTGCAGAGCCCTAGCATTGTGTTCATTGTGTGCACCCTCGCGTTGTTTGTTTTTCTCTGGATCAACTCGGAGCTCACGCTTGCCAGCTCCTCTGAATACTGTAGCCGTGATTTCCAACACCTGGTTCTTGGGCAGAATGTTGCGGGAAAGGCTTGTACCACCCCGGGAAACAAACAAATTAGAATAAAATACGTCAAGTAGTCGTTCAGTCTTGCTAACCTGTATAGCTCTGCTCAAGCAGAGGGGGATACAATGCTGTTGGTGATTGAAAGGGCTTACTGGAAGGAGAACTCAGTTGTAAAAATAATGTTTGAGACTCTGCTATTCTGTTGAGGTTATCGCAGACTTTTTTTAAATGCAAATATTGAAATATCAAAGAAGCCCTGTCTTTATGCATCAAAGTCACCTGGAGACTAATGGGGAACAAATATATTTAAATTCCTGCAATTATGCATGAAATGGTTTGTAGTACTAATTAGGAAGAGCTATGTGGAAACATCTTGTGCTATACTCCACTGAAAAATCTTGTAAGGCTTTGATTGCTTGCTAATTATTCAGAGTGTTAGGAAAGCTGATTAAGCAGCTCTTTACAAATTCTACCATGAAAGCAAAATAAGTAGCCCAGCAATCCCTTCTGTTAGATTGGTGCTGGGTTTGTTGTAAGATCTCCCACTGATTCTTCTGCGCAGATGGAAACTGTCTTTCAGATGTGGTGTGTTCAGTGCCCGTATGCTCAAGAGAGGAAGGAGTGAAGGTACCACAAACAGGGTGCCAGGTAGAAAGAAATAAGCAAAAATTATTCTCTCTGTGCAGCTATTAAAAATAACTGGAAAACACTTGTATTGTATTTCCCCTTCGTTGCATCATCCTTACCTATGGACTTACTCGATAAGTTGTAAACAGAGCGTCATTCAGTAAGCCAAGTGACGGTGGATGAATAATTTAAGAGCTTTGGATAGTAAAACTGCCCGAGATGGCTGTGTGCCAGGTACCTTGTACTTGCAGATGTCAGTACTGCTTTTTACAGTTCTCTGAACTGCTGGGAGCTTTCTACATATCTATCAAACACTGGTAAACAAAAGTTTTTTCCTAGATCAGAAGGAATTCTCATCTGTTTCCCTTCCTTAACCAGTGTCCAGCTCTGTACTTTTGCTCACCAAGTGGAGTAGTGTAATCAACCCCTTTTTTATTCTAAGATCTGCTTCTTGCTAGAAACCTCTTGCACATCAGTTCAGCTACTGGTACCCTCAAGCACTCAGGCCTATCCACTGGTGCTCTACTTTTTGTGTCTTTCAAATTGGTACAAAAAGTCTGCTGCCTCTTATTCCTGAAGAAATGCAGCATTGACTCTTTTGCCTCACAAAAATAAATTTGGCCAGTGTTTGCCTTCCTGGGCTAGAGATTTTTTGGCTGTTCCTAATTCTTCTACTGTCAAGTGTATGTGTGTCTAGTCCTGCAGAGCCATGGCACAAGCATCATCCTTATGGAGAATAATTTTCCTTGCCTCCTGCACACTTATATCCTTAATAAAGGATGAGGCTGAAGCAAGGCTTGATTTGTAAATCATCCTTTAAATACCTCTGGATTGGTCTGCAAAGGGGAAGAAATCGACCTGTCACCTGTTGTAATGCAGGTGGCAGTTCTCAGGCTGTCCCCTGATGGGAACAAATTGTAGACTGCTTTCTTGTCGTTGGTATCCGATGTACTACAGCACATCAGAGTAGATGCAAGAGTTAATGTTTAAAGTGTTAATCTCCTCGGTTGAAATGAAGTAATGCTCCAAAAATAAGCCTGTTGCTGAACTTCCACTTCAGATCTTTGAGGATCTGAATGCTGATGCTTGCTAATAAAAATAGCACGGTTTTTATGTGCTTTGTTTGAGCTGCTTATGCAGCTGCTGCTTTCCTAAATTCCTGTGTGCTGGGAGATGTACGTGCTCTAAAATCATAATCTGCTGTCCGACAGCCGCTAAAATTTAATCTACAAGCACAGATTGGAATTATTTTTAATCATAAAAATGCTAGGAGAATGTTTTTGAAACACCTAGGAGCTGCTGCTCGCAGGGACTGTTGTGGATAAGATATCCTATCACGACGTGGGGATGGGCTCTACAGCTAAAATGAATCACTTGGAGATAAAAACGCTCGCATTTGTGAGCAGATTGATGTAACTGTGAATTCATTTGGCCAGTTAAGGCACATGACATGATGAGTACATAGTTCACTAAAATCGGTTTCCATAATAAGTAACTGCAACCCCAGACCTGCTCTCCTGTCCGCCTTCTGCTGCAGAATCCCGCCACCCAAACACTGAGTCCAGTTACCAGAAGTCGTAGCTGCGGGAAACCTGACCTGCCTCAGATGCTTCTCTTCTGCCACAGTACCTGCTGTCTATCGCAGCTCACCGAATCAAAATGGGAAGTCACTCAGACACGCTAGCTGAAAGCCTTTGGATCTCGAGCAAACCGGGAAGCCATTTTTTTCACGGAAGCTGAGATTTTTGTTTCCGCCACAGCGCAGCTTTGTGTTTACATCTCCCACGTGTCAGCATTTGGTCGTGTGCTCTATTGTGATATGTCATCCTCGTCCTCGTGCAGGCAAGAGGTCTTCTGGCGGCTGTTCCCCGCCCGGCTGTCTGCTCACACCTTGTTGTCTTGCTCCAGTAATCTCAAACTGCCGCTGCAGAGCGGTGGGAGTGCTGCCCGTAGGTAGACGTGGTGCCTGTGCCTGTGAACAGCTCGGCTGTAACAGGGCACGCCGAGGAGTGCGTGGTGAATCATCTCCATACAGTGAAACTTGCTGGCCTGAGATAATCCCTACAGGATAATGGTTTGTTTCAAAACTATTTTGGTCTGCAGCAGGCATTACGGAGGAGCTGAGGAAGTCTGTCTTGTCCTTGAGCACTTTTCCTCTTCCTGCTCTCAGTATCTGAGGGAGGCCACCTGCTTTTGTGAGTGAGAGCCCTTGTTTGAAAGACACGGTAAAATTTAGCAGTAGTGGTAGTTCCTTTGTTAAAACCTAAAGGACAAGGCTTGAAGGCTTCTTGAACTGAACACTTATTTGCTTGCCTTTAAGAGCCCACATGATACCTAGCACATGTTTTCACGTGTCCCACCCTGCTGAGCTTGTTTGCTTAAGGTAAGCCACAAGAAAAACAGCCTGAGTACACGCTCCCCTGCCTACAGGGGGATTGTTTCGGAGGAGCATCTTTTTTGAGCTGTTTGCCATGAGGAATGTTGGCCTCATTGTAAAACAGACTGCGCTAGCTATAGCTATCAGCACTGGATATGGTTAAGTGTTTTCAGCTGGATTGAGTATGAAAATATTTCTGGAACTGATCTTTACATAATATGGCTGAAATAAAATGTAGCTTATCTAACCTGCACTTTTAGAGGGTAAGGACTCTTGAATAATTCCTGGCTAGTGTTTTTTTTTCTCACCGGTGTGGTTTCATTTGCCTTTGAGATTAAAGAATTCTTTCTATACTCTTCAGTAAAAGCAAGCTGAAAGTCTGCCTAAACCCTGAATAACGACACAGGTTTTGTCCTTCAGTCCTGTGCAGTCTCGCACTGCAGTGCTCAGTATTTGGTCTTAAAAGTTCTTGTGGACTTCCTTCCATTGAAAGATGCAAAGTCACTCACAGGAAGACTTTCAAAACCAGGTTTATCTATTGCCAAAATAGAGGGTCAACAAAAAATAGTCTCAGATCTTGTGCTGCTACATATTGTAAGGATGCTTTGCAAAGTCCAGCTTGCCCATCAGCTGAGCACAGCATTTTACTGGAATGCATCAATATCGACACATCCCTTTGCTACTGCCAAGGCTTTATAGGGTTTTGTAGTAGGTCAAATTGGCAGCTTGTTGTCTTGGTTAAAAAAAAAAAGTCTAATATTTTAATCACTGTACTAGCTGGCTGCTTTTGCAGCAATCTGTTCTGGTGAGTTTTAATCTGGTTTAGTTTTTCACTAACTACGCAGGATTTATGCAATCTGGGCAAATTCTTTCCACACTCCCCGTTGAAGTCTTGTGATGTTCAGTCTCCTGGAGGCTGGAAACTAAAGGGACTCAGAGGTTATCTATCTTGTTCTATCCTGTAGCTTAAAGGTCAGTGGGCAGTAGTAAAAGAAAAGGTGGGTGAGATAACAAGCTGTTGCCATAACACTTGTGTGTATTTCAGAGTTGTAACTGGTTCTTCTTAAATGCGAACACCAGAAATTAATGTATTTAAGTAAGACTAAGTGGGAGTAACAAGTCTCTGCATCACAATAGTGTCCTATGTACATTACTCACGCTGGATTTTGACCTTTGAATATTCATCTAGAAGTGTAGTTACACGCAGGGTGACTAATGCTAGCACATCTCTGCTGCAGGCAGAGTCATGCTTAACTTCTGTCAGCTGTTTAAAAGATAAGCTGAGCATTTTTCTTCCTCTGTCTATAGGATGCTCAGAAACACTGGCTCGTGCTCTCTGAAGGGACCAGGCAGTGAATTCACCCTTTTCTGTAAGGCTTTGCACAGTTTTAGCACAGATGGAAATGTGAAACCCATAGGCAGCCGCTGTCCCTTGTTATAGATGGAGTCGTAGGGATTCCTGCCTTGTTCTCGGTCCTGTAACAAAGGATCTATCAGGGAAACGGCGTGTGCTCTTTGCCTATCAGAGAAAAAAAATGGCATAAAGCTTTGACTTATTGAAGATCAGTACTTCAGGCAACTTCTATACTCAGATTATTTGAAGGCAGTCTTATTTTTTCCCCAAAGAACCCAGCTGTGAGTTGAGGAAGCAGGCTGCACGCTGTTGATAAACAGTACTCTCGAAGCCATTTGTCTGCGTTTAAACTCCAGCAGTGGTGGGCCTTGAAGACTCTTCTAATTTGCTTTCTAACAATATCCTGTGGTATGTGCGGCTGCAGCTGCTGCATCGATTGCTCTGGAGCACTGTGACTTACAACCGGAAACCGAACTGCAGATAAATGAGGAGGGATTTGGTGCTTACACAGATCTTTGGATTTTTCATCAAAGTGGCAGCATTAATCAGTCACAGCTGTATAACTTAGCTCCTGTAGCTGGAGAAATGGCTTTACTATTAGCCCTGCTGGGTAAGACTTCAGATTCTACATGGGATAATTTTGACTTTAAGAAGTGCTGTGTAGAAAATCACCCAAGCTTCCAATGTCCGTTCTTATCCTAAGGTTAGAAACAACGCGCCGATGTTGATGTCAGAGTCTCTTCTGGAGGAGTTGCAGATTCTGATGGGTTGTATTTGGGGGGTGGGGGGTGGGGGGGAAAGAAAGCTACTAGCAAAATGCATCAGCAAAAGACTTCTGTAAAAAGTCAGGCGCCATCTAGGTATGGGGTACAGCTACTGAACTGCTTGTGACGTAAATATCTGGGGTGAAAGTAGCTGCTTTGTGGTCTTCTGGAAGAGCAGTGTCACCTCCATCTGGTGTAATAGTTACAGGAGCTGCTCAAAACCCTCTGCAGTGAGCAGTATGTGACCTGAGCAGAGCCATCCGTAGTCCTTGTCCCGCCTTGTTCATACTAACTCTGTCCCTGTGTGTGTCCGCTTCGTGTTAGGAGACAGTCC